>NC_135282.1:6949166-9685000 GCF_051311805.1 Agelaius phoeniceus | reverse complement strand
TCATTTGGCACAGACCCTCCTGTTGCCAGGATGAACACAGGCAGGCTGGCCCTCAACAAGCTCCTATCCCCAAAGCACAGCAGCCACTGCTGCCTCTCAAAGTGCCCCAGATCTTCTGGGATCACTCCTTTGATGCTTTTTCCTGGGCAAAGTGCTGGTTTGGGGTGGATCTGCCTCTCCCCTCCCACAACCTTGCACCACCCACTGCACCCTGGGGTGCTCCAGTGCCTTCACACGCTCCCCATGCCAGCAGGAAATCCTTCCCCAGGTCTGCCCAGGGGGAGGCTCTGTGGTGCCACCCTCCCACCCGACAGCAGCACCTCTCAGGGCTGTGACTTCTTCACCCACAGCATCATTTTGGGGTCTGGAACCACTGGAACTCAAGGCTCAGCCTCCCCTAAAATCCAGCCCTACCCAGAGGTGCTTTTGCCACAGGATTTCTCAGATTTACCTCACTGCAGGTCACAGCCATACAAAATCTCAGCACCGAATTGTCCCACCTGCAGCATTTGTCCTGTGCCCCGGGAGCTCAGGGAGGTGTCAGCAATTAGTGCCGATCATTTTACACCCCCAGGGCTCAGCACTCCCGTTCAGGTGGGGAGGTGCTGCTGCTGCCACCTCTGGAATTATCTCTGACTCTGTCACTGGCTGCAGTAAATCAGCTCTGACAGAGAGAAACCCTTCCTAGGGGAAGCATCCGCTCCCTCCACCCTTTTCTATTAATCCAGGATCCTGCAGAGTTAAAAAGTGAAGAATTTCTGTCTGGGAAGTCCTTGAAGGAGGAATTTACACTCAGTGATGCTCTGGGGTGCTCAGTCCAGCCCCAGCTGTGTCCCCCCAGGCCAGACACCCTGGGATGGGCTGGGAGGTGCAAAATCCTCCCTGCCTGCCTCAGTCCAGGCACGGGGACAGCTGATGTCCCCTGTCACTGCTGTGGCTGAGCCTGACCCTGCCTGCAGCCCTTTAAACCAGGTTATTCCCATTTTAACACAGAGAGGAGCTGAGGTCTGAGAAACAACATGGGATTCTCAGGTGGAGCAGGACATTTGGGCCAGGCACTGCAAAGAGGGAGCAGGGCATGGACCTGTTCACTCAGCCTTGGTGTCCCAGCCAGCCTCCATGGGAAATGATTGCAAATTCCTTCATTGAGCACCCATCCAGTCTCACACACCCACCAGAGGGATCTCCTCAAGAGCAGATTCACCTCTTTGGGCCCAGCTGAGGTGAAAAGTGGCACAACAGCTGTGGGACTCACACATGAATAATCAGAGGTTACCAAAGCCCTCATTAAGCAAAGCAGGCTTGGCTTTCCAAAGGATGGGATGAAAGGCAAATGGCTCCTGTTACAAGTGCAGTGTCCAGCAAAAGAAAAATCCCTGCCTGGTCTAGATAAGGGCAAGGGTAGGTATGTCTGAAATATTTCTATTACTTCAAAGTTCATAAATCTATTGGTTTAAAACTGTCAACAAGAAAGAGGAAATACGAGCTACAGACATGGTTATCACCAGGAAAGGAATTTCCTCCAAAGGGAGAGCAAGACAGTAAGGCCAGGAAAGAGGGGCAGATAGGGAAACAGCTCTATGAGATGTCAGGAATCTGGATGAGCTTGGCCTAGGAATATCTTTTCATTGACTCCAGCAGACTCTGTCTGTGCCCAGCCCAAAAGGATGCTCAGGGAAGACTTGCTTGACACTCACCAGCTGAAAAAAACCAGATAGTAGAAAGTGTGTGGGTTTATTGGTATGATTTTGTTGGGTTGTTTGGATTTTTTAAAAAAAAGCTTTTGAAATATTTCAGGATTTTGTAAAAAAATTCCTGATCCTCCTTTTTGGTGCACTGATGTGGTGTTCCCAGGGAGAAAAGCCATGTGGCAAAGAGCTTCAGTGGTCTGGGAAAGAGGTTCCAAGGACCTTGTGGCCTCAGACACAGAGAGTTGCAGTGCAAAAGGGGAGAAGGAAGGAGAGGAAGCAAGGACTGAAGAAATGGGCCCTGGGGTCTGCACTGGACACTGTTTGCACAGGGGCAAATTGATATTAGGCCTCAGCAGCAGCTTTTCCACCCAGGAACATCCAAACTATGAGGGATGCTCAGTTCTCCTGCCTTTACACCAGAATCTCTGCAAACACACCCTGTTCATCCCCTGGCAGTCACTGCCCACCCCTGGGCATTGCTGCTGCAGCACAGGAGGATGAGGGGCTGAGGGCTCCCCAGAAAGGGATGGAAAAGGGCAGAGCTGATAGCAGGAGGTGCCATGGGAGCTGCACATGGAGCCTGCACTGTCCCTGCTCCTCTGGAGGAGTCAGGGACCAAAATAGGAAAAGAGGTGTTTCCCTACAGGTGCACCAACAAATCCTGCAGAGGATTAAGCACATTAATCAGGATTAATCATCCCTTAATCAGAGCTGTGCTCCCTCTCAGTGCTGCAGAGTGGGCATTTGGGGTGTCACCTTTGCTGTCCCCATCAGAGCTGGATGGCCACAGCCTGGAGGTAGGATTCCTGTTCCCAGAGCTGTCAGGGCAGCCCTAACCCCAAACCCCAGCAGAGCCAGACAAACACAGCAGATAAAGGCTCAGAGAGTTCACTCTCACCTCCTCCCACCTGAGAGCAGCCCCACCACTCCCCACCTGATGAACGTGGGGAGTGGGATGAATGTAGGAATGTCATTTCATTTAAAATAAAATTTAAAATGAAAACAAAATTTCAGGCATTTTAAATGTCTGAAAGTGAGTGTTTAATAAACCCATCCTTCTGCTTCTCCCCTCCTCCTTTTATCTAACTCTGCCTGAAGTCACCATGGTGTCTCAAGTTCCCAGTGCTCCCCTCTGCCTCGATAACCCAGCCCTGCTCTGCTCCATGCCTAAGCAGTAACTTGCTCCTAGAAGAGTGTTTACATTGGAAAATAAGTCCAATTACACCAGCCCATCTAATAGTCCTCTCTGTATATGTTACTGAGTACTTAGGGCCATTTTTCTCAAAGCCATTATGCTCATGTGATTTTCCTCAAAGCCTTTCAAGGGGATTTTGTTTTGACAGCAGGGCATTAAGGGGGTGAAACTGATAGCATAAGTACCACTTACAGACTTTGATCAGCTTGCCTCATAATTCTCTTGGAGAAAGTCTTGTATATATTAGAGAAGGAAATTAATTTTATTGCCGCTGTGGCTTTTTATTTTTTTCCCTGCCAGTAACATCCAAGCACTTGTGCTCAGATTTTTTTGGATTTTTTGTTTTTTCTTGGCAAGCCCCTCGTGTTCAGAGCTGGAGTACAAATTGGGCTGTCCCCCTCCCAGGAGAGAGCCTGGGCCCTCATCCTCACCAGGATGTTCCTTCTGATATGGTCCCAACAAGGTAACGAGAGACTTTCAAACCTCTTCCATCCCATGCACTGCATTTCAATGTTGCACAGATAAATTGCAGGGAAAATATAGAAATTTTGGTCTGTAAATACCAAAAGCAGATAACTGGAGTCCTGCCTTCATTCCATATCATAAAATCATAGAATGATTTGGTTGGAAGGCACCTTAAAGATGGTGAGGCATTCCAACCCTGCCATGGAGCACCTTCCACTACCCCAGGGTGCTCCAAGCTCCATCCATCCTGGCCTTGGACACTTCCAGGGATCCAGGAGCAGCCACAGCTGCTCTGTTCCAGGCTCTCCTCACCCTCCCAGGGAACAATTCCATCCCAAGATCCCACCCAAGCCAGCTCTGGCAGTCTGAAGCCATTCCCCATGTGCTGTCCCTCCAGGCCTTGGTAAAGAGGTCTCTGTCCAAACAGCAACCCAGAAACTGGATCAGAAATAAGAAAAACACCCCAAAAATCTGTAAGGAAGATCTGTAACTCAGCACAACAACCCATGTGAGGCCTAACCAGGCCCTGAGTCAGGATCAGCAGCTCCCAGCCCAAATTCAGCTCCCAGGTGAGCATTTCATAGCCAGGGAATGCTCAATCCCTGCCCAGGTCAGCCAGGCAGGCAAAGGGAGGGACCTTGGGGGTGAGATCTCCCTGGAATCAGGATGTTTCAGGGATCTTGGGGCTTTGACAGGGTGAGACATCACTGACAGGGCAACAGCCCCTCTCCATCCTTACCCTGCTCCCTGCCAAATCTGCATTGGAATCGAGAGCGGAAATGTTTGTGTGTGGAGCAAGTAAAGCTGGTTGGAAAATTTTTTGTCAAAACAGATTTCCATCACAAAGTGACACCCTGTTGGCTTTGGCAAATTTTTGTTCAGGAACAAAGTGGAGAGAGAAAAAAATGTAAATGTCAGCGTGCCCTTTTGACATTTTCCCCAATGCAAAGGATGGGCTTTCTTGCTTGGAAATGACTTTTCCTTGACATTCATTTTCTACATTCAGCTCAAAACAAATCAGCCTTGCTACCAAAATGGAATTTGTTGACTGCTCTAAGAGGCTTTTTCCTTTTGGAATTGAATATGCAGAATTTCATGGAATGGTTTTGGTTGGAAGGGGCCTTAGAGATCATCTCGTGGGACACCTTCCACTGGACCAGGCTGCTCCAATCCCATCCAGCCTGGGGTATTGGCTTCTCCCAATTCAGGAAATGAATTAAACAACCTTTCTTTTTTTTTCTCTTGAGTTAAAGATTCATTCTTCCTCCCTGCCAGGCCCAGCCATCCTCACACCCAAATTTCCCTTTTTGCTCATCCTGGAGCGACTATTCCTTGCATTTTCAGCTCCAGCACTATCTTTATTCCAGGTTTTCTTCTCCCAGTCTGAATTAACATCAGACCCCCCTCAGGAAAACACTCCAAAACAAACCAAAAGTGACCTGGGTATCCCATGTGCAGCTGGAACCCAGCAGGTGGGAAGTGCTTACCTTGGAGATCACTGCTCATTTCTGCATTCCCAGGATTTCTCCCAGGTCCAGCATCAGCAGCAGGAATTCTCAGTGCCAGTCATAAGTGACAATCTTCTGCCACCCTGCCTCCACCCACACTCCCTCTCTGCAGCAAGGATTCATCTCCCAGGATTTCTCTCTCCCTCTCCTGCCAGAAAAAAAAAAGAACAAAAAAAATTTGGGAGAAAAATCAACTGTGCCTTCTATAAAACCAGCCCCAGTTTTTCAACTCAGGCATTGTCTGGTGAAACATGATCTACTTTTTCCTCCCTGAAATAGGTTCCCAAAGCAATTGGGAATTTAATTCAGGAGACTGTAATATAGCTGCATTTTGCTTAAGCTTAACCAGCTGCAGGGAAGTGTCTCCTCCACGCCGACTGTGTGGC
This sequence comes from Agelaius phoeniceus, assembly GCF_051311805.1. NCBI lineage: Eukaryota > Metazoa > Chordata > Aves > Passeriformes > Icteridae > Agelaius > Agelaius phoeniceus. Next base: position 9,679,755 of record NC_135282.1, on the reverse strand, counting down.
CGTGTCCTGCTGCCAACAGGAGGTGGATCTGTGGGGATTGATCCCCACCACATCACTCCAGGGGCTGGAAAGGGCACTTGGATATCTGTCTTGGAGAGCTGCAGCTTGCTCAGACACATGGCACATCATTTCTTTCCTTGGAGTGCAGTTTTGGACTCGCCCCAGCCCTGGAAAGCGGGGAGCAGGCTCAGCTCTGTCACTGCAATATTTCCCAGCCTCTTTGCTGTAATGAAAAGGTCTCAAATCCACTCCTGTGTGACCTCAGCAAATACAACTCCCAGTTACTGAGTGCTGGTGTTGCAAATAAATTTTGGAATGAGCCTGGAAAAGCAGCAGTTCTCAACAAAAACTCCTCAATCTCAGCTTTTTTAGACCCCAAGTGCCCATTAGCAGTCACAGAGCATCGTGGCACAGGCAGAGCTGTGGCCCTTCTGTGCCACTCTGCACAGCCAAATTCTCAGTCCACAACGACCAAACACTCCCAGAACTGTGGAGGAGCCATGAGAGATAACCAGGGAAAGCAATCTGTAATCAGAAGCTCCAAAACCTCTGAGCAAGTCTCCCGAGGAATTCCAGGGGAAATCAGCAACTCAGACAAAGACTGAGAACAGCCAGGCCAAACCTTGATTTTTAACCCAGCCAAAGCTGATGAAACATCTGCCTCCTCATCCCCACATCTCTCCCATGTGCACTACATTTATCTTGCTAGAAACTACTAAATATTGCCACAGGGGCCTGCCAGGGCAGGTCTGCTCTCCAGCACACAAAGCCAAGCCATGCTCAGGTCCTGCCTGGCCCAGAAGCTCACAGGTTTTGCAGCTGGTGCCAAGGATTCCCCTTGGCTTTGCAGTTGATTCCAGGCTGGGGCCAAACTCCAACAGACACCAGGATCATTCCCTCCCATCTTGGCAGCCCAGGGGCAGCTACACCACAAAATAACATCTCAACACTGAGGTTTGGGGGAGAGAATTCAGAACTTTGAGCCAAAAAGTGCCATTTTGTGGCCACCTGGATGTATCCTGGGAGCAGGGGGATTTACCAAGGGGTTACAGGCTGCTGGACCTCCCTGGTGTGATGAAACTCAGCTGCTGAGGGCAGGAGAAAGCACTTTAGATAAGAGGTCAGCAGAGGGGAAAGAAGGAGCAAGGCTGGGGGATATTTGACACTGTCAATCACAGATCTCAGCAGTCCCTGTGGGGAAGGCTGGAACTCAGAGAGCAGGAGCATCACACACTGTCCCTGCAGGCAGGACAGCCTTGCTCTCAGCTCAGGTGGCCCTGCTGCACATCAGAGCCCTCCCAGGGGAAGGTGCCCCAGCCCCACAGCCAGTGACCCTCACAGAGAGAGAAATCCAGGCTGACAATTTATTGATAGCATCAACCAGCACCTGAGCACTGCAGGACACGGCTGGGGAGCAAGGGATGCTTCCCAAAGTCCCACCTGGGCTCACACCTCCCTTCCTGCCACTTCCAGGTGCTTTCAGCAAGGACAATCGATGTGTCCCAGCTCTCCCTTGCTCTGCTGACAAATGAGAACTTCAGAGCTGTGCTCAGGGTCAAGAGCAGGGGCTGTGCTGACAGGGCAGGGAGGGGGAGGAAGCCCAGGCTTCTTGCTCAAAGAAGCCTTTCAGGATTGACTTTCTTGAATGAAAAAGCAAAAAGAAGGTAGATGGAGTTGAACAGGTAATGAAACAAAAAACTACCTATAATAGATCAAATTATTGCTCTAGTTCCCTCTAAACTGTAGCCCAGCACTAAACACCAGTCAGAATATTTAACTATTTTGTTCCCCAAAACCCATCACTGCTGGGGTGTTAAAACTGCATAACCCAGTCCTTGTGAAGGGACAGCTGGTGGCAGGACACTGTGCTGCCCATACTGAGCCCCCCAAACCTGTTCTCAGTTTGCCTGTGGGGCAGGAAACCTCTGCACAGGTCTGGGGACAGAAAAGCAGCCATTCTGTCCCTCCAGGACACGGGGGAAGTGACTCACAGGGTGAGGTCCAGGCAGGAGGGAGGCTGGAGACAAACTGCCCGTGGCAGACACCCCAGGGCACCTCAGGTGATAAATTACATGCAGCACACCCAGGAGAGCAGGGACAGCCCAAACCAGAGCAAAACCTCAGAGCTGCCCTTAAATAGAGCTCCAGGGCCGTGGGTGGAGGAGGCTCATCAGGTTAATTAACACCAATTAATGCCTTGCACCTGCATCTGCTGTCACAGGGGAGCCTCTGGGGGAAAGTCCATGTGGGGAAACATCCTCCAAGGGCAGCAGGAGCTGCTCAGGCTGGGGCAGCCAGCAGAGGGACCTGCTCTGGTGGCTTTGCTGGGCAGGGACAGGTGTGTGACACCACGGGCAGAAGTCATTTCTCACTGTCCCCCACGCTCCTGGGAATTGCAGGATGCTCCAGCTGAGCTTTTCCCAGGTGAAAGCCTTCCCTTGGAGCTCTCCTTCCATCCCACACTCTCCCAGAGCTGGGTTACCCTCCTGGTCACCAAACCACCTCATTACCCAAGCTTACAGCTCTACACAGCAGAAAGGAGAAAACTGTAGGGTTTTTAAGCCAAAATTTAAGGGAACTCTCAAACACAACTTTTGGAGCACAACCAGACTTTGAAGAGGCACAGATCTGTAAAGCCTCAGATTTAATCAATGCTCACTGTCATGTTCAGGGAATTGCAAATCAGAGAATGCTCTGGGAGGTTAAAGATCATTTCATATTGAGCAGGAGAGCAGAGGGAAGCAGGCAGGGGAGGAGAGAACTCCAATCTCTGCTGATTTCTGGAGTTTCCAAGAGCACATCAATGTATTGTACAGCAGAGGGAGGCCTTTGGAGCAGGCTTTGACTTGATGCCAGGCCTAGGCCGTGTGCTGCTTTGTATTAATTTGTGTAACTTCAGGAATAAACTGTGCTTGGCTTGTCTATGAATTTTAAAGGAATTGTTAACACGTTTTTATGAATGGAGGAGGAGGTGCTGGCTGAGGAAGGTTGCCTGCTTGTTGTTTCAAGCAGAGGAAATCAATCATGGTTTTTCGCAAAATAAAACTTTATTGAGCTGTAATAAACAGATACTTCTAAAAAACACTTAAAACCACAGAAGCAAGGGGAAGGTGCTTGAGTGCTTCAGCAGGAATTGCAGGTCAGTGAAGGATTCAAGCTCTTTTTTCATTCCCAACATCAGGGAAGAAGATGCAGACACATGCTGCAGGCCTGGCTGGCTGGTGGGTGGAAGATGTGCCCACAGATGATGGCTGGGCCTAGCAGGAGACACCACAGAGCAGCTGCCAGATGCCAGTCTGGAGATGCTTTGGTGCAAAAAGGACTTGATGATCTTTGTAGGCTTTTTTTTAATGAATCTGAGATGCTGTGCAGAGCCAAAGGCTGCCCAGGGTTGTGACACAGGAATGTCCCCCTCCCTGTGCTCTCTGCTCCCACCCTCCCTCTCCCATCCTTTCCAGAGTTTTGACTCATGAGGTGGTTGGGAAACACAGCCTCCCACATCTATTTCTTCATCCCTTTTAGCCAGGGGATTCTGCTTCGGGTTGTCGCTGGGGAATTGGGAAAACTGGAGGTTTTTCCTGTGAAAATCTGAATTAAGTCAGTTTTAATTAAGAACAGAGGAGCAGCTCCCACTGTGGTGAGTCCCTCTCCCTTCTGCTACCCACTGCCAGCTGCTTTTGGGAGAGTGAGGTCACCGAGCTACAGAAAGGACCCCTGTGCTAAGGAGAGGTCATTTGGTGTCAGTAATTTCAGATTACTCCTCTCCCTCTGTCCCACAGCCTCAAGAATGAAAGGCTTCAGATGTCGGTGATGAGAGAGAGGGAGAAAAGGTGAGAGACAGAGACCTGCAGGTCTCCAGGATCTCCTGGGCTTTGGCCTCTCCACAGCACTCAGTGGAGGGAGCAGGGCATGTCCTGGTGTGGAATGGAGGCAACTTCCTGAGCATGTGACAGAAGTGGAAATAATAGGGAATAAAAAGGTGATCGAGGCCAAGAGAAACCCCAAGGTGAGGAAGTTCACAGTGCTGCCTGTTCCTGTAGCTGAGCTCTCCAAAGCCAAACTTTCCCCAGCCAGGAGACAAAGCAGTCCTGCTCCTTTCCTTCCCAAAAATCCAGCCCATTCACCTTGGAATGGGAAACTGGGACTGCAAATCCAGTGGGCTGGCTCTTGGTGCTTCCATTAGGTTTGTGTTACAGAGTTATTCATAAAAGGTCCTGCAGACTCAATGACCAGTCCCTGGATTGCTTCCAAGGATTATTTCAACTTTTCCATATTTTCTAGGCCTCGATTTGGACGTGTGACTTGGGCCAGTGCGCTGATTGATGTTGCTAAAAATGCACACTGCCCCCTCCTACTCCTCTGGAAAAAATGTGTTTTGGAATGTCTCTGGATCACCTTTCATGGGGAGCTTCTGGAGATCACCGGGGTTTGTTGTTAAACTCAACCTCCAAGGCAATTCCCTGGCCCCCTGGCTGTGCACAGGGCTTGGCTGCCTCTTTGTGCTGCTTGAGGACAGGAGACAAATTTTCAGAGCTCATGAGCAGAACAAGGAAAACAGGACTCGTTCCCTTGCCTGGTTTTCTGTGCTCTGATGTCCCACTGGAGAGTGGCCCGGGATGGGATCATTTTGTGGCATCTCCATCCTGCTCAGTCCCCTGATGCTGCTGGGTGGGATCCCCATCCCCAGGTAGCACCATTTTTCCAGAGAGAAAATGAGCTTTTCCATCTCACCTGGTGCTGAACATCAAAGCTGAAGGATAAACACCAAACCTGTCCAGACATTCTCCAAATAAAGGGGGAAAAGGGCAGCTCTTGTCCCATGTTGTTCACCCATCCCACCTAAGGCAGGGATGGACTGAATCCCGCAAGGAAAGCATTTCTCTAAGCTTGAAATAGCAATTTAAACACACCACACTCTGGGATCACAAAATCCAGAGGCTAATTTATGTTGTCCAGAGCTGCACAGAGCCCAGGACTCGTTGAAGAGAATTATACATGACTTTTACACTCAAAACCAAAAGCTTGAAGCCAATGGACCTGGAGATGTCAGCACCACCGAGGCACAAACTCCAGATCATTTGCAACGTTGCAAGATTCAAGACAGACAAATGCAACTTTCAATAACCTCAATCTGCAAGAAAATTTGTATAAAATGTGACAGGAAAGGAAAAAAAATTAAAAAAGAAGGACTGAAGGCGGGGTTTTCACTCTGTGGCTCCTGAGCTTGTAGGAGGTCACATTTTCCGGCGATTCTCTGCGAGTGACAGAAATTGGCTTTATTTAAAGAAAATGAAAGTTCAAGTAATTACAGGGCTTCAGGAGCCAAGACTCTAAGAAAAACACGGAGTATTTCGAGAGCTGGCAGTGCTGCCTGTGGAAAAGGAGTGAGTCAGGGTGTCCTTTTGGACTCGTGTGTGGGGGAAGGAGGCCAGCAGGGCTCGTGTGGCTGGGGGCCCACTGGCCACCTCCCCTGACAGAATCCATGGATGCTGGAGGGGCTGGGAGCAGGGCTGGGGAGCCCAGTGTGCCCCAGCCACCCGCCTGGGCTGCGGCAGGGACAGAAATGTGGCAATCTGGGGGAGAAGGGAGATGAGCAGGGGGAGCCCCTGGACTTGGAGGCACAATGGAGGGATTCATTGTGAACCAGCAGAGAGGTAAAATCCATTGAACCATTGTGAACCATTGTGAGCCCTGCAGAGAGGTAAAATCTCTCATTTCCTGGGCAAAGAGTTGGAAATAACTGGTCCTTCTTGTTCCTTTTCCTACCTAGTGCCAGCAGAAAAGGGTGGAGAGAGGCTCAAGCCCTCAAAGCCAGCTGGCCCAGTGGGAGCAGGGACATGTTCAGCCTTGCTGGAAGAATCCAATCAATATTTCAGCGGTCCCAAAGCTGGTTTGTTGTTTTTCTTGTACCTGATGTCCTTCCAGGCTGCCACCTCCCTGGCAGCTTTGTCCTGCCTGTGTCCCTGGGCTTGGAGCATTTCAGTTCAATTCATTTTCAAAGTGAGTCCCTGAGAGTCAGAGAAACACCTCTGTCCCTCCTGTGCTGTAGGAAGCACCCAGAGGAAGGTCAGTTCTGTGTCTGGAGGAAGAACCAGCCCCTGTCTCATTGCAACATCTGCCCAGGGGATGCACAGCTGGCAGCAGGGAGCCTCTGGAGCTCTGGCAGCACTGGGAGAGGAGCAGGGAAGAGCCCCTGGCTGGAGATGTGGTGTGTGGGAAGAGCTGAACAGAGCCAGGCAGGGAGCCAGGGGGTGGGATTGGCCTGGGGGAGCAGCAGAGCACTCCCTGAGCATCCAGCTCCCCAAAGCCATGCTGCAATCCATCTCAGGGAAATGGGGACAGAGATTATTCCAGCTGCACAGAAATCAGCTCCCCACTGATTTCCCTCTGCCCCCCTTCCCAGCAGAGGGAGTTTGGGATTGATCCTGCATTGATCCTGTTGTGGCCAGAATGAGGTTGCTGCCAGGTGAAATTCACATTTAATATATATTTTAAAACCCCAAAGTGTTACTTACAGATGTGCTGCAGCTCCTGAGGAGCAGTCCCTGGCACCCTGGCAGAGGAAGGATTCCCTTTTCCTTGCCAGCCCAGGGAGCAGGGACACAGCTCTGCTTCTCCTCTGCTTCTCCTGGTGCCATTGCTGGTGCTGCTCAGAGCTGCCTTGAGTGCACAGTAATTAATTGGAGATAATGATAATGGTGCAGCCCATGGCCATGATCCCATGGCTACACCTTGTCATAGTTCAGATGGTCACAATACAAAGCAACTCTCCACTTTCAGAAGGCTTCAAACCCTGTTTTATTACAGCATTCTTGCTTTTTATACATTCTTACAAAACCCCTAAGTTTACACTTGACTCATTGGTCAGGACAGACAAACAAAGTGCTGATTGGAATAGACAGTTGCAGTTTCTCTTATTTATCCTTCTTTCTTTCTTGGTTTCTTTGTTGATAGAGAATTCTTTCAGGAGCAAGCATGGATCCTCTTGTCAAACTTTCTCTCTGGCTCACAGAAGTCACTGTAAAACCTCTCCCACAGCACCAGGGCAGGATGAGCCTGGAGGGTCCCAGCCCTCTCTTGGTGCTGTTTTTGTGCTCAGTCTGGCTGTAGAGGAGGGTGCTGGGCTCAGGATGTGCTGAGAGCAGCGGTGATGGGGCTCTGGCTCCCTTGGGACCCCAGGGAGGAGCCCTGGAGGTTCCAGCACCTCCCTGTGCCTGGGGAAGGCCTGAGGCACAAACTGTCCAGGCAGAGCTTGGGTGATTTCCCTGGAATCCTCTGCAGGCCACCCTCAAAGTCACACAGCTCAGTCCCTTTTTTACCCAGACTGAACTCATTTTCTCCCTCACTGCTAATTGGCTCCACAGATTGAAGAGCTCCTGTCTCACAGCGCTGAAGACACCAGGAATTCCATCTAATTACAGCCATCCCAGCTATGGGAATGGCAGATCCTCTGGCATTATTTCTGTCACCTGCTTTGCTCCACACGGCGCTCCAGCCAGCTCCACTTGCTTTTTTTAGCAAAGCACATTTCATTTTTCACTCCCCACTGTCATCCCCTTCCCTCTCTCATTCAGAAACTTCACCCACTTAGTCTAGCAGAGCCTGTCTCCCTCTGCTACCCTGCCCCATAAATCAGCATTAATTATGCTGGGAAAATCCTCTCAATCACTCATTGTCCTCGTTATTATTATTTATCCCAGCCTGGAGGTGACACATGCAAACTCAAGCTCCTCCTCTATCCTAGAAAGGATTTTATTGGGTTTATGGGCTTGGCAAGCCAAGTGCAACACCTGGGGCAGAGTTTCCTAATGGGGCTGTGACTGCATGGTCACAGAATCATGGAAGGGTTTGGGTTGGAAGGGACCTTAAATCTCATCTTGTTCCACCCCCTGCCATGGGCAGGGACATCTTTCACCACACCAGGTTGCTCCAAGTCCTGTCCAGCCTGGCCTTGGACACTTCCAGGGGTGGGACATCCCTCAGGGTGGGGTTGTTGGTCCCCTCAGGATCATTCCCAGCCTGCTCCAACTCATGGATGGGGTCAGGATGAAGCACTCAGACTCACATTTCCCTTGCCTTGGGATCACTGTTCCCAAGGCTGTCAATTGGAATCACCTAATTAAAACCTGCATCCTCACCTATGTCTGCAAAAAAACCTCACAGACAAATTTGGTCTGGGATTTTCAGACTGATTAAACTGCCAAATATTAATAGTTTTTTCCCCTCTTAGTTATCCCATAAACTGAAGGAGTTAAAACTGAGTCATTCTGGACTGTGCAGCAAAACCAGTGCATGTAAATAAGGAAACAATCCAGACTTTTCCCTCCTCTGCCTCTCCTGAGCAAGAAAAACAAATGTAAGAACTGAATTGAAGCTAAAAAAATGTTGAAAGCCCACCCTTCTTCCGGGAGCAAACCCAGCTCAAGCAAGGTGGAATCTTCTGCTTTGGAGAGGGTCCCCAAATTGCCACCGTGCTGAGATGCCAGCTCAGGCATCTGAGGAAACTCCAATTCCTTGTTTGATTATTTGAAAGCAGTGCTTAATTACAGACCACTTCAAGCTAAAAATATCTGTTTACTTCAAAAGTAATCCTCAAGTTTTCTTGAATACAAAGTAATGTTTTTTACAAATTGACTAGAAGTGGGGTTTTTGGCACAAGAATATTGCTGTTTGTTATCTAATTCATCAAAATAAATTGTAGCTGTGCTGCTGTTCATTCTCCTACAAACTGAACTGACACCATTTCTTTCTGAGCTTTAACACACTCAAAGCCACAGGCTAAAAAAGTATTTTTGGGGTGTGGGGGGTTAAATTCAGCCTTAAATGCTGTTTTTCCTCTAGATTTCAGGCACGTGTGTGAATATTTTTAAACAAGGCTTGTGGAATCCAGCCCAGCATTTCCACTGAACACATCATTGAGTTGAGGGGGCTCAGAATCCTGAGCTGCCCCTCCTCTTTCTCTGCAAATCCCAGCCTTCACCAGCCTGGCAACCCCAGCCAGGAATTCCCTCTGATTTCCTCCTCAAACCACTTGATTCCTCCTGCTTCCTTTATTATTCCCTGTAATGATCCCTGACATGCTTTTGGCAGCCTCCTGCCAGATAATCAGGTTGTAGCGCTTGAGAGCAGCCCCGCTGCGATAAAGCAAAAATGAGTGATAAAAACCAGTGATGTATTTGCAGATCAGAGGCAGAGCAGCCTGGCCCTGGGACTTTTGATCAGCACAGAACACACGTTCCTCCTTGGTGCTGTAATCCAGCAGCCACTGGATTTGTCTGTCTCAATTGTCAGGCTGGGGTTGGGGCTGGAGCCTGGAGTTCTGTCTGCAAAACTCAGCTCCTTCCCCAGGGGATTGGACATGGCTCCTATTTTCTACTCTCCCAGATATTTCTCAGCACAAATCCTGCCAAGGGCTCTGTGTGTCCTAATAGAGCTCAATTCTCTGGCAGCCACCCTTCAAATCTTGGTCTGGCTGAGGGTTAAACCTGAAAAACTCATAAAGGAACCGAAAACTTTGATGGAAAGGGGGGGAAAAAAACCCAGCAAAATGACCCACAAAAAATGAACCCAAATCAAACCTGAACCACGCAGCTGTTGGACCTGCAAAGATCTCCACTCCAACATTATTGATTTGGTGACACCTCTGCTGCCTGACCCATTAAACATGGCTCACTGGCAAGGTGTCAGATATTCCAGTGGCACTTTGCTACATCCTGGGCCATCTCCAGTGCCTGGAGGTGTTGGGCACCTCCTCAGCTTTTAAATTTCCTTGGTTTAGCAGCAAATTCCCATCAACCTCCATGTGAGAGGAATTTGTTCATAACCCAGTTTACAGGAACTCCTCCCAGTCTGAGGTGTGACTCCCCTGGGGTGATACTGGTTTGGACTCTTTTGGAATTTACCCAAATTAACCCCCAAAGGTCACTTCTGGAATAGGAGAAGGGGCTGACACCTCAAAGCTCTTTCCTTCCAGCTAAAAACAGCAGCTGGTTTGAAAAATGCTCTCTTGGGGTGCTCATCACCTTCCATGGGCTGTGGATGGGGTCTGGACGAGTGGAAATGTGGTTTGGAGGTGTGGAGAGCTCCTTGAGGAGAATCCCTCTCCTTCCTCAGTGGTGGGGGTCCAGACACACTCCCAAAATTTATTGGGAAATTTATTCCCTGTTCTCTTCCAGGTATGCTTCCAAAATTTATTGGGACACACAACAGGCTCATGCCACAGCAAAGGCTCACAGGAAGGTCCTGTCCAGGGAAAAACAGGGACTGGTTTGCCCAGAGCTGTTTTCTCTTGTCTTACCCAGGTGCTCTGGGTTCCAGGGTACTGGGCTAAAAGGTTGTTGGCAAAACATGGGAGAAAGAAAAGGAAGGATATAGGGAAAAGCCCAGTGAAAGCTGAACCCACTGTGCCCAGCTTCCTGCACTCCCTGGAGCAGGAGCAGCAAGGAATGTTCCTGGATTGGGGCAAAAATAGAAAAAATTCTGCAGATGAGCAGGGAGAGACTGAGGCAGCAGAAAGGCCTGACTGGCACAAGTCTGGCCTAAGTGAAGGCCCAGGTTTATATCCAGGATTGACACAAAACCAACCACAATTCTGGTGTCCTGGATGCTCTGAGGGCACTAAATCAGGGCCCACTCGGTGCTGTGGGGAAAATTTCACTGGGGGAAAGCTCCTCCACACATGGGAGAACTTTGGAAAGGACCCAGCCCTTCCAGTGGCAGAAATGCTCTGAATTTCCCTGTTCTCTTCCCAAACCCCTCTGTATTTCCAGAGTGCTGTGCCTTTTCCTGGAGGAGCACTTGGGCAGTTGTTTTCCATAGGGGGGATAATTCAGCCTCCTGGGTCAATGCATAGATTTTTATCCCAGCTCTGCCTGTCTGTAATGGATGTGCCTGTGCTGGGGTTTCAGCTTGACCTCATGTTTTACCCAGAGTAAATTGTAGCCACGAGTGGAAGGACAGAGTGGATTTATCCTGTAGGAATGGCTCTGTCCTCTCTGGTGCTGGAAAACCGCAGGATTTGGCCAATTGCTTTTGGCTGAAAAAATAAACACCGATAAAACTTGAATTTTTATTTATTTCAAAGAAAAAATTTCAGTTGAGGAGACACCTTGGGAGTTGAAATACCCCAGTAATCCATGGGCATCTCCCAGGCAATCCCTGCAGAGGAGTATCAAGGGTGTTTGATTGGATTCCTCAGGCAGCAGAGGACAAAAAAACCAAATTATGGAAACTGCTTATCAGACCCTTGGCAGGAGCAGGTTTTTTCCAGGCAGATCTTGGATATTTCCTTGTTGTCCCCTCTCCTTGGAAAGTCTTTTCAGAGCTTCCATGGCAAGTCTGCCCCAAACCCAAGGAACAGCAGAACTTTTGGCTGCAAAGCTGTGCTGAGATTTTGGGTGCTCATCACTTGGACGAGCACTTGGAGTGGGTGATTCCATGACACCTGCTGGAATCCACCCTGTAGACACAGGAGGAATGCTCAGGATGCATTTCCCTCAGACCACAATGTATTCCATATGCTCCCACCGTGGAGGAGAAGGGAGCTGGGTACATGGAGTTACCTCTGGAAAATCCATCATTCCCAGCTGGGGGGACAGCCAGGGCTTATCAGGGTTTTCCCTGGACTTTCCAGCTGGAAGAAATTTGCAGCCCAAGGCACAGTGGTGGTGCAAAGGAAGGATAAGCCCTCCCCAGCCGTGCTTACAAGCCCCAGTTGTTATCAGAGGATCAGGGGGGCTTTGGAGCCCCTTTATTGCTGCCCACCAAGGGCTCCTTGGGAGCCACTCCCTGTGGGATCCATCCCAGGAGCTGTCCCAGCAGCCATCCCTTGGAAAGCACCTGGACAGAATTGACATTAGCTGGGAGTCTGCATCTTCCTGAGGGTGCTGACAGAACAGGTTTTGTCCCCTCCCTTCAAACTCCATCCTGGTGAATCCCACACCCAAACCTCTCTTGCTGCACTCCAGATCCATTTTTGGAGGTTCCTCCTGTTGGAGCTTGGGTGGGTTCTTCTTTGCACATCCTAAAAACCAAACATGGCTGGAACCCAAATATCTGAGAGATTTGGGACTTCTTTGGGATCTCAGCTGAGCAAGGAATGTTTTACATCTCAAATCCATCTTCTGCTTTTGGTAAACTGGCAGCAACCAAACACCCAGCTACAATTTTAGGATTTGAAATGTTGATAAGAATTTAAATTTTTTTACCATGCAATTCAATAGGCTTTTTAATTATCTCCCTTTCAGCAGCTGTCCTTGATCTCTGGGTTTTAAAGCCATTGCTGGGCTCTGCCAGTCCCACATCCTCCCATGGAAAGGGTGAACTTGAGAGAACCCTGAATGGGAAATGGGGCCTTAGGGAGGGCAGCGAGATAATGATTGTTATCTAAACAATCGACTTGTTTACAAGCACCTTTTATAATTAACTTAATTGTTCTAATTAACATTGATTGTTGCTATTTAAGTGGTCATTATCTAAATTGTCATCTAAACTACAGGCAGGTTAGGCTGCACTTAAAATGTTCGTGTCTTTGCAACCAGTTTCTGCTTTTAAATATGGGACTATTTATTAAAACTTTAATAAACGGAAGAAATAAAAGTTCAGTATTTCAATCATGCTGGTTTGCCTTCCGAATTAATTTTTCTGCCTTTGATTTTTTTTTTCCAGCTACAGAAAAATACCTTGTTGCTGGCTTGCATCTGGAATAACAAACCCTATATATACCTGTGCACAGTGGCCCACAATTCCCAAAAAATCCTGATTATCATTAACCCAACGTTTTCAAAGCAAAAGCCAAACACAAAAACAAAGTGTGTTCATCACAGAAGGTGAGAAAATCCATGAGGAATCAGATGGAAAAGTCAGGCTTTTAACACACTCCAGCAAATAATCAATGAAAGAATAATAACTTGAAAAACACCAGGGCCAAGCTCCACCCTGGCACAGCTCCACCAAACCCGTGGGGATGGGCCAGCAGAGGATGTTCCCTGCATCTGAAGAGTTTCTTTTCCTCCTCTCACTCCAGTTCCCTGTCTCTGATGGATGGGAGCCCCAAAGATGCTGAGTGGAGGCAGCCAGGGCTTGCAGAGCTGGGGTTTTGCTGGGTGAAAGCAGAAGGGCTGGAAATGGCAAAGGGATTTCTACAACAGCTGCCAAAAAAATAGAGATAAAAGGGAAAAAAAAAAAAAAAAAAGCTAGAGGTTGTGCTTTCTAAGGCCACTGCCAATTTTTTGAAAGGATAATCCCAGCAGATACAGCATTAGATGACAAAAGTCCCGTTGAGGAAATGCTGCCAAGTTTTTAAACATCAGCATTTAATCTCTTGGCAATAACACCAGTCCAGCTATGGCTTATCTTTATTTTTTTATAGTCACCAACAAGATATTTGCATAAATTATACCAGCAGCATATAGCCTGAAGTTTTATTTACTCTGCAATTAATAGCAGCATGAAAACCTTCACATGGCAAGTACAGGCTGAACTAACAGACAGAAATCCATCCATGGAATATGGAATATGGAGAGGAAAGGGATATTTGCCAAGCACCTGCCTCTGTTTCAAGCTGATTTTCATCCCAGAGCAGCAGGTGAAGGCAGCAACAGGTTAAATCCAGCTCTGTTCAGGCAAAACTGCTCCTGGTTGTTTTACAGATGGAATTTTCTAGGATTTGCAAAGAGGTTTTAAGGAGCTGGGATCCAAAAAGGACTTAGGGCAGGGCTTTCTCAGGGAGCAGAGCATGAAGCCAAGATCCTCATGGCACCCCATGGCAACAAGGATGAGTTGTAAGGAGAGGCTGAGTGGGAAGAAGTCAATGTGGAATGGCTGGGGAGCCACTGAGCTCTGAGCAAGGCAAGAAGCCCCTTGGAACTATTATTATTTATATCCAAAACCTTCAAATGTTGGCTTGCAGGGCCATGACAATGCAGAGAGTGACTTTGCATAGATGTAGATGTTTTTATCTTCATTTTATCTACAAAAGATACAAACCCAAGCCTAGTTTCAGCTCAGCTCAGCTGTCCCACTCTTCCCAAGACAGAAAGCCTGGCTGTGGATCCTGAATCCCAATGCCCAGGCAGGGGCTGCTGTGTGACACTGCTCTCCCATCACTTCATTTTGCTGCAAGTCCTTTTCAGAGCAGGCAGGGATGGGTTCAGAGCACTGGGCTCCCTGTGCAGGGGAGGAGGGACCACATCCTTCCCCTCCCTGCATCCAAAGCAGCAGGACCTGGGGAGAAAAATAGCAGGAGGTCACTGAGTTTTGGAGAGGAAGATCTCTGCCCTGCCCAGCTGGAACATTTCCTGGGTTTTTAGAATCATGTGGTCAACCAGGAGTATTCATCTTTAAGGAAGCAATTCGTGTCTGGGTCCCTGATCACCTTGGGAAGGTGTGGGGCTGCCCCTGGGTCACTCCCCTTGCTCTGGAGATGGGTATTTTCCACCTTGGCTACAGAGAAATGATGGCTTCAATGGTTTATACTCCCAGCCAGTCTCCAAGTAAGGCAAGTGGTCCCCAAGGATGAAGAATTCTGAATTCTGAAGAAGAGGAAGAAAGGCTCCTTCAGAGCCAGGCAGATCCCAGGAAAAAAAGAAACCAAAACCAACAGACCAACCCTGTGCCTTTCCTGAACCTAGTGACAGTGAATTTTTTGCAAGCTCTCCCTTCCCTTACACTAAGGACTTAGGCAGGAATTAACTTCCCAGCAGAGGCAGCCTTTCCTGCATGGCCATGAATAATCAACCCCAAGTTTTCCCAAGGAAACCCTTCCAGGCTGAGCAGACCCTGGCAAGGCACAGGCCATGGGGCAGCTGGGAGCTGAAGGCTCCTGAATTACCAGGATTTCCAAGATCTTGCCATAAACTCATTTGATGTATTCCCCCTGCTTTGGGATGAGGCTCCCATTGCTGGGGATAAAATCCATGGATGTGACTAAGGAACTTTATCCATGCTGGCCATCTCATCCAAATTCAAGGCTTTTATTATAATTGAGGGTTACTCTGATTTATGGTGCTGTTTTTTAAACACCACTTAATTCAGTGGTAGAACTCCTTGTCAGAGGAGGTTGTGCAAGCCAAGAGCATAAATGGGTTCAAATAACAATTAAAAACATTGAAAGATCCAACCTGGGCAATTAATTCCACACAGGGATGTGGATATGACCCCTAGCTCAGGAAATCCTTCAGCTGCAAATTGCCAGGAGTTGGAATGACCACAGGAAAAATCATGAGGGACTTGCCATGGTTTTGTCCTGAGCATTTGCTGCTGGCACCATTAGAGACAGGATTTGGGGAGAGATGTGTCTTTGATCTGGGCCTTTCCAAAGTCTCCAAAGCATGACCTTTAACAGATTTACTCTTTCCAAAAGATTGTGGTTTAGGGCTGCAAGATACAGACCTGTCTCAAAAGCTGTATCTTCTCCATCTGGAGATTGAGCCAGAGCCTCAGGTCAGGAGTTCAGGATATCTTCCAAGCTTCAGCCTCAAGAAGTCCCTCAAAAGTGTGTTTTTATTAAAGGAATTTTCTGTGGTAGGAAACCTTGATAAACAAATGTTGCAAAGTTTGGTGCAGATTTATGATTGCCCAAGCTGGCAATGCTTTTAAAAAAATATCCAGGGAGAGCACAGACACCATTCCCTGCAGATGAGTTTTCTTGCTGGCTCCTTGGCATGGCACAAACCCAAAAAATGGTGAACATTCAACTGGAGAAAACACCTGGAATTTCCCAGAACACACCTGGAATTTCCCAGAACACATCTGGAATTTTCCAGAACACACCTGGAATTTCCCAGACCTCAGCTCAGGGTCTTCTTCAGATGCTCCAGATCCTCTCTTATGTAATAAAAATGGGCTGAAGGGAAGCAAAGTGGGTTTATTATTTATGTTTATGAAATCCTTGACAGAATCTCTTCATCCATGCAGAGGCTCTGTGGGAAAACAGGGTGTGAAGCTGAGCTTATTTACAGGAATTTTTCTGAGCTGTAAATGATGGCAGAAAATAAAACACAAAGGAAAATCTGGCCCTATAATTCATGCACAGGCCTTTTAGTGGGAGGGTGTTTTGCAAGGATAGAGATGTCCTAACCAAAGCTCTCTCTTTAACTTGTTTTTAAATATTTTAATGGTTTTGTTTTAATCAAAGGGCTCATCATCTGAGAAGTCTCAACATTTCATCTCTGAAGTTTTCCCACCCACTGAATTTTTGGCCAGCCCAGGTCTGGAGGGGGCTTCCCTCCAATGTCTTGGGCTGCCTCAAGAAAGCCTCAGCAAATAATAAATGGCAGCCTTGAGGGCATGGAGGGCTGGGATTGCACAGCACCTCCCTGCCAGAAGGCTGGGACAGTGAGCAGCACATTGGGCAGCACAGAGGGGAGGTGACAGTCCTGGAGAGCCACAGGAGGGTGACAGGAGAGACTGGGCTGGAGGGTGGGCAACTGCCAAAGCAAAGCATCCTGCCAGTGCTTGGTACCTCCTTCTATTTGTGCCTTCTCCACCAAATCAATCCCCCCTATTTATAAATCCAGGTGGAACCTGGATGTGCCCAGGCACCACCATAACAACCCAGCTGCCCTAGAACCACACACCAAATACAGGAAATTTCAATTTCCCTTTTGCCAGGGAAATTCTGAGCTTTGTCCAGCTTTGTCAGCAGCTGCAAGGCAGAAGCACAGACCAGAGAACAAATATTTTGGCAAGTGACTAACGTGGCACACAGCTGGAAAATAAGGTATTCTAGTAAAAGAAGTATTTTGGGCTCCCAAGAAGGCGGGATTCCTTTCAACTTTCCAGACAGATTATAGTGGCCATTTCACGTAGCATTTATCACCTTGCCCAGCAATTTACAACCTGCAGGGTTGGCTCTTTTTAGCCCAACAAAACACTCCTGGCTTGGGAGAAGTCAGCAAGCTGGCACAGGTGACACTGCTGAAGCCCTGGTGCAACAGAAAAACCTCATTACAGCAAATTTGTTTAGGCAAATGAGCCAGCTAAGATTTCCTATGGCAGGGGACCTCAGAGCTTCTATAGACCCAGCTTCAAAGCAGCTCCTGGATTTAAAAAATCCCTATTTGGAGAAGAAACAGGAGGGGATTTTGTTTGTGTGCTTGATTTCCTCCTCTATTTCTGATTTAACATGGGAGTGTGTTTGGCTGGAGGAGGCCAAAATACTTTTGCAAAGGCACAGCCTCCTTCCCTCCAGGCAGCCAAGCTGTGGATTTGCCCACTGCTCTCCAGAAATCCATGGCACAGGCAGATCCCTTCAGGCAGGAATGCAGCCCTGTCAAATCTCAGGCCCTGAGCAGGACTGCCCTGACCCTCTGCTCCCTCCCAGCTCTGCTGGGCTCTCCCTGATCCCTGACCCCTGGGCCAGGAGGTGCCACTGCTGCTTGCCTGAGCACCCATTCCCCATGCTGGGGGTGCTCACAGGCCTGGGAATCTGCATCCTATTGCTGGGATCTGCATCCCCATGCTGGGATCTGCATCCCTCTGCTGGGATCTGCATCCCTCTGCTGGGATCTGCATCTCCATGCTGGGATCTGCATCTCCATGCTGGGAGCTTTATCCCTCTGCTGGGATCTGCATCTCCATGCTGGGATCTGCATCTCCATGCTGGGATCTGCATCCCACTGCTGGGATCTGCATCCCACTGCTGGGATCTGCATCCCCATGCTGGGAGCTTTATCCCTCTGCTGGGAATCTGCATCCCACTGCTGGGATCTGCATCCCTCTGCTGGGATCTGCATCCCCATGCTGGGATCTGCATCCCCATGCTGGGAGCTTTATCCCTCTGCTGGGAATCTGCATCTCCATGCTGGGATCTGCATCCCCGTGCTGGGATCTGCATCTCCATGCTGGGATCTGCTTCCTACTGCTGGAATCTGCATTTCTCTGCTGGGATCTGCATCCTCATGCTGGGATCTGCATCCCTCTGCTGGGAATCTGCATCCCACTGCTGGGATCTGCTTCTCACTGCTGGGAATCTGCATTTCTCTGCTGGGATCTGCATCCCTCTGCTGGGATCTGCATCCCCATGCTGGGATCTGCATCCCCATGCTGGGATCTGCATCCTCATGCTGGGATCTGCATCCTCATGCTGGGATCTGCGTCCCACTGCTGGGATCTGCATCCCCATGATGGGATCTGCATCCCACTGCTGGGATCTGCATCTCACTGCTGGGAATTTGCTGCTGGAGGATGCCCAGGTGCTTCTCTGGCCAGAGCTGTCCCTCCAGCTTTTCCCTCCTTGCTGCATCACCAAGCTCAGCACTGTTTTCCGTGTCAGTGCTGGAGAAACCCGAGAACGCTCCGGCTTTGAGCGCTTCCATCCTGGCCTGCACGGAGTATCCCAGAAGAATGCAGCTGTCTCAGGCCAGGATCATTTCTGTAAAGCAGGAGATAGACTCTTTTCCTGATTTATTTATTCATTGCCTATAACAGCTTGTCCACAAACATCCCAGCTTGGTTAAATCTTTGACATGTAAAACATTTCCAGAAATTCTTGCTGCCAGCCGACAAGACAAATGGGGAAGACTTGGCTTTATTAATTTTTTTTTTTTAAAGACTCCTCACTTTTCTTCTGTTTTCTCCTTTCTAGTGTGACTTTGTCTCTGGCTCTCCCAAAGCAAGGCACTCATTTATCAGGCTTGCAAGTTCTTAGGGATTGGCAGACTCCGTGGCTTTTCCTCTTGGCTCGGGCCCTGCAGCCACCATATGGAACGAGTTGCACTTTTTCACTCCTTATCGGGGTTTAGGATGGAAATATTTCCTTGGTTCTTCTCGGGGCATTTCTGCAATTGCACACATGCTGTGAGTGTTTAACCCTGACACTGCTGCTGAGGAGCTGCTCCTGTTCAGATGCCAGCCAGGATTGAAGTGGGAATCTTTCACAGGGAGCTCTGCCAGTGGTTTGATTCTGTTCCTGGTTATTACAAATAGCTCCTTCAATAGTTTTAGAGTTCCATGCACAGAACAGAGGAGAAGCTGTCTGTCTGTCTGTCTGTCTGCTTGTCTCTCTGAAGAGACAACTTTCTCTCCCTCTGCACATTGAACCAGTTCTGCTGCTGTGCTGTTGCAGCAGTGATGTCTGTGAAGGTAAGGAAAGCTTTTCCTCTCCATCCTGCCTTTATGAAGGTGGGTGACAGCTGAAGGCAGACAGCTTTTGAGGCCCAGAACTTCCATCCATGAATCTCCCACTGCTCTGCATCTGCTGGGGGGTTTCTGTCTGTTCCTTGTGAAGCCACATCACACTCAGGGTTTGTTCCAGCACTGCCCACCAGTCAGCCCAGCTGTGCTAACTGGGGCTGAGCACATCCAAGGCAGGCTCTTTGCATCCATGGGGGTATAAGTGCAGTGCTCAGGCTCTCTGCTGGCCTGGAAAGCCCAGGAGAAGGTGGGACAGGGTTGGATTGCAGCCCTCAATCCAATCACTCCACAAACCAGTAACAATATCAGGAGGTAATTTCCTTCCACTGCCAGGGTGATGGTCCAAGGCACTTCAGGAGATGCTGCAGCCAAACCCAGCCCCAGGCAGAGACCAGGAATGGCTGCACCATTCCTGATTTACCAATCCACAGCTCTGCCCCAGTGAGCAGGAGCAAGATCTCTCCTGCTCTCCCCTGTGCCCTTTCTCATGGCAGCAGCTCCTTTTTCTGTTTAACTCCACATCCAAGGCACAGATCTTTCCTCATCAGGCATCCAAGCCTAGAAACCCTTGGATAAGATCAGTGGTGACAGATGTGTGCATTTCTGTTCACAGCTTCAGCTGTACACCAATTTACACATAAAAATAAAGGATAAAGTCCCTAAATCTACAGAGAAGAATCACAGCAAAAATGAGAGACTAAATATGATGCAAGATCTTAAACCATAGTGTCTCTTCCTCAGGGTCTCCCTCATGGAAGCGAGAATCTTCCACAACAAAGGCCTGGGGCTGGACCAGTGCAGTCCTTGTTGCATTTGACAACTTGCTGCAGCTCAAATACATCACTGGACTCTGTAAATCCAGATTTTTACACTTGTCAGTTCTGCTTTTCTCATCCTATGTGGTTCCTGGCCACGTCCAGCCCAGCTCCCTGCTATCCCAAACCAGCCCACAGTGGTGGAATACACAGGCCTTCAGTGGGAAGGGAATTGAACACCACTTTTAGGCCCAGGAATGCTGCCAGGAGCTTGTAAAACAATATTATAAACAGAAAGCAGCCTCTGGTGTCCATAGATCTGAGATTGGTTATTCTTGGTCAAATTTCTTCCATACTATAATTATTACTATTAAATTACCTGATTTGCTTGTCTGGCCTGTGAGGATTTCATGTGAGCCCCGTGTTTTTCCATCAGGCTCAACATTAGTCCCACGCTGATTTCCATGTTCAGTCCAGTGGTTTCAGCAGTAGCTCCAGTGCCAGCACTTCACCTTTAGTGAGCATACATCACCATCAGTCTCCAGAGTTGTTCAAAACCCCAGGTTTCCATGGAAATCACTGCTGATACTTGTCTGCATGTCTGGTTTTCCTTTCTCTGTGCCCACAGTTAATGGAGTAGAAAAGAAACCTACGTGAATCCCAGTTTTTTTAAATATTTCTCTCTTCACAGTGGAAAGACAATAATGTGTAAAAAACTGAGGAGAGGGCTGGAGTCTGATTTTCACATCCAGAGCCCACAGCAGCTGCTTTTCAGGAGCTGGAGCCCCACTGATGCTGTGGCCAGAGAGGTGCTGCTCTCCTTGCCCTGTGTAAGAGGGACAGCAAGTGCAGTTTTCCTTTGTATTTTATCAATATTCACCAAAGAATTTCCCTTCCTTTTGCCCCTCCAGGAGAGCAGTGCAATCTCAGATCTCCTTGGACATTTGGGCAAAGTCAGAGGAAAAAGAAACCACCAAATAATTTCCAACTTTAACCTCCATTAGAGGAAGGCCAAATATTTTAAGAGCCTCATTCAACTTCCCATGTGTTGTCTCCTCCCAGTCCAGCCCCTCACACAGAGGGAGAGTTTGGGTTGATGCCTTGCAGGCAAATGACATTTCCCCTCCTCTGCAAGCCTGGAAGGGCACTGGTAGCACTGTCCAAGACAATTTTTCCCTCATGTTCAAAGGATTGGTTTTCTAAATCACTTTCCAGCCCTTTCAGCAAACAGGAGGCTCTGAAAACACTCAGAAAGCTTCTCTTCATCTTGGTGCATCTGTTCTGTTTCTCCTCCATCTGGCCAGAGCACAGGTACACAGCCCAGAGCCTGGCCTTTGGCCCACATGCTCCTTCCAAGGAATTTTTGGACGCTCAGTGAAAAATCCATCCAAAGCTCACTCTGCAAAGGGCTTTTATTTCCATTTGAGTCCACTTCAAGGGGCTGCAGTGGGCTTAGTGATGTTATTTTTGCTCCTCTTTCCAAAAGGACAGCAGAGCCATCCAAAGTTTGGATTTAGGGAATTATTGGGCTGTTGCTGAAAAGGAAAATAGGAGGAGCTGCCTCTCTTCCCTTGTGTCTCAGGAGCTGAGTCTTGACCACTAATTGTACACCAGATGAAGTCCTCACTGTCATTGCCTAATTCCAGCTCAGACTCCTGGCCTGACTTCACAGGGCTGGATGAGGCAGGAATAGGAGCTGGCAGAGCCAAGGGATGCTGTTCCTCATCCAGCAGGAGGAACAGAGCTCTGGCAGTGACACTGGCACCTCCTGGAAGCAAGATGGGAATGCTGGCTGGGAGATGGCACCTTCAGGGAGCCAGGACAGAGGGCACAAGCTGCCACATCCCAGACAATTCCTGAAGCAGAGCCCCAGGTGCTTCAGGAGAGACAGAAGGAATCCTGTGTACCTGCAATTTAAAAACAAAATCATCATTCCAGTCCAGGAAGGACATCTCTGCCAACTTTCCTCCAGGATCTGAGTTCACAGAGCAGGTGTTTTGGCTTCCCACAAAGCACTTCAGGGAAGGAGTGGATGAGCTGAAGTGTGGGAAACTGGAGAAGCCAAAGTTTTCCAGCGGGGAAGCTCCACAATGAGGTTGAGAAGAGGAAAGCAGCCTCCAGCTTCACCCTCCTGTGCCAGGAGCTTTGCTGCCAGCAGGGACACAGTGACACTGTGCCCCAGGGCTGGGGACAGGGCCACCAGGAGGGCTGGGAGCACCCTGGCAGGAAAGGCACAGAGGAGGAGGAGGAGGAGGTGAAGCACATCCATGTGCTGCAGATGAGAAACCTGAATCTTGCTTTTCCAAAATAAACCCTTGGCCTTCCGAGGCTGACATCCCAAAGAGCCAAGGCAGGATTCCTCCCGTGGAACCAGCCACCCTTTCCATGCACAAAATCTCTCCTCTTTTTTCTCCCTCTCTGGGGCCAGAGGGGAGGAACTCTTTAGCTCTAGATTCAAAACTGCCAATGGCTTTTCCAGGCCTGGGAGAGGAGAGATCTCCCCACACAGAGCACACAGCCTCTGCCACGACCTGGAACTGGACAAGAATTTCCTCTTTCAAGACCATTTCAACCACTTCCTTTTATTTTATTCTCCTGTCTTTGATCCTGGGTGGGGTGCAAGAGGAAGAACAAGGCTTGGATTGTAGCAGAGATTTAGGAAGCTCAGCTCCAGACTGAAGCCCTTCTGATCAAACAGCAGCTGCCCCTTTGCTGCCCCACCCAACAGTGAATTTTACCTGTAGAACCCTTCCATGTGCCACAGTTTTATGGTTTGCAGAGTAGTTGATCGTGCCTGACTCTTGGTGACATCCAGGTTGTGAAGCAGCAGCTCATCCAAGCACAGCAGGATGGGAGCCAGCTCCTTGAAAGCTTTTTTGTGGTTTTTACAGCAGCCATTCCCTTTTCCCTCATGAATTGCCTTTCCTGTTCATCTTTGAATGCAAGAAAAACCAAAACCATTTCAATTTTGACTCTGGAGCAATGTTTTTCTTTCTCTTCACTCACTCAGGCCAGCGAGAAAGTTTCCACAGATTTTCCCAGGTCTCTTCTTCGAAAACAGAGCAGAACAATTCATGGAAAGCAGTGCTTGTGTTGCCTGCTGCTGTTTGCTTTGGAGGGCAGGAGCAGGGTGGAAAAAGGAATTAGATATCCTCATGTAGCTACTGAGCTGCTGGATTCACCTCTGGAAAACAGCTGAGCAGGTGCAGCACTCAATTCACTGCTGGAAAATGAAAAAGCACAGGGACAATGAGCTCCACCCAGCACAGGAGCAGTTCTGGGGAAGGCATCTCTCAGAACATCGAGCTAAATTTGATGCTCAGCACATGCCCAGCAGCAGAGATGGTTTGAAATTTGCTGCAGACAGACACCATGATCTCATCCTATCTCATGGCCAAGGTCTGGATGTTCCCCTGAGGTCGAAACAGATGTTTGATGTTCAGTATTATGGGGTTTTGCTGGTCTGTGGGCAAAGGTTTTGGCTTCACAGAGGCTCCTTCCCTCTCCTGAGTTCCTCATCAACAGCAGGGAAAGCCAAGAGTCTGGAAATCTGCTGGAGAAGCTCCCTGCTCCATCCAGCTCACCAGTCTCTCTAGGTGCTGCATTGGAAGGGGTTTGTCATCTGAAATGAGCAGTAAGAAAAAGCAACAGAGCCCAAGAGGGGCCACAGGTGATAACCCAGAAACCACCCAAAGCTCCTGCTCTCCCAACAGAAAGAGGAGTTTGTGTTTGTCATTGCACCTGGGTGATCGTGGAACTTTCTGCTGGAGAATCCACAGAATTATTTGGGTTGGCAAGGACTTTAAAGCCCATTTCACCCACCCCTGCCATGGGCAGGGACACCTTCCACTATCCCAGGGTGCTCCAAGCCCTGTCCAGCC
Organism: Agelaius phoeniceus; assembly: GCF_051311805.1. Lineage (NCBI taxonomy): Eukaryota > Metazoa > Chordata > Aves > Passeriformes > Icteridae > Agelaius > Agelaius phoeniceus. The sequence continues at coordinate 9,655,985 of NC_135282.1, read as the reverse complement.
TGACCTTGGGCACTGCCAGGGATCCAGGTCTGTGCCAGGAAACGATTCCTCCTGTACATTCTCTATAATATCCACCATTTTTCTGACACTGGTGACTCCAGAGCTTCCTTGCACGTCAAATGAAAGGGAGCTCTGGCCCAAATTGCTCCAAAGCCTGGCTGTGCCAGTGGTCCCTGCGCTGTTCACCCTGAGGGCCCAGCCCCGCGAGTTTGGTGACAGCAGAGCTGCTCCAGCTTTGAGGAGCACCCTGCCCCTGTGGCCATCACCAACAACACAGAATTTGCTCTCCCTTTGCTCCAGGGGGCTGCTGGAGCCCCCAGCCAGGCCTGGGGGAGGCTGGGGCTGCTCAGGCTCCTCCTGCAGAGCTCTATCTCTCTTTCTATTTCGAGGGCACTTTCAAGTGCAGGAGGTTGTGTGTCCTTATCACTCCCAGCACCAGGGGCAGGCAGCCCTCAGCCCCTGCCAGAGCAGCCTTTAGGAAACAGCCGAGGGGACACGTTTTTTATTGTTGCTGTGATTATTATTGTCTTGTTGTTGACTTGTTCTCTGCTTTGAAGGAATGCAACCACCCCCAAGAGCAAATAGCAGAGGAGAAGCTGCATTTGTGTTGCTGCAGCCACTGTTTCCCATTTCTGTTTATCTTTCTGTCTCGGCCTACGAGAGGCTCTGAGCAGAAATCTGAGTCTGTGCCAGCTCCCTGTCCTCACCCAGAGCCAGAGCATTGTTTTGCACTGCTGGGGCATCCCTACAAGCACCACATGCTCCCTCTGTGTTTTCTGCTGACCTGTGGAGCCTCCAGGAGCTGAAGGACACATGTTTATTTTTAAAAAAGCCTGGATGAGTAGCTTAAATTTTAAGGGAGAAATTTTAAATTGCTAAAATTAGATGCCAAGGAGTCCCACAGCCCTGAATGCAAGAAGGTCTCTCTCAGGGGCAGAGCTCTCTCCCTGGGCTGTTTTTGGATTAAAGTTAATTCAGATCAAGTTAATTTCAGATGAAGTTAATTTTGAAGGAAAGCATTGGTGGGATGGGGTCACACTGCAGCCATCCCCTTCTGCCCTGGAGAGCACTGCAGATCCTGGGACACACAAGGGGAAGGCTCCCAGGTATATTTTAAGGGCTCAGAATCTTTTCCTGCAGGTTGATGGTTATGGTGCTTGTAGGAAAATGCAGGAGCTGGGTGCAAGAACAGGATGCAGCTCCAGGGACATTCCCCCAGAAAAGCTTCATGGACTCTGCTCTGTCTGGGCTGCTCTGCCCAGGAACTGAGGCAAGGCAGCTTCACATGAACCAAGCCAGAGTGGGAATCTGCTGGAAAAACCCCTTCCAGGATGGAATGGAGAAGATCAGGACACAAATCACAGGTGACAGTTCTCAAGCAGAGCTGTGAGCCCCAAAACACAAATCCCTGTTCCCACTTAGTGCGTGGCATTCCCCTCCTTTCCCTGTGAGATTCCCACAGGGAGTTCTTTTCCTATAAAAATGTCTAACTGCATCTTAAAAGTACATGAGACCTTTGTGGCCTTCTTGGCACCTGCCTCCACCACCTGACTGTACTGCCAGGGAACAGTTTTGTCTGCAATTCCCTTTTTTTTCTGATGGTCCCAGTGCCTTTGGAGCTTCCCAGCATGGAAGTATGGAGCATTGACCATGTGGAGTCTCTTCCTAAGTGGAAAAACTTCAATTTAGGGGTTTAGGTACTCCCATCAGAGGGAACACTTTGGAAGTGGACTCATCCCAGTTCACAGGGCAGTGGGATCCTCCCTCACCACCACAAACCAGGTTCAGTTGGTTTTTTCTTGCATGCCAAGGTGATGCCATAGCTGAATCTGGCCTAAGTACCAGCTGATTCCTTGCTCCAGGGAAGCACTGTCCCACATTCTCCTGCTAGCTGTGGTTTTTATCCCATTGTAGCTTTAGAACTGAAGGCATCAGAAGATTTCTGGGATTTATGAGGCAGCTTTAGGCCTTCCTCCTTTCTCTTTTGTCCTGACAGCCTGGCTTTTCAATATGACCTAAAAACCATTCTGTTGTCTCACTGGATGGCTTCAGAAGTGCCCATTTTTGTGCCAAAAAGAGAGATTATTGATCAGGAATTAAAGAGCTCTCATTGTGCAGGCTCTGGGAGCAGAGCAGAAGGAAGCAGCAGGTACCTGGTGTGGAGTAAGAGCAGAAGTCCCTAAAGCTGCTGGCCCCACTCCCTTCTGGACACATCTGTCAAACCTCCACCTCCAAAAGTGAAATTCAAAGAGATACAACCTTATCAAAGGACAGGGAACACAGCCCAGCCCTTCTGATTGCCCAGAGAATTCCAAATGGCATGGAAACAAATAAAGGCAGAGATTACATTTCAGAAATCTCCACTGAGCCATTTGAAAGGCAGTGCATGTAGGGCTGCACATTCCAGACTCTCAAGCATTGCAAGCTCCAGGGATGCTCAAAATCCTTCACTTTGCCAACATTTATAAGGCATATCTTGAGGCCATTGATCACTCCCAAAAGCCAAAGTTATCAACTTCTCTTATCTGCTGCCTGTCTTTATCCAGCTGGAAAACACTGTGTGCTCATTTAAGCATCCTTCAGGCACGGTCTGGTTATTCATCACACCTTAAAAAGGGGAATTCAGTGCCTTGGCCACGGTGTAAGCACTTAAAAGAGCAGGGATGGATCTCTGCAGCTCCCAACAGCATCCCCTGATCCCAGCTCCACCATCCAACACACAGGGAAGCAAAAAAAAAATAACCCAAAACTCAAAGGGGCCTCCTGGGAGTGAATCCCCAAAATAATCATCTCTTAGCTGAAGCAGGCAGGACTCAAGGACAGGGAATTGCTCCAGGAAGGAGGAGCAGGAGTGACTGGTTTAGGTAAATGTTGGATGGACAGACAGATGGAGACAGACAGATCTGTATTTGTATTTTTCCATACATGTTTGTATTGAGTTGGATGCACTGAGAGAATTCTCCAAGCAGGTTTCTGCCCCACAGCTTCTTTGACCTCTCACTCTGTTTCCCCCTCTCTGAGTGAATAATCTCCCTCATGGAACCTTATCAAGTGATGTTTGACAGTCTGGGAACTCGATTGCATCCAGGAGCTTTCTGTCCTGCACCATAGCAGCAATATCTCCCAAAAACTCCTACTAAAGCCAGGCCCACTCCTCATAAATCACAGGCACACATTGGCTGTCTCTTAATCAATCTTCCCCAGGTGTTCCCTCATTCAACCTCACCACCAGCATCTTGAGGCTTTTCCTGGAAATTCTTTTTTTTTTTTTCCTAAAGCATGCTCATGGCTTTTGGATTTTCTCTTTTCTCCCTGGTAATGTCCTGCTATCAATTTGCTTTTTGCAGAAGTCTCAAGGGCCCATAGATACCTTCTACAAATGTTTGATGAGTTAGAAACTCCCCTCAAAAATATCATTTTGGAATCTCTACCTCTGTTTGGTTGCCCACCAATCAAGCAGATTAAAAAAAAATATTTTATAGACAGCTTAAAATACTTTATATAAATATATAAAGTCAGCTCACTTCACTTTTTCCTGTCTCCACAACATCTCCAGTAGCACTTCCCTGGTACCCAGAGAAAGCTTTTCTTCTTAAAATAGTTTTTATTCTCCAGGAAGAAAAAGTGATTTTTCAACAGAATGATAATTTTTTACCTTAAATTACCTGGTCTATTTGAAGACAGTTGATAAATCACTAAAGAAGCAAAACACTTCTCTGCATTGAATCATCTTGTAATGAGAAAGATTAATTTTGTCATAGCTTCATTGCTGGACAATTTTTTTCTTTTTTGGGCTTTTAAGTGTCTCATGAAAAACACACTGTTTGTAACAGGCCTGCTCCATTTCAGCTTGTAAAAAAATAATTTCAAAAAAATCAATGAAAGCATTTTTAATTTCTATTTTAGGTCAGAGCTCAGGCTTAGCAGCAGCCTGACAAAGCCATGCAGGGCTGGCTGAGGTCCAGCCAGCTGAGGGGACGGGCAGTGAAGGTCGTGGATGCTTGGAAAAGCTCCCAGAGACACCCCCCAAAATTCCCTGAGCTTCCCTGCCTAAACACACAAGGTGATACAAAAAAAAAACAACAAAAAACCCCCAAACATTCCTGAGAGAGCTTTGAGAGCCTTCCACAAAAACAAGTCAAGATGTGATCCAGGGATGTTCTTTGTCCATCCTCTCCAGCTTTTCTCAGTCTCCAGAGGCTCCTGGAGAGCCCTCGGAGCACTGGGACATCCCTGTGCCAGCAGCTGAGCTGTCCCAGCAGGGGCACAGAGCCCCTGGGCACAGGGGCCACTGCCCAGTGACATCTGAAGTGCCTGAGCACAGCCAGGGACCCTCTCCAGGGCTGCACGTGGTGCCCAGGCAGAGCCAGGAGCTTCCCAAATTCCTGTGCTGAGCTGGGACCAGCCAGGCCCTCCCCAGCGGTGTAAAACACCAAAAAGTGACACAAATCAGGGGGGAAAAGCCCTTTTTGTGTGTTGTACCTATTGAACGCCGAATATTTGGGTCAAAAGCTGGAAAACTGGCATCTCTCAGCTTGACTATTTTGTTTTGTGGCTGAGAATAAACCCTGCTGTGCTCAAAGTCACATCCCACTCCCCTTCTCTCACAAGGGACCCCTGGAGCCTCCTGAAACCCCAACAACCTGAGCCTGTTTAGGATGTTTGAACAAAGAGGATTTCCTAGAGGAAAAAAGACCCCTATAAATCCTATTTCTCAGCAGCTTTAATAGAGAGCCCAGCTCCTCTGCAGCTGAGCCTGTTGTGTCTGAAGTATCAGGCACTTGAGATAGCCCAGGGAAGTCGTGGTCCCTGCCCTTTTTATATCTATTGCCTGGTTCTGGAAAGCATCCTGTGAGGAGCCACTTGGACTTTAATAGGATGAATCATTGTTAAAGCCAGCATGTGCTTGGAAATGTTTACATGAGGGGGCCTGAAATGGAGATACCAAGAGGAGGAAAAAAAAAAAAGAAATTCAGCTGAAAGCTGCTGGCAGAGCCGAAAGACACTCGTGTGGAAGGGTTCAGATCTGCTGGTTCCTTGTTTGAAATCAAAGTGGCACCTCAAGTGGAGGATTGCTAAACCCAGTGTTTGGGGGATCTCCAGAGGTTCTTCCCCCTGCTGAGAAATGACCCCAGGACCAGCAGTGCCTGATGCAGAGGGAGGGAATGCAAAGGAATCGACATCTCCTGGCTCTGGGAGCCATGGCATTATTCACTGGTGGGAATGGCTCCTGGAAGGAGATAAACCTGCATTGTGAATCCCCAGAAATCACTGAAAAGCAGCAAAGAACAGCAAAAGAGCAGCCTGGCAGTGCCTCCCTCCTGAGGAGCATCCAAAGCACAGCTATAACTCAAATCTCACTCTAACAAGTGGTATTTCCCTCTGCCACCTGCCTTTAGGAGAATTTCCCATCATCCCCAAAATCCACATTTTTCTTGCTTTTTCTTCCACTCAAGGCATCACACTGGCTGTCTGAGATCAATTCTAGCTTCAGGCCAAAGTTTAGGAAGCATTTTGAGGCTGTTTCTTGCAGCCACATGTGTTATTTTTAAACACCACGTGCACCCAGGGTATTGCCAGATAGGCTGGGTATGTTTGAGGGCATGGTAAAACAAAGCTCCTGAGGGTTGGGGGTGAGATTCCCACCAACTCCAGCAGCTTTGAGATCAAACCCTGCAGGAGATAAACCTTATGCCCCTCACAGACTGCTCTGGGATCTGGGAGCTTTGCCCTTGGCTTTGAGACTTTGAACCAGGGCCAAGCGATTGCAGCTCCTGGTTTAGGGGAAAAGGAAACAGAAAGGAACTGCAGGCTTAAAGGATTAGAAGGAAGAGCTAAAAATAAAGTACCAGCAATGCCAGACCCCCAAATTTACTGCTTTCCTGCAAAGAGGATGGGTTTTCCTGTTGTTTCAGTGAGGGGAATCAGCTTTCTGCGTGACTTGGAAGAGCAGGACACCGAGGGAAAGCTGAGTGCTGTTACTCTCCAGGAGTTGTTCCTGTTGTTCTTCCTGGAACTCATCCTCTGGCTGAACATGAAGAGCAAATGGGTCTTGGGGAGCATTTCTCAGCTACTTCAGCTGATTTCAGTGAAGGGTTGCAGCCCATCAGTGCCAAAAGATGGCACAATTTAAGATATTGTGTCACGGTCATATTTTCTGAAAAATCCCCTTGCCCAGGATTCTTCTCCTGGGAAGCTGGGAAGCCTCAGAGAAAAAGGAAAACAATATTACCTCATTTGCTTCTCCTATGTTTTGCTGTTTTAGAGTGTAATTAGAGATTGTTTATCCAACATGTGAATTATTTTAACTTAATGACCAATCATGGTCCAGCTGTGCTGGGACTCTGGAGAGAGTCACAGGTTTTTAATAAGTATCTTGTTAAGCCTTCTGTAAGTATCCTTTCTCTATTCTTTAGTCTAGTTTTAGTATAGTATTCTATCATATCATATCATATAATAATAAATTAGCCTTCTAAGAACATGGAGTCAGATTCATTTCCTTCCTGCCATGGGGTACCCCGAAAATACCACAATATTGGGCATCCCTGCCTTGACTTTTCCTGCCATGCTGCCCATCTCCTCCTGCCTTTTTCTTCAGCCCTACATTGTCCTTCCAATCTGGTTGATCCTGTCTTGGGGCCTGGATGACCTTTTTGGGGTTTTCCAGATCCTATCTCCTACCCAGTCCTTTTCCAGGGACCACAGCTCAAGGAGAACAGGAGCAGGTGCCACTGGGACAGGCAATTGAGGCTCAACTGGAGGGAATTTTCTGGGAAGGAAAGGAAAAGTTTGAGTGTGGCTCTCTGCTGCTCTGAGCAGACAGTTGGCTCTTGAGAGGAAGCCCAACACTCAGCCCTGAAAACTCTACACACACAGATATGTTACATATTTATCCGAGGCAGAAATTGGCCAGGAAATGGCTATAAAACACACATTTTGAATAAAAGGAGGGAGATTTATGGCTCTTTTGTGAATCTGAGTCATATCTTTCTGCATCCCCCAGGCAGGAATACTCTAATCACTAACATACCCCAAACATGGACGCACAGTGGGCCGGGAATTGCTTCCTTCTGGCCACAGCTCCAGCTAAAGACGTGATAGGGATTGAGCTACTTTATCTGACAGTTGGTAAATGAATTGCCAATTCATTCTGAGCTCGGAGGGGGAGTTTTTCCCCTTGAAAAAAAAGGGTCCTTTTATATATGTCTTTGATCAGGCAGGGCCTTGACAAATTATTTTCCAAGGAATTTCTTGAGCCCTAATGCCATGAGAAGGAGAAAGGGGGGGTGTTGGGGAAAAAAAAAAAAAGTATTTGCTCTCAAAGAGAAGCTTTTATGTCTCCAAAAATCACAGCGATGTAAGGGATTTTCTGCCATTTCCCCTCATCCTCTTGGCTTCAAGGGAAGCAGGTAGCTTGAGGATTTTTCCATGCCATGGAAGCCAGGAGGTGGATGGGGAGGAAGCAGTGCCAGCTCTCCCAGGCTGATCCTTCCCCAGTGAGGGAGAGCTCAGTGAGCTCCAGCACTGACTGAACATAAAGGTCAGGGCCATCAGTGACACTGAGAAAGAGCCCCTTCAGCACCAGCACGAGCCAGGGGAGCAGGGGACAGCTCAGGGTCGTGGCACCACAGAGCTGCTCCTTGCCACGAGTGCTTTGGAAAGGTTGGGAACCAAGGGAGCATCTCCCTGCCAGGGTCACTCCCAAGTGTGAGGAGAGAGCAGCGTTTGCTTGTCTCTTTCTGGAGTCTGGGGGGTTTTCCTGGCTTTGCCATTCTGTTCCTTTTATCCTAGCATTTAATCCCTCTCCTCCAGGCAAGGATCATGTCCTTGATGGAATCCCAAGTGAGTTGCACAAGCCAGGTCTGGACAATGGCTGTGCTTTCTATTATCCCTAATGCACAAATCACTTATTCCCCTGTTCTGCCACTCTTCTGTCCTGAAGGAGAACAGATCCCCACATTGAGCACAACATTCAATTAATACATTTCTGCTACACTGAACAACATCAGGATGGATTAAGCAAAAAAAAAAATTAAAAAAAAAAAAAACCCACATGACTTTTTTCTCTGACCTAACTCTGCATGGGCCCATCTGTCTAAAAGAATATGCCTGGTGGAATTCCCAGTAGCAACCCTGCTATGGACAAGACTGATGGATAAAACCTTCTGGTTAAGGAGTAATTGGTGCAGGGAGTTAGGAGCAGCTAAATTTCCTCAAGAAATGGGCCACTGCAGTTCTCTTGGGACCCTCACAAGCTAAATTCAAGCACCTTCAACAAAAAACCCAGAAGAATTTCAGGTTGAATGTTGAGGGTCCTCAGTGAAATGCCATTGAGCTTGGAGAGTTTCTCCAGTCAATTCATTCTTTAAATAGCACCTGTCCAACTTTTCCTGGCTCCCAAACTCTCCATTAGAAGCCCTAATTTAGGTTATATTTAGCTACTGTCCCATCCCAGCCTGCTGCAGCTCAGGCAGAGTTACCTGTCCTGAAATTCTCCTGGAATTCTGCCCTCTGGAAAAAGCAGGATTCACCTAGTGATCCAAGGGGGTTCTGCTCCCATCCATCAATAACTGATCAAGCTGTAAAAAATGCTAAAAACTGCCATGACCAGGGGAGAAAGGACATCTCTAAAGACTTTCCTGTACTTCATTAACAGCTGTGTCAGCTGAACAAAGATCCAAACAAACCAACTTTAAAAATAATCTCATATCAGGCTCAGAAATGCCCTGGGATGGTGATAATCCTGCTCACACCCAGAGCTCCCTTCCTTATGGGTAAAAACCTTCAAGTAAAGGCATAGACTGAACCCGTGTCTGGAAGACAGTGGGGAGATTTTTTGTTGTTATTTAAATTGTATATTATATTAAATTATTATATTAAATATTATAATTATTGATAATGATTAAATTATATATTGATTATGGTTTATTGTTATTAAATAACAATAAATAATATAAATAGATAATTAAATAATTATTAAATAATAATTAAATATATAAAAGCTTTATTATAACACAGATAGGAATGAGTTGACCCTTTTTGGTTCCTGACTTCCCCATGTTTTATTCCTTCTTTGAATACTCTTTACAGCTAAGCAACAAGCTGGATGCTGGGGTGGCCAGCAGCAGTACTTTGTGCCAAAAACTAAGCAGCTCTGATATTCCCAGAGGCAGCAAATAATAATAATAATAATAATAATAGTAATAATAATAATAATAATAATAATAATAATAATAATAATAATAACAATAATAATAATAATAATAATAATAATAATAATAATAATAATAATAATAATAATAATAATAATTTTGTTTTACCTTGCCCAACAAAACCACATTTGTGGATACATTCACCCCCAAGCCCTCAGTCCCTTGCTGTTAAAGGCTTCACCATGCACTGCTGCAGGTGTTTGCCTCTTCCTCCCCCCATCTTAGGGCTGTACTTTCTGTTCTTGATTCAAGCACCATTTATTGCCCTGGGGCAGATTGCAGCTCATTTCTTCAGGTTCTGGTAGCAGCGAACACCCCTGAGTGAGAGCAGTGCCCAGGTGACATCCACCATGGCCAATTCCCATATTCTCACCACATCCTTTATTTTCCCTTTTACTCACTTGTGCTCCCAACAGAATCACTACAGGGAGCTGATGCAAAACCTCCTCAAAACTCCACCCTCCTCTTCCCCCTGCCTTCAATCCCTGTGCTGGGAGGGCTCATCCATGTGGGACACCTTGGGATTGCCTCCAAGGGATTTTCTCAGATGTTCCCAGGAGAAGTTTGAGCCAGGATGTTCAAACCAGCCCTTCTGACTGACTGTGGAAGATGTTGTACCTTTATTTGTCTCAAGAACACTTTTAAATCCACTTTTCTGTAGCTGAGTCCTAACCAGGTGCAGGGCAAAATCTCCAAACCTCACAGCCGGAACCAGGCACTGGGTCTGAAGGATTTGTTTCAACCAAAAAAAAAGGAAGTAGGAGAGATTGGAGCCCCTGGGTGTGATGGGTTCAAGTGAAACACATCCCTCTGAAATTCAGGTTGGAAAATTTCCTTGAACATTTTGAAGGAATCAAATCTAAATGTGAAGGAAGCATTGCCCCTCTTTGGGGGTGGGAATTTATTCAAACCACTCTCTGAACATTTGCCACTCGCTTCAGCTGTGTCATTTTTATTACTCAAAAATAACACAGCAAAGGCATTGACTTGAACAGAGAAAAACAATTTTAAGAAGCAAACAAACAAATTTAAAAGGCCCCCAAATTAAATATTTTTTGGCCCATGATGAGTTCCAGCTCCACCTCCCAAGTCATGGTTTCTCTGCCTCACTTTTTCTCTCCAGAAAAATTACCAACTTTACAGTATGTTTTAAAATCAAACAAAAAACCAAATACAGGGCAGGGGGGGAAAGACTCAGAATCCTTTGAGAACCTCATATATTCACTGGTGTCCAGGAGCTGGAAATTTTAAGAGAAAAAACGAAACCACACTTTTGCAAATCACATGAGACCCATCATAAAATTGTCAGAGTTGGCAGCACTGTAAAATCTATGATATTGTGGGCTGGATTTATGGACGAGAATCCTGAGGCTCTGGGATATGTTTTTCCCTCAGCCCTCGAGGCACAACAGCAATTTTTGGGAGGTTGGCTCTGCTGTTGGAGCAGCCTGAGGAGCAGAGGGGTGACTTTGTCCCTCCCAAGCATCCCTGCCTGTAGGAAAAGCTTCACCAGCACAGGTTTGGGGGCTGCTGCTGGGGAAAAGTCATCTCAAAACCCACCCAGCACTGTGGCTGGTGAAACCTGAAATGTGGAGTGATTGATAGAGGCAGACAAAGAGCTCTCTGTGCCTCTCAGGGCATCAAAATCTTCCCCAGGTACCTGGCAGGGAGTGTTTGAGCCCAGGGAGGCAGCTGGAAAAACAGCATTGTGACCACAGGCTGGAATTGCTGCTCACTCTTTCAGAGGTGTTCTCAGCACGGGCTGGGTTCTGTGCTCTGAGGAATTGCTCAGCCTGCCCTTGTTTATTCTGCTTCATCCCTAAAGGCCTGTTTGCCTTCTGCCTGGTGATGTTCCATGGCTCCTTTCTTCACCAGGTTCCCTGCTCATGGGGAGGAGGGATCTCCTCTGCCTTCTCCCCCCACCTCAGCAGCTCCCCTGCTCCTCTGGAGCTCCCTTTGGAGCCCAGCTCCCTCCTCCCCGGGGTGCAGCTCTCCTGGACTCTGGTGCCATCATCCCTGTCCCCAGCCCTGGGGCAGGAGCAGCCCAGCCCCAGCACCCTCAGCAACCAGAGGATTGTTTGGGGATGGTCCTCCTCGTGTTTCAAGGTTCTTATTAAAGAATCAAGGAATGGTTTGTGTTGGAAGGGACCTTAAAGCCAATCCAGTGCCACCCCTGCCATGGCAGGGACACCTCCCACCATCCCAGGGTGCTCCAAGCCTGGCCTTGGACACTTCCAGGGATCCAGGGGCTTCACTGGGCACCCTGTGCCAGGGCCTCACCACCCTCACAGGGAAGAATTGCCAGTTTAGCTCTGAATGGGGTGAATTTTGCAAGCTCTTTTGTCCAATTCCTCCACTGACAAATGTCATTTCCCCCCCAATTTTGCTGTTTATTGTTATTGTCAGCATTACTATTCTTGGCTAAGAAATAAATCTATAAGAAAAGAAATCCAAGAAATCACATCAGGCTCTTTGGAACATAAAATCACACTCAGAGGGAGAGGACAACCTTCTTCTTGACAGCTCCTGGTGTTGTTTTGGACCACCTGGGGAAAAGCAGAAGCTCGAGGTAGAGCAGGCACATCCACATCCAGGCTGGGATCACTTTTCCCTTCACATCCTGACTGCTCCCAGTCCCACCCATGGAAATGGAATTGCCATATGGAAATGCCACGCTGACAAACTCCTTCAAAAGAGGAGGAAAAGGCTGTATTGGATCCTCCCACCACCTTTTCTTTGCCTTGATCCCCGATTTTACTGCTGTGACTGTTGCCCTGATTAAGTTTTTCTGAGCCTTCTGATGTTTACACTCTTGTAACAAACTTTCTCACACACTTTCTGTAAATAACTCATTGTTTTGCATTCTTTTATGGAGGAGGAGAAATTTGATAGACTGTTGGTTTGTCCAGTGTCACTGGAGAGGTGGCACTGCCACCCTCCAATCCACTGTCACTTTTGGAAATCCATAAATGTTGGAGTCAGAAATTAAAAATTCTTTTTTTACCTTGTGAGAGCTGCATGTCTGTGTTGTGTTATTTGGTGTCCTATAGTGACAAATGATGATTCTGCCACTGATGGCCTCCCTGCTCCTCATACCAATTAGGTTCCACAAGGCTGGATCCTCAGGGATCTGCCTGGTTTTCCAACCCCAAACCCCATCACAGAATCTCAGCAAAACCCCAAAGAGCCAAAACCCAAACCTGAGGCGCTCTGAGGAAATGAGTGGAGTTGGAAGCTTGAGGCTTTCCTCCCAATGCTCAAGAAGTAATTTTCCATGGGAGTTTAGTTTTCCTTAATCCTCTCTGAGATGCCTGGCAGGCATTTCTGGGGAGTCCTCTTTACTTACAGGGTAACCACAGCCCCTCTAACGACATGGGAATCACTTGGTGGGGATTAGATGATTACATGGTCAGCAGTGGGACAGCCAAACTGGGAAAGGACAACCTAGATGACAGCTAAATAGAGTGTAATTGTTGTGTTCCTTAACTCAAAATGCAATTTACTCATCAGTCTTGGAGCACTGCATGTTCTGTGTGATTTAATGCAACGTTTGGGTGATTCCCTGGGGGTGGCTCCATGCAGACAAAAAGCTTTGCAAGAATTGAGGTCCCAGCCTTGCCCCACGTGTGGTGCCTGCATCTCCTTCTGCCCACAGCAGAAGCTTCACATTTTGGCTGTGTCTGACCCAACACAATCACAACATGTTTTGCAAGCATGAGGCAGTAAAGGCAGACATCCAAAAAAAGAAAGTTTTATTGGAGGCAGTGCTGGGAGAGGCCCAGAAGACCCCGTGCCCCACATCCCTGGGACAGCAAGGGGGGAATATCTCTGTGGAGTGGCCCTACTGATCCTGGGTGGGAAATGCAAGCACAGAGAGCCCCCAAGGCCTTGAGCATGCAAGCTTAGAGATAGAGATGGACACAGTTTGACCTAAGCCCTAGAGAAGGCTTGGAGCTTGAGAATACACTAGTGAAACAGATATGAAATAAGAATAAAGATTTGTAGTTTAAGCAGAAATGTGTTTTGAACAAGTAGATATAGATCTCACATAAGTGAATAAATATACTAAGCAAGATAGCAGAATACAATTAAAGTTTAGCAACAGGACTTGTTATAGAGTTAATAAAAAGTAGAAGATACAGCAATAAGTTTCTGTAGAGTCATATGATTGGACAGAAAAGATGCATTGGGGTAAATCATCTAAAACTTAGCAATTAGCAATTGGTAATGAAGATCTTAGCAAGCTTTGTGGAAGGTGCTGATTGGATGAGAAATTTATAAAAGACATTGTAATTAGAATTATAATGGCTTCTGATGCAAGGCCTCCAATGTATGGCTTCTAAAGTGATGGCTTTGGGTGTGACAGCCTTACAGTCTCACCCTTCCAGGAGACTGATTTTGCAATAAACCACCTTTTAAACACCTCTTCAGCCAACCCCATCTTTCTGCGTCCTGAACAATCCTGCTGCCTTTCTGTGCCTTTGCAGGGTGTCCCTTGGTGTCCCTGCCACGTGGGATAGGCTGGGGACACCTGGGCTCCTTTCATGTTCTTCCTGCAGTGATCCTGACCAGGCTGGGGACACATCCTCAGCTCCTTCCCTGCTCTTCCTGCAGTGATCCTGGCCCAGGCTGGGAGCACCTCCTTGGCTGCTTTCCTTCCCTGCTCTTCCTGAGGTGACCCTGGCCCAGGCTGGGGACACCTCCTGGGCTCCTTCCCTGCTCTTCTTGCAGTGATCCTGGCTCAGCAGCCACACAGAGCCAACCTCTCTGTTGGTCTTCCCAGCTGCAATCTCTTCATTGCTCTGGAGCTGATTTTCCCACCTGGTTTCCAGTTCCCAAAGCATCTCCCCTCCTTCACCAAGGCTGGGACACAGCCCCACAGCTCCCTGGGCCAAACACCTCCCACCAGCCTCCCTGCCCTGGGAACAGGGTGGAAGTTCCACCTCACTGGGCAGTCCCAGTGCCACCCCAGCACCCACCAAGGTCACTCTGAAATCTGCCTTGATGGGAAGGTGACCCCAGGAGAGCAGGGCCCGGGGGACCCAGGCAGTTGTGGAGCAGACAAGGCCACAGCTCAAGCTCAAGCTCAGCCCATCCCTACCTTCCCCCTTGAGATGCTGCACCCCCTCTGCTACAGCAGAAATCAATAACAATTCAATTATAGGCATCGACTTGAAGCAAAAAAAACAGGTAAAACCACCCCAAACCTGAAAATACATTAAGCATAGGTGGGCACTCCCTTGCCATTGAGAGTGTGTGGTATTTATTAGCCATGAAGTGGCACACAAAAATGGGAGAGCACAGCTAGGTAGGGATTATTTTTTTCTCCTTAGCTCCAAGGCTTTGGGTACTTGTCTGTATTCCCTCCCAGATCAGAATTCCCAACATTCCCACCCACATTCCCAGAGGCTCACACGCAGGTATACCTCTTTAGTTAATTAGAATTACTTTTAATTAAAAATATATGTAAATTATATAGAGTGTGCACAGCTTGGAGAGAAAAAAAAAAGAAGAAAAGAAAGCAAATTTCCATTTCAATAAAAATTTGAACCTCTTGGAATCAGCTGCTCTTGTGACATCCTTGGAGTTATTGGAAATCCCACGTATAAATAAATAGGACCAGGAAATTTTACACCTGAAATATTCTGCAGTAGACATTTTTCCTTGCACAATTTTGCTTTTCCTTCTCTTTTTGCCTCCACCGCTCCCAGTCTCTCATGATCACTTTCTGCCCCTTTTAAACACATTTATTTAATATCTCACTTCACGCACCCAGACTGATATCCCTTTTTTTTTAATCCTTTTTCTTTTGGAGAGGAAGCAAAGGAACACAGGAGAAAATGAAAGCCTGGGATTGCAAACAAGCGTCATCATCATTTTGGTGAGCAAACTTTTTCCTCTCAGTGTCTGCATCCTCTCCCCCCTCTCCCCCTGTGGCAGCTGGCTCAGAGCCTGGCTTTCCACATGCTGCTAAAAATCCAGCAGGACTCAAGCTGGGGATGTTTGCAAGCTTGGAAATAACCCCATGCTTCTGTCAGAGACGGCTGAGGGACCAGGAAAGACCAGGAGATGGGAAGAGGAGTGAGAGAATTACAAATGGGAAAGGAGATGAGGGAACAGTTTATGGAATGGTTCCTGGAGAGAATTTTGGGGAATTTGTAAGGAAACACAGCTCCTTGTGGGAGTAATTTCACTCTTGGTACAATGCCTGGGTGAGGTAGGTACTGGATTTATTTATTTGGGGGTTCTCAGTACCTCTTTCTGTTGAAAAGTAAAGATAACACTACCTAAAAAAAAAAAAGAAACACCACTCCAAAATTCACCCTCGGTAAGAAGGGCTGGTGTCTTTTTTCTTTTTTTTTTTCTGAGAAAATGGAAAGAAAAAAATATATATTATTATTTATTATATAACATTGTCAACATCAACACCACAAAAAAAAAAAAAAAAGTAACATCCTAATTGTTCTCGTTCAAGCATTCTGACCATGGTGAGAAAGGCAGCAGGAGTTTGGTGTCCCTTGGAGAACAAAAAGAGCAGAAGGGCAGGGGGGGACGAGGGTGGTGGCAGCAACACAAACTGGGTGGGACCGTGGAGGGACAGAAGTGTGCTGGGCTGTTGGCTTTTCTTTTGAAACAAAAGAAAACAAAAGGGGGGTCAGGGCAAGTCACGGCGAGGCCGATGGCTCCCAGCCGTGGTTCCAGTCAGTGTCCGTCCCTCTCGAGTGCTGGCGGTGAACATTCACTTCAAGGAGTCTTGCAGAACACTTTGTTATCAACAGGGGGATTCTTTTCCTTTTCCTTCTCCCATTTGCTGGGATTTTCCCGTGGCTCTGGCATTCCCTGCCCCCCTGGTTAGCTGTTCTCACTCCACTCTGGCACCATCCCCACGCCGTGCACCGAGTGGTACTGGTGGGGCGACAGGGTTCGAGGCACGCCGTGGGAATAGAGGAATTCTGCCGGCTGGAGGCTGCTGGGAGGGGACTGGATGCCCGTTTGAGGTCCACACTGCCTGACGATGGGCTGGTGAGAGCTTTGGTGCTGGAACATGCTGTGGGTGTCTGCGATTTGGGGCGACGTGTGGTTGGCCACGCTGCCCAGGCGGGGCATGAGCGGCCCCGAGGTGAAGTGGGCAGAGAAATGCTGGTAGGGTAACCTGTCCATGGGCTGCATGGCAGACACTGTGCAACTGCTGTACGAGGGCACGCTGGGCCACGTGTTACAGCTGATGTCCTCCAGGCTGGGCACGGGCTCCGTGGGCGGCGCAGAGCTGGCGTACATGCAGGCCTGGCGCTGCGCCGACTCAGTCCTGTACGATGTGTTCAGTCCCTGCTGCTGAGGGTAGCTGGACCTGTAGAAAGGGTCCTCGTCTGCTGGAGAGGTTTCCATGTAGGGCTTCTTGTAGGGATGCTCGGTGGTGGAACATTCCTCATCTGTTGGGAGAGAAAAGGCCTGGTAACCACCAACGATAACGTGCCCAAGGCTGAACCTCCCTCTCTGCAGTCCTGGTTTTACTGAGGACAATCTGACACTTCCCTTGGTGTAAATTCCCATCATTTCCCTGGAACTGATCTCAATCTATCCTGTGGAAACCAAGCCTTGCACTTGGCCCTCTCTGCTAGAGCAGGGAAGGGATTATCCAGGAGCTCTGGGAAGAAAATCAAGATGCTGGAGGGATCCTGAGGTTTATCTTCCTTGGTGATCCCCCCACATGCTCCCCCATCTCCTTCCTGCTGCCACTTTTACCTGAGGAATAACATCTGCCTGTGACCTCTGTACCCCTGTCCCCCAGGAGGCTCAGATCTGATGCTGTCAACTCAAATCCTTTACAACAAAATGTTTCCATGATAAAGTATAAATGATAAAAAGAGACAAAAAAGGAGATCACAATAAAATCCTCCCAAGAGAGCACCAGCGATGGCACGGTTGGGACAATCAGATTTGGAGTTTGACAGCCCCAGCCTTTAGCTGTGCCAAGGCAGCTGGGCACATAAATCCTCACAGGGCTGTGGGCACATAAATCCACACAGGGCCATGTGCTGGAGCCAAGGGGAACAAAGGAGAAAAGTAAATTTCACAGCTAGAAACAACAAGGCACATCTTGCAGAGCCCTTTGTTTCCTGCAGCATCCCAGGCCAGCAGAGGGAAGGAGATAAACAATTTAGGTGAAATCTCCAGGGTGAGGCCAAATGAATAAATGAATGTGCACTTATTTATTCATTCACAGGGTCATCAAATGAAATCCAACTCTGCTGGAATGGATGGCAAAATTCCCAGGGATGAGCACTTCACCAAGAGATTTTAAGGACAGTGTGGCAAGGGAAGGGGAGCTGTTCTGACATGGATTAACTTTGCTGCTGCTGCTTCAAAAACAAGATTTCTGGTGCAGGCAGGAAAACATCCCACTTGGTTAGAGCTGTCCTGGCTGCACCCTTTGAACAGGGGTCAGATTTGAAAGAAATTTGGAACAAGTTACCCTTTACAATTTTTCTCCACCAAGGTGTTTTGAGCTGTAATTTTTTCCACCCCCAAAATCCAGTGGGGAAACAAACCCCAAGCAGTTGCACAGAAAGGAGGACTAAGAGCACATGCCCCACAAGAGGCACAGAGGTGTTGCTGCCAGGCTGCTCTGAGGGGAATGCTCTTGTCACACCTTCAGGAGGGGCAGGTGGGCAGTGCAGGCATCTTTTGTTTCATCTAAACACACACACATGCACATAACCCTTATTGCCCCGACAGCCACGAGGGCTCTCCTGGAAGCTGCACCCTCTCTGCATGTAAAACAACCCCTTGCTCCCACCCAGGGGTCTTCAGAGTCCAGCTGGAACAACTGCTGTTGTCCATCCTGGTCCCACAATCCCACAAAGGGCAGGTCCTGAGGAACACCATGGGGACATCCCCACAGTGGCCTTTGGCTCTGGAATAGCATAAATTCAGCTGGAAAGCCACAGTCCCATTTTGTTCTTCCTGACAACATCAAAGCCTGGCTCCTTCACCTCAGCAATGCAGAGCCCTGATTATCAAGTTGCTCCTCTGCCTTCCCTGTACACTGGGGTGGGAAGCAGGATGAGATAAATGAGCAATTCCATCCCATTTTTGAAACCAGCTGAAACAATGAGCAGGGAGATGCAGGAATGTGTCATCCTCCTCAATCCAGCTCAGGCCAAATTTATGTAGGAGCAGGGGACAGGATGGGGTGCCCTGAAAGCCAAAAGCTGGAGGCACAGGTGTAACCTCTCTCCTGATCTCAGCTCCATGACAGGAGGTACATCTGGAAGAGCAGCCTGAGCTGGAGCTTTTATGGACAGTGTAAAAAGTTTGGATTCCTGACCCACCGCTGAGTAATAAGAACACTGGGGTGGAAAAACAATGTCTTGTAAAATGCAGCATTGTTCTGCTAATAAAGTTTTCAGCATTAAACCGCATCACTCTGCTGGCACCAGAAATCATTGGCTTGGGGTTTGACTGTTTATTTTATTTTGATTTTTTTAAATATACAACACAAACCAGTCAAACTCTGTTTTTCCATGGTGTAAAACAGCCTGACTTACAACCTGAGCTTGCTGATTTTTCCATTTAGCCCAGACATTTCACTGCCTGCCACAGCCCAGCTGGGCAGAACTGCAGTGTCACAGAACCACTTCCAGAATCTATCACAGGTGAAGAGAAAACAACAAAGCCAACCAGGATTTCACCCCATAAGTGCCCTGTGACCTTCTGTAAGCTCTCAGGATCACTCTGCTGGTCACCCAGAGCCAGGTTCCCTGAGGTTTTATGTGGAAAGGGATTTTAAAGTGTGCAAGGACCTTGTTCCCATCTCCAAACAGGACCTAGGCACTAACAAAAGGTTCCAGGCTGCCCTAACATCATCTGCCTGTCCTCCTGCCCCTCTTCCCAGTGATTTTCCCATTTATGGAGCCTCAAAGTGTTAGAGAGGGAAGAGAATGGTCCATGTGCATCCTGAGGTGGGATGGTGCAGAGCAGAGAGCCTCAGCTGGAGCTGCCTGGGGGATTTACAGCAGTCCATGCTCTCTGGGCTTGTCCCACCCCTCCTCACAGAGGAGATCAGAGCCAGCACAGAGCAGGGCATCCCCAGGGTGTGTGGAGCAGCTTTAGGGTGGAAAGGGGACGTCTTCAATGACAAAAGGAGCACAAGACCAACAGGGCTCTCATGCAATGCCAAAGGCTGCAGTTTCAATTCATCCTCACGGGCTCTGGAGCCTGGACAGTGCAGCTCAAGGGAGAATCCTGTCCCTGAAGGTCCTCTTACCTCCTCCTATCAACATAAGCAGGACACTGGCAATATGTAACTGCCTGCTCAGGGTTTGATTCCCTGACAGCAGCTCCTTGTCTTTTTCCAGGTGCCACTGAGCCCTCAGAGGAGCTGTTTGCTATCCTGGGAGATTTCCTGACCATCTCCCCCTGTTGCTGCTATTCTTGGAAGCCAAGGGTGGTGATCAGCTCTAGGGAGCAGCCCCTCGATGCTGCACAAACCTCAAAAAGCAGGAGGTGCTGCCAAGCAGGGGGAGCTGCCAGCGCCAGGGAGAAGCTGCTCTGAAGTGAATCCAAGGAAAACGGAGCCTGAAGAATGGGCTGGAAACTGGCTCCCTCACAAGGAATTTGATGATCTATCTAATGAAGGAGCTCGAGCGAGAGCACGAGCGCTTCCAAGATTTCCGGTATTTACTACTTCCAGCTGGGCTGTAAATACCACGCAAATGGCTTTTTAAATGGAATTTTCCCAATTCCAATATTCAGGCCACGTAGAATGAAATGCAAACATGGAAAGCCTCTGGACTTCAGGGTGTGCTGGGCCTCCCTCTTCCCCCTTGGTGTAAATCAGGAGAGCTCATCTCCCCAGGGTGGAAGACAATGAAGAATGGGACATGACTCCTTTGGTTTTCAAATCTCACCCGCACTTCCAGGGCGTTAGAGGAGGTTCATCCTG
Organism: Agelaius phoeniceus; assembly: GCF_051311805.1. Lineage (NCBI taxonomy): Eukaryota > Metazoa > Chordata > Aves > Passeriformes > Icteridae > Agelaius > Agelaius phoeniceus. Next base: position 9,635,828 of record NC_135282.1, on the reverse strand, counting down.
ACTTTGTGAGGGACACACAATGGGTGATTATCACTAACTCTGTTGTTTTATCCAGTCTGGATTCCAGCACGGATCTGGCACAAGCCTGAAGAGCCAACACCAGGCTGCAAGAGTGACAAAGGTTGTCCAAGAAGAAAAGGACAAGGCAGATTCAATCAAAATGAACATCTCTAAAGGAGAAATAAGTCCTAAATCCTAGGACATGGAACTTAGGACATGCCAGCCACTCCAGCTCCATCTCACTGTCTGTGATATGGCTGTGTTGTACTGAACACGACAGGGCTGTGGGACAGGGACAATCCAGCCCCCAAAAGCTGGAATCTTTTCCACAGGCAGCAAGCTGCCAGCACTCCCTGCAGAGGCACAGCAGGCACCTCTGACAGGAGAGGGAGTTCAGAGAATGGCCAGCTTGGAAGGGACCACTGTGGCTTATCTGCTCCAGCAGGGTCATCCCAGAGCACATGGCACAGGATTGTGTCCAGAAAATTCTGGAATATCTCCAGAGAGGAGACTCCACACCCTCCTGGGCATCCTGGCTGGAAAGACGTCCTTCCTCATGTTCAGGTGGAACCTCCCAAGCATCAGTTCCTGCCTGTTGTCCTGCTGCTGGACACCATGGAGCAGAGCCTGGTCCATCCCCTGGCACCTCCCTGCAGGCACTGATGGAGTCCCCTCTTAGTCAAGAATGGCCCAGCTCCCTCAGCCTTTCCTCATTAGGGATATCAAACTACAGTGCCACAAGAGTGTGGCTGCTCAGCAAGACCTGGGTGCACCCCAGCTCCCTGAACATCTCCTCCCCATGCAGGGAGTCCCTTGCTCACCCTCAGTGTCCCACAGCCACCCTGCCCTGGGCTCCCCTGCATCTCTCCAGCTGCAGCACAGCTCGAGCCTTGGGCAGCTCATCTCATCTCCAAACATCAGCAGGGTGAGCAGTGTGTCCTCCAAGGAGACAGCCCATGCCTGAGTTTTGTCCTACAGATTCTTTGAGTGAAAAAACAGAGCTGGGTGAGATGTGGCAGAAGTTGGTTCAGTCAACAAAGTGGTCTGTGCACACTGACAGTGCCTGTTCTTGAGGAGAAGGTGGAAAGGCATTGCTGTACCAGCACTGACCTCATCAGAGCAGGAAGGAGATGAAAAATAAATCCTTCCCCAGGGTGATGTCCAAGTCAGGGGGCTGAAGGACACGGTCCTCACCGGTTGGAGCCAGTGGATTCTGCCACATCCCTCTTCTCCCTCAGAGTGCCAACTTGACAACTTTTATAACCTCCCCAGGGAGAGCCTGTTCCAGTTGCCTCCTGTTCAGCATCACAAGCATCCCAGAAATCTGCCAAGTGGTTGGGATTGTGTAAGGCTGGGAGGGAGCAGAGGTTTAGAGGGATGACTATTTAGTCCACAGGATATCTGAGAGAGAGGATAATACAAGGGAAAACCAGGCCCAGTATCCGAACTGGGATGTGGGGCTAAATGAAAGACACAAGGCAAGCTGCCTGCTGGTGAGGCCTTTTGGGCTTGTCCAAGCACAACAATGGGAGAGGGAGAGGTGGAGAACAACCAGAAAAAAAGACAAAGCTCCAACTGCTGTTTGTGTCAGCCTAAAAATCCACATCAAGAGCTGAGACCACTCCTTGATGAGACCCAGGGTTGAAGGTAGTCCATCCTCTCAAGACCAGTGACTTTGGCACGTGCCATCAGTAATCCCAGTATGGGGCTGGGATGCAAGGCAGGATGATCCATTCCCCATTCCTGGAACACTGACCCCACTGCAGTGCACTGGGGTCATTCCCAATGCTGTGACCCTGCCCTCCCACCTGCACTCCAGGAATCACCAGATTAAGAGCTCTGGGATGTGTCCTTCCTTCCTTCCTCAGCCAGGAGAGCATCACCTCCCTAAGCAGGGGAGCCTTCAGAGATAACATCCCCTGGCAGCCCTGCTGCTCTCCCCTAATGTAATTCCATATCAGATCTCCACAGTGAATCCATCTTGCCTTGACAGCTAAGAACAACACTGCCAGCCACAGAGACTTATCCTTGCCTTAGGTCACCAGGAAAGCAGAAGTTGAACAAGGTTCCTTTGAGTTGGGTGAACACAGACCTGTCCCTAAGTGAGCCTAACCCAAGGCTTGGCTCTGATTGAAGAGGAGGCAGAGAAAGTTCAGGAGATGTCAAAGCTGGAAGGAGACTGGCTTGGAATTCACCCCAGAAGATGCAGACAGCAGCTGGTCTCAAAGCCAGCTGAACTGCCCTCTGCCCCTGAGAGCACTTATCCGTAACCACAGCCTTGGGAAAGGAAATAATCCGCTTGAGATAAATCCTAAACTGCCTGAGGAGGAGTCAGTGCTTGGGGAGTGGATAGTCCAACACAATCAATAAGATTTCCAGTCCAGAAAATGGACAGAGGGACAGTAGGAACAGATAAACTCTTGCTTTTGAGTTTTCTGAGGTGGTGAGGCTTGTTAACTGTTAAGCACAAATGTAGGAAAGCAGGAGAACTGTGAGGGAAAACTCAGAAATGAGAGGCTGGAACAGCAAAAAAAAAAAGAGGAATATCATACATAGGATTATTTTCCCATGTCCAACAAAGATCCTTGCTGGTGCTGGAAGGAAGTTCCACGCTCAGTGACATGAAACCTTGGATCACGCTCTGATTTATCCAACCCGAATCGCTCATCTCTAGTGATTTTTTTTTCCTTTTAATTAATTTCACTTCGCAAAGAGCTGCTTGGCAGCCCAGGCTGGCTCTCTGGTTCCCATTAACTTTGTGTTTCTTTCCTCTAAGCCCTGGTGGCTGTTTTCCATTTACCAAAGGCACGGGGAGGGGAGAGAAGAAGGCTCAGGGAGGAGAGCGGAGGCTCAGGCTGCCGGGACACCCAGCCTCGAGGAAGAAGCCGCTGGTGTCGGGCAGGACGCTGCTCCTCTTTGATTAAAGCCTTTGGCGGCTCTGATAAAAGGCCCTTAACTGCTTGTGCCACTCAGGGCATGGCAGAGATAAGGAGGGGAGACGAGGCCTCTGCGGGCCTGTCCCCGCACTGGGCCGCGCAGGCCAAGAGGGCCGGGGAGCTTTATTCCAGGGCAGATAGCCGTGCCTTTTGTGACAATAAGAGGAAGTGAGATAATTGGGGGATTGAGGGAAACCACCCATGGAGACAGCACTTAGCGGGAATCCCAAAACTGGAAGGAAACCTCTGTTGGTTCCTTATCACGTTCTGATGTGGAGGCGAATGATGAATTGCCCCGCGGGGCAGGGACACGCAGCAGGCAGGGATTGTCCCAGGGGCTGGTTGTCATTTGGGCCAGCTTGTTTTGGTTAGTTTTGTAAAAGGGGGAAGAGCAGAGGTGAGAGCTCAGCTCTGGGGATGGAGGAGCTGAGAAAGGGCTCCCAGGAGCTGCAGCTCCCAGCGCTGAGGAGGGATCACAGGGATCACCTTCCAGCACCAGCAGTGGGGCTTTGCAGCAGCCCAGCACCTCACCCCACAGCAGTGCAAGGGTTAAACAGGCCACACACCCCCCTCTGACCTGGGGGACACTTTGGGCATCTCCTTATTCCCTGCCTTACAGCCAGCATGCCCATTTCCAATCCCTGCTCTGGCACATTCTATGTGAGCACAGTCACCTGGAGGGGACAGAAAATGCCACCTGTTTTCCACTGTTTACCTCAGGAAAATATTAGGATTTCTCAGGTTATTTTTTTATACTTTGCATACCTGTACACAGCCCAGATATTGTGCTCCTACAATATCTGGGGGATTCACCAAGGACATGGGAGAGATTTCCACTGCCCTCCTGCCTCCTCTGCCAGCACTTCCCAGCCCTCCCTACCTTAGACTGTGTGTCTGCACATCCCAGTGCTCCAGGGGTTATGTTGCTAAAAATAATGACATGTGTCTGGCTGATAGGGTGGTGCAGGGAAGCGGGAAGGGCTCTGCTGTGGGGAGAAATTCCTGCTGCCTTGGTGCTTTCTGCCTTCTGGTAGCTTCTCCATAGAGGAAATCCCAAGAAGGGCAACAGGGTTGGCAGAAACCAGCTCCTGCCCACCCCTTGTTGCATCCAGCCCTGGAAATCCCCTATTTGTTTCCAAGTAAGACTGATCTAAAGCTTTTGCTATCTCAGTCCTACAAGTGGTGCTGCTTTGAAGCATTCCCATTGCTCTGGGAGAGGAGGGGAGAGACCACAGACCCCTCATGCCTGCCCAGAACAATTATCCCAGCACTATCAGGGGGCTCTTCCCGGCAGGACGAGCTGAGCAGCCACTGGAAAACCCTCACAGTTTGATCTCTAAAGCTCCTAAAGGACCATGGGTATCATGGGTTTCAATGCCAGGCCTGAGCATTTCTGCAGACAGAAAACTGTCTCCCAACTGAGAGACAGCCCTGAGTTGAAAACTGGGCAAAATACAAACTGTCAAGGTATCTCCACTTGGAGATTAACCCTGTCTAAGGGGCTGCAGATAAGTCATCTTTATCTCCAGCACCAGCTATCTTTCCAAATGTGGATTCATGGTGGGTGAAATGCACTGCCAGCCCTCCAAACAGCTCATTCCCAACCCAGCAGAAATGGGATTTTAGAGTTTCCCAGCCCACAACCCTCACGCCTTGCTCATCCTCCAGCATCATTTGTTGCATGCTATTTTTGCCAAAAAATCAACTACTGGAGGAGGGAGACAAAGGAAAATATTTTCTCACTGAATATCTAAAATACTCTCTTTCTTTCACTTTGATGTTTTTCTACCCACAAAGGCAGTTATCCTTGGAGCTGTCCAAGGGGAAACATCAGGGAACAATGCTGACAGTCATGTTGGGAGGGGGAAAACACGAAGCAGGGAGCAGGCAAGCTCTGACCTTTTCTCTTGGTGCAGTGGTAGATCTGGCCGTGCTCCTGGGAGATGGGGTAGGGGTTGGCAGGAGGCAGCAGGTCCTGGGAGGTGCTGGACACCCCATTCTCACACTGGTACTGGGAGCCCAGGTTGGAGGAGGCAGAAAGGACCCTGGTCTCACCGCTGAAGGGGCTGTGATTCGAGGACACTTTTTGTCTCACTGTGCTCCTGGGAACAACCGGGTACTCTTTACTACAAGCAAAGAAACAGAAGAGGAACAAGTCAGCAAAGCAATCAATTAAGAAATAGATCAGAGGATTAATAAATGAAGGCAGCACATTAGTGTCATGGAGTTTGTTTAGGCTTTCAGGGAAATGCAGATACCCCTCCCTGGAGGCTGCAGGCCCGTCACACTTTATCCATGTAGAACTTGTTATTCCCTTTCCTTTTAGTCCCCTTAAATTCAACCACCACTATTTTATACACACACATAAAATACATAAATGCAGTTTCAGCAAAATAAACATGGTTTCTATTTACATATTGTAGCATTTATAAGCTACATACTGTTTGTAATGTATTTGCAATATGCACATGCATGTAAATAAAACCAGCATTTCTGCCAAGCTGACTTGGAAATTAATTAAATATTTAGGTCTACTTTTTTCCCCTTATAGCAGCTGTCCCCATTCCTTTTGCCTGGAGCCTCCAGCCTCCCTGGATGGGAGATCCCTGCACCACAGACCTAACTCAGAAAAGAGAAATAAATAAATGACTGGGATTTGATGCACACCAGAGCCTCAGGATGGGAGGGAAAGCCTGGATTGTTCTCTTGCCCCCAGATCTGGTTTGAAGTCAGGATGCTTTGCCAACACAGGCTGGAAATCCCCTCTCCTCAAAGTCCCTCTGGTGTTTTTTGGAGATGTTTCTCCAAACACATGGGCAATGTGACTACCCCAAAGATGATTCCTGCTCTGCAGGGAGAGCTGAAGCAGAACAGGGGGTCTCAGACACTTCAGGTGAGGTAAAAGTCTCCTCCTGAACCCAAAGGCTTGCTAAAATGCATAAAGATCAGGTAGTACAGCACCACAAAGTGTCACCAGGCTCAGAACAGCCACAAAGTGCTGATTCCAACACAAGTTTTCTCCTCTGAGTCTGCAACCATCGGACCAAGCAGGCTTTGAGGTACCCCCCTGACCTGTCCAAAATCACTGCGCTGGAGCTCTTTAAATACCATCCACAGGCTCACCTGGCCTCTCCCATGCAGAGGAAGAGCCCTGAACCTGCAGTGACACCCCTCAGGGAGGATCTATCACCATACAACTCAGAACTTATTTACAAAATTTAACAATAGCAATCATATAAACCTAGGCCAGCAGGGAGCTTTCATCCAAACCACTGCTGTGCTGGCTGCCAGAAACATCAGCAACCAAGCTGGAATGGAAGGGAAATTCACCCAGGAGCTCAAACCCAAAGAAATGTGGCTCTGGTTGGGCCATGAAAGCTTTCCCAAGCCCAGGAACTGGGGGCTTGCCAAGGACAGCCTGCTCCAAAGGTGGGGTTTCATCTCCTGGAAGCAGCATTTGGTCAGAACTAAAATCCAGGCTGTGCATGAGGAAGAAAAGACAGATGGACCAGGAGGAAGCAGAGATTTATCCCTTGGATAGTGAGGGCAGCAGTGGATACCAGGATTTGTGGTGGCATTCAGAGGACCTGCCTGTGGACACCCAGCATTTAATTCCACCAGGAGATTTAGCTGGAGCACAGCTTTGGTGGCTTCTGGGGAAGGTCAAGAGCTGTGGCCATCAGACTTCAGGGGTGACCCTCAGATCTTCTGGGTTCTAAGGGATCTCCCAGCCCTCCCAGGTGATAGATTTGAGCTGCCTGTTCCACCTTCACACCGTGATCCTCAATGAAAACTATACCAGCATGACACCCCAAGCTGCATCCCCACCTTGTTTCTCTTCCAAGGAGTTCACCTGCAAGGAGGTGACTCCTGGATGTTCCTCCTTAGCTCTCCTTCCTGAGGAGCAGCTGCATGGATTGGCTGGGTTTGTCTTTCTTGGCCCCACACAACCAACATCCAACCACAACCAACATCCAATTCCCAAAAAATGACAGAGCCTCGTGTTGTTTCCCATGGGAGCCTGAGAGCTCCAGTGGAGGAGAAAGAGGGACATCTCATGGCATGATGCCAGGCCATGTGACACTTAGGAACATCTTTCACTGGTAGATTTGGCCAAAGTGGGTAAATCTGGATGAAATCCTAGAGGTGTTTTCCAGCCTCAGTGATTCCATGACCCTTTTCAAATGATGTCTCCTTGGAATGTGATCTCCATGGGGGTTTCTGACCATAAATTCTCAGTGGGACCCCATAAAGGTCAGGCCCTCGCTGTGCCAAGCCCCACACAAACAGTGGGGAGCCATCTCCACCTCAGATACTTCTGATCCAAACCAATGGAGAGCTGAGAGCAGGAAAAAGTGAACAACCTGATTAGGGCTTTTATTTCTTGATGAAAAACTATCTTCCTAGAATCATGAAGGTTAGAAGAGACCTCCAAGGTTGAGTCCAACCTCTGATCAACACATTGCCAACTAAACCAGAGCACTGGGTGCCACATCCAGTCATTCCTTGGGCACCTGCAGGGATGGACACTCCACCACCTCCATGGGCAGCCCATCCCAAGGCCTGACCACCCTTCCAGTGAAGAATTCCTCCTGGTGGCCAAAGGGAAGCTCAGCTCCTTTCAGGCCAAGCAGGAGCTGTTTGTCTGCACCAGCAATACTTGAACCCCAAGTGCCAGAGCACAGGGGTGTTGGGTTCCAGATTCCTTCCAGAATTTCCCAGGGGACAGGAGGATCTCCATGGCCAGAAGAGAGGACTCCTGCTGTGGATACAGCAGGAGCTGGGAGTCACTCAGGAGAGGGAACAGGTTGGAGTCACCAAGTTTCCAAACAGCAATTCCCAGGAGGTATCACAATAACTTCTCTCCAGACTGAAATGTTTCCATTTCAGTCAAAACATGTTGGGTGCTATTTTTGCCAAAAAATCAGCTACTGGAGAAGGGAGATGAAGGAAAGTGTTTTCTCACTAAATATCCAAATATTCTCACAAATATCCAAAATATTAGCTTTCTTTCACTTTGATGTTTTTCAATTCACAAAGGCCGTTACCTCTGTAATTCTGCATATTTCTCCTTATAGGAGCTGAGCTGAAATAAATCTTTGGTATCTTCTAAAGCAGCAATCATCTCAAAATATTTCTATTTTTTCCTGAGCCCACTCAGCATGGATAGTGCACACCTATCATTTTGAAAGGCTGAAGGGCAAACTGAAATGGATCAAATTCTTTTTTTTTTTAAAGTCAATATTCCCAAAGTAGTAGTTGTCATCCCGAGCTATAGTTTAATAGAATGAAAGGTTTCTGTCATATCCAGAAATTTTGCTGTCCAAAAAAAAAAACCTGTAGTGAAGTAAGAAGGGGGAAAAATGTATTAAAGCTTGACTTAAGCAATGTAGGAAATTGTCCACAGAGCAAGGATGAGGTTCTTGATGCTTCTGGGCCAAAATGTTAGTTTTACATGGGATGTTAATGGGCTACTTTCATTTTTGCATTAAAAATTGCAAAACTAAAAGAGATCTTTAAAAACCTGATTGGGAAAAGAATTTACAAAGAAAAACCTATCCCTGGTCTATTTAAAGTCTGTTGGAGGCTAATAATGAATATTTAGTCAGTATATTAAAATAGCAGAACATGGAGGAGCAGCACAAGGTGCTGTGTAATACTTTGATTTTTGTTAAAACTTGGGCAAAGAAATCATGGATGATGTCCAAGACTATTGATGCTGAAGTCTGGACTCTGTTCTTGCCTCCCACCTGGCCAGAGGTTTCCCAAATCCACAGGGCTGGACAGCAGCTCTGCAGAACTTCCCAGCAGCACCCACATTCAAATTCCTCAGAGAACTGCCACCCTACAGATCAGGTCTGACAAGTGAATCCCTCCTGCAATCCCAGATCTCAAATCCCACCTCTGCCAGGTGGAATTAGAAACACACTCTCATTTTCTCTCATGACAACTTTCCCTTTCCCTGGCCAAGTGATGCTCTCACCACGACAGACTCAAGAGTTTTGTAAGATCACTTCTGTCACCAACTCACAGCCAGCAAAGAATTCAAAGGACCAAATTCAAGATGATTTTGCAATCTCAGAACCAGAAATCTTGTTGGCCACTGCAAATTACTAATAACTGGAAAAATGATAAATTCAGACCTGCACAGAGCAACATCCAGTTCACTTTCTTGCTCATTACTACACTGTAAGAGCATAAAAGTTTTCCATATATTTTCATGTGCAGATGTGAAGTTTCCTGATGTACCAGCCAAGGCATAGTAAATGAAGCTGCCAGACAAAAACCTGGTTAAAAACCTCTTCAAAAATCCACAGTTTAGAATCAGGAAGCTCCTGTATTGAAGCATCCAACCCCTACTGGCCCTAAACAAGTTATTTTAGAAGATAGTCCTGATATTACTGCAACAAAACATTGGATACCTCAAGGCTTTCCAGAGCTGCTGTAGCTCATGGCAACAAGGCTTCAAAAGACTTATTAAATATTAGATCCCAAGGATCTGTTGGAGGTCAGGGTGAAGCATGACATGGGAAAGGATTTCCTTTCCATGTTTTTATAGCAGCCTTGGAAATACCTAAACTGTCTGAATCTTGTTCACAATATGAAATCTTAGTGTAAAACCTGGCCCAAGGATGAACACAGGGATTCCTCCCCACTGTTTCCAAATTTCCAAGAGATTTTAACTCCTCCTTGGGCAGTCCCAACAAAAGGACAATTATTTGTCACCCCATCAGTGCTGTCCCCTCTACCCAGCACAGAATCAACCCCCAATTCCAGATGTGCAAACACAACTCAATGGCTTTGGGGTTTATAGTTCCCAGGCCACCAATTGCTGTCCTTCCTGCTGAGGCTCAAGAGCAGGGAAGGAGTGGAAGTCAGCCATAGCAGACACAGCAAAAGGAAGAAGTGAGGGAAAAAGTGCCTGGAATAAACAGATCATCTCCCAGGAAAAAAAAAAAAAAAAAATCAAACCAAACTCAGTTGTCAGTGTGCATTCATTTCAGCTGATTTCCAACATATTGAAATAAAATTGAACCACTCTCAGGAGGCTGTCTGGAAGGGGATAAACTAGAGCAGGAAAGGACGTGGTAGGAGAGGAATTACTGAAGACTTCCTGCAGTCTCAGCCCCTGATTAAACACAACCCCTCTCTGTGTGGGGACTGTGGAGCTGCCCCACAGAGAGTAACACCTGAGGCTGGGTGTGCAGCAGCACAAACCAAAGTATCCAATGAGGAATATGAGAGTCTGTTCAGTGCCCCATTCTCCTCCAACACAGCAAATGTCCTGACCTTATGCCAGGACCTGAGGGGCTCCAAGATCCCTGGGCTGGGATGGGAATCTCAGGCAGCTGAACAAGGCCAAGTGCTGGTGCTGTGCTGGGGCAATCCTGGGATCAGTCCAGGCTGGGGATGAAATGATGGAGCAGCCCTGGGGAGAAGGGATTGGGGGTGCTGGTGGGGGAGAGCTGGACGAGCCCCAGCACCCAAAAACCTCCCATGTCCTGGGCTGCCTCCCCTGCATCATGGGCAGCAGGGCAAGGGAGGGCTCTGCCCCACTCAGGTGAGACCCCACCTGCAGAGCTGCCCCAGCCCTGGGCCCAGCACAGGGAGGACCTGGAGCTGCTGGAGCAAATCCAGGAGGCACCAGGATAGTCAGAGGGATGGAACAGCTCTGATGGGAGAGCTGAGATTGGAAATTTTCTCTGGAAAAGAGAAGGTTCCAGGGTGACCTACAAGAGAGTTGGAGAGAGACTGTTTACAAGGGGCTGGAGTGACAGGAAAGGGGGAAATGGCTTCACATTGACAGAATAGGTTTAGATGGGATATTTGAAAAAAATCCACCCCTGTGAGGGTGGGGAGGCCCTGGCACAGGGTGCCCAGAGAAGCTGTGGGTGCACCTGGGAGTGTCCAAGGCCAGGCTGGACAGGGCTTGGAGCCACCTGGGATGGTGAAGGTGTCCCTGCCCATGGCAGGGGGTGGGATGAGATGGGCTTTAAGGTCCCTTCAACCCAAACTATTCCATGATGATCCTGTGGCCTGTTAGCAACTCCTCTGAGCAGTGCAGCCCAAAGCCATCTCTGGAACCGACCCAAGAACCAGCAATAGAAAGAACCAGGTACAGACCAAGAGCTCTCATTAGCAGAAATGAAAAGATAAATTTCTCCAGAAAAAGATGTTGGAGTAAGAGGAACACAAGAGGAGCTGGAGAATGGATGTGGGCCAGAGGCAGCACCTCATCCCTTCGTGCTGGGCTGAGCTGCTGCTGATCAAACCCTGCTGCTGAGATCCCAGAGAAAGGTCAGTGACAGAAACTGCAGCTGCCCTGTGTTTCTTGAGTGGCTTTCTCACTTCAAAAAAGCTGTGAGTAAGTGAGGTCTGCCCAGCTTGCCTTTGGACTTCATCTGAATTCTGTCAAATTCTACACAACACATTTCAACCAGGATCAGGAATATTTCCTGGGGGATGTGTGCTGGAGGAAAGCATCCCCTCCCCAGCAGATATTATAATGCCAAATCTCACACTGAAAACGTTTCAGACAGAGAGTGACCCCTGGGAGATTTCAGTGACAGAACCTGGGAAATGGAAGTGGATTAAAGATGCAGTGAGAGGACACAAGAAGAACGAGGTGGTTTGCAGCAGACCAAAACTGGTATGTTTGAGTCAGCCTGGTGCCCACCAGTCCAACAGGATGCTGGAGTGCCAAGGAACACCAGAGCTCATCCATTTCTTCTGCTGGCACCCCAAAATGCACTGTCATCTCTGTCCCACTGGCTCTGACTCACTGAGCTGATTTTGTGTCCTCGGTGCCTGGCCCTGTTTCTGCTCTCAATGACGCATGGGAATCTCTGGAATAATTCCTCTGGAGCCAAGAAGATTGCTGTGGATCAATGCCAAAGGCAGCAAACTGGCTTGTGATCCTTGACAGAGAAAACACAGCCACAACATCAGACTGTGCTGTCACTCTTCCCTGTCATGTGCAGCATTCTGGATTTTTTGTCACTTTTCAAGGGCTCAAAGTACCCATTGAGGGAGCCAAGAGCCACCATTTCATGGCATCATCATCTCCCTTAAAACCTTCCCAACAGAAGCTTCAAGGGTTGAACTGCATTAATTTACAAAATGTATTAAATTACAAAATAACCAGGGCCTTCCAGAAGCTCCTCAGCCCCCATGAGAACCACCACAGACAATGGGAGCTGCAGATGAGCAGCAAGAAGTGGTTACTGAATTGACCAGAATTGCTCCCTCACAGTACTCCAGACCCACACATGTAGTAAAACTCACATCCCTCTATGGATTTTCCTTTCTTTTAAATGTTCAATAAAATAAAAAACTCAACCTCATGCTCAGAAAATTGAAAGCTTTGAAAAACCTCCTCTTCCCAAAGGGTCCATCCTACCAAAGAAGCTGCTGAAGGCACTTCTTGTGCTTCAGGAAAGAAAGGCAGTGGGAAGAAAATTAACATTCACTGGAATTTGGATCTCTCTGGAGCTCGTGGCTTCTCTTTTTCACTTAAATCCTCTCCTGAAAGTCTTCACACCACTCCTGAATGAAGTCCTACCTGGACAGACTTATTACCATCTTTCTGGGAAATAAGAGGAAAAAACCAACATGGGAGGCTCTGGAAAGGAGAAAGCCATGGAGAGGGATGGACTCAAAGCCATGGTGAATGTCAGGTCAGAAGCTTCTGGTACAAAAGGCTCTGAACTGTTATAAAAATGTGGGGGTTTTCCAGATACTTTTTCCTAATGAAGGAATAGCACTAAAAATGCATCCCACCATATTCTCCAAGGGGAGAATCCCCATCATTCCCCTAAAACCAGGATAGACTGACTAGTCCATCACTGGGAAACGTCATAAACATACATTTATATATTAAAATATACAACATATAAATTTAATTACATTTTAATGTATATTTATATGTTAAATCTATATAAACCCACAAAAGGCAGGGCATAGTTCTGCAACGTTCTCAATCCTGAATGGTTCTTTATCTCACAGACACAACCTATTTTTTATAGCTACAATTTATTTATATATATAACTGATTTTATATATGGTTTTATATATTTTCATATATAATTTTGAATATATTCATGTATCTACATAAAAAACCCACAAAGGTGGGCACATATTTGCAACCTTGAATGGGTCTTTATTTTACTATAATCATCTTATCCTGCCCTCCCTTAAAAAAAATGCCACCTTTGTAAAGGCACACAGCCATTCCTCTGCTAAGTTATTAAAATGAACATCAGAAATTATCCAGTAAAGGCAAGGATTTTAACCCTTCCAGCCCTGAGTGGGTATATAAATATATTCCAAGTGTTTCTGTTCCCTGCATCAGCAACCGCAGCCCCTGCATAAAAATGCCAATCAATTTTTAGCACGGGCTCAGTGTGGCTTGATGCCATGCTCTTCATATGGCACTGAGCCCTTCCTAAGAGTCCTCCCTGTTCCACCTCCTCCCTCCTGCTCCAGAAAAAAAAACCCCCTTGAATCCAAACCTTCAAATCTTTCCAGTGGCTGTAATGAAAGGGTGGTTTGGCAGCAAAAAAAATATTGGCAGGGGGGAGAGCACATCATCACTCAAGTTCCAGTAGAAGCTGGGAGACTGGCACGGGGTGGGGGGAGCTATTTCAAGGGGTAGTGCCACCATAAATAAATAAATATTGACAGATCCTGCCAGGATCTGCTGGAAAGGGCAGGCAGGGAACACAGAGCACATTCAGGAGCCCATGGAGATGATTTTGATGGAGCAGATTAAGTGCTGCCTATACCTTTCTTTATACATCTATCTTGGCTTTTCTGGGGCTGAGTCTGAACATGTTTGTACACAGGAGGACATTTGCCCAGTTTGGGTGGGTTCCAGGCATGTTTGCAGGAATTATTTGGTGCCTGACAGCACAATTTTCCTGGCTATGGAGGGCCACGCTCATATCATCAACTACAACAAGCAGGAGTGACCACCTACAGCTGGCTCCTGGGTGGGCAGTGGGAAAAACCCTCCCATCAGAAGGTCCCAAAGCAGGTCCCTCCAGCAGGAGCCAGAGGATAAAGGATCTGAGTGGCTCCTCCCCTCCTGGAAAATGCTCTTTTGAGAATCTCCATCTGTCTTAGCTAGGATCGTGGGTATGGCACCGTTCCTGCAAAACATTTGCACCAGGAAGCAGCTTGACACATGGAGAAAGTTCCAAGTGAAGGTAAAAGCACGAAGTTAATTACCAGCAGGGCCTGACATTTAGAAAAGGACATTAAACAGGATTTTCAAACAAGATTTAGGCTTGCTTTTCAGCTTAAGTACTTGCAGCCAAACCCGAGATTCTAAAAGGCCTCCTCAGCCACCTGGCCCTGGAGATCCCAACATTTTCTAACCTTTCCTTCTTCAATCTGAAACCACCACACCTCTGCTCCTGCTCTGCACATCCAGAACCCAGCAGGCAAACACTCCCCTCCTGCCAAAGCCCCTCCAAAGCCAGTAACAACAGAGCACAGGACTCTCCTCCACCACCTCCAGAGGCAGCTGGAGCAGGCTTAAAAGCCCTACTCCCAAAACAAGGCTGGGAGCTTTGTCTTTAAAGCACTGTCACCTGGGAGAAAGAACACTCTGGTGGCTAGATCTTCTTCCAGCTACTCCAAATTTTTAATGGGTCTAAGTGCAGCCTCAGAGAGGAGAGTTTAGTACAAAGCTAAAGGCTGCTCTGGATGGGGACGTTTCTGAAAGAAATGCAAAGTCCCTGTGGCCAAGACAGCATCCCACAAGTGAGCTCCTGCCTCTGCCACCCAGCGATTAAGGAACTCCCCAGGGAGCAGAAGGTCCAGGATTTTGGCTCCAGGTCCTGGGAATACTTCAACAACCTGATGTAGAGCACCCATGCAGATGCCAGGGCAGGGAGTGGCACCATGTCCTGGCTCAGGGATGTGCCAAGCAAGGCCCAGGTGGCTCTGGTGACCCTGGGAGGGTCCCCATGAGGGTGGCACACGTTACCTCTGCATCCTGGACATCCTGTGGAGCTCCATGTCATCACTGCCACGGAAGCCTTTGGCAAAGGGGTTGTTCTCAATCTTCAGCTGGGTGATCTGAAAGGGAGGAAACGCAGCAGGGTCACGGCCAGGGACAGAGGGGACAAAGGTTATTAAACCCAAGGCAGGTGGGATGGGAGGGAAAACACAGCTTGCAGGAACTCCAGGCATCCCTCAGCTCAGGCACTGACCATTCCAGATGGGCCTTTCCCTGGAATGCTCCACAGGAAAAATATCTCCTGTCAACAGCCTCTCGCTTCTCCCAGGCTTGTCCCATAACCAACATGTGGGACTGCTCACACACATTTTTCTCTGGAGAAAATCTGCTTTCTGAGAGTTTCATTTTGCTGTTGGGACAGAAAGGGCTTCACTGCTCCAAGGACCAGGGATGGAAGTTGGATCTGAACAAATCCCAACAAGTATTTTCTCATCAATGCACAGACAAGACCAAAAGCTCACCTCTCAGACCCTGCACCCTCTCTCCCAGCCCAGTGAATCTCACCCTTTGGGTGTCTCAGACCAGCTAAATGTGCTCCAGGTGCTCTGCCTCTGCCATCCTGCCCCACAGCTGGCAGCACTGCATGGACTCATTACCTAAATTACTTTGAGGGCAACTTCACCTGTGACCATCAAACCCTTAAGGATTTTTTGTCTCCCCATCACTTCCAGTTTGCTCACTAAGTGAGAGTCTAAAGTTTAGCCAGATTAATCCCCTCAGTCTCAACTTTCGTCCTCTTAAAACATCTAAATTTAAGATTTAAAGCAGCTTCTAGACAGACCATGCCCTTACCCAGGGACTGTGCTGCTCCAAGAGGTTCCATCCCTCCTCCACTACTTTTCCTGAGGGTTTTGGTGAGCAGGGCTTGTCATTTAAGCCAATATTCATTGTGGACCAGCAACACCCTCAGCTGCCCTGTGGATTTTGCAAAAACTCCCTCTGCCTGCCAAATCTGATGGAAATACTTTGGTGCCTTGGCAGAAGAGGACTGAGCCTGGACCAGGTGTGATATTGCTGCAAAGACCCAAAGTTTGTGCAGAAGAGGGGAATTTTCCCTTTTTTTCCCTCTTTTCTCCATCCCTGCCTGGCAGTCTGAGCTCTCAGCAAGGAATCAGGAGAGACACTTGCCCAGGAGGAAAGAGAACCCCGTGTTTGCCACTGGAGGAGCTTCACGCTCTCACCACGTTTTATGGAAACCCCATCCTTCCTTCCCATTGAGAGCTGGCCAAGGGGAAGGAAAGAGCTCAGGATCAAGGCAGGGAGAACAGAGAGAGGTTCATGCTCACAGAGTCAAGCACAAACAACCAGGCCCACCTCCCTGCCAAAATCCAGAGAGGAAAATCTGGCTCGCCCAGTGTCAATAGCAAACCTCGCCAGGTGTATGCACAACCAGATTATTTTGCTCTTTTCTTGTCTTTTTGCATATTTTTTTCCAAGGGCTGCTTGTTTATTTGCCATTTTTGCCTTATTCAGCCCCAAACTTCTCCCAGAGCCCCCCACCACACTTACACTTATCTCCACAGGCATTCCCATTAAATCAGGACCATACTTCAGCACATAAACAAGCCCTTGGCACTTTTGGCACTTTTTTTTTGTCCCTCATTTCAGATTTCAAAGAGAAGGTAAACAAACAATCTTTTGGGGTCAATTTGCCAGTTGAGCCATTCTCTAGCAATAAAACAGAGGTGCATTTTGTAATTAAAAGCCCTGAATTATTACACAACCAGCTGTGTATTTTGCAAAGCAACTGCCTATCGGTTTGAAGGTGGTGACTCTTCTAGAATGAATAATAGGCATTATTCAACATTTTGAATGTTCCTGAAGCCCTGTAAATGTAGGAGTTGTCCTCTCTTGCCGACCCCAATGGCAATATTTGCTCACATAAGTGAAGTCCTTCAGTAAGTGAGGATTTACAGGATTGGCACCAGCACACAAAGGCACAAAGGGCCGGATTCATCCCAACCTGACCAAAGGCATTTTAACCAAGGCGCCTGCACTGGGAGCCTCAGCTCCCTGCTGGAATCAAGGGAGGGACATGGGGACTGCCAGAGGGCTCTGGGGTGGGTGGCAGTGCCTTCACAGGTCCCCAGTGCACTCTGGTCACTGGAGGAGGAGCCAGCAGTGCTCCAGCCCCTCGTTTAAGCCCCTCAGTTGAATGCCCCGTTTGATTCTTCAAGGTTTTAATGACCCACGAAATAGCAGCCAAAATATCAAAATGGGACCTCAATATTGCAAATCTGGTGGTTTAGGAGAAGAGAAATCCCCTAACCCATACCAGGAACACACTTACAAGCGAAGGTGTTGATGCTGATGGCCAAAATCCCCAAGAGAATCACAGCCAACTTCAGCCTCCTTAAAATTAAGGATCTGCTGCATTGAAGGCATCTGAAAACCAGGGACTAAAGATTTAGAATTAATTCTCAGAGCTTTGGTGTCCTTCAGATGGATTGGAGCTCCCAGAACAAAGTTTCCCCAGGTGACACCTCATGGCATCAGCCACCACAAAGCCAGGAGAGCCCAAGCCAGATTTAACAAAACTGTACACAACAAACTAAAAAACAGAGAAAAAGTTGGTGAATCCCTGCTTTAGCAAACAACCTGTGGAAGATATTTCACTTGGCCACTTTTTTGCCTGACTTCCCAACTATTCCAGAGGTGGAAAAGCAAACTCAGGGGTGGAAATAACCTTCTTCTAGATCAGCTTTGCCACAGCAAAACTGAGTTTAATTGACTATAACTCACAGGGGGGCAGAGGGGGAGAAAAGCTGTCAGAAAGTCAAATGACAATTACCTCATGAAAAATAAAACAAAATACAACGTCCTGCGAGGTCATTAAGACAGAGTGCCCAGGGCTGAATTGTGCAGCACAGGTTCAATAAAACTGAAGGGCTTTGTTTGTGTATTTGTTTCTGACAGCAAAGTTTCCCTGGTTCTGAAGCAGCCACAGACCCTTGGAGACCAGAGCTTTGCAGGGTGAAGCTTCCCAGATTTCCACTTTTCAGGGTTTGTCTGACCTATGGGTTCATCTTCACTTTAATGGGAAGTGACAGTTCCCAGTGGAATTGGGAATCCCAAAGGAACCCCTGGGCTGCTCCCCTGCACTCCTTTCTCTGGGCTAATTGGCCACAAAGCTCTTCTGCTGAGACCTTCCCAACAGCATCCTCAGCTCCAGCAGGACAAAATTGAGCTTTGCATGGAGTTAGGTCGAGGAAAGATGCTTTACTTCTTTTTCCTTTTCCACAGACATGCATTTATATGGAATTTGTGCCTAAGGGCTCACGAATATCATTATGGCCAAAATCAAAACTACCATTTTGTAGTATTTTTTATCAAGAACTTAATATTTTTCCTCAATTGTTTCTCACTTTAAAAGTTGTAACAAAGTTAAAACTTTGTTAGGGGTGATGTGCTCCACACCAGGTGTTCTGGACTCTATTTTATTTATGTATTTTGCTAGCAACTTCTTTTTTTAAGCACTTAAGCTAAGGGAAAACTCTTCACCCTGATCTTTTTGGGCTCTTCTGAAACTAAGAAAGGTTGGGCATTCTGGAAAAGGAATGTTCTTCAAGGAATGTGGATCCTGAATTTCTGGATTCTCACTCAGGTCTACTTAGAGAACTTAAAACTGATTGGAGGGGGAAAAAAATTCACCATTTAGTGATGAAGAGGTGCAGATGATCACCCTTGAGAGGTGCAGAGCACTCATGGAGCTCCCCTCTCCGTGGGGATCCAGTTCTCCCTGGCCTGCAGGTGCCCATGGTCCTGCTCAGGGTGGCACAGAGGGACCTGGAGCAGCTGTGCCAGGGCTGGAGCTGGCAGTGCTGGGAGCCACAGGAGCTGGAAAGCACAGAGACTTCTCTGCCAGGCTCTCAATGAGCCCAGGAAGGAGCCAAGGCAGGATGGAGGAAGCCAAACCAGAGGAGTGGGAAGGAGAGAAACAGATGCAGACAAGTTGGCTGCTGAGCCCAGGGACACCTGGGCCAGGCAGAGGAGCTGGATGGGGAGCTGGGACTCACAGCCCCAGGAGAAGGGAGGGGGCAGTTGCTGGCAGAGGGGAGAAGATGCTGAACCCAAAGCTGTGAAGGAAATGGGAGGGACTGGGAGGCTGCTTGGAGGTGCTGGGGTGAGACAGAGGGGCCCACTGAGGAGTCTGCTGGGACACAGGGACCAAGGATGGGAACAGAGACCTGGCACAGAGCTCTGGGGGAAGGAGGTGAGTCTGCAGGCAGGATGGATGCCAGATCCAGAGGGAGCCTTGGCCAAACTGGAGGAGAGGGGCTGCTTTGAGGACCAAAAGGGTCCAGGGGCTCAGGGCTGGCTGAGCACCCCATCCCAGGGCTGGCAGGGAGCAGGAACAGGACTGGGAACAGAAGGTGACAAGGCTGCTTCAGCCAGAGTTGGAAGAGTTTTCCACGAGATCCCTGGAAGGAAGCACTGTCCCAGCAAGGCCTGGAGCAGCAGTAAGAATCATGAGGAGCAGCAGAGAGAATCAAAGAGAGAGCAGCAGCTCCCTGCCATCCTCAGTGCCCCAGAGCAGCAGCTCCCTGCCATCCCCAGGGCTGCACAGAAGCCACCAGGTCTGGTGATGAAGAGGAGCTACTTGGTGTCACCTTGCTTAGCCCCAAGGAGCTCTGTCTCTCCCAGCCCTTGGGGGAGCCCTCTTTGGAGAAGAGTCTGCCCTGGGTAAGGAGAGGGGCTGTCCCCTCTCTCCAGCCAGATGGAGAAGCACAGGGACAATGAGCCCAGGCAGAGCAGGGAGAGCCTGGGGGCTGCACAGGGGAGTCCCATGAGATGCCAGCCAGGCCACCCCACTGGTGGCCTCTGCTGAAGGGGTGGAGGTGGCCACCTGCAACCTGAAAATGGAGCTCTCAGGAGAAAAAACCCACACCCAAGGACCTGCCCACCTCCAGCCCTCAAGGACAGTGACAAGAAGCCACATGCTCAGAGGGGACACCAGCTCTCCAGAACTCCCAGAGTAGAGCACCACTGACTCACCAGCATGATTTTAGCACTGGGTCTTTTTCTTTCCTTCCTCCTCCTTTTTCTTCCCTTCCCCCTTTTTTGGGGAAGGATGAATCTCTCTAGTCAGAAACCCCACCAGATACCTGGCAGTGAATCAAATCTTTGGCCATGCCCTTCCCTGCTCCTCCCTGGTGCACACCGCATTTCTGGGTGCCTGGAACATCCCACCCGGGGCAAACGTTTCCTTAAAAGAATTTTGGCTACCAAGAATGTTAAATAACTTAGGGTGGGGAAAAAAATAAAAAATCAGCATAAAACCGGATATCCTGAGGGGGGGGAACCAATATAAAGCCCAAGTCCAGCTAAGGGGGAAAGTAGGTTGTAAAAATTAATGAGAATAATTGTTGTGAATTCTTGCTTTTGAAAGAACCCTCGTGAGGGGAGAACCTTAATTATTTCTGTCTATTAGGTTCATTTCCTGGTCCTAAGCAGAGAGCTCATACCTAATAAATATGAGCCAGTAACACAATGATTTAAGCTACAGCAAAATGGTGCTTAACTGCAGGGAAAGTTAATATTTGGGAATCAACCTGATTGCAAGCACCCATTGTGTAAATGGCAAGGAAATGAAATGTGCATGTGACCTTTTTTAACACCTCAGTATTTCTGGGGTGTTTTTAAGGGTAGCAGAGAGGGGGGAGGTGACCAATGGAGCTGCTGACAACTGCCCTGAAAACTTCACCAAAACTCTCTTCATTGCTTAAGCCTCTTTTTGGGGAGTAGGGCTGAGGAGAGGGAGATCCTAGGGTGCTTAAATATCTTTTCAGGCTGTCTAAAATATCAGGGGAAATAAGCACAAGCCCTGCACTGGGATTGCAGCTGTGCTCTTGAAATAAATTGACCTATCTGGAAGCAGGCAGGTATTTCTATAAGCTGTGTAAGCACGGACTCAAATGCATTTTGGGGTGAGTTACACAGTTCATTCTGTAATAGAATTCAGCTCTAACAGAGCTCTTGAAACCTAAACCCCGTGCAGGGATGAATTTGTGTGTGTGTGTGTGTGTGTGTGTGTGTAAAATACATTGGTGTATAAAACTCTGTGTAAAATATGTCAGAGGCTGGGTGGAGTGGTTGGGAAAGATTGCATGAGGGATGAGCTACAGGTGAGAGACAAAAATGGGAAAAAAATCAGCAGTGCACTGACAGCAAGAGCTGGGGATGCCCCACATGTTGGGGGCTGCCATCCTTTATGGCAGGGGGGAATGCAGCCTGTGTTACAAAAGCAAAATCTGGTTTTCCAAGCAACCTCAGCTGTGAAAGCTGAGCTCAGGTTTCAGCTGGGGGAAAAGACCCCAACTCAGTTTCACCCACCTCAGCTGGGAGATGTTTCTCCTTGGCATCTGCATCAACCCCAATATCATTCCCCATCTGCACTGGGGTGAGCTCCAACTTTTATTCCCTTCCCTGCAGGGAGATGCCATTTAGGGAAGATCATCCCCTGGTTTATTTTTATGGCTCTATCTTTCCCAATTGGGATTTTATCTTGGGGCTCCAGCCACTCTTCCCCTGTTCCCCCCTGATTCCAAGCAGCACAGGGAGGAATGTGTGTGTCAGGGGGCAGAGGGATGTCAGAGCCTGTAAAACGTGTCAGGGGTGTGTAAAATGTGTCCTGGTGTGTCTGTGGGGATTCCTGCCTGTGTCAGATACACAGATGTCATTTCTTATCACACAGATGTTGCTGATTTACAATCAAATATTCCTGCTCCTCCTAGCATGGCAGTTTTCCCAAACTACTGTACTTACATGTTCCTGCTTTGCTTTAGTTTTATTTGCATGATCATTTCTTTTCCTATAAACCAGCCCCATTTTTCTTCAAAGGAGAGCAGCTCCATTCACGTCTGTTTTCTGCTCGGGAAATGCCTTTAAAGCAGGCAGTGTGTCCTGTTTTATTAACTCCCACTTCTATTAATATTATATTCTTTCTGCAAATCCATCAAGCAGAAGTTAAACTTGATTTTATAGCATCCACAGTGGAGTTATAATTTAAGGCATAATTTGGCAAGGACTCAATTTGGATTGGGTTTGCTTGTCCCAGCCGTGCCAGCAGCTCCTATTTTAAAGGGCAGGGAAGTATTTTCCTTTCTCCCTAGTTATGGTGGAACACTCTTTCTTCTCCAGCCCAGCTCTGCTCTCTGCAGCTTGCTGGTCAGCTGATGGATGGAGGAAATGCAATCATTTCACACAGCTTTAGGAACCTGCATTTCCAGGAAAGCATCCAGGATTTCTTTGGGGTGCTAAATGACTTTTCTCTGTTTGAAAAACAATTATTCTATGGGGTACAAAGGAGCCATCCTACCTGCCTGTAAGTACAAGTTTATAGTAAGTGCTTTTTATGTGATTAGGAGAGGAATTTGCTTTTTTCCTGAAAGAAATTGAGTTTTCATGGAGCTGTGGCAAACGACAGTTGGTGAAAGAATCATCTGTGGAGAACCACACTGCCTTCAACACTCAGCCTTCCTCCTCCTCCTCCTCCCGTGCTGGGCGGGGAAGCCCAAACCCAAGCAGGGAAGGAGCGGAGGGGCAACAACAGCACCAAGAAAACCCTTATTCCACCCAAGCCAGCAGAAGACAAAGCCATCCCGTTATTCTCGTGCTTTGTTTGCTGATCCCGGGAGCTGAGCCTCCCTTTCCTGCCCGGGCCTCCCGGCTGCCGAGCCCCCCGTGGGCAGCCGGGTTATCAGCGCCCGGCCGCGAGGGGAGCGCCCGGCTCCCTCCTCCAGATTAGGAGCCTTTGACCCACGGCGAGGGGGGGAAGATAAAGCAAACTTCCTCGGTTGGTCGTCTCCATGTAAGCAAAGCATCCTGGTGAGCTCATTCCCCCCTCCCCGGCTCGCCCCGAGCCTGGCTTTGGATGCTTTGTGCGGCCAGGAATAACAGAGGGGATGGGATGGGAGAGGGGAAAGGGAGGAGGAAAATGGGAGAGGGAAAGGACAAGAAGAAAGGACAAGGGGAGGAAAGAAAGGGGAAGAGAAAGGAGAAGGAAGGAAAGAAAAAGGAGAAGAAGGGGACAAGGAGAGGAAAAAGAAGGGGGACAAGGAGAGGAAAAAGAAGGGGATGAGAAAGGAGAAGGAAGGGAAGGAAAAGGACAGGGAGGGGAGAGTAGGAAAAGAAAGGACGAGGATAAGGAGAAGAAAAGGAAGGGGACAAGGAAGTGGAGAAGGGGAAAGGAGAGGGAAAAGGAGGGGGAAGAAGAGGAAAAAGGAAGGGGGAAGAAGAGGGAAGGGAAGAAAAAGGAGAAGGAAGGAAAGAAAAATGGAAAAGAAAAAGAAGGGGTGAAAGAAGCAGCAGGGAGGGAAGAGGGGCTGAGTGTCTCAGGAAGAGGGGCTGAGTGTCTCAGGAAGAGGGAAGGAGCAGGATGCGGTTTGCGGGGCGGGGGCCGGCCCAGCCCCTCACCTTGTGGTTTTGGTAGGAGGTGACGGCGATGAAGGCGGTCTCCGGGAAGACGTGGGTGCAGAAGGCGGTGTTCTTGGAGCCGAAGCCGTTGTTCTCGTCCGCTTTCACGATGTGAAGCCGGGGCTGGTATTTGTGCATGGAGTTCAGGATGATCTGGGCAGGGGGAGAAGGAGAGGACATCCCGTGGGAATGGAGGGGGCACAGCACGGCGCATCCCCCCCTTGCCAGGGCAGGAGGAGAAGGACACACATCAGCAGGAACCCGCAGCCCCTTCCCCAAAACGTTTGCCCTTTTCAGGAGCCCCTTCCCCAAAACGTTTACCCTTTTCAGGAGCCCCTTCCCCAAAACGTTTGCCCTTTTCAGGAGCCCCTTCCCCAAAATGTTTGCCCTTTTCAGAAGCCCTTTCGAAGGGCAGATGGAGGTGCTGGGGTAGGGCCATGGATCTCTCCAGAAACTCACTCGGGGAGCCCAGCAGGGCCGGGAGGTGCTGTCAAAGGTGCTTCCTCACCTGCTCCCCCCACACAAACCCCTGAGGGGCCAGAGCTGCTCCCCCAACACGCAATGGGGGCAAATGGGGGCATCTCAACACCCCCATCCCATGGCAGGGGGGTAAAGAGTGCAGAAAGGGCGAGGGAAGGGAGCTGGGGAGATTTGGGGGTTTAGGGACATCCCTCCCGCCAGCCACCCGCACAGGACGGTGGCGGAGCCGGGAGGGGCTGCGGGGGGTTCCAGATAAAAAGCGGGCCCTGCTCGGTACCGGGTTAATCCCGGGGGAGGATGGGGGACGGCGGGGGGCCGCTCGGGCCCGATAATGACTGCCGGACCCTGGCGACAGCGAGACGCAGCGCGTCCCGCCGCCGCCTCCCCCGTCCCGGGGGTTTAAGCAAATTGCTTTGACATCCAGGAAAGTCGTAGACATCAACGGTGAACGATCTAATGGTTTTTAATTTCATTACAGCGACTCTAATTGAGAGGCTCCTGGCGCAGCTCCTCCTCTGAAGTCCCTTATTGTCCCCTCAGCGTCTTCGGTTTGTTTGGAGGGACTTTTTCCCCAGAGCCGCCTGTTCCCAGCGGGGATGCCTGGCCCCTTTCCCCCGGGCCGGATCCCCCCCCGGATCCCCAAAAGCACCCCCGGGGCTGGGATGGGTTCCCCCGGCTGCGCCGCTCCCCTCCCTCTTCCCGCAGGAAAGGTCCTGATCCCTGGGAAGCAGCCCCTGCAAACCCCTTCTGCAGCACCTCCATCAGAATTAAAATAAAAATAAAAATTCGAATTATAAAAAGAAAAATGAAATCAAGCCCCGCAAATGGAGGTGCAAAGGAGAGCTTGTAAATGATGCTCAGCATTGGGGTGGGCTCGGGACTCTGCTGGCTCCTCTCCCCCAAAGCCCTCTCACTTCTTGGCTACCGCGTGGGCGAGGATTTAATAGCACAAAATTTATCATTAAAAAGTGAAGAAGAAGAGAAAAAACAGCTTGGAAAAAATGAAACTGAAGTGTTGAAACGAGACTGGAGAAAAATCCACTCTTGGAAAGGGCTGGCAGGATCTGGAGTCACATATTCGTTCAATTATATATTTTATATATATATATGTACACACACATATATATATATTTTATTCATACATGCACATATATATTTGCTCAGAGGAACTCGCATCTTTGGAGACCTTCGAAGGAGGGCTGTTCCTGGCTGCAGAATTCACACAAATTTTCACGGCCCCACGAGTCTCGCAAAGACTTTTAATGCCCAAGAAGTTCTAGCGGGATTTCAATTTCTCTAATTGTCTTTAATTATTGTTACTTTTCCTTTTTTCTTTTTTTTTTTGATCGAGGGATCCACATCGTTTTAGGTCCTATTTCCTCCGCTAATTATGCCTGATTGATTTTACCTGTTAGGCAAATTCTCGGTGGCAGCGGGCGGATTTTAACGATTGGGGACTCTCCATGCGATTAAAATCCGAGTGACCAAATACTCAGTGAAGCCAGGAGAGCTTCACCCACTCGCCAACTCCAGGCCCCGGGGGTCTGTCATCAATTCCCATCTATTGAAGGTTTATGCTTCTAATTTTTGGGGGGTCCTCAGTGAGGTTCATCCCGCCCTCTCCGGGGTGAAATAACGCCCCAGGAGCCCTGGGTTTGAGAATGGGTAACACTGGCAGGCCCTGGTGCCAGGGGACACCCGCCATGGGTGCTGCACAGCACGATGCCCTTGTCCCAGCCTCGGCACTTACATGTCCGAAGGGATCCAGGTGGTTGTTGGTGAGTTTGAGCTTCTGGAAGGAAACCAGCTGCCTCATCCAGTGCGCTCCGGTGGCGGGGGAGTCGGGGTGCACGTACAGCCTGCCGGGCATGGCCGGCTCTGCCTTGCCTGTCACCGACCTGCGGGGACACGGGGCTGAGCTGCGGCCGCCTGGGGACGGCCCGTGGGCTCCTGCCCCCTTCAGTCCCCTCCCGTGGGCTCCTGCTCCCGGCCGTCCTCTCCTGGGGCTCCTGCTCCCCATGCATCCCCTCTTGGGGCTCCTGCTCCCCATGCATCCCCTCCCGTGGGCTCCTGCCCCCTCCAGTCCCCTTTTGGGGCTCCTGTTTCCGGCCATCCCTTCCTGGGGCTCCTGCTCCCCGTCTGTCCCCTCTTGGGGTTCCTACTCCCATCCGTCCCCTCCCGTGGGTTCCTGCTCCCCGTCCATCCTCTCCCCGTGGGCTCCTGCTCCCTTCAGTCCCCTCTTGGAGCTCCTGTTCCCGGCCATCCCCTCCTGGGGCTCCTGCTCCCCGGGTGTAGCCCCCCGTGGGTTCCTGCTCCCCCTCTGTCCCTTCCTGGAGTTCCTGCTTCCGTCCATTCCCTCCCGTGGGCTCCTGCTCCCGGCCGTCCTCTCCTGGGGCTTCTGCTCCCCGTCCGTCCCCTCTTGGGGTTCCTACTCCCATCCGTCCCCTCCCGTGGGTTCCTGCTCCCCGTACATCCCTTCCTGGGGCTCCTGCTCCCGGCCACCCTCTCCCGTGGGCTCCTGCTCCCTTCAGTCCCCTCTTGGAGCTCCTGTTCTCGTCCATCCCCTCCCGTGGGCTCCTGCTCCCTGTCCATCCCTTCCTGGGGCTTCTGCTCCCCGTCCGTCCCCTCCCGTGGGCTCCTGCTCCCCGTCCGTCCCCTCCCGTGGGCTCCTGCTCCCCGTCCGTCCCCTCCCGTGGGCTCCTGCTCCCCGTCCGTCCCCTCCCGTGGGCTCCTCCCGTGGGTTCCAGCTGCCCCTCCGTCCCCTCGCACCCAGGTACCCCGTGCAGGGCAGAAAAGGCATTTCCAGCACGGCTGGCTCGGGGAATTACTGAGCTCTTTGGCACCTTTCCCGTCGGAGATGGCTCTCGCCGCTCGCCCGTTTAACCCCATCCTTCCCCTAATTAACGGCCAGGAGGAAAAAAAAACCCAATCCTTAAAGACTTTCCTGCCCGGCAATATTCCCTTCCTTAATATAATTAAACCATCAGCTCCACAATAGCAAACAACCTCATCGTCAATCAGGATTCGTTAATTGCGACAGAATTCCTGCGGTTTTTCCTTTTTTTTCGGATTTCTGTCCCATTTCTCCCAGGAACACCCCACTGTGCCCAGGTGAGGCTCCTGCAGCCCAACATTTTGCACGGAAAAAGAAGGACGAGCCGCTGATTGAAGGATTTCTCGCCCCCGGGCAGCCCCAGAGGTCTCGTCCCTGTCCCCCAGGCGTGCCTACCATTTATTATCCGCGAATTTGTATCTGTGGTCATCCGCCGGTACAATATCCATCAGCAGGATGTACTTCGTCTTTGGATTGAGTCCAGTGACCTTCACTTTGTAACTGGGGAACATCCGCCTGTTGAATAAATAAATAAATAAATAAATAAATAAATAAATAAAAGTATAAAACCAAAGTTTGCCAAGGTGATTTCGTGTGTGCGAGGAGGTGACATTGGGGGGAACATTTAACAAAAGGGCTAAACCCCGGTCCCAGGTGGATCTTCCCCACCGTCCCCTTGGCGTGTGGGACAAGTTTGGGTGGTGCTGGGTCCCATCCAGGCGAACCGGGTGATTTATCAAAGCAAAATCGGAATTTCGAGGCTGGCGGGTTTGTTCATTCACCTCCTCGTGTGTCTGCTCGTTTATTCGTATTTTTACTAATTATTTCTTTCACTAAAGTTTTGAATCTCCGGGTTTTTTTAACAAATCTGAGCGTGAGAACTTTTGGAAGCAAGTTACTTCCCTCCCTCCATAAACCACGGGAACGGGAGAGGAAATTTGCCAAAAAAAAAGTTTTAAAATAAAAGTTATAATATAGATACTCCTATAAAATTATATTTATATATCTTTCTATAAATGTATATGTTTATAGAAATATGTTCTCGTATATTACATATATAGAAATATAAACATTTTAAAATACATTTATATGAACACCTCGAGGTTCTAGGGACAGATACGGAGCAAAAAAACCTGCACGCACTCAGGTGGAAGAGAAAATCCGTGAACAGCCGTGCGATCACCCCGAGACAGCAGCAAACACACCTGACAAATCCTTGGAAACCCTCGGATACACACAAGGCAGGGGCTTTTCGAAATATTTTCCATTACTGCAAGGCAGGCACTTAAACCACTGCTGTTATTTTAGTTCGAGCTTTCCAAATATTTAAAAATAAAGCAGATGAAAATGGAGCCCTGGACTTAAAACAGGCATAAACAACAAAAAAAAAAAAAAATCCACAAAAAAAAAAAGTCCCACACCTCTAAAAATACCGCGCCCTTCTCCGAGGCTCGGGATCTTATCGCTGCCGTGGGGCACCTGGGCTGGGCTTTAATTCGGGTCTAAAAAGTTGTAGGAGGGGGGTGAAAAGCGCCCAACGAAGGCAGCGGGTGTTGAACTTAAACTTTTTAAGGGAGAAGAAACCAAATTCCACCTGGAGATTAATCTGTAACTCCATGGAAAACACCTGAGCAGCGCGACCAGGGACTTCAACGAGAACCACGGGCAATGATGTAAATAAGGAAACCGAGCCCGCATCTCCCCTCGAGCCCTGCCTGTAAATGTCTCTTTTATTGCTCTCCAGATGAGATCTCTGTCCACAGAGATTTTTGTTTGAAATTTCTGCAAGGTGGTTTCTGTCTCCCTTCGAGAGTTGGATTTTTTTTTTTTTTTGTCCCCGTGAACCGGGGTTTTTATCGGGAGATCCCAACACCGACTTCATCCCATGTCCCCTTGGCCACAAACCGCTCTCAAATCCATTTTTGCAGCAGCGAGGTTCAAGGGGAAGGCGAGATCTATTCGCTAAAACTTTACCCAGCCAGGTCGATATTTATTTTCCCCCTCCCTCTTCAGGCAAATTTTGGAAGCCCACAGCAAATACCAGCTGACAGAGCAAAATGAAAGTTTGATTCTGCCCTGTTGATTGCGTCCCTACAACCTGAAACTATTCCTACACGTGGAGACTTTTTCCCTTTTTCTCCAAGAATTCTAATTGAAAATCACAACGAAAAATCCTCCCTCGGGCTGCTCCCAATTTGTTGATAGGACTGGAGAGACTTTTTTACTGCGTCTCGCTGGCCGCTCTTCAATTTAACAACCCTCCACCACGTTAATATCCAGGATAATGTTAAATCCCCTCAAAAATACCCTCGTCCACATATAAATATCTGCGGATCAGGTTTACACAGCCGGTCATGGAATCGATTAAACCCCAATAAAGTTGGATTTGCAAGGCTGCATATTTTGCCGCACACCCACGCAGATAAACACCCGCATAGAAACACACCCACATGATATTTATTTGCCGACGCATCTATCTCTGCATCTAAACAGCTTTATTATCTCTCTATAAACAGTAGCTTAAGACCGCCTAGACTTTTAAAAGGGGTGAAGTGGCTGAGATGGGAATATTCGCTCCACAGTGAGCAGAAATAAATAAAAAACTCTGTAAAACGCATAAAACTTTGGGGGGAAGCAGAAGAGCCAAATTGGATCAATAATAATAATAATAATAATAATAATAATAATAATAATAATAATAATAATAATAATAATGGCCCAGCGAGCTGCTCTAAACAAGGTTTGCTTTTTGGCCAAGTGGTTGCAACTCGCGTTCGCCTGGAAAGTTTCCAAAGGCCTGAAGTCGGAATTAATGACCCAACTGTTCTGGTTAAGAAAGAAGCCAGAAGAAACAATTTCTGCCGCCTCTCTGCAGGCAGGGAGGGCTCTGCACGGCCGGGCAGTGGCACCCACACACACACACACACACACACGGGCTCGGACACGAGAGGTGGGACCGTCCCCGTGCCAGGGAGGTGCCCGGTGCCCCCCAGCCAGGCGGGGGTGTCCCCCCGTCCCCGCAAACACCGAGGGGACCGCGGAGCCCCCCTGCTCTTACCTCCCGGCCTTTGTTATGATCATCTCCGTGCCCACTTCGTGGAATTTCAGCCACAGCTCGCGTTCGTGCAAAAACACCTTGATGCCCTCCATGCCCTGCGGAGCGGGGAGGCACAGAGCGTCACCCCGAGGGGAGCAGGGACAGCCCCGAGAGCCGCGGGGAGAGCCCCGAGGGCAGCGGGGACAGCCCCGAGGGGAGCAGGGACAGCCCTGAGAGCAGCGGGGACAACCCCAAGAACCATGGGGACAGCCCCGATGGGAGCGGGGACAGCCCCGATGGGAGCGGGGACAACCCCGAGGGCAGCGGGGACAGCCCGAGGACAGCGGGGACAGCCCTGAGAGCAGCGGGGACAGCCCCGAGAGAAGCGGGGAGAGCCCTGAGGGGAGCGGGGACAGCCCCGAGGAGCGGGGACAGCACCGATGGGAACGGGGACAGCTCCGAGGGGTGCAGGGACAACCCCGAGGGGAGCCGGGACAGCCCTGAGGGGAGCGGGGACAGCCCCGAGGGGAGTAGGGACAAACTCGCCAGGGCAGCCGGGCCCTGCACGGACCCGCCGGGAGCTGGCAGGGAAGGGCCGGGCTCTGCGGGCCGAGCTCGGGGCACTCCCGGGATAGCCCTGCCCAGAGCAGGCCGGAGGGTTTGAAGGCCGGAGGGTTTGCAGGTCGGAGGGGTTTGCAGGCAGGAGGGTTTGAAGGCCGGAGGGTTTGAAGGCCGGAGGGTTTGAAGGCCGGAGGGGTTTGCAGGCCGGAGGGGTTTGCAGGCAGGAGGGTTTGAAGGCAGGAAGGTTTGAAGGCCGGAGGGGTTTGCAGGTCGGAGGGTTTGAAGGCCGGAGGGTTTGCAGATCGGAGGGGTTTGCAGGCCGGATGCCCGGGATGCCGCTCAGGGCAGGCCTGGAGCGGGGTCCTGCGGGGCTCTGGGGCGGGGGGCGATGGCAGAGAGCCCCCGGGCCGGCTCCCACCGCATCCTCCCGGAGAAATCCCCCGGCGCCCCGGCCCGGCTGCTCCCAGAGCCAAGCGGAGGAGATTGACACCGTCCCACGAGCGATTTACAGGCCAGAGCGGCGTGGGGTGTCACCCTGCTCCCGTCGCCCCCTGATTTTCTCTTTCCCACCCTGCGCTTGGGGCAGATGCCACCGTGGGGACAACACATCCCTGCAGCCGGGCTGGGAGGCACAGGGGACACCCCCGGCCAAACCAAGCCCTTCTCCCCGTCACTAAAAATGCCCCTCAGAATTCGGGGGTCGCTTTCCAAACACCCCCGGTGCCCGCTCTGGCCCTGCCGAGCCTTCTGTGCACCCCGTGGGCAGCGGGGTCCATCGGGGGTACCTGCCGGGGGACCCCACGGCAGGGACCGCGGTGAAAATCTCCTTTCCCCGCATTTCTCCCCTGCCAGGGCTCCCAGCACGGGGAGAAGCCGAGGGCTGGCTCGGAGCACGGAGCCCACATAGCGCCAGGGGGGCCAGGGCTGAGGGAGGGCACCAGGGACCCCCCAAGTGTCGCTCTGGGGGTGCCCACGCGTGGTCAGCCTGTGCTGAGTGCCCGCTGTGCCCACCCGGGTGTCCGAGGGTGCACAGATGTGGATATGTACAAAATATACACATTTATATATAAATATAAAGGCATCTCCGCCCGTGCATTTGCCCACTCGGGCTCGGACACTGGTGGGTGTGGGGGTGCCGCTGCAGGGCGGGCTCCCCTCGCTGTGTTTTGGGGTCCTGCTCCCCTACTGCTCCTCCACACCCCCAAAACTCTCCCGGGCACATCCCCGCAGCTTTGGCTCTTGAGCACGACCTCAAATAACACGAAAGGAGGGTGAGCCCACGGCCAGGCGAGGCTTTGCTCTCGCGTGGGGCCTAAATTCACCCAACCCCCGGCTGGCGAGGGGGCAAACCGCGGGGAAAAGGGGGAAACGAGCGAATGGAACAGGGATGGGGTGGAAAAGGGGCAATGAGCGAATGGAACAGGGATAGGGTGGAAAAGGGGGCAAACCAGCGAATGGAACAGGGATGGGGTGGGAAAGGGGCAATGAGCGAATGGAACAGGGATGGGGTGGAAAAGGGGCAATGAGCGAATGGAACAGGGATGGGGTGGGAAAGGACAAATGAGCGAATAGAACAGGGATGGGGTGGGAAAGGGGCAATGAACGAATGGAACAGGGATGGGGTGGGAAAGGGGCAATGAACGAATGGAACAGGGATGGGGTGGGAAAGGGGCAAACCAGCGAATGGAACAGGGATGGGGTGGGAAAGGGGCAAAGGAGTGAATGGAACAGGGATGGGGTGGGAAAGGGGCAAAGGAGTGAATGGAACAGGGATGGGGTGCAAGGGGAGCAGCGTGGCGCTTACCTGCTGGGTGAAGGCTGCCTGGGGTGAGGTGGGTGACTTGCTGGTGTTGCCCAGCTGCGTGTCCTGCTTGCCCTCGGCCTGCAGCTCCTTGGCCTCCGGATCGGCCGGCGTGCTGGGCAGCCCGAAGCCTTCCTCGCTATCCGCCATGTTACGAGCTTCCTTCGCCGAATCCCCCACTGCAGGCACACGTCGGGAGAGAGCAGAGATAAGAGACGCACAAGTCAATGCTGACGTTTAATAAAAGATAGATTTTGATCGGGCGGGGTGGCTCCGAGCGAGAGCAGCGCCGGCCGGGGCTGCCCCGACCATCCCAACACTCACTTTAACACTCACAAGGCCCTTTAACTTTGGGAGAGGGAGAAATAAAGACTTTTATTTATTATCGCAGCCCGCAAGGGATGATAGGATTTGGGGGGGGCTGGGGGGGGTGTGGGGAGGGAGGGGAAGGGGGAGGCGGTATTATTGAATGCATCTTTTGGAAAAGGTAAACAGCGCGTTTTTAGGGCTGCCTGGCAGCACGCGGGGAGCGAGGCACCCGAGGGGCTGCGGAACGAGCAGCGAGCGGCACAAACGGAGCTCTGGAGCCCCCACCTCGAATCCCCCCGACCTCCAGAGGCTTGGCCACCTCCAATTCCTCCCGGCTCGCTGCGGCCCGGGGGGTTGAAAGTCTCAACTTTCCTCGCAGGGAAGTGGAAGCGTTCACCCCGCTCCGGTTTGGAGCAGGAAAACGCCACTGACACACGAGGCCGCTTCTAGCACCCAATTCCCAAGGAAAATTCAACTTTTTGCACCTCTTATAAAGCAGGAAAAATTTTTAAAAGCCTGTTCTTCTCTTAGCCCGGGCAGTTACAAGAAAAGCAAAGGATGGACGAGAAAATTATAATATAAAAATGCAAATAAATCAATCGGACAAACGCTGTGCGAGGTAACGAGGACTCGGGCTGGTGAACGGGAGGTGGAATTGGGGCTGGAGTGAACTAAGCCAGAACATTTAGGATAAAACTGCACCAGCAGAGAAAACGAGCTTAAAAACGAGCTTTATATCTGATGTGAGTAACCGCAGTGAGTTTTAAAACTGCATTTTGACTTAGCTTTAAAGGTCTATCAGGAATGGTAAAAGTTTCATAGCAACACACACAAAAAAAAAAAATCCACCAAAAAAGATAAAAGCCATGGAATTATCTGTTAGGTTTTTATTGTTTTTAAGGAGTTCGGAACTTTAGAAAAATATTTCTTGCATGTTTCAAAGAAGGGGATTCAGTTCTGAAAGGCCAACCATATGGAGGCAATATTGGGTTTAAATACATGAGAATGTTGTTAAATGAGTTCCTCGCCCTGCAACGATATTTGAAAGCTGCTCAAAATCAAGCAGAGAGAGCGAGAAAAAGGCAATTCTCCTTTAAAAGCGAAGGAAAATTGGGAGTGGAAGGGAGGGGGGAGAAAATGATCTTCCCCGCTAGTGGTGGGGAACGCACACACGGACGGATATAGAATTTAAAAGGACAAAAAGCGAGGGGACTCCAGGTCCGCACCCCTGGGGCTGCAGCTCGTGCGGACACGGCCCGTGCCCGTCCCTCCCTCCTTCCCTCTCTTCCCAAAGGTTTTTTCCCGGCCCCGGAGCCGAGAAAGGCGAAGCGAAAGCGCGGAAAGTGCGCGGGGCGCTGCGGGAGCCGCCGCTCCGGGCCCGGGCCCAGCCCGTGGGGGCAGAGCCGCAGCTCCAGGGACCATTTAAGGATTTTCTCTTCCCCTCCTCCTCCTCCTCCTTTTTTTTTTTTTTTTTTTTTTTTTTTTCCTCCTGAACTGTTGTGGTGTCTTGTTTGTTTGGGTTTTTTTCCTTGCTTTGGGAAGTGCCGCTTATGCATTTTTTAATCGATTTCCCTCCAGCTTGGAGCTATGGTTCCCCTAGAGCTGGCAAGGTTAGGGGGTAGAGCGAGGGAAAATAATAATAAAAAACCCTAAAGCATGTTTATTAAAACAAAGAGGGACCCAGCCATGGCAGCGCAGCCCAGCCCAGCGAAGCCTCCTCGATGCTCTCCGTCCCCAGACATAATTAAGGAGATATAAAAATATTCATAATTTTAAAAACAGAGGGTGTGACGACAAAAAATAACCCCACAACTAAGAGCATTTGGCGATCCGTGGCTTCTAATTTCTTTTTTTTTTTTTTTTCCCCTTAAAAGAGCTTCTGAGAAGAAATGGAGCTTGACAGAACCAGGCCGCGGTGGCTGGATGAAAAATGCATCTCGCTTTGCTAAAGTAGCGCCGAGTCGGGTTTGCGAGAGGAAAAAGCTCAAGGGGGGGGGGGGGGAAATTTTATAAAATAAAATAAAATAAATAAAATCATCACCCTCTGCTTTTGTTCCGGGCCCCCCTCCCAGCCCCGAGGAGCGCTGGGCAGAGCAGCCCCCGCTGCTTTCCCCGCCGCTCCCGAGGCCTCGCGGTGCCCCCGGGCAGCCGCTCTCGCTGTGCCTCGCTCACGCACCCGCACACACGGAGGACAGACCGACCCCGACGGACAGACATGGCAATGGAAGAGCCGTTACCTTGCTCGTTGAGTTCCATGCAATCAATGCATCTCCACATATATAATGTGTGGCTCTATTTCCCCCGTTTGCAATGGAAATTACAATGGGATCAGGCTTCTCGTGTGCATATTTCCTTTTATTTATTTATATTTGCGGATCAGCATGTGAAAACCCAGCCTGGAAGAAAAAAATCTATCCAATGCAAGCCTGCTTCTCTCTCTCTCTCTCTCTCTCTCTCTCCTGCTCTCTCCAAACACTTCCAGGTTGTCAGACGCGCTAGAAAGGATCCTGAGACCAAGATAAAGCCCCCGCCCCCACCCTTTTCTCAGCCTGATCTGATGCAGTTCTCCCCAGCCCACTCTTGCTGCTGCCCAGCTAAAAATAATTTAAAAATTAAAAATAGTCATTAAAAAAAAATTTAAAAAAAAAAAAAAAAGAGAGAGCGCGAGAGGGCGAAAGAGCGGAAAAAGAAAACAGCACCCTCTCGGAAAAAAAAAAAAAAAAGAAGAAGAAAAAAGTTTCTGGCGGCTGGTGAGCCCCGCTCCTCCGGGCAGGTTCGCGGCGCTGCCGCCGTGCGCGGAGCCGGGCGCGGAGCGCGGAGGAGCCGAGCGGAGCGCGGAGGTGACGTGGGCTCGTCCAGCTCCGCTCGCCAAGTGCCGGGACCCACTGCCCAACCAGCTGGGATCCTGCTCCGGAGAGACTCCCTCTCCCACAGCCCTCCCTCCCGCCCCCTCCCCCCCAAACCTCCTTTTCCAGCCTATTTTTCTGGCCGGCAAACAAGAACAAGGCACAAAGACAATCATCAAACTCCCCAGCAACCCTCCCCCTCTCCTTTACCTCCTTCCCCGCTCCCTCCCTCCTTCCCTCCCTCCCTCCTCCATCCATCTCTCCCAACCAAAGAGAAAATTCAGCGTCTGGGAATATCCTGCCCCCCCAGCCCTAAATAAATCGCTGGCTGCGCTAACCTCGCACCACCCCCAGTTCCCCCTCCCGCCCTCAAAGGCAGCCCGGAGGTGTGGATTTAAACCCGGCTCTAAATTTGCTGCTGCTCACAGAGGCCTTTTATTGGGGGGTGCGGGGTGTTCCCCTAAAATAGATTTTCCTAATGAGTGCAACCCCCCAAAAAAACGCGGCGCAGCGGGAGCGAAGGCCCCGGGCAGTGTGCGCGGGGCTGTGTCCCTTGTCCCCGCTTGTGGCCGCATCCAGGCTCCTTCCCCTGCCCTTTGCCATCCTCTTCCTCACCCCTGGCCGCGCTGCCACGGCCGAGGGCCGCAGCCCCCCGGAGCTCAAATAATCAAGCCGTCAGCGTGGAGAGGGGCTGCGGGTTTATCTGCATCTTCCTTCGCTCTCTCTTTTTTTTTTTTTTTTTTAATGTATTATTGGGAGGGTAAAGTTGAATAGGTCAGCGCAGGGTAAACAGCCTCCCTGTCGCATTCTGCAGGCTGAAGAGAACCAGATTGGCGAGGCGGATTTTTGATAAGACTCGGAATAAATGGCATGGTTCAGATCTGCTCTGCCCACCCTCCTCCTCCTCCTCCTCCTCCTGCTGCTGCTGCCCCCACCCTCTGCTCGCCGCTCTGTCCCATCCAAAAAAAAAAAAAAAATCTCTCACTCTTTTCTGCCTCTCAGACAATTTCTCTCTTTTTGTTTTTTTGGTGGTTTTTTTGGCGTTTCGAGGAAGTTTTCAGCAAATCCACCCTCGCTCCCAGCTCTCGCAGGGCGCGATAACACCGGAGCCCTCTGAAAGTTTGAGGTGAGGAAGGGGAAAGTCTGGGGGCTCTGAGCGGCTCTCGGGGAGGGGGGTGCGGCTGCGGGTGTAGTTTGGCATCTCCCAAACCCTTCCCATGTGCACGCCAGTCCCAGCAGCTACTTGAGAAGAAACAGCCAACAGTAAACGCTCGCAAATAAGAATAATAAAATAACTGCACTTGTAGCCGCAGAGAATAAGCCAGAGAATGCTACTTAAACAAACAGAGCGAAGCTTGTCCCATATTTCATTATTTTTCGAGGGGAAAGGAGCCGTGGAGCCCTTCCAAACACAAATAAACGAGGCAGCAAAGCGGGCGCTCGTTGCCCTGCGGGGAATGCGGTGAGGAAGCCCCGGCCTGGGGCGAGCGAGGGCTCCGAGGAGCCTTTCCCTGGCCTGGGCTCCGCTCCGAGAGGTGCAAAGCCGGGGGAAAGCGGGGAAAGGCAGTGGGGACAGGCGGGCAGGAGGTGCGGGGGAAGCCGCACGGGGAACACGCGGGGAGCGCGGCCGGCCCCGCACCGCACGCGTGCCGCCAGCATCCCCGAAAGGACAGCGGGCATTACTTAAAAAAACCAAGCAAAAGCAACGAGGAGAAAGGTTTCTGACAGAGAAAAAATAGCTTCCCTCCCCTGGGCGGAAAGGAAGGGAGAAGTGAAAATGCTGAAGTTCGGAAGAGCGAACCCGAGCACGGCCGCTGCCTAGAAAAGCACTCACCTCTCCAGTGCCAAACTAGCTCTCAAACACCTTGAAGACAAGTTGAAAACGATGCAAATAAATCGAATTTATTTCCGTCTGCAGGTTGGGGGGGGAGGAGTGGACAAGGAGGGAAAGAAAAAAATAAAAAGAGAAAAAAAAGAGAAAAAAAAAAAAAGAGGAAAAAAAATTAAAAAAAAAAAAAGCAGCTGGGGAAAAAAAGAACGGCAAATTCAGGCTCCCCCAGGACTGGAAGGGCAAGGCGAGGAGCCTTCCAGCTCGAAGCCGGTTTGTGGTCTCAGACAAATTAAATATTACTGTTTATTACCAGCCATACTCCGATAAAATAAAGAGAGTTGAAGGCGATAGCTGCTATCTCACGAGCTTTGCTCCTATAGGACACGGAGACGTCACCAACCACGCAACTGGCCTATTCTGTCATGGTTGACTGCAGCAGTAATGGAAGGTTAATTTGTATTATTCTCCTCTTTTTAAAGCTCTATCAGGGAGATTCCTGTGCCTTTTTTTTTTTTTCTTTCCAAAAAGAAATCCATTCGGTGAAATGCAAAATAACCGTGGCTGGGTGTGTGCGACCTCTGTATGATGTATGTTTATATATATAAATATAGATACTCACGAGGCAGACTTAGACATGAGGGTGTGAGGGGTTTTATAGCATATCCGAGCAGGCACGGAGCCGCTGGAAACGTCAGGGAAACCCCCTCATCCTCGAGCAGAAAAGGGGGAAAACAGAAGCAAAACTCCCTCTTCACCACAACTTAAATAATCCAACGGGATTGGCATTATTCAGCTGAATTTCTTTTTCTAAACAAATAATTCTGTGAGAGTGAGCAGGAAACTTGTCCAATGAACGCTCAGGCGCCTCTGGAAGCAAGCACGCTGGGCTATATATAGTAAATGATAACCTGGTTATTTGCACGGATTCAAGTGTGCTTCGGGAACCAATTATTTGCTCTGATTAAATAAAAAAATATAGGGGAAAAAATGGGGGGAAAAAAAAAGTAGCAAGACCAGGCGATTATTTGCCAAATGAGATTGACAAGGGGAAAAAAATAAAATCAAAACCGTCCGGATCCCTTCAAGTGCAGCCAGAGATGCCGCTGGCGCTGCCCCGTGTCCCAGCTCACCCTTAATCTGGAGGAATTTTAGGATGCACACGCGGTGGTAGCAGGAAAATTTCACTCAAATTAAAAAAAAAAAAATAAAAAATAATAGGAAAAAAGAAAAGGAAAAATAAAAGAAAAGAAAAATGCACACACACGCATAGAGAAAAAGGTGCTAAAGCGTTTTTTCCTCCGACAGAAAAAGAGAGGAGGAGAAACAGGGAGCGAGGAATTAAAGAGCAGCAGCCAAGGAAGAGCGAGGGGACGTGCGGGAGCCAAGGTGAGTTCCCAGCGGGCATCGCAGCACCCCCGGCCCTGCCCTGAGCCCCCCGGCCCAGCTCCGCGGGCTCTGGAGGAACCAGGCCCGCCGGAAAAGCACCAGCGAGGATGGAGGAAAAAAATTAAAATTAAGGGGGTTAGGGAGGAAAAGGCCCCTTTAAACCTAGTGCGCCCCGTTTGCTGGATCTGGCCGTGCCAAATGTCCGGGATGGAAGGAAAAAAAAACCCTGAGAGAAGGGAAAAACCCACCGAGGATGGTTCTCCAGCTGGCACCGAGCGCCCGGAGTGCTGGCAGAGGAGCAGGATAGGACCTCCCGCAAAACGAGAACTCAAATATTCTCCCCCGCAGCCGGCATCACCTCCTGGTGTCCCCTGAGGTCCCCCCGCAGCCCTGAGGGATGGGAATCGCTTCCCTTGCTCGCTCCCGGCCTCCGAGGCTGGAGCAGCGCGGGTCCTGCTGCTGCTGCTGCCGGGGAATGAGAGACACAGCCGGGAGAGGGAGGATGAGGGGCCCCAGAACCGGCACACGCAGGAATGCCGATAAAACCACCCGAAAATACAGGTATTTAAGGGAAATGCAGGTATTTTATGGAAATACAGGTATTTAAGTACAGATGTGCACACATGAGTGCGGACACCCCAATGCAAACACGCCCCCGCCCACGATGCCTCTTCGCTCAAGCCTTTAAGCGATTTTTATATCCCATTATTCCGTATATTATTTATTTGGTATCTTTAGGCTAAACGTGCAGTGTGACCTCACGAGTGCTGAGATCCAGGAGTTTCCTCGTGAATAAACGCGGCTGTTTGTACACGGAAAGACCCCCAGGCACAGCACAAAACCCGCGTGTGTGGATGTGCAGGTGATGAGATCTTCACAAACACTTGCCCAACAGCTCGAGCCATCCCTGCCCCATCCGCCGTTTGGTTTTATATGGATATTTCCATTTTACCCGGGGTTTAGAGAGGGATTTTTGGGTGCACACAAGCCTTAATCTGCCCCCACCCTCCTCACAGCTCAGTGGGAGTGGGCGCAAATCTGCGCACCAGCAGAAGGCGGGCGAGCGGACCAGCGTGGATGCACCGCCTATGCACCACATATATATATAAATATATATTTATATATTATCTAGAAATACAAATCCCCCGCCGCATTTTCCAGCAGCCACGGCCCCCAACACCGTGCAGCACTTACCTGGCTGGGGGTGGCGTGTGTGTGCCTGCTCCCTCCCGAGCTCCGTGCAGCCCTGCCGGGCTCGATGCCGCTTTTTCAGCTCCCCGGCAGCACCGCCCGGCCCCGGCCAGCCGCAGCTCCG
The DNA here is from genome assembly GCF_051311805.1 of Agelaius phoeniceus. NCBI lineage: Eukaryota > Metazoa > Chordata > Aves > Passeriformes > Icteridae > Agelaius > Agelaius phoeniceus. The sequence continues at coordinate 9,596,053 of NC_135282.1, read as the reverse complement.
GAGCCCCGCATGGCCGGAGCCCCGGGCAGGGTGTCCCTGGCTGTCCCCGGAGCTCTCTCCGTGCGGGATTAGCCGCAGGAAGGGGGTGGATGGCCGGGGTGCTGGCTCGCAGTGGGGTCGAGGTGTCAGCAGTAAGAAATAGTGCCGAGCGTGAACTCACTCTCCCCCCGCCCGCCCTCCACACCCCTTTAAAATCACTTTTTGGGTCGGCTTAACCAAACCGAAGAGGTTTTTGCGTTTCTCTCGCGGCTCCTCGCCGGCCGCCCGGCTGGTAAAATACAGAGACATCAGCACTTGTGGCTTCCCAGCGCTATTTTTTTTTTCTCCTTGCCATATTTTCAGAGAAAATCCGCTTCCTCCTAGCAGGGATTATTATTTTTCCTTTCCATTTTTAGATAATTTACTTCCCCTCTCGGACCAGTTCTCTCTTTACTTTTATTTCCCTTTTGTTGGCCGCTTTTCGCTTTGGCGAAATACGCACCTGGGAGCAAACAAGTGTTTTAAAATAATCCTCCTCTCTGGAAGCATTTTTGTCCATTCACTTATTGGGGTTTTTTTTAATATGTGTTGGGTTTTTTCTCCCAATTGTTTCCTATTTTATTTCCCCTCAGTCATGGGGGCAAGGACTGACTGCATTGATCTGAGAGTTGGTATCAACAAAATATTTGTATAAAAGTCGCGCCAATACAGTTCTGTCGTGTCATTATTTCCATTACAAAATCCTGCATTTAGTGCTGGAGAATTGCTTTAGACGAGCCTTCGGGGGTAGATACCTGGCTCGAGCTTTTTTCTTTTTCCTTTTTTTTTTTAAATTACAGGTGAATAGCGTTTTTCTTATAAAAGTTTGTCGTTTCGGCTGTTTTGGATTTGGTTTTTGTTGGTTTGTTGGGGTTTTTTTCCCGCCCTTCTGGCTACCTTAAAAAAAAAAAAAAACTTTGCAATTAAAACCCTTTTCCCCTCCCTGAGCCCATTAATTTCCCAGGCGAGCTGCAGGCTTTAAAACAGTGACGAAAATGAAAAAAGAAGGAGCGGGGCAGAGGCAGGGCTTGGCTTGGCGAGGCGCGGGCACGGCGCTGCCCTTCCGCACCTCCCACGCGTGGGGTGAAAATCCCTTTTCCTCCTGGATCCCCAAATTCATCCCTAATGGAGCAGAAGGGATCCATTCCCTTCTCCCGATCCCTCTAAAAGGGAGAAAGCTCTTTCAGGGAGGGGGGTCCGGGCAGACAGGGGTCCACCACCCCCTCTCCATTTTTTCCCCAGTGTTGCCCAGGGACAGAGGGAATTGGGCTGAATTTCTCTTTGTCCCCATTATCGTGGGTGATTTTTTTGGCACGGGGTGTCCGTGGGATCCCCGCTCCAACCAGGGCGTCAATCAGGGCCTTATCTCTCCCCGAGGAGAAAATAAAAGCTGATAAGGCCTTCGTTCTCTTCTCTCCCTGGGAAGGAACGAAATGGGGGCAAAGAAGGGGAAATCCTCAGCGCTCCGCGCCTCTCCCTGAGAACGATCCTGCCGTGACCTTGGAGGGGGTGGCAGAAGGAGCCCGGTCCGCAGGGTTTGCAGCAGGCACCCATAAAAGGTCTCACAGCATCACCTGGGGATGTTTTTCCCTTCCCTCGCTCTCCCGAGCAGAGGAGCCCTGGGCGGGGGGGACCCCCCGGGCATCCCCACTTTCCTCATCCCGGCCCAATTTCTTCCTCCCTTCCTCTCCAACTCATTTTTCTTTCCCTCTTTCCTCCTTTCCAAGCCCTCTCTCCTCTTTTCTTGCCCATTTTCCGTTTTTTCCCCCTTTTCTCGCCCCCTGCCCTGAATAACGCTGGGCGACAGCGCAGCGCGGCCACTCTGGGATACCCAGATTTTCCTTTGTATTCCCGGCTATCCGCGAATTTTGGGAGCGGGAGACGCTCCCAGGGAGGCGGGGGGGTGGCTGTGGGCTCGGCCTTGGATGGGTATCACGGGCATCCTAAAATCCATTTTTATCTCTACAGGAAAAATACAGATTGTATCAATAACCCAAAGAGTTCTTGAGATTTCTTTTGTGTGCGTGTTCAGAGAACGTTAAACACCAAAAAATGATCGCAGGAGGAATAGAAAAGAAAAAAATGAGCATTTCCCCTCTTGTTCCAGGGCTGGGTCAGGTCCCAAACTGCAACTTCAGGGCCCTGAGGTACCCGAGTGCAGAAGAGAAATCGCTTTTGGAGGGGCAGAGCCCCGCGGGTTATCAGCGATATCTGGGAGCAGTGGGATGCCCTATCCTGCTTCCCCAAGTGTCAGGGAGTTCATTCTGAGGGTAGCAGGTACCTTCCCTGGAGAGCTTTTCCACGCAAACAGAGGTGGGAATCGGGGCTGAATATTTGCGTGGTACTCGGTGTGGGAAATCTGATTTTTTTATAAGCCCGCGTGTGCTTCCATCCATACAATCCTATAGATTTATACCTGTTCCATGGATATAACAGTTCCTGTTGATACGTGCTTCTCTGTTCTGTGGTTTTGGGCACAAAAAAAAAAATTCTGCTTTTACCCCACTGGAGAAAATTTCAGGAGCTCTTTTCGTTCCTGCCTGGGATTTTTGGGGGGCAGCCAGGAGTGTTTACCTGCCCCGTGTGTGTCTGCCAGGCTGCCAGCACAGGGGCCGCGGGTTAATGCTTTTACCAGCTCATTTTGCCTTGAAAATCGTTCATTTCCAAATATTCTTTAGAGGAGGGAAGGAGCGCTCGAATCTCTGCACAGAAAAAACTCCCCAAAAAAAGGAGCCCGGGTGGGACCTGCAGAGCCGAGCCCGGGTCCCCCCACAGGCTGCGGGCACAGGAGCCACCAACCTCCCCTCTCCGGAGGCCCGAGGAGCCGCCGTTCAAGACAATGTCTATTTTCTGTCATTAATAACTCGTTTCTTCCTTTAAAAAAAAAAAAAAATCTCGTTTGGATCCAAGATTGTTTTTATGATTCAGTCGGACAAGACGGAACACATGTTAGTTTAAGCAGGTTCATGAAATAGCTGTAAATCAAATAAAGTTTACGAGTTTAGCAGGAAATACTGAAAAGATGAGGGGGAGGGAAAAAAAAAAATCCGCCGAGGCAGAGAGCAGCAGGCTGAAATAGTCGGTGGAGTTTTGTCCTGCTCTGTGTTTCTCTCTGTTCTCTTGTGCATCTTGCCGATTAAAGGCCTCGAGACCCCGTGTTGGCGCCAAGTGGCATGTTATTAATCAGTTATCCCGAGGTTCAGTCCACAGAAGAGAGAAATTTAATCACCAGAAACCAGACCCGACATAAAAGAGAAATCTAAAATCAATTCCCTCCCGTCGTCCCGTCTCCCCCTCCCCTTCCCCACCTCCGAAGCGAGCACAACGAGCAGGAGCAATCAAGATCGCGCTCCCTCTGCCTCTTAATTGCGGCGGGAGAACCGCAAATTTCTCCGAGCTTTCCCCCGAAAATAACTTGGAAAAAAAAATTTAAAATACCTACAGAAAAAAAAAATCCCAAAGACCCGCAACAAGTTTGTCCTTGATCTCGCTATAAAAACGTGATGGGGGAGAAATATCCCAAGCGGAGCCTTTTTTATAATGGAAGCAGGGGCTGTGGGGCGGGGGGGTGCGGGTGCAAATCCCATTTATCGCGGGGGAAATGATCTTTGAAGGCTCCCAGGCCTGGCGGGGAGGGGTCCCCTCACCCCAGATGCCCCCCAGCCTCTGCCTCCTTCCCCCAGCCCGGGTTTGACTCCAGGACGGGAATTCTGAGGGAAAAGGGGGCCTGGTTTGGTGTCCCCCAAAAGCAGAAGGCGCTTGTGGACACCCCGATGTTGTCCCCACACAGCCCTTCCTGCCCGGGCGTTTTAGGGTGGGAACTCCCAGATTTGGGTTCGGACAGGAAAAGAAATCCTCGGCCCTCCTTGTCCTGCCGGGACAGGGCACCCTCGGGAAAGACCGGAGGTGACAGCAGGGCAGAAAGGACCAAAGAAAAACCCCCAAAATAATCTTGCTGGGGGTGCAGGGAAAAGGGAGAGTGACGGAGATCGGCCCTGCAGCTTCCACGGGGGTCACCCCGTTCCCGTTCCCGTTCCCTCCGGGCTGCGGGGTCGCGCTTGTCCCCCCGGGCTGTGTGAAGGGCACCCGGAGGAGCCGAGAGCCGGGCGGCCGCCCCGGGGCTATATTTGGAAAAGAATTTGGAAGCCCTCCCAGCAAATGTGTGCGAAAGGTACCGGGCCCCTTCCCCGAGCCCCCCCAAGGGTCGCCCCACGCCCCGTGGCACCGCTGCTGAGCGTCCTGCTCCTCTCCTCCATCCCCGTGGCTGTTCCTCGAAAGAGAAACGACTCCACAAAAACCCCAGCTCAAAGTTTCGCCTGCCCAAACCCCAAGAGAGGCGACTTCACCCCACGCCAGCCAAGGCTCTCGCTTGGTGCCAGCCAGATTTGCTTGTTCTGCCCTAAAAAACAATAATAGCAGGAGGGAGTGCTGCGGGCCTGGATCTGGGGGGATGAAGGGCGAGGGGGGAACAGCTGCCTCCCTGCCCTCTTTCCAACCCAGCAAAACCGCTTGGCGTTTTTTTTTGTTTTTTTTTTTTTTTTTTTTTTTAACGAAAACCATCTTTTCCCCGCATTTTTCTCTTCCCCAACAGCCTCTCAAAAAACCTAGAAAGCAGCGCTGCGAGTTGGGTTGCCTGATGGGTTTCTTTTCCCCCTCCACTCTCTATCTGCTCGTTTTCCTACAGCCCAAACAGCCTGGAAACCACAGAAAAAATAATCAAAGTGCAGCATGTTTTCCCACAGTAGGAATTCATGTTAGCACTCTCTCCACGTCTTGATCCTCCCTTTGCGTGTGGGGATCCGGGCGGAGATGCCTTCAGATGCACAGGCACAGATGCAGGAAGAGATTTTTGGGGTGTCCTAAAAACACCCAGCCCCAGCACGGCCTCGGGGGGAGGATGGATCCCCGTGGAGCTGAGGATTTCCATGCAAATACGGGAATTTCAGTGCACAAGGGGGACTGGGGCCAGCTCCCACCTATCCTGCAGCCCGTGCCTTCCTCCGTGCCCGGGGGTGCCCCTTCCCCACTCGGAACTGCCCCAGAAACTCCTCGGCTCCTCTGCCACCTGGCCGAGCCCCCCCAGCAGCATCACACCGGGAAAAAGGGCTGAAAATAAAAGGAAAAGGGAAATTTTGGATTCCCCACCCAGGCAGACCGCGGCTAGGAGAGCTGGTGGGCTCCGGGGGGAAGAGAAGAGAGGGGAGAGGGCTCGTTGTGCAGCAGAAAAGGTTTTCCAAGCCCCCCTGGCTGTCAAGCCCATCCGAAACTCCTCCTCTGTCTGCGGAGCGGCTCCGCTCCCCCCTCCCGGCTCCCGCAGCTGGGCGGCGTAGGTAGCTCCAGATAAGTGAAAGTGGTATTTTTATAGGCTGATAAAAGGGACTTATCTCGGCTTTCCCGAATCTGACAAAGATTCCCTAATTGGTCATTTGCCCACAGCAGCCTTCCCCAGCCCAGGGCCCGCCTGACGCTATTTTCAGCCTCCTGCGGGGGTGTCGCGCCCCAGGTACCCCCTGGGCTGCCGCTCCCCGGCCTCTTCCCTTCCCAAATCCGATCGGCAGCTCCTGCTCGCTCCCAGCCACCCGCACGGGCTGGGGGAGCCGGGGAATTCCCGCATTCAGGAATCTCAGAGTGCATCTCCCACACAGCATCATCTCGCCGGGGTGGCTGCCCCTCTGACCACCCTGCTCAGCACACCCACAATCTGATTATCCGGCCTTTTAGCGACACCGAATACATTTTATCACCCGAATACGTTTTATCAGCTGGGAAAAAGAAACCCACCCCTATCATATGTAAAGGCACGTTCAAGCAGACAAAAGCTCTGTACAGACAGAAAACGGGTGGTGATGCTGAGTTCTGCACCAATCCTTCCTCCTCCAGCCTGCAGCTGCCAGGATGAGGTGGAAATGGAATCCCTGGGATTAAACAAACGGCAAAGAAGAGAGACCCCACTTCTACCACAGCTTTCCAGGCAGCCCAGGTCCCCCTGAAACAGGTTACAACCACCTCACCACCAGACTCTGCTCCACACATCAGCTGAGATTTTTTTCCTTCCAGTGCATTTTAGTCAGCAGGCTACTAAAAAAAAAAAAAAAAGAAAGAAAAAAAGAAAAAGAAAAAACCAAAACGCAACCAATCAACCAAACAAAAAACGACCACAAAAACCCCCAAACCCCCCCAAAACCATGACAAAAAACCCCAAAAAAACCAAACTGAGGAGGAGGAAACGCAGAGCTTGCAGCCAGTTGGCACCACAAGCCTTGAAGTGAGCTGGGAAGTCACCCACTAAACTTATTTCTCATTTTCCTTTTTTTTTTCCCTCTGTGGAAGGGGGAAGGGAATCTGGATTAACAGCCCATCTGACCTACCAGTGGTGTTGGGACATGAATCAAACACAATCAAAGGCCCCAGTGTCAGCATTAGCTTGACCCCTACAACTGCTCGGGCCGGGAGCTCGGCGGGGCCGGTTCTGGCCAGGCCAGGGTGAACCTTGCCCAGGGTTACTGGTGCCAGCCCAGCCCCTGGCTTGGGGCTGCAGCCACCTCAGCCCAGAGGGGTGCAGGGCCCGTGGGGATGGAGCCAGCTCTGCCCACCATGGCAGGGTGAAAACAGATCCCCCCAGGGCATCCACTCCAAGCCATGGAGAAGAGGAAGGGAGGTGTGGGCTCACAGGGTTTTTCAGTCATTTTGGGGGTTTTTGTTTCTTTGGTTTTTCTTTTCATGCCTTTTTCCTTTCCAGGACTTTTTTGGTCTGATTTCCCTTGGTTTCCCCTGAGTGGGCAAGGCCCAGCCCCATGGGAAAAGCCAAATCTCAGTGCCACCCTGGGGACTTGGGACTCACATCCCACACAATGTCTCCAGACCTGGCCTTGAGCCTCAGCAGGTGCTGAAAAATGCTTTCTTAAGACCCAAATATCCCATGTCATCTTCAGACACAGGATGGCACCTGAGCACACCCTTTAATGCCCTTTTCCATCACAGAAAGGAGGAAAGAGGAGCACATCAATTATTCCTAAATGAGGTCTCCAGCAGGAGAGTTGTTTGTCTGTAAGAGCTGATTTTGACTGGGGTATTTCAGGAAAAAGATCTGGTTATTTTCCTTTTCAGTGAACGTTCCCCACACTCAAAAGGGACACAAAAATCAGCGAGGGATCATCAGCAGGGAAAGCTGTTCTACCCTGGCTCTGCAGGAGCAGGCTCCAAGGGGGATGGACATGGTCCTGTCAAAGTTTCAAGCTCACCTTCCACTTAAATGTCATTTTTAATGGAAGTGGTGCAAGCTCCCCTTCTCTCCACCAAGCCCAGCATGTGCTATTTTTATTTCTTGTATGCACACTCCAACTTAACACTGACTTGTGCTTTTAACCTGTTGTTCCAAATATATAGAAATGAAATCTTCCTATTAAGAAAAAAAAAAAACCAGCTGCCAACACTCTCTCCACAACCCTTGGCTCTCCAGCTTTACCAGGTGAGCTGGCATTAAATCCTGTTGCTGTATTTTCTGCAGCTACTGGGTGAGAGAGGCAGATTTGGGAATGCCCAATGAGAGCTGGGTCTGCTGGATCTGCTGATGCTCCTCCTGGCACGAGAAGGGAGCAGCAAGGCTCCCATCAAAGCCAAGCTCAGCGTGCTCAGAAATCAGCCTGAGAGGGAATTCAGAGTGGGGACACCCACCCAGAGCAGATCTGGGGCCAGGCAGGACAGTGAAGCTGCAGCTGCTGGAGCAGCCTTGGATATCACTGCTGGACAGGCAGGGATGCTGCAAACACCGGCCTGGCCACAGCCCTCCCTCTGCCAAAGCTTTCCTGCCACCAGGTTCCAGTGGAAATTGCATTCCAGAGCTCAGCTGCTGCCCCAGCTCCTGTGAGACCCCTCCTGTGGCCAGAGAGGCTCCTCAGCTCAGCCAGAACAGAGCCTGAGGTCACCGGGATGGACAGGAAGGACAGGACAGACAGATCTCCCCTTGGACAGCCCCACGGCCACAGGGCCAAGACCTCACCCTAAGGCTGATCCAGCCAGGATCATCCTGCCCCAAATTTTCATCCATGGCTTCACTTCAGACCTGAACATATCAGTTCTCTGCGTGTGTCACGACACAGCTGTGAGAAAACATCAAGAAGATTTTGGGTGTGGGATGCAAATTCCCACATTTCAGACACTTTGGGAAGCCCTGGGTGCAAGAGCTGCTGCTCATCCTGGCCAGCAGAGTCCCAGATGGATCAGTGGTGTCTGTGCAGTCCCTAGTGCATGATGTCCTCATTGCACATCTGTCCTCAGGGCCAGCAGCACATCCCACACTTCCAGAGTTCCCCAAATCAGCATCCAGTCATGTGAGCCCTGATTCCCTTCCTAGGAAAGGCAAAAATATTTCAGGGTCTCTGACTGAAAATTCCAGCACCTCTGTGTGATTTTAAGCCCTTTTTTGAACAATTGTGAACCTATCTGTAAAATGACAGAGTAGTCTGATGCCTTTTGTGATGCCATTTGGGTGGGAAAAGTGCTCTGAGATTTCATGGTGAGCTCATCCTCTATGAAAATAAGGAATTTCAGCATCACAAAAAGGACAGGAAGAGAGCAAAACATCCTCTATCCATTCCCTCCCAGCCCCTCTTAATTCTATCCAGAGCACAGAGCTGGCTGCTTCAGCAAGCCTGGAAGCTCTAATTTGGATAAATCTTTCTGGCAAATGCTCTAAAATCCATCTGCTTCCACACACACGGTGGAACTGCAGCCTGGGATAGCTCTGACTGCCACTGCTGCCTGAACTGAGAGCAGAGATTTCCCTCAATTTCCCTTGATTTCCAGAGATTTCCCTTGCAATCAAAGGGTGGAAAAGAGAGAAACAGGCTTGGAACTGCAGGAAACAGGAGCAAATTTGCCTTCAGAACGAGTGCTTCAGGCTGGTTGGTCAGGCTGAAGTGGTGCCTGGGGCTTTTAGAAGCCCAGGGCACCAGAGAGGGCTCCAACAGAGGCACAGAGTGGCTGCTGTGTGCTCAACAGCCACGATGGATCTCCAGCCCTGAGCCAGGTTCTCAGGCCAGGACCTTGAGGAAACCCTTCACAAAGCTTTGTCTCCCTCTCAGAAGCCTGGTTTTGGTTCTAAACCATCAATCCAGGGCACCACAGCTGGTGGGGCACTCATGCAAGGAAAAAAAAAGCAGTTCCAGCAAAGTTAAACCTAATTTTCCAAAAAACCTGGGGTGTTACAGGGGTTCTCCCTCCAGCACCAGCCAGGCTGGGGGGGATGGAGATCCCTCACTCATCCCAGCATCTCTGCAAAGCTCTGCAGCCTTTCCAGTCCTCCTTCCACGGAAAGTCCTCAGCACACATTTGGAGCAGTTTACAGGATGATGATGACAATGTGTTTCTCCTAAATAAAATCCATTTTTAAAGAGTACATATGCAATTACTTTGTGTTTTGGCCTCTATTCAGGAAAGAATTTCCCCTCGGGTCAGATTTGGCAGGGACTGATGGGGTTTTCTTGCTTTTCCTCTGTAGGGTGGGCCATGGTCCACTTCCTAAGATGGTCTGGACATTTTCACCTCACAATTTCCCTGCTACTGCTGGGACCCAGGACACTGGCAATGCCCTTGATCTCTCCTGCATGTTCAAGGTTTTGTGGCTTTTGGTCTTTTGTACTAAGGGTCTTAAATTTGTTATAGGGTGTTGGGAAGTGTTTTATGGCCTGCAGCCTGCGGTGGATGTGCTGGGGACCCCTCTGGATTAAGCAGCTCTTCCATGGTCACCTGGAATTGTGAGAGTTTGTGCCCCATGAGGCAGGTGGGCTCTTGCCAGGCTCTGCCAGCCCTCCCTGATCCTGCAGGAGCAGGGCTCTGCCACCTGGCTGCCACCAGCAGGGTCAGGTGGGACATCTCCCCTCGCTCTCATTTGAGGTGTGACTCCCATAAACCAAGGTGAGAGGGGGGATTGGTACCATAAACAAGGTGGAACTCCTGGGACTGGGAAATTACAGAACCTGGCCTCTGCTCCTGTCTTGCAGGACACTTCTCCTCCTCCAGACCACACTGGTTATTCCAGGCCCACCTGAACTCAGAAGAAAGGGCTTTTACCTGCTTTTGGAACAGAGAATCCTGCACAGCTCGGTCCTAAATCACTAAATTTCAGCCCAGGCAAAGCCAATACCTGTGGATCAGGGAGACATTAGGGATGAGGCATCGCTCTAAAGCTCTGCCTGATCTGAGCTCTTCTGCTGCTCATGTTCCATTTACATCTCACCAGCAGCAGCAATTTTGTTTAAAGCTCCTTCAGATCCCTACAATCCCCCACCTAGCTCCAAAATCACCTCCAGAAACACAAAATTCCCAGTGGATTTTGGACAGGATTGCTGGTGGGTCTGCCTGGGATCAAAGGCTGAGTGCTCAAGACCTTGGCCATGGCCTGAGCTCCACTGCTCAAACAGGCTCTGCACAGCCAGGAAATCTCTCCAACCTGGCACCAGAAACACCCCCTGCTACCAGACCCAATGTGCAGCACAGATCCATTTCCCCCTTATCCTCCAAAGAGCAAAACAAACAAGCACACAAATGCCAAAACATTAACTACTCCCCAAATTACTCAGCCTTCTGCTAATTAGTCAAAATTTACAGCAGCTGCACTACTGGAAGTGAGCTCAGCCTTTAGCCCTGGAAATTCCTGGGGAGGATAATTTTCTACAGTTTTTCTGGACTTACAGAAATCTCCAGGAATGTTCCAATATACTAACTAACTTCAGCAGCATTTCTAAGCCTTCTTTATTCTGCTCCTGCTGGGGGAACCGTGGAGCTCACAAGCATGAAATCCTCAACTGCCTTCCCTCTCAAAGGCTCCTGTACACAGCAAATCCAGGGATGTGTGTCCTGAGAACCGCAGAGGAGAGGCTGTGGAGCTCTCTGCCTGCTGTTTACACCTCGTTCATCAGCTCTTCCTGATCTGCACAGATCAGTGCTCAGGGCCTGCCAGGGGTTCCTCACCTTGGGATTTTGTGTGGAACTAGCAAGCAGTGATTTTCTGGGTGCATCCTGAAGGCTGGGGCTCGACAGAACACAATTAAATGTGGGGGTTTTTTTGGCAGGATGAGCTCTAGATCTGTTTGTCACTGCTCTGGGCAATACAAGCCTGGATAGCACAATAATTCACCAGGCTAAGAGGGCAGCATCCATCAGGGTTTGCCATCACCCACCTGCCTGATGGGTCTCAGGGAGACAACAGGGCTTCTGTAAATAAAATGTAACTAAAATATAAATAAAATGTAACCAGCCATCTGCCCTGGCATTGCCCAGCAGATCAATTGGCCACATTGGATCCCCAGCCATTCTAACAGACTTTCCTCCCTGAGTAATCCTCCCATTTAGAACCCACCTTCTGCTCCAGAATGGGAGACAAGTTCATGAAAAATTCCTGTGTGCTCCAAGTGTGGATCCTGCAGGAACAGCAGGTAGGCAGCCAGGTAGGCAGACAGACAGACAGACATGATGATAAGCCATACATCTGGCATGTGAGGATCATGGCAGTGGAATTACCATTCCCCAGCCAAGTTTCACGCTTTGGGGAGTTGTTTTGACATGCTGTCAATGCTGCACCAGAATAACCTGATTTATTTCCCCTGTTCTCTTTGAAAAGGTCTATTTGGTGCCATTTATTTTGCACTCACTTACTCGCCATCCTATCAGGAGGCGGGAGGTCAGCAGGGTCACTCCTGAGAGAGTATCACGTTCTGTACAGAATAGAGAAAACTCTCCAAGTTAGTGGGAAGGGAAGAATTCATGCTGGGGCCTCCTTTCAGCCTCTGCTCTCCCACAGTGGACTCAGAGACCTCTTCCCTTCCCACATCCTTGCTCTTCCTTTCAGATGGAAAAGCCAGCTCCACTGTCACTGATATCCCACCAGTATCAATCCCTCCTCTGCTTCAGTTTTGCTTCATTTTCACCTCTGCTGATCCTTGGCTGGGAATTCTCAACATGTCCTTCGTGTATCACACAATAAAACCCTTCAGTCTTTTCTGTCTTTGGATCTGAGATGGATGTTGGGTCCCAAGTGGCTGCCAGAGGAACTGGAGGCACAGCAGCAGACAGCAGAGAGATGCATTGCTCATTTCCACAGAGATCAGCATCATTACAACAGCCTGAGGCATTTTTAGGGATAAAAGATGTGCTGAGTACCCACACTGGTGTACACACACGTGTAAGCACAGCTCGTGCTGGTGTCCAGTTTGGGTCAGTGGCCACACTGGCTTTGCTCTGATGTCAAATCTCACACCCTTCCAGGCTCTTCCCAACTAGGCAGGAACCATGGAAGCCAAAAACTGTTGTGGCAACAGATCTGGGGCTGAGACACCCTGAACCCACCCTGAACCCACCCAGAACCCACCAGGCACCGCAGCAAAGGGATCTCTGTGACCACATTGCAGCAGCTCCAAAGGCAGATGACACGAGAGAAACCAGCCCTGAGTTACAGAACCTTTTCCTTCTTCTGGAGCACGACATGGATGGGCCAGGAGTGGGAATAGAGCCTGATGGCTCCATCAGCAGCCATCAGAAGGAGCAGCCCAGGGGAGCAGAGAGCACAGGCAGCAGTCCAAGGAGCTCAGCAGCAGCAGCTCAGAGCAGCTCGGTAGCAAGGCAGGATCTCCCTCCCTCTGGATAAATCCCGTTTTATCGCTGCCTCCCGCACACAACCTGCCTTTTGCACTCTTCCCATCACTCAGGAGGGCTCCCTACACGAGTGCAGTTGAGGCTCTAACAGCACAATTTTCACTGGAGGCTTCAGCTGCCACCTTTGCTTTGTTTAGCTCCTTAGCTGGGGACATCTGAGCCCAGCCCGCGGGGCTGAGCGGGCATTAGCTCAGGAACAACAGAGCTCCGTGCACAGCTGAGAGGCAGCACTTGACACTTGTCTCCTTCCATCCTCACAGCCCTGCACTCGTGCTGCTCCAGCCTGGAGGCCTCCATCCAGTTAATCACCCTCACACTCGATAGCTCCTGCCTGCCCGGCTGCGCTGGGGTTCCCAAACGCACGGAGCTGGTCCTCCCCACCCAGCAGTGAGCGGCTCACAAGGCGGTGGAGCACTGCCAGAGTTATGTATGGATGAGATAAGCACCGAGGCAAAGGATAGGCATTTGTGCAAAGGTCTCCTTCCTCTTAGCAAAGGAGAAAAAGTGACCGAATTGGCTCAAAAAAACCCCAAAACCCCCCAAGCCACCCCCCCCCCCCATTAAAAATAAGAAACCAACAGTCAAAAATAGAAAGAAAATACTACTAGGAATAGAATTTTCTTTCTGTTTCTAGAAAGACTGGCACCCCAGAAGAAGCAGTCCAAGAACCCAGGATCATGATCTAAAGTAACATAAAAATAGCCCCGGAGTCCAAGGGAAAATAGGGAGATATTTCCAGCCTGCATACTGCAGAATTCCCTCTGGAAACGCAGACGGGTTTGCTTCATTTCCTCTTCAGCTTTTGCTGAAATATCCAGCAGCACAAAAGCCCCCTCTCCGCACTGAGAACACAACTGTTGAGTGCATAAGCTCTCCCCAGTCACACCAGGCACTTCTCCATTCAGCATCCAGCCTCCTTTGACTCCCATCCCTGCTTCAAGAGGAGGGAAAGCTGAACTGAAGAGCTGAGTTTGACAGTCCTTTATTTGCAATCTGCTGGTCTTTCAAAGGCATTTCAGCTAGGAAACTTCAGTGAATGAGAGAAGAAACCCCTCAGCAATTCCTGCCTGTGTCCAGAGCCAGGGCTTCCCCAGAGGAGGAAGGGAGCCCGTGGAGGAGGTTTCTCCTCCTGTTCCCTGCTGACACGGCCTCTTTCCCTGTTCCCACTATTCAGCCCGAGCTCTCCCACATCCTTATGGAAATTCCAGCTGCTCTTCCAGTCTCTCCTACCCAGACCTGTCTCAGTTTCCCCTCACTGGGGGCTGCTTGCAAAGCTGCCTAAGGACCATTTCCGAGTACATGTGTTCCTCTTAAATTAATGCAGTGGCTAGAAGCAAACAAACAAACAAAAAATCAAATAAAGGGAGGGAGGAAAAATGACAGCTGAGCTTATAGATGAGTTTGCAGGACATGAACTGGGAGGCAGGACTGATAACCAGCGCTGTAAAACTTGGTTTTACAGGGGAGGGAGGTGTGGGCAGCCTTCCTCCCCATTTCACAGCCCGAGGAGCAGGAGGGGATGACGGCCACAGTGCGGTAAAACAACCAGGCTGGTTGAGATCCCCAAACCAACCTCTTGAAGACAAGAATTGAATGAATACTTCAGTACCCTGCTAATTACCCCTTTAATGATGGTGTTTCTGTTACCTCGAATGGAGGCTGCGAGGGGATTAGTAAATAACGCTTTCCTTTGTTAATCCCTGTCTACTTTTCGCTGCTCCGACACCCTCCAAAACAAACAGAAACCGCACGAATAAATGAAGGCTTCATTAGCTCCGCGAGGTGTCGGAACTCGAGCGCTGAGAGAACAGCCGCAGGATTCCCTCTACGGGATCCCTTCCCAGCAGGTCCCGCAGTGACAGCAGAAGGGATCGCTGGATGTTTGTCCTTCCTCTGGCAGGGTGACAACAGCTCCCGAGAGGTGCGGGATGGATCTCTGCCCTGCCGAGGAGAGCACATCCATCCTGCATCCACCTGAGCTCGGGGAAAGCTGCACGGGCTCACCCTCCTGCTGCGATCTCAGCCTGCTCCATCCACCTCCATCTCCCGGGCTGAGCCCCTGCTGCCCCTGTGAGACCAAGCCCACCTCATCCAGGGCTTTTTTCTCCACTCCCCACTCTGTATCGACATCCCAGCCCTGTTCCTTGCCAGTTTGCTCTTCCCTGGAGCGAGGCAGAGAGGGAAAAGGGAGTTTGAGTGCCCAAACCTCAAGGTCCTTCTGAGAGCTCTCTCCTGCCGCAGAAAGTCCCTTCATCATCCCTGAGATTCACATAAAAGCAGTTGAGGTTAATATTGGAGAAGCCAAACTATAAACTGAGAATTAGGCTTTAGCCTAAATAAATCATCACCTCCGAGGCCGGCTCTGTGGCTGGATGGGGAGGGAGGGGGGAAGCCCCTCGGACTTCCCGGGACAGGCAGAGAGGGGATGCGGCATTTAGGGGCTGTACACCCAGAGGCCTCATCCGCTTCATGGGATCAACCTCCTCGCTGTTCCCCAGGGGGATCAGCGCTGGTTTTAGGGGGTTCCTAGAGGGAGAGCCCCCCCTCCCCATCCCTGGCACCCCGGGGCCGCTTCCTCTCTCCCTGCGGGAAATGTCCCTCTAATGATTCCCCTGCCCCGCTGCTCTGCAGTTTGTCAGGCTGCCTGACTTCAAGCCATCCTGCATCTGTTTCGCCTAGAGAGCCACGCTCGCCTACATTTTAATAAACCCTATAATTTACACATTTCCCTCGTACCCTGTAATTTCACCACCCCGAGACGCGGCGAAGGGAGAAAGCGCAGAGCTGGGAGCAGCTTGCAGAGAGCACTGCCAGAGAACCGAGAAATAAGTAGAAGGGCTTAAATCTGCAGCAGTAAAATAATCCAGGGGAGGGAGCCAACAATGACTGAAAAATAAACATCTCCCCCTGCGAAAGCCGCGGCCAGCCCCGCTCCTCGCAGCCTGGCGCTGCCAAGAGATCGGCTGCGCTGGGAAACGCGCCTGAGGACTCCAGGAAAAAAATGGATGTGGGTTATATGGACCCCTTTTATAAGGCAACTCTTAGCGGTAACTAAGTTTAAATTTATATGTTCAATAAAGCCTCTTTCGCCCCCCCCACCACCACCCCTTTCCAAGTGCCAGAACCACTCAAGGAAGCCGACACACGCTTCCCATTTGAAAATGTGTTATTTGAGCATTTTTATTCTCCGCTTTTGTTCTCGGGGCTGCAGCCCCTCCGAAGGGCGAGGGGGGGGCATTTCTGCGCCGAGATCAAAGCGGCTCCGTGTATACACACACTCGTGCAAATTATGTATTTGTGATCAAGTAACGCAGCATCAGGAAAAGCCAGGCGGGCATGTGGGAGAGTGAGATATTTACACAGGCCTGGCCAGAGGCAGAGGCATTATTTTAAGTGTTTTTCGCCGGTGCCAAGTCATCTGTTCACATATCCGTGTGTGCGCGTAAAGATGATGGAGAGAGCAGCTCGCCAGAGCCAGGAAATTCAGCATTAACCCCCCCAGTTCCCGAGTGTACCTTGCCAGGACTCCTGACACCCCCCAAAGCTGGGTGTCCCGGTTCAGAGTCCCTGTCCCAGCGGGTCACGGTCGCGCAGGACCCAGGAGTGCAGCAGGTCACTCTCCCTTCCCCAGCGCAGCTTTACAGCCCACATAAATGGATATATATATTTCCCCTATAAAGACACGACTTAACCAAAAGATCTCGGGTTCTTCGGCATCAGGGAGAATAAAAATAAAAAAAAAATTAAAAAAAGAAGGAAAAAAGAAAAAAAAAAAGAGAAAAGAGAAAAGAAATCTTCGCTGTGCCGCGCTCCCCAAACGGGAAACGAAACTCTGTCACTCGAATCTCGGGGCTGGAAGGGTGGAAAGCAGAAGGTGAGAAGGGAGCACGGCGGGATCTCACGGGCTCGCCCTGCCTGTGAGGGATGGCTCCCTGCTGTCGGGGCTGTTCCCTCCTGTCTCTGCCAGCTGGACGAGCAGAAAAGCTCCCCCCAGCCCACCCCGGCAGTGCCGCTGCGGCGGAGCCCATCCCGGGGCAGCCCAGCAAAACCGGCTGGGAAAGAGGAGCCAAATCTGGCAGCGTGTTTACGATGTAAAATTCCGATAAAACTCGCACTGAAATGATTTCGAACTCAAGTCCGGGCGGGAAGGGCTCGAATCGATTGGAAATGTCCTTTCCAGATGGGTGGCTGCCGGAGGAGCCGGCGGGAGGCTGGGTGGGGAAAGCTCCCCCGGGGATGGTGAACCTGAAATCTCCGCTCTGAGCCAGCGCGAAGCCTGGGAGGCGCAAACACAGCGGAGCAGCTCCAAAATGAGGCGCAAAATCGTGGAGAAACGGGGAGTCCCACCGAGCTGGGGGGGAAGGGAACCCCGATCTGCAGCGTTCCTGCCCGGGACAGGGACGCGCAGCCCCGCGGAGCATCCCCGGCCCGGCTTCTCCCCCCGCTCCCCCCTTCTCCTTCCACTCAATCTGCATTATTATTAGCAGTATTTTATCCTAGGAAAAACAAACGTCTCCCTCCCTTCCCACCACACGCCGGGATGGGGGGGGTGAAGGGGTGGCAGGCCCAGATAACAAAGCAGCTGGTGTGGAACGAAGTTGTAAGGAAATAATTGATATGTAATAAGGCTGAGTGAATCTATCCCAAAGAAAATATTGCGTAAGCGGCTATGATTAAACATGCCCGGGCGAAAGGCGCTCTCATAAAGGAGTAATGGAGCTAAGGAAACAAATGATCATTGGGAATGTTAAACACAGAGGGGCATTTCATCACACAAACATAAATCCAGCTTGAAAGAGACTTAACGGGAAAAGAAAAAGAAGAAAGCCCCCTCCCCCCGCCCCGTTACCCTCAGGTTGTGCGACGGACGCTGTTTGAAGATGCTGGAAGTGCGGGAGGGGGAGAGAGGGAGCCCGGAGATGCCGCTGGAGAAGAAGGGCCCGATCCGGCCTCATGGGTTCAGCAGACCCGAGCCTTCATCCCTCAGCCCCTCCGCTGCCCGGAGCTTCCTTTGGGTCACCCCCACCCCCGCTTCCTCCATCCCCCAAATTCCTCATTTCCCCCTCCCCACCACGGGATATCCCTGAGCAGGCAGCGCATCCCCTACCGAATCCCGGCACTTTCCCCTTTTTTATTAAAAAAGCAAGAAAAGAAAAAAAAAAAATCAATGTTACCCCAGAGAAACGAGGAAAAAAAATTAAAAATAAACAAAATAAGAAAAAAAATAAATAAATTGCCAGAGCCACGCTTCCTTTTCCAAGCGCTCTGCCGTGCGGATCAATCCCGTTTGCAAAGCCAAGGAGCGCGGCCGCACGGTGGGAAAGTGGCAGAGTTTATTCAGTTTATTGCAGAGCCAAAGCTTTGGAGCTGGCGGCTGTACAGAGGCAGCTTGGCCGCAGCCCTGGGCGGCAGGCACGGCCAGGCGGCCTCGCAAAACCGGCAGCACCGAAATAATTCCCTGTCCCGACCGCTTTCGGGGGAATTTTGGCTTAGGGGAAAGCAAACCCAGCTCAGCTCCCACCTGGCTGCAGCACCGGCTTGTTATGAAGCATTTAAACCTATTTAAATTATTATTATTGGGCTTTTTTCTCCTTTTCCAAGCCCAGCTGAGGTGGGTGTTCGCACCCACGCGGGGCTGTTGTTCCCCCATGTTCGAGCTGCTTTTGGGGCTGCAGGAATTTGTTTTCGTTCGAATTAAATGCGGGGAAGGAGAAGGGGCGGGAGATATTTGTATAACAACTTGAAATAATTTACCCGAGAAAAAGGAAATCTGGGCAAGAGTTTATCAGGCAGTTCCCTTTGCCAGCATGTTTAAAATGTATAAGTAATTTTAAAGTGTGTCTTCACTTAATATATTTTCCCCTTTCTCCTTCAGATGACAAGGAAGACCAGTGATTGCAAGATGTCTACAGATAGCGCCCTTTAAGAGTTTCCACATTGTATGCTTGGGGGGAAAAAATGTGTTTGCGGTTCCTCCGTCCCTGCCGACAACTTTCTTAGTCTGGGTTTACGGCCCCTATTGTTCGGGCTGAAGGGAGGATTTAAATTACACCGCTCCCCCCAGCCAAAAGCGGGAGGGGGGAGAAATTCAGGAGCGTTCTAACGGGAGAGAAAAATATGTACTCTGAAAAGATGGGGGGGAAAAAAAGAACAAAATCCCCCAAACTGAATCCAAAGTGACTCCCCGTAAATCCGCGTTTAACGGTGAGGCTGGGTTGGTTTTAGTGAGATATTTTGGGGGGCATTGGAGAGAATCACTGAACCTTTCGGGGTTTTTAAAGGGGGATTAAAGCGGTTTGTAGGGAATATGAGCGAGGCATCCCTGATCTTGGAAAATGAGTGTTACGAGAAGAAGGAGCTGCCTGGCCTCGGGCAAAGCCCGGCTCCCGTTAGGCTCGGGATTAAAAACCAGCGATCGCTGCCAAATTAGAGCCGCTCGCGAGAGAAATTACAGGAGAAAAAAAAAAAAACCCTAAACTCACAACTTTTTCTTTTTACCTCCCCTATGGAAAAAGAGGCGAATTCCCTGCTTTCCACACAGAAAACATTTCTCTTTCCCTCTCTGCCTAATTTAAATCCCGAATCTCTCTCACCCTGCACTTGCTGGGACAAACCCGGCGCTGTTTTTGGCCAGGGAGAGCTCCCGGGCGGGATTGAGTGTCTGGAGAGTTTCCACAGGTCCTTCTCCATCTCGGAGATGTTTCATTGCTGATTTCCCCTTCGCCTTTTCACAAGGGGGTGCGGGCAGCGCCCTCCAACCACCCCGAGCTCAAATCAAAGCTTTGAAACAACCTCTAAAGCCAAAGGAGGAACGGGCCAGCTCATTCCTTCGGCTTCCTGGCGAATATTAAGGTTATCTGGGGAAATTAGCCGGGGTTTCTGCAGCACGGAGCAGCCTCGCCAAGAGAAGGATGGAGAAAATTGCCCTGGGCTCCAGGAAAATCTATTTATTTTCGGAGCAGGCAGCAGCGGCAGGCAGGAATTTGCTTGGGCACAAGCACCTATAGCGGGATCAGGCTGCAGAAATCAAATTTCGGAGATGCATTTACCCACGGCTTTCCCACAGCAGCAGCCCAAGCCCTGAAATCGAGAGCAAAACGGGGCTCTTGAACTGCCAAATATTTGGTTAATTTGGCTGGGTTTAGGCGCAAACATCATTTAGCATCCTGAATTCATTTTATCCTCATGCTGGCGAATATAAGCCAGGAGTTACTCAGGTTTTAGGCTTACTTAAAACCCCGTCCTAAAACCAGCCCCCCCAAATCGGCGTGGCACTTGTTACCCTCGCTTTACAAACTCGATGTTAATTCTCCAGTCCCCGTTTTACTCCAAATCACCCCAGTGCAAACATTTTTTTTCCCCCCGGTGTAACGATTTACCTCACTCCTACCACTGCTTTTCATTTTTGTGAACCTCGGGAGATGAGCGGGGAGGAACCTTGAAGCTCTCGGGCAACGGGAAAATCATCAAACCACATTTTATTCTGATGGATGATAACGATTAAAATGGAAAACAAATAAAACAACAATCCAAAACCAACTCAAAGATTTCGTTCATCCCCGTGTCTCCGAGTTGTTTCTGGGAGCTGGGGATGAATGAACCCCCTGCCCCTGGCACCTTCACAAGATGTAGACACATTTTGTGTCACCCGATGGACACACGGAGCCCCCGGGCCTCGGTTCTGTGGTTTTTATTATTCACGGGGTAGGAGAGAAGCAGAAATAGAGAAAAAATATATAAATATATAAATATATAATATATATAGTATATATAAGTATAGCTATATTTTTATATATATAAACATGTATATATCTATTTGCTAGTTCTGTACATGTGTATATAGTGTATATATATGTATAGTTATATTTATTTATATATGTATCGTTATTTTAATAACTATATATATAGTAATATATAGTTATATATTTGTTTATATAGTTATATATTTATATTATATATAAATATATTTATTCTGAGCTACTTCTTGGGCACGAGCAGTGGTGGAGATGAGGGCAGATCCCTGGAAGGGTCGGGGACGGGGTTCGGGGGCAGCTCTCTAAACCCACGTGTGTTCCCATGCCGGCTCCTAGAGGGAATGGAGAGGGAATAGGGAAGGAATAGTGAGGAATGGAGCGGGGATAGAGCGGGAATGGAACTGGAATGGTCCAGGAATGGTGAGGGAATAGTGAGGGAATGGAGCGGGGATGGAGCAGGGATGGAGCGAAGATGGAACGGGAATGGAGCGGGGACGGAACGGGGATGGAATGAGGATGGAATGGAGATGGAATGAGGATGGAACGGGAATGGAGCGGGAATGGAGCGGGAATGGAGCGGGAATGGAGCGGGAAAGCCGCCGCCCCTCCGCATCCGGGCTGGCTCTCCCTGCTCGCCCCATCCCCACGGCGAGGAAGAGCCAGCCCCTCTCATTCCGTGCCAAGTTCCTAAATCACAGCGCCAAACAGCGCACTGGAAAATAAAATCAACGAGAAAATAATGAATAAATAATAATTGAAAAAAAAAAAATCAAACGCCAAAGCTTTGTGCTGTCTCCAATCAGGGGGTGCTGGATCCCACTGATGGCTCAGGGAAGGGAAGGTGGAGAAAGGGGATGGGGTTTTCTTTGATGAATTCCTAAACAACCCCTATTATTAATTTCTTCACCAACCAAGGGCGAATAGGGGCTCCAAATGGCAAGATTTGCTTTTCAAAGAGGAACGTGAAATCAAAACACCTGTTCTACATTAGTCCTCTCTCGCTTCTACCTCCCCTGTAAATGAAATTATTTAAATAATGAAAAAAAATACTACATATATGAGAGAGAATAGGCATATTGTTTTTCTCCCCTGCCATATGGGATCAGAGCTGGCAAACCACTCACTTCAGGTGAATAAATTCAAAATCAAGCACTGAAGAAGCACCATGGGGAGTTCTACCAGAGCATCTTTAGGTATATTCACACCCAAAACTTCACACCCAAACCCACCCCAGAATCTCCCCCCTCTCCTCATCCTCTGCTGGGGATGGCCAGCAAGCCCAGCAGCATTGATCAAACACCCCAAGCCCATGCACCCCAATTTCCCTGCACACACGGGTGGGTCCCCAAACAAACCTCGCTGCCCACACGGGTGGGTCGTGCTGTGGGATCCGCCCCACGCGTGTCAGGTCGTGCCCAGGGCCTTGGGGACCCCCATTCCCCATTCCCATCCCCATCCCCGGTGCCATCCCTGGGTACCATCCCTGGGTACCAGCCCAGCCCAGCCCAGCCCAGCCCAGCCCAGCGGGGTCCCCGGGCGGGCCGGGCCGGGCCGGGGGGTGCAGCGGAGCCCCTTTACCTTGGCGGGGGGCTCGGCAGAGCTCTCATGGATGCCGAGCAGCCCTGGCAGAGGGCCCGGCTGGCTCCCGGCCCTATTTCCGCTCGGAACTACGCGGGGACACGGCCCGGCCCGATAAGGTATCGCAGAGCCGCGCTCAGCGCCTCGCTGCGAGCTCCGCGGCCCCGGGCTGGGCCAGCGGGGAGATGTCGAGGCATTTCTGGGAATAATCACATCACACAAGTGCTTACATTCCGGCTTCCTTTCTCTTTATCCCTACCACCGAGTTTGAAGTCACACCTTCTACCGGATTGTTTCAGGTCCCGGGGTTGCAGGGGGGTGGCTGGCAGGGAGTGGGGGGGGTTGCTGGTTGTTAATCTCGAGGGTTCCTCCAGGCCAATAAAAGGAACGTGGTCAGAAATTTCTTCTTTGCCATAGAAACCTCTCTTTCTCCTCCCCACCCTAACCCCTAACCCTTCCTGGGTTTTTTTTTGTTTTTGTTTTTTGGGTTTTTTTTTTTTGCCTGGACTTCAGGTCCTGCAAGCTGCTCAAGTTGAGCTGCAAAAGTTACAAAAACGACTTTGTTTGCCCCATAGAGCCACGGAGGGGTCCTGGTGTACACACACACACATTGTGGGAAATGCACCTGGAAAGGAGAATATATAAAAATATTGTACCCACATCCACTGGGATAGGTTTCCCAAAATGTAGCTTTAAGGCCTTAAACCTGCAGCATCCAGGAGGCTTGATAAATGTGCTGATATGAAAAGACTTGTCAGTAAACATCAGGGGGTGTGCACACAAATATTTCTTCAAACATCTGGTACACACAATTTACATATCCAGGCACTGACCTTAATTAACTCGAGATCTTAAAAGCCTGAACAGTGGGATTTTGACTGGGAGATGGGTAAAAGCAGCTCTGGAAATTCCCATTTTCCAGCAGAAAATCCACCAGAATCTCTTTCACTGAGCATTTTGCTCTGTTCCCCCTCTGCTCCCTGTCCAGATTGCTGGGGCTTTGTGCCACCACCTGCTGAGCTCTGAGCTCCCCTCATGGTCCCCTTCATTGGGGTCTACTTGGGATTCCTAAAAATCAACCTGATCCCCTCTGCTGATGTCTCCTAGCAGGCACTCAGCTTGTGCAGCAAGCAGCAGCAGAAGACACGGAATGGTTTCTATGTTTTCTTTTTTTTCCACACCCCCTTAAGAATTCTGGGCTTCAGTGCTTTACAAAAAGGGTGATTTGGGGACTGATCTTGAAGCATCCAGCACTGACACACTTTGAGAAGGAAAACTCAAGCAGATGGAGACAAGTGATTTCTGCCTGAGGGGCACTGTCAGAGGGCAAACCTTTGGCAGTGCCCTTGATCCCCTTGTCACCCTTCCCATCCTTCATTTAGGTCACTTTTTTCATGCTGCAACCACCCTGGGACTGCCTCTCCTTTGTGCAGCTCTTGCACCAAACCAGACCCCCCCTCAGAGAGAAACTCTGCTGTTTTCCAATAAATAACCAGAGCATGTGTGCACCATGCCTATGGCCACAGAAACCTGGCCTTTGGCTGGGATTTCTGGTTGTCACCTCGTGCCAGCAATAATAACAATAATAATAACAATAATAAGAACATTGCTTTGTGGATTCAGACCTGCCAGAAAGGCACCAAGCCAAGTGTTACACTTGTGGGAGGTATCTTGCAGAGTACTCCAAGGATCTTTTGTTAGGTCTGGCCTTATTTAATATTTTCATTAATGACCCAGTAAATGGATTACACAGCCCATTAATAAAATTGGCAGATGCTACCCAGTTAAGGGAGCTCATGAAAGGCAAGGGAAGATTAAAAAGAGAAGGGAAAATGACAGAGAAAAGCAGGAAGTAAGAACAGAGAAAGAGCCCAAAATTATTTGTGATGATGAAATTCAGGGAAAGGTGGCTGGAGGATCATTCAAACCCCAGAATCTTTAATTGTGGTTTTATCCACAAGCCAGTAAAAATGAATTATTAGTCCCAGAGAGAGATGGGGCAGAAGGTGAGGCTGGAGTTTGCAGGGAGGGGTGCAGGAGGGCAGGGACCACAGCAGGAGCGCTGCTCACACACAGAGTGGGACAGGGACTGCACCCTCCTGCTGCACATGGCCAAAAACACCCAGAGGGACTCTGCAACACAACAAAGAGAGCTGCTGTGCTGAAAAGGGTAGGAGAAACCCTTAATTATGAGGGTAGGGTTCAACAGCAAGGCAGGGAAGCCCCCAGATGTTTTGGGGTTCCCTGTGCTTCTGGCAGGTGTCATCAAATCAGTCTGGATCACTTTGAGTTTGGGAGAGTGGTGCAGGAGACACCAGATCTTGGTAAATAAGATAAATCTGACAAACCTGGAGCTTGGCTGCCCACTTTTCTCTCTCAGCTCTTCCAGGAGCATCTTGTGGAGCTCTGAAAAAAATATAACATAACCATGAGGGGTCTGTGAGGGGCTGCAGCAGGAGAAAAAGCATCTCATCAGAAATCTGGGACCCCACAGCTGAATCCTTCTCCAGAGCGGTGGCAGCTGCTGGGGACCTGCTGGGTGAACAAGAACCTGGCCCAGGAAAGAGGACAAGACACAACAGAATGTGGGTAAATTAAACAAAAAGCAGGAAAATCCTCCCCAGGAATTCTGCTGGCCTGAGAAGGGTGGAAGGTGCTGCAATTCTCTGCTGCCCAGGGACTTAAAATGATGAAAAAAAATCCCCTAATTGATCAGGTGTAAAGTGAAAATAGGGCAAAAAGAGGATGGAGAATGGGTGTTTCTACCTCCCTCGTGCCCCATAGGAATTTCAGGAGGGGCACAAGAGCAGTGTGGCCTTCCCAGTGGTTACACAGAGCAGCTCAGACCCTGAACAAACACAGAGGCTCTGGGAGCCCCTCTGCCAGAACAGGTCTGTGGGTTTAAACTGAGCCAGGGACATGACCACAAAGCACCAGATGTTCTATGATGGAAATCAGAGTGCATCCAATGGCACCAGGAAAATTCTTACAGCACAGGCTGGGCTGAGGGTTTGGTGCATTAAATACTCCAAGGCTGTGGGTTTGAGTTTGTCCTTCTTAGCAGTTTTACACAGATGAAATTCTCATGCCTTAAGCTTTTGCAGGTTATTGGGCAGAATTTTGGAGGATGTTATGCCAAGGATTGTAGCTTGACCTGAATTGTCACCTTTTATCCTAAATAATTATGATACCACTACTTCCAAAGGGAAAGAAGGAATTAAAAGCCCAACACTGGGCTGAGTTTACCACTGCTTTACACCTGTTTGACATCACAATCCTACCTGCTCCAAAGAATCAAACCTCTATTCTATTCTTGCCCGTTTCATTTAGACACAGATCCCTAAAATCCTGAGTATTTCAGCATTTCCTCTTTTCTTTCAGCACTTGCTGTTCACCTATTTGATTTTTTCACTTTCCACTGGGTCACCACTACAAAAATCTTGGCCAAACTATGTGAAGCCATGAATATGATTATGGCCTGCTAATGTAAACAGGCAGGAAGGGGTAAAATAGGTTGGTTTTGTGTGTGTGTGTGTGTGAGAGAGAGAAAGAGAGAGAGAGGGAGAAGGATCCAGATCCAGTTTATAAACATCCATCTCCAGTAATGAGTCCTCTAGGAAGAAATGAAAAATAGCCCAGGCCTGGTAAAGTCAATTAAGTTGCTTTTAAATAAGAGGTTACCCAGAGAGGCCAAGAGTTAACATGTAAAGGCTTATTGCCAGTGCTGTAAAAAATAAAAGGAGGCTTGAATATTTGAAGACATTTGGTTGCTATTATAAACAAGTGGATCTAATAGTGTGGGTACATTCATAGACTAACTGTAGAAGTTGGGCATCTTACAAGGACACATTGAAAGGAAAAAAACTCCAAGGTTCCCTGGCTAAATAATTCCAAATGGGTCATTATAAAACCACTGATACAACACGTGTGGTTGGGACCCAGGGCATTTATAAGGAAAGCTTTTCAAACCCCCCAATAATGAGCAGCTAACAACAAGAGCACAGCCAAAGGTGTGTGTAATCTGCAGGGAACACATGGCAAAGCTTTACCCTGCAAATTCTTCTAATGGCCTGGAGAGCAGATGGCCCTGACACCACCTCCAGCCCTTTGCAAAACTCAACTGAGTTTATCCCAGTGCTGGGATTTGGAATTGGAAACGTGAGCACAGTGACAGCACCTTCCAGGGAGGGAAGGGCTGTACTCAAAGAGATGAGAAAAGAAATTAAAGACAAAGGAGAACAAAGATGCTCCTCTTTTCTGCTCCAAAGCTCAGATTTTTCTCCTTGGGCTAAATCCCCATTTTTGGGGGGTTTCAAGGAGATTGCAGTGGGCTGCTAACACAATCTGGGCCAGAGCTGTAATTCCTGCAAAGACAAATAACCTGGGGTTGGCATCCACACAGCAAAGTCACCTTCTCACAGAGGCCAGTGCTGACCCACTGGCCCATTATAAAGATTAATGTTTTGGGGATTTTTTTTGTTTAATGAGCAATTCTGATATTGTGATGAGAAATTTCATATCTGTTTGGATTTTAAGAAATGCATTTGTAACTTTTAAAAGGTGCATATGATAAAATCTGTGTACATATGGAGAGGAGCTCCCCAGGATATCCCAAGCTGCCAACCCCTGCCTTTGGGAGCAGCAGGAATGCTGCTCTCTGCTCCAAATCCTGCAGGAACCTTCCCAGGGCATCCCATGGTGTGTGACATCCACCCACTCCCATGGAGCTGCTTTTCCAAAGGAAAACCTCCTGATCTGAGTGACAGACTTGACAAAGCCACAGCATCCCTCCCTAAAGGCAGATTCAAGAGATGGAGCAGAGGTTTTGACCACCACAGACCCTTCCTGTCCCAGCTTAGAGCTGGCCCTGATCCCAACCATTCCTCCCCTCTCAGCACACATTCAAATATCTCACACTCCTCTTCAGATCCCACAATTACAGAGAGGAGATGTAAAAGGGAGGTCCAAGCAGACATGATTTATGTCTCCCACATTTTATGATCCTAAAGAGGCAGAATGACCCTCAGTGAGGACGTTTTTAGGAGCGTTGATATAAATTTGAGTTAAATATTAAGCTGCTCCTGACTATCCCACAGCAGCAGGATGTCTGTGCCCTGCCAGAGCCAGAGGTGAGGCTCACATGGGAATTCCCAGGAGCCACAGCATCCCCACCCAGGATCCAGCATCAGGATTCCTCATTCTGGAATGAAATTTTGAACAATCTATGCCTCAGCATGGATCCCTGAGCTGCTGCTCTGGCTCTGGTGATGCCTCAGGTTTAAGCTTTTGTGTTTTTCAGATTCTGTGCTGCTTTAGTGTGTAATTCTGAGCTTCATATCAGGGGATGGTGAACTCTCTTCATAGAGTAGGGAGACAAAACAATTCCTTCTCTATCTAGAGACCAAGGACAAATGATCCAAATCTCAGGCCCAAGAGCATAAACAATGGGACTGAAGAAAGAAAAACAAGAAGGCTGAGACTTCATAACTTAAAGCTGTAATTGGACAATTAACTCCAATGTGCAAATGGAGCAGAACTTATAAAAGTGAGACCCTGTGACCAATTGTCCATTTTTGTGACCATTTTGGTTCATCCTGGGTGCAGCCCTGGCTGGGCTCTTGTACTGCCCAAGGTGGATCCATTGAGGCTTTTAATAAATCCCTACTTTATTCTTTAAAGGATATTTACTTTATCCTCTCTGCCCAGCCTCTGTTCCAGGCCAGCCTTCCCCAGGCACCCCTGGAGCTGATTTCCTGCAGGCTCAGCGAGCAGCAGCACAGGGGATCAGGGGTGCCCTGCCCTTCCCCAGCCTCCCTGGCTCCCTCTCAGTTCAGGGGATGGGAGAGCAGCAGGGACAGGCTCAGGGCAATGAACATCACCAGGGGGAGGTGGGGACAGAGTTCAGCAGCATTTCCTGCACCAGAGCCTCGATGGGGACAATGAACTCAGCACCTCAATGAGGAAGGTCCTGAGCCCCCCTGGCCCTCAGGGGGAGGGGGATCCCAGCAGGAATCATTGCTCCATCGTGAGGACAGGTCACAGGGTCTCTCACTTTTATAACTTCTGCTCCTTTTGCATATTGGAGCTAATTGTGCATTTGCAGCTTTAGGTTATGCAGTCCCATCCTTCTTGTTTTTCTCTCTTCAGTCCATGTTATTTTTGCTCTTGAGCCTGAAATTTGGATCATTTGGCTTTGGTCCCCAGCTAGAGAAGGAATTGTTTGCTACTAGCTACTAGTAGTAGCTACCTACTATTACTATATATAAATCTAGCTACTCTATACCATCCCCTGATATGAAGCTCAGACCCACACACTAAAGCAGCACAGAATCTGAAAAACACAAAAGCTCATACCTGAGGCATCACCAGAGCCAGAGCAGCAGCTCAGGGATCCATGCTGAGGCACAGATTGTTCAAAATTTCATTCCAGAATGAGGAATCCTGATGCTGGATCCTGGGTGGGGATGCTGTGGCTCCTGGGAGTTCCCATGTGAGCCTCACCTCTGGCTGTGGCAGGGCACAGGTGAGCAGCAAGGAGCACCCAGAGCTGGGCAGAGACCCTGATGGCAGAGCTGGCTGCTGTCCTGGGCTGCTCTCTGCAGCGTGGGATGGCAGAGGAGGAGGCAGGAGTGCAAACCTGCCTCTATTTGTTTAAGCCAGCAGTAAATTAATGCTGCAAATCTGCCAGCCTGACCCTGTGGTTTCAGGGAGATTTTTCTGGCTTTCTGGTCTGGGGTATTATACACACAGGTTTCCTTTCTAGCCCTTGATAAACACTTCTGACCAACTACTCAGGAGGAGCAGGGTGGGAGGAACATTCCCAAATCCCAGTGTGAAAACCCTGGGGCCTCCCTCTCCTGTAAACAGTGCCCTTGCCACCAGAGTCCTGCCCCTGGCTCCCAGGGTGGGGACAAGCTGTCCCAGACGTGCTTCCTGTGTTCTGGGGGGCTCACCTGGCAGTCAGCAGCAGGGAGGGCACCCTGGGTGTCAGCAGGTCTGCACCACCCAAGGAAGCCCTGGAATCATTTATTAACTTGCCCCAGTGCTGTCAAAGGGGAGAGCAGCAAGAGCTCTCTGGGGTGAGAGAGTCCAGTCTGGGGAGATGCCAATGAAGAATCTCCAAAGGATCCCTAAAATCTGGCTCCAGAAATTGCCCAGAGCCCCAGTGCCACCCTCCAGAGACTCCAAGAGCAGCTTAAACCAGCAGGACCAGCCTGGAGCATGGTGTGGGCACTGCTGCACATCCAAAGCTGCAGTGAAGGGCTCCACCCTGGAGCAAACCTGGGGAATAAGGAACTAAATAAACCCTCCTTTAATCTATTTTGTAGGTGAAAATCACTCTGTTTTAGGGATGTGCTCAGTGTTATGCATCCTAAATTTGGGGTCATTCCCAAAGATGCCAGCTTGGTGCAGAACAAGTGCTCAGCCTGTTCCCCTAAGGGAAGGGGACAAGTCCTGCATACCTGGACCTGCCTCCAGCAGCTGATTTATCTCTGATTCTCTCCATTCTCAGTTTGGGGTGTCTGGTCCCATTTCCATGCTGTCACTCCTAGAAACAAAGTTCCTGTGCCACATGGACTGGGAACAAGCCATTGGGTTCAGAGAATCCCCAGAGGAGCATCATTAGAACAGCTGCACACACAGCAACAAACCTCTGCATAGACAGAAGAAAATCCCCCTCAAGAATGAGTTTTACAGCCAAATTTGTTCAGTTTCACTCATTTATCCTTCCCAAACCTGCATTGGAGCTCTGCTGTGGCAGGGGAGGTCACTGAGGAGGGGGAGCTCACTCTGTGGAAGGGCTGCACCACCCTGCCCATGCTGAGAGCAGCCAGGAGGGACCAGGAACATGGAATAATAAATAACATTTATTATACAGCAGCCAGGAGGGACCACAGGGCAAAGCTCTCCTCCAGGAACATGGAATAATGAATTTACAGAGAGCCAGGGGGCACAGGGAGCTGAGATCCCACCAGTGGGGCAGGGAACGTCCTTGGACTGATGGCAGAGGAGGAAGGAGGTGCAGAAGCTTCAGGTGCCTGCAGAGGCTGACACACAGCCCAGCAGGGAGCTGTCCCTCCATGCCAGCAGCCAGGCAAGCCCAGGGAGGCTCCTGGCCACCCCTTCTCCTCCCCTTCCCCTGGCACAGCCTCCCTGGCACGGCTGGGGATGGAAATGCTGATCCCAGGTGAGATCTCCTAATGTGCACCTCATCCCCTCTTCCCACACACAGAGCAGCTCCTAAACCCCCCTTGTCACATCCCAGAGCAGGAAAGAAGAGAGAGATGTGTGAGTTACACTTTGGCTGCTGGGTTGGGCTGAGTCAGGTCCCACAGCTGGAAGGAGCTGCAGGGTCTCACAAATCCTTGGATTTTTGGGGACAGCAAACCTCTGCAGCACAAAAAATCCTTTTGTGATGTTCAGGTGTTTGAGATCCTCAAACCTCACAGCTGGGAAGCCCTGCCTGGGTAGGGGGAAGGAGCAGGAATGTATCTGTGCACGTGTGAGCATCATCCCTGTGCTCAGGTGGTGCACAAGGACATGGATGGTGCTGCCTCTTAAACCCCTGCTCTGAGCTGCTCTTTCTCCTTTGCAAAAGGAGCACCAGGAGGGAGGAAAAAAAACCCCTCTTGTATCAGCCAGGAGACAAAATCCACTTAGTATCACATCAAAAAAAAAAAAAAAAAAAAAAAGGAAAAGTGCCCCTAGAGGGAGATCAGTCAGCAAGGGGCTGTCCCTGTGTTCCAGCTTGGATTAGATCCTGCAGCAGGGAATAAACAACTTTCACCTTGCTGTGACCCCAGGGATCCTCCAGCCCGCCCGGGCAGCTCTGCCAGCATCCCCCAGAGCTGTGGGAGCCCAGGAGGGAGCCCTGGCCATGCCAAACCAGGAGCCAGGAGCCCCCTGTGCTTAGGGACACCCAGGAGGGAGCCCTGGCCATGCCAAGCCAGCAGGCACCTCAACCCCAAGCTGCTTTTTGACTGAAAATTATATATTTTTCTGAAATACAGCCCGTGGAAGAAGGCAGGATTTTATGGTGCTTCACACAGAGATAAATAAAGTAATTTTGAGTCTTGGGGATGAAACAGGTATTAAATATTTGGCATCCTGGGCTTCCTGGCTGAGATACACGGATTCAATCTGCCTGGATTTTACTTCCAGGCTACTTGTCAGGCATCCTCCCCCAAGCCAAGGGGGAGGGATCCATCTGAGCCTCCAATTAAAGCCCAGCTCTCCTTAAAGGCACCATTGTAGGCAAAGGGGGAAGAAAAAGAAGAAGAAAAAAGAAAAAAGATAATTCTGTCAGCACAGATGTCTCCTACGCTGAGGGGTTTGCAAAGAAGTAAAAGCTGAGCCTCTATGAGCCCATTTGCAAAGTTATGGACTGTAAATAAACAGAGCAGAGCAGTTCCCCCACCTAGGAGATACCACAAGGCAGTGGACAGCACTGACAAGCCCGAGCCCTGCTGTAACTGGCTTATCTTTCTAATCCTGTGGATTATTAATAGTAGTGGGGCTGTGATAGAGTCCAGAGGCCACCCCGTGACAGACACCACCGTGTGAAGCATCCCACAGACACACAGGGAGGGGCTGGCCCTGGCTCCCCAGAGCTCCTGCCCAGGAGGATGGGACAGGGCAGGCCCAGGAGGATGAGGTGAAGAGCCAGAGACCCCAGGGCACATCAGCAGCAGAGGGGAAAACAAATCTGCTCCCTCCCGAACTCTTTGTCTGCCCCACCAAGCTCAGAGCAGGATTCTTGCTGCTACTGCTTCCCATTTTCACCTCCACAACACAGAAAGGGGTGGAAGCCACCTCCCTTGTGTTGGTCACACCAAAACCACTCCAAGTCAGAGAAAGGATCAGAACCCTGAGGGATCAGCCCTAAAGTGGCCAGCTCAGTGCCTGATCTGACAGAAAATCCAGTTTCTTGCCATATTTTATGGGGTTAATCCACCATCATCCCAGCTGAGCCTGCCCAGCCCACAGCCAGACCCTGCTGGGTGTGAGCAGTCAGCAGCTGTGGGGATGGAGGGAGGAGAGGCAGGGAAAGGGAACAGGGGGGCATCCATGCAGGGGAAAAGGCTTGGAGCACTTGCTGCCTTCCCAGTGCTGACCTCAGCAGAGCTCCCCCAGCATGGCAGTGTCACTGTCCCAAACCTCCTCCTGCCTCTTCCCTCAGCCCCCTCACTTGAAGAGCAAAACCTTCCTCCTCCTCCTCCTCCTCCTCCTCAGCCCACTCCTGTCCACAGGGGCTGCCCTAGAGCTGAGCTGGGCCATCAAACCAGGCTCAAAGCTGAGGAGAAAAACAACAAACCAAGCTCCATTCAAGGGCTGCTGCTCACGGCGTGGGATGGGAGTCACTGCTCCACCTGGTGCTCGCTGCTTTCCTCCCTTCAGAACACCTGGAGCTGGTGGGATAGAGGGGCTGGGCCTGAGGAGCAGCAGCAGCACAGAGCATCTGCTGGGACACCAGTTCTGGGGTTCCTGATGTGAGCAGAGCTGGGCTTATCATCAGCTTATCACCATCAGCTTATCACCATCAGCTTATCACCATCAGCCCCTGCCATGGTCCTGCCCTGGGGCTGATCCCATGGCAGGGCCACAGCACCTCATGGCCGAGCTTGAGGGCAAGAAGGAAATGGGTTAGGCAGGACAGATGCCCTCTAGGATGGGATTTTCAGATCTTTCATTCCAGCTGGATGTCCAAAAGGAAAGCCTGACCTTCAAGAGGAGCTGACAGCAGGGACAGCTCAGTGACAGCTCAGTGCCTCTGCTGTCTCCTGCCCAGCTCAGTCCCACTCCCTGATTTAGAGGGAACCCACAGGCTCTGAGCTCTGCCCACACCTCTGGCACCACAGGAAGCTGGGGAAGAGGCCAGCCCTTCCCATGGACAGGCCTGACCTGCCCACAGGGGTGTCCCCACCTCGGTGCTGCTCTGACACCACACTGGACACTGCTCCCACCCAGCTGATGGCTGAAATTCCACATTTCTCTCTTCCTGCATCCTCCTGCCCAAAGCCAAGCCCCTGCTCCTAATCCACTGTCCCCAGGAGCATTTCCCTTTGCCTCCTGCTGGTTTAGTTTGGCTCCTGCCTGGATGCCCACAAAGCCCTGACTTTCCTGCTGGCTCAGGGCTGCTTGAGCAGTTTCCTCCAGAGGCAAATGGGTGCATTCAACAGAGCAATAAAATCCCAGAGACTTTCTGGGCATGGGGCCTAATCCAACTCCCAGGGAACACGAGGAGGAGGAGGAGGAGGAAGGTTTTGCTCTTCAAGTGAGGGGGCTGAGGGAAAAGGCAGGAGGAGGTTTGGGACAGTGACACTGCCATGCTGGGGGAGCTCTGCTGAGGTCAGCACTGGGAAGGCAGCAAGTGGTCCAAGCCTTTTCCCCTGCATGGATGCCCCCCTGTTCCCATTCATGTTTTCTCAGTGCTACCTTGTGCTTCCTAAGCAAGCCATAAATTCACTCATATGGGTTTTCTCTGTCCTACTTCTTTTTTTTTTTTTTTTTGACATCCATTTAATGACTTTTCTCTTTAATATATGGCAGGCATTTTCCTTCTAAAATACCTGAGGTTTAGGACAGGTAGTAAATGGAGACCTCTCACAGAACCACTGGCCCAGAACCCAGTCTTACTGGCACTTAGAAAAGGAGATCCATTTTTCCTTCTCTGCTCTTCAATTAGCTGCAATGTTTGCCTTTAAAACATAAAATTAGAAGCCTTTTTTAGAGGCACAAAGCAATATTATACTGCAAAACACATTTTTATTCTCCCCTCCCTGCTACCAGTTCAGCACAGCAGATATATGAGACAGCTGGCTTCTAGGCACTGCTCTCTTCTGAAGATTTAGGGTCCAACTTGCAGTTCCTGTGAAAATAATGACCTCCCTTGCTCTTTGTAGGCCTGTGCTTGATCCTGCCCATATTAGCAGGACCTTTCAGGTCGAGCACTACAGGATTTAGTGCTGGGGAGCAGAGGTACCCAGCAGGCAAACCCCCCTGAGTCTGTGCAGTGAATGCACAGGTCAGCATTTCCCATGTATCTGAGAGTTGCTTTCTCCAGGAAAATCCTCACACACCCACCCAGGTGTCTCCTCACTGAGGAATCAATAAGCAGGGGTGGGGAAGGCTCTGGGAGTGGGTGCCACAGGGACTGGGGTCTCAGGGATGCAGGACACCAGGCTGGGTGTGGTGCCAGCCCTGACTGGTGCCCACGCCAACCCAGGGGCAGCCTCAGCCACCACTGCCTGACCACCACAAACCCCTGGCTCAGGAGCCACAGCACCAGAGGGCTGCACACAGCCCACAAATCACAGGGTGGCCTCTCTTGGTTAGAAAAACCAGAGCACAGCTTAGTGCTCCTGCTGAACTCCAGCACACACACAACCCTTCCTGCTCTGCTCCCCCCTTTTGGATCCAAAGAGCCCTGAACCCTGCTCCAGGTAGGCATCTTCAGCTCAAACCACAGCAGCTGATGCTGCTGGCTCTGGAGATCTGTGCTTTGATTGCTGGGAGGCTGCAGAGCCCACCCAGACTTCTGCAAATCCCCAGTCGTGTGCTGTTACAAAGGTGAAGCCAACCCAGCTCAGAGGAACAGCTCAAATGTTTGTGCTCGTGATATCCAGCTGCTCCATGCCATTCTCCTCCTGGCATCAGCCTTGCTGTCACAAATTCATAAATAAACACCATCTAAGACAAAAAACAGCTAACATTCATATTTTCTTAAAGTGGTTCAAATCAGCCACAGCACAGGAGAGTGAAAAATATCCTGGGATGGCAGCTATTGATCTCAAGAGGCAGTGAATTGTGCTCCATGTTGGATCAAAGGGGAGCACGGAGCAGAGAAGAGCCACTTTCTCCACCACACATTGATGATTTTCCAGATGTCTCTTGTGGGAAATAATGGCACTCAGCACTGTTAACAAAAAGCAGCCAAATCACAGGAAAGGGAGGCTTGACTCTTTTATCTCACTGGTGTTACTCATCCATCTCTAGAGCAAGCTGATAGCAGAATGACTGATTCCAAAATTACAGGAAAGAGCAAAAAAGTCCATGAAAGCACTAAGAGGGATCAGCAGATGTACCTGCCCCTAGAATCCTGTCTGTGCCCTCTGTCCCTGTCTGCCTGCCTTATCTGCTGGGCTCTGGGCAGAGCAGCACAGCCAGGTCAGCAGAGCTGGAGGACCCCAGTGCTCCTGCAGAGCCCCCAGGAGAAAACAGGGCATTGCCTCGATTGCCAGCTTCAAGGAACCAAAATAATCCCTCTTTCCCTTCCTATTTCTCAGGATACAAAAAGCAGCTGATTTTCCTTAGTTTTTCTTTATTTTTACTGCTTTTCAAGTGCTGTTGCCTCTTCAGCCTGAAGTGGCAGGAGGGGACACCTCTGACGGACAAAACACCAAACCAAAAGGCAGCAAAACCTGGGGGTGTTGGGTCCTTTAAAGTCCCCTGATCCTGCACTCTCCCACCACTCTCTCTCTCTCTCTCTTCTGGCAGCACCTGAGGGTTTGTCCCCGGGTAGCAGGAGGTGTTTTGTGCTGTGGGTGCCCCAGGAACACTCGTGGGGCCGGATTACCC
Source organism: Agelaius phoeniceus (assembly GCF_051311805.1). Classification (NCBI taxonomy): domain Eukaryota; kingdom Metazoa; phylum Chordata; class Aves; order Passeriformes; family Icteridae; genus Agelaius; species Agelaius phoeniceus. The sequence continues at coordinate 9,560,474 of NC_135282.1, read as the reverse complement.
AGGAGCGGCTCCTCTCAGCCCTTCTCCCCATCCAACACAAGCAGGTGCGGTGCCCTGCCCCACCAAAACCTTTTCAACTCCACCGAGTGCTTCAAGGAAAAGTCCCTGATTTTCGGGATACAGAGGGACTTTCCCTTGATGCTCCAGCTCTTCTCTGGGAGGAAATGATAAAGGCAGCTCAAGTCCCATGCAGGCAGCGAGAGGAAAAGGGCTCAACTTTGGGGCTGTCCTCCTTGTCCTCACCCGGCTTTGGGAGGGTTCAGCACTTCTCCCTTTCTATTTAGGTGCTTCTAACTGCCTGGAGAGGCATAAATTTAGGTTTGCCCCTCCAAAGCCTTAGTGAGGAGCTTGACTTTCAAGAGCTGGTTGAAAAAACACGGGATCTGTGTGTGTGTGTGAACACTGCTCATTGAGAGCTCTGAGCTTTCCACTCCCTCTGAGTTGTTTTAAAACTATGCATTTTCCCCAAAACCATTCACCCAAACCAAACCAAAGCGAGCGGGCTGTTTTCTGTCAAAGTCTCAAAAACACCAAGCCCGCTGCAAGACACGTCTTAAGAATCCCTCAATTAATGAAAATGTGAAATCCGAGGGAAAAAGAAAAATCTTCAGGAAAACCGAGGAGAAGTTAAAAACAACTCCTTCAGGAAAGAGAATTTTAATTAAAAATAATATCCCGGTGGGTAATTTATGTTTCTACCTAACGATTTAAATTGCAGAAGCAGCAAAGTAGATTTTTTTTTTTAACGCCATCAACATTCGAGAGTGGAAAACACCAGATTTCAAATTCATGTATTCTATATTTGAACATCTTGTTTCTATTTAACAGAATAGGCCTTTTTTTCTCCGGATTTTTCTCTTTTTTTTGCCATTTTTTTCCCCCTTCCTTTATTTTTTTTTTTAACCCAACATATAATTCATCCTAATATATTACAAATGGCACACTGAAAGAGCATGCCCGGAAAATATTAATAATTGAATTCAAATGAGTTTTCCCTAAAAGTCTAGAATCGAGGGGAGAAATTCTTAAACGTATCTGTGAGTGGAAAATGGGGAGGAAAAAAAAAAATAATCGAGACAGAGAGATTTTTCCAGGCGTTCTGAGAAACGAACTGTGCTGTGTGGAGTCTCTCCGAGCATGACAGAAAGGGGATTAAAGCAGGTGACACTTTGAACTTAGCTTAGATAAGTGACCCTCAAAATCAACAGTCCAAAAGTTTAGTACACAGATTCCCTGGACACGTCTAGTCGGGTCTTCGTCAAAACCTTCCCGACTTCAGTAAGTCAAATTAAAATAAAGAAGACAGGTTGCTCGGGTTATCTCCCGCTATTGTTTTAGCCACTTATTAGCGCTAATGGACAATTAGTGGTCGGCGCAGATATTTTGTGCAATACGAGGCAAAGGGGATAATTCTTTGTTTGCTTCTGTGTGGGGGAAAATCTCATCTGCGGTCAAATGTATAAAAATAGCAGCCAGCAAAGAAGTGTGAAAGACACCAGTTAAACAGCCCGATTTCCAATTTCCAAAGAAGAATATAGTTGAAAACAGATCCAGCTACGGAGTTTTAAGGAATCCTCCCGATGCACTTGAAGCACAAGGAAGTCTGCACTTTATAAACAACCAAATATATGCTCGGGATAAAAGGCGAGGCTTTTTGAACTCCTAGCTGGCGTGTTAGGAAGACCTTTAATGACATTAGCAGTTCTTCAAACCCAGAAAGGCCACATTATTTCTGATCCTATATGGTCACCACATGTAGCTTTACAAAGAGGGGGAGAGAAAAAAAAAAAAAAAACCAACAAAAAAAAAACCAACCCTCTCTTCATGCCAATAAATAACTTGCCAGAAGAGAAAATATTTACCGCTGCTTTTCAAAATTCTTTACGCGTGCAGTAAAATCCTCCTCGGAGAAAATGAGCCCGTAAAGGAACCCAAGGCGTTTCCTCCGCGCTCTGCCGGGGCCGCCCCGCGCCCGCTCCGCTCCCCTTTGGTCCCCCCTCGTTAACACCTCGGCCTTGGGGCTCTTCCCAGCGCCAGCGAGGGATCCGGGATGCGCCCACACGGCGGATGGAATAAAAATGACAATCAGAATCAGAAGAGGAAGAAGAAGAAGAAGGGAGATACCTGGGGCTGAGCTGCGCGCTTTGTCTCCGCCGCCCGGCGCTGCTGCCCCGGGAGCAGGAGATATTAATGAAGTTATAATTGAGGGATAACAGACCCGGCAGCACCTTCCGTGCTCGGGCGGGCTGCCTCGCCTTCTTAAGCGGCGAAATAAAGCCGGGTTTAAAGCGAGGGGAGCGTTCCTCCCCCGCCAAGCCAAGGGTTCGGGCGGAAAAGTTGTTATTCCCTGGCTCCGAGAGGAAAAAATTGTCATTCCCTGGCTCCGAGCGGCGGCACAAAACCTCCGAGCCCGGCCCTGCGCCTTTCAGGGAGATCAATGGTTTGTTTCTGTTTGGGGGGACGCTTTCAAACAAACACACAATAAATCAGCCCCGGCTCCCGGCCCGGCCGCTCTCGGCCCGCGGAACCGCTGCTGCTCCGTTCCCATTCCTAGGGCTCAGCGAGGGGATTGGAACAGCCCCGAGCGGCTCCAGGCACCGCTTTGGGGCTCGATGCTTCCCCCGAAGCTCTGCTCGCTCTCTTTTCCCTTCTTGCTCCAAACCCGGCGTTTTCTAATCACACCGCAGGTTTCTTTCTACATTTTCCCCCCTCCTAAATGGGCCAGATATGGGGGTTTTTTTTGTGTATGCGTGTACTTCAGGATTTTTACTTATTATTCTAAAGAAACTCCTTTTAATTATTATTTTAAAAAATCCCTCGAAGGACCTCAGCTTGAACCCAGCCGGATTTCAGCCCCGGATCGCACCTTCCCCAAGCGGTGAAGTCCAGTGGGGAATTCACTCAGTGCCGCCGCACGGGCAGCTCGAGAAATTGGTTTCTGCGAGGAAAAAACCCCAACAAACAAACCCCTGATCCGGCAGAAAACTTTATCCTGGCACCCAGACTGTTTTCCATCGAGTAATTCACCAGGTTGTCTTAGTACAAACGAGAGGGGGAAAAAAGTAAATATACATAACGAATTAAACAAAAAATTTCGGTAACCCGTGGAATTTTCGACGGTGCAAATAAACGTTGAGGGCAGGAGAAGGCGGTGGTGCGGCACAGGGGCCTGTTATCCCTACGAGCTCACAAACAATTGTAGTTTCCCCCTTTTCCCTCATATCCAGCCCTAAAATCTCTGCTCAGGGAGGGATTTGGGGGAGGACGGCGGCTCTGTTGCCTGGAGAGACAGAGGCAGGCTCGGTGGGTAAAGCAGCCAGCACACACCTCCACGAATAATTCCTGATTTTCTAGTTATTATTTGCCTTTTTTATTTTTATTCCCCCTGAACTCCAACCCTCTCGTTTGGAGCCGCTCTCCCCACGGCTGCCTGGACACAGGTTTGCTTTTTGCTTCTGTGCTCTTGGCTCCTATAAAATACTTACATTCCTATAAAATAATAATAATACTAATAATTATTAATATTATCCTTTCCTTGACAGACCGTGTGACCATCCTGCCGAGGCAAGAGCGCCTTGCTCCATCCCCGGCAGCTTCCCACGGCGGAATCCACTTTTCCTAAGGAATTTACAAACTCAAGATACCCCGGGCCAGGCTTTTTTTGTTTAATATCGCACAAGCCTAAAGAAGGGGATGCCCTAAAACTTTGCACTTCGAACGCTGTAAGCGTTAAGATTCTCTAAAGTTATTTACAGAAGCCCTAATTATCCAAACAGTAAATATTTCATTTATCCTCACGGTATTCTTCCTACGTTTAATTTTGTTTGGGGGTTTTTCCTGTTCGTTTTTCGCCCGGGTGAAAGGGATCCAGCCCCGGGAGCACTGAGGTGACCGAGCAGAGGCTTGGGAAAGCTTCACGGACAGTGCCTTGTTCCTTCCCAAATCCCAGTTCAGCCCAGCAAACTCTCCAGGAACAGGAAAAAAAGGGAGAAAAGCTCTTTGCCAAACTACTCGCCAGCGCACTTCAAAATAAATGAGTTGCCTACTAAAACTTAATGTTATACAAGATGTCTATTTGTCTATATTAGATTTTAAGCAGCTGTTCGCATGCTCAGATCCACTCCCCCTCCCGCGAATTTCACCGAAGAAGGGGGAAAGCAAAGAGATAAAACAGAGCGTTGTTTATTTTCCCGGCTGCGCTGGAGCGGAGCCTCCGCGCTCAGCCTGCGCCTCTGCGCACAACCAGCGCTGTGCCCAGAGCAGCCTTTAAATTGGTTCTTTGTTCCCTGAAGGGGAAAAAAAAAAAAGAAAAACCAACGGAGAGCCGGGGGAAAAGCAGACAAAAGAGGAGCCCCCGCCTGTGTCTGGCCTTATCGAAAGCAGCGCTCAGAGGAGATAATTCGGGCTGTGAGAGTGGGGTGCTTCGGGCTTGGCTTGGGTTTGATCCCCCCGCCCCACAGGCAGGCTCCCGGCACTGCTCTGCCCAGCTCAGCCGGGCGGTAAAAAGGGGAAAAAGCCAAAATTTTGGTCGTGAGAAATGAGTTTTACTGCTCGGAACGGCGCGGTTTGCCGGGGAGCAGCGGGTTGTGGAAAGCGACTCCCTCCTCCAAAACCCATCCAAAATCTCGGCCCATTCCTCATCACAACACTCGTCTCTCAGTCTGGCTTTTTCCTCCTTCCTTTCCGTGTCTGAGGGACAAATCCTCAGGGAATGCAGCTCCCGAAGTGCAGAATGTCTGTCCCGGGACAGCACGGGCTGTGCACGCCCGGTGCATCCCCACCCTGCACACATTTACACATTTCCTGCCGTGTCCAGCTCTTCCACCACCATTTACTCCGCGTTTTCTCCATCCCTCATTCATCTCGCTTGCCAATTTAAACCGTTTCCCTTCTGCTGCGCGGATTCTTTTAATTTTTTTTTCAATTTTTTTTAAAAGGAAAAAGGTATTTTCCAAGCTGCTTTCACACAGCTCCCGATCTCGCCCTTCCCATCCCCTCCAGTTTTTCGCTTGGCAGGATTGGACCCCTAAAATTCTTCCCTCTCATTGTTGGATAATTAGAGAGCCGAGGTCTGGAGGGGATGGTAATAGGGGATTTTTTATTAAACCAACTGACATATCAAGGGGGGGGCTGTGGAGGGGAAGATAAACTTGCCGACACACAAGCCCTTCTTCGGGGTTTTAAATATGCTTGCTCGAAGCCAAAATCCGTTGCTTTTTACTCGGGGAAAAAAAAAAAGAAAAAGAAACCGAACAAACCAAACAACTACAAGCGGGAGGTTAATAGCTCAAATGAGAGACTCGGGCACGGAATGCAGGATCGACTCCCTCCCCCCATTAATAGCCTTAAACGACTTTACATTTTATACCCCGAGCCGAGTACTCAAGAACTCTGAGAGTGTTTGTAAGACTAGAAAGATCTATTGAGAGACTTTCTTTTTTTTTTTTTTTTCCTTTTTTTTTTAATAGCGCATTAATGTTTCCCAAGACTTCATATTAACTCGAGAATCACTGCAGGTCGATTTGTAAGTGTCTGGACACTATAAAAGTGTTTGTAAAGCAAAGTCAGTTGCGTGCATTAAAATAAGGAGGTTCCTTTGTGAGATTTCATGCCAGGCCAGGAGCCCTTTTAAATGCTATTCAACTGCCTCATTAGAAGGAGCTAACAGGAGTCAGGCCTCCTCTTTAACCCCTCTCCGCCGTGTCCTCCCCTCAAATCAGCCCTTTAATACATAGACTGGCAGATTAGGGGTTTTTAAAAGCTGGCTCTGTCCCGGATAGCCGGTTTCCTACCCTGCTATTGTGACAGCTCTTCCCTGCTATCGATTACATCCCACCCCTCCAGCGGCTCCCCGAGGGGCTGAGCCCCGCAGCTCTGCCCGGGGGAAAGCGGGCCATCGCTGCTGCTCTCCCCCGAGCAGCGAGGTGAACATCCCATCCCATCCCTTCCCATCCTTTCCCATCCCATCCCATCCCTTCCCTTCCCTTTCCCTTCTCCTCTCAAGCCCGCCAAAAAAATTAAAAATAGTATGGCTGGCCCCGAAAATCCGTTTCCGAATAGATTAACAACCCCTCCTGTGTTAACACCAGCTCTGTTCTTTTTCTTATTAGATGGAGGAGATGAAGGAGGGGTGGGGGGGGAAGGTTGGTCACCATTATCTGCACTCCACATGTTCTCTGTGGGTATATATAAAATATAGGAATGGAGTCCCCTTTAAGTAGTCCTTTTATGACTTGTTTTAACAGAAAACACAGAAGAAGCCAATGTTTGATATTACAATATAAAACACATTTGTGGTATGCTAGGGGCTGGTTTGCTCCTGCCTCCTTCCCCCAGCTCTGCTCCTCACCCAGATCTGCTGCAGACCCCACCCCTCTGAGTCAAGTGGGCAAAACCTTCCACCTGAAATGGGCTCCTGCCTGCTCCAGAGCCAGCAGAGGCTCTGGAAAGAGAATTTGGGCTTGCCTCTCACACAAATATGAGCCTTTATTATTGTTATTGCTACTAGGCATGATGTTGGAACAATAATTCTCCATTTCTATCAGGCTTGGGATTCAAAAAACCTATTGGAGCCTCATAGAACAGAACTACCTGAAAATCTGAAACCAAAGCCAAACATGTCCTAATAAAAACCAACCCAACACCAAACCCCTGGTCCATCATGACATAATAATTAAGAAAAAACCCAGGCTGACCACAAATAGAGCCCCAAAATGCCACGTGCAGCCCTGGATGTGTGGGCAGAGGTGTCAAGAGAGAAAAGCACAGCTGAGAACTCGCTCAGGGCACTGAGTTTTGTGAAGGCTCCCAGGGCTGTGACTCAATAGAGATGTTTCATAGAGGGTGGGGGTTTTTCTCTGCTCTGAGCCTAAACTCAGCCTCCCTAGGAAAGGATCAGAATCCTGAGGTCTCTTCCTCTTATGCTGGGACAAGGCTTTGAGGATGGAATTAGGGCCAATTGCAAGCCATGCCTGCCATTGGCAGGAAATGGGTTTGGTGACACCAGGTGTTGGAGCAAAGTCACTTTCCACCCAAGGGAGGAGGATCCCTGTCCCTGAGGAAGCCCCAAGAGGTTCAGACACCACAGAAGCATGACAGAGGACACTGGGGCAGGGTAGAGCAGCATTTGCACTGATTCACCCCAAAACTGGGCTAGTGCTGCAGTGGGAGGGGATCCTGCTCAGGTGAAGTGTTACAGGCTGTGACAAATAACCAGCACTGGGGCTTATGCTGGCCCTAAAGAACAGCAGCCCTTCCTTAGTGCCCTTCCAGTCCCCTGCCCTCACAGAGAAATAAAATTCCTGTTTTTCAGGGCTAAATATTCCTTTGTGTTCCTGCAAGCCCAGCCACCAAGCCCTGCTGACAGTCGTGTCTTAGCCTGAAGGCCCCAATTCAGCAATGCACCCCATCAGCAAAGCACTTCAGCACCTGCTTAACTTTGGGGCTGGATTAAAACAGCCTCCAGAACATGCTTTCAATTTATTAATAGTTTAAAGCAGCAGGAACACATTGCAGGGGGTGGAATTTAAAAACCAGGCAGCCCCAGGATCAGTATGGGGGGAGAACAACATAATAATCAAAAATATAATTATTTAGGTGGGGGGAAAAAAGGATGAAAAAATAAAATTATGAAAAAAAAAAAGTCTCCTAAAATAGATATATTTGAAAAGAAAAGCCTGTGCCTGCCCCCTCCCCCACCAGCATATTTCAAGCACTTTGGATGTTTGTGTCTGTCTTCCTTTCAAGGAACCCTGAGCACATGAATGGGCAGAGCAGCAGAATGAATGGGACACTTCAAAGAAAATGAAAACCATTACTGGGAAATCTGTTTATAGAGAGAATGAATGATTATGAGAGAAGATGCCAGGAGAGAGAGAACACAAGTGAGGGTGCTCTCTGCACAGTGCACAACATAACTCAGGGGGGCTCAGACATCCCCTTAACAGCACACCCTTGGAGCCATTTGGGGTTAAAAACCTCCCCTTCCAAACTTCCCAGCAAGCCCAGAGCCCCCTCCAATGCCACAGAGAATGGCAGCATTCCCAAGACCCCCATGCACCTGCTCCTGAGCCCCCAGTGCGGTGATCCCCCCTCCCTCCCTCCCAATGTCAAGATAGGATATGAAAAGAAATGATTCCCAGTGCCTGGTGTAGATGAGAAATGGATAAACACCCCGTCACTCCCGTCCCAAGTGGGTAAACTCCATTTAGCCCCGACACCAGCGCGCTGAGACCCTGCCCTGGGAACTGCAGATTTTATCTGAACCTCACAGCACTGGCCCAGAGTCCCATCCATCTCCCCTGCTGCCTGTGCCCGGCCCACAGAGCTCTCCCCACCGCACGAGCACTGACGGTGCTGGTGGTGCTGCTCTGCTGCTGGTTTAGCTCTGCTTTGGAGCTGGTTTGGCGCTGGTTTAGCTCTGCTTTGGAGCTGGTTTGGCGCTGGTTTAGCTCTGCTTTGGAGCTGGTTTGGCACTGGTTTAGCTCTGCTTTGGAGCTGGTTTGGTGCTGGCTTGGGGCAGGTTTGGAGCTGGTTTGGCTCTGGTTTGGAGCTACTTTGATGCTGGTTTGGCTCTGGTTTGGAGCTGGCTTGGCTCTGGCTTGGCGTTAGTTTGGTTTGGTGCTGGTTTGGCTCTGGTTGGAGCTGGTTTGGTGCTGGCTTGGTGCTGGCTTGGAGCTGGTTTGGCTCTAGTTTGATGCTGGTTTGGCACGGGTTTGGCTCTGGTTTGGTGCTGGCTCAGCGCCGGTTTGGAGCTGGTTTCACTCTGGCTTGGCGTTAGTTTGGTTTGGCTCTGGTTTGGTGCAGGTTTGGCACAGGTTTGGCACTAGCTTGGCTCTAGTTTGGTGCTGGCTTGGCTCTAGTTTGGCACTGCTTTGGCTCTGGCTTGGTGAAGGTTTGGCGCTGTTTGACACTGGCTTGGTGCTGGTTCCTCTAGACCCACATGCAGCCTCTTCTGAATCCATCCCACCCAACTGCAGGCAGGAAATCAGCACCTGGCATCTCTTTTTGGGGAAATTAGGAATGCAAAGGGCTGGCGTTTCCCATTCAGGCACAGATGGAACGACCAGTGCAATCTTCCCCACAGGTTTCCACGCCTCCATTCAGCATCCAGAGGCAGAACAAACAGTGAGGCCCTATTTAGAGCAGAGCCTTACCCTAGAGTGAGGAGATGGCAGCAGAAAACAGCCCTCAACCACCCCTGTTGTTTTTGGCATGGAGAGGCAGAAAATATTTGTCCTTCCTTGAATGCTAAGAATATTTGTACCATGAGCAGCGTTGTTTTCACAGCGCTCTCAGGAGATGAACACCAGCATCCCTGGTGGTTTGCAGGACAGATGCAAACATCAGATCTCCCAGAGCTCCACCAGTGATGCCAGCACAGGATGGTGGAGCCACCAGTTTTCCCAGTTTTTCTGGTTCTGCAGGAGAAAAATCCTTGCTAGACACACCCAGAAGACCCCAAGGAAGATTGGTGCCTTCACACTGGAACAATCTTTGTTCCTTAGGGTCAGTTTAGCAAGGCAAGGGCAGAGCTGGGCCTCCAGGACCTCCAAGCAGCATGAAGCTCAAGGAAAAGCAACAACTGCCCTGGGAAATGCAGCTGGAAGCAGTCTGGACACTTTCCTCAGAGCCTCTCCTGCCTTGGCATCCCCCAGTTCCTCCCTGCCCCATGGGATCTCGCTTTGGCAGGGGACCAGAGCCCACCCAGCTCTTTGGGAGGAGCCTTTCATATAAGCAGGCACCATCACCTCCCTGCCAGTCCAGTCATCCCACATTACATTTGGGCTTGAATAATGCAAAGTGAAGACTGAAACAGGCTGAGTTCCAGCAGGGCAGGAAGGCAGCAGCACCGTGCCAGCAGCTTTCAGTGCCTCTGTGCTCCAGCTGCAGCCCCCAGGGAAGGACAGGGAGCACAAGGCACTGCTGGGTGGGTCAGGGGGGGATTCCCACTTGCAGGGCTCATTTCTCACATAAAATCCCCCAGCCTCTTCCCAGAGCTGTAAGAATTTGGCCTATGGAGATATGTACCCAGAAAGAGATTCTCACCTATTGCCATCCATTTAAATATTTGATTTAAGGTGCCCATTTGTAGATGAAGCAGATAAAGTGTCCTTTCCATCTCTGTGCCAGATACACATGGGCACAAGGCATTAAATAAAATAAGAAAAAAAACCCACAACACAAAATCCTGAAACAGCACTATTATCCCAATTCTTCTTCTGAGTTTGGGTGCTGGCTGCCAAAATCCTCAATTCCTGTCCCAAGAAACATCTCCAGCTCTCTGTAGAGTCCCTTTGGGTGCACTGCCCACCAGCTGGTACCACACCACCCATGCCAGTCTAACAGGAGAAGGGAAAGGAAACACAAACACTTCCCACGTTACCCCAGAGCCATCTCCCCCTGGGATCATCCAGCAGGGGTGACCACACAGGCAAGGGGAAAGCTGCCAGACAAAGCCCCACAATGCCAGAGTCCTCAGCCCTCACTCCCTGGGTTTACCATGATGTCACCAAAGCCCACGGCCGTGTATTTATCTAACAGCAAGAAATGATTGGGAACCACAAGCTGCAAAATTATAAATATGTCTGGAGAGGTGACATCCTAACAAATGAGATGAGAGCAGAGCTCCTGTGACTTCTGTCATCATCACAATCCCTGGGTGGATGCAGAACCTTGGATACAATTCCACAGCTTTTGCTGAGGGTGATTGTGTGGCTTTTTAAAAAAAATAAAGAATTAAAGGCACTAGATCTGATTTCTCTCCATCACACTTGCCTTGGAATTGGTCAGCTCCCAATTTTATTTCTTCTGTTCTCTGTATTTCAGAAGTATCAACTCTTATCCTAAGATTACACTCTCAAAAGAAATGAATAACAATTTGAGCTAATTAAGTAATTTTTCTACATGAAAACCATAAAAGGATATGAGCAAATTATTTGGTTTGTACCTAAACAGTTTCTGAAGAATGTCAAAGAATGAGGAAAAGGGAAAGAAATCAGATTTTATGTTAATTCAGGAATTTAGTTTCAATCTGACTAGAAGGAATGCTGAGCATCTCTGGATTCCATTAATTTGGGGGAAATACTTGAAGATTCAGGATTGCAAGCCACCCTTAAAAAAGTAAGGAATGGAGGAAAAATTTCCAGAAAGCCCAGATTTCTAGCATAGATGCCAAAGCACCACTAGGAAAAAAACCACCAAAACAGTGAAATCCAGGGTTGGAAATCACTTTAATCCCTGCAAATTCTATATTTGCATCCAAAGTCACTGAGGCGTGTGGCTAATGCTGAGCTCGTGTGCTACTGCCAGAAAGCCTCAGAACAGACAAAAATCCACATTGCAGCAAAGTTCAGCAGGCTTGGGATGCCAGAACTTGTTCATCCTCCTTGGAAACCCCAATTAGAAGTTGGAGAAGCAGCTCTGGAAGGCAGAGCAGCTCCTGCTGTAAACAGCAATGTACCCAGGAGAAAACAAATTTCACTGCTCTCCCTCAAAGCTGCAGAGGGAGACACTGGTGTGGGAGGCAGGAATGGCCCAGGGCACAGCCCAGGGCTGAAATCCTTTGCCCCAAGTCAGAGGAACACAGCTGGGTCCACATCCATGCAGGAAAGTGAATTTACTGACAACAGCTCTCCTTTTCTTATGAGGTTCTGGGTTGGTTTTTTCTTTTTTTTTTTTTTTTCTCCAGTCCACAGAGCCAGTTCTGCAAGCCACATGCTGGCCTGAGTCTTGGGAGGCCAAAGCAGTGTTTCCTTCCCCCCAAACAGACTTCCTATAGGAGACAGGAATGTCCTACAGCACCTCTGCCCAGGTAAGGAGCTCTGGCATGAGGAAAACAGGGATTAGAGCCACACAATATTGAGACCAAGCACTTCACAGGCATGAAAACCTGGGAATCTACAGCTGAAACACTGCAGGGCTTTTCAATTCCTACAGCCAGACAGCACCAAACTTCACCTCAAACCTCACAAAGGGTGGGTTTTTTGTTTGTTTTCCAGACCCCCAAGCCCCATCATTGCTTTTGATGCAAACCAAAGGTTCAAACCCCTCCAAATGTGAGCAAAGCTTTGCTCCAAGATGCAAGCACCAAGGCTGGGGTTTTAATGGTGTATTTACTGATGAGGTGAAATATGAATCTGGTTTTGACTTTAAAAAGCCAATTGTATTTTGGGGGCGGAGGGAGGGGGGAAGGGGTGCTCTGACCTGACCCGCTAATCTCTTTTTCTTCCTTTAAAGTTGTCTTCTAAATCTGAACATTAAAGGTGATTAGATACCTAAGGGACTTCCCATGTCATTAGTTAATACTTTAGAGCTTGTTTTGGTTCCAGCTAGCAGTAATGCAGAGCCCTTTTGATAATACATCACCCTGCTCAAATATGCCTGCACAGTCTCCAGATGAAATACCCCACCCGTGTCTGCCTCTGCACAGCTCGCAGAGCTGAGGCTTGGAGACGAGTTTAATTTAAAGATGAGCCGCCCCTGGGCTGCCAGAGGAAATGGCGTGTCAGCTACGTCAAAAATAGATACTGTTGTGCAGATATATGGGGGGAGAGATGGACGCTGCCAGTGCTATCAATTACCTGGATTGCCTTTAAATGTCAAAGCAAATCCTCAGCCATTCCTTCTCTAAAACCTAAATCACTGAGAGAGACAAGGTCAACCCGAGCGGGCTGGAATGCTGCAGAGGGAAGCATGGACACGGTGCTGTGTGTGTGTGTGTGAGGGGATCATCTGTGTGCACACACGGGCTGGGGCAGCAGGAAAAGCACACTGCCTCAGGGGGGTCAGGTTCTGGGCCTTCAGGTGCCATCAAAAGCATCAGATCCCAAAAGGAAGATCCTTTCCAATTCAGCAAAAGTGGCCTCCTGGGCGAAACGTACGGGAAATTCTCCTGCTGCTCCTATTTTTGCATTGTTAAAGGTTTTATTCCCCTGTGCGGATATAGGTGCCTTTGACAGATTCAAAAGCAACCACAGAAATCTGAAGTGTTTTTGGGGAAGGCCAGAGCAGGCTCTTTCTTTTCCCTCTTCTCTTTTTTCCCTGTATCCTTTTCCCTCTTCTCCCTCTTCTCTTTTTTCCCTGTATCCTTTTCCCTCTTCTCCCTCTTCTCTTTTTTCCCTGTATCCTTTTCCCTCTTCTCCCTCTTCTCTTTTTTCCCTGTATCCTTTTCCCTCTTCTCCCTCTTCTCTTTTTTCCCTGTATCCTTTTCCCTCTTCTCTTTTTTCCCTGTATCCTTTTCCCTCTTTTTCCTCTTCTCTTTTTTCCCTGTATCCTTTTCCCTCTTCTCTTTTTTCCCTGTATCCTTTTTCCTCTTTTTCCTTCTTCTCTTTTCCCTGTATCCTTTTCCCTACATCCTTTTCCTTCTTTTCCCTCTTCTCTTTTTTCCCTGCATCCTTTTCCCTCTTCTCTTTTTCCCCTGTATCCTTTTCCCTCTTGCTGCTATCAAATAATGCAATGTAACATATGGGCACCTACAAATCTGCATCCTTCAGGGCAGCTCTCCTGGGGAACAGCACAAAACCATCCCTTGGGAAGGGCCCCAGCCCTTTTGGGAACAGGATATGGGGAAATTGAGGACTGGGGGGAAAGAGGAAATCATCAAATCCTACAGGTGGGTAAATAAAAGGAGACACGGTTTATTACAATAGAGAGGCAAAACATAAGGTTTAGGCTCAGTCTCTTAAGAAATGAGGTTTCTGCAGTCAGTCTGCACGTGGGATACATATATAAAATATAAATAAAACAAACATACTCATCTCCCACGTCTCCAATAACTTCCAAATTTGTTGGCCAATTCCAGCCCAGCTTGGTGGAAGGGGCAGAGGTCTTACAGTTCCTACAAGTTTTATGAAAATAGGGCCCTCTCCCGTGCCCTGAGACCTATTAATGCCCCACACTGAAAGAAATTGTTGAGATCACGTTGCAGCTTATTAGGAATATTATTAGACACCGGAGAATCCACAGGGGAGGGAGGAATATTAAGAAAGCCCCAACGGCAGGAAAAGATTCAGTTGGAGTTTGCACCTTCTCAGACACCAGAGGATCCAACCACAAGACACCAACTGCTTGAAACCCCCATTTCACTGCATCCCCTGCTAAGAACCACTTCTTTTACATAAAGATATTTTGTGTATTCCCAGCCCAGCCTCCTGTACCTGAGCCAGCCAATTAAGCCAAGCTGTAATTTACAGCTCCCTGCTTCCCTCTCCTTCTTCCTAGGAGGGATTTGTGAGCAATGCTGGGACACAGGGAGCTGGAATGTGCTCACAGGGTACATTTATCACCTGCATTTTCACCAGGGGCACTGATTTCTGGGCTCTTCTTCCTTCAACAGGATCATCTCCTCTAGATAACTCTGCACGCCAGACGTACATTAAGCACTGATTCCAGCATCCGAGGGCCCAGTCGCTTCCCAGGCACGGGATGGAGGGTAAAAATGTAAAGAATTCCAGATAAACACATTTGGAAAGCCACTTAAAGCTACTGGACAGATGAAGGCGAGGGTGGCAGGGGAATATTTCTGCAGTGAACAGACAAAGAGGGACATCGCTCATCTGTCAAAGCGTGTGAGCTGCTCCCTTGTTCCAGACATTGAGTTTTGGGTACTTTCAAACACCAAAGAGTAAAGAAAAGGAGCCTTGAAAAGAGCAGGGAGGCCACAGGGGAGGTGCAGGACATGGATCAGCTCTACAGGAAGGCTTGCCTGGCAGCTGGCATGGGTTGAACCCCATTGGTCTGACAGGTTTTGGGGGACACTCAGCAGGAGTTGGAATAAGGCTCCCACTACACAGAGGAACAAGCACTTTTAGTACCACATGGCCAAGAATGTCCCAAGACAAAGACAATCCACCTGGAAGATTGCCCTCCCTTCCCAAAGGGAGATAAAATAACTGATAGTAGATAAAATACAGCCCTGACCCACTCCCAATGCTACAAACCCATCTCCAGCATCACTGGGCAGCTGCTCCAAACATTGGAACCTGATTGTCTCCTTTCCTACCCATCCCCACAGCTCCATGGACACAGCCCTCTCCTTCCAGGGCTCCACTTCCACCAAGCTGGACTCCATTGAGTGGTTTGAGGAGAAAATAAGGGAATTTTGAGTTTCCTTGCAGCTCTGCCAGCAGAGTCAGCATGATGGAGGTGGCTGGGGGGATGAGTCAAGAAGTGGACAATGGCCTGAAGCAGAGCCAAGAGCTGCCCAGTTCTGCTTTGACAAAACCCTCCCCTTTCCCCCAAGTGGAGAATCCAAAGGTTATTGTGGGAAGCACCAGGCTGGCTGGTCCCAAGGGAACTGAGCCCCTGGGATCCCATCCTTCCCCTTCTCACCAAATTCCCCTGGTGTGCCTGGAATCAACCCCAGCCCAGCAGCTCTGCAAAGTGCAGCCAGAGCTGGTCAGAGGCACCTGCCCTGAGCACCCTGGGCTCTGTTCCAGCCTCCAGAAACCATTTGTGGGGTCAATGGGAAGTTCATCTGAGCCCTCAGGAGAGGGGAACTTACCCATCCAATTAACAGCTCAAACACTGCTGCTTCTCATCCCTGCAGCCTCCCAGTGCTGCTGGGGTCTCCATGAATAATTGATGGCCAGGTGGAGCTGTGGTTATCAGCATGAGTGCAGCCCTGTGCTGGGGAGAAACGTCCAAGCCTCGAGGAACAGCGAGTTCCTCCTTCCCTCCTCACACAGGAGCATCCTGACCCCTGCCTCCCTCCTGCTCCTCCTTCCAGCCCTGGACACAGACTCCCAGGATGGTCTACAAGCATTTCATGGCTCAGTCCTGCAGTGGAGAAGTTGCAATTTCCCCAGGAATGCCTGGAATTTCCCCCTTTATGCAACACACGTTTGCAGGTTCCCTCTTTGATGAGGGAATATCTTCATTTTCCAGGGGAGTATTCCCACACACGTGCTGTCTCTTTGAACAACCCAAGCCACCACTCTAAACCCAAGGCAAATGAATTGCTCTTCCTCTTTTCCAGGGCCTTTAAAACCCTGAAATATTTTTTTAAAGTGTGCATGTTTTGATTTAAACCTCACAGAGCAGGCTCTGTCTTTTCTTCAGTTGCTTGTTTGCCACTTTGCAGGAAGTGCTGGGTTTTGCCAACTGGAAAAAAATCCCCTTCTTTTTTATTGTTCTTATTAAATTATCAAAGCTTCAACTTATGTTGCAAGCAAAACTCCCATTTCTTGGTTTATTACCAGAAATGGGTGTTGCTTTAATGTTACATTATTTGATAAATGACCATATGAAGAGGGAGACATTTCAGACTTGGAACTGATGATCCACACTTTGGAAAAAAAGATCTCTCCAGAGGTTATTTGTGCTTTCAGTTTTTAACAAATTGAGCAGCTTGAGGAAACTTCTCGAGCCTGAGAGTTGGATTTTTGCTGGAATAAACTCAGTGAATCTAGAGATAATTAAAGGGGTGGTCAACAAATAACAGCACAAAGCTGCTCTTCTGCTTGAAGGGCTGCACAGTTTAGTGCAGCTGTCAATATTCTTCATACCTGAAGGTCAAAAATATTGTCTCTGATACCTTGGGTTTTGAGTTTTTCTGTTCTGCTTTGTGTGCAGCTTTTAGCTTTATATTAAATGTTACTGGGATCTTTCCCCAGGGTGGTGGAGACACAACAATTCTGTCTAGCTGGAGACTCAAGGACAAGCTCTTCAAACTTCAGGCCCAAAGCACAAACATGGAAAGAGAAGAGGAGGGTGGACAAGCAAGCAAGGAGGATGAAACTTCACCATTTGAAGCTATTAATCAGACAATTAACTCCTATATGCAAATGCACTAAAACTTATAAAAATGTAAGATCTCAAGACCAAACCCTCCTTGGCTTCCACCTTGGAGCCATCTGGGCAGAGCCATGACGAGGCTCTGGTGCTGCCAGGGCATGGCCTTTGAAGGCTCATCAATAAATATTCACTTTATTCCTCTTAACTCCATTTAGCCTCTGTTCCAGCTCCCTAAGGCATCACTCTACCTGCAAATTCTCATCCACATCCCTGCTCCACCCCCAGCTCACGGGCTCTTATTCCAAGACAAAAATCTTCTGCCAGATAAAATATTTCTTGAGCCTTCCCATCTGCTGATGTCCAAGTGTGGATCAGTGTTCAAACTGCACCGAGGTTTGCCTTGGCCTCAGCACAAATGTCAGGCAGAGGCTGAAGTGAGAGACTTCCTAGGAACACATTCCAGCCAAGCCATCGTCCCAGCTCAGCACACCAGAAAGGCAGTGTCAGGAAGAGCTCAGAAAACAGGATTCTCTCTCCAAAAGAGATCCCAAGCTGTTGATTTCATTTCCTCCTGATTTCAGGTTGGAAGGAAAAAAGAAAAGGCAGACTTGGAGATATTTTGCAGAATGAAAACTCTGAGATATTCCAAGATAGAATTATTTACTTTAATGTGCTGCCCAAAAATCAGAACCCAATTGTGTCAGGATAAGTACAAGGCCAAAGTGAAAGGGCAAAATAAGCATTTTAATTTCAAACTGTTTCCAAATTTCTTCTGACACTCAGTTGAAGGAGGAGGATTTGTTCTGCAGCACCTTCCACCACAGGCAAGACAGTAATTCTTAGGGAAACCTCTCCCTGTCACCCTTTGGGAGCAGGGACCCGAGTATCCCCTGCTCAAAATAAATTCAGGGAAATGAGACAGGAATTGTAACCTCTCAACCAGGACAAAATACACAAAATAAAATTTTGACATTATTTCCTCTGAGTGTCCCTTTTGTCTCAGTCCAGGGCCTTATCTCCAGAATTCAGGGTACAGAAACCAGATTGTTCCCTGCAAGACCTGGGACTTGTAACAGGACTGAAGGAAGATGAGCAAAACCCAACAGACCTGAGAAAGCTGCAGGAAAAAATTCTCCTGGCAGGGAAGAAACCCAGCACACAGCAGCGATGCTGGGCGTGCGCCATTCCAGCCTTGCTTCAAGCTCCAATGATTTGGGATTCAAACGGAGGGGGAGAGGAGAAAAAGCTCCTTTTCCTGGCAATTCCAGGGATGGTTCGGGACCAGCCGCGGCATCGCCCCCAAATCCGCATCCTTCCAGTGCCCTCTCGTGGCTGCGGCTCCCGCTGCAGCCCCGGGGATGGGAATTCCAGAGGGGACACAGGGAATGGTCCTGAGGATGGGAATTGCAGAGGGGACAGGGAATGGTCCTGGGGATGGGAACTCCAGAGGGGACACAGGGAATGGTCCTGGGGATGAAATTCCAGAGGGGACACAGGGAGTGGTTCCGGGGATGTGCAGTCCAGAGGGGACAGGGAATGGTCCTGGGGATGGGAATTCCAGAGGGGACACAGGGAATGGTTCTAGGGATGGAATTCCAGAGGGGACACAGGGAATGGTTCTAGGGATGGAATTCCAGAGGGGACACAGGGAATGGTCCCAGGGATAGAATTCCAGAGGGGACACAGGGAATGGTCCCAGGGATGTGGTCCCAGAGGGGACAGGGAATGGTCCCAAGGATGGGAATGGTTCCAGGGCTGTGCATTCCAGAAGGGACAGGGAATGGTCCCAAGGATGGGAATGGTCCCAGGGATGCTGCAGGAGCCTCTTCTCCCTTCAGGACAGCGACATCAGGGCCTGGATTCTGCCCTGCATCTTTATCCACACAATTCCTCCTCTCTGAGCAGGCTCATCCCTTTTCAGCCCAGCTTGGGGCCTCGCCTCCCGCAGCAGTGACTTTTGGCACCTCGTTAAATCTCACATTAAAGCCTCTTTCCCACCTGCTTTCTGACAGAGCTGCAAGAAACCAAAGCTCCTGCTTCTAATCCCTTCCTGAGCAGCAAGAATTTCACCTTGCACAAACCAGGATCCTCAAGGCAGGAAAAATGAGCCAATGCCTTCAAAACCATCATCCCAGGCCGTGTCCCCTCAGCCTCAAACAGGCTCCACACCTGGAGGAGCACCAGATCTCGGTGAGGGAGGGGAGCTGGGATGGTGCTGAGGCTGGGAATGTGGGAATGTACCTTCAGAGGGCTCCCACCTTTCCTCTGCAGGCTGTGGGCTCTCCAGGGAGGGCAGAGGCTGGGGACCACGAGCACAGGAGGTCCTGCAAGCACAGCCAGGTGTTGCCTTGGCTGAAGGGAGAGGCTGGGAAGGGATCCAGGGGTGAAAGTCTCCCCCAGGCTTGGCAGATCGGAGAGCTGGGGCAGATGCACAGCTTGTACATGCAGGGAGATGGAATAACAGCACTTTAAAAGGGTTTGCTCTGGGCAGAAGGATGGCAAGAAGGACCCTCAGGATCTCCTTCTCTGCACAAGGACATTTTCTAAGACCCAGAGACTCCTTCGCCATTGTACCACATTCAAGTAATAACCTAGGTATGAGTTGTTGAGTTTTAAACACCTTGAATGCTGACCTAAAGTACAACCCAGTCCTTTTCCCAGGGTTGCAGCAGCATTCAGAGCATTTCCCATGCATGATTTTGCCTGTTCTTTCAGCCTGTTTTTGGTGACTTGCTCTATTCCCACAGCAGGCAGGCCTGAAAAGATAACCTGCCTCTGAATTTCCATTTAATTCTAGTATCAGCATTATAACCTGCCTCTGAATTTCCATTTCATTCTAGTAGTATCAGCATTATAACCTGCCTCTGAATTTCCATTTCATTCTAGTAGTATCAGCATTATGGAATCCCCAGTGAACTCTAAATGATCCCTTTGTTCCTCCAGATCCATGGCAGAGTAATTCCAGACTAAATGATAAGAGAACAGATTAAATCCAAACTTGATCCCATTCTGTTGGAAATGTTTGTCTGGAGATTGACCCCCAGAAAGAGCAGACCCCTGTTCTCACCTAGCAGGAGTTCCCATGCTGAACAGCATCCCATGCCTTCTCTTCTGGACATGGCTTTTCCACACACATTCAGATCCAAATTTCTCTCTGCAGTTCAAGTGTTTTATTCCCAAATATTATCTGCATTCATGACAACTGCAATTTACTCTTTTAAATAATCCACATTAATGCCAAGGCACTAAAAATGAGGGAAGAGAGTGGGAGCCACCCCAGGAAGAGCTACTTTCCTATCTGAAGACCCCAAGGGAACTCAGGAGAAGCAAAAAATTTTGGTTGTCGCCATTCTTGGCTCCTCCAGAAAGGATCAGGGTGAATTTGATTTTATTGCAGCACTTTTGACACCCTTCCCTCAGTGTGGAACAGGTTAGCTTTGCTTTGGGTGCTGCTGAATGGCAAAATCCTGCACAAGAGAAAGCAGGAACAAAGGATTGGGGTTTGGGTTTATGCCTGGCCTCTCATGCTCTGGTCCTGTAAGGCTGAAGGAAGGAGTGAATCCCTGGAATTTGACTATTTTAAGGATTATTTTTAGCTTCCCTCCCCTTTACCCCAACTCTAAGCAAGAAACAGGGAAAGCATCACATCCTTGTCTTCCTTCTGCCAGCTGGCAACACCTTGGCATCCCAAAATCCTCCACACTTCCCCTGAAATGCACAATTCCCTGTTGGACAGGGCTGGACATGACCTTGTCCATCTGACCTGAGTGCAGGACAGGACTCAGTGGGTGGAAAACCCAGGTTCTTCACCCCTCAGCCAGCTCAGGAGAGCCACACAAGGCCAAGATCCCAGGCCAGGCTGGCTTGAGGGACAAGAGGAAAACCCTCCCTGACATGAGGCTGTTTGCAGCCAGGAGGAGCAGGAGGGAGAGGAAGAGCTCTGCAGAGGCAGACCTGCACTGCCAGTTGTGCAGCACTGTGCACAGAGCTGAGCCTCAGGCTATACTCTCACTGCTCCCCACATCTCCCAGTTTTATGCATTTCTTCTGAACTTTGATGCAGGATCTATTCCTCAGATCCAAATCCCTGCCTGAGGCACGGCAGGACAGAGTGAAAGTTCCTTTCTGAGGCTGGATTTCTCCATCTCCAGCCTGTTTGTGCTATCCCACCCACTTCCCAGCCCTTGCCAGGAACATGGGCTGCTGCAAGCTTGTTCTTGTGCAAGGCAGAGCCCTGCAAATGGCAGAAAATGTGCTTTGTTCCCAAGTTCTGCCTCACTGAAGGCTGGAGGTGGATGAAGCCCAGGGAAACCTGGCTTCAAACAGCCCTGCTTGCCACTGCCACATTCCCTGAGCCTTTCCAGCCATGCAAAGCAGCCAGGGAGGAGAGGAGATGCTCCCAGGCACTGCCAGGGAAGTGCTGGGGGCAGGAGGAAGAAGATGCTTCATTTGCAGCCCTGCCTCCAGCTCCTGCTCCCCTGCCACAGGAGCAGCTACGTGACCTCAGCTGAGCCCCTGTGGTGGCACCAGACCCTCCAGAGGGTGAGAAAAGACCAAACCCCTCAGGACAGGGACTGTCCCACCCTGAATTCCATCCACATTTCAAACCTGCCAGTGCCCAGCCCAAACAAGCTGGGATCACTTCTGATGAGGGTCTGGGACCACTTCTGTGCTGGTTGCAAATCCCTGCTGCCAGCCAGCTTGGGGAAGGAGGAGAAACATCTTTGATGTGCCTGGTGAGGCTGGAATGAAGGGAAACAAGGGGCAGATGAGCTCAGCCCCAGCAGCTCCCAGCACTTTGCCAGGCCTGCAGCTGGCACAGCCAGGCCAAGGTGTTTTCCTCTCCTCCTCCTCCTCCTCCCAAAGCTGGGAGGGAGCAGACATTTCCTCACAGAGCCCCAGGCAGGCATTGCCAAGCTCCAGCTCACCCACAGCCCTTCCACCTCCCCTGCCAGCACAGAATTCTCAGGTGAGAGATGAAAAGCAAACTCCTTAAACCAGCTTGGAATTGGAGCCCTGTGAAAGCAGAGCTCCCAAAAGGGAATTTCTGTGCAAAGAGAGGGGTTTGAAGCAAGAGCCTTGGACCAGAGCAGCTGCCAGGGACCCCAGCAACCCCTTGGCCTCTTCTCTTTGCAGCTGCCCTGCTTCCATCTGTGCCATCCCTGCAGACTGAGCCCCTGGTGGGGACAAAGACAACCCCAGGGACAAACTGCACCCATGGCAGAGGGAGCCAGAGGGGCCATGGATGCAGCACAAGGAGCACAAATACCAGGACACTGCAGCTGGATTCTTAAACCCAGCTTCTCTGAACATCTCTGCCTTTAATTCCATGATTTTCAATATTCCTGTCCTCCCCACCCCATTCTGGGATTCATGGACTGCTGAGCAGAGCAGGGATTCCCAGGACTACTGCAGCTGGAGGAAACACCACCAGTACCAAACCCCACACAAGAAGAAGGCCAGATCCCCCTGGCTGCACAGCACAGGCACAAACACAGGGAGAGGTTTCATTTCAAGAGGTGGTTTGGGTACAAGCAGCATCACAATTCACCTCAAGGCTCTACTGCTCAGTCACGTGAGAAAATTCAAATGTTTAAAGGTCCAGGAGTTTCTTATTCAGACTCAGAGCTGGTTAGCACCCCACTTTGGCAGGGTGTTCCCCAAATGCTGCTTTAGCAGAGGACACTGGAAAAAGCACAATTCCCCCCATCCTCTCACCCACAGCTGCTCTTGCAGCAAATTCCCATCTCCTGCAGCTCTCCAGAGAGAGATATGGGACCCACTGATGAAGCTTTGGACATCTTCCCCTAACCACACTGCTTCAAAATAATCCAAGAGGCAGCAATCAAAGCTATTTTCATTTCTAGCTTCAAAGAGGATCCTCCAAACAAAAGGAAACACTTCAGTAGAGCATGTATAAACAGGGAGCATCTGGTCTTTCCCCAGCAGCACTGAGCCTTGAGACAGAAATGCAAGAAAAGAGCTCCCAGTGAAGTCAGGTAACAAATAAAATGTCTTGTGTGGGTACAGCTCTTCCTCAGAGCCCCTTGAGTGTTTCTCTGCTTCTTCCACAGAGGCAAAGCCCATGGAGAGCAGCACACACCTGGCTCAGCCCATGGCATTTGTGGCAGGAAAGCAGCTCTTTGTTCTCTGCTTCAGGACCCAGCTGCTCCCCCAGGGACACAGATCCTGCAACTTAATGGAAATGCTCCTCTGGGTCAAGTGGCAGAGCCACTGCTCCCTTAATGCAGCCAGCTCCATTTTGGGCAGGGAGGGAGGGGAATCAATTATCAGCCTGAGAGCAGGGCAGCCTCCTGGGGAGCAGTCACCTGGCACAGCTCACACCCAGCTTTCAGTGCAGCCAGGCCGAGCCTCCACCCGCTGCTGCCACAGCTCTGCTGCAACCTCTGCCTCTGTCTGCAGGGCCCACAAAGCTGCAGGGGGAAGCTGCAGCCCCACAAAAGCATTTGCTAAGCCAGCAGGGAAAGATAAATCCACTGACAGGGACAAAACCTGCCTGTGAATAAAACAGCAAATAAAAGCAACAGAGCACAGCCATAGGAAAGCAGCTTCTCTCTGGACAGAGACACTTTCCCCATCCATGACATCCTGGGGGAGTGTGGTTTTGTTGTTTAAAATGCTGACATCACTGAAGCTTCACAGCTTCATTTCTCCAGCTCCCTTACAACTCAAAACGTTCACTTCTCAATCACTCTAAATTAGCAGAGACCCCTCTGCCTCTGTGAACTCCGAGATCTCTGACAAAGCTGGACCCCACCCCAACTCTTTCACCTCTGGAGGGGCAGTTTGGAAGCATGTCTAAAATAACTAGCTCTGATTTTCTTCAAACAACCTTGAAATTCGTATGGTGCCTGAGTAATCCCATCACAAACCCCAGCAGCAAGTCCTAAGAGCACCAGGAGTGTTGCTACCTGCATTCCATCTCAATAACAGCAGTGTGGATGTGCATCTGAAAATGAACCAGTGATTAGCTGGGGGATTCCAATTATCTGTGCCACCTAGCCCAGCTCCTGAAACCAACTCCATTTTTAAAATGCTTCCAGCCCAGGTGGTTTCCAAACAGAGCAGTAAATCACTGATCAGAACTCATTTCACAATTAATTCTTTCTGTGGCACAAAGACTCCTTGCTCAAAGTCAGGAGATCAGAACATGGCCTGCAGGGCTGAGAGCTTGGGTAACACCTAGAAAATACCAATCCAGCCCTGCCATGAGCCTCATAAATAATGATGAGCATGACAGAGGTGAGGAGCTGTTACAGACACAGAGGGACTCAGGTGTGCTAAGCACAGCAAAGCTGTGAAGTGTATTAAGGGATTTCAAGGTGTTGCAGGCATTGCTGAAATGCAATTTTCCAGGCAGAGCAGAGGGCAGCACCTGCTTGAGCAGTTGTAGATGCCAGGCTTTTAGGATAGAGAATAACCATGGGATGGTTTGGCTTGGAAGGGACCTTAAAGACTCTTCAGCTCCAACCCCTTGCCTTAGGAAGAGGCTTAGTGAAGCTTTCATCCAATCCTTCATCCATAAAGGTTTAATTCAATTAAAGTCAAAAAGTTACTTAATAAACCAGCAGCAGATTATCAAGACAAGGTGTGAAAGCTGCTACAGCCTCTTCAGAGTAAGTGTCAGGGAGGAGGCAGAACCAGAGGACAAAAAGGCAAAAAATGCCAGTGAAGAAACTAAAACCCCAATTCTTGTAGAAGTGTGAAGCTCTCCCACCTTTTTCTCCAAGGAAGCCAAGCTCAGAAACTCTGTTTTAAGATTTCACAGGAGTTCATGCTGAATTAAACCCATTCCTAAGCTAACACAACTGCTGTGTGACCATTCACAAACATTTATATCCCCATTCCTGTTAAGAAATGCCACTGAACTGGGTGTGCTGTAAGAACTGACACCCACACTGTGTCCAAGGGATACCCCAAGTCACATTCAGTGCCTCAGGGGTAATTTCTGCTGTAAAACTCTGGATTATATTATTTTGGTTTGGGATTTTCCCCCTCTTCAAGGTGAGGAAAGATGGGGAAAGCAGTAGAAGACCAACAGTGGAGAAAATCCTTCTGTGTGACAAATTAACAACACAAGAATTGCTGAACTGTCACAAATTCCACCCAGCAGGAGTCCCTGAAGCAGCCGCAGACAGGGAGTCATGGGAGCTCAGTTGAAGAGACTGAACCAGAGCCTGAGACCACACAATCAAAGTTTTCACTAATTCTTTTTTTAACCAAGACAAGCAACACTGTGCCAGTGTTTTGTGGGAAGAGATCCTGGAGTAGAAGCTGGACAGTCAAACCCAAAGCTGTGATCCAAAAGAACTCCTGAGCTGACACAGGAGCTCCTGATGCAGCTGAAAACATTTCCAGCAGTGTTTTCAGAGACAGAACAGCTTCTGTTTGAGCAGCCCAGACCATACAGGAGCCATACAAAGCAACACAGGTGAGCTCTGAGGTCCTGGCCTGAAATCCCAATTTATCCTGGGGAGCCAGGCCATCCACACACTGAACCTGTGCAATCATTGTTGTGCCCTAGCTGGTGACTAAAACATCCCTCCAGTGTGTGGAAGAGCCTTTCTGAGGGAAAATGGTCAATGCTGGATGGAGCTGCAGCCTCCCTGAGCTTCACAGCTTGGGATTTTCCCATCTCTGTCCTTCATTCCCACTGAAGCCAATGAGCTTCCAGGGAAATTAAAGGCAACAAATTTTAGCCCAGCACCATTTTAACAGCAAATCCTGACTAATAAAACAACAAACATTCCCCAGCCTGCTTTGTTTAAACCTTCCTGCTTTCCCTGCACATCAAAAATAGATTTGAGCTGCCACTGAAGGCTCTGGTGTTTTTAACAGAGCCATCCAGCTCTGGGTGAAAGATTGCTCAAGTCCATTTAAGCACCATCTATCAGCAATTCCCACTGCATTGCCATTACAAGCCCAGCACAATCCATCAGACTGGTGCTTCCAGCAGATCCATTCCAGCTTTCAGAGAGAAGGAGGCTCTGGATTCCCTGGAGCATCCACAGCTGCCCTCAGCCGCTCGCAGGATGTTTGCACTAATTGAAATTAAGACAATCATCAGACCATGGATTTGATTAGCAATGCTGCTGAGCCTCACTGGCTTTCCCTCTCAATTCCCTCCCTCCCCAAACACAGAAGAGCAGAAAATACAAAAATAGAAGTTGGACTAAGGCAAAAATGGACATTAGTCTTATTCCCACTCAAACTTGGAAACACAGACAGGAGTTTCAGCATTAGGCAGGATGTAAAGAAATCAATTTCTTGCCAGGACTTTGTGCTTCTCTAGTAACTTCAAGAAATGCAAAAAAACCCCAAATGCAGAGCCAAAACACACCACTTGGTCTCACATGGGATCTGATCAAACATCCAAAGGCATTTGAAATTCCAGGAAGGCAGAGCTTCCTCATTCCTAAGCAATACAGCAAAATGTACAGAAGGAATGAATTTTTCTTTCATTCCACATCCCTCATGATTTATCCCTGTGATCAATATAACCCAACAGTGCCTCAATATTCCTGGCACTTCCCTGCAGTCTATGGGAGACACAAGACACCATTCAATTAAAATATAATAAAACGTGTTCAGCATTTGTTTGTTTGAATTTCAGAAGGGCTTTCAGATATATCTGCTTCACCCATCTCCTCCAAAAGCCATAAATCTCCTCCAGTTAAACCAAACCATATTCCTACATTTAAACCATAGGAGTGAGCTCAAAGACCAGAGGAATTTGCAAGCACCAGCCCTTTTCCTCCTTCCCAACATCCTCCGTGGTCTTTGACAAGTCTCAAAACCCCACCTTCCAGGAGCAGAGGGATTTCTTGTCTTCCACGTGGGACATGTTTTTTGAAGGACATTTTGCTGCTGGTATTTGCACAAGTGCATGCTAGGGCTGAAAAGGATCTGACTTGATCCCAAAAATGCTATGAAAAGGCAGGGATAGTCCATGCTTGCCTGGCATTCATCTGAAAGTCACCCTGAACTGGGTGGAGGAAGTCACAGATAAACAGCCAGCACTGAGTAGCACTGAGCACAGAAACAGGGGAAAAAAGATGGAATTCTGGGCAGTTCAGGCACAAGAAACAATCAGCACGTTGATCCTGGCTGCACTTCCCCAAGGATCCTAAAACCCCATCACCAACCCTTCCTGAAAAAGCATCTTCTGGTGCCAAAGGAGATCCTGCAGAATGGCCCCATCCCAGGGGAAAGCCCTCCAAGGAGGTAAGGCCTATCAGCTGGGAAAGGCAGGGTGAAATAGGATTCAAACCCAGGGAGATCAGGGAGGGATGAGTCCATCAATCTGCAGGAGCCTGGATGTGCCTCATCCCACTGGGCACGGCTCTGGGGGGACATCAGGCATGAGGATGTGACTCCAAGGGCTCATCCTGATGGGCAGCAATTAGCTCTGAGATGCTGGTGGCATCCCTGAGCAGACTTTCAACTCCAGATTTTTAAAGGAAGGCAGAAATAAACCTCCAGTGTTCAGACTTTGAGCTCTTGGAAGATGCAGCTTCCTCCTGGAGAGCAGGAAGTGCCACCTAAAATGAGAAGGACACTGTGAAAGGAAGCCACTGGAATTAATTTCAGGGGAAGGCTTAAACCCTCCCCACCCCGCCCCTCCTCAGAGCAGGAGGAGGGAAAGCCAAGAGCAGCAAACAGAGCAAGGCAAGGAGAGGTTTGTGGATTTAAAGCACTTTCACAACCCTGGAATACTTGGGCCTCCCTGAGGATCCATCATCCCTCTTCCAGACAAGCAGCAGTGAGGTGGTCTCCCCCTTCAGAGAGCTTTGGATGATAACCAGCAGGAACATCATGTCTGAGCTTCAAGAACTGAACCTTCCCACAGGATTCATGGATGGCAGGGCCGAGCCAGGATGCATTGAACAGTTGCTCAAGTTCTGGCACCTGCACGGATTTCCTTGTGATAAAGTCCAACACAGGCAGGCTTCAGATGTTGTGTAAATATTGTCAGCGCTCTGGCAGAGCTCCCCTTTTCTATGATTTGTTTTACACAATCCCCAAGTGTTTCATAAACACTAATTATATCTCCCCATTCCTCTGAAAGAGCTGAGTGCTCCATGCAGGAGGAAAAGTGAGGATCTGCTTCCCACCAGCAAGGTGAGCAGCCTGGGGGAGCTTTATCTCCTCTCACAAATGAGGCCACCACCTGGCAGGAGGTGACATTTCCTGGGATTTAGCACTGTTGCCACCTCAAATATGATTTAAGGTTTGCAGAGGCTGAACCCCGAGTCCAGCATTAGGAGCTTCTCACTGACAGCTTAATTTCTCCTGGACACAGAGGGAGCTTCCCTTCCAGCACAGTGTCACAGACTGTTCCACCCAGCTCCTCCAGCTGAGGATGGAGTTCCTGGGCCATGGATCCTCCCCTAGATCTTGCAGATATCTTCAAAGCAGTGACAGCACAACCAGTTCTGTCCCAGCACAGAGATTTCCCCTTTGCATTTTGCCCCAGTCCATAACTCCACCAGGCTGAAGACATCACCTGGGTCCATATTTCCCTAAAGACTCTTCTGTCAGTTCCTGTGAGCTTGCCAGGCCTCTTGGAGTGCCAAATATCAAAAGAACCAAGAGCACCACAAATGAGATTGGAGCTCAGGAGAGCCCTCCCAGAATTTCCATGGGAGCACTGGTTCCGTGCAAAGCTTTTATTTTGTGATTCATGGCTAATTTGCAATAAACCCCAGCTTCAAGAAGTCACTTTGGTGCAGAGCACTCCTCTGTTTTCCATCCCCTAGTGCCCAGTCTAGAGCTGGGTGTTGATTCTCAGAGTGATGGGTGTTGTGAAGACCAACTGAGATGAAACACAAAAAACATTAAGGGAAGATAAATGGACACGATATCCTTGGCAAAGAGCAGGCCCCAAGTCTTAACAATATGTTTCTTCATCACCTGGAAAAGGATGTTTCAACAGCTGGAGATAAGTGGAACATGACCAGTTCAGCTCTTTTCCTTCCCCTGGAGCCCAGGGAAGCAGCAGGGAGCAGTGCAAAACCACATCAGCTCACATCAGACACGCTGCCCACCACAGAAGGCATTTCAGAGCCAGTGGAGCGTGCTGAGGAGCACTGGGGACCTGCATTTGGACATGAAACCAACCTTAAAGAGGGGTTCGGAGGCAGCTCTGCTAAAAGGAAAATAAAACTATTGATTTTTTGCTAAGCCTTGACAATTGCCCAGCAGCTCCCACCCCAGTTTCAGACAATAAACCAGAAACAAGCTGCCACTGACAGGAGCACAGCCACAGCTCCAGTGCCAGCACTGCTGGGATGCTTTAGCTCCCAGAGGGAGCTCCTTTCAAACTCCAGCATAAGCCAAGCATGGAAGACTACACAAACCTGGAGGAAGGCTGGGATGCCACCTGAGCCCTGGGTTTGCAAGAAACCTTCAAAATACACCTTAAAGGGAATTAAAGCTCACCCAAGGCTCCATATTTGAGCTAATTGCTTTAGCTCTAAGGAAAATGCCACAAGACATTAAATCTGCTGCTGACTCTCTCTCATTTGCACTCCTGATCCCCTTTTCCCTCTGATCCTGGTGATTTGGAAGCAGCCTAAATCTTCCCAGCACCTGCAGCACCAGGCTGTGCCAGTGAGGACTCAAAATCAGCCTTTAGCAGTGCCTGGGGCAGGGCAAGAAATTGGAAAGAATTTTCCCAGAATTCCCATTCCCTCCCATTTTTGCCCATTGCACTCAGCCATGGGCAGCAATCCATGGCCTCTCCACCCCCTCCAGCCACATTTCCCAGCATCCCAGCCCTTCCTCCTCTTCCCAAATGATGGGAAAGCCCAGGAGGGAAGAGGAGGGTTTATCATTTATGGCCCTGCAATGCCTCTTAGGGACAAGAGTCTGCCACGACAGGCAAGCTCTGCACCACCAACCAGGCTGTGAGCTCTCCAGAGACACCTGCCCCAAAATGTGGAGGTAAAATACACCTAATTCAGCTGAGAGTGACTTAAAAATAGCCTTGTTATATCTGTAATACAGAGGGGAAATTCCATATGCTACATAATTTGATCTCAAAAAAAAATATAGTTTACAGTGTGGGAGAAATTGCTTTTTTACAGGAACAGGTTACACCTAAACAGGCTTGAGTAAGAGGAAAAAGGGATAAACAACTTCACCCTGACTACAAAGCACAGCTGACAGGAGGTTTAAACTGGCATTTGGGCATCAAAATCTGCAAACATTTACTGTGCTCTGACATGAAAGCAGCAGGATTTGGGGCAGAGGTTATATTTTTATTATGCCTGGCACAAAAACCCCCTCCACTCTACAAAAGCATGAGAAAGATATTTAACAAGAGCAAGAAGCCAGGACAGACTGCTTGCATCAGATCCATCTCAGGGGCCCCTTGAACCACTGCAGACAAAATTTGCATCCTGAATTTCTTATTACTCACTTTATGGTCAAATTGAATAAAGCCCACAGATTTTCTGCTGCTACCCCCAGCAGTGTGGAATAAAAGGCTGTGCCAGCTCAGCAGGCAGGCTCCAGCTGAGCTCAGGATGGAGCATGTGCACACCAGTTTGCTCTGTAATTGGAGTGGTTTGTGGCATTGCACCTTACACAAGGATTAGACTCCTAAATTCCAAGCTCAGGCTTTGTTAGCAAGCCTTGCCTAACTTGTGGCAACAACCTCCCTTTACTCAGCATGAAGAGGAATTTGGAAAAGGCACCAAGAAGAAGAAAGCAAACCCAAGGAGGTCCAGCTACTGTGGGAAAAGTGAGTTTTAGACTCTTCCATCCACACACATCCAATCTTTCAGTGTCAGCAATACAAGCTGTGGGCTGAAAAATCCCAACTCAGCTTTGGTTTGTACCTGCCATTTCAAGAAAAATAATAAAACATGTCAAGATTGACAAGAAATAGCATCCACTTCTTTCTGTTTGAGTCATGAAGCAGAAAAGCTTCAAAGTACCTTGAGAACAAAATCACAATAAACAGAGTGGGAGGAATAGTTTTAAGTCATACAGAACCAGGTTTTGTAAACTCTCTTTTCTGAAAGATACGTTGAAAAATCCTTTAAAAATCATGAACCATGACCTTGCTCTGCCCCTTGAATCCAGCCTGTCTGGAATGCTGAACACTCAGATTTGGGTCCAGACAGGAACCAGCAGAGCAAAACTGATGGAGAGAAGTTCCAATTGGTGACAAAAAGTGTTTCTAAGCTTTTGCCAATCAACACAAAGCCTCAGAGGTGTGGCTGTGCTCACATCCCTCAGGAGCAGGCACTGCATCCTGCACAGGCTGAGGGGAAGCAAAGGGACTCCTGGCCTGGGGAAATCATCGTCCCTGATTTCTGCCCAGCCCAGGGACAGAGCAAACCAACTTCTCAGAGGAAGATGCAATGTCAGGGTACCAGGGGGCTCCCCTGTCGGGGGAAACCCTCCTGGAGTGGTTCTGTGTCAGCAAAGTGAGACCCACTGGATCTTTTCAGTCTTCAGGTTCTTGTTTATTATGATTTTATCTAGAGTTTTGCACGCTGTCTGCACCAGGCTCAGTGCACTGGAAAAGCAGCACAAAAATGGCTAAAAATCTTTCATTACAAGGTCTTTTAAAGCTAAACTATCCAATTAAGAACTGACACCTAGATTATTTCCCTTTTAACCCAATAACTGATCCCAAAGAGCTGCAATGGGGACTTTTCCACCCAATTACAAAATGCCACCCAAACCCATGAAGAAGAAGGAAGAAGAAGCAGTCCAGGATGACACCCTGTGCCCTCCATCTTGCTTCCATCCACAACATACTAAAAATCCCAGAACCCAAATTTCTCACCAACTGATACCCCTACACTACTCTCTACAATCTATTTCACACTCTTGTGGATTCTAGTCTATTCTGGAGGTCAGGAAACTTTCTCCATGAATGAGGGTCAAAGTCAGTGCTCTCCTGTGGGTCAGGGCACCCCAGAGCAGACAGGAAAATATTCCCAGTGCTCTGGGTTTCCACAATGAGAGACAGGCCCTTGCAAAAGGCAATATTTAGTACCTGCTGCTCACACACCAGACCAGAGCACAGAGCAACCAAAGCAAAACCACGGCCAGGGAGTGACTCAACCTCTGGGAAGGGAATCCTGGCACTGTGGGCTGCAAACACAGCCCAGCTCCACGCAGGGGCAATGCTTTGAAAGCTCTGCATCAAAAAGGTGCTTTACACCTGCTATTTCCCTCTCTGGAAAGCAAGGGACCACCCAGGCTGGGAGGCAGCTCTCCATCTTGAGAGCAATTTGGCAGATTGGTTTGCTGTGCTTTTCCTGCAGGACACAGAGGGACATGTGGCTTGTGGCACCAGGCAGCCTTCAAAAGCTTCCCCACCACTGCCAATTAATTCATCTCAAGGAAGGAAGAGCACACCAAAACAAAGCAGGCTCTGAGCAGAAATGCTGCCTCCAGGGGAGTTATGCTGCCTCCTTCTCCTGCCTCCTCCATCTTATCCCTCCATAAAGTTCAGCTTCAAGTCCTGACAAGCAGCACTTTGAATGTTCTGAGCTGCACAAAGCAGCAGGGTACACATGCTCCAGAGCTGCCCCATCTCCTCCCCCTCTGCACCTCTGTTCACCCCAATTTCCAGGACACTAATTTAATGAAGATTAATGGGTACCCTCCAAACACACTGTATGCTATTTCTGGAAAAGAAGCATCATGTCATTTTCATATTAAAGGAGCATTTTTCCCCACCCTGAGCACATGAAGTTGAAAAACCGCTCTTGGTGACAACAGAGCTCTGCAGCAGTAAAAACAACTTGTTTTTCCTGAGGAAGAGCTCTTAGGCCTGTGATAAACAATAGTCACCTGTATAAACTCTTTTACACTGTTAGATAGCTTTCATTTTTCTCTCACAGACAATTTTTCCTGTATGTACACACCAGGGGTTTGAGTGACCAATTAATATAGGTCAACAACCTGTTACTGATCAATTAGGGATAGGGGGTGTTCTTAAAAACCTTATAAAAGGGGATGTGTGAAATAAACCAGGATGGATCCTTTCTGTTGCACCATAAACCATGTCCTGCATTCTCCTGTATGGAGTGCCACACTTCCAGCCATGGAGCCATGGCCAGCACCAGCTGCACACCCCTTCAGGCCTCAGGTGTGCCCAAACCAGCTCCCTCAACCTTCAAAACACAGTTTGGGACAGACCCCCCTGAGCCTGGCTGCAGCAGGCAGGCCCAGGGTGGGAAGAGCAGCCTGGGCCCATTCCTGGCTCAGCTGGCAGGCACAGCAGGGCCCACACATCTTTCCCAGTGCTTTTCCCAGCCTGCAGCAGCCTGTGGTTACTCCTGCAGTGCTCACATGCACAGCCAGTCCCCACATTGCAGCACAGATCCCTCTGTGTCCCCTTGCCTGGTGGCAGCCCTGCCTGTGTCAGTGCCTCACACCCACAGGGCCCTGCTGGGGACATGGCCACGTTTTCCAAATGTCCTTTCCCTCTCTTAGGGTGCTCCCTCTCAGCCAGATGTCCCCTAATGTGCTCCACAAAAAAACAAGATTAGTACAAGACCCCTCCAGCTGCTGCTGGTGGTGCAAAAACTCTAAATCCAGTGGAAGGTGTCTCTTAAATCTGATGGGACTCCAAAAGGTGTCCTTGCCAATGGCAGAGGAATTGGAATTAAATTATATTTCAGGTCCCTTCCAACCCAAACAATTGCATGGTTCTGTCTCAGCAGGTATCAACAGTGAATTTTCTTCTCCCTGTGATCTCTGGGAGGGAAACACTTAAAACAGGAGGACTCCTGGAAATACCATCCCCTTCTCAAGCTGATCCAGCCCCTCAGGACAAGCCTGAGGGCTCAAAGCAGAGACTAAAGGCCACAAGAAGGAGTCTGTCACAGGATCAAGGGCACAGCCAGTGTCTGAGCTCCTTCAGAAGGTGGGAAATGCTCCTGACAGAAATGCTAAGCACCATCTGTGAGGCAGGGAGAAGTGACAGGCTG
The DNA here is from genome assembly GCF_051311805.1 of Agelaius phoeniceus. Classification (NCBI taxonomy): domain Eukaryota; kingdom Metazoa; phylum Chordata; class Aves; order Passeriformes; family Icteridae; genus Agelaius; species Agelaius phoeniceus. Next base: position 9,526,759 of record NC_135282.1, on the reverse strand, counting down.
CTCTTGCAGCAGCAGAGGATTTCACGTGCTCTGCTCCCCAGAGGTACATGCATGGGTGGAGGCTGAGAAAGAAAACCCTCAGCCCTGGAACGGTGGAGTACTGCCAGGTGTGATGGGTTTGTGATAAGCTAAAAAACATCCATAAGCATTCGACTTCAAACGCAGGGAAAGGAGGAGGGGAGCTGCAGGAGTCAAGTGCCTGGGGCAGCCCATTTCCAGGCAGCTAAGGAGCCTATTTTTAGCAAACCTGGGTACACCTACAGGAGCACTGAGGCCAGAAAGGAATTCTTCATTTTAACAGCCCCTGTCTTCACACCATTGTACAGGTGGCATTTCTACCTGAGCCACTCCAAGCCCTGTCCCTAGGGAAAGCTGTTTGGGACACATTCCTCCAAATTAATAAAAACCAAGCCATTATTGATAAAAGGCATTATTACCAAAACACCACTGGAATATAAAATGCAGCCAGGGCCTCTACTTTCCTCTGTATGACAGATTCCTGCCCACTTCCCATCCCCTGTGGTACTTTGCATTAGCCTGTGGGAAAAACAGCCAGAATTCCCAAGAGGGACCTCCAGCTACAATCTGCCATGGGAGACACAGCCCAGGTGGGAAACCTGTTCATGGAAAACAGGCACATGAGACACCTGAACTGCAACTCCTGCACCAGCTGCTTCAGGGGCCCTGCAAGGTGAATGAGGATCAGATCCAAACTGATCTTTTCAGACCCTTCTTCATATTAAAGACCCAGCAACTGCAAAGGTTACAGCCCAAAAGTACATTCTCTGCTCAATCCAAAGGCAGTATCCCAGTTTTCTGAGGGATGAAGAGTATGAGCAAGGCCATGGTTTAGTCTGGGAGTTAAGGTGCTTGGCTTGGTCTTGTGTTTGCTTCCAGTTCAGAGGCACAAGACAGAGCAGTGGTAAAAAACCAGGCAGGTTACACACCCCAATATTGGCCATTACCAGCTGTCTGAATGGAATGAGAATTTGGCCAAAGGCTTGAACTGGAGGACACAGTGGCTCTGCACAGACCCAGCAGAGATGGTGGCAGTGTCCCCTGAGCCTGAGGCTGGCACCCCCTTCCTCCTGCCCAGACTGTCACCAGCTGAGGGCACACAGCCAACATCCCTCCCTGCCAGCAATAGAAAACTTCAGGATGCCACAAGTCTTTCCTTCTAGAAGATGTCACCTCTCACTCCAAGGAGCAAACATCTTAATTAAAAAAAAACAAAACATAATAAACCTGCCAATAATCCCCTTACCTCCTCCTCTGCACCTATCCATTGTTAGCTCAGTGCTGGAGTCCCCAGATATGAGCACATGCTCCCAGAAATGAACTGCCTTGAACAGTATTTCAAATCCTTCTATTTCAGCTAATCAAGGAAATTCTAGTCAGAAAATCTGAATTTCACATGTGAAAAATCAACCAAAACCAATCCAATCTGATACTGGTTTCCACCTTTATCCATGAGGTTGCCTTATGCCCCCCCAAAAGTCCCAGGATCTCCTTAGGGGAGCTGTCCCAAAGGGGTCAGTGAGATTCAGAAATTGTATGGATCATTTATCTGGCAGCCTTTATAGCATCACAATTGGTTCAAAGATCTGTCAGTCCCAAATGCTTTGTGTTTGCAGACACCAGCTCAGTGAAGAAATTTTTGGAGGGCTGAACTCCCTCACCTCCCTGGGACAACTTTTTTCCCAGGTAAATTTTCATTTCTGCTGCTACCACAAGACAACTGACCCAAAATCCATACACCATTGCAAGGTGGCTCTGCTCCACCCCACATTCTCAAGGTTGTTTTCTATGTTTCAAATTTCCAAAATTTGTGTAAGAAAAGCCCACAAAATAAACATTTGCCAAAAAAGCATGCTACTGTTTTGTGTCCTTTTGTACAGCTGGTGAAAGCAGAGGAGCAGTGACGGTGGAGGAGGTAAATGAGAAATAAAAGCCACTCATTTTTCTTCCCAACTTTGCCATCAAAACCAATCTGGAACCAGCCCACCTTCCTCTGCCCACCACAAAGGAGGAGGACATTTTCTCCTCCTCCAAGGGAAACATTTCCAGGCAAACACACCTCAAAAAATTTCTGCCTGTTCAAATATTTCAAGATAGCAAAGAGAAATCATGTCTTGAAAGCCTGACAGCATCTCCCCCCTGCTTTTAAATGAGCATTGTGGTTTCAACTCAGCATTTTCTTGTTTGCATGCTAGACACACACTTGGATGGCATCGTGTTTCCCAGCTGAAGCCAACCACATCCCTGCACCTGCATAGCCAACAGCAACAGGAGAAGGCTTCAGCAGCAGCCCAGATAGAGATCTATTCAAGCAGCTTTATTGATGTTAATGCAGTTACCTGGGATTTACACACACCTAAATCAGAGCACAGGTGGATGATAAATTCCTGCAACTGGTAACAATGTAGAGGAGGCCAATTTCACCCCTGGTGTAACAGTGCTGATGTCAGAAGCCCTGCACCAAGCAGCAGCTGTGTTCAGAAGCTTCTCTAAGCAGGCAAATCAGTTTATTGCAAATAAATCTGCAAATTCACACAGCAGCCCTTGCTGGCTCCACCTCTGGGACTCCACTACAAACTGATGGCATTGCAAGTTTGCTGCTTTAAAGAATTGCCTTAAAATGACATTTTCAGGCTTGGACATGGCAGTCATTTGGGCACAGTCACTCCTACAAAGCCTTCACCTTTGGACAGGAATCATTTTGAAGCCACATTTTAGGGAAGTAAAACACAAACTGGCCTCCAAAACCAGCCTGTTGGTGTGACTGGGGCAGCTGGGGAGGGATTTCAGTCAGAGACAAGCCAAGGGCTGTGGTGTTCCTGTGCTCATCCCTCTGCACACTGAGTGGCAATCAGGACACTTTGTGCCTTGCACTTGAAGCTTTTGCCCTCCTCACGGTCCCCAAAGTCCTTAAAAAGGGGTGACAGTGGCAGTGCTGGGTTGATCGCTGGCCTTGATGATCTAGAAGGTGACTTCCAACCTTGGTGCCCCTGATTTTAGGTGCCTCAGTGTTTTCTCCCAGATGCAGAAGGCTATAAAGTCATCCCAGTTTCCTCTTCAGCCAGAGAAGCATTAAGTTTGCTTCCAGCAGGGATCAGCAGCACCCAAGGGATGAGCAGGAGCTCATGCAGGACCAGTTCCCCAGGGAGGCCTGAGGGTAAGGACAACCTCAGCAGCACAGACAGGAGCTGAGAAGGTCAGATATGCAGGAGAGATGGTAAATGGCCAAAACACACAGATTTAGGATACAAATCTGAATTTTACAGCAAGACTTGGAAGTCACACCCTCAAGCAGGTGAGTCAGAGACACATCTCTGCACAGGTGACAGAAATCCAGGTTGTTGTTGGAATCTCAGGCTCCCAACCCTTCCCAATTTCCAAGCAGGTGGCCTCAAGGTGTCCCTGCTTGGCCAGCAGGGTGTAGGCAGCACCCAGAGACCACCACACACTCCCTGGGTTTAACCTCCTGTTCCATGTTCATTGCTTGCCACCCTGCCATGACTAATCTGGATTTACAACCCGGAAAGCGGCAGGGAAATGGATCTGATCAAAAGGATGATCCTCACAGCCAGAAAACAAGAAAGAGCTGTGCAGCCAGTTGTTCCAGGACACTTAATCCATCAAGCCTTTGCCATTCTACCCTTGGGCTTAGGCTGAGTCTGTTGTGATTTGCTTAAAACCATGAGAATTCCCTCCTCCTCTCAAAAAAAAAAAAAAAAAAGCCAGTTATAAAGTTTGTCAAGAAGTGGGGGGGGAAAAATACAGGGACTCACACTACACTTTTACATTCTGAGTCAGTGGCTGGGGAGCAGCCAGCTGGCAGCTCTCCATCCAAGGTATCTCCAAGCTTCTGAAAGCCAAGGCAAACACTTGGTTTTATCTAAAAAAGTCTTTGCATTCAGCTGGGTAAATTTGCCCTTTTGCTGCCAGTCACACCTCAGGCCCACAGAAGTGAGCTCAGTGTCTTTTGGGTACAGAAAGCTCTGGGTTGAGCCTTGCTGCAGGATCACCCCCTGGCTGGGAGAAGGAGGGAATTTGGGGTGCACACACTTGTTTTAGAGAGAGGAAATAGATGTGTCACAGCAGGGGCTGTGGCAGCAGCAGGAACCCCGACACCCCTTGTATCTAATGGAGAGACCAAGAGGAAATTCCTGGTTCAGAAGATGCTCAAGTGCCCCAGTAAACAAGGTTTTATCCTCCTCCTGTCCCATAAATCCAAACCTTTCCATTTTGGGTCAATCACTTCCTCCAGCACCAAGACCTAGATTTTACAGAGACCTTTCTCTTTCCATTCCCAGGAGCAGAGAATTTCCCTTGGCTTCTAGATCTAACATGAGCTGGGCTCAACCTTTCTGCACCGTTTTCCACCCTTTGGAAGGGATCCAACATCCCCTGGACTCAGAGGTTTTACTGAGCTCTGGATAAGGACTTAAAGATGTTTTCTTGGTTTTTTTCCCCCAGCAGAAGTCAGAACCACTTTGCTGTGGTTTTACAAGAGCCAGCTGGAGAAAGGTTGGATAACCAGACATCCCCAAACCCAGGGGAGTCCAAAGAAATCCCTGTTCATGGGCTTTTATGCCAGGTTATTCCACACAACTTTCCTTTTTTTTTTTTCAGTAAAGGGCTGTCTATAAGCCAGAAGTTCCTTTCCTCTTTATCTAATGATCAAGTTCCCTTTACAAGATCACTCAAAGACACTGACCAGATGTGCATTTTAACTGCAAGTTCATGGGGAAAAATAAAATCATCTACTACAGAAGCATCAGGCAGGAAACCTGCTTATATTGCAACATGGGATCACTCTTTCCTCAGCTGCAGCCTTCTAGCTCATGTTCACCTTGAGCCTGGTTTTAGCAGAAGATTGAACAACAATCTGAGATAAGTAGGTTGCGTTTACAGTAGAGATTTCCTGGAGCAGCAGGAAACATGAACACCTCATAACACCCCCAGAATCCCTTCAGATGAGCCAGAAACAGATCCAGCACAGCTGTACGGCAAGCAGGCAGAGTTTCAGGGGTCTCAGAGCAAGGATGCCCACAAGCCTGAAACAGAATATTGGTTTCCATCACACTTACAGGAGAAACTCCTCCTGTCTTTTCCCCACAGAAGATCACCGAGAAGGAACTAATCCTTTAGTCACCAAAGCAAATAAAACTGATTTTAGAGTGGGCATTCAGGATTTTGTAGGTCAAGGGAAGAAAAAACCCTCAGTGTCCTTATAATTATCTCCTAAATGCTATTACAGAGAAAAAATTAATTATGGAAGACTTGAACCAGAAAAACCATAATGGAATAATAGGACCATAAAGCAGTTTGGGATTTAAAAATCCCTTAGTTCAACCCTTCTGCCATGGGCCAGGTAAGGAATTCACCTGAATTCTTTGCTCTTGTCTGGACCCAGAGATTTTTACCAGCCAGGCCTTTTCTCTGACTTCCTCCACCTCCTGGACAAACTCACACACTCTCCTCTGTAACAGGGCAAGACTTAGACCAACTTACCCAAAAGTTACAGGCCACTTGGAAAACCTGCCCTAACACAAGTCTATTATTGTACACCCTGTTTACTTAAATTCATTCCCCAGCCTGGGAGACTTTGCACAAGGAAATTTACAGCTCGAATTAATAGAGCAAAATGTAAAACTGCTGGCTCTTGGCTGAGGCTGCAAGCAAGGGACAGGCACAGGTTGTGACTGGGGGTGTTTTCACAGGGCCACTGACACAGAATGTGTTTTCAGGGAGTATTTGTTTTAAATAAGGAAAGTTTATACAGCTTGAGAAAATTATTGGGAAGGAAATTAAATCTCGTTCTGGTGCTCTTCCGTCCCACCTTGACACTCGGAGTTCTCCTCCTCCCCCAGGGCTCGGTGAGGGCAGGTTTCACTCACAGAAAATTGCCTTCCTCCTGCACTCTGATTTACAGCCAGCTCGTGGGCCAGCCCTCTGCACCCACTGCAGGGCAGAAGGGGCAGGCAAAGCTCCTTTTCCCCCACCCAGGCTGCAGTTTGGGGGTACATGAGGGGTTCATCCCCCTGAGAAACCCACACCAGTCCTGATCCCCCAGGTGAGACTCCCCCAGTGCAGCAGGGCTGGGAGCACCAGCTTTCCTCCAAAGCAGCAAAGCCAAGGCTGGGAACAGCTCTGCTGAGGAAAGCATGGGCCTGGCAGCACATTCCTGTGTTTCCAATTTCCAAAATTTGTGTAAGAAAAGCCCACAAAATAAACATCTGCAAAAAAAAAAAAAAAAGCAAACTACAGTTCTGTGTCCTTTTGTACAGCTGGTGAAAGCAGAGGAGCAGTGATGGTCAAGGAGGTAAATGAGAAATAAAAGCCACTCATTTTTCTTCCCAACTTTGCCATCAAAACCAATCTGGAACCTGCCCACCGTCCTCTGCCCACCACAAAGGCATTCCTTCCTCCAGCACAGCCCATTCCTCCCTGCCCAGGGAGCCACAGCAGAAAGCCCAGCACGAGGCACAAACAGCTGTGAACAAGGGCCTGGCAGCCCTCAAAGGGCTTCTCATTTCTTTCTATCATCCCAAGAGTTTCCTCCTCATCTTGCTGTGGGATTTCCAAGGACTTCCACAACTTTTCACAAGGACAAGGGGGAATGGCTTCCCACTGCCAGAGGGCAGGGTTAGATGGGGTATTGGGAAGGAATTCTCTTCTGTGAGGTGGGGAGGCCCTGGCACAGGGTGCCCAGAGAAGCTGGGGCTGCCCCTGGCAGTGTCCAAGGCCAGGCTGGACAGGGCTTGGAGCACCCTGGGGTAGTGGAGGGTTTCCCTGCCCATGGCAGAGGGTGGAATGAGAGGGCTTCAAGATTGCTTCCAAACCAGAAAATTTTATGGCTGTGTGAATTTGGCAGCAAAGACTTGCACAGTGGACACAGTTGCCATCATGTTGGGTGGAGAATGACACAGTCTATAATAATAAAAGGAACCATTTTAGGCAAGAGGACCCCAGGTTCCTCCAGGCACAGCCATCCTCCATCCCAAAGGGCCTGCTGAACATCCACTTCCCCTCCTACATCCATCACACACACCACAGAATGCTCCCAAACTCCCCACATTGCTGAAAGGCCTGAAATCCAAGACACCAAAAGCCTCAAGATGCACCTGCAGTCAGCTGGAGGGGTTCCTAGCACACATCCTCCATAGCTCCTGCATCACAAGGGATCCAAACCCACCACTGCTGCCACTTAATAAACCCAGCAAGTCTGGGAGTGAAATCCTCAGGGATGTGTTGGTAGGTTCAGCTCCCTGCTCCCACAAAACCAGCCAGCAGAGCAGTCATCCCAGGGCCTCAGCAGGGCCAGCACCCCACAGAACAGGTTCAGCTTGACTCCAAGGGCTCCCTTCTGCATTTCCCCTTCCAGAAATTCCTCCTCCCACAGGTAAAACAATCCTGGCTGAGCTCATCAGCAGGTGTCAGGCAGGGCACTGCACTTCCCATCACACAGACACATTGACTCAGCAGGTGCCTGCCATGCTGCAGCTGAGCCTCCCTGACAGAACAGCTCCTGAATCCAGCACATCCCAGCTCTGCCCAGTCCCCAGCCCAAAAGGGCTCAATAGCAGCTGTCAGTTTACCTGTCAGAGGGAATTTACTCAGTAAACAGCTATTCCTACAGGATGCTTTCTAAAAACAGGGCTGGGAGAGGAAAAAAAGGCTCTGAATTGATATTTAGGGAGGGGGAAGGGTAAGATGAAGATTTTCAGGGAAAAAGCTTCCCTTTCTGAGCCATGCTGAACTGGATTTATCCATGGTACCCAGGAACACTTCTCAGCAGGTGTTCTTTCAGCTCATACTGGTTATGTCAAGACCAAAAAAAAAGGAATATTTGTCCTGTGGTTCAAATCTGCATAAAATGTCCCAAACTGAGTAAATTCAGTTGTGTCAGTTCAAACATAGGGATAGAAATCTGCACCTCTTCCTTGAAAGACCTGAGCTCTGTCCTTACAGCCATTGGCCACAAAACTCCAGCTTGTCCCAACCTGGGCTCAACCTTTCTCCACTGCTTTCCAGCCTTTGGAAGTGATCCAATATCCCCCAGACTCAGAGGTTTTCCATTGGTTTTACTGAGTTCTGAATAAGGGGTTAAAGATGTTGTCTTGCTTTTTTCTTGGTTTTTTTTTTGAAGGTTGGTTTGCTCCTTAAACCAAGGGGTCTTGTGGAGGAGCCACATCTTCTCTTTGACCCATTCCTAAATCAAACTGCTCCTAAGAATCTTTGGATTCCCCCCTGTGCCCCATTGGTCCATGCTGGCATCAGGAGTCACAACAGAGGGGCTTTTGTGTGTCTTCCAAAGAGCAAAGTCACAGAAGGGACCTCAGTCACTGCTCTGGAAGTCAGGAGGCAGCAGTGCCTCATAAATTCCAACAATGATGGCACAGGGTTTTCTCAGAGCGCCCAAAGCCTGATGAGTAATTAACACTGACACCCTTAGGTGTTATTAATCCCACTAAACAGGGAGGAAACCTAGAAAGGAAACCAGACAAGCCCTTGGACTCATCCCAGTTTGCCTCAGGAGCAAAGCTTGTCTTGGAAGAGCAGAGCCACTGGCCTGGGGCCCCGCAGGAACTCCAGATCACAGGGGAGAGGACGCAGCTTCCCTGTCTGCAGGAGAGCAGGTACTTCCCCGGCTGGCCCGAGGGGAGCCTGCCCTGCAGCGCTCCCTGGCAGTGCTCACACCTGCCTGCAGTGCTGCAGAGCCTCCCAGAGCTCATTCCAGAGCTCAGTTGTGCCAGCACACCCCAGAACACCGTGGCTCGGTGGCAGCTCCAGCCCTGGCTGTGCTTCCCCTCCTGAGCTGGCTCACACAGCAGCCATCCCCTCCTGGAAGGCCACCAGGCCAGGCTCACTCTGTGGCACAGCCCTGCACTATTTTCCACCTCCCCAGGTTAGCAATTTTTCCTATCTCCTCCATCAGAGGAGCTCCATTCATTAAATCCTCCCCAGGAGCTCATCAGCACAGCAGAGAGCAGCACTGAATGATGCACAGCCTCTCATCCTCTCTGCTCCCCACAGGCTCAGCTGTGGGGCAGGAGCCACAGCCCCTGCATCCCCTTCTAACCCATGGGCTCCCCTGAGCACAGCCACCACCCTTCCAGAGCTTCCAGAGGACCTGGAGCTTTGTGGATGGAGACCTCAATATCTGAGACCCTCCATCCAGCTGCAGCAACAGGAACCAGAACGAGACACTTGGAAGTGCAGGATGGCTTGGGTTGGAAGGGACCTTAAAGACCACCTAGCTCCAACCCCCAAGCCTTGGGCAGGGACACCAGGCTGCCCCAGTGTTCCAGAGGGAGCACTTGGTGTCCCCTTCCCCCGTTCAAAGGGAGCACTTGGTGTCCCCTTCCCCCGTCCAAAGGGAGCACTTGGTGTCCCCTTCTAAAGTTAAGGGTTCCTCCACAGTAGGGGAAGGGGAAGGCACCTTGATCCCAAATGCAGGACAGTGCCCTGAGGAGCAGCCTGAGCCCAAGCTCCACCAGGCAGGCCAGCAGACCCCAGGGGTTTGCTCATCACAGGTGATTTTGCCATTTATGCCAATGTGGGGTTTTGGCTATGGCTGCCAGGTTGTCTGTAGATGGAGGATGATGTTTGTGAGTTACCAGGAGTCCAGGGCTGGTTAATTCTCCAACCTGAGATGTACACTCAGATACACAGAGGTCAGAGCCACCCTAAAGTGCCAACTGTGCCTGGGCTGTCCCTCATTTCATGGAAGAGTGCCAAGACAGGGCACAACACTGGGACAGGGAGCCAACACCATTCCAGGGACACAGCACAGGGACAGGGAGCCCCCAGCTGTCCTGGGGACCATCACACCAGGACAGGGAGCCCCCAGTTGTCCCATGGGACACAGGAGAGGGACAGGGAGCTCACAGCAGTCCCAGGGACCATCACACCGGGACAGGGAGCCCACAGCAGTCCTGGGGACCATCACACCATTCCTGGGGACACAGCACAGGGACAGGGAGCCCACATTGTTCCCAGGGGACACAGCACAGGGACAGGGAGCCCCCAGCAGTCCCGAGGACCATCACACCATTCCTGGGGACACAGAACCGGACAGGGAGCCCCCAGCTGTCCCATGGGACACAGCACAGGGCACAGAGCCCACATCATTCCCATGGGACACAGCATGGGGACAGGGAACTCCCAGCAGTCCTGGGGACCATGACACCAGGACAGGGAGCCCCCAGCTGTCCCATGGGACACAGCACAGGGCACGGAGCCCCCAGCAGTCCTGGGGACCATGACACCAGGACAGGGAGCCCCTAGTTGTCCCAGGGACCATCACACCATTCCTGAGGACACAGAACCAGGACAGGGAGCCCCCATCATTCCCATGGGACACAACACAGGGCACAGAGCCCCCAGCAGTCCCAGAGACCATCACACCGGGCCAGGGAGCCCCCAGCTGTCCCATGGGACACAGCACACCAGGCCAGGGAGCCCCCAGCAGCCCTCTCGGGGGGCAGCACACTGGGTACAGCCCGGAGCCCGCTCCCATGGCACAGGAGGCAGCAGCAGGAGCTGGCAGGGATGCGCAGGGTGGGAGCCCCGGGCGCTGCCCTCGCTCTCTGCCACCAGCGGTGTCTCGGAGCGTGGCAGCCCAGCCCTGCCCCGGGGCGGCTCCAGGTGCCTGCTGGGGGCGGCTCGCTGCCCTCGCTGCTGCCCCGCAGCCCCGTCCTCCTCCTTCCTGGGGCCATCTAGCGGCACATTTCCATACAGGTCCCTGCAACAGCCGCGCCCTCACCCGGGCTGTATGCAAACCGGGCTCTGAGAGCCTCTCCGAGCCCTTGTCGCTATAGGACACGGAAGAATACGAGCTCACAGCGCTGTTCTCAAGGTGAAGAAAAAAGGAAGTTTATTTCCTGACTCCAACATTTATAGATTTCCAAGAGTGACAGTGGATTGTGGTAGTGCCACCTCTCCAGTGACGCTGGACAAACCAACAGCCCATCAAATTTCTCCTCCTCCATAAAGGAATGCAAAACAATGAGTTATTTACAGAAAGCGTGTGAGAAAGTTCGCTAAAAGAATGTTAACATCAGAAGGCTCAGAAAATGTTAAAAACCAGGGTGACAAGTCCTCCTGCATCAGAGCACACAGCAGCATCTCCACCTCCCCAGCCTCTCCTCTGACACACCAGGAGCAGCACACGCTCCCCTTCCCCCCTCTGTTTAAAATCTTTATGAACATGGAAAGTTTTAATCCAAAAAAAAAGCTTTTACAGAGGTAGCAGGCTGGTTAATCACAAAGATACCATCCGTGTTTCAAAGCCTGGCACCTCACAGCCAAGCCAGAATAATCAGGACTAACTACAAGGTCTGGGGGTTTTTATCTCCATTAAAATTAAGGAGCTAAACACCTGTGCCTCTACACAGAGAATTTTTCCAAATTGTATTTACCATAATGTGCATGTAGCTGTTCCCATGCACTAAGCCCTGCAAATAAACCCCAGACCTTCTGCCTAAAGACATTTAAATGAAATAAGCACTACAAATCCCACCCAAGCCTGGAAAAGCATTCCCTGATCTAGACAAGGTGCACCAGTATCAGATCAGTGAAATTCAAATGATTTCCCTCCCCACAGGAGCAGAGCCTTCACTGATGCATCACCAGCGTGGCACAGGGCTCAGGGGATGAGGGAACCCTGCTCCTGCACACAAAAATGCCACAAGGGGCCCCAGACAGGCCTGCCCTTCATCTGCAGGAAGGGGTGGCAGCAGGGATGAGGAAACAGTCATTTGCAGAGCTCATCAGGGAAACAAAACCATTTTCCCAGGCACAACCAGAGCCCAGAAAAACAACCAGAGACCAAAACCTGCCAGGGCTGTGTCCTAACTCTCCTGCCCTTGCTCTGCTCCCTCAATGCCAAGACAGAGGCACTTTTTGAGCCTTGTTTGTGTCTATTTGCCCGTTGGAAACCTGTGACTGGTTCCTCAGCCCCCAGCTGTAAGACATGACCATAGTGAGCACCCTCCCCACCACCTGGGGCTGATGGGTCGCCGTGGGTAGGGAGGGCAGCATTTACACCATGGATTGGCAACAGCTGTGCAGCTCCTGCCTTCTGCAAGGAAAATCACCTCCTAGATATTATATATCTATATATAAGTAGGTATTATATATCTACATATAAGTATTATTAAGGTTCTAGGCTTTATGAAATTTAGGAAGTTACAGAATATCAGAACAGAACCCAGCCTAAAATGTTACGCTCAATCTTATATATAATTCTCACTAGCAAATGAAAAATTCATCCAGTGCAGTAATTTTCCTGGAAAATCAATATCTCCTCAATCAAATATCTGGTATTTTCTTGTGACAAAGATGAGCACATTATTGTGACAACAGGCACAAGAAGTCTCTGCAGCTTTAAAGGTTCTAGTGGCATCCCACCCTTCCAACATTTTTCTTTTTCTATATTAAACCTTTAGAGGGGGTAACAGGTTGTTTTAAAGCCAAAGATCACACTTCCTGGGGAGAATTTGTAAAAACCAGCATTTATTTCTACTCCATTTCAGCCTGACCAGGGCCATAGGCTCCCATCACAGCTTCCACCCTGCTCCCAGGTGCTGGGCCCTGCCTGAGCCTCCCCTGCAGCACCCAGAGCTCCAAGGGACAGCCAGGATCAGCAGATGGCTGTCCCAGATTCACTGGGTGTGCCTTGCCAAGAGTGGAAAATTACACATGGATGCTGTACCTGACTGAGGTCCTTCAAAAGAAAAACCACTGTGGGGAGGTTGGGGACTTCTCACATAGCAAAGCAGGTGTCGAGCAGCCCAGCCAGGCTGGCAGATAATGCAGGATGATAAAAGGCTGCCAGGGCAGCCAGGGGCAGCATTCCACTCGTTTGTCAAGTTCTTTCCCTCCCAGCTACGCTCCTGATTCTGCAGCAGAATCTTTGCCACGCTGGTCCCTGGGTTTCAACATCCTCCCCAAACCCAGGGCTCCTCCTTTGTTCTCCAGCCAAAAATCTCCAAAAATCAAAGAGCACAGAGACTGATAGGACAGGACCCCACGCACATCCCAAACCATTTCCCTCCTGCCTGCAGGGGCAGATTGGGAGCAGCTCTCTGTGGGGACACATTGGCACCTGGGGACCCAAAACCAGGTTGGGCTCGCTCAGGTCTAGCTTGAATCCCACAGACAGGCAAGGGTGAGTCTGGAAGAGTCACAGAAAAGAGTAAAAGCAGCTCAATACATGCACAGACTCCATGAAAATCCTCAGACCCCTGAGATTTAATGCTTTGCCATGGATGGAGGGCAGCAGGCCCAGCACCAGCTGCAGGAGCAGGGAGGAGAAGCAGCTCCACAGGGAACCTCTGTGAGCCCTTCCCACATTTTCACACAGTCAGATCCCAGATTTGCACAGAGCAGCTGCTTTCTCCCCCACCCTTCAGCTCCATGTAAATCACATTGCTTCTGTCTCTGCTCATCCCACCAGTCCCCAAAGAAGCAGAAACCAGAAGTTCCAAGACCCTGGAGCCCTCTTGAGTCACAGGGAAGGCACATCTAACACATCTAAAACACCCTCCAGGGAAACAACCCCCCCACAGCTCTTGAGGGGAGCCAGGAAATCACACAGCAACCATTTCCATCCGTGTCTACACCACGTCCCCCTCACTTCTCACAGTTTCCTACCTTCAGAAGGATTCCAGAGCTCCCCATCCTAGGTCCTCTCCCAGAAACCTCTCAGAGCTCCTTCAACAGCACAGCTTTCAGGAACAATCCTTCTTTAGCCTGGGCCAGGTCTATAAAAACTCAAGGCCCTCTTCCTCCGTGCAGCAAATTCACACTTTTATGGGCTCTTTATTGGCCACAGCTGGTTCTCGTTGAGCCTGATGGGCACCACTTGCACCTGGGCACAGGAGGAGGGCAAGCACCACTCCAGGCAGGCATGGAGTGCCCTCACAGAGGTGCCCACACTGCTCTGAGGGCTCCTGGCACTAAAATTCGTGTGAAGCTCTCACCAGAGATGTGCTGGGTCCCACTCAATGGTGGGGAGGCATCTGGTGGGATGTACAAGTGATGTGCAAAGAACACATGACAATTTTCACCTGAGTTTACAGACTGTGCCTTCCCCTCCGTTTTTCTGTGGTAAATAGGATTTAGCACCAAAAGGGGCGTTGTTTCTGTCCCAACTCATCTCAGTGCAAGCACCAGGGTCTCCAAACTGCAGAGCAGCTGAGAAAACAGCGCCCTCCACCAGTGTGACCCCAGGGTGCTCACCCAGCCCCAGGGACATGGCCAGATCAGCCCCTGCCTGCTATTCCCCCATCAATTGCCCACATCAACATCTCCAAATCTGATGGAAACACTTTTTCCAATGGAAACCTCTGTGCTCTTGGAGTGGCCTCAGCCCCCGATTGCGCTGGGGTGATGTGATTTAAGAGGAAGCCGAAAAAGCAGCGATTGATTACCCGTAAAACAGGGTTATAATCCAATAAATAAATGATAAATCAGCGTGTCTCCTCTTAGTGAGGAGCTGGAGACTCCGAGTTGCCCTGGAAGGAGCTGAACAGAATATCCATTATTCAAACCAATCACAGCTACCCAAGTGGAAAGAACAGCTGTGCCTTCATGTTTCCTGACACTTCTCCTTGTTACACCACCCTCACTGAATATGGAGCGATTTGGACTCGAGGTAACTCATTAAGGGAAGGCAGGGAAGGCCATTTTCCAGGTCTCCTCACCCCTGTCAGTTCAGATCAGAACCTGACACCCAAGGAGCAAAATGGGGTTACTTGGATACACCTCCAATGGATCCTGCTGCTCCCAGGGAAGGCTCTGCCCCTGCAGGGGAGGATTCCCCCACAGCTCTGCTCACACAGCTCTACTGTGGATATTTTTGCTCCCAACGAGGGAGAGGAATGATGAGGAGGACTCCATCTTATCAGAAGGCTAATTAATTACTTTATTGTACTATATTACATCTATATTACATTACTTCTAAACTGAATCTGCCAAGCACTCAACTCTGCACACAACTGCCCAGAATCTCATGACTGTCACCCAACAATCCTCACACACACACACACACACACACACACACACTTGGCACTGATAGGCCAAGGAAACAAAACACCATCATTTTGGGTAAACAGTCCCCACATTGCATTCTACTTTGGCACAAACACAGGCACAGCAAATGAGATGAGAATTGTTCTGATCATTCTCTGAGGTTCAGGGAATATGAATCCCAGAAATATCCTTGGGAAAATTGCCTTGCTTTTCTCTGTGAGGAGAAATGTGGCTACACAGCTCCATTAAGCATTTGTGATGCAGGACCACCATCCTACCCACCACCATCTTCCTGTCCCACCACTCCTGGAAGCACTGAGCCTCCAAGAGTTTAAAGCTCCTTCAGAAATGTCCCAGCCTGCTGGAACCTGGGAATTCCCTCCCACAAACCCCTGCCTGTCCCTGCCTCCCAAAGGGCCCTGACGCCGAGATGCACACACACAATTCAGAGCCTTAATGAGAGCACGCACCAGCCTGGGCACAGACAATGGGCATTTCTCATCACTCTTCAGACACAGCCAGAAAGTAGGACAGCACTTTATTTGGAAGCTCTGTTAGACCTGGAAAAGCACTTCCCCACAGGAGCCCTGGGATAAGGTCCCCTCTGAGTTAATCCCAAAGTTTCACTGGCTGCTCCGAGATTCTCAGGCAGGGCAAGTGTCTTATATTTTTGCTCTGTGAAGGTTTTCTTCCCCATTGTGCACCCACTGCACATTAAAAGGCAATCAATATCATCCCTGCTGTTTACCCTGAAGTTTCATGCATGTCTTCCTTGCCTTTAACATCCTTGTTCTCACATTTTTGTGCCCCCCTGTGTCACCAAAGCTGGTTAATCTCTGGCCCAGAATGAAGTGTTTTGTGTGAAATGGCAGTTTCTGGTGCAGAATGGTTTTATAATGAGGCAGGAGGTGGAAATCTGAGCTAAAACAAGGATATAATAAGGCAAAGTGCTTAGGAAGGATAGTTGTGTGTAAGAGAGAGTAAAAGTGTAAGGCAAGCTGGAGGAATATGAATAAAACTATGAAACAAAACATAAACACATTGGTTTTGTGCTTGCTTACACTGAGACCTGTCTGTGAGTGAGCAGGCAGAGAGCAAAGACAAAACCACGGGAGCAGAACACTTCAGTAGATGTGGACATGTGAGGGAGGGCATCAGAAACTCAAGGAGACAAAGCAAGGAGGGCTCTGCCACCCAAACGAGCCCATGGCACAGCCAGGAGGGTGACAGTTCCATCTGTGAGACCCCTGCACTGCTCCCAGAGTGAGCTACACTCACACACACCTGGAAAACCCTGGGAGGTTTCCTGCAAGAGTGCCAGGCCCAAAGCTGCTTCTGTCTGCATGCCCAACACAAAGGTTCTCCTCTGGAGTGTGTGGAAGCCTCCAGGAGCCATCCAGGCCGTGCTGGGGGCAGCCCTGCCCTCCTGCTCTCAGGTGAGCAGAGCGAGGGGGCTCCCAGCATTTCCAGCCGTGCCTCTTCTTCCTCTGCCTCTGAAGAAGGAACACTTTCAATTCTGATCTTTTCCTTTTGGCTACTGCTGCTTGCATTCCCTTCATTGCTCATGGCTGGGCTCTTGGGGATGCCCAGGACATCCTGACCCCGCTGCTGCCCCTGCCAGCCCTGGGAAAGGCTCCCCAAGGGCCGCTGGAACTGAGCCGTGCCCGAGCTGCCAGGCTGTGCCCCTGGAGCACTAAGGGTCACTATGATAAAGTGAACACGGAGCTATACCAGCCCTCTCATTTCCTAGTACTTAGAAAAGCAGGAATCGAACCTACACTAGAGGAATCAAAATCCTCCATACTTCCCTTATATTGCTTCCTAGTAGGGTCAGCTAAACAATCTATCGGGCCCATACCCCGAAAATGATGGTTCAGCTCCTTCCCATGCTGATGAACCCGTCCTGGGGATGGTTCAACTCCTTCCCCTGCTAATGAACCCATGCCCTTGGAGCCGAGCCGTGCCCGGTGCCCCGAGCCGTGCCCGTGTCCCTGGAGCCGAGCCGTGCCCGTGCCCCGAGCCGTGCCCGTGCCCCGAGCCGTGCCCGGTGCCCCGAGCCGTGCCCGTGTCCCTGGAGCCGAGCCGTGCCCCTGGAGCCGAGCCGTGCCGTGCCGTGCTGCTCCCGCCAGGTGGCAGCCCAGGAACGGCTGAGGCGGCTCCGGGCCCCGGCAGAGACCGGCCCCGCTCCCGGGAACGGCCCCGGCCTCGGGAGCAGCCCCGGAGCGGCCGCAGGGACACCCCCAGCCCCAGGGAGCCCCCCCGTCCTCCTCCTGCGGCTGCTGGCCCCGCGCACCCAGGTCCTGTCCGCTGCCGCGGTTTCATGATTCCCTAATTTCGTGATTTCCCGAATTCAGGACGAAATGAGCTGTGGCACGAGGATGGAGCTTCTCCCTCCCCATCCCGACCCCGACCCCGTCCCCAATCCATCCATCCCATTCTCCATCCCTCTCTTCCTCCCTCCCTGCCCGGAGCCAGCCAGGCCAAGCGCTGCCGCCCCGTCGGTGCCGCCTCCTGACAGCCGAGGTTTGGAGGAAAAGGGAGGATGAAATTGATTGTTTCTCTCTCGTCCCTACCCCTGGTTAGACATTTGGCAGAGGGAACACAGCAGAGCCGCCTGTGGAAGGGGTGCGGACACCGGTACCGGGGACACTCACACCCGTTTCCCTCTCCTTGGTCAGGGACCCCAAATTTGTCCCGGGGGTGACGGGGGAGCCTGGGGCTGCTCAGCGAACTGCTGTTGGCAGAGATGAATTTACCCCAAACACGCGACAGCAGAAGTATTGCTGAACGAATCCCAAACCCAGCGGTCCGAGCCTCCGAGCCCCATCCGGGCTGAGCTCGGCCAGGCGGGACTCAAACTGGGAAAGCCGGGGCCGGAGGGGATGCGGGCACAGGGCGCACCGTGCCCGGCGTCCCACACCGCACACGTCTGGTGTGGAGTGAAAAAAAAACCGTGCTCACAGCCACATTTCTTTAAATCAACTTTATATAATCACACACACAAGTATTTGAGCTATATAAATGTATGAGATGTATATAAAACTGCTTTCTGAATATCCCGCGCAGAGAAAGCTGTGCATAAAGTGTCATCCAGCTGCAGAGCGGCTCTGGAGCTCCTGGAGCGGCCGTACCCACAGACCTGCGAGCAGGCGAGCACGGCCGGGCGGTGTCCGGAGCTGCTGCCCGCCTGCACTCCCGGTCCCGGGGTCGGCGATGCTCGCCCGGCTGCTGCTGGACTCGGGTTTCTGGACTGGTTTGCCCCTCCGTAATTGTTACTATGGGAAAACGTCGCCATCCATTAAATAATGTCCCTGCTGGCCCAAGCGCCGCTTTTCCTGGGAGCGAACCCCTCGGCGTGCGAACCAAACCCCGCTCGCTCGGACCAAAACCATTTTCGGAGGGGTCGCCGCTCGCTGCGCTCCCACCCGTGTTCCCCCCGTGTTTCACCAAGGAGCCCGCCCGGGACAGGTTATTCCTCCTCTTCTGGAAGGGTTCCTGTTGAAAAATCGTATTTAAAACAAACCAAAAAAGCCACAGGACCACCGCCACCACCGTGGGGCGGCTCTCGGCTTCACCCCCCCGCTAATGACTGACGGCTGGTGCCACTGAGACAAATAAATACATCGTAAGGAGGGCAATGGGTCGCGAGTCGTTTTGGCCCTAAGGTGAGATTTAGCAATGACCGCCCATTAAAACGAGCTTTTCACTTTTCCTAGGGGTAGCCCCTACCCCCACCCGCTCCAGCAAGGGAAGCGGGGGAGCCTCCTGACCTGGTTTATAATTGTATTTAGGTTTGAGGGGTTTTTTTTCTGCTTGTTTTTTAGATCGGAGACGGGAGAAATGAAAACCGGCTGAAAAAGGACTCGGGAGAACGGAGGAATAAAAAAGCGCCCCTCGAAAATCCGCGGGGAAGGCCAGGAATGGACAGCGAGGGAACGCTGGAAAAATGCATTTCCAAGAAACCTGTGGAAAATAAACCAGGAGCAGTGTCGGGGCAGAAGGGACAGAATCCTGCCGAAGATCGCGGTGACATCCCCGAGGGAGCGCGGTGCCGGGGACACCTTTCCTGCAGAGGGACCTAAATCGGGGCTCCGGGAAAGCTTGGAGAAACCCCTCCAGCTGCCTCGCTGCCGCCTCCTCCTGCCCCAAGAACACCTCCTTGTTTTAGCGAGCCGGCGGTGCCGCCCCAGGGATGCTCCCAGCCGGACCCCGCGGCCCCAGGCTCGGCCGGCTCCCCCTGCCCGGAGCCGCTCCGCTCGTACCTTCACTGGGAGGAGCAGGTCCGGGGGGAAAAGCACCGCTGGCTTTTTGTCTCGGGCTTATTTCCCTGATAACTTCATTTTGTGAGTGGCGCTTGGGCGGCTTGAAAGGAAATAAAGCTTGAAAGGACCTCCGAAAAGCTGGAGGCAGAAAGGAGCTGCCACGGGAGGGGAGGGGGTCGGGGTGTCCGTGGGGTCGGGTCGGCTCCGCACAGCCCAGCCCGCTCGGGGCTGGTTTGGTTTTTATTTCAATGCCTTCTCTGGGAAGGTTGTTATGTGGGAGAGTGAGGGAAAGCTTCGTTTGGTGAGACCAAGGTGAAATTCAGCAGGAATTATGGCCGCGGTTACCTGAGCTAAAGGTCGAACTCTGTTTCGGCTGAGAGCGTTTAGAAGTATAATAATTATGAAGCATTTAGTCTAGAATAATCAGATCATAAAAAGCAAGAAACCAAAGAAAGAAAGAAAGAAGAAAAAAAAAAAAAAAAAGATGGATTAGAAAAGGGAAAGCCCAAAGGTGGTGTCTGAGAGGCGGCTGCGGGTTGAGCTTCCACGAAGGAGAGAGGCAGACGAGGAAAGCGCAGCCCCGGAGCCCCGCAGGAGCTCCGGAGCCCCGGCCCGGCCTCGGGGCTCACGCTGCCCGCAGCAGCCCCCGCTTCGGGGTGAGAGGATGGGGCCAGGAGCTCAAACAGCGCCTTGGACGGCCACTTCCAGCTTAAGGGCTTCGCCCCGCCGTGTTTTTACACGCCTTAATTGTTCCCTAATAATGCGGGATTTGGGTAGAAGCACGTGGGAAGTTTGGGGTTGGCTGGAAAAAAAAATAATCAAAACACCAAACCAAAAATGCCAACAAGAAAAACCCCAAGGCATCACCCGCCGGGGCTGCCTCCCTGGGAACCGCTGGGCTTTTTCTCCCCACCCGCAACCAAAAACCTTCAGGTGCAAAGGGAGATGGTTGCGCGGCTCAGGGCGGTAGCGCGGAGCGAAGCCCAGAGCCCCAGGCTGGGATGTCCTGCCGGGGTCTCTCCGCTCCCCCGGGACTCTCTGGACGTGGGGCACAGGGTGAGGGCTCGGCGTTACCACCGTGCCCCCGTGGGTTTCTCAGCGAGGCGCGGCTGGAGGTGCCGAAGGAGGGAGGTTTCTCCCGCCCCGTTTCCCCCATCAGATGATTCCAGCCCCGCCGTCCCGGCGCCTCCAGCGCGGATCCGCCCGGCCGGCTGTCGCTCCCGGCCCGGTGACAGGGACCGGGGGGGCAGCGGGGCGGTCCCCGCACGCTGCCAAGCGCCAGCGCCTCGAGGCAATCGCCTCATCGGCCCATTTACCCTCCCGAGACGGCAAACAACCGCTCCGTCCGTCAGCCATCCCTCCGTCCGTCCGTCCGTCCGCCTCTCAGCCCCGGCCGGGGCCGCGCTCCGGTCACCCTCTGGCAGCGCCCCTCGCCCCGGCCGTGCCGGCAGGAGCTGGCGAGTGTCCCCCTGGCCAGTGTCCCCCCGGGAGTGTCCCCGCACAGCCACCGGCACGCTCAGGGGCTCGGAGTCCTCCCCATTTTGGGGAGCGCTCGTCCCAAAGCGGCCCCGGCCCCGCTGCCCACCGGGGGCTGTGGCTGGGGCTCCCACCCGAGACGGCTCCTGCACGGCCGCTAAATTTCAAGCAACTCCTTTATATTTTTAATTTTTCCCTCTTTTCTTTTCTCTTCCCTTCTCCCAAACTCTCTTTCTGCCTTCCCAAAATCGTTTGCCGGTGCAATCCTGCAGCCCAAAGCGAGGGAGGAGGCGGATGGTCCCTGCTTCCAAGATTTTTACGAACAATCGTTAAAGAAATCAAACTTTTTTTTTTGTCTTTTTTATTTTTTTTTCTTCCCTTGTGCAGAGGCCGGAGAGGTCCCTTTGATCTGCGAGGCCTGGCGTGCTCCGAGTCCGCACGCCGGCTGTTTGCGGGGAGGGGGCTCGGCCGCCGCGGGAGCCTCCGAGCCGGGACATGAAAGCGGGGAAGGAAAAAAAAAATATTAAAAAAAGACAGAAAAAAGACCTAAAAAAAAAAAAAGGGACGTCCAGGGTACGGGAGATCGACCGAAGGGCTTAAATATTTCATATTCCTGGAAGCTGTCAAGGCCAAAAACAACAACACGCCTCCCGCCTCCCCCGGAGTGTTTGCAGAGGGCAGGAGCGTGTGTGCGTGCGAGGGACCGGGAGGCTGCGGGGGGGCGGGGGGTAGAGAGGGTCATAAATTTTCACTTGTAATCAATCAATAATTAACTAATAGCGGAGCGTGGGCCGAGCGCGCCGGCGACAGCGGGTGCCGGGCCCGCCGGGGTGTCGGTGTCGCGCTGCCCCCCGGGCGCTGCCGCTGCCGCTCCGGGGAGCGCTCCGTGCTCCTTCCATCCCCGCTCCTTCCATCCCGCTCCTTCCATCCCGCTCCTTCTATCCCCGCGGGGCGGCCGCAGCCCCGCTTTCCCAGAGACTTTGGACTCGGGGCTAAAACTCCCGTGGGTTAAACTCAGCCCGGCTCCCAGCAGAGCCTGCGGGAGCTGCCGCGCTGCCCGCCCAGGGGTCGGGGTGGGGGGTGTGGGATGCTGGCTCCCCCCACCCCAGCACGCCCCGAGTTCCCCCGAGTTCGGGGCGTTCTGTGCCCCCTCCCACGGGCCGTGGCTCCTTTCGGGGGTCTCGGGGCGCTGCTCGGGCTGCCCGAGAGGTGGCGCCGCCGCCCCGCCGGAGCCCCCCCGCCGCCGGCCACCCCCACCCAGCGCCGGGTCGCCTGCATCAGCCATAAAACCATTGAGGATATCAAGACAGGCGCCAGGTGAGTAATAGACAGGATAATCCACAGAGATTGCTCGCTGTTTACCTCCTTCCACAAGCGCCACAAGAGTTACTCATTAACGTTACTATATACAAATAAGATACACAGGAGATAAAGCCATTTGCAAGTCAGAGTTACACCTGCGGTACACGGATTTCTTGCAAGGGCATGGCGAGGGGGAGGTCAGCATTAGGCCCGTGGAAAAGTGAGGGTTTGAAGCAATCAGGCTGCACCCTCAGCCTTACAAAGAATGAATGGTGAGCTCGGGGGTTGCGGCGCCCCGGGGCTGCCGGTGCCTGCCTGGCTTGCGGGGCGGCTCCTGGCTGGCAGGACAGCGAGATGGGCAAGGGGGGCCTGGGGTGGGTGTCTGTTGCTTTCCTCCTGACCATCAGCAGTGAATTCCTCGCCAACCAAGACATTTTCCCCACTCATACACAGATCAGAGCGGCTCTCCCCCTCTAAGAGCCGTTTGGGGGACCAGCAGCTGAGAGAGGGAAAAAATTGAGGTCCCCGCGTGATTGCTGAAGGCAAAGGGATGGGGCGAGGGGCCGGGGTCTGTCATGGACCGGAGCCTCGGCGCTGCCGCTGAGGCCGGAGCTCAGCGCAGAGGGGAAAGCTGCTCCCCGGGCGGGGATGGCTGTCCCAGGGCTCTGTCCCGCCGTCCTGCTCCCCTCGGCCCCGGAGTCCCCGTCCCGGAGCGGCTCCAGCTCCCACCCGTGTGGAGGATCCGTGTGGGGCTGCAGCCTTCGGGCCGGGCTGCCTGCACAGCCGCTGCCTCCTTCTTCGCGTGGATTTTTTTTTTCTTTTTTTTTTTTTATCATTTCTTTGGCCCGACCTGCCACCACCTCTATCCCCGAAAGCCCCTGCTCGGCCAGGCCAGCTCAGGGGAGCATCGGCTCAAGTGACATTTCCAGCAGCCGTCACCTTGGGCCATCCGAAGGTGGGGGAAGAAGAGGGAGACAAAAACTCCTGCTCAAACTCAGCCCAAACCTTTCTGCCGCTCAAACATTGTGGATTTAAACAAAACCCCCATCCCCAAGCTGAAATGGGAAGGGTCCCGCCGTTCCCCCACGAAGGGGAACAGTTTCATGTTCGTGGGGGAATTTTTAAATTAAAAAATCGGGAAAAAAAAAAAAAAAAAAAACCTACAACCAAAAAAACCACAACTTCACGGCCACTTTTACCCCCTGGATCTCCCTTTATCTCGCCGGCGCAGGAACCGGGGGCTGCGGGCCGAGGGGCAGGCAGAGCATAAAACAGGATACAGGCTGGAAGTACATCCTTATAATATTTATTACTGGCGGACGATGAATCGCTTTTCAATATACGGGCCACTAACTGTTGAAGGGATGGGGGGAAAAAAAATCTCATTAACAAGAAATATATATGTTCTGCTAAAGGATGTGCTCATAGACTGGCAGAGGTACAGCAGGGGCTGCCAGCTCTCCTCAGCTCTCCTCTCAGTGACCTCCCAGGCCACTGGTCCAGCCTGGATGTCTGTCCCCGTTCCAGCCGTTTTCCAGCTTAATCTCGATATATCACGAGCCCAAGGGCAAAAAGGGGCGATTCCAATAAAAGGGGGAGGAAATAGATATTAAAAACCCCATGTATTTCCAGGTGATAACTAACTGGGAAAGCCAAATCCTCTGCTCGGACGGGAGAGGAAAACGAGCCCAGCAGCAGCATCAACTCCTGAGCACTTTACCTGGAAACTTTGAAGGAGGGCTCTGCATTAAAATTTAACCAATCTATTCTCTAATTCTTCACTTTTGCGTTATTAATTTATGACAGATAAAAGCATAGCTGAGCCTTTCTCATTAACTTTTCAAACGCCACTTAATATTGTTCCATTAAAAGGGGTGACTTTAGTAGCCTCTGGATCGACTTTAAAAGCGAGAGGGATAAAGACGGAAAAGGTACATTAAACAGCTTGCTTAAAACTCGTCCTTCCCCCCCAACAATTCCAATGACACAATCTCGACTGGTTCGTACTAGCTCCTTGCAGGAGAAATATCTTAATATTGGGAACGGGAAAGGGGGTGGAGGAGAAAGGCAGAAGAGGGATATATATCTTTCAACCCCTCCATCCTCCCAGGCACTTCGGGGAGGGTTGGGGTGAAGGCATTTCACAGTACGCCCAAGACATTTCAATAAAAATTTATTGAAACTTCAGTGACTTTTAAAAGGGGGGGGGGGAATTACAGAAAAAAAAAAATAGCAAGAACTTCTCAACATTTATATAACACAAAATATACCTTCATTTTTTTTTTTCTTTGAACCAGCTCTGAGCACCTGACTTTCAACCCAAGAAAATATGCACTCACTCAAACAAAGACAACAATAAGCACAGTAGTGAAACTCCATTGCGGGGTTGTTTTCTGATGCACTGAGGAAACGGGCAAAAATAATAAAGTACAGAAAATCCTAGAATCTTCACCACTTTTTTTTTTTTTTCTCTCAAGCCACTGGAGAAGCCTGTTGTCGTGTATAAACATATATAATTTTGTGGTTGTTGACATTTTGAACACCGAAGAAATCGAGGATTAAAAGCTACCATGGCACACTGCTTTGTCTTTTTCTCTCTTTGATTTTTTTAAGGTCTTTGAATAATTTGGTTTCTTTCTGCTTTGCCTTTTGCATTCGGCTCCTTGACCAAAGGACGAGGTTTTCCTGGGCTGAGCTCTGATTTAGAAACGGAGCCCTCACAAATGGGGGAATTTCTCCTCTGGGTCGGGATCTATGTTTAAAGGAATTACCAACTTGAAATGAAAACGACTAAAAATAAAAACAGAAGGAAAAAAAAGAACACCGCTGCAGTCGTATTTACAGAGATATGTACAATGTCAATAAATTAAAGTTTAATTTCGAGTATTCATATTCCACGTATTTACAAGAGTTATCAAATAATTACATAAATACTTTGTTTTAATAATAGTGTCCACTCTTTTCTTCTTCTCAGTATGTTAAACCTTGTTATTGCATATACAATTAAAGAGGGAAAGCTGTGATAAATCTACAGTCGAGCTACAGAGGTTTTTAGATAAAATAAATTCACTTTTTTTTTTCTTTCCAACTACACGTCTTATTTTTGTTGCTACAAGGGAGGATGTTTAAGGTAGAGGGACAAAGGTCTTATTTTTGTTTTTATTATTATTAATAATAATTTTTTCCCTGGGATTTGAAACGAGCATTAAAAATAAACAACAAAACCCCACTGAATTAAAAATATCACCACCCCCCCTCAAAAAAAAAAAAAAAAAAAGCAGACTACTCTGGAACATGCAAAAAAAAAAAAGCCACCAACTGGCTCTCAGACATCACAATAATATTTTAAACACACAGCTTCCCTTAATATCGACTAAGGGGGTTGTGGTCAACAACCCGCCCAGGAAACAACTGTTGAAGAACCAATACGTGAGTTAGTTACACACTTTTCTTTCGGAGAGAAAAAAATCACTTCTCTTACTTTATTTTTATTCATAAGTTTGTTTGATTTTTTTTTGTTTTATTTTTTTCTTTTAGTTTTTTTTCTCTTTTTTTTTCTTTTTTTTTTTTCCGGTGTGTTTTGGTTTTGGGTTTTATTTTTTTTTTACACTGGTAAAAAAGAAAATTAAAGGAGGATGCCACAAACCCCACCGGTGCCTCGATCCCTGTGAGGAGCCTCCGACCCAGCGCTCCCCCATCCCCGACCCTTTTTTCCCTGCTCCACCAGATACCTTTTTGTTGCTAAACGCCGCGGGATTTTATATGTTAAAAAAAAAGAAAATAGAAGTCGGAAGGAAAAAAAAACCAAAATAAAGAAGGGGGTAAAAAACAAACACTCGCGGGGTGGAGGATGTGGTTTCTTTCAAACAAAGTGCACTGCGAGACGGATTTGAAATGAGCTCCCGGAGGCCGGGGGGTTACGGGGAGCCGCTGCGGGATCTGTCCTGCTTGGGGTCGAGCCCGCTGACCAGGCGCTGGATGTTCTGCAGTTCGCTGGTGGCCGCCTCCTTGTCCGCGCCCAGCTTGGGGGACAGGGACACGGAGCCGGACGAGAGCGTGGAGGAGCGGCTGGTGAGGTCCGAGGCGGAGTCCAGGGGCACGGAGCCGGGGCTGGCGCTCAGCCCGCCCGCCTTGGCCTCTCCGGAGCCGGCGGCCAGGCCGGGCAGGGCGGTGGTGAGGAGGCTGCTGCCGTCCGACAGCGGCACGGGCAGCGGGTAGGGGCTGTAGCGGAGCCGCGGCCGCACGGCGCTCAGGAACGGGTGCCGGTGCACCGAGCTGGAAGCGGCGCTGGAGGCGGCGGCCGCCGCTGCCATGTAGGTGTAGGGGTAGGGGAAAAGGCTGCCGAAGGGAGACATGGCCAGGCCCTGCGGGAGGGGAGGAGAGAGAGGAAAGGGTTACCGGCCCGCACGGCACCAGGTGCTGCCCCGCGCACGCAGCTGCCGGGGGTGAGAGCTGTGCTCCCGCTGCCCCGGCCAGAAACACGGGGGCGATGGGGCACACCCTGCCCGGGCTCTGCCCTGCACGGCCCCGCTCCCACCGGGGGCCAAATGGCCGTGGGGTCTCTCCCCCACTCTCCCCCCGCACCGGGAGATTCTCTTGCGCCCTTTACCCGCAGGTCCAGCCCCCCTCCCGCTCCGCAGGGCAGCCCCGGGCACATCCCCCCCGACAGCGGCTCCGCTCCGCGGGCCGGGACGCGCCCCGGGGCTCTGGAGGACAGCGGGGAGGGTGGGAGAGCTCAGGGAGATCACGCTGGGCCACCCTCCCCGCCCACAGCTTTCCCTCCTCCGACCTGCTGCCAGGCCCCGTGACCGGCCCCGAGAGGGGCTCTGGGGGGGACACGGACGCGGGGAATTTCAAGGAGGTGCCCGCTGCCCCCCCCCGTCCCCAGGCTCGGAGCCCCCCGGCCCGGAGGGAACGCGGTACCTGTGAAGCCAGGACGTGCTGCTGCAGATGGAAAGGCAAAGCAGCCGCCGATGCTCCCGAGAGTCCCTGGGCCGCCGCCGTGGCCATGACCGTGTTGTCCAGTCCCGAGACCCCGGCGGACGCCCCCGAGACGGTGGCGAGGAGGGGCCCCATGCCCGCGGCCATGCCCGAGAAGGCTCCCCCCATGGCGAACTGCCCGGGGTGCAGCAGCAGCGGGTGCCCGTTCCCCAGCGGGTTGAAGAACTGCTGGCCGGCCAGGGCAGGGGGAAAGCCGAGGTTCTGCAAGTGTCCCTGGCTCAGGTGGGCCGTGCTGTCGGTTTGGACCGTCAGGGGGGTGAAGGGCTCTTTCCCCAGCAGTCGGTTCTCATCTACTTTGGGGCCGTCCCTGAGGGGGCTTTTCAGTTCCTCGCCGCTCAGGCTTCCCCCCCGGGTGCTGGAAGAGATGGTAGCCGGGCTGTGCCGGGAGTCCGGAGGGGCTTTCTCAGTCCTCTCTCGGCTCCGACTGCCTGCCGAGTCCCCGGGGAAGAAGTGGCTTTTGGAGGGGCTGCCGCCCTTGTCCCGGGGGTCGTCCCCCGCAGTGGCAGCGGAGCTGGCCGGCGCTGGGGTGGCGGCGGTGGTCGTGCTGATTTTGCCCGACTCGTTTCCTTCTAGCAAGGGATCGTCTTTGCTGTCTGCATCGCTGTCTCCCTCGCTGGGGCAGAGATCTGCAAGACAAAGGGGGCCCGGGGCTGGGATCCGGCGCTGCACATCCCGAAATCCCCACCGGGCTGGGAGAGGGGGCAGAGACGCTTCCTGGCCGGCCAGAGGTTTGTGTGGAAATCCTTCCTTTTCTTTATTATTATATAAATAAATACAGCCCCCGGCTCCCACCGCCCGCCCCGTCCAAGCCAGCCCGAGTTTTTCACAACGCAGCGAATTTGGCTGCGAAACAAAGCAGCGGCCCAGAGGAGCGACCCCCCAGCCGGGCGGGCCCGGGGCCAGCAGCTCTGCTCCCCGGAGCTCCCCGGGGCTGCCGGAGCCCCCAGGGACCCCCCCTTCCCTCCCCGGCTGCAGCGGGGGTAGAGGAGGAACGGGACAGCAGCAACCTCGGGACAGGGCTGGAGGGCCTTGGGGATGAGTCTCCTACAAAGTTTTCCAAAGTTTTCATCCCTTTCAACGGGCAAACTTTGCAAAGGCTCACAGGGACATCCCGCAGCCGTCTTCATCACGCCCTAGGCCCCCCTTCTCCCCAAACACATGCACACGGCTTCCCTGGATTCCTCTGCACTTCATCTCCTAATTTCAGCGCCCCAGGTGCGAAGCTCTGCTTTGCTTTTCGGGTCCCCTCCCGGCTCCCCTCCCCTCAGCTCGGCAGGCCTTGAAAAAAAATGAGTAAAGCAACTACAAAAAGGAGGTTGTTTCCTCCTCCCCCTGCCCCCCCGGCCCGGGATGGATTAATACATACGAGAGAGCTGCAGACAGCTCCCAACCCCGCACGGAGAAACCCAGGGTGACTTTTCTATAACAAAGTTCGCGACTGTATCCAGGGGAAAGATCCTTCCTCTAGTAACAGATTCAGTGAGGGATATTAATGGAGTGACTCCAGTTTTGAACTTTTGCCCCGTGGTCTGTCTTTGCTCCCTTGACTCGGAGCTGGCTCCTTTCTGAACCAAAGAGGGGAGGGATGAATGTGCAGCAAGGGGAGAGGGAGGCTGGGAGGGAGAGGGAGAGGAAGAGTGAGGAAGGCAGAGAGAGGAGAGTGAAGGGGGAGAAGGGAGGAGAGGGAAGGAAAAAAAGAAAGGAAACAAGAAGAAGAGCAAGGGAAAGAAGGAAAGAGAGGGCAGAAAAACTAAACAGAGAAAGAATAGAGAGAAGAGAGCAAAGAGAAAAAACATGAGAAAAGAAGGGAAGAGGTAAGGAAAGAAGGGAGGAAGGAAAACAGGCCAGAGCCAGAGGGCAGTGGTGCAGGCCAGGATTTGCCACCACAGAGCGGGCACCCAGGCTCTCCCAGAGGAGACCAGGGGCCACAGCTCTCACCTTTGAGGCTGGAGGTGCCCACGGCAGGCACGGCAGGACAGGAGGACTGGGCAAAGCACTTGAAGGCCGTCTGCTCATTGGACGACTCGTCCGAGGTGGGATTCTCCTTCTTCTGCCTCTCATCGTACACCCGCATGGACTGCAGGGTCAGCTGCTTCCTGCGGGCACAGAACCCGCTGGGAGAGGGTCCCCAGAGCCCCCCGGGACCCCCCCTGCTCCCCAGCCCCTCCTGCAGCTCCCATCGGGGCACCAGGAGCACGGGGGAATTCAGAGCCACGGTCCCCTCGAGGAGGAGAGCGCGTTTCTGGCAGGCAGGGCTTGGCTGCTAATGAGAGGAGTTTTCTTGGAAGCGTGAGCAGCTCCTCAGCGAGGGCTGATATTAAAGACAAGGGGCGGAGGGGAGAGGGAAGCATTCCCTGGAGATTAGCTTTTAAAAGGCAAGGATGTTCCAGAGATATGAGCCATCGTAATGGTTGCTAAGATTGCTAGGAAGTGGTTATTTTGTTAGGCACTTTATGTAATCTTTTCACCAACAATTAACCCGGAGTAAAAAATCTATTTATATTTAGAGAAATTAGAAATCATTTCCGTCCTGTGGCTCCAGCGCTGGCTTTATTTTCACACTGATGGACAAGAGGAGCTGGCGTGTGCATGTTTGTGTGTGTGCTGGGCAGGGAGAGAGGCTTCTTGGTTTACACCACGTTTTCCCCACCTTTTTATTTTGTTGTTTGTTTGAAAAAAGAGAAACAGATCTATTTATTCATTATCTAACCCCCTGTGCAAATGGCTAAAATATCTTGTCTCCTGTAACACAACAAAACAGACATATCCCCCATTAAAGGAAAAAAATTGTCCCTTTTTTCTCCCTGTATTTTCTCCTTATATTAAAAATAAAAGTCTCGAGTCCCATTATAAACAGTTCTGTCTGCCTACCTGGGCCACAAACTCTGTCCTGCTGCTTTTGGAAAAAATAAAGACTCTTCTATCATTAATTACTTCCATATTCATGAGATATCTCTGTCCAAACAGTTCATTTCTGTGTTTCTCCTCTATTTCTGTGTTTCTCCTCCATTTCTGTGTTTCTTTCTGTGTTTCTCCTCCATTTTACTCTTTTCCAGGCAATCCCCAGAAAAATGCCAGAGGAGATTCAAGCAGTGCTCAGCCCTCACTTGTCCCTCTTCTCCAGTCCCACATCCAAACTACACTGTAATATTCCCTCTCAAATTTGTAAGGGAAAGCTTTTCTCTAGCAATATTTGCTCAATGTACTGCACTCCCTTTGGCCAGTCATCCCCTGTGACGTGAAAACTAAACGTGGAAAGCAGGAAAGAATTCCCATGCAATCCGTTTGACGCTATTAACGCCAAGATCCTTATGGATTTTGGCGGGGGGAAGTGTGGTTTGGAGGCAAGGCAAGGTGATTTTGACCTCTGCTCGTGTTCTGAGCTTAACACATGCAAACCAAACGAGGCGCCTGCAAAGAATCCAGCCAGACTCACCTCTTTTCCCTCCTTCCATTCCCGGTGTCCCGAAAACCTTTGGCAAAGGGGTTGTTGTCAATTTTTAATTGCGTGATCTATAGGATAGAGAGAAAAAAAAAATAGCCAAGGGATTGGGGCAGAATAAGGAGATTTTTGTGTTATAAAACAACAGCAAACCCCACTCTTCCCAGTTCCCCTAGTGCTGGCAGGAGTAGGACAGGGCAGGGGGCAAAGGTCCCTGGATTTTGGGTGAATCCATGTGTTTTCCAAGCTGTTTGGAGGCAGCTCACCCCCAATCCCCCACCGGGCTGGCCGGTGACCTGGACCGTGGTGGCAATGAAAGAGCCCCGTGTTGCTGCCACCACATTGGAATTAATTGAGCCATGCAATGAGATCCATGCAAGTTATGCCTGTGCTTAAAACTCTTTAAATACCATAATTAAACCGCAAAGGAATCATACCCACCCCCTCGCTATAATAAAATACTTTATATAATCGCATTATGCTCCATGTGTGTTGGGGCGCCAGGGTTGCCAG
This sequence comes from Agelaius phoeniceus, assembly GCF_051311805.1. Taxonomy (NCBI): domain Eukaryota; kingdom Metazoa; phylum Chordata; class Aves; order Passeriformes; family Icteridae; genus Agelaius; species Agelaius phoeniceus. The sequence goes on along the minus strand of NC_135282.1, from coordinate 9,495,718 downwards.
CAGCCAGCTCATATTTTTTGGGGGGTTGTGTGTGGAAGTTTTTTGGTTTGGGTTTCCTGGGGGTTCAGGAATGGCTGTTGGGAGGGATGGGGGGTACGGGGCATCCCGCAATGCCGGGTGCCCGTGCCTACGGTGCACGAAGCCGAATTCACAGCCCGGCCGGAATGTGAACAGGATGCGAGCAGTGGCAACAGGAACGCCGCCTCCCCACCGCTCCATTCCCGATCTCGGGCCGGGCTGCAAGCACAGCGATCCCCAATTTAGGAGCAGAGGGTGACCCCGAAAAGGAAACTCCGAGTGCGAGCAGGAGCGGCCCTGGCTCCCGAGTCACGCTCCGCGCCGCACACACGGGAGCAGGAGGGAGCAGGAGGGAGCAGGAAAACCCCACTGCTAAAACCAGCGGGACTTTTAATCCAGGTGCTCCCGGCCGTGCCTTCTGCTCCCCCCGCGCCCAGCCGAGGGCTCCCCGCCGCTTCCGCACGCCGCTTCCCAGCCGATTTCATGGCAATCACACAAATATGCTCATTTCTGTCCTTCAACCCTGCCGCCCCCAGCTGATAGAGCGGGCCGGCCAGCCCTGCTGATAAAGTCCCAAAGCAAAGTCTACTCTCTGTACACCCATTTTCTTTCAGTTTCCTTGCAAGTGCCTGGCTGCAGAGAGAGAGGAAAATAGCCCGAGCCCCGAGGGGGAAGCGGTTTTTTGGAGACCGAGGGCAGAAGGGTACAGACCCCCCCTTTTCAGCCCCGATTTTTTTACGGTGAAGGATGAGAGGGGCAGAGAGGGGCACAGGGGAGCTGCAGCGAGCGGCGCTGCGCATCCAGAACCTCTGCGCTCAACGCAGGCGAACGCAAAGTTGTAATTCACAGACAACAAAAAAAATCAAAGCCCCTTTTTTGGCTCCTTCCCTTCCTTGCACTTGACTTAATAATCGTAAATTCGCCGTTTGCCACTCTCCTGAATATACCACCTTCATCGCAAGCGACAATAAACCAGCAGCAATGGAAAGGCAGCGTTTGCAGCGCTGCAAAACTTTCTCACACGGGCTTTTTCAGCCCTTCCAGCTAAATTCAAGCGAGATACCCCTCTCTGACCAGAGCATATTTCTGCACCACAAAAAATAGTAAAACACTGCAGGATGCAAAAAAAAATATCATAATATAATAATAATAGGAACCAGACGTGCGCTCCAGCCTTATTGCCAATTGCTGTTAAAGGAGCTAAAACAGCACAAAGGCCAGGAAGAATTACAAAATCTCAGCCCCGCTGCTCTCCCCACTCTGTCTTTCGACACACGGAGCCGAGTCTTTTTTATTAATTTTTTTTTTCCCTGATGCATCTTAGATTAAATCCACACTAAGAGCAGCAAACCCCACCCCATCCCTTTCCTCATACTGGGGAGGGGAAAAAAAAGGTAGAAAACCCCTAAACAATCTCCCCCTCACCCCAAGTCCTCCCTCCTTTTAATTGCCTTCCCCGATGTCGGTATTAGGAGAGTGCTCGACCCCCTCCCCCAGCGCCTTCCCCGAAGTTGGATCAAGGAGGTTTTGGGGGAAAAGATGAAGGGGGAGAGAAAGAGAGAGAAAAGCAGGATGGGCTTCGTGAGTTTTAAGGGAACAATGCAGAGTAAAAGTTCTCTTAAAAGCCAAAACACGTAAAACAAATCCTCTCTTAATCTCCTTACCTTATCATTCTGGTATGCGGTCACTGCGATGAATTCAGTCTCCGGGAAAACGTAGGTCCTGAACGTGCTGTAAGGAAGCTTGAGGATATCGTTGGCTCGGACGATGTGGAACCGGGGCTGGTACTTGTGCATGGAGTTTAAAATGGTCTGGGGGGGGCAGCGGCCGGCAGCAGAGAGGGCAGGAGGGGGGGAAAGAAGACGGTCAGCAGGAGCAGCATTTCCCCAGCCATCGGCACTTTCTCTTGCTAATTTGCCTTCCCTCTCCTTCCTCCCCTCACTCCTCCTCCCCGCCAAGCACACTCCAAACACACGCACACGCCTCGCAGCATCCAACTGAAAGTACTGACAGCTCCAGCTCGCCCGGGTTAGGCTCTCGCTGGACCTCTCGAAGGAGAGGAGAGAGGGGGGAATCCCCTCAGAGCTCTGCTCGGAGAGGGGGAGAACCCGTTTGGGCTCCGGCAGCAATGTCTTTTGATTTCAAAGTGTAAAAAAATAAAATAAAATCAAGTAAAGCAGGAGCAGCAGCTACAGTTGCAACACCACCACGAGAGCCTCGGCTCGGTCTAATTGCGTGCCCCAATTCACTTAAGGCCTTCTGCGAACGGCAAAAATGTATCGTTTAATCAAATCACAGCAGCAAATGCAATCTTCGGCACATTAGAGATCCCTTGGCCGCGGCCACCACCAGCGAGCCCCGGCTCCGAGGCGGAGGCTTTCCCAGGAATAGAAAGAAATGGCCAGGATCGACAGAGCACTTATCAGCAGGTTTGTTTGATTTCACTCTCAGGGTAAGTTTTTATCTCTGCACACCCGGTAAATGTAAAGGAGTGGATAGACATGAATGGGCAACTTGACCTCTGCTTTTGGTCCCTGTTTATTTTCACTCCGGCTTGCTTTACATTATCCAGATTAATATAGATTTAAACGTTTGCGTACTTAGGCCTTTAAGCCCTTTATACACATATGCATATCGTTTTCCTACGCTTAGAAAGTGCGATCGACTTTATTAAAAATATATATAGATATATAAAGTCACCGCAGCTCTGAGAAATATCGAGTTGCGCTGCTCTGGAAATGTATCCCTAAAGTTAACGCTGCATGGCACGGGGAGGTTACAGAGCAAACTCCAGGCTTTAATCCTGACCCCAGCAGGAGGAAAAATCAAGGACTGTTATAACCCGGCCAGATGCCCGTCCCCGGGTGCGTGGGGAGGTCTTTCTGCCCCGTTTTCCCCTCATTTCGGCCGCCCGCCGGAGCTGCCAGCGGGACCTGCCCGGCCGAGCAGCCGCCGAGTTCCAGGCACACCCCCCGGGACCCCCTGCTCCGGCCAGGGGCGAGGGAGGGGAAAAGGGGGGCAAAGGAAGGTGTAAAAGGCACTCACAAATCCGTGCTTGTCAGAGATGTTGTTAGTGAGCTTCAGCTTGTGAAAGGTGACGACTTTGGACATCCATTGTTCGCCGGTGGCCGGGCTGTCCGGGTGGATGTACATTCTCTTTGGCATTTCAGGGTCAGCCTTGCCGGCTACCATCCACCGGGAATTATGGAATTTGTACCTACAATCATCAGCCGCCACAATATCCATCAATAAAATGTACTTGGCCTTTTTATCCAGTCCAGTGCATCTCACTTTAAATGGAGGAAACATTCTCCTATGGGCAGAGGGGGGAGGGAGGAAGTGGGGGGAAGAAAAGACAAGAGAAAAATAAAATGAAATTAATTACAGCGTTTAAATAAGCTTCTGGATTTTGGTAGCGTGTCTACCAAGCGACTTCTTCAGCTCTCAAAAGCAGCAAAGTCTGTGTCCAGCAAAAAGAGGTTTCCTCTCCTCCGCCCCCCCCCCCCCCCCCGCCCGCCCCCAGCGAAAAGGTTTCTCAAATGCTTAAAAGTTGCAGGAGAAAATGGTCCCTGGATGAGAAAGGTACACATTCCCTAGAAATCAGCAGGCGCCTACCTCTCTCTGCCATTCCTAAACAGCAAAGGCCCATTTGGAGCTCTCTGATCTCTCATTAGTTTCCTTTTTGCCTGCTAAACAAAGAAATGGGAGCTGATCGCACCCCGATAAAATAAATCGTCTGAACTATTTCAACCCAGGCTCCCGATAAAGTGCGGAGTTTTACACTTCGCAGACGAGAATAAAAACCCCCAGCGAGGGCAGCGTGGCTGCCGGGGCTCTCCCCGTGCTCCGGCCAGCCGGGGATCCCCCCCTGTGCCCAGGGTTCTCTGCAATCCCCGCTCCCCTCCGCTCCCAGCTCCGGCTCCAAACTGCAACAGGATACCACAAATTTGCTGTTTATTATATCGAGTGGTTGGCATTCAGCAAATCTCAACTTAAAAGGAAACACATGACTTTGCAACATGTAAGAGCTCTTAATACTGGCCGAGGCTTTCACGCAAAAACTTTTGACCACAATTAACAGAAAAAACTTCGGGAAAGCAGTAAAACGGGCGAGGAGAATTTTTTTTCTCCTTGCTGCTTTTAAGGGCTTCTATTTATTTTTTTTCCCCTGAGCCTGTAGCCTGCAACTGGTGCTTTGCAAATAGGCGAAGCTCCAGTAAGGCAGCTGAAGGCCATCTAAGAAGACTTTTCAGGAGTGGCTTCCTCGAGTAATTCTCCTGGCAAATCACATGAGGGGAGTTTGGGAGGTTTCTCAAAGAGCCCCTTAGAAAAACACCCGGGTGCAAAGGAGGTTTTCACCCTACGTATCATCACAGCAATAGGTAGAGTTGTAAAAGAGTCCAGATGTCAATGAGTAGCGAATATAGAGAGAGATTTCAGACGGGTAAACCTATAAAAAGCAGAAATGCCGAGCGTGGACGCGCCGTGTGTGTTCATTCATTCCCACGTGAAGGTTACATAAATACAGGGACAGGCAGCGCGGAGCTGCAAACCCTTCCCTGCCACTCCTGCAGCGGCTGCAGGACGGCTGGGGAGTTTTGTCAGCTTTTCTGTACATTTCCAGACATAACCAGCCAGCACAAACCCAGCCGAGATCCCAGCACAGAGAGAGGCACAGCCTGACACGCCGAGCCTATCTGCCCTCCTGCCCCAGCAGCAGCCAGACGCCTCTCCAAAGGATTTTTCCTTCATTCCCCTTTCTTAAGGAAGAAAATCTGTGTGTAGCGAGGCTGAAAACCAGGCCATCCCCTTTGCCAACCCCAAATTATTTTCTTCCTGCTCCCAGTCTTCTCCAGCAAGCATTAAGCTACTGAACCATGAAGGGACCCTCTCACCCCCTGCACTCGCTCATGCTGAGCAGGGCCGGGTCGCGCTTGGGCTTTTCCCGGCAGCCTGGTGCCCCAGACGGGCTCGGATCTTCAGCTGCCTAAAGCTTCCCAGAACTGCAGGTGAAAGGAGATTTAGGGAGGAGAGAGAGCCTTGCCCTGCTGGGGTGCAGAGACTGAGGGGTGGGGGACAGAGGGGGGGGAAAAGGCACGAACCCCCGACCCAGACCTACCTTCCCGATTTGGTAATCACCATCTCTGTGCCTCTTTTATGGAATTGCTCCCAAAGCTCTTTAGCTTCCAGATGCACTTTCGGATCGTCTTCTACTTCTTCTTCTGGCTCCAGAGTTTTTAAAGGCCTCAGATGGGCTGCTGCCTGGTGACCCAGGGAAGAAAAGGGAATACCAGTCTCTGCAGCCCCCACTAACTGATCCATGATGGGTTTAGCCAGAGCCCCGGGAAGGGACAGGGCGGCTGCCCCGTTGGGAGGCAAAGCCAGAGCCGGGAAGAAGGGAGGCTGATGTCCCAGCACAGCGCTCATGGCAAAGTCCGGTGCCCGGTGCGGTAAAAAGGGATGATAAGCCATGCTTGTCCCAGGGATTACTGGATCTCTCATCGGTAAATTCATCCACTCCACTCCTCGGTCTTCCTACTGCTGGAGTAGTCCCGGAGTGGTTTCTAACAGCACATCACGAAGAAGAAAAATTAAGATAATAACAATAACAGCAATAAAGCACCAAAAAAAAAAAAAAAAAAAAAAAAAGGGTTGGGGGTAACAAGCTCTAAACAGCACAGTACATGAGGGAGAGGCAGAACTTCTACAGCCTACAACTTCCCGAGCCGGGGCACATCCCCAGCCCTCGGGACAGCGGATTAACAGGATTGTTCATTATTACTCTTGCTTTTTCTCGTGTTCTGTCTCAGAGGCTTTGTTTTGCTTTTTAGTTGTTTGCGTTTTTTTCCTGAGTGGAAGTCCTTGTGCTGGAAAAGAAACGCCGAAGAAGGGAAGAAAAAAAATCCACCGGATTCGCTGTCTGCTCCTGTTGCCGCAGAAGAGCTGGACAAACTGAAATCCTTTTTTTTTTCTTCTTCTTTTTTTCTCTTAGTCCCAATCCCTCTTCTCTTCTTCCGTGGCGGAGGGTGACGGCTCGAAGCTGGGTTTTCTTTTAGGGTGGCTGGGTCTCTTCCCCCTCCCCCCCACCCCTCCACCTTTCCTCCGTACGGTCAGGCTGCAGAGCAGAGGCTGGGGAAGGAGGGAAAGCAGAAAGAAGCAAACAAACCCACCCCCCCTCGCCGGCCGAGGAAGGCTCCTGAGCAACCTTCAGCAGCAAAAACTTGTAGGGAAATCTCGTTTCCGCCTCGCCTTCCTCGCTCCCCAAGCAGGAGCTGGTCAGGGTGTCCTGATTTCCATCAGGATCTCTTCTTTCTTTCACCCTCCTCCTTTTTTTTTTTTTTAATTTATTTTTCCCCCTCTCTTTCTCTTTCGCTGTGCCTTAAAAAAAAAATCTGCCAGAATTATACTGTTGTCTCCATAAAAGAGAGAGAAAGTGAGAGGGAAAGAGAAAGGAAGAGAAAAAAGGGGGAGGGAGAAAGAGAGGAAAAGAGAAAGAGAGAGAAGAGAGAGGGAGAAGGAGCCTCTCGGCTCTGAGAATTCCCTGTGAGTCTGTGCTCTGCGTGCACCCGATCGTAGGGATGTGTTATGGGTTACAGGGGAGCTGGAGCCGCCTTGATTGGCTCTTTGACGCTTTCGGACCAATTGTGAGGCTCCATAGGCGGGGTTCTGACAGCTCGGGTGGAGGGGGACAGCGCCGAGTTATAAAAAGAAGGTGTCGGAAACTGTAACGCTGCAGCAAAGCATCACTAGTACTTCGGGCCGTGTGAATATGTCAACATGATCAGAGGGGAGGGAGCAGGGAGGGAGGAGGGAAGGGGCCGGCAGCGCCCGCCTCTAGGGGGGTGCTGGGGGCCGCCTCGCCCCCCGGCCCCGGCCTCCCGCCGCCCCGGCAGCCCCGGCACTGCCCGGCCGCTCTCCCCCGGTAGGAGCTTCCCGAGCGCCGGTAGCGGGGGGGGCTCCACGCGTGGCGCTGGGGGGGTCCGGAGCTGCGTTCCCCCCTTCCCCAAACGCCGCCGGTACCGCAGCGGGGTCCCCCCGGGTCCCCCCCGGGCCGGAGCCCTCTCGGGAGGCCGCCGCTCCGCACGCCCATCCCCGCCGCTCCCCGCAGCCGCCGCGCTGGTGTCACCCCCCGGCCGCTGCCCCCGCGCCGTTTGTCCCCTCCCCGGCAAAGTTGCTTTCTTTAAACGACACCTCCGGGCCGGGAGCCGGGCGCTTTCCTTCCCCCCGCGAATCTGGGGGTGAGCTGCGGGGCTCGGGGGCGGCTCTGCGGCTCTTCCCCCGCTCGGAGCTCGGCTCCGGCTGCTCCAGCGGCCGCGGCCGCCGCTGTTATTGTTGTGGTGGGCGGCTGGAGGCTGCGGCGGGCGGGCGGCGGCCGCCACTGGCTCAGCTCCGGCCCCGGCGGCTGCCGATCGAGGCGGGTGCGCGCAGGGAAGCGGGAGGCCGCTGGAAAAATGAGATTTCAATGTATTTATTATTCCTTTTTTTTTCTTTCTTTCTTTCTTTGGCGTTGCCGATTAAGGCCACTCGGCTGGCACCGGCGCCGACAGGGTTACGCTCCCACACCCCTCCTCTTCCACGAGGTGCGCGGGGAGGAGACGGGAAGTGCGGCTTTCCCTGCGCCCGGGCCGGGCAGCGCCGGGCGGGGGGGGCCCAGCTCCGGGTTACCCCGGGCTCGCAAGGAGCCGGCCACCCCCTGGGGAAGGAGTCACGCGTGGGTCTGATCCCATCCCACGGAGAGGGAAGAGCCGGGCAGGATCCTCCTGGGAAGTTTCTGGGGAGATATATTCCTTTGGGGGCGGTGGGTGCTGCTGGGTATGAGTGTGTGACAGTGCAGGGCAGCAAGAGGGGGCTTGGGACCGTGCGTGTCGTGGGCATGCAGGGCTCGGAGCGCCCACGCGTGTCAGGCAGGGTATCCCAGCGCTGGGAGGTGCCGAATCACTCGCCTGCCCTGGGGAGGGAGGGGGGAATCTCCTGACGCCCCCCACCCTGCTTTAAAGAGGGGAGGATAATCCTCCGGGAGCGGAGCGGGGGAGCGCGGGGGCTCGGCGCTGGCTGCGCGCAGATGGGAGCGGAACCTCTAAAGTGATTAGCTCTTCTAACATTGCATTTTTGACGCACATGGTTAAGAGCGCTTGGCGCCAGCTTGGTGAAGTCCCTGTAGTAACCAGCGTCTAGGATCGCTTTGCACCAAAATATCTCCCCTTTAGTCGGGGGTGGGGGTGAAAAGAGGAGGAGGGAGGAAAGGAAGCGGGAGTAATGCGTTCAAAGAGGATGAGGGGGGGGAAGTCTGATGTGTTTCACGAAGCCAGGAGCCTGGTTACCCGCGCAGCGCTCGGCTGCGCTGTGCGGCTGCTTATCGACCAGGAGAGCGAGTCTTTCCAACCTCTGCTCGGAACCGGTTCTCGGGTCCTGCCGCGGTGGGAACCCCCAAAGCCTCTGCCTTCCCTTTATCAGCGTCCACAGCAAACGCCCGGCGGCCTCAAGAAGTTTGCTGCAATTTACCCCAACAGGGCCGCCGCTGTCTCACGGCGACCGGGAGGTGCCCGCGGGACAAGCGCTGCCGCCCCCGGCCCCGGCGCGCCCCGGGCCCCGCGCCCGCCCCGCCGGAGCGCGCCCTCGGCGCCGCGGCACAAACCGGAGTCGCTGCCGCCCTCCGCGCCTGCCCCGCACCTTGCGCCGCGCTCCGCACCCACCCGCGCAAGAAAATAAAATGTTTGCCGCTTATGATTTCCAATTCCAGTGTCTAGCCTAATGGCGTGCAAACTTCCGCCAGTTCCGAGTGACCTCCCCGACGAAGCCCCCCGGAGACTCGTATTATGAAGGGAGGCTGCACTAATCTAAGATCAAAAGCGGGAAGGTGCGAACAGTCTTTGTCTCCCTTCGGCCGCCTCATTCCCCCTTCTGTGTGTGATAAATCTACCCTGGCGCCGACTGCGCGCTGGATGATTAATTTGCAAGCAAACAAAAGGGACCTGATGGCCAGCCATCTTAGTTAAATATTGGCCAGTGCTTCCAGCTACTTGTTAGCCTCCTCTTTGCCTGAAATAAATAAGCGAGGCGCAGAAGTAAATAAATAAGGAGAGACCCGCAGAAATGAATGACAAAGCGAAAGGATGGTATGGGAGTAAGAAAAAAAAAAAAAAAAAAAAAGAAAAAGAGATCAGGGTGGCTGACGGTGAAGCGGGAGCGGGTGGAGGTGGGAATGGGGCTGGTGGCGGGGGGAGCCAGGGTGATAGCACGCTGAGATAGCGGGCTGCCCCCGCGCCTCCCGGCCTGTCTGCAGCCTGGGCTTGCACCAAGGCCGACACTATCTTGGCTCTTCAAAGAGGCATGAAAGGTCTCTGCTGTCTCCCCGGAGAGCGGCCAGGCCGGGGCTCTCTAATCTCGGAGCACAAGAGCTAAAGGCCAGGGCGGGGGGAGCGGCTCCCACCCTCCCCAGCTCTTCTTCACTCCACCATCGCCAGCACCTCGATGGGTTTTCCCCGGCTGAATCCAGACCCCGGGTCTGTGGTGGCTGAGCGGCTGGGAGAGCTCCGCTTCCTCGGATTTCACCCTCCTAAGCAACTTTTAGCGTTTGCACGAGAGCTCGGCGCTGCAGCGAGCATTCCCCGTGCGTATGTGTTGGAGGTGTGGGAGGAGAGAGGCTTTGGCTCTCTCCCGGTGGCCTGAAGAGCCAGCTGGAGGAAGGAGGCAAGAGGAAAATAAAGGCAGCCCAGCTTTTGGGCCCACACGTCCTCTCCCAGGCCTGCGGGAGCAGCTCCGAGGCGTGTGTGCGTGCGTGGAGGGGCTCTGAGTGCTCCCCGGCCTCTGCGGAGATGCGTCGTGGGTGTGTGGCACCGGGAGGGATCCGTGCCCTGGGGCACACCGCCAATCCCCGCTCCGAAGGCAGCCCCTGAGGTGTCCCTGACACCCCCTCCATGTGCTGGGTGCTCTGCAGGAAAGAACAAGCCTCGGTGCGTGGTGAGCAGGGCCAACGTGCACAGCCTGAGTGGGGTTTTGCATCCTATCTATGCATTTCCTTATCGCGCTGCCGTTCCAAGCATCCCCAGGGGCCCAGACCCATCGTGCCTGCCAGCAGCTCTGCATCCTGCAGGATTTATCCCTCTCCTCCCTCCCTTTCCCACGGCGATGCAACCTCTGCTCCGTCTCCAGCCCTTCAGGAGGCAACACCCCGGCGTGGCCACGCTGTGTTTATCCGAAATAAAGCGCAGCAGAGGGCTGGTTTACTTTGGCAGGTTTGCAGTAAATACTGGCTGGAGCACGGGGGGCATCTGGGGAGTGGTGATTACACGCTGATTCCGGGGGAAAGTGTGCCCAGCCCCGGGCAGGCCCTTCCCCAGCCCCACAAAAGGTGTCAGGAGATGGGGGCCGTGCTGACACAGATCCATCCCGGAGTGGCACTGCAGGCCACAAGCGTAATGGAGCAGCTCCCTTAGGGAGCTCATCTATACACTTGGATTATACAAACTGCTATGGGGAGAGTGGGGAATCACTGCAGCAGTTCTTTGCCTTGCCCTTTGGCAGAGCACTTCCTCCAATTGCAAATTGGATTTCATGGAAAGCCTGGCCCAAAAACTTTAAAAAATAACCTGCCAGAGTCTAAAAAAGCATTGTGAGGCATTGAAAATATCAAGAATTAAATCTCCCACATCTCTCTCTGAGCAGGCTCAGCCCCGTTGTGTCCCACTGCAATCAAAGGGGCCGTTCCCATCTCTGTGAACAGAAGATTCCCCACCAGAGGGATCAGGCCCCTTTCCCAACACAGCCAAGGTGAGGGCTTTGCAGAGTTGGGGGAGACCCAGAGACAGCACTGCTTGTTGTAATACTGGGGGAAAAAAGAGAAGGGAAAGCACCAGCTGGAGAGGTTTCTCCTCCAGCACCTCTCCCTGCAATGCAATCCTCAGGGGAAGGCTGCTCATGGCCCAGCCTGGTGGCAGCAGTGCAGCACTGAGTGTGGCAGGGTCAGGCAGTGCTGTCCCCCAGCACAGGTCACCACACTGAGCACATTGAGCAGTCCTGCACAGCTCCCAACTCCCCTCGCTCCTCCTGGGCACCCAGAGCCTGCTCGGGATCCTGCCAGCTGCTGGCTCTGCTGGAAGCCCAAAACATCAGGACTCCAGGTGCTCACATCACCAGCCCTGCCCCAGTTCCTCCCCTCCCCACAAGATCTGTGCTCATCTCGTCCCCATCCCAGCTGCTCTGACATTCTCCAGTTGCCTCCACTTTGTCCTGGACTGGAAAAGAAAATAAAGGAGCACCCAGAGCTGCCTGCTGCAGCTCTCCCCTCGGGCCAGGCCCAGCCTCACCGACCAAGGCATGTCAGGGCACAGCAAGGTTTGGGGCTGGACCTCTTCCCTCCCAAGCTCACATCCCTTTTTACCTTTTCTGAGCCCTTTTTGCACCATTCAGCTTCTGCTTGCCACAAACCAACACCTTCTGCACTCACAGATCTGGCGACCCTTTCCACTCCCTGGTCTTACTCTTCTCACCAATGTGCTGCTGGCAGAAACAAAATGAAAGCCCTGTTTCCTCCCTTGCCCTCTCTACACCCATCCTCCTGCTTCCACCAGCGTTGGCTGAGCAGAAATTGTAAATAGAGTTCACTATTTGGATAAGGCTTTTTTTTTTTTTAATGCCCAAGCCATACATGCAGTTTGCCGCTCAGGAAGTCGCGCTAATTGTCCTTTCCTATAGTCAAACAGATCTATCTTTTCAATGCTGTCTTTGTGTCTCTGCGTGCGAGGGAGAAAGGGGGAACGAGTGGATACGTTTATTCAATTATTTAAACACACACACAACACAACAAGAGGGCCAAGGAGCGCCGGTTCCTCCCGCAGAAGCCCTCCAGCTCTCCAGACGCGGCATTGCCCCCCCACCTCCCCGCAGACCCAGTGGAACAAGGCACTCGAGAGCACCCGGCAAAGAAACCGATTTTATCTGCTTTGACCATCAGCCGTGTTCTTTAACAACCCAGAACCGGAGCCTTTCCCATCTCCACACGCCCCCCGGGCGTCTCCTCCGCGCCCCCGGCCCGGCGGGGCGGGCGCAGCTTCCCCGGGGCCCGGAGCGGGGCCGGAGCCCGGCAGGGGCTGAGCGGCACCGGGCACTCGGCAGACGCTGGGCTGCAGGTCAGGGAGGGGAGCCGGGAGCCTCTGGCACCGCCACTGACACACGCTTTGCTCCCGTTTCCTTCAAGATGCCACCAAGTCACCCGGTCATCGATTGATACCTCGGGCGGGGGGAGGACCAGCTGTTGCAAAAGGACATGGTAAATCTAATAGGGGCTGCTGTCAATAAAGAAATGACAGGGAAGAAGAATCGGCTTCTTAAAGTCTGCTGAACTAACACTCATCATGCAGCCGCGGACACGTATTCTCCATCGAAGCCTGGTATCCATTACTATTTTCCTTACTAGGTTTCAATTAAAGAGCTGTAACCCCCACACGCACACCCCAAGGCAGGGCACACATGAAAGGGACGAGGAGGCAGCGGACAACTCCAGCCAGCCCCGAGCCTCTGACGTGCCCAAGCGAATTCCCCCGGCCCCGAGCGGCCGGGCCGGGGCAGAGCCGCGTCCCTGCGGGCAGCGGGACCCGCACCGGCACCGCTCCCTCCCGCCATGGGCTGCAGGGCTGAAAAACTGCTCAAGGTGGATGTTTCCCGAGCATCTGGGCAGCAGAGGAGCTCGGGGCGCAGCCGGGAGGACGCACAGCGTGACCATGTTCCCAACGATTTCATTTCACTCTTCCCTTCTCGCGTGAAATAGATCCTAAATCATCCCCAGCTCAAAAAAACCAACCAAAAAAAACCAAAAAAAACCAAAACAAACCCAACAAAAAAAAACCCCAAACAAAAACTTAACAAACTCCACTTTTTTTTTTTTTTTTTTTTTTTTTGGGAAGGACGGAAGAACTTTATTTATTTTTCTTCAATGTCCCAGTTAGGAGGTTCGGGGCGGGAAGGGGAGGCTGGGAACGGTTTTTTTTTTTTTCCTCTCGTGGAGCCCCTCTGTACGTTTGACCCTTGGCATCTGCCTGCGAAGGGCGAGGGAAGGGCTTCACCCGCCCTCCCTTCAAAGTGGAGCTGCAAAAGGCGGCCGAAATGTGCCAGCTCAGCCCTGGGAAACTTTTGCGTAGCGGCAAATTCCTCTAAAGAACTTGACCGCTTCGGTCAGCCTGAAACCATCACCCGACGTGCAGGGCAGGGGGCTGCGGGCTCCCTCGGAGCGCCACTCCACGGGGCGTGGTGGACCGACCAAGTCCTCTTCTCCTTCCCACCGCTTCCCAACCGTCCCCACTGCCAGGGGACACCTTCCCGCGGGGGCTGAGCCGGTAGCTGAGCCCCTCACCCCCGCTTTGGGGGTGCTGACAGCCCCGCCACCAGCCCCCGGCCCGTCGGGGCACCGGCTCTCGCTGCGCTTCACCAAAATCTCCTCTACGCACTCGCACATCCACGCACGATCCAGCAAAACCCTCCGGAGATCATTTCCGTGGGGAGCACGACAAGATGGAAATAAATAATAATAGTAATTAAAAAAAAAAAGGCAGAAAAATAAATCAGGGGCTCCTCTCTGTCTCTGGGGCGTGGGAGGTTTTGTAGCGCAGTTTTATTTTAGTTTAGTATTTTGAACAAACTTCAGATTGATTTCCGGAAAGCGCAAACGCGCACACATGGGAAAGTGAAAAAACCGGTCCTTCGAGGTCATCTGAGAAGGGGAGACGGGATCTGTATCCTTCTTCCCCCTGCCCCCCGCAAAATAAAAAAAAAAAAAAAAAAAAAAGTAACAGAAGGGGAAAGATCCCATGTTTTTATAGTTTAAAAGTACTTTGAATTATTTGCTTTTAATGGCACACGTGGCTGCAGCAAAGCCGGGCTCTGCTTTCGATCTTGCACTTGCTCCTTGCTTTTCTGCACACATATATGCATGTGTGTGCATATACATCTCCAGGCTTTACAGCCCCCATTTCACGGCCAGGTTTCTCTCTCCTCGTCTCTCCACCCATTCCCCTGGACCAAAAACAAGTCCCAGGCCACTCTTGCGCCTACGGTAATTACTGTTCTGCTGGGATTCAGAAACGCGGGCAGAGCCGGCTTCTGCCACAGCGTTTCTCTGGAGCAGCAGGAGTGTTGCAAAAATTTATTAAACCCAGATGATCCAGGAGTTGGGGCAGACGGAAAAGATTTCCAATTAAAGCCGAGAGGAGCAGAATACAACCAGCTCCGCGTCGCAGGTGTAAACTGCATTTGTGCAGCTTTTGCTGCTCTTCTCGGAGCGGCTCTTTCCCTTTGCTCTAACTGGGGTTAGAGGGGAAAGGTTTGGGGTTTTTTTTTTCCCGCAGGAGATTTTGCTAGGGAGCCATCGGGCTCGGCCCGGCGCCGGAGCATCTTTCCCCGCGGTCGATGCGCGCCTGGGCGGCTCGGTGCCGGCAGCCCCCGCGGGGCCACCGGCCGCCACCTCCTAGCCCTGAAAATTCCCTGCTCACCTGTTGCTTCAGCCGCTTCTTTAATGGCATGGGCTTAAGGGGAAGCTAAAATGCTCACGAGCGATCTCGGAAAAGCGGCGGCGGGAAGGAATGATTCCAGGTAGATGGGAGATGGGGGAGGATAAAACAGACGGGGAGCCGGGGCATCGCTCCTGATCCTCGGGGTAGGGAAGGAAATGCCCTCTCACAGAGCACCGCCACTTTCTGCTCGTTTTGGTACCGCTTCTCGGCGGTGTTGGGAGCGTTAATTCCCTCCGAAAATTGGTTCATCAGGAGTATTCAGGAGCCCAAATCACGTCGTCCTCCGTGGGAGTCACCCCCCTTAAACAGCTTTTTTCTCCTTAGAGTGAGGCTTGACACACACTCCGGGCTCGGGGCACTCAACTTTCTGATGTTACAGTATAAATAATGGGGAAAAGCATTAATGAATGTTTAATCCTTGTTTTCTTTAAATACCATTAGGACAATTGTCCGGACCCCGGGTCAGGGAAAAATGCTGTTCAGTGGAGACAGGAAGGCGACGGCTTGGAAGGAGAAGGGGGGATTTGAAGAGCGAATAAGTGGGTGCATAGTGCCTGGAGCTCACCTTCTGCAAAGACAAGGTGTGATTAATGTCCGACACTTGTGGAGCCGTTTGTCCCTGCCCTGCCTCACAAATCCTGCTGCTCGTCCCCCGACAGCGAAGCAAGCAAAGCAGATTGTGAAGCCTCTGCACACTGGGACGGGGGTGGGAGAGGGGGAAAAGAGAAAGAACGTACAAGACAAGCCCGTCCCAAGAGCTGGAGTGGGCAGAGTATTACATGTACAAACATCCAAACAAGATTCGAGCAGTACAAAGCGTCGGAAAATCCAGAGCAGCCACATAAAAAGAGAAGTTAAGTAGGAAGTGGTGTAAAAGTGTTGTCATTTATTTTGCCTTCCCTTACAGATGTTCTGCATAAAGCCCTATCTTAATGAGACGGAGCGAGGGGAGGAGGGAGGGCTGAACACGGCGGGCGGGGAGGGGGCGCGGGGGTCCCGCCGAGGGCCGGGCTCGCCCCGCCGAGGCTCCGTGGGCTCCGGCCACGGGATGGCGCCGCGGCCACCGCCTCTCACCTGCGGGAGCGGGGCTCACCTGGGCGGCCCGGGCTCCCCCGGCCCGGCCCGGGCACCCCCAGGCCCGGCCCCGCCCGGGGGCGGCTGGGGCAGCGGCAGCGCTCATCCGAACGGATCGCAATAAAAGAGGTTTTAGAAGTGACAGCCAGGCGTTTATGGGCTGAGAGACAACGCGAGCCACGGGCACAGCATCGCTGCTCCCGCGCCGGGGACCCGCGGGTGAGGCAGGATAACCTGTCCTGGAGGAGGGTGGGGAGGAAGGAGGGAGAAGGGGAGAGTTTGGCCGCCGCTGTTAGCAGCTCCTGAGCTCGCCAAGAGGGACGAATAACGCGGCGGAGCAAGAGAAGCGCTGAGCTAAACTTAGGGACCGGGAAGGGAAGGATCCGTTCTTCAAAACAGCTGGACTAAAAATATCCACCCTCCCCCTCCAGACTGAAGGCTGGGTGAAGGTGTACGAGATCTAATATTTCAGGTGACATAAGAAGGGAGCAAACACCCTGCCAAAAGCATCTCTCATCCCGCACCACCTCCTCCCCCGAAATACAGTGACCACCCCTCGCCAAAAAAAAAACCCTCGAGCAAATAAATCCAAAGTCACGTCTCACTGTCACCCACCAGCCAAGACAAAAAAATAAAAGACATAAAAATCGCGTTTTGTGAGCCCTGCTCCTCCGGATCAGACCAGGAGAGGAGCCGGTCGCCCCTCGCTGCCCCCTTCCCAGGGCAGGTGCGCCCACCGCCCAACCACGATCCCACCGCGCAGCAAAGCGCCGGGGACAGTAGCTGGGTTTAAGCATAAAAAAGAGCCTGTTTGCTTCTTTATTAGTGTCGAGCCTACTCTAATTACGAGAAATCGCTGCTCTCGGGCTGAAACGACGTGTTGTCCTGTGCTTGTAAAATACATTTCAAGTAATTCTTTTCTGTCTATAAAATACAGCGTGTGTGTGGGGAATATAAATAAACTGCTGTCCATTTCTTTAATGCTATTTTAGCCAAATTGACTGGCCGGATTGGAATTCGACATAAAAGCTTTAGTTTGCAAAACATCCGCACTATAACGTCTCGGAGACAGGGCTTGAGCTCCAGCGCGACGGGCACGTTAACTGCATTAAAACCTCTCCATACATTTTCGAGCTTTTGCTTTTTTCCCCCTCTTGCAGCACATCCACTCGCTCTCCTCCCCGCCTCCGGGCGCCTGCGCCTGGTTTTCTCCAAATGAAGTATTTTACGTGATCGATGGAAGGAGTCATTTGGCCCATAATTAGGTCAATAAAATCAATGTTTATTCCTCTGATGGCCTGAAAGCTAATAAATTCCTCTTTTATATTCGCTCCCTCCGAAGATTAGAAACGAGCTGCCCCAGCCCCAGCGACAGCAGAGCGGGGTGGGCGGCAGCCCCGGCCGGCGGGGATCGCTCCGTTCCGCGCTCCCAGCCCGCCACCAGCCCAGCTCCTGGCACAAAAATAAAAGTTAATATAAAAAAAAAAATTTCCCTACTCCTATCCCTCCCCATTCGTGTTTATTTTTCAAGCCAAGCCAATTTCCAACATATCCGAATTGAGTCCAACCCCCCTGGAGCACCCCGCCATCGCGCACACGCACGCTCCGCTCCTGTCTCGCAGATAACTTTATTTCGCTTGATTCCCTTTGGAGCCACTGTTAGTAATGGACACGCAAGGTTTGAAGGCGCCTTGGAGCAATCCTATTAGACTTGGAGAAAGTAAAGCTTTTGGGACAATTAAAAAAAACCCCAAAAACCAACAAACAAAACAAAACAAAAAACCCCAACCCAAACCCGCGACAGTTTAATTTTTCACGCAGTAATAGCGAAGAAAAAGCATCGCGGTCCTAATCAGATCAATATAGAGACACACAAATCTTTGCAAAGGTTTAGCAGTTTACAGTGGGTTCCAGACCTTTGACATACATTGCGGATTAATTGGGCACTGTCAAGAGGGGGGAAGAGGAGGTGGGATTCCAGTTAATTAGTCGAGAAATGAATAAAAACTAAACATTATCGGAATTGTCTGCGGGTCCCGGTTTGTTAGTGGGGATTTGGGGATCAGCTTTTGTGTGCCGTAAATTGGATCTGAGTAGCGTGGTGCTGTCTTACACTGTCGTTTTGTGAACTGGCGACAGCTCGAGTCCATGGGAAAACTTAAAGGGAACCTGGGGCCGGTCACAGAGCCTCATTATCTCATGTCGGATACCATCTTTCGGGGAGAGCGTTTAATCAACAGTGGCACACAATCCTCCCCTCGCAACCTGGGCAAACCGCACCACCTTCCCGTCCCTGCGCCCTGCAAACGGCCCGAGAGAAAAAAAAAAACAGGGAACCCCCCCCACCCCGCTCCCTTTCCCGAGTGGGTGAAACCGTGCCAGGGGCTGGGAGGGGCGGCGGAGCTGCCGCTGCCCGCGGTGAGAGCCCGGCCGGGCACGTGGGGCTCCAAGGGCTGGGGCTCCGCGGTGCCTCAGCCCTTGGAGCTTCTTCCTTCCCCCACAGAGCCGGCCAGGAGCCGGGCCCGTGGCATTTTCCCCGCGGCCCCGCTGCCCACGACGCTTCCCGGCCGCCCTGCCGACATTCGGCTCCGCCGGCTGCTTCTCCCTGTCCCGGCCTGCTTTCCTCGGGGCAGTCACGGCTTGGCACCCGCTGGGTCCCCGGGCCGCCCCGCCGGGCAGCGCAGCCCTGCCGGCTGTCCCCCGGCCGAGCAGGGGAGCTTCCCCTCGTTCTCAGTGAATTCCCTGGCACACTCCTCCCTCCGCCTGCTCTGAAGGGTCCGGCTGGCAAGAAGAAGGGAGACGGGGAAAGAGCTGGGAACGAGCGAGGGATCCGCAGCGCCTTCCCTCCAGTCCCAGGAGCGGAGTCCTCGCGGGAGGAAAACCTCCAGCACTGATGGCGAATGTTGCTCCCGCCGTGCCCCGAGCGCGGGGGCTCCGGGCCGGGGGGAGCCGCACGCCGAGGTGGCCCCGGGTGTGCCCGGGACCAGCGCAGAGCTGGGATGGAGCGAGGGGAGCAGAGAGGGGGAGCCCTCAGCCCACGGGAACTTCCAGCTGGGTGCGGGTGTCCCCCCTGGGCCGCTGTGCGGGCTCGCAGGTGGGGACGGGACCCCTGGGAGGGGGTGCCGGGTCTCTGGAGAGATCTCTCGGGGGTCGCTCCGCGTACCCGAGCGGGACGAGGCCCGGGAGGATGAGGCTGTGGCAGGAGCCCAGCTCCAGATCCCCCAGCATCCCGCGTGGGGCTGGGAGAGCCCGAGGGGCGGACAGACGGACCTTGCCGAACGGTAAAATCCTCCGCACTCTGCTATTTGTAGTTAGGGCGATTCCTGCCCTGCGGAGTACCCTAATCCTAACCCTAACCCCTCCTCCGGGGCTGAGCAAAGAACGGGCCCCGGGGGCGCGAACTGCCCGCCCAGGATGGGCAGCAGCCCCCGGCGCTGCTACCGCGCTCCCGGCCACCTCCCGGGCCTCCGGGGCCACCGCTGCAAGTCCCCGGCGTGCCCCCATCCCGGCAGGGACTTTGGCAGAAGGGAGATCGCAGCATCCCTCCCGGCGCAGGAACCCCTCCCGAGGAGGAGGAAGGCAAAAGCCGCTGGGTTTTAGCGAGAGGAGGGTTTGGAAAAGGAGCGCATCCCGGTCCGTGCCCGGGAGGTGCCTTCATCCCCCGCGCGGAGCCAGCGGGGCCGGTGAGAGCCCGGCAGAGCCCGGAGCATCCCCGCTCTGCCCCGGCCTCCTCCGGGCCAGTAATTGGGTGTGCTTAAAATCAACCCGGCTAACGAGCCTGTTGTCCTCCTCACCCCACCCCCGCGTGTGAAACATTGTCATTAGGCGTCTAATATCTCCATCGCTTCCAGGGGGGAATGGGAAGAGGCTGCTCGAAAAAAGCCACGGACAAAAGAAAGTGTGTGAACTCCCAGCGCCCGTATGCACAGCACAATGCGAAGCGGGTTAATATCAGTTAGCAGTTCTGCAGTGACCTGTAAAGTTGCCTCTCTGGAAAGATTCTTGATGTATTACTTAACATGGCTACACAGTTATCTGTCTCGGCATTAATGCGTCCATTAAATCACTGTTGAGTAGCATCAACCTACTCCCGAGTCTTTCCGTCCCCTGGGAATATGGTTTCTAAACAGGATCAAACATGTGATGCTGACAAGTCATGAGATAAGTTATAATTAATTAGAGTTTGCTACATCCACAGAATGGGTACTTGGGGGAGTGAGGATGGACCGGGCCATTAAGGACTTCAGCCAGGAGGGAGAATCTATAATATTGAGTTGGAAAACAAGAAGTAATAATCAAAGGTGGCCGAAGAAAACTGCAAACCTTTAGCTTTCAGAACTCGGTCAAGATTAAAGTTGTTCTTGATGGGAAACACACCATCCACTCCTTAATGAAAACCATGGGGAGACCGATGCTGCGGATGGCTCCTTGAAGAGGGAGAGGAATCCTCGCTCCAGGTTCGAGGACAAAAATCAGCGGCACAATTTGCAAGGGGAAGAAGAGAGGAAGGAGCTGGGAGAAGGAGCCGCCTCGCCTGGCTGAGCAGCGCAGCCGCAGCCAGAGGTCACGTCTCCACCCGACACACACTTCGGGGTCGTTCCGCAGATGTTCCCCCGCTTCAGAGAGCCCCGGAGCATCCCCCTGCCTGCCCCAGAGCGCCCTGGAAGCTGCCGAAGCCCCTCTCCTCCTGGCAGACAAATGGCCCCTCTTGCCCTGGGCTGGGGCCAGCCTGCAGCCCTCCCCCTGCCCTCTCTGCTGGAATGACAGTTAAAAATCAGACTGCAAACAAGTGGATTTTGGTCTGAGCTGTAATAGCCCTTATTTGCTTTGCTTTAACAAACAGCTGGAGGGGGGGATTTACTTTCAGGCTGGCTGTAAAAGCTCCACACGGGAGGGGAAAGGCAGGGGACGGAGGTTAACCGGCGGCACGGGGTGTCTTTTCATGCCCTCTGCGAGTCAAAGCAATGGCTGGCTTTATTTGCTTGCTCTCTGCAACAAATGGGAGCCCTTCAGGTGAGAAGATGTTGGAAGGGTGGAATGACAGGACAGATTTACACCTGTCCTTACAGCCTACTCTGACAACCCCTATAGCCTACAGAAATGACCAGTGGTGCCGCGGAGTCTGGGGCAGTCAGCAGGTTCACTCGGCTTTTTTGATGCTTTTTCACTCTGTCCTCCCCCACCGCTGCCCCTCCTGCTTCCTTCTCCCTTTCCCTTGTATTCTTATGGCACCACACGAAGCACGGAGGGATGGACCCGACTGACAGACTCCCCCAGCCACCCCGTGCCCCAGGAACACCACAGCTGACCCCTGGAGCCCCTTCTCAGCACCTCCTCGGGCACACAGGGTGCTCAAGGTCTGCCTTTGCCACACTCCGGCCTCCTGCTATAACCTCCTCCAACTCTCAGCTGTCCCCTGCCAGACAAGAAGGCAGAGAGGAGATAACCCCCCTTATGCCCTGTCTCCCCCCAGACATCCCACCTCGATGACAGAGCCTGTCCAGATGCCTCTGGAATCTGGCTGCACCCAGCTGCCATCTTCATCCCTGGACAGGACAAAGGCTGCCCTCTCCAGCCCCCACCCCAAGGGGCTGTTGCCACCTCCTAGTGCCTGCTGAAAGCCTCCTCAGAGCCAGCTCTCGAGTGGGGAGGCTGCTGGAGCCAGGACCACTCAGCCCCGCGTTCAGCACGCCTGGGAGGCTGCAGCCACTCTGGCTGAGGGCATGGGGGTGGTGCCGAGGACCTCCGGAGAGGACTGGAATATGTTTCAGTAGCCCCTAGCCAAAAGCATCTTGTGAGCAAGCAGCACAGCCCATCTCATCACTCAGCATCATCAAACAGCGCTGAGCAGGACCTTGAGAGGCTCTGCTCCAGCGTGAGTGCCTGAAGTTACAGTCAAAGAGCCAAATGTAAAAGCCCCGTGACATGGCAGCACATAAGAGAGGTCTCCTGATGGATCCCACATGCCCACCGTGCTCCCAGGACAGCTCCCGGGCAGCAAAGTGCTCAGGCACGGGGTGCACAGGTGTGGGACATCAGGCAGAGGAGAGACAACAGGTCCTAAGCTGCTCTCAGCATTTTCACTTCGTTAAGTGCCGCATTCTGCTGGAGATCTCCAGCTGGATTCCTCCTCCTGCTGCAGCAAGGGAGCCAAAGCCATCAGTTCTAACAAAAAAATAAAAGCCAGAGGTTTGTCATGTCCCTATTAGGCTCATTGCAGCAATGATTTCCCAATTACACAGAGGCAGTTTCAACAGAAAAGACTGGGAATGCCTCACGGGAGGACTCTTGACTGCCCCAGGCTAGGAAAGTGTAGAGAACCTGCCCCAAATGAGGCAAGTGTGGGGATTTGCAAACAGGTACCTCTGCTCATGGGACAGCCCTAAGCCCTGGAATGGGGTTATAGCCAGAGGCAAGCACTCGAGATTCCTCTAAAATCTTTGGGAACATCTAAGGGTTCGGCACGTCTAAAAATCTCTTGAGGTTTCTTCAGATGCCTGGAGAGAGATTTCACAGCTTGTCTCCTCTTAATAGCTGAGTTTTTAGTCTCTGACGAGAAAAATAGGCTGTGCAACTTCACTGTGCCTTCCTTAAAACAATTAGGATTACTAACTCACCATTTCACCTGTGATGCACACCATTGCTACACAGTAATCATGAGATAACATCGTTTGTGGTAACACTCATCCCTGTGAGGGTGGCCAGGACATCACAAAGGGGTAACGGGGACAGAGAGAGGAGTTCAACCTTTTACAGCCTGGAAGGAGCTGGGATGCCTCTCCCTGCACTCCCTTCCACAGGCTGAGGCTTTCTGGGATGATCCTGCCAAGAAAGACATTGCAGGAACTGATGAGGCCAGGAATACCCTGTGGAAACTCAAGAAGAAAGGTTTGTGTTTTCTCCTGTGCAATGTGAATATGCAGATGGATTTGCATGAGACTCCTCTGTGGAGTAAATGCCTTCCAGGGAAGATCCAAAGGTGTTCTTTGGGATTGGCACAGGAAGAGGATGGAGTACAGGACTATTTTGAATGACCTTTTTCCAGCCACTCTGGAGCTGATGTGTGCTATTCCAAGAGAGGCATCGATCCAGGTGCATGACCATGAAGAGTTAATCTCCCCATGGAGGTACTTCCTCAGCCACTGCCATCCACAATTTCACACCCAGGGTGCATTACCTCCATTTGGGGATCTGCCATCAACCGCACAGTCAAAGTCAAGGTCTCCTCCTCATTCCTTTAAATACCCTGGGCCCTGCCTTTTAGGAAGAACCCACTTCCCCCTCCTGTGTGCTGGGATCACTGGAGTTTGTCCCGGGGAGGCAGTGGGGGCAGTGCTGACAGCTGCCTTTGCTCTGTGAGAGGCCTTGGCAGCACAACCACTTCTCACCTCCCTTCACCAAGGCCTGCCCGTGGCACCCTCCTGGTGGAGATCCACTCCTTGTCCAGCAAGGGCTTCCCAGATGGGAATGTGTGCTCCCCTGCCAGTCCCAAACATGCTGGAGCTCCTTCCCACTTCCCAGGGTACACACAAACACCCAGGGCACCCCAGAAGCTCTGGGTTTGCTGCTTCTCACCCAGACACAGCTGATCTGCATATATTCAATGACCACGTCTGGGAAACTGCATGTGTTAAGCCCAGGCATAATTTCCAGGCATGGAAATGGGTGTGCTCAGAAACCCCAGACATTTTCTAAGCCTACTCAAGACCTGCCATGATCAGATGGTTCACCCAGCCAAAGAAGTCCTGAAGATGGAGCACATGGCTGGGAAACATCAGATTTGGAGGGAGTTAAGGACATTCAGAAGACACTTCCAAATGTGCAGTTTTTCTTGCATGACACACAGGGTCACTCTTGTCAACAAATATCCCATTTTAATATTTCATTAAACTTTCATGGTGTACTCTGAGTCCATGATATAGGCACAGTCAACAAATGTAAAAATCAATTAATCAGTCCCTGAGCAAATACCCAGTGAGAGAGAGAAAGGCTCCCATTAATTTCTCCAGACTTCAGGTCAAGCCCTAAATGTACAAAGATCAAAAGACCTGGAGATTAGCATTGAGCCAAGTCATCAGCAGTGGGATTTCCAAAGGCCACGCTCAGCCCCTTCCAAGTAGATGGATAAAAACACACTGACCCAAGATTTTTTAGTTCCCCCTTTTTTTTTTTTTTGTGCAGTGAGGCAACCTTGGATTTTATTTTTTATTTAAGAAAGGAAATGGTAAAAGAAGTTGTTTGCATTTTTCACCACAAGTGAGAGTTTTCCTTCAGACACTCACACATCACTCCAAAGTTCCTGAGAAGATGAGTGACAGCCAAATTGCCTCACACCCTTTGCTCTTTGCACATCTCCCTGCCAGGTTTGTGCTGAGAACAGGTGGCTTTCACACCTAGCACATATTTGTGCTGGCTGAGTGTTAGCAGTGAAATCAAATCCTTTCCTCTGACCCAGGAATTTTGATGGCAGAGGGAAGGGTGGCTTGTTTGAGGGGGTGTGGCACTTCTTTCCACAGGAACATTTATCATTTCTCTGCTGAAAAAGAGACCAATAACCCATAGCCCGTGCCTGTTATTACCCTGTGAATTCAAAGTTGTCTCGTTTTTAATGGGCCCTTAGCAACAGCGCCGGCACCTCATCATTTATCATCTTGTGCTGACAACTTCCTTGATGCACAAAGCTCCTGAATGGCACCTCTGAAAGAGGTGTCAGCAGAATGAGCCGTGAGGGGTCTTGTAGCTTTTCCTGTAGTCAAGCAAAGGAAGACCCGAGGCTTGTTTGCAGCTTTGAACTGGAACATCAGTCACAATATCAGGCTCCCTATGTCCTCCTCTCTAGCCCAGTGCCAGGCAGAGCACAGGGGAGGAAAACCAACCTCTGAAGGCCACATCTCCCTCTTCAAGAGGGATGGGGCACAGCAGTGCAGGCAGGAGAGCCCTGCTCCCATCACCTTCCCAAATCCAACCACCACTGGAGTCAGCACAGCTTGGAGATCCCTCTGCACAGGGCAGAGCTGGCCCAAACAACTTCTCCTCCTTCCCAAAGCAAAACAGAAACCAAGGGGTGAGTCACAGCTTTGACCTACAATTTGAAGCCTGCTTTTTTTCCCAGGGCTTCAAGGAAATCTCGTGTTAAATCCATAACTGAGTCCTAAGGGAGACAGGCAAAACATCCTCTGACACAGCTGACCTCCATTCTCTCTCTGTCTCCCTCTCTCTCCTCAAGAAGATGTTTTTCAAGGAAAGAAGCCAAAAATTGAGCTTAGGGAAATGAACAGAGCTTGGCTGGGTTGATGGGGCTGAGCTGACTTTGGCCAGGCAGTGCTGCCTCCTAACCTGCTCCTATGCAAATCCCAGCAGCAGCAGCAGCAGCAGCCTCACCCTGGCAAAGGCTGCTCTTCCCTCCTGGTTTGTGCAAATGCAGTCTTGCCACAAATCCATTTGCAATGGCCTTGAACGACAACAGCTGATTTTGATGCTGGCAACAGTAAATCTTGCATTTTCCCCTTGGAGGCTTTGGCAGAGCCAGGCTGATTTCCTTCTCCAAACCTTGCCTGGCAAAGGTTTCCCTATCTCATAGCCTCATGCAAGCACAACACTCTGTAATTACCAGGTCCAGAGTCTTTCATTCAAGTGCCTTCAAGGACTTTAAAGAATTTTGACTTGGGGCCCCCTGGGGCAAAAGCCCAAGGATTGCTTTGCCCAATTTACTTATGAGTAAACTGAGGCACGGCTGAGGGAAACCTGTAATTTTCACGAGTCTGTTCATTGAGGATTCCTCATTTTCCACACTCACAACCCAAAAATGCCCTAAAGGCTTCAGTATTCAGGGCTGCTGAGCAGCCAAATATTTAGTGGAAGGATTCTACAGTGCTCCAGAAAGCTCCATCCTTCTTCCAAACCACCCACTCAGAAAAAATCAGGGCATCCAAAACTGGTGGTTTGTGACACTCAACTGATAATAGGGTATGCTATTAATGAGCCCCAAATCTCTCTGCACTTCCATTGAAGAGATATCTAGAGGGGAAAATAGGAAAGCAGGTAATAGCTTCCTCCTCTCCTGCCCAAGAGCTCAGTGTGCAGGCAGAAGGTGGGAGGGAGGGAGGGAGGAACTCCCAAGCAGCCCCACAGGAGGCTCAGTGCTGCTGCTTGCCAGGAGCCACCTCAGTCACACGCAGCACGTAGGGCCAGCAGAGCCCCAGAGCATGGCCTGGCTCCCAGCACCCACAGCTCATCTCCCATTTCAGTGAAATCCCATGGAGGCTCAGGCAGGAATTCTTCCCTCCTCTGTCCCCTTGTGGGGCTGTGCACAAGGGATGGACTGTGGTGAGTGGTGTCTGCAGCTCCTCAGGGACACCAGGGATTGCTTTGTACCTGCTGTGGGCACCAAGCGGCTGCTTCCAGTGTGGATCCTCTGCCCAGAAATGAGAGCTTGCTCCAATACCCACTGCTTTAGTGGGGATCAGTAATGGTCTCCTCCTCTATCCCACTTCCATCCATTCCCACAGAAGTTTTAGGAAACTTTCACCCTTTTTTCAACTTTGACTGAAACCACCATTCAAAAGGTACTAGGGGGAGGGGATGGACGGGAAGGGCAAAGCCACTTCAACCTCCTTTTCCTGACAACTCTCTGAAGAAAAAGGAATAATTGTGTATTACCCACATGCAGCCAGAGAATAAGTTACAGGAAAGAATCCATCAAGGGGGAAAGGAGATGCAGATATTCAAGGAAAAGATTTCCAAGCTGACTTATGATTTTTCCTCCAGGATCTCATTGCAACAGGCACTGTGCAAACAGTGAGAGACAATTTCCTGCACTAGATATATTAAAATCTAAGCTGCAGAGACAGAAAGAGTGTGGGAGGGAAAATGGGAGGGTTGAGGAGAATTGAACTGACTCACCCTGGGTTACTTATCTGGTCAAGAATAGAGGCAGGGAGGAATAATCCAAGGCTCCAGAGTGCCAGTCCAACACTGTCCTTCAGACAAGGTTGCTCCTACCTATCCCTTTGATGTGCTCATAACAGCAGGGAGCAAGAGCCACCTCCTATCAAAATGAGAAGCCAGGCCACAGCCAAGGAGCAGCAAATGGAGAAATATCAAGAGAAGATTATCTGAGAATAAAGTGTCTGTCACCAGCACAAACATGATGGTGTCACTTGTGGGCTGGGGTAAATCAGCACAGCTCCCCAGCAGCCAGGGCTCTGTTCTCTAAACATCAGCAGGGTCTGCTCCACCTTATCAATCACCAGGGCCAGGAAGAGTAGGGGGGAGATGGGAGCTCAGTGAAAGCCATTCCCCAGTTAGGAGAGCACCAGCCTGTGGTCCCAAGCCAGGGGTCTGGATGTGTTGGCCAAAGAGAGAGAGGGGTGATAAACAGAGAGAATAATGCCAAAATAGGGATGTAAATTAACCACCTTGAATAAAGGAAAAGAAATGGGAATCCAGTCCTGCTAAAGGTGAATTAAACCTTTCTTAACCCTCTGAACCCCTGAAAGAGTTAACAGAATAGTAGGAAAAGTAGAACAGAGATTCTAATTTATGGAGAGGTTCAAAGGGCTTTTGATAAAGCCCTTCAGTAGAGTCTCTGAAGGAAATTTTATAATCATGGGGTTGGGAGATAAAGTGCTGTCATAGATTAAAAACTTGTTGAGACAGAAAACAGAGGAGAAGGAAATAAATGGCAAATGACCAGCATGGAAATAATTTAGGAGAGGTGTCCCCAGGATGAATTTGGAAAGTGGTTAACTGTAGTATGACTTTATGACTAATAGCAATTAGAGCTGGTAGAATAATAAACAGAAGCATGGTAACAACGTTGATCCTGTGCTCGTGTGCTGCAAAGAGTCTGATCTAGAACAACTCATTGCTCTTTTGTGATTATTTCAGGGGAAAAAACCCAGCACAAAACAACACCAAAGCCACATTGTTATTCCCATTCCTTCTCCCTGCAAGTAAACCCAGAAACATTTCAGCAACACCTCCCCATCCCCACACTCCCTGCATGGGCAGAGGTTTCCAGAGCGCTCTGACACAGAATCCCTGGCAGCAGCAAAGCGGAGGAGCAGGATTTTTCTGGCCTTCGATTGCAATAAAGTTTTCAGCAATTCCCTCCCCCTCACTTCTCCCTCCCTTCACCTCCTGCCTTCCCTGAGCTTGTGACCCACGGGCTGAGAAACACCCATGGCAGAAAGGCAGCTTTGTGCTTTGCTGGCAGTGAAGAACTTGTAGTTAAGCTGGGTTTGGGTGAGAATTGCAAGGACCAGGAGGATCATGCAAGGTGGGATACCTGGAAATGCAGCTGAGCAGCAGCTGGATATGAGTGTAAACTGGACTGCCCTGAGTCAGTGCCCTGAGCTGGAAAGGGGTGAGAGAAGGGGTCCTGCCCCTCAGAACCTGCTCCCACCACCCCAGGGAGCCCCCCAGGCCACAGCCTGGGCAAGGAGATGAAAGGTGCTGTGCAAGGAGTGAGGAGGGGACTTCCTTGGCACTGAAGGATTCTACTGCATGCTGTGAGGAGATGCTGTGTCCTGGCAGGTGTCATGTGAGGCACAGGCACAAACACAAGGATTGCTGTGGCACCCCTTCCCGAGAAAGGTGTAAGAAAGGTGATGGGAAATGCCTCTTCCCTCTCCCACTTCCCAAACACAGGAGAACAACAACTACCTGGGATGTTTTCCATGTGCTCATTGCCCCCACCTCAGCAGCTCTGCTCTGAGCCAGGCTTGGAAAAGACCCTTCCCACCAAGTCCAGCCCCTTGTTATCCACAGGAAAAAAAAAAAAAAAAAAAAAAAAAGGACAGTGTGGAGATGAACCAGATTGCACTGAACATTTCAACCAGCCTTTAATCAAGTCATGCCAGGATAATTCAGAAACAAATGAAAATTGATACATTTGAGGCAAGCCGAGAGCAGGGAAAGGCTGGATGCAGCTGCTGCATGGGCATGGAAGGATGCCCACAGTGGGTCCATGCCCTCCCCAGGGGGGAAGAGCAAAGCAGCTGCCTGGTGGAGAGGGGAGAAGGTGCTTGGCATTTCAAAAGAGCCGAGCTCTTTCCGTAAGGAACGGTTGCAGGAATATTGATTGCACAAGATGGCTGGGTGCCTGCCTTGCCTTTGTGACTCTTCCTCTTTTTTTTTCCCTCCCCAGTGTGCCCACAATGGCAGCCCTTTTATGACAGAATGATTTCAGTGAGCCTAAACACAACGTGCCTTACAGCTGTAATTCTGGGACTCCTCGAGCATGAATCATATGATGCACAGGGCTGATAGTGGGGGCAGAGGCATTTGCTTCATTTCCAGACAGAGGGATGGAGTCAGGCTCCATCTGGCTGAACCAGTGCTTCCACTACTCCTGCACCTTTTCCCAACCACCACAGAGAAGGGCCAGGTACCTGTGTGAGCCCTTTTTGCTGGAAACCACCTTCCTGAGCTGCTGTGCAACTCAGCACTCAGAGCTCAAGGCATTCCAGCCCCTGGTCTCTTGCAAAATCTCATGACCTTGTGGAGGCAAGGCCACAAAATTCACTTGTTTGACTTCATTCTCAGACTTTCATTGAGTTTGACTTGGGGAAAGGAAAAAAGCCAAGAAAACATCCAATAACAAAACAGAAAGCAGCAGAAATAAAAATAAAACCAAAGGGAGCAGAGTTTGCAGGGAGGGAAATTTCACTGCCCTTCCCTCCTGCCTGGAGCTTTGGCTGTTGGGGGCATTTTTTTTGAAATATCCATCCATTCTTTTACTCTTTCTAAGCCCATCACACACAAATCCATCTATCTGGGCCTCCTGGAGAAAAGCAGTAACGAAAACCTTGGAATGAAGATTTGAGAGGCAGGGAAGGATCCAAGAGCACACACAGGTGCCCTCCTCCAAGCAGGACTGAGCATTTCTCCAAAGCCCAACACACACTGGCATCGTTCTGCTGACTTCAGAAAAACCACGTTCCCTCAGGACTGGATTTTCTTTAAGCAGGTGCTCATAACAATTTTTTCCCTCTCTTTGGTGGAAACCAGCATTGTCCCCACAATCCTCCTGCTACACAACTCATCCCCAACCCTTCCCTTACGTTTTATTTACGTAGCCTCACTCAAGAGGTCACTGATGCAAAAAATACCCCATTTTCTCTATTTGTAAGTCATAAGATTTCACAGGTATGAGTGTCCTTTTATAGCAGAGGCAAACAGCTAAGAACAGTATTTTGATTGCCCTTTAAAACTTGCAATAAAGGTGTTAAAAGGAAAGAGTGTTTTTACGTGCCATGTCAAGCTCTAATCTACTCCATATCTCACACGCACGCTCTTCCAGCACACAGCAGTTGTTTCAAGTCTGTCTCCAGTGTTGTTTTTGTATTTTTTTCCCTAAGTAGTGCTTGTATAACCAGCAAAGGAAAGGCAGAAAAGCTTATCTGCAGCTGGCTTTTTAAAGTAGCAATTCCATGTTGCTGTTCTCCTGCCCCAAGGAGTTATGTGTGACGCTGCTATTGCCTTCCCATGGGATGTGATAAGAAAGTTTGGCCTCAAGTTACCAGCAGGAACACTGGTGACAGTGAACCTTTAGTGTCCTGCTGGTGAGGAGCCTGGGTCTGGCTGATCCAGGAAGCCCCAGCTCCAGTGCTCTGCTCTCTCCTGATCTGCCATCCAAAATGGGAGCAGGACCTGGGGACACGGGTCAAGATGTGGGGTCCCAGCCTTGTCTCCAGCCCCATCTACAACACCAGAGGAGAATTAGGGGCCTACAACTGGAATCAGAGAAGACCAAGAGCTAAGAAAGGCAGTGGGAAACACTTAGGAGATAAGCCTGGGCTTTGTCTCCCTTTCACTCCGAGCTCCAGTGAGGCAGGGTGAGGAAACAAAATCCTTTTTTTCCCCTTTGGCTATTTGTCATGAAGCTGGGGGAGGAGGGCACTTAAATGCCATAAAACCATCCCCTAATCCCCCTCCCACCACAGAGAGAGCTGTCAGGGGTGCCTGTCTTCCCAAACTTGCTGGAGCCCGCGTGTGACACCTCCAAGCCTCAATTATCATTAGCTGAGATTCCCAAATGACTCCCAGAGCAGTCACATCCCCTCACCCCGAGCATCCTCTGTGCTCCTTGTCCCTACTCCTGCCCCAGGGCTGTTCCCAGCCTGTGCCAGTGCTGCCTCTGCTCCCTCCCTAGTCCGGCTTAAGAGCCACAAGGCAAACACGGTTCAACTCCTGATCCCCTTAAAAACAAACAATCGGCAACTCCCCTAAAACAGTAGAGTCCAAACAAATAATTATCACCTCCCCCTTGACTCTGGCCAACGGGGCCACAGAGCTGGCTGCTCTTGCTGCTTCTGTGTGGTCTCTCCCTTATAGACAGGCCAACATAAAGGACTAAGTCACTGAAACTTAACGAGTTACTGCTCGTTAGCTGAGGAGCATTAACTGCCTGCCTGCTCCCTCTGGAGAGCTGGGACAGGCTTTGTGCTGGCAAAGGGCTGGGACAGCGTTTTCCAGCCTCAGAGTCTAAGGCTGGTGTCTGAGAGGTTTGCAAAGGTGGCTGGAAAACAAACAGCTTGTCACTGGGGTTCAACCACTAACTCAGGGATCCACACCCAGTGGGGGGAAAAGCTGCTAAAGGGCTGGCAGAGGGAGGAATGGCCGGGCTGAGGGCATGCCTGGAGCAGGGACTGGGCTGGGGAGCACAGCTGAGAGCTGGTAACTCATGATTTAATGACATGCAACTACCTGTCCGTGCTGTTAACCCCAGGTGTGACACTGAGAGTGCAGCAGCCACCCTCTTCTACACCAAGCACAGAGGGGAAGTAAATGAATAAACCAGCAATTAATAAACAGCAAAGTTTCTACAATACTGGAACCCCAAAGACAGAGGGCTTGTGGCTCTGCAGTAAAACCCAGCCCCAGCTATTTTTTATCTCCCTCTTTCCAGCGCTGCAAGCTGTGATGCTTTCAAAGCACTTTTTGTTTCAAAGCACTTTTTGAAGCACAGCAAATATTTTTTAAGAAGGAAAAGGCCAGAAAAAGAATCATGTGGGGTGAAAAGGGAAGGAGGAGGTGCTGCTCTGGGTGACTTCCCAGTTGGGATAGGGTAGGAGCAGCCCCATGGACAGTTAGTGAGGAGCACTGACAGGCTGTGGCTTGTCGGCGTGGCCCTGCCCTGTGTCAGCAGAGCTGTAACCAGATAATTACACTTCTCTCCCTCTCTCTCTCTCTCTCTGGACATTTTGCACAGAGGCAAAGCTCGAGGCACAAACCTAGAGCAAATTGCATGGTGGCATCTGTGTGCTAATAAGGTGTCTCTGTGTTTGAGAGCGTGAGAAATCAGCTGGCTGGGCTTTAAAAAGCAGGAGGATGGAGGGATGACAAACGTGCCCGTTCATCCCAGGGGATGTGGGTGCCCTGGGAAGGAAAATTTCCCTCTGGGTTAACCCATCCTCACTCCAGACCTGTGTCCCACAGGTGGATTCAGGGCTGAAACCTCCCAACACCAATTCCTAGGGGTCTCAGGCACAAATCCAGGGCTCTGGCTTGGGAATATCAACTGCAGCAGTGCTGCTTCAGCCAGGCTTCTGCTCAGGGAGATTTACCTTCACAGGCTCTCTCTCCATCAGCAAAGCTTTTGGAGAAAATACTAATAATAACTTAGGAACATTTGAAATCTTTGGGTTGATGATTTTTTTACATAGCCAAAGTTGGTTGGGATCTCTCATCTTCTGTAAAACACTACAGTTTTATCTCAGGGTGGAAATTTCATATGAAATCCAAATGTACTTTATGATTCCTTTCTGTTGCCAGCTCTTTTATTTTTAATAACTTCTAAGATCAACGAAGCAATGCTATTTTAGGCAAATGTTTTGTACAATCTGTCCAGATGTTCAAATACCAATACAGAAGTGCTCCAAGAAGAGAAGGTCCTCTCTTCTGCCCTTACAAGAAATATGTTTGCTATCACAAAATTAACAGACAACTCCCCCTTGGCGATCAGCAGAAGTAAGCATCAATTTTTATTTGTATTTTTGCAAGTCTTTCTCCATGCCATTTATCTAATGAACTCACCCCAAACAGCATCTCCAACTGGTGCTGCACTATCATTTATACTGCTGAGCTAATAATTTAATTTTCATTGGGGAGCAGGGGGAGGGAGGAAGATGGAAGGAAAGAGATGATTTTACTAAATTGCTTCACTTTGGATAATGTTCATCCTCTGGCAATTTCTGATTTATAGCTACAGTTGGCATTTCCAGTTTCTTAGAAATTAATTCCTGTACTTTAAAGGAAGAAAAATACCTTGACTGAGCCCAAGACTGTGGGGTTTGTGATGGGGCTTGGCCAGGGCTGGGCAGGGCAGAGCCCCAGGCATGGGAGCAGTTTCTGCTCCTCCATCCCTGCTCCTGTGGGGATCCCCAGGGAGTGGGGGAAGCTCCCACCACTGGCACAGGGAGAACTCAGCAGCTCCTCTGGGCTGTGGGGAGGGAGTCACACCCCAAACATCCCCAAAACCCAGGCTGTCCCAGCTGACCCCACTTCCCAGACCCCCAAGGTGGGGTGCTGGGAGCTGGCTGCCCCCTCCCTCCCTGGGGTCTCTCCCCACCATGTCCTGCTCTGCTCCTGGCCTGCTGCATGCTCTGGAGGGGAAAAGAGAAGAGAGAAAAACCCAACCAAGGTGCCATTAAAGTTAATTGTTTTTATTGCTGGTTTAACAGTGTCTTGTAAATCTTTTTATGACCCAGCCCAGGAACACCAGTGAGGCCTAAACTGGAGCAGGAGCAGGATGAGTAAGGGAGCAGGGACAGGGGAATCCCAGAATCCCCTGTGAGAATTGTTAAGGTTGGAAAAGCCCTCTAAGATCATCAAGTCTCCAACCAGCACTGCCAGGTTCACCACTGGCACCCCAAGTGCCACATTCACATGTTTTCTGAACATTTCCAGGAACAGCAATTCCACCCCTTCCCCAGGCAGTTCCAATACTTAACCACCCTTTCAGTGAAGAAATTTTTCCTATTGTCCAATCTTATGGCACAACTTAAGGCTGTGTCCTCTTGTCCTATTCCTTGAAGAGCAGCTCCTGCCCTGGTCTCCTCCCCTGAAAGCTGCAGGTGAGGTGAGATGTTTGGGGCCATGATGCCAAAAGTAGCTCTTGGCAGCACAGAAGAGGGTGGGATAAGCCCTAAAACATCCCCCTAAACAAGCCCTAAAACATCCCCCAACCCTTCCCCACCCAGCCAAGTCCTGATCCTCCCTTGTGCCCTGGCAGAAGGCTCAGCTGAGCTCATCTAAGTTTGCACTGTCAGAAACACCTCAGGCTCCACCCGTGTCCCTCCTGCCAGGGACACCTCACCGAGGTCCTTGCAGGGCACAGGAAAACCCCTTTGATCTTGCAGTACTTGCAAGGAGAAAGCTAATCCCATGTTGTGATGTAAGTACCAGATGCTTCTTGGAAGAATTACACTGGGGCACAGGGTTAATGCTCCAGCTTTTCTTTAAAGTGTCCTGTGGATTATTCCCCGATTAAAAGGATTGTTCCCCAAACTGCTGCAGTGTCAGCCTGGCTGTTATTGTTGTTGTTGATACGTGGGGCAGCAGAAAGGACCTGGGGGGAACAGGGTGTTGGGATTTATTTGCTGCCTTAACAACCTTTTGCCCCCTCTTTGCCCGACCCCTCTTCTCCCATTTGAGCTCACCGAGGATGGGTTGGCCTCTGCTGGAGCTGCTCGCCCAGGAGGGGAGGGAGTGAGGCTGGGAAAAGGGTGCTGGGAGGGTAGGGAAATATTTTTTCTAGGTCTAAGGCATCAGGCATCCACCTTCAGAATGAACTCGTGCAGCAGGACACACACACAGACACACAGACACACAGACACACAGACACACAGACACACACACACACAGACACACACACACACAGAGGGGTAAAAAGGGCTCAGCCCCCTGTGGAAAGCTACACCCTGCCCCAAGCCCCGCATCGTGCCTGCTCAGCACACGGACATGGAAGGAATGAAGGGGAAAAGAGAAGGGAATAATTTGTCTCTTTTACTCCCAAGGCTGCAGGTTCCCCCCTGTCCCTCCGCGGGGACAGCCGGCTGCTCTGTGCCTGCAGAGGTGTCCCCCTGCCCGAGCTGCTCCCTCATTTCCTTCCTTACTCCCCAGCTCCACTTTTTTGTTGTTGTTTTCTACCGGTTTTGAGTCCCAGCCCAATCCGCATCCTCCTCCCCATCGCCCGCATCCCTTCGACCCGAGCATCCTCGGAGGGGCCGGGGGTCGCAGCCGGAGCCGTGCGGGCGGGGAGGGCGATGGGCTCCGGCCCCGGGCACTGCCAGCCGGGCACCTCCTCCCTCGATCTCCGCTTAACCCACGATGTTGCCAAAGAAAAAATCTCGGACTTAAAACGTTGCAAATGTTGTGAACCGGGACGACGCCGGACTCGGGAGAGGGGGAAAACAGCATTTCCCACAAGCAGAGAGAAGGCAGCAGCTCTGCAGAGGGACAAACACACCATCCCTCCCCAAAAGCACCGCGAAGGGGCCGCGGGGACCTCTCTGCTATGGGGGATGAGCAGAAGAACAGCACCGCTGTGTCCGGATTAAGGAGCATCCCCACCTTTATTTCCGTAAACGAAATCGTCCCCTCCGAGGGGGGCACAGGAGCGCCCCTCCCGCCCGGGGCTGCCCGTGGCTCGTGTCTCCCGTGGGGGGCTCTGCCTTCCTCGCCCCCCGCTCCCACCTCCCTCGGCTCCTTCTCTCGGGATTTCCTCCCGCTCCGCTCCGTCCCTCTCTGCAGAGCAGGGATTTGGTGTCCCTCGGAACGCGGCTCCTTTCCCGCACATCCCCACAGCGGGGCTGCTGTCCTGCCCTCCCCGAACCCTCCGGGACTGTCCCACGGCCACCGCAGGGACCGCGGGACGCTCCGGGACGGGCCCGGGAGATGCTCCCGGAGCGCCGGGAATGGCCGGACCCGGAGCGGCTCCGCAGGGAGCTGCCCCCAGCGCTGGCCCTTGGGTCCCTGGGTTTGCCTCCTGAACCTTTTCCATGTCCATCAGCGTTATCAGCACCGCCCCCCCATCTGCATTACTCTGCACGGCCATGGATCCATGCATGGAGCCCTGCAGAGAGCTGCAGCCAGCACCCCGAGAGTGCCCGCACTGACCCCCATTCTGCCCCTGTCCCGCACTGACCCCGCTCTCCCCTCCCCACCCCTTCCTCCTCTCCTCCAGGCTTCCCCCGCTTTGCTCTCCCGGTCTTTTCGGGGAGCTCGAGGAGTTTAAGGCTGTAAAAACATCAGCAGGGAAATGGGGAGACTCGACAGAACCGCTGGAAAATAGGGGGGATATCAAGGCTTGATAAAAAAGGGGAGAACCCCTCTTACATCCCGGCAGAGACTTTCAAAGCAAGCGGCTCCTCCTCAACTTGAACACATAAAGGACATTTTTTTCCACATTAAGTGTCGGGAAGGCAAAACCAGGGTCCATAACAGGGAAATTATAAAAGGAAGTAAATCCATCAAAGGAAATGCAATTGGGAATACAATTAAGCAGAGGGCTGGAAGGACACAAAAGGAGGGAGGATGGAGAGAGCTCTGCCGCTGAGTGACGATACGCAGGCTGCGAGGGAAAAACATCCCGGCAAATGCCATTTTCCAGGAGGCTCTGGGCAAGGAATAAAATCAATGGGAAGCCAGGGCGGCTTCCGACAGGGGCGATGCGGGTGCTACAGCACCCTCACCCCAAGACTTGGAGGTTGTTTGGGGTTTATTTTTGAAGCAAGTGGTAAAAAAGCGACAAAATCGCGCTTTTTAATTTTTATTTTATTTTATTTTTTTGGTGGGAGGGGATGATGCTGGCGTAGGGGATGAAAGCTCGGGGCAGTCGGGCAGCGCTGGGGACACGGCAGAAAATCCCCGCACCGAGCTCAGCCCCCAGCGCAGCCGCTCAAACTCTGCGGAAACGAAGCGAAGAGACGAAAGTGTCACCCTGGCACCCAAAATTCAGCGTTTTCACTCCAAGCCCCCGGGCCAGGTGTTCTGGAAAATTCTCGGTTTTGCCCTCATCCCTTCTCCCCGCCGGTGTGCGAGTTCCCGAGGATTTCGGCTGGAAAGGAAGCGGGGATGAATTAAACTACCCAAACTCTTAAGGCAACGCTTACATCCCCACTTTTCCTTTATTTATTTCCCCCCCGCCCCGAGGCGAGAGACAGGAAGGGCTGGATGGACGGTACTGAGAAAAGTGAGAAGGTTTTATGCGCTGTCATTAAAAAAACGCTAACCCAAACCCGAATTTTCTTTTGTTTGTAACATAAACTATAGCCCAGCTCTGGAAACTTAAGGAAGCCGCTTCTATTCCTCTGTGCACCTATTTATGCAGCCTCTAATTAACACATATACAAGCGCGGAGCCTTCCATGACATTTATTGTTCAGATCTTTCTGAAAAACAATAGATCTCCCGTCAGAATTTCCTATTCCTTGTGCTTCAAATCATCAGCGTTTCCACTGGGGGGGAAAAAATGTGTCAGGATAATCAGCGATTTTCAGCAG
Source organism: Agelaius phoeniceus (assembly GCF_051311805.1). Lineage (NCBI taxonomy): Eukaryota > Metazoa > Chordata > Aves > Passeriformes > Icteridae > Agelaius > Agelaius phoeniceus. Next base: position 9,458,614 of record NC_135282.1, on the reverse strand, counting down.
CAGTGATTTTTTTTCGATTGGGGGTTAAAAAAAAAGGAGGAAAACGAGCAAAGGTAGTATAAACACGCAATTATATTACGAGAATTTTTGCACAAATGAACTTAATGAGTAAAAAAAAAATGTGTCGTTAAAGGCTTTGCCCCCTCACTGAACCAGATTAACAGTGTTTGTTGCTTTTCTAACTATACAAAACTGCAGTAATGAAAAATAATCTTGACATCATTTAACTTCCTTAAGGTATCTTCCCCCCGCAGACGCTTTCAGAGCTATTAAAGAGATGAGACGGGGTAGTATTGAGCTGTTACAACGCTCGCTTTAATCAGAATTAGGCTGAATCGCTTAATATCACAATTAAGGAAAGCTCCTATTAAAAAAAAAAAAAAAAAGAAAAAGAAAAAGAAAAAGAAAAAAATTCCTTAGTTCCTAGCGTCAGCAAAATCCAACATTCCCAGCACCAGCAGCTGGAGACGGACACCGAAAATTTGTGGACACAAAAGCTTTCAAACCCCTTTAATAGGAACTCGCTGGGGACCTCGGGGTTCGGCGTCTCCCCCTTCCCGCGGGGAGGTGACACCGCGTCCGAGCCGGTGCCACGGGGTGAAGCGACAGCGATTTTAGCTCCTTGTAGGAAATAAACGTGACCCAGGGCTGGGGCGCAGCCGGAGCATCCCCGCAGCATCCCGGGGAGCCGCGGCAGCCGCCGGTCCCTGCGGAGGGAGCGGGAGGGAGCGGAGGGGACCGGGAGAAGCCTCCCTGCGGAGAGACCGGGGCTGCGGAGCGGGGTCTGCCCCGCTCACATCCCACCCCTGCCTTTGGGCACGGATTCTCCAAACCCCGGCTGCTGGGGAGCTGCCAGGGGAGCGGGATGCTGCCCTGCGTGTGAAGTGAAGGGATAAAGTGGTTGCTGGGAATCTCCGGTCCTCCGGACACCTCCTGTGAGGAAGAACGTGTGGCAAGGACGGTCCTTCCACCCTAAAAGTGGTGGCACAAGGTTTGAGGGGGGAGTGGAGAGCAGCAGCGAAAAGCCTTTTGTGGAAAAGAAAGGGAAAGCCCCAAACAAACAAACAAACAAACAAAAAAAGAGAAAGTAACAAAAAAGGAAACAAGCTAAAATAAAGGATAAAAAACGAGACAAAAAAGAAAAGAAAGAAGGAATTTAAAATACAAAAGAGAGGAAAAAAAAAGAAGGAAAAGGAAAAAAAGGAGGGAAAAGGGGAAAAGAAAAAAAAGGACAACAACAAAAAAAGAAACAAAACCCAACCCCCAGTCCTTAGAAACACCCATATCACGCCACCCTCCCACTGCTTTCTGTGATCCAGGAGGAGAAGCCCAAGGAAATAAAAGGCGAGATCCAAACTCCCCCTCCCTGTGAGCCCCCGGCCAAGGCTTGGCAGGCTGCGAGGGTGGAAAGCTGCGAGCCAAAGGGGGACAGGGTGTGAAGCACCGTGCAGGGCCCGGGCTGCTCCCCCAGCTCTGCCCCCCTCCTGCCTCCTCCCGCTCCCTCTCCTCCAAGGAAAGTCACAAGGTAACCACGGCTGGCTGTAACCTAAGCTCAGAGGATGGCTGCAGATTATTTTTACATGAAGGGCTGCCTGAAGATGCAAACGTGCCTTTGGATGAGTTCTGCACGCTGGGCTTTGACCAAGGCATGTGTGGCCATCCCCTGCTGAGTGTCCTGAGCTGCTGCTCGTGCACACACCCCACACACAAAACACCCCCCACAAAACACACACACACAAGTGCAATCCCCAGGGCTTGTGCACTCAGACAGAGCACCCAAGGTATAAAAAGAAATTTAAGCTTCTGCTCTGAAACCGATCTCCCTTCCCCTGGATCACACTTTTGATCTAATTTGTTTCTCTGTCCAAATGACTTGGCTCAGCCTTCCCCCTGAAAATTCGGTGTACAGTTGACATCAATCATGTCTCAGTCCAGGGAGGGATAAGGATAGAATATCAGAGAGGTGACCATGCATGCCACATGATTCAAATCATCTCAGCATTGATTAATTGGGTTCAATCTGAGTTTCAGAATCATAACAACTGTTGTTCCCCTTCACATAACATCAACAGGGCCTTTAAAGCAGAGTATCCATTTACTCCAAGGCATGTGATGCATTAAGACCATCATCTTCTATTAAACCTTAAAGGCTGGATGAATTTTAGACAAACTCAATTAGCTCAAGATGGCTCTGCAGTGATTAGACATTGTTGCCCCTTCCCCTTCATCAGGGACTTTTCTACCTCCTCTACTTTTTAATACACAGGGCAAAGTATGTTCACATATGGAAGATGAGAGCATTCCTTGGGCTTGTCCTGTCTCTGCTCTGGCTGTGCAGGTAAAAGAAGGCAAATCCCTTCTAAAACTTGTAAAGGAAATATTTCAAAAAAGCAGGACCCATTTTTTCTACTTGGACTTTAAGAAAACCATTTGGATGCCTGGTGGCTGGGAAATGAAGCTGTTAGCAAGAGGAAGAAGGAGCAGATGGAAAATGTGTTCTGAGCTGGCCACGAGAAGATGGTACCTTGAGCTCTGAAGAAAGGAGAGCCAGGCAGAACTCAAAGCCCTTCTAAATGAAGGGCTATAAATAAATGAAGATATCCCTGCCCTTACACCCAGGGAGAGGCTGTGCTTGGGTTAGAGAGTTGCTCATCAATTAACTACAGCAAAACCAGGGCAGAAACACTGCCTGGCTGGACGGGGGCTGAGCAGGGTTTGAGATGGAGACGACTTCTGCAATTCAGGTTTCCATATGGTAAGAAAGATGAGCCCTATTTGTGTGTGTTTGATTCTTATCTACCAGCTGGGATCACTCATCCGGGTTGTAACTGAAATAATAATGATTAAAGAAAAGCATGCCTGCCTTGTAATGTTGCAAGTATGGGCCTCCACATCACATATATTCAGCCCCGATTGAGGGATGACCTATCACAAACTCAGCCTTGAGCAATCAGAGGAATATCATCTCTAATTACTGTTTTGCAAGCTGAAACCCTATTAAGCACTTCCCTGTTGTGCCTATTATGACTGGTTCTACACTTAAAACAAAAGCATCCTTTTTTTAAATTGTTCCACTTTGCGTGGGAGCGAGAGGGCTCTGATTCAGCTCAGGGGTTGTGTTCTTTGGTGTGTTGTTTTTTTTTTTTTTTTTTCTATTTACTTATGAAGAAAAGCTCAGAGGCTCTGACTGCAGGGACTGAGATGACTGTTACATGTATACTCCTTGTAGCAGGGACAATAAGTTGATTTAAGAACTGTGCTTGAATCAATCCCCTTAATTTAAGGCACGAGTGTTTTCAAGGAGAGAATTTCCACAGCCAGACTTTTAGGAAAGTTTTGAAACAACTTGACTTGAAAGCTTTATCTGCACAAACTACCTTGCTATGAGTATGCCAGCAATGAAAATAGATGTATAATTTTCCATATAAATGAATATCCTGGAACAAAACACAAACAACAGGAGGTCCTGATGAGGCAGAGTACTGGGGACCCTTCAGAGCAGGTGGCAGACACACCACTGACCCAAGGACATCATCACCCTGAGATGTACAGATGATTTTTGGCTCTGATTTTACTGCTAGAAACAGGGAACTGGGGAATAAAACAACTCCCAAAGAAATAACATCAAGTTCACTACTGGAAACTGATGGTGGGAGACAGCAGCAAACATTCCAAAGGGACATCCAAGGGATGCTCAGCTCTGGGACCAGGATTCTGGAATAGGGAGATGTCACTGTGTTCACATAAATGAATCAAGTTAATTAATACAGCAAGTCACTGTGCTGACTTCAGCCAGGATTCCCAGCTGATTTGGTCAAGTAACACAAACTGGTGTCCCAACACTCATCAATTTTACTTTTCAGCCACTAAAGCAGAACCAGAGTTTTGCTGTCTCTGCCTTTCACATCAAAAAACCTAAAACAATTCCACTTGTTTCTTTCCAGGGATGAGCCACAGGGGGCAAACACTCCACAGATACTGGAAGCCATCTGAAAGCAGTGGAATAAATAGATGGGTACGCAAAGATGGACAAGTGCTGAGCTTTGGGCAGGCAACAAACTCAGCCAGAGCAGACACAGCTGGGTCTCCATCACTGAATTTGTACCTGTTGGACATGCCAAGGAGGAAACCCAGCAGAGATCCCTCAGCCTGTGGCTCCTACTGACATGAGCACTGCTGGAGTATGGAAAAGATCATGAAAAAAAGGAACTACTGCTAAAAACACCCAGCCCCAGCCATTTCTATAGATCACCCAGCCTAGCAGACACTTCTGTGTTTGCTTTCTTGCTAGACAGACCCAGAATTGCATCCCGTCATGCCCTGAGGGGATTGAGAAAAGAAACAGCTTAATTTGAGATCAACTTGGATAGAATGGCTGCTGATTCCCACTTTCCATGTGCACTGACTGAGACAGGGCTGGGGCACAGTCTTACAGATATTCCAGGGACACCAATTGTCCCTCACCTGCAGGAGAGGCTCCACACAGGTTTATATCCCCAGTCCAGCACTGGCACTGCCTCACCTGCCCAACTTAATGAGTCTGTGATGATGACAGAGCAGCAACCACCCTTTCCTGTGGAATTAAGTGCCTGGAGAATGATCTGCTCTCCCATGCAACAGGCAGGCATCTCCCTCAGCCCTTTGTGCTCCCAGGGATGGAGGGCTCAGCTGGGTAAATCCTAATCCTGAGCCTTGCTGTGCTAAAACCCCAAACCTTTCTATTTCTTTTTTTCCTCCCCCAGAAATTTACTTATAGAGGAGAAATTTCCCAAGTGCTGACACCACGTGAAGAGGTTCTTCAGTCCCTGTAACACAAACCATCCATCTGTGTGGAGTGAATTCCTTGAGGGTTGTTTATTTTCTCTCACTTCTTTTTCCTGCTTTCCCATCAGCTGCCTGGCCCCTTCCTTAGGCAAAGTCTGAGCTGGAAAAGGGGAGATGGATCCACCCCTGAGAGCAGTGCTGTTATCTCCTGATCTGTGCTGGGAAGGGAGCACAGAGGCACCTGCACGTCTCACTTTGGGACAATTCCTGAGCCCCACATTTTCCCCAGGATGATCCCCACTGTCCATCACCTCTGCAGGCTGGGAGTCCCCCCCAGCAGGAATAAATCCTCCCAGTAGGCTCCTCCAAAGCAGCTGAAAGTGAGGAAACAAAAGAAGGAATGCACGGAACCAGACCTCAATTTGAACTTTTAAGTCTCCCTCTCACTGGACATAACTTTTCACTTTGAATTTGACTGATCCAGTAGCTACAAGGTAGGGAGGGAGAGCACAGGTGTAAGGATGTATCCATCCCTCTGGACTTTCTGGGAACTCCAAACTGGTGCTGCCCCAACTTTCTTCTGCACCTCAATTCATTTAGCATTCACCAAGTGAGCTATTCCAGGAATGTGCAAGGATCAGTCCCCAGAAGAGTAGATTGAGAAGGGGGAGGTCACAGAGAAATGCAGCATTTCCCAGCTCTCTAAAGCACATTTCTTTTCCCTGCCTTCCAGCCGCCTTCCCCTACATGACCTGAGCAGTTTCCCTAACAAAAATATAGATGTAACCTTATCTAAGCTAAGTGCAGCAAATGTACTATGGATAATGTGTAATTAATAACAGAAAAATAATGTTTCCCCTGTTATTAAATCAAGGTCTCCCCTGACCTCTCACCCTCATGTAAGTGCCTTTAGTTTTATGACAGCAATGGACAAAGTTATTGTGTGTCCATATGTGCAGGCACATCCTAGCTGGCAAGGGGCTCACCTAACCATTGCTGGAGTTAGTTCAGGGATTTTCCTTTTTTTTTATACCTTTAAGGTTAAAAAAAGAATTGCCTTCAGTAGTTGAAATGCTGCTTGGCCAGGGAATGAACTCAATCAGTGCATGAAACTAATCTGGTCCCAGTGAGGAAAGCTGCAGCCCCAGATCTCAGGGTAACAATCTTTATTTACACACTTGCACACGGGTGTGCACTGCTCTTGGGCTCCCTGATGGACTTCCAGGCTCAGATGGATGCTTCAGGAATGCATCAATATTTTCATTTATCTGCAGCATGCAAAGAGAAAACAAAGAGCAGGCAAATTCCCTGGAAGGGCTCAGCATTTTTTTGGCTGTCTTGCAGTGAAACCTCCTTGCTTACAAGACAGTGTTTCTTCCCTGGCTGCTTTTTTACTTTAATACTTTCAGAGGCTCAGCCCCCAGCCATCCCCGCCAACAAAAATCTGGTATACATGGGCAAAATTAACGAGTTTGGGCCTGAAAGCCTATCAAGAGATTAAAGAAATTAATAAATAGAAGGCCAGCCTGGTTTTGTCAGCCCCCCCTTCCCAAGGTGCTGCCTGGGGAATGCTGTCTCACTCCAGAGGTCAGCGGGCTCCTCTGATCTGGGGCTTCCCTCCTGATTCATTGCATTTGATGCACAGCTCTTCCAGGAGTCAGCTCAGCAGAGCCCTGGGTTAATGGAAGCCACACCAGCTCCTAATCCAGTAGCTTTGAATTCTCCTGTTTGTGTTGGACGGGCCCTGAGTGAAAGCCCTGTCTGCCAGGGTCAGGGGAGCTCCTTGTGAGCACCAGAGAAGGGATGTGAAGCCCAGGTCACTCCTTTTCCACCAGCTCCTTTTCCTTCCAAGCACCCTGGGACCTGCTGCTCCCCAGGGACTGTGGCACAGAGAGAGGGAAGGGACACAACCATGTCCCAGCCATCACAAAACCATTTGGATGCACTTCCTTCTACTCCTGAGCTTATTTCATTGTCTAATTCAAGGCTCAGCCCAGAGCTGTGCCTCTCCCCCAAACAGTTTTTTCTTTGCCACGCTCTGAGGTGCTGAAAGATGTGGAAATACTGAATTTCTTTGCAATTTCAGGAGGTGGAAACCCCTTTGCCTCAAACACACAGATGTGAGCCAGCCCCTGAATCTCAGGATTTGGGTCCACTCAGCCTCTCTGGTTTGAAGGGAGAAATCTGTGCAGAGAGAAATGTGTCTTTTAAACAAGCAGCACACAGGAGTGCTGTGATGGAAACACTCCTGTAAAAGCAGGCACTCCTTCCATCCTCCTCCTCACAGCACCCTGCCACCCCTTTTCCAGCTCTGCCTGCTAAAGGCTCAGTGTGAGCCCTGAGGTTTGGAGAGCAGGAGGGCACAGGAGGCTCCCTCCACCTTCCAGGTCCATCACTCACATTTAACCATTGGAGCTGAATCCTGCTCTGTTCCTCAGACACATCAGGCTAGAAATACCTGCCCTGCACTTCCCTGGTGCCCTCCCTTCCCTCAAAACACGAGCTGAGGGTGTATCACTTTCTGGAGAGCCCAGCAAAGACTCTCCCACCCCTAAAACCTTCTCCTGGGACAAGGGACATTCTTATTTCTATTGGCATCTCATTTGAAGAAGAGTTTTTCCCAAAAGGCAAAGATGCAAGGAATGAGGGGCTGGAAGTTTTGCTGCTTGCCCTGCATTCCTAGAGAACACAGCTATTTTAGAAGAGAGGGGAGCCTCCGAACACAGGAAATGCTGGCAGCAACCCAGCAGAGTCCTGCTGCCTACCAGAAGTATCCTGACCAGTACAAAACCAGAAGCAAACTGGTTTTGTACTGGTCAGGGTAATATTCCAGTTGGGGAGGTTAAAATGGGATTAGGGAGTCAGGACATCTCCCTCCAAACAGAGGAATGAAGGTGATGGGAAGAGTTAATCCCATCAACTTCCCCACTGCTCTGTGGGTAAATCCCTCTTCACCTGGCTGTGGGATGCACCCACACATGCTCCCTTCCCACCAAAACCTGCATATAGATTTTATTTTAGACATATATATTTATATAAAACACATCTATTATCTTTGCAAATAATGCATTTCACAAACTATATTTACTCCTTTCATATCTCCTCAGTGCCCACACAGCACACAGACATGACTGGCTGCAGCTGTGCTGAAAAAGGAACTTTCTGTCTTCAAAGTCACCACTGGGTCCCATAAATCTTAAAAATATTTCATGGATCACCAAAACAACCCCCCTACACACAAAACGAGCTGCTTTCCAAGCACACAAATACTTTCAAGCTCAATGAAATGTTTTGTTTCAGTCAGGGCAAGTTCTTTTATCTGGGTTTGGAGCCTCTGTTCAATTATTTCTCTATGGATTCTCCCCTGAAATGAGTTCAAAAATGAAATAAAGTTTGTTCAGTCTGAAAACATCCAAATAATACATTTTGCAAGGAAACTCCCTATATTTTTTTGAGGGGGAAGGAGGTGTTGTTTGTTTTTATTACATAAAATTTTTCCATCAGCACATTTTATGAGGGAGAAACCATTAAACAGCATTTTCTGATTCAAAACCCAATTCTGCCTAATTTCTTCTTTCTGCAGAGCTCAGTCCCTAAGACTGAGCATCCCTGCAGCACTCCTAAAAACCCCTCACCAAAAACTATGCACAAACCCAGCCAACTCCAGTTCAGAAATAAATCTGCTCTGTTTACTGATAAATATTTATTCAGATATTTACCAAGAAAACATGAAAGGCAAACCCAACATCTGTATTTCTAGTATTGCTTGCTAGGGAATATCACTGTGGAACAAGGAGAAGAGGGCAGCTTTGTGATCACCCCTGAATTTCCTTGTAAAAATCAGCTTTCCCCCCTTCAAATCAAAGAGGAAATTCTGATTTACTCTGGGGGCCATGGCATTTCTGTCAGCCAAGCTTTGCAGTCCTGTTCAGCTGCTCTGCAAACCATTCTGTTGTTAGGGCTCAGAAAAAGCTAAATAATGAATTCCCATTCCCATGGGGAAAACCCAGTGTGGGGGTGATGGGGCCACCTCCTCCTGGGGCAGGGAACCTCTACCACGACATCCATATGGGACTTGCAGCCGTTTCCATTTACAAAAATGGCTTTTTTTTTCCCCTTGACTTTAGGTGAGCTTCTTATTTCTGATTTATGGCACCAGTGAGAGCTGAGGGCTGCTCTGTGAGATGCTGTGCTGCACTTCTTCCTTTCCTGGTGCTCCAGTAAAAAGAATGGAGCTGAGCAGAACTTTGCTGCAGCTCATTCTAGCAGATGAAACCGTGGTTCCATGTGGATGGAGGGAATTAACAGCAGGGCTTCAAAAATATAATGATACAAATAAGAAAAGCTTAAAAGGACAAAATGCTCATGAACCCACTGCAGAGATGCTCCTGAGCAAGGAAGTCTGACAATTGTATACCTCAAGCCTGCAAAGTTTTAACCCTATACTCAGATTTAACTTTGCTTTCCCTGAAATAGGAAATAGCTCCTGGTCTGAATTCAGTCTTTGGTCTGAAGGCTCAGAGCTGAAGCCTGACAATTCCCAAGAGTTTGAATAGGCAGAAAATTGAGGATTTTAGCTTGGGCACTGCATTTCCAAACATCAAACTAGAATTTTGTCTTGACTATAAATTGGCATTTGTCTTTCTGTACAACAAAAAAGCAGATTAATAGACCTAGAAGAAACAAAGCCACCACTCACCAAAATAACAGGAATAAGCAAGCATCCCAGTCAAAAATGACACACATTTTTGCAAGAAAGGGGGTTTTGTTTGTTTGCCTGCCACCAGCTCTGAAATTCTGCAAAGCCCAAGGAACAGTGAGAAGAATTGCCTTGGAGTTTCTTCAGGACTTTGGGGGGACACAGGAAAAGAGAAAAGAGAGATAAATGATGAGTTGGCACCTGAAAACCTGCTCAGCTGTCAGCACAGAGGAATGTAAAGGTGGTTTGCTTACTTTCACCATTGATTTCAGGAAGCTGGGAGGGCTGCTCAGAAAATGGTTCCCCAGCCTGAGCTCTGATGCAGTTCCAATAATAGACAGCACAGGCAGAGGCCTGATCATCCTCAAACATGCTCTGCTATGCCAGCTCTAAAGCTCTTGGCCCACAGGAGGACACAGTTAAGCTCCTGTTTAGCTGAAGAGTTGCAACAGGGCTTGGGGAGAGTTGTCCCAGAGCAGGGCAGAGCTGGGCCCTTGGGGTGCCAGGATTGGGGTATTTGGGGCTGGGACTGACAGGCAGCCGGGAACCTTCCCTGGAAGGAGAGCTGTTAAATTACAAACACCTCCCATGTCTTGGGAACCACTTTTCTTATTTCTTGACTATTTTTTGAGCCTTAAAATGCACACCTGCACCAGCTCTACACCGTGTTCCTACCTCCAGCACAGCATCCTTTCACTCCAAGGTGAAAATGAGGGGACATCTTTTGGGGAGGCATGGGATCCTCAGAGATCCTTTCATTTTCCCAATAAGGTTTACAGCCTCACCATCAACCCCCTAATTCCTGCTGGAGCTGAAAGCAGAGTTTGGTGGGGTCTGAAACCCCCTCCCCTCCAAGGCAACATGAATCCCTGGCCTTCAAGGAATGGTTATGAGATATCTATGGCAATGGCCAGCACCACTCCCATGAGCAAAGCTTTAATTCCTCCATTTGTTTGCCCTATAGGTGAATAAATAAATACATTTGGGATGCTTCTCTTTTGGTCCAAACCAAAGTGATGACCAGAGTTGGAAAACCAGGGGCTCAAACCAAGCTACTGCCTCATTAATTGCACACATGAGTACATAAAGCAAATGATTTTTTTTAAACTCTGTGAAAGATGTTTAAATGAACAGGTTTTACCTTTTCTTTGTGCTAGGATGGGAATATCCCCCTGGCTGGTTAATGCAGAGCAGCTGAGCCCTGGTAACTTGATCATGGGCCTGAACCTGGTTCAGGGACTGTCACACAACAAACACAATACTGCAATAAGTCTTGTGTGCAGGGAAGAGCTGCAGCCAAAGGGCTCCCACCCTGCCCTGGCACTCGGCTCTGGGGAGGACAGATTTCCTTGATGCTCATTTTGGGGAGGAGGAGGCTTTTTCTGACTTCTGAATTACACCAGCACAGGCAAAGAGACCTGACCCCTGCCCTGGCCATCTCCAGCTCTGCAGGAGTGCAGGGCTCACCATCACTGAGCATCAGCAAAGCCAGGGCTGAGCAGCTAAACCACTGCTTTTCTCTTCAGTGCCCAACCAGACTGAGTTCAGTATTTTCAACAGGAAGGATCTGTTCCAGCATCCAGACCAGTGCCAAGCATTTCAAAAAGGTGAAAAATATGTGCAAAAAACCACTCATAAATACCTCTGCTCAACCCAGGGCAAGCCAAGCAGACAGAAGCATGACATTCGTATAGCAAAATATTCCAGGAAACAATTAATGCAGGATCCAGATCAAGAAAAATACCCTCCCTAAGTCACACAAATGGGAACACCAGCAGGCAGGCTGCTCTCCTCCCTGGTGGCACTTGTCCACTGTGCTGTCACAAGTCCTGGGCCACCCTGAGCTCACCTGAACGGGTGCCAGGGGCTTGCAGAGAGTGTTGGACACTGGGAAAAGCCAGGAGCCATGGCCAGGCCAGCCCTCCCTTTTTCAGCTGTGCAATAACTCAGGGAAAAGGTGTCAAAAATAATGACCTAGCTGGGGCTGAGGAGGAAGGTTCGAAAGTTCAGCCTGGAAGTTCAGCCTGGACGTGGAGAGCCACGGTTTCTGCAGGGAGAGTGACCATGACTGAGGGGAAGGCCAGGGGAAAAACCCTCTTTTGCAGGAAGGGCTGTTGGGGTTGCTGGCAGAAAGGTGTGTCCAGGTGTTACTGAGCTTAATCCACAGGGCCAGGACTTGGGAGTGAGGATACAGCCTGGCTCCAGCTGAGCTCTGTCTTGATAGGGAGTGAAGGAAAAGGGCAAGTTTTTTGCTGGGCTGCTCCAGGCAGCTTTTGCAGTAGCACTACTGGTGCAAAGGGATTTTGGGAAACAGAAAGCAGCCCCTGCCTTGCAGCACTGCCAACATGAAGGACAAGAACAGTGCAGATTCTGGGAAGGGCAGATGAAACCACCAGGATAACCTCCCAACCTCCCTGATGGCAAAGCCAGCACTCAGCCCTCAGTGTTGGTCAGAGCCCTCACCTGTCATTGGAGAAGGGACCCAGATAACCTCATCCTACCACAAAGAGAGGCACTCCATCAATCCATGAAACCAAGCTCAGCCTTAAATCCACCTTCTTGGCATGGATTTTCCCACCCTGGATAATGCATGGGGCATGCAGAGCAGGCAGATGCCATCACTTTGCTGCCTGTGATTACCCCACATAACACCCAAGTGCAGCCCAGGTGGTGCACTGGATACAACTCCAGCCCCAAAAGCTCTTCCAGTGTCAATGGGGTTTGGGAGTTTGTGTTTATCCCTGTCCCTGGAGGATCAGAAACACCAAGATTTCCTGCAGAAATTCTCGGTGCCATCCTAATCTTGGGTGAGTTTCAGACAGATTTCCCCCATGCCATAGGTTTGCATTTTTGGATGCTGTGAATCTGCAGCACTCTCACCACCCTCAGCCCTTTCACCTAGAGAGGTAATTTCAAAAGTGTGGTAGAAGGCACAGAAAGTGCACAGAATGGAATTCCCCCAGCAGGAATGGGAAGTGCACCCCACCAAGTCAGGCAACCCAGCCCTAATCACTGCTGGTACCCTCTCCCCTTCTCCCTTCAGCCTCACCATTAATATTTGAAATTTCTGCAGATTTATTCATTGAGATTTTGCCTGCCAGGAGAAGCTCTTATAGGATTAGGTGGCCTCACCATTAATTCCAAATAATTTTCCTCCCTCTTGGAAACAGAACCTCCCAGTCCACCCTGGGCTCCTCCCTTTCAGTGGACTTCCCGAGCAGGGACAACGTTGCAGGGGAAATGGAAAACAAAGCATCATTGGCGAGATTCAGAGGAAAGGAGGGTTTCACCTCTTTGGGACAAGTTAAAACCAACCTCTGTTGGCCTCTACCCCTCCAGAGGCTTCTCCACCATGCAGCCATGGGAGGCAAGCACAGACTGAGCAAAGGCTCCTCTCGTGAGCGCCCCGGCTCCTGTCGAGCCCAGCGCCTTCCCTGCGGTGCAAGCGCTCAGCAGAGCAATTCCAGGCCCAACAAGATGATACATGCAACGAGGATGAGGTGTTTGATGAATCATTTTCAGAAAAGGGGATTTTTTCTTAATAATAACAAGAATTTACATCCCGCTGCAACACCTACAAGACAAACAAACAGAGTGAAGTACCCGTGAGCTCGGCACGCTACCTGCCTCCTATGAAATACTGCTTGGGAGGTGAGAACCCCTCTCATTTAGAGCCTTGCTAAGATTCTGGCTATAATTAATTAGCAGGTGTCTTTAAGTAACATCATCTTTCAAAGTTAATACGGCTGAGATTTTATTTATGGTCAGCCCTGAAGAGCTGTGGTTAAAGTTAATAAAGGGCAAACGTGGAAATGTGGGTGTTTTGCTCATTTAGAGTAAAATATGTCCCCATCACTGGTGCATGTTCCTATTACTTTTGGAAAGTGTGAGGTCTGAAAACAGTAAGGAAAATTCCTGGCATACATTTTGGTAAAGGGCAGCTGTCTATACCAGCCCACCACCATGGGATCTGCAAACAAGAGGCATTGCAGTTTTGGAGTATCAATGATCTCATTTCTGATTTAACCAGGGTGATTGAGTCACAAACCACCAACGGAGGGGGAGAAAGGCTCTGAAATCCAGTGCTGCCCATCCTTGTCTAACTCACCTCATGCAGAAAAGGGCACTGAGGGTGGGGAAGCACCAGTGCTTCTGCCATCCACCCCCAATCATCTTTTACACTGTTCTCCCAATTCCCATCAAGTGGAAGATCACTTGAACAAGCAGCACTGGAGAAGGTGGAATAAAAACTGACTTGAAGAAGTAGCACTGGGAAAGGTGGAATGAAAACTGACTTGTGCTGTGCTCCTCATTCTCAAGCAATGCCTCACATCACCACTGAGAAAACCATTAAAGAACTAAAAAAAATAATTAAAAGACGAAATCACTCTGAACTCTCAAGCTTCTTTCTCAGCTGCTCAGCATTTCTACAGTGGGGCCCATCTGTTCCCATCTCCTTGGAACTGGGAGGGGGGGGGAGTAATTGGGATATCTCCTCAGCAAGGAGATAAAAACCCCATGGAAGTGCCTGGAGCCGTGGAAAGGGGCTTCCCCTGCCGCGGGCTGCGCTGACCAGCCCAGCCCAGCCGGGATGCTCCCACCCTCCAGCGCCTTTCAAACCTCTCCAAGTTCCAGCCAGCCTGCCAGATTTATGATGTGTTTCACTTTTTGAACATCCTTGGATCAGACTGGGGTGATGAAAGCCTGATAGCTCTGGAGATGGCTTTTTGTGCAGAGTATATGAAAAATATTGTCCCCCCATATACACACACGCAATCCTCTTCTCCCTTCCCTTAAATGTCTCTCCACTGAGAACTCCAGCCAAGTCCATCCATGCCAAGAACCTTCCCACACGCCATTCCAGCCTCTGCTTTACTTAAAATTAATTCAGAGACATAGCACCAGGGACCACAGCCTTTGCTGGTCTTAATAAGACCACAAGGAATAGGAAAGGAGAAAAAAAAAAAGGAAATAGAAGGAGGGGAAAACAAAAAGAAATATTGCAGCAGTTCTTGTAACTGAATCTGTTGGAGTTATAAGTGTGGTAAATGCATGTTCCTGCACTATTTGGCCGTCTCTGCTTTGCCTTTAGCAGCTGCTGTAATAAACTTCCCAGAAAGTATTGGATTCATGGAAGTGTTACTAGAAACACTAACAGAAACCCATGGAAATGATGTCTCAATGCAGCCAATCAGGGAGATAATCCCTGCTATCATAAAGAGAAATTGAAACTCTGTTTTCTTGGCTGAGGGAGAAAATCAAAATTGCCCTCTGCATTTCAGGGAGGGGGAGGAAGAAAAGAAGGAGGGGGGGGAGATCTAATTACAAGTGTCTTTAAATTCCTTCTACATAAAGTTTCCTTAAAGAGCTGCCAAAAAGCAAACCCTGGGCGATGGCACTGGAGGTGCCGCGCTCGGCTCAGCCGAAGCGCACGCGGCTCTGCCCCGCGATGACAAAACATTTAATTATGAGTGGCCCAATGTCTTCCACATTTGGAAACTGGATTCCTGACACACATAATGTACCCCATGCTGACACGACTATTTGGCAAAAGCCGAGCCTGTGATCTCACATTAATTGCTACACAAATATACTTATTGTGGGCATGGGTTTTATATGGCTGAAGCCTCCATTTGCACATGTTCACAATAAAAACACTATCCCCCTCCAAATAACGATTAACTTCTTTTTTTTTTATTTTTTGAGAGGATTTTTTTGAGATGCAGTTTAATGGCATGAGAACTGTCTGTCGGCTTCCATTACCCCTTTGTTCTCATCGTGTCTCGCTTTATATGTATTTTTATAAGCCTTTTAAAAGCAAGTCTCCCTGTTCTTAATTCTTCCCTCTCTTTACTTTTGTTTTTATTGTAGGGCATCAATAGAAACAGAAAGATTTTGCTGGATTAAAGACACGGCTGTCACTTGAAAGCCAGTCCCCTGATAGAGATCTTGTAAGATCTCCCAGTTTCTTCCATCTAAGGCTTTTTGTGGGGAGACAGGAGGACGGCGACAGATTTCCCCTTAAATCAGTGGCCGGAGGTGCAAGATATCCATCAGTCTGTGGGACTCACCCTTTCTCCTACCCAAGCCAGCTGAATGCACTCGAGCATCCGCAGGGATTGCTCCCTGGTGACATCATGGGCCTCTAAAGTCACAGCTCCCAGGATCTCCTGCATAAGAACAAAGGATGCCAGGGTGGTGTTCACAGGGCTTCCCTTTGGTGTGTCATTGCAGAAAGACCTGAGATCTTCACCTGGTTTCCACTGAAGATCCCACAGAGGTAAACCAGGCTTTATCCTTGAGTCTTGCAGCCTTTGCCAAGCAAAGCAGCATCAAAACACCAAAATTCCCCCCTTCTCCAGCTACCCCACAGCACGTGGCAAGCAGGCTGTGAACCACTGATTCTGGCTCTGCTGCTGATCCTCCCAGTGACCCTGAGCTTCCAAGTGAGCCCTGTGAGCTCTCCTGATCCAGGGGCAAAGCAACAGCTGAGCAAAGCCATGAATGCCCACGAGGCTGGGGAAAATCCGAGAGTGCAGCAGGTTTGGAGATCCAAAGCTGAAGAAGCTGTTCAAGGCTCAGAGCTATCATTCCCATCACCCTGCTCAGAAGACTCCAAAACCTCTGTGGAGCACCAAAGAGGCTGCCAGCAGGTGAAAGTCCCCACATTCCCTGCTTCCCAAAAAAATCTTTGCAGCGCACCAATGGCTGAGCTTTTTTTTTTTTTTTTCTCAGTACAAAGAAACTGTTTATTTAGAAAGATCAAGGAACCAAAAACACAAGGAAATGGTTTTTCTGCTGGGAAGGCAGCAAAGCATGCCCAGCCTCGCCGGCGTGTTCCTGCAGCGCTGCGGCGAATGCAGCGAGCTGGATGCAGCCTCCCTCCCTGCTTCCATGGCTAGTCCAAGAGCCATCAGCTCTTTCCAAGAATGACCAATTTGTTCCCTGGGGTGGCATTTCCTTATGATTCATCCCACTGTGCTGCAAGTTGGGATGCAATCCCAGGAGGATACACTCACGTGCTGGACTCTGTGCTGCAGCGAGAGTTTCCATGACCATCAAGACTTTTTTTTTCTTCCCTTCCAAGTGTTGCTCAGCCCCATGTGGGTGCCAGGGCAGTTTTCCCACAAGCTGGATCTGCTTTTTGATGGAGAGCTGTTGCTGTTACCACCCTCAGAATGTGCAGAGTCATCCTTGTAATGGCCTCCTAGAGTGGAAATTGCACTAAAGAGTAGTGAGGAGGGAAAAAAAAATTAAAACCCCTTAAATTCAGTGAGGCAGAAGTGTCTCCCTTGAGCAACAGGATGTCTTCTGTAAACACCAGGCTACCACAGCTGTCAGAGATCTGAAGTGCTGCATTAAAATATTTCATTTTATCATTGCTGAGACAGAGTGAGAAGGCTGAAGGGATCATTTCAGCCTTTCCTCTCTCCCTTGTGCTGCCAAAATCCCACCAAGAAGGGTGAAGCCTTGTTACTTTAATGGAAGTTCATTTTCCAAAGGGCAAGTCTGCCTCTAAAAAGGTTGCAGGCACTTCTCCCCCACGCACATCTACAAGGTTGCCAAGCCATAATTTTAACAGCAAATCTTTTTATTTGACTCTTTTTTTTGTCTTAAATCCCAGCCACTTGGGATTTATGCAGTGCATGGGAAGCAGTTCTCCTGACGGGAGCGAGTTTTCACACACAGTGGTTGTGTGTGGTTCCAGCTTTTCTCTGCAAAGGAGTGGCCCAGGCACTGGCACACATGCAAGGAGAGCAAGATGAACTATTTTTGGGTGCTCTGATTCTTTGGTATCTAATCAGGGTTGATGGCTGGGGCTGGCCATTGCTCACATCCAGCTGCCCGCCCAGCTCCGATAGCATCTGCAGCCTGGGACCTCACACTTCATCTGCAGCATCCACGGCCCATTGGTGCAGTGGGAGGCTTCCAAACCATGAATTATCTTTCACAAGTCACTTATCACAGAGACACATTCATCTCCAGGAGCTGGACCCAACCCAGCTCTGCTGGCTGGAAGTTCAACTGAGGGCACATGCATTCACTATTTTATTTTTTCTTTTATTTGGACCATGCAATTTTGGTGTTGCAGAGCCAGACATTAAGCTGGCTGATAGTTTGGTCTTGTGAAGCATTCTGAGTTGGCAAAGTTTTACTACTGATTTATGTGGCACAACAGCTCAGGGCCTGGGATGCATCCATAACATTTGTTCCATCTGTCGTCAATGCAGATTCTGTTCTCCACTGCTCATGCTGGCAGGGCTTGATCTACTCTTGGTGAGGGGGGAGGAAAGGGGATGAGAGAAGAGGAAGCTGAAGTCTTCCATTGGTGCCAATGGCTTCACAGGAGGCCTTGAGTTCTTCAGCTGCCTGTAAGCATTGTTGCTGGAGTGATAATCTTTGGCAGCCCATTTAGGAGGGGAAGGGAATGAGCGGTCGCACTGGTTTTCAGGAGGATTTCAGAATCAATGTCCACCAACAGTCTCATTCCAGGCCCACACATGCCTTCACTAATAAAGGATAAAGGTCCAAAAAGGCATTTAGTCCTCTCAGTCTCCTACCCTTGTTCCTTGCAGGCAGATGTCCTCTCTGATCAAACCGCACACAACACTGACTCCTTTCAGAGCAGTTAAAACCCCGCTAAACTGTGAGTTATCTTCCAAGAGTATGAGCAAGTCAGTCCAAGAAGCAAAGGGAACGTTTATCTTGGGCACAACAAAAGCCTCCAATCTGCCCTGGAGATCTCTGGCACACCTGGGGCTGGCTGAGGCTGACAGGGCTGGAAGCTCCATCCCCAGAGCAAGTGCTGAGCACTGCTCTGGGATTCACACTGAGCTGAGAGGCCTCTAGTGCTCAGAGACAGCTGAGGCATGAGCCAGGCTGCAAGCAGGATGCTCTTCCCCCCTTCCCAAGACTGGGAGGGGTGGGGATAGTGCCCCCCCCCATGCACAACCCATGTCCAAGGCTTTGCTGAAACGCTGATGATGCGATTCACCCCGGAATTTTACCTTCTGGTTCCTTGCCGCTCCAACGCCTCCGACATCTACAAAAAGCTGGAATTTCCTGCCAGCTCAGTGGTGCAATTTCAAATGCTTTTTGGTTTTCAACTGTGCTCTTTAATCTCCAGCCAGCTGGGCCCGTGCGTTAGCGTGAAGGCTGAAAGCTTCAGAGCTCTGGGCAGTCAGTTTTCCAAGGATCTCACCTGTGGGTGGAATGGTTTGCTGCAGCTCTGCGTTAAATTAAAAAGAAACGCGCATGCAAGAACCATGTGTCTGAGCTGCCGTGTCCCCACTGCTTTGCAGAGCTGTGGGCCAGCTCCAGGCTTCCCTTTCAGAGAGGGAGAACTGCAGGTTTAGCTCCTGGTGCCAAGAAGGGCAAGGAGCAATTTGGAGCAGAGAGCTGCAGGGGCTGGCAGGTGCGGCGTGGCATGATGCCATGAGGGCCTCCCCAGCCCCTCCATGGGGGAAGGATGGAAATCCAACCAACCTTTCTCTTTGGGAGAATGCCTTTAAAGAGAATACATGCCTTCTCAAGGGTTGTCCCATTAGACAAGTGGATTTGATTCTCCTATTTCCCGTGAGAACTGTGAGAAAAGATCCCATCGTAGACACTGCTGTGCTATTCACAGCCTGCACCATCATGGGAATCTTGCAGAGAAGAGCCTGCTGACCACAGCAGAATGAGAAGCCCCTAACTTACACAAAGGCTTGCACAAGAACTTTCACAGGTCCAGACTATGGGGACCAGATCATCAGCTGATACAAGGAAACATAATTCTTGAGAAATAAATAAATTTTGTCCAGTCCACATCACTCATGGGTGTGCTGAAGGAGAACAGACAGCTACAACCAATGTATGCATGTGATGGAGGCACAGCAAAAAGATTTGAGAATTGGTCTTATGTGATAAACCAAAAAAAAGTGCATGTCAGAGAAGAAAGGGAGGTATGAAAAAGTCCTGTCCCCCTGCTCACACTACCATTTAAGAAAAAAATCTGTTTATTCAAAGAGATCTGACAAGGTCTACAGCAAAATGGATGAGGAGCTGAATATGTAAAAGAAATAACCATCACTGAAAATAAATTCAATTATTTGGTTTTGCTTAGAGAGGCAACAAAGTTTCTGACATGTTTGTTATTCGGTCTGTCATTAGAGCTGAAAGATGTCT
This sequence comes from Agelaius phoeniceus, assembly GCF_051311805.1. Classification (NCBI taxonomy): domain Eukaryota; kingdom Metazoa; phylum Chordata; class Aves; order Passeriformes; family Icteridae; genus Agelaius; species Agelaius phoeniceus. The sequence continues at coordinate 9,438,984 of NC_135282.1, read as the reverse complement.
CAATAATGTTGTAGTTACATTTTTAACATCCACTCTCCTCTAAGCAGTTTGCATATTTTCCACTACGTTAGCTGATGAAGCCATTAGTTACAGTTACTTAAAAATAAATGAGCTCTGTATTTTCCTTCCTCCACACTCCTCATCACGAAGCTCAACAGCAGGGGAGGGGGGGACAGGCAAGGAAATGATTTGGTCTGTGATGAAACAACCCAACAATGATGGGAAATGCTCAAGTTTGAGCGTGGAAGGCGAGGACAAATAAGAAAAAGCAGAAGCATCTCTTGTCAAGCAAGGAACTGATAAGGGCCTAAACAGCAGCAAAACAGGCAAAATGAAAACCATATTTCCAAAAGAAAGTGCAGTTGGGAGGTTAATGGCATCCAACTCAATCTAGCAGAGGCAGGGTGGAATTTCGTTGAGTGTGCTGATGTGTGCTCACTTGGCAAAAGGAGTTTTAACTCATGCTGTTCTTTCTGCTCTTTAACCTAATCCTTCCTCCTCCCTCTAAAAAAAAGTACTGTCGTCAGTCAATTCTCATGAAAAGGTTCCTGTTTTTACCCATTACAGAAAAACAGGTAATTTTAATTCTTCTATCCCCTCTTTCCCAAAATTCAGCCATAAAAAAACCCCAAAGCAAAACCGACAGTTTGTGTTTGGACCGTTGAAAAGCAGAATCTGCAAGCAATTTTACTCTGTTAATTATGCTTAAAATAAATAAAAAAAAAAAAAAAAAGCAGAAGATGAAGATGTTTTCTGCCATGCAGAAAATAAAGGCAGTACGTTTTCCCAACTATCTGTGAACTGCAGGAAAAAACCGTGAGGGGTAGAGAAAAACCCAAGCATGCCAGGAAAAAGAACAAGTACATTGCACTAATAGGTCATTGGGCAATTCTAACTCAATCCAGGCTTCATTGCTGGATACAGATTTATCCAATACATTGACTATTGGGTTGTAAGAATGGCCCTTCACACCCAGCATGGAGCAAGACTCCAAGTGCTGCCCTCTCCAGATGAAGATATCCTACTGAGATCCAGTCAGCTCTGTTGAGCTGCTCTCATTGGGAGCTTTATAAAAAAAAAATAAATTTAAAAACTCCTTATTGCAACAAATAACCTTCATGTTGGCTTCCCAAGGTGTTCTTATGCAATAATCTGTGAGGTTTGGCAATAGGTCCCCACACTATTGAATAAATCACCTCTGTCCAGGTGATGTTCTCAGCTCCTTCTCTACCACCAGTGACCACAGAGCAGCACCATCCCCCCTGTCCTGTCACAGCAGCAGGGCCTCTCCAGTCAACAGGGAACCACAGGCTCCTCCATCAAACCATTGAATTATTTCTGTGAAGAAATCAGGATGAATTACAAAACCAATCAGAGATGCTAAAAAAAACCCCAACCCTGCAGAATAGTGGTGGTCCAAATTATGGCTTGGCTGTCACTGTTTTATGGGTTTCTCCCCAGTTTTGGAGCACATGCTGCTGCCACGTGTTGTTCAACAGCTGGGGCTTTCCAAATTGTTGTCTGGCAGTGGAAGATGGCACAATTTCCAGTGTGAGTTCTGGCGAACCAGGTCCTAACAATGCTATGCTGCAAACCACTTTTAGAATGTTTGAGGGTGCTCACAGCTATTATTTTAGAAATTTCCTTAATTGCAGTGGGAGATTTTGCTGGTTTTGAGAATATTCCCCCCTCATAAAGTCAGTTCTGCTCAAGAGCAATGCAGCTCTGTCCCCAGGTTTCCACAGGCCCTCTAACCAGAGAGATGGGGCAGATTCCCAACACCTGCACGTCAGACACTCTTCTTCCAGTTACATCCCAGCACAAACACAGTCACTGAGCTTGCAGGATGCTCAGGACACGCTGTCCAGCCTTGGCAAACAGCTGGCAGCCCAAAGTGCCAGGCTGAGTGCTGAGCAATTGTCCCAGTTCCCAAGGGACAGTTTGGGGGTCAGCCAGGCTCAGGCAGCGCGCACCGATCCCACGCATGCGTCCTTCACCTCAACCGCACCCTCGGTGCTGGGGTGTGAGAATGCTCCATCCCCTCCAGCTACTGGGGAATTCCCAAGCAGATGGTTAAACTGGATTTCCAGCTTCTCTGGAGCAGCAGAATGGGGGTAACTCATCAGGGTGGAGGTAGGGAGCCGGCTCACGTTGCCCAGTGCTTTGTGCCCTGGGCAAGTCACAGGTCTATCGGTCACCAGTTTCATTAACTGCAGGTGAGGTCACACCTTGGCATCTGCAGGGCACCTTGAGACCTTCACACGAGCCCAGTAATTATGCAGAAACACTGTATAAATAATGAACCATGCTGGGGAAATGCAGCACGTTTTCACTGTGGGAGTCACAGGCACCTTCTAGGAATGGGAGATTTGAACTTTGTTAAAATCCCTGGGCAAGTGGGTACCTAATTTTCTTAGACCTTCTGAAGGTACCAGGTGTGTTAGCACCAACCTGTGAGCTCTGGTGCCTCTGGAGTTCTACAGCTCCTACAAGGCAGAAGCAGCAGGCAGCAGACTGAGTGTTAAAGGCTTAAAACAAAGGCCTGTAAGTCAATAAAGTTCAACAAAATAAAGTCGCTCATTTTTTGCTGTCACTCACAGGCTGCTGCAGTGTTGACTCTGAAGGGTGGGAGAAAGGCAGAGGAACACACAGAACGTGAGCAGAGAGAATGAGACATCAAGGGGAGAGCACAGCAGTGGACACAGCCCAGCCCTTGCTGACAGGTGTGGAAACAAAGTCAGGGATTTGGGAATATATCCTGGAGCAGTGGTGCAGACAAGAAAAGAAAATCTAGGTCCCTCCTGTCCCAGCCCTGGAAATCCTCCCCTCATATGGAGGTCTCCAGCAGCTGCTCCTTCCCAAGGTGGGAGGGAGGGTAAGAGACAAAAAAAAAAAAAAAAAAAAAAAAAAAAAAAAAAAAAAAAAAAAAAAAAAAAAAAAAAATCAAAAACCCCCAAACATTGACAAATCTTTCTCTGCTTCAGCTCGGACCTTCCAGCTAGAGCTCAGTAACACCCTGGAGAAAGCAGTTCCACCCTAGGCTGCAGCCATTGGCAAAACCTGATCAACTTCATGTAGTAAGAGCCAGGACAGAGAACCACACAACCTGTCCTGATATTGATTATGCAGGCCTGGACCCAATTCTCCCTTCTATCCCAAAATCCAGAACAGGAGATTAGATGTATCCCTTTAAGTCCACCAGGGTGGATGGGCAGAAGAGAAGGTGAAGTTCTCCTGGTGCTTCATCCCTCACTGGGCAGCAGCTCCATTCCCATGGTCCTGTTCCTACACATCCCGGCCACAGTCCCCATAATTGTCTCAGGAGCACCCATGAATGGAAAGAGCAATGCCCTCCCAACTCTCCACTACTTTGTTGTGTGGACATCTGGAAAGACTATGGAAATATGTTCTCTTGAGCCCCCAGGGCTTTTTTGCCTCTATTCTCAGCACTAAATCCTGGCTTGGAAAGATTTTCTCACAATATTTTCCATGTTCAGTGTGTAGAAGGGTACAAACACGTAATGTGTATAAAACCCCAAGGCTGGTTGGTTGGAAGGCTTCCTGGCTCTCCCCAGACTGATGTGACCAGGCCCATTTAGCATAACACCAAACAAACCTTACAGTCCTGAATTAAGACATCTTCCAAGGACAGTCCAACCCTCAAATACGGAGGGTGTCAGCACTGGAGGGGATTAAACACCCACATGCAGCTCTGAACCTCAGAACTGCAACTTCTGTTTGGATTTAGTCCTGCCCTGAGCCCATAAACAGGGATAGATCTTTGCAGTCCATGACCAGACCATGGCCTAAGATCTTAGGCTGGGGTCAAAGTGCTACATGGATTCATATCAGCAGAGCTTTACACATCTATTCTAGCTGAGAATCTGGCCACTTATGACTGGAATAGCTTTCTGAAACATATCCAACAGGAAATCCTAAATCAAGAACACTCTGTAGTTTGAGAAGATTCCTCTCCCTCACATCCAAACCCAACTAAATGTTTTGCAACTTTTTCCATTTTAGGAATGAGAGTCTTTCTTCTCATATCTTCCTCTCCCTCCCAAACAAATAATCAAGTACACAGGAGCCCAAAATGTTTTTCCCCTCTGCTCACTTTATCCAGCGAGCTGAGACTGCAGCCAGCATGTTTAAAACTGGCCAGCTGTGCTCTGACCAGCTGACTTTGGAGGCCCAGCTGGGACAGCCAAACAGGCAATATTCCAACTGCAAACAAATGAGGCAACACCTTCGGAGAAGGGATCGAACCAGGGGAAATGGCCACAGTTCAATTCACAGCTTCCTGTTGCTTTTCCAGGGACAGCTGCTGGTGAAGGACAGATTCTCAGCAGGAGTAAACTGGTCCTGCTGCTTGGAGTTCCCCAGCTCTGCACCAATTTTCACCACCTGAGACCATGGCACAACCTGGTTCACGTCTGGGCTTCTCTCTGCTGCTTCCCTGTTATCATCCTACATCTACAAATAGCTGCACTAGGAGAGAGAAGGGGAATACCAACCAAAATTTGTCTAGTCCAGGAATGGTTTCCTGGAACTTAAGTGTTGGCTTTTTGTTTTTTTTTTTTTTTCTCTTTTCTGAAAGTAGATAAAGTCGTTCATTGTTTGTCTTGGCTGCCTATAAACTCATGCTGCTGAGAGCAGCCTTTGATCACAGACTATTGGGAGGCTGACCCTTGAGCCAATCCACTCCCTGCTCTTCCAGTCTCACCAACCCAGCCCTGACTTCCTTTTCCATAAAAAGCCATAAAAAAAATGTATACATACATTATCCAAGAGCCCTTGCAGCAGTCTAGGGATGCTGATCTAACTAGCTTACAGACAATTTCAATATCAGGCTATTCCCTTCCTCAAGGGCTTCTGTGACGGGAATGGGGAAGGAGGGAGTTTGTGATCTCGGATGTTCTGCCATGAGCAGCAGCAGCTCCATCCAAACTTGCATCAGGGTGTATCCAACAAATCCCCTTTGAAAGGGGCAAACCTTAGCCCTATAAAACAGTCAGGAGTCTATTTCGTGTTCTCTTTTCCCACTGAGAAGTTTCTGGACATTTGCGTAGGATTTCTGTGTTCCTGGGATCTGGTCAGAGCTCCCAGCTCTAGCTGGTTTCCTGCACATCCAGAACATTTTTGTAGCATGTGTCGCCCAACCGCAGAGGCTGCAGGCACAAAACACATTTTCTTCTGACACCTAGCAGGGAGTTTTTCTACGTAAGTCCCTCTGTGTAATGTGACTCATTGCTCCCACACTTCATGGAAGCAGCATGCTTAGTTTATTCTAGCATACCCCAACCATATTCCCAAAGCACTGATTTGCAAAGCTTGTGTAAACGATCTGGAGCGTGAGCACAAGCAGGGCAAAGCTTCCCAGCAATTCCCCACAGATGCCAGCTCAAACCCTGTGTTCCTCCCCAGCAGAATGACATGAAAAACTAGTGCAGATGACCTGGGAGACACAGGGTAGTAAAAAAAAGAACTTTTAAGGAATAAGAGGTACACATCTCTTTAATATATTTTTACCTGCCAGCATGAACCAGTGAACTCTGAAAGCTGGGGTGGTAGAATTGCCACAAGGCTGGGTTTATTAACCACCTCCTTCATCAGGGGACTCAGATGACCTGATATGTATCAGATGATATCCAGAAGACTCAAATAATGCCCTTATCATCTCCCACTTCTGATCTGGGAGTCAAACTTCCACGTCCTTTGTTCTTGGAGTCCTACACCACGCTCGAGCCATTAACATCTCCAGTCCAAAATCAGTCCCACCCACATATACAGCAGCACAATTACACTGGCTTAAGCAGCTCCACTGGTGCAGAAATACATGACTGTCAAGCCAACCTTTAGAGCAGAGTCAGGAACAAGACACGTTCTTGCTGTGCTTGGTTTTATCTGATACATTAGCTATGAAAATGATCAGACAAGCCAAACGCTCAGACTAACGTCTTGCTCTTGTGTCTGGCCACAGAGTGGAAAGTCAAGTTCCAGTTAGTTGTGGTCTGAACAGATGCAACAGGCAAAAACCAGCTAATTATTTCAAATTCTCAAATAATAATACCAGGGCAGTGGAGGGAAATATGTGACTGGTCTATAGTTTCTCAGAAAGCTTGTAGCAAGGCCAGGGAGACAATGTGGTGGTTACATAAACTGGTTCAGCTCTGGCCATGACATTTTCCCCTTTCTTTTCAGATCACCTTCAAAACACACAAATAGAGACACAAATAGGCCTCCCAAATTCTGAGAATCATGGAATGGTTTGGGTTGGGAGGGACCTTAAAGCCCATCCAGTGCCACCCCCTGCCATGGGCAGGGACACCCTTCCACCATCCCAGGGTGCCTCAAGCTCCATCCAACCTTGCCTTGGGCACTGCCAGGGATCCAGGGACAGCCACAGCTGCTCTGGGCACCTGTGCCAGGGCCTCACCACCCTCCCAGGGAACAATTCCTTCCCAATGTCCCATCCATCCCTGCCCTCTGGCACTGGGAAGCCATTCCCTGGGTCCTGTCCCTCCATCCCTTGTCCCAAGTCCCTCTTCCAGCTCTCCTGGAGCCCCTTTAGGCTCTGGAAGGGGCTCTGAGGTCTCCCTGGAACCTTCTCCAGCTGAACACCCCCAGCTCTCAGCCCAGTTCCCTCAGTTAAGATGAAGCTTCACTGTCAGTCTGGGAGGGCACCGTTAAAAATCCCATGAGTCACATTCAGCTCTGCCTCTCCTGGGGTATCCTGGCCATAGGAACATCTGCTGGGACCTGTGTGCTCACAGACTCAGTTCCAGTCATCCCTGCCACATTTTTCCCACAGACACCAAAACTCTTCCCAGCTCTTCTAAGAAAACTGGAAAAGCCACAAAACCTGCAACATGACATCAGAGCTTAATACCAGCATCCTAAAGCAGATGTGTGTCACAGAAAAATACCCAGAATGACAAAATACAAGCATCAATCAACCCCTTCCCAGGTCTTCTTTCTCCTGCAAACAGTATTTTTTCTCTAACTCTTTTAGACCATTTACCCAAACCCCACCCTTTAAAGGATACAGCACTAGCCACGGCACCAGTATTTAATGGATAATTTGGATATCACAGTCCCATTGCTGCCTCTTGGAAAGCAAAATTATGGCTTATAAGTCTTGAATATTTTGCCACTTTTTAAGGTTGGGCATGCAATTCCTGTCAAGGGAGAGGCACATCCAAAAGCCAACAAAATAAAGACATGGGAAGGGTCTGGCTGAAGGGACATCATGTCTAGGATTTTCATAAACACGTATTTTTCTTGTTACACTTTTACTAGCATGTGCAACAACATAGGGAAAAAAACCCTAAATAATGTTCCCCACTGTTATTCCAGGGTGATGTTGCCATGACAGAGCACCCTTGTGCCACTCTCCTCATTTGCAACATCATTGGCAAAGTCCCCCCAGATGACAACAGGGTCAGATGGTGACAAACCTGAGCTCTGACCCTCCATCTCCCTTTGGATCTCAGAGCCAGAGGGGCCAGCAGGAAAACAGCTGCATTCCCTATCAGCTCTGGAGCTCCAGAGGGAGCTCAGCTGAGCAAGCCATGGGGATAGAGAGTTGGGACCCTCCTAAGGACAGTGACACGAGGGTCACTGTGAGATCTCACAGCTCCAAGGACTGAATGTCAGTTCCTAAAATAACAACCATCCAATCAAGGCATGGACAAAAACTCACCAACCTAGAAATGGCCCAAAAGAGGCAAAAGGAAAGCCAGAAATAAATATTCCCTTAAATCCCACTCTCTTCCGGAAACTCACATATGGAATGATGGTGCATCTGAATTGCTCATGCCCTAGGAGACCAGGGCTTTGAGCTCCCTTCAAAAATTTTGGAAAGTATTATTGTGTTCTCTCTGCAGCAAGGATTGCTCACACGAGGCTCTGTTAGTCAGATCGTTTGGCACCAATGGGCTCCTCCTAATCAAAACCAAAATGGCTCTATTCAAAGCTGATAGAAAAGTTAACTCTGCCCCTCTACTACCAACATCAATGATTGGGGCCATGGCTGGCAGGGGGCTCAGGGACCTCTAAGGTTCTGAGATTGAGAGTTGAGTTTAGAAGTTCCTCTGTCTTCAGTTACTGTAGGAAATCCAACAGAGATGTTTAAGCGCAGGCAGAAATTGGGCCAGTCAAAGACACGTCCTTTGATGAAGCTGGAGTCCATCTTTACCATTGTGGCAGTCGGGTTTAAGCATCTTTCTACTCCAAGGACATCACGTTACTTTTCCAAGACTTCCCTCATTCCTTCTCTCCAACTATGCAGCATGGATTAACTGCAGTTTTAGGAATAAGGGCCCTTAGGCTCCCTCTGGGACAGCCTGGTTAAGAGAAGGCCCTTCAAAAGGTATTTTTAGGATTCATAGTTTTTAGGAGCATTTTTATGAAAGCCAACAAACAACTTAGACCTGACTGATGCCACAAATTGCTGGATGAACTCCTGGGCGTCTGGGCAAGGGCTTGTTTCCAGTCACACACATCAACAAGGGAGCTGCATCATTTCCAGGCAGCTGAGAACTAACAAATCTCACTTCACTCAGCCAGGACAGCAGTGATCTGAGTCCAAAAGGAAATCACTGCTCTACGCTCTGGTTTTCTCATCTGGAAAAAGAGGCACCAATCTCACAATCCTTAAGGAAATCATGCCACAAGCAGATCAAAAATAGATAGTACCAAATCAGCATTTTGTGATGCTACAGTTATGACAAAAGAGCAGCATGTCAATGCAATTTCAAAGTGATGGAAAATACACTGACAGAAGCCTTTTAAAGTGTAACTGAGAAGAAAAAGGAAGAAAAGACCAACCAGTTTCACATGAGGGGAAAACCAGGAATGCTCCCTCCTCCATGCCCTCCCTCCTAAGCAAAACAAAACCACAAGTGAACTACAAGAGGGACCTGTTGTTTCAAATCTGAATGGAAAAATCAGACAACTCTCCCATGGCACTCACGGAGCAGAGGTTAAGAATGAGGGGCACAGCAGAAAGGGGAGATGCAAGATAAGCTGCTTAGATTCACATCTCCCCATTTCCTCTGCTTCATAAGAACTGGGTCGTATTATAAACTTATGCAAATGTGTTTACTTTACATTTTATTTTGGTCTTAGCCATGCAGTTGTCAGCCTGTATCAACATGTCAGTCTGTTTGTGCAAACAATCATTCCTTCATGGAAGGATTTCAGTAAAAACAGACAAAATGTTATGACATGCGAGAAAACTTCCTAAACATGACAATAAAAGAAAAGCCACTAGAAGAGGATATGTTTTCCTTACCAATTACACAGCTTAAAACAAAAGGAATCACTCAGTGCTTTTTCTCTCCCCAAGGACAGGCAAGTATCAGATCACAACGTGAGCTTTGATGAACCAACACACTGGGGTGGGATTTTTGGGGTGAGTGCAAAGAAAGAGAAGTGGAGCCCGTCAGCTGTGCCCATGTGCACTCCAAGCCACCCAACACCATGAGCCTCTTCACCTCATCCCCATAAAATATCCTGTGGTACTGGAGAGAAATGGAAACAGCCCCCTGCAGATCAGCAGTGTCTGGAGAAATGTTAGCCCTGTTACAACTCTGCCAATGCCTTGCAGAGGATCTAAGGAATGGGTGGAAGAGCCCATGGGAGGGATGGTTTGAGGGTGGGAAGGCAGCTGCAGAGTGCAGGGGACAGGGCTGGACTGATCCATCAGTGTTCTGGTTGTCCTGGTGACAGCTCTTGGCCACTCTGCTTCCCCACTGATGTGCCAACATCTGGCCCTGCTCTATTGTGCTCTCCCTTTGCGCTGTACCCGGCTGCCCACGCTCGCCCCTCCGTGCCCAGCCTGCAGGGGAAGGTGTGTAGGGTCACAGGGACGGAGCTGTGGGTCAGAGCTGAGCTCCAAAGCCTTGCAGGGAGATCCCCAGGTGATGAGCAGTGATGCTGGGCAACCCAGCACTGTGGGAATGCATGGATCACACTGGGGCTGAGGTACCCTCAGCAGGAGCCATCACCTCCCATTTGGGATCCTTTCTCCCACCTCCACCACAAACATGACTTTATAAAATCTACATTAAAAATTCTGGAATAGCTCCTTACAGAGTTCACCCAGAAGAGATGAAGTCTGAGGCCAAGCAGGGAAGGGAACCTGTTCCTTTGATTTTTCCTGCTTGGAAGTGTGAGTTCAGTTAGTCAGCAGCAACTGCTGATACTTTCTTGCAGGAAAAAAATAGGAGAAAGTTTTTTCTTGCTCAAAAATTGACACTAAAGGGAATCCTGAACTTTAGGAATTGCACAGTGTAACAAGGGACAGGAGTACTGGGATGAAGTTACAGCCACAACTGACCTCTGCAGCTGAAGCCCTGTCTTTCTGAGCCACTTTGCTATTCCTACAAACAAAGTTTTACCCCTGCAAGATTATGTTTACTGCACTGTTGTAAGGGAAAATAATAAGTGATAATTTAGGAGAAACAGACACTTCTCTACAAATTCCGTAAAGCCTGGTGCAAACTCCAACATGTCTGGAGCTGCCAACTATTGAGACCCATGACCAGAGCCACCAAGGAACCACCCAGGCACTTGGCACAGGCCCCACTCTTGATGCAAGGTTGGGCTGTGAGTAAGGCGAGGAATGCACATCCATAGATGCCTTCAGCTAGGAAACACTGACTGAGGCCTCTCCATTACCCTGGGAGCTCTCAAAATCTTCCAACAAATAATTAAAACCATTCTGAGTGTGAAAGCACCCCCGTGTGAGACAGCAAACACGCTAGCACAGCTCCCAGTTTACCTCCTTGCTGCAGAGCTCTCCCGGACAGCTGGCACAGCCGGGGTGCACGGGGATACACCCAGGGAACCACAGCCATTCCTCCCCAGGGCTACTCCAGCTCCCAGGCAGCCATGTCCTGCTGCAGCCCCAGCCCATTCTCGCTTCCCTTGGCACTGGGCAGGGTGTGCTCTGTTCATCTAGAGCCTACAGAGGGCATTGTGGAGAATTCCCAAAGAATTCCCGTCCCAGCTGGTGAGTGGGTTGGATGGGCAATGGGGGTGAGCTGTGCTGTTGGCACTGCTGAGGTCTTTGGGGCAGTGCCCTGGGGCAAGGAGCCACTGAGGGTGGGGGGAACACCCAAGGGCTCATTCCACAGGGAAACAGAGCCAAAGCAAGGAGAGCAGGAGGTTTATCCCTGCCCTGCCAGCAGCTCCTGTCTCTGTTGCAGGGGATTTCAGCGAACGTAATGAGAGTGGTGAGGGCACGGAGGCAGCTCCTGCAGTCTTGTTATTGTCAGTGGGCTGGAGCTGCCTGGGGTCAGGAATCACTAATTAATTACAGAATGAGCTGTAGCTCTTGGGGCTCAGGTCCTGCACACACAGCTGGTGCAGGCACAATGGTGCAGCACAATGGTCCCCCTGCTCCCAGAGCCACAGCTCCAGCACAAATGTCCCAGCACTGGCATTCCTCAGGGCAGGCCCGAGTGCTCAGTGCCCCTGCAGTGACCAGTCCTGGAGCTGGGGTGGCTGAGACAGCCAGGGTGCTCCCCTGGACACAAGGATCCCATTTTTCCTTCTTGCTGAAACACCCAGCAAACTGTAGATGTGCTGTGCCCAGCTGGTAGCTGCCTTAGGTCTTGGAGTAAGGAAAGCTTTTTCAAGCTCTTCTTTAGAGTTCATGAATATCCCCCAACACTACACAGAGGAGAAGGTAACTCCTGGGTTCAGGTAGCCTTTATACCTTCCCACCTTCTCCAGGACTGCCTGCTCTCAGGTGGTAGGAATAACTGGACTCAGTCACTGTCCACTCTAGCAATGCATCATTCCCCATTCCTTCCACACATCTCCATATCATTCAGACCAGGATGGGCTCTGCCCAGGGCTGGCTCATCCCCAAGAGCACCTGCTCAAAAATAAGCTTAGCTACAAGCTGCTCATTTAATTCTCCACCTTACTATTTGAAATTTTCAAAAGTTCTTGTGAACAGATGAGACCAGGAGGGACGTGCATCAGTCCAGCACGGCAGAGCCCAGGAATGGAGCATGAGCACGATGCTTTTAAAGATCAAACGCAGCACATGGCTCCTGCCCTTGGGTCCCAGAGCTGGCTGAAATGTAAAACAGTCCTAAGTCTCAGGGTTTGTCTCTGCAGAGCCCCCTCAGCCACTTTTAAGACTTGGCTCATCCTCAGAACTGAAACTGCTACTGGTACTTGTGTTCCCAGCACATTATTAGCAGGAGAGGGCCTTGGCTTTTGCCCAGGCTCGCTGAGAACCCCTTATCACAAGAATCTAAATTAGAAAACTGGGACAAGACTTCAAAGTTATCGATAAAAGAAAGCAGTGACCCAATGTCATTTGAGTCTTCAGGCTATGCATTTCCATGGTAGGAATATTTCTTTTGTATATTTTGAAAGAAAATTTGTGCCTTTTCTAAATCAAGTCCTGAGAAAAACAGTAACACTTCACTTCTCAAAATAGTCTCATCTCTCCAGCATCACTTAAAATCTTTAGAGTTCAACATTAAGCTGGAGTTAGCAGTCACTGAAGTGAATGAATTGCTTTTCTAGGGCAGCTGGAATAAGGAATTCTGGCTACATCACTATTTCCCATGGAGGGACCAAAGTAGTTTTAATTCTTTTGGTTCATCTTCCTGCCTTGTTCTGGGTCTGTGGGCTCCACTGTGCACCCAAAATGTAACAGAGGTGAGATGTGAAGCAAGCCAGCTTTGTTTTCATGAGCTTTAGGAGCAGTCCCATGGCTCTGGGTTACCACTGAAGCTGCTGCTTCACCTGAATTAAGCCAGAACAAGTGAAGTTTACAGATACATGGTAAGGGCACTGCTTTATGATAAAAACCAAACACATCTTCTCAGAATGACATTGCAAAGTATTTTAAAAGCAGAGCTCACAGTGCAAGGTAAGGCTTAAATTCCTGAGCCTCAGAGATGCTGGGAGAAGGTGGCAGCAGCTTCCTGTTGGTTTCTGATATAAACTGAGCCTTGCCTTGCTCCTGCTCTGTTGTTTTCTCCAAGCCTGCATATTGTTTAATATCAGAGGGGAAGGCTGCAACCTGGCTGAGAAACTGCAGGAATTCAGAGTGACCTGGAGGGAATTACAAGAATGCTGCTTGCTGATCAGATTAAAAGGGAGAAGTGGCAGGGCTCCCAAAGGTCTTCTTATTCAACCTTTGCTGCCGACAATGCCGTGCTTTGTCTCTGCTCTGCTCTTTAAAATGATTCAGGTTACTGCACTGGAAGCATCGCTGCCTTGGGAGCCAGGCAGGAACACCTGGCAGGAGTGAGACTTAAGGTGGATACTCAAGTGCCAGCCCCAGCACATATTTTTGCTTCCCATTGCCCTTGATATGATCAAAACTCTGGCTTGTCCTTTCCTGAAAGAGCAACAGCATTTACACTTGTTCATTCATCCTCCTCAAGGCCCAGGTTACAAACCATGCTACGATGGAACCAGCTTTTTACAGGTCTGGAAGACTTTTGAAATAGCAACTTGGTCTGGTCCCAAGGGTAGATTCACATCCTCAAGGAGTGAGGATGCACTCTCATCATTTGGGGATTTTTCCTCCTTATTTAGGGCCAAAGCATTGTATGGTACCTTTACACCCCTGCCTGCCTCCAGAAAGGAGAAAGTGGCATTTATTGAGAATTACCTCTCCAAAAGACTTCATCAAAAGCAAATAAAGCAATTGAGAGTCAGAGATGAGTCTGGCCAGGTATGTTGCTGCTGAATTAAGCTGGCTTGGGAGACAGGAGGCTAGAAGAGCAGCACTGGGCCAAACAGTCAGACAGAAAGAGAGGACAGGCTGCTATCATGGCTGCTCATATGTTAGATGTGATGGGATGAGTCTGGAGTGGCAGAGGTTGGTGTGACAGATAGTTACACACATCTCAGTTTGAACAATTCCCCTGGCACTATCAGGACCACAGACAGCAGGGTTTTGCCCCCAAGAATAATTTTTAACACTAGGAGCCATTTAACTCTTTAAATGGGGCAAAATGCAGATATCCAACAGTTCAACCTTAATGGCACCACTCACCAGGCACTTCCACTCTGCATCCACAGCTCAACACCTCTCGCTTGTCTCTCAAAGGAAATAATTAATTAAAATGTAGCAGTGACTATGTACTATTAGCAACTATGTGGTTCTGCTTATTTTCCTACTTGAAAGACAATCCCAGGATCCAAATATGTCCTGATTTAAGGAAACTCATCAAATCCTACTGCATGTCACAACTGTTCATGACTCACCGCTGCTCCTGAGCATCTCTCAAAGGCAGGGCAAGTTAAGCCAAATCCATCTCTCAAACCCCAGCAATGCAACTTCAGCAGGATAAATCTGACTCACTGAGCTGTTTGCCCAAGGCCAGGGGAATTAGGTTCACTTCCTCCTTGTCCTCAGTTCTCTCTCAAGCTACCCAACACATTGAGGTAGCAACTTTTGGTGAAGAAGTCTTTGATCTCTGAAATTTCTGCTGTTTCCGTGGCGACATGTAAAACCTGCGTGATCCTAAATGAACCCTATTGTGTTCCTCCCATTGCCTCCTTCCCCAAATTACTTCTACCTGCTAATGTTAGCAAAGTGAGGCCATCTCCACCTGCCTTGAGAGAAAGATTACCTGCAGAAATTATCCAACCCCCAAACTCTTGGAAAATGAAATAACTTAATGGCTCAGAACAATCCCCTGAAGGAGGTAGGTAATCCTAGGGTTCATCACCAGGATGAGGATGCTCTGGTTTACCAGCCACCCCCTCACCCCTGCCTCTTCCAAATGAATAAACAGAATATTTCCTTTGGTTCTGTTTTGATCCCTGCATCTGCATCGTTCCGGTTTCCACCATTAGTCTAATGAGCAAAATCAGCCTCACTCCATCCCTCTCTGCTCCAGAGGAGAGCTTTCAAGGGGGATAAATTGGCATTGCAGCAGGGTGTAAGTGGGTTGGAAATGCAGGGAGACAGGAACCTGGCTGCACACGGGGTGTTTGCTGTGCCAGCTGCCTCGGCGCTTCCCGGGGAAAGCGCGACTCTGGGTGAGAGGCACAGCAGGGCTTCGTCATTACCCACCCTGAAACTCAAGAGGGGGGAAAAGCAAAATCAAAGGAGAGCAGGAGGTGAAAAGAAGGCAAAAGGGTGCCTTCAGGGCTCCTTTCATGCAGCTCGCTTCACGACCCACCAGTCAAGGCTCCTAAGCAGGAACAGAGACACCATTCAGGACAAATCTGGATGTTATCCCAGGGCACCAGGGACACCACTAAAGGGAAAGTTTTGACAGGTGAAATGACCTTAATATAATTAGCCCTGCCTTCCTCTGCCTCCTTCACCTTGCCATGAAAACGGTAGTCTGTTAATGAGATCCTTTTTTCCCCTGTAAGGCAACACCGCCGGCTCTTGGATCTTTTGCTCGCACATTTCAAACGGGACGTACATGATCTCCTCCAGCTTCACTCCCCCCTCCCACATCTCCAGATATTGCCATTGATTCTGCTGCTGCTGCTGACTGGGGTGGGGGTGTTTTTTATGTTAGAGAAAAGGTTGAAAGGAACCCTGGTAATAGAATGATTTGGCCTGCAAGTCAAATCCCCCTTGATGAACAATCAGACACAAATGTCAATAACAATTAGATTGGCTGAGGGCTCCAGTCACTTAGGACTTCAGTTTTCCATCTACAGTGCTTCAAATGAAACCCTCAGTACTGTGATCTCCAAATCAAGTTTGGCATCAGGAATGAAAAGACATCAACAATAATAAAAGGCTGATGGCAGGAGAAGAGCAGAAGACAGACAATAGGGTTGTGTGTGAGTGTGCACAGGGACATGCGCACACGGGGTGATGGAAATAAAAAAAGTGAGAGCTGATGTAAAAATCCATCAAGATATGAAATCAGCCCTGCCTAAAGAATGACCTAAACTGCCTCAGATTGTCCTCCCAGACAAGTTCTGCTCCTCTGGGCTTTAAAATTTCCACCTCCTGCTGTCCAACATATCAAGCACGGGAAGCGAACGAAGGGAAGAAAGCCCTTAAGTGCAGGCTGTATTTTTTCCTGTTCCTAAATTGTAAATATACAGTGGAGGCAAGAAATGCCCAATCTAATTAAGAGCAGTTGAGAAGTATGGAGACAGGGTGCTCCCAATGGGAATGCTGCAGGTTAAAGAGGTTAAAAAGAGGAATGTTCCCTAATGAGGGAAGTTTAACATCACGAGCACACTTTGCACTGGCAAGGCAGGCTGGAAAAAAAAGGATTAAAGACATGGAAAAGGCAGCTCCACAGCAAGAGCAGGTGTGTGCTTGGCTTCAGCAGGGAGGGCAGGATGTTTTAAGGTTTGCAGCTTGAGGCAGCCCCTCAAAGCATGCTCCTGAAGGGATCCTGCATTGAAACCATGATCCTAAATGAAAAGCCAGCTTAGCTTGCCTTGCTTCCTTCCCACCCTGCAAGTGTGAGGCTCTGAGAGGTGGCTGTGCCCCACCAGTCACAGCAGCCCCTCAAGGCCTCTATTGGGGGTTCACTAAGCTGGGAGATAACAGGAAACACCCAGCACACAGTGTTAACTCCACTAGCAGGGGTATTACTCCCAGGGAGAAGCAACACCAAAACCATCTCAGTTCTTTATCCACTGCACACAAACTGAAGCACATGGAGCTGAGTCTGAACTGGCTGGAAGGTACTGGAAGGGACTGGTCACTCCAGGCAGGAATGACCCGCAGCCTGGCCATGGCCCCAGCCATGGGGATGCTCCATCTCTCACCCCAAATGCTCTTCCCTTTCCAGCCCAGGCAGGGAGGGAAGCAGCAGGTCCCCCCATCTGAAGTGGCCGAGGCACTGGGACAGTGGCACATTGCCTGCACTCCTCTGCAGACACAGCCCTCAGCTCTGAGCTGCAGCAGCTGAGGAGGGAGACAGGGAGATCTTGTGGGCAAACAGAACAGAAATCTGCACACTGCAGGGGAGAGACAAGCATCAGGTAAGGACAAAAACCTCAGAGACTGGAGATACTATCCAAGGGCATGTGAGAGGATGAAAGCCACCTCCACAGAGATGCCTGTAGGCTCTCATGCAAAGTGTAAAAGCCATTTCCTAAAATAGTTCTTATAGACAGGGACATTTAGTCCTGCTGTTTGGTGATTTCTGATGGCACCTTCAGTGCCTTGTGGAGCACATGGCTCTGTGGTGCAGTAGGACCTTCCACCTGCTGCCAGCACCAGGGAACCAAAGATCTCCCACTCCCTCAGCCATATTTAGCCATAAAAAAAGCACTAAATAAAACAGGGAGGCAGTCCTTAACTTATGCAGCATCATTCCTTGATAAAGTACTCAAACATTTTCCAGATGAAATTACCCTCTCTTCCCTTTTGAGTGGAAATTACAATCCACATGCAGGCACAGTACCATTAGAGGGCTGCAGGACATACAGAGAGAAAAGAATTAATAAAGTACCTAAGTAATAATAGTTTTTCCTTTTCTAGACTCATTCCACTGAGAGTGCACTGAGCTTCTCACCAAGGCACAATGATTGGGAGGAGGTTGGATTTGCCCTGCTTAGATGTGCAGGTCTGGAGCTAATCCCTGTGTTGGGGAAGTCAGTCAGAGCCAGTGGAGCAAAAGGGCAAAGGGCTGAGCCCCACCAGAGAAATCACTTAACTACTTTGCTTCTCTTTACCTGTACAGGCTTCACTGTGAATTCTTCCAATACAGTGTTAGCCTAAATTTCACCTGATTAAAAGCAGAGAAAACACCATTTTCATTTACTTAATTATTGCTGGAGTGAAACCTTTCTCAATAGGCTCTGTGAGAGTCATGGACTTCAGCCAGGACAACATCCCCAAATCCCTTAGCTAGATGCCTTGGCTGGTGGGACACAGGACCTGGTGGCAGTGCACAGATCCCAGCCCCACCCTCCCTAAGCTTTCAAGTCCTTTGGCATCTCCTATGGTTTCTGCAGCTGATTAGAGATGAAACAGGAGTGCAGGAATCCCAGCAGAAGAAAGCTGTTTCCCTGGAGCCCCAGGAGGGAATTAAAGGCACAACCAAACAAACTCAGAAAACAGAAAACATGAATTTGTGCAGAGCAAGCTGTTGGGGAGTGGCTCTGAAGATAGATAAGGTTGGAGCTCCCACCCCCACGATCCCACTGCTCCAGTCACCCAGTCCCTGTGCCAGGCAAGTGCTGGCCGTGTGGGGATGGTGGTGGCCAGCCCGTGTCCCCAGCCCCACAAGGGCCCGTGAGCAGCAGGCAGCTGGCCTGCAGACTGCTTGATGGCACAGTTTTGTCCCTGTTCCCTCGGCTGTGGCCGGGTGTCCCTGCTCACGTGGCAGCTGAGGGGAGGGATTGCAGCAGCTGGAGACAGGAGAGCCACCAACACACACACACACATGGACTCTGTGTCCCCCAGCATCAGGATCTCAGATCCCTACCAGCCCCTCGCCCCACCATGGGCTCAGCTCAGCATCTCTCTTTAAAGGACGGTGCTTTTCCCCACCTCATCCCTGGGATAATGGCTGCAGCCCAAGGAAGTTAGTAAGGAATTCCTGGGAAGTGGCTGTTGCTGCAAAAATAAAGTATCCGTTATTGCTAAAAAACTTTTTTCATCTTTGAGGGGAAAACACATACCACATGATTTCCAAAAAGGAGCTGGTCTGGTTTACAAATACAGTACATTAATAGCTTTGTAAACATTTATTCAGTATGACAGCTGACTGCAACATGTGGCATTAATTAGAAGACTCAGCAATGTAGCATATTAAGAGCTAAGTTAAATCTGAATTAGCTGGGTTTGTTGAGACTAAACACCCGTGGGGGAAGTCCTCGGATCTAATACATTATGACTCACTTGACACGGGAGACCCACAGGCCCAATTCCCAATACACTGGGGGGCCCTTATTCATACTCCATCTCCACACAAGAGCTGCAAACTCTCAGGATCCCATAGATCAGAGGGTGTTGATGTTGGGACGTTGCGACAGAATGGGGCGCACACGTCCCTGGCTCCCAGCTCCCCGAACCTTCCTGAGGAGGGAGCGGACAGAGACAGCACGAGCTCCCTTCTCCTTTCCAGACACATAGAAAGAGTACAGACAGGAAGGGGAAGGATTTCACGTTCCCTTGAGCCTAAGGATCTTGCTCAACACTCCCACACAGGCACCGTCCCAGGCATGGGTGACACAGCTTCTGCTGCATACGCCACCGCCAAGAGCCCTCGGTGATGATGCGATGGCCCGGGGGGTCTCTATCACCAGTGCCAGGAGCAGCTGGCTGGTGGCACTCCACCACTGAGCCAGCTCAAACCTGCACCCCGAGTTTCCTGCTCCCTGAGTTTCCTGCTCTGAAGTCAGCCAACAGCTTGTGTTTTGGCCCAGGGGATCGAGACACCTCCTGGCTCTGCTGCCTTAGCAGCATTTCAGGGCAGTGTTTTTAGGAGCTGCTACAGGGATGGGAAACCCACGGCTCTGGCTCCTCCCCAACCTGTCCTGTGGCTCAGGGCACCACTGACCTCCTATCTCTCACTGCCTGCACTTGAAAAAGCACTGAGAAATATTTGCTGACATTGTCACCAGGACTGGGACAGCTGGCAAGGCCTTAGGAATGCATGAGATGCCTTGTGAGCATCCTGGTGTTGAGAGTTTTCACCACAGCTGCCACAGGCTGAGCCAAGGCCAGCTCACAGCAGCCACACTGGTCAAACACCAGCCACTAGACTACTTCTCCCTCTCAGACCCATCTTGCGTCATTTGCATTATGTCAAGTCAGGGCAGTTTGCTGACAGCCAGCTTTACATCAGAGAAGAACTTTTCTGACATTCAGCAAGACCAGAAGCAGTTCTCCATCCCAGATCAAAGCCAGAACCAGAGGAAATCGTGAAGTTGGGTGAAGAAGATGGAGCAGCACAGCCCAAAAGGGATGCCACATCTCAGCTGGTCCCTGGTAACAAAAACACCAAAGCCTTGAAGTTTATGTGAAAGCCTGGTGTAAATACACAGTCTACCATACACAGCCACAGGTATTCAGGACAAATGCAGGACAAACCATCTGGAGCTGCTGGAGTGAGTCCAGAGGAGGCCACAGAGATGCCCCGAGGGCTGGAGCCCTCTGCTCTGCTCTGGGAGAGCTGGGAGCACTCACCTGGAGAGGAGAAGGCTCCAGGGAGAGCTCAGAGCCCCTTGCAGGGCCTAAAGGGGCTCCAGGAGAGCTGGAGAGGGACTGGGGACAAGGGATGGAGGGACAGCACAAGGAGGATTGGCCTTTCACTGCCAGAGGACAGGGATAGATGAGATATTGGGAAGGAATCCTTCCCTGTTAGGGTGGTGAGATTGAGCAGCAGGGATGGAACACTCAGGGCAGGGCTGCTTTCACCTGACAGCTCTAAAACCAACTTTTCTTATCCTGGACTCCTTATGCTGGATGCCTAAAAGTTTGTGTGAGTAGCAGCACATATGAGAGCACCTCCAGAGGTGGTGCTGAGTCCCCACAGCCCTCACAATTCAATCTTATAATCAGGTTATAAGAACTGGGTGAATCATCTAAAGCAATCCCATTATTATCTGTGCCAGTTTCAGCTTCTCAGGGACAGTATTGCTAATGCCAATTGCCAAAAGTAAATAAAATAAATCTGTGTGGGTCTGTCTTCTTCATTATCCTGGAGCAGATCCTACCACTCTTATCCAAGTTTCTTCCCTTTCATCCCTTCACACACAATTTTATCCACAATAGATCTGCCAAATGGAGAGTAAAACTACTAATGTGTCACATAGACAGCTATTTCCATAATTTAAGCCTCTTTGTTCTTATTAATGTTGCATCAAGGTATTGGCCTGCAACAATTGCTTTTGGAATGGGTCGCCAATAAAATTGGAAAGCAGAGGACAAGAAAATAAGGAAAATATTTATAACTAAACAAATTGTATCATTGTGTTTCTATTATAATCTGCATCTGAAATAATAGAAAAGGCTGGTCAAAAGTTGAATGTACAGCAAAAATTTCTGAGACATCCACATTTCAAGTAATTGGCATGAAAATCCCAAACCCTCAGATTTTGGGGAGATGAAAAACTAATGAAACTAGTTTGTTGTGACCCCCTCCCCCAAATCCTTCTTATTAAGAACTATCTAATTTCCACTTCAGTATTTCAAAAGGACCTCAGCTCTGTCATCCCTTATACAATATACAGTGTAAACTATAATGGGAGGCAGAATTAAGTGAAGAGGAAGCTTTTCAACTTCTCCAAAAAGAAACATTTTGCTATATTCCAAATTTTTTTCTAGTAGAATAAATTCTCACAGGAAAAAAAAAAAATTCAACTGCTCTTAGAGTAGCTGTTAGTAGGACTAAAAACCACCAACGATAATTCTCTTTCCATGGCTATTTCAAATCTATCTAGGTTTTGTACATGAATAAAGGCTTTTCTAAAATAAAATAAAACAGAATGGCCAATTCCTGACTTTAACACAAAACTCTGGATATTAGATATTTACTTAAAGGCCTCAACTCCAGGAAACAAGTAATTGCATGAGAGTCTCAGCTCTCTTCAACAGAAGAACAAAGTTAAAAGAAGCAAATTTCCTTGCTGTTGTACAAGGAAAATCTTGAAAGTGTGACCCAAGTACATCCCAAATCCCCAAATTCAGAAGCCAAGTAGACTTCTTGTGTATTAAATCTTGTGTATTAAATCTTACCAGTTTTTGATGCCTATCTCTTGATTCTGAAGCATTTTATGTTACCAGAATAATTTTCCTGCTTCTCCTCCTACCCTTTCCCAATACTTCTACAGAAATCGAGGTCTAAAGTGCAGTTCCCTTTGGAAGAGATGTTTGGAAATCCAGTAATTTCCCCACATTTTTCTGAAACAAAGAAAATAAATTTAAGAGTATCAGGAGGATGAAGCTGATTTCATTGTACCGTCAAACCTGTCATCCCTAAGTCTGAAGAATAAAGTCTTATTCAACAGCTCAGCCCCAGTGCCAAGAAACAAATCTGCCAGTGGCAACTCTGTGCCTAATAAAGTTCTTGAGCACAAGCCTTCTCCAGGATCAGGATTTGAAGCCAAAGCCAGCATGGCCCACATGGGACCACTGAGTGCCCTCAAACAGACCCACACAGCTCTGGTGATTCACCCAAGTGCCCCAGCAGGCTGAAGGTATTTTTTTAATGCAGCAACTGACTCACTTTGCAATCAGATGAAACTTCTCACCCCAGTGAAACACTGGAATAAAGTTGTTGAACCTGGCCTTAGAAATAGCCATTTCCCTCAACCATAAAATACAGGCAAAAATGTAGATCTTTGAGCAGATGTAAAGCACATTTAAGGTGTACTCTCTGTACATGGAGAGGAAATCTCCTCTGATGCCCAAAGTTAGGGGTGAGGAATCCTGCACACTGTGTTTATCCAGATGTGAGTGTGTCCATCTCTCTGACAAGCCGAAAAACTGAATCTGGATGAAATCAAAGATCTCAGAGTGACTAAATTTTCATATAAGCTATCAAATAGGAGAAGGAAAACAATATGAGCACTCACATTTTCCCCCACTAATAGAACTCAGTATCCAAAGCCCAAGTAGTGCCACCGGAATACACTGGAGGTAAGAATAAGGGTCTGGGAAATCAAGGAAAACGGGGAATATATATAAGGCTGTATATTTATGGCTGAGCATACACAAATCATCACTTTCCATACAACCAGGTCATTCCAGATGCTTAAGAAAGCCATAACAGCATGAGATTCCCAGCAGTACATAGAGCCAGATCTTCTCTTTGCCGAATGATACCAAGGGTAGTATTAGCTGAGCCTGCTTCAGTTTTACTCCTCCAGTCACAGAGACCACATCGTGCTCTGATGCTTTAGAGCCCTGCCAGTATAACCAGAAGCCCATTCCAGCCCGTCCCTTTCCCCAGGACCATGGTGCCACGAGTACTCCCACAGCGAAGCACGGCTGTGCCAGCACTCGGAGCACTTGGGCCGAGTTCACTCGCGCGTGCGCCGCCCCACGCATTCAGCACAGCCCTGCCCTGGGAGGGGAAGGAGTTCCGGGCACGGAGCTGTTCCAACAACTCCTCCATGTGGGAGTGAACATTCTCCGCTTAAATGTCCCCTGACGCCCACGGCCATTTGCCTTCCTGTTGAGGAAGGGACTTCAATGCAGCCCTGTTGCAATCCCTTCCCAGCCACCCAGCCCATTTGAGCACTGGTCCATCACTCTGGTTCATAGGAAACCCGGGAACCTCAAAGGTCAACCAGCTTCCCAAACTTCACAACCTCCCTCTGTGTGCTGGTAACACTGGGTAAGAATCAACAAGGCTGTCCTTGCTATAGAAGCAGAGCTGTCCATCATAAACAGCTCCTTCTCCTCTGCTCCGATGGGTAAGATGTTCAGTATTTTCTATTTTGATGGTCTTTAACACTGCAGTGTGAATCTCAAGATAGAAGCCAGAAAAATGTTACAATTGCAGAAGACTCAAAACCTAGAGAGTCAGGAGGTCTGGTTCTAATCTTCAATTTAACACCAGGGTGTAACTCCAGGCAAGCCTGGGTTTCTTTTTCATTCTTTGATTGTTTTCACTGTAAGCTCTTTGGGGCAGGAACTGTGTCCCATTGTGTTGTTACAGGGTGTAGAACAATGGGCCCCTGACCTCAGCTAGGGAATCAAGAGATTACGAGAATTATTTAGAGGAAATCTGTGGTTAAACAAGGAATTGGAATCAGACCTCAAGTCCCCATCAAGTGCCAGTACCAGATGAGTATCCTTTTTTTACCCTTCGTTAAAAAAAGTCATAATCCCCATTTATTGTTGTCCAACATTGACCATTTTTCACACGTCTCTCTGCCTGCCCAACATCTAAAGAGCCTCCGCCTTCCCCTGGCTCTGCTGCCATGCTGGGGCAGAGCCTCTCGCCCTGGCAGCCCCGGCGCTGGCACTGCAGCTCGTTCTGCTTCTGATAAAAAGGGTATCTGGGGAAGGAAGCACCAGAAGGAAATCAAAAGGAAATGCAAGGGCTCGCTGTGTTTGTGTGTGTGCATGGGATTCTTCAGCCGTACATCGGAAATTAATTCCAGCCAGGGTGAGCTCTGTGTGGTCTCACCAGCCATCCAAGTCAAACTTCAGCTCACCCCAGCTGCCAAGCAGAGTTGTGGAGGAGAAAAAGGTTCAAGACAACGTGGAAAAGGAACAAAGAAGCCAAAAAGAGTGAGCTGGTGGTATTTTTTCCTCCAAGTTTTTCCTTTTTTTTATTTCCCTCTCTTTTTTTTTTTTTTTTAAACAAACCACCTGGATTTTAAGATCTCCAGAATCCCATTAAAGGGCTTTTACTCCTTCATGAATTGGAGGCGTTTGATGAAAAGGGGTAAGGGGAGAGAAGTGTGTCTGCTTGTGGGAGGGGGAGAGGAGGGGGAAGAGGGGGAGATAATGGGGCATGGGAGCCCTTAATTTCTCCTGTCTCCCCTGCCGGTAATAGGGCTGGATGTAAACACTGCTCTGGTGAATGTTGGAGAGTGATTACAGGATAGCTGGGGAAGGAGGAAGCATTTTGAAACCACAAGTAGGAAAGCAGCTCTTTGATGGAGGGTTAGTAATTTCTTTTTTCTCTGTGCCCTCTTCCCTTGCTCAGCAGCCCCCCTTCCCCTCTGTCCTCCACCTTCTGTAAACACAGAGGCAGAAATTAGATGTGGGCCAATCTGTTAAACTTTGGGAGGCAAAGTGGGCTTGGCAGTTGCTCCCATTCCCTAGGATACAAAAGAAGAGGCTGATAACACTGGAATAGGCCTTCCTGCTCTTAGCTGTGGAGCAGCACACAAGGAGCTGAAGAGAAGGGAAGGCACAAACAGCTGCCAGGGAGAAACATCATGGAGCAGGGTGGACACTCATAAAATGAAGACTGCATGTTCTCAGCAGGAATTGTCCTGCTGAGAAACCAAGGTGCTGATGGCTGAGCAAAGCTGAGCAGCTTCAGGGTGTCCACCTACTTGGAAGGTCTAGAGAAAACCTTACCAGAGCAGGTTCAGCCAAGCTAGAAGCTGCCTGGGGGACCATCACCATCCCCTAACACCCAGATGGGCTCTAGAGCCTGATGTTCAACTTCTGGCCTGGGTAATTCAACTACTTTGCTCTGCCATGGTTTTCCCCATGTGCAATTTCCTCTGGAAAGAGCTTTAGTCCAGCGGTTGGAAAGAGCTGGGCATTACTTCCAGAACAAACCACCCATGGGGGAAAATCCCTCAGCAAAAACAAGTTGACCATCTGTCCTCAGACACGAAGGTTGCGTGTTCCTAAACACTGGGGATTTATATTCACAAAGAAAGGCAGAGAGAAGAGAAGGGGAAACATTCCATCTTTCCAAGAGTTTTAGAAGATTTACAGCAAAATTCCCCATCTAAGTGCTGTGAGGGCTGTTCATTGCTGCTCTGTGAGCCACACTCCTCCAGAGCACAGCTGGCAGGAGCACAATGTGCATCCCAAACCTACTGTTTGCTTTCCAGGACACATCAGAGAGCAGTTTTTCTTCCCTGAGCCAAGACCACTCCCAGTCAAAAGCAGTGATTTTACAAGACCAGGGATGAATTCAGCCTTCAGGTCACTACTAACCACTCCAGAGACCTTAAGAGGAGTTAAATACCCCATTCTCCAAAATCCCATAGTTACCGGGTCTCTAACTCCCCTCCAAAGTATTTCAGGTATCTCATAGGGTTATTCAGCTCCTATATTCAGTTTTTAACTGAAGATACTCTTTAGCTACAAGATATCATTTTAATTAAATCTCTTGCCTAATACATCCACCCCTTGACACTTAATACTTTGTGTGCCCTAGGCTGGTGCTGTTTCCTGGTATGACAGTACCACCACGAAAGCCTCCCTTTAAACAACTGTAAATGCTGAAGAGTACACATCCTGTACTAACCATGCATGGTTTACGAGCTGAAATAAATACACCAGACTGCTCTGGTACATGCACGGAGCCATATCTATAAAAAGGTCATTATATTGCTATTGTTTATCCATGTCAGTTTGCTTAACCAACATATATAAATATAAGGCAGCCCAAAAGCTATTTATATGCTGTCCCTGAGCAGTCTTTTGTTAGGTCTCAATGCAAGAATTTATGTATTAACTATAGGAACTGACCAAAATAGTGATAACATGAAAACTGATACAGAATGTCCTTCAGATGAGGTGGAACAATCCTGATATTCCCAGACTCCCACCCACTCCTCATCCTTCGCATTGTTTTCCTTCTTCAACATTCTCCTTAAGCTCCTTGGTCTGTGTATCTGCAAGATTTCATGCTATAATTAGAGATTTTCAACTCTATTGCACCCAAAGCCCTCTTTAGTGACCATCAGCTACAGCTTGCTGCTTTTGTGTCCACCAGCCTGTGATTAAATTAGCCACCAAAAAACTCCAAGTTCTTAGATAACTTTTGAGACTTTGTTCCAGTTTTTATCTCTACAAAGGTCTCTTAGGCTCAGCAGCAACCCAAGACTGCGTGATGAACCTGAGACTGTGACGAAGCAGCACAATTCTATACTGACAGCTCCCAACCTTCTTTCCTTTCCTTTACCCCCTTCCTCCTCTCCCTGCACCAGATATCTCCATCTCTTCCAACAGGACAGACCTTCTAGCGGAGACTTGGACCTTATTCTCCCATTTGTACTGCTTGAAAATGTGATTTCCTGTCCTGAGAACCATCAACCCTGTGTGCAAGTCCTGCAGCCTGGGCAGGCAGAGCAAAGCTGGTGGGGTGCAAGGGGGCACCACTTGACAGGCAGCACATGAGACAGACACAGGCAGGGGTGAGTGAAGCTGCCCAAGGAAGTGCTGGAATGACCATCCCTGAATGGGGCTTGGAGCAACCTGGGATAGTGGAAGGTGTCCCTGCCCAAGGGGTGGAATTGGATGGACTTTAAGGTCCCCAAACCATTCTATGATTCTATGCTCAAAAAGCACATGGATGTGGCACTTGGGTACATGGTTTCAGTGGTGCACATGGTGGTGCTGGGTTAGCAGTTGGACTCAATGATCTCAGAGGCCCTTCCCAACATTAATAATTCCATGAAACAACTCAAAGCAGGCTGCCATGGGTGACGCCCAGAAAGACAAAGAGCACCAGCACATCAGAGCACAACTCAGGAGTTCCTGGAAAGCCACAACACCAGAGCCCTGTACTGCTCTCCCTCCGCTCCAGGCTTCTCCACAGGAGCCACTGCATGGAATGGGCACAGGAGCCAGCAAGAAATGTGCTGCCTGTCCTGCCACAGGTGCCACATCCTTATCAAATGACTCTGCTTTACCTTTTCCTCCATCCAAATTTGGCACATGGTCTAGTGCTGTTTTTGTTAATGAACAATCATGATTTAGGCATAAAACAGTAAATGGTGCCATGAGCTCATTAGACATTGACAACACCCTGAAGTTCAAGCATGTTATCTGCACCAGAATATTACAGGGTGTGCTTATCATTTGGGAGAAGCTGAGTTGTGAGCTCTTGGGAGGGTTCAAATGTCATGTGTGGAAGAGGAGAGGTGGGAGGCAGAGTAACTGGAGATGATCAATCTCAAAAAGGCAATAACTGCAAACTTAAAATATGAAAGCACATTAGTTCCCACAAATGGCTGAGGCTTAAACCCAAGCACAGTTACAGCCAGGAGGATACAGTCAGCCAAGGTGCTATAAAGGCGTGATGTTATTACTTCCAAGGGATGCCATTAAAACTCTGTTTACAAACCTAATGTGCCAGGGAATGGGTCAAGGAAAGAATTATTAGCAACAAAGCTATTTGATCTCTTTTATGATCCAATGAGTCATATCACTTCATACTCCAGAAGGTGAATAATGCAAACCTCAAGCCTGTTGATTTATATGTGTGTCCAGAATCCTGTGTTCTTTAACCCCAGATGCCCTCTTAAGTGTGATTCATCCTAAATCAAATGGAAGATTGGGTGCTATCAGCCACACTCTCCCCTCCCACTCACTAATTGAAAAGGTGATTGACATCCTGGTAGAATAAAATACCAGTGCCCAGTGATGGATGGCCAGGGCAGAGGATGGGGTCAAGATACAGGACTTGCAGATATAACTCTATCCTCCTCCCCAGATGGGATGGTCCCAGTTTCACCTAACACTCCCTCTGGAATGCTGGAAACAGAGTCACTGAATAATTTAGGCTGAAAGGAACCTCTGGAGGTCATCTGTCCATCTGGACACACTTAAGTGGGTCAGATCTGGATGGATGGAAGAGCTTTCTTTTCATGACACACTCATTGCTGCAGCTTCACCACAGGCATGGGACCATGACCCAAACTGCTCAGAAACTGCAGCAGAAAACTTTAGAGTCCAAATGGGATAAATCCTGGGATATTTCTCAGTTGCATGCTGGTCTCAAAAAAATCCTGGCATAAACCATTTGGCTTTCAGTGGAAAATCTGCTGCATTATCAATCACCTCAATCTCCCAGCTTCTAGGAAGCCTGGGCTTTAGGTTCCCACATCCCAGAAGGCTTTAGGACTGTGTGAAAGATTGATCTGCAAGCAGAGCATCCTATGTCCCCAGGGTAAGTGCAGAAAGGCCACTGCAGAGAAATTCTGAGCTCTGGGAAAAACATGAAGGATGCAAAATCCACTGTTGCTGTTCCACAAGTTCTTCAAAAGTGACTCAAGGTTACAAAAGAGCAGGTGATTGCTTTGAATAATCTCATTATTTTACCAATATCATTATCAAAAAGCTAAATAGTCCTGAAGTGTTAAATTTTGCAAATTTTCTTCTTCTCCACTCATCTCTAAGATATTCAGGGCAATTCAAGAAAAACACCAGTGAAATAATTTGAAGGAAAACAAAAGCCCTGTGTTTTCCAGCACATTCATAGTACCACGCATTTCATGAACACCTCAAAGCACATCCAAGCCTGGAGCTTTGGAAGGGTTTCCAAGATCCATGGCGTGTTGTGTATCCTTACCTGCCCAGCAGAGAAATCACTGCAGGTCATCCATGATCTTCATGTCTGCCCCACATTGTTGTGTCTACTCTGCACATTCCCTACAGTCCTTAGAGCTTGAGGATAGGTGTGAAGCTGTTCCTGAGGTGCTGGGAACACTTCTTTTTTGGAGACTTCAGACCAACTAAAAACTCCCAAACAGATCCATAGAATTTGCTGATGTTCAACCCCTGGAGCCCACCCGAGATTCAGACCAATGTCATGCTGTTCTTGTGATGGGTGAATTCAGTGTTTCCATGGCATTGTGAGCAACATTCTCTATCACAATACAAAGTTTTGTTGTTATTTTTTCTACAGCTGAAGCCAGGAAGGAGAAGCTGGGCTGAAGGACCAAGGCCATGTTTAAACTCGAGCAGTTTATTAAGAAAGCTGAGCAATCAACCTGATACCTCCCTTCTGGCTTGCCAGTGCTTTTCATTTCCCTTCTCAAATCTGTGTTCAGTCCTTGGATGTTTTCTTTTGATAAGAAACTTCCACAAATCCAAGCGGAACAAAAATGTGGATAAGGGATGAGAGCTGTACTAAACACTGTTTTAGAGGAAGGTACTAAAGCAGTGGGATTAAATCATCTGAGCCTCACCACAGATCAGTAATGATCTACCTTCTACACCAGACCCAGTTTTTCAGGATGGAAACAAACCTGATATTTTAATTTTTAAAGTTTTCATCTGGATCCAAACATCCATATCTCCTTGGGCTCATCCCTGCAACATTCCACCAAACCCTGAAGTCAATATATTCAGATTTAGATTTCAATTAATCCACCTTTTAGACACCCAGTCAGAAAATGTGCTGATCTGCATGAACATATTGCCTACTCATGAGACCATTTTACCCAGCTCATCAAGCACTGTCCACAATCTTCACAGCTGCAGTTGCTGCAGCATGCAACATATCTCCAGCAGAAATTTAGGAACTATAGGATCTCAAAGAATTTTCAATGAAAACTTACAGACCACTTGTGGACAGGAATCCTGTATTACAATTTAGACCAGACATAGACAGCTGTTGGCAACAGCCAATCTTCTTCTGCTAGTTTTCCTTAGTATCTTGAAAATGAGACCTATTCATTCTTGTCTATCCTCAGAATGGAAAATTAATCCTCTCTTTAGAATCCTCTTTACAAGCAGGAAGGCCCCCACAGTGCACAGCAGAACCCAGGAATTCCCACCTTACTTAGAACCCAAAGCCATGGAGTTCCAGTTGGGAGGATGGGACACCAGTCCTGTCTCTGTGCTGCTTGGCAGGACCACACATAAACAGGATTTAAATATTTATTTTCCCTTCGCCATCTAATGTCAAACATAACAGCCACATGTAGCAGTTAACAACTGTGTTGTAAGATAATGAGAAAAACCATTGCAAACTGGGCTTTAGATTTAACCTGCCTACAACACCACTGATCACTGCAAGTCACAAATTATGTCATTTCAGCAGGGGAGCTACTGCCAGCAGAAGGATTAGCAACATCAGTTGTAATGAGCCACTTCATTTCCAAATAGCATTTAGAAATTTACAGTGCCTGGAATTGTGATGATTAAATGGATAACAGAGTTAAATAGACCGGATATGGATCACTTCTAATTTTCCACTTATATCCAGTAACCCATCATAAACTATCCCGAGTCCTTTGGTCTTCATTTCTCTCACACCAGAATATTTAAACAAAAAAAGATGATCCATCATTGAAGTTATAGTGGTGGAAAACCAATGGGAGATAAGAAGCTGGCCACAAATTCCCAGACTTAGAAGTCCTGTTTCCAATTCTGGCTGTGTTGGGGAGAATTAAGAGAAATGCCAATGAAGTGACACAAAAGTGAAAAATTAAACCAGACCTACAGAACATGAATCTATGACTTTTTCTGATTATAGAGAGTCCATACTCATGTATTCAGTTTCACAAAATCATTATTCCCTATTCCCACGAGTAGAGACTGGTCACATATCCAAAGACCAAGACCTCAGACAGAGCACAGCTGGTTTAAAAGAGTTGAAACAGGGTAATTACCTTTAAAAAGCAGAGATCTAAAGAGAAATATTGATTTTGATGACTTTTTTTCCTAGAAATGTCAGAATGTTTGTTAGATTTCTGCATTATTTACCACAGTAAAAAAGTTCAAGCAGCTAATCCCCTTGACAAAGTGTCTTGGTAACATTAAATCCATCTTTTAAGTAGGCCTGTGGGACATGGGAAGTTTAGCATTTTATTCCAATTGGGAACAATCCCTTCCTCAAACTACAGAATTTCTGAGGGAGCAAAATTCCTCTTTGGTACCTTCTGTACTACATTTGGCTACAGGGAGGTCTTTTACATGAGTTTCCAGCATTTCCTCTGCAGTTTGAGCCACTTAAGCAATTACAATGCTATTGTCTCTTTTTCTTTCTTTTTTCAATTCCACATCAAATCTGCAAACGCCTCCAAATGGAAGCTGTTGGTTCTGCTGCCATACCCTCCCTCATTCAACTTTAGTGACATTAAAATTTGAAGTTTAGCTGCACAAAGTTTATTTTTGACAGAGTAGTTTGGGTCAGTTTTAATCCAACACACCCACCCTAAGCTGTGACCTCCCCCAAACAGGCCAATCCACCTGGAAAAATCCATGCTTCGCTCTTTCTTTCCACATTAAAGTAATGACATAAAATAATCAGATGCTGGAATGTGTCTTGGCATGAACAACAAACACAGGCAGCTTTATTAGCTGTTTCCCTGGAAGAAAGCTCCAAAGACCCTCCACATATTCTCTAATGTGCACTGGGAATGACCTCAGCTCTTCCAGGCCAGGCCAGGGCAAAAGCTCCTTTAAACATCTTTATAACTCACTTTATACTTTACTTCATTACTAGCAGGGAAGGATGGAAAAACACTCCCATTGCCTGGGAAACTTGTGGAAAGGGGAATGATGGATTGCAAAGGGGACTTGGCATGGTGGTGCCTCCCAAACCTCCTGCCACTGAGTGTGGGTTTCCTTCAGCTGGGAGTGTTTAACAGGCTGTGCTATTTCAGGGACAGAGAACCACTTGGGATCCCTGCAAATGCCTCTGCAGAACTGGAGGGTTGCATGGATGCTTCTCAGGCTTGGAGCTGCCAGACTTTTTTGGGGAAAGACCCCAAGATATACTGATGTACCCTGGTTTGGGATACAGCCTTGGGGTAAGGCAGCCAGCAGCATTTCAGGATGGGTGTTTGATATTCTGGCAGGACATTACTGCCCAAGAGCCTCTGGCCAGAGCTGGGTGGCCTGGTCCAGCAGACCCTCACCACATCTCAGAAGGGATCATCCAGGTGCAGTTCCCTGGGGTTACTAAAGAGCAAACAAGGAAGCAGAGGGGTTTTGGAATAGGAACTATCACCAGCTCTGCTTTCCTGGTGTCATCTGACTGTGCTGAGGAGCTGACAAGGACCTATGCAGATTCGGGGGCAAAATCTGTTTTGCTCTATGAGAGCAAAATCCCAAGTGGGAGGAATTCACTCCCATCACCCACACCTTGCACAGTGTCCAGGGAGAATTCCATTGTAAACAAGGATGAGATCACCACAGGGAGGGATGCAGAAATGTAGAGGAAGGAGAGAAACAAATTTGCATATGGTTTCAAGAGAGAAGAAAAAAGATTCAGAGGTAACCAGAAGGGCTGGGTCACAGTAAACAGAAAGCAGAGCAAGGCACAGAGCAGAGTCAGCTGTTTTCCAAGGAGCTGGGGTCAGCTGAATTCTGTGTCCATCAAAATTGATCACACTGACCAGGCAAGGCAAGCACCAGCCAAGGCTGAAATCCTGCAAGAGCAGCTCTTGTTCAGAGGGGACAGCAGAGACAGCTCCAAACCCAGCCATCAGAAACCCCGGGAATCACTCACTGTGTGCTGCTGGGGAGGGGCTGGACAGGAGTTGTGGCCAATGAGGACTTGAACAATAACAGACAATCTGTGCTGCTTCTCAAGACATTCATCAAGCAAGTTACCAGCACTTGGGTCCCACTCTGTGCTGATGTGGAATTCTTGCTCTGTCAGTGCCACCAGTTCTTCTCTACCGGACTGAGAAAATCTTGTGCTGGTCACCACAGTAACATAAATAACCTCTGCTGGCTGCAGAGGCCTCCAAGCTTTCTCTACCACTAGATCTTAAAAATACTTGGCAAAACCAGTCAAATATTCCTGTTTATATATTAGAGATTGACAAGACTCTGCCCTGGCTTCTCCAAGTTCACCCTGTCAGACCTAAGTCCAAGTCACAGTCCTGTGTTCTGACCAAAAATAAATTCCACCAAAATCTTCTGTAGGACAGTAAAAGAATGTGCTGGACCATGAGGTCACAAAATAAGGGGTCACTTAGCAAAGCAATTCACTGGGAGATGAAGCCTGGTGATAGCTTCTGGCATTTCAGACAAGCATAAAACCTTGAAAGCAAAGCCTTGTGCAGCCTGAGTCCTGAAAGCTTCTCCAAAAGGAATATCACTGCCAGGAAGGGACAGACAGTTCCTTACAGAAGACTTACAAGACAGTAACTCCATTCTTTGAACCACAACTCCCCATTGTATCAGTAAAACAGGAGCAATGACAGGTCTCAGTCTCTGGAGGGAGGTTTGGAAACCTTGAAGACTCCTCCTAAATGAAGCCTCAAAATTCCAGTTTCTCCCCAAATTCTCAGTCCTCTGCATACCCAAGATTTAAAAATAATAAAAAAAATAAACCCAACACTTGCATAAATAAAATATAAATGGCATCCTGTGTTCTCT
This sequence comes from Agelaius phoeniceus, assembly GCF_051311805.1. Classification (NCBI taxonomy): domain Eukaryota; kingdom Metazoa; phylum Chordata; class Aves; order Passeriformes; family Icteridae; genus Agelaius; species Agelaius phoeniceus. Next base: position 9,405,284 of record NC_135282.1, on the reverse strand, counting down.
CCCACACCCCATTCTTCCTCCCTCCTCTTTCCTCATTGTTTGTTCAACAGGAAGTTGGCTTTGCTGTGAGGTACACCAAGCCATCTGTCAAAAACATGGAAACAGTTAACAACACACACAGAGGCTGGAACGACTTGTTAGGGAGCCTATTTCAGGTCAGAACCATAGGCTGAGCTCTGGGAGAGCAACCCAAGCCCCAGAGCTGTGGCTGGTTAAACCAAATTTCAGCTTTTCTCTTCTGACAGAGGGAATGGCACTTTGCTGAAGTGGGAGCTCCTGTGGGATGCACCAAAGCTGACTGGACAGCGCTCTGGGGAGAGCAGAATCCTCACAGCATTGGCACAGCAGAGCAGCTGAAGGAGTGTGGGCTAGTGGAACCCACAGATAATGCACAGACAAAGGTACAAGGGAATGCAACTGACATAGAAGCACTTTTGGAAGTGTCTCTACCAGAAATAAAGGATAAGAATAAATTCTTAGGGATTTCTGAACTTCAGTGATCTTTGCAAAACCTCCCTCCAGACCAGCTCTGCTCCTTCAGTGTTGCTCTAGGCCAACTGTTGGGCTATTGCCTGTGAATATGAGTGACTCCAAACAGATCCTGAACTGGTCCCAAGAAGGGAAAAGACAGATCTGTGTGATTTTGAAATGAGTGGTTTTGAAGTAACATCTTGATTCACTAGACCCTCCAAAGGAGGGGGAAGCATATCTGATTCGGAAGTGAAATCATGCATTAGGTTGAGTTGCTTGGCAGAACTTCCAGCAACATTGTACATCTCATTCCCAGGCTGGAATATCCAACCTAGAAAGGGACCAGGAGGTCACTCTGCAGTTTTTAAGTCCTTGACCATGCTTGAGGCCACCCAACAGAGCTGCCAAGGAGCAATGGCTGCAGCAGCATTTGTTCTTTCTTTCCAGAAAAAAAAAGTGACCCCCATTTGCTCAGTGGTGGGAGAGAAGAGCCAGATGGCTGGACCTGAGCAAGGCACGCGACCCTGGAGGAGGAGACTGGGGGTGAAAGGTTCCATAAACCGATTACCGGGAAAACACACAACTGGAAACAAATGCTAATAAAAATTGCAGCATTCAGAGATCAAACGCCTTAAATCATCACATTTCTTTAATTTAAAAATGCAGGATAAAAGAAACAAAAATGACTCCGCAGCACATTTAAGCCAATCCAGTATTTTCCAGACATGTCCCTAATTTATTTCACAGCAGAGATCTTAAAGAGTAGTTATAAATTATCCCTAAACACAGAGGGAAGATTTGGGTTTATATGAGCACACCTAGAAAGTCACCCTTACCTTCAGAAACACCATCAACAAAAATCTTATAGCTTTAGAAAATATGCTTCATTCCAGAGCTTAAGTTAAAGGTATTTAAATCAGAATATTTCTATTTCCATTTCCTTTCAGGAGATTTCTATTGGCTTCAAACCTAGACAGCACTGAGAACCACAGTAACCCTTAATTCAAAGGGTCTGGTAAGGAGCAGGACAAGTTGCCAAGGTTTGGGGAAGAACCACCAAAAATACCAGCCCTAGAGCTGTTCTCCAGATCAGGTTTTTGCCTCTTCTACAGAGAAGGAAAGATTTGGAGCTTTATGTTTCATTCAGCCTCAGAAAACTTTTTAAAGGTTTTCTCCAAGCCATGGGAATGTCAAACTCCTTGGGCATCTCAGAGCCCCCTCTAGTCCAACCCCTCAGTTTGGGGGTTTCTCAGGGCTGCCCAGACTCTGCTCATCCCCCCAGTGCACAATGATCATAAACAAACCCAAGGCCATGCTCTAAACATGAGCACTAAACAGAATTAATTGAAACAAAGTTTAACAAACAAAAATAAACCCAAAATGCACGACAGCATGTGGGAATTTGGGGCTAATCAGAACCAGCTCCCCTGTACTTCCAGCTCCCACTCAGTTTTCAACCACTGAAAATGAAAACCTCTCCACTTTTAAGAAGTTACAATATTCTGATGACCATTTGTCTGAAGTCAAAGCGTAATTTTGTTGATCTTTCCCCCCAAGACACAAGTCCTCTGTACTTGAAGAAAAAGGTAAAATCAGACTCTCATGGCATCTCTGGGACCTGGACAGGATCCAGGGTTGAACATGACCTGCTCCAAACTCCATGGGCTCACCTTTCTCAGGATTGACACCTAAAGCCCAACTCCTGCAGAACCTTCCTGTCCTTGCAGCAAGACACTTGCAAGCCCTTTTAGGATTCTGAAACTGTTTGATAATTCTGTAAAAGACACATTTACCCATGAATGGAGCACAAGATAGACCACACCCTTCTGCTCTGCAGCACTGCACACATTTGGGTTGTTGCTGAGGCCCATTTTGCCTTTCCAGTGGTTCCCAAGGAACACACCAAGCTGGCCATGGCATCAACACAAGTCAACATGGAACAAGGTGAGACTCCAGCTGGGCTCAGGCATGTGCTCTGAATATACTACAGGTGTAGTTTGTACCCTGCTCATCACCTAAACCCACATCTGAATGTTGCTTCTTTCCCTCTTACACAGCATCAATGATTAGTTTTCATCTGACTGGAACGAAGGAGGGATTGTGTAACTGTCCCCAGAACAGCCCAGCCCTGGGAGCTGCCTGGCCTTATCTCTCCTCTGGCCTTTGTTTGAAGATGGAGATGAAACCTGAAGACTTCCAAGGCATGGTTTTCCAAACCAGTAAATAAGTCTTATTCATGTCTCCTTCCAGGCCCTTCCACATGCCCCAGGAGGATGGCAGAAGTCACAGGACCCTCATTTGTCACTTTTGTCATTTGTTTTTTTCCTCCAATGGCTCTCCTGCCTCTATCTAATCAGGGGGACGTTTCCTGTCTTTGTTCTCAACCATTCACCCTGCGGGAATGATGATTATCATCAAACAGCATTAAAATAGAAAGCCTGGAGCCAGCACCCAATTAGCTTGGAGTTAGGGAGCCCTGGAAAGGAGCAACGGAAGAGACCACAGACAGTCCAACTGGCAAAAATGGGCATTGAATTACATGTCATTCAACCACAGCATCGTCCCACCTTCTAAACAAACCCAGGCTTCAAACCCAGCATGGGCCAAGCTTGGAACCAACAAACATCACGTACATGTGCTATGCCCCCAGTCAGCCAGGACAATGTTCCTAGTGCCATTCCATTCACCAGTTTAAACCCAACCAACTGGGAGACAACTGCTCCATCCAGATCTCCCAGTGTGGGAAATTATCCAAATTTCCTTCATGCATCAAATCCCTGCTGCCAGGAAGCCTCGGCAATTCGCTCTTGAAGGACCAGTGAGGTAACAGAGTGGTCCTCAGGATGCACAGATTATTTTAAATCCTGGACCCATATTAGAGAAAAACCCAAACCTACTTTTTCCTGTTGCCTATTCCAGCTTCCCAGACAGATGCCGTCCTTGTTAGAGCTGGAAGAAATTCAAACTTGTGCTTAGGTCACAAACATGAGTGAAGAACCCGTGACAAACTGGAAGACTCTTCCAGGCTGCATAAAGACCATGAATAAGATGTGACCAAAGAATTTGGCTCACCAGTCATTTTTTTCCTCCAAAAGTCAGGTAATATTTTTCTTTCCTGAGAGAATAAAACCCAGTATTTCTGGTGTCCCAGCAGGATGGAAGCAGCTGGACAGTAACAGCCCTGAGTCAGGATCCTGCTCTAGCTTGGGTGGATTACAAGTTTCTTCCTCAGAAATGTGGTCAGTAAACCTAAAATCACTTGGTATCAAAGGCTTTTGAGGGAATGCTGCTATTTGAGAGCCCTGGAAACATGAAGTGTTGTTTACTACTTAGCTTAGCTGACCCAAAGATTTGCCTTCAAGCACAACATTCCAATCCTTTACTGCAGAGATCCCAGGATGTGTGAATCACAAGGGAAACTTCAAAATAACCTTGGGAGAGGCTGGAGCTGGAGAAAAACTGCTCCTAACATCCCATACGGCAAAGCTAGCCCAATCTGCAAACCCCTCTGCATCAACGGCTCTTGGCTCTGAATCCCAGATATAATTTTGCTCATATTAGGGGCATAAATAACAAATATTGACTTCTGAGAAGTGGGGAAATTCAGACCCAGTCATTGGCCTAACCCTTTGCTGATGACTGGAAAAGAACCAAGTGAGGTTTAAAAACACAAAATACGTTCATAGTTTCAAAGTCTGCTCTTCTGATGATGTTCAGCTTATTTCTTTTCCTTCTTCCAATAATTTTTTCCAGTTGCTAATTGGAGGCTAATAAGAAAGGTTTAAAAATCCAACTCTGCATAGCTGAATTTTTTTTCCCTTGCTCATCTTTATACACCCTGGCGCCAAAGCCCGTGCTGGTGTAAATCATGTACTTGATGGGAACTTTAGTCATTTATATCCAAAGGGAATCCGGTCTCCAGTGTCTCCAGATAATGATCTTGTTGTGTTTAATACTGCATAAACACATAGGATGATGCGTTCCCCATCTTAAAAAAAGTTTGTTTAACTTTTTCTGTCTCATCTTTAGTCAGAATAGCAAATGACGGGAGGGAAGGGTGGAGAAAGAGTGAGATCCTAGCAATGAGATCATTCAGCACAGAGTCCGGTAAACTCCAGGGTGAGAAGTCTTTAAACACAAATCTATCTCTGCAAAATCAATGGGAGGAAAAAAAAGAGAGGCTAAATTTAACCCTTATTCTATTTAAAACCCATGTGCAGCATCTCGCAGAACTGCGTTACATAAACACAATTGTGTTATATTTACGGTTTGAAACAAAACACAAAACCCTCAACTGCAGGACTCCAAGTCCCACCCAGCCACGGCCTGTGCTTGCTGGAAGAGCTGTAAACAGGGAGCAGCCCTGGAGCCCAGTGCTGTTCCTGGCCCCATCCCAGCATCCATAGAGCAAATCCACCCTCCAGGAGCAAATAGCTCCCAGTCTGCTACATGGACTGGTTCTCTCAGGTGACCACCTTGCTGCAGGTGCAGTGAGCCAAAAATCCCATCCACCAGCAAGGTGGGAGTATGAAATGAAAGGCAGGCACCAGCCTCATCCAAACCGCTGCACAGAACCCTTGCTCAGCCCCTTGGCACAATTTCCAGCCCTCCAGCAAATGGTGCTGGAGGTTTCCACAGCAAAAACACCATCCCCCCTGAAAATTCTTAGCTGGCCACTGAAACATCTGCTTGCCAGAGACACCCAGGCCTGTGTGTCACTGCTGCCTGAGTCACACGGAAGGTTGGTACCAGCTGCTCTCCTCGGGTTGCACAGGATTCAAGCGTACAACAGGGTGTGAACATCTGACACCCAACAGGCCCAGGCTGCAGAACCACAGCCATGGCTCCAGTTCCCACAGCACCCTTTGGACCCAGTGGTCACCAGGCAAGGGCTTCCCAAGGTGGCCAAAATGCTGGTGTGACTGGTGTGCAGCCCGTGAGGCCGCCTGTGGTTGTATCAAAATAAACCTTGACCGACATGACGCAACAGCCTTGGCAGAGATGTCGGTGTAAATGCTGGCCCCACAGGCCACAAAAACCTTCTGCTAATTCAGGAGGATCTCTTTGGGAGAGGTGTACCAGGAAACCCACAAAGCCCTATTTCTCCATCCTGCTGTCCTGGTTTTCCTACTCCAATTAACTCTGAAATCAGGTTGGATTTATAGAGGACTTTCATATTCAGACTCTGGCATAGGACAGAGAGGTTCCTCTCTCTGGATTGCTGGCACATGGACAATGAGCTCCTTGTCTTCACTCCTGCCTCTTAGAAGCTCTGCTGGGGCTTGATGCACATTGGGTTTCCTTTTCTTATTAAAAAAATTAAAGATTACCTTAATTTTGCAAACACTATTCATTGCAAACAGCATTTTGGCTCCACCACTGCTCCCAAGTCAGGCTTTGTTTTCTTTCTCTGTTTAATTCCAGCCCTCTCACTTTTTTTGCAGTGGATGGGACCCAAAAGCACAACATTTGGGATCATTTCTTTCCAGTTAGCCTCTGCAGTTTCTACTCGAAGGAGGTATTCTGCAGCTGATGCTCAGCTCTGCTCCAGCTGTTTCAAGGTGAAAGAAGTGCCTAATGGGATCAGGGACCTGACCTTGGCACTCCAGGCATGTAAGCATTTAATTCTGCCACCCGATTTATAACCTACCAGACACTCCTGTGGTGATCCTACTTTGCAGCAGGATTGCAGCCACCAACACAGAGGTGAGAGATGCTGCTTTTTAAAAAGGCATCAGCTCTTTGGGGAAAAGCAGGAACCCAATTATGAAGAAAATTAATTTCTTTTTTTGTCATCATTATCCTCAATATGAAAGAAATCTCAGACAGAATGACTAATCTGGCTCCAGCCAACACAACCTCAGCTGCTGGCAGCAGGAAGGCAGCCTGGGAAGGGTGGAAGAAAGCAGAATGAGCCCAGATTCCTCTGCCAAGCAGGGAAATGCTGCCAGAGCCGGGGACCCCCTGGCAACCTGTTCAGGAAAGGGGGGGCACTGAGTTCCCCCAGAGGAGCAGAGTAGAAGCAGCTCCCTGTAGCTACAGTACCTTAGAAATACATTCTTAAAGGAGTCCTGCAACCTGGGCTGGTGGCAGATAGTGTGAGCCCCAGCTAGAAACTCCAAGAGGAGCCAAGCTCAGAGTAGGAAGGACAGATGGATGCACAGAAAGAATCCAAGAGTGTTCACACACACCCCCGCATACTACAGCAGCCAGAGCTTCCCAAAACGCTGCTCCCTCCTTGACTTTAGGCTCTGGCTAAATAATGCTGCATTGTTTTGTATCAGGTTCTGCTCTTGCAGCCCTGCTGCAGCTCAGAAACAAAGGGGGCTTCATGCAGGACAAAAGGGGACTGTTCTACCTAATGAGGACCAGTTGAGAGGTATGGAGACAGCACCCTCTCCCCATCGGCTCATGGCTGTGAACAGCCCCTCTGACTAATGAAGAGCAGTTGAGAGGTGTGAGCAGAGGGAACAGGGATGTCCCTGAGCAGAGAGGGGGCTGGTCCCGAGGGACACCAGCGCTGCCACTGGCAGGGACAGCCCCGGAGGAGGGAACACGTTGAGGTTCATCTGTCACCGTGATGGCTCCTGACCTGCCAGCCTTGCAGGCCCCGCTCTCTGACCTCTGGCTCTGACCTCTCCAAAGAGGCGCTGGTGCTCAGCCAGAAGTCCCCTATTGACTACCTGTCAGAGGGCACCTGCTTAAGGAACCCCATAGAAATTAAAGTCACAAAATGAGTCACAAGGGACTGTTTGAGCTGGGAAGCCAGCATTAGTCCCTGGCTGGTAAACCAATCTCCCTAATTATCTGTCAAAAGAATCTCTTTTTTTCTATTTTCTTTTCTTTCCCTCTTCCCCCTGCTACCCCCTTCCCAGTCCTCTCTTCTCTTTGACTTATTATCTTAATTTCACATTAACCAAAGGGATTAAAAGCACCTTGAGAGGGTAAGGGAGTGGAGGGGGGAGAGGCAGAGGCTGAAGAAAGAGAGACTTCAAGCCTTCCTTGTTGGGTCCTCACAGCAGCTTGGGCCAGGGGACCACCAGCGCCAGGACCAAGCCTGGTTGTGTTTTCATGTCCAGCCCCCATGGCCACCACCCAATGTGGTCTAAAAGAAAACAAACCCTCAGTGGGGCAGTGTAAACCAAGCCCTGTCCGAGGGACAAATGTGTGGCTGTTCCTCATTTCCCCACCCTCCTCCCCTGCAGGGTAATGTTGTACAGCTGCACCAGAGTGTCTTTGCTGGAGTTTCTCCTCTTGGGCACATGGCAAAGGGCTGTGGTGGTGCCCAGGGCATAGCCACACTCCAGGAGCTGCTCCTGGCTGGATTTTGTCACACCAGGGCACTGCACAGGAAGTGGCACTGCCCCTGCACTGCTGGGGCTCAGCCCTGCAGCTGAGGTTGACTCCCAAGAATTCACTGAATGAAGATTTGTGATTCACAATTCCGCTGATTTTTTTTTTCTTTAATAACATTAAAGCACAGGCATGTTATGATTCACCAGGTCTGGATCTCTTTTCCTTTTTTTAAAGTTTATAGAATCATGGAATGGCTTGGATTGGGATGGACCTTAAAGCCCATGCAGTCCAACCCCTGCTATGGTCAGGGACAGCTTCCACTATCCCAGGGTGCTCCCACCCCCATCCAATCTGGCCTGGGACACTTCCAAGGATCAAGGGGCAGCCACACCTTCTCCAGGCACCCTGTGCCAGGGCCTCACCACCCTCACAGGGAGGAATTTCTTCCCAATATCCACTGCAAATCTATTGGTGTTACATATGAAGATCATCAAGCACCACATTACCAAGATAGCATTTAAACAATGACAGTACTGCTGCTTTTTCAAACAAATACATCTTCTTCCTTTCCATATGGGTAAATTAGGTTAATGGTACTCACTTCCCTCAACCTCCAAGAAAGCCAAGCTAAAAACTGCACATCGATTCAGGTTCAAACAACCCCAGCAAATCCACCAAGAATTAGAGTGGAGATCAGAGAAAACCTTTCCTAAAAATGAACAACACCTTCATCAGATCCCAAAATCCTTCCCAGAGAGCAGGACTGCATATGCCATAATTGCACCTTTCACAGCCTGTGGTACTGTGTATGAGACAGAAAAAACTTTCATGTCCAGCATAAAAAAGTTAAAGGTTCAGAAAGACAATTAATTATACTGGAGCGACCGGATACCTGATGGAATTCCAAACGGTGCAGGATGCCTCCCAGACCCAAGCTACCATTTCTGCCAACTCAGTCTGCTTTGACAGTGCCAAGTGCCTCCTGCAAACTGACACCAGGAACCCAGACTGGTGAGTTTGGTTTCCTGGGGAAAGGCCTGCACAGTTGTTCAGGAGCCTGAGGCCCTGAGTGGCCAGCTGCCTGCTGGAATTCCACATTGTGCAGGATGCCTTCCAGACCCAAGCTGCCATTTCTGCCAGAGTTACACCTAGGGTTAGGGTTTTGAAACCACAAAGACCAGAGTTCCAGGCACACTGCAGCTTCAAATGGCACCTCATGGCTGTTGCCATCTTATGTCAAAGCTCCCATACCTTCTCTGTGATGGTTCATGGGCAGCTCCTTTCAGCACTGACTCCTTCTTCCTCCCAGCACAACCAACAAACTCCAACTTACTTGTCAATCAGCTAACCCACTCTTTTATAGCACTCATCCTCACTGGACACAGCTGTGGCCTGTTAAGAGCAGGCCTGTTCCTAATCTTTGATAATTAGTGCAGCTGCAACTCCTTAGGGGTGAGATAACCTTCTGCACTATCTTTATTTTCTTATATTCTATCCCCCCACACAAGGGGGATGCAAAACTGCCACAACATGGCTTCCTCCACTGCTTTTTCCGTGGAACCAGCCTTAGCCCAGGGCTTTGGTTGCTGCCTAGGGTCAGGGTTAGGGTTACAGCTAGAGTTAGGGTTTTGAAACCACAAAGCCCAGAGCTCCAGGCACACTGCAGCTGCAAAAGGCATCCCAAGGGGAACACAAAACTTCCACAACATGGCTTCTTCCACAGTTTTTTCCTTGGAACCAGACTTAGGCCAAGGCTGCATTTACTGCCTAGGGTTAGGGTTATGCCTAGAGTTAGGGTTTTGAAACCACAAAGCCCAGAGCTCCAGGCAAACTGCAGCTGAAAAAGGCATCCCAAGGCGAACAAATGGAACAAACTAACAAAATACCCAACGCTGGCTTGTAATTTTTTCCCAGTTTCATTGGTCCCTTTGAGAAGTGAGGCCAGGTGGGTCTTACTGCCCTTCCCCAGAGGATCACATCCAAGGCTTTACAACAAAGCCAGCTAGCAGGGAATTTTCACATGGGTCTAGGTTTCATCAGGAACATTTTAGCCCAGTACTCCCTCCTCAGAAAGCCAGGACTGCATTTCAGTTGTATTCACAAATCTGGCTGTAACCCATGACTCCTGTTAAAAGGCTGAAGATTCAATGGTATCTAGCTTCACAGTTAGTCCCATTGGATTCCACAGGATTACTTCTGCAGCCAAGTACGAGCATTAAGTGTGAATAAAGACATCAAACTCCAGCCCTAAGTGTTGATGATTCATCGGCAGAATTCCTAGAAGAGAGGGAATCCGCACAGCAGCCTCATAGCTGTGAAGTGACCTAACTAATATGTTGTTACACAGATAGTAAAGCTGCATCCACTGGGAGAAATGGGAAAAATATATTGCCTGGAGGGGATGTCACTGAAAGTGAGAAGGTTTCTTGCCCTGTTTCTGTGAGAGGGAGTCAGGGGCTGTCAAATGCTCCCTCATTCCTTCCCACTGCGAGCCCCAGTGCAGCTGAGGAGAGCCCTGCTGCTCTCCCCTGTCCAAGTGGAGGGGAAATGGGGAGCTGGGAATGGCACCAGCTGCTCCTCTCAGTTACCTGCAAGCAGAGCTGGGTTAGGCAGGAGAAATGTGTCTTTGTCTCCCTGCCCCAAACCATCACCACCAAGCAAATAAAAGCCAGCCCAAAGCACAGGTCCCAGAGCTGACATTCTCTCATATCCAGATCGGGTATCTCTGATCACACCACTCACCCCTTAATGAACCCATGAGGGTTTGGCCTCTCTTTTACTGGGTGAAAACATTTTCTCATGGTGAAATGATAAGGAAGCTTGATGCAATGGACAACAAAGGACAAAGAAAAAAATCCCAACAGAGGTGAAAAGACATTTTTCACATATTTTCTCCCTGTCATCTTCCAGGAAACTGATAAAACTGGTTTCAGATGTAATTTTCATTCAAAATGCAATCATATATCTTTGGATTGGGTAAACCTAAGCCTTGAGCACAGCAGAAAGGAAGGAGCATGTCCTGCTTAATGGCCCACAGCCCTGAGAAGAGACTGTAACCAAAGCCAGGGTAAAAAGCAGGAGATGTCCCTTTACCTTCCCCACCAGCCAAGGGAGATAAAGTGTCTTCAAAGAACTGTCTGTGCTTTCATTCACAGGTCTGTGGTTTTACTACAGGCACCTGCTGAGAAATTGTGTTGGCTGAGAAGCAAACAAATGCAGTGAATTCAGGAACACAGACAAGCAATTCAGCCTTGTAAATGGGAAAATCACCCTCTGGGGTTTGGTTTGGAAACATTGATGGACCTGGAAGCCAAAGAGTGAGCAACTAAAACTCATTTCATGTCAGTGTAAGGAATCTTCACCTGTTTTTCACAGCTCACTATGCCTTTCTTTCCCATCAAGGACACTGAGGAAGGACCCTTTTTACCCTTCCAGGGAAACTTCATGCATTTAAACAAATAGTATTTAAATAAACCTATAGAAATTTACTCATGGGATGAAAAAATGGGAGACACTCAGCAGTCCCAAATCTGGGGGAGCTGTGCTCCTCAAAGCCTTGAGAATATCTTTGTTTCAAACACTTCTGTGGGTTCAAACCCCAAAAAACCACCATTGGCTTCAATCCAAGGTGACTTTCCTGATGAGCAGGTCAGGGTTTTCACACCCTTGTCATAATCTCCAATGTGACTAAACTCACTTCAGATTCTGATTTGAGGAAAACTCAGCCAAAATTGTGAAGTTTTCCATGAAGTAGAAAGTCCCAGAGCTTTTCATTAGGAAGAGAACCACATCTTTGCCATTCTGGTAAAAACAAAGCCCTGCCATGACGAGAACAACTCAGTCACAGTTTGGTGCTGAACACCAAAGCCCATAAAGTTCCTGCCCCAAGCTCTCTCTCTAAGTCATGGCTTTGGGAAGCCCTACCCTACCCCTCCAAAGCCATGGTCTCTGAATTCCTTCTGGAAGAGGCATCATCCATTCCCTCTAAAGGTGAGGTCACCAACTCCCTTGCTCAGTGTAACACCAAAGAACTTACAGCAACACAGAAACCAGGATGAAGTGAAACGCTGCTGCTGAAATGACAAGACCCCAGTCCATTGAAACAAGAGCCTTTTGATGTTATGCAAACAAAACACTGAAAACCAAAGGAAGCCATGCCAATGTCAGCTGGTGGGAAAATTAGTTGAAGCTGACACTCTTGGAAGATGTTTTGATTTTAGCCAAAATCTGGTTTTCCTTTTCAGTGTAACCTGTTACACAGAGCAGAGGGAGAAGAAAGGTTGGACCAGTTTTACTGGGAACATGCTCAACAAACCCACAATATTGTGCTGAATTTGGCCACAGAAATGTGAATACACCTTGGAGGGTCACTCCAAAACAATACAGGGTGCAAAGCTGGCTCCTATCCAAGGAGTCTGGAGTGAGTCAGGGCCACCTTTTGTCACCTGGTACCAGCCTGCATGGAAATCAGTAGGAATTTCTGTAATTCCAATAGTCAAATTGAGAAAATAATTTAAATACACATGTTGATGCTGACAGTCACAAACCTTAAAACTCATTAGGAAGGGCAAAGCTGCACATTTTTAAAATCAAGCATTTGTACACTTCCTCTGCCTCCAGTATTTTGGAAACGAGACAAGAAAAGACACAAAGAAGGGACCAGCAGCAGTATCTCTTCCCTGAATGCACAGCAGTGAGAAACAAATCCCCTGAGTCCAAGTGAAGAGTTAGAAATGACACTAAGGTGGGCAATTCCACCAGCTCAGATTTCTCCTGAAGTGTCCACTCAGCCAAAGTGTCTGTGTTTGGGTCTCAATTTCAGTACAGATGAAAAGTCAGGAGTAGCCAAGTGTCAAGGTTTGCACATCACAAGGAAAACAAGTGGAGTTCATGCCAAGGGAGAGCAAAGCAGCTGAATTAATGCTGCCTCAGCCAACTTACAATGCAAAGCTTCCAGGCTATGCAGGTTGGGTTTCCTGGCCTCAGTGATCCATTTAAACTGCTTTTGCACATGTAAGAGGCCAGAACTGTCGCCTGTGCTCTGAGGATATGTGTTCCATTTGGCTTTTGGCTGCACAGTCTGAGCTGTTAGTTCCAGTTGCAGAAAGATGTGACTGGGGAAATCCCTGACAGGGAGCACCATGGAGGAAGAATTCACTGGCAAACTGAATTGCTGAGGGGCTCTGAGGCTTAAAGATGACCTTTATCTTCTGCCCAGAACCATGGGACTCAGTGTTCAGTGCCTCCAGAGTCCTGATTTTTTTGGAAAGGCTTGTGCAGAAGAGGCAAGTTTCCTTCCCTAGCCCTACACTTGCGTGTGTTGTGCTCCAATCTCTTGACTCAGGCTCAGCCTTGTGACCAAAAGGACACATGTCAGCTTCTGCACTGGGACCTCCCCAAGCCCTGTTCAGAGGCCTACAAAAGCAGCTCTGTCTGCATGTAGTACCCCAAACAGGGAACTGCCCTCCATCCTCCTGTGATTTCGCACTCCACTGCAGACATGCAGCTGGCTCCATGCAGGGGAGCTGTGGCTCAGTTCAGAAGCAAAGCCCTGAGTATTGTTACAGGTCTCTTCTGCCAGGCAGAGATGCTGGCAGAAAAAACACACTAAGGCAAGGAGAAAGCCATTCCAGAACCCTGAGTTGCTGAAGAAAAAGGGAACAGCAAGACTCCTGGTTGAGCACCTGAAGGATGCCTCCTTGTGCCCAAGTCCCCACTCACATTCCTTGGATGTTCCTCTGCAGCTTTCCATTTGGTTTGGGTTTTTTTTGCAACTTAGAGTCCTCAGTCATCTCCCCAGTGGAGTGAATGATTCACGTTCAAACCCTGAAGCGAGTTGAAAGCTGACTTGCAATGTAATGGATCCTCTTTCCCTCCTGGCTCAGGCTCCAGTGCTGCCACGGAGCAGCTGCCGTGCTCCATCTCAGCTGGGCCATCCTCACCGTGCCCGTGGCTGGCACGGCGCTTTCGCCCTCAGACATGTGCTAAAATTCCACCCAAGAATTCCACCTCTTGAATCAAGGCCAGACAGGTTCCCTCAGCCATTCCCAAAATGTGCACAGTGGCCAAGTGCTGAAAAGGTAAATGGTTAAATGGAATCTGGAGGAGGTTTTTATTTTTTTTTTATTTTTTCTGTAGTCAGTGCCAAATGATTGCCTAGCTCCTTAGTAAAAGAATAACAAAAACCCTGCAACAGGACGTGTTCCAAATCAGCCACACAGCACAGCAAATAAATTCAAACACACGGGATTCCTCCCCCCAACACTATAAATAATAAAAACAATATACCTCAGCTACAGAAACCAATCCAGGGCAGAAACAAACACGCCTTGAGCCATACATTGATCTGTACATCTGAGTATCCATCATCCCTCTGCTTCCCTCTCTGTCTGCTTTGGCATCTGGCATTAACCAGGTTCTGAGAGATGACCTTCAATTTGCTCACTCTAAAGCGAGTCTGGCGTGCCAGAGACTTAACAGATGATATACTTTGGCTCCAAGGAGTCAGTGCTCCAGAGCCTTTGAGCGTCCCACTCCAGCTCCGGGATAGAGCAGGACTAAGCGTAGGCACGTAATCCTTCTATCACGCCCCTTCGATCTTTTGGACTCCTGTGGTTATTTACTACCTGGTCTGGCTGCTGGGAAATCTGGGGAGGACTCAGAGCCTCCTGCGAGGACCCTCTGGAGTTGTGGTATGCCCCAGGCTATCTCCTGGATTATGGAGTTTCCATTGTGTGTTCTGGGGGAGATGGTGGGGCAGATTAACAGGAAAAACATTGTCCCAAATGCCAGCCGCTGTCATGACTCACTGCTTGGCCCCGCCAGCCCCAGCAGCCCCCACCAAGGCCGCAGCCCAGAGGCTCAGCTGCTCTTTTTCGTGGAGTTTGGGATCTTGGGATGTGCTGCATGGAGCCACAGGCTATTGGGTAGGCTCAGACTTGTACCAGCTCCTCCAGCACCCACCTGAGCCAGGCATGGCTTATCCCAAACCACTTCCTTCCTTCCAGGCTTACTTGTAATTCCTCTCTCCCCCGAGCCTGCCTGAGAGAATTAATTCCCCTCACAAGGTAGGAGGGGAACTCTTCCATCTGTGCACAGAGATGGAGAGAAAGAACATGACGTCCAGCCTAAAGCCCAAACTCTGGGAGTCATCTGCTCTGGCTGGGGATCAAAGGCTCTGTTCCATTTTTAACCACTGCCCTGCCCCACCTTACTACTGCAGTGCATCCAAGCATGTTTTCCCATCATTTCATTGTGTGCCAGAGGATAAACAAAAGCCACCCCCTTGGTCTGAGGAAAGGATGCATTCCTGAGAGCTGTGAACCCTCCTCACAGATAAGTGCCTTTCCCACTGCAGGCAGCCACAGCTACTGTAAACCTTGACCAGCCTGTTTTCCTGAGCTTACATGACAGAGTGGCAGGGCAAAGGAGATGGATGGCTTTATTTTTGTCAAGAGCAAATCTACAGATGTTGGTTTTACCCAAAAGAAAAAAAAAAGAGCTCTGAGGGTGATTGAGAGGCAGTGGGAGGGGGAGAAAGAGCAGCCCAGAGATACATAGGGACAAGTAATATATACAAAGAGCATAAAAATAACGCCACTGGGAGCTGACATCATTTGTTTACCCCTGGCCTGCTTGTGCCTGGCTCGGTGTGAGCGTGGAAAGGCCAGAAGGGCACAGGACACTCATCCCACTCACTGCCACTTGGGTGCAGAGATTCCTGCAGGGAACAGTTGACACCAGGCTGCTCCCAAAGCCGGGGGATCCTCCTGTTAGACGTGGGCTGGAACTCCCCAAAGCATGGGGGTAACTCAGGCATGCTCACGTCCCAGCAGAGGCTGGTTCCTCCATGGATTGATGCTAATGTTGAGGGAGTCTCACCACGACCAGCCCCAGGGCTGGTAACGGGCTATTAACCAGAGGATTAACCACATCTTCACCGGTTCTTCATCCCATCACCACAACTTAGAACAGAAGCAACAAAATCTACACCTAAACACCTTTGTTAGAAGTCTCCTTGTTCCAAACTATGTCCTAACCATGAGTTGCCTAGAGCATAAAATGGGAAAGGACACATCCCTGAAGCAACAGCCTTTTGCAAGGTTTCCTCTGAGGGGCTGCTTTTAGATCCACAATGGAAGGAGCGAGGGCAGATGTCTTGAGGGAGAAGCAAAGTGCACCAATGGTCTAAATCCATTACTGGATCAGGGTCAGCACCCACAAACTCCTGAATTTTTTATCTTGGAAGAGCTGCTCTTTCATTTGGTTTCTCCCTACCTCAGTTCTCCCAGTTGGAAATGGAGATGATGATGGTGCAACCCTGTGCTAGATTCACATCCCAGATGCATTAATAAACAAATGCTTGTTAAAATGTGCTCTGTGTTCCACTTAGAAGCACTTTGGGGAGGGGCAGAAAAGCAGTGACATTATTTTAAACACAAAGCTCTGTGTCATAATGTCTTCCTTCTGTTGGCAAAACATAAATTTCCTGTACATCACAGCTTTGCTGAGGGGTGAGCATCCGAGGAGGAGGTCCTTGCAACAAAGCAGTATTCCTGGTGGACCACAGTACAAATGGAAGATGCCTACATAAACCCAGTGCTTCCCCACCTGGCATTTCTCACACGCTGCACGTGCCAGGACAGTACCTGATAGAGCTCCCAGCTAAAAGCAAATGGGATATTTCACTCTTAGACTCATCAAGCCGTGGGCAGAGGCTGCCAGCAGGGCTGGCGAGCAGCCAGGCTCTCTGGGGTGTTTGTGTGCGTCAGCCACAGATACCTGACTGCCAGGAAATGCACTGAGACCATCAACTCATTGCACATAAGCCATCAGATGGTAACAACTTTCAGTCACTGGTATTGACTTGAGCTGCAGTTGAAAAGGCACTGGTGAGATGAAAGGCTCTGTATCCCATTACTAATCCCCTGAGCTATCCAGTCCCCCAAATTTTGTGGAAGTTTTAAGTTTCACCATGAAATGTTCATAAAATGAAATGCACATTTGTTGCCAGCTCTACTTATTCCTACCCGAGCATTTCTTCAAGCTCCCTCCCTGGAAGCATTAGCAGCAAAGGCATTCTGCTGCTGGAGGCAGCTCCTCTGCTCCCAGGAACCTGGCATTCCCTTGGTCTTCTCTTCAGAATCTGGGGACAGCGAGCTACCTGCCTGCCCACAATGACACTTTTAGCCATCTCTGCATCAGCAAATGATTCTCAGAGGGCTGCCAGGAAGTGAAAGCCTTTCTACAAACCCTCAGGGCCACAGATGGGTCTGGGTCCCACCCTGCAGCAGCCCAGGGCGCAACTCATGCTGCTGGGTAAGGCCAACCCCCTTTTCTCCAGCACCCACCCTATGGCTGTGGCCTTGTGGGCACAGGCAGTGAGTTGCCATTGCATGTGTCACTCATCAGGGGATCTCCCTCACATTTTGGAGGCCTGTGTCATACAGCTGGACTCCAGCAGAAGGCTGGGAACAATGTAGGAACACAGGCAGGAACATTGCCGCCCCAACATCCCACTGGAAGGCCTTTTTTGGTTCTTTAACTTCTTTCCCCAGATCTCTCCCCCTGTCAAAAAGGAAGGCAAACACAATGCCTGTAAGCAGCAGTGAAATCTCTTACACATTTTCTGCAGCTCCAGACCATGGGGCAAAGCCTGTCTGACATCACTGGCACGGCGTGGAGCATCCTCACACCCCTGCAAAGGCAGCTGCTAAATAAGAAACAGTCCCACGAAATATGGACACCACAGGAACCAAACTGGGGTTGGGATATTGCTGCTCAAGAGAACAACCTCCTCCCAGGAAGAAAATGAGGAGCAAAACAGCCACAGGAAAAGCAATGGTCACAACAGAACAGGATGAACAGTGTTACATCCATTGGGAGGCTTTTTTGGGAACACAGCATCCTTCCTTGAGGAAGGGTGAGAAACCTTCTGATAGTTGTTCACCAAAGTGCTGTGGTCACTCACAGGAATTCTGCACATGCCCCAGGAATGCGTCACTGCCCACATCCACACGCACATCCCCAGCTCTCCAAATTCTCCCTGCAGACTCACAGCAAGGGAAAAGGAGAGAGAGCTCTAGTACAGCAACCCTGGCCCACCCTCTCCAGAGAAGGCCCCTCAACAACGCCCCAGAATCCAACAAAATGCCTTCTCTTTGCCCACACCCCTCTGTTGAAAGCCACTCTGTGGTCATGATGTTCCTAGAAACACCCCTTTCATGGTTAAAAATGCTACCCCTCCAAATTACAGCATTTTGGGCTGCCTGAAAAGAAGTGGGCAGAGCTGATGACAACATTGAATTGAAACTGCCAAAAGCCACGTGTTGGCAGGCTGGCTGCTGGACAAGTCACTCCAAAGGACCACACTCATCCTCCTTCACCCACAGCACACTCATGTAACCTCTTCCTGCTGGGGAGGAGCTCACCACTGCCTCCTCACCTTCCCGCTGCTCTGACTGTAATCCCTTGCTCCCTTCAGGATAAGATTTGGCAGTGATGAGAGTCTAGAATGGATCAGAACAGCAAGGAAAATATTTCTTCTTCGCTGCTGGGCTCATTTTTCCCAGCATAAGCTGATTCAGGTTGCCCAGAGAGGTGGCAGATGCCCCATCCCTGGAAGCATTCAAAGTTGGATGGGGCTCTGAACAACCCAATTTAGTGGAAAGTGTCCTGCTCACAGCAGGGGGATTGGAACAAGAAGATCTTTGGAGGTCCATCCCAACTCAAACTCTTCTGTGAGTCTACAGTTTACTCAGCTCACTCTGTGGCTGCAAGAACAGCATGAGGGAGCAGTGGGAATCCAGGAACAAGCCCAGGGCAGCTGCCTAAGGACACCCTGGGCTGGATGTTATGGGAAACCCAATCCTTGAAGTGCTCCCTCACAACCAGTTGAAAATAATCTAAAAATCTGTGCTGCCACTCCTGATTCCTCCTCTCTTTCCCCCTCCCTCCCTCCCTCTGCTGTTGTAGCACCTGAAAGAGCAAACATCTGCGTGATCCCACCAGAGAGAATATGGTTGGTTCTCCTCAAAATCACCAGATTTGGGTTTGGTGTAGCATTCCAATTCCATGACACTTTAGGCAGCTGTTTAACATGACTTTTAGAACCAACTCAGCTCCACAGCAGCTGATGGAGTTCTTTTCCTTGGTGTCAAAGACATTTAGAGCAGTGTCACCCTACAGAATCCCGTGTCCAATCCCACTCAAGAGCTCAGTGTGTTGAGGGATGGGTACACGCGTCTGCACGAGGCTGGGGCCAGAGCCAAAACTCTCAGAGCAATGATATCAGCATCTGGCCCAGAGAGCAGTTTCACTCCTCCAGTGGTCGGAGCATTTCTCTGCTTCTCCAGTAGACTTGTGGCTCCTTGTGGAAAAGCCGTGGTTCCACAAACATTTCTCTCGGTGGTAAGCCCAGCTTATCCCATCACACTCCCCCTCCTTCCTCAATCACCAGCCACTCACTCCCAAATCCGGTTCACCCCTCAATTATGCCAATCCAACTATTTATGGAGCCACACGGTGAATCAGCCAAGGGAGCTGATCCTGCAAAAAATAAAATAACCCTGCGGAGAAGGAAAGAGAGAGAAAGCAAAAGCATTCAGTAAGAGGGGGCCTTAACAAGAACTGCAAAAATCCATGGGGCAAGCTGGATTTTGAAAGGGTAACTCAGTATTGCAACTACTGCCCTGACATCTGTTTACTGTTATCCCAGCACAAGTGAGGTTCCGGATACCGGCACTACAGGGGCTGAGGCATAATAACGCGTGGCACTTGGCTTTTCTGCTCCTATTAGGGCTGATTACAACTGTCTGAGTTTCAGTGTTGTTGATCATGGCTGGCGCAGGGAAAGGGGGGCTTTCTGACTCTTGTAAGAAGAAAAGACTCAGGGAAAAGGTTTCACAAGGAGCTTTCAAATGTCTCATTTTAAGTACCTCACAGCTACGTTTTCCCACCCTGATTATCCAGTTGGTTTATCTTTAAGGAAAAATGCTGGGTTCATAAAACCCTGATCCCCCCTGCTTTCATCTGTCCAGGTAAAAGGAGACGTTTGGCACTGGAGCCGTGGTGGAAACAAGAGGAGAGGAATGGAGCTCATAAGCAAATCACCAAAACAGAGCCTTTCAAAACTGCATTTTTTCTTTGCATGAAAACGTTTGATATAAACATATACCACTGCCCCCACCCCTTCTCTCCATTTCCAAGGACACACAACTTATTATTTTATGATAAAAATAGTGGATTTATGGAGTCATAAGGCTGACAAAAGATGTGAATCCACATTTTAGAGCCTACTAAACTTCTACTTCCGAACATAAGGTTCTGCTCAGGTACTAGTCCATCACCACTGTCCCACCCCACTCAGTGGGATCAGAAGCAGCTCTCTTAGCAGTGGGCAAACCTCCCTTCTGCTTGGAATTGGCAGCAGGAATCTGGTTGTGGAGAGACAACAGGGAAAGATGGAAGGAGGGAATTTCTGTGTTGTGGGACACTTTCAATTTACTTGGTTTGATCTCCAAGTTTTCGTGGTCATGCTGAACCAGATCATATTTGAGTTTCACAAATGACTAGAAAAGGAAAGCTTGTTTGTTCTTCATTTTACCACGGAAATCTATGACTACAATGCAAACATCAAGCAGCCAGAGCAAAGGAAGATGCCAGAAAACATCACCACATATTATCCCCCACAACAAACACTGGTTAGCAGGAAGCCACAACAATGGCAGGCAGAGCGCAGTGGGGGTCTCCACAGCTACACGATAACCCAAAATCAGAACATGAAAACACAGTGGCCACAACAAACAAGCAGCCAAAGGCACAACAAGCACAAGAACAAACCCACCACCACACATGACAGGCAGAAATGATGGTGCTGTCTATATCTCCATCACTGAGAGACACATCAAGCCACTGCCAGCCACATTTGCAGCACATCCCAGTATAGAACATTCCCAGTAACTCATCTCAGATGATCAGACAAGAAATCATCCCATCTAGAAAAGAATTAAAGTGAAACTTTGGGATATTTACTACTGTTATCCCATAAAAAGGGGAAAACACATGGCCTGTGATAGCAAAACACTTGATGTGATTTGTCATGGTCCCTGGACAGCCTGGGAAATTAGGGGCACATCAGCCAGTAAATGAAGAGATGCTCCTGGTTTTCAGGCTTTGGATTTGGAGGAGAGATGGGTGACAGAGTTGGGGAAACCCCTGAAGAAAGGGAAAAACCTGCCAGATAAGTATGATGATCACCTCCAGGAACACAGAAGGATGACGAGATACAGCAAAAAGACTTTAAATTATCATCAACTGGGATTGATGAGACAGCTCACAGGTACTAATGAATACTTGGGGAGAAGCTGGGAATGAAGAGAATGAACTGTGCAAGGAGCAGGCCCTGAGTCACAGCAGTGACTCTGCCTGCTGAGTGTTTTACATGCTTGCAGTGGTAATAAAACTTCAGGGAAATACAAAGGGAAACAGGAAAACTTTGTGCACTGTTAAAAATATCATTTGAAGATTAACCAAAAAGGAAGAAGGGACACAATAGAGTTTTTGCACCAAGTCTCAACAGTGGGAGAACAGAGTGTATGAGAGGTACAACCAAGGCATCCAAAGCTCACAAGAAACATATTCCCCCCACCCCCAGAGACAACAACATATTAGAATTCATTAAATTATGAATAAATTTTATTAAATTTATTTTAAATGTAATTAATTTAATTTAATTTAATAAATTTATAAAATAAAACCAACCATGCAAAGGCTTCCTAGATCTGCTCCACACCCTGGCCCTGTCCTGCTGCAGGATGGAGGTGCCATGCCCCAGTGCCTTGTGCTCAGTCACAGCATCAGGAATTTCCCAAACTCAAAGCCTCCTTTTGCCACTGATGGAAATGAAAAAATGACTGAACTGGCTATTGAATGAGAAGAGCAATATGTACCTGAGCTGTCAAAATTAATTTATTGTTTCAGCTGGGATTTCGGCTTTTATCAAAGCCATGACCATGCATGGCCAGTCAGCCCCTGGCCCCACATAAAATAAATGACAGGATCCTTTCTCTGGTCTTTGATAAAGCAGACAAAAGGTCAGAACGGTCCAGTAACCTGTACAAACCATTTCTCCAAGGTTCAGTCAGAGGAAAGTCCCTGACATTAGCAACCAAGTAGTTCACCCTGTGCTGAGCCCAGAGAGCTTGGGCAGCAAAGTGAAGTCTGGCTGAATTGTTCCTTCCTTCTTTTGGGGCTGGAGGATGGACACCCACAGGGTGGACACACAAAGGGTGGCAGTGGTGGGATGGTCTCCCCTTCACACTCCAACACTCCATGTCCTTATTCCCCTTATTCTATTTTCTATCTACTGCAAAGTTCCCTCCTTTCCTTCCTTCTGCTGCGGATCCCTTGCTTGGAACAAGGGATGTGACTCATGGTGGCATCAAGAGATTCCAAGAAGAGGATTTCTTTAAAATGCTCAGCATTTCATAAAGTTCCCTTCACTGCTCTCAAACTGACCCCAGGATCCCAACCTGATCCTGGCACCTGGGTCTCCAGCTCCACCACACTGACCAGGCTAATTGTCCTCCACCACCACTGGGACTCCACTGGAGATCATCAAGTGCAGCCTCAGCAGCTTGATCTGGGGAAGTGGTCACAGCCCCAAGGCTGCCAGAGCTCAGGAAGAATCTGGACAACTCTCAGGCACAGGGTGGGATTGTTGGGGTGCCCTGTCAGGGGTGGACTTGATGATCCTTGTGATCCCTTCTAGCTCAGGACATTTTGTGAATCTGGTCTGCTGACAGCAGTGGCTCATTTACAACTGCAGGCAAGGCCACAGCACTCCACACTTTGCATCCTGTAGGGAAAGCACTTGACCCCATTCACTGGATATTCCCAGCTCCCCTGCTCCACAGACAGCATTCAAGTCCCCAAAAGTCACACATAGCTGAAAGCAGGTGAGTGATGCCCCTAAACCACAACTGAGTGATTTTTACAGCAGCCTCGCTGCTACAGCTGAACATTTGTTAAACATTTCCTCCATGAACTCTGCTTTTGCAGGGGTTCCCAGCTCTTGGTGCCAGCCCAGCCTCCTGAACACGTGCTGGAGCAGTCAGAGGGGATGAGATCACACGAGGCCAGGCCAGTTTGGGATGCTTGTGTCCAGCTGCCAGATTGGCAGCGGTGTCTGCTGCGAGCAGAAGCCGCTCCTCACACTGGCTCTTGGCTCCCCTGCTATCAGGAACACTTAATCTGATTTTCCTCTCCTCTAGACTGCCAGGATTTTAGGGTAAGGCAAACTGTCCTGGACAAAAGCATAATCCAGGCTTATAAACAAAGTGTGGCATGAAGGGAGTGATGTCTGGCCAGCCTTTTGGTACTGCTTTATATGGCCATAACAAAGCTTGGCCAAGGAGAACATGGGATGCTGAAGTCCAGAACGAGAGACAAAAGGTCAAATTCTTTCCCTTATGAATGAGATTTCCAGGTGGCAGAAGAGGCTCAACTATTTAATTAGATTTGTGTAAGTTTTGTAACAGAAGTCGTTCATGTAAGGAAAGCCAAGGCAGGTGGGTCAGGAATTAGACACATCTCCACACCTCCTCATAATCTGCTTGGGCTACATTTCCCAAAAGCTTGGGAAGAGATCCCAGTGAACTGGGGACAAGCCCTCAAGCCAGCCAAAACCTGAGGTCTAGGGCCAAGGTTCAGTTTAAGGCCAAAGCTCATCCCACCTCCAAACTTCAGCAGAAATGCAAGGACTCTGAACCTTTAGAAACAAACCCATCCCAGCCTGCTGTGGACAACCACCGAGGGGCATTCCTGCCCTGGAAGATGCCACCAGCATAGACTGGCAGTTTTCTTTTTGCAATCAGAGTGAGAAGGCCAGGGCAGATCAGCCCAGAGGATCTGGGACAGACACCCGTGGGAGGCTGCAGCCCATGGCGCCCTGAGCACATCCAGCTCACCTGGAGAACAGAGGGAGCCCAGAGTCATCTGCTAGATGCAGAGATTCCCACAGCACAGATGTTTCTGTGGGCCCAGACAAATCAGCCCAAGCTGGCACATGAGCAATGTGTGCATTTTCACAGATAAAATACCAACATCCCAATTTAGCAGCTTTAGAGCCCCTTACACCACTTAAATGGGCTCCAAGAGAGCTGGAAAGGGGCTTTGGACAAGGACTTGCAGTGACAAGACAAGAGGAAATGGTTTTAAACTGAAAGAGGGGAAATTTAGATGGGATATTGGGAAGGAATTCTCCCTGTGAGGGTGGTGAGGCCACGGCACAGGTGCCCAGAGAAGCTGTGGCTGCCCCTGGAAGTGTCCAAGGCCAGGTTGGACGGGGCTTGGAACAGCCCGGGCTAGTGGAAGGTGTCCCTGCCCATGGCAGGAGGTGGAACTGGAAGTCTCTTCCAACCCAAACCAGTCTGGGATTTAACAGCAGTTTGCCTGGTAAGACTTTTGCCCAGCACAGCAATTTACAGAACTTGGCAAGATCTGGCCCAGTATCTCTTTGAGATCAATTAACTTGACACAAATGACAAGATCATGGTCTGTACAGCTGCAGACCATGTGACTTCCCACATTTGACCTTTTTGGGGTTTTTTAGATTAAATAACAATGCAGAATATGAATAAGGGAAAAACCTCTCCTCCAGTGTCTGCATTGAGCTTTTAGAATGTGCTATTTTTAGATGTCCTCCTGCCACTTGCAGCTTTATAAGATAAATGATTGCCCTGGGCATCTTGGAGTAAAACAAATTAATTTTGTGAAGAAAAAAAAAAGTGATTTCCAGTGACTTAGTAACAGCATTTGACAGTCAAATAACTCAGGGCTTGGAGTCCCCAAGTGCCCATTGACACAGAAGTCAGAGCTGGCTTCCAATGCATGAGAACTCTGAAAGGCACAGAATAACACCGTAAAAACATGTTTTTTCAAACTAAATAAATGACATCCTGTAATGCAAAAAACAGTTTGCAAACTCACACACATCTGCCCCATTACTCCCCTCGCTCTCACACTCACTCTCCCTTCCAGAAAATCTATTTATTTCTCCCACTGCTCTCAGGATGTTTTGTTTCTTGTTTATCTATAAGCATATCCACTAATAGCTTTGGGAGATCGTGTGATTAGACCTATGTGGATTTTTTTCCTGCACTGCTTTTTATGGAAAAAGAAAAATCTTTCAGTTTGACAATATATCACAAATGCACGTTGATATTGCTGACCTAGCAGGTCGAAATGTCATTCCCATTTTCTGCTAAATCCCAACCCATCAAATTGGCAAATTTCAACACCTCCAGAAATAAAATTTCTATTTGAAAATACTCCTTCTTTGTATTTTTTTCCCCCTTGAATAGCTTTAAACAGCATTAAAAGTTAGCAATATCACCACTGTAGGAGGCACAAAAGAAAATTTAGTCATCTTTGTTGTTTTTAATGTTCATTCTAAATTAATCATTGCTCAAAGGTTTTTTCAATTGACAATATATTGCATTATTTTATACAGATTTTAAAAATTTTTGATTGCTGCTGCCCAATACCAGGTACAAAACAAAAGCTGAAGTCAGTGCCACAAACTCCTTCTCAAAGGATGGGTAGAAAAATGAACACCAACTAAGAACATGAAGCAGAACCTTGCTCTTTATAAATGAGTTGCACTGGCACAAGCACCACAACAGCAGGCACAGCAGGCAGATGGTCCCAGCAGCAAGGGGGAAATTCAGCACTGAGAGCTGGAGATTCAGATGAAAATGCAGCAGGCAAAGCTCAGCACCTGGGACCAGGTCTGCAGTGGGCACTAGGATGGAGCTGAGCTGGCAGCATCCTCTCATCACACACAGGGCAGATTGCTCCAAAACCACAGAGAGCAGAATAAGAAACATCATTATCCACCTCTGCTGGGTACTGGTGAGACCATATCTGAACTAGAGGTTCCACTTTTTGGGTCCAGCCCCTCAACACTCCTACAGTTGTGTGATCCTTTCCCTTGGCCAAAGCTGCCCATCACGGAGACACAGCACTGACAGATCTCAGCAAACACAGCTAGGGGCACAACAGAGGGACTGAGGCCAGGCTCCAAATGTGGAAAAAGGGGAGGAGAGGGGGGAAAAGAAAAAAAGCCCAAGAATGTACCACTGAAAACACTGTTTTAATTACCAGGGTGAGCAGCCACTGCACGACACGCACGGAGCACATGGGCTCCGCACGCAGCCGGAGCCGCGGCGCTGGAGGGAAGAGTCGGGTCCCGGCAGCCAGCACGGCTCAGGGACTGACAGAACAGCTCAGGAGGTTGGCCAGCATGGCTCAGGGGAGTGCCAGCACGGCTCAGGGGGCTGCCAGCATGGTAGGTCACCTGTGCTGAGATGGGGACAATGGCACATCCAGTGGCCACAGGGCTCTGGCTGTGACCCCTCATCTGCATGAGCCTTCCCCGCTCCATAGGCTCCTCCACCACGCGTGTTCCTGCACTTCTGACTCTCTCAACCTGGAGAAGTGCCTGCCTTTGATTATTATATCACTATATTTCTATTCTATCACTATTGTATCACTATATTTCTATTCTATCACTATATATCCACAGGGATCACAAATTTTTGAAGCCAGAAGTTCTGAGGACAACACCTATCATCCATTTTACTTCTCCCATATTTGTGGAGTAATCCCCAAATCAACACAAATCTTCCAAATTCAAAATACTGATAGATTAGGGTGTTTGGAGATCTTCCATTGGATGTGTTGCCAGGTGGAAAAAAAAGAAGAAAAAATGCCAGATGCAATAGAGACAAATCATGAATTATTATTTTTTTACTCTGAGATTGGGAAACTCCAACCCCATCTCCAGCTGGCAGGGAAAGAGAGGAACACGTGTATTTTATCAAAGAGGTGTCTATTTTGCTTTGGCTTTCGAAATGTCATTTAAACAACACACCCCCACATTGAAACCCTCCAGTTCTGCACTCTTGGATGCAACTGTCCCTGTTGGCCTCAGAAATGTGCAGGTTGTTGGCTCTTATCTGTCAGTGGTGCTCCTGCATCCATGGATCCATACAGCCATGTATCCATATCTATATACAGATGTTATCTAGCTGCCACATCCACCAAGTGTTTAAATACACCCGATATTCTTTCTCCTCTTTTTCACTGGGAGCAAGATAACAGGTAGGCAGACAGAGGAACACGTGTAGAACATTAGCTCTGGGTCCCTGTAAGCTTATCTTATCAGTTTAGTCTAAATCTCAGAGCCTTTTGCTCTGGATTGCAAGCGAGCCCAAGCTTTAATTTGGAAAATGTGGCGTTGGGAAGAGAACCTTGACATTTGGCTGAGAGCTCAGGAGCAGGGCTATCAGCTCCCTGATGAAACCACAGCCTAAAGGGACAACAAAGCTGCCTGTCCCCCAAAATCCAGCAGAGAAATCCAAGGGTTGAAAGAGAAAGAAACGGCTTGGGATAAAATGGGAAGTTTTAGATCTCGCAGGAGGAATGCTGCCGAAAATGAGAACCATTTGAAAGCTCTGGGGGTTATGAAGTGGAATTCCCACTCATACAGTACACAAGAGTTATTAAGTGTGTATATGAGACTCCTGTTTTACTTCATGTACATGATTATTTTATACAGGGAAGTTTGGAAAGAATTATAGACTGAGCCTGAGGCCAAGCCAAGAAGCAAGATGAGCAGCAGCAGCAGCTAAAGGAGAAAGGTTGAGCTGGCAGTGGGGAAGCAGCCGGCCAGACAAGGGTTATTTATAGTGCCTGGAGCATGGGAATGTTAATTGAAATCAATCAGTGGCCATGAGGACACTAAGTTGGAGTGTCAAGCTAGAGCAATTATAAAGCCCATCTCAGGGGGCTTGCATGTCCTGACTGCTTTTTCTTTTTTTTTCCCCATGGGATGGAGATTAAACAGCCATTCACTGTGGAGTGAGGAAGACACAAGATGGTTGCACTGCACATCTAAGCCAAAAATCAAGTCAAACTCTACTACTGTTTAAAAAAATCACCCACCAGCACTGCAAACAACTGGGCTTTGCCTTGTCAGGTATTTCTAACATGAAAATGGGGGCTGGAGGTCTCTGGTAATGTTGTACCATAAAGGAAAATGGTCTGTTTACCAAAAAAGGGGAAAAAAGTTACTTTAAATTGTATTTAAGTCCCTTCCCCTCCCATTTGGCAACACTGACATTTGGCAGCTCTGACATCTGACCTAGGGCAGACAAATGACAGCCAAGCATTTAAGGCATCTCCATTCTGCTGCTGTTGTAACTGAATTGTGTCATAATTCACTAAAAATTGTATTAAAATACAAAGTGGGGACATTGCAGTGCCAAGCACTGGGCAAAGGAGAACAACATTTTCCCATTAGGGCAAAGGACCTTAAACTGAAAGTATCAAGGACACTTTGCACATTGCTGAGGGCAGGGTTAGATGAGATACTGGGGAGAAATTTTTCCCTGTGAGGGTGGAAAGGGGCTGGGATGGGTTTCCCAGAGAAGCTGTGGCTTCCCCTGAATCCATGGAAGTGTTCAAAGCCTGGACAGGACTTGGAGCAACCTGGGATAGTGGAAGGTGTCCCTGCCATGGCAGAGGGGTGGGATGAGATGAGTTTAAAAGTCTCTCCCAACCAAAAAATGAAGTGGCTGACCTGGGACAGGGGTACCAGATGCCAGGCAAAGGTGAAAAGTGGAACATTTAATGCTTTAAGAACCTGCACCACGATCTTGGCTAAGCCTGGTGTCAAGCACAGCATTGGCAGCCAAAGATGAGACACCATCAGTGCAAGTGAAAAAGGAATCGATCCACGTTTTAATTGCACTGTTTGAATTGTTGACAGAACACTTCCCATGTCTTCGCCTCTGGCGCTGCTGGCTCCCCAGTAAGGCCCACGTGTGCCTTCTGTCCTTTTGTGCAGCAGGGAGATAAGCCCTGACTGACGAGCTTACAAATATTGGGAAATCCACAAACCATTTTTGAAGCGCTTCTGGGAGGGGGAGGATGGAGGCTTGGCAGGGCTGCTGGGTGTTTGGGAAGAGCAGAATAAATGCTTTGCCTCTCTGGAGGGCTCATCAAATGGATGGAGGTGTGTGGAGGGAGGATTTCCTCAACATCAGGTTCACTCCAAGCCTTATGGACAAAGCTCTACACACCTCAGCTGAACTCAACTCACCAGTTCTTCAGTAACATTGAACAACTCCTTCAGCTGTAAAGCCTCCAGGTACTCATAGCAAAAAAACAAGCCCCAGCATGAACATATTTCACTTT
Organism: Agelaius phoeniceus; assembly: GCF_051311805.1. Taxonomy (NCBI): domain Eukaryota; kingdom Metazoa; phylum Chordata; class Aves; order Passeriformes; family Icteridae; genus Agelaius; species Agelaius phoeniceus. The sequence continues at coordinate 9,376,256 of NC_135282.1, read as the reverse complement.
TCCCCCCAAAACTCCTTTTTATATTTGTAAAGTATAATTCTGTAATGGCTGAAAATGGCATTTGCAATGCTAGAAGTGTTGAGAAAGAACCAGATTAAAGGGCTGCAGCTCCAGTCCTGGGAATGCTAACCCTCCACAGACTAATGTGATTCCCTTTGAACCAGAATCCTTCACAGAAAGGGAAGCTCCTTCCAGAGCCCTGCCCTGCCTTCAGCCACCCCAGGAGCACGCAAACCCTGGCCATGACAATCACCTCTGGATCATCTCTGCAGCACAGCTGGAGCCCTGCGTGCCAGACCTCGGCACTGGCCAGCACTTTGTACATAATTAACCCTCCTGATGTTGCAACTTCAAGGGAGTTCAGTCCGGCTGCTGGCAGTAAAACACCCAGAATCTGCTGATGCTGGCAAATTACGCGGCAAAGAAAGCTCCGGGATTTTGGGTTCGGCAACAAAGGGTGATTCTTTCCTTCCGCCCACACTTTGGAATTTGGATGATGCTGTTGACTCAGTTGTGCTGCTCCTGCTCGGCTGAGGAGGCTCTCACAGGGAATGTTCACCCAGGTGCCTCCCCTGCCCAAGCAGGTGCATCCAGGTCAGCAGGAGATCCAAAGCTGAGGCTCAGGATCTCAGCTCCCTGCTACAAAAGTGCCTTAATAGAGATGTATTTCTTTTCAATACTCAGCAGTAAGCAAATCAAAAGCAACACCCAAGTGCAATTTGGCATTGCTCACACCAGGGTTCCAAGGACTGAGTCAGCAGAAGGGTCTGTGGCAACAGGAGTGAATTGTGTGTTCAAGCAAACCCGCTCTGTCTGCAGGAGATAAATGCACACATGTATGTATGTGCATGTGAGAAAAAAGAAATCCTCTCTGACAGAGGTTCCTGTAACTGAGCTGGGCTTTGTTTTGCCATAGCACCCCACCTGCTGCCCCTTGGCCACCCAAGTTGAGAGCTGTGTTGTTGACTTGAGGTGTTTCCACTCCTTTTTCCATAAGCAGGCTAAATTACAGAGGCATTTTCATATGAAACTCTTTCATTTGAAGAGATTTCTACAGGGACAGAGGGGTTTGGTGCCTGTGAGCAGAACACAGGAACACACGTGATTCTAAGGGCACACACAACAAGCAGTGTTGCTCTGTGTATCTGAGTGGGGGCAATGGAGATTCAGGGCAAGAAAAAGGCAGAAAATTGCACAGCATGCTGGGAATAGTGGGATTACACCAAGGTTAATTCCAGCCCAATTTACTTTCCCAATTCTTTGAATCATATTAGTTTTACATCCAAGACCAAAGAGCTGGCACAGATGCAGAGTGTCACAGTGTTGGTGTTATCTCCTCACGAGCATCACCGTGGCATGAGCCAACAGCAGCACGTTCAGCCTTTCTCCCCAGTGTTACAACACAACAAAATGGACCAGCCAAAAATCTCTGATCAGGGGTTTCTGGGGTCACCTGATTAAATTTCTACTACCAAATGAGAGACTTTGTCCCGGCCTTTCTGATACTCCTCCAGTTGTGGGTCAGGAGTTGAATTAAGGTCACCACACCACAGATGTCCCCACTTGTCCTCTTTTGGCCAGAGATGAAAATCAACCTCTGCACAGAAAGAGGTACCAGGACATTGGCTTGTGCAGCAGCTCTAACTGGACACCCAGAGACTGGAAATTCTACAGTGCCATCAAGCAGATCCAGCCTTTGGCACATGGCAGACCCAAAACGTGCTGCAGTGCCAACCCATGCCTGCAGCCAGTGCTGCTTAGTTGGATTTATTATCCACACACCCCAACACATCTGCCTGTGTCATTCTGTCAGGAAACCCTGGCAGACAGACACGAGGGCTGGGGTTTATCACTGCTCTTCCCAGTCACTTGGTGCAGACGGATCAGGATATTTTAGGAAATTCTAAAGCAAAAATTCACCTGTCAGCAACTGTTTTCCAAAACCTACTTTCAGAGAAGGACATATCTCACAAACAAACACAGACACCTACTCACACTCCTGATTGCACAAACTGACCTCTGTGCTACACTATCAATGTTTTGTGTATTTTTCAGGAATGATGTATAAACATTTCCAGCAAAATAGCTCTCATTTAAGGTTTACCTGGTGATGCCTCCTGCTTCCTTGCTAAGGCTTCTGAGAAAACTGCATCTTTAGAGGATAACTGAACTGATACACTGCAGCCTCACTCCTTTGCCCACACAACCCTCCAAACTCAGCATCCAACATCTCCAACAGTCGGGAAATGCTGAAGTCCTTGTAAAAATCACGGGCTCAGAGAATGATGCCAGAGGCAGATGTTCTGCCTCTGTTTATGAGCTGTGCTTGTTCTAGAATGTCCTTCCTCCACCTTGGCACTAAAATAGGTCCTTTCAAAGCACTTTTGACTATTGCAGTGATCTGCTGCCATGTTGTTTCAGATGGGTGGGTTATGGCATTAGAAAACAGAACAACCTTAATGCCAGTGCTGCAGCCTGGACATGGACCGGTGACCCCCAACCCAGGCACAGCCCCTTCCCTACCCACACAGCTGAGCTCAGGCAAAGGGGAAAGCTCATCCCAAAGTTTTTTCCTTTGCTGGGGTGCCCCAAAGCTCACCACCCTCAGTTTTGGAGAGCAGCCCATGCTCAGAACACGGTGAGTTTGATGTGAGCTCAGGTTTGGGTCTGCACACAACGTAAACTCCAGGCAGAGCCTAAGAGCAACTGGACAGATTTAATTCTGGGATAAACTCCACAGAGATGTTATTCCATGCAGATGGAGGGTCTGAACACAGGCAGGAAATGCAAGGCAGATCTTTCCCCACCCTCACATCACCTGATGTGCTGGACTGTGCTCACATGGGTAAGCCTTCCACTTCAATCACTACCTTGGAGCCAACACCCCTCCAGCCCAGCACATATGCTGGCATTATCAGTATTTTTTATTATTTATTTATTATTACACCATAGGCTGTCCATCACTGAGGACCCCAATCCCTTTGCTGATAGATACACCAGAAAACATCCTGAAAACACTACAAACCTCTCACTTCCCTCTCAGGGAATTGATCAAAGGCCAAGCAGCTCTTCTGCCCTGTTCAGGGGATATCCCTGCACCTCTCGAGACTACCAGAACATGCCATGGGTCTAATTCTGGAGTTTTACTTCATTCCAGAGAAGATTTTTAGTTGAATAATGATTTAAGTCAAAGCAGTACAAAGGCTCCCAGTTTCTGGCCAAGGACTGCACTGGGACTGCTCCAGCTCAGGCCAGAGGTTGGCAGAGGTAGCAGAGTCAAGAACCACCTCTGCCCTGACCTTGTGCTCTCACCAGCATTTCCCACTTCTGTCCCCATGTTAGGAAGCAGCTGAGTGACCCTTGTGAGGGATAAATCCCTGAATTTTATGCCTGAAGGACAATTTCATTCTCTCTCCCTGCAGTTCCCTCCCACTTCCTCCCTCCTCCCTGAAAGAAAGATAAACGACTTTGCTGGAGGAAAGGGTGAAATTTCATCCTGGATCAAAACCCATGAGCAGATTCCCCATGTGACGGTTCGCAGAATGTGTTTTGCATGCAAATATCATACATGCAAAGTGAAAATGAGTCATTTCACAGCAGCTCTGGCTCTAGGCACCGAGTGACTTCTCCTCTGTGACTCCTACACTTGTCTGTTTCCCCTCATTCACCAGCTCCTGTGGTTTTCTCAGCCTCTTTGCCTGCTCAGGCTCCAGTCTCTTTAGGTAGGATATTAGGAAGGAAGGAAGGAGAGAGGGTTTTTTTCCTTTCCTCTCTTAGATTTGTTTCACATTCTGGTTTTTACAGCTTTGAGGTTTTTGCTCACTGCTTTCGCCATCAGCTTCAGTTGCTGTGTATTGGCTCCCAAAATCCAGAGAGGCCAAGAGTTTCCAAAACACAGCAGTGGTATTTGTATTGGCTCCTGAACTTGCTTGGGCATGGACACAGCTTGACTTGCTCTCCCTACACACACAAGCTGTTTTCTTTCATTATGGCTGTTAATTGTTTGCTGTTGAGATCTAGACATGGGGGCAAATCCATTTTGCAGTGGGAGTGATTAAAAAATGAGAGAACAAAGTGAAGTTCACCATCAGGTTTGCCTTGAGCTGATCACACAAGCTCAGAGATCAAGGGCAGAATGAACCCTCTGCACTCCTGGTGCACGAGCAAAGGGAGAGGGGAAGCTGGAGGTTTTGGCTGCCTGGATGGAAAAACAAATACCCTCCCACAAATGAGCAATTCTCACAGCCTTGAATTAGTGCTGGCAAGAGTCACCCAGGAGCAGCCTCGCTCCAGGATCTGGGTCTGAGGAGATCAGAGCAAATCTCAGTGCCCTGAAGAAGATCCCCATGGAAGGTTTGTAGCCATGGCACAAGAGCCACAGAGAACAGAGAAAAAACTCCAAAGGCCTGTGCTCCCTTCCCCACAAAATCCTACTAAGCAACCCCAAATCCTACATCTCTTAAATCAAACAGTAGCTAAAACAGCAAAAGGGAGCCCAGGTCTCACTTTGCAAAGCAGAGCTTTACTGTTACCCATCCCTTTCTGCTGGCAGTGCTGCAAACCCCAAGCCCAGTAAAGCACAGAAGGCCCAAAACCCTCCTGGAAGGAGCAGCCTCGAGCCCTGACTCTCACACAGGGTCCAGCCTGGCTGGACACACCAAGGGGCTTGGAGCAGCCATCCTTCAACCACAAAGCTGCAACTATTTGTCTGTTGTTTACCTCCCCCTCTTCCTCCCCACGACTGACCTCCTCCTCCTCCTCCTGCTCCTCACCGCCAATCAGCCCGGCCTGCCAGCATAGGGGTTACAGCATGACATAATTGCAACATGCATAAACAACATTTGCCATTAAGGGATACTTTTAATGAGAAACAGAGCTGCGAAGGGGAAGCATCAAAGTGGCTCACGGAAGGAAACCGCCTGGAACAAAATCCTACTTGATGCCCCAATTAATATGTTCCCTAATTCTATTTCCTGCACTTGTGGTCCCGCAGCCTCCTTGCTTTAATTTCTTTGGGAGGATGGAGAGGAAGGAACCTGGAAATGCAGCATCTTCATGGCTGACTTGATGTGCAGGCAATGTGCAGATTAGAACAAATTAGAGAATTAAAAAATAACCGACGACAGACTGAGGAAATGTCATCCCCAGGATAATAGTATTAATTGAGACCTGGGTTTTGCAGGCCAGCTTTAGAAAAAAAACAACAAAGCCGAAAGCTGGAGTAATAGGAGTGGATTAATTACCCTGGGAGGTTTTTCACTCCACCCCATGCTCTGCCCAGCCTCGATCTCAAAGCCTGGTGACAGTCACCCATGTCTGCAGTGTCTCCTCAGTGCAAAGGCAGATGTTTTATCAGCTCCAAGCTTGGCAGGGCAGAGCTGCCCAGGGTTTCTGTGCCCAGGGATGAGCAGGACAGGGATTTATCCAGGATCCTTCCCAAGTAACTTAGAGACAGCATCACTTCCAGATCTGTCCTGTGGTGAGTGAAGTGCAGCTGAGCACCTCATGTTCTCCTGACCTTGGGTTTCACTCCAAAGAGAAGGGGAGGGCCTGTTTATATCAATGTTTAACATGAGGAAGTTGTATACAGCTGACAGACCCTGCACTCAAAAAAACTTGGTCTGTGACATTCTAGCAGGTATGGCCAGTGATTCCCTAAATCCAGGTGGAGTCACAGGGATAAAGGCAGTTAAAAAAACAAAACTAAATAGTCCCTATCAATTAACCACTCTAAAGCTGATCACAGAAGTAGAGAACAACACAGATCACTAATGAAAGGAAAGAGAAGTGGTAAGATGAACCATCTGGGGAACATCTCTGTTTAACCTTCACCAACAACTTGAAGCTAAACAGAGGCAAAAGACTCAGAAATGATGTCAGCTTTTTTTTTTTTTTTTCCCTGGATTCCTATGGAGACAGGGCTGGTGTGATCAGAGCCTGTTCACCCACAGTTACCTCACCATCTTTGAGCCACAGATCTTGATTTGGTTGAAATACCACATTTTTCAACAAAGATCTCAGGGTTACATTGTTCTGACAAGTATCATACTACCAGGAAACCAGGTGGGAAAGACTTCCCATAACAGCCTGAAAGAGGGGAACCCCAATCTTAGCAGGCACCAGACAATCCTATAAGGGAGAAAATTACAGCAGTTGAGGCTTCAGAATCTATGGGACAGAACAAAGACCTGCAAGCTGTGTATGCACTCCAAATCCTCATCCACATTTGCAGGGCTTTGCTTTCAGCACTGCAGGAAATGGGACATAGGGGATACTGTCCCCCACATTCCAGAGGGAATTCCTGCTTTAAAGCAGAGTTAACATTTAAAGAGGAAAAATAAAAAAATAAAGGATCCAGGACCAAAGAGATGGAGGAGCAAATCACTCCTGGTTTCCAGCTGTTAAGAAGTTCCAACAAGCTGTTAAAAATTCTGCTGACACATGGCTCTGCCCAGTCTGCTCCCACTGAGTGTCACAGCACAGCCATGGAAAACAGGAATCAGAGAATCATGGACTGGTTTGGGTTGGAAGGGACCTTAAGGATTATCTGGTAACTTGATCCTTGCCAGTGCAGGGACCTCTGCTTGACTGGGTTGGTCAGAGCCCCACCCAACGTCCTTGGACAGCTGGAATGGTTGGTCAGGAATGGTTGGACACCGGTCACCTCCTCATGTGTTCTCTACAACACCCATGGCCAAGCTGGATCTCCTCTCCCTGGATCTAATGGAAGGGTTTAGCTTCTCCTCCCAGCTGACTTCAGCAGCTCCCTGACCATAGCAAGGATTCCAGGAAACAGCCCCAAATCCGTGTCAGACCCTCTGGCTGCCCCAAGCACTGCAGACAGACAGCCCTTGCTTCTCCCATTCTTCTTTTCCTCATTTGAGATTTGTTAGGGAGACCAAAGCATTTGTTTATGGATACAAAAGACAATGACAGCTGGCTTAAATTCTTGGCATCAGAAGTGTTTTATGTTGAAACCAGTCTTTTTTTCTTTTTCAAAAACAAAATTTTTAGCCAGAATTTTTCTTTACTTTTGGCACTTGGAAGGGCAATTGGGTCCTTTCGGAATAATTTATCTATATTTTTATTGAACTTACCAAAATTGTTTGCAAAACAAGAATGTGTTTTTTCCTCCTCACCACAGATGCTGTTTTCAGAAAGTGAAGTTTGTTGTAATCAAAGCTACAGTGGCTGATGTGTAAAATTAGTTGCCTAAAGAGATTAAAAATGGCTCCAGCTTCTACAGCATTTTCAAATTTGTAAAGCAGAAACAATATGAAATGACAGCTTTTAAAATATTTTTGATAAAACCTGTCACCAGCTCACAGTGGAGTTTGTTTTGTTACCAAGAAAAATCTTTCTCCTTGTGGACTTCCCCATTTAATCTCTTCCACACTGATATTGGTGGAAATTAAATTTCAAACTAGATTTTACAGTCTAGGCTTGAGGCTTTGCAGGGAATCTCAGAATGCAACTCTGAGCATTTGATGTTAAAAAAAAAAAAAGAGTTTCTGCACATTTGCAGATCTGCCATCCAGGAATACTTTCAAAATGGCTTTATTAAATATCAGCTTCACTAGAAACACTGGATTTCCCACTTACTGAGAAAATATTTAACATATGGGAAACCATTAAAATGGGACATGATGCAGCAAGAAGCCAGGCAAGCCTTTCCCTCGGTTTAGGCTGAGATCAGAACCAGGAGAGGGTGCAGCCCTGGATGACAGATCACTTTTACTCAGACAGAGCCCAGGCTGTAGATGGCCAACACTTGCCAGGGAGCTCATCCAGGGGCAGGTTTGGTTCTGCAGAGCTTTCTACAACAGCACAATTTAGGATGCTTCCAACCTCTGCCAGACTGAAGGCAGCTCCCTGAGGGAACTTGGAGAAGTCACCTATTGCTGGCCTGGAGCCCAGCAAGGTCAGGTCATACAGAGTTAGACTGAGCTTGGAGTTGTACTGGACTCAGTTTTGGAAGAAGTCAGATAAACACAAACCCACAGTTAATTAGACTCTTTTGTCATTGTACAGACCCAAGAGAAGTTAAAGCTCACTACTTCAAAGCATTTTTTTCCAAGTCTGGGGATTTGAGAACATAATTCACCTTAGGACAAGACAAACAGTACAACACTTTTAGACCTGCTGCTTTTCTCTCCATGCCCAAAGCCACTTACTCACCCAAAGAGAAACAGCAGCAACTTAAAGGCTCTGGGTGTAGAAAAGCAGGTCATGAAGAAAAATAGAATAACTGTGGATGCTTCCACCACTACATCAGCCTTTCCCTTCAGTGATTTCCCCCACCTTGCTATTGCTTGACACATCATTACCTAGTAATAGGTCTCTCAGCTGTGGGTGGGAAGGGGAGTGGAAAGAGCTGCTGGGAACTTAAGGACCCCAGCAAGCCGTGTGCTCAATAAAACCAGAGATGCATGTCTGGAAAAGGTAGAGCAGACATATAGGATTGCAAAAGAGGCCCTTGCTCACACGATCTGGGGCTCAGGACTGGCCAATACCTCCTGCAACGAGTGGGAGGGAGAGGTGCTCACATGACGTTGCTGGAGCAGTCCCTCATTCATTACTTGACTCCTGGTTTTACTATTCTCCTTAATGGACTCCACTTCCTCCCTTTTCCCTGCTTGTGAGCGTTAAAAGGACTGGACCTCCACATGTGCTGACTCTCAGTTGGGAAACACCCCATATAATCACAGGGAACTTTATCTCATCTGCAGCCTGTGACACCTTCCCACAGAGGATGTGCTTTGTACTGTCCAGTCCGGACAGAAAAATATTGCAAAACACAACAAAAAAAGACAATCATTTTCCTTGTTTAGATTTCACTGGAGCTGCCAGAAAATCCAGCTGGTTGAAGCATACTGAATGTGCTTTGCAACTATTTCCTAAGAAAGCTTTCTTTAGTAAAGACTTGTGAACATTCCTGTTGGTGCCTTTGCACAAAAAACCAGCAAGACTTGAGAGAAACAACTGCAAAAATTCTCTCTTTCTAAACCTGTTCTCAAGGAAGGAAAATTCATGAGTTTCAGACAATTTATGGTTTAATTTCTTGCATAGAGTTTATGTTTCAGCTGAAGGTTGGGGCTTTTAAAAGGTTTTCATTCTTTAGGTGGGCAAACTTTGAAGACCAACCTTCAACCATGTATAAACCAAGGAAATAATTTTATCTGGGTTCTTCCAAGACACCAAGCTCCCAGCTGAGAAATGGATTTATCCATCCTAACTTGAAGCACATATTTCAGTGAGTAATCCTGGGTGACTTGGTAGCTCCTAGAGAGGATCAGACAACTCAGCAGACACTGAGGGATCACCCTCCTGACCCCCAGCTTCTCTCCACCAGGACTTGTTGGGGTGACATTGGCTGCCTCTTGCTTCAGAATTGACGCCCGTCAATCCTATTAAATATTCCTGTCCCACAGAAATCCCAATCTCCAACCATTGCAGAGCCTGCCTCGCTCACTCCTTCCCTCAAGACAGAAATTATCCACCTGAGGCTCCTTCCTTGCTTTCCACAGCCCCCAAAATTCACAAGGCAAGTTTCCAACCTCACAAGCTGGGCTTGGGGAGCCATTCCCTCAGCTCCCATGTGTTCTCAGCTGTGTGAGATGCCATCGCTGCCTGGCCTCACCCAGCAGGCAGACCCACCACCACTTGGAATGGCTTGTTCTGTTTCCAAGGAACAAGGGGATCCTCTAAAGCATTTAGGAAAACTGTGTGATGGCTAGTTGATTTTTTTTAGGTGGCTCCCATCTAGTTCTGCCTCTCCTCTCCAGCACAGGCTGATCCTCCAACAGCAACACTTTCTCCCAGCTAAGTGTTGCCCCCATCATTTCCTTTCCAGCCAGGGTTCACATGGAAAAAACATAGAAAGCATTGATATTACAAACACTGAACCCTCAAAACACTGGCTTTCGAGTCCAACCACTTTAATTTTGACAGGCAAGATGCACATTTATCTGATTCCACTACACCTGGAGCACAGCAACTTCTATTGCACAAGATGTTTCCAACACAACCCCAGTGGTTTCCAGGAGATGTGGTGTCCCCTCCTTGGTTCCTCCCACCCTGCAGTTTGTTTACAGACTGTGGGTAAGGCAAAAGCTCACTTCAGATGTACATTTTTAAAAGTCACTTCACCTGTAAGAGCTCAGCTGCTTTGCATATGATCGCAGAACTATGGAGTTGGGTGGATTTGTCAACTCAGTGAGAGTTTCCCTAAGCAATGGTACAACACAGGTTTAAAGTAACATAACTAGTACAAACTTCCCCCTAAAGCCTGTCAAAATCACTCCCAAGCCATGCTGCCATCAGGAGATGCTAACAGTTCTTTGAATTTCCCCCAGTTCAAACCTGAGCCTTCTTTTGGGTGGCCCTTGTCACTCACACGGACTCCAACTGGCAGCTGTTGGAGGCAGAGAGCTGGAACACGGCCACCCCCTAAAAACTTGCAGGTGATCTAAGCTCAGCCTGTGCATCTGTGTAGTTCTGTAAAGAAATCAGGAATAATAACGGGAAATGAAATGTCAGCCCTACATGACTCAGTTTTCCGATCCAAGATCACTTTCTTCTTCCATTGTCCTTCATGGTTTATAATCCTACACCAGGAAGAAGAGAGAGGGGCAGCCTGGTCCATGGACATTGTCCCTGCCCATGGAATGGGTAGGAATGAGATGGTCTTTAAGGTCCCTTCCAAACCAAAGCATCCGGTGGTTCTGTGATTGGAAGAAGTGAAATTATACACACACATCTTCCTATAGGGTTACTTAGGGTGATGGAGCTGAAAGAGCCCAGGAAACAGTCCCATGAGGCAAGTCCTGCTGTCTGGAGCCACCCCCACATGCCATGGGGCAGTGCCCTGCCAGAGAGCCCTGCCAGCCCCCCGGGCACCTGCCCATTGCAGGGCTCTGTGCCTGGCAGGGCCCCCCCAGCCCTCAGGAACTTGGCTCCCAAATGGGGTCATTAGATGTGAATGGCTTTTGCATTAGCAGCTCTCAGGCCCCCGAGTACCACCCCTGTCACTTCCGCAGGCACCAGCACAAGCCTCGTTTCAAACCTCCAATTTGTCTGTTTAGTGTCTTCATAAAGGAGGGGAAAATGAAAGAGAGAGGCGGGGGGGAAGGGGCCAGGATGACTAAATCAGTAACTTGTCTCTAATTTCTCTGCGCCCCCCCACCCCCAGACTTCCCCTGGGGACACAGGCTTCAAAGGGAGCTACAAATATTTACTAATTCTATTAACAGGATACAAATTGTTTTCAGGGGAGCATCAAGCACACAAAGCCATGTCAGCCCCCCCGCTCGCAGACCCCCGGCGCACACCCCCTGCCCCAGCACAGCCACATGCACTGCGCAGGCAACGAGCCCTTCCCGCCTCCCCAATTTTTCCTAAGTTCAAGATGAGTTGAAGGGTCAAAAAGGCAAAGGGTGTTTCAGAAGTTTAGCAGACAGCATTTGGTAAGGGGAAGGCAGCGGGAGGGGGTGGGGGGAGCGAGGAGAGAAGGAATCTGGCATGCATTAGGCTGAACAGTTCCAAACATCCATCCTCCACAGACTTGTTACTTTCTTTCTTTCTCACAGGGTTTTTTTGGTTTGTTGTTTTTTTTTTTTTTTTTTTTTTTGTAATTTGTGGTTTATTTAAGCATTTTTTTTGTTTCATATCAGCCAACAACTATATTTTAATCTCCTTCCCCCAGCCTCCTATGCTGCCTGCTCGCCTCCAAGAGCACACGCCTGCGATGCTCAGACTGAAACACTCAGACACATCCTATGCGCTCTGCCAAGGAGCTGCTGCTGCAACAAGTTTGAAAAAGTTCCTGGAAACCTGAAAGGTGAATAAAATGCTCCATGGTGGACTAAGAAGTGAGACAATCTCAGTGTGCTGAGATGCTCCATCAAGTGAAAGGTGTCCCTGCCCACGGCACGGGGTGGAACTAGATCATCTCTAAGGTCCTTTCCAGCTTAAAGCACTCAATGATTCCCAGCAAAATGCAGAGGAGGATGAACACTGCTCATGTCACCAGGTGTAACAGCCATGGAGAGCTCTCTAAAAGGAGAATAAGGTCTTAGTCCAAAGGCCACAGTTGCTGTTGCACAGCTCAATGGTATAATTAGAGTTAATACCAGATAAGCTTTCGGCTCCACAAAGTCTTCCAGGATGTAATTTTCCACACAGCTTAAATGTTGACCCATATCTCATTATGTTTTGTGAGCCCAAAATAAGAACAGTACAGGCTACATAGTCAAAAGAAATACTACTTCCCAAATGTCCAGCTACCTAAAGCAAAGCCATCTGGCTGACTGGACAGGTGACCAAAGCCCCCGTGGGACAAGACAAGTTGACATTGGTTGGTGACAAAGTGAGCCAGACCTGACCTCCCAGAGGTTTCTTCCTCCACCCAGAGGGGAGTGGAGAACCCAGCCAGGCAGGACAGCACTGTGTAATCCCAACATGGGAAATGACTTGCAGCAGATGTGTCCCTCTGCTGTCACCAGACTGCCAGGTGTGGCACAAAGATTGTTCTCTCACATGGAAGTGATGTCATGGGGAGGAGAAGGCTGTGCATCATTTATTTGTTAACCTTTCCTGGCATGCCAAGTATTTTCACTTTTGTTCTGGGTCAAGGAGTGCTAAAGATGGAGCAGTGTTTGGCACATTGTGGAGGAGCTGTTGGAGAGGACCTGCCTTCTGCCAACCAGATGTGGGAGCTGACAGTCGGGGGATGTGGTTCTTAAAAGAGAATGAACCTGACCAGTGATTCCCTCAATCTTAACCACATATCTTGTTCCTTTCCTTCTCATCAGGAGATCCTGCCAGTTCTCCAGATTTTTTTTTCCCCACCAACAGGAAACAAGAAGATAAACTGTGTTTTAGTGGAAATCTCCTCCCCTTTCAGGAAAAAAAAAAAAATCAATCATAGAATCATTAAATACCCTGAGTTAGAAGGGACTCAGGACGACCATGGAGTTCAACTCCTGAATCCGACCCAAGCCCAAGTCCCTCAGCTTTTGAGGGGAGAGATGGAAGGGCACATGAACACAAGAGCAGCATGCAGAGCAGCCAGAATCATAAAATCATGGAATAGTTTGGGCTGGAAGGGACCAGAGAGGTCACCAAAACAAGGCCAAGCACTGCACCCTGTCCATGGCACCCAGCTTCAGGTGGTTAACTCAGACACACGTAGGACCAGTCACGTTGCCCTTGTCTTATCAATGGAAGAAATAGGTACCTCCAGAGGGCAATTTAAACCTCAGGTGGATTAAAGTGCCCTTTGGCACTAAGCAGTTCAATAGTGCCTGAAATTAGCCAGGATGAATCTGGACCTTAATCAGCAAATGGACTTTTCATTCTGTGAAAAGTGTCAAGATTGCAAATTATTTTTCATTTCAAATGAGGACCAAAAAAATCGCCCACCAACATTTCATTTTCCCCATGATTTATTTTTAAATTCATTTGAGTTAATCAAAATATATATTTTCAATCCCTTCAAAACATTCCCATTTAATTTTACACATCTTTAATTTGTCTACATATAAACTGCATTTTAAAAATTAAAAGTTTTCCCTCCAAGGAGAAAGAACAAACTCCTTTGGTTTGCACCTACCAAAGTCAGACCTCTGATACTATTTCCCTCATGTTATTTAAAACAAAGGTTCTTCAAAACTTATCCACTTTCACATAGAAAAATAATCAGTTTTCATCAAGGTGATGACATTTTCCTAGAAGATGCAGTGGTATTTTCTGAGCCACTTAGGGTGAGCATGACTTAACTACCCTATAGAGGAGGATAAGTCAAGGGCTGGACAGGGCTTTGGGGAGGGACAATTCATCCCAGAGAAGTTGAACACTTTGTAAAGGATGAGGTGCCCATCTCCTTCCTAATACCTGCTGTCCTGTTTGACTATGTCTTGAATATTGTGGCTCTGCTAGAAATATCAATCTCCAGCAAAAAGTCTTGCAGCACACAGCTTGAGAGGGAAGGAAGGAGGAGAGGGGGAAAACCCACCACCAAATGAGTTCTCTGATAGTTTTCAACTGTTCAGAATGTCAATCTCCTGGCAACACCTGCACATGGCACATAGACCTTGGCTTGCTGAAGTCCCCACAGCATCTTTTCAAGTAATCTACAGGAGAATAGAAGGATGTGGCCTTGGAAAAAACCCTCTAAGTGCAGAAACAGCTGTGGCCACATTTCCTATGTCTGACATCTCAAGGTTGCTGCAAGAGGGGAGAATAAGGACAAACAAGGCTTGAACACAGGCTCTCCATAGGAAAGTATTCCCCATGTGCTGGTTGTTCATTAAAGAGCTCAGCAACTCAATTTGCAGAAGGATTTTAGCTGATTCCTGGTAGCTGCTTTCTGCACTAGTAGTGGTGTAGAAGATTTCTGTGCTGCCTATCTGCAGCTTCCTGTGGATACCTGAGTACACCCTGGGTGGATGTTTGACCAAAGTTACAGGTGTGGTAAAATTCTGTCAAACATCCTTGCTCCCATGAGTGGACTTAAAAAAGGGTGAAGAGCATTACACAGAGTGATCACACCAGTCCAGATCAGTACTGAAGGTAAAGGGAATCCTGAGGATGATCTCAGCATTTTGGTTACTGGCATAGCTACTCCATATCTGACACTTGGTATCACACCAGTATGGCCAAGGAGGCAAATAATTTCCAAACTGGGAATGAAACAGTCCTTGTCATGGGCAGGTCTGACAACAGAACCTCACCTCTGGAACAGCACCAAATCCAAGTAGCTGGTGTAGCCATTAGTGCCTTCTGGTTAGCTCATCATCCCACAGAGAGGCCTGAGCATCCTGAGGAGGCCTGAGCAACATGAGGAGAGGTGTCTGTACAATGCACACTCCTACTGAACCTGCATTAGGGGCTGGGGGACTCTTCCCACACCAGGAAGGATCTCCAAAACAAAAACCACAAGGCCAAGCAGAACCCCCTCAGTCTGGAGGGAGCACAGGCACTGGGCAGCCTCTCCTGGAGCTCCAAGCTGTGCTTCCTCCATGCCTGCCTGGAGAGGGGAGACAAGAACCAACTATCCACACATGCAATGTCCACAGGCACTGAGCCCTCCACCCTCTCCCAGCCTTTGCTGGGGCCTCAGGCAGCAGGGCCAGAGGAGCTTGGGGAGCACATCAGGCAGCACTGACCTCTGAGGAGCTGCCTCAGAGCCAGAGGTTGCTGAAGCAAAGCCTCAGTCCCTGTCACAGGCTGCAGGGAAGGACAGATGGCACCAGAAACAGTGCCCTGAGCTGACACAGAGCAGACTGCCTGCTGCAGGACAAGCCTGCACACTTGCAGAGCTGCTCTTACATTTGTCTTGCTGCAGCCTATAGAAATCCAAGTGCCGTGCTGCTCCTGGTGTTCCATTTGGCCAAACCCCACACTCCTCACTCAACCAAACCCAGGGATAACTCTGGCTTTGGGATGCATCCCATCAGCACAAATGCAAATCAGCCCTTTACCAGAGGCAGCCTGCAAGGCTGTTTGCTGAGCACTTCATCAGCGCAGAGGAGCTGCCGGGGCTGCGGCAGGTGACGCCAGCTGTTGTGGAAAATGAGCAGAGAGCAGGAGGCTGAGGCTCCCTCTATTCCCCTTGCTGGGCTCAACTCTCCATAATCCTTAAAAAGGGAGGAAAGAAAACAAAACAAAGCCCCTCTGCATCAGCCTGTTTTGGCCATACTTCCTCCCTACTGCAATGGCACTCAGGCCATCGCAGCAACCCAATGAAGTGTTGCTGTAATTAAGGTTTAATGGAGCTGCAAGGCTGTGTCATAGCAAAGAGCCTTATAACAGAGGTGGAATGCAATTTACTACCCACCAGGTAGAGAGCAATAAATCTGCAATATTTATTGGCAAGAGAGAGAAATGTGATCCAGAATTCCATATGCTGGGTTGGGGGAGGAGATGAACATCACTTCCAAGGGGGAAAAGTTCCTCGACTGCTCTTACTCTCTCAGTGCTGTGTCTTGGAACAGGGATGATGTGCTGGTGGCTATTCCCAAGGATCCCAGAGCACCTTCCATGCTGCAGGCAGGCCACACCAGGCTGCTCCAAGGGCAGGGAGTGGCAGCTGGTACCTTGTCACTTCGGGAGGGGAGGGGATGCTGTGACCAGCACATCTGGCCAACCCTGCATTCCTGCAATAAGAGCCCCAGGATAATGTGAACACAAAACCTCAGGGCCAGCCCCACAGCTGGGGTAAACCAGCACAGCCACACTGATTTGTGCCCATGGAGTGGCTGGCCTCAGGCTCTGCTTTACCTCTTCCACTTGAAACTTGTGGGCAGGCAGTAAACTGAATGGTATTCAATTTATTGCCCTCAGAAGGGAGAAAGGCTGAGCAGCCTGCAGAGCTGAGCCTGCTGTTCTTGAGGAATGGAGGCATTTCCAGTCTGTTGCTCAAGACATTTAAACTATCCCTTCTGCTGCTGAGACTTCAGGGAAGTATTTGGAGCACTTCCACTGGCAAATCTGGATTAAAAAAAATTTAAAAAAAAATCTCACACTCCAGTGTCACATGGAGTGCAACGACACGATGGAAGTGTGGTGAGAGGATGCCACCAACCATCCTTAAGGCACAGATAAGTCAGAACTAGAGAAGATCCATGTTTCTGAAAGATCTTGAACTGCACAAATGTCCCATCATAAAACGTGTCCATATGTAAAGGAGACACAACCCCAGCACATGCAATGCATGGCTTTCTCTGTTAATTTTTAAGGTGAGAAGGGATGCATGTATGGGACTAGAACACACTGTATTTTTCTGTGTCCTGAGGTGAATGACCAAATGCCAATACCTGAGAAACATCCCCAGGAGATAAAGCCAAGCACTGAACTACTGGCAGGTGGGAAGAACACCCACAGAAATCCCCAGCCCTGGAAGGTGTTGAGTACCTGTGCTGTAAACTGTGGGAATGACAAATGGCTGCTGCCTCCCGTGGGACCAGATTAGCTGTTTCCTATGTGCCCAACAGACATTTTCTCTTTGACAAAACAAGTAGCAGGTGGCTTGTCCTGCCTTCCAAAAGGGCTGTGGCAGATGCAGAGCTGTGCTGGAGAGGAAGCTAAGGTTTCACATCCCCAAATTCCCTGCTAGTTAACTGGCTTGGCAGAGGGTCACCAAGGTTTGTTTTTGTGCATGTGCGAGTGTCAGACACCAAGCAAAGAACAAGAGGGAGTTTTCCAACAAGATTAATCCTCTACCAGAATTGGCTCTGTCCCAGGAGTGACTCTCAGAAACGTTGGCATAAATCTACAATTAATGCTGTTTGCTTCAATGGAGCTGCTTGGGACATAATTGACAGCGATGTTTGGCCCACTTGGTGCTGATCCCATGGCTTATGCTCTCATTTTCCCCTCTCTGAATGCATTTCCCAGATGGATTTCCAGCTCCTCTCCACAGTTCAAGTGTTTAGGGGTGCAGAACTCCACAGGAGTGATTCCTGCTGAAGGAGAAGAGGCATTGGCAGCACCACTGCTTGTCCCTGGTGCCATGTGTTGCAACTGTGTGGTGACATCAGTGCTCTGGCCCCTGTCAGCCCGAGGTGACAGCGCCACGGGCCCTTCATGTGCTTCCAGCCTCTCAGCACGAGCCTGGGGCAGACTCTGGCAGCGTTTCAAGGCAGAGTCCAAGCTCACCACAGCCCTGCCAGGGTGATAACCTTGGCCATATCTGCCCAGGCAAAGGGCTCAAAGGCTTCTCACAGCTCTGGCTTCCAAGTGGAAAAAGTCCATCATTTATTGACTGCAGTTACCCCCAGCTGGGAGTGCACTGGAGAGGCTCAGCCCCTCCAGGAACCCTGGAGAAATGGGACATCTACCCAGAACAGACTCCTGGCCTGAAAGGGGTTGTGTCTGTGTTAGCAGGCAGCTGTTCAGTTCACCACCTTTCATCACATTTTTTAACATCTTGGAGCAAACTTTTCCCCTGCCTGCTCATCCACAGGTTTCTG
The DNA here is from genome assembly GCF_051311805.1 of Agelaius phoeniceus. NCBI lineage: Eukaryota > Metazoa > Chordata > Aves > Passeriformes > Icteridae > Agelaius > Agelaius phoeniceus. The sequence goes on along the minus strand of NC_135282.1, from coordinate 9,358,284 downwards.
TGGCCCTGGGTATTCAAGTTCCAGACACACAGGGCAGCAACAGTGGGTGTTGTACTAGCAGGGTTCAGAGAGCAAAATGAGGGTGTTCTTCCCATCCTTAGGCTTAGACCACAGTTTAAAGACTATGTCAGGTCCCATCTGGATGCCCTGGCATGCACATTCTCTAAGTGCCATAGTTTTGGGAAGCCAGGATTGTCTGGGAAGACTGAAGCCCTATTTCCTTGGCAGTCCAGAAAGGAAGATAAACTCTACCATTTCTATAATACATTCCATGCAAAAATCTCTTTGTTATCTCAAGATTTCCACAGTGATCAGGGCTCAGGTCACACTACGGTGGTGGGGACACTCAGGGACTTCTCCTGAACTCTCCAAGCACCACAGTGAATCCCCAAGACATGGGGACTTGGTTACACTTCACTTGGAACACAGAATGCCAAGTTCCAGAGGTCTCCTGTGAGCCCTTCCAGAACCTGAGACACTTTTTGGAAAGTTTTTGGAAATAGGGAGGGATGTAGAGAGGCTGTTTGGGATTGTCCTCAGCCTCTTCCCACAGCTGCCCTGAACTCTTGCAGTGCACCACCCTCCTGCCCAGGGTTGAAGACCCTCACAACTCTCAGCCTTCAACTGCTTCAGTTCCAGGCTGAGGTGAGAATGCCCACATGGGTCAGCTCAAAGTGTCCCTTTGGTGGTCCAGATGATCTCCAGGGCTGTTCCCTGAGCCAAACCTTCTCCATCCCCTGGAGCTCCCACACCAGGGCCTGGCTGCAAAGCACTGAGGGCTAATCATCCTGAAACCATTCCTGCTCCCAGAAAAGCTCTGTCTGGCTGAGGGCAGACAGTTTCTCCCTCCTGGAGGCACTGCCTAAACACAGCAAAGATTTTGTTACTGGGTCAGGTTTTTATTCCTCCCTCCTTCTCACTGCCTACAGAGCCAAAGGGCCTGTTTGTTTTGCTGTTACTTATCAGAAAGGTTTATTTGCAATTGCTTGAGAGGGGAAAGAACCCTCTGTAGCCAGGGGCAGACAAGCTCAGTGCTCAGGAACATAATGGCTGCAGCCCGCAGGCCCATATGCTCGCCATCCTGTGAGGTGGAAGGCCAGCTCTGATCACATCCAGCTGCTGGGGATACGACTGATCAGGTATGGCTGGATGTCAAAAAAACCCAGGGTCAGCTTGGCTGGGGGTTGAGGCAGGGAGGGGAACGGGCAGGGAACTGTTTAAAGTGCGTTGCAGAACTGGGAATTTTCCTGTTTGGAGATGTCAGGGCTGCAAACACAGACACATCTCCAGCCCCCCTGAAGGGAGGGAGGGAAGGAGGAGGAGGAGGTTATATTTCCCCTGTCAGCTACTATAGCATCCTCTGGGCTTCATGAGAGAAAGAACAGGGCTTTCTGACTGCACTGAATAATTCCTGCATTTTTAGGTTCCTATTTCCTCCTCCCCGATGAATTAAGACCTAGGAATTCAGCTTGTTTGTTGTTGCTTTTGTTACTGAATATCCATGAAAAGCTCAATGTCCCTGGGAACTAATTAGGTATTAACCCTGCATTATTGCTGCATATCAGCCATGGAAACACACCATTTGGCTAAATCTCCTTGAAATATGGAAATATTGAAGGGTCAGGTGGAATGGCTAAAAACAAGTTAAAAAATAGAAGATTTCTGGGATAGGGAAGGAAAGGAGGAAATATCTGAACAAAAACTATATGGTATTATTTTCTACAGTTTCTATCCCATCCTAAGCAAAACTAACAGGTAGGAACAAATCTCTTTTTAGAAGAACAGTGAGCTCTCACTAGGAATTGTATCTGGGGAAATGTGGGAAAGGTCAGGAGCTACACAAGGATCTATTCCAGCCTAACCTCAACCCCTTTACTTGTTTTGTTCTTAGATCCTCAGCACCAGGTTTTTTGGCAAGATACTTTTGGAAGAACACTTCAACCAGACCATACTTCTAAAGAGCTGAACCTTCAGTGCTGCAGGCAGTAATTTTGTATTTTGGAGTATTGTCTTGCACATCATTCCCTGACACAGAGACACAGACCACTAATGGCATGATAGGATTAAGTGTGTACCTATCCATATTTTATTACTCATGCCATTTCAGGGGTTTGCAGATAATTAACTCTCCATACTTATTCATCTGTTTTCCCTCAAAAATCTTCCCATTCCATTTAAAACCCTTATTTGTGGTCCAAGCAGCAGATCAGACTCAACAGGGCCACAGAGCAGCTTCGGAGAGGCCTTAAAATATCTGAACACGCTAAACCCAAGTCATGGGAAATGGGATTGCTCCCATCCAGCCTTCCCTGGCCACAATGAGCAACGGCCCCTCTCCTATGGCTTCAGAGCTCCTGACCCCCCCAGTGCCAGGCATCCAGCCCCTCAAACCTGAGTGTTTCTCCAACACTGTGTCAGCCCAGACACACTGACTCAAGCCAACACCACCGCTGAACCAAAATATTTTGATTTAATAAAACAAACTCCTCAACTGTTTAGACTTTGCCTGAGCAGACTCACAATGGAGGTTTCCTTTTCAACTTCCCTATTTATTCTCATCTCTGCCATCATGCAGTTGGGGTGAGCACAGCCAAATCCATTCCCTTCTCCTTTCCCCCAGATCCCCAGGGAAAGGAGAAGCCTCCAGGACTGTCTCCCACTGCATGGAGCCAACCCAACTGTGGATGACTTCAGGAAACCTTACACATGGCTATAATGCAGAATTATTATTACAGCTCTTTGCTTTCCAGTTGTACAAACATTCCCCAAAAACGCTGTATGGAAGTGAAAGGCCTCATTTCAATTGTTAATGGGTTTACAGAAGGCAGTGTCCTTCCCAAAACATCCTTGTCTCCCTTTTTCAATAAAATAACCTCGTGCTTCTCACCGTGCACAAACCAGCTCTCAGTGCTCACTGTGGGAGGTCTCTTCTCACACCAGATTAAAGCCAGACAGAATAAATTAAAGTAAAAAGGATGGGGTCTGCTGAGATGACAGAAGGCATTTGGGGCAAAATCTCACAGCTGAATGAAGGAGAGATGCCATTGCCCCGACTCCTACTCCTCCATGGAAGCTGTGGCACATCATCTCTCCAGATGATTTCAAGCTGCCAGTCCTACTGATATTTTTTGTTCCTTTGCAGTGGCTCATGGGGCCAAATAGCAAGGAAGATACAAGTCAGAGACAGAGGATATGGATGTAGGAGATGATCAGAGGAGGGACTTTGGGAGGGATGAATAACAGCTTTTCTTCCCTCCATTACTCAGGGATGACTAATTCCTGTGGGGCCCTGAGATAAGAAAACCAAACCCAGATTTTTGTACCTCACAGATGAGCACATCACTGCTCCTTCTGAAGACTGATTCTCCACTATCTGTCCTCCACAAGCAGCCCCTCAGCACCTATTTCTATATTTGCACCTATCCCCTCAGACCCACCCTATGCACACCCCCATCTTTGTCCTGCAGTGACCCCAGGCCATTCCCTCGTGCCTTCCTGAAGGGAATGGGAAGGCCAGCAGCCCATACAGACCCTCAGAACAGATGTTGGCTTTGTAACTTTACCCCCACCCCGTGAGCCTGGCCCCTCCCTCCCTCCTCAGCTGACATGCCATCCAATTTGTCACCTACAAGGGAGGTCAGGGTCCCGCTGGGTGCCCAGCATCTCTCAGCTTGGGGCACTTAGTTTCACATTTTTTCTCCCACTAAACAAGATGTTCAAGCAAAAGAAGAACAAGGCAACGAAACTAGCCTGAGAAAAGGAATTATGCAGGCCCTGTCTGATGGGGGAGGATTTTTCTTTGCTTCCCTTCCCTCCTAAGTTCTCCTGGTAGCAGGCACAGATTTCCAGGGGGAAAATCCCACTGCAAGATCCTGAGATCTTCATGTTCCTCTGGGAGTGAGTAAGCAGCATTAGCTCTTAGGAGTTTGCCTTGCTTGGCTGATCTGTGGTGTGAACAGGCTCTAATTAGTCATTTAACTTAAAAACTAAGACTCCCAAGAGAAGATTTCAGAGGGGAATTCAGAGCTCTTCAGACTGAAATCATCAACTGTGTAATGCAATTGCTTTGCATTGCCTTCTCACTCTGAGAAGCTCTGCCTCCTCCTCCTCATTTGCCTATCTATTAAAATTGGTGCTCTGAATACTTCCATAGCTTTGCCAAACCATGGCTTGTGCAGCCTCCCTGGAGCCACCTAGGAAAATTTCCATCCCACTGGCTCATGGGGTTGGGCTGGGAGAGGAAGATGTGGCTGTCTGAGGATGTGCGACTGCTCAGGAGCAAGGGCTTCTTCAGGGCTGTCCGATACAGCACAGGAGACACAAAAACTCCTTAAAAGCCCCAGACCTCCAGCAAAGGGGTTCCTAGAGCTGGATACTCTTAACACTAGACTTGAACTGGACTGTTGTAAGGCTGATCTTCATTTAAATCCCAATCCAAGTATCAGACTTGAGCCAACATCTTCAAATGATTCCAATATCAGCTGAACATTCCCAGAACTCTGAGGTTATCTGATATTTTATTATAAGCAGCCACATGCAGGGCTAGTGTTTGCTGCCTTCCTAATGTACATCCCAGGGATGGGAAGATTGGATTTGTGGCATTCCCAGCTCCAGTATTGTCCTGCTGAATTATCTTAATACAGTATTTTGTATTAAGTACAGCTTGTACTATTCCTGCTAGAATACAGAATCATTAAAGTTGGAAAAAACCTTTAAGATCAAGTCCAACCATTCTCCCATCACTGCCAAGGCCACCACTATCCAATGTCCCCCAGTGCCACATCTATATGTCTTTTTAAACCCTCCACCCTACCTGGCCTTGGACACTTCCAGAAGGTCAGGGACAGCCACAGCTTCTCTGGGAAACCTGTGCCAGGACCTCAGCACCCTCAGAGGGAAAAGCTTTTCCCGAATAGCTCACCTAAACCCACCCTCTGGCAGTAGGAAGGAGGGAAAGGTCAGCATGAGGTCCACAAGCACGAGTGGAAGTCCTTGATACCTCCTTGAAGAACGATGTTCCCTCCCCATGCACGCCGGCAAACCTTGATGTGCAGACGTGCCTGACACGGTGTGGCACAGGGAGAAAGGGAGGGAGGGATCCCCCTGTCCCCAAGGCCCCGGCCGCGCCCCAGCGCTGGGGCTGCTCACCCAGGACCATGGACAGCAGTTCCCGGCTCCCGGCGCGCTCCGAGCCCAGCGCCGGGCACACGGCGGGAGCGGGCTTGGATTCCTTGGCTGCAGCTTGAAAACGCTCCCATAACGTGCCGTGAGCCAGTTGTGCTGCCCCTGAGCGCTGGAGCTCCTCAGTGAGCGCACAACAGCCCCAGGAACACCCTTGTCCCTGCAGAGCTCGGGTAGACACCTCATAAGAGGGCAGAGAACTTGGAATCTCTGCTCTGCTGTAAACAGAAACCTGCTCCCTGCACCATGGCCTGACAGTATCCAGGATGTAATGGCACCCAGAGAAACACCTGTGACTCTTTCAGCTTCCACTATAAGCAGCCCCTGGTTTCCAGGGCACACTCTAAGGATTTTTGTGCAAAGGACAAGTTGTTACACACCCACATTTATTCCATGCTAGAAGAATTCACCAAACAAGAGTGTTATGGCACCTCATAGGATTTTTGGGATGGTCTTTGTGGACCCCTTGCAATTCTATGATTCTATGATCTCCATTTCTGAGGTGACAATGCCACTTTACACACTGAATTTACAACCACACAACCCTGGATATATGCACAGCACCAGTGACACACATCTTTCCAGCAGGAAAGAAGAAACAGCACATTCATCTCTGCCATAACACTGCAAACTGTTTTAAATACCAATGCCAGCATACAATGAGTGAATTCCTTCACATCTCCAACTCTACACAGTTGTCTCAAAACAAGTGGACCATCAGCCACCACTTTTACTTTGACAAGGAGCACATCACTGAGATATTACAAGACTAGTACTCCTACATCATTCTCACTCAGCATCCAAAGTTCAGCTTGGAGGATAGGGAAAATGAGAGCAATGGCTTGTGACAGTAAGCCTTGATAGGGTCATGGGCTTTGCAACAGCTCCAACATACAGGAGGGTGAAAGCATCACTCCCAAAGCAAAGGGACAGAGGAAAGAAATGAAGAAGGGGGAGAGGAAAGAAAAAGGAAAGGTTGATGGACAGTTGGACTTGTTGAGGGTGAAATCAATTAGAGTGTATCAAATCCAGAATTCATGCTTTTTCAAAGTGACAAATATGCACTGGAAACTGAGAAAGACTGGGGGAAAATAATGTCTTTGACCTCCCGGAGACCGGCTGTTCCTTCCGTCAGAGGAGCCAGAAGTGAAGTGAGATGCGTTCATGATAAATTGTAACAGCCAGGCAGCCACCTTAAAAAAGAACGAGGTGAAAAGGTTACAGAAGGGACCCAAAATGCGAAGAATTCAACCAAACATCAAGATAAATCAGCTCAGGCCCCTGTGTGTGCAGAGCCAGCCTTCACAGAGCTGCTGCGGCTCATCTCAATTTGTTAGCCTGGCCTGAAGTGTAAGAGACACACACAGCTTGTTTACAAAAGCTTTGGAAAACATCCTTACAAAGAGCTGCCTCACCTCAGCCTGCCCAGGTGAGGGGACACTGTGATCACCCTGCCTGCCATCCCAGCTTAGAGCCTGTCAGACAGTTAGAAATTACTTGGATGCACACAAATATCCCAGCAATCCTGTGTTTTAGGAGAAAGCTTTCCAAGAATTGGACACCTCTCTCCTACTAAAGCAAACATAAAATATTCACACTTCTGAAAGTTTCAAAGCCTTAGTATATCTTATTTTCCTGTGTACTTAGACAGAACTTCCTAGTTTTGATCTTCAAAGTGTGGTACACATATTTGGCTAGATGCTTCCACTAGTATGGAACTTTGGATTTTTTTCCTTATTAACAACCAGAAATTAGGAACTCTGATGATTACTCTCAAGCAGAATAATTGAGTGCAACACTAAAATATTTTAAAGGCTTGATAAGTATATGATACACGCTAATAAAATATTTGAAGCATTGTGCCCTGCTGGGAATATATATGTTCAGTCCATTAAATGTCCAAGAAAATATGTCAGTGCAGGCGAAATGGAGCTCAACATTAAAAAAATGACACAGCTCACTTGACAGTGATGTTATCCACAAGGTAAGATTTTATTTTACCTTCACATAAGGTATAGCTTCCCCAGCGCTGCATCTGACGGTTTATGTGAGCTCTAACAAAGGCAAAGCAGAATTTTGGGGAATGTTTAGTGCATCAAATCCAGATCCAGATCAAATCCAGTTCTGCATCCCCCTACTGCTTCCCAATGCTCAAACTCTGACTGCAGAGTTCTCACTTCAGCTCAGGTGTTTGTGACACAGGGTCCTCCTTAAACTATTAATACGTATCAATGGGCACTTCCCCAGGTCTTCAAGCAAGAGCTGCTCAAATCTGACTACTTCCAGACTGACCCTGGAGGAGGTCACTGACAAAGCCATGGTTTCTCTCCTGTCCTGAGCCTTTCCTGGCACTGACAGCACTGTAGGAAGTGATTTATACCAGAGATGCCCAGTTCACACTGCTGACTGCTGCAGGGCAGCCTAATCAGGGGATCTACAGGAGATTCCCAACTGCAGCCCAGGATTCCTCATGCCTGGGACCCTGGCTGGCACAGAGGCTTTGTTGTGGCCAGTGCTTGCACTGGGGAGTGGGGTTTGGCTCAGTGCTGCTGCTGGAAGGAAGCTCAGCTCTCAAGTCCTGGCTGGCATCCTCACAGCTCTGCCCTCAGACAGCACTGGTGAGCATCTCACCAACTGCTCCTGACACACATGCCCACCCCACTGTTGTTGCATTTTTCCTCACGACAACCTTCCCTGGATGGTCCCTTCCCTGAAACAGCATGATTCTCTCAGGGAGACACGAGTTCACATCAACAAATCCTTCCCGACACTGCCCTGAAGCACTTTCGCTATGATCAGCTATTCAGAGTGATGGGACACACTAGTTAGATCTCTCTGTGTGTTTATCAATCCCTTCTCAGCCATTTTCCTCTGTAAATCCGTCAAATCTTTTTCTTCAAGCTCTGTGGGAACAGTTAGGAGCGATCTCCTCAGAGGTGCCTGCCCTGCCACTTGGATTTCATCCTGCTCCTGGAAACGTTGGATGTCAGCAATGGCCAGCACACTGCAGACACAGCAGCAGCACTGCTGCCAGCACCCTTGGAGTGACAGGATGCACACCAAAGACCCTTAAAAATCCCTTTTAAAACCCACTGTCCCTGGGCAGGGCAGTGGGAGGAGTCCTCTTAAACTGGGACAGAGAAGGAAGAAAAGGAAAAGCACAGGGATGAAGTCAATTGAGTAGAAAGTCTGTAACACCCCAAAGCAGACACAAAATTTGTTCTGAGGGGAGCCAAGGCAGGAATCCAGCTACTCCTCAGGATCTTACCGGATTTTAAGGACACAGGACTTGAAAGTGTATTGGACACAAAGCATACATTACATATCCACACCCACATATTACATATCCACTGCAACACTGCAATGAACACCACTGCAGCCACATACTGCCACCCATAGATTCAGACCTGACAATTGTCCTTTTATCCTCCCAGGGAATTTGAGCTTGAAAATCCACACATCTTTGCTTTAAATAGGGAGCATCAGCCAGTCTGTATGCCTTACAGTGATGCTTGTAATCTTGGTGCAGGCAGTGATTTGCCAGCCAGCCTAGATGTGCCCAGATGCTGTCCTGTGGAACTGCCCTCTGCAGCTTACATGCACTTTGATTGTGCAGATCTGGGTCAGCACCCTGCATCCTGACAAACATCAAAGGACAAGGCTTCTTTCTCCTTTCACCCCTGTCATCAGCTGAGCTGGTTATCAGCCCTGTTCTGCAGTCAAGGAGTGCAGCACAAAGCAGGGATGGGACCTGCCTGCTTTGGGAATCAAGCCCTAATCAACAAGCTCCAGGTCCTCCACACCACCAATCAGGTGACACTGTGTACATAAGAGTAATTGTGAAGCTTTTGGGAAGATACACCTGGTGAAAGGCTGACAAATTCTGTAGGTATCACCAGTTATATTTTCTCAACCTTACACCATTCCCACTAGTAACAACCCAAAATTTAGGATAATCCCTGGTCTCCCACCAAGCTACCTATTCCAAAGGAGAGCTACAAGGATGGTGAAGGGTCTAGAGGAATGGCAGAGGTGACGTGGAATGTTCAGCTGGAGGAGATTGAGGGCAGAGCTCACTGGGGGCTGCAGCTCCTCTTGAGAGGCAGCTCTGATCTCTGCTCCCTGTGACCAGGGACAGGACCCAAGGAATGAATGGAGCTGTGCCAGAGCAGGTTTAGGTTGGATATCAGGAAAGGTTCTTCCCCAGAGGGTGCTGGGCACTGCCCAGGCTCCCCAGGGAATGGGCACAGCCCCGAGGGTGCCAGAGCTCCAAGACTGCTCGGACAATGCTCCCAGGGGCAGGATGGGGTTGTTGGGGTGTCTGTGCAGGACCAGGAGCTGGACTGGATGATGCCTGTGGGGCCCTTCCCACTGAGGATATTCCACGATCCTATTTCCTTGCTTGCTCACCAGCCAGAAGAAGCACACAGGATCTGGGATCCTGCCCTTGGAGCCTGGCAGGGCAGGGCAGGGATCTCCCAGGGCTGCCCTTCATGCTGGATTTTATCAAGGGCACTGGATGGGAGCGGAGAGACAAACATGGAGTTATAGATAGGAAACCAACAGAACATTTCACCATCCAAAAAAGGGGTTCTGTCACTATGATTGAATAGTTCCTGCTCAGGCTTCTGATGTCTCCTGTCAGAAGAGGCAGATGAGAACAGACCACGTGGCAGGAACAGCTTCACTAAAATGACTCTGGTAATAGCAACCAGACAGATCTGTAGCCAACACATCCACGAGGGGAAAAAACCCCTGCAAGAGCACAGAGCACTTGCTATTCTTCTAGGACTGAATCCGTGTCTTTATCCAAAAATAGTTGCCATCCAACCATCAGCATTTTTTATTATTGGTTTTGTTGCCTCTCCCTAAATTACTCTCATGAAATCTTCCATTATAAAAGTATTTCAATTATTTTTTTTCCATCTCCTCTAAATTCTTTTCCTGTTTTTGAGGACTTCAAGATAATTTGGTGCTGAAACACTTTGTGGTGAGTTACGGAGGGAGATGAAGCTTTTGCTTTTTAAAGGAAGAAAATAGAAGAATCTTTTTTTAGTTACTGTTTCATTACAACTTCATATAAAACCAAATGCTTTTTTTTTTTTAAGAGAAAGAAGTAAACATGTAAACAGTAAAGTGTGCCCAGCCAACAACTTCTCTTTGCTGGTCCTTGACATCTGGCTTCATCACAACTGCTGCCACACAAAGCCAGGCTGCAGCTCTTAGGCCATATCAATGGTAAAGCTTTAGTTTCAGAGGGATTATACAATTGAAAGGGAAAAAAAATCCCACAACCAATGTTTTTCCTCATTTAAGGCCTGGCTCTAGAGAAGGACCAGAGCTGAGACACTGTTTGGAGTCCAGCCATAGCATGTCATTAACACACACCACATGCTCTGTGCACCTGAGTGACCAGGGTTGGTGTTTCCAGCCCAGAATTCCTGCAGAAGCTGGTCAGTGTCCACCAAGTCATCACACAAAACAGGCTTCCATCCCCTGCCTTGTATAGAAGGGTCAGCTCCAGCCTCCCCTGGAAACCCCAAAATAGAATGTTTCTTGGGGATACCAGGACCTGATCCTAATCTGTGACTCCAAAGCAGCGCAGAGGAAGAGGTGATAGATTTTACCATGAGTTTGTCTTTCCTGATCCCCAAGTGTTGTGTGCTGGTGAGTGAAATCCATCACCAAATGAAATAAGGCCATTTCCTCCAAACATAAATCCTGGAATTACTGGTGGGGAGGGGAGCTGAGTGCAAGTGCTGTAACACTGTGCCATGCACGTAATTCAGCTGGGGTAATTCACAGCTTTCCAACCTCTGGAAAGCCTGACTCACAGAGATTTGTGAAGGACCTGAAGCTTTAGCCCCCTCCTCCTCCCCTCTGGTACAACTTCCTACACCAACCCTCTGGGACATTAAATCTTCCAGTTGCCATTTTCTCCTAGGCAGGGAGGATATGAATTTCATAACTCCTCAGCTGAGCTGCCATCAAAAGCCATGAAATACGACAGGAAACCAAGAGCATGGCCTGGCGAGCGCTCTGTGCGCAGGCACCAGAGCCCAGGACTGGACAAGCCATTAGGAGCAGCACACAGTGCCTGGAGCACAGGTCCATGGGGTGGGTGAGGGAGAGCAATGACACTTGAGCAGCTCAGAGAGGGATGAAATCAGAGCAGGACAGAGCCAGAGCCTGGGCTGAGGCTGGTCATGCACAGGAAAACCTGTGCTTAGCAAGGAGTCACTGTTTACACGTCTGACTTCAGGGGTTACGGGGGGACTGGGCTGCCAGAAGGGCTGAAGGAGGTAACCAAACCCTGAATTCAGGCACGCAACTGCTACAGGACTAAACCACTGCCTGTTCCCCACTTGAACTTGTGCCTCTCTGCTAGAGCCAAGGTGAGGGGAGGCCTGGTGGTGGCACAGGAGCGGCAGAGGCTGAAGCACCCCCGCCAATGCAGATGTTTTTCCAGCAACTCACAGGTCACGAAGCCCAGCGTGGATCACAACAGGAACAAAGCACTTCCAAAGAAAACAATCTGGCTGTGGAACAGCCTTCCAGAGGAGACTAGCCTGGCAATCCACCCCTGAAGGCACACTGCAAAGCTTTCCTCCTCCTATAAACTATTTCATCACAAGCAAACACTTTACACAGATATTCCCACCCCAAAGGACTGCATTTAACCCCTTCTTTCATTTATTCAACATGAATTAAAATAAAAACCCAAGCATTTTTAATGAGCTAAACCAGTATCATACTCTCTCCTTACCACACACAGTTTTTAGTCCCCAAAATAAGAGCTGAATAGATAACTCCCAGGAGGAATCAAACTTCTGTCAGACAATACTGAGGCCTTGAGCAAGCTGACCTAGTGGGTGACACCCCTGCTCATGGATGATCTCTGAGGTTCCACCCAACCCACCCCATTCTATAATTTTTATGATTCTGTGACTCCTGCAGATAATCTAAAGAGCTAAGCTGGCCAGCACAGCACAGTGTTTCCCCCATAGAGCTGGAAGCCAAGAAGAGGAGGAGCTATTTTGCAGGGGTTGCAGAGCTGATACCGCAAATGCATCCAACTGCTGTGGCCAACACGCTTCAGGTAGCCAAGGCTACAAACACATCCAACTGCTGTGGCCAACACACTTCAGGTAGCCAAGGCTTGCCACTGAAATTGGAACAATCAGCGGCTGGGGGAGCCCCTTTATCCCTGTGTACTAACCTGGATCACGCAGGAGAGAAAAACCAGTGTGAGAATCCGTGACATGCTGTAACACAACTGTTCCAAAGCCTCTAGAAAAACCTTAGTAACACAGGTGAGGCTTGTTGGGGCAATAAGACCCTATGGGTGCACCCAGGCCCCGCCCTAACAAGCCTCACCTGGGTTACTAAGGAATTAATTTTTACTTAATTCCTGCTAATAGAAAGCACCTGAACATCATCAGGGACCTTCTAACTAGAGAAATTTTTCCATTTTTGTGAGGGGATTTAACTCTTGGAAGACTGGAGTAAAAGGAAGAAGTCACATTAGCTGTTGTCTTCCCAAAGCCCAGGCTCTTGATCAACCCCCACTGCTGCCCAGGAGTTCAAACCTGGTAATGAGGCTGAGTTTAAATTTGATGAGCCCTATGAACTGGCATAGCTGCAGAGGATTTGATATAATTGTGCACCTGAAATAACCTGTCAGCTTGTCCTTAAAGTCAATATGTCCTTTGATACTTTGCAGGGGTAAAATGGACCCACACTGGACCTGGCAAAAGCACCTGACAAAAGGCACTTGTGTGAAACCCTCTCAGATGATGGTGTAAGGCCAGAGGGGAGCCAAGCCCTGAGGACAAGGAGCACAAGGGGCAGGGATTTGTGTTCCTCATAAGGTGACAGCTCTCCAAACCCATCCCTGAACCCCCAGTCTGGCTGGGACACCATAGCCCATCTGAGCTGCAACCTCTGCTTTCGCACTTGCTCTTTGCTTTTCTCAGCTCTCAGGGAGATGAGTTAAACACATAAATACAAGAAATGGCCTTTTTACAATAAACTTTTTTTTCCTCCTTTCCCTTTACCATACAATTACAGAATGGTTGGGTTGGAATGGACCTTAAAAGACCATCCAGTTCCAACCCCCCGCTCCCTGCAGGCAGCTCCTTGGCACTTTGTGCTTTTCCTTGCTTTCTCTTCCAATTCCCCAGCAGCATCCTCCCCCTCCCTGCTGTGGCAGCATTTCTGCCCCACAGAAGAGAATAAATACATCAAGGCTGTCAAAGCCCTGTTGTTTTGGCTGGGAGGAGGTGGTGCCCCCCTGCTGGGTGACATTACTTCCCACTGGGATGGATGGCTCTCCCCTCACTGACAGCTCTCCAACAGGGAGCAATTCCTGTCCAGCCAGGAAGAGCAGGCAGCCAACGTGGCTCAGTGGCCCTTAGGAGTGATGAGGGCAGGGGGGGAGGGCAGGAGCTCAGCCCTGCTCACAGCAGCCCTGCTCTGCTGCCTGGGGTGCTGCCAGGGACACAGCTGGGATTTCCTTGCTGGCTCTGCCCAGGATTCCCTAAGCGGGGGGTGGCACTGAGAAATGGGCATCTAATGGTCCTGCTCAAGTCTCAGGGCAAGTGTCAGCCTTGATCCTGCCCAGGCCTGACACCTGGAACCAGCAGCTCTCAGTGCCTAAATATATTAGTGAATGGGAAATTCAGGAAGGTGGACAGGGAAAAATGTCTCCCTCTGCCCTTGGGAACGTGTGTTTTCTATAGGCCCTTCATACTCCCCAGGCAGCAAATGTTCTGGGCAAAAACTCATCCTGAGCTGCACTCTTGGCATAGATTTTGGGACAAGAGCTAGCAGGGAAGTGGCATTCACTTGGGAAATGGATTTCCTGTGGGGGAAAAAAACCCCAAAAACATAAAGAAAAGCTTTGGCCTGTTTGCATTTCCCAAATCAGTCTCTGAAACATCCAGGTAAGCTGAGGAGCAGCCACCTGACCTGCAGGTCCTCACCTCACCCCAGGAACCTGCTGTGGTGCTGCTGTGGGTTTGGGTTATGCCAGCTAAATTACCTTTAGATTCTTGGCTTTTTGAATTAAATACATAGAAAAGAGTAAAAAGAGCATTGAGCTGCTGTGATGAGACTGAGCAGGATCACAATGAGTCATCTTGAGCTTCTCCACCTCTAGACCAGCCTCTTCAAAGACACTTAAGGGAATCAATTGCCCATATCCCACTCAAATCCTCTCTGTATGTGGTTTGTGAAGCTTTAAGCCCCTTTCCCACTCCCACAACCTCCATCCCTCACCTCTGTAGTCTCTCTAGTCCATTATTCTGGAGGCTGGCTCGTGAACAATGTGTTCACTTTCCGTACTGCCTAATGAAGATGTTCCTGGCCCTGAGCATTAGATCTACTGCACACTTAATGGAAAAAAATAGCTATTCTTACCATTGGTGGGTCAGATGAGTTTCTTGGCAGTGAGGGTGGTGCAGTTATGTGGACAATCAAACAAGCCAGTGATTATTGACAATGCATTTTTGAGGAAATCATTGCTGTTTAAACTCTAATCACAACAATACCTCATTTAAAAGCATAAAAGCTTTCACTCAGCAGACCTACCTTTTTTTAATAGCTAGACAATTAAATAAATCTCCTGACACTTAACCATCATTTACCCAACAGTCAGAAAATGGATTCAATGCCTTTGCATTAGTTAGATGATGATATTAGAGCAAAGATTGAACAAGTACAAGCAGGTGAAGGAAGAGCTGGGAGGAGTGTGTGCTGCACTCAAGTATAACAGGGTATCTTCTGCAGGGGAGAAGGGGATTTTTTGGTCTTCCCTTTTTCAGACACCAAGATAATTTTTAGCATTATCGTGTTGCACGGATTTTAGTGCTCTTGGAGGAAAAAAAGGAGTTGTTCCCTCTTTTATAGGCTGGAAAGTACAGGAATGCCACTCTGAAATTCTGTGTCTGGATCAGGAATTGAGTGTGGATGTGATGAGTTGTTCAAAAAGTAACCTTTCTACACTTAACCCTCAACCAATCTTAATTTTGTCAGCATTTCTACAAAACTGGTGCCTGAAAACTTCAGAGTAATTGTGGATTAAAGCTCAAGAGGCAAAATAATCTGGGTTCTTGTGCATTTCTGCTGGCATATTTGGAAAAGCTGCATGATCTTACAGCACAGCCCCCAAATTAGCAGTGAAACAACTGGGATTGACCCTGCACTGGTCTGAGCTTCAGGCCCTGGCTGATCACAGAACTTTTATTACCCCTGATCCCAGTGGTGCTCTTAATTCCCAGCTGTAGCACTTCTACCTCAGGTTCCTCAAGTGAAGAGCAAGTCCTTCTGATGCCATTATTCAGAAGCTGATGCTAAATACCTCCTAAATTTATTGCCTTCTGCCTGCTGTCAGCTGCCAGTAGCTGTAATGGGAGTGTCTTTCTCCTTTTCAGATAGCAACAGCCATGATAGAAAATTCAATTCTTCCAAGCAGTGTTGGAGTTTGAGATATATTATTATATATTCATTACCCTATGCTGAATTTCATGGGTGCTTTATGATGTATGTTTCAGAAATAAAATATAAAATGGAAAGGAAGGCCTTTGATCCAGCCTCATTCCAGGCTCTAAATAACTGACAGCTACATAGACAGTTAATTGTTTCCTGATCTCTGCATACTCCATTTTTAAAGAGATCCCCCCAGTGAATTTTATAGAGATGGATCTTTGTATTTACCTCCCTGACACATCTCCTTTTGGCAGAAAAATATGGCTCCACAAAGGTGTTTATGATGGGGTGGAAAGAGTTAAGGCCTCCTCTTCCACTCCTCCCTCTTGATTGTTTTAATTGGCTGTCTGATGACCTGAGCACCTCTTTGATGGGCATCACACAGGCTCTGCAGGAGGGCTTGAAGCTTCCAGACCAGGGTCACCCTGGTTGGCACAGGGCCATCAATCAATGCCCTCAGGATGGATCCAGGGTGGACCAAGAGCCCTGATGGACATGGAATAACCCCCCTGGCCATAACCCCAGCAGCTCCTGAGAGGTCACTGGCCCCAGGGCCGGCAAACTTCAAACTGGGAAAAGGCAACCGTGAGCAAACAGCAAAACCCCCAAAACCAACACACAGGAACTGTCCTGGTGAACCCACCAGGCCAAGGTGAGGGAGGGGAGAGACATGGGAGCAACGAGGAGGAGGAGCCCTTGAAGGGTGAAGGAGCACAGGTCCTGGGCAGCCCCCAGGGAACAGTGGCAGCACCACAACAGCACAGCACAGTGACACAAATGTGCTTTCCACAACAGAGAAAATCAGGGCACAGGTCTAAGGTAGCACCAACCATGGTTCCTTTCTGAGATGTCATGGGTAGCACCAACCACAATTCCATTCTGAGATGTCATGGGTAGCACTAACCACAGTTCTTTTCTGAGATGTCATGGAGCTGTAAAAATATCTGTGCTACTGAAAGAGCAGAAAGCATGGAAAAGCAGCTAAAGGAAGAAGGAAAAGTGGAAATTTTTTTTTCTGGTGAGAATACTGGCTTATATTGGCCTCAACAGCTTAAAAAATTACTGCTTTATGTGCTCCCTGGTGTGAGAGCTGCACTAGCAATGGCTTGTTTCTCTGTTTCTCTTGGACAGACACACCAAACACCTCAAACTACTTGAGATCCTCTGCTTCTGAATAGGGCATAAAGGAGAGGTGATAATCCAGGTAACCTTGCCAGCTCTAAGGTGTCAGTCACTTCAGAAGCAAGATTTTCTCAAGAAGCATCTCCTGAATCACATGAGCACATCCCAGCAGTGGGAGCACACCCTGAAGTCAAGTCCCCATTTCCCTGTTGCTCTGGAGACCAGGCAGGAGCTTCCTAAACTCTGCAGGCCACTTACCCTGGGGGCTGTGTGCTGGTTTCACACCCTCTGGCCTTGCCCCTGCCCTGGGCTGCACCTCCTCGTGTCGCTGCTCACGTCTCAGAGCTCAGAGGCTGCTCTGCTGCAAATATTTGCACACTCTGGGGGGAGGAACACAGTGCATGGCCCCCAGGGGCAGGCGGCTCTGTATTTATCCTGGAATGGCAAACAACACTGAGAGCAAAGAAGAGAAAAAGGCAGATAAGATAAAAGTGTGTTACCAGGTCTAACAACACAAAATCAACAAAGACCACAGCAAAAATTATCTGCAAAGACCAACAAATGCAGCAGCAAGGGATCCTGATGGAGGACATTGGATCACCCAGAGGACTGGTGACACAGAGCTGTTTGGCTCCTGGAATGCCCAATATCAACTCACAGGGAATCACTGTCAGTGGCTCAAGAAAATTCACATTAAAAGATGTTTTCATGGTCTTTGTCCTGCCCACACGATGAACCTGTAACTGAACCAGCATCTTCATAATACAGAACTGAACCAAAGACTTCTCCACACATTCTAACTCCAGAACAAGCCCCAGGCTGATGTGTGCCTGAAGAGTGGTGTGAAATGCTGCAGCAATTAATTCCCAGTATGTCATGGGACTGGATACTTCTCCCAGAAGATAGATTCACCCAGCTGTGAAGGTTTTCTCTGTCATTTAGGAAATATCCACATTTGCTGAAGTTTCAATTAATGTGTGTGGTTAATTTATAAAGTGAAACGAAGTGTGCTTGTTAGACAAACTGCATAATGATGAATCCTGAGGGGGAAAAGCAGAAAGGAGGTACTAGGAGAACCACATGTGAAAACCATATGGAAGGGTGTTCCACCAGCTTGGAACCAGATGGAAGAAAACATTGTCCCTGGACACTGTACAGAGTCCTACTGATAACAGATGATAAATCATTCACTGAGTGTAAGCAGGAGAGTGAACATCACCACAGACCGAGCTGTGCAGGGACAACAGGACCACGAGCTGGGGGACATTAGATAAAAGGACAGCATGAAAAGCTCAGATGTCACCCCCTCGTGTCGATCTAATCAGAGCCATTATCAGCAGGGACAGCTTGAAGAGCTGCAGAAAGGAACAAAGGCAGAGCAGCAGGGGAGGAATGCACTGAGGGAAACCACAACACAGCCAGTCTGCAGTAATGAGAGGCTGAACAGGGATAGGGGAGAGCTGTCTGGATGTTCACCCCTACAAAGGAGATATGAACTTAGTCCTGTCCCTGAGCTCTAACTTTTCTGTGTCAGCTCTGACAAGTCCTTTAAGGTCACCTGAAGTCAAAGGGCACTCTCCCATTCACTCCAAAGCACTGCTGCCTTCTCCACCACACTGCATTTCCCAGGGAGCCAAAATCCTTCCACACTCCTGTTCAACTTGAGGGTTCTCTGTTACAGCATCTCTCGTCTCAGGAAGGACAACAGCCCCTGACACAAGAGGACTCCAGGTCTGACTGGGTCAGAAGACAGGACAGCACAATAGGCAGAAGTGGCTCTCAGAAGTACATTAGACAGAAGGTGGCTGTGCTTAATGATCAATAATTTATTCATAGCCATCAGTATCAAAAAGCAGGGCTGCCTGCAGGAGTCCTGCTCGAGATAACAGGCCTGGTACAACGCCATGGAGCTGCAGATTTCAGACTGACAAACAGTTAAAGCTTTCTATCCGCTGTTTATGGCCCCTGAGGTCATTCCCAATCACAGCCCCTCTGCTCTTGCCAGTCTCTTCTTTCTTTGGTCACAGGGAATTTTCCTATGGGGAGGAGGGAAGCCTAATAATAAACATCACTACTTCATTCCCCCATGTGCACAATTATCTGTGTAAGCACCAAATGACTGCTTGCCTTAAAAAAGGCCTGAAATCTCTCTTGCAAGTACAGTGAAATGTTTTTAAGTGGTAGAAGCCTCTGTAACAGACCCCAGAGCAGGATGGGTCACTGTGCACAGAGACACACACAGACAAGGAAGCTGACCAAAACACATGCATGCAGGACCACCAAGGATGACCCTAAATTAGACCACCCAGTCACTTTGCTGGCCCTGTTTTGAGGAGCCAGAATCTCTCAGTATAAAATGGTGTCCGCACACGGGTTCCTTGGCCTGCGTTTTAGACCATCACATATCTCCAGTGACTTCCTGCCACTGACCCTCACAATAAATCATTCTAACCAGCCTCCCTCCCTCCTGGCAACATCCTGTTCCTTCCTCAAAAATCCTCCCACTCACAATTCCAAAGTTTGATATCAATCTTAAATAAATGCCTGGGCTGCATTCCCTGAGCCACCTTATCTCCTGCCTCTCCAGGATGCTGCAGTTCAACAAGCACATGCAGAAGCCCCTTAGGCCTTGCTAATTTTACTTCCATGCTTGTGTCCTTTTTCTTTTCCCCATATTTTCTCACAGGGAAGGGAAGTGATCTTCAGGAGAATGTTCACTGCAGTACAACCATGTGCTGTGACTTCTGAGTGGGGAAAGTGATAGCCCAGAAAAGAGACAGTGCTGCAATTTTCTGTATGAAATATGGTGAGAAGAGAGTCCATGGCAGAGGTTTTTCTTCATTGTCTCTCTTGCTCTGGCTTCCCTCACTTCACAGTTTAGGTGAAGGAAAACTCTGTCAATACATCTCCCCATCAGAGTCCCATATCCAGCATCCAACAGATGGGGACCAGCTGCCTCCATCTGAACCTTCCAATTTCCATCCAAAGCCCAGCTTGAATGAGGGTGAAAGCACCAGCCTTCACTGCCCAGATCACCACTGCAGAACCTACAGCAGGTCAGCCAGCCCAGGGTCTCCCAGTCCCATATTTCAGCTGAACAATTGAACTAAGCAGATGAATCCAGGCCCTGGCACCAGTTATGTCTCTGAAAGACCACAGAATAATCTGCAGTCAAAAGGAACCTCACTGGTCCCTTGATGTCAGTGAAGCTGGTTCAGGTTGGACTTAATATAATTTTCACTCAGGCATTCTTTCCCTATATATTTAATCATTTTGTCAATTCTGTAACCCTTTCTGTCACTGATTTTACCCCCCACCCTCAAAACCTTGCAACTGGCAGGTTAGACTCCTTCCAAAGAATGGTTTCACAAACATAAATGAGATTTGCCTGCTTAAATGTCACACTTACAAGGTGATATTGATGCTTACCTGCTTGCCTACTCTTCTTCTTAATCTTCCTCTGCTCTACCCTCATCTTTCCTTGTCTTTAAGGGCACCAAAATGCCCTGATCATCTAATTCAACTTCCTGGAGTCCATTTCAATGAGGATCAGTTTCTGGCTGAGGAAGAATTCCTTGAATGTCCCCAGACTCACATCTCTTTTTTAAAAATGTAAGTGTAACTAATTCATTAGCAATTCACTTGACAGCGAGCCAAGGATCATCTCTGAGAAAAGCAGCAGCGACCTAGCAGATTTCTAAGTCAGAAGGAAAAGCTGGAGGAAAAGCAAAGAAAACAGGCTTTAGTCAGAAAAACCAAAGTGGGGTGAATAAGATGGCATGGCAGGCTCCTAAAATGCCCTCAGAGTTTCTAAAGTAATCTTATTCCAGCACATGAATCCCAGAGATGCCCTCCCTCTCCTTATCATCCCACTCACTCAACCATGGCACCGACATATGTACTTAGCAGCAGTTATCAGCAGTGGCACAGAAATAAATGGCAGGTATCAAAGAATCAAGGTCGTCAACTCATCATGAATATTTCAGAGAAAAAGCAACATGAAAAGCTCCAGTGTCCCAGGCTCTCAGATTTCCAGCAGAAGGAATAAAACACAAACCACACACACACACACACAGACACAGAGACAGGGGCCGCTGGCTCGGCCATCACATGCACGGAGCTCATTTCAAGGCAGTACCACATATGTTACAAGACAATCTGTCACATTTTAAAAATATATAAATATATATTAGATATCTCCTCTGTATAATGTGCAAACTCTAAGCAGCTGGCAAGAGGGCAGTGGTGATTTAATGCAAGAAAACTGTGCTTTGCTGAAGGGGCTGGGGACTGGGGAGCTCGGGCTGTAACGAGAAGCCTCTTTGACAAAGGCGCAGAGTGGCATCTTTTCACACAATTATATGTGGGTCACATTAACCTCTGCTGGGCAGGATTCCCCTGAGCTGCCTCTGTCTGTGTCACTGGGAAGAAATCTGAGATTCCTCTCTCCATCTCCTGTTTTTTCTCACAGCACTGGGCATTGCAGGGAAAGGATGGAGAGGGAAATGGGGTTCCCACTGCCAGCACAAGTTTCCTACTGAGCTCTGGAGCAAACTCCACACTTCAGGGCCCAGCAGTCCCACTAATGAGATATGTTAATCAAGGGAGAGATCTGATATTTCCAGCTGTGTCACTGCACTATAATACATATATATACATTACTATTTATAACCAAAGAAACTCTGCTAAGATGCCCTTTCCACTTGTATGCCAGATACTGATGGGAACTATTTGAATTTTGCTCTGTGGATGTGGATTGAAGGCAGACACACATTTTTTCATAGGCTTTGGAGGTTCCAATTTTCTCCTGTCAAGTACAACTCAAATTTTCAAAGGGAAATTTTATCAAAACTGTCATAATTTATTAAACAAAATGAATATTTCTTTAACCAAATCATTTGGATATTCCATTGTTCTGGGTTAGCTTGTTTTCTTCAGTCTTTGCAAAGAATTTATTTATCAGGCAACTCTATTTCTGGGAGTGGGGTGACAAATTTCCAGTAAGAATAATCTCCCACTTTTTTAGTACCACAAAAGTCTGTTTTCTACAGATATTTTATTTTGTTTTCTAGGCACCTCACCATATTCTTCTCTGGGCTCAGCTGGTTTGATGTGGTCTATAGCAAATGAACTTTATGTCCCATGGCAAACTGGATTTAAAGGACAAGATCTTCTAAATTTGAGAAAGTCACCGTGGAAACGCAGCTTTCACTTATATTAAAACAGGTTCTTTCTCAATGAACTCCTTCTGGAAATGAAGGAAACATTCCTTGCAGTGACAACTGATACTTACACTGTCATTCAACTCCAATCCTTGTGCTCCTTCACACATCTCCAGTCCCAGAGGGCTGCAGGGTTTTGAACTTGCAGGACACAGTAGCTGGGAAGCCTTTGAAGACAGCTGGGGGCTGGGAGATAAGGACACAAATGGGAAGTGCCTGCCAGGACACCTAAAAGCAAAGATTAAACCCAACAATTTGAAAGGTATTTGAACATTTTTCACATGTTGAGTTCAGCTGCAGACCATGGGCTGATATTAAAGTACACTGGGGCATTCCCAGCACCAGTAATTGCTGCTCACCTTTCACCCTCCGCTGCTCATTTCCTCTCCATGCCAAAGTGCTCTTTCCACTCACTTGTGCCAGGAAAACTTGCTGTGACCAGGCACTGAACCAGACAGAGGAACTTTCCTGCTTTAAACAAACAAATAAACAAAAAACCAAACACATGAAACCTTTTTTTTCCCTTTTCCAAGCTGGATGGCTCCTCCCACCTGGTTCCCAACCACAGGAGTGGCTGTGCCAGCAGAGCAGCAGGAACAAGAGGCCAGGAGACAACAGTGTCTTAAACCAATGTTACCACCAAACAATTTGTAATATCAAACCACAGGCTAAATCTCAACTAAAAGCTTTTCGGGTTCAGAGTGAACACCTCTATTAAGATGAATTAAGCAATTCACAGTGTTCAGAGTTGCACTTTAAAATGGAGTTTAAATCTTTATTTTCAACACTCATCTCTGTAGTGAAAATGGCCTGAAAGAAACCAGCTCAGAAAACCATTAATTCCATGTTTCTGTTAGAAGAGGGTTTGTGCATATTCATTCTGGTTAATACAAAAGCCTCTCTACACTGCAGAAACTGCCACAGGGACTCCACTACACTGCAGGGACATCAGAACTACCTTAAAACTCACCAGTGCAAGTCCTGATAACCATCTAGACTCAACAGCACAGGCTTAGCATGGGCTAATTTGTCCTGACAAGATTATTTGCAAATTAGGTGAGGAGGTCAGACAGCTGCCATATAACCAGATAAAAATGTAGTAAACAATGGCTCCAAGTTTATGCCCTACCTATTTTTTATGTGTTTTTCACTTCACATGTCCCCTCAGCACCAGGTTTCACCCACTCTTAGGCCCAGTTTCAACCAGGATGTGCTTAAATCCCTTGCCCAGGCTAGATTGTAGGTGTGTGCTCATCTGGGCCGGGTGTCTTTCAGCAGGAAGATGTAAAAATAGATCCTCAGCTGGTAAGACTCCAGTGTCAGAGGGAGAAACTGGATCAATGGATTTAATCATGTGTAAAACCAAGGAGGATGAGAGCAGGTTTTGCCTTGAATTAACAAAATAAGTGGTTTCCAGTGGTTTATACACAGTAATTCTGTGCTAGATGTAAGATCCTGCCCCATCTGGAGGGCTAAACATCAGAAGATGTTACTGTGAGAACAATTTTGGATCCCAATCAGAACATCCTCCTCCATTAGCTCTGCAGAGGATCTGTCTGTGTTGTCATGCGGAGGCAGGAGCTGCCTGTCAGGGGAATGAGCAGAGGATGAGGGATTTCCCACGCACAGGGATCCAAACCCCATGGACTCACATGAACCCGTTCCAGATGTCCCAACTGTTTGTAGTGACACGTGGCACGAGCATGCCCAGATGACACAAGGGGCTGGAGGAAGGCTCACGCTTGTCTCTCATTCTTGGTTTCACAGTCTGTTTGGAAAACACAGTGCTGGAGTTTAGCCCCTGCTTGATATTTTTGGGAAGTACCAACACAAGGAGGATTGCCTGGTTTGGCCCATGGTGTGCCCCATGGAAAACAAGAAAAGGGTAGGATCCCCAAAATCCTATATGGCTATAGGAACAGTGTCTGACCACTGCACAGCCACATCCCAGACAGGCCCCACAGGACAGTGAGTGCACACAGGGCTCAAGGGCAGCCTAGACAAACCCTGTGCCACCTTCCAAAACTGTCTCAAGAGGCAAACTCCTTAGAACAGGCATCAGAGATGCCACTGGACCAAAATCAGTGCAGTCAATACCGATCTCTACCAAAAGCCATGTGTGAAGGAGAACACAACACTGAGGTCTTCCCAGGACTGACCTTCCCCTGCTCTGCCTGGCTTCCATTACAGTAATTTGCTTAATGACTTCCTCCATCAGGTGGACAGCACAGCCAACCATGGAGCCACCCTCCAGTGACCCTCCTAAACGTACCTTCAACATATTTGTGCCTTTGGCCACTGGATTCCCTGGCAGTGCCTTCTGCAATCTGTTCAGCCACTCAGGTCACAACTTCCTTTTACTTGTTCCAGACTCATTTCCCGAAGTGTTCTGCCTGGCTTCCTGACTCCAAAGCTTCTTTGGATGGGCTATTCAGAAAACTTTTCTGTGCAATTTCATTGGGAAAGATCAATTAAATTAAACTGAAATGTCTTACAAAAAGAACTCTATTCTTAGTTTAAAAAAGAATTAAAATTCTTAGTTTAAGAACCAGTATGTTCTCAGGACTTGCACAGGGTTTCTTCTGCCTCTTCACTCCATGCCTTGTTTTTAGGGTTACCTGAGTATCAGGTACCTGGAGTTTCACCCTCTATGCAAGCATTTAACCCTGTGCACAAACCTGAATGTTCCTGTGTCTAATTCCGACCCAGGTAGATGGATGCAGCACAGATCTCTTCACCTGATCCAGTATCATCAGAAAACCCTTAAAGTCAGCAATGAGAAATTCCCAAGGCATGATTCAGTTTATCCTGAAGTGAATCACTAAGCTGGAACATGGATGAGTGAATCATGTAAATATCTCCAGTGTAAACCAAACTGACTTAAAAGGAATCACGCCTTCTGTCTTTGCTGAGATTCTTCCTGACCACAAGGGAACATCACGCACTCCCATTTGCTCCCTCTCATTTTGAGAGCCTTAAAGGGGTGAATACTCTCTTCCCATTATCCTTAGTTTTGATGGCACTGTCTTTGACTTTTCTTCTTTTTCCTTTCCCTTTTGAATGGTCTTATTTTCCACCAACCCCATCAGCTAACAAAGCTAACACCCAATAGTCCTCTTGTCCCAGAAGGAGAGTACTCTAACACTGCTTTATCCTGTCCAGAAACCCTTTGTGAAAACCCATTACAAATGTTCTCAGATGGCTGCAATTAATTAGACTGAAATGACTGGTCGTGTGTTGTCTGCACACAACAAAACTTTAGGTGCCTCCAAATGAATTCAATTTTTTTGGCATGAACGTGACCTCCCAGCACCAAAACATAACAATCCTCACAAATAAGAAACTAAATCAAAGCTGTAAAAATTTTCCCACCACTTCAGGAATAAGCCTTTCTTACAATGTTGTCATATGAACAACTTTTGTTTTGGGAGTTTCAAAAGGATATAGGGAAAACAATGTGGTAGCATCCTGAGGCTCTCCCTGAGAACACCCCATGGCCTTCCTCCATCTCATGTGTCTCATCTGAGCTCCAAACACATTGCTCTGCTCAGTAGCCTGGGGAAGGGGCAGTCAGAAGTCATTTAGGACAAAATTATTTGCAACCCTTAGAGAAATTCTAAAAGCTTTTTAGATAAAGGGCTGAATTAGCTTTTGTCTGAGCAACCCTGATCTATAAAGGGTAGCCCCCTCAGCAGGTGACATAACCCAGATGCCACAGTGACTTGACACTGACTTTACAGCACTCTAGAGAGAGGAAGCAACATCCCCTTGATCAGGCAACACCCAGGACCT
Source organism: Agelaius phoeniceus (assembly GCF_051311805.1). NCBI lineage: Eukaryota > Metazoa > Chordata > Aves > Passeriformes > Icteridae > Agelaius > Agelaius phoeniceus. The sequence goes on along the minus strand of NC_135282.1, from coordinate 9,332,479 downwards.
CTCCTGCATCACTGAACACTCCAAAACGCCCCATCCAGCTGACTGCCCCCAGACAAAATGAAATGTTGTCCCCTGTGCACCATTCATCAAAGCCAGACCCCGTAATTAATGGCCCCATTTGTTCAGGGGATTTCAACAGGTACTGAAATCCAAAGCATCAAAGCATGGATGGTCTCATCCTGGTCTGGCAGATATAAATGTTCCAGGAAGACTTTGTGTCACTCAGGAATCACTGTCCCTCTGAAAAGGGTGTTAAGGCCTCTCAGAGCACTGAGATCCTGTAAACCAGGTCATCAGTCCCAGCATGGATGATCCTAAGAGAGCTCTGTTACTTGAAGGGACCATGAGTTTAGTCTTTTTGAGCAAGATTTTGGGCTGGAATTGTCTTCATAAAAATGGGAACAGCCACAATTAAAACACATACAAAGCTCCCAACATTCCACCCAGCTTATTCCATGATTCTGTGAAATCAGGAGCAGTGAGGTACAGCCTGGTCCTGCTGCCTTCTCCTTTGGCAACACTTCCCACCAGGCAGCAGAAACCAGGGAGTAGGTGTTGTGAAGAGGCTGCTGCCCACCTCAGAGATTCAGTTCAGACCTTACAAGGTCAGCAAAACAGAACCTATAAAAACCTTTTCTCCCACCACTGCCCCCAGAATGGCTCAGTCCAGCACAAGATCTCAGCCTCCTTCTTAAAATTCATCAGTTCCCTTGCAACAATTTTTTGGGGCCTGTGGTTTTTCAGTGGAATTTAAAGAACAAAAACCTTGGATCATTACATCATGGCTCCAGTAATGTCTAGGAACATTTTACATTTGATAAAATCTCCCCAGATTACCTTCTGAAAGCCTTGTGGCACGGCTGGGAACGCAGGAATGATGTAAGAAACCACTGAATAACTCAGAGATCAGCTCCTCACATCCCTAGCAGAGAAACTTGGGAGAGGCATCACTCCTCCTTCAAGGGAACCTGGCAATTAGCTGAAGTCAAGGAGCTGCTGTGCCTGTGGACAGACAGGAAGAATGGCCTGGAGTTAACACATGCTTAGCCTCACTGGGCAGGAATTCTGCGTCCAGGGTTGTCCAAGTGCCTACTCCCTGCCCCTCCTTAGCCATCCCTCCCTGTCACACTTTCCTCTGGGTCTAATTTCTCACCTCCTGCTGGTGTAGTTTGGAATCTCTCTGGGGAAAGAAGGTGAAAGGTTTGGATTTGTACAGAGTGAGCCTCTGCTCTCAATCCTGGTTCTTTAGAAACAGGGGAATCTTCCTAAAAGTGGGGACTCACACCTGGAGCTTGACTATAGAGGTGCTAGAGGGGATGGGCACAGGGTATCCCTTCCAAATATTCAGAAATCTGATTTTTGTTAAAAGTAAATATAGTATGATGTAATAATAGTAATAACAACACTAAGAACAACAGTAATGATAAACAACACAGGCAAAACACAGGGAGATGAAAACTGCCAAGCCATGCAGGGAGAACCTGAGGTGAACTTTTCCAAGAAACCATGAGTTTAAAGGGACTCACTGTTTCATTCTCCCTTCAGGAGACAAACACTTAATTCTGCAAATTCCTACTAACTGGCTAAGCCCTGTGCTTTGGTAGAGCTCTGTACCTCTCAGACATCATGTGGACCTCCAATCTTTGTGCAAAACTGCGTAAGCACAACTTGTATTTAACAATGCAAGGATGGGCACAAGGCAACTTAAAATCCTGACCTCAGGTGACTTCTCCCATGTCACTCCAGTCAAAGACAAACTGAGACACAATAACCAAGAATTCCGATTCCCAGACTGTACTTATAACCACTAGTTCATGCTGCTTCTCATCAGAGCAGTGTCACCATGAGAGTTTTATTCAGCTGAGAAAACAGAAGTGACAGCAGCTCTTGGTTGGGGTTGGCCCCTGAGCTTCCCTTGTCACACCATAATTGGCTGCACTGCTTTAGTGCAATTGGGGTGTTTCACTCACAACTGTGTTTGGATGTTTAATTCAAAGATTAAGTCATCAAAAGCAGAGAATACAACAATGCTACAACCCCTAGGAATTAGATGTTTGTCTTAACTAAGGGGCTCATCTCTTTTACTTGCTTTCTGCTACAGACTTAACAAAAGTCTTTATTTTTGCCTGGAACACTCAAAGGAGTTGAAGCTTCTCTTGTAAGCACAAGAGTCAAGGAGAGTACCAGCCTCAAAGAGCTGAGTGCCCAAACCAGGCAACAGGTAAGAAACAAAATCAATACTAGCACAAGATTCTTCTCCTTATAAACTAGGAAATGAACCATGGGGAGATGACATGACCTGTCTGGGATCATTCCAGCTGGAACAGAGCTCCCAGCCTGGGTAATGGCTCAAGCAGAAGACCACCCTTCCTCCTGAGCAGGAGGTCTGAACCTGAGTAGCCTGGCAAAGGAGGGATTACATGGTTCATATCGCTGAAAGTTTCTAGACACCCTGAGGCTTTGTCCTCTCCACACCCTGGCACAGGACCTTTGTCAAAGCAGCTGAAGAGAAATTCCCCAGTCTGGTGTTGCTCCCAGTGGTCCATCTGCAAGCTTAGGCTCTGATTTCCTGGTCGGTGCTTTTCTTTAGAACTGGAATCCAATTTACAAAGCCTTTAATTTTAAACTTTCTCATCACTGACTTAATAAAAGTAAATGACAGGTAATGGTCCCAGAAGCCAGGACCCATTAGATCTTTCCCAACACTAATAAGGGCTGATCAGACGCTTGTGCGCTCCTTTTCCAGCTCACAGAAACCCAGCTCCCCAAGGACCCTGCAGTGGGGAGAGAAACAGGAAACCAACCCTCTCACAGGCAAGGGAAAAAGGGAGAGGAAAGGGAGGGGGGAAATAAAAATAAATAAACCCATGTGAATGTGAACACTTAGAGCTGAAAACAGGCAGGAGGACGGGCGCGGGGAACGCCTGCGCTCTGGCCGGGCTTCATTGGGGCCCACGTGCTCGCTCCATTTCCCCAGCAGGGCACTGGGGGCTCTGGAGGCGCTACAGGCGTCGTGGCTGCACGGAGCCGTGGAGCAAACCGGCTCTGATTTCTGCCCAAAGGCATCAGTGTCAGACCGGTTGGGATGTCAGCTCGGCACAATGTCAAGGCAGCAGTCACGGTGTGCTGTCACAAAGAGAAATAGATATCATTTCAAACACACAGCTCTGGAGAGAGGAGGGAGAGGCAGGAAAGAGAATCCCATAATGCACTTTTATGGAGGGGAGAGAGGGACAGGAGCTTAACTCTGCTTTGGCCACATGAGAGGAGGCACAAGTAGAGGATGGTCCAAGTCTTCCAGCCAATGCATCACCAGGCTGGGAGGACAGGAGGGTACTCCAGAAAGGACCCAATTCTCCTCTCTTCTATTTACTTTTGGTTAGAAAAAAAGCATCTGGAACCTTGGCCAGCACAAAGCTTTTGTCTTCACCTCTAGCACAAAAGGGAATGATGGTGGTGTGGTCACAATGACCAGGATTTCTGTCCTTCTCAGGTTACACTTCCAGACTTTAGTGACAAAAGAGACTTTAAAGTCAACCTCATTCCTACCCCAACTGCCTCAATAAAAGTCAGGCCTTACAGTCTTCACATCCCAGTCTAAAGCAGTCCTGGCCCCACACACTGCAGGACACCTCTCCCAGGGAAGGGTGCTTGTTACACCCATAACTTCCCCTCTACAGAAGCCAGCAAGGTGACTTAGGCCTTATTTGGAGATGCTCTACCTCATCTACCTCTATCCAGGTGACAGAAGGCAAACGTGGCACAGTCATGACTGGAAAACTCAGCATCAGACTCTCCTTGCTCTCCTTCTTCACTACAAGACTGTGCTGAGGCAGCTCCTCACTTGTTCCTTCTGTTTCTCAATATTGTCTGGTTTTTGCTTTTGTTTCACTGCTGTTCAGCATGGAACTGCCTCTGCCATGACTTCTCTTTCCCAGACCTCACTTCCACATTGATTTTCTGTCCTTCCATGGTCTCAAAGACATTTGCCAGCCAGTGCATCCAGATGGAGGGAAAAAGAGAGAGTTGGAGGGGAGAGAGAAAGTCTTCACCTCAGTTTTCCTGGTTTGAACAATTTCATGAGATACCTGCCAGGAGTTCTGCCCACAAGAGTGACAGTAGCACAACATTCCCAGTGTGTTCATGTAGGTTTAAGTAACCACATTTCCATATTTTCAAAGTAAAAACCACTTTTCAAGTAACACCTTTCAGTGTTACAAAAATGCCATCCAAGAGTATAAATATTTTAATGAAAGGGAAGGGGATGGAGTTAATTTTTGAGAGGAACCTGACATTATCCAGAACTGATCATTCCTTGTTCCCTGTAGATCACTCACTTCCTGCCCACTTGCAGAGAGGGAACAGCACCAAGGAATCTCAGGCTTCTTCTTTAAGGGCACCTTTGTGGAAGGCTGGGAGAAAACACAGTAAGATTATCTCTTACTGATGTCTGTGTAACATTTTTGATACACCAAGCCTGAATCACAGAAAACCCTGGAGCCCCTTGCAACATAATTAATGTGATAGGAAATCTTGTACTGGAGCACATCCAGGATTCTCATCACACTCAAGCCTCACTCAGTAACGACTGGACTTTCCATTCCTCCCTCAGCCACCCACTTTATTTGTCTTTGCTTCCCAATTCCTCTGAAGCACCTTTTAAACCCTATTGACATGATTGTTAGCTGTAGTAGCACACAGGGTTTAGGAAGAACTCTGTCTGGAGCAAATTCCTTGCCTGTTGGCTCATCTCTAGCCTAAATCCAGGCTCTCTTCTCCCTGCACATGACACTCGCTCACATGGCCTTGAAACCTCACACTTCCCTACTCCCTTCAGACATTTTTACACTTAAAGTGGTTCTTCCTTCCTCACCCCTGTTCTTTTCCTCCCAAGTCTGGCATTCCAAACAAAATTCTTTCCGCTTTCCTGAATGGGGAGAAATCTCCCAAGACTCTCCTTTACCCTGGTTATACTCTACCCTGTGCTCTGGATCTCTCTCTGATAATAAGGTGCATACATTGTGTATTACAGCTGTAGAAAGAAGGGGGATTTATACATATGGCCTCTTCTAAGTGTAACACACAGGACTGGATCCTCTCCCAACATCTGCTCCTAGTCTGGACCAAAGGAATCAGAGATGCTACAAGGTTTGTAACTTGTGTAAGAAAGATCTCATGAAGAATTGCAATGACACAGTCCTAATCCTTGGGAGATGGGTATGGACAGCCTCTTGGAATGTGGTGTAGCCTCTAATGCTGTTGGAGCTGTACCTGTGCTTGGCTTCCCTAGATATGCCTTTTTGTCCATGGTTTTCTCCTCATGGGATTTCAGTGCTTCAGACACTCTACCAGGATTTCACCTCGTTGGAGCAGCGTGGAGCAGTGGTTGGACCAAGCAGAGTCCAAGCAAAACCCTCACAAATAGTAAATCTGAGATGTCTGAGATCCACTGGGGTTCCTGGGTGGGAAAAGAGCAGCCCTCACCTCCAATATGCTTATGCAGGAGCAGGACCTGGTTCATAAATATCACTGAACTTTAAACCAGCTATTTCTCAGGCTGGGTATTTAATTTGTCATCAAAACTACTGGTCAAAAAAGGTGTTTCTGTCTTGAATGGAGAAGAGCTGAGTTGCTTTCTTGATCCTGCCATCACCTCTCTTTTAGACTGACAGCAAATTGCTCCATTGCCAGGCCTCAGCTCCCTAGCTGTAAAAGGGACACAACAGGTACCAGCCTCTCTCTCCCTCTCTGCTCCTCTCCACATTCACCGTGCTCTTAATTCAAGCATTTCTCAGACCAAACCAGCTCAGACTCAGTGCAATGACTTCAGCTGGGCTCTTACAGGAGTGGCAAATCATAAATAGTAACAGAGGAGCTGTTTATCCCAACAAATTGAAAACAAAAGATGAGATGTTGTAATTTGGATGAATATATTCCAACTCTCACCCTCCGTGACAGGCTTTGGGAGAGCTGTGCAGCACATGCACGCCACAGCTGGGTTTGGGGATGGGAAGCATGGCCCTGGGAAGAGCAGCTCTGCAGTGAATATTAGCAGCAGAATCTCCCTGGTTGTTACAAGCTGTGAGCTCCCCTTAAACTGTTATTTAATTAGGGAACAGCACAACTCTTAGCAAGCCCCCTTCCTGTTCCCCTCCTGCGACTTTCCTTCTTGAGCTCCCAGGACTCTTTAATCAGGCAAAGCTTTCAAAGGACGAGAAGCGTGGCCAGATGGCCCAGCCAAACTGAGCTTGCCAAAGGAGAAAATTTGGGATGCACATGTGTCCCCTGCAAACAAGTCCAACTGTGGGTATTGAGGTGAAGGCTTAGGAAAGGCTGAGGGCCTGGGCTGCTCCCTCCCAGAGCCCAATCCCAGCCCCAACAGACACTTCTCCTTCCCCCTGCTCCCTGTCCCTTCAAACCACACAACACTGTCATTGTTCAGATGGCAGCTTCACAGCAAAAGGTGACTGTCACATCCCTCAGCTGGAACTGGCTGCAGTTCAGATTTCAAAGCCCACAGCAAGGTTTTTTCACAGCAGCTTTTCTGCTGGGAGCACACTGACAAGATCCTACCTCTCTTGTGCCAGACCCTAATAAAATCACCAGTCACCCAGGAGCTCCTCCAGAGCAGCCCAAGGGACTGCAAGGGCAGCAGAACAGATGCCCTGCAAATCCCAGGAATCCTGTGGTGTTCAGCAGGACTCTCAGCCCTGTTCCTGCCACTCAGCTGGACCAGCTCCAGGCACTCAGGCTTCACACTGGATTTACTCCAGATTAAATGACAATATAATAGTTGATGTGTCTCTGTACTTTGGTTTGAAACCCCATAATTAAAAGGATACAGGGACACAGGAATTTCTTTGTGAATCAGACCTGTGGGCCCGTTAGAGCAGGATCCCACTCATTACACTGCTGAGTGCAAGGGTGACAACACACTCCTCTCTGCTCTGGTATTTGAGAAATTGCTGCTTTGAGAAGGATAAAAAAGAAAACCTGGACAGTCAGGAGTAAAGAAGAAACAAACTCTGCTCAGAGAAATGAGGAGCTCCCTCTGCAATCCTACTGCTGGATTATTTGTAACCCACACATGAGTCAGCCTCTGAGTGTAACAGCAGTGTTGGGATGAGGGAAAGAATGGAAGTTCCATTTGGTGGAACTTCATTCTTTCATTAATTGTGTTTTGCTTTGGAAGAGAGCCCTCAAAATCCCAATATTCCCTGTAGAATTTCCTTCTGGACTCACTGAAATACATTGGAAAAGTCTAATACACAACTAAATATGACTAGAAAAAGAAACAAAAAATCATTGGAAAAGAAAAAGAACTCCTCTATAAAACCCATGGCTATGACTCAGTCAAGTTCTTCTTCTCTGAAGAAGACATAAAAGAACCAAATCATTGTCATTTATTTCCTCAACCATTTCCAACAAGAAATGGCATTTTCCAAGGAGAACCAGATTATGAAATTATTTATGACCAATTATACATACAACAGTTCCTAGAGTATCAATGTGAGCTGTGGTAACTAGGATAAGGTTTAAAAAAGAAATAATGTTGTTGTGAGGGAATTCAATGCTTGGACATGAATCATAAGACCATGTGATTCCCACCACTCTGTTTTCACCTTCAGCTTTCAAGATGTTGGCCAAGGATAATTACTATTTTATTGTCAGCCAAGGACTGAGCTTATTACAGAGGAAACACATGTATCAACAGCATCTGTCATGAAATTTTTTTTATTCTGTCTTATTTAGCTGTTTTCTCTTAGAAAGTCATTATGCAAAAGAAAATATATCCTTAGTTCATCAGCACAAAACACCAAGGATATTTATCTTGTCTAGATGCCATTTAAACTTCTATAAATGTGACCAGAAATTATTCTTACCAGCTCAGGGGAATACTTTTTTGGGAAGATTTTCAGTGCTGAGAGCTTTTGCTTACATGAGAAATGCTGTGCAGAAGTGCTTTCTCAAGGCACCACGATGACGCAGCTGCCAATGCCAGCCCCTCTGAGGAATCTGAGAAGGGAATGAACAAACATGTCAGTGTTTGTGCTAGATGGGGAGCTCTGGGACAGCCAGAAAAGTGGTGCTGTGCTCCACAAATGCTTCTCCCACAGCCCTTCCCTGCCAGTGACGAGCTCTCCCTGGCCTACAGCAGCAGTGAATTGCTGTCCCTGCACTGGCTCAGCTTCCTGGCCAGAACACAGAGGTGTGAGGTACTTTGTGTCTCTCTCCAGCTTTCTCCCAGCCAGAAGCTCTCTGTGAGCACTCCCACCTGCCCCACCATGCTCAGACACAGATAATCCATGCAGGAGCACACTTGTGATTCCAGCTCACAGAGTGGGATCTTTGCTGGACTCAGGCTCATTGGTCCCAGAGATATTAACACATATAATCCCCACCTCCCCAATACATTGGTTTTTACATTTTCCCAGTCCTTTTAGCTCTCTTCAAGCATTCCTTGTGGCTGAGACACTGCCAGGTGTTTACCTGAATGAACTCAGCTGGGCTATTCCATGAAGAGTCCAGTGGAAGGACACGCTCCCGTGCTGCTGGAAATGGCTTTCATACCTTACTGAAGGTTAGAAGGGTCCTTATCTCCACACTTCAAAGAGCCTCCTCCCATCTGACAGCTTGGTGTCTCCCCCTGCATGATGTGAAAATCTTATTCTCAACAGTTTGAAGCCTTTTGATCTTCATAAAAGCCAGGTCACAGAACATCCTATCCTGGCTGTCTTGAGGAATGCCATAAACCTGGAGCCGTTGCCACATCGGGCCTCAGGATCTCTAATCTCCCAGGATTTATGAGCTCACATTTTCTTTGAAGGGACACAGCCTAGTTTAAAATCACAAATATCATTACACATGCCTGCAATTTACATCAATAAAGGAAGAATAAAATCCACAATCTACTCATTTTTCTCCCACCAGTCCAACTTCTTTAGTCATTTGCATTTATGCAGATGAGGGAATTTCCAGCTAGTTCTATTCTTCGGGCAGTGCCAGTACCACAGATATTATACTGCAAACCTTGCGGGGGAGGATTTTAATCTAAATACAGATAGTGCCTAATCTGGTGTCTTTAAAACAAATGTCTGAATTCATTTCTTTTAGTAATATTTTGTAAGGTTGTTAAAATGCAGACCATAAGCTTATGGATGATGTAAGAAACTTATATGAGAAAATTCTTATATTTAAGAAACTCAGAAGATCAAAAGCAGAATGAGAAGGATTTATTTCTACACACTATTACTGCATTTCTTTTATCTGTCTGTGTGTCAGGATTTCTGAAAGTGCTTGTCATCACCTTGTTATCTCAGGGCCTGATCTCCATCCAGAGCTCTGGAGGTGCCGAGGCCCCTCACAGCCTCCCTGGGGACATTGGGAGCCAACAGCAGCCCTGGCCTCACCTCAGCCTTGCCAGGTCTGGCCACAGCATTAGGCACATTGTCAGAGCTATCACCAGCCTTATCTGCCTGTATTTCCTAAAGTCAAGACATGGAGAAAAAGGTTACATATCCCCAACTCAAGGCATTCCTGAGCTGAAGAATTCACGTGGTGCATTAGAGGAATGTGCCACAGATATAAAATCAGCTTTACAAGATCTCCAGCAAGAAATGGGTCTGTCACCAAGGTGGTATTTCTACTAATTCTAGAAGAACTAAAAAATATGCTCTTTTTCTTTCCCAGCTTTGTTAGCAGAATATTCCAGCGTAGATGGAATAAAGTCAAGAATTGTTCATGTAGCCCTATTTTGAGATGTGGGAAAGCAAGCAAACATCCCTCCTTTTCTGGCCCTGCCACCTATGCAAGGTGTGAGATACTCAAGCCTTGCTCTTGTTTGTTAGAAGAGGAGGATCAAGCTATGCCTCCCTTCTCCCTCAAAAGAGCAGAGAATCCTGAAAACTCATGGCATTTTTACTGTTTCAGTCAAATACAACACAGATCTTCCTTTTACAAACTCTGTCATGGACTGAGTCCCCTCCTTCCTGCTCGATCAATCCTTGTTCAGAGACAGGAGGGCTGATTGAATTTGTGGTGATGCTTCACATTTCGTGGAGTATTCCCCATCCCTCATCCACAAAGTGACAACAAGCCAGCACATCCCAAGTCATGGGGCAAAAGATCTACTGGAATTACTTTGCATTACAAAATATGGGAGAGATATTTCTAGTATCATTAAATTTCTCATTTGTCCAGTGCATTTGTCCAGATCATAAAATCACATCAGGGAAAACAAGAACAATAACGAATCAACACAAAAATCAAAGAGGAATGAAAAGACTGGTAAAATTAACACTACCTAAGAATTAAGATCATTCAAGATGTCACATTTGACAGTTTCCTTTTCTTTCCCTTTGAAGGGGAGGTTGAGGCAAGGAAGGAGATTTTATACACTGTGCAAAAACAGATGGGGAAGGGAAATAAAAAACAAATCAAAGGAAAGGAAAGAATCACAGGGCCTATGGGATGATGACAGAAAAAAACCATACAAAGGGTGTTGTCCTCCCAGTTGCCAGAGACATGAAGGCACCTGGTACAACCTTCATCGATGAAGGCTCGGATCTGTGTCACCAGGAGACAGCTCCTGGGGTCTGAGCCCTGATTGATGGCTTTCAGATAGCCAGCTGTGACATAATTCACTGGGCAGCAAGACTGAGGTCAATACACGTTTAAGTAAAAAGGTTTTTTGTAAGCCTGTGAGGTCAATCAGGAAAAGCTGTCGTTGGTGGAGGGGAGACAGGAGAACGGATGGGCTGCCAGGGGGAGAAGTGACCAAGCACTCAATTCCCGTTAAGTAACTGAGACCATTTTATTGCTGAACAGCAGCAGTCCAGCAACAAAGCACATCTTGGAGCAGGGGAGCCAAAAGGATTTACCCCTTTGGAAACAAATACTGCACCAAGTCTCCTGGCCCTTCCTCCTCCTTGCCCTGTAAGCAACCTCCTCCCAAATCCAGCCAAGACCCAGACTCACTGAGGGAATTGGGATTGTTCAGCCTGGAAAAGAGAAGGCTCTAAAGAGACCTCAGAGCCCTTTCCAGGGGCTAAAGGGGCTCCAGGAGATCTGCAGAGGGACTTGGGACAAGGGATGGAGTGACCTCATCCCATTCCATGGGCAGGGACACCTTCCACTATCCCGGGGTGCTCCAAGCCCCATCCAGCCTGGCCTTGGACACTGCCAGGGATCCAGGGGCAGCCACAGCTTCTCTGAGCACCTGTATAGCTTCTGTACCTTTGAAGTACAGAAGTGACATTTTTTCCTTTACTTTCAGGATTCAGTGCTGTGTGCAGGACTTTGGGATGTCAAGAGCTTCCTCCAAAACCTTCTTGCTGCCAACATTCAGAGATGCTTCCGTTTCTGTTCCAGGTAGCTGGGTCATTTCTGCAACAAATTAGTGTGGAAGCAGCACTTTTATAAAACCATTTGGCATATTAAAGAAAAATATCATCCATTTCAGACCTGAGTTCTCCTGAGAAACAGGAATGGGTTGTCGGTTCAGCCTCTGCTTTGAATAACTGAAATGTAAAGTAGCATATGGGAGTTTATGAGCATTTGCTTTCAGCGTGGGACTCTGGAATCCAAGTCTTGTAAATCCAGGATTGGAGATCAGATACTGCTACCACCAGCTCTGGGCACTGCCTTTACAGGGCATTTAGGCCAGGCTTGAGAAGCTCAGCTGCAAGGTGCACACAGGCTGCAAGTATTTTGCTCATTATTATTGCAGAGGCCGTAAGTGGCAGAGGCAGCTCATGTTTGCTCCTGGTTTCTAACTTGCGGGAAAGCTCGTTATTGGTGGGGCATCCTTGAAACAGCAACCAAGAGCATTAACTTTTAATATTTAATGTATTCTTCAGGCTCTGGGAGAGCAATGTGAGAAATATCCCGTAAAAATCTATTAGTGTTAATAAAATACCACCCAACAGGTTGTCCATTATCAGCAATTAAAGTTTTCAAAGCAGGTCAGATAACTCCCTGGAATGATTTGTGTGGCCTCTACATCCGTTCTTCTCCTTCTTCCATTTTTTTTTCTTTAATAAACTTTCTCAACTCTTTTTTCCCCCCTCCCTCCCACAGCCCAGCCTGAGTCCTAACCAGTGAATTATGGCACTAATGAGGTGTTTATACTCTCTGCCCATCAATCACAGATGTGTGTGAGTGAAAGCGCCAGCCGATAGTCGGGAAGTGCTGCAGCCTTTGCTGCAGCCAAAGGAATATTAGACTCCAGCTAGATAAATCCCCTGCTCTCTCCCTTTGTTGCTCTTAGCCCCAGGGCAGGAGCAAGCACACTCCATCTGATTTTCCACCCAGCACCTAAACAGGGACATCCTTGCAGCTCATGTGTGTAACCTCTGTCCTCTCATTTGTCTCACTTCACCCCTTACCCACAGCAATGCATCCCTGGAATGTGATATCCCTAACAAGCAAAGGAGCAGCTAACACAGGGTGCCATCAAACAAGGCAGGAGCTGCCCCCAGCCCTCCTCTTTCAATGCTTTTCTCAGCTTTCCTTACCAATGAACCTCCAGAACACACTTGGAGGCACCCTGAAGGACCACCAACAAGACCATATACTTCTTTCATTTCTTAAAACAAAACAAAAATCAGACTTGGACTTTTAACACTGAGGCTTTGGCTTTCTCCCTCCTAATGAATTCATCTGAAAAGAAAATCAAAATGAAATCTAAATGAATAAACACCCATGTTTATGGAGACCTCAAAGAGCTTTACACCTACACAAACCCAGTCATTAAATGAGGTCTTTGTGGTCTCCATTTAGCATAAACTGGCAGACAGTGGGCCAAATTCAGGTGTAATGCTCACAAAGAACTCCTCAAGGTACGTTTACTGCAGCCTCATGGTTGCATGGGGAAAAGACAGAAGCTCCTGGCTGGTAACCCCAGCAGCCTGAACAAAGTGGCAAGCTTCCTGTGGGATCTTTAAGAAAAAGGGTTAGGAGCAAAGAGGAGCCATGGCTGGAGATGGCTAAAATCCTAAAAAAGCAGCTGTTTCTTTTCTAGTTTAAGAGCACAATCCTTGGCAACTCAAGCACCCCCCTCATGTGTCCAAATCCTGCCTGAGGGTGGTGGTGGTTTCACCTGACCTCAGCACATACTAGGGTGGAGCAGGCAGCTTTTCCTCATCCTGTTGAACCACTAGTATGTAGGGCTTCTGTATTTTTTTAAATGAAAATGATGTTTTTACTTGAATGTGGTTGATCTCTGTGGTGCATTTTGGAGCAGCATCCCCCCTTTACAAAAACAGTGAGCAGCTATCCCACCTTCCTGCCATTCCTCCCATATTCATCTCATCTCCCTCTCACAGGATCCTGTTCTATCTGCTCCTCTCTTCTGGTTTATGCTCTGCTCCTGTGAATAAAGTTCTCCTTGTGTCCAGCTCCCACATGCTCAGGTGCCAACCAAAGGCAGCTCCGTCCTCTTGGGCTGCTCCCCCATCACCACACTGTCCTTGGGACAATAGCAGCTTCCTCTGGGACAGGGTCATGCTCAGGGCACAGATTTCTGTACCCATCCACCATTTTTGTAAGGAAGCTAGAAGTCCTTGTGCCAATTCCTATCTAATGAAAAAATCACATTCTCCTTAGTTACTTCTCAAGAAAACCTTCCCAGTTATCCATGGACCCCCTAGCCTGCTGGTAGAAAAATTGATGGCATTTTCCAGTGGAAATAAAAGCCTTTTGTGAGCCCAGCTACTGGGTCAGATTCTGGTGGGAGCCTGTCCCAGACTCTAGAGGGACAGACAGGCTCATTTCACCTTCTGGCAACACTGGTAAGTGGCATCAAGAGCATCACCCTGGAGCCACTCTGCTTTTGGTGCTCCAGCAAATGCATCTGGAGGCTGCTGGGGTGCCTTGACCTCCCACTCTGTCTGCTGGAGAGAGATCTGGATTTCCTGGTAGGAGGAGGGATGGGAAGGGGAGAGAGGGAGACAAACAGGCACTGGGTTTGTGGTGAGCAGCAGGGAGGGGGGACTTGGCAGCTCTTTGGAGCAGAGCAGAGCAGGAAGTCTTAATCCTTGGAGCTGGCTGAGTAACCTCAGTGGTGACCTCCCATCGTAGGCGCCAGTGCTCTCACATGGGGGAAACAGTGGGAGAGGAAGAAACAGAAGCTGAGAGAAGTTGGCACAAACAACCCCTGCAACACAGGGATGATGGGACACCATCCTAGGAGGGGACAGCAGCCCCACTGCCCCGAGCATCTCCTAGATTCCATTTCTGATCTTAGGGGTTGTGTTTCTCTTTATGCTCCAAAACAAGTGGTTGGGCTTTCCCAGGAGCTTGGCACGTTGAGAAAATGTGGTTTTGAGTGTCCCAGGGCTCCATGCAGATCACGGGGTAGGTGTGCTGGGCTGTCTCAGTCCTGAATCATCCCACTGGTGACATGGCCAGAACGTGCTATGGCTCTCTGACTCACATGCCCAGGATTCCTTCCTATGGAAAGCAGAGCGTGGGAGGGGAGGACACAGAAGGGGTGCAGAGCCACATCTCCCAGCTGGGAAAAGAGGAGAAGGTCCTTGACACAAGAGCTGGGAAATGCTGAATATCCCACAGTTCAGCTAAAGCCACAGGGAGCTGCTGGGTGAGAATTGCCCTAAGAATTCAAGTTCTTACAGATTTTATCCTGACATCCCAGGCAAGTACAGGACAGGGATTCCTCACTTCACCACAGCCACAAATGAGGTAGTCTCTGTGCATGCCCTTTGAATGTTCTGTTGCTAGAACTGACAACTCAAAATATAACTTGTCGCTGTTATTTTAGGTATCTCTTGTCCCCATTTTGTCCTGTGCACAGATTAATACTTATTGTTAAATTTATACAAAGACTTTAGCAGGGTTTAGCAAATAATTTCCTTCCATCACAGAAACTTCCTCCAAGGAGAAATAAAGTAACCACTTAGCAACACAACTTCTACAGAGAAATATACAGGTGCTGAGGATGCCCATGAATTTTCTGAGACCATTCGTGCAAGCAAATGAGAAAGATAGTGCACAAGTTTCTCTCACTGCCCCCAGCACCCCCCTACCTTGCAGGAGGGTGAGCAGAGCAGGACGTGCCTCCACACACACCCCAGAGCCTGGGAACGAGGAGAAGAGTGTGGGCCGCACATTGATTTATGGGTAGGAATTCCATGTTTAGGACAATGCTTGGAGTCAGCTGAAAATCATTAAGTTTGGTGACTTGTGTGCTTTTGAAATCCATGTCCCGCCAGGAGTGACTCATGTGGGGAACACACAAGGATCCAGCATGCACAGGGGCCCACACAACACAGCTGAGAGAGGTAAATTCCTCCTTAAGGTCACCCTGAAATATGTCACACATGGCACTGGCACTGTTACATCCCACATCATTTCTCCTTTCACCATAGCCAGGATGGCAAAACGTACCCTCCAAAGTCAACACAGGCTTTTTGGACAATGCCCAGGATCTGTGTGCTGGGCTGTCTCCAGCAAAGCAAGGCAGGCAGGACCACATCACAGCCAGAGGCTGGATTGCCACAGCAGTGGATAACCTGGAGCCAGCCTGGGCAAGCTGGAGTGAAAGCATTGATCCACCCCTGCCAATACAGCGCTGGGAGCCCTGCTGGATTTCCTCTGCCTGCTGGATTGGACTGCATAGGGAAATAAGAGCCAGAATGGGAGCAGGGAGAAGAGAATGAGGAGGAAATCACGCCCCATAATTTTAAGCCTCTTCAAGGTAGGGATTCAGTCCAAACTAATTGTTTGAATTCACTTTATATTCAACGAGAAAGAAAGTCCTTGCCAGAATGGAATTTCTCTCTTCTTCAATTAGGTGGGATACGTGTTCCTCCTTACTGTTCTCCATTAACAAGAAGGGAAATTTAGACAATTAATTTAGTCTGGATACTTTGTTTAAGAAGAGTAAAATTAGGTGAGATGAATTCTACCCTAAATGTCCTATCCAGGTGAGTGTGGCTCATGTCTGACAAAATCCAGCTTCCCTCCCTCATTCCCTGACACAGCATCTGCTGTTTTCACCACCTTTTCTCCCATTGATCATCACCCAACCCCTGGAGAAATCCAAGCAGCTCCTGCCACCAGGATGCCACAAAGTGGCAAATTCTAACTGACACAAATAAAGGCAGGAATTTGGGGAATACATTGATGAGAGGTGATTGGCATCACACTTAGCTCAAACTTCTTGTGCCAGTCACATGGGGGGACAACCTCTCTGGAAACTGCCTATTTGTCCTGTTTCTAAGCTGGATGAATGAGGGGGCCCTGGCTTTCTCCCAGATCACTGAGCTCTCTTCCAGCTTCCTTTCATAACAGCCACAAGAGCTGCAGCCCATGAGCTCTTTCTCTCCTTCATCTCCCTTTGCTCTCCACTCCCCCAGCACACAGAGCCCCGTGCTGAGCCGAGCTCAGCCATTCCAGGATGGAAAATGAAGGCAGCTGCCAACACACAGAGCTGCCATCAGTCCTCAAGTGCAAAGGAGGTGCAATCCACCTCCTCTGTGCCAGGTTACACCAACTCCACAATCCATGACATCCCTGGCCTCCCTCAACAGCTCCAAGCAAACTGCACAGGCTTGAGCTGATACAATTAGTCTGCCTCAACCCTGGAAAAGGAGAACCCATGAAAAGCTACACTGAATCCTGCCTCTTCCAAATCCTCACAGCTTCCTTCTTTTCTTCTTTTCCTCCTTCCTTCATTTTTATTTCTGTAATTATTTCTCCCCTTTCTTTTTTTTCCCCTTCTTCTCCCCTTAACAGGGGAAAAAACCCAAGAGAGAAAACACAGGCAGCCAAAAGCTCATTAACATACTTGACCTTTCTGAAGAAAATTAATTCCAAATTCGCACATACCGGCTGTGTTGCTTGGTTTTGTCAAAACGGTGGCATCATTAGAGAGGAGACGAGATGGCTCAAGGGGACGGGGTGTCTGCCACCTCAATGGAACTTGCGCCGAGTTACTGAGTGCTGGCACAAATAAAGCAATGACATGGGCCATTCTGTCAGCTTTTCACATGAAATTAATCTTCGTTTCGTTGGCTGTGTAAATTTTTATCACCATGGAGTGGGGGGTGATGAATATACCAAAGCATCCTGACAGCTATGGCCTGAAAACTCGAGATTGTCTCAGCATCTTAACCGCAGTGGTGCTGGAACAATCCCCCTTCCCCGGTGCCGTCCCCGTGCGTGTGCGCGCGCGTGTGCGTGCGCTCCTGTCGGGATGTGTGAGCCATTCCCTGACACTCTCTCTCCACTCCAGTGTGCTGTGGCCTGGGAAATGCTTGAGGTTTGGATTTCCTGGCTTGAGGGCAATGGCAAACAAATTACTGCTTCTCTCTCACTCTCTGAGTCCCAGTCCAAAAGCCAGTTCGGGTCCCGGCATGCTTTGCCTGGGCTGGCAGGGTTTCCTAACTGATGAGCAAAAAGAGCAGCTCTGCCTTCTCCCGTGGCTCTGGAGCTTGATGTTGCTGCTGTTTTTAAGGTGTATGTCATGTTGCAGTCCAGGTAGGGACATGACATTGTTTGCAGCCAGCAGGGATGTGAGAATAACACACACCTCTGCAGTGCCACACGCACCTTTCTGCCCCAGACAGCTCCGACATGAACACGAGCATTCACCAACAGCTGCACCCACACAGACGTGTGAGCAGCCTCAGCTCTCCCAGATTTTCCCCCTGCCAACAGCAGCATAACCCATCCTCACCCTACACCAGGATCCACAGCACAAACAGCACCCAGGAACCTGCAGACGTCCCCAGGGCCACAGTTTATTCTGTGCTCTCTATCTGAGACAGATGAGAGGCTTACAATTTAAGTTCCTATAGAGCAGCAACACAAATTTCCTAGGGATGCTTGTCTCCAAAGCAGTCTGGTTTCTGCTGGCCAGACCCAAACCCACAGGGGCTGGCTGAGAAAAGTGACCAGGCCTCTGGCCATTATCACTCATGTGGCACTTGCTAGTCAAGGGCATCGACTGCTCTTTTCAGAGCAGCAGAGAGCTCAGCCAAAGCCAGTCACCCCCCTGCACTCAAACTGTCACTCAGAAGCAGAGTGCTCAGTGGGAATTGTGTTGCTTACACTTTTGGCTTCAGCAGGAAGACCTGGATTTGCCCCCTGAAAGTAAAGCATGCATTGCTCCCCAAATTAGTGAGTGCTCATTCCAAAATTCACTTGTGTGACTGTTTGGACAAACTGCACAATGACAGAGATATATCCTGACACAGGTGTACACAGCCTGCAACCCTAGCCATGAACATGGACAGTATTTTCAGCCTGGAGAAGAGAATTTGTTATCAGTCCAATTCCAGCCAAGAGCACCTGACAGGCACCTGGCAGCAAGGAAAGCTCACAGCAAACTCACCTGTACAGCAGGTCAATGGACACAATTATCCCTCTGTGAGTTGTTAGACCACAGCTGGTCCATACCCAGTGTGAGGTCACAAGTACAAGGAAAGTGCTGATAAACCTGAACAAATCCTACAGGGAGCCACCAAGACAGTGGTCAGAGCCCTGGAGGACAGATCCATGGAGATACCCTGAGGGAAGGGAGTTGGTCCACCCTGTTCAAGTTTTAGGGACAGCTACAGCAGCCTTCTTGATACCATGGCAGGCATAGGGAAACACACCCAGGCTCTTTGCTCAGATGTTGTGGCAGGTGAGTGAAAGACAAATTAGAGGTCAAAAGAGAGGATAAGCATTGAAAGAGTGAAGGTTCTGTCTGAACATAAGGAAAAAAAATGGGCTATCACATCTCTGCCTCAGGAGGTTTTAAACATCTGACTGGACACAGCCCTGAGCAACCTTTTCTGAATTCAGGGTGAGCCTGCCTGGGACAGTGGTTGGACTAATACTCCAGAGGTCCCTTCAGGCTCCATTTACTCAAGGCTCCCACCAACTTCTGCAACACCTTGAGAGGGTGTGTATATGTTCCTGTGTCCATACATGCCAGGGGAGAAGGCCCAGGCACCCTGGGACACTGCTGCAGCCGTGTGCCAGAGCAGGTTTGTGTCTGCAGGGAGCGATGTTCTCGTGCACCCAGAGAACTCCTGCCTCTACATTTGTGCAAGACAACAAAGGGAAGGTATTTGTGCATCTGTGAGTGTTTGTACCCACACATCAGTGAAATGCTGCATGGGGGAACGTGTGCCTGTGCACACAGGGGATTCAGGAGCAGCAGGGTCTGTTTCCAGCTGCATGGAGTCCACAGAAGAGATCCCAGGGGAAAGCTGCACTAACATGAGCATCCTTCTCCCTCTTGCCAGCCCTTTGTGGCTTGTTGAAGTAATGTAGTTTCTGAGGGGGGAAGTCTTATATCTTGAGACAAACCACATACCTCCAGGGTGTGCATCCAGCCTGGAAGAGAGTGGAAGTGAGACAAGAGAACAGTTCAAGTCTCTCTGAGGTGTCATTGTGCGCACACAGAATGCAATGACTCGGCCCCATCGGAAGCGATGGGGTGAGAAGAGAGAGCGAGCTTCCTTGAGAGGGCTTCAGAAATAGAAATAGGACAATCCAAACACACTTCCACTTGAAGTCATTCCCCATGTACATTCCCAAAGCATCAGGGATCCTCTAATGTGATTGTAGTTGGAAAAGGTGTTCAAACCCACGCATACAGAGGACTAGGAGGAGCAGTAGTGAAGTCTGGTGTCAGAATACACATGTAAAATAACATTTGGCATCAAGTGCTCTTAGCCTAAATAGTCACCAAAAGAGGTTCTGGTTAATCTCTGATGCTTTAATAACCCTCTTGCCAATCTGGGTAGGAGCAGAGAAGCAGCACTCCCAAATTCCACAGAGATGAATCACTGGGTAACCTGGGGGAACCTGGTCATGCTGGAGTGAAGGGGAATTGAAACAGATTGTCAAGGAGCAGCAAGGCACACGGTGGGAGGAGGGATGGAAGCGTGTCCTGACTGCAGCCTGCAACCTGAGAGGGAAAAAATCCCATCCAAAACCTTCAGTTCCAGACACCGTTTGTCAGAGGAATTTGAATTTCAGCTCTGCCTTGACTGAGGCTGCTCCCAAGTGAGGAGCTTTGCCAGGTGCTCTGGGGGCCCGGCTGAAGTTCACCTGCTGGAGCTCTGGGAGCTGCATACCGAGATCATTCTATCCCACAGGATCGGTGAGGAGGAATTTGTAAGCAGGTGATCAGAATAAATGATTTACCAGGGCACTAAAAGATCAAGGCAGTTGTTTCTAAAAGATCTCAGAGCATCTAAAGCCTAAAGTGTTACAGTGCTTTCAGGTCTGCCCCCAGGCTGTCAGCCTGGCTCCAGCTTCATGGAATAAGTAATTGCCCCACTCCCCATTAGCCAAAAAGTAGAAAACTATTCCAAAAGCTCCTTGCACACTCCCCCAAGGACACAGGCATGTGATAAGTATCTGCTTCTCCAGAACACAGAGCCATAAGAAGTATAAAGTTTCTAACTCATATTTTAAATGAAATTCCCTTTTGTGGTTCCAGTAGTATGAAAAGAATAAGAAAAAGAAAGGCTTTGAAAAATGCCTTCTCAGTATCAACTCCAAGTGTCACTCCAGGTTTCACTGTAATTCAGTAGAAGATCATAAATTCCAGACCATGGAGGAGCAGCTGAGGGAGCTGGGAAAGAGGCTTTGCCTGGAGAAAAGGAGGCTCAGGGGGGCCCTTCTGGCTCTGCACAGCTCCTGACAGGAGGGGACAGCCAGGGGGGGTCGGGCTCTGCTCCCAGGGAACAGGGACAGAAGGAGAGGGAATGGCCTCAAGTTGTTCCAGAGGAGGTTTGAGTTGGATATTGAGAAAAATTTCTTCCTTGAAAGGGTGTTCAGAGACTGAGCAGTCTGATCAAGGCAGTGGTGGAATCACCATCCCTGGAAGTGTTCAAAAAAACATGGATGTGGCACTTGGGGACATGGGTTAGTGGCAGGCCTGCAGTGGTTGGACCTGATTATCTCAGTGGGCTTTTCTAACCTGGATGATTCTATGATTTAGCCCATGGCTGTTTCTTTGGTAGTGCAGCTGTAACACCAAAACCCTCCTGTTTCCCCTAAAGAAGGTGAACCTTTGGGCTGTGGGAGTGTAACCATGGCCATGCCACCACATCAACAGCTGTGTGGTTTGACTCTCCTTCAACCACTGAGAACACCTTCCAACACTGCAAGAAGCCCCACCAAGCTGGGAATGGGATGCTTCTGAGAATGTTGTGAGCAAAGGGGAACAAACTTGGTATGTCAGGATTTGAAATGCCACTTCTAAAATTGAAGCCATTTATGGGCGGGGTGGAAAAGGCTGTTTCTGATCACAGCCAGGTTGGATCTCACTCATAAATCCATGTGGGGAGTCACTAGAGGGGGCCAAAAAACCACCTCAGAACAACAGGGGCTGGAAAACCAATGTTGAGGCCAAGGACTTGACTTTTACTCTCTGAGTAGTCCAGTTGGAGGAGTAAGACAGGCCCCAGAGCCTCTGCTTACAATGGGTGCCATTTACTCCCGGTGTAGTTCCATTGAAATGAATGGACATCTTCAAGAGGAAGAGTTACCAGTCCCGTGAGTAAATGTGACACAATTTGGTCTTTAAATAGCACTACCCTTTTGATGACCTTCCACAACCATAAAATTAAGCCTAGAAAGACCTCAAGGGCAAAATCAAACTGAATTTGTCAAAATGTGTCAGAAAGAACGCAGTGTGTAGCCAACCTAAGTTGAAAATGTTTCCATACAGGAGAAAGTTGGAGGTCATGGAGGAAACACAAGGATGACAGAAGCCATTTGAAGCCCATGGTTATGTGGGATTTATACCATGCAGGTTTCTCGTTGCTCCCTCAGCCTCCAAGGAATGTCTGGGGTTTGTTTCAGGAGCAGTGAAAAGCTCCAGCCTGGCACAGGATCTTGGCACACCCAGAGCATGGCAGGTCAAAGCACACGAAGGTGGGGGAGTTAACAAGTGCCCCAGTGAAGAGTGGCCATGCCAGGAAAAGGGATGAGCTTTCAGAAAGCCACATTAGTGCTGATGGGAAGTGGCCACGAAGACGCACTGCAGGATCCTGCCAGTATCCAATTACAGAGAGAGCATCTCCCTATTAACTCTGCTGGGCACCACCTCAGCAGCCCTGACAGTGCCTCCTCCTGCCCCTGCTCAGGGGATCAGCACTAAACTCCTGCTTTGTGATTCCTGAGTGCACAGCCATGGGCTCTGCTGAAGGAGCATGACCCTTGAAATCAGCTCTCCTGGCAAGATGATGACAAACCAGCAATCTCCTTAGATAATTTTCTTTTCTGTTCAATAGCACAGACTCCAAAGCAAATAGGATCATACAGTAGTAGAGAATCACAGAATATCCTGAGTGGGAAGGGACTCACAGGGATCACCCAGTCCAACCCCTGGCCCTGCACAGATACCCAACCATCCCACCCTCTGCCAAGGGCATTGTCCAAATGCTCCTGGAGCTCTGGCAGCCTTGGGGCTGTACCTGGTGATCCCCAGGCTCCTGACTGATCACACACAGATGTCACCAGGCTCACTGCAGGGAAGCACTGACTGTCTGGCTACATTCAAGTCCATGAGGGCTTCTGCCATCAACTTTTTCACCCTTGTGTCCAGGGATTTCCCTAAAGAACTTCTTAGGGCCTTCTGAAATGTGACCAGTAAAATCAAGTCTCCTACAAGGAAACACTAGTTTCTTTATGGAGACTCCACAACAATGTTTAGGAATCCACATGGTGAAAAACTGCTCTTTATTTACAAAGAGCTCTGAAATTGCTTCTGTAGAGGCCTGTCTTGTGCTAGGCAGGAAAAGGCTCCGTGCTCTCCTGCTGGGCAGCCCTTGGGTCCAGCCCTTCCTTTGCATCCTACCCTCACTGCAAGGCTGTGCCATAAAAAAGTCTGATCTGCTATGAAAAGCTGTCAGTGATGAGAAAGGTAAGATTTGCTTTTCAATTCTTTTCTCCTCAACTGTCATTAAAAATTATTCACGATAAAGCCAAAGTCTACACAACTACATGATTAGAACTGAGACCTACCATAAATTAAAAGGCTTTTCTTTCTGTTCTTCCCTGGCTGGGCTGTATCAGGTTACCAGAACAGAATAAATGCAGCAATCCAGAGACAGCCCAGCCTGGTGACCAAAACTCAACTGCTACTAAAGGTAAGTGATATCTCAAGAAACACATGTTGGTTCCATGGCTTAAAACAATGAATCCTTGTAGAAAATCATAAAGTTTGAGGTTAAAAAAGAAAAAAGTTACATAGTAAAATGACATTTCCCATAAGCAGCAGACTGTCAGGGCACTGATACCATGTGCTGAGGTACTTCTCTAGGGCTGCTCAGCTGAGGAAATGAGAAAAAAGAGCTGAGCACTGCAAGCATTCCCAAGGTGTTGAAAGAGGATGGACAGAGAAGGCTTTTACTTATATTTTTCCCATGGAGAAAAATGAATGAATTAATAAAGTGGGAAGGAATAAAGGAGAAAGGAGAGGAGAGAAATTTAAGTGTCTTGCCTTTTTCTTAAAATCAAAAAACAGAGAGGTTTTAGTTAAAGCTTTGATTTTACTTTTTGAGGAGGAAGAAAGAGAAAAAAAGAAAGAAATCCAGAAAATCTGGGGCTTGAATGGAAACTTAGGATATGGAAAGCAAAACTATGTCATAAATATCCCTTCACTAAGAAACAATAAATAATAAATATGTTATAATAAGGTTCTATTATGATACTACATCCCAGCCCTATGTTTATTCTAATGCCAACTGTATATCCACAACCATCAGGCATTAAATATGTCGGCAAATCTATTTTGCCAAAAAGAAGGAACTTTATGTACTATCAAGGAACGTTATGCCCCACCACCACTAAAACCCAGAATCTTACCAGGTCTTTTAAGGCAAGAGATACAAGGTCACAAGGCAAAAAGAATTAAGACAGTGCAGATAAGTCTCCTCTTTCTGTTGCCCACACTAAAACTAAACACACACCTTAATTGTACGAAGTTCTGAACCATTTGGTTCAAGTGTCCTCAGTCCTTTTTTTTCTTCCTGAACTGGAGAAGGGAAAAAAAAAAAAAAAACCAAACAAAAAGGCCTAAACAAAATAAAACTGTGCAGGAAAGATAGTTTTGCTTTCCATCTCTACAGAATAGTTGGGAGTTTTTCCTAAAAACCTCTCTGCCTGAAATCAATGCCACAAGTCTGTCAAGGCTGGTGAGATCTGCATCCCAGTTTTCCAGAGCCTACATGTGATTTCCAGTAGCAGTTTGTGGATTTTTCCCCCCTGAGGGTGTGTCTGGACTTGTCCCCCAGGTCCCCCTCTCGAGGCTGGTGCTCTCTCCTGTCCTCTGGGTGCTCAGTGTTGCTGCTTCCCTCTGGATCAGCCTCCCTGATGGAATGGCTGTTGCCATAGAAACCACTACAGTAACATCACAATTTCCACCAAGATGCTTCAGCAATTTACTCTGGTGATTAAACTGCAGCCATTTATTGCACAGAATAAATAACAGGGCAATGGTGAATAATGGGGCTACGACTCCATCGATGGGTCCCGGTGACATCATAAACCACAAGAACCAAGCTCGAGTCATCACAGCTCCCGAGATGGAATTATAATCTCCATCATTCACATTGAGCTCTTTAAAGACATTTGATCTAACTTATGGAGCCAAGAAAACGAAAGGAAGAGAGGCAGAGACAGACCGTGAGGCTCTCAGGCCAGCCACGGACTGTCCTGGCCAAGAGTGGGACAGACAGACTGCCAGGCAGCAGCACAGCCAGCTACACACTGAGAGTGGGACAGACAGACTGCCAGGCAGCAGCACAGCCAGCTACACACTGAGAGTGGGACAGACAGACTGCCAGGCAGCAGCACAGCCAGCTACACACTGAGAGTGGGACAGACAGACTGCCAGGCAGCAGCACAGCCAGGTACACACTGAGAGTGGGATAGACAGACTGCCAGGCAGCAGCACAACCAGGTACACACTGAGAATGGGGACAGACAGACTGCCAGGCAGCAGCACAACCAGGTACACACTGAGAATGGGGACAGACAGACAGCCACACATGAGCACAGCCAGGTACACACTGAGAGTGGGACAGACAGACTGCCAGGCAGCAGCACAGCCAGGTACACACTGAGAGTGGGACAGACAGACTGCCAGGCAGCAGCACAGCCAGGGACACACCGAGGGTGGGGACAGACAGACAGCCACACATGAGCACAGCCAGGTACACACTGAGAGTGGGACAGATAGACTGCCAGGCAGCAGCACAACCAGGTACACACTGAGAATGGGACAGACAGACAGACTGCCAGGCAGCAGCACAGCCAGGTACACACTGAGAGTGGGACAGACAGACAGCCACACATGAGCACAGCCAGGTACACACCGGGAATGGGACAGACAGACAGACAGCCAGGCAGCAGCACAACCAGCACCTGTCTGGCTCTGGGATGCTGCTCAGCATCGATGCCGCCCGTGGGATCTCAGCCTGCTGGGCTCTGATGCTCCTGCCAGGAGGAGCTGTGCTCCCAACAAGGAGCCCTGGCAGCACTGCCATTGCAATCTGTGCAGGGAACACTAAACAGGCACAAAGAGCAGGCTTCATTTCCCCTGCTAGCTCCTTCTTGTTCTCATGGAGTGTGATCACCTCTCTCCTGAGCTCTGAGCAGGCTCAGGTTTAGGAGCAGTCTCTCCTCCAAGCACTGAAGCAGCACACTGGCTCTGCATCCCAATGGGATCAACCAAGGAGCTTTTTTTAGTGCAGACCAAGATAATTTGCTGGCTTTTCTCTGGGACCAGGTCCTGAGCAAGCTGTGAAGTGCTGACATAGATTGAAGGGAGCTGGGGCTCTAGCTTCAAGCCCACTGTGCCGGGACAGCCCACGCCTGCAGCAAGGGCCATGGAGCTTGAATAACATTGATTGCTTTGGACATTCTGGCCCATTAGATGCCATTTAAAATACTGAAGTATCAGAGAACAGAAAGATCTATAAGATTAGTGATAGCAGATGGAATTTCTCACTCATAAAAGTTGTTTGTTTGACTCCAGTGCTTACTCAAAGTTGCATTTAGCAACTAGCAAACATGAGGCTTTTTTTTACCCTGTTCTTCTGAGAGCTTCACACAGCCAGCTCTTTGTTTCTCAATGCATTTGATAACATAGAAGATGCAAACAAGTCATTCCAGGCTCACTTTCTTCCTTGAGCTCTTCAGATTGCAAAAAATAAATCCCAGGTGGGAAATTTCAATAGAAATGCCAAACCAGTGTTAGACTGGGATGACCCAAACAGAGAGCCCTGCCCAGCCAGAGCTCCCTCTCATCACCATTTCCCAAAAAGAACTTCAGGATCAAGTCAGACTCATTCTTCCTTGAGTGATTTCTCTTTCAATATATATACTTAATGGTAGCATTTTAGAAATCACTCATCACTGCCCTAAAATGTGATGCTATTTGAGGTCAGTGTTGTATTTTCCATTGGGGACAGTTTGACCAACGTTGAGTACTCTAAAATTTCCACCCCTACACACATATATGGAGAGGAAAAGAGACTGTAGGATGATACATGTGTCTTAATGTACCATACTAGACAGAGACAAAACCCATATTTTTAATAGCTTTCTCTATTGATTTCAGAACTATTTATCATGTGACTGCAATAACACACATTTACAGACTTTAAAAACTCAAGCACTGCTTCAAGAACGCTGGGCTTGACTCCAATCTCCCTGTAAAATGGTAACATCTCCAACGAAGATAATTACCCCCATGTCCATGGGATCAGAAATGGGAAATTTTGCCTCACTGTGCTTCATTTTTAACCTTCTTTCAGCCAGGAAAACATGTGGAGATGCAGTTTAGAACTGTTCATGCCTTTTACAAGTTGGTCAGAAAAGCACTTTGGAGCTGTTTGCGCCCATCTCAGATCTGAATTTACTCCTCCTCCTGTATTGAACCTTCTCTATGGCCACAACCTGGAGCTCAGGACAGCAGTCTTTGGCCTCTTCAAGGATCTACTCTGAGGAACTGCATGGGATACAGAGAGGCCCAGAAATGCTGGTTGATTTGCACCCCTTTGAAAGCACTGTGTGTTCTGTTGCTGGGGTGCTTCCACAGAGAAAGATGCAGGATTTGGGAGATGTGAATCACCTTTTCCTTAGTTCACAGAGAAGCAGACAAAAGCCAAGAAAGGCTCTGATTAGACACTCCCAAGGTAGTCTCATCTCCTGGTGTGTGCATGTTGTGTTTGTGGAATGCCAAGGGAAGCTGGAGGAACTAAAGCAATAAAAGCCCTTTAAAACACAGGGTCCATTGTCTCCCCTGGCCAAATTTGCTTTAATCAGGTCCTGGCTCCATTTCACCTCTTGAACATGAGCTCCCAGATCTGCAAGGTACACTGAACCAGTGAGCAGGCACTGCAGGAGGGGAAATAACCAAAGCTAAACTCCACCTGGCCTGAGATTACTCTTTCCCTTTAGTCTCTTTGCCTCTCTTTGCCCAGGTGATGAGATGCTCTCACCCAGCCAGAAGCAAAAGAACAGAAATAGAAAAATCAAATGCTACCAGGAGGAAGAGGGAGCAATGTAAACTGCCTGTTGTTCTGTGCATGCTCCCCCCACAACCCCCCCTTCTTTAATTTCAATTTGCAAAGACAGTGAAATGGAAAATGTGCCTCTAATTATTACCCCTCTGTTCTTCCTAAAAGCCTCTCTCTGAACTTTTAAGTCTCCTCAAGTTTCAGGTCCTCTTTTTCTCCCTCTCTCTTTCTCTCTTTCTCTCTCCCCCTTTTTTATTTAAACTAATCTAAAAAAGCTATAAAAAGCCTCTGACACTATAAATTCCCTTGTAAACCCTGGTTTTATAGGTTTAATTGCCTCATTTTACTGCCTTGCATGCTTTGTTCCTTCAGTATTTTAGAGAGCTGCCCCAGTATTTAGTACAAGCAGGCAACTTGGGGAAAGAGAGACCAGCTCAGAGCCCTGGACTAGAATTTGGCTGTGGTCAGAGCTCTGGCATGGTCAGCACCCTACAGAGACTGAGTCTGGAAGTGGCTCCACTCAGGCTCTCGTGTGTGGGATGCTGACCCAGACAAAAACAGAAAAAACTCAGCACTGGGGAGTTCAAATCCCCTTGATGGGATAAAATCAGGCTCACAGGCCTGGAGGGAATGAGAAAACCCTCACAAAGAATCTCTCACAGGGGAAGGGGTGCTGGGGACGATTCCTCTTTTTCTGTTACAGGAATAGATTCTTCCCTGAGCATCAGCAAAGCACAGTGCAAGAATCCCAAAGATTCCCAAGCAAGCAGCAAGGGCTCTCTGTGGTAGGTGCTGTACAAACATGGACAAACAAGTGAGATCCCAGCCCAGGGAGCTCCCCATACAAATAATTATCCTCTTCAAATAAAGGCAGGGGGATGAGTGTGAAAATCCTACCAAGATTCCTCCTGGATCCTTCATAATCTCTTAGTCACACTTTTGATCTCAAAGCCTTAATGCCCAAGTAATCAGCAAAATCCACCTTGGCTTCAGACACATACATTTCCTAATTATGCCACTATCTGCTGAATGGCTTCCACAGATCTTAACCAGACACTGTGGCTGTGCCCCACCCTGAGGGGTGCAAGAGGAGAAAAGACACACAGGAACTTCATATGGGGAGCTAAAAGGAGCCTCTGTTTTTATTTCAGGGTTAGAACTGCCAAATAGACTTGGAGGAACAGCCCACAATCACAGTGCAAGATTTTTTTCTCATTAAAGAACATACACACCATGTTTCTGTGCAGGTACTGCTTCCACAGCCATCCTCAGCCATGGCATGGAAGTTTCACTCCCTGTCTTGAGCCTTGGATCCAAGACTCCGATGTCCAGCAAAATGGAACAGCACGGGCACTGCAGACCTTCCACCAAAAGGCTGGGGTGCTTTTCTCCTCAGTGTTTCCAGAATCTATTTTCTGGCTCCCAGAGAACATGAAATGACACCCTTGGTTCCATCTGAGTCTAGAGATTTTTTTGCCTATCCAGATCCAGATGATGTGTTAGGAAGAACAGACTCTGCAGGATTTTATTCCTGGACTCCTTCTTGTACCAGTTCTAATTCAAACATGGGAAATAAAAAAATACTAGAAAGAACGGAGAAATCAATGAAAGCCTAAAAGCTTTCAAACAGTTTGGTTTTGGCTTAACTGAGGAAATGATAAAGGCATCCAAATGTGGGTTTTGTTGGCAAATTAAGGGTTTTATTTTTTACTCTGTTTTCCTAAAGAGGCAAGACTCCTGAATCCTGATGTGTGTGCAGCTTGCACTAGATTCTGGTTTATGGCAACTTCAGAAAATGTTGAGCATTCTTCACCAAATATGTCAGAGAGAAAGAAGTCTCAAGATTATTAAGTGTCTGCAAGTTTTATAAATACAAGTCAGCCAGGAAGGGAGCAAGATACAAATTTGTTTCCCCATCCTTAATCTAAACCATACATTAGATTTCTTTCTGCTGTTCACCAAGTTGCCATGCTCTGAAATGCTTCCCCCAGCTCAGGGAAAGGGACATACACTTTATGTGAAGAACTGAATCTGCTTTTTGTACTAACCAAGGTAAAAGAGTAACAACCTCTTTATTTTTCCAGACCACTTATGATTTTATAGACCTGTATTGTATCTCTCCTCAGCTACCTCACAGATCCCTGCTCTATTTAACTGCCCTTCATAAATATGATGGTTTTCCCTCTCTTGCCTCTGCATTTCTTTTCTTAGCTGAGTCCTGTGAAGAAGAAAGAAGAAACATTCCCTATTTGTGAAAAGGGAATTTAAAAGTATGTGTTCACACACAGGTACCCCCTGTGAACAAGCAGATCCTGAAAAAATACCCTGCTTGTTTTAGCCATTAAACTGTTGGCAGCAGGGCAGGCAAGAGGGATGGTGATGGAAGGAGAGAGGCACTCAGAGGATCAAAATCTGCAAGAAAAGGAGGTTTAAAACAAATGAACTGAAGAAAGAACTTGTTGTTGGTGAAGTTGATCCTTCATGCTGCTCTGCTATCTTGTAAAAGGAGTTTTATTTGCCTTTTTGTGGGAGTCCTGGGAGGAAACTATTAAAGCCCCAGGCTTTAGGCAGTTTGTGGGGATGTGGATGCAGGCACAGGGGTGGGTGGGTGTGTTTGGGCGTGCACGGCTGCGTTTTCTCCCTCCCTTTTACAAGGGCCGGTCAGGTCACAAGGTTAAAGCCAGGGGGGACTTATTTTGTGTCGTAAGAATTTTTACAAAGTGTAAAGGATCAAAGTAATTAGCTGAGGGTGAGAGCCCAGGACTGTCAGAGAAGCAATGCAGCCCCTGCCCGGGAGTCCTGATGGCAGCCGGCTGGCCTCAAGCTCCAGATCCTGGGAATAACCCTACCCAGCAGGTCTGCACAGCACGGGGGGTGCTGCTCCTTATGAAACTTGTAAGGAAGAAGAAAGGCAAAATTTTGGATGGAGCAACTGGAAAATGTTCCAGCAATGTGGCTGAATGAAACCCAGGAGCTTTTAGGTGTGAACATTTTAAAGCCAGCTGTCTGCTGCTGTGAGAGCTGCCAAACCTCTCTGGCACTCTTTGGAGAGCAGGTCATTGCTTCCTGCTCCCAGCTAGCCAGCAAAGATCATCCCAAAATGAGTCAGGACTCTCAGTCCCTCAGTTTGCAAATAGGCAAGAAGGGAAGAGGCACATGGAGTGATAAAGTATCAGCATCAAAACAGTGGAACCTAGGGATGGATCAAAGCTACCTCCAAGTGTTTGCCAAGAACTTCCTCCTGGAAATCTCTATTCCCTGTGCTGGCTCTCCTGCTGCCTGTCCTTGGGATGCTCCTGATGCAATTCAAGTCCATCCAGCAGCGCCCTCACTAAAACAAGCCAGGCCACAGCACATCTGTAGTGTCTGGGCAAGGAAACCCCCTATTGCACCACTGGCCTGGGCTTCCAAAGTGGACAGCCTTAGAAGCATCCCACTCACTCACGCCCTTCCAGATGTTCACAGGAAGGAGCTTTGCCTCTAAGCCCACATTGCTCATCTTGGGAAAGAACCTTTGATGACATCGATCTCCTGAGTCCCCTCCTGAGCCCAGCATCCACTGCACAGCAAGAAAATCAATTGCTCCTGACATTGCACAACCCATCCAAGTGCTCCAGGATCCTTTTTTTCCCTGTTTTACAGACAAATATCCAATATTGGGAAACATGTGGTTTTTTTAGAAGTTTTTAGGATAAGAACTGGGATGAGATCTCTAGCCAAAGAGACTGCCCTACTTATGCATGACTGCCACAGTTCCAGGGGTGGCTCACATGTGTAAAATGCCAAACTACACAGCACATGAACATGGAGTGCAGCCCTGGAGAGCCTCCAAGGCCCTGGAGTCACCCATGGTTTGGACTGGCACTGGTAACTGAGAAGAATTAGTTATGTTTTAAATACAGGCCAAGCTCTTCCAAATGGCCACAGAAGGACTTGCTGGGCACTGGCCAAGGCTACCATGTCCCTCACCTCTCCCAGACTCGTTCAGCAAGAAGCCAATTAGCTGCCACTCTAAGAAATCAAGGGGATAGGAAGGAATTACAGAGAGAGACTGGAAATCTCAGTTATCCCTGTATCACACCTGGAAATGAACTGTGCATCCTCCCTCCCTGGAGCCCTGGGATGACAGAAGGAGGTGGCACTTCTAAACCCTACCTACAGCTGCTGTGTGGAAGGAGGATATTGACTTACACAAAAGCTTCTTTTTTAAACTACTGCATTAGTTTTATTAAATGTTTGTAATCTATGTTTCACCTTTCCTCCCCAAATTACACTGATCTTTGTGAAAGAATAAAAATTAGCTGCCTAACCACAGCTTTGGCTGCGAGCCGCCGCCAGCCCCTGTGAGGATGAGTTAGTGCTCGTGGTGTTATTGATCTCCAGGCACAGATTGCCTGGCTCATGAGCCTCATGTCTCCTACCCCACACGGAGACCTGCCTCCCCTTGGCATCCCCCTGATCTGAGCCTACTTGAGATGCAAAATGCAGAGCTGGCAGGTGTGGCTGCACCATGGCCCACAGCCATTTATCACACACTTCTCAATAAGCTAATAGCCCTAATGTGTGAAAATTGATTTCTGGGGTGAATGCAAAAGTCCCAGTGATTTACACTCTATTTCCAATTGATGAGGCTCAATTGATTTCAATGAGTACTAAAATATTTAGCATAGTGGGAGGCAGAGGGAGGGGGTGTGGGGAAGGCTGGGAACAGGGTCATCACTCATGGGAAGCATCCCAGCAGTGCTGGTGAGGAGCACTGTCAGCCTCTGGAGGAGCCCAGCAGAACATTTGGTGAAGCAGGAAAACTACTTGGTCAGCCAGAAGGAAAGCAAGACAAAAGAGAAGGAAAAACTGATGTGTCATAAACACAGCATTGCAGCATTGGGGTGAGCTGAGACTCATAAAATTCCCCTGATTTCTTGGAGGAATAACTCTGGGAAAGCACCTTTGATGCTGTGTCCTGCCAAGGGCAGTTTGAACTCAGCTGCCTTTGCTCTCTGACTCTCAGGGGCTCCGTGGGCTGCAGGACAGCACAGCTACACTCAAGGTTAACAAGAAAAGGTCCAGTGACCTTCCCACAGCCACCATCTGCCCTGGCAGCACAACCTCTCCAGCCACAGCTGCCCATAACACACATTTGTGCTCCACAGTTGGATGGCTGGGACAGCCCAGGCTGAGTGGGACACACTGACTACAAGTGCCAGTGTCCTTCCCAGTCCCCTGGGAAAGCAAACCAGGACTTCCAGGAGAAGGTAGACAGAGGCATGGGGGAGGAATGGAAGTTGAAGCACTCTCACAATCTACAGTGTTTTCCTGAGCCCCCTCAGCATCTCCTTCCACCTGAGCTTGATGCAACAAACTCAGCACTCAGGTCCCACTGACCTTTCCTAAATCATCCTCCCCTTCCCCTATTTATTAATCCTCCCTTCTCCTCCCCTTCCCTCCCCTCCACTGGGTAAAGTTCTCATTTACCAGATCAAAGGTTAGCACCTGTCAGACCAAAAGCTTTGAACTACATCTCAGCAATGAATAATTTCCAAGTTCAGAGCTGCCCCCATCTCTCTCTTTGTCACTCAAAAGCAGTTTAGGATAGAGGCTTGCAAGCATTTCACACTGAATGCCAAACCCCAGAATTTTAGCAGTGGGGTCAAGAAACAACGTTCAGATGCAGGTCTAGGTGTGAAACCACCAACAGTCACTGGGTGGTAACTCCTCTGTGAGGTAGGAGAGCTTTCACTCATCACACACTTACCCCAAACCTTACCAGGGCAAATGGAGGTGCTGCCCCATCACAGCTCTCATAGTCCTGTCTGTGCCTGGAAACCGAACAGCAGCTCAGTCCATTTCTCCAGGTCTGGGCCAGCACCTCGAGTTTATCTGGCATGTTCTATTTTCTTAGCAAGTGGTGGTGAATTTCCCATATAGGTCTGACTCCTCTGAACTCCTGAAGGTGCTGCCATAAGCAGAATTTCTCTATTTCTTATCTCTCTACTCATACTGCTGTGCAATCCTGATGACAAAATGCCCCAGGGACTATGAATCAGCAATAAATAAAGAAACAAAATTCAGCTAAAATAAAAAACTCCTACTTTTACCAAGTTCCCAATGGGACAATAGCAGATGATGAGGAGCACAATACATTCAAACTTCATGTACAGAGGACCATGAGCTGGTCCCTCAGCCCTGAGCCCACCTGCAGGTACAGTGCCAGGAGCTCAAGACAACTTTGTTCAACCCTCCAAATGAGAATCTGCTTTTGAAACATTTGTTTAACCATCAGAGGGAAAAGCCAGATGATGAGCCTGAGGACAATGTTCAGCTGATGCAAAGCACAGGAAGCCAATGGAGCTGGATCAGTTTAGAGCAGGCAACTCACTGCAACTTTAAACTCCCTTTCAAACACTCTGAGCAACCCCTCAATCTGCCACATGCAAAGGAATTCACTGACCACTATTTACATGATTCATGTCTGTTACTCTGTTCTTCTTGGAAACTGCAAATGAAAAGCCCAGCTTTGCTCTTCAGCAGTTTTGGTTTCCTGCCTCAAAGCACTGCCCAACCTGACAGCTAAGGAATGCTCAGAGTGTCCAACTGCACACAGGTCTTTGTGCTAACACCAAAACCCAGCCCTTCATTCATCAACAGACCAAGTGCAAACAGATTCTCCCCTGGCTGTTTTCTTCTCATCTTGGCACACTAAGGCAGATCCTTCAGCAAAAAGAAGTTATTTGCCCAGGCAAAAATATTTCTTGCTGCTGGAAAAGGTGTCCTGCTGGCAGGTTTGCTCTGCTCATTCCACTGCACTTGAAATGGCAGAGAAGGAGAAAAGGAGATATACTAATGCTGACACCAAGGGCTTTTTGGCAGTGATGAACTCAGTGCAACAGCTCATCCCACTCATCCTCTGATTTTCCAGTTCCCTATTTTAGATAATTCCTTACTCTTCTCCTTAGTTTACATAGTTCAGATCAGTCCTTCCAGTGAGACTAGGATGTGTGAAAAAAGAAAAAATCCAAGTCCACAGTTAAACCACATGCCAAGTGGGCAAACCCAAAGCAATTCTGCTTCCAGTTCCTTTTCCTCTGCCAGTGCCCTACTCCATCAGCCTCTGCTTTTTCTCACCTTGCCAAGAAGCTCCAAAGGTGTTGCACTTGGAAAACCAAGCACAAGGAGGAAAGCAAGAAGCTCTCACAGCATAAAGCAGCACTAATTGTTATTCACCTTCACAAGAAGATGATGCAGTGTTTAATCAGCAAATGTCCCCATTTGAGCTCTCCAGGTGAAAAATGATATGCAAGTGCAAAGTGTTTCTTAAAAATATTGGAAATACATTTTATAAATAATAAAAGAGAAGAAACTTCCATTTTAGCCTGTGTCTGTTCCTCTGGCCATCCCCATTTCCCTCTCTCCTGCTCACTCTGCAGAGCTGTATAGAAAATCAGAATCCAATCTCAGCAAATCCTATTGACTGTCTCCTGTCACTCACCTGATTAAAGGTTCCACTTACATCCAAATGCTTCAAGCTCACTCTGAGCCATTCATAAAACTCCTATTGAAGGATTAGCTTTCACAAACTTTGCCTTAATGATTATGCATTCTATTGATCAGCGGGGGAAACTATAAAAATTGACACCAGAATAAACTTTGAAGGACTGCTCTCGCTCAGCAAAACCCGGATCAATTGGAATCGACCAGGATGATAGGGAAGGGGGGAAAACAAACCTCTCTCCATTAGCTGGGTGTAATCCTGATTAGCTAAATGGTGAAGATTTTTTTTCTATCTGTCTCTATTTGACTGCTGAAATCCAACAGCATCTCAGTGTGGTGCAGATTACCAGACTTTGAGGATAACAACAAATGCATTGGTGTGTGTTCATTCCACCTTTGCTCCACAGATAAGCCCTCCTTCACCACTGCTTTGATGTTCAGATCTCCTTATCCCTGCTCCCCCATTTAAAATGATCCAACACACCACAGAGATTATTTTGTTCATGGAGGGAATAGGTATTAGTCACTGATAACAAAAGGAAACAGAGTGTTAATGTGACATTCCTAAGGTCAGTCAGGAATTCTTTGGATTTCACCCTCAGAATTCTTTTCCAAACCTTTTTGGAACAACACATACACACAAACACACAAAGCAGGTATCCTGCTTTGGTGAGTCTGCCTGAAGTAGGAAACGACTCAAGAAAGATGAACCCAAAACTTTGATTGCTTTTCTAAATATTCCACTGGGATTAATAACAGAAAAAGAAATCATCTTCTCACAAAATCTGCCCCTCTCATCCTTAGACCATCATGGCTCCAGAGCAATAATGATTCCCTATGTTCACTCTGCTGAGCAGTGCTTTCCAACTTCCAGCTGGGATGCACAAATCTGGATACAAACATCTCTCAAAAGGCAACTGCAAGGTACCTGAGGATACCCAGTTCCAGTTCCTCATGTTCTCTGTATTTTACTGCCTAGTCCCAGTCACTGAGGTGTCATTTCAACACAGCCCTCCTCAGTTCCTCCCACATGAGCGTTCAGCATTGCCAGACACCAGCAGGAGCTTCCTGAGAGGGTTTACAAGCAGAGCTGGTTCCAGAACTTAGCTAACATCTCCCATCAGTAGTTGTCCTATTCCAAGGAGGATGGACAACATCCAGCCCACGGAAGCAGATGCTTTTAGTCCCAGAACTGACCTTATCTAAAGTCCAGCCCTAAAACCACTGAAGTCCAGCTCAAATTCACATTGTGCTGAGATATTTTCCCAGACTCAGTTCCAGGTGGTGACTGAAATCCAGCTTTCCTTTTTACTGTGAGATTACTCACAGGATGAGCAATCCATTTTCTGTTTGACAACCATGTACCCTTTCTTATATGGAAGCCCAGAAAACTAGGACCATCTTAGAAGGGGTAATTGAAAAAGAGAACTGACAATAATGGCCAATTTGAAGAAGATTCTTTCAATAAAATCAGATGGCCAAGACATACTTTTCCATTAAAACATTTCCAGGGTTATAGAAACTTGCAACTACGAGCAGCATACATCTCAGTTAATTTTAGCAGTCAGGAAATGAGGTCTAGCCTAGATAATCCTCCAGGCTCTTGGCTGAGCCAATGGCACAGGCACGTCCCAAGGTAATACATCCCATCTGTCCCAGAGAGCTTTGGGATGGAACGGCTCACCTTTTCAAACTAAACACCACCTCAGAGTGCCAGCTATGGCCACCTGCATGCACCCAGAGAGGAGCAAAAGTGTGGCCAAGGCAAGCATCCAAAGTCCCTGTGATGAGGTCAGACAATATTCCAAACTGACTCTTGGATATACTCAAGGACACGAACAGAAACCTAAGATGATGCACTCAGTAAAAGTGTGGTCTGCTCCAAAGATAAAGTCAGAAATAAAGCTGGTCCTTAAAGGAAAACCTTGAGTGAATTAATTTTGTCAGAAGCCCAGACATACTCAAATTAGCAGTTAATTGCTCCAAAGCCATGGTAATTAACTGCCACCACTTTTCTGGAAGTTACAAAGAAATGGATTCAAAGGGCCTTTGCAGAAGAATTTGGACTACACAGCACATTTCCCTCACATTTTTTTAATCTATGAGAAGAGGGTTATTTCCATGATTGGAAGAGAATGGCCAAGTAAGAAAAGGTATCCTCTAATAAATGCAATTTCAATAAAGACATAAAACAAGGAACTCAGAGCAAGAGCCACCATAAATAACAGTATTACCTGCATTGAGTTGTTAGTAAAGATCCAGTCAATGTTTTTTAATACACCCTCTGAATGTTATTTACTTAAAACTGCTGTCCAGCATCTGTTCTGCTCCCAGAGTTTTCTAACAGTTTCTGATTTTTGAGTGGATGACATTCTCATTTAGATTGGAGGCCTCAAAGAACATATGGGAAATCATTAAGTTTTGCAGCAGACCAAAGAAAGAAATCTATGTTTGAACTTCAAAAAGTAATAATAAATGATACTCCTACCAGAAGTGATCCATAATGGATGTGAGTTGGGTAAAAATGAGCTAATTGCTGATCTAGGGAAAACAGAAACAATACTTGAATTGTTTACTCCACACAGTAAAGCAGAGAGAAAGAGATATATAGGGATAATAAACTGATTTGGCAAAATTCATTCCAAATCTATACATGATCAATAAGTGCTTGTGGAAATTGTTGAAATATGAGGTAGCTGGCATTCAGCAAAAAGACATTAATAGACATCTAAGTGGCTAAAATCATTTATTAACAAGGTTGTTTCAGAATCTCATGACATGACTAAGGCTGCTGGGTTGGAAGCTCTGCTCCATGCTGGCACAAAGTATCTATCAGACTTTATAGGAATTTCCAGAAGTGCCTCTTGTCTGAGCTTTACACACCCTGGGGCTGGCACAAAGGTGCTGACAGGGCACAGAGTCCCTTGGTTTGTCAGGAAGTGGAGGCAGCAAGGGCTCCAAGGGATGAGTTTCACACAAGGCCAACAGGACAACAGAGATGCAAAAGTCCTAAAACCAACCAGTTGTTCTGCATCCAGCCCTTTTGGGAATCTCAAGATTTCTCCAGCTTGGAACCTCAAACCAATTTTCTGTTTCCAGCTGTTCCTTGGCTATCCCCTGCTCACCTCAAACTGCTGGAAAAGGACCCATTCAATAAGGAGCTGGGAATGCTGAACCAAGTGGCAGCCTGACCTCAACACCCCTGGATCATTTGGGCCAAGAATGGAAGTTGTTGGGGAATGATTACAAGGAGAGACTTCATGTGAGCTTTTGGGACATCAGCGGATAACAGGGTGAATATTTATCTTGCTAAAGAGCAACAAGAAAAAAAATGCATTCCCTTTGCAGTTGCCAGTGATAATGGATGCTGTGTGAGCTAAAAACCCAGCAGTTAAAAGCTACATTTATTATCACTCTATCTCACACCAGCAAATTTATGATCCCTTCCAGACCTAAAACATCAAAGCAGAGCAGGAGTCAGAGCCTTTTCAGACTGTTAGGGCTTTTTTTTTCCTTCTTCTTTTTTTCACATAGATTGCTTTATTTATTTTTTAAAAGGAGGTGGGCATTAAAACCAAAATCTGACCTTTGATCCCCTGAGGCAACTCATTACTTACAAGGGCAAATAGGGAGCTGAAAGTTTTTCCTGCATGAAACCGTAAATAATTCTTCCATACGCCCACAAATCACTCTGGGTTGGTAAAGTAAATAGTAATTGGTGGGTTTCTCCCTAGAGGCAGGTCTGAATGGGGGTTATAGATTAGAGTTAGGGATTTTTTGTTTAAAAAAAACTTTAGAAACCATGTTTCCCTCAGCTCAATGCTCCAGATGCTCAGGTAATACATGAAGTTTTGGAGGGGTGGGTATGGGCAGAAGTATGGGGAGGGGAAGGGTTTGCTGGTTTTCTTCTGTTCAGTAATTTCTCATGCTGGGGTTTAAGAGATTCACAACTTCAGGGCAAAGGGGAGTATTAAAAAAAATTAAACGCCAGGTAGGTACAACAGCCTTTTCTGTGTATTGTCAACAAGAAAAAGAACCTTTAAAGAAAGAACTCACCCTACTGCAGCTCCACTGATTACTGGGAAGGAGTAGCAGACTTGTCTCCCTCTTTGTTTAATGTCTTACTACATCACACATTATCAGCTTTCTCTGTTAGATAAATTTTACCCAAAACACCTGAACTCTCCTTCACTTCAAGTATCTTTTCAGCCATCCCTGTTTTAACTGTTATCAAAATGTAGTCATACAGTAATATCTACATAAAAGGAAACTTTCCATGTTTGGTACTGCAAAGCAGTTGTTACAGCAGCCCAGGGAATGGAGTGAGAAGCACATTGTTATTATCAACACCAGTGAAAATGTTCCCATTCTGGAGCCACCAGACCTGGCTGTCATCAAACCAGGAATACCCAGGACTGTCACAGTGCAAGAATTTTCTCTGCTGGGAAGTTCTGTAAGAGCTTGCTGAGAGCATGCCAAAGAAAAGCCATCAAAGGCAGATTAGTCCTGTGTAAAACACAATAATCCCAGAAATAGGGACGTGGGACTGTTACATTTTGATGAGAGAGGTCAGAGCCATGAGGATAGAGAGAAAACCAGTAGGAAACTGGGAATTTATAAACACAACTGATATGTTTCTACCTGCATGAACTAACTGCAGCCACAGTTATTTGCAAGGAGAAAACTGGTCCCAAGCCTGGTTCTATTTCCAACAAAAACAACAGGTCATAAATCTGTATTTAATAATTGAAACAAACGGCCTGACTCCCGGCCTGGCTGAGCACAACACAGGGGAGAAACTTAAAAATATTGATTCAGACACAGGATTTTTCTACCTGGCCTCTGACTTCTTTGAGACCTTCTAAGTCCAGTGCTAAAGCCACAGGAGTTTCATCTTAGACAAGATTATACTGAAAATTTCTCATATTTGCCTTCGAGGCTCCTTGGTGCTGGGATCCAAGGGAACACCAAGGGAACACTGAGGGCCCAGCAGACACAGCAGCAGGGGCAGGAGCTGCACTGACCCCCTTGACAGAGCCTCCCTTTTGCACCCCGTATGTCAGCTCCAGCTGGGGAAGGACATGGCAGGAACTCACCCTACTGAAGCTCAGAGCACTGGGAACATTTGTTGTTCCACCTCTCTGAGCTCCAACTTTCCACAAAGGATCCATGTCCCTGTGGCAGGGATGGCAAAGCCAGGCAGGAGTCACAGAGTCACCAAGGCTGGAAGAGCCCTCCAAGAACATCAACAGTTCCCCAGTGCTGGCAAGGCCACCACTGAGCCATGTCCCCAAGTGCCACATCTACACACATGGCTGTTAAACACCTCCAGGGATGGGAACTCCACCACCTCCCTGGGCAGCCCCAGCCAATGTTTAACCCTTTCCATGCAGAAATTCCTCCTGAGCCTCCCCTGGCACACCTGAGGCTGTTCCCTCTCCTCCTGTCCCTGTTCCCTGGAGCAGAGCCTGACCCCCCCGGCTGTCCCCTCCTGTCAGGCGTTGTACAGAGCCACAAGGTCCCCCCTGAGCCTCCTTTTCTCCAGGCTGAGCCCCTTTCCCAGCTCCCTCAGCCTCTCCAGGTGCTCCAGACCTTTCCCTGGACCTGGGTGGCTGCAGTTCACACACAGAATTAGTCAGGTAAAACAAGCCAAGAATTGGTTTTAATAAACTGGGTTGAAAAACACCATCCATTCCAAGTATGCTTCACAAGGAGCTCAGTCACCCCTCCTGAAATAATGGCTATGCAGGCCTTTATTTTTTAACTATTTAACAATAAAGTGATTTATTTCCAATCTCCCAGTTGAATCAGGAAATTGTTGCTATTCCCAGACAGGGAACAGAGACAAAGGAAGATTAAACACCCAAATATCACACTAGAAGCCTTTGGCAGAGTAGGAAACCAAACTCACCCCTCCTTTCTGAAACGTAGTTCAGCTTCTTAACCATCAGCCCATCATTCCAGCCTCACGTGATGGGGAGACAAACCCTTCTGCAGGGCTCCAAAGCACAAAGGCAGCAGCCAGTAAAAGATTCCTGCTGGCCCAGGCTCAGATCCTGTCTGGACTGAGGGAACAGGTTTCTGGTTTCAAAAGGAGAAGAGTTGAAGTTGCTTTCCTTTAGTTGCAACCTTTTTAACAAAACAGAGATTTTTCTCCAGCAAGTAAAGCCATAAATCAGGACATCTCCTGAGGTTCTTTTTTTCTTTTTTTCCCTTTTTTTTTTTCCTAGTTAGTGTGCCCTGCCTCCCCTTTCCATCCCTCCAGACTTACTTCATAAACATTAGCTTTCAAGCATCTCTTCCCCCAGAGGACATATCATAAACATCATGTTAAATATTTAGAACAGGAAACCACCTCACTTTTCTAGCTACATAAAAGCTATCTTGGGAGGGTGCATTTTCTGTTCTTATGGCTCTTATTTATTTATTTCCTGGTGAAGATCAGTCCAATAATCACTACATTTACCAGGGATGTTTGACACCAGTGTAAAGAAGTTCCCCTGTACTTAGGCAAAGGAAAATACTACTGGATACTTCAGGGATATGCATTTCCAAAGCATCCTGATCCTTGAGGGACTTTCCCAGGACTTGGAGAGTCACTGGTGCAACCACAGAGCTGGGAAGAGGGACTCAGCTATAACAAACCTTGCAGCACTCCCATCACCCACTTTAATTTCCAGCTTGTTTTCCTTTACTTCTCCAAGTGTCCCCAGAAACCACTAAGTTAACACACAACAAAGATATTTAATAACAGCCAAGCATTAAACACCACCAAGCACCATAAACACTGGCAGCTCTAGGCTTGGTTCAAAGCCAGGGGAGTCAAAGGTACATGGCACAAAAGCCTTTTTGAAGCTCTCCTGTGAAATGCCTCATGCCCCTGCCCTGGCTGGATTAATTTATTTACTCAGATCCAAGGAGAAGGGTCCAGCCCAGTTTCAGTCTGTCCCATCCGCACTGTCCCTGTCATTCCTCACACACACACAGCAGCACCTGGGGACTCTGGGCACCTCCAACACTCTCTGAAATACAACAATCCTCAGGACAAGGGGAAATGGCTTCAAACAGAAAAAGGGGAAATTTAGGTTAGATATATGGGAAAAAATCATTCTTTGTGAGGGTGGAGAGGCCCTGGCATAGGTTCCCAGAGAAGCTGTGGCTGTCCCATTCCTGGAAGTGTCCAAGTGCAAGTCTGACTGTGGTCTGCTTTCCACACCACCCAGGATTTTGTTCGGCCTCTCTTTGACAACTCCCACTAGTACAGAGACCCCTCCAGCCCAGGAAAACCTCCCCTTTCTACATCAAGTCACCATGCTCAGCTGTTCTTGCAGCCTCTTACTCTGTCCACACTGCTCATCTAAACTAAATCTCCTGAATTCAAAACTCTTCCCCAGAAGCTGGGCTCTGTAGACCTTTAACATTAATTTACTTTCTCCTAAGCTTCCAGTTTTTGGTAACAGGCTGCCCCAAATGGGATGCAATTGTCCAAGCAGAATCTAAAGCACCAAAGCCACAGAGGAAAGAAAGTAATAATCAGCACTGCAGCCCCAAAACACTTTTTTCTTTCACAGCACATTGCAAGGTCAGAGTAATTCATTCTCCACCCTCACCCCCTTCATCCTGCCTGGCTGAAACTCAGTCCAGCTTCAGGGGAAGGCAGTGCAACGGTCTGGCAAACCATAATGTCCTGCTTCAGTCCTATTTTGAAGATTTAAAAGGTGCAAAGGGCTTGATGTTGCCTTTTCAAACATGGACAAATCTCACCCATTGTACATAGGTGAATCAAATTTTCAATGATGCAAACTGGAAATGCTTGCCAAGTATGCATGCAAGAGAAAGAAAAACAAAGATCATAAAGATTTATAGATTGCTTTAAAATGCATTCAACCTAAACCATGAGCTGCTCTGAAAAGCACTACCAACCTGGCTGAGAAGTTGTACTTACATGAAGGACTCACTCTGCTGGAACGAGAGCTTTTGTGAAGATCGACAGAATTAACGAGCTAAAAACTTCAGGGTATTAGTTCAGTACCTCACAACAACAATAAAATTAAAAGTTTTATGCCTTTGATTTATATGTTTAAAATTAAGAGGGATATTTCAGGCTCTAAGGGCATGTGGGAACACAGTGCTCCAGCTCTTTATGCTCATGCCTGACACTTCTCACAGAATTATACTGCCTGGTTTCTGTGAGGTTCCACCTCTGTCACTTCAAAACCAGAAATCCAGCAGAGCAAAACTTCAGTTGTGCAAGGCTCTAGATCTACTTTAACCAAACTGCAAGCTGGAAGTGAACTAAAATCCCTCTTTCCAGGAACAAATCCCCTTGCCACAGCCCTACTTTAGCCCTACTACAAAAAGCTTCCAGTTAAAAAATGAGGAGAAATTGCAGTCTCTGCAGCATTACAGGCACGTCCACTTCCACTGAAGTGGGATCATGAACAGAAGTGTGTGAAAATACAACAAGCAGACATCAAACAACAACAACAGATCATATTTTGTGATCAGTTTGTCTCATGCAGGAGGGCTGAGGCTGGTTCTAATTTGAATTGAACCAGTTGGCCAGGCCCTACCTTGTATATTATCTTTGGAATGTGAGTCATTTTGTTGGCTTAGTTATTTCTTCTTCTGTAACATGGCACTCCTGACTGCAGCGGTATGTGGGAGCTATTTTTATTGGGTAGTAGTGAAAGGAAGTGATGGATAGAGCTGGTTGGGAACATTTCACCATTTTTTCATTAGAATTTCCTAGCTGCTCCAGTGTGAAGTTATTCACTCTGAAGTAGCTGGTTCCAGATATTTTAATTTGAAAATAATATAATAAAAATTTTTCAAAATAGCCCATTTTGATGTTTTGAAATATAAATTTTCAACTGCTTCTGCCAAAATAATTTAATTTTGACATTAAAAGAGGAAACTGAAGCTGAAATGTTATTGAAGCCAGGCCTGATGAAGGAGCCATCCCAAGCATGCAAAGCCAACTCTGTTCCTTGCACAAGTATGCACTTGATTTTTTCTTCCTTTAAATTCTAACTCTCTAAAGTTTTCAAGGCTTTGGCTTTTCATCTCAATTCAGAAC
Source organism: Agelaius phoeniceus (assembly GCF_051311805.1). Lineage (NCBI taxonomy): Eukaryota > Metazoa > Chordata > Aves > Passeriformes > Icteridae > Agelaius > Agelaius phoeniceus. The sequence continues at coordinate 9,288,415 of NC_135282.1, read as the reverse complement.
AGTAGCTCCTTTTCACAGCCTCTTCAAGAATTTCAGAAACATCAAAACCTTCCACTTTTTGGTTTTTTGTGGGGTTTTTTTTGTTTTGTTGTTTTGTTGGGGTTTTTTTTTTGTTTGTTTTTTATTTTTTTGGCAGAACAGGCAGCACACTCTATGAGCAAGGGCTTGGAAAGGCAGAATCCTTGGAACACCTCCTGATCAAGGTCCTCCTGGTAGTGCAGCCTGCAGTCCCTGCGTGATGTGGTCAAAAGGAGATGGTAAACCACATGCTGGAAACCTCCCAGTCCCAGGTGCCCACAAAAGCCAAAAATTAAAAGTGTGTATCCTCAATGGATGACCAGCCACTCCTGAGGCCCTGCCTTTCCCTCTGGGGTTTTCCTAACAGCTTTCACAGGCACGGCCAGCTACAACTTAAGCAAAGCTGGCCAGTGATCTAGGAAACTCTTCAATTATAGATGAGCACCAATAAACAGCCAGTGATTTGCTGGAAATTATGAAGTATAAATAATTGAGAAGCAGGGAGTTGGCCCAGAGGTCCCTTCTCTCTTGCTGATTCGTCTTTAATGCATTTCCTTGATGCAGCTCCCTGCTGTGTTCCTAAGGCTGTGGGAGCAGCAGGATAATGGCCCTGGCAGAATATGCTGACCTGCTTGTGCAGAGTTGGAGATATGTGAACATCCACCAGCCTCAAAGGTGCAACTGAGCAAAGGGGTTTTACCCACCCCACTTCCAGTGTGGAAATCAGGGATTTTACCTGAGGATGTAGGGATTCTCCAGGGAACAATGGTCTGGCAGCAGCTTGTGTGGAAGAACTTCACTCTGTGTTTCCTGGTGCTACTAAAGAGGGGATTCCACCAGTGCAGTGCAGGAGCTGCCTGAGGATGCTCTGAGCTGCACTGGGAGAGGAGAGAGTTAACCTGAGATCCTGATCTTCCAGCCTGGATAGCTCTGGTCTGTAGTGACTTTCCAAACAGCTGAGTCCCAAATGAGTCTCAGCTCTTGGGGAGGGCATGAAACCAACCCCAACAGCAGCCCTGAAGCTCAGCAGGACCCAAAGATGACAGCGCTGCAGAGAGATTTCTCCCTAGGTGAACATGGCTTCATCCAGAGCTTCACCCTTAAGGAAAAGGGAAAATCCTTTGGGAAAATGGCCCACAAGAGAGAATGTAATAGAGGGGATAATTCCTTCTGTGCTGCAGGGCCAGAGATAATGAAAAAAGCCAAGGGGATGAACAGCAAGGCCCACAAAGGATACCTCCCCATGCTAATCACAGCTGACTCTAAGGGAATTTCACTGTTAAAATCCATCAGTTAACAGCTGTCTTACATCTTAATGCTGATGCACTTTTAGTCTGTTTAATAAAACTGCAGATGCTGCCACAAACCATATAAAATCTTTCACACTACAAAAATTGAAGTCTCACTGGAGACTGGTAGCAGTGGTTCCCATTCAGTAAGCAAGCACTAGCCCATAAGCACATTTATTCTTCATGAGCTTTAAATGTGTCACTGTTAACTTTAATGAAAATCTTTTGGCTTTTGCACTGAAAATGAAATGCCTGATCTACCTGAGGTGTAAAAGATGGGAACCAGGAAAGAAAGATGCTGGAAGACAGAAAAGAAGGTGCTTCATCAGGAGACTTTTAAAGCTGCTAAGGACACTGGCAATTAAAGCATGGGATGAGTCAGGTCTAACTCAGATGTCTGAACCAAGGTTCAGAGCTAATTCCCCTCTATTTTCTCATAGCCTTGGTAAATGAGCAATTTACCTTCTTATAAAATAAATATTTAAGACTGGGCACATTAAGTGCCCTCTAGACGTGTCAGGTTGTCCCCACTGACTCAAAAGAAATACCATAAAAATGCTCAGTCTGACTTTGAATTTTATCAGGTAAAGGAGGACAGCAAACAGATTATATAAATACTCTTAAGACACTTTTCCAGTTTTAACATGCAGGAGGGCTGAGGTGAATGCTGTGCTGCTCCTTAGCTGTCCATAAAACTCACATCCACTGGGGAAAGGAAGAAAAATTGAAAGAGAAAGAGAGAGAGAGAGAGAGAAAGAGAGAAAGAAAGAAAAGAAAAGAAAGAAAAGGAAAGAAAGAAAAAAAAAAAGAAAAAAAAGAAAGAAAAGAAAGAAAGTAAGTCATATAAAAAGAAGAGAACCAGAAGGCAAGTGGGAGAGAGGCTGGGAATGGTGACTGCTTGTGACACTGAGGTCCACCTAGCAGCAACCCTTTTTTACCAAGGAAAGCTCACCAAAAAACGGGAATTTCAAGACACGCACAAAAGAGGTTGGCATGTAAGGAAACAGGACTTCACAGAAGGTATTTCCATTTATTTGTGGCACAACATTTTTTTATAGGAAAAGGATGCCAATAATTTTAAAACACTCATCACCTCCTTACCCCATCTGCACTGCATGCCCCACACCTTATTGAACAAAGCCAGTGGGGTGAATTTAGCTCTTTACCAGCATTTCTGATTCCAGCAAAGGGAATCCATGCTGCCCCCACAGAGGCAGGAGCGGTCCCTGGCTCCCTCCTGCTCCATGGCAGGGAGGAGCCTGGCAAGCACAGAGCGCTCCCGGTGTGAGGAGGTGGCTGCAGAGCTGGCAGTGTCTCCAAGGCCAGCATCAGGGCAGGATGGGCTGATGAAGTCTGAGTAGATGCCACAGCTCGTAGCTTTTAAGATCTCAGTAAACAGTGTAAAGGGACATGGAACCAGGGCTCAGTATGCAGATTTTGCTCCATTATGTTTTTGAGCTGTTTTTTCTCTTTTCACTCCCAGCTATGGAAGACGCCAAAGCTGTTAAATATCAAGCGTGTATAATGGGAATCCCATAAGCTGGGGGAATGGCCAGGATTCAAGGATATGTCCAGAGCAGAAAAAAAACATATCAGTAAGAAAGGAAAAATAAGAAAGAGAGAAATAAGCATAGAGATGTGGGTGGAGAGGAAAGGGAAGAGGGGGAGAGATCAGGCCCATGACTCCTCATCGGCCATTCTGGTTTTTTAGGTCACAGCTTAACAATACTGCAATGACTTTTATTATTGTTACTGCTCCTATCATTGTTGTTATTAACTATAGCCCTTACCCCTGGTCCTAAGAACCTTTAAATAACACTGATCACTTAATGGCAGGGGTTGCATGTGAGCACACACATTTCAGGGCACAACACGCTCCCCGCCCAGCACCGAGGGAAGGGTCCCTCAGCACCTCACTCTCCTCAGCCTCTCCTACAACCCCTCCACCACAGGAATCTCAGCCTAAACACTGGAAGTGCTCAAGGCCAGGTTGGACAGGGCTTGGAGCTGCCTGGTCCAGTGGAAGGTGTCCCTGCCCATGGTGGGGAGGCTGGAATTAGAAGAGCATCAGGGTCCCTTCCAACCCAAGGCTTTCTGATTCTCTGATGACAAAACGCTTCCAGAAGCTGCACCTTGCACTTGCACACATTTTGTAATCCTGCAACACAACTGGCACCACTGTGGATAGATAAAACAACCAGACAAACAAAAAGAAAAGGTTCTTCCTTTCTCATTCCAGCTTTGTGTGGCAAAAATTATGCAACAGGATGAGGGCAGGGGAAGGAAAAGCCAATTTTATTTCCTCAGCCACTTATCTAGGAAGTATCAGCAAATGCAGCTTTGCTCAAGATTATCAATAGTCAGAAGGAGATCCCTCCTTCTACAACATTTCAGATCCTGCTGGTTTGCCCCCTTTGCACAGGAAAATCTGAGGTGAGGCCGTTGCTGAGCCCCAGGTAAGGCTGAGCTCAACACAGCCCTTATTAAACAAGCCACTGTTGCCCTCCCATCAGCCAGTGTGAAAATCCCACTGGCTGAGGCCGGAGGGGCAGCACCAAGTCATGGTTCTGGAAGTGGCTTAAATCTTGCACAACAACAGAAAGATGAGAAGAAACCACTAAAAAAAGCTGCATCACACCTTACAGCCTCAAATTCATAATGAAGTTTTAGGAGGTAAAAATACACTTTAATGGGAACACAAGGTGCAGATAAATAAACTGAAAAAGGACAGACAACTGTATTTAACAAGTCAATAAGAATAATTCCCTCTTCAAAAATAATTTCTTTCCTTACCTTCTAGAAACTACTCCCCCCATGTCAGGCAAAAGTCTACAAGAAGAAAGAGGATATTCCCCCCCTTCTTTTTAATAAAATAATTCATTTTGCTTCTTCAGACAAGCTGTTATTCATCTTGAACCTGTCCATCCCTCCCACTGGGAGCTCCAGATGGATTTACCAGCTAATCCAGTTAGTAGCTCCTGCCAGCCATGGCATTCCAACATCCCCTGATACAAAGCTGGGGAAAATTGCCTATGTCCGTGTGTCTTTGTGCATCTGTGTGTGTTCAGGCCAGGAAGGAAGAGAGTGACCAAGAAATTACATTAACCCAAAAGCCCATTCCTACTCTCCCAGCTGAGCTAAACTTCCAAGCTGAGTGAAGAAGCTCTATCAGAAGCAGCTAAACAAAGGAAAATTATACTAACAGCAAAGTAGCATCAACCCAGCACTTCTTCTCTGTGCCCCTAAAATTTCTGGTACCGATGTGGTGAGAAATGTCTGCTATCATCAGTATTCTCACAAGACAGAAAATACAGGCAGCCACTGCAGAGGTTCATAGACTTTGACCACCAAGTCTGGGTCTGGTACTATTCAGTGACAGCCCTGGTCCCTTCTGCCCCCTAACCCACAAGCAGTTCTCTTTCCTTCCCTTCAGCTCAGGCAGTTGGTTGTATTGAAAAAAAAATTAAAAATAATATGGGCAAAGATCAGAACTGCTGTTGCCACAACAGTTCAAAGGGACTAAAGTTACAACCAAGGGAAAAACAGCAGGCTGATGCTGCCTGTGCAGTGTTGTACCAGTGCTTTGGCCCACAAGTGCAACTAACATAAAGCTGCTGCTTTAATTGCGACAGTGCAAAGCTGGGGCTATACCTGCAAAAAAGCATCACTTCTCCAGGAAGACTATTTGGATAGCTCTGCCTCCAGATTCTTCCACCTTGACAGCAGGACAAGACTGATGGAGAAGCTGAGGGAGCAAAAGAGGTTTTGGAAGACCACCTAAGGAGCCCAGGTACAGACATGGAGAGGCTGTACGTGCACATCAGTGAGAAAAGCACTTGGAAGTGTCTCCTTGGTGAGTGTGGAGATGTGCTGGAGTGCTTGTGTGCTGTTGCAAGCATTTAGGATTGCTTCCAAAATGGCTCCAGATCACTGGATGAAGCCATCAGCTGCTCAACCCCTGCCACTCCAGGTCACTCCTCCTCCTCCTCGGAGAGCCGCTGCAGCCGGAGCGGGAAGGTACTACAGCGAGAATCACTAAGTGGGAAATGAGCAAGTGTCACGGAACAAAATCAATAGCCTGGAGCCAAAGCTGTTTCTCTGCCTTTCCTGTCTCTGATCTGTGTGTGCGTGTGACTCCAGGGCTTCTTTACCTCCTCCACCCCTTCTTCCCCCGCCGCTGCGCTGCGAACGCTGCGGAGCGCGATAATGAGCGCTGGTGTCCGAGCCACCAGACAGGCCCATCAGTGCAATCAGCGCAAAGCGAGAGACCGGGGCCCGCGGGCTCATCAGGCTGTCCCGGCGCTGGCCAGCCCCCTGCACATGAAGATGCCAATCTCGCCTCTCCTCCAGCCTCCTCCTCCTCTTTGGCAGCCCGGTCTCCTCACCCTCCTCCTCCTGCCACGCTCCCCTGCCGCCCTCCCTCTTCCCTCCACCCCTGCTCAGCACCAGAGGAACGCCAGCCTGGGCCACATCCCAGTCCTTCTCCCTTAACGATTCTGATAGGAAATGCCCAGCAGGCTGAAGCTTTCCTAGAAAAGCAAGGGCAGGTCGGAAGGCATATGGTTGCTGTCCTCTAAGCTCCGGGTGACAAGGTCTGTGATGCTGCATCCTTCCCAGGCGGAAAGGGGAAAAAAAGAGAGAGAGAAAGAGAGAAAAATCGCCTGCTTGGGCTTTGGGAAATCACAAGCTACTCCCTGCGGGGAGTGAACCTCTCCAACCCTGTGCCACACTGCTGGGCACGGATCACACCACACTGGCGTGGCAGAGGCTGGCCTTGTCTTAAAATGAGAACTGAAAAATGGAGAGTTGGAAATAGCTCGGTGGTTTTTAACACACTCCTGGTCCATAACAAATCTCGGGCTGATTCTCCTCCATGACCCAGAATCGCAAGGTTTTAGGCACATTTGCTATTAAAGCTGAAGAGCAAAGAGAGGACAGAAAAATACATTGGTATTTTTCCAACTTCTACTGCTGCCATTGGCAAATGTTTTGCTCAGTTCTACTCCCAAGGTTACTTAAAGCCTGCTGGAACCAGGAGTTCCCCCTGGTTCACTCAGCGAGCTGTGCTGGATGCTTGGGCTGCTCTTCCTGATAAGGGCAGTGTGGTCCCTGGAGAACAAGACTACCCCACCCAGGAGGGTGAAGACTCTTCTTGGACACTCACTCTGGACAGCCAAATCCAGTGGCTGAAAAGCAGCAGGATAATATTTCCTCCAATAACTTTATAGAGTCCATTCCACATCCTCAGCCCTAACCATCTCTGCTATAGGTATGAAGGGAAATCTGCAATTCCAGGTTGTGTTTTGCCCTGAGGTACAGGATCAGTTTAGAATATTACAGTGCAGGACTTTTACAGGGTTGTCTTTCAACAGCAGCACGTTCCCATAAAACACAGAATGGAACAACACATATTTCCTCCTTAAATGAGCACGAGGGCTCTTCTTTCATACAAATTACTTCCCTCAACATATGAATTCACTGATCTCTCTTACTACACCAACATAAGGTTTTTTTCCAAACCATAGACCTCACCTTTAATAATCAATATTTCCTTTCCACTTGCTCAGCTTTCAAGGTCATACATTGAACAGATTAATCACACTTTCAGAACTCTCTTCCTCTCAGGCTGATGCTAGCACTGGCATTATGTGGAATTTGAAGCAAAAACATTCTGAACAGGGCTTGGGTTTGTCTTCCCAATGGAATGTTAGGCCAAGAAAAAGAAAGTGTTGTTTGTCCAGAGTAAAAGGGCAAATAAAATAATTTCCAGGCTCTTAAAGAAGCTATTACATACAGTGAATAAGATGAAAAATTACTTGATGACAGTGGCCTTTTAAAATGCTACTGAGAGCAGTAGCAATGAGCAGTTAGCCAAGGGCTATCTATATCCTGCTACTCCTCCATGTGCTCATAGCTCCTGCTTTAGACAAGTCCATTCTCAATCATGACACTGTATTCATAACACAGAACAATTACCTGTAATCCTACATGCCATCATCTCCACTGATTCCACACAGGAGCTTTTAAAAATATTCCCCTAAATGGGATCCTAGCATGCCCTAACACTGCATTGGAATGCAGGGTGAGCGGTAAGCAAAATGAAACAGATGGAAAGTTTGGAAATTTGTTTTTTGTTATCTTTTAAGGAAAAAAAATGTTTCTGTTTTCATGATGATTCGTGTCCTAGAAGCAGAGAAATGGAAAGAAACACCACCATCCTGGGAAAGCTGTAGCCACAGCACTGCACAAGATTATCTGCTGCTGTTGGGCTTGAGCCAGAACCTTCACACCTGAACTGGAAATCGTTGGTTTGGACAGCACTGGTTCTAGTAGGATAACCCAGGAGCTTGCCAACCAAAAGACCCCTGGTCTGTTCAGCCTCAGTCTAAGGTGGACTTCAGATTGGAATCTTCCAGCTCTGACATGAAACTGAAAGGGGTTTGTACCTGAAAATTATCTGAATGGAGCTCACCCCACTGGAAATCCTCACTGAGATTTCCCTTGTGAGATCTGACATTTTAACAGGCCGACATCTCTCAAGACCTCACTGGCTTCCCAACATGGTTTGGCCTTAAGCATGGAGTTTGAACTTCCAGCCTCACAACTGACTGCTCCACTGTTAACCACCACTATACCTTCACCAGCCCTTCCACCCAAGGATCCCAGAGCAGCCCAGCAATCCCAGAGACAATCATTCCAATCATCCTCAGTCCTGGAGGCAAGTCCAGCTTATTGCCCTGCTGTGGCAGAGAGATACATTACTCAGGGAGCTGACGTGAGCTGGCGAAGGTCAGGCAGTAATGAAGTGGCCGTGGTTTGGAGCAGAACCCAGAAGTCCAATAGCCCAGATCCCCATTTAATCTACTCAACTTGGCTCTAACCAGCTTTTGTTTCAGAAGGAAAAGCAGAAGAGTAACGACTGTGCCTTCCAAAACATCTAAACACAAGTGGGGGTTGGAAAGAAGCGTGTGAGGCTGCCTGACTATTCCAAAGTGGGGAGCACTTCTGTGCTCATTTCTCTTGCCGTGTCACTAAGAATTACAACCTGCCTAAATGACCAAGCACATTGAGAACATGTAACAATAATTAGAGTGTCAGAATTCCCTTCGAGAGCTGAGCGAGATCTTGTTTCCTGGAGCAGCTCAGGGAGAAGAGATTGCAACTACAATTTGCCCATTCTTTGCTAAGCAAAAAATTTGGGATGTATTTCCAATTGCAGCTGAAGGGGCAGACAGGAGCCGCCTGCACAGTGCTCCTGACAGCCATGATGTGTTTGTGACACCACAGCAAGAGCGAGTGACAATAGGTTCTGACATTGCTCCAGAATGGAAACCTCGATTTGTGTCCAGAGCTCTTGGAAAGATGCACAAAACTCAACGTCTCAAATATCTGAATGTTTTTGACCAATGCAGGTCACTGCACCTTCCCTCAGCCTGTCAAGCTTGTGGCTCATTTCATGCCCAGAGTCTCCTGTTCTGATGATTTCTCCCTTTCATGCTCTGCTGGAGAGTGAGGCCATCCCTTGCTGAGGAATTTCAGCTCCCCTTATCCTCAGTGGGAAGCAAGCCCTGTGTCCCTCCCCACATACTCCCTGGAGATGTGGTCCCTGAAAGGCCACCAAAAGAAGCCTTCCAGACATGTGCAGTGTCTTAGCTCTGCGTGTTTCCTGTGCCAGGAAGGGGTTAAAGCCATCAGGGCAACAACAAAAGCAAAGATCCTGAACATCATTTCATGCAAATGACCTTTCAGTGGCTTCCTGTGCTTCACTGTGCTCTTGTCTGCCAGGGCCCTGGGGCCTTCAAAACCTGGGGCTAGATTTTAACTCATCTTCCCTTATCTGCTTGACTGACTGTCAGCCTCGCACATCTCCCTGCTTGTGATGAAGGCCTTAATTAGTGCTTGTCTGTTTACCCTTTTCCTATTGCCACCTCTCTTTTCCTTCCCCTCCTGCTATTGCTCTCCTTTCTCTCTCCCTCTCCCATCACCCTGGGGCTTGTTTGCTTAGCTGGGCATCTCTTGTTTACTCAGTAGGGAGGTTATAATATATGTAAATAAAGTAAGTCCAAAACTCTATAAAAATATATCACATACACGATACAAAAATACCAACACAGAAACATATTTTTGCATTCATAGACATTGCTAAAGCTGGCCTTGCTATTCTCCAACAAACTAAACCCTTTTGTTTTCTTCTGAATTCAATGGCAATAAGGAAACAGAGCTGCTTTTTCCCTTCTCCTTTCTTCAGAGTCTTTATTCCACAAAGAACATGGGCAGTGTTTAGGGATCATCCAGCACCTGCTGATTTGGTGTTTTGGAGCAAACACCACTAAGGTTCAATCACCTGCCTCACCACAACTTCTACCCAGAGAAGGGATTAAAAATGCAAAATTTATTCAGCTTTCATGAGAAGTAGGAATAAGGGAAGAACCGTCTCTTACATCCACTGAAAATAGGATGCGGTGTGCATTCCTACTGGGAAATCTTCACTGTATGGCTTTCCCTGGCACATCCCTCCCTAATAAAAGCTGCTTCTTATCCATAATATGGCTCATAAAATTAATTCTGTAGCTGAATGTTCAGTGAAAGCTCTGCAGGGCTCTCAGGACTGAACTGTGACAGAGTGTACGTGTGATGATCCAAGAGGAGCTATGAGTATCCACTCAAACACATGGAGCAGGAGAGTCCTGTGCTACACCAGAGCTTGCCAAAGGAGTTTCCAGACTTATCAAACACCACAGGAAATAGCAAAGTTCAGGGGCTGCCAAAGAGCAAAGAACAGGAGAGAACAGCTCTCCCATTGGCAGGTAAAAAACCGTTGGTTTTAACAGGGGTAATGTGCTCAGATCAGGAGAGCCAGGGAAAAGGAGCAGAGGACTGAAAAGGAAAGCAGAAAAGGAAGTATGAGGAAAAGTGGGAAGAGAGAAAAAGAGAAAAAAAAAGTTTCTCTCTCTGACAGGGAATTATCAGAATAAGATAATTCTTTTGAGAATAATGCACACACTGCAGTGATGTCTGAGGGAAGGGAGAGGGAAGACACAGACACAGGACAATGACCACAGAAAAAGAGGAAGGAATGTGGAAATGCAGGGATACATGGAGACAGGGCTGGGGGATGGCTGGCAGACAGTCACAGGCCTGGCCAAACACGTCCTGACCCCTCCAGCAGCCAAGTCCTGCACCAGATGCCAGGATGGGACAGGCCAGCGAGGCCAGTGGTCCTCAGGCCATGCAAGTGCTCGCTCCACTCACTGCCAGCTCCCTCCAGCACTGCTGCCTCTCCCTTTCTGGGACTTACTGGGGATTAGAATTCCCAAAACAGATTCAGAGATTAATGAAAGAAGAGTAAGAAGTCAAGGGAAAGAAACAAAGAGCTGATAATGTCTCCTGTAACAGTTGTAGATATTTCTGGGTCATTTCTTGGAGATGTGATATTTTTACACCTACATTTGCTGGTGGATCCACTCCCAGCTACAAACAGCAGTTCATGAGCCAGAGACCCAGGGTCATTTTGAACTGGGTTCAGAGCCATTTCAGGGCCAATTTGCAAGGAAAATGTAAATTTCAGAGAGTGTGCACTCGTTAAGAGGGTGTGTGCAAGCACAGCATTCCCTACCCTTCAGGTGATCAGGATCACCAGCTGCCTGTTGGGGCCTGAGCTCCAAGATCTCAGTTTGTCCTGATCATATCTCCCAAGCCTGCACGTTGCAGGTTTGCATCACTGCAGGGCCATAAACCCCAGTGACACAGCAGGAGAAACACCACACCTCGATCCCAGCAGGAACAGGGGCAGCAGCATGAGCACTGCCTGGGAGCTCCCTCTGCCTTCCAAGGTAAAAGGGATGGGGTTTCCTCACCTCAAACCCCACGTGGGGCAGGACCAACATCCTGTGACCACAAAGGAGAAAGGATGAGTCAGTCCCTCTGCAGGTGCTCCTTCTTGAGCAGGGGGCTTAGGGCACACCTGAAACTAAACAAAACTCAGCAGGAATGAAACACCAGGATCTATTTCACTAACAGATCTGAGTGGCCTGAGAACAGAGCAGAGGGCAAAGGGAGTAGAAAAGGCCTGTTGGTTCCTCCTCTCTGCTCAGCTCCCCTGGAAGCAAAGGAAGCTCTGTGGGATGTTGGATTGAGCAGATCCACACGGGGGTTCTTGTGACACTCCAATTATTGCCTGGGCACAATCTCTTGATGCAGGTCAGGGTCACCAGGAACTGCACTGGCAGTCAATAAAGACTGACTCCAAGAGCTGCTCTTACATCTTTTGCTTTCCAAAAAAATAAAAGTAAATAGGCAATTGCAGATAAAACACAGCATCAAACAAAAGCAGCAAACTCAGACTGATACAGGTAATTAAGAATAGAATTAACAGATGTGGGCATCTACATCATAAAACAAGGCAGCAGTCCTAAAACCCACCATCCTGTCTCCTTGACAGATAATATAATTGTTCTGCCTTTTATTGGGCATCTGCCAATACCTACTACCTCTGAAGCAAATATCAATGGCTTTCTGACCACAAAGCCATTTTTAGTTACCAGGTACTGAAATATAGCCCAGGAATCAGTAATTTCCAAGACAACACACAGCACTCAACCGTAGAGCTCAGTACAATCCTGTCTGGCCCAATCCTGCCTTCTCTTTCTGCAAAAAGTCTGCCAAAAATTTAAAAAAAACAAGAAACCCAAACAAAAACTTTCAGAAATTAAGATTTTGATTACTTGAAGAGCTAGAAAAAACTGTCTCTAGTAAACCACTAGTAAACCTCCTAGAGGGTGCTTATTTAAGTCATACCTTTGACCTTTTATTTCTCCATAGCTCTTGGATGTGATCCATGTAATCCATCCATACTCCCACTTCTTGGCACCCAAGTGCCTCACCTTTATTACCTGAAAAAGTTGCAGCAGGAACTGCTGCAAGCATTTACTGCAAAAGAAGAAAGATGGAGCACAGGAATATTGAGCTGCTATGGAATTTTCCTCTTCCCTTTGACTGCCTCCCTTCCTCATTTAGTGATTCAAAATATACCTTTAACTCCTTGATGTACCTCCTGCTCCTGAGAACCTCGAGGAGTTCTGGGACCTGTTTCATCCTTCCTATGCATTCCTAATGAGTATTCCAGACAAAACAGGAGCATTTCCCTCCCACAATGTTGCTTCCTTCCACAGAGGGTGGATGGGGCTGTATCCCAGGTAAAATGACCCTTACACGACAACCCAAGTGTTTTATATATATTTTATCAAGGTCCTCTTCTTGTTCTAAAATACATGGGAAGATAAAATTGTGTCTCCACAGTTAAAATGCTTCCAAAGCAGACTTTGGTTAAACTGGTCTGGAAGCAGTTTCCATAGGAATCTTCATAATCATAGAAATAAACTCCTTTAACTGCACTGAACCAGAACCTGAAACTGAGAATTACCCAAATCCAGCAACCCTGAGGGAAGGACAGCTTGTCCAATAGAGCTCAAAGGTTTAATTTTTGATATCAACAGTTATGTTTTTACTGGATTTAATATTTACATAATAATAAATATAATACAAACAAATGGAACATTTCCATCTTAGAATTAGAAATTCACTATCCCATAAAAAACCTGAAATAGATTTATTATCAATATGTTTCAACACTGCCAGCATTTACCATTCTGCTACTTGTAAAAATTAAGCATTTAGACCTTTCCTGCTGAAATCTCTCACTGAGACTGACTGCTCCCCAGAGTGTTGGATTTCCACAGAACCCCACATTTTGTCAACAATTTGCTTCACTGCCTTTTCTTTTTCAATGTTTTTTACTTGGGAAAATATTTTTTTCACCCACCTCCTTGTCTGCCATCCCCTCCCTCTCGTGGGAGCTGTTCCAAAGGGAGCCTGCAGTCAAGACACCGAGTTTCTTTTGTTTGCACTCCCATGCCAGCCTTGCTGATGCCATGGCCTGGGCTTTGGGAATGGAGGTTGGGATCCCAGCCAGCTGGCACTGCCTCAGCAGCATTTTCCTTCCTGGAGCCTGGCATACACCACACCAAAAAGACACTCTCCTCTCTTTGGAAGGTTGCAACACTTTGTGGGAAAATCAAATTACTTGATGACATCCCTTTCAAGTTCACAATGGCTCACACTGGAAACTCAATTCAATATTTTCTTCCTGCCACATGCAATCAAGGATCACAAACTGCCTGCTTTGTTTCTGGCTTCTGAGTTTGGTTGGGGATGAAGGGAAGGGGTTTTTTTTGTTGTTGTGTTTTTGATTTTGGTTTTTTTGGGTTTTTTTTGGTAAAATAACAAAACCAAACCAACAACAACAAAGCCCAAAATCAATGAGCCAACAACAGCATAATGTAGGGGAAAAACAGGAGAGGAACAATCCTCTCCTGTTTTTCAGGACAGGAGAGTCTCTCCACATGGACTGACATTCACTGCTATATAAAAGTCCATGCAATAATTACTGTTGGGAAGTCAGCAGTGAGGGCTAAAAGAAATATAAATTCCTTTGGGAAGAAGAATTCTTCCAGCAGCACAGAATCCAGAATCCTGCCTCTGTAAATGGGTCTTCAAGCCAACATTGAATCTGTCCTAGCACATTACTGCCTGTCCAAATCAATCACAGAATGGTTTGGGTTGGAAGGGACATTAAAGCCATCTCATCCCACCCCCTGCCATGGGCAGGGACACCTTCCACTATCCCAGAGCACTCCAAGCGCTTTCAACTTGGCCTTGGACACTTCCAGGGATCCAGGGACAGCCACAAATTCTCTGGGCACCCTGTGCCAGGGCCTCACCCCTTTCACAGGGAATAATTTCTTCTTAATATCTGACCTAAATTTCTCCTTTTTCACTTTGAAGCCATTCCCCCTTGTCCTGTCACTACAGTTCCTGAGGAACAGTCCCTCTCAGACCTCCCTGTAGCCCCTTCAGATCTTGGAAGGTGCTGCGAGATCTCCACACAACCTTCTCCAAGCTGGACAGCACCAGCTGTCTCAGCCTGGTGACAATGTTTTATCAGAGAAACTTCTCTAGATAGCAGCAAGTAAAAATTTGTTTCACACCAGCCTCTAACAAGTATTAGGGAATTAATTTTATATTTGAATCATCAAAGGTAGAATTCAAGAAGTGACAGAGATTGAACTTTCAGTGGCTGTGCAGAGTCTCAGCTGCTTTCTGAATTAAGATTTCCAGTCTGGCATTTGCAGCTGAGAAACAGATCTTAAACAGGAGGGAAGAATGCAGAAAAGACTATAATGATTAAATTCAAATGCCTGGTCTCATGGAAGGTGTCCCAGCAACTGGAGAACAACCCTCATGCAGTGCAAAGATGAGGATGCTCCTGTGCAGGAGCTGCACTCCACTGGTGGCAATTTGTTTGGTGTCGGACTCTTCCAGGGTTATTTTCCTGTTGCCCCCCATGTTGTCCCAGCATTGCAGTGCTAGTGGCTGCAGGCAGAGGAGAGGGAGGAGGAGGGAAAGCTGGCAGTGGATCAGTGGAAGCAGCAGTCCCAGGAGCTCTCGTGGCTGGGTGTGATGCTCTGAGTGCAGCTGACACTGCGGGCGCAGGAGGGCCAGGCTGCTCTCACCCAGCTCTGTCACCCCCTAGAGCAGCAAGTGCCCTATATCTGCACAGAGCCCAGCCAGGGCTCCCAGAGCACCGTGCCAGCCTGAGTCAGGAGGGGCAGCAACACACAAGTCTGACAATGAAAGCAGCTCAGAGAGGGCACTGCACAAACCGACACACACAGCCATTTCCTGAGCACATGGAACTGCTCTGCCAACCTAAAAAAGCCAAAACGGCGAAGGCAGATGGGAGAAACGTGGGATCTCCACCTCTCACCACCAGCCTGCCAGTCTGAGTGCAGGGGTGTCATTAAAAACTGTGGCTGTGACTAAAATCACTGCTGTCTGCTGGCTCCAGTGAGATCTCTGCTGCCTCTCATTCCCAGGGCATAACCGGCCCGTGCAGAATAAAACCATGATTGCAATCCTGAACCCTGCCTCAAGTGAAGGTCAAATGGAGAGTGGAACAAGGACTGGCTGTCCTCCCCAGAGCAAAGCTATGACAGAAAGAAAAAGACTAATAAAGACAAAAAGAAAAAATGCCCAAGGAAAAAACAGGGAGAGATCCCAGGTAGGAAGGCACAGCTGTGAAAGAGGGCTGCAACTGTCAGATGGGCCTAAACCTACAGTAACTGGTTTTTAATTCCCACTAAAAGGAGTTCTACAAATCCCAAGTGATTCTCTAAGCCTCAAATTTACTGGAGAAATATTTAATTGACTAGCAGCTACTGGAATAAGAGAGTCAGAAAACATAAACTGTGTTTAGGAACTCCATCAATAATAAAATCTATATAAATGTTTTTCACTTCATCCTGTCAGGATGTAGCCAGTGACTGTATTTAGGAATAAGTAAATAATTTCCTTGGTAATTTTGCTGTAACTGAATAAAATTCAATGAAAATAATTCCATTGAATTGCCTTAAATATAGAGGCTGTGAAACACAGAAATACTGCCAGGTCAGGGTAGATGCTCAGCACTTTGCAGGTTCTGAACTCACCTACTCCTCTTAAATGTGATTTTTAACCATGCTCATTTTAGGTTATATTCCTTTAAAGCTTCAGTTAAAAGAGCAGCTGCCAGATTTAATCCTCTTGGCTCTTCTTCTATTAAGTTGTATACAGATATATTTGTCATTTAACCCCATATAATAATATAATTCTCATCACTCCTAGTCTAGAGTTTTCTCTAAGGAACTACAGTAGATGTTAAATATCCCAAAGGATATACATCCTACACAGAAAATTCCTGATCTGATTCTGATATAAAATAATCAAGATTCAAGTGCTGATATCAGGAATTGCTACTTCAACATTTATCTCCTATAACGCTGCAACATTCTGCAATTAGATTTTGCTGCCTTCATGTTTGCTGTCTAGAGTAATGCTGGAAGGTAGCAATGAAAAATGAAGACAGAAAACTGAAATTAAGCCAATTTAGAGCAAATACAGAGAAAAGTTCTGGGTATTAATGTGGTGCAAGACACTTTAATTACCTGCTTCAAGTGTGTCAATGCAGACTAACCCACCTGAATCCCTACTCCAACAACACAGGTGGCCTAATGCCATGCTCATCTCCAAATACCTGAAGTTCTTAATTAACACTGTTATTTGGGAGAGCTGCCTGTTCAAACCCCAAGGAAATGTCCTTATTGTCCTCATTTTCTCTCAAACAGAGCATCCCAAGAGCCCAGTCCACCAGACATTGTTACCTTCAACCTCCAGTGCAAGGCCATCTCCTCCCTAGAGCAGAGTGCCTGCAACAAGTCAATGTCCCTCTGACTCCACGGGGGCTGCACTTCTCTGTGCCTAAAACTGGCCAGATCAAGGCTCCTGAGCCAATTACATTTGGCTGGGCTTGTGCAGACCAACTGTGCTGCCTTTTCTGAGACGGTCTGGACTCCACCCCACAGCCCTAACCCCGAGAACAGGGAGGTGCAGGACTAAATTCACCCCAAGACTGAGGCATTTGCTCAGCACTAGAAGTCTAGGTCAAACACAGAGCAGAACTGCCTGCTGCCTCATTTAAATATTCAGTGAACACTGCAAAGATTAACATTTCCTCTCTTGAATATCTAAATATTTGCCCACAATCCCCCTGCTAATGAGCAAAGACAAGTGCTGGTAAGTGGCAAGCAGCATCAAGCCTCGAGTCAATCAAACGCTCCAACGGGCCCTTCAGCACCACCACAAGGCCCAGCGAGTGACATTCGGAGCTGGTGGCTTGCAAATGGCCCTTCTCTCCTGCTAACTCTCCCCCCACCACGCATCCACACACATTCCTCCCTCTCCTTCCCTCTCCACCCCCTTTTCCGCTCCATGACCCACTCGGGGGCATAAAAAGCTGGTACTGAGAAACCTGCCAACTGCTTTAGACTTTGGAACACGAGCTGGGCTCTTGTCAGCTCTAAGCCTGCCACACAATGGAAAACATTACACATTTCTCTCGCTAACGACCGCACTGCTCATTTACATGTCTTAGGCAAACACCAACAAGGTCGCAGCCAGAAAAGTGCGGTCAGGAGCGCTACTGCTCCTGGCAAGAGGTTGGTGCCTGCAAAAGGGCTTCACGGGAAGCTCTTTAAACACCTTGGAACATGTGCTAAGCTGCTGAAGTATGAGGTGTGGTGACAGCAAGGTGTTGAAACAGGGCTTTTAAAAGCTGCCAGTCATAATTAACACGTCTCTGCAGAGCGCTGGCAACGGAGCAAAGCCAACACCCAGAGCATCTTCTTGGAGGGTGGGTGGGGAGAGCAGAAGAGAAAAGGGAGCAGGTGTGGAGAAGACAAAGGAGGGCTATGGAATCATCCACAGGGGGTTTTCCCTCTTGGCCTCACACTCAGGAATTGCTGTCCTTGCTTCTCAAGGGGGTGATGAGGTTGTGGCTCTTCAGGAGCTCCTCTGCCACATGCCTGGACACCTGCATGATCAGCTGTCCCTGCTGGCCTTCTCTGGGAGTTTCTGACTGTCCTTGTCCTTGCTACTGTGGGGATCAGGTATTCCTACCACTAGTGGGGTTTGGGAAGCAGCCACCCCAACCCAAGGCACTGCAGAGCAGGGAGGGAGAACCCACCACCAGCCACTTGATGGAGATCCAGAGTAAGAGCCACGTTCAGAGTTCCTGTTCTCCTGTTACTCCTGGGCCCCCTGCAAAGAGGCACAATCCCAATTTTGCAATAATATCACCTTGTCTGAATGTTGTACTTACTATCTTTGACAAAATTTTTATTTGTAATTTTTCCAGTTGCATGTTCATCCTAGCATTAGTGCAAACTTTAAAAGAAAATGTTTATGACTTTTCTTGTCCGGCTACTTTATAGAAGATCCAAATCACTACCACAGACCAAATCTTGAGCAAAACAGCACAAGCCCTGATCTCTTCCCCAAAATTAAGTTCTTTTCTCAATAGTATCCAGCACTATAACATAGCTGGATAGGAAAGTTTGTGTGAATTAGAAGAAAACAGCCCTACTGAAATATAGCTCAATCTCCTACAGTCTAAAACTGTATCACGCATCAAAATCTTAAATATTTATTTGAAATTATGCACCCTAGTTATTCCATATTCTAAATCTGTGCACCAGAGAGGCTGTAATTGTAATGGATTTAATAAAAGCTATCATATTCCATAATTCAGAAGGAAAGATTATGCAGAGCCCTGAGATGTAACTAAGAATAGCTAAGTTTCTTTTTGTTGGTGATTGTTCTAAGAACTAAAAGAAAAAATTCATACATTTCTCTGGTGCTCCTTCTTCTGTCTGAAGTACTCAAGAACCACCATGTCCCACCGAGGTGCAAAATATTCTGTACCACTCTTTTATGAGCTTCGTTATTTCATTAACCCATAACAAGCACAACATTTCTCAATATCTTGCAATTTTTATCCCCAGGTTTCCAGAAGCAAAGTGAATCCCTATGCAAATGCAACTGCCCCTAAAAATCCCACCTTCTGTGGGATGATGTCACAACTTTGAGGCCCACAGTCCAGTCTTGGACAAACCTAATCGAGGGGCAGAGGTTTCAAATGAGTTTCCAATGAAGGAGAGGCATTGAAAACTCAGAAGTTTCCCTGGCAGGAGCAGCAGCAGGACCCAAAAGCTCCAAATAAAACATTCCATGCCTTGTCCTGGTTAGTGGAGGCACAGCAAGGACAGGAATGTCATCAGCTAACTGGGTTGTAAGACACAAGATACAAGTCCATGGGGACACCAGGCTTCATTAAACCTGCTGCTCATGGAAAAACTTCTTTCTTTACTCCTTTGCTTTCCTATCCATACAGACTAAGTAAAACTGAAGCACTAAAAGATCAAAAGCACTGTATTTTTAAAGTGCTTTTGAGGTCTAGGTACTGAATTACCTTTCAGAAAAGTCTAAGTAGAAGTGACTTGCATAAAGATAGCAAATAAATTCTTGAATCATGTCTTTCAGTATCCAGATTTTTAGCAAAACCACTAAAAATGCTCTGTTAATTCTTATCTTACCTGTGGATAATCATTACCGGAGAAGAAAGGAGACAATAAAAATAATTAATACAAAAAAGTGAAGCCTCTTCTTCACTTTGGAAGGGGAGCCAGGGAGATGAAAACTGACATCCAACTTTCTCCTTCTGCTGCTGTTTCTCCTACACTTGCCCACACTTACACACACCCTGTAAACAGCTTCATCAGGTTGATGGATACGTGCCACACCTGTTCCCAGCCCCCTTTAGGGAGGTTTTCCTCACTCACCTTCAAGGCAGGGGCTGTGCCTTCATTTTGTGTCTGGAGTCCTCAGCACAATGAGACTAGGCCTTTAGGCACTATAATGACAATAAATAATCATAATTCAGGAGTGGGATGCTTTCAAATCCCAGACTCACATTCTTCTGAGCTTCCCAGCATACATAAACACCCCCCCTGCACCCTTCTCCCTTTGTGAATGTGACCTCTGCTCCTCTTTAGAGCTGAAACCCTCTGTTCCTGCAGGCTCCTGTTCAGAGCGGGATTCCCCGGAAAGCCCAGTAGGCCAGGTGGGATGGGATGGCCATTAATCTGTTCACACCTTGTCAACAAGGGGCCTGATCTGAACACATCCTCCTTTAGCTTTAGGAAATTCCCACTGAGGATGGCACAGGAAAATGAGGAGAAGCTGTGCAGAGCTGAGGAGACAGCAAGGAACGCTAGAGAGTGCAGGACACAGCTCATTAAAATCCTGGGACATGGCATGACCAAGAGGAGTTGTCCACTGCCCTTAGATTTGGGCCACACTAAGCACTTGGAAGGTGTTGATAGTGAGTCCCAGAAGAACCACAATGTCCTTTATATCTGCAGAGGGAGATGACAAACCCCAATGACTTTGATAAGACTATGCCCTGTAAATGCACAACTGGAGCTGTTTCAGCAATGCCTCCACTGCACCCTGCAAATCCTCTCCTCTCTCCCCATAATTCCAGCACTATTCTTTCCCCTCTCTGCTCTTTTCCCTCTGTTAAAACTAATGGTTTTACCACATGTTGGAAGGCAGCAAAAGGAAGCGGTGAAGTGACAAATGGGAATGTTCATGCTTTAATTTATTATGACAATCGTGCCCGGGTCCACAAAGTAAACTGAGTCAACAGAGAAGGACTTTGTGCCAAGTTATTTATCCACTTCACTAACTGGGGGATCTTTTTTTTTCCCCTAGCTAGCCATGAGACTGGTTAAACTCATCAACTTTATTGATGAGCAGAAGCAGCAGGGAATTTTCTCACAAAATATGTTGCTCTTGACAAACTTAGGTTCATCCAAACCAAAACCTTTTTTTCTAGGAATGGTTTAGTGTCACTAAATTTCCAGACACTAGGGAAAAAAAGAAAAAAAAAAGTGTGGAAGAAAAAAATCTCAACTAAGCAAAACATGCTGCTTGAACAGTCACTGAACATTTGCTTTCTGTTCAAATGAGCTTTCTCTGCTGTTTAATTAAATTTTGAAATGTTTCATTTTGATTCTTCCTCTTTTTCTCAGCTTTACATAGAGATACAAAACAAAACATTTAAACCAAGCAAAACTTAACATTTTTTCCTCTTAACCTGTCAGCACATAACATTTTTCAGGATTTTTCACTCCAGCTTGGCACAAGGCAGTTTTCCAGCATCTCCAAATTTCCCATCCAACCACATTGAGGAATGCATCCCATTAACCCCAGTTACACAGGGCTGGCCAGGATGACTGGTGGACAAACTGGTCCAAACCCTCGACTGTTCCTCTTTTCAGGAAGGCCATGAGACCAAATCCTGCCCAACCCACCAGAGCAGAACACAGCACTCATTCCTCAGTGTCCTTGTCTCCTTTATTTTTCAAACCATATGAAGTCATTTCAGGGGAGGCCACGGTTCAGCTCATGTTCTGTACCCAACTGTGACAATGTCTAGGAAAGACCTGTTATCAGGACAAACAACAATTGTATTTTCAGGTTTCAGAGGTAGAAGAAGTTCCTTTGGATTTAACTGTTTTAACGAGGAATTTGGGGGTTTTTTCCCACTTTACCCATGTTTTTTTTTCCTGATTATTACAGTCAAAACAAACTCAGGGGGTATTCCCAGGAGCATTATATTCAATGGGGGCATGGAATGACTTTTTCTGGTACAGGTAACTTCTCAACTAACTACAGATCTAATTTTCAGCTAGTGCATGTCAAAGGGCAAAGTAGAGAAGAGTGGATAAATCCCACCAGAGATTAAAAAATGCTGAAGACCTTTAGAAAACAAACCTTCCACACACAGAGAGGTTGAAAGAAAAGTGCTCCTGCACATGGAATACGTGCCCTGCAGCCTTCCCCTCCCACCCCGAGCAGGGCCCTGCATGACACCCCTGTAAAACACGGCCGAGTCTTTCACACCGAATCACATTCCAACCCCATGACACAGCCTCCAAAGCAGCGTTTTAACCTGCTGGGCAAAACAAGCAGGCATTGTTTGCTCTGGAACTGGAACATGCCCACATCCGGGTGGACACAGGACTTCCCCACACACATCACACCCCAGAGAGGACAACGGGCTCTGATCCCTATCAGTCACCAGCACCAGAGTAGCCAATGCAGACTCCAAGTCCCCAGATGATTTCCGTGCTCTCCCAGGGTATTTTTCAGAGGTTACAAACATTTCTGTTGTGAAGCCCTTCCTTGCTAGGCTGCATCAACTGCTGAGCCCACCTGCAGTGCCTCTAAGTGCCCTGAGTGGGATGTCTGAAGGGCTGATCCACAGATATGTGCAGCTCCGGTGGGTTTTGGTTCTTCAATAAACAAATCTTGGCTAATTGGCCTCAAATCATAATTCCTCAACACCCAGGACAGAGAGCACTGTGGTGTTCACAGTGAGCAATTTGCCCATAACAGGGTTCCAAACCTGAGTGAACCCTCCTGAGCTCAACTCCTACTCATTTTTACTCCAGTGACATTCCCCCAGGTTTTATGTGGCATTAAGAACATGGTGTTTTACCAGTGTGTGTGGAGATCCCCTCACTGCCCCTGGGCTGAAACAAAGCCAAGCCAAGTTCCAGGGAGAACCTCCATGGTCCTGCCATGCACACATCTCTGTTATCTTGTCTCCAGTGGAAGGGCCATGGTTTGCATTTGTTGCAGTTGTGTTTCAGACAGGCTGCACAATCAGGCAAACACCACTCAGACCATATTTTCAAACTTTACATCTGTGACAGTTGGAAATCTGGGGGTGTCTGTGAGAAGAGAAGGAAAGTGAGGTTGACCTCTGAGATTAGAGGTTAAGTATATTCCATTGCTGTTGGATCACTACAGGTGAGACGATAAAATTCATCCCATTTTATCATAAATGGAAAGAAACTGGCATTTCCAGACCATCTGACCTGTTTTGGATGTCTCCTTCAAGGTAAATTGCCTCAGCAATGTCTTTTCACTGTTGCTGGTGAGGTTGGCCCAGATGAGACACGACAGGCTGTTGAGCAAAGCTGGGCAGCTGAAACCCAGCCAGGTGTGAGTGCCTTGGTGTGATGATGCTCCAGTTGGGGCTACAGCTCCTTCTCAGCATCCTCACACAACCCCAGAGCTACAGCCTCAGAAACAGTCCAGGGCTGCTGTTTAGTACAGCCCTAAAACATTTGGGGTTTTCCTCCATCTCTGCAAAACACATGTGCCATTGCCTCCCAACAGATTTGTTTTGGGAATGTTGTGATGTAAGAGGTTTGATCTGTGAGGGATTAAGATGAGGAATAATGGGGAAGCAGATTATACAAGTAGTAATGGCCACACTAGGGAACCAGGCATACCCCCGTGACAACTCCTTTATTCCAAAATAAGGGCCTTTCTCAGTCTCCTTTCATTACTTCTGTAACTTGCTGTCTTCTGGAAGGGATGCTGGACTTCATCCAGTCAGTTCATCTGCAGCCCAACCTAAGGAGCTGCTTCTCTGGCACATACACCAAATGGCAAAGTTTACCTTTGCTGCAACATCCTTCAAGTTGCAGCTCATGGTGAAAAAGCAAATCACTGCAATAAGATTTTCTTCTCTCCAATAACACTAAGGAGTTATAGTTCATAACTTCCAACTGACTTCACCGTACAGCCAAGCGTTCCTAATGAATTCCCCTAATGATCATGCCCTAATGTTTGACTTCATTATGTCACTTTTGCAATAGCTAAAGTACAGAAGAATGTGTCTTTCTTTCAGTAAAAATCACTCAACACTCTCCCTCCTCTTTAAGTGTATGAAAGTGTCGGCCCTGGGGAAGACCCCTCCTTCCCATCCCCTGCCAGAAGGAAGTGACCTAGAGAACAATGTTCCAGAGGAGGGGCTGCCAACTGGTCTTGCCCAAGCCTTTTCCCAAAAGGTTTCTTTTCTTCACATATCCTAAACAATACCC
This sequence comes from Agelaius phoeniceus, assembly GCF_051311805.1. Classification (NCBI taxonomy): domain Eukaryota; kingdom Metazoa; phylum Chordata; class Aves; order Passeriformes; family Icteridae; genus Agelaius; species Agelaius phoeniceus. The sequence goes on along the minus strand of NC_135282.1, from coordinate 9,264,714 downwards.
CTCACATATACCAGATGATACCCCAGGAAACTTGGCTCCTCCTGTCCTTGCCTTTCCATCAGGGATGATGCAGAAATGCATTCCTAGCTATTTCCAGCTTGGAAGTGCTGAGGTAGAAAAGCTTGAGGCACTTAAAGAGTTTCTTAAGAAAAAAAAAAAAAGGAAAAGAAAAAGAAGAAAAGAAAAAAATACCATTGTAGGGTTGAGAGACTCAGAATTAAAGATGCTCCTGACATTTTTTCCTGTGCATTACTCAGCCCAATCTGTTTAATGGGTCTTCATCAGAGATTGTGATTGCTGATTCAGGCTGGCGACATCATTCAATTGGACATGGCTTTGAAGCAGAAGAATAATTATTTCCCATCTTCCAAAAGACCATTTAATTCATGCTCCCCAATCTCTGGGAACAGATAACCCGCAGCCCTTTTAGTTCATTAACTCTCTGGGGCTGTCATCAAAGGATTGTCAGCTGCTCAGGAATTTGGAGAAGTGGCTGAAGGCTGCAGTGCCCCTTTTAGCCATGGACTCAGCATCTCCTGCCAGGGATACTGCAACATGCAAACAGCTTCCCAGAAAGGAGAAGAGAAAAAAGGGAGAGACACATGATTTTTACTGCCTCTCCATCTTCTCCCAGACCAGGATCAAGGCAGTGCAACCCAGCAGCTGCTGTGCTGAGGAGAACTCAATGCCACAGAGAGAGAAACCAAAACCAGGCACCAACAAGGCCCTGGGGAAGGCAGGGGGGATGACCAGCAGGAGCAATTGCTGTGCTGGTGTTTGGGATTCAGCAGGACTGGCTCAGTGGAAGGATGACACCATGGCTCACAGGGAAATCCAGAATCTAGGCCATGGAATCACAGCAGGGGAGCTATCAGAGCCATCTGCACCAAATCCAGACGTCAAGTGAAATTTAGCAGAAGATTATTTTCTTATTTCCTTTCTCCTCTTCACAAATATCTGGATGCTTTGAAAAAAAAAGGAAGACAAATAAGTGAAAATCCTGTTTGAATACAAGAGCAGAGGTTAGTTCTAGGAGGAGCCAACAGATACAAACCCAGCTCTTATTATGTGTTTTTCAAGACTAGATTTAAAAACACTCTGCAAAGGAGGCAAGTGCCATCCTTCCACCTTTGTGAAACAGGGGACTGAAGCTTTAAATGATGGGAAAGTACAAACCCAGTCAAGGCCTAATGGCAGATGGGGACACACTTGTGTGTCCTGCACCCTCATCAACATCTGTCTCTGCCCTCTGACACCTCCATCCCAGAAACTTTGAGTCCTGAGTGCACTTGGAGCTTTTTATGTAAGATGGGAAATGAACAGGCATTGCAGAGCAAAAGCTCCACCTCTAGCAGAGTCTGAGTGGAAAGAATTTAGCTAAGAGGCTTCAGTAAATCAGCCCAAGCCTCCTTTCCTCAGTTTGTATTATTTATCTCCCTATCCCCTTGACCACACTAAATTCTGAAAGGCATCTTGGCAGTATGCAAACACAGAGGGGAGTTTATTGAAAGTACTAAACATGTTCTAATTGTTTTCTTCTGCACTACTCTGCTAAAACTCACTCTGCTGTGAGCGGAAGCCGAGTTGGACAATTACTGGGGCACTTGAAGCAATCATGCCCTTGATATATGGGAAGTGGGGAAGTTTAGCAGAGCGAGGACCTCTTCAATTCCTATCTTTGCTTTGCAACCGTTTTGCCAGTCAAAAAAGACATTGTCTCACTTCTCCAGCAGCAGCAGAACACAATAACCTTGTGTCCCTAATCACAGGATACCGTGAGGTTCACTTGAACAATACTCACTAAAAAGCTTTGAAAATGATAAAGTGCTATATAAATATTCAGTTGGACTGCAATTAAATTTTTGGCATGTGGTTTACATGTAAGTGCAGAAATACCATCAATAAAAGTCAATACACTCTGTTCCCCCTTTCTCTCTCTCTGCCTTTCCTTTGCTATTCCCCAGATCTCTGTCAGTGTTCACTGAATTTTCATAAGGGAAAAAATTACTTCCTAAAATGTTCAAAAGCTTTCCCTTGGTTTGTTATTAGAGCAATTATCTAGCATAACACAGTGAAATAGCACAAAGTATTCTAATGGGAAACAAATGTGCCAAAGAAGTGACCAAACTTGGAATCTTTATTGAAAAATGAGGGGAAAGCGATTAGTTGAAGAGGCAGCAACGGAAAGATTTTCCACCTGGCCTTGGGCAACACATCAAACAGAGCTCAAAAGGGTGCTATTTATAATTGTTGTCTGGCTGTCTATGGAGCCCTGTCTGTCTGTCTGTCTGTCAGAATAGGCCCTTTTCTCTCCTCTCCTCTGCCACGTGTCCCATCCCTGCTGTGTTTATGCAGTGCAGGAAGGATGCTGCTCTCAGCCCTCTGCACTCCAGAACAGCTCCATGGGGTTCAGGGGAGGTAGAGGGGTGTAAGCAAGCACAAAACACTGCCCCTCACACAGTGGTCTCTTTTCCCCACATTTCCATGTGGGGAATCTGTACTCTTCTCCTGGAGTACAGAGGCTTTGGGGCTGTTTGTGTTACTGCAGAAGGAGACACGGCAGAGTGAGGGCTCACTGAATCCCAGATAATGGACAATACCTTGTCTGGTCATTTCCTTAAAACAAAATCAGTTTAAAGCGGAGACAAAAATGTAGCCAGATCAAAAAGATCCAACTTCACCTCCACTTCACTGTGACATAAACACCTATGCAACTTGCAGGTCAAAGGCCCATCAATCTCAGCAAGTTTCCTTTGGTGTAATTCAAGAAGCAAAGACATTTTACAAGTACTATGATGATTTATAAGCACATCCAGAAAATTTTAGGACCTCTGGTATAACAGACAAAGGATGAAAAAGACTCATAACAGCAATTTCTCACTACTCACTAATACTCATTTTACACTCTCCTTTAACTGTTTCACTTAATTTAAATTGAGGAATTTTAAAAACCAACTGAGAATCTAAATCCTCAGCTAGGAATCAGAAATAATTCTGATTTCTCATAGCCTTTGGAATGATAATATTTTACAGCAGCTGAGAAACCGCTTTTCTTGTGAGAGATAATAAACCTCACAAAACAAACACAAATAGACCAGCAACTGAAAAGAGGGTCTGAATGAGTAGTGAGCAAACACCACTATGGGCTAAAATTCACTCCCATAAGATATCCAGGAAATAAAAGCAAGGAGAACATTTCTATCTGAATAGAAAACAGAGTTGTTAAGTGATGGAGCTGTGAAAAACAGTGGGCAGTACATTGGCAAGGAGCACCACTCTCAGCAAAAGATTTGGCCCTGCTCAGAGACCCCCAGAGGCACACAACCCCCTCGGGCATGCCACAGCTTCATTAACCAAAACAGCCACTTTTGAAGTTCAGGCATGAAAAATAAAGCCTGATTTTATCTCTGCTAGATTCCATTTGCCCAAAGATGCCCAAACCTCAAAAGGGGTCAGATGTTCAGTACAGATAATCACACAAAGTTTGGGTGTGTAGTTGAAGTCTATCCAAATTCTCCCAGGCTCTTGAGGATGAAGGATGGGAAACCTCGTGAGAAGAGTTAAGAGACACCAACAGAAGCTTTCTGGTACATTCTGCTTTCACTCTGATCATAAATACTGCAAGAGCAACCTTCGCTGTGGTATTTTAATGTTTCCAATCTCCAAGTTCCCTCAGCTCTACTTAGGACAATGCATTTCTAAGTGCCCACGCTCTGCAGGTGAAATTCCATGCCTCTGTTGGAGAGCACAGTGCAGCAGGAAGCATCTCTCCCCTCCCTCACTCCATTTCCCACACAATCCCAGTGACTCAGGGATCACAGAGTATCTCAAGTTGGTAGAGACCCATAAGCATCACCAAGTGCAGCTCCTTGCTCCTCACAGGACCACCTAAAGCTAAAGCTGGCTAAGAGCATTGTCCAGACAGTCCTTGAGACTTAGTGCTGTGATCACTTCCCTCAGGAGCCTGTTCCAGTGGCTGACCAGCCCCTGGGTGAAGGACCTTTCCCTTCTGCCTTATCTGAGATTCCCTTGATGTAGGTTCATTCCAGCTCCTCATGTCCAGTCACAGGGGTGACATTGTGTCTATGCCACTGTGAGGAGTAGGACATCAAGACCAAAACCCATCTTGATGCTTGTGATCATAGTCCTCTGCCCATTTTGGTGCCAATTTAAGTATTTGAAGACAAAAACCTGGAATCAATCTCTGACCTCACAGAATCACTCTCCGAATAACATGGCTGCAGAAGAGAATCCAGGGGTCAAGAAATCTGGAAAAGAATCATTCACAATCTTCTTTCAGCTACAGGCCAAAACTTGTTTTTGTGAGTATCCTCCAGCTCCTTTACTCCTTCCTTTATTGACACACCCTAAGGCCTTCTCCTTTCCCCAAAACCAACCTCAGCAGCCCCCAGCTATATCTCACACTCTGGAACATTCACATATTCATGCCTGGCACTGAAGGGTGACTGCACAGGCAGAGCTTGCCAGGAGACAATGGCTTTATTTTCTCTTCTCCTGACAGAGTTCATTATGGGATGGAATACGTTGTGTGAAGCAGAACAAATGTCAGCAGCACACACCCCAGTGGAAACTATAAATCTTGAACACATCATCTGGATTCTTAATTCCAGTTGCAGGAAAGCAGCTCTGGCTGTGTAACTGGCTGAGATGCTCACATTGCCTTAATCAGCCTTCTGACCACTGTGTGTGCTCAGAGAAATGGTTCTACATCAAAAAAAGCACCTTTCTAGCTTTCAGAATTATTTTGGAATGAATGAGATCAGTCACAAAGGTGCTGTAGGTCTCCAGAGCAGGAGAAATGCTGTGAGAACAGCCCAGCTACTGCCATGACCAGTGTGGATTTGTTCTGTAATGTGGAACAGCTACTCCCTGCTTTCCTGGTCATCTACTGCTCAGGGCAAAACTTTCTTCTCATATTTCCCCTGACAGATCCACCTTTTATAAGGCCATCACTTGTGTGACCTTACAGGTCTCCCCAGTGCTGCTCTAGTGAAGGAACATTCAGTAAGAGTGACCCTGGGTCCCTGTACATGAGCACACCTCACAGAAGGCAGGAAACTGCATTGGGGTCCAAGCTCCACCAGAGCTTTGGTTTGCTGAGCAACTGCAGCTTCTGTTTTCCTTCAGACTCTCCCTTTTCTCCTGGTCTATTGAGACTGCAAGCTCTGTAGGACAAGAAAAATGTTTCCCAGAGTGTTTACTCAGCAGCCAGGCTCCATGGAGGCAGGGCCTGGAGTCCCCAGGAACACAGAGAACTGTTATCTCACCAAGCTGTCCTCAACCTGCTGGGGACAGTGATTTACTGTCTGCAAGGGAGGTTCTGCTAGAGTGCACAGCTCTGAACTGACTTCACACAGAGCCATTACCTCATGTGCTGGGCCCTAACTAGATCAGGAGTGCAGACAGCAAACTATAAGTAGCTCAATAACTAAATAAATAAAGGAGCAATATTTCAGTCACCTTAAATGTTTGTCTTTAGAGGAAACCTCCAGCTTCCTCTCCTGTTTGGGGCCATGAGAAGGAATAGCAAATATCTATATTTTAGAGTTATTCATTGTGGCGTTTTTGGTATGTTGAATGTACCTGATAACTTCTATGCCTGGCTCTCAAAGCACACTCCAGGCATTCACAAACATGTTCCCACCACTTCCACAAATGAAAGTTTCATCTTTGCTCCCAGCACGTGTGTTTAAATGGAACTGTCACAGAATGTGCATGGAAATGGAGATGAAAATTGGGAGTCACCTCTGTGCTCTTTGCCAAATCAGAAGCTGGTAGTAACTACTTAGTTAATACCAGGCCTTAACTTAGGAAATCAGGGAAACAATTAGCTCAGTTAATCAACTCTCTATGAGTAATTCCTGTAGAGTGTCTCCTCCTGAAAGGCACAGAAAAGGCCAGAAAGTTCCAACAATGCCATGACAAGATAAGGGAACTGTCACAATGCTGCCTCCAGCAACAAATCCACTTTAGCCACACTTTCCCAAGGCACAGTGCTGTGGGCAGAACACAGACTGAGGAAAAATAACCAGGGAGTGAGGAGAAGGACAATTTCTTCCCAACTGAACACAAAGACTCTGCCATGAATATCTATCAGCTAACAAGCCTAGGGAGAAGAGCAGAAACAGGCTCCTAAAATGAGAGACATGCAGAGAAGGCACAGCAGTTCCATTGGTTTTCCAGCATGCACCCAAAATGTTCTCACTGCTTTTCCTCCTTTCCCTCCATGCTGCAACCACTGAAGAGCTCACAAAGAGTGGCTCACTGGGAAGTGTCTGCCTTTGGGATGCTACAGTTTTTCCCTCCTCCTTTTCCCCCATTTATTTCACAGATAAACTTCTAACAGAAATACATAAAGAGAATGGGCCCTCCCAGGAAACCAGTGAGACCAGTATGGAATGAGAGCTGCAGGCAGAGCAGAGAGCTGCCTGCACACAGCCCTCCCCAGCCACACTCCCAGCAGCAGCAATCCTGCTCCTTCCATCTCTGATGGAAATGAACCCTGCTGGGTTACACAAACACACGGAGCTCAGAAGATGTCACAAGTCTGACCTCTGCCTTCCTTTGCTGGATTTCTCAGCGTTTGACGCTGGCTGTCGAACAGAATAAATGACGGGATGCACAGAGAGCAACATCAATGAGCCCAAAGGAATTCTGGCCAGACACAGAAGACAACAAAAGCCTGTGGAAATGATCTAAGGATATCACTTGGCAACCTTACGATTATTGTCTTGTTTTGTATGTATTGGGTTTGAAAAGCTGATAATTGTTCTCGTGTGCCAGTGGAGATTAGAAGACCATTTGTGTTGGTATCAAAGGAGACAAAATCTTTTTCCACCCTCTCCAAGAAGAGCAGCAACATCATCTTTCTACCAGGCAATGTCTCTTCTTGTGAGACTCCAGTAAAACAATGGTGTTTTATCAGTGATGAATTTGGTTCATTGTTTTCATGGGATTAATGCCAAAATGAGGATAACTGTGCTGCTATTGTTTGCATCTCTGGTGTGAGCTGTAAGGTAAATAATGCCCCAGCATGGTCTCCCTCCAGACAAACATCTGGATTTCTACTGATTGCAATTTAGCTGCATAGACAATGAAGACATTATTGTTGCAAAAAGCATTAGAGGCTTCTATAGCACTGGCCACATTCAACTGACCTTGGGCAGAACCAACTCTAAAAGGTGGTTTTAGTGCACACAGAAAAAAAATTGAGAGAGGCACCTCATCAGTGCTACTTTTTATGCCACTTACTGGGGAGAAGTTCTGCTACATCAGCTACCAGACAGTTCTATAGGATTCGTGGTGAATGCAGCCAGTCCCCGAGGGGTTTAGAGGTCTGATACAGGGAAAAGAACAAAGCCTTACAAGTCTTGATGCCAACAAACACACAAAGAGCTGATGTGCCGTACAGCTGCTTTGCTTGTGTGATGGGAACAGCCTCGTGCTTGAAGCTGAGCCTTCCAGCCCAACTTCAGGAGCAGTTCTGTGTCAGGGGAGTTCATTCCTCATCAGCTGTTCCAGCTCCAACCACAGCAGTAGCAAGGTCACTGCTGGTTTTCCATGCTGTGAGCTCTGATCTAATTAGGATTGGACTGAGACCACCAACTCCTCTCACTCAAGTTACAGATCAACAATCTTTCCTTTTTATTGGTTCTTACTATTTTCCTATTAGCTCTGTGCCAAGAATCCCACCCAGAAATCAGACAGATACTGCATTTTCAACCTTCTGCTGGAGTTATTTTTGTTTTTCTCTATGGAATAATACTGAACCAAGAACTCTCTTGAACACACCATGTCTGACCTATGCTCAGACAGGAAACTTTACAGGACAAATATGTTTTCTTTCAGCTGTACTCTTTCTTTTCCTTCCCTATTTTGAGGTCTTTGCATAGAGGTCGAAGACTGGGGGCCTCCCACGTTCTGGAGAACACAGTGCTGCAGTGACAGTGCTACTGCTGGCAGCTCTGCTCCCCAGAAGCAACTCCACCATTCACACGTGGGATTTTATCCAGACTCCAAGCAATCTGCAGTGTTTGCAAGTTCAGCCTCCTCGTTTTTTTCCCAAGACACTGAGTAGCAGTGTCCATCTTCCCAACAGCCAGGATATCAGCACTATCCCCACACTCCTCCAGTTCAGTGCCTCACAGATGTTTGTGACCAGAAAAGGACCTTTGGGGTCTGGTGTCTAAACTTCCTGTTGGGGTGAGAATGAGATAAAAGAACTGGCCTGATCTGGACTGCTCTAATTTGATTCCCAAGGAGGGAAATCCCTTTTTATTTAATGCATCCTTATCGCCCCAAGCAGTGCAGCTGTGCAGTGGAATTAACCTTGGAGGACAGTGGGAGTTGCACAGAGGAGCATCCTGCATGGGACTGCCCACGGCTGGACTTTCCCACTGCTTCTCTCCCACCAGCCACGGGAAGATGCTGCTTCTCCCCTTGACACTGCTTTGAGGTCAGGACTGGTTCCAGCACAAAGAGGAAGCGAGTTGTCAGCATCAAAACATAAACCATCTTAACTTATCACAATCACAGCCTGCTGTTAAGTCTTCAGCAACTGTTTTTCAACTTCACACTGAAGTTGTGAAAAATATCTTCAGACTTCTGAAGTACTTTACAGGGACTCTGAAAGGGACTCTTGTCTACTTAGCTAAATATTTTCAGGTTCTGCCTTCAAACACAGATTTCTGTAAGACCTAAGCTGCTGCTAAAACACTCAAGACCATCTTTTTAACTTACGTTCTCAAATACCATGTAGGTCCATCAGGTGTGTTAGCAGCACACAGAACCAGGGACTCTAAAACCTGTCACAGATGTCATTGGGGAAAAAAAAGGGAGAGAGGCTACTGAGAAGCAAATTCCACTCCTGGCTTTCACAAACATTATTTTTATCCATGGAGTGCTTTGCCTCAGCACTTTGCTTCTTCCTTCCTAGCTCAGCGGCAGTCTTGGTTTCCAGGGAGAATCTCTTTTCCCAAAAATGAGCCACATCACACCATGGCTTGAGGAGGAGAAATATTTCCTTCTCTCTAACACAGCCAGTGACAGTCACAGCTCCCAGACACAGGCCAGGCCACGCACAAGTGATGGAAGAAGCATGTGGCCGCTCCAATTTGGAAACGGTGGCTTAGCAGGATCAGGGGTGTCATGGAACCACATGACTTTGAGCCCCACAAACAAGGCATGCCATACATTCAGCCAGTGGAAAACAAAGTGAAATAACTGACAGTGCTTGGCTTAAATTATACTAATGCCACAATGTCAGGCTGACATTTTAAAATATCCACAGTCATCTGTTCTGTCCTGTCTTTGAGGGAAGCAGAACAAGTAGGAACAATACTGCACCAAGGTCAAGAGTTGAGATTGTTGTTCTTTATAGGACTGGGCCAGAGACCCCTGCCAGTCCCCGTTCAGAGAGAGCACATCCCAAAGGGAAAGTGGGGAAAGAGAGGAGAGAGCAAGGGCAGGACAGCAGGGGGGTCTCAGGACCACTGACTCACAACCTAGATGTTGGACAGGTGAATGAGAGGAGGACAAACCTCGCTCCCTTCCCAGATGAACCTGCTTAATTCTTTTTTTCTCTCATTCAAAATATACACAGATAGCCTTTGTGCTTTAATTGCATTTTTGGGGAAGGAAAAAAACACTAAATATTTTGTTTCCCGTACACTGCTGTGCCTTCCCCAGTTGGGGAAAAAAAAAATCCACCTTGAAAAAATAACACCTTGTTCCTGCACATATTGGCACTTGTGCTGCTTCCGTGTCATGTTTGCTCTGTCAAAACAAGTTTTCCTCGCCCCTCAGGGTCAACCCAGCTTTTGAAAACCAAGCTGTCGTCTCCAGGCATCATCACTAGCAGTAGCCAGATAACAGACTACAAGTTCACATTCCAGAATGGTTATGACTAGTGATGAATGAGCCAGCAGGAATTTCCTACAGGTTATACTGACCTTCCAAGGAACACGTTTGTCTGACTTGGGGAAGGCAGCAAAGGGGACATGTTAGGCCAGGGGGGTGAAGGAGGAAGGGAGAAAACCCTAATTACAAAGGAGGGGATAGTGCAGCACAAATCATGGCTGCTCAGGGGATCTAACTGTTCCCAGAATGCTGCAGGTGCCTTGTCCAAGGGTAAATGAAATAATTATGCATTAAAATAAAGAGTCTAAAAAGGCTTTGCCATTGTTGACAGAGAAAAATTGAGGTTACAGGAAGATAGGGAAAACCCATGCTAAATGTACAATGGTTTATGGATAAATCCTTGGTCTGAAGATCACCAGCAGCCGGATGACAAAACATCACTCCAATCAAAGCACCAAACCCAAGTGTTCACTCTGCATTGTCATAATCCTAATTGTACAGCTTCAGAGACCCTTCCTGCCTGAAGCAGGAACCAGACATTGGTGTACAGCTTCAGAGACCCTTCCTGCCTGAGGCAGGAACCAGACTTTGGAGCACGGAAAAAGCCAGAACCTCTTACTTGGGCCATGTTTGGTACCTTTGGTGTGTCTGAACACACAACTGGCTGAACAAGCAATGAAATCCACCCCAAATGTTGCATTTCAAACATCCCAGTCCTACAGTGCTCGTATGAGATTATGACTAATCCATCAATTGATAGGATCTGCATTCCTAGGATTTCAGCTGCAGCTCTAAACCAATTAGCATAGCTAATAAGCATTAATTCACCATTTTTCACTTGCACTTGTAAGAATGAAATCCCAGCCTTCCTCCATCAGTCAAGCCTGAAGTATATTCTGTCAATCTCATCTTTATCCTCCTCCAGGTACAGCCAGTGCTTGCTGCCTGCTGTGAAGTTTTGGGGTGCTGAGAGGACCCCAGAAGGCATTTTGCCATCCTCTGCAGAGCCATGATGAGAGAACCCCAGGAGAGAGAAGCTATCACATATCTCTAAGAGATACTACGTGAAACTACAGATGCTGGAGTAAACCCAGGACAAGATATTCCTAGGGTGTCAATCTGCAGAGTTTTCCTGATCCTGTATCAGCCATCAGCCTGAGCCTTCTCATTCATCAGCGCATTTATTAGAGACAGTGTGGATGGAGCAGACACTGAAGAAGGAAAAATTATCTTTAGGGCTGGTGAGTTTATAATGTTTGGTACAGGCTGAGTTTCTGCCAAATTAAATTTGCTTATTTAACTAGGGACAGAAATGGAGACTTCAGGGAACAGTACCTGCTTCAGTCAGCTGCCAGAGCTGTATGTAAGACACTGAAATTTGCAAATACCTTTAAAACTTCAGAGAAATTAGGAAGGAGAAAAATTAGGAAAATATATTCTCTTTAAAATTGCATTTTCCCACCCTTTATGACTCAATATAATTCTAATTCCTTGCTGAACCAGAAACATGCTGAGAAAAATGTTTTGACTGAGCTATTTTAGGATTTCCTTTCACAGCAAGAAAGAGGGAGTGAGAAAAACCCCTTGAACTTCAATAAACATCTCTGAGGGAAAGTTCAGATCAGTTCTCATTGTTTGCTGACCTGATGCCTATAATGCCTGGTTTTAGTTTCATATTAAAAAAAAAACCAAACAACAACAACAACAAAAAAAAAACCACCCGGAACAACAACTTGTTTTCAATCAAAAAAGACAACATTAGAAATAAACAGATTTGTTGCCATGAGCAAAGTTTGTCCAGAGATGCAACACAACACCTAGAACTCTTGAATTTCCTCCTAGAATGAATGAAAGCACTTTTTAAACTATTGATGTGCATTTTGCACATTTTTTGTGCATATATATTCAGGCAGTTCATTAATGACAGGGTGACATCTATTTGTGACCATTCCTCTGAAGTCCAGGCATTACCCAGGTACCCTGCATGGGAATTTAGTGACCACCTTGCCCCCAGCCTGGCACCAGGGCAGCTGCCTGTGCTATTCCTGCTCCCAAGACACCTGGAAAACTCCTTGGACACAGTGGCTATCCCAGAACCTTTCCTTAGGCTCTCACCAAGTGAGAGGAATCAATGTGTGGGCTGTGGGTGAGCATTCTCTGCCTCGTTATCTCTCAAGTTTGTGCTTCATCACTTGCCATGGTCAACAAAGACCCTTTGAAGTCCCTCTGTCCATGAGTGGAAAGTTCATTTGGAATCTTGCTGCATGAGGAACACACAGTTTGAGAAGCCCCTGCTACAATTAGGAGGGACCATCAGTTTGTGAAGGACAGATGTTTTGGAGCAGCAACAATCCTGCGGGGACCCCTGACTTGAGTCCCTGTGTGCTACAAACACTAAATATAGCCAGCTCTCAGGGACACTGAATAAGCTGTAAGGAATGAAACTATAAAACCCCATCCCAAAGTGAGAAAGGGGAGAGGATGAAAGGCCAGGATGTTGTCCTTACCCCCAGAAGTCACACTGCAGCACAGCACTCAGGTCAGCTGTGGTAACATCCATTTTTCCAGCGCTGTAACTATTTCCACTCCTCTTAACCCTCCAAGCATCTCCCCCTCCCCACACTCTACATCCCATCATATGACAAATGAGTTTGACCCTTCTCCAACCCCTCTCTGCAGTCTCTCATGGCTCCGGCACCATTTGCTTCCTGCCTTTATTAAATCAGATGGGCTGTGTGTGCTCCGAGGCCCAGAGCCAGAGGAACACAGAGAGACAGGGAATTAAGGGCCATTCTCTCCCAGCCTCCAGGGCTGTGTGTCCTCCATTTCCTCACTCTGTTGCTTCATGAAAATGCCATTCTATTATTTTTTTCTCACTCTCATAATAAAATCACTCCTTCCACCCACTAGAAGGAGAGAAATGCAGGGCTCTTTCCAGTATCACTCTGCACTGCATCCAGGACTGCATTGTGGGCTTTCCAAGGTATTTATTATTGCACTGCCTTACTTTGACAAGGCTGATTTTCCTTCTGTCCCTTCCCACACTGCTTATTTCTCTCCTTCTTTCTCTTTCATTTCCCTGCACCTTTGACCTTTTTGTTCCTTCTCCTTGCCCAACCCACTCTGACAATTTGCCCCTCTCCTAACACAATTACCCATCTCTTAAAGGGAGACCATTACAAAATCTCTGGTCGCCAGAGATTTCTAAAATTTTAACTCTGACTTTTGAGGACTTTATTTGGTTCTTATCTCACTGTGTTGGGACACTTGGATCCCTTTCAATTTCTCACTTGTGTTTGGATGGGATGAAGAAAGATTGAGAGAACAATTCAAGCTAAACATTTCCTTTGGAAATTAATAAACAAAGATTCAGCAGGTATGGATTGGTCTGTATCATTTCTCATTTCTCTTGGACAGCCTTGGCTGGGACTTCTGCAGCCATGAGGACCTGAACACTCCCAGCTGTGGTCTCTTAGGGAGCCCATCACTGGGGCTGTCCCTGCTGATGATCTCGATACCTGTTATACCAAATGTGGGTGTTTCATTTCTAACCTGAACCAAACCAAATGCAAAAATATCAAGATCCTTCACAAAATCTGAGTTCCTCCCTTCTCCAAGCCAGGCAACTTAACTCAGGGCACCGTGCTAGAACAGCACCAGACCCTCATGCACCTGAAGACAGCACTCACCTCTTGCCAGCCCTGACAATTTCTGACAGTTCAAGATTCTGAAGTGAGAGATTTGTGCCCCCCATTAGAGTAAGTGGGACTTGAAAGCAGATCCTGGAATTGAATTCCACACTTTCTAGGGTGGCGGATGTATAAATACTGCATGGAAGATCAATAAATGATTACTAGCTCTGTTAACAAGTGGCTAATGTCTTGTTACAGACTTTTACAGAGTCCAGTTGGTCAATAGGTTGCATTTAACCATGACTTATGATCACCTATATCACATAATAACCATGCCTGTAATATGCTTACACAGTCTATTCATCATGCATTAATCCTTTTAAATTTATTTATGAATATACTCTTACTCTAATGTTTCACCAAATGGAGTAATAACAACTAGCCAAAGAAGAAGAAGAGCTGTGCATTTTGCAGCCATGTTTTACCTGGCCCAAGGAACTGATTTGGAATCACAGGTTCAATTCAAACCCACTCCTGGGGATTACACCTGACTCCCTGAATGCTGTGGGAGAGAACACTATCAGCCATCTCCAAGGTGGACAACAAGGGAGGAAAAACACCAAGATGCCCAGAGAAGCTGTGGCTGCTGTGGCCCATCCCTGGAAATGTCCAAGGCCAAGTTGTCTGAGGCTTGGAGCAGCCTGGGATACTGAAAGGTGTCCCTGCTCTGGCAGGGGGTGGAATGAAATGGGCTTTAAGGTCCCTCCCAACCCAACCTTTTCTAGGATTCTCTAACTCAATGATTCCTGGGGGGGAAACATCAACCATGAATGAATAAATGGAGGCACAGACTTCAGTAATGAAAAAAACTATTGCAATTTCTCTGTTTAATGTCTTTGGGCTAGAAACTCTAAGTGTGTGTCAACTCCAGCTCTGCCTAGAAAGTCCTTCACTGATGTACCCAGCCACTTAGTGAACCTTCTGACTCAATGCAAGGGTCTCCCTATTCCCTTCTATCCTTACTCTTTCCCATTCTTGCCCTTTTTCCATCCCCAGCTTCCATGTAGATCACTTTAGGTTGATTTTACTTTTAGGGTAATTGATTTAAATTTTAGTCTGATTTTTCTCTTTGTGCTTTCACCACCTAGTAAGTAGGAGAGTGAACCTAGCCAACAAATTTTGCTGCACTTTCACTTTACTGTTAAACATGATTTTGCTGATACCTTTGCTCTGAGTTACCCAAACCACTCATTTGTGACACACTGGTGACACAGCTGTGGCAGTAGAGGAACAGGGAACCCCCTGGACTATCATCTCCAGCGATGGAGCCTTTCCCACACAAAATAGATCTTTGTTTTAAGAGCTCCAGCTCATACCTCTTGATTCACTGTTCCACCTGTAAGGGATCCTGGACTGACTCATCCCAGTGCATTTTTACAGAACAGAACAGCTTCAAAGCTTCAGTAATTTATATTAAAATCAGGGCCCTCCACACCCTCCACTCAGCAAAGCCATTAAAACACAAGACTCAGTATCTATTTTTTTCCCCTTCACATCTCCAAACTGATGAGTGCACGAGCTATTGTACATATAATTGTGAGGAGTGTTAAGTTTTGCCTATCATCTTAAAAATCAAGTAGTTAAAGGGTATTTCAGAAATACTTAATGGGATTTTCCCACCAGTAAACCCTGTGCTCAATGGTACATTTTAATAACAGCAGAATCAAATTCTCATTTATGGACTAAGAAGGTTGTACTGAGGGTAACATTAGGGGAGGCTTTGCCAGAGAAAACAGAAGACTTAATAAGAGAAGGGCTCAAGAGTATTAGTAAGAAAAGTTGTGAGCTGCCTACAGGCTTTTTCTCTTCTGGTATCAGAGGGGAAGAAAAGCCCCTGTGGTTGATTCATTATGCCATTTCATTTCTTCATATATAATTTACATGCAATGTAAATACTGTAAATTATTATTTCTGGATTGCATTCTTGGGCCCTGATCCAAAGCCCACTGAAGCTGAGAGAAAGACTTCTAGGTTACAAAAAATCAAACATTATTGAGAAACAGGCCCATTCTTTGCCAACATTCATTAGAAAGGGGTCCCAGCAAGGGTTAAAGACTCAGGGCCCTGCTCAGCAAAATGTTAAGTACATGCTTAACTCTAAGGTTATGCTCAAATCCCAAGTGGATCTAAAGCACATGGTTAATTGCTTTGCTGAATCAAAGCTAGTACAGATTTTTATCTGAATTTAACTGCTGCGTAATCTGGAATACAGCGTGGCTGACACCACAAGGAACTTTCTTGAAGAGATTTGGAACATTCCTATTCTGCATCCATCCAGCCACAAAATACCCCATAAGGAATAATCACAATGACTAGAACTGTTTTTCAAGTCAGGGGAAGAAAAAAACAAAAAATGTTCTGTATCAGTTTAGTTCTTAGAGGAAGATTTGCATCTGTTTCTCTTTTACATGAACTTTTTTGCTGTTTGGCTTTTCCCATCATGCTGCTCCAGGAGCTCAGTGGGTAAATCCTCCTACCTCAGGAGCAGCAAAAATTCTTTTTTGGGGTGGCAAAGCAAAGCCAAGTCTCTGAAATCTCCATGCCTTCTGATCCAAATAATCCCATGTTGGAGCAGGATGACTTCAAAGGTCTTTTCAATTAAAATCTCACAGATGTAACAATTCTGCATAAAAGCAGTAATTCAGATGCTGCTCATGGCCTGTTCCCTCTCCCCTTTGGCTTACCTTCATTGTCTTGCAGCAAGTGGAGAATATCCTCATGGATGGATGAAGGAGCTCCGTTTACCTCCTTAATTCTGTGTGATATATCCAGTTTCTCTATAATTTCATTCTCCCCACACCTAAATTTAAGGGCAACTTCACAACTCTTCATCCTCTCAACTCTTTTTGTCAGGTGACAAAAAACAATTGCTCCTGTTCCTGAGGTGAGCAACTCAAAGTCTGGCAAGTTTAACTATGGCCAAACCAGTTACTGATCAAGTTACTGTGCAAGTACCAACAGGCTGGCCTGCTCCAACAGTGGCCTTGATTTTTAATGGTCTTTTTAAAAAACACATTTCAAAACTCACAATCCTAATCACAAGAACTTTTAGCATTTTGCATGAGATCACACAGAAAGTTTGTGGCAAACAGTGACAATGACTTGGTCATAAATCCACCAATTTCCAATCTCAACATTGAATTATCCAGCTCTACCACATCCCTTGGGCTCAAACTGCTGCCAGCAGGGCCTCCTCAGAAGGACAGGAGCATGTCCTGTAGCCCAAGAGCTCCCAAATTCCTTGGTTTTCTCCCTACAGTGCTCTCAGAGCAATCTCAAGGTTTTCTCCCCATTACTTTGTAAGTAAACAGCAAGTTTGAAAAATCACAAAGGGCTGCAAATAAATGTTAAATAAATTTTCCATTTCACCTGTGAGCCCCAGGATTTCACTGCAGGCTCCCTGCTCAGGCTCTCCTGTCCCCCTGGGAACACACAGGGCTCTGATCCTTCAGCTCTCCTTGGATGCCCACGGCTGCCACTGCTTTGAAGAATCTCTGGAGAAATCCTCCAGAGCTGTGCAGGGATTTGGTAACGTCACCAGGAATGAGGAAAGATTATACGGGAGAATTCACACAGAGTCAAACCAGAGAGACAACTCTGATATGGGTGCTGGAGGTCTTTCAAGGTTAGCATATGCCACTGGATTAATCCCAACAGGTAGAGGTGAGAAATGTTCAAATTATTTGATTAACTTCAAAAGGAAAGATTTTTACGCCTCTACCTCTTGGCAGCCCACCTCTGCTCCCAAGCCAAGAAGAACTAGAAACCTCACGAGAAAGCCAGCTCCATACCTCTGACCAACAGATTCCAAAAGTGTTGCAATCTTGGCTCACTTAAATCAGCCAGTTTTGAGAAGGAAAAATCTGTGCCAGTGTTACAATGATTGCCTGACAGGAACCTCTTTATTGGAAAGTCTATTTTTTTTCTTTTTAAATAGAAATTGGGACAGCCATGGAGAAATATCAAAGCTCTATTTTACACCACTGAGAGCTCCTGACAAGCAAACAACCAATTCCCTCCCAGTTTCACATTTGCTATAACAGCCTGTCAGAAACACACTGGGGCTGTCAATGGGCACTCACAGAGAATTATTTGTACTGACCGACTGCAGCTGACCGGGAGTCAGCATTTGCCATGAGACTGCAGGATTGTATTCCAAGTATTCCCAGTGAATTTCCTCTCTCCCTTCTTGCCCAAGTGAAAGTGAAGCAGAAGCAGTCTCAGCTGCTGGACACTCCTTCCTGCTGGCACTTGTCCTGGATGGAGAACTCCAGGGCAGGGTAAGTCTTCTGAATGGGGCAGAACTTCCAGCCTCAGGAAGCCACAGTGTGAATAATTCTCCCTCCAAGTATTCCAGCAAACTGGGAGCCTGGAAGCATCATTTTAATCCACCACCACTGGATTAAAATTCCTCTTGGAAATTTCTCTCCATTGTGGGGCAATCAGGGACTATAACAGCTCTAAATCCCCACTGTATCCCATGCATCTTTTAGCAGTTTGAAAGGAGCAGCAATCACAGTGCAGTTCAGTCTGTTCCCAAAGCTCTGCTCTGCCACCTTCCATAACCACAGGTTTTCCTCCAGCTGCCAACAAAGAAGGGAGCAAGAGCATTCCCCTTTTACTGGAACAGCAGATAATACTCCATCCCTGAAGGTGTAAGAAGCTCAAACCAATAAATCAGGGAAATTACACGTGGAGGTTTGCGTAGGTGCATGGTTTATATCCCATAATCCCACTCCAAACTGAGCTTTCCTGCTGCCACTCCCTAGCAACCCAACAAGCAGCTTGTTTTAGGAGTCCCTGAGTGCCTTCAGGTGTGCAGGGCTGAGCAAGGTGCTGTGTGGGGCATGGAACAATGAACACTTGGGCTCTGAGGGGCTGCAGGTGAAGTCAGGGCACAGACACATGCTGGGGAATGTTCTCCATGGGCAGGAATCCCACGACACGGGGCACAATCCAAGTAGTTTCCAACCTGAATGACTGCCTCACGTTCCCAGGGAATGATGCAATGTAACACAGTGGTTTCCAATTTCAAAAACCTGGAAAAGAACCTTCACTGATGTATTTTGAGTTCAGCTGTCTATAGTGTAAATAACATTCCACCTAAATGTGCATTTTAATTCTCATGGCAGCTGATCAGTCTGTTCAGATGGTGTAATTCTCAAGTGTTCTGTGAGGCAATATATGTTATAAATTTGGGGTTTTTTATGTAGCAGAGTATTTTTTCCTACTGAATTAAAAAAAAAAAAAAAAAACCCCACACAAGTTTAATCAGAGGTGTACAGAAGGCTAAGCCAAAAGTTATTATTTAATTACTGGTGCACAACCTGCGGGTCCTTGGAAATAAACTCTCTCTTCACAGGAAAGTATGAAGAGCATGAAAATGAGAGGATTACTGATCAGAACAAAGATTTCAAAACAAGGAGAAGTGCACACAACCTAGAAATTTAGCTTGGCAAAGCTCCTTTCAAACCCACCCTCCCCAGCTCCTCCTCCCAGGCGAGTCTTCCAATGCAAGTCACAAGAAACTGCTGTTCAAGAAACTGCTCAGAGGAGAAAATGCTGGGCTGATGCCATGTCCTAGTGCTATTTTGGCCATCAAAAGAGGCTGCTGTAAGCAGAAATTCCAGGATAACACTCACACCTGCTGCTCCCTGGTCTCACCAAGAAGAGCTTTTAAATTTCTTCAGAAAACCCATGTGTAGACACGTTGTCACACAGTGTGGTGTGTCAGACAATAAACCAGGTGCTTATTCTTAGGTGTTTTATGGATTCCAAGTTCTTCCTACAGAAGCACAGGAACCATCCATCTCAGGAATCTGTGGTGGATCCTGTGAGCAAACCCTGCACTGGAACAAGCAGACTCCAACTCAAAATTTCCCTCCATTCCACGCTTGGCTCACGTCAAGCTGCTGGCCCCAGATCCATGCCAGCTGGGACGGAAATCACACTGTACTTCTCTCGTGCCAGCTTTTAGGTGTTGCAGACTTACTCATCCTCATACTATCATGCTGACACATTCCTGATTTGTCCAGACTAGAGCTGGCATGGCTTGGGGAAAGACTTTACTGGTCAGCTCTAGTTGACTCATTCCCAGTGGCTGTGAAGTCAACAGAACTGACACACAGACATCCTACACTGAACTTCAGCTTTGCTTTACCTCTGCTGGAACAGAAGTGCTTTTTCATCCCTGTAATTGTGCACACTCCAGTCATCCCTTCACACTGCTGAGAGACCTGGTTTCAAATATTGTGTCTTTTAATCAGATTTTCCTTCAGTGTCCTGGCCCCTTAACAAGGGCCTTCATACAAGATATTTCCTGACTCCACTCTATATTGGAGATGGTGGAGTCACCATCCCTGGAGGTGTTTAAGTAGAGACTGGATGTGGCACTCAGTGCTTTGGGCTGGTTGACATGGTGATGTTGGGTCATAGGTTGGATTTGAATCTCAGAGGTCTTTTTCAACCTAATTGATTCTGGGATTCTCTCTAGACTGTCCCCATCCTCATTAAGCACAGATCTCTCAAGCTTCCCCCTCCATTTCGTTCCCCACAGAGGTGTTATGCCCCTTCAAAATCCCCATGGGTACACTAGCCAAGGACATTCCCAGTAACTATCCAAGCTCCAGTGGATGCTTGAAGTCCATTTGGACCTTTTGGCAATACCAGTCTCATGCTAATTGTGCCTTCCATACAGTACTAGAAATTCAGAGACCCTGAGCTCACAGAGAGGGGGGACAGATGCCAGCAGTGCTTTCAACTATGCAGGCAACACCCCTGATGCCAAGGATGGCATTTTTCTGGATGTGATTCCTAACACTCCACTAGTGAACAAGGAAGCATATGCAGATAACTCCTCTCATCATGCCCCAAGTGGAGACAAATGCCCCTCATGCATCCACCCCTCTGCCAACTGAGACAGCAGAAAAGCCTCACTGGTGACAAGAAGCTGGGGCCAGTGCTGACCCAGCAAGATCCATTCAACATCTGAAGATTCAAATCCTTGTTCAAACTGTAGTGCTGTTCATTCCTGTAGTGCTCAGGAATACCAGCTAAAATTAATGGAAGGAAAAAAAGTTTTTTGTGTACAGCTTGCAGACCTTCATGATGGTGAATTTACATGCAATGCACCTCTCCTTGGAATGAACTGTCACTTACTGTTTCCTAGGACAGTATCAAACCCAGTGTAAAAGCTGGACTCAGCCAGACTCCCCAGCTCTGCAGGACGATGGATGACAGGGAGAAATAAATCCTCATCTGCACCACAAGTTAATAACAAAGCAAAAGCCAGGATCGATATCTCCAACACCCAACGCTGCATGAACTGAGACACCAAAAAGCAATTCAAGGTTAACATCTGTCACTCTGAACTCCATCCAAAACTGAAACATGGAGTCAGACTATTGAATGAGCTAAGGGTCAGGTTCTTAAAGGACTCAAACCCATCAAATCAGCACCAGACTTCCAATAACTAAACATCTACTGAATCCCTTAGAGAGCAGATTTCCAGAAGAGGGCTGGACACCTAACAGTCTGCTCATTTATTCAGATGGCTAAACAGGAATCAGGACTTCTAAAAGATCCCACTCTCATGTCTGGCAGTCATGAAGAGACGCCAAAGACAATCTAATGGGTGACAAGAATCAGTCAGTGATACAGCAATAGGATTCATCAAATCAATACAAGACTCATTTAACTATACCCAATGGAAACAAATAAAAAGTGATCCCTAACACCAGTACTGAATCCTTCTTTACCTGATACTCCTGAAAATAGTGAGACACTTCATGGCCTCAGTTTTAGATGCCCACCAATATCCTGTTGCTGGTATTTTAAGCTCAGTCCTAGCCTCATGTGCCTGGAGAAATTAATATTCCAACTATTGGTTTGCCAGTGCAGCCCAACAGCAGCTGTGAAGCCCCAGGGAGATGACACAGTGAGACTGTCAGTGGTGCTGAGCACAGTGAAAGGAAACACCCCAAGAGGTGTAATTTCTGAGGAGGAGAAATTAATAAAGGCAACTGGAATTTTTCCAGTTCCCCATACTTGATTAAATCCAGTGATGCTAATGGTTACATGTAAGCAAGTGAACTGCACATTTATAGCACATTTCTCCACAGGATGTACTTCTCTGAGACACGAGACTCGCAGAGGAAGGCTCCTTAACATGTATTTAACAGTCAGGAATTCTGTGATGCAGGGATGGACCTTCCCACTGCCCTCTCCAGATTCCACCCAACTGGAGAGAAGGTCAGAGGGCCGAGGACCCTGTTCCAGGGATCTAAGCTGAAGGTGCAAAGTTAAAATCAATATATCTGCCCGCAGCAGAGCTTTCAGATGGGTTCAAATGCAGCAGGTGAGGAGCTCTCTGTACTCAATCATCCTTAGGTGTGTAAATGCTTTTGGCTTTGCTATTACTCACCTGACTCCAGTGTTTTGTGCTCTCCCCAGTACATCAATATATAAACAGAGGTCATGGACAGATGGGTGTTACACTGCTTCCCCAAATATTAGTGATTTATTCCCAGTCCCTTGGATATTATTTTAATACATCTTACTTTGTCAATATAATGGTGATGGAATGCCCCTCCAGGTGAAAAGCAAAGTACCTCTGTTCAAAGCAGCAGAGAAATGAGGAAAAGCAAATGAGCAAGATGTGTTGGATGCTGTCTCAGGAACACCTGTGCTGCAACAGGAGTTAAATGGACATAGGTACAAGGTCTCTCAGGTTTGGATCTCACAGGGCTCTCCCACCACACCCCAACACACTGCACAGCCATGGCAGGTCCTGCACAGGAACAGACACTGGGCCGTGCTTCTGTGAGGAATAAAATCTACCCTCATTAAACTATTTGCCTTACACATTTTAGACCAATACCTGGAGAAATCTGGGAAGTGAAGGCTTCTGCATGCTTTAGTTCTAAGGTGACACATAATAACCTAGATATTATAACATACATTTTGTAAATGTGAACAAGAACATTAGGTAAAAAATCCCAACCACCCAAAAAAGCAACAGATACAGTGATACAATTTCACCATTTTAAAAGATCCCAATGGAAGGAAATGCAAACACTACTGATAACTACAACATTCACTCTTTCCTACGGCATAAGTTGCCTTGCACATTCCTGCCTTTTCTGCTAAGTACAGGATTTAATATAGTATTCTCTCCATGAAAAGATGTTTATCAGAAGACAGACATGACACACAGTCAGCCTGAGTAAACATCAGGGTTCATAATTTGTATTTTTTGACATTTTGTGCAGCCTTAATGTTAAATTAATCTTGTTTTATTGCATTTAACTGAGCAGTAGTTGGAGCTGACAGCTAAGTTGCTACCACCATCAGAGCTCTGGGAACTGCATTTCTTTTCTCTTCATTTAAGCCAACCCTCTGCAAGCTTCACTGATTTTGGTAGAGGAACTACCAGATCATACCTTCACGGTGACAGAAAATGAGGCTCAAAGTCTTGCTGAGATACTTTCACCAAGTGACAGCTCACTCATTTCATTAGAGAGAAGCAGAGTAAATACCTTAAAATCTCTGGGCTTCCCTTGTGGCTTCTCCAAGCTCCAAACCCTAAGGAGTTCCTGAGCATCTCTGGATCCAAGTAATGGCCATTGAAGTCAAAAGCATCTTATGGGAAAACAGCCCTGACTGCTTTGATCTGCAAATTGGGCCCCGAAGTTCACCTGCCCCAAGCACTGGGCTGTTTGGCCCAGGGCAGAGCAGCACTGACCCTCTCACAAAGCCTTGTTTTGTTTTGATTCCTCGTTCAGTGGATTGCTAATGGACAAGGATATGCAGGAAGGGATAAGAAGAAGAGTATAAAATGTAAAAGCACATATATAGTTTTTCTTTAGCTTCCCCCCCTCTCCATTTCACCCTTTATAAACACAGCCTCCTTCTATATAAATATATAACCATGCATCTTTGTGTACTGGAGCCCAGGGCTAATGTTGAGCTGACAATAGTGGCACTAATGCTAATGAATTCTGATTATTCAGATCGGTCATTAAACTAATAAGCCCATCTCCAAATTAGCGTGGCTGCTTCAGCCAGTGAAAATTTAATCAAATCTGCTTCATTATTTCAGACGTGGTGCACTTGGCGAAAGTGACTGCAGGAAAGGAGAATGGGACCCTCATCTGATAATTTTATCACTTGACTGCCAGACCATGAAAAAATCGGTGTGATGAATTTTTTTTCTCTGGGGGGTGAGGGTGTGGAGCAGAGGGTGTGTGCATGCGTGTGCTCTTGGAGCTTTTGCTCATGTTCCCTCCTAATTAAATTGAACCATCCTCCCTTCTTCTGCCCTGGAACTGTTTTGTTTTTTCCACATCTTCCCCCACCCCCTTCAACATCTTTGCTCTCTTCTCTTCCTTCCCCCAGGTCTTCCTCTGCCTCCATCTCATCCCCTTTGCACGCATGACCAAGGAGCAGTGTTCAGCATGAGACAGAGGTTGATGAGACTTCCCTCAGCTGCACAACCTCTGCCTTGCCCAGCTCCAGCCTCCTTAGGCACAGATTTGCCCCCCTTTGCCTCCTCAACTTTATTTTTCTCTTCATTTCTGAAGAAAACAAAAGCAGCAAACATCTATCCTGGGAAAACCCCCCAAACTTCTGTCTTGCTTCCCTCCTTTGTTTTTACTTGAACCATGAGCATTTCAAATGCAGGTTCACCATCACTCCAAAACCAAAACCAAGCCCACCTTATCAAAGAATCCCAGAATGGTTTGGACTGGAAGGGACCTCAAAGCCCATCCAGGTCCACTCTTTGCCATGGGCAGGGACATGTTCTATTATCCCAGGTTGCTCCAAGCCCCATCCAACCTGGCCTTAGACACTTCCAGGGATGGGGCAGCCACAGCTTCTCTGGGCAACCTGTGCCAGGGCCTCCCCACCTTGGCCAGAAAGACTCACCCTCTACAGAAATCTATTCTCTCATATGTCCATAAGGCAGAGATCCATTAATTCCTCCAGTTACAAAAGCTAAATGAAACAACAAAGTATTTGTCAACCCAAATATGGATATAAAATCAACATTCCAAAGCCAGAATGTAAATCAATTATAAAAAAAAGGATCAGGCTTCACAAATACACGAGCTTCATCGTTGTGCAGCCATGTTCAGTGCTCTTTTCTCAGTAACTGTGTTTATAAAGACAAATCTCACAGTTTTAGTACTTGATGGCCCTGCTGGCAATGAAAAAGGATAAAATATCTTGTCAGTACAAACATAATAAAGTAGTGGTCTTCCCAATAGCCAGGAATAGCAAAAGAGCCAAGGCAAAACATGTCCTTCTCCAACAATGAGCCAAAATTTGGGAGTAAATGTGAAGAAAAACAATTTCAAACAGCATCAACTTTTTCAGCACATGGTAGATGTCTCAGGATTTTACTGGCAGGGGTCTGAAGGCACCTGGAGGTCTTGCATTATTCCCAGAGGTACTCAGTCTTCAACTTCTGGCACAGATTTCCTCTCAAAAGTTGGGATTCATTTCCCATGACTAACAGCATCCCAGATCTAAATTAGTCACCTAGGTTCCCTTTATCTGCAAAATACAGAACAGCTTCTAAAGGGCTACGCTTTGATTTCAATCATGATCTTCCTTTTCAAGACAGAAGGAATACTGCCTGCAGAACAGCCTGGTTTTCTCCCATGACTATATTAGAAACACAGTTATCTTTCATTTGACCAAAGTTATGTCTAAAATTAAGTATGATGAGCTCTGGACCAAGAAAACATTATCTGTCATATATCTTGGCCTGACAAAGTTTGTGAAGGTCTGAACCATCTAGGTACACATCTGATCTGCAGCAGAAATCCTTACAAGTGGAATCAGGCACTGAAGATAAAGTTGACTGGCAGCTAACCAGGCTGTCAACAGCATCAAACCCAACTGTGCAGATGCCTTCTAAGAAAGGTACCAGAGTGATATCCTGCCATCAAGCAAATGAGCTCAAATGCTCACAGGAAAGCAGAAAGGAATACTTTGGCTCCAATGCCATCAGTTCAATGAGGCAAACAAAACATATGCTCTCTTAGTAGAATCTCCAGTAATCACTTAGTTGACAACCAGCTCTGTTCACTGCTCACTGGATGCCAAGCTTCAGCCTGAGACACGTTCCACTGTGCTAGAGTGCTCTTCCTCCCCCCTTCCATCACCTCCCATTTCCATATTCCACCCACTCATCCCTCCTTAGGCAGAGCACAGCATATGGACCTCCCCTGGACAGGTATCTCATCTAAAGGCTCTTTGATTTAGCACAGAGAGTTCCAGATAGACTGGGCTTATCGCAAACAACAGTCAAAGCTCTCCAACAGGACCTCCCTGCAGTCTCCTTTCCCCAGCCTTGTTTAGACTGTTTCAGTGACTCAGAGTGATTCTGCTCCTCCTCCTCCTCACCCCCTCCAGAGCTCACTTATCCAGTAAAACACTCCATCTAATTTCAGAATTGAAGAACTGCAAAGCTCAAAGACAACTAATCTGACTGAGGCTAAAGAGGATGGTAGCTAGGAATGAACTGGGTTCTTGTGACTGATAGTTTTAGCAATTAAACAGCTCTTCCTTCCAAAATTCAGGTTTAGTTGGTTACACTCAGAGAATATTTTTCCTTGCTGGCCCTCCAGTGACAGGTACATATGTCTAGGTGAGTTAAGAGCAGAGGTGAAAATACTCAGCAGAATGCAAAATACAGATGTAGCACAGGCTTTTGGATAATAGAGGAAGCAAAGAACAGAACATTTGAAACTAAATTCAAGCACTGCAAAGCAGCCTCACTGGGCCAGAGAGACCAGCAGCACCTCAGCCATCAACTCCCACTGTACCCCTCTGTGAGAGCCATGTCACAGAAAAGGAGCCAGAAACACTCCAAAAGCCATGGCCATGGAAAAGGATTTCAAAAAATATTTAAAAAACCATTGCTCTGAGCAAGGCTGGTGACCCCACTCTCCTTTCAAACCAACACTGCAGAAACAATTCCTTTTCCTTTCTGGCCAGGAATTTGTGACAGTCAGGATATAGGTGCATACACAGAGAGACACAGAGCAGGTTTGCTATGAGAAAGGTTCAAGCTCTTGTGTCCTATCGCCTGGAGGAGCACAGGACATTTAGATCGTCCTCTGAGAGGGCCAGTGAGACCTTTAAAAATGACACACAGTTTGGGAACCCTGAGATTCAAAGAGACAGGTACTCTGGTGGCCTTCTCAACTCTCCTTTCAGTCATCAGGACAAAAGTTGGCTGTAGCCATGAACTATCCCCTCCTGGAAAAGGCCTGCCCATGGATCTGTGTCAGCACTGATTAGCTGTTGCCTGGCACGTCATCCATTTGCCATTTGTTAGGCCAAACATGCCAACATTGGTAATCTAATCTTTGGCCGGCAACAGCCTCTTCCAGGTTAAATGTATTAAAGGAGTCGAGGAAACGGGGCTGACTTCACAGGCTGTGGCCTGCAGCTCTCCACCATGGCCTGACCCCCCTTCCCACCCCCTTCCCTGGAGATTGCCGGGGTCAGGACCTCCCCAGCATGGAGCTGAGTAAAACACTAACAGAGAGAGATGAGAGGATATTGGAAACATATTCTCAAGGCCTCAGTGCTTTGGAAATCTGAGAAGAACACGAGGCGTTAACTTAGAGCTTTCACTGCTGGGTTGTGTCTGTGTGTGTGTTTTTTTTTTAAAAACATGTTTCCACAAGAATTTGATAAAGATATCAGTAAGACAAGGTTGAGGGGTTTTAATGCAGCAGCAGCAAAAAGCATAGGGCTCTATTCATGGAAGAATCCATGTTATAGGACACATTAACACACAGCTAGTGCTGGGAAGAAGGATACTTTGTTTTTTAGGAAGTATTTCAAGTATATCAAGTACTTCTTCTCAAAAAAAAAGCACTTTTATCTGCCATAGGTTCCAAGGTATTCAGAACAAACATCACTGCTTGGTGCTCTGGCAGGAAGGGATGCTCCTGGGAATCTTTAAAATTGAGAATTAGGGATCTGAAACTGAGGAAAACAACTATCAGGATTCCCAGAGTCAGTTTTTTCCCCCTGAAGGTAAGGGAATTCTTCTACAGAGGTGCCACATAGCTGGGTGTGTGAGACCCCTTGGAGCTCTGTCAAGCAGACTGAGGTCCCTCATGAGATCATTTCACTAAAATTAGGGGCTAGAAATGAGCCTTAACTCAGATGAAGGTGCAGAGGACCAACACTAAATCCCAGAGACAGGCTCTGCTGCAGCTCAACATTGGATTACAGATGAAAACACTTAGGAAATATTTCCTAGAAAGTCCCCTTGCCTTGAAAACAATACTCAGGATGTTTCACAAATGACCCAAAATAAAAGAATTTTCTCTGGCTTTAGTCCATCATAGCAGTCAGGGTTGTGTTGGTTCCCAAAAACCTCATGGACACAAGCTGCCCGTTCTCATTATTATCACTGCTTTATTTGCATGTTTCTCTCTAAAGATTAGCTTGGGACACACATTTCCTCTGTCCTGTCAACATGCATGTACTTGGTGAAAATTTCATATTTACATAATAGGAAAAAAAGATAAGTTTGCAATGACCATTCTGACTGAAAGAAAATTTCTGACTGATGGAAACCCTTTATTTTGAGTGCCCCACCACTCAAAATAATATTTGTGTGTCAGAACTGGTTCTTTCCTTTGGGAAAAATTTTAACGAAGCTCAAATATTTGTGGCAAAATGTAGCCTGCCCCTGGACACTGAGAGTTCCCAGATGGTACTGAATGCTCATGTCAGGAAGCCAATTCCTTCTTAGTAGTTTGCTTGGTGCTAATGTGTATTTTTATCAGTTCTTTCTTCAGTGCTAATTCATTTGACTTCAAATAGGCTGCTGACACCAGGGATGTGGGGTAGGAAATGGATATAAAGGTGGAACCAATCTGGGAAGGGAGAATGATCAGGGCACTGGGCTGTACTGGCAACTCGGTGCTAGGCACAGAGAGAACCTGACACCCAAAAGAAAGCATTTAATCCCACTGATGCTGAGTGGAACGGACAGCACAGAGCAGCTGCAAGCAAACTTCACTTTCTTTAATCCTGTGCTCCTACTTAACATCCCCTTTAAGAGAAGGATGGGCTGGGGGAGATGTCTATGATCTGTCTGAAGAGATGACAGGCAAGAGGAGGCTTCAGGGGGTTGCTGAAGGACAGACACTGTGGGCAGGGAAACACAAGTGCCAGCCCATCCACCAGTTGTCCTCAGTATAACAGCTCAGGCATCCAAAAATCACCACAGAGATTTAATTCCCACTGTTCTGACCTGCCTTCCCAAATACCAGTGTTGGGAGAACAAGGGATTCAAATGAGGTCAACCTGTGATGCTCAAATGCTGCAAAACCCCATTCTCTGAGTTTTGCACTTTCTGATTCAGACTTAGAAGTGGAAAAGCATCAAAAATTTGTGTCAAAAAGCACTTTACCTCACTTTTCCCAGTTGTTTGCCTCAAATTCACGAAAATCCCTCATGGCTAAAGGGCCTATTTTACCCACTAAGTCCAACCCACACAGAGAGGCCAGAGGGTCCCCTGAGAAAGGTCACATTTGAGTGTGATACAGAGCCCTGGGAGCTCTGGGAAGTATCTCTGTTATAGGAGATGGGAGAGACTGCTGCAGAGTCCAGCTGAATTTTCCAACCAGAAACCCCTCAGGACAAGTCCTTCCCCAGGTCTGGAATCTGGAAAACACTTGCCTTATTCACATTCCCTTCAAATGACCTGCAAGATCTGGCTCCAAAGCTTACCTCTCCCTGAGATTTTATTTCTCCCCCAGAAAGAGAAGTTAAGTGAGTTCAGGAAATGTTTTTTATTTTGAACATGGTTCTATTTCCATATTTACTGTATGAATTCTCTATGTAAAGCCAGTGCTGTATCTGTGAATATGTTTTCTTTACTAAATTTGATGGAATAACTCAACATTTCCTGAACTGGCCTAAGTCCATTCTTCAAAATATCATTTTCCTTGCAGCTCTCTCGGTTGGAGGTTTTTTTGCTTTGTTTCTGTTTTCTAAGGAACAAGAGTGAAATACACTGAAACCTGAACCAGACACAATTCTGAGACCTGCTGGGGTGAAACAGGTTTGGCATCAGATTTGTACAGAGATAACTGCAATCAGTGTTTGCTGACTGCTGTGCATTTTGGATCAGGCCCTTGAACTCAGGATGCTTTTTTCCAAAGGAAGCTGTTTAGGGTTCTTTACTGCTGGTAGGAAACAGAAAGGGAGCTGCAGTGATGAGTTATTGGCATGGCATTACTCCTGGGACCCCAAAAAAGAAATCCTATTAAAGAGAGTCCTTGTGATCTCATCGCTGTGTATTTCACGACTCTTCAAGAGGCTCTGCTAAAGTCATTCCCAGAAAATTTCCCCTGGAAAGGCTCAGGGGAGAAAGGAGCTGGATCACCCTCTGGTCTGTTTACCATTTACTGCTTCTGGAAGCAAAAGAGTTTTTTTTCTACAAGCAGCTCCACTGTGTAAAGAAGCCTGGAGATTCCAGGAGGAGAAAGCCAAGGCAGCCAGGATGCAATATTTCACAGCTCAGCCCTTAGGGCACAGTGCACTTTCACGTGTTCCATGGACACTGCTGACACTGCCCACTGCAACAATTCTGTTCAACAGACACAGTGTGAACAAGGACACACCCCACTAAATGCCTGAAACCTTAAATAATCATGAGAATCCCTAAGCAGAGGGTCAGACAGAACCATGTCTAAGATAAGGCCAATATTAATTTTTATGGAGGAATCCAAAAACAATGCACTCCCTAACAATTAACAAAAGGTTTTAATTAAGTTCTCCTACACAAAGAGTTCCTTGGATAAGTACCCTGCTCAGTATTGCTCTAATCCCTCTGGATGTTTCCTGTCCACTACAGACCCTGCTTACTGATCACATTAATTCAGCAATTGTAGGAAATTAATTCCTATCAAGATGTGATCTGGAGTCACTCATCCTTTCTTACTCCATTACCTTTTCTCACTTTTTAAAGCACATCAGTCAGGATAAAGTCAGAATTTTAAAACCACCCTGCTTACTACTTGCACAGCCAAATTCAGGACCCTGGAAATAGTGGGGGAAGAAAGAACAACCACCTCACCTGAGCCTGCCCCAGTGCTCCTTTGAAGGCTCCATTTCAAATCCACAAACCCAATCCATGTGATAAGGGACAGGTTGGTCAGTTAGAACACAAAAATTTAAACAAGTAGCCAAGGATAGGTCCCAAAAGCACAGTAAGACAGAGCAGGATGGAAAAGCAAAGAGCTTTTCCAAAACAGTGAGTTCATTTCATTGCCAACTGCTCTGGTATCTTGATGAGAATACAGCAGAGAAATCACAAAAATTTTATCAAGCTTTATATTCTTTATATATGTTTATATATATCAAGCTTTATATTTAGATGAAGAAAATCACCCATTGAAGAGAAACTGTGCATACAAAGAGAAATGTTTAAAAGTTAGGATTGTATTAAATTACGTTCCATATATATAATCAGCACTGTGCTTCAGAGCTATACAAATGCTGCAGCTTTACAGATTGATATCAGCATAAGGGCTTGGGCTTTATTTCACTTTCACACAGTTACAAAGGTGAAAGGCAAGAGAAGCATTTTCAGCTGCTCAGAACTGTTGGATCAGAGCACTATTTCACAGTTGTAGATGAAGTCCCCATTAGAAATAGCTTTTCTTCTACACATTTAAAAGTTACCTGCAATGTTCTGTTCAGAACCCCTGACAAGTAGAATAATTTAATTTATTTCTACCCAAGTTTCCTCTCCCCACAGTTCCAGGCTGAGGCTAGGCTGGGATGACCCCTCAGAGCAGGTTTTAGCAAAGAGCTCCTTCCCCTTGACCTCTTATGTGGGGCTTCCCCTTCTGCCATAAGCAGAACTCCCTGACTGGCACTGAAATGGTGACATCAAGTCAAGAAGAACCTGAAAAATAAAGGAATTTAGCAACCAAACATTTAGTGTTTTCTGCTTTTGAGGTTGTTTTCTGTAAATACTTAACACTATCAATATCAACATATCAGATATAAATAACTTTCCTTAAAAACTCCCTTGTCTCTCCAGTAAAGATTCCAGAGCCCTGAGTATCTCTGGCAAACACAACCACACTTCCAGGAAAACAGAAGTAAATTTGTATTTATGGTATTTTCCAGACACAAGTAATATACTTTTTTTAAAAATGAAAAACAAATGCAAACGGAGAACTCTTAGAGGCTTTCATAATAAAGAAGCAATGTGGGTCAATCTCAAAAAATAAGCAAACAAGCAAAATTAAGGGGCAGTCTTTTGCAGTCATTTCAACCACAGGTCTGCTCCATGCTGTCACTATAGTAAAACTCCTCTTTTCATGGAATGAACACCAATTTTACAGAAATTGACTCAAACTGTGCTGGATTCCAGCTCCATCACCATCCTTTGCAGATGGTTAGTACAGGAATGTGAGAGAAGTTTTCTCTTCATTTGAAAATCACCTTTTCTCTGCAATTTGTATTAAAAGAAGGGACAAAAAGAAGTGTTTCATGCTGGGGAATAAAAAGCAAATATAAAATATACTCAAACTGATAACATCAGATCCACCTCTAGCTGTGAAGTTGGTTGTTTCCCAGCTGGACCCAGTTCATACTGGATTTTGCCTTGTGGCTGCCATAGAGAGTCCTCTAAGTGCACCTCCCATAGCATGATTTGTGTGAAACATCAGGGTCAGAAAAATTGGGCTTTATCCCTTCCTTGGGATTTTTTTTTTTTCCTCTTCTTCTCTTCCTCTTTTTTTTGAGAGTCTTGGGGGCAGATGTGGGGAGAGGGAAAAGCAGGAAAGAAAGGATAAGGATATAGTTCACTGGGGTTAGAAAGTCCCAACAAGACAGAATATTCCTGGGCTGCTCCATAGGCATTGTCTAAAGGGTTTTTCCCTCTGGTAATCTGTTCCTTCCGGTGAGAGCACTCCATACGTGAGCTTTGCCTGCAGCTCCCTTCCCATCCCATCAGGAAAGATGATATATCCTAAATACCTCCTTGATATATGGCAAAGAGCCGCTTTCAATTTCCAATCAGCATCCTCACTCCTGCCCAGATGCTGATTGGAAGCTCCTCTGAAGCTGTGCATTTTTATTTCCTGGGCTGGGTACAAAGGAGGGAAGCTCCCAGAAGTGAACTTTCGAGGGATTTAAGCAGTGGCTCTAAATTACAGCTGAATGGAGGGACCTTCCGATAGAAACCCGGCCCTAAATCACCTCCCCGACATCTCTGAGGCTGCTGTGAGAGCAGAGGAAGTTGGGATTTCTTACCAGGAGCAAAAGTTACAAAATATTAAGCTGAGAAGTGAGGCAAAGGAGGATGACTAGGGAAATAAAGAGAAAATTTCATCTGTACAGAACAAACCATTTGTGAAAATGCCAGGATTTGGGAAATGTCTGTATTTAGGAGAGGAAAAAGAGTGAGGAATCCCTCTACTTTTTAAAAGACAGAATTCTTAGCAAGGCTGTCTCATTGTGCTGGATTTTGTCTTGCCTTGCTACCCCACCTCTCACAGGAAAATACAACCAGTTGTAGCCATCACTCTACCTGTCTGCAGCCTGTGGAAGGTACAGAGGAATTTTTTCTTTCAACTGCTGCAGTGTGAGGAGCACAATGCTCTCGGGATTATTTCAGCACAGTTCAGACTCTTGTTACTCCTGTAAATTCTTTTACAGTGTGGCAGGAATTTTCCCAGACTCCCAATGCTCAGACTGACACCATGATCCTGTATCCAAAGAGAAGGAACTACTGAGACATTTATTCCAGCTGGGGCTTCACATCACCTCGAATCTCAGCCTAACACTACCAAGGTGCAGAGAGTCTCTGATTTTCTGTAAGAAAACACCCCAGGAGCTCCCAGTGCCCAGAGTCCCTGTGGGAATGAGCCTGAAGTGAAGAACAAGGTCATCCCTGGGAAGGAGAGCAAGGCAGGCACAAACTGAAACACCAGATCCAAACGCGCGGATGTGACGAATGTGATCCCAAACACTGTTTCATTTCAGCTTCACATCCTTTCTTCTTCCACTGACTCCTGCTCACAGCTGCTCTTATTAGAAACAGTCAAGAGATGTTATTTAAAAAATATATACCTTGAAAAAGGCACTGGTTTTCTTTCCCCTTTGATTCTTTCACATAATGTGCATGCCTTAAAAGATTACTATCAAAATTCTCAGTCACTTCCATCCAATTCCAATTAAAGCATCATTAAAAAATGTTAATTTTCTCATTCACTGTTTTCTTGAGAAGCAAGAGCAACAGAGTTTAACTTAAAACACACATCCAAAATCCATATTTATACAAGATATACAATCTATCCTTCCTGACCTGCAATGATTTTGCAATATTGCAAATATTGAAACGCCTTAAAATTTGGGAAGACATACATTTGTTAATTTATTATTTAAAATTAGCCAAGCAATTTTTATAACCCTTTTCATGACCTCTAGCTAACAAATGACTTGTTATTAACCCTTCAAACTTTCCACACAATTAAAAAATGATTAACAGCTGATGAATGGGCTACAATTGAAGAAATTAGGTTGCAATTAAGAAGACATTTAAATGAATGTTTAAAACTACTTGGATTATAATTAGAACCAGATCAACTACGAAGGTCACTTTTGAGTGGTGTTTTCATGGCATCAGAGATAATTCAGCCAATAAAGCTGAATTTAGTGGTGGTCACTATTGGCACTGTTGGTGCATGGCTAAAACCCTCCCAAAGGATTAACTGAGTCTACCAAAGCCAGAGGCTAAGCCTAAAACTGAACCCAGGCTCAGTC
Source organism: Agelaius phoeniceus (assembly GCF_051311805.1). Classification (NCBI taxonomy): domain Eukaryota; kingdom Metazoa; phylum Chordata; class Aves; order Passeriformes; family Icteridae; genus Agelaius; species Agelaius phoeniceus. Next base: position 9,230,320 of record NC_135282.1, on the reverse strand, counting down.
CTTAACCTCAGCCTAGTCAGTATGGGCCTTTCAGAAGCAAAATTGCAGTATTTCTCTTCAGACCATCTCAGTGTTTCACCCAGAAAGGATCTAAGGAATATGATGATATGGGAATAGAAGAGACACCAGAATCCATGGATTTTTCTAGGACACAGCACCACAGCCTCTGCTCAGCCAATGCCACCAAGTCCTTGAGCCACCAAAGTGGGGTTTTAGTCATGGTGACAGAGCCCTTCAATGTGAGGTTAAAAGCAAGAGAATTGCAATTTAAGTGCTAGGAATATATTATTATTATTATTACTACTACTACTATTATTACTATTATTATCTCTGCAAATCTCAGCCCTATCTCAAGGCACTCAAAAGAAAGGATTTCCAATCTTTTGAGGGCTTGGACACCAACTCTAAATGGCTTTAGGCAGTTTTGAAAAATCTCAGACAGGAGTTAAAACTTAACTGACTCTGCACATTTAAAGCTGTCCTTCACTCTAAAAAAAATTACCATCAGTTTTTATTCACTTTATCATCTATGCACACAAAGCCAGTAATTACTAAATTTAACGCAAGCAAATGTAAAGATTCATGACCTTTGGGCTAAAACAAGAAACTACACAACACAACTAAGAAACACAAAGAAAACCAACAATTTTGATAATATTCTTCATAAAAGTAACCAACTGCTGTTAGCAAACACAAGAATGTGGTCTGTGTTTGGCTTTGTGGCCATTCCTTGTGGATGTTCCACCTGGCCCATTGCCACTGACCAAACATCACCTTTTCCCGCACTCATGTTTCCATCATGATTGCTTCTCCCTCCTTTACCCTCAAAAAGAAATGACATCCCATTTTTAATGAAATTATTATTACTCCCCAAGACTTCCTCTCCTATGACTCCTCTCCCTTTTCCTGATCTGGGGGAGCAGCTGAGCCTTTTTTTTGTGTTTTGTCCAGCTCCCAGCACCCAGCCAGGCCTCCCCGAGCAGCAGGACACCCAGCTGCCTGTTCCCACAGCAGCCATCCAAACCCAGCTCCTCACGAGGTACCCAACAGCTCAGGAGGGGTAACACAAGTGATATTAGGGATTTGTTGTCACCTCAGGATCCTCAGACAGAAGAGCTGAGGAAACACCACCAGAGCCAGCTGCCCACAGGCACTGACCCAGAGGTGGGTGACCAGCCCACAGCTGCTTCTGGAGCTGCCTTTCCACAGCCTCTGGGAAAGAACTGATCCATGTAATTCCTTGTGTATCACTTGCTTCTTGGTTAGGCTTTTATTTCATCAAGACACAGGATAAAGGCTCTTTCATACATTCCAAACTGAAACATTAATTAGCTCATTACAGTGCTTGGTGAGAAAGGAGACAAGTGTTGAGGTGATTTCCAGTCACTTGGAGCATGTGCTGGAACTGCACACTCAACACAGCTCTCAGGGAATTCTGCCTCCATGCTTTGAAAACTGAGGCCTGAATATACACACAATGTGTCCAGGGAACTCTGCAGCCTCACCTGCACTGAGCTGAATTCAGACCTTGCTGCAAGTTCCACCTCCCATCCTCAGACTTGTGCCACAAAACTGAAATAGCAGCTGAGAGCGTTTGCCCTCAACGGGAAGAGCTGCAAATTTAAAACAACAGAGAAGGCTCTATAAAGGAGTTGCAAACCAGACTGAGGTTTGATCTAGGGAAGCTGAATCTTAAAATCAAATAAAGCATGGGGTGATCTACAAACTAGCACAAATAGGCATTTCCAGAGGAAGTGGAAACCAGTCAGGACAGGAATAATTATGGATTAATTAATTCATGCAGTGGAGGAAGAAAAATGTTACTTTGCTAGACAAAAAGAGATGAGAAACTCAAACTCTCTGCTGTCCCAGACCTCCCAGAAATAGCATCAGCAGCCATTCTCTTCCCAGAGACTTCAATATTCATCAAATTCATTATTAAACTGCAAAGGGTAGGTGGGAAAACAAAACAATGTGACCCTCTGAGACCAAATCCAGTGCTGATGCAAAGCCTGTGGAGTGGTTCCAGCTTCTTCTGGGCCTGAGCTGAGCTCCCACCATGCACTGTCCCTTCTGATGTCAAGTTGATGGATTACAACTTCCTAATGCAGGACTGATGCATTATGACATCCTAATGTTGGGACGATTGATTGTGACTCTTTTTTAAGTATGGCTTACTAGGCAATTATTGACACCATCCATGCATTAGAGCCCTAATTCAGCACAAACGGGCTGACAGGCCAGTGCTGGGGGAAAAGATTAACCTATTCCAAATTTTATAGATCAGGGTGAGACAGGGCTTGTTCTGGGACAGGGCCACCCTCTCATTACAGGCCTTCGGAGACAGCAAAACCTAAACAGTTTATGCCACATCTTGAAGAAAATTGCTTTATCCCTTCACCTCTAAGTGGATTCAGACGCTGCCAGTTGACTTGGGAGTGCTTTGGGGTCAGTGCACACACGCCGGAACACAGAGAGGAAAAAAAATCCAAGGAAAGGAAAGAGAGAGGTAAAAGCCAACACTGTCAGCTCCTACCCTCCAACATCTGTGAATAATGGAAGTGCAGAACCCAGGCTGGGAGTGGGGAGGTGAAGGGAGAAAAGGATGGTTGTAACAGTGACAAACAAGTCTAAGGGGACTTTTCTGCTCTCAAATGTCACTGGGGGAAGCAGACAGGAGACGGGGGAGGTAAGGAAGAGAGAAGGTCACGGCTGTAATACCCAGAGCGAGTGGACAATCAAATGCTTGCAGCTGGGCTAGGAAATGGCAATCCAGTTGCAGAGCACATCTGGCTCCCTTGCTGAGCCATGGGGCCACCTGGTTTTAATCATGCTGGGATCACCTTTGAAAAACAGAACTTAATCATAGGCCTAGTCCTAGCAATAGTGTTACATCCAGACTTCTCTCCAGGGGAGCAGAGGGCGGGAAGGGGGAGAAGATGAGTTAAAAAAAAAATTTGCTCAATCAAGCCTGAAACTTTGTCAACAATTTCCTCTTTGTCAGGTTAAAGGGAGTCACTTTTGATTTTCTCCCTCTTTGCATTTGATTCCTGCTTAGCTTACACTTTCTTTATTCTTATTTGGATGGGTCACATATGTGGGTGCTAACAAGCACAGCAAGCAGAGAAGCAGCTGTTTAAGGAGTCACTGCCTTTCCCCCACCTCTTCCCACCACAGAAATGGACTTTGGATTACAAGGCCCTATACCTTTCCTGGATGGTCTTTAAGAACCCAGCTGGGGGTGCCATGGGGACAAGCCTCCCTTGGATCAGGAAAGGCCCAAACATCCTTCACCATAACCATGAAAACAAAAGTCTGCCCAATCCACACTCAGATGGAGGTAGTAGACATCAGGCTCAGAGCAGCAAAACCAGCATCTCTTTACCCAGACCCCCAATAAATGGTGGAACTCATTGCCATGAGTTTGATAGACACTGAAAGTTTACATGGATACAGATGAGATCAGAAAAGAGGGAGAGGAGGAAGGGATCAATCTTGATACCAGAGCATCCAAGAGGCAGAGACAAAGGTACTGGAACTACAACGTCCATTAACAAAAATCAAACTTTGAATTCATGCTGATGAGTTGCTGGAGATTAAAAGCAGCAGGTTCATAGAGCCAAGGTTTCAGCCTGATTTCCTTCCCTTTATGTAGAGGGAAAACTGAAGTTATTTCTAGGTAACTCTTGCTTGAGGAAGGAGATGATCTTGAAGATCCCTTCAAACCCAACCCAAACCCATTCTACCACTGTAGTTAAAATATATATATATATATATATATATATATATATATATATGCAAATAAAGATTCTTCAGGCTTGCAGACATCCTCACAAATCCTCAGTCCAGTTCCTCAGAGCTCAGTCTGAACTGCAGGACTGAAGATTCAAGTATGCAGCAACACTTTACACCTTCTGCTAATGCAAAGGAAACCTCAAACCTTCAGCCCCACTTACCAAATATTTCAAATAAGGAACCTTTCTGTTAGGGGTAAGATCAAATCATGGATAACCTTCAGTACATCTAGTTCATTTTGTCACAGATACTGGGGTTAGATTCCCTACAATGTTTCAGCTACTTCACACTGTTGTCATGCTGTAAATGAGCTTTAAACTCAGCTTAACCACATCGACCACAAGTTGTTTTATATCTTATTAGAAAAATGACTTATTTCCGGTGTAATCTTGTACAGGAGCTCAAATCTGCAACAGCAACAGCGTCACTATTGTAATATAATCTGGAAGTATTATAATAAAAATAAACATAGTCAAAGAACATTTTACAAATGTTAATTATTACTAGGGGAGAAAATCCTGTCAGACAGGTATGTGATGGTAATAGTTATCTTATTATACAGGCAGAGAAACTGAGCCAGAGATTAAGAAGTTAAGTGACTTGCCCAAGGCCATGAAGAGAAGCAAAGTGAGAATAAGGACTAACAAGCAGGAATTCCCAGCAGCCCTGCAGGCTACAAGGCCCTTTTCTATCCACCTTTTCCACAATTCCCAAATCAGTTCCACTTGATTCCAATGGCTTCAGAGGAGATAATCTGATAAGGAGACCTGCCTGACAGAGAATACATTCAGAGTGTGCAACCAAGATTTCAAGAGTTATCTTGATTTTTAGGAGCTTGGCTGCACTCTCTTTTTCAGCTTTTTCTTGGAAGTAGCATACGGGCATTCAAAACATCTTGATGGAGTAAAAAAAAAAAAAAAATTTGGTTTCTCTGTGCCTGTCTAAAGCAAAGCCCTGGAAACAGCCCGGGAACAGGCAGGATGTGTTCAGCAGCCAGTGTATCACGCCAGTCTCTGTTCTATATTGAAGGTCTCCCCATCCCAGCTGCTGCTGCTGCACTGTGAACCGACGGGAAGGGAAGCCAGGGACTGCTCCCGTGGCTTGGAAAGACAAGGCTCGCTGTGCCACCTGCAGGGCTGGCTGGAAAAGATGCCTCTCGTAGGGATTAGCACCGGCTCCAAGGCGGGGGCCGCTGCTTCCACCCAGGATGGAGCAGCCTCACAGCAGCTAATTAGCGTGGTGAGCAAGAACAGAACACGGATAGAGAATGATCCTCTCTCGTTCCATTGGGTGGTTTCATTCCATTCCTGCCTGCACTCATCTACCTGGAAAATTTATGTTCTGTTGAATGGGGGAAACTGAAAAACAAACACACATGAGAATCAAATCCAAGTTATGCAGTTTACACACAAGTTCTGTGGAACCTCTCCTACCTGTACCTAGCCATTTCTCCCTGCAATGAGCTGCAGTTCTTCACCAGGAGTCTCTCATTTTATTTTATTTCTGATTTAATGGAATTATGTCCCCATAATTAGTTACTAATGCATCTCCAAATGCACACCTTCACCTTTGACTTTTGCTGGAGCAAATGACCTGAACAAAGGAATTGGCCTAAATATACCTAAAACTAATCCAGAAAAATATCAAAGTTTGGTGGGAAGGTTAAAAATACATGTTCCATTTTGGCTGAGGCCTTATTTGCCTTCTTTATTGGTTGTGAGCTCTTGCAGTGGAGGAGAGCAGCAGTCAGAAGCTGAGAGAGATCTATTAAGTCATTGTGCCTTCACTGATGGTGATCTCTTCAGGACAGGCACTCCTGAATAATGAAGTCCTCTTTATTTGATCCTTCTGCCAACATATGCTTATTCCCCACCACACTGGTTGCTCCTGCTTTCTGTAGCATGCTTTAAATGTCCCAAGAGATGGGGGTTCTACCACTTTCACTAAAAAATCGTTTACACAGCCTGGTAGATTCGGCCCCTGGGGAGGCTTTTTTATTGTGTTTGGTTTCAGTGAGAGCCTCGGAGGTGTCGGTCAGTGATTGATTATTGTTTGTATTGTGGTAGCACCTACAGGCATCCGCTGAAACTGCAGACCTGCTCGGAGGTGCTGCTGAGCCCAAATTCCTGCAGGAAGGACAGCTCAGCCAAGCAGAGACACAGGGAGAGAAATTGATTTCCCATGCCCAAGCAGTGGCACGTAAATGCAGTGAGGAGTGGAGCCAAGCTGCTCTGAACCCGACTCCTGCGCTCCCACCTGGGCACAACAGCCAGAACACCACCTTGATCATCCAGATGATGTGTACATGCCCACAGGAGTTGTTCTGATGAAAGGAGCACAAAAAATAATTACACTATAGAGTGAAACAATAATCCCATAACAACCTAACCCCATTAGGGCTGAGGGGGGTTTTAGAGGGCTCCAGTGCTGCAGCACAAGCCACGTTCACACAGGGTAAAACACAATTGAAGGGTTTTCTCTCAACCTGTGAGGAAAACAGGGAGAATTCTGAGGACAGCAACAGAAATTAAGAAAAATAAAGCAGGAATCAAAGGTTAAGCCTCCAGATGAGGTTGCAGGAGGTGGTAGATTATGTGATCTTCTTGTATTTTAATTCAGTTCTTTACTTCCCACGTTAAACAAATCCCCTTTTTTGGACACCAATGGCCTCTTCCCATTTATCCTCAGACAAAGTTTGCTGTGAGAAGCAGCACCTGGACTAAACCATCATTCCAGAGCTAAACAAATCACTTGCTGACTCCTCAAATGGTGAGGGGGACGTTGGTATTAAGATCAAGGTTAACACCTTCATTCAACCAGGCTCTTCATTCAGTTGGGGAATCACTCAACAGCCCAGCAAACAGAGCCCAACATCCCATTGGACTTTCTTCCTTCACTGGGCAACTCTTATAAGCACAGAAATACAGTGCTGTGTCTGAAGAGTAAAAAAAATTACTATACAGTGGTATCTGTTAATCTGATGGATGGTTAAAACAGAAGCTAAAACTTGAGATGCATAAATAACTGATTTTGTATTTTGCTTGCATTATAGAAAAAATAAAGGAAGAAAGATTAGTTGGGCAGCAGCCCAAAATAAACACTATTTTTTCAGAATTTTTTTCCAGTGAACTGAAAAACAGAATGACATAATATTTTGGCCTCAAACAAAACATTTAATTGACCCAAGGAAAAACACTTAAAAATAACACTGAAGTTAATTCCTAAGTTTTTCATTTGAAATAGAAATACCAAACTGCTTTTTTCCCCACAGTGTTCTGATTAGTTTCAAAAACTGGCAGTAGGGTGCATGGTGTCTGCTTTAACCAATGGATTTCAGCTCCTGTTTTGGAGATACTTCATTTGACCAAAACCTGTATTTCCTGAGTGAGAAAACAACAGAAGTGATTTGGGCCAATGAGTGACTGGGCTTTGGTCAGTACAAACTGCACTGGAAGTTTTCTATTAATGAGATTCCCTATTTCCCAAGAGCATTCACAGAATCCCTCAGAGCATGGACAACCAGAGAGCACAAGAATTTCATCAAAAGATTAAACCCCCATTTCTTGTGTCCATATTAGATCACAGTGGAGAGGACACAGACAAACACTGCAATTTAGCCTGAAAGTTCAGGCAGGATGGAATGTGAGGAAAGGGATGCTTTTACCCCAGAAGCACCTTGGGAGAATGTCCACAGTCCCAGCATATGGGGCACCATCCTTGGATTCTCCCATCTCATTCCTGAGGCGTGTTTATGAGGCTGAGAAAAGCCCACCATAATCCACGGGCTGTCTAAAATATCCACAAGAGCCCCCCTGAGTCACGAAGATGACAAATGTGTGTCCAGCCAGGACTGCTCTCCACTGCTTCAGTTTCAGCAACTCCAAATGAACTTTCAGAGCGTTGTGACCCGGTGAAGCCAAATCGTGCGTCCCTTGAGACCTTCTCATTCCTTTCTCGCTCCCCCTCGGCCCCCTCATCAAATAAAGCCCAGAGTACGTGCGTCATTCTGACACATTCCCTTCAGGAAGTGATGGGAAGAGGATAGATTTTCTTCCTCCTAATGCCCCGGCTGTGTCCCTGCAGCACGAGGTCCCTCATTCCCACACTAACAGGCCTCCTGTGCGACGGGGCCGCGGGTAACCCGAGGAGCCATGACCAATGCGATGTCGGATTAGCATCACCCGGGGACACTGTCAGCAGCCTTCTGCTGGGCTCTTTAAGAGAATATCCTGCTGTGATTCACAACAAGTCCTGTGTTCCAGAGACCAGAGATCTCATCCAGCAAATTAAAAGCGCTACAGTGAATTGCAGTATTCCTGCTCGGAGCTCTCCTGGGGACTGACCTAAATGGTGTGTGCTCTATCAAGGGTAAAAGCCACCTGCTACACAGAGCCTGGGCTGCAAAGCACCGAGACCCACCTGTGACCACAAGGGACACAAGGGACTGGGATTGCAGGGCTGCTGCTCAACTTCTCCGTGGTTTGGCAAAGTTTGGTTCAGCACAGCAATTTGTCTCAAGCATGTTGAGTCACGTATTGGTAACTCTTCAATATGTTCTGCAGTATTCACTGACACATATTTGTTATCTTAATTACTAATTACAAAAAGCAGGGTGACTCACTCACAACATGGGCTGGAGAGACCACTGGTTTGACCAGCCTTGCTGGCTGTCTGCTGGGCTGGGAGCTGTGTGCATGGCTGGCTGGGAAGGATCTGCAGCAAAAGTCTGCTCTGCAGCTGTGACAGAGCACCAAGGACCTAGCCAGGGACAAAGCAGTGACCTGAAACTCATGGAAATATTCAGAGTCATAGAATGGGTCAGGTTGGAAGGGACCATGGTGGGTCACCTGGTGCCACCTCCACAGCCTCTCTGGACAATCTGTTCAGGGCTCAGTCACTGTCCAGGGAAGAAATTCTGCCTTCTGTGCAGAGGAAATTGCTGGGATCAGTCCCTGCCTGTTCCTCTGGTGCCATTGCTGGCCCCCAGAGCAGAGCCTGGGCCCTGCTCCGCCCCTCCCTGCAGCCAGGGACACCCAGGGCTGAGGGCCCCTCTCAGCCACCTCTTCTCAAGGCTGAGCAGCCCCAGATCCCTGGGCCCTTCCTCATAAGAGAAATGCTCCAACAACACTCCATGTGTAAAACATTCAGCAGAGTATGAAGGAGTGCAAGAGTGATTTGCATTTCTGCTTGATGAATACCATTATACCAGAGAAAAAAGCTGCCTCCTTAACAAGCAATAGCACAAGGAAAAAGGGCAGGGGGAAACAAGCAAGAGGTAATTGCTTTCATGGAAATACACCAACAACATAGAGTTTAACTCCTTCTCTTGTAAAATTGGGTTTGTATGTCGTCAAATGTCAGAACTGTAGGTTTGCATCCCTTTGGGAAGTGAACACTGAATGCAACATTGGCAATTACTCCTCTTTTAGCCAAAAGCATGGAATGCCAACAGCTGTAACATTGGCTGTTTGCTGTAACTGCAGCAAACCAACCAAGGAACTTGCCAGTAAAGCAGGCCCCTGCTCAGTCTGAGGGAGCCAACAATATCCCAAGGTAATGTGCCTCCAAACACGTTTGATTACACCAAAAGAACAGGAACACTCAGCTGTGCTGCGGCTCCTCCTTTTTTCTCCCTCTGGCCTCCCATGTTACAGATTAAAACAAGAACAAAAAGAACGCATCTGGCATTTACGGAGCATCAAAAACTTCTCTGAGACTCCTGGAACAAACAGCCCCTCAGAGCTGCTGATAGGTCCCCAGCTCTGTGCAAGGGGTCGGACTTAGGAACTGTCAACAGCTTCCTAATGTATGCTCTTTCTCCAGGAAAGGGGGTCCCAGGTTTTATAGCCTAATAGATTCGTTAATCGGAACACACACAGGCTGGGACAGCCACTGTTTGTTTTCTCTGACAAGTTTGGCATTTTCCTCCTGGGAGCCAGGAAGCTTTAAAGACGTAAGACTCTCCCACTTTAACTGGACAAGAAAACCAGTCTGGACAAACTGAGACATGTCATCGTGGCTACTTAATTCTGAGCCAGAAGGTGCCATTTTAGAGAGTTTACAATAACATCAATGTCAGGGCAAAGGAAATTAAATTCCCCTCCCTCTCCTCCCCCAGTGTCTCCATTTTCTCCAGGCTTTCACCCCAGTACCTCAGGACAGTCTGGCCCATCAGAGGCCCAATACACATGCCCATGCTGATAATGATGCTCCCATCAGGAAGCTGTTCCAGAAGGAGTGCTCCAAACAAAGTAAGCCTGCCCTGTGTGTGGTGGCAATGTGCCACAAACTGCTTCTGTTCACTCGTGACAGCAGCTTAAAAACCAGAAACATGAAATGGCAAACACAGCGAGCAAAACTTCTAAATGAAACTACACCCCCTTCAAATCAGCAGCTCTGTGATGTAGATTCTGCAATCAGAGTAAGGACTTTCTATAAATAACTCCCAGACAATCAGAAAGGGGAATTCCAAGTGTTTCCAAGGTGGTGTAGCCCAGCCACTTAAAAAAGTATCTTAAATCCTAGAAGCTGCTATAATTTATTACACTTTTATGGCCTGGATGAGACAAGAAAATTGTACTCTTAAGATTTTATGCCATCAAGGAGGAATCAAAAGGAGGATTTCAGCAAAAATAATTTCAGCCTCTTTTCCTGATGTCTTGCTCAACAGTAAAGCTCTCTCCTATGAAATCATTCCAGCACCAGGAGGGCTGCAGGGACCCTCGCTGTGTTCCTGGCAGAAAATAACCATCACAGTCCATGTGTAGTGTCCAGCTCAGCATGTCCCCAGGACACTGAGTCCCACCAAGGAAGGGAGTATTCAGCACTTCTCCCATTTCTTAAAACTCTTCCTAAGCAGCTGCTGTAAGGCACTGCCAGCGACAGTTTCTGGGGACAGATGAACCTTCTGGCAGTTGCAGCAGTCAGAGGCCCTGCTCCATGGGCACATTCCCATTCTTCCGTCATGGTATTCCCCCATCCTTCCTCCCTTTGACTGGAATTCTTGGTTTCCAAGCCTCCTCTGGCTCTAGTACTGACTCTGGCTCTAGCACAGCTATTAAACCACTCCACAATGGGAATGGTCAAGATTAAGGAAGGCAAAGGGGTGCTTAGTCCAACAGTGATACCTTGTAGGAAGAAGGCTCCATTATGCTTCTTTAGAATGGGAACTCACTTTACCTTAGTTTTAAGCACAGCACACACACCCACGCCAAGTCACACAGGCATTTCTCCTGTCACTGGCTGGAGCAGTGCTTATATCTTGCTGAAGTCAAAGCATGTCCCATTGAAGTTACAATGAAACACTGCTTAAGTGCTTTGCTGAATCAGAGCCATCATAACTATCCATTAGGCTTTGATCTGGTTAATGTTTGTCCAAATATGGCCCCACAACGGGAAAGCAATGAACCATTATTAAAAGAAGGAGGAACAGCTGGAATTATTTTAGTGTACAACTACATGCACAAACTCACAGCAAGTAACAGATTGAAAGCTGTTCTTGTTATTCCTCGAATTATTCTCCTCTCATTCCCTTAGTTACAAAACTATTAATTAGGGTCTTATTTTTGTTCCACCCCCTCCCCCTTACTGTACTCAATGCTCATCCAATTTACACACAGAGTTTATCTTGGCAAAAAAAGAAAGGGAAGAAGAATCTCAGCACAGGGGTGGAGGGGGGAGAGGTGTTTGTTTGAGGGGAGTCACCGTAGTCATCACTCAGTCACAGTACAAGAGAAGAAGGAGAAATACTAAGGAGGGCTTAACTCTTCATGCTATTTATACACCAGAGACATGTGTTGGGTATAACTGAAAGGTAGTTGAGAACTTGCCTCTTCTTCACTTACACAATCTATACTGTCTTTCTTGACCAAAAAAAACCCAAACAACCTGGCCTGTTCCAGTCTAGTTTCTTGAAAAGCAGGTTCATTGCCAAAATATGTAGAAAGCAGACAAAATTAGAAAGAACTGACTCCACCCATGCCAACAAGCTCACCCTAACACAGGGTCTGTGCTCAGTGAAGTTGGTGACTATTCCTCTTTCTAATCTAAACATTTCCTGCTGTACCCCAGGGTACACAAGTCTCACAGTCTCACATAATTTTCCTCTGGGCTGTTCAGGATGAGTTGGGGTCACCCAGCACTGCACACCCGATCTCCTGCAGGCCAGTGCTAGCTAAGAGAGGAGCCAAACCCACCTCAACGAGGGCAGCCCCAGCACTCCCAGCTGCTGGACTGCAGCAGAACAACACCATTATTTTCTGCATCTTCCAGAATTCTCCCTCTGATGACAGGGTTTGAGGACTTCACCTTTGCCATTGCAAAGACACCGTGTGTTCTGTTTGGACAGCAGAGGTTAAAGAGATAAGCAAACAGACTTGGTGGCATGTTCTGATTAGAAAACACAGGTAAAAGGCTCTCTTGAAATGCCTGATTAGGCCATTATAAATAAGACAGACAATCTGTTTCCAAACCAGTTTTCCATTCATCCACAGCTGATAAAAAGCAGTTTTGCAGAAGAGCAGAGGACTGGCCATTTCTCCTGACATCAGTGAGGGCTGTGTGTCTGTGAGTGAAGGTGTGTGTGCACCCACATGTGGGGATGTGTACTCGTCCCCCCAACAAACTCCTTTTCCAAATGGAGACTCCCAGCACTACTCCAGCTCAAAGAAAGATAAATATCAAAGGCAAGGTTAGAGTTAGTGTGAATAAAGGAGCCGTTTGCCCTAAGTCTGGCATGGACAGGAGGCACCACCCTGCACATTTCCTGTTTTCCACTCAAAGTAGAGCAAGGAGCTGCTGTGCCCTTGCCCACATCCCATCCCAGCAGCCATGTTTCACACACATTGCCCTGGGATTGGAACCTTAGCACAGGCAAGCCAGGACCATCCCACTCTGCACAAAACCAGGAGCGACACAGGGACTTCCCAAAGCTGAGGACCTGTGGCCAGGGCTCCTGAGTGGGGCTGATGTGACTCCAGCTACTCTGGTGACCCATGGTGGGACACTGGGCCCTGACAGCTGTAAAGCCAGCACAGCACCTCCTCTTTCCCAGACTCTGAGCCCCACTCCCAGACTGCAGGAGCAGCGCCATGTGTAGCACCTCTGAAAAGGCTTCCAAAGCCAGAGGTACAAAGGGCTGAACATCCACATTATCTCACTCTAAGTTTGGACCCTGTCTCACCCTTTCAGGCACAATCACCCAAGAAATGCTGGCAGAGCAGAGCTCAAACCATTCCATGATCCATCATCTCCTGCCTGCACTGAAGGAAAAACAACCCTTGGGACTGCTGGGTTTGACACAGCTCTGGCTAAAGATGGAAAGACCAGCAGTCATTTCAGATGGGAAGATCAGCAGTCATTTCCAGAGGAACACAATGCATTTCCTTATGGAACAGTCCCACAGTCTTAGTTTCACTTAACTCAGTCTAATCTGTATCATTTTCTGTCACAGGTTTTGAAAAAAAAATGTTTCCCCATTCAAACTACAAATTCTCATTTGCAAAACAGAACAATAAAACAAATTGGAAGTCCTCTTCCTCTTTTCTAACACTATGGTTTATTCCAGTAACGTATTTTTAGACCACTGACATGTATATAAAAATATATGTTCCCAGAGGAATTTCATACCACTATGCAATGGGAACTTGTTAGAGCATTTACTACTGACACACCCAGATTTATTGTTTCCCATGCTTGTCTATAGTTTATTTTTTGATTAAAAAGAAAACAACCAAAACAAACACATAAAAATAAAAAGGCAGGTATTTGTATGTTTGGCTAAAAATAATGGCATTTCTTAAGCTGTGCACTGACATAAGATTTATCTTCTCTGTATACAGTTTTTAGGCCAAACCCTCTTCTTTTTATGGAGACTTGATAAAAATCTAGATATGCCAGTATTTTTAAAACAATACATTTCTAGCTTCTTTTTGTGCTGCTGAAAACCTAGTGTGCATAGAAAATGAAGAATTTTCCCACAGAAATAGTCAGGATTCTCAAACCCACAAGATCTGATTACATCTGGACAGCTCTGAAGACCTTGATAAAAGATTTATATATGAAAGTCCAAAGTTTTGTGACATCTGTTCTGCCTTCATCCAAGCATTTTCAAACTTTCCCTCCTGATTTAGACGGCTGAGCACATCTGAAGGACAAACTGTAGTTCTAACTGAACACTTGGTAACTAACCTGATTTCAGTGGAAAAAATGGACAAACATTTTGAGGGACACATGTACCAAGATGTGATCTCAGGTCTTGACCAGATTCAGCAAGAGGGGATGGACAGAGGATGAAAGAAGGCAGGGAAGAGAGCAGGGAAGACAGGAGCACTGGGGCAGGAACAGCCTCATGGATATGAGGCTAAAACTAAGCCACGCTGCAAATCATGCAGCTTTTCTATCTGTAAAAATATAGGTGTGGAGCTCCTCTGAAAACCACATCCTTCATCCATTTGAACCCTCTCCCACAGAGGAGGAATATTCTCTGTAACTCTGATTACCCCTTAAGGCTTCAGAACAGAGAACTGGAGGTGCCCAGCTCCCCATCCACTTTGCCTTAGAACCAGTATTTCCCTGATTATATTTGTGAGTAGGAAGAGCATCTTTCTAGGATGCAAAAATTCCATATGCAAGATCTTAATTCAAAGGGAATATGGCACCCTATTGAATGTCTCCTCCTGGCCAGAGCACCAGGTCAAGTACTGCAAGCTGTGATAATGAGGCTTGATACTGACAATTCTGACCAGTAGCTGCTGTCATCCTGACTGCTTCTAAACCATCAAGAAGACACTGAATGACTTAGGCAGGGTTTATTTTTGGTAAACAAATGTAAAGGAAAATGAAATTCAATGTCACAGTTTCTGCCCCAGTCTCCAAGTAAATGTGATTTCAGAAGAACATGAAGAATCTCCCCAGCCCAGAGCATGCCTTCTCTAACCAGATTTCTCAGTCACTCACATAGGAATTTTTTGGCTTTTCTTTTTTTTTTTTTTTTTTTTTTTTTTGCAGTCCAGAACCCTTAAAATTCCACCTTTCCTGCTAAAGTCTTTGTGCCCTGGGGAAAATCCTGTCCATCATATCTCAGTAAGCGACTACCAACAATAAGAAGCTGCCTCTGATGTCCCAACAGAGGGGACAGAAGGGAAGTGGGGAGTAGGAGACGCAAGGGAGTGGGAATACTGACTGCAGCCCTTCTCCTCTGGCCCCCAGCATGTAAATCACATGAACATGCCCTCGCTTCAGATCAGTTACACCCTGTTTGCATCCCTTTGCAACACTCCCAAGCAGTGCCAGTAGGAACCAGCAGAGCTGTCACTGCCGCCTCCAGGAGGGATGAGCTTCCAAAGGCTCCAAGCCCGGGAGGCTTTTAGAAGTAGCACACAGTATTCTGTCAGAAAGAGTCAAATGAGAGACAGCCTGGGCTAAGCTAGAGTTGTGTGTAAGACACCAGCAGTTCCAAGAAGGAATAAGCCAGGAAGAGGAGAAATTCATGGCATTAAGGCCTTAAACTGGACATGCAGACCAATTTCAGCTCTGTCACACATCCCTGTGATATCAAGCACACAACTGACTGTTCTTCAGGCTTCCTATCTGTGAAATGGCAGCAAGAATCTTACCCATCTCTTTTTAAAATGTGATTTTTCCATTCTTGAGGCCATCACTCGTTCTAGATGCATAAAACAAGGACTTGATCTTAATTATGGCTTCTAGTTGCTATTGTAATAACTTCATATTGTGGTGTGATTTAAGTCACTGAAGAGACATTTGCCCACACTTACCCAAGTTTGTATGGGCAGCTGATGGCAGCAATTTAGAGAGCTTTCCACAGGTAAGAATAGACTCTGACTGCATGAATCCCTCTGTCACCTCAGCACTAAGAGCTGCACCTTAAACCACTGAAAATAATGTCAACTGTGCTATTCAGAGTGGCATTGTTCAGTACAGCAGCAGCAAGGACATACACAAAAAGGGGGCAAAGCATAAACATGCCAAGTGCAAAATCTACAGTATGGATTCACATTCCTGTCATTTATCTCTTATTTATGTTCTTGCTAAATTATTTGACAGAGGGATTTTTTTAAAGTCTTGGAGAAAGAAAATTGCCCATTTATTTCTCTAGGTTATCTACATATTTATCTATTAGCCTTGAACTGAAAAGCTTGCTCACTGCATTCCTGTTAAATCTACAGAAACATTTCAGAACATCAGGAGTATCACCACTGAATATCTGATTTAATCTTCAGTGAAGCTAAGCTGTAATGGCTTTAGACCAGCAGAAGATGAGGCTCAGGTAAGTCAGACCTCTCCTACTGCTCTGCCACAGTATGTCATTTATCTGTGGCAGTGTGACAAAGCCACACTGTTCCCAAGGCCACCACTAACAGAATCATGACTGCAGGTCCATCCTGCCCCACCAACTGCATCCCTAGAGAGGCTGTGACACCTGAAGCATCATGGGCAATGAGCGTGAATCTGAAAATTATGGGTAAAGTCCAGCAAGATATTCAGCATGGCTGCCTCAACTGAATTAAGGGGCTGAAACTTAGGTTTTGCAGCAAAGGCTGCAGCAGAATGGGAGCCCCACACTGAACTGATCCTACCCAAAAATCAGTCAAGTGTAAGGCTTTATAAGCTGTGACTAAAACCTTGGGCCATCTCTGGTGCAAGGCAGTTGAACTTCCTTGGGGCAATGCAGTAACATTTATTTTCACTTCTCCCAGCAGCACTGGAAAGCCAGGCAGCCACACAAGATCGCAGGACCAGACATCCAAACAAATTCAGGGACAGATTCAAGTGTTCTTCACCCAAAATCTGAGTTGATGTTAGAGTTCAGATCCTTTGGAGCAGTGAAGACACTGCATTATCCATGTGAAAATAACTCACCGACACTGAGAACATTACCAGACTCCTCTCAAGTGCTCCAAGTAGGATGCTAAAATATTTACCAGCTGCATTACTTGTCTTGTCACATTTCTTCAGGATCCAAATAAGACATAACGGATTCAAAGAATACATCAAAGGAACAAGAACTGCAAGAACAGCCCATACAACCCCCAGTAGATGTGTTTTACTACCAGAACTATTTATGATTCAGAACAGTGGAACAAATGAGGCATAGGAAGTAAAAGAGAAAGAACCCAGGGGGATAAAAGGGCAAAGAGATAGAGAACATAATTTCTCTGCACTGAATTCCACAGAAATGTTGCCAGAAGGAGAAGGCTCTGGGGTGGCAGAACAGTTGCAGGCTTTTTTTCAACAAGTCATCAGGATTATTATTCCTAACTTCTGAGGGAACAGCACCAGACTCATATCCTAGAGCCTGTGCTGCCCTTGGTTACACCATTCTACATCTCACCATAAATCAACTGTCACCAAATTCCAAATAACTCCGAGTGCTGAGGGTGGAGCAACACTGCACAAGTGTGTAAGGAAACACAGGCACAATCCACTGAGACAACCCCTGCTCCATGCAAAAGCCTGACACAGGACACAACCAAAAACATGGGAAAAGGCCCCAGGATGATCAACAATGCTTCTCTGTCACTGGGATGACACCTACTCCCAACCTGCCTTTATGATGGCACCAACAGCTTCTTTTGCCGTAGGGTGAGAAGGAAACATCTAATTAAGTAGTCTAAAAAGTCTGGTTGTCAGGACTTAAACCATGCTTTACACTGGGCAGACAAAACTGCACTTCACAGGAACTTGAACAAGACTGGACTAGAGAAGGGTCCTAAAACAGCAGAAGTGGAAGATATCAAAAGAGAAACAAAAGGAAAATGGCTCTGTTAAACTGTTCTCTTTATTTCCTCACCAAAATCTCTGCTTAGCTGCTCTTTTCCCCACTCCCTCTAAGTTTGCTCTGATTCAATACTTGCTGAAGCTAAACTTGCTTCAGGTTTTGCAATCTGCATCCTTAATTCTTCCTTGGGATTTGTCACCTGAGAGATGGATTGTCTGGGGGTTTGACATAGTGACCAGGATGCCACAACCTGTGTGATAACAAGCAGTGTGAGACCAGAAACAGGGAGAACTTTTTCCTTTTAAAGGTGTCAGATTGATTTTCCTCCTGCCTCCACTGAAACTTCCATAGATCCAGAAGCAAAGCCCACAGCCAGCATCAACCCATATACTCAGTATTATTAAGGGCTTTTGCAATACAACCACTTGTAACTCGGTTTCTCCCTATGAAAGGCAGATCCTTGAAGATCCAAGACAAGATAGCCACAAACATCTCACCAGTATCCAAGACTATCATAAAAGTTTATGGGCCACACCCACATAAGGCATGGTTGTGATCTCCATCCAGATTGGCTGCAGTTATTTAACCTCCTCGTTATCTCCAGATCAGAAGCAAAGGGCTGAGGCACTAAATGGTGTTTAAACTCTCACCCAGCTGGTGGATTAAATCATGACTCCACAATATAGCCCTGTATCTTTAACTAGGTTACAGGAGGGAAGGATATCAAACCTTGGAGATGTTATCCCACAGCTTGCATATTTGGCCTAGGCATAAATCAACTGTCTTAAGTGGAGTCCCAAGCACAGCAAAAATAAAAATAGCAAGAAAATAAAAAAAGTAGCAAAGGTTTGTTTGAGGTGCTGTTAAAAGGAAAACACAATGGTTTAAAGAGGAAGGAAAACAAAGACCTGGAGCATCAGCTACCCTCACAACCAGGTCTAGTTTGATTAAAATAATTTTCCACTACTTAGGCCATTGCTATGTGCATTTAAGCACAGGACTTTGAACTCTTCTGATGCCTTGGGTACCCACATGGGGGAGGAAGGATGGACCAGTTATAATTGTCTTTATATTGTCTCCCAAAAGACCCATGATTAGATACTAGGCTAGTATCTCCCAATATGGGAACTCTTATCACTCCAGATCACAGATGCATGAAGGGTAGGGGTGAGTGTTAGACTCTGGAGAGCCTTTCACAGCACTGCCTGCCCTCTGAAACCTCCTGAGAATTGGACCTTCTTGTACCAGAGAAGCAGCATAGCTCACACACTGCCACACACCTCTGTTCTCTTGCCTTAGGCCACCCTGTTCCTGACACAACACCAAGCCAGCAAAGCAACACAGCTCTGGCCAAGACCAATTGGTCCACCCTGTATTTCCTCTTCTGCTCATCACTCTTTGATCTCATACCTACACATAGAAAAACTCCTCCATTGCCAGGTCATGGGCAGGGTGTTCAGGAACACACCACTGCTGGAACAGCCATCCATGTGGTGTTGATTGGGTTCCTCAGGTATTTCCTGTAAAGGAGGCTGACCTTCCCTGTGGACTCCAAACAAGCAAAGCCTATCTCCTGGACTGGCCCTGACACTCAAAGTCACATGAAGCCAAAGGTGCTGTTTGCTGAGGACTAAAGCTATACAGCAAATGGTTTATAAAGTTAATCAGGAAGCAGTAGGGTGGCATTTATGTGGTTGTCATGTGGACTTACCCAGAAAGGTCACTGTCACTGAGCAATTAGCTAATGGAGCATTGCTAGTTACTGAAGATTGTCAGAACTCAGTATCTCAGATCTATTCAGAATTCCTGAGAAAAAAGATTATCTAGAGCCTACAGAGAAATCAGAAAGTATATTTAGAAACCTCATTTAGTAAAGCACTTCCTACAACAAGAGGAAGGGCAATTGGTGTCTGAGTTAAGCATTGCTTTTCCTTTTGAATCATCTGGGATTTCTGTCTCCTACAGTATTGTCACATAGTAACATCCCTGGGATGAAGAAATGCTCTGATTACTGGTCAGAACGACAGTCAGGCTTTCCCAGATTGCACAAGAAGGTTTTGCATTTCCAGGGACTCAGATCATCCCCCCATGGCCCTTCTGTCTGCACATCTCTCACTTTATCACTATTACAAGATTCTTCATTCCTTTCTGAGGACAATTCCTTCTTTATTTCAATCTTCTCCATAAACTTAATTCTGAACACGTATCAGTTGACAGTATTAAAAGATGGTTCCTCAAACTGTAAAATTGCCATCTTTAATTAGCATTAAAAATCTAAAGTGTGGTATTTTAATTGAAAAGAGATGACTTTCAATAAAAGGTTGTCAAAGAAACTGAGAATTCAGTCATCTAATGATGATCTTTAGATATATTTCCACAAGATCAAACAACCCAATTCTGCTTCCAGACCTGCCATTAACCCTCTCCACCTCTTGATATCACAACACATTAAAAAAAACGGAACACAACAACTTGATATATTACAGCCCCTTGTTTCTCATGTCCCCATGATTTTTGTGCTGCAAGATACTTGACTTGACTTAGAACCACAGTTTGAACAGCTGGATTGTCAAAGACAACCTAGACTTGAAGCTGAATTGTCAAGGGAGACAAATCTGGTAGCACAGGTTCTGGTTTTCAGAGGAGTGCTGATCTGTGAGCAGGACAGTGAATTTCTGCACAGAGCCTTGAAAAGCCAGCACACAGACAGATGCTCCTGAAATGCTTGGGAACCACCACAGGAAATATTTTGGGGGGACACGCAGGCTGTGAAGAGGAACACTTCTGAACAACTCTTCCCTTGCTTTGGTTTTGACAGGGCAAATACAAAAGGGAGACCTGGCAAACAGAGGCAAGGTGAAAGTTCACCTTCCCCCATAAAGGAGGGTAGGTGACAGCGAGGGCTGGCTCCGGATGTCACGTTGGGTGTTTACTCATCACTGAGCGGGTGAGGAACCATCTGAGCATGGCCCTCCCTCGCAGGCCACCGAGCCACCCGCGCCAGCCCCGCCGGCGCCAGCAGAGCTGCAATAACCTGCTCATTGCCACAGTGCCCAGCCCAGCCCCTATCTCCATTCACACTCCTCCTCATTGCTCACCTGATAACCACGGCCCCGCCGGAATTGCTGGGCTGTGCTGCGCACTGGCAGGGAAGCGGATAAGGAGTATCTATCCCTTCTCTCAGCACAAATGTGTAAAAGTTTGTTCAGGGCTTTATGAGGCGTAGAGCAGAGCAGCTGCTTTCACTGTGAGCTGGAGTGTTAACTGCTGAGGTATTGTGGGGTGGCTCCTGCCAGCTCACTGTGTCTCCCTGGACAGGCCAACACAGAGACTTCTGCGTCAGCCTCAAACAGGTGTTAGGAAGGAAACTATTTCATGGTAGAAGGTGGGACAGAGGGACAGATTTCTTCAAGTTTTAAAGGGCTGGAAAAACTTGCCTTCATTTCAGGCTTCAAACACAACATACAGCCTGGAAAGGCAAAGCTTGCCCTGCCAAGTCTCTGGTTCTCCACCTCTGCCCGGCATTGCAGGCCTGTTTCCAAAATTCCAAGAGGAATTCATCCAACTCCAGATCTACAGCATGTCCTTCCAGGCTGTCAAGCTGTGAGAGTGATTCTGTGATGCACTTGCAAGTCCTGGAATGATCAAATTGAGATTTCAGACTCATTTTGTATATAGGCCACAGAGCAGCTGTCAAGCAGTGAAGTGTCTCGGGTGTAGGAGCCAGGCCCTAAACTGCTGAGAAAGCTGGAATTTGGAGCACAAGTTTGTAGTAGTGGGCTTTTAATAGTGCCTGAATGTATACACAGAAGGATATTTCTCATGTTTACTGAACACTTAATCCTGTCACCTGGGGAAGGCAGGTGTTGCAAACTCTATTAAGAAAAGCCAGAAGGAGGATTTTCACCTCATTTTGTCTGTACTTCAAGCTTATGCAAAGTTAATCCTTAGTCTCTGCTGAGGCTGGCCACAGAGCTGAAGGGATGGTGTGGTTTTGACAGCAAGGCCAGGCCCTGGTGTGAGATCTGAGAGGCACCTCACCAAAGCTACCAAACGTGTCAGGCAGTAGAACATTATAAATGGAGGAATCATGCTGGCTACAGCAGGTTTCCAGCTGTACAAATAGACTCCTAGAAGCTTGCACTACAAATCCTAAACCATTTGGAGAAATACAGCAAAGAACTGTTATTCCAGCAGTTCATCAGGTCCCTTTGCCCAACACTTTGTGTCCTCCTACTGTGGGACTGAGTATTGACATGGGATGGTACAGCCCAGCATCTCAGTGTCTGGGTAAAAGGGATTTGGGGCTCTTGGTTTTCTCCCCCAGATTCAAAGAAGTTATGTATCACATAAGATACTGTGCCCTTAAATCATAGCCAGCTGGTGACTCAGATTGGTTTTTTGCTAGCTCCCAGAATATGACCAGACATAAATTTTATGTTCAGGACAAATGGGGTCACAAAAACTTGGGACTGTAAGGAAAGTGAAAAGAGAGAGGCTGTGGAAGGAGTCGACTGCAGAGGCAGAAAAGGTGAAGAAAAGCTGGAATTTCCAGGCGCTCCAAGGGTAGGAGATCAGCTGGAAAAGATGGTGCAAAAGGGACTCTTGAAAGTTTCTAAGAGAAAGTGTCAGGTGAGAGAAAATCAAAAAAAGTAAAGGGGAAAAGAAGAGGAGGAGCAGCACCAGAACTACCTCATAGTGGGAGCATGTAACACCCTAAGACAGGTGCCTCAAACCTCAAACAAGCACCAAGACTGTGAGCCTCTGAAAACTCTGCCCCTACCCTGTCGTAAATGAGAACGGTTCTGGACCAAGGCTGGAAAATACCACCTCAGGGCAATAAATCTCCCATTGATAGGGTCTGGCAAACACAGGCCTCGAGAAAGGTTGAAGTCAGCTCTGAAGTCTGTAATGACTCACTGAGGATTGAAGGAATTAGAAGGAAAGGTGACACTCAATATAACAGCAGCATTAATAAGTAATCGTTGCCTGCAAACGTCTGGGCAGTTATAAAACATTGGCAAGACAAACCTTAATCTTATAAGTTTGGCTCAACTACATACAGCAAAATGTTCTTTATCAAGTAACTCTGGGGAAAGTCCTTCCAAGGATCCATGCTGATAGAGAATCACAGGTATCTGTAACACCTCAGCACACACCTCCATAAAACCCTGTCACCCAGTGAAGTCAGGACCTTCCCAGGTTCTCCCTCGGAGTCTTTCCGGAGATGTTTTGTCAGTTCTCCCCCACTCACACATTTGGTCCCATAAGGGAAAATTATTTCTGGACAACTCCTGCATTTTGCACTGTGTTTAAACAAACCAAGGTGCTGGGAAGTAACACACAGCATTGGTGTAATCTGAGAAATGAGCTTTTTGGTCATTAGAAACGCAGCTAAAACAAACAATAAATACAGTGCAGTGACATTTATGGTGAAAGCCACCAGAGCTTCAGAGATTTCCCCGCCTGGTGCTGTAAAGGCCTACCCAGCACCAAAGGCATTTAAAGCTAAATTAAAATCCTCATTAGCTGCTCTTGAGTGTATTTGCATTGATGAGGTCCCTGGTGGATGTGGTTTTATGAGCACGGAGGTAAACCTGTGTGGCATAACTACAGAGAGAGCTTTCAGCTGCACTGATGTAACCTGTGTGTGATATGCCAGTGATTGAGATATTCCATCACGAGCCAAGCTCATATGAGTGCTCCACAACACAAAATCAAAATAAACAAAAACCCCCCCCACACAATTGTCACTCCACTATCTGATTGAGAGAGGAAGATGGACGTTTAAATACAAGCAAGGATGTTTATCCTCATGCCCAATACATGATGACCTCAATGTTTATGTTTATGGCAAAAAGACTGCCCAGGACATTTTGTCCAGCTCCAAAACAAGAGAGATACAACCTGTTTGGATGAAAAACAAGTGGCCACAGTCACTTGACCTCCTCAGAGTTTTTCACACCATACATTTTTGAGCATCAACTGGATTTGATATGTAACTTTAATGCCATCACATGATAGTCATAGGTAACACAAAATCCTCAAAAAGACAGACGTGGCATATGAAACAGAGCCAACCAGCTATGATTAAAAGAAATTGGAAGTTCAAGAGGAGCTCCTGGAGCACCTTTCCAACCAAAGAACTGTACATGTGAGTTGAGATGAAAGGAGAAAAACACTGAGAGACATTGCAGGAACTGTGGGAAAACAAGCCCTTTGGGGACTCCTAGATGTGTGGTTTGATACAAAACCCCAGATAGCTGTTTAACTGGGGGTGTCTAATTTCATAGGAGAAAAGCACTGTATCTTGCACATGTATCTCCATTACCATGATAAAATAAGCCTCTCAACATCCTGGCCAGGTACTGGAGATGGAACTCCCTCAAGGGGGAATATCCACTTGAGGTTGTGCTACTTTGTGCAGCAGAGACGGACTCAAACTAAAACAGGCAACTTGCAAGAGAAGGTGATGTTGAAATACAATTCAGAGTAATTACATTCTAGTTATCCTTCTCCAGCTCTTGGGATACAGGGCTCTACCCTCTGGCTAAATAGTTTTTGTACATTTTTGTAACTCTTGCCAGTTTCCATCCCAAAGGTGGCTGCCTCTGTGCACAGGGCAAGCACCTGTGTGTGTGTGTGTTTTACATCCACACTGCTTTATACTGCCCTAAATGGGCTCATGGTTTGCAAAATGGGCTCCATAAATCATTAATTAATGATAATACAAATATAAATAATGTAGGAGACAGAAGGGCAAGAGTCACCACTCCATCTTCAACACCATTGTGGATGCTTGGATAAGCACTGTACCCACAAGAGCCATCCCTGCCAAGAGCACCATTACTCTAGAAATGCTGAAGAATCACAAAATATTGCAGTGTGTACCATGGGAAATGAAAGGACTTAATCAATAGTATGCTAATGCAGAGGATTTTAACCCTTGAAATCTTACTGTCCAGTACAGTGAAAGCAAGGTGTTCTCATTTCCCAATTCCTGTTCCCTCAGCAGTAGTTCCTTCTAGCTCATGGAATTACAAGATACTGCTGCATCCTGCTGTTGCAAGCTGAACTGCAACTTGTGAGCTATTCACAAGTTCACAAAGGGAGTTTTCCAGCCTTATCTTTATTAACTGTGAATTTATCTCCCTTCCCAGATACAATGTTGAGAGAGAAGGTGAGCTGGAAGGGGTCATTCCTGCTGTACAAGGATCAAATGCCATAAACGGCCCGGAGTGTGACTGTGTTCACTTGTGCCCTTTTAATTGCCCCCGTTAAAGCTCACATTAAACACGCAATCTCTGTGACCAAAGGTAACAGGGAGTTTGGCTATAAGCAAGCAGTCACTCGATAAGACAACAGCATTTCAAAACACCATAAATTAATTCCCTGGGCTAATTTCCCTAAGAGCAATGGAGATAATAAATCTCATTGTTGGCGTTAAGGGTGACTGGAGAATCTGCTTCATGTGCCTGCCAACACGCTACCGGAGCAGTGCCACGGATCTGCAGCTCCCCGGCTTCTCCCAGGCAGGGAGAGAACAGCAGACACGTAAAAACGTGCTGCTGCCTGTGCTGCTGGGGCAGGTCACTTGCCAGGGAGAGAGGGTGGAACAGGAAAAGGAATGTTCCACCAAATGAAATCAAGCTGGAACATTTCATATGGCAGACGGCAAGAGATGCCCAAAGAACAGGGGCTGAAAATCATTTTTGAAGGCACAGGACATAAATTTAAATTACCGTGGATTAACGAGTCAGGAGGAACAGGTCAGAAGGGAAATTTAGAGACACAGCCTGTCCTTGATCAGTGTCTGGAACTCCCCTTGAAGTTTAACAGAAGACCCTTTGCCCATCAAAATTACAAGAGGCCCATCCGTATAGCCACACTCACCACCTCCTTTCCACAAGTGTAAAATATCTCCCCAGGTCTCCCTTCCTTCTAGTACATGTCTGCACTCACAAACAAAGTGAAGCAAGGGTGGATATTGCAACTTAGCAATTTGTTTCAGAATTGTGGAATATCCTGAGTTGGGAGGGACACACAAGGATCATCCAGTCCAACCTCTGGCCCCGCAAACAGACATCCAACAATCATACCCTGTCCCTGAGAGCATTGTCCAAATATTCCTGGAGCTCTGGCAGCCTTGGAGCCATGACCGCTCCCTGGGGAGCCTGGTCAGTGCCCAACTGCTTCTTCAGGGTTATGCTGAATCCATTTTTTCCCCACAAAAGTGGTTCAGCAAAACTCAAAACGCTTTGCCCAGTAAATACAAGGGCTTCTACATAAATTCCCAGTGTGAAAAATATACACCCACTAAGTTAAAGGCTAATTCTAATCCCCCTTCTAACACCTTAGATTAAAACTAATTTAGTTCTCAAAAGCCCTCATGTTGGCAGGATGAGTTCAGCCTACTGAGTTTCCTACTGTTGGAGTTGATCAGAAATCCACCGGAGTCTCCTCAGAACTGGAGGGCTGGCAGGAGGGGCAGAGGCACAAAAGGAAAACACAATTTGGAGGCACAACTTGAACACTTTTCTTTCACAGATGGGTCTCCAAATGCCTGAAGACTTATATTCTACTTGCTAAACTGCCAGAAGTCACATTGAAAAAGCTGGGAACTGACAGTGTTCATGTCCTGGGCTAGGACATGAACAAGCAGAGCTGTGCTGCTTCCAACCATATCAGCAATGACTTTTGATTTTAAAATTCAGGGGTTTTTTACTTACATTATTAACATCATCATTTAGGGCTAAACAACCCTGGATTTCTGGCATGCATCTGGAGGGTCAGCTGTGTGTTAAGAGAATAAATAAAGGAACTCAAAAGAAAAAACTATATATATTCCATTTATATATACACATATATAATACATACACACAGTTAGGGGTATGAATTTCCCTAACCATATAGCATAAATACATATTTATTAGACATACTATGGTATGTATATATCAAAATGCACTGAAGATTTAGAAATAATTTAGAAAATTGACCAGTTTCTTTACAATTTAGCTTACATGGTACAACATAATATATTTTAAATACCATGGAAAATGGCCAATTTTCCAATATTTATATATTTGTGTTATATCATTACAAACATTTTACAAAGGAAACATATGGCAAATTTTGAATTCTTTCCAGATTAATGATGTCCAGACCCTCTGATATATGAATGACCTCCAGAGCCTCCTGCATTTTCCTTGCTTTGAATGCTTTGCTTCTGGTTTGGAGTCTGCCATTGAAACTTTGTCAATTAGAATGAAATGTTGGGTCTCTAAAATGAAAAAGCTGTAGGAGTGACAAGTGAGTGGTTCAGAGGGGTGTTTATGCAACCCATTCATTCAGTCCAGCCCAAAGTACAGTAGTAATTACCCTCAGCCAGGCAGGGGACTCTGTTCCTGCCTCCAACAGCAATTCCCAACCCATTGTGCCCATCCAATGCCTGTTTGAACAGGGAAGTACAGGACCCCCAAAACACTCAGTTTCTCTTCTTTCATGCAAACAAGCAGCAAGGGGAAAAAGGGAATTTTACTGTTGCCTCGCTTGGAAAGACCAGAGCACAGCTTGCCCTCATGAGAGGAGCTGTGAAATAGAACTTTTCATCCACAGGCTCAGGGAATGACCTGTGAAGCCAAGTGCTCCTCCAGGGGCACAGGGAATGCACAGGGTGGGGCAGCACCAGGGACAGATGTCACAGGGAAATGGTTATCTGAAAACAGACACAGCTGCAGAACAACTGGGCAAACTATTCCACAAAACCTCACGTGCTACAGGTACGACAGAGAGCAAAGTCACCATCCAGAAGAAGAGATTCACTTCCCTGGGGAGAGAGCTGCAAAAATAACACACATCACAAAAGCTACACAGTATGTTCAACTGGGGAGTGGGAAACCCCAAACTGAAAGCTTGAAGATTTTACTCTATGCTTTAAAATTTGCTTTTCAACAGAGACAAGGATTTTTGAAGGAAGGAGATACCTTCTAGAAAAATGCTTATTTTGAATGAGATTAACTTTTCTTTGAGGGTGATTTTGATGAAGGTCTGGTACTTCCAATACCCTAATGGCAAGCCCTGACTCCAGTCTGCAACATCCAGGGAACAACATTAAGTCACAAACAAGGACATAAATGAAGGCAGGATTTTGTCCTTTATTTATACTCCCACCTCTTTTCCATCTCCACCTGGCAACTCCCTCTAAAGAAAGAGAGCACTTATGCACAAAATACAGTGGAAAAGATGCTCATCCAAAGAGCTCTCTCTGTTCACACACACACAAACCCTGACAACCACACAGACTGAGTTTTTCACATCACCTCTGTTTGAGGAGCTTTTGAATCTTTTACCTTCCCTAAAGACCTGAATCCAGGCTTACCCAACACTGGGAGAAGTGAGACTCTGGCCAAAATCATGTTGACCAGAGTGTACATGACAAGGTGTGAATCAAGTAGTGGATGTGACAGAAGGTAGGTGTGAGAGAGGTCAGCAATTTAAAGATATTGAGGAACTAAGGTAGCAAAATGGGTCTGGAAACGGAATTCTGTGTCATTTTGGAATTTCCACGAAGACCAAGATGCCAATGAAACAGGAGGAGCCACACACTTGGCCGCAGTAGTTTCTCCTGAGCACAGGAAGGAAGGATGTATTTGAAGATGTAAACCAGTGTCAGACAATAGACAGGCAAGTCCAGCACTGGAACCTCACCAAGGTCACCCGGAGGGCATCGGTGCAATAGAATGTTAATTATATCCACGTGCAGGATGAACAACACAGAGATGCCAATCTCCCTCACAGAGATAGGTTTTCCCTGATACAGGCAGAACCAGGCATCCAATTGCAGAAGTTCACAGGATTTGTATCTGTTTCCCTCCACATCTTTTGTTTAGAATTTTCACTCATCTAAATGCAACTCCAATGAAACTGTTTCATAACAACAACAGAGTTCCAAACAAAGTTCTGGGTCTTCCACAGGCCCAGAGTGAGGTGCAAAGGACAGCAATGGAAACAGAGGAGCAACAATGGAAGATTTGTTGAAGATCACAGCGGAGATAGATGTGGACAGCCTGTTCCCCACGTTCATCCCAGATTAAATAGTTCAGTGGGATTGTAGCTGTGCACTAGTACTGCGGTGATGATAGATCTACCCCTAACAGGTTTGGGTGGCAGCAGGCAGAAGGTAGCACTGCACAAGTTGTAGAAAAATCTTTATCTATGAAGTCCTCCAGAACTGATTCAAAAGAAATGAAATTTTAAACATATGATAATGATGTCAAAACACAAGTTATCATGCCCTGGCTCTGCTGGATCAGACTGAACACACACACACACATACAAACCAAGAGACGTGGAGAACAAACCCTGGCACAGAGAAGCTGTGGCTTCTCCATCCCTGGAAGTGCTCAAAGCCAGGTTGGACACGGCTTGGAGCAACCTGGGGTGCTGGAAGGTGTCTCTGTCATGGCAGGGGGCTGGAATGGGATGAGCTTTAAGGTTCCTTTAAGGTCAGGAGTTGTGGTCAGAGACCACAAGCCATGCTGGGTTCCCTCACTGCAAGTAGCGCCTGTATCTCTGTTTTCATTAATTCTGCAGCTTTCAATATCTTCCTACCCAAACAGCTGCACAGGAGCATCTGGACAAATAGAAATCTCCCTTATGAATGCTGTATTTCCAGATTTCTTTCAGACATAAAACAATAACAGAATGGTCAGCCCCATCCTGTAATGTTGAACAGAGGTTACCTTTTTGTACTATTTAAGCCTCACATGCATTATAACTTTCCAATTCTTTCCAAAGGGTCAGTTTGATTTCCTGAAGTGCCTCAGTATCACGGGCCAGCTTCACCAACTGCTCAAGAAATTAGGCAAGTTTCAATGTTTTTGTTGTTTTCCCAGGGAGGTATTTTCACTGACCAAGCGGCCCCTCCACCCCACTCCCACCCACTCCACCCCAAACCCTTTGGGATCCTGGGAATCCGACTGTAAATGACACTACCAGCTGAGATGTAATGGGTGTTGGAGCAGCAGCCGTTTCCTGTCCAGCAGGAACCCGAAGGTACAGGAATGTGAGAAGACTCCAGTGAGCCTCCTTAAGCAGCCAGAGCGCGCTGGGAACTAGAGAAGAGATAAGGGATGCCCTTTCCTCCTCCACCCACTGCAGCAGATAAGCATCATATGCCTCAGA
Source organism: Agelaius phoeniceus (assembly GCF_051311805.1). Lineage (NCBI taxonomy): Eukaryota > Metazoa > Chordata > Aves > Passeriformes > Icteridae > Agelaius > Agelaius phoeniceus. The sequence goes on along the minus strand of NC_135282.1, from coordinate 9,200,601 downwards.
CATCTTGTCCGCTGATCTGGGCTTTTCTCCCGTGTCTCAGTATCTGTGACTCTACCTTCCTTCCTCTGCGGAACGGGCCAGCCCGGCCCGCGCTGATAACGGGCCTGGTGCCTGCCGGGGATGCAGCGGGGCTGTAAAGGCTCGGCAGCCAGGAGCCACCTGGCTCTTCCGGGGAAGGGACACGGATAAGGCACCAGGGCTCCACAGAGAGCAAACCCCTGTGTTTGAGGAGACAGGTGTGCTCCAGCAGACGGAGTCAGAGCCTATTTGCTCAGGCAACATCCACAGGCCTGGCTCCAAAAGCAATTAATTTATAGTTTGTTTAGACACCAACACAATCACAAAATTGCAACACCTTGCTCTGCAAACTGCAGCGAAGTGCCATGGCCCTGTCAGGGGAGTGACACACAAACAGCAAAGGAGCTGAGCAGCAAAAACTGGGGTTTAAGAGCCGTGTACAGGGGGAGAGACACCAGTGGTGTGTGGTGGGACAACAAAGGAGCAGGCCATGGGGCAAACAAGAAAGCACCACATTAAGAGGATCCAAGAGGTACCAGAAAAGACTGATCAGAGATTCCAGCTCTCCCATCTCTGGGAGGAAGGCACTAAATAACTGACTGCTCTGCCTCACAAGCTTGCAAGCTTCAGGCCAAGATAATGACAGTAACACAGGCTGCATGTCATTCCAGAGCATCCCACAGTGCTGAGACAGAAGGCAGCAGCCAGTTAGGCAGTAGGGGAATTTAGGGCCAGGAGAAACACAAGATAAAGAAGGAAAATCCCTAGAAAATAGATCTGGGGAATTTAGATCCTGTGACAAACAGAAATAACCTTTCCACCCAGTCACCTCCCCCTGCAGCCTCCCTGAGAAATACAATTCCAAAATTAGCCCAGCTAAAACAATCCTGAATTTATCTCTCTGAAGATTCAGAGGATCAGAAAGCCTGAGCCTTTTACACCCTTTCAGGTTTTCTTGTTGTTCATCTAAGTGTTTGTCAGGGAGATTGTGCAAAGAAAGAATTCTGAGTCCTGGCTTATTGTTAGCCCTGCTGCAGGAGCCAGAAGATAAGAGCAGGCAGGACTGGTCCCAAGGAAAAAACTCTCAGCTCTGGCACTGAAGTTTTCTTTTTGGGTGAAGAATTGTGTGAAAGTAAGGAATGATGCATTGATATGAAGGAGCAAAAACAAAACAACACTCACACAAAAGCAAAAACCAATCAGATTGAGCAACATTATAAGGTTTTCCTTTGGAAAATGGGAGAATATAAATTTTAAATCATCTTTCCACATTATCCCTTGCTATAAGCCTTCCTAGAAGAGAAGGAATGGTATTTCAGCCCAAGCCTTGAGCTACTTTATCTTCAAAGTTTCATTATTACTGCAAAATTCCAGCAATCCTCCAGACTTTGCTGCCTTCTTACTAAGCCTTGGCCTGCTTAAACATCCCTTGCCTGAACTGACTGGCCAGTTCAGGAATTCTTCCTCTTCTGTGTTTCACCGGACATAAAACTGGAAGAGCTGAGATACAGTTAAAGAGGTGGGGCCCCAGAGCTTTCAATTTCAGTTTTGTGCAGCCAGCTTCAAAGATCGTAAAAGACAGTAAAAGACAATCCTTGTCTGAGCAAGTTTTTCCATGTGCTGTAGAAGCTCATGTTGAGCTCCTCTCTGATGATAAAGCAAATTATTCAGCCCTGCACATGCACAAGTGTGTCACTGAACACACAGTGCCCAGCCCCTGCATTAAACTGCGACCCACAGGCAGCGCCTGAACCCTTCCAGGAGCAGTCTGCACCTACCATGAATTCAAGAATTTAATAAATTTCTTTTGATTCCCACAGAGGGGGTCACTTGCTCTTCCCTATCCATTTGCAGTGATATCCTGAGAATCAGGACTGGCAGCAGTGGTATTTGCTGTCTCTGCTGCCCCCAGCCCTCCCACACAGCCTCACACATCCTCCTCTCCTTTGGGGCTCTGATTGACAGACTCCTGAATTATGAAAAGGTAGAAAGAGCCTTGGTGAAGCTCAGAGGTATTTTTATCGCAGTTTGTGGCCCCCTACCCCCATCATATATATCAGAATAAGAATGCTTTTATACAGGGAAAAAAAAAAATAAAATCTATAGAGTCCTCAAAGGAACAGTTTTTCTACTCCTCTCAGCAGCCTGTCCTCAGTCTGGTTCCCTTTTCAATGGGCTGCTGGCTCCTAGCTGTCTGCTGATAGGAAGGATTAGCTACAGAAATGGCACAGGGAAAGAGTCAAAACTTGAGGGGAGCACAGCCCTCCAGCCCACGGGGCCATCTGTGTGCATTCAGCCACAGTTTGTTAAAAGAACAAACTGCAGGTGCTGCAATATTTCCGTTCCTTCTGGCTGGGCCATCCCTATAAAAAGCAGGAGTCAATCAAGTCTGCTTAAAAATGCTGAGAAAGGTTACAATTGAACAGGAAAATTTAAAGTTATTAATGTAGTCATGCTTTCTCCCTTTCCCATCATTTTTTGGTTTAGGGATTAATATTCCACATTGTTCTTTATAAACATGGACAGATACTCTAATCTGTTTTCACATTGAATGCTGAGAGGCAGTTTCCAAACCCAGATGCCAGACTTCAAAATCTGAGTGAGTCATTATTCCTGAAGTGTTGAGCATTCCCGCTCTCTGCCTTCCACAGGAATCTTGGGAATCTTAGAAGCCAGGTTTCCTTCTCTGAGATGCACAAACATAGTTTAGGAGGTTACATTTTAGGCACCAACCTTTCCAATGAGACCCTGCACAAGGCTTTGGAAGAGCTCTTCCCCAAATGCAGGCAGGAGCTGCGAGCCCTAGGAACCAGCCACACTGCACCAATGGCTCTCTCCATTACATCCCAACAGCCAACACTGCTGGATGGGCTGCCCTCCACACCACACAGAACAAGACTTTTTCACGTGCCAGAATTGTTTTAGGGACAAACTTTCCCAAAAGGCACTATGTAACTAATTCCTGTTCAAGAACATTAGGCCTAAAGAGTTTTAACCTTTGAAATTGTCTCTTGGCTCCAGCAGGACAGTGGTTGTATATACACAGTGCACTTTTATATTTATTTCCCAGCAGTGTAAAAAGTCGTCTTCTCACCCTTTTTAAGTACATGAGCACAAGTAGGCCAAGGCCTGCCTTCCTGTTTTAAGAAGTGAAAGCGCTGGGGCAGACTGCCAGAGGACTTAATATAGTCTCAGATCTAAATTTAACAACAATAACATGGCTCCAGTCTGACCCTACAAAGAAAAGTTTGGAAAGACAAAAAAAAAAAAAAAAAAAAAAGGTAATTCTTCACAAATTAAGAAAACAATAAAGGTCCCTTTCAAGTGTCAAGGAATATTCTTAGCCAGCCTGCAACACCTAAATCAAGAGAGAGGTTGTTAAAATGGCATAATACCAGGAAATTCGCCTACAGGGTCTACTTCCTCCTTGGAGACTCCAGCCTGGAGTGCCGGAGTCAGTGTGCTCGCCATGGGGGAGGTGGGAGGGAGGAACAGGGAGCTGACTAAAGCGACTCTATAAAAAAAGCCCAGGCTGGGTATCAACACCACCGTCCCTAGATCTAAGATGATACAAGCAGCCTTCCTGGCCCGAGATTCCGAGTTACATCAATAGGCTCTTTAATCCTTTCCCACCCAACATTTCCTGACAGCGACCGCAGAAGTCAACAAGTTCAAGCCCAGCACAGAAATTAGCACTCGCACACAATACAGCAGGGTGATAACGCGCCTGTATTTATAGCTCAGAGCCAGCCCCCTCGGAGCAGTCATTAAAGATCCTGGTGGGAAGAAAACACAACTAGAAGAAAGTTATTCAAGTAAGTTAAAGATACACCTGAACCCTCCCTTCCTCTCCCACCCCTCTCTGAGGTCATAACATCACAATATAGTCTCCTAAGCAAGGACATTCCTCCGGGACACTCTGATAGGGAAAGTGTGAACAACAAAAGCCCATTGTTAGCAGGGAACGGTGGTGCCACTTAGACCCTCGTTAAGCTCCCCAGGGGCTGTGGTTTGCGTTATGCAGGCTTAAAAATAAAAGGCACTAGGACAAGGGACAAACAAATAATGAAGTCATTTCCATTTACCTAGACCAGCATGGGGGTTGCCAAGCAGGGTAACCGGTTATTGCTGGGTGTTAGCAGCATCTCCGCCCTGGGACTCCCACTCCTCTCCTCCACTTCTCCCAGCAAGTTTGTCACACTGAGTGCAACTCCACCCCTCAATTAGATATGGATGTTGCCCACAGACCACGAGCACTTCTTACAAACCCCACGTATTGGGAGATTCTTCCTTTTACAACATCTACTCATCATTCAAAGAACAAGAACATGCCTTTTAAAAGACCTGCAAGGTTGTCAATATACATTACTCTTGAGTTCAAGGAAGATTTTAAAAAGAGTACCTCAGCTGCATGGCACAGTTAATTAGCTCATCCTCAGATTACCACCCCTGAGCCATAAGTTTGAGCAGTTACATCACTTAAGAACATTCCAGCTACTGAATCTGAAATTTGCTTGCATGACAAACACAAACTCTGGGCATTGCTGAGCTGCTCCATTGAATCCTTTCCAGTCACCCACTGGAGAATTTTCCATCACGCTCAAAGAGGAAGGGCCCAAATGGAGTCCCCTTGAATCAAGATTACAGGGGAGGTGTTAGTGGCTTGAAGGTGCATTAACCAAACACCAGCAGCTCCTTCTGGATCCAACCCTTCGGATAACAGCGCTGTGTGGAGTCCTCCTGTGTGAGGGGAGCTTGTGCTGGGGACAACACACAAGGTGTGAGCCAATACTGCAGTGAAGACAAACCTTTAGGGCTTCATGGGCCCAGTACTGTTCCCATCCCTTCTCTGTGATCCACAAGAGCTGTTCCAAGAGTCTGTTGGAGAGTCCTCCCAAAAGGGTAACTTTGGGTAGTACTGAATCCTGGCACTCACCTCCACATCACAGAAACCTCTTCCATCCTAGAAAGAAGCTTTTGTCCATTTTCAGGGTTAGTAAATGCCCGGAAATCAGGATGGTACAGAAGCCCTTTACCACCTGCTGGAGCTGCTCTGAGAGCTTCTCCAGGTCACAGCAGAAGCACTCTCACCCAGGACACAGCATGAGCTGCCTCCTGCTCCTGTCTCTGTGCAGCGCTGAGCTCTAATTTAAATTAATGCTCTGCACCTGGGGAAAGCAGGTGCTACAGGCATCAGGAGAGTGCTGCTTGTTTCCTTCATCTTTGCCAACTCCAATCCTCCCTCAAGCCTTGCTTCTCCAACAGCCTTTTTAGCTAAATACAAAAAATTGGGGGAAAAATAAATATAGAGTAAGGATAAAGTGTGTCTCTTTGAAGTCTGTAAGCTGAATACTTGTGAAGTTAACAACTGAGTTCATTCCAGTCAAGCCACGGAAGAACTGGACTTGCCATTTCTGTCATTTAATCTAGGATTGCATATTTTAACATGTAAGTAGTTATAGCCATAATTGTTATCAGTAATCAGAAGAAAGTTGCCCACTTTAATCCTGAAAGAAAATAATAGAAAGTAGCTGTTCTACCCAAAGCTAGTCCTCTTTTTTCCCAGCAGCATGGATCCTCCACAAGATATAACAATACTTAGACTTACAGTGCCCTGGTAGGAAGGACAGCCAAAAAGCCAGAGAGCAGCCTGTAGCCTCAGCTCTAAAATGGTTTGTGACAATGATTCACTTTTTTCCTTTCCTTTGGCTTCTCAGTATTTATTTTCACCTTGGGTGGGCTGGAAAATACAGTTTTAAGATGCTCCAGCATGCAAATAAAATATTTATCCATGCTAAGTATTATTTTATTTACTCTTGCAGTAGTACAAGCAGCTGTGGCCAGATTAAGGCTGCACAGCAATTTGCAGTTACAGTGGAGATCTCCTCATGTGAGAATACCACACTGGGTAATCAAACCTTTACACAACCCAGGATTACAACCAAGACTGAAAGCTTGTTTCATATTTACACTAAAGTTCTTTTATACTGTTCTGGCAGAAAAACAAATGAGATTTCAAGTGTATGTAATACTTCAAGTCTCTCTGGTACTACTTGTAGCAGGGATTTAGTAATAAGGCACATTGGACTCTGAATATTTGAGTAGTTCACAATAAGCCTGCTGAGAAGATGCAAAAATATAAGAGTTTTAAACTAAACGGGACTTGAGCATTCCCTCTAAGGCTCCTTTAGGTACCAAGTGGCTCTACCCACAAGAGGAAGACCCTAAATACTGATACAAAATCTCAGACAGGAGCTGTTCTTTTAATAAAATAGTCTTAGCCAAGTTCTTCTACATGATAAACATTTTCTGCCCAGGCTTAGCATTGCTGACCTCCACAGCCAGGCCTTCCAAACTCCCAGGCTGACACCTAGATGTGTTTCCAAACCTCAAACTTTGAGTGCAGAAGCCTCAAATTTTCTGATCATAATTTTCAAATCACTTCTGAGCCTTCTCTGAACCCTGAGTAAAAGAAAAGATAGTTCTCTACAGACAACTGTCAAACACCTGGGAGGGGACTTCATGAAAACCTCTGCACAGACCTACTGAGGGTGACAGACACAGCCACAGGAGCAGCTCCACAGGGGAAATCACACATGAGCCTGAAGGAGCCGCATTGTTTTATCTTCATTTATATTCTCATTTATTTAGAAGTAGGCCTCTGAATTCTAAGGTCACTTTCTAAGTCAGTGGAGCCTTTGCAGTCAGTACCATGGCAGCTGGAGAGGCAGCTCAGGGGTGGTTCAGGATTCACACACAGTTCCGGATATGAGGATCAAATGCACCACACAATGAAATACATTTGTTAAGGAAATTGGCACTGCTAAAAAAGAAACACTCTGCGGAGAGCCAAGGAACATCTAAGGCTCCTTAACCCAATTAGCTAAACACTCTTCTGCCACTGAAAAAAAAGAAAACAAAAACCACCTCATGAAATTGAGCTGAGTTTGGGGCAGAAAGTGAATATCTTGATAAACTGTTGGTATCTTTGCCTGCCAGAGCTATTAGCCAAGAGTCTGCTGAGTCTAGACAAAGGTTTGATTTTGAATTGAAAGGGGAATCATTTGCAGAGAGTAAAGCAATTTAGGTTTTGAAAAACAACCATGAATTTTTAACTATTAACCCAAAAGAGAGACAAGGAGCCTCTGCAGGCACATAAGGCTTTTAAATATTATCCGCTGCCACAGAAGGTCATTGAGAGTGGAGTGATTTTAAGATCAGAGAGCTTCATCAGGCCAAACCATTTAATGTACCCGAGGGCTGGGAGGAAAAGATTAAATTGGTGGAGCTAGAGATGCTGAGGGAGAATTCTGTATTTGTCTCATTTACTGAAATCACTGGTTCTGCTCCATATGATACCAGCAACAAGCAGCTGCTGACAGCCAGTACTGCAGAGAGGACAAGCACAAGGTACCAGATTGTCCCTGTCCATTCCATGACTGCACAGAAGACATGGACCTAAAGCTTGTTTCTTTATTTGGGTCTCAGAGTGGACTCTAGGCATGGAATTATTTCCCTCTTCTGTGCAGCCTGTGCACTCAGGCTGCAGCTGGGTGGACAGGCTGGTGGGCAGTCACACATTCCTCCTGCAAAGCAGAGTATTCCAGTAGAAACTGGGACTCTTCTCAAATAATTTCTTTAGATCATTCTATGAACAGTAGAGAAAACCACTTTCTACCACACAGAGCTTTGCAAACAAACCAAATGGAAGGAAAAGGCCTGTCTGAGGAGATGCTTATGAGACCCAGAGAAGCACCAAGCCTGTCTCAGCATCAGCACACTATGGAGGAAGACTGATTGCTGTTAGATCCCCCCCATTATCAATCAGCAGACTGTCTAATCATTGCTGCAGAAAGAGCTCTCTGGCTGGTATCAAACTGCCAGCTGGGATTGGCAGTGAGGCTGCTGTGCCAGGCTGTGAGTCTGGGGAAGACCCTGCCCCAACCCCACGTGTTGTTTGCTGCAGCCGTGGCAGCTTGTAAAATTAGCACGAGTGCTTGTTTTCCTTCAGGCCCCATGGCAAAATGTTCCAGGAGGCTGGAGATGACAGCAGGGCACAGAACAATGGGAAACCAATGAAATAATGAAGGAACAGCTTCTTCACCTTCTGTGGCTCGGTGTCACGCGGAGGAGCCTGGAGGCATCTGGTTTGATCTCGGCTTTCTAAAGCACGGATGTGGTTTGACCAACTCCTTTGGTGACTTAATAACATCCAGTTGCTCTGTGTCACATTGGTCACTATTTCTCAGAACACTGGGAAATGGGGAAACTGAGGCACTGGGAGGGGACTCTGGTGACGTCACCCCGGTGCGTGGTGGCACCCCCGGGCCGTGCCCTGTCCAACAGCGCATTCTGGTGGAGAGAGAACGTCTGTGCATGGCCGAGGGTGTGGGCACCAGAACCCCGCCAAAATATTTCCTTAGGGCCGGGCTCTGGGCATGGGATTCCACTCCTGTCCTCTAGGAATTGTTCTTCACTTGGCAACTTCACTTTACATACTCAAGCCAGCCTGGTTGAGACAGCAAGGAGTCATTCTGGCCTTTGAGGATCTCTGGTAATCAAGCATCAGGAAGTTTTTGCTTTAGTAGCCACTAGCACATGGCACCCTGAAAGTCACAACAGTGCAATGGGATAAATATATTCTTTGGAAGGCACAGGGCATTCAGTCTCTGCTTTTGTGTTCTCATGACAATGATTGTGATGACGCAGCTGGAGTGGGAAATGGCCCAGCATAAATCCATCCTGGCAACAATGCTGTGCAAGAAAAACTGTAAAAAGAGGCAGGCATGTTTAGGATAAGTTGGAGATAGTAATCTGGTTCTTTTTCCAAGGCCCCAGTCAAACACTACACTGAGGAGATCCTGATTGTGTCACCTGGGCCCCATACCACACATATCCTTTGCAGAAGAACAATGTAGACAGGAGTCTCTTGGCCCATCTGAAAATGCTTGAGGTAATTCTGCAAACAGGAAACGACACGAGGCAGCATGTCTGCCACAGCACCTTCAGCCAGGAGGCACAATCCCATATCCTCTGCCATGGGGAGCACAGGCAGCAGTGCCAGAGTCAACTAAGACACCAAGATTTGCATCCATGGCAGGGAAAAACAAAAGAAACTGCCATGAACAAGGCCAGGACTAAAAAGTACAGCTTGAAATGGTTTAACTACTGAGGAGGATGTATCTTATCCAAAGTGAGCTCTCTGGGCTGCTGTATAAGCAGCTCATGTTCACATCTAAGAAAACTAAGAAAGTGGATAGAGGCAAAACAGCTGGTCAGAGGGGAGCTGGTCAGGAATTTATTGATGAGATCTTCTATTGGAAAATTCAGTTATTCAAACCAGAAACTTTCCCCTTTCCAAGAAGGAAGTATCATCAGAAAAAAAATGTAATGGGAGCAGCATTCTCAGGTTCATGAGCGAACTTCTACTCAGGGAAAAAACCCCAAACTCAGAATAGCTGTAAGCTGCTGCCCAGGAGAGGTTCTTGAGCTCCAGAAGACTCTGTTTTGCAGCTTGTCTTCTCTCCCTCAGGAAAGTCCTGGGCTGTCACCTGTTTTACAGGACAGTTGTGCCAGGTTGCTCCAAAGGAGGCTTGTGCTTGTCTGCTCCAGTCTCATCCAGTACCTGGCAGCAGAGGCTTTCATTTCACACCTTCCAGGTGGATACCTTGGCCACCCGACTGGGCTGTTCCACACCTCAGAAATTCCTTCCCTTGAGCCAAGTTCCCTTTGGTGTTTGGAAACAGCTTAAGTTACTCTCTTTTACAATAAGTATTTCCTGCCAAAAATAAAAACACTAATACAAAGCCTCATGCAAATATAGCCATGCCTTATACAATTTCCCATCCCATACAGGATCAAAGAGGTGAAAATCTCCACATAAAGACCACCATAGCCACCACAAAAAGACTTTATCCATTCGATGTGACAAATACAGGCACTGAAGCTTGTGAGATCATCTCACACAGCCTGACAGGACAGATCGCACACATCTCTGCAGGGCTTCCTTTGCAAGCACTAATTCCTACAGTTTTCATTCCAGCTTATCACTGACCACTGGATGTGGTGCAACAGGGATGGTGTTTCAACACAGACACAGATACATAGAGATACTTCTGCTGGTGCAATTAATTTTTAATAAGCCCTTTTTCATATTGCTGTCACTGCAGCCACACTGAAAGTATGATCTCTGTTAAACTGTGAAGTCAACTTAAGAAAAGCTGAATATTTGCCTACCATGGTGGGGGGGGGGGGGGGGGGGGATTCCTTTCCTGCCTAACTCCTCCAAAAGGCAGTAACTTAATTCGTTTCTCTGACAACAGGTTGAACTCACAACGGAGAAGATGTCTCTGTTCTTAACTTTGGGACTTGTCTCTTGCCCTTGGACTAATTCTTCTGGATTTGCATTTTGTGCTGAGTGTTGTCACCTCCTGTTCCTTGGCTGAGTGCATTGTGATACAGAAGAGGTGCTAATCCTCTAGTAATTAGCACCTCATTGGGAGGTCAAAAAGGGGTCATGGAAGTGGGCTTGTTTATTTTTCAGGAGAATTCTGGTTTGCTCCTTGTTTTCATTAGGGATGTTGAGGTGTTCCAGCTCTCAGCAGGCTGATGCTGTTCAGAACACAAGCGCACTACTCAGAGCAGCTCATCTTCAGGGCACAAGGGATCTCGGAAGTGTAAAACAACCATGATTCCCATTTTGACATTCCTAAACCTCCTCAGTCACCTCATGACAGGACCCCTGATGTACCTGACTTTCAGTCTCAGTTCTGTCTGGGGCTGGTCTCTCTCCAACTTTCTGCATGCAGATAAATGTTTGCTCAAACTTTGTGTGGTGTATTTGGCAGAAGTACATTCACCTGGTCAACAGGATCATAGGATTCATTATTCCGGCTTGAGACATCCACGATTCATTCACACAGTGAGCCAGATTTAGGACTCCAAACTGGCTTAAATGCTTTTTCCTAACAGAGGAATTGGACAATTTTAAAAATCAATCTCTGTTCACCTCCAAATCAGGCTTGAAGGTCATCTCAGGGGACAGTGGTCTTCCTTTAAAAGCTGCTCTCTGGGTGAGATCTCCTCCCTCAGCTGCTGACCTGGTCTAAACTTGGACGAGGAAGCCAAGCCCTTGCTGATTCTACCAACTAACTCCCAAACAGAACCAGTTCTCCTCACAGGTCTTCAAATGGCCTTTTTACCTTCTCTAAAACACTCATCTCTAACTTAGTGAGGTCACTAACTTGTCTTCAATTGCAGTCACCAGAAATACATTCCCTGGCAACACAATAGGTCCATCAGCACAGCAGACCATCCCAACCCCAACCAGAAGCACATCCAAAGGCTTCCATCTCCACTGGGGATCTCACTCCTACAACATGCAGAGAGAGAAAGCCCTGCATCCTCCATGGCAAAACACCAGGATCTCCTGCCCTACGGCTTTTAGAGGTATAACAATACCCACAAAAACTCAAAAGGTAACTCTGTGTAATGCTGCAAAAGGACACTTTCCAGAGGATCCAGGGTATCCAAACATCTCTGGACTTACCTAGAGAATGCTTAGGAATGCCAGCAGGAGCTAACAATAAATGGAGATCCCTGTTTTTCATGCAAAGGCCAGCACAATTGCATTGTCTATGAGATCATATCACTGTTAGAATCCTCAGCCTCCAGAAATTTCTCATTTCTCTAGAAATTGCAAGCTCCTCCATCTAAGAGCTGTCACAACTGCTCTCACTCCCACTCTCCCTTCCATTCCCAGACTAATCCAAAGAGACTGCAGAGGAAGAAATGCTCGGACTTAAATCAGCACCAGCAATGCCGAGGGAGCTGTTACTGTTGGAATTCCCCGTTCTTGAGTGGTCTCTATTAAGATCAATGGACCCCTGTGCTGGGCCCAGCACAAATTATGAGCCAGCAGCCAGGTTAACTCTTACCACAGTGTCTGTAATGACACAGCATCCATGATCACTGGTTCCCATCAGGAAAAAATAAGGCCTGATTAGTATTTCCCACATCTTCGTAGCAAGGTTCCTTGCTATCTATTTGTGAAAATGATTTTTAAATATGTAACATATAAAACACAGACTTAAATTTTTTACAGATTTGGCCAGTTTTCAGTATTTCAGTCTATGTGGAATGATCCAAATATGTTTTCAATATATTTCAACACATACAGTTGTCATATTCAGACCAGTATATTTTACTTATTAGCAAAACTGGCCAAGTATGTGCTATTTTTCAATATAGTTGCTCTATCGCCTCATATATTTTAGAGACATGATTGTACAGCACATTTTAGGAAAGATATTACAAATGAAGAAAGATCATTTTTCTCTTACAGAAAGGATGTGGTTTGCTAAACCATTTGGAAGACAGAACTGGATTGCTTTGTCATTGGGAATGGACTCTGGATACATTGCCTGGGGATAGAACCAGGGCAGAGGTTTCTGTGGTGCCCACACCAACCTGGGCATGTGCTGCCCAAAAGGTTTGGATGCAAAATTAAGGAGAAGAATAACCTGGTATATCTCCCCAAAGCAGACTTTGGGTTCAAGAAACAGGAAAAAGTCTGCTATAGAGGACATAAAGTTAAGCTGGCATCACAGTGTGACTGATCCCACATGGACACCTGATCCCAGCATTGCTCACTGACTTCACACTGCCCACAGACCCCACAGCCATCATATAGGAAAAAAACCACTGACTTGCTCACTAGAGGAGACCTAAAAGGAAAGTTGGAAGAAGACCTCCAAACCTCCCAAAAAACAGCTTTGAATCCTAAACTGAGTCCAAAGAAAGCTTCAAAGTCTGTGAAGCTATTAAGTCTTTTCACTAAATTCCAAGGACTCAGCTACAATTTTTCTATAAGACTTGTACAGGAGATGGATAATTAGATTTTTACACATCTGTAGATGTGAAATGAGCATAACCAACCTGCCTTGCATGGGATTAATGATGCTGCAGCAGAGGGTCTCCAGATGGCCCTGAGCTGAATTGTGGACACCAGCAATCTTGAAATCATAAAAAAAGGGCAACAGAGACAGTTAAAACCGGTGGTCTCCAGGAAAAGAAAAAAAGAAAAACAAACTAAGAAACATAAAAATTCCCCAAACCAAGCAAACAAAACACCCAAAAAATTTTGTGTGTTGCTGATTCTTGTGTCACCCTGAGGAACTTGACAAGAGTTACATTCTGAGAGACAGAATCCCTTCTTTCTCTTCACCCAGCAGCATTTCACAGCACATATCAGACAAGCTCAAGATTTATGCCTTGCATGGAAAAGCTGCCATCCCAAGAGCTTTGCCCAGCTTTTGCCCTTCTCTCTCTTGTTACTGATCTTGCAGTAGATTGGTGACATATTTGAAGGCTCTTGGTGCCACATGCTAGTGTTTTCTCTTGTCTCCTACATGTTTGCAGATGTTTCAGTCACTTATCTGGATCCCTAAGCTGTCCTCCAGATGACTTTTAATGCTCATTTTGAAAGAGGTCCTTATGGTCAGAGCACAGCAAGAACAAGGAGAGGTTGAACTTTGCCACCACAGGAACAGAAGCATGAAAGTGGAAGACATCCCCAGGTAATTAGATTTTAAATGAAGCCACCAAAAAAGCCCAGACTTGTTTAACTTGCAAATTTTATACCATACTAAGATGAAAATCCATCATTAAAATGAGGCAAAAACCATTTTGCTCAATACAAAATGTCTTTGCTTGATCTATTTTCTTTTGCCATGAACTGAAGATGCATACATTGGTTTTCCTTAACCAGTGTTTCGCCTCATGTGATTATGAGGCTTATGCAGATCTTTAAGTCATTTGCCAGTCACTCCTATAAGGCTATTGATGGCTACAGTAAAAACAAGGGGTTTTTTCTAGCCTTGTAAGTTCCTCCTTCAGCTGTTCCCCTGTTTTAATCCCAGAAGGTACAGATGAGGTCCTGATGCCTACACCTACATCCAGCCTAACTGATGACAAACCTCCACCTCCCTGCAATGAGCCCTTGCAGCCTAAATCTCAGGGAAGGGAGAGGGGGCTGTTCCCAGGAACACCTTGGCAGCCTCCTGTGTTTGCTGGTGGGTCTGCAGTGTTCTGGGATGCCACCAGCACATTTCAGCTGATCACAGCTGCTGGGATTATCCTGCAGCTGCCAACCTGAGTGTCTGTGCTCACTTACCTGAAATCAGGTGGCAGATGCAGAAGCTGCAGAGCTGGCAGCCTGTTCTTCCATCACTGGCAGCCCAGCATTCACAGTGTGCCAGGCTCCCACACTCTCTCTGCTGCATTTTCTGAGACTTGTTTGCTTCTCAAATATTCTCACCACAGGGCTCATTGAAATTATGTTTCATGTACTGCTTTCTGGGTTATGGCCCTCAAAGACTCCATCCTTGTAAACTCCAACTAGCTCTTTAGAATGAAAAGTATTTGCAGAAATGCTGTTTTAAGCAAAGCACTGAATTCTCATTTCAGTAATGAATGAGCCTTTGACCTTACTTTGACATAAGCTTACATCCACAAAGTAAATTTTAATAGCTGCCTAAGCATAAGAGAAAAAAAAAGATTCTCAGGTACTATGTAAGCTTCTTTGTTATAACAAGTGAAAATAAATGAAGAGTTACAACTCAGAGACGTGTCCTGAAGGCATGCTACTCTATTCTGGAGTACCTCTTTTTTTAAGGCATAACTTAGTATGGTACTAGGGCAGTCACTAATTCTGTGACTTGAAAGATAATTTTAAAAATGAGAGCTCATTTCCTGAGAGCACTTAGCTGGATAAAGCCTGAGAAAAACTAGTTAAGGAGAAGTTATGTTGGCTACATACAGAGAAGTGCTGCTTGACCTTCCAATGTTGATGAATTTCACCAAGGATCTAAAAACTCAAAAGCCCACAAAATCATCCATGAGCCTACTCATGGGCAAGAGGGCAAGAGCCTCAAGAGGGCAAACAGAGAGATAAAGGCATGAACAGGGTATAGGGGAAGAGAGATGTCCTATTTCCATCCTATCTTTTAGCAGCAGTCACCTTCAGGATCTGAATCAACTGAGTAAAACAGACAGAAAATAAACATAAGCCACAAAACCTCAACCCTCACAGAGACCATTTAGAAGGAGAAACTCACAGGGCTTCTCCATTCCACCTCACCCTACTCATCAAATATTGATAAGGAACAGCAGTGGCAGTTGTTAGCAGGAGCTGGTAACGGAAGCATGAAAAGTAAAAATCAATGGGATTTCTTATTTTGATGAAGAAAGGCAAAACTGTGTGTGCTGTGACAGGGTGTGCTGCACGTGGCCATCTGCATTTGTGTGGGATGTACAGGGATAGACACACTGGGACAGGATTTGATGCACACAGACACAGGGAAATTTCTGTGAAGTCACATTTCTACAACCAGTGCTGAAACTGAGGAATGTAAGTGCCACACTTTGAACCTTTGTGTCTGTGCCTTCAGAAGGGCAAATTTCTGTGTGGTCAGGAGGGACTATCCAGCTGGGTTGAGTGGCTTTGAATGTAGGGTTGTGTTTGTTGTGTTGTTTCTTGCTCCGAGTACAGAGATGCATTTTCACTTTATGGGTTTGCAGAGACACTCAGGAAACTTCAGTTGTTCCATCCTTGCAAGTGTAGCTAATGAGCTCCTCAGTCATTAATATGCGCCCACATTTAGCACTCTAGCTAGCTACCCAGCTTTCAAGGAGAGTGTTTTTGTGCACAAACACTCCAGCAGCAGTAATTAATAGCTATTTACCATGTAAAAATGATCTGATTGCAAGGCAGTACAAGCAAGCCCTCACAGCAGTGACATCACCAGATGCACCACATACTTTGAGCAGCTTGGTGAGAGCTGGTGTGTCCAAAAGGGAAGCCAGAGGTGACACCACCACACATCTTGAGGTCTAGGTTCAATGTCTCACCAATATCACACACAGGGTGCAAATTCTTCCACTGCCTAATGGAAGAGCGAGGTCTTGGATTCAGATATTTCCTAGCCAGTCAGAATTACAGTAATCACAGCCTTACATTAGAGCTGTTGACCTCTCCTCTTTTCAGCTGGAGTAGGAAGCTGAATAGAAGGTGTGAATCATCAAGCCTGTCAAACCAATCTCTTTCAGCACCAATGAGTTCACTTAAAATGTGTCCAGAGGAAAGGCTTGGGATGGAGGGAGAGGCTTTAAAGAAAAAACATTCTGCAATTTAAGACAGTGGAATTGAGTTCCTCCCTTTATTTTTTGGTCACAGTTGCCTTTCAAAGCAATACTGCAACATAAAATACAGGAATCCTCTGAAGGAAGAAAAACAGGATCCATATTGATAGAATGGTTCAGTTTGCTACCCTTGGCACTGACCTATTGAAGACAATACACAAAGAAGAAACCATCTTGTCCTCTGCTTAAAGCCCTGGGTTCAGACCCTCTGAAATGGGCAGAAACTGCAATAGTTTTTTTCTGGGGTATTAACCCACTGAAAGTGAGGAAGCAGTTGCTGTACATACATTCCACTAGAATGGCAGCTTTTCTTGGTTTCCCAATTCAGAGAATAATCAAATGTACCATCTGTTTTCTCACACAAATAAGCCCCACACACATCCCTAGGCTGACCTAGAAGAAACTCCTAGGATATTCCCTCTTTCTAAAGCACAGATAGATGCAAAGGTCCAAGAGAAACTCAGCATGATGCCAAAGGGGAGTTCCATGCCTGAAAATGTGGATTATGATTTCTGGTAGAGAACTGGGCTTAGTCTCTTGGGCTGCACACTTGGAAACTGGCAGAGGATAGAAATGCTGCAGAGACACTGCCCAAGACCCCACAGCTCTACAGACATTCAGCTGATGTTCCTTTTGCATGTTATCAGCAGGTCCATTCCTACTCAGCAAGGCAGCAGTCCATGCCCAGCTGGAAGCACTTGAGCCATCAGGCCATTGACACTCTCCCCATTCAGATCCATCAAAGAGATCCCTCCCAGCACACCATTGTGCTGTTTTAGTGACATAATCTCAGTTGTAAAATAGATTATGAGAGAGATCTACTCCAAACTGAGCTCAGTGAACATGGCCCTCTGTGATGTGATCCCCATAATGTGGTCAAGAAGAGGGCATTTGATTAAACAAACTCCATTTGTTTGATTAAGTTTATAGCTGGATTAAGCCAAATAAAGACCATAGAGGGACAGTCTCAGTGCTGCAAACTACACATTCCTGTTCCTTCCTTTCCATCAGCACTAGTGACCCTACCACTTCCCAACTAACCAGCTCAGCTTTCTGATCTACAAACAAGCACAGCAAAACTAGAAGAATAAAAAAGAAAGAAAAATGGAGGTATCTCATCTTTCAGCTGGAGCAGTGAGCTGATTCCCTGCTCCTCTGTGAGATCACCAGTGTTGGCTCAAGGGAAAGCACAAAAACCCACAATAAAAGGAAGGAAAGAAGAGAACATGAGCACAGTCTCAGAAGGGCCCACACCAACCAGGCCACTGCATTTTTTCTTAGCTTCCTGGGAGCTAGCCTGGCTATCTCAGCACTGCACTGAAGAGTTAGAGCCAGAGGGATGAGGAGAACAACCAAGTAAGAAGCAGAATTGAAGCTCTGGTGCTAAAGATACTTTGTGCACCCTATAGGAGCCATCAACAGCCCTAACGTACGTGCCTGAGCAAAGGATCTGATGAGCCCTCACAAGCCATGAACTCCTTTGAAGAGGAAAGCTGAAGAAAGAAAGGAAAGCCATGTACATCATCTTTCTGTACCTGGTACAAGTCTGGCCCAATATATCCCCGACCTATGATGGTTTGCTTTTCTCCCAAGCTTACAGGCTCTCTTAAGGATGCCATACTCAGGAAGCTGGTGTCTGCAGGGAAGAGGTAGGCATATTTTGATTGTTAGACAGAACTGATAGTTCATGAGCTTGGGATTTGGGACTTAGGATTTGAAACAAATCACTGCAGAGCTTTCACTCACTTTGTGCCTGCCTTAGTAAAAGTGACATGCTGTCAAAGGAGTTTAAAGGCCTCATACATCAGTTCTGGGATTGCATTTTGAGAGAAAGAAAGAGGCAGAGAACTTTGGATGCCTAAGCCTTTCACCCAAGAATCCGCACATTGTGATAATTTATAAAAAGCTTAAAATTGCCTAGCTATCAGTACATTAAAAATTAATTTTAGATTGAAACTGTTATATGAATGCAGTGGCCTGTGAGATATGTATTTGAAATCCTGCCCAGAGAACCTATTAAAGTACTTTCTGCAATTATTATTTAATATTGAACATTTTATAGCAGCAGTGCCTTGAGGCCAAACAAGTCATCATTGTATTACACACCAGACAAATGTAACACAATTAAAACAGCTCAAGTTTAAAGTTATTTATGCATTGTTTGGTACAGCACTGCAAGGCCCATTATGGTCCATTTTTAGGAGGAACTGGGGACATGAACATCTTGTGATTTCTAACAAAAATAAGACACTGATCATTGCTCTCTCTCTCTCCTCTGATCATACCTTTCCTTCCAGCTTCTTTGGGAAGGAATGATACATACAAAAACCTGGATCATGTAGAAAATGATCAGTATACTAAGAAAGAAAATAATTGCTTTCAATGGAATGAGGAGATTTTGTTTTCAAATGCACTCATAATCACGGAATTATTTGAGATGAGAGGAACTCCCAGGCAGGATAAGCTTGTACCTCTGGATGGTGCTTCCCACTGTGACACTGTCTTAAGTCAGTCACAGAACTGCATCACAAGGTTCCAGGTCACTCAAAATCAAGGAACAAGTACCTAAAACACTTTGACTTTAAAACACTGAAAGGAGGAAAGTGTAAAACATCTGAAAATCTACCACCTTCAGCTCAAGACAAACCTATGCAGCACCTGGATCTGAGCGATAGAATCTGAACTCAGGTGAAATTGGCTGCACGTCAATCCCCAAGTACATCCAAGTTTCTATTACCTGGACTTTGTAAAACATGGTGGCAGCCAGAACTCCCAGCAGAGTTCCTGACATTACAAGCTTCTTCCCAGGATATATCAAAGGCTGGTGCACCTTAGCATCATGAAAGTCACTCACTTTGGGTGGAGCAAAGAGCATTGTCCCATGTACCAACCTCCTCCTTCACCAGCACACCCTCACAGCCAGGTCATCTCCTTGCGAGGGCCCTGCTTCCAGCACAGCAGAGCTTAATTAGACTTTCCCTGCCCATTTTTAGACTAAAATCTTAGAAGGAAGATAGCACGCAGGTACAATTCAATCTGAACTGGTGGTCCTAGCCTAAATGAGTATTTCTGAACATATGTCTTAATGACACCTGATGCATGCAAAGTTCTACCTCTAGAAGTCTGACTGGATATTCATAAGAAACAACACCACATAGTCCCCACTGGTAATCCTGGCCTTGCACATACAAAGTAGACTGTCTTCAATTTCAGGGTAATGAGTCTGATCTCTTCCTTAGCTGTCATTCTGTTCAGCCAAAATTTCCATGTGTAAATTTTGGATAGCCCTGGATTTGGAAAAGCTGAATCTTTGAAATAAAGAATGGAGATGCAATGGCAGAAAGCAGAGAAGGTATGAAGAGGACTAGAGGATCATTAGCAAGTCTCTCAATTAATTAAACAAAGCTAAGGAAGAAGAGGAACAGAGGCCTTCAGGCAGCTCATGGCTGGGCTGGAGGCAGGGAGCTGCTATTCCCCAAGGCCTTTTGTGGGTTACCACAAAGAGAGTTCACAGATCCTCCACTCACTTACTTAAATATTTGATATGAAATTAAAGCCCTGTTCCAACTTGTATGACCACTGTCTCCCTGGCTCTCCCCTCCTCCTATTCCCAGCAGACCCCTCCATCCTTCACATGCCTGTCCTCAGCCCAAGACATGAGCACAATTAGCACCAGCCCACTGGCGCCAATTAGCAGCCAATAGTGTCTATATTGTGGCAGGGGGGGCTGAGGCAGCGGGTGCAGTGTCTCCAGCCTGCCTTCACACTCAATTACATTAAGTGGAGTCTCCTGGCTGGGCCTGGCTGGACAGTTGGTGCAGTAATTGTGTCCTCTCTGGCTGCAGGCGATCTCCTGCAGCTCTCCCTAGCCCACTATTGCTCCCTGCATTGTCCACTTACATCATCACAGTCTTCCTCCGAGGGAAAAGGGGCAGGGCAGCACACAGGAGCGGAGGGGGCTGAGCAGGAGAGAGACCCCAAAGTCTTTGAAAGTTTGAGAGTGTGAAACTCTGGGGCTTTGACCTCTCCAGGGCTCAGCTGTGCCTGTTCCCTGTGACTGTCACAGCTCCAGGGAATGCCCTCACTGCATCCAGCTCCTTGGCATCTCCCAGGAGAGCCCAGTGTCTTTGTGAGGAATGGAACACTAATAGCGTGGGTTTAGCTCAGAACCAAACCTGACCAGGAAACGAGCTGGTGGATTCCCATCCCTGCTCTTGGTCAATGGCAAATGCTGGGAAATGAGCAGGGTAACTGGCAGACCTGACTGTGTGTAACAATGGAGCACTGCACAGCTCTACTGTAACGGTCTGACTTTGCAGGTATCTGATAAAACCAAAATTCCATCATTTTCAATACAAAACTAAAATTAAAAAAAAGTTTTATATGTGTTCCCAGTTAATTTAGAATTCCCTTGTTAAATGTCTGAGCTTTTGTACACGGTTTCGTAACACACTGTCTCCAGTGCTGCAACAGGACGTACTTTGATGGAATACTCTGCTTTCATTTTATTTTTAAACTCATGAAGGACAACTGCTACTTAGCACCAACATAAATATTTGTCCTTCTTGTGTAGATTCCAGTGTCTTCCTGTTTTTTAACAGCCCAGTGTGACTCTGAATAGGAATAATTTCTACTTTAATACCTATTTTAATATGAGTTGAATGATGTTCTGGAGCTGCTGATCTCCTGTTACTGCCTACAGCAGAACTGTGGTATAGGAGCATGAGAAAACTGGACCAAAATGAGATCAGTCACACCCTTGATGGGACACTGTGTGGCACAGTTATTCCAAGTACTACTACTGAGATGCAATTTAAAAACAGACATAGAAAACACATAAGAACTTTTAGATGTGATATCTGACACTACAAAAGGGAAGAAGCAATCTTCCAAAGTAAGATTTTTCATAGAATTTAAAGCAATATCAGAACATGTAAAATGGTCAATAATAAAATCAGTTATTGGAAAAGGTTAATAACACCCTCAATCTGTGAGCAGGACCTTTTGGTGCTTCAACAGTAATTCTGTTGTGAAGAAAGGATAACAGAATAGAGGGTGGCAGTGAGAATGAATCATCTTCAAAAGATATAAACCCATAGTTTTATTGCTGCAGCTAATGAAGTCCTACACATTCCTGGACAAATCGGCTGTTGGCTTCTATCTGCAAATCCCAGGTGTGAGCTGCTGTCTCAGCTGGTCACTCAGTAGCTGATGATCATAGTTTGTGCAGTACATAAAAAGGATTCTCCTGTGCTCTGTGTCAAGACTGGGGATTTTTCTGGAGATGCTGACACAAAGGAACCCTCCAAGAGTAAGATTAAAAATATTATATGTCAGAAATACTTTGTGCCCCTCTTTTCCCTTAACTTCTCTAGACCCAAGACTCCTCTTACAGGCTATGTCCTATCCTTCATCACTTCAGGCTTCTCAAGCTGTTCTGTGAAAAGAACTCTCTACCTGCTGATGCTTTTTTCCATATTTCTTTAGCTCTTTTTCTTTTGGTCCGTTTCCAATGTGCTCTCAGTATCTCTCATCTTAGGTCACTTCCACCTATTTCTTCATTTCTTCCCTGCTCCATCCAGACATCCTCATTTTCCCTCTTTTGCCATGTGTTCTACTTTCTCTATTCCTTCTTTAGCTCTTTCCCTTCTTCAATTACCCTTTCTTTCATATTCCTTCTTCCTCATCTTCATTCCTATTCCCCAATTCCTTCACTTCTGTCTTCCACCTCTTGCACTTGCTCATTGTTCAGGAGTGGGTTGTGAAGATTCTTGGCTCTTTGTTGTGCTCAGGAAACATTTACTGACATCAGAAACATCCTCATTAGCTCTGGACAGGTGGGAACCATCTTTGTTTCCTGCAGGCACCATCTCCTGTCTGCTCCCTAAGCCTCAGTGACAGCTGCTCGGCTCTGACGTGGAGACATCTTCTCTTCTCCACCAGTTACTGGGGCCCCAGCTCAAACCCCCCAGGTGCTAAGGATGAAGAGGTTGATGGGCAAAGATGACCCCAATTAAATTCAGTTAAAACTCTTTCCTCTCCTTCGGACTTTGCAAAGATTGGAAGGTCAGGCTCAAGGGCTAAACATTACCAAGCTCTCCCAGCTGACTCTTGTGGAAGGACAGAACTTGAGCAATTAACAGTGAGAGAAATAAACAAAGGAAGAGAAACAACTAAAGATTCAAATTTCTGCCCTCAAATAAGTAATAGAAAATGTCCATTTTTAACCTTGATCTCACTGAAGTGTTGATAACAGATCAATGAAAACAAACTGCTGCAGAACAGGATCTGGTTCTGTTGTTCTTTATCATATCCTAGGTAGAAAAACTGCAAGAAAGTCAGTTCGTTTTAGCAATGTAAACTGACACCAGAATTAGGCAGGTTAGCTCTTTGCAAGGCATTTTTTGTTCCATGGTGCATGTGTTCCCTGTGTGTTCCCTGAGAAGGCATTGGGAAGTACATGCTAAGATCCACCAAGTGGTTATTTCTTAAGACAATTACAATTCACTATAGAAAATCTAATTCCAAAAGCTAAATCTTTCCCTCCAAGAGCTTCTCACAAATCCTTGGTATCAGATTTGCCCAATGCCATCTCCAACCGCATCTGCAACATCCCTGGAGGTAACACGGGATACAATTCACTGCTGAGAGGCAGCTGATTCATCCCATGGATATTTTTTTCAGAAACAAGTCATATATTTGATCAAAGGATGTACTGATCTGGAGATGTTCCTGAAACAGAGCTTGCTTCAAAATCTGTATGGGCAAAATGTGTTTTTGCTGGTTTCACCTGATTTGGGATCACACCTATGGATTATGGGAAGATGGCAGAATTAAAACCCCACCACCCCCTGCCCTTTCAGCCCTTACATAAGTACAGCAGCACTATTCCATATTGAAAGATTACTTAAGTTCCCCTCATCAAGCTGCTGCTGTCCCCCCTCTATGAACCAGGGCAGCAATTTCCCTTGTGAAGCAGGACCCACAGGGAAGGTTACCTTTATCCTAAATGCACTGCAAAGATATCTCAGACACATCTTGTC
This sequence comes from Agelaius phoeniceus, assembly GCF_051311805.1. Classification (NCBI taxonomy): domain Eukaryota; kingdom Metazoa; phylum Chordata; class Aves; order Passeriformes; family Icteridae; genus Agelaius; species Agelaius phoeniceus. The sequence continues at coordinate 9,177,340 of NC_135282.1, read as the reverse complement.
AGCACTTAAACATCTGTGACAGGCTTCCTGCAACATTTTCCAGGTGAGCACCCTGGCTCCTTCTCCCATGTCCCAGGCTCGTCATTCAGCACTCAGACACGGTGGGAGCAGCCTGTTGACATGGTTTCTCTCACTTTTCCTGCCCCCTGCAGCTGACCTCCCGTCTCCCCAGCTAGATCAACTCCAGGAGACTGTACTTAGGGCTGGGTCACTGCATGGTGTTAAAAGCCTTTCTCTTCTCTCAGCAACCAAAGTTAGAAGGTGGCAGGTGGGAGAGAAAACACTTCAAGTTGACTTTCCTTCAGGAGACGTTTTCCTGTCAGATGGGAAAGGCTCCCAGGCACAGGCAAGGGTCTTGAAGGGTTGCAAAATGGCATATTTCACACCTTTGGAGATTTAACAACTAGACCAGATTTTCTTCCCTCTCTTGGCTGCAGCCAAAGCAAGGAGAAGTGATCATATATGGAAAGTTCCCTAGTCAGGGAACTTTACTGCTGCTTATGAAAACTCAAGAAAGCACCTTTGAAGGGAGACATTAAATTCCAGGATGTTCGCTCAAAATGAAATTTTGTTTGCCATGCCAGTAGAATACACCACCAGTTTGAAGGGGTTGCAGATTTGATTTTGCCACATAGCATTCCAAGCTTGTATCCAAGTTGAGATTTATAAATAGCCACTGCATTTCTGACAAAGAATCTGACAAAACATACAATCCAAACCAAACACTCCCATTTATGTCTGCACAAAACTGGTAAGACAGACATAAATGTAACATTTCACTTCATGCTTTTCCTAAGGTGTTCTCCAAGGCAGATTCTAGTGCTGTTTCCTTTATGTCAGCAAGAACAAAACCCTTCTATTGCACTCTATATGAAATAAATGCAATAGCACCAACCAGGAGTGGTCATCTGAAGAGAACAAGCCTTGCTCCCTTGCAGAGAATGAAGACTCAGCCCTTCTCCTGCAGTTTCCATCTTTGTTGAATGGTACTGTACAATAACTGATCTGCCCATCAACAAAATCATAAGACTGTGCTTCAAACAGTAAAGAATTGAGCAGAGTGAGTCAAATTTTAATTTAGAAATTAGTGTTCTATGTTTTCTCAGAGAACCCTTCTCTTTCAAACCCAATCCACTGAAGCAGCACACAATGCACTCTGTAGAACTGATCTTCCCTTGCATCACCAGCTCCCTGGGCTCAAATTCAAGCCAGGATGTTGGAGTATTCATCCACAAAAGATTGACTGAAAATACCTTCACAGTCTGGAGCAATTTAGGATCTGAATTCTGCCAAGGAGCACATCTATATTTTTTTTCCTCCATCACATCATTTTTCCTCTAGCCACTGCAGGTAGAGGCATTTCCCTTCATAAAGTGGATCAGTAGCTGATCCTCACATGAGCTGAAACTCAGAGCTTTGCCAAGCTATACCACAATTTCTGATCACATAAGCCCCCATCAGGAATCAAGGCCAAGGAACTTCTGCACTCGCAGTGTTCTGTCAGCCACCTCTCACCATGCTGCTTGTTCTCCATGCAAAATGCTGGTTTTTAACCATGGAAAAATCTGCACTCGAGTGGGCTCTCCCTTCTCAGAAGGGATAATCAAATAACACTTCTATGAAAGCCATCTCCTTACATGTGGCTTCCTTCCTGCCCAGAACGTGGTTGGGACACTTCCTCCAGCCCACAATCTCAGAGCTTTAGGGCACGAGCTATAAAGTGTATTGGCAAGTGAGCAACACTGCAAACACAGGAGTGTGTGAGCATCCAGCATGGCAGATCCTTAGTGGCTTGGCATAAACAGGGAAGGTAAGAAATCCCATCCTTTCAGCAGTCAGACCGATTTCTCAAGTGGCTTTTTTAAATAGGTCATGTGCCTCATTCAGCAGCTCCAGCTGATGCTTCCAAAAGAAACCCATTAACAGACTCCCCTATGTGTTCCTTATTGTTTGTACAGCCTTAATGGCCCCATCTGGCATCATCTTAAAGCCTCCCAGTCAGAAGCAGAGAGCAGCTTCTGGTTACAGCAGCGTGAGAAGTTGTGCTTTGCAGCCCCTTTCTCTACTCACAAGATCTAACTTTGATGATAGATAAATATTTGGAACCTGGCAAGGGTGGGAAGGTGTGGGACAACCTAAAACCTGAGTGACACCACAGTGGAGAACTTCAGTTCTTTTCCTCTTCCTTTACACTATGGGACACCAGGTACCTGCACACCAGGTGCCTCCTCATCCTCTGTGGTACCAAACAGTCTGTGGTACCTCTAAGAGACTCATTCCATGGAAAGAGAAGAGGGTACCAAAGCATATTTCCAGTGATGAGTGATTAAGGAGCAAGCCTCTGCTACCCCAGACCCACACTGGCTGACCAGGCTCCAATACAGAGGTATTACAACACACACTGCCTTTCAGAAAAGCCTGAACGTCTGTCACCCAGTTGATTTTGTTGCCAAAGGTGTGACACAATGATTCTTCTACGACAGAAGTGTTTGGGTTACTCTGGACAACTCCCAGCCAATGCAGTAAAGATTAGCAGGACAGGCTGCAGCACACCTGAGAGCAGCAGAGTCCCTGAGTGGCACCTACTGGTTTGCTCTGGTGACCAGGTATGACTGATTGATGGATGGTTTTATCTGTCTGCACGGACATTCTGACATGGGACACGTCTCTCCACCTGGGAGGTCCCTGGATGGCTCTGGGCTGCCAGATAAACATAGTTTATCAATAACAGATGCTGGTTGGATACTCTTCAGAAGGTCATATTCTCTCCAGGCTTGGCTAGCTTCTGCTCTTATGGGAGCTCAGCACACCTTTTTGAGGTAAGGCTCAGCCTAGCCAAGCATTTAAAAGCACACATGCCCTACTGTCCATATGCATGAATTCCCTTGGAAAGCCTTATCCTATAGGCACCTTCTGGAACCAGACTCCCTGCATGAAGAGGTTTCCAGTGTGCTTCTGGGAGGTGCAGCCAGACGAGCAGGGTTAGCACGGGAGCAAGAGCCAAGGCAGGAAGCTGACAGTTTGTTCTCAACCCTCTCCCCTTTCTTCTCAAACACAGTGCTGCTGAGAGCCAGCTGAAAGGCCAGAGACAGTCTGCAGTCGGCTGGTCTTTACCAAACAAAAGTTTACTTTCATCCACTGTGCCGCAGCCGCTGGAGTCACTTCCTCCTTCCTCCAGCCTTTCTTCGAGGCGAGAAAACAGTCGGCTCTTTCAGCACGTTAAGAAAGCCATTACAATCAATTTAGGCAGTGCACAGACAGACTCCGTGTCTACTGTATTCTGTTACCACAGGCCGGGGGAGCGGGGGGAGCGGACTCACTGCCCAGCTCCCCTCGCACTCTGCTCCGTAATGGAAAGGATGCCGGCGCCGGCAGCTATTGGGATCTCGCTAACAAATGAAGCTGTCATCAAACACCTCTTGGGGGAAGCGCTGGGCAGCGGGGGGTGCGTTCTTGTGCTGGAGCTGCCTCCACCGCACTGGTCCTGTCGCTAATTGCTCAGCATGGAGAGCACACACTTAAAGCGCTATCGGCCTCGTCAATAATGGGGTATTAGGTGCCTCCTGGTTAGCGTGGCATTGATCTGTTCCAGCTTTCCCCTGTTGTTGTTGTGTTGGGGTTTGAGGGTTTTTTTTCTTTTCCTCTGTAAGTGTTTTCTGAGCCTGTGTTTAGCGTGAGTGCTGCTTAAGTGCTAATTGTTACACCACAGATTGATTGGCGACAAGATGGCTTGCCAAGTTTCTTCTCCCATCTCCCCGGGTGGGGTGTGGAGGAAGGACAGAGGGTGGGGGCTGAGAAGTGGGGAGAGAGGGAATCCTTTTGCACTCACTGACTTCCTCTCTCACTGTCTCTCTGAACTGGAAACTTTTGGCCTTTCCAAGCTCCTCCAGCCAGTTTCCATTCCTGTTTTGATGCTCTCCTCCCTGCTACAGAAACTGTACATCTTCCACTCCTGGGAATGCCCCTGTGACAGTGTCCTTTGGACTAGATGACTTGGTGGGTAAGATGAGTGCTGCAATGACAGAAGAGGATCTTGGCCTTTTCTTTAAGAGAAAAAAAAAAAAAGAAAACCAAACAAAAAACCCCCCAAAACCACACAAAAACTTGAAAGGGCTCCATGCCTCCAGATACTCCCTTTCTCCATCACATTCATGCTTCCAAAAACCTCAAGTGCTGAGGCCAATGGTGAGAGAACTGCATAATAAATGACACAGCAATGCCACGACACTCTAGATTCCTGAAACATCTGGGCAGGTGCCGGAGGAAGGATTTGAAACCCTCCCAGAGAATCTGGATGAAAGCTCTGAAACACAGAGATACTGGCTTCAAGACCTGCACTATCCTGGCTAACAAGAAACGTAAGGAATGTTCCACGTAAGGTTAAAAAAGGTGAAACTTAAAACACATTTTCTTCCAAGAGGTTCAACTGTTGCTCAGCTGAAGAAGTTCATTAGCCAACATTTTTATGATTTCAACTCATTTTCCATTGAATCACAGAATATTCTGAGCTGGAAGGGACCCACAAGGATCATCCAGTCCAACTCCAACATACTCAGTATGCAGAACTGCCATTTGTTCTGATTCCTCCAGCATAGCAAGCAACTCACAATAATCATTTTGATTGCTACCAGTGCCACTGGTCAAGCCACTGGGGAAGCAGCTTTGTAACATTAACAGAGAAGCAAGTTGGGAACTGAAAAAGCTGGCAATGAAAGTAGTACTTGAACTTTGATCTTGCCAATTATATGAAACTTTGAATGTAAAGTTCTGCTTTCCTGATATTTCAATTTGTGGTGACTGAACTAAATAGAATTGTATTTTCTCATAGTATAAAAAGTTCCAACAGAAGACACAGCCTTAAACTTTGTTTTCTAATTAACATTCACACTAATAGCCCTTATGTACTTGAACATGACCAAAAAGCAAAGGAAAGCCACATACAATTGAGTTGCAATTTGTTTTTCAATTCAAGCAAATACGCACAGGAATTTTTCTCACTGATCCCTCAGATCTGTTAAAAACACTGAGGTCTGGCAGTGTTTCCCCAGCCCTGGAAAGGCTACAAGAAACAGCTTTAACATTATCAGCAGCAGCTTGTTGGTGACCATTCACTTCCCTCAGGAGGTTCAGCACATCCAGGACTATACTACCCCATCTCTCTAGGAAAAGCAAAGCACACCCCTCAGAAAGCAAACCACAGCAGAGGGAGAAAAACAGTCCTTACTAAGTTTATCCCCAAGAGCAAGTGAAACTCCTCTAGCTCTGGCTGCCCAATGAGCAACATAATAAAATCAGAATCAAGGAACATTCTTTTAAAAAATCAAAGAACTGGATGTCAAAGGTACAGGTAGAGGAGAATGAGAAACACAGTAAAACAAGCAACTGAGGAAGCAGAAAAATGAGACTTCCTGGGTTCGTGTCAGGTAGGGTGCTTTGTATCCTATTCCTAGTGGATGGTATGACAGAAAGTTAACATAGTGATGCTGGTAAGGTGAAAAAATATATAAGAATAATAGTCATTGCTTAATTCTAGTCTGATTGTCAAAGATACCAAGCACCTGAGGTTCTGCTTTTCTGTGGGCCTTCAGTACCTTTGAAAATAGGTCATAAAAATACATTGAACAAAAATCTAAGACAAGCTTCAATTGGCAGACGACGGTCAGAGAGGAGGGATGAGGATGAGAACCTTCTTAGCAAGGTTTTCTGTCCTTAACTCTCAGTTACAGGAGCAAATCTGACCTCATTTGGTTACTAAGCCCAAGGACAAATTCCAGCCAAACTTTTCCATTCCCATTTGTAAACAGTTAACTTGTACTCCCAAAAAGCATTTGCTCCGAGCTTCGGCTAGTCATAGTCAGCAACATCATGACAGAAGAGACCAGAATGTATGGTGGATAAATGAGAATTTAATCACATACACACACACAGAGAATAGAGAAAAAAAAACACCCAAACACACACACTGAGAAGAAAAGACAGCCATGCTAATAGAGCACATACATGGAAAACTGTTTTCTGAGCTACTCTTGTCCAAAAACCACAGAACAAATTGCTGAGGCTTTTCCCCACTGCACAAAGTGCCTTTTAGCATCCCAGGTTTTCTCCTGAGGGACAGGAGAAAAAGGGAAAGAGAACTGGCGTCGAGCTGCATATTGTCTGAAGATGCTGTCAAGAACATCATAAGGAAAGAGCTGTGTCTGAGGTCATCGGATTAGAGGAGAAACAAGGAACGGAGCAGGGGCTGGGGATGGAAAGGGAAGGGGGAGGCACAGTGACCTGGGTGACCTCTGCTGCACTAACTTGATATAACAAATAGTTCTGAAAAACCAAATACTGTTAACCCTTTTAAACTGGGTCATTCCCTGCTGTGGATGGCTCATGGAGCAGAATCCTTAACTCCTTCCTCCCCACACACTTGGAAACACCTACACTTGGCACTGCATTAGGTCACAGTACATTTGCAGCTCTCACTATTGGCAAAATGGATTAAAGAAGAATCTCTCTCTACTCAAATGAAAATGTGTTATGGATTTCAACTCTCAACTCCAAATTTAGCCAGCTTTTTCAAGGCAAAACACAGTCTCTGCAAAAATAAATGTAATCCTTTTCCCTAAAGAAAAACTCACTTTTGGATGACAAAGTCAGTGTTTCTCTCTGCTGACATCTTCACTCCTTCAGAAAAAGGCACATTCTTAAGACTTTGATAACATCCAGTGAAAAATCTCTTCTTATGAGGGAAGGCAAAGGCAACCTGCTCTGAACTCTGTAGAGCAACAAGTGCAACCTGATGGGGAAAAAATCTTCAAGCCTTTATTGGGGCCCCAGTCACACAGACCTCCCTGTAACCCCAGATCCTGGTTTTGACCCATTCCTGACTGCTGTCTAACTGCAAACTGTAGCAAACCTCCCAACTCTGCAAAACTGGGCTCCAAACCTTGGAGGAAATTATTAGCTTGTGTGTGATTTCTAGTACATTTTTACTTCTGCTCATAACTCCAAATGCTCAAATAAATTGTGAGGTATCTTGGTCTTTCTGGTTCTATTCCTAACCACAAATTAAAATGGAAAAAATTATCCAGAAATTTCAGAACCCTACAAACCAAGTTTAAATTTCACTCTGGTTTTGAACCTGGATAAGCATTTCAAAAAAGAGCATAGATCCATTACTATTTTTTTATTCCTTATGAAAACCCATAGTTTTCTCCTTCTATTACTGTGATAACCACTCTTTAACATACCCAGCACTATAGCTTTGTGCAGCTTTCCACTTGGATGAGTGCCATGACCTTCCAGTTTTGAGGTTCCAGAAGCAAACCCAGCCTACCTCTGTTCCACAGTTCCACAGAGAGGTCACACAGCCTCCTTTGGCCACAGTCACTGCAGAAAGGCCACTCCAGCAGGGAGGGCTGGCAGGATGTGGCAATGCTGACTCTTGGAAACTCTAATGGGAAAAGATGGTTGTATGGGATTAAGGATGGAACAGGATTCTGAACTGCTCTCCCCCTCTTTTTTGAGCTTGGATCATATGACCTCCAAAAATCCCTGCCAACTTGTATTATTCCACAGTTCTGTAGGGAGCTAAGGACTGCTTTGAAGAGCAATATGTTGGCCTGTATCAGGTGTCTAGAAACAGAAGATGAGGTCTATTTTCCTAGGACTAGTCCCAAAAATTGTGATGTTATCAATAAGCTCTATATGGCACCACACTTAATAGAAGAGATAGAAATTGCTCCTGGAAAAAAAACACAAAACCTGCTTGACCATTTCAACACACAAGTGCACAAGGATCTTTAGAGTTCTTCTGAGGCACTGAGGGCTATTTTCACTGCCTGCTCATTTATACCCCACTTCTACAAGTCAGGGAAAGGATTTCTCCCTCAAGTCTCTGTGCAGATTGAAGAGGGAGGCAAACAGGTTTCTCCAGAGCATTCAGAGCAGGAGCACAGCATGTGTGATTTGTGCCCTAGTATTATCAATACAGGTAAGATACCTCAGAGCTCTGTAGTGAATACATCCCATTAGTCACAAACATCAGCAGATTCCTTCCAGAAAACCATCTCTAGTTTAATTACAGATGAAATAGCATGGCTGATGAGAAGCAGAAGGCTGTGAGTAGGCCAGGAGATTGCCATCAAGAAAAATTACCTTCAGCCTTCCCTGCTTTATTTGTTGCTCATCTGAAATTGAAATAGGAGTGATGAGAGGATGGGAGGTATTCAGTCACTTTTGAAAAGCTCCTTCTCTGTGTCCATGAGAGAGACATGTGTCCATGTCAGAAGCTGGGAATGACTCAAGAGTAGCTTTGTCTCCGGGCTCTGTCATTCTCAGCTGCTCTGCTCAGCCTGACAAAGAAGCTGAGTAGAGGAAGGGATTTTAAGGAACCAGATTGGAAATCCTTATACTAAAGAACTGAATTTAAAAAGGGTTTCACTGACCTCAGATTTAGGATTTTGTTTATAAAGACTATACCCACTACAAGAAAACTGTAGGCATAGTTCTTCCTCTTTCAAAACTTAGAAAAATGTTTCCAGACATAGGATTCCATCTTCCTGACTCTGGTAGGGTTATGAAGAAGTCTGTCTAGTTTTTTCCACTTCATTTCAGTGGCTACAGGTAAGATGAAAATATAGTCCATGTCCCATCTTTTCATTTCAGTAGGAGTGATTTAAATTCCTCCAATCCCACTGGCACTGTTGTGGAACAGTTTGCTGTCTGCCCAGCTTACCCAGGCACACAAGTAGGGCACAGGGTGGCAGTGCCAGGAATAACAAATCACACAAGGACTAAACTGGGGGTCACAATATTGTGGCCTAACAATCGAGCCTTTATAAAGCTTAATACCAGTGGTGTGAGACTAATCAAGAGCCAAAGCTTCCTTTGATTCTGTTTGCATATGAATCTTGTCCATGATGGCTATCAACACCCAGATGCTCTTCTCTTCCCTCCAAACCAAAATAATGAGCTGCAACATAGGGTGCACACCTCATCCAGAGAACACTGGCAGGATAAGCACTACTGAGGAATGGCACTGGCATTCCAGCAAGATGGCTATTGCAAATAAATGGGGCATCAGTTGGTAAAATAATAATTGACTTTAAAAAGGTGATGTTATTGGATAACTAACTGGCTCAATGATGCTTTATGAAGTTGCCCATGTCTTTTACATCCAATATCTTACATGTACCTCAAAAAGTCCCCTACTCACATGGTCAAAAGTGCCACTGCTGGAGTGTCCAGCCATACCTCACACAGAAACACTGAACCTACCCTGAAAGGATGTTCAAGTTTAATAGAGATTAATCATGCTGAAAAGGCAAGGGTGACATCAAAGAGGAGACTTCAAACTGAGCTCAGCAACTCTGGTGTCTTGAGCAGGGAAAAGGTTAAAGTACTGCAAAAGTTGGTGGAGTCTCCTAATCACTCAGCAATGACCATTCCATTTATCTGCAAGGTCATAATTGTGGAGTATACCCAGCACCATGGATGATTTCTAAAAATTTGCCAGCAGGAAGATGTGCCAATGTCTTAGCATGGAGAAGAGGAACACAGGACACTGCAGTCTAACACTGGTATCTACAGCAAGCACAGCAGCAAATCTCTCTGTGCTCCAGATGTAAGAAGGGCTCAGAGCTGTTTCTTTCTGCTTCTCTCCCCCTCATCTTCATCCCCCTGTTTCTACCAAGGAAGGTCTCCCAAAGCCAGCATGTGAGTTCTGCTCAGCCCTGCCTCTCTAAATAAAGGAGAAACTTCTAAGCTGCCTATTGCGGGCTGACTGAGGGGGCAGGGGGGCTCTCAAGCAGCCCGATGAGAATTTACAGGTCGCCAGCTCCCTTTCCCCGCTGTCAAGCAGGGGGCAAACCCTTAATGGGGCGGAACGGGGAGCGCGGGGCTGGCTCCCGGCTCAGCCCCTAATGAGGGCCGGCGGCTCGGCCCGCAGCTCGTTAGGGAAGGGCGGGCGCGGCACAGAACGGGAGCCAGGGACAGGGGCACACAATGGCTCTTGAGGGACCAGCAACCGCAGCACTGGGGCTCAGGGGAGGGGGCAAAACCACCCCCTCCTCCTTTGCCTACTCCTTGCCTCTTAAAATCCCATTACCTTCCTTTTATTTCACAGTAGACACTGCTGGGAGGGAAAGGAGGGGGAGATGTCCGGGAGGAGCTGCCTCTGTCTAGTGCCTTCTGTCAGCAGAGGTCAGGCCCATAGGATCAATTTTTTTCTGTGGATGTGATTTTCTTGTCTCCCTCTCTTTTTTTTTAAAACAAGAATACGGGCGCCAGGCTTACAAGAGGTCCTCAAGAGCTGTCAATCAGGGGCATGAAATATTCAGAGAGCTTAATCTTCTTAGGAGATCTGTAGAGACCCCCTCATGGGGTCTGAATGCTCTTCACGAACCTGCAAAGAATGGGTAAGGGGAGGGAGGAAAACAAACACAGCTGAAAAGAATGAAAAGAGAGACATCCTTAGACAGACACCCTCACATCTCGGTGAGGGGCATATTGTAAGAATTTAAACAGAATAGAAAAGACCTTTTAATACCCAATTAGTGGAACAGTCTCCTTTCTGACTGGGAACCTGGAAAACCACCTTTGGTACTCTTCATCATGGCTATTTCTTCCCTTTTTTGCTCAACAGGTAACCCAGTTCATTGGCATTCCCAGCTCAGCCATGACCTAGTTTTTGACCTTATACAACTTCTGTTTCTCCACAGACTTTGACTTTCATGTGGTCTGGCCAATACACAAAAATTCCATCGATCTGCTAAGTTAAAGGTCAGGAGCAGGTACATTGGCCTGGTGGGTAGTCCACAAGCTGCATCAATTTCCTTTGAGATCCTGGGAATTACATGTGGATTTTTTAGGGTATTGGCACAACTGAAAGTAAGACAGTCTTGAGATACTTAATTACACTGGGCTCACAGCAAGTACCTCTATTAAAAGAATACTGTCTTAAAAAACATACTGAGAGATGTGACTCATCTATGTGAGCAACAAGAACCCTAACAGAGAGATCTAAGATAGATGCAGATCATTACATTTTAAAGTGAAAACTTGGCTATCTATTTTTCAAAGACAAGCCAGGGACAGGCTGTTTCCTGTTCAAAAGTCATAGTAAGTTTTCTGAAAAGAGACTCTTCTCTGTTTCTCTAACTCTTTATATCTCTACTTAAAACATCTTAAGAAAATTCTGTGTGAAGAATGAGTGCTGTAAATAAAATAACTTGTATCAAGTTATCACCGTCACAAAGTCAACTGTGTCTCCAAAATGTCCCAGGTCTGTTGTTTGAAGGACCATGTCCAGCATCTGTGACAAGTCCCTGCAGACCCCAGAGAATCATGTTCACCATCTCACTCCAGCCCTTAAGAAACGAATCATTAAAATGAGCAGACCGAGAAACCCCCTGTATTTATCCCTTCCATTAGCATCCAAAATTGAGAAAATAATTCCACTGCTGCTGTAAATTCTGTGAGAGGGAAAAATTTCAAATCATGCTAGGACGATGATCCAGTAGTTAAAGACACTAGTTCTGAATTGAAGCCTTATGGGTTTGCACATAAATGTCTTGTTAACTGCTGGGCCTTACTTAAGTCAAGAAGAACAAATAGTTTTGATCCTCTAGCTGGTTCATTAAATCCTAGTTTGGGAAACAACTCTGCAGCAGTGTGTGACACCTGAGCATCTGGCCTTTACCTGTCCTCCTTGCCCCATTGACCCGTGTAAATACTGTGAAAAAGGGGCAAGGGGAGGCAGTTTTCCTGTCAGGAGATGCATCCATTTACTGGGTCCATCCCATCTATATACTGGGATGAATAAGAGAAGGATTGGTACCTTCCCCCTACCCAGCCCTCGAGGGGAAAGCTATCCCTGTAGCAGTTTGTGCTCATGCATCTCGCACAAGCTGTGGTGAAGAACTGTGCTCAGAGCTTTACATCTGGAGGGCACAGTGAGGTTGGAAGTGTTATTGCTTTTTTATTGAGGGACCACAGATACAGCTCTGCAGAGAGAACAAAGTGGATAAAGACGAGAAAATCCAGTAACCAGCCATTGAAACCTATAAAGGGAGAGCTTATGGTGTAGCATTTAGGAAGAGAAAGTGCCAATGCAGGTCAAGAGAGGGGGCAGTGCAAGAGCAAAGACAAGGTATATTTTTTCAGGCAGTGGTAACAAATTAAAAAAAAAAAAAAGAGAAAGCTGCCTTCTCCCTCCTCCTCTTCTCCTGCACCTGGGGTCATGCTGTGACCTTTTGGAAGACGGGATGTAAAAGTGACCTTTGTCAGAGTGTGACAGAGCGTCCAGCCAGGCTTTCCGTGAGCAGACGTGGGAGGCCCACAGGCAGTGCTCCTTCCCCGGGCAGAGGTCCTGACCTGCAGCAGCACGCTCAGGGAGCTGTCAGGGCAGGCTCCTGTCCCCAGCTCCTCTGCTTTAGGAAGCACAGACAGGAATACAGCCTAGCACACAAAGAGCCTGCTTTTAAAACTTTCTTATCCTGCCTGTAACAACAGAGGTATTGCTTGGGAGCTCTGAGACAGTGCTTCTCTATTTCTCCCTCTGTCCTCTCCCTGAGTCCTAAAATAATCTTATGAAAAGGCCACAACCCCTAGATGCTTGAGTTGCCTTCAAGAAGTTACAGGCATACTGAAGTGCTTTGAAAGGCAAGAGCAGGGGGAATGGGGCCAGAGATTCTTTGCTGCTTTACTGCCACCACTTTATAAAACCAAACCACTCAGCACATGCAACTGGATGTGTTAAAGAGGCTCAGTAATGGCTTGGTGGACACCCTTCTCTGTCTCTTCTCTGAGCTCCAGGGCTGTGTGCATATTACTAAATACTTTATGTCCATACATTTTCCTGTAATCAATTGCACAGATGTGGGAGAACAAATGAAGCTACAGAAAAAATAATCCAGCCCTGGGATAGACCCCAGCAAGTTGTAAACACGTCAGTCCCACACAGCACAGCAAGGAAACCCTGGAGAAAACCCAGCAGGAGCTGTGTGAGACCGGCTCACCCCACACACACATGTTCTGCTGCCACTTGCAGGGACAGGCACTTCCCCATTCTGCCCCTAAGCCCCTGCTTTGGCTAATTTACAGCAGATCCTCTGGATAAACACATCTCTGTTGGACACGCAGTTCAGGTGCTGGCTGCTCCAGCTGGGAATCCCTCATGCCCTTGCTATGTCCTGGAGGCATGAGAGGGCACAGGAAGCAGGGCAATCTCCAACCTCCATCTCCTGCTGCCCCACGACCCCTGGGCTGCCACTGCTGACCCTGCTGGGGTTGCCAGGAGTTGACTAATTTGGACACATTCAGGCAATTGCTGTCATCAGCTTCCTGCTTTGTGGATCAGGGAGGTTTTTGCTGTAGGCGGGAGTCAATTATTTGGCAATCTCAGGATGATCGGAAGAGACTATTAGTGTTTGACATTTTAAAGGGAAATGGAAAACAGCCCACCTCTCCCTTTCTGCCAGCTAAACCAACCACTTCATATTAAACTTTGCATGTCTCCTTCCTCATACAAATTGGCTCAACAACTGCTGCTTGTCTCCAATGTCAATGGGCTACCTCACAAAAGGATGCTTGACCATGACTCCAAACCTGCTTTCACAGAAAGTGGCATCTGGGCTGCAGTGGAGCCTCCAGAAGCCTATGAACAGCAAAAATCCCTCATGGAAGGCATAAACCAGCAGGCTGAGTAGGGAACACAAGTATGGAAGTATCCCCAAATTAGTTACATGGAGCTATATGCTGTACATTCAACACCCTGACCTGACAACACATGGATGAAACTTGTTTGAAGCTCAAAAATCTCAGAGAAAGATCAATCCTAAGTGGTAGGATGGCAAATTTAAGAGCTGTTCACCAAGCCCATGCAATGCATGAGAACAAACTAAATCAGACACTTTTCCAAAACTCCATTCTATGCCTCCATATGGGATGAGAGGGTTATCCACTTCTCTCCAAGATTTCTTTCTGGGGATTTATGCAGAAAAGAATACTTACCTTGGAAGTGTAGAGCAGAGACCAAGACAGGCCCATTGGTAATGTAAGTAGCAGAATCATAAACCAGCAGCTCTGGCTCTAACGGTGTTTAAAAACTAGTCCTTGGGAAAGAAGGGAATGTAGTAGGGCTCTTGTTTCAGAACTAGCAGCAATAGAAGTGATGTCTCCTGACTTACAAAACAAGGTTTCCAGCTTAGCTATCTCTCTCCTGTCTGCCTTAACTGCAGAATATGTAATGTTACTTTTTAGCAGGCAAGTGTAGAAATCCCATCTGGAATCAAATCCTCACTGTACCTCCCACTGTGCAAATACACAGAAGCATTTTGATTTTTCCCTTCTTTAATATGAAAACTTAAGGTTTGACCAGCAGAATTTTTTATTTCCAAAGGTTTAGACAGATTGACACCAGGGAATTCTTTTAGAATGTCATTGGGTATTAACAACCTTCTCCCACTGTAACTGAAAGATTGACTCAAAAGTGAAGGCCACACTTCCCTGCAAGGACTGACACACAAAAGCCACTCTCCAAGGCTCAGACACAGAAGTTTAGCAAGAAAATGCCTGCCTTGACTCCTGCTTCCTAACAAGCAGAGAGGAACACAACTTTATGGTTTCCCCACTGCTACAAATGCAAACAGTGACCCTAAATAATGGATTTTCTGCTCTAGAAGAATAACCCATGATGGAGCCTAACGAGGGGCTGTTGGTGAGGGCTGCTCCCTCCTCCCCCTGCCTTTATTACCACCAGTATCCAGTTGGCCCAGCTTCCCCCGGGACTGGCCAGGGTTTGTCTGTGTGCAGACAGCTCTGATGTGGCAGCAGGGCAGACTCTAAGCGCTGGTGTGATTTAATAAACAGACACTTAAGGCAGTTTACGCTGGAGTCAGCCCACTTCGATGGCCTTCTCTGCTAATTTAACACTGGCTGCAGCCCCCGAGCTGGCGTCTCCCTGCTCATTAGGGAGCAGGGGTGTGTGTGCCTGTGTTGGGGGGAGGAATTCTTGTTTCACATTGGTGCTCCAGAGATTTTATTATACTGGGCAGCTCATTTCAGTCACTATATTGCAGAGGATTTTTAAAGAGAAAAGGGGAGGCAGGGCATGCTAGTTAGGGTCCTTCCCTGTTGTTATTTTCATTAATTTTCCTCTTTTTTTGTTTTGGTTGGGGGAGGATGTGACAAAAAGGGACAATAATTGCCATTTGCCGCAGACTTTGAGGAGTCCTCCTCAGCCATTACAGATTAAATTGCATTCTGTACGAGTGTCCATCAGGCCCCAGCTCCAGACTCCAGCCTGGTTAGAGGGCAGCTGATTCAGCTGCAAGAACATTTTGCTCCACTTCTGATCTGTCCTAATTATAAAAGGGATGCTCTTGCCTTTAACCCCTGGAGTTCTCTCTCCCCTATTAGGATGGAACAGCCCTCAGCCAGCTCTTCCACTGCTTTAACTGAGTCACCTGGACTGCCAGCAGCAGAGAATAATCTACGCAGATCTCTGCTGCCTGTCTCTCTCCCCATTTTTATCTCTCAGAGCCAAACAAACAAAGCCTTTCAGATCCCAAATGGAGAATGGTAAAACCAGGACAGGTTTACTTGCAGAAGCCATTCAACCAGGTTTTAGATTTTGTAAAATTAAATCTGAAACTAAAGAAAATGCCCATCCTCTTAGTCCAAAGCATGAACAGGTTGAATAGACATGGCTGAGGTAGTTTTAAGGTAGTGAGCATCAGTACTCCTAGGGGTATACTGAGACGCAGAGTTAATATTTTTGGAGAAGGCACACATGGAGTCTATTATGGTTCTGGCAGCACAGACAGAAGTATCAAGGCCAGCTTGTTAACAGCTGCCTCAGGAAGAGCTACACAGCTGTACTGACAGCACTGCAGTGTAGATACAGAATGCACACCTGGACTGAACCCAAAAAGCAGTGGGTTGTCCTTTTCCCTTCAAATAAATAATTATTCCACTTTAAAACTTATTACAATGGATTTTTACATATCTTTGGTCACAACAAGGTGCAACAGGACTAAAAACAATGCAAAAACCTTTGTGGGCATGATACTGCTCCCTTCAAGCCTGATTTTGGTGTAACCCTGACACTGACTTCAGCTGGGTTACATCAGATAAAAATCTACCTTTGTTTGATTTTGGCTTCTGCAGCACAGACTGTCTTCATCCCCTCCTAATAGCAAGCTCCTGCCTTTTCCCTCTCACAGCTAATTCCCATTCCTTCCACAGCCGCTTTCCTAAGAGAGGAGCAGGGTTGGGATCCAGGCTTCTCTGAAAACTGGCTGTGGGCCCAAGATGGCCAAGAATGCCAGGAGCACTTGTGGCCTTACAACACCACAATCAGGACAAAACTGTCCCTTAGCACCACATTGTTTTGGTTTTGTTCTGTTTTCAGTGAGTTTACATCTGCTGAATACTTCTTAGAACCAACACCCCTTTAATCATTGGCTGCATGTTTAGAATACATTAGTGGAAAATGTAAAAGAAGGAAAAAAGTTAATAAAATATCCATGAAGAAGAGCAGCACAGTGTGTCTTCTCCAGCAAGGACTGGACAGCTCCCTCAAACCAGGCTCTCATCCTCAAAGCCCAAAAGCACAGGGAGCATTTTAACACCCTTCTGATACAAACCAGAATCAGCTGTTACCAAACCCATGAACCAGGTCTATGAAAACACTCAGGGACACTGTGCAGAAGGGCAGCAAACAATCTGGAGAAACCTTCCTTATAAAAGAATTTCTTCTCATTTATCCTCAGAGTTAGAGAGCAAGTGATGTCCTGAAGCAACAAGTCTGACATTACTGCCCGAGACCTTACCTGGTAAAGCAATTCCTTCACTGTCCTTGTGGTATTTTAATCACGCTTACCTTTCAGATTCCAGTGATCCTTGTGGGTGCCTTCCAGCTCAGGACATTCTTCAATGCTATGATTCTACCTTCGAAGCCCCTTTTCAGGGAGAAGTTCCTAATACATATTCTCTGCATCATTCAGTCTGTGAAGACCATATTTATTCCTTTTGGACTTACCCATCTTCCTATACAGCAACACAGAGGCGCTGGTCAGAACTGGGCCTGTATTTTAGTTTGGAATCCCCTGTCCAGTCCTTTAATGCAGGATAAGCTATCTCCAGTTTCTTAAAACCCCATCTCTGAAAAATCAGACATTTCCTACTTCAGTGGACAGAGGAAAGATAGTTATAGCAATATAAAATTAGTTCAAAATAGGTGTCACACTGCAGTAAATAACATCAAATGATCACATATATAAGTAAAATATTTATAGCAGTAAAAACGTGGTAAGTGAATGAAGCTATAGGGATCAAACACAGGATGAAGGATCAAACAAACAAGGAACTGAATTTCACTGAGTCAGTCAGCTGAGCTTCTGCAACTGTTCATGTGCATTTTTAGCTCACACTAATTTTGAAAAATGACAAGTTAAAATCAGTAATTACTTAATGAGTAAATGTTCGATTCTTTATTTATCATCATTATTATTATTTTACATATTGCTGCTAGTTCCAGAGGTTGGAAAAAGAAGAGACAGAGGAAAGTACATCACAGTAGGTGTGTGAGACATGGTTGCTTAAGGAGTTTAAGAAGTCAAAGAAATCCTAAACAAAACTAACAGAGAGAATGTAACTGACCCTGAAAATCATAATCTAAAATCTAATTAGAACACGTGAGGCTGGCACTAGGAAAGGAATAACAGCAACAAAAGTGAATTACACTGCAGAGCTACCTAAGAACCTCTGCCACTGACCATAACATTTGTACAACAAGCTGTGTTAACCCCAGGGAAAAACAGGATCCCCATAGGGAGAAAGCAGAAATAAGTGTAAATGCTCCAACTCAGTAAGTATTAAAAACATCTCCTCAAAACTCAAATGTAATTTATTCTCTTCAGCACTGCCATCATTTCCACTTGGGAACTCAAAGCCTGTTGCAGTTTGCGCAGCAAGCAGGTGAATAAATCCCTGTGCTGGGTGAAAAGACAGACTCGGGTTTAAGGCAGGGAAAGGAAGGCCAAGCTTTCAGCCATTTTGTGCAGCCGTTTCCATGCCCTCGGACGAGCTGATCGTGTCAGTGTCTCAAGGTCTCCAGAGACCGTAATCTTATGTGTTCAGAGAGGCTTTAGTTCATGCAAGGTCAGAGTAATTGTGCATGATTAATGGTTTATCTCTTCCTGAAAGCCTTACACAAAGGCTCCAAACCAAGTTAGCCGTAATTCCATACTCCTTACAGTCCGCTTAAAGGGGCAGCATCCTATTTCCTGTTGGTGGGGCCAAGCAGGTTGACTTTATCTATCAGAATTGGAAATGAGCCATGTGGCCTTTAAAAGAAGTTCCTCTACCCATTCAGATCCCAAGGAAACATGAATACACAGGGAAAAAAAAAAAGAAAAAAAAAAGAAAAAAAAAGGAGCAAAAGAAAAAAAAGAAAGAAAGAAAGGAGAAAAAAAGAAAGAAAAAAAAAGAAAGAAAAAAAAGTCTAAATTCAGTCTAGACTGCCCTAAAGTCTGAAATGACTCCTCTGTAACAGTCTCAAACCTTTTGCTGTGAGATTCTTTGGTTTTCTACAGAAGTGCTCCTTATCACATTGCCAGAGCAGGACACATTAGAATCACCTTAGAATCTCATTTTTATTCTGCAGCCTTATTTTGTTACAAAAAGGATAATTTTTAATCAATTACAGCTTCGTGACCATGGGCAGTCAAATAAGCTGATTAAATTATTATTTGTAGATAAAGCTCACAGATAATTCCTTAGGGATGGCTGCAAATTTAGCCCTTTTTTCTTTCCCAAAGCATTAAAGCACACAATTGCCCCAAATGCATTGTGCCTTTTGCTGGAGCTTTCAGTTGCTTGTTTTCAGACTATGGAGCATTTGTGAGCTGCTTGTTCAGCTCCTTGGTGACACACAGAGTATAACTGGGCACCTAAGTCATATGCTGTTGTTTCTGCCCTCTGGGTAGATGCTTTTCCTATCAAGAGAAAGCCCTTTACCCAAAAGAATAGTGAAGAGTTTTGTTCACATACCAAATCCTCCTTGTTCTCTAAGATGTTCAGATCAAACATCACATTCTCTGTGGTTTTACGCGAATCAAAATCCACATACGTCAAGTTTGTTCCCTAACAGCAAACGACAGGGATCACAAACATGGATGAATACAAACAGCAGTTGGCAGATCAAATATACTTTTGTCTTTTGTAAATGCAGTTCCCACCAGCAAAAGTTTTGATTTATCTGGGAATTTGAAATGTTATATTATGTCATGTCAGAGGGAGGAAAAGGCGTCCAGTGTGGTTAGAAACTTCCACACAGTAATAATAGGAGTTGCCCAGAGCTCATGGAAAATGAGCCAGGAAGCCTCTGGAAAGGCAACACTGCCAGTCAAAGATTGCTCACCACACTCTGCCAGTGTGTCAGGAGCACATTTATTTCACAAGGTGGAGGAGTTGAACTGAGTCATCAGCTGCCTTGAACACCTTCCTACCCAGCAGGAATGGACTGGCTGAACACTGCAACCAGAAGATAACTTGGATGAAAAAGAATCATGACCTGAAGTGTTTTGCTGTCAGAGGAAAGGTAATATTGGACACTGGACTGCAAAACAGGAGATGCCAGCAAGCTGGGGAGATTGGCTTCTTGGAAAGGCTTCCCATGGGAAGCAAGGTAGAGTAAAGCTGGAATTTTCTGGACAGACTATAGCAAGAATACAGTGGCAAACTGACAGAAAGGAAATTGAATGCCTCTGATCTTAACTAATGAAAAAAAATTGAGCACTGACATGGAAATAGCAACACTCAAGTAAGGGTTAATATCAAAGAAGAGCATATGAGGAAAAGAAAAAATCAGGGACAGAACTGCAAAACAAATCACATGCACCACACATAAAAAGCAGAAAGGGAGAAAATAAGAAAGTCATCAATGGCTTCTCTACTTCCACATTCACTAAAAGATTAATGGTGATGCAAGGTAATTTTTCCTATCAAGAGAAAGACACAGTCCAGAACAAAGACAAAGCAGGTTAAATAACACTTCTGTCAGTACAGCCCAACTGGGGGGCTGTGTGCTAAATCCTCTTTCCCCAGAGAGAAAAGGAAACATCATAAATTATCCAAGCTGTGGAGCAGATTCTATACACAGGGCTTGGATCACCACATGCCCATAGAGCCAGGAACTGGGAATGGCAGCAGGTCTCCTCCTGTAACAACAGGCTCTGGGGAGAGAACTACAAAAATTCTAGACCTCATGGAAACCACATTTGGGTCACCCTGAGCTCCCCACCTGGACTGGCCTGCACCAAAACACTGATCAGCCCAGATCACTCAGCAGCAGGCAGTCAAGACTTTGGTCTGATAAGCAAGGTGTGGACTGAGAAGATTCACCAGGAATAGCGATCCTGGACTGGCTTTCAAGTCCCCCATCAAAGCAGCTGGGAGGTTTGCATGTGACAGCACAGGACCTGACAGCACCATGCAGGGTCACAGTGCAGCCTCTGCTCCAAACACAGCATTAGAGCTCAGTGTCACCAGCAGGCACTGCCTGCTATGTGGTCACACCCACAACAAATGGGGACCTGCCATGTCACATTTCCCTGGCTCAATAGCCATAAAGTCAGCATGTGATGCAGAACAGATTCAAAAAAGAAAATCACTGGTTGCATCTTCAGCACACATTTTCTGAAGCAGACTGAAGATTTATCAGCTGGCCACCTTTTATTCTTTGCAATACCATGAGGAAAACAGGAGAGAAGCCTATTCCATATACTGCTGTGAACATCCCTTGGAACAGCAGCAAACAACCCTGGCTAGGGATGCAATGTCCTTTCCAACACAGTAGCAATACCTCTTTCCTAGCTGTGTTTTTTTTCAACTGTTACAGTTACCAACAATTTGAAGAACCTAACTCACAGTTGCCAGGGAGCCTGGGCCTCAATTTCTTTTTCTTCTTGTCTCTTTGGGGTAAAGTAGATTTCTATGCCAGATTAAGCAAAGTGCTGCTCTTCTTTGATCTACAGTTCAGGCCACAGTCCTGACTGGAGAAGGGAAAAATAATTCACCAGGGTGCTCCTAACTTAACTACAGCCAAAAACACTTGGGTTTCCAAGGTTCCCCCTATTTCCTTTTCAGTGGGGACATCAAGAAACAAGTAACAAGTTAAATATGTTGAAATACATTTCTGGTTTGTTCTTCATTTCTTTCCCGTTTGCTCTCTTTCTCTACAAGTAGAATCTGAACAAATAGAAAAGCCTTAGTGTGAACCACCACAAGGTGTATAAAATACTTCTAAGTTATTTAATACCCACAGTATCCTAACCCTCAATGCCCCTTTTCCACTTTGTTCCTTCATGCCACTGTTCAGCATAAGACAGACTGCAGAATTTTTTAACAAATATTTTTTTTTGACACCACATCTAAGACATCTCTAACGAGGAGGAAAACTCTAGAAAGGTTAATCCAGTCTGGTGCATATGTCAAATGACAGAAACATCCCCACATTCCTCAGTGCTTATATTTAGCTTCAAACTCCTGTTAATTAGCATTCAGCAATCTCTGTATGATTTTAAAACTGCAATAATAGCAACAGCCATAGCTGAAATGAAAACTTCCTCAGTTCAGACCTTAACGAAGTCACGCAGAACAGTGAAGTTCTAAGATAACAAAGATAAAGTCATCTAAAGTCTAGATGACAATGACATGTGCTTACTCATGACAAAATTAACAGTAGAGTCTGCATAACTCAGAATATAAACAACACCAGGTGCTTAAGTAGCACTTAGCCTGGTGTTAATTATATCTCATGAGCTATGTCTTTCAGCAGAAAAGTTTCCAAGAAATCACTCTCCAGTGGCACCAGAGGATTTGGAAACAGCTAGTTAGTACCTTACAGAAACAAAGGATTAAATTGTGCCTCAAAACATCCAACACAGGCCACTGCAAAGCCATTCAACTAAATCCAGTGCTTCTTACAATTATTGTGAGTGGGACACTGGCAGAATTAGAAGGACAAAGCTAAGAAACAAAAGCAGTCATAGTTATGAGGGGCAAAAATAGGGGAACTCGATCAGAAGCCAGGCCTTCTGTAGCCCTACAATTTCTTTTCTTCCACTGGTTTTGCTCTTTATAGAGTTACAGATCTCCTTCTGTAGCCTGGCCTGCTTTCTAGCTCAGCCAAAACACATATTCCAAATATTTCAGTCCTTCCTGTGAAATAGCTCAGCTGTTGCTAGGCCAGAGGTAAACCCACCTCCTCTTCTCTGTTCAAATGATGTGATATTGGACACCAGACAGTTGATTTCAGCTCAGTAGTTCGTTACTCTGCAAGTGAACAGAGCAATACATCAACACCCAACCCACAACTACATAACAGAAAACTGACCCAGTCTGTGACAACACCCAGGACATCAGAAGGGTTTTTTTTCTCTATTAGAATACTCAGTATGCAATTCAAAATAATAAGTTATCTGGGGTGTTCTGTGCTTTTTTAATTAAAAGGAACAGTCATGTAATGCCAAAATTTGACTTTTGGAGGGGATTTGAGTGATATGAGTAGCTGTTGCATTCAACTTATCTGAGCCTACAGACAAGTGATACATATAGAAAAGGACATCAGCAGATTGGGAGTTTTACCCCATTCCTGTATACATTTAGTTGGAAGAACTCAGCAACTTTCAAAATGTAGTTTACAGCCCCTGAGCTCAGCTGTGCAACCTGGAAAGTGGAAGTGAGGAACAGAAGCAGCAAACAGGCTGGCTGGGCCCAAGGAAGGCTCATGTCTCTCCAGACATTCAGTCACACCTGTCTGAACATTGTCATTCAACCTTCCCTTCACAAGAGTTTTCCCTCCTGCTCAGAGGGTCGCACATCATCCTTCTTCCATGGGGCCCAGCAGGATAATGAGGGTGTGCAGAATTGCTCTCCACGGTAAATGCCTCCATCAGAAAAAAAGAAAGTCATTGCAGCTAAAGTCACGGAAAAATAAATAAACTGAAAGAGTTGCATCAGCACCTATGTTAGTAACAGCCTGGAAAAATCAGGGGGATTTTGAGATGCTGTCTTCTCAGGAAGCTTCAGTGGTTTACTAAGTAGAAAATGCCAGCACTCCAAATAAATTCCTAACTATTTAACTGTGGATTCTTTTAGCATACAGTTCTACTCAAATCTAAAATCCTCCTATTTCCCTAGGTATTAAAATAGGACAGGTTGAACCTACTGAGCAAAGTAGTTATTCCCTAATATCTGAAGATCTTCTCCAAGGGGATGGAACACAGATATGCACCACATAGGTCACGCTTTGACAGTCATGACTTTGATGGGACACCAAACACTGCACAGATTTTGTTTTGCATAAATATATGGTACAGAAAGGAACTGGTTAACAAGAACACAGGAAACTCCTTACAAATTGGTAGTGATGGCAATTTCCTGCAATAACTTAGAAGATTTTCACTTGCTTGGTTGGGTTGGTAACTCATATCCTTAGGTTGAAATTCAAGAACCTCAAGTCTTGACACACAATCCAGTGATTAATAATATAGACTGTGTGTACAAGAATGTGGAATATACAGAATCAAGTTCATGGTATACCTACATTAGATGTAACATAAGTGCCTTTTAGACAGGTTTTTGGTTTCAATACACTTTTGCATGGTTTATTACTGGAGAAGAGGCTTAAAAAATTGGCTATTCAAGAAAAGCTACCGCTACAGTCAATGAGAGTTATGTCCAACAGCAAAAAAAGAGCTGAGCAAAGACTAGGATTCAGAATGGGATTTTCAATATCACCCAAATGATACAGGGCTATTGAATGATTTTTGGAGGCAGAGAGGGCATTTCAGCATCCTACTCATATCAGCTTTCTTAAGAAGGTGTTACATTATCGATCTGCCATTTGTAAATTTGCCTAATCCTAAACCAAGTAAGCACTTTTAAAAGTTGTAATGTGAGCCTTTAGCTGTACAGGTAAATCCTATGTGGTTATAAGGAAGCACAAAACTGGTTTTCAAAAGAACAAAATACACTGACTACACATCATGTGTTGAGCTCTTCTGAAAATTCAGGCACTTGATTCTGTTGTCAAAATGTAAAACTGACAAACTGCAAACACTTTTTAAGCAAACATGTGAAGATCTGTCTCTGGCCTCTGCCAAAATCTGTATATTATTGACTGAAATCAGAGGAGGGGTTAAAAACAAGGGCATATGGATTAATACATTCTTTCATTTTCTTGGTCTTTACAAGCACAGCTTTAGTTGATTTTTCACAACAGAGATGCTTCTGTGTTTAAGGACAGATTAGTGGCTAGAATACAGTACAGCTGAGGAAAACGGGAGGAGGAGGCAGGAAAACACCCTGAAATCACTGTTGTGAACCAGATGCTTCCACCTCACAGCCTGACACGAACCACAAGGTTTGATGGCCAAAGGGCAGCATGTCATGCTTTAGTGTTGCATTTTTCTCCCCCACAGCAGTGAGTTGCATTACAATCTGTAAAGTAGTAAACCCACAGAGACCATTATAAATAGTCATGGAATGCCCTGGAGTGACTGCAGCAGAGCTGGAACTGTGCCTTCTGAGCCCCTCAAGGAATTTCAGCTTCGGCTTAACTGTAGGGACATCACTTATCCTATCAGCTGAATATCTAGTAGACAGGTAGATGTGGGCCTTCACACAAGATGTGACAAGGTGTACAGCTGCTTCAGTGAATCCATGTTTGCTGGGATGAGGCTTTAGGGGCCTTCAGTTCCTGAAAACATGTCATCTCATCTCCCCCCAGTCTTTCTTTCACAGACAATCATCCCCTTGTCCAAGGCAGGAGGCAGTAGCTGAGACCCAGCTTAGGAGAGATCACTTGGAAAACAAGCCTAACTCAGCACTTCTTCCCTGCCCCACTGATGTGGTTCCTCACATGCACCCCACTGAAAATCTCCCCAGCCCTCAAGAGCAGCCAAGGTACACTGACAGTGTCTCTTTTGTTCCATGGACAATGGCTTAGGGAGGTGCCAACAGCAGAGCCACAACACCTGCAGCAAAACACCACTGCAGTTCACAGGCACTGCCGCCCTCTGGAACCATGCTGATTCCCACCCTCTAACACAGAGCTGGGCCTCAAACTCCCTCCAGATGCATGTGGAAATGTCACTTGTCCCATTGGGTGCCAGGAGTAAAACACAGCCTTCAACTTTGCTCTGTCCACAGTCCCCACTTCTGCTCTTTCAAAAGTTCTACCAAGGTGGCTTGAGGTACTTTCTAGCTGCCGGTTAAAGTACAGGATTACACATCTCCTTTGGGAAGCCCTCTTATTTCCCCTTTCCTCCATTGCTCATTTCAGTTTCTAACACACACTACAGTTACAAGAGCTACACAAGGTTCAGTTCTCTCACCAATTGGTGTTTGTGTCACCAAGCTTCTTGTTCTGCAGAATCGGCCTAGAGACTCCTCCCAAGGCTTTCCTGGCTTTGTGGGCAATAAAGGCTATTCAACACTGGGCAAAACCAGGAACTGGAGAACACTCCCAGCATCTAAAAATTATCTCATATGCTCACAAAAGTGGGGCTGAAATTGACCACAGTTTTCCCCCTGCCAGAAGTCCACTTGGCTCTTACTTGTATTATTTACTGCCCAAACTTGTGTGATTTGATGCTCTGCTGTACTCAAGACTTCACAGAACTTATTCATGTGCCAGGTTTGTTATGAGACCTCAGAGTGTAGCTTCAGGCAGCTCAACTTTCAAGTTTCTGCCTCACCTGCACTGTAAAAAGAGCTGTGCAGGCCCTACCTGCCTCTAGAAAGGGCAGTGCAGGACCAGCTGCAGTGGTACCAGTGTGCCTTGCAGAACAGCAATTCCTTCTCAGCTGCACAACTCACAGATAGGTTCCGTGGTGCCAGCCTGGTGCTGGAATGACACAGCAGCAGACTGGGCTGTGCCATGCCTCCTCTCTGAAGGAAATGAAGAGAACTGCTTGTCCCTTTCAGGAGCACATAACTGAGATGGCTCCTCTCCCTGTCCCAACACAGAGGCGGGCTCAGGCAGGTTTGCAGCGCAGTGCCTTTTGCTTCTGCACCAGCTGAGTGGGGACAGAGCAGCTGTGCGAGCCCACAGCCATCCCGGGCCAGGGCTGGTGCCTGTGCACGGTCTGAAGTGCCGCAGCGGCTAATTCCTTACAGCTTGCACTGCTGAGCTCTCGCCGGGGCAGACACTTGGGCGCCCCTGTACAGTTAAAGATCACAGGCCTTGATAACCTGGCTCTTTGATTTATGACAGCCCAGACCTTAGTGATCACCTAATGAGGGGAACCTGGAGTGTCAACCTGTTTATTAAATACCCAGAACCAGCTGTAGACCCAGCCAAGGAAATAACTTAATCATATTTCTCATTTATTTTGTGTATCCCTCTCACTCCCTGGCTCTCCCCATTCTCTCCTTCGTTCTGCCTGGCTCCCTCTTTTCATCTCAGAAGGGGAGGGATTTCGGACAGGTCATTTACGGAGACTGTCAGGGGGCCAAAATGTTTGCGATTTCCTACTGATTTCTTAGGTGTTTAGAAGTTAATAATATTCAGCACCTCATGATTCTTTCCTAGATGTCAAACAAAGACATGAAAGGCAAGCAATCCAAGAGGAAAGGCGGGGGAAGGAGGGAAAGGGATGGAGCGGCAGAGGCAGTAGGAGAACAACTTTCCCTTTCCCCACAGTTTTAAAGAAAGTTGCATCCAAGAAAAATCCAGCCTTAGTACTAACACAAAAAAGAAGCACATAAGAATCATGCAAATATATTTCTATCAGTTTAGTCAGACAAAAATTTCTTTGCTCTTCTTTGTAACACCCTGAGCAGTAGAAACTAAGATCCAAAAGGGAAAGATTCAACCTGTAAAACTACATTTATGAATTTTCTCTTCTATCTCTGTTTAGGGCTCTTACTTGCCTAATCCATTCAAGTAGATGGGTTTGTTACATTTTTGGGATTTTTTAACATCTCAGAAGAAACATGAAAAACAAGAGTAACTAAAAGCAAAAAAAAACAAACAAAAAAAAAACCCAAACAAAATACCCACAAAAATCACTGTATCCATCTACCTGATAGGACACAACTCAGAATCCAGAGGAAAAAAAAATATCTAATGTTGTGATGATATCAGATATCACACAAATAATCTGGATAACTCAGACACAAATCTAGAGCAAGTGCAGTTCTGTCTATATTGTCATATTATTGTGAGGTCTATAATCATTAAGACTTTAATAAAGCTCATCTATCACCAATTTAGGTGTTTTAATTTCTTTTTGACCACAACAGATCACTCCCTTGAACTCAGCAGTTTTCATCAAGTACATCTCTTGTCCATGAGCACAGCTTCTGCTCCCTCAAAAGATGAAGCTGGCCCCAGCAACTGTGAATCTGCCTCTGAATAAGCCTGTCTGCCACATCTGGAAAGAGAAACCTCAAAATCTGAGGCAATAAACACCCTTCTTTGTAAATACTTTGGTGAAACATAAATGTGCAGAAAGCTCTCAGATACCTTCTGTGATCCACACAGGACAATGAATCAGACCATATCTATCCTTTCTGCTGTATTCACAAAAAATGAGGCAGCTGATACAGGGCATCAGGAAAATCCAGTATTTAATGTTCTTAAAGAATAGTTCCCTATGTTTGACTCCATCCCAACCAGCAGTGTGCTATTTGAATTGCAGTCAGGACTGTTCTGAGAGCTGGGGCACATTTTTGCATCCCAGCCCTGAGGTCAGCAGGGCTTGATGCAGGGCAGGTCCACAACCAACACAAGCAGTCAGAGCCCAGGGCCAGTTGCTTGAGGGAAAGGCAATACCTGTCTCTGTTACCACCTCAGAGGCCAAAAGGAGAGGGTTATGGGATGATACAACTTTTGAATTGCAAATATCAGATAAGTATCTTCACTTCTGGCCAGAAATGATCAGATAGAGCCTGAGGTCTGGGCTCACCAGACAGGACCTTGTCCCTGTTTTTGCTTGGCTTCCATCAGAAACTAGGAAAGCAGGAGCTGGCTTTTCAGGCAAGAAGAAAGGGGCCTGAATAGCACCTTCTTATTGAGGAGAATCAGGATGCTTCTCATAGTGCCTTCCAGAGCCTTCAAGCAAAAACATTCTCCATCTTCTTCCACAGTGTCCAGGTGAGGTCACAGACTGAGCTCTGGGATGTCCTCCATGAATGAACTAACAGGGAAGGAAAGCAGCCCACGATTCCTTGTTGTTGGCAGCTGCAGAAGAAATAAACCTCCTGATGTGCCAATCCTGCAAGTCACTGGTGAGTTGACAAGACCTCCAAGGAGTCAGGCTTATCAGAAGTTGTTGCCTCATCCTTTCAGGATCAACATTTGCAGAATTAGCCTAAGACATCAAGTGGTGCTATTTACAGAGGCTCCACCTTGATGGGGTGATTTTCAAAAGTACCAGACACCCAATCTGAGCTGAACAATTGCAATTCCAGCCCGTGGTATTTGTGGTATTTCAGTGTTGTCCCCTTTTATCTGTCCTGAGGCAGCATTCACCTCAGCATGTACCTCTGTCTCCTTGTGCCCCTTCCCAGGCCTTCCCATCACACCATTAACTGGCTTTTGCAACTCAAAGGACGAGTTCAGCCAGGCTTAAGAGCCCAGACTGACAGGTTTACCAATTCAATCCTCTGCTTACTGTCACAAATGAGTGCTTCAAGCTACCAAGTTCATGCACCCTCTAGACTACACAAGAATCTGCCTAAAGCTTCCCCACATCTCTCTGGCTTGCACTGGCCAGCAGAGCCCATGAGGGTAGCCCAGAGTGCATTTTCTCTGGTTCTTTATCCAGCCTGCTTGGAAATGATGAGGAAATGCTTTGGGTTGCTGCAGACTGGCCCAATTTTTAGCTTCAGAAACCTTAACGCTTTGCTTGGTTTCTTTTTATCTGCCTCTTTATCTATTTAAATTTAGCCTGGTTCCTCTCTGCTGTTTCCCAAGTCCAAGCCAATATCTGTTACCCAGTAGCCAAGGGGGATCTTTCTCTGCCACTTTCCTTCTTCCTTCAGCTCTGCTCATTCTCTCACAGGAGCTGAGGCTCTCTTGACCCAAAACCACAATCCTGCTGGCAGCTGCTGCTACTGGAGGTAAGACATCTTCAAGGCATGACATCAAGGAGTGCTGCAGAAAATAGAAGCAAATCCTAAAGGCTGCCTGTGTCTATATAATATATTTATTTAATTGATATGCTCTCAGCTTTCTTTAATACAAATTGTCAGAAGCATCCAACAGATGAGAGTTCTGCCAGTCTCTTGCTATTCACTGAGTCCCCCAGAGCAGGCAGGTAGCAGATGGGGATGGAAAGAAATTGCTAACTGCCTTTATGGTGTGGAAATGAGCCCACGAGCACTTGTAAGGAGTATTTCAAGGCTCAACTGAGAAATAATACTATAGTCATTGCAGCACGCAGCTAAAGCAGGAAACAGGAGCAAAACAGGTCTGTGTTGAGAAGGGACTTGAAAGGAAAAGAATGTACCCAGTGGCTGCTGGCATTAGGAGCAAGCCCTGGGGGTGGTTTTCTAGCTGGGGATATGGGAAGGAGACACACACGGACACAAGGGAGTTGTTTTCCTTCCCTCTGAAGACCCTGCAGCCAACATGACTGGCAGCTGTCACTCAGCCCCTGTCTGCTGTGCTCTCTTTCACTCAGACGATCTGGCTGGCATGGAAAAGAGCAGGATGTGTAGGAAAGGCACTGCCTCGGCCACTCTGCTCTCAGCCCCCAAGCAGGCAGGACACACCCGCAGCACCCCGAGCTGTCGGGGTCGCTGTGCTGTCACCGGACAGTCACGGCTCCGCACAGGGCTGTCACATCACCATGGCCCCAGAGGGGCAGCAAGGACGTGCCTTCCCTGCTCCCTGCCCTGCTCCCTGCCCTGCCTGCTTCTGACCGTGCTGTAGGCCAAGGGAGCTTTGGGGCTTCTCTGCCCACACTGTTCCCCCTCACAGACACTCCTTAGGGGAGGAGACCAACCTAAATCTTACCCACATTCATTTCTGTTTAAAGCAAGCTCTTGTCACCTCTTCCCTGCACGATGGAATATTCTGTGCAACATGATTGTGGATCATTGTCATGTTTTAATTCCTCAGTGGCCCTATCAGGAGAAAGGATTTTACAGACTAGACGAGGATCTGTTGCAACAGTTCTCTAGCAATCAGATCTAAGATAGCCATGTCACAGGGGTAGGACAAAGAATGGAATTTTTACAACTGAACATGAAGAATATGTGTCAAAAATCTTACTTTCTTCCCCCCTTTTGCCAGGCAGAAGAGCAAATGCATTCTCTTGTTAGCATCCTTTCAGAACAGCAGAAAAGCCTTCAGGGCCAGCTGTGACTGTGATGGCAACAGCAATGGGGGAAAAGAACTTCAGTGGTTTGGCTGCTTGCATGACTTGCAGTGCTGGTGCTGGTGCTTTCCCTGCTTCACAGTGAATCCAGCCATCATCTGATGGTTTTAAAGGTCCTCAGTAGCACAGACCTGGAGCTTCTTACAGAGCTTTAAAAGCATGAGACACATTCTCCCTTATCCTCAGAGCCTTCAGTTACAAGCAAAAACAAGGAGTATATTGCACAAATTACTTCAGCTACTCTGGCACAGAAGTCCATTTGGGCCAGATGTTTACCCATTTTTCCTTTCCCTTACTCCATTAACTGATGCTCCCTTTTCTCTTTCACCCCAAGCACCATGTTTGTACTGCTTTTCCTCATTTTTCTATGTTGAGCATCTTCGTCCTCACTGCTAAATACCCCGCACTCCAAAGGATAATGCTGGAATCCCATTTTCCTCTGTCACATTTGGTTTTGTTATTGCATAACAGAAGTAAAGCATACGTAGAGCACAGTGGATGTCAAGCTGGGCAATAGTTTCACTGCAGCAACCCCTTCTGTTTACTTAATTTTGGCAAGGCAGCGTTTTCAGAAATACCCACAACACTGACCTTCAATGAGACTGGATCTGGGCTTCAAGGTAAGATGTGCTCTCCTAAAGATCATCTCCACAAAGCCATACAGGCAGCTTGAGACTCAGATCTTGGACCAACCTTCTTATCTCTAACAGTCAATCACTTTGAAGTCAAGAGGAGACAGGTCTAACTCATTTGGTGCTTTTGTAAAGATCACCAGGCATTTCAGATATCTACACAGCTCTGTAAATCTGGCCCCGAGGCTCAGACCCTCCAAAAAGGCATTTAAAGCTTCCAGCCTTCACTGCCTTCAGTGGAAGATCGGCACCTTAATACGTTTGTAAATCCAGCGCTCACGCCTAAATCACCTTTAAAAATGGTACATGGTGAAAGTCAATACCGCAGCGTGGCTCCCAGGGCAGAGGTCCCTAAGCTGCTAAATCCCCCCAACCTGGCCCTGCCTGGGTGCGGGGATCCCGCAGAGCCCGGCCACATTAGCAAGATACCGCATTCCCCCTAACAAGCCCCACCTGCTGAAGACTTGCCCTGAGGCTCTAGTGTCACTTAGGTGCTTTTAAAATGTTGCCCTTCAACTAAATCCAGCTCCCAAATCAGTCTAATGACAATTCTGCCCCCTTGGCTTCACTTCTCAAGCATTTGTGTGGCTGGAATTCACTCGCACAAACATTGGACTTGTTTTTCTCCTGTTATGTCCATGCATAAATCAAGGCATTTGCCCATGAAACTCTTCCTCAACCAACTTGTTTGTAAAAACACAATTACTTGGGGGAGTCCCAACAAGCAAAAATTCAAGGCAAGCTTGCTAGAAGGCTAATAAATTTGACTCATTTCAGTCTTTCTCCCTCAGCCAGGAAGGAACACAGCTATTTTTAAATCTGGATTTGTGTACGTAGCCAAATATAATGTTCTTTCTTCTGTGAGAGAGAACAGGAAAAGATTTTAAATGTCCTAACATTTCCTAGGCCGGCTTATCTCTCTGTCACTCTCCCCAAGAAAAACCCACTGTCTGCCTTGTCTGTTTAGACTGTAATTTTTTCTTTTTAGGCCAGAGTTGTCTTTTATTATGTGTTTGCACAAAGCCTGGTACAATGAGACCAGCCCCCTCTGGATACTGCAGTTGTTCGAATAATAAGCCTGTGCTGGGGATGTATATAGCAACAAGATCCCTGTCTCCCAAAGGAATGAGCATGCAGGTCTAGGTCCAGAAAGTAAATTAAAATGTCAAAAATAAACAAAACCAAAATTGAGAAGAAGGTTTTTCAGAGATGGAGAGGTTAGGCGCACACACATCTGATTTCCTTGGCTCCCAGCATAGTAGCTGTCTTTACTCTGTGGCCTTGTTCCCATACTTAGGGGTAAACAAGTAGTTTTGTACTTTTTTGGATTGTGGCCCACAGTCTGACAGAGTGATAACCACCAAAGCTGATGCACGAAGAGCAAATGCCGAGACATTAAGGCAGCCAGACACAAGCTTTTCAAAACACATCATTATTAAACAGAGGTGTGGGTGGGAGGAGATTTCAGGTCAGAAAGACACACCCAAGGTTACCACATTGTTTTCTAATTTTAACACTTCTTATGACCCAGCAGCAGTACCTCTCTGGCTTCAGCTCATAATATCTCCAAATCCAGGAAGCCATTATGATTCTCCAGGGTCAAAGGTTGCTTGCATTGTAATTCGCTTCCTCCTTTGGAGGTTTAATTTTGGAAATATTTCTAATTGCCATTGTATGTGACATCGTCTTTCAGATAACCATGGAATGAGTTTTCTATTTGTTGGCTATGACTCAAGTATCCAAAACAAAAAGAAAAAGCAACCCTGTACTTTCTTTGGAACAATGATTTAAGAGTGACACAGACTTCACAGAGGCTGTTCCACAGTCCCAGTTCTCAGCTCTAGGACTGGGAGGGTGGTGCCTCCCATACCCAGGGAGTGAGGACTACACAATGGACACACTGTCAGTGTGTTGAAACAGCCTTCCCAGGCTTCCAAGGCCTCTGGTGTAATTAGTGAATGTTCCCTTCTCAGCAGCTCTGAGAGGCACTCATGGCTATCTGCCCCTTAATGACTATATGTACCTAATGACTGTATCTGCTACATCCACCTAGGCTCCTCTCCCCAAACAAATCCCCTGATTTTCCTTTGGCACTACCTCCTCCCCATGTTACTTTCCATAGCCTCCTTCTCTGAACTCTTACCTCTTCTCAATATCAGTCTGATCACAAGCCCCCCCTCCATTTCATTCCTACCTGAAAAGACCTCCAGCAGCACCTGCTCACACTGTCACAATCCCTAGAGGTGATGCTGCTCAAGTGGAAAACAGAAGAGAGAGTATATGTTATCAAAGCAAAATGCATCAGAAATTCAACAGGTTTTGTCTAAGTCCACACTGGTGTTAAATTTCTTATTTCCCTCTGATTTCCTGCACCAGCAACTTGACAGTTTTGCTACTGGTCTTTATTGTTCAGTGGCACCACAAAAGTTTGAGTGCACCATACAGTGAGCACTGTGCAAACACCTACAACACACTGGGACCAGTGGGTGCTATTACAATTGTTACATGAAAAGACAAGTCAGGATATAATAGATTTGAGCAAGAGTAAGGAAATAAAAAGTGGATTATTACAAGGTAATTTTTTTGTTCCACCCCTAGTCAAGAATTAATGGTTTGGTCAGAGAAAATGCTTCAGTCTCTGCAAGTGTTCAAGTGCAATGGACTAAATCCTTCCAGACAAAAAAAAAGTAAATCGCCTTTTTGGATTAATAGCTCCCAGCATGCCAACCCCAGCAGTCCATCCAGTCATGCAGTTGGTGTGGAGGAGGACTGTCTGTAAAGGAATTAAAACACTTCCAGCCCTGTTGACACCGTGAACCGAAGGCTGGGGGTGGGGTGTGGAGGAAGTGTTAGAAGTCAGAGTCTGCTGGACAAAGTGTGAACAAGCCAATTAAACCCCAACACTTCTGGACAAAGAGGTCTCTTAGGAAGAAGGAGATTAGCACCTCTTATTCATCAAGAGCAGCAGCTTTCTGTGGGCTGTAGAACTGCCTGGCCGATCTCAAGGAGCCACCAGGGGACCAAGGGCCCTGCTGTCATCTGGGGTGGGTGTGCTCACCCTCTCCCAGCAGGACGGGGCCCTCTCGTGTACGTTGCCTTTTGCTTGAGAGTGTATAAAGAAACACGGCTATTGAAATCACTGCCACACTGTCACTGTGGCTTTGTCAGGTACCCCCAGGCTTGTATTAACAATGCCTAGTGCCTTCACCAACAATGCAGCCACTTTCATCCACCTTTCTTCAAGCCTAGGATCAATACAATAAAACAGACACCCACAAGCACCTCCAGTATTCAAACCAAGATGGACCTGGACATTGGTCCTGGCCCATTGTGGATCCAGAGACAGTTTGAAGCTTGGTCAAAAATTACTATGATTTTGCATTAAGACTGTGCTGGATCTGAAACTCCAGAAAGACCCTGGACCTGCAAGTTGGGCATTTAAAGGTTCCAGTTTAAAAACAAAATGATGAGTCATGGCACTGGGTGTAGTATTCTTGGACAACAAAAACTTGCAAACTAAACCATGTAAAATTCCTCCGTTGGGACATTGTAAATGAGGCACCCAAAGTACTGGGAACTGCTGAGCTCTTGTACATGCTTCACTTCCAGTTACACTTTATTCCAAGAGGACAATTCCCAGTATTACACACCTGACAGCACCCTGTTGTTCACCACTACAGTCTTTTATAAGTTGGCACTTTCCACTTGTTTACATAATGGCACTTGCAAATGTAGCCCCAGGTTTGAGGAGGTTCAGTAAAACCAGAGCTCTAAGAGGAACAATTCCATGTTTACCCAACCAAAGAAAGCCAACAGAACATGAAGACATGATGGTGTTATAACAAAAGAAAATACATACTTTTTCTAACTAGAGAGTAAGGTGAAAAACATGGCCTTTTGAGACTTCCTACTCCTCCCTTCTTTGCCTTTTGATTTCACAGCAGCCTTGGGCTGCCTAATGCCACCAATATGGAAAACATTTTTAAGGACCTTTTCTTTTCATTCATTATTTGCCACTGAGTGTGCATATGCTCTAAACAGTCATTACCCAGATGAGATTGTGTAAATGAGAATCCAAAATTCATACATAGGTAAACTGATGCACTTTAAAAAGAAGTGGACTTTCATTTGGCTCAGCTCAATGACCAGAAATTGTAAATTATCTCCAAGTGCTTCAGATCAGATGCTATATAGTTCTTGTTGTGACAGGAGATGTGAGTTTAATTTTTGATTTAGGTCTCAAGGGAATTTTCTACACCTTGAATTAAAAGGGCATGTACCATTTGACTGTTTCCTTGAACCCCTCCACACCTCATTCCCCTGCTCTTGATATAATGCCAGAGAAAGCACAAGGATGGAGAGCTGGGTTATTAATTTGAGTAGTCAGGAGGAAGCAAGAAGCCCGAGCTAATGAGAGCTGAGTGAATGCTCGACATTCTCTCTGGCTCTCCAACCCATGAACTCATTTTGCCTGTGCTCATGGTTCCTTTGGGGTTCACTTTCCATGAGCACTCCAGCCGACCAGTTTCTTGGCAGGAAAAATCTCAGAAGCAGCCAAGTTCTAAAGAAACATTTAGAGAATACTTGTGGAAAAGGAATTTTCAGGTTGTCAAACTCCACTTTCATCCCAGCAAACAGGTCCTCAGTGCTGCTGTATGTGTTCATCTGATCAGGGTGCAGAGAAGATCCCAAATGATCAACCTGCCCAACAAAGCTTAGACCAATTAGTTCACTTCTGAACATTGAGAATTCACACCTAGATGATCATAATCTGCCAACATTTTCCAGCCAATAGTTAAAAATACCACATTCTGGAAGACCAGAAGCTATTTACAAAGATGAAACCTTTTTATTAGAAAAATCTCATCATTAACCAGAGCTCCATTCACAAATACAAAATTCTTTCCCTTCCTTCCTGACTGTGATGTTATCCACCTGGAATGACACATTGCTCAGTGGTAACCTAGACCTAAAATACTGACATTTTTGGTCTGTAATATAGGCTCAAACCTACTTTTCACTTTTAATCTGCTATGCCATCTCTAAATTCTATGTATTTGCTGACAAAGAACAGATCTTTTCTCTAGAACCACAGAGACTTTCTGAAGTAGTTGGGATGATATTGAAGGAACTTAGAGTAAGAGCAATCCTGCTTCCCAATAAAGCTGTTATTTGGTTCACTATGAGAGGTACCTCAACTGCAGACAACTTCAGTGACTAAGCAATGAAGCAAATACATTTTTCACAGCCAAGCTGAGAAGTTCTTTCAATACCTATTTGGAAGTTCTCTGAAGTTAAAAAATATTCTTCTATTAAATCCATAGACAGTGGATTAGTTGAAAGCAAAGAAAGGGAGGAAGGTGTCCTTCAGTATGTACACAACTCCCATGAAGTCACTCCTTGTCTTTCAGTTGAACCAATGGCCTCAGATCAGAGATCATTAAGGAAAAATGGGTCAGTTTAGTTCAGTATTTTGATTAAAAACCTTCAAAGTCTTTCTCTTTAGGGCGTGTGTTCACTGGTCAAATAGTATTTAGGTCCTTTCCCTTCTCTTCCCACATTTAATCACAATATTACTAATGAAAACAAAAAAAGAAACTCTAGCTGGGCCTTACATGATTTAGGTACCAAGTAAACAGTACTTAACAGTTCTAATTGAAGGTCAGTAAATCCCCAAGAGATTAAATGAATCCTGCAGTGAGATGTGTAAATCTCACTGCCTTTTACGGCGTCCCAGCCAAGACCCTGTGCTGGGTTGTGCAAGACTTAATAAATGTGGTATGCACTTAATCAAAACCATTTTGCCACCAAAGGGGCAGCGGGTGTAAATCACAATTACTCTTGGCACTAAACCACTGGCACAAAGAGGCCCAGCAATGCCAAACATCACCGGGCTGACTCCCCGCGCCTTCTCAGCTGTCTGGCACCGCGCGCACGTCTGAGCGCCCGCTTGCTGCTCAGCAGGGGAAATCCAGATGGGGAAAATAAAACACAGCAAAGGATACTGAATGCATAAGGGTTGTGCTTCTCTCAAGCTCACTCTCAACTTGCCCTCTGCCAGCTCTAACCCCAATTTAGTAACTATTAATAGGCTAAAGCATAGAGCTTTGGCAACAGCCTGGCTCTTTGCAGCTAAACCTTGTAGATTTAATAATCCCATCATAGTTTATGTTCCAAATTGTATTTCAAGGTTTAATAACTGGTGCACCAAGAGACTCTGGAAAGTTTTTAAGAAGTTAGTTTCTTTTAGCCAGTCAGAAATTCGGAATGGGCAAAGAAAGATTGAACCAGTGATGCTGATGATCTTAAAAGTTTTTTCCAATCTAAACAATTCCATTATTCTATTGCTCATGATCATCATCACCCAGGAACTTTTACCCATTCCTAGATGAGCTACCAAAGCAGGATTATGGGACAAGGACACTGAATTCCTCAAGGGAGTAATAATGTATTTAAAAATAGGTGAAGACAGAAAATGAATGCTCAGCTCCAGCACATTATTTCAAAACAGATACAAAATAGAAGATCCCAGATAATAAGAGTTACTAGAAAAGAGAAAGTCATGATGATGCCAAGCAGCAGGGAACATGCAAGAGAACCTGAAAGTCAGAGACTGAACAGTCAGAAGAGATGGAAACCCCTTTGTAGTCAAACAATAAAAAATTGAAAAGATAGAAAAGATCTAGTAATTTTATTATGAAAACATTTGGGGTTCATAAACACTCAACTTCTAATTCAGCTGTAATCTCAAAATCTTTCAGTACTTTCATTTCCCAAGGGGCTGATCCTTGTATCTCTTCCAGTAACAGATAATTTTCATGGCACAGAAGGTGAGATACAAGTTGCTTAGCTTCCTGTTTCAATTTTAAGCATTAATTCTGAGCACTGTCAAACTGGAGTTTTGGATGCATCTGATGAGTTGCTTTCAAAAGTAATTCAGTGGTTCTCCCCACTGACAGACAACTGTAAAACAGCAGCTGATTTACATTGGTAACTCACTGTAAGTCAGTAATAAAGGGATTCTCCAGCAACATAGCTGGTGGACTGGGACTGGACTGGGCTTCTTTGCCACCAGCAGCAAGTAGCTAAAAGCACTCAAGCTGCCCTCATCTCCCTGCTTTCATGGTTTTTCTTGCCACTTGTCTCATTTTGCCACCTCCTCTTTCTTTCACCTCACAAAGCCACATGTCCATTCCTTTATTTCCTTCCTGTTCCCCCTCTCTTTATTATTCCCTCTTCTAAGATATTTTCATATTTTGTTCTTCATATTTTGTCCCATGCTGCTCTTATTTCCCATTCTTCCACATTGAAGTTTTCCTTTCTTCCCCCTCCAGAGAAGTAAAGACTTGTCTCCCC
Organism: Agelaius phoeniceus; assembly: GCF_051311805.1. NCBI lineage: Eukaryota > Metazoa > Chordata > Aves > Passeriformes > Icteridae > Agelaius > Agelaius phoeniceus. Next base: position 9,138,963 of record NC_135282.1, on the reverse strand, counting down.
CCCTTCCCCACTATCTTACTTTTCCCTTTTATCTTCTTTTCCTCTCGTCTCCTCCCCCAGTGTGCCTGAAGCTTGAGCAGAGAGTCGGCTGGAGCCTTAATTGCTGCGCCTCTGCCTGACATCCATCGGAGATGACATCTCCTGAGCACAGAGCCGCAGCCGTCCTTTTGCATATTCCCTCTGTCTGAGCACATCAGGAGAGATGTCACAAGTAGAAAGCTGGAAGCCTTCGCAGAAGCAGGGAGCCACGGAGATCACTGAAGCCAGCATGAAACATTGGAGAGGTCGGTAAACCTCGCTTCCACAACGGGTTCTTCCAACGCTTTCTGCACTGTTGGTCTCAGGCTTAGAGCATTTACAGGAACTGACATATCCAAAGTTGCACAGCAATGTTACACCAGGGTTTTTAAAGAAAACAAATGTTTGTGTTCAACTCCATTACAGCTTCATGGCTCCCTGTGGGGAGGGTGACTTTCCAGTAATTGAGCAAAGATGGTGTTTCATAGCATAAGAGACACAAAGTACTTGCACCATTTTAGACCTGATCTTTGACTGAAAGAAAGAGCTGCTCACAACACAGGGAAAGAAACAGCACAGGCAGCTGTGTCCATGCACTCAATCCCAAGACCTGACACTGGAACTTCCAGACATTCCTTCCCCAGAAGATGCAAGCATGTGCACTTCAGCTCCTGTTTCCACATGGCCTTTCCCCAATTATTTAACTGAAATAGTGATTACAGTATCAGCCCCTTCCCTATCAATTGATTCCCCTCTAGTCTCTCAGCTATTTAGCTGAATTATCTATTCAACTCCTTAACCCCACTTGAATTTTGCAAATACACTTCTCCCCAGATCTGCAGATGAAATCCATGAACTACAGAAATGCCAACATGTCGGTTTGGTTTACATCAGCAAAGAGAGGGAACTTCCAGCAGTGGCTGGAAGGACTGAAACTCACCCTGTAGTTCATGCAAAACAGCTTGAACTTTGATCCTAGGAAAATTTGGTTTAGCACTCTAAATTGTGGAGGGGAGTACAAGAAATAAGACTACCCTGCTGTCCAAGTCCTGTGCAGTATTTCTTTAATATCATCCTTGCCTCACACACATAATCAGGCACAGCAGTAATTGCTTTTGGTTTGCTAAAGTAGCACCTTAAAATGCTTGCAGAAAACAGCATTTTCACCAAACAAGCAAATACTCTGCAGCAATTACAGGTTCTATATTCTGTTTCATGGTTTTATCTTAATTCAAAACATCTTCATTTGAATCTTCCTTCAGTTTAAGGAGTTGCTCTCCTAGAAGATCACTCATCCACCAAATGGGCGAGTAGAAAAACAGCAAACTGTTGTTCAAATCTTCAATCTTGCCTGCATGGCTCACTTCAGAATGTGAGTTCAACGTCATAAAGGCCCATCCTTTTCACATAAGCTCAGCATTCTTCATATGTAATTTTAAAATACACCACGTCCAAACTCATACAGGAGAACATAATATGAACTCACATACACATCAGCAACTGCAAGTGGTTCACATTATATGAGAATCAAGAGTGGAGTTTAGAGCAAGAAAATTGCTTTATTTGGTGCCTCTGAGGCATTTATTTTAAGATTTTAGCTGAAATGGATCACAACTGTCACACTTTCAAAAAACAAAACAGTAAGAAATGGATAGTTTCAGTGTCTTGTTAAAACTGTCAAGTGCCAAAATGTCTGTGTTTCAGTTAACCACCACACAGCAAGACTTTATTTCAGGATTTTCAATGTGTTCACATTTCAAACCTTTTACTCTTTGGTGTTTTCTGTTATTACACAGAGACAATGCAGATAAGAATAGATCATGCTGTGCGGGTGTAGGACTGCTAAACATGTACAGATCAGGAAGGGCTTCCCACAGCAAGGTAAGTGTCCTCAGCACCATATTCCATATGAAACCACTGAGACACCAAGAAGGGAAATCAATGTGCTGTATGACCACAGGCAAGCTAAGAACTCATGTTTCCTGGCTGACAAGTCACTCTTAATTCTCATCATACAGGCACTGAAACTGCTCCGTCACACGGAGACTTGGGACTGATGCTGCTGTTTTGAACACTAAGATTTTAGTGTCTGCCCACCACTACAGCTCCCAAAAATTACCCAAATGCAGTTAAAATACTTGCAAAGTACTTGAAGTGTGTTTACCTTATCTAGCTACCAACCAGCTATTGGATACCTATTCAGCTCTACTCTTCTATCAGTTTCTGATGGATTTCACTAACCACAATAAAAATCTGCACCAGATTTATGCAGTTCCATTACTAACAGACTCAGATGCTGTAAATCCTCAAAATAAAGAACAATAGACAATGAAACTCACCACCTGGAACCCCAAAATATCAGCCAAGCAGGAACATATCAGAGGTATTCAGTGAAGCTTTCTACTACATGTAGGCTCCACAGAGCTCCTCAAGGCTCTCCAAGACAAAGTACAATGTGTTGGTAGCACATTCAGTGCGGCTCCTACAGAGAGTTAAGTTCCACATCTACTTGGGGTAGAGATGGTGGGAGTCACTTGGTAGCCTCAATCACTGCCTGAGAACTGCCTGTGAAGGAACCAGAGCTGAAGCCACCTAAAGACTCTTCCACATTCTCTTCATAGTAACCTGTTCTGGGAAATTACACCTACCAGTGCAAGACACCACCACAATTCACTGCCTCTTACAGGGGAACTGCTGCTCTGAAAAATAGGTCCTCAGACAACGCAGGCTCAAATCACAGATTTACACTGTGCTAAAGAAAAATGCTATGACTGGTACATAACCCTTACTCTTTGGTCAATAAAAACTTGATCATGCAAGATACAGCCACTGTTCCAGGCTCCCTAAATCCTCCACTGATCTCACTGGCTCCCAGAGTTCCAGATCTGTAGTGCAATTTAAAAATGGCAGATGGATAAGAAATACAAACCTGCTTTCCCCATTTAAAACTGTTACATGGGATCAGGGCTTTGATTTCAGCAAAAGTGTTTGTTAACAACCTATCAGACAGAGGAGGAGTTCTGGAACTTGCTTAAATCACTGGAATAAAAGCAGACAGGATAACCAGGAAAAGGGCTCCTGAATGAATTACTGTGAATTACCAGGTTGGCCCAGGAAAAGCAGTTCCAGGTTTTAGAGGTAAGGCAGCTGTGTACAAATAAAATGGGGGGAAAATGTTAGTAAAGAAAAGAAACCAGGGAATTATGGAGTCGCTATGCCAAATTCAAAGGACAGCCATACTGGATGGGCACAAATGAGCACAGAGAGTGGTTTCAAAGTAAAACTCAAAGTTGTGTATGTGCTCACATGCTTGTGCATTACTACACAGAGATCAGAGCACACCACCCCAACTCAGTATTTGCCCTCCCTTCTGTGATGCTGTGACACATTACCTGAGCACACACAGAGCCTTTTCAGTGTATATGAACCCAAACAGACAGCTAAGGAAGCTCTGATTTGACTCACTGAGGGTAACAAAAGAGAGGACAGTAAACTGTTTGTCTTACTGGGAAAAATTGGCAGGGGTTTTATTCCACCCATCTTCATAAAAAAGTCACTTGGTGCTAAAGGAAGGGCCAAGCAAGCACCAAAACATGGGTTTGCTGATCAGCTGAAGCTAAGGACAAGATCACAGACAAAGAATGAGTTTTAACAATTTTCCCTTCTTTAAAACTGCTTCCCCTTCAACCAGAAGACATGCAATTTTCCAACAAGGATTGTTTACATTGGAAATATTGCAATTACCTTTCATGGCTTTGCTTTATTAAGTTCTAAGATCAGAAGTCATAGAGAAATTTGATTTTTCCATCTTCTCTAAGATCTGTATTAAAATAAGTAATTAATTCCCTGTAAGTTCCCTCTAAAGTAGCCAAGGTAGGAAGCTTGCCTAGCTGCACACAGAATGGGATGTATCCCCTGTTATTTATCTGGAAGTTAGCACAGATCCTTCCTGTCACAATTTGTTGTTCCTAATCACAACACCACATTTTAGACACGGCATGCAATCATCTGTTTGAAATCTCAACCAAGCAAAACTGGTGCTGTATTTCTGACAGGGAAGAATCATCCTCATTTACCTCTATTGTTTTTAATCCTGGAGCCCCAAAAGGACAATTTAAATGTCAGTTATTGAATTGTTTCACTGCTAATTATTATTCAAGTATTTTTACTGAAATTTGTGTCCCACAGCAGGAGTGCCCACTATTGTTCCACAGGCTGGTATGGAAATTCTATGCAAATTACAAAAAGGAATGGCTCCACCCTATTCATTTATTCATTCATTCTTTCTTTCTTTGTCCTAGCTGTAGTCTGTATCAATCCTTCCATCTAAATCAATACAGATCTTCACAAACAGGAGAGCCAAGATAACGAGAAAGGAGAGATCTTTCCCTGGCACTGTTGGCTCAAGAGCCTCAACTCCTGGGATGGGAGTGTGTGCATACACACACACCCCACACACACTGTCTCAGTTGCAGAGCTCCCACAGCTCCAGCTGAAGCTTCTCAACAGAAACTTCTGTTTTCATACTCAGGATGTAGATTTTTGTTTTGACAGCAGTAACCAAAAAAGGAAAGTGTGAAGACAGCTCAAGAGAAAGAATATTCAGTATCACAATCAGTAAGAAGGGACAGACTGTGTGCTGTATTTTATACATTGCCCCCATAAAATTCTCTAATTTCAGTAGAAGGGCTACAGAACTCCCCACCTTCTATTCCACAACAGGATTCCCTTTCCCATGGTTTCATCTGCAGGTCAGGAAGGACAGACATGAACATGAGGTATTGAAGAACTTGGCTGCCTGCAGCTTCTGCTGATGCAGGCCAGAACCTGGCTGGAAGGTGCCAGTACCAGTCCCTCAACCTTTTTCTTCACCAGAATCAGTTTGCCTATGGAAACTGAACACCAGTGGTAGCAATAAGTCAGAGACACTCCAAGCATCTTGAAATCTCCTTATTCTCTTAATCATGTGCAGAATCCAACTGCCTTTCCCTCTTACACCCATCCTAAACCTTAAATACTTGCTTATCTAGTGCATGAGAAAAAAAAAAAATAACAAACCACTGATCACTCTTACTGGCCATATTTTCTATGGTGTAGGATTTGAGCAGTCAGTGATCCTCAACTTCAGCTGTGTGTGAATATCTAACAGGATCCAGGTTGCTCCAACAACCAGGCAGACTGATTTGTGGAGACTCAACTGAAAACTGATCACCAGAGATGCTCACGAACGTCCTCTTCTACAGGGAAAATGAGCTACAGAAATGACACCTGATTTTGAGGGGGGGTTTTTGGGGGGGTGAGGTGGGTGGGGTGTATTTTTTGTTGTTGCTTCTTGGGTGTTAATTTTAAAATTGTAACCTATTCACAGACAAAAAGGGCAGCTTTTGTCCCGTGCAAATGCAGTATTATAGAACCACTATTATGGAGCAAAAATATCCTCAGGTGGCATAAGGAAAGGAAGGGATTCTTGAAATAAGCCATTTCCACAGCACTGACAATACACTTGAAAGGCTTTGAAGATCTTTGAATTCAGGAAAGGGCTGTAGGCAGATACACACAATAAAACCTAAGAATTTCTCAGAAATACATTGAGGTGATTAGTTCAGTCAACTCAGTCAAACTGGACCACACAGGGTTGTTTGTCTGGGACTCAAGCTTCAAAATCCTTGCTTAGAGTAATGACAAAAGACAATATGTTAGTTTAAGGAGGATCCTCACTCTCCCACTGCAGTGAAACTCTCCAATCAGCACTGACATCATAGCACAGGTAGCATTTGCATCCTAAAGGCAGGCAAAAGTTGTTTCTCAAATTCTAAAAAGGACAAAGAGAAAAATTAAAGAATAATCCAGAAAGAGAAAACATATCTGAAAGCCATACTCAAGTTAGCCTAATTTTACTTTATATTTTACTGATGTTTTATAAGGTGTTAGGGGGAATCCTGTGCAAACACTAAACAGTGTTTCTTCAACAACAAGAAAAGGCCCATTACAGTGGACTGCCTCATTTGCTGTACTAGGTCCAACCTATACCCTGCCTTCAGCAGGACCAAAGACCTAAGTGAAACAGAGAAAAGCAAAACTAATTAAGTAAAATTACCAGGCTTAAAATTATTCAGAAATGCAAATGCTAAGGTAGTGCTAATCCATTCCTACAGCAAAGCTCCATCTTATAGTATGGGGATCTTCACTACTACTGCACAGAATGCTCTCAGCTCTGGAGGGACAGGGATGTATCAGCAATTACAAGTGCCACTAAATATCCAGTCCTTGTGGAATTAAGACAGGTTGTGCCATTATAAATTTTAGCACATGGTTAAACTCATGATTCTTCCCTTCAGCTTCTGTGTTTTTATTACACTAGAAAACTTCAACGAATCATTGGCATGCACCACACTTGTCTCAAGTTTCCATTCCTGTTCCCAAGCTCCTCATACATCTCTGAACATGGGGAGATAAAGCTCTGCTAGAGGACAGGACTACAGTCCAGACACCAAGGCTGTCCTTGCCCCTTGGAACATGTTTCCCAAAGAAGCACAGCAACCTTGTCTCCCTTTGTGCCAGACAGGTATCTGCACCTGACTCAGACAGAAACTAAAAACATGGTTCAGAGCAGTGTGCTAGGATGAGCAAAGATGCACATCCATGAATTCATGGCTGATGGAAATTTGTGAGATAGCATTTTATGTACTCACTCGTGCATGCCTACATGCAAACTAACCTTAGCTTATTCTCTGGAATAGATCTCTAAAATCCCAATAATCTCCAGCAAAAGCAACACTTCATACACAAAAGATTCTTGCACTCTTATCTTCTTGAGTACATAAAAGGAAAATTTCACTAAATTTATAATCTCATTGCAAAATACTGACTTGTTAAAAAATTCAGCTGATGTGAAATAAGGGTTTATTAAGTCACCATCCATGGGGATCATATGAAATGTCAACCTCCCATCCATCCCTCTCTTCTTGCTCTCCCTGCCCCCCCCCCTTTTCTTTCACTCCCTTCTTAACCCCTCCCTGGCTCCTCTGAGCTCCCCCTGTCCCAGCCAGAGCAGCTAAAGACATTACTGACAGACACAAAAGGCGGCAGAAATCAAATAAAAGGCAAACGCAGCAGCCGCAGGTCAGCCTTGTATAAATATTTATGCTGGAGGAAGGCTCAGTGCCTGAGTAATGACCTTGTGGCTGGTATTAATAGAGATAATGTGAGTCTGTAAAGACATGCTGCCAGAGTGAGGGAGAATTTGGAGGGTTATAAATCTCTGTGTCGGGCTGCAGTGCTGGCTGACCTTTACACTGCTCTCTCTCCTGCCTTCCATCTTTCTTCTTCTTTCTTTCAATAAGAGAGAGATTGGTAGAGCACATTAGCAAGGGGAGGAGTCCCCAAATCCAAACCATTTGCTCAAGAGGATTTGATGCAAGTCAGAATTCCCACAGCAACAAAAATCAGAGGGAGGAATCCAATATTTGCAGTGTTTACTTCCATGACATATGCGGAGCTCCACAGACTCCCCTGTGCACACACCTCTGTGCTGATCAAAAACCATGGATAGAAACATGTACTTATACTTTCCATGACTTGTCTGAATGCATGTAAATGCATATATGCATCTATATATGTATATATCTATGTAAATATACATATATACAGAAACTCTCTGTACCACATATATGGATGCTCCCAAAAGTAATCTGCACTCTCTCGTACCTATATAACAATCATGACAGAAGGAGAGCTGCAAAGAGTGGCTTTAATGAAAATTTAAGGCCCCACTGAAAGGGATTGAAGTATCTTCTGAACTTCTGCCACATACAGCCCTGCAACAAGAGGTTTCAGTAGCAGATGAAGGAGAGGTAGGAGCAAGGTTTTGATCCAAGGTACAAGGCATCAACCTCAAGCACTGCTGTCTCTTATTAAAGGCTGCTCCTACTGCCACCTAAGTTCCAGTGGAAATCTCCAAATTATTATAAAGTGACTAAGACTGAGATCTGAAACAGCCACAACAATTCCCTCTTGGGTGAGCATTACTGGGCCATTAGTCTTGAGTCCCTAGAAGATTAACCCTTTGGCTTTCATCATGTATCATGTCATCTCTGCTTCAGGCAGACACTCAGAAATGCATGCTAGGGAAAACAGCAGCATTCAAACTACAATTTTGGGTCTAAAAGATGGAAGAGAGAAAATAACAATTTTGTGGGGTTTGCTGACTTTCCTCTGTTACACTTGAGTAAAAAGAAAGTGAGAAACCACAGCAAATGTGCATAAAGTTCCATTTGATAGGAACTTAGGCTTTAATATAGATTTATGTCTCTTGGATTTTTCTTCTGAAAGAAACCCCCAACCAGCCAAGCTTATTAATATTTGATAGGAAAGTAATTTGGTAGAAACAGGCTCCACAATCTTTTTAATTCAAACATCTAAATAACAACTTTGTTATTTTACTGTACAGTGACTCACAGTTGGAGCTGGGTTTTGCTGGGTCATGTACAAAGACACAGAAAGTCCAAAGTGAGACAGACCATACAACACTGTTGGTGGAGAGCTGGACAGTAGAAACCTTAGAGCCTCAGGAGCACTACTGGACCTACAGACTGGGTTTTATAATGTTATTCTGAGGCCCATCAAGTATCAGCTGAGAAAATGTTTCAGGAGGGGAGCAGACAGAAGAGGTGCTGCTGAGCTAGCTCTTGGAGAGACAGCACAAGGCAGACAGAACCAGCCAGGCTCACTATGGCCAGGCAACAGCACACCTCAATTAGTCTGACACACAGTTCACTTAAGAACACCAGAGAATGACTGTTGATGTTACTGAACACTTCTGGCATCAGCATCACCTACTCCTGGTTCTGTAGTATTTGCCTCAATCTCTGTGTTGACCACTTCCAGGATACCTTGAGTTTCTGTTCATTTCTCCTCTGCACTGATGATTTTCATCATCGCTGCACTAACAGAAATTTTAACCTATCATGGCAGAATAATGTCAACAGGTACCCAGAATATAAAGAACACAAGCTGTTACAAAGTGTCTCTGTCTCTGTTCTAATAAAGTATAGAATATATTTACAATATTAGAACTCACAAAATAATCTCACAGGACATGGATAGTTTTTCTATTTCCATTTCATTCTACGTGAGCTTCATTCAAAGTGTTACATGTAAACTAGAAATCAATTCCAATCATATTGTCCTCTCAGAAAGGATAAGTTGTTATCAAATTCCTGGTCCATATTTCACCATTTGAGATCCTGACCTTTTTTTCCTACAAGGCATTTGTTCCATGTATGACTTGTTCCAATTTTGAGCTATGTTGTAACTACCCTGTAGGCCAGGATTTGCAAGCACTTCCCTAATACAGGCAGACATCCCTAGCCCAGGGATATTCTGAGTTACTAAGTACATAGATGTCTGTGAAAGTTCTGATTCTTTGGGTGGTCCATAATAAATGGTTAATGCCTAATTAGCCCATTCATGGGTAATTCATGGTTAGATATTAACAAATGTAAGAACAAACAAGAGCTATATGTCGAAGCTCTTAAATCATGGAGCTAAACATGTCATAGAAAAAGGAGAATGCATGATTTATTCAGGAAGACAAACATGGAGCCAGGTGACCACTGGGCAGCACAGAGCATTCTCACTCTAAGAAGCTAAGCTTTTTAATCACCTGAGAGAAGAACCAATCCTTGATTGCCAGGCTAGAGGACACAGCAATGTGAGAAGATAAAGGTTTGTGGCTTAATTCTGTCTCTTCTGAATATATTCTTCATAGAAGAGAACAGGGCTATGTAACAAAAAGACAGACTGGCCCCCAAGACATTTTGACTTGAGAGTTCAACATACCAGAACATCTCACTGGATAGAGGACTGGACACTCCCAAGTAGCCCCATATTTTTTGGTCTGTGAAGGAGCTGGATGTCACCAATACAGCATGGGACACAATAGTAGATGCACAGCCAGATGGAGACAAACACACCACGCAAGGATGAGGAGCATCTGAGAGTGCACACAGTCCTTTCCAAACATTAGACCCCTCTCAGCAACATTGTTTCCCTGTATAAATCCAAATGAATGATAGCATACAGGAAAGAAGTCCCACAACAGAGGATCATCCCTTATATTATACAAGTACTTTATGCAAACTGGAAGAGCACCAAGAGGAATTTTATGAGCTCAACCCCACACCACCTCAAAGCCCAAAATAAGACTGTCACTCAACAAATGTTTGAATTATTTTGCACTTAAGTCAAGATCTAAGCAGTGGAATGAAGCTTTCCTCATCATGTTTCATTGTTTCTGAACCACACTTTCATTTGGACACACAAATTTTATTCATTTTAGGGCATGGATGTTTGAGCAAGTCTTGCCCTACTGCTGAGCTATTTACAGAAGGACTGTTCATCAAGCAAAAAACTCATCTTTGAAGATCAAAAAAGGTTTTCCTTCAAATTTAGGTAACTACTACATATCCCAGTACAATTAATGTGTTTTTCTATAATATTCCAGGAAGTAGACACACCATAGAATTTCACTGAGCCACTGCAGAGCACAAATATATACACAAAGCCCCCCAAGTAAAGAGAAACCAGATGCAAACTGTATAAGCCTACTCATATTGGCAGAAATCTCTCCATATAAAGTGGTTGCTGAGCAATTGAAAACAATGAATACATTCCTAAAATATGCCTACTTGTGCATAATTCATGAACAGAAACAAGCACTAAATCCATTGGATAAATTGTGGACTATGAATCGTTTGCCCTGCTCTAATTATAATTCCATTTCAGTCTACTAATGGCACCATAAACCATTTGAGTTTCACCCTTGTGGTTTATTGCCTCATTAGCTCTCCTTTGAAGTAATTAATGCTTTGTCAATTTACCTGACTAGAGCTCCCATGGTGGCTATGGGTGAGATCCAATGAACTCCATGCACCCAGCAGACCTGGAACTTCTGCTCGAGTGGGAGACTTCAAGCTCTTTGGGACGGGGGCTTTCTGTGCTCTTGTCTATGCAACACCTCCTATAACAGCCCACACCTACATACATACCTGACTACCATTTTTGAAGGCTACCATAAAATGGACTTAAATCTAGGTATGGATTACTGCATTTCTAGGACAATGGCATCAGGTAGAATTGTTGAGGGAAGGTATGTATTGTCTGAGCCAGCACTCTGCAGTGATATTGTTTTCTCTCATAAACCCTCTCATGTAAATAATCAGCAGATCTTGGGTTCATTTGTCTAAAGTTAATACCTTGAGCCTAGCTTCACTGAAAAAACATCTTGTTTTCACACATTCCTCTCCTTTCCTCAGCTAGCCAGAGATCTCCTTAGTCCAACAGAGGGCAATCCCAAGCTTGGGCAGAAAATATACTTTAAAAATCATAGCAAGCCCCACTGTTGGACTCAAACTGGACCACACGTGAGAAATTCAATAAACATCATTTGTCAGAAGCCTTTGTCGGCTCACAGCTGTATTTATTTATAGGCTCCCTTGTTATTTATTGGTCCTTGTGCTCAATATAAAAGCTGTGCAAAGGAACAGTGGTCCTGATGCAGGGGGAAGGGAAGGCCAAGTGTTTTGCTGATTATACAAACACCAGAGTGTCTTTTCTAAGAACAAACAGGTGAGCATCTACTTCATCTCCTATCCCCTTCCCATAGTCATTGAAACCAGTAACTGTCAAAGCCTAGTTCAAGTTACTTTCAATTTAGTTACAAACAGAATTTTGAAGAACTCCACCAAGGAGGTCTCCAAACTTGGAGTGTTGTTGACTCTTCCTAAATGTAGACACCCTGTGTAGATGTTAAAAACTACAGGATCTTGTCATCCAACATACAGGAACTTCTGTACCTTCTCCCGCCATTCAGTTTATCACATCTTCCACTGGGCAATATAAAAGATGCAAAGCTCAGCCAAGGTCACTGTGCTGAGAAGAATAAAGTAGCACAGTTCTGTGCCCTCTGCTCCTCTGCTTATTACCTGTTTTGTATTAGATCTTTGAATTCAAGTTTTCAAACTGTAGATGCAGACTGCTTAAAATTACTCTGAAGCCCAGGAAGATTATGGCCAAGGGGGCTGAACATCTTTGTTACTAAATCTGCCTGTTCTCTCTGGTGGTTGAAATAAAGCCTTGACAATGAGAAACCTAAAGTGATATTTTTGAACCATTTGGGGGGTGGGGGGGGAAGAAAAGGAAAAAAAAAAAAAGAGACAAATCTGGTCAGTTTGTTCCCAGCACAATATAATATAAACCTCAGGAAGAACTGCTGAGCATTTTAGAGGTAGGATAAGAAGGAAATTTCCCAGACCTTTTCTTTATAACACACCAAAAAGAAAAGTAGGGCCCAAACCCATAAATTTTAACATATGCATGCACACACACCCTATGGACAATATTTAATTCTGCACACTCACAGAGAATACTCAGTACTTTATAGTTCTTTGCTTCAAAGAGTTGGATCCATGGTACAGATCAACATAGCCTTATTATAGCTCCATTAACAATAAGTCATACCTGCTAAGGAACCAACCCATTAATTAATCAAACAAATTCATTTGGGGTTTCCACTAAGGATTACGTAGTAGTTTGAAAAATGAGTGGGACACAATATAACAACCACATAGTTATCATTCCCTCACCAAGTGTTTTAAATCTTGGGTGTTCTTCTCCTCATGCCCATTTACTGAATAAAGAAGCTGTAACAGAAACAATATTCATAAACTGAAAAAGCTCAAGCTCAAGAGACACTCCACTATCTATACTCTGAGGGAACAAAGAGAAAGTAACAATTATATTGGATGTTATTTCTACCCAGAGAATCCTGAACAGTGAAGAAATTTCCAAGTTACAGAACAAGAAAATCTTTTAAACTCTTCAACAGATGTGTCATTTCTTGTAAGATATTGTTGCCTTGCCAGTGGACTGTTCCCATTTGAAGAGTCATTAAATACCCTTAAAACAGATGCTGATTGCCCTCAAAAACAGAGAGTTGGGAAAAGACACTGTGGTTGGAAATATGCTATCTGAAAATCGAGACATGCTCCCAGTGAGGTACACAGCAGCCTCAGCTACCAGTGGATCAGGTCAGATGAGCTTCTCCCACGGGCCAGATGCTGGTGTGTCTCATGAAAATCCACTGCTACTCCACTGCAGAAATGGGCAACATTCCAGAGGTATCCTAATGGGACTAAAATCATAGACCTGCCTTCTGCTAAGAAACTGTTTTGGCTTACTTTATATACATCCCATTGAATATGAATTACATCTCTCTGCCATTCCATTCCCATTAAACTGATTTCCATGAAATGCAATCCTTGATTCTTAAGGATTACAGATTTCTTTTTGGCCAAAATATGTCAAGTCTTGTTTTTCTGGAGAGTTAGTGACAGTTCCTGCATTCCCCACTGCTTATATCCGTTGGCAGAAATTGGCAGCAACACACAAGTATTCTTTGGCTAGGGTGGAAGGGCAAGAGCACTGTTTGAAGAAACACTGGCTGGTAAAGCTTCATGTTGTCCTTGGCAGGTGTGCATTTTGCTGAAACAAAAGACTTAGGCAGGTTCTGCCAGAGCAGTGTGGCCTGTGATGTTACTTGGAAAGGGAGGCAGCAGAAGGCCCTGTTGTGTTTGCTCAACAGGAGAAAGGACTCATTTTACAAGGTTTGATTCTGGGCCTGTAAACACTGTGGGACAGACAGCAATGACAGGCTTTTCTTCCATGAATTACCAAATCCAAGGCATTCCCAGTGATGCCCAGCAGAAAGGGAACACCTGCAGTGATGCAATCTTACAGGCATAGCTATCCCGGTTCACACACACTACCTCAAATGCCAAATAATGTCTACATTCTCCATAGCACAAATCTGCTTCCAGAATGAACCTTTGAGTTAATGTGGCACTTTCCATCCTAAGTCAGGAGCTCCCCAGCATGAGTCCACTACAGAAAATTTAGAACTGCCCCTTCCCATATCTGCAAAACTGATGTGTAAATTCACAATTGCATGATTTTGAAAGACAGTCACAGGATCTTAAAAACAAAGAGAAAAATAAATGAAGAGCAAGCAGTACTTTTGGATTCCAAAAGAACAAAGTGGGAACTATTTTCACCCACCTTCTCTTTTTTTCAACCATTACCATACTTAGGGAACACACTTTCAGGCTATTCTCTACCATGATCAAGACCAGCAATATGACCCTTTAGTTAATGATAAGGTTTTAATGAAATTCCAAAGTATGACACACCCAAAGTACTGAAAGATTTAATAACACTAAGGCAGATGCAAAACTAACATCACTTTTTCTTGTCAAGCCAAAAGAGATGACAGTAGCTCACATGGACTTAATTTTATTTGGTTTGCATACCCTGCAGGGCAATTAAATCATTCAGTTTGCAGGCTGAACACTGCATGATACTATACACAAGACAGATTCTTGACTGAAATTACATTAAAGTTATACACTGAAAGATCTGAGCTTGGGGCTTCAGGTGCAATCTTGTAACCTAACTTTGTCTTCTTCTAGTAGGAAAAGATGTCAGAAAACAGGAAAACAGTGCAAGAGGAGCTGGAAATAAATGCATTAAGGTGGATAAAATCACTGTACTACTTTTTCCACCAGGAGCTGTTGTCTGTGCTTTGCCTACCAGGGAATTAAACGCCTTAGATTAGACAGTGAATAATTCTCCACTGGAAATTACAAGGACAAAAGGATGCAGAGTACAAGAGCAAAAGCTCAAGCTGTCAATTTAACTGCATGCAGTTGCCAGTGCATTTTTAATGACCCCTCAAAGAAGTGGCCACTGTTTGAAATCTTTTTTTAATAACAGCAATTGCCAGTCATCAGTGTGTTTACTTGTCAAATAAACAACACTGTTTGGTTTAGGGGTTTTTTTGTGCAGAGGGAGGGATGGAGACCTGGAGACTACTATCATCCCTGTTATTCAGAATATCAGATGCTATCACAAAGTATGCAGACATTAATATTGGTTTTCTGGACCTCTTGTAGTGAACAGCACAAAGGATTCTAATATATTTTAGTGCCAGCCACTACCAGTAATGCTATTAAAAATAAGTGTACTAACATAGCACTTATTTTGTCCTTTTCAGCACCCTCCTTTTAAGCTATCACTTGTTGCTGGAAGAAAGCAGATGAAAGAGTTCATTTACCACAATGTTAAGCCAGCCTCAAATACAATTTTTGGCAAAGGTTTCTTAACAAGATATTTAAGGAAGCAGATCCAGCAGCAGAATGAACTTGCAAGCAGTTAGTGTCATAATGCCTTGAGTGAGTCAGAGATCTCTTTGTCTGAAGGCTTAAGTTCCCTTTGTCTGAAGGAAAGACTTACGCACACATTCTCAAAAGCGGCAAAGTAATTAAAAGACAAATTCCTTTTGAATTCATCAGCTCACACCACACAAGCCACTTCTTACCTATCTCCTCCCTACAGTTACTTACATTATTGATTACCATTAGCTAAATGAAGTCCTTTTGGACATAGGTTTGCAAACAACCCACCTCTCCCAGGCCTGTACCTTGACTTTACTCCTTACAAGCAGCTGAGAGAGGATAGTAAACAAATATGTTTCATGGGGTAAGAAGAGAGCAGAGTGGGACGATCCCAAGGTTAATGCTTTCCCAGGAAAATGTTAACCAAACCCTGTAAACAGAAGTTCTACAGTGCATTTCAGTCTCTGTAAGAGAAGAGCTGGTGACCAAGCTAAGAGGCATAGAGTGCAAATAGCAAGGAAAATTGGGTCTGAGGGAACGGTTAAAACCTCACTAACTATTAATTCAGACATGCCATAGTCCAATATATTAAACATACTTATACATCCATCTCTACTGAAATCAGTAAGAGACAGGTACCTGATTATATTCAAAGAACTGGGCATCTATCTACTGATTTTTAGTGAGACTGAAACTCATGTGTGTTGCTCAAGGGAACCTGGAGCCTGAGGAAACTTACCTGGGTGCCTTTGAAAAGGTGGCTCTGCTCAATCTTTAGCAAAAAAAGGGTCAGTTTCCAGATGAGAGGTAGCAAGGAACCACAGTGTTCAACAGGAGCTGTGTAGAACAAAGCCTGCAGGTGAATGCATTGGAAGCTGGTTTTTATTCAGAGGATCCAACTTAAGGCATTCTTTTGGTATGAGAATACTGCTACTGAGAATACACCTCCTCACTGGGCAGCATATGGAGAGAGAACCAGTCCTTGCCTGGAACACCCAGCCTTGCAACACCTTCCTTCACTCGCAGAGATTGGATCCCTCAGAAACTGAGGCTGAGTGGTACAAAACTCCCAGGCACCCGGTCAGCTCCTGTGGGGGTGCTGAGCTCCTAGCAGCCAGTATGAGGAACAAGGAGGTTCACATGACACAGGTCCCACAAAATCCCCCACTTTTCTTTGTCTCAGTCATGGCTTCTGCTGACTCTGCATCCAGGTGCCCCTCCTGCAGCACAGAGACATTCTAACATTCCTTAAGCCTTCTTCCAAATGACTTTGTGAGGCATGGAGACTGCTATTAATTGCACATTTTGAAATTCTACAAAGTACAAGAATTGCCCTTCACGTCTAACAAATGCCTGAGTAAAACAAACCTTTTGTGGGCAGCTGTGAAATATCTCAACCATCACAAATATTAATAATAATCCTTTATTGTCACAAACAGAACAGCACATCCTTTGATAAGGATCAGGTGTGTGGAATGGTGCAGAGAAAGTACATCTCTTGGGGCACTAAGAGGTGGTTCTGCAACTGTGAGGAGAAATGAGAAAGGAATAACACAGCCAGCAGTTCTCTTGGCAAACCTCAACTTTAACTAGAGTGTTTGCTGTGCCAGAGGCAAGGTGGCAATCACACCATTTCCTTACCTCGCAGGGGTGTGAGGTGAGCTAGTTAATGTCTGCGGAGTACAAAGTCAAAGCTGACTATTATTGCTGGGGTATTACGTCCCACCAAGTTTCTCTGCGCAGTAGGACAGGGAACACTGAGTGGAAAATTGCAAATGTAATAGCTGAAGTTATTCATTTTACAAGTTACCTCAATGTTTTTCTTTTCAGCTGTCAAAGTGCTTTATAAAAAGCAGCTCAGCTAAGCAACTCTCACCCTCTACAATTTGGTTTTGTTTGCTTCCTAACCTGGAAATGGGCATCTCTTGTCTTTATTTCATTTCCAAGTCAAGCCTGAAAAGAAAAATGCTTGAAGAAAAATCCTGTAATTACAGATCTGATTTTCATTTGAACTTTTGCTTCATTTGTATGGTACCAACAACTTCTGAAATTCAATGAAACTAATGTAATTACAATTTATATGGAAGAATGACTGGGAAAGTCTTAAAGTGGGCACATATATGATAGACTGTATGTCTGTAAGAGAAAAAAAGTACTTACAGGATTAATACAGAGTCATAGGAACAGTAATATATGAACCGGCTTTCCTGAAGAATCCAGCCTCCATTTGGGCATTAAAATAAGTGGCTAGATTTTCAAAACTCCCTAGCTTCCACCATGCTGAGCAATTTTGATTATCTGGCCATAAAAATGTCTCAGTGAGAACTGCTGGGTGCCAAGCACTTTTGGAAATCTGGGCTCAATTGTGGGCTCTGAGCATTTGAGAAACCACTAGCTCCAAATGTAAATAGTGGTTGTATGAAGCAATGGGTGAAAGTCATATAAGAAGCATATATGTGTCTGAAAGTATGTGTATTTTCTTAGCTTCTCTTAAACATCTAATCTGCATCCTACTCCTGCATGTTACCATGCAAAAAGACACAATCATGTTGCAAGTCTTTATCTGAAATGAAAACAAACCTCAGAATTCAACTGCGTCCTAAATAAGTTCTGCTTCAATGCATAATCTCACAGGAAAACTGTGAGGATGCTCCTTAATTTTCTGTATTCATCCAAATGATGCAGGATGGTGCCAGTAGAGGATAAACTTACTTACCATTGCAGGAGGAGTCTTAAAGTCATTAAGAGCTAGACTATGATGGACAAGTTCATCACACATCTGAAAGACACTTCCTTTCCAATCCCACCAGAAAAAACAAATACACAAAAGAAATAATATGATTGGAAACAACAAACACTGAAGTCTATCACACCAGTGAGTGCATGCTCATGAGCCAAGCAAGGCCTGCACCAGTGCTCTTTTTAGCCACCATGAGCCTGTGTGGATTTGCTTTGCAGTTACCTGGTTGCCTCAGACACCAGCTCACCACAGCCCAACTTCTCTGGACAGGTCTGGTAACGCCAACTCTTTCAGCAGCGACACTTAAAACTTGTCAGCCATCACGCCTTTGTTCTGAGCTATTTAATCAAAATGGAACAGAAAGAGCATCATGTGATCTAGATGGCCAGTGGGATAAAAAATTTGAATACTTAAGGAAAAAAGTGTCTGAAAACTATTTGTAAACAACTTACAGCTTGAAGTACATTCATATGCGATATTTGTTAGTGTTTTCCAGTGATAGGTATAATTATATAAATAGTTATAGAATATTGATAGATGAGATTTGACAAAATTGTCAACATTTTTCTTAAAAACAGTTTTCCCAGCTCAATTTGCAGCTGTATTACAATAATGTTGTACTTAACTCCATCAGCTTTAATAATCTGCAAGAAAGTGAGTAAATATCAGCTGATGCAGAAAGCTGCAAAGCATTTGCAGTCACTTTATGAAGAGATACTTTCTACTAACCCTACATGCCAGTCACTTTGATTTTGTGAAAAAAAAAGTGTTGCTCAGTGCCCCAAGGGACTCTGCAGCTTTGTACAGATGCTGCTAATCTCAATGGTCAGGCCAGAATCACAAAAAGAAATCAAACTCCCCACACAGACAGAGCGTCATTAAACATTAAATTAAGCTGGCCTTAATTAGCAAAGCATTGGTTAGTAATTTAATGAGAAAGATGGAAAAAGAGAAAAGGAGGTAAAACAGGAAAACAAAAGTCGAGTGGTAAAAGAAAGAGCGGCATGAAACATTTTCTTCAATTGCTTTTGATGCTTTTAGAAGAGAATACACAATTCAATGAAGTAACGTGAACAAAGAGTATATTTTTGTTCCAATAAATGCTTCATTTCCCTCAAATCTGGATAGCAATGCTTCCTCTTTCAAAAGTGCCTCTTATTGACTGGTAATAGTTAATCCCCTCATTTTTAGGTGACTTTGCTGAAAGGGGTGGAGGGGAATCAAGGAAAAGTGTTTTGTTACTTATTTTACTTCCCTCACTGCTCTCCAAGAGCTAATGAGAAGAGTATTTTTACCTGTACCAAGCTTTCCAACAACTGTGATTTAAATGTGCTAATGGAAATGCTGGAAAAAAAATTGGCAATTTTAAGTGTGTGACTATTTCTAAATTAAAACAATGAAACTTCTGTGGTGAAAGCCTTGGCGAGGGTTTGTTTGCTCCCCTCTCCTCCACTCTCCAGCCCCTGCCTCTCCTCCTCTTCAGGTGCTTAAGAAATCAAGTGGCTGTTTTGTGCTTCAGTGTAGCAGCTCCTAAGGCAAACGGATCAGATAGTGCAGATTATACCCTTTAGGCCTTTACAACCCAAACCAATTTTTCCTTTTTAACTGTATAAGGCAAACATTTCTTCAAAGCACAACTGTTAAGCTACACCAAACCCCTCTCATCTGTATCAGTCAGAGAGTAAGAATCATATGCCAGAAGAGGATTGGTGCACTTCCACTCACCAGCTTTAATGAGGATGAGAAACTGTCTGAAGTTCAAGTGTGCAAAGCGTTTGGAAATTTTCTCTTACTACTGCTGTAAACCATTCTGAGTATGGACTGTTGGACAGAAAGGGCTTCTAGACAGCAGCATGACCTCATGTATGGAGTGACTCAGCAAGCAATCCAAGTGTTCTCCACAATCCAAGACAAGCTGGACTCATGGTGCCTGCTCAGATCCCTGTGCAGTGTGAGACAACCTACACAGGAGTTCAACACAGCAGCTGCTTCTCCCATACCGGTGAATATTCAGCAACTGCAGCAAAACTACAATTCCAGAAAGGCTGTTGAATGTCAGGAAATCCTGGGCAAACAGGCAGAGCACAAAGTTCCTTTTCATTTATAAACAACATTTCAGGACAATTCAGATATATGGTAGCCCACATTGACAGTTATAGGGCACAGATTACAAATGACCACCACTTGAAAAAAGGAGTCCTTGGCAGCCCAGCATGGACGGTCCTCGTGTGCTTTTTTTGGCACAAGTAAACACACTTGCAACTGTGCTCCATTCTACACAAATGGCCAGATTTTCAGAACAGCTAAGCTGCCTTTTAGGGTGACTAGACATATAATTGGAATGAGTTAAACCCATCTGATGTGTCCTGGATGGAGAAGATATTCTGAATCCTTATTTATTTGCCCAGGTGAGAAGTGAAGCCTTCAGAAAATGTGCTCCCTTAACACCAGATCACAGTCAGAAACATACTTTGTTTTTGGCATCAGACAAGCCAAAACTTTTAAAATCAGGCCTTGCTAGTACTAGTTTAGTTTCCAACTCGTACTGGACCAGAATGTTAAAGGTAAACCATCAGTTTATTTTTTTTTGTACTTCATTGCTACTTTTTGCACCGAATTGCCTTGCAAGTCCCATAGAAGGGAAAGGGTCAAGAGGCAGGTTATTAGGTATTCCTGCAGTTCAGAGCTAGTCTGTTCTATCCTAGCAGGAGCCGTTTTAGTAGTGACTGATAGAATGTATCATATCGAATCCTATGCAGAGAGGCTACAGTACCTTCTCAGCAGCGAACTCTGAGGAAGCAGCGACTCCCACGATGGCTGAGCAGAAGCTGTGAGGAGAAGCTGCAGAGTTTCACACCCCTTTCATTCGGTGAAGACCTACAGAGACACAAAAATTCACACATTTGCTCCCAGCATTACACACAACTTCCAGCAAGGAAAAGAGAACAGATCTCTTCCCTCTTCCCTGTCCATGCTTTTATCATGAACTTTTCACACACAGACCTCACCAGACTCCGTGGGGTTAAACTTGCAAGTAATTTCTATCTAAAGTGTCTGTGAATATATGCAGATATCTATTTTTCTCAAAACCTGGTCACACTACTCACAAAAGTGAGCAAATTTACTGGCAAGTATTTTTTACATGTCAGCATAATCATGCCTATATCACTATACAAAAAATCACATGCACAGAAAAGTGATCTGCCTATTACAGCAGCCTGGTGACAATTTGTTTCATTTAATTTAGCTTTGTTTCATCTTTATCTCAAGAAAACAAAAAATGCATGTATCATCTCTGAACATTCTTTCATCCCAGACATGCTAAGTCAGAGTCATAATGCTGAGAATGGCTCTATTTTTTTTAATTGTTTTAATACTTATTAATAATTAATGCTATGGAATTATATGTAGAATTAATTAGAGGCTCATTGTGGGTGCAAAAGAAATTTTATGAGATGTGCTATATTTATGTGTGGATGCTGCTGACAAGCAAAGATAAAGGCAAAGCTATTTTTAGTGTTTGCAGAAGATAAAATTTGTCTTTGTACATAAATACATGTGCCTGTAAACATCATGCAGAGGGAATTGGTGCCTTTGGCTGCTCATCAGCATGAGCACCAAGAGACCTTTCAGAACATCTTTGGACTCCTTTAGAGCATCTGAGTTCCACCATCCAAAAGTAAAAATTACATCAAACTGCTAACTGCCTTCCAAAATTTAATCAGCTATGCATTCATGCAATTTCAGTGTACAAGACTCAATTTTATTCTGAATTTCAATTCTGTATCTCAGAGTCCACTACTCTTCCCATTTTTCATTAAGTACACAATTATAAAAAGTCTACTTTTGAAAATTCTCCATCCAAATGTCTTACAAAAATATGAAAATACAAATAAAACCACCAAGATTTCAATTGCAGCAAAAATTTAAAAAAAATAAGGAAAAAGTATCTCTTAAACTGTCTTCCATCTTTTACTGTAATTGTTCTTCCAAACTATACTGATTTCTTTGTTGCTTATTATCACATAATGTTCCTAAGCAGGGTTTGTAAAGCTATGCATAAGATTTGACAGGAAAAAGAGAATGTGAAGTGTGGATTTGAGTCAGCCAAAAGAGATATCTAAATAAATGCCTGAGAATTTTGTTCAGAAAATACAAAATATTTCAAACCTGCCCCAAATATCTATGCATTTTACACAACATTTATGCACATAGGATCCTATTTCAATGGTTTTCAGAGGCAGCAATATCATCTGCATTTAGCAGTTAGCTGCCAGCAAAGAGCCATGATGGATTTGCAGTGTATATTTCTTTCCTATCTATTTCTGAACACTGCAAACATTGACGGTACCTTTGAATTTGATTTCCTCTGTCACTGGCTTTTAACCTGAGAGAAAAAGGAATATGAGCCCTTCTCTCTTGTGTACTTTCATGATTTGAGATATATGGAGGCAGAGGGTCTGTTTAATGGGAAATTATTTCCTAGTATTTTCTGCCTTGCTTGGATTTCCTTTCTTTCTAGTATTTTTAGATCCCAAGATAAAAAACCCCTTGGTTTATTTGTGTTGTAAGACAATCCACCAAATAAAGCACGGATCACTGGGAGACTTTCTTCAATGAAAGGTCCAGTTTAACTGGCTCACTTTTAATTTAATGAATGGCTCTTTCCCTCAGACAAGGAGAAACCGCCACAGACATTTACAAAGACACAAAGCCAACACTGGGCTGTTTTATGTTAGTGTCTTTTCTTAAAACATTTGTTTTTAACTTGAAATGTTCAAGGCAGAACTCGCAGATACAAATCCTTCCTCTAACAGAAACAAAAGTGTTTATATAGCCCACAGTAAATAAACCTTAATTAAATGTATGCATCAACTATATTCTTTTATACCATTTATGATTTGCTTCCAGAATGTAAGATTATGTTCGATGGAGACCTATAATGAAATCTTTATCATATAGCAAATGCCATTTTTCTTTTGAATATTACATCGGCTTTTCTTCTTTAGAAGGCTATCATGTCTGATAGATGCAGCTTCTTAACACCAAATCCAGTACTTTCTGTCCTGTTGGGATGAATTTTGACATAAAACATAACCATTTCATACCATCAGCTGCTGCCTCTGGTGTAGTCCAATTGGTATTTACTGCGTATTTCTACAAAACATTATTTCCTCTCTTCCTCCTCCTGCAAAGTTAAAATGCAAACAGTTCAGTGAATATAACAGAAAGGGAGGGGGAAACAGGGAAAAAATAAAAGAGAAAAAGCAAAAAAGAAAAAGAAGAAACAAGAAACAGGCCATCTAATATAGTCCAGAATTTTTTTTCATTGTTTTTACAGAGGTTTACAGTGAAAAAGGAAGGAAAAATTCATATTTTGTTTTCTGCCTTTCTAGTGGTTTGTGCTTGTTGTAGAAATAAAGTATTACAAATAGAAACCAGAGAGAGAGAAAGGGGAGGGCGGGGGAAAGCTCGTTTAGTTTCCCTTTTTCATTTCCTTTGCTGGAATCCTGGTTTGGAACATCTGAAGACAAAAAAGATTTCAAAGTTGGATGTTTTGTTGTTGTTTAAAGGAACCCTTAAAGCAGCCACGGTCCGGGGTTCGTGGTGTCACAGCGGCCCCTGGAGGCCGCGGGCCGGGGCACGGCGGCGTCTCGGCCCGGAGCCCCCAAATGATGGCAAATTGCTCACAAACGCTCTTCCCCTTTCCCCTTCAGCCTCCTTTAGCTGGGGTCTGACCTCGGCCGCGCCCCAAAGATTTCAATCTGCTACCTATGGAACTAGCGAAGGTGGGAGCATGTATGGAGAACTGCCCGGAGTGAGTTAAAGTCTTCATGACCAAACTGCTTGGGCTCTGTCCTTCTAGCTCAACCCCTATAATTATAGACTTCACACATGTTTTTAAACTCTTATGTTTAACAGCACCATACTAAAGCAGAGAAAGTGCTCACCATATACAGCAAAGTCCATCATATTTGTATATGATCAGTTTTTAAAATGTACTGAATACAAACCTGGTAATCATACACAGATCTAAATACCTGTATTACATGACTTCCAATTCCAGTTTGGGTTCGAAGTTGTGAAATTCAGTTACTTTTCTAAGAAAAAAATATATCCAAGGTGGGGTAGACTATCAGAATCCAGTTTATTGCTTCATTAAGACACAATTCACTATGCAAAATATCTTGGAGGGTGCAGACCAGAAAATTAATCATTCTGGTTTTGAGACAAGAGTATCCATTGAGCCCAAGACTTTTGTTTATCTGATAAAAATTGCTATAGAGGCAGAGAGACTTTATAATAATGTTTTAACATTTAAACATGTGTAATCAATCACAAAATTGGGCCAATATATGCAAAATTTTTATTGTTTTAAAATTTCAGTTATTGCCGTCACTGTTCTTCTTAATATTGTATAAACACTTCCTCCCCAAACCATTCTTTCAGGAAAAATGGATGGAAGCTCACTGCAGCAGGAAATTTCACTGTTTAAGTTTTAGATTACTAGCACACATATTTGTTTTCAATGGTAAAGAGAATATTGGGCTCAAGAATTTTTAATTGGACATTTCATGTTCATATCCATAACTTAGGTACTTAATGTGATTTTGATATTTCTGATAACTTTTTTCCTCCTCTGTATATATTTAAAGAAAATTTAAATACACATTAAATAAATCTAATCTGTTGGTATTTCAAAGTGTTTACTTAAAGTGAATAATAAAAATAATAAAATAAAAATAAAAATAAAAATAAAAATAAAAATAAAAAAAATAATAATAATAATAATAATAATAATAATAATAATAATAATAATAATAATAATAATAATAATAATAATAATAATGTCTCCCAGTAGGAACCTGTACAAATATTGTACATCCTTGGTATGATCCTGTTATATAGGACTACTAACTGCAAAGACATCTATTTGTGCTTACAGTGATGCTTTTAAAGAATCTGTAGAATTTAAACAAGGTCTAATATCGAATGAGTGGAGGTGTCTGCCTCATATACTGTCCAAGGAGTTACAAAATATTTCAAACTCTGTTAACAAAATCATGAAGTAGAAGGAAATGCAGCTATGTCAGATAAAAACGACCATAACTTGTCACTCATACATTATGAATTTACACCAGCTCCATTTTCCTTTCACACCAAGCACAGAACAAGAATCTCATCCTTCAGTTCTGACACAACCAAGACCTGCATTTCTCACTGCAGCGGCTCCTGGATCCAACCTACCATTGTTCTGGGAAGGACACAACAGATCCCACTCCTTCATCTGACCTCCCAGCTTCCAAGCAAGTTCTGTACTTTCTAAACCCACCAGGAGAAAAGAAACGGACTCAGTGGCTCTAAATCAAGTAAAAGCAGACCACCACTGAACTTTAGAAATCATTTGTAAAAACACCTTTAGTGGGTGTTTAATGAAAGGTACTGCTCCACTGGGAGGAGGAATTTTTTGGTCTCCAACAGTCATTTAAATATCAGATGGAAATTACAACTAAAGTAACTGTACTTAAACACAGCTAGAAAATACAGGAGAGATTTTTCTGAGAAAATCACGGCAAATTCTGATTCTACTCCCCCAACAGCCAATGTTCTGCCTGGACAGATAAATTATGTTTGTATATAATACAACACTCTGGGAAACATATTTGCCCCCTTTTTGAGGAAATTAAAGACAATTTTTTAGGTCTGTGACACAAACCAACAAAAGCCAGGAAATGCAGTGTTAGGACTGACGTTGTGTTCTTACCTCTCTCATCATTGTGCTTTTTCCTCACAATAGCATGAGGCAAGTGGGGAATATCAGTCTTAACTTACATTTCCTGGCTTCTTCCAGCTGCTGTCCAAAACTTTACAGTTGTTTAGACAGAACTGAGTTCTTTTGTATTTCAAGTTTGTGTTGTGCAGGAACATAAAATGCATCCAATTATGAAGTCAACTAAGACTGAATACACAACTTTTTGCTGCGCTAAGAAAAAAAGATAAATCATAGTTTTATTTCTATGTTAGGAATTGGAAAGAACTAACAGAAATAGCTACCAATGAGATACAAACCCTTTTCTGTCATTAATGCCACAACGCTGTGTACTATTTAACATCACAGAGCATTTTAAACTACATTATTTACCAAGGACACCAATGTGATATAAAAAGAAGGCCTCAACCTCTAAAGAATTTTGTTTAAGAGCACAGTTGGTGAAACATCCAGGTATATTTGAAGCAAGTTGTCCAAAGGAAGATAAGCTACAAAGGGGAAAAAAGCAAGAAAAGAAAAAAGAAAAAGACAGTTTGAATGCTAACACTATTACTTAGTGCTTAATACTTCAATAATACTGAGTGATGAAAGACTGAACATACAGGTTTTCTCCATGTTGATTCTCTGAAAGTTCTTTTGCATATCTTCTTCTGCAAAATGTTTAAACTTTAACTACATTTTAGCATTTGAAGCATGATATATGTGCATGTAAAACTTCCAGTGTGTACACAGTTATTCATTAAAACAAGCTTTATGACACTCTCGGTTAATTTTTGCATTTTTAAGGTGCATGCAGAAAGTTGTGGGGTTTTTTTTAAAAGCATTTTGGTTGGATTTCATTGAATGTGTTGTACACCTTGACATTTTAGGTACTTTAATGGGGTTTTCTTAGTTACAAAAACGAAGTTCTTGAAAGAGAGGTTGAGAAGGGGGGAAATCCTTTTAGGAAAAAAGAGGGGGGCGGTATGCGTAAAAGGACTTTATTTTCTAAAGCTCAAATTCCAAAGGAGGAAGACGGGGAGAAATAGGAACTGAAACTAATTTACCTGCATTCCTTTGTCACTGCTTGGCCCTTGACTAGTAAATGATTCCTTTCACTAGCCAATAAAACCAAATCAAAAGCAGGCTTAGGGAGCAGAGGGGGAAGGGGGGCAAGAGAGTAGATGAGAGAATCAACTTAAACTTTGACAAAAAAAAAAGAAAAAGGGAAGAAAGCAAACTCACTTCTCTTGCTTTCCAGAAGCTCTCAGGAGCTGTAGGCCTGACTCCTTGTGCTAACTTCCCAGCATTAGCACAGCACAAAGACATTCCCTACCTGCTTTCTTGCAGCACTAGCTAAGGTTGTTCCATTGTTCCCCAGGACAGATAGAGCTGCTTTTGTCTCCATGCCACGCTGATCCCAGCCCAGCCAATTTAGGTACAGTGGGAGGCCTGTGCAGCGGCTTCAGAGGTGAGGGGTATCCCAGAACAGGTTTGCTCAGCGCTAACCTGATGCCTCAGCAGCAGATCTGTGAGACCTGGGAAATGTTCACTTCAAAGGAGGCACCTTCAGTTACATGACAGCAGCGCTAAGAGCTCTGAGGATGAGAGCCTGGCATCGTGGATGCTGTGCAAACATGCACCCTGGTATCTTCTCCCCTAGAGCACTTCACATTCTAGAGAAGCAAGACAGGGCTTCAGAGAAGGACACAGAACGTACAGACAGGGTCAAATTTTCAAAAATGCCCACATGCTTAAGGTATATTGAAGTCAGCTGAAAGATACTTTGAATTCTGATTTTAATTTTTACCCTATTAATTATTTTTAATAAATGATTGGTGGGAAAATAGGCTAGATAAGCTCCTCAAAACCAGACAACAGAAAGTATGATATGGACATTCTTTGTTCTTGAAACCATTACATCATATTTTTAGCATCAAAGGGGTTTCCTCAGAGCTCAGTATATAGCTTTTTTCAGAACTGAATTTTGTTTTCTTCTTTCATGCCTCTCTTGACTAAAAAGAAGAGTTGATTAGAATGACAAGGAGGCAGTAAAGAGCATAATGAACAGGAAAGCCAAATAGATCTCTCAGTAACACGCACATATTCAAGTGGTTGTAGTGCTGCCAAATACAAGTCAGGACGTACAAGCGCAAGTGGAAATAACTGCTTAAAGTCCTGTCAAGGTCAGGATCATTTAAAGCTTTGTATTTTAATTTTAAGGCATTGTATTTTAATTTTAAGGTGTTGCAAGTCTGTGGAGAGAGGGTGCAGGGACTGGGTCAGACAGAAGCAGAGCCTACCAGCTGCTCCAGCACCCTACGTGTGTTGCTTCACCAACACTCACAAAAAGTCCTAAGGAGTGCAAACTCCACAAAGACATGGATCAGCAGCAGAGCAGAAACTGGACCAGATCTTACCAAGACATCAGCCCTAAACACTGTCCATGACCCTGGGGTACCTCTACAGTAGAGGTTAAGGTACAGTCACAGACAAATACTTACCTATTTTCTTCCTGCCTAAATTAGTGGGTTGTGCCCAAATGACCTGTATTCATCTCCAGGGCAGAGGAAAACACCATCAGTGTATGCACAGCCACACAGTATTATTGTCTATATCTGTAAAAGATATAGGCTCACCTTGGGGAACTTGGATGAACTTCCTTCCCAGGGGAGAGGGAGAGCTGCCTCAGGAGACCATGACAGTTCTAGCTGGGGTCAATCAGCAAAATCTTTTTAAACTTTCCACCTTAGGGAAAAGCTTCCTCAATAAATTAGGTCAGCATTCAAATAGCAGGTGAAGCAAGCATCCTTTCAGCGGCAGGGAACAGTCAAGATTCCCGCTGAGCAGTGTTTGGGGTATTTATTCTAATTAGCAGTAAATATAACACATACAATAAAGAATTCTAAGAATTCAAAATTTCCCTTTCTATAGTACGCATATACATACACACATTTTACAGTCCTGCTTTCCCAGATACTCAAGCAAACAATCACAAATAGAGGTGTAGCCTTGAAGAACTTGTTAAGACATTTAATATGGGAAAAAGAGTACAGTAAGTATCAGTGTGACAGAAGATTTCAGGAGCTCTGGGTACCTGCAAAGGACCAATGCTCTGTAATAAAGGGTTCCATTTATAGTGATGAAGAAATAGAAAACTAAAATTCCTTAGTGTAGCTTGAAACTGCACTAGGCAGGTGTACACACTGTGATGTGAACAAAGAATGAGATGTGGCACACAAAGCACCCAAATATCAGACAGGATAAAGGTTAGTGATACAATTACCAGAGGGTGTAAGATCTAACAGAGCCATAAAGCCCCAGAACCAGTACAGTGACACCAATGTGCAGATTTATTCTGGAAATGACAGAGACATGTGCCAGCTCATACATCTGAATTCACTGGGTTTTCAAATGTGGACAGCAGAAACTCTGGACTGGTGACTACCTCAGTGAAATCCCATGGAAAAGAGGCTGCAAAATAAAGTTATCACAGAAGAAAACCCACAGAACACAGGGTCACACTTCTTCCTGGTATCTCAGAAAAATACTCCACAGAAGTGTCAGCTTTTCAGTGCAGATGTTAATAAATAAAGTGTAATTTTTCCTTCTGTCAGAAGACCTTCACCAGATTTATGCATATGTCAAGATATTCAGACTCATACAGAAGGATGGTAATGGGCAATAAAAATTACTATTAAAAGCAAATTAAATCAGTAGGTATCTATGATGTCTGTAGCCTACCTGAGAGAAGGTGTTAGGAGCTTGGTTCAAATGAAACTCACTAAGCCCATGGCAGAGCTGTGTAATGTAAATATGAACAGCTGAAGGCATTGCAGTCATGAAAATCCAATGGGAATGCTGGGAAAATCTTAGACATTTGCTCTAACGAAAGAAATTGTGAAAAGATGGAGTACATAAGAAAAGGTAAAAAAAAAATCTCTTTTGAAAATAAATTACTATACAGAGGAAAAGCATTGCCCAGACAACCAAATTCAGTCCAGACTGAGACACTGTTCTATTAAGCATGGTAGGAGCATATAAGAAATCCTGGCCCCGTCTTGAAGTATTTGCATTTAGGATGATGAAAGGAATTCATAAATGCTGAATAGTTGGGATGTTCTATGGTCTGTTTGCAGACAAACCATGAACAAAAACAGGGATGGAAAAAATTAAATTAATCAGGAGAAAATATGCACCATTACTTATCCTAGCAGACCTCAACAAAGCCAAGGATTCAGTTGTTGTTTTTTTTTCAAAACACACAACTGATCAATGACAAATATTTTTAACAATATCAGTGTACAAACATATATTTCTTTGTGCATTCTTGGACACTAACTTGGAAAGTGGAGTGAGTCAGTCATCAAGTGTAGCTGTAGGAACTTCAGCATATTTAAGGCCTCTAATTTTTCCCACTGAATTCTGCAAAGTTTTTTAGACTAGCAAATTATAATAATATTATGCTTTGTGAAATAATCTTCCTTGCTCTCCCTAATCTCTTTGTCTCCACAAAGTCTATAATTTAATGGAGCAGGATGCTTCAAAATATTGCCAAGGCCATTATCTCCAGTGGTATTAATAAACTTGCCTCCAAGACACGCCCATACTCACATTCCCACATGCACCCATTTCACATGGAAGGCACAGAGAATGCCTCAGCCCCTGCGGGCAATATTTCTGAGTGCTCTGAAAGAAACAGTGCTAAAGCAGAAATAGGTAGGGCATGGCAAACACATGAAAAACCACTCCCATATCCACGAGAAAGCAGGCTGAGCAGCCCATTTGCCAAGCTCCAAGTTTCCTGGAGCAAACAAGTTGCAGGAAACTCCTCAAACAAGCCAGAGCTGGCCACACAAAAAGTGTAACCCCTCCCTTTGGTTGTTACGTTATAATGGGGCAATCCCTGGCCAGAGGGCTTGAGGAATAGGAAGGCAGGAATAGGAAATTTCAAGATCCAGTTCATGGAATACCACAGTGAAACATTGGCTACCAGAGCACAGAAAAATACACATCCCCATCAACTTTCCCTGATCTAAAAGCAGAAAATAAATGGTTCAGGGAGATAATGTCTTCTCAAAAATTTATAGAACGTGTCAGTCACCCATAATTTGTCTAATAAATACATCAATGCACAGCAGGTTAATACAGGCACAGACACACTCAGGGAGGCAAGCAGTGAGCACCTCCATCTACACATGTAACCAGCTGCCTTTCTTGGTTCCACAGGAACAGGTGATGAGGCTGGTCAGCTACAATCATACCTGCAGGAGGAAAACACCACTGATTTCTGCCACACAGTTCTGCTCCAAGCTGCAGGCCAAGTTCTTATTCACTGAAAACAATGCAGGCACAACACATTTCTTAGACCAACCTAGTACCTGTCCTACCCTACTCTCTTCTAGATGCTTTAGGACAGCTTTGGCTTTAGGTAAGAGGATGATTTACAAACACTCAAGATCTAGCAGCTTTTTCCTCCTCTTTCTGCTGATCAGGATTGTTCCCTTTGCTGGCTCTTAAAACATCTGCTAACTCACATCAGGACACTTCACCTCCTCTCCACGCTTTCTGCAGTGTCTGGTCTCTTGGAGCAATGCAAGAGGTGTTCATCTTTATCCCCAACTTCTCCATGCTCCCCTCACAGACCCTCTTTGCCACTGGGTAGAGCTCTGTGGCTCACTGCAACTGCAGCAAAAGCAGCACGTGCGTAGTTTTACACACACCGAATTTACTGGTGACAATGACCTCTCTGCCATTTCACACCTCACTGCTTCCTACCCTTTTTCCCCTGCATCCTTTAGTATCCCTATACCCATTCCACCTTTGGCTTCCCCACAAACCCTATCCAAGATGGTACAATCAGTCCTTAAACCACCTGCCTGCTGAAAACTACAGAAGAGTTGCAGATACTTTATTTTCTCTCAGGAGTTCACAAAAATCTCTCTGCGCAGGCACTAGAGAGCTGGGTCAAAACACCATGTTAAAATAACCAAGCTTTGGGTTTTAGTTTTCACCCAGAGAAGGAAGTACATTCCATGCTTTGCCGTTTCCAGGCCTTTCTTTAAAAATCCTTTCTTTTCTTTAAATAACAAGGGGTAGCAGTCAAGTGAAAGCAAGGGCTACTTGATCCATTGTTTGGCCCCCAGCCAGGTTCTGCTGGACCCGCTTTCCCTCTCAACCACCCGTTTTTCTATCGGTCCTGTAATTTGGGGAGATTAAGATGTATAGCCTGTAAATTGGCTAAACTTTTCCAGGCTGCTTTAATGAGACTTCATATAATAGGGTTGGCTTTTTTTTTTTTTTAATATTTTCCTTAACGTGAC
Organism: Agelaius phoeniceus; assembly: GCF_051311805.1. Classification (NCBI taxonomy): domain Eukaryota; kingdom Metazoa; phylum Chordata; class Aves; order Passeriformes; family Icteridae; genus Agelaius; species Agelaius phoeniceus. The sequence continues at coordinate 9,106,902 of NC_135282.1, read as the reverse complement.
CCATATGGAAATAAAAAGATATATTTTTTAATGTATGCTAGATTATGGCCGACATTTTCCTCAAATTAAAATCCATGCTTCAGCAGCAGCATACATTTTCAATGATGTCAAATATATTTTTTCAGCCAACTGGCTGGGGTCACCCTTATAACTCAAAGTTTAAGTGTGCTGGATAATCAGTAGAACATGTGAGACTCTGTAGGGCACTGTGGCTGCCTCGGTGCCTGCTCAGGAGCACACAGGGCCTATTCTACTCCAAGGCACTCGAGGTAGGAGATATGGAGTAAGACAGGGATAAAGCTCTGCCTCGGAATGGGCTGACAGCACACGGCTCACAGCAGGAACCAGGTGGCTCCAGCCCAGGCTGGCACCAAGCTCTTCTAGCAGAGATCTCCAGGACACCATCACCACGCTCAGCTATAGGCTAAGACTAAATTTACAGGCTGAGCTAAACCCACCAGCACTTCTCCACTGACAGATGGGGTGTCCTTTGTTGAGAGGTGCCATACAAGCCTTGTCAACCATTCCTGTTATCATTTTGTTGGGAATGACACCCCATGGGAGCAGCCACAACCTAAACAAGGGCTGTTCTTAGCTTTATTCATAACATTACAGAAGTACTTATTTACCTGATCTTCCCACCTTAAGAATAAAGTCAGAATATTATCTATAGCAAATGTTTGGGCCAATTGACACTATGTTTTTAAACTTTGTTTTAAAGCAGCTTGCACAGATTCCAACTAAGGCTGAAACAGAATTTAAATAAATTTCACATCTGTAAAGGCTAAATTCAAACAACTTGGAGAAACATTTTCCAAATTCTAAAGCAAAAGAGAGAACTCTAACAATTGCCATGCAGAAGTTCAATTTTCTAACAACTCTTTTAACTCATAAGTAGATTATAATGAATCCACAATTGTGTGGGGAACCACAAGAAACACTGGGCTTTCAGCTTTAAATAGGTTTTCCCTTTTTATTTTTTTTTTACAGTTTGTGGTTAGAAATTGCATTGTCATACAATTCAGTCCAAAATTCCCATTTCCATCAAAAGGATGTCCATTCAGCTTTACAGAAAAATATGCTTTAAGTCATTTCATAGCTAGCACAGGTAGCAATAGCTTAGAGTGGAAAACTGAAACCTGGCCTATACTTAAAAGTTGCATAAGAATACTGGTATTGACTGGGTGTAGAGAGTTACTCCTGTAACCCTAATATGGATGAATTCAAAAATGGGCAAAAAACCCAAAAGCAAACAACCAAAGTCAATTTTCTTCCAGGGCTTGCCTCGGGCATGAGGAAATCCTTATAAACTATGCAGACAAATGGTTCTTTTAAAGCCGAGGCTCCACTCAGAAGATTCAGTGATACAATTGTATCGGGGTATTTATGGCAGCAAATACTTTGTAGGTAATACATAAAAACCCACCAAAACCTCATTTACAGTGGAAATTACAGGTAATTAAGATACAAGGGATTATGTTACTTCAAAAAAGATTCAAATAGGTTATGGGATACAAGTATCAGGCTTCCCCCATAAATAAATTTGTTCAGTCATACCTGGTTTGCCCAACCCCTCCGTCTTCCCATCACTATTCTGCTCCTCTTCTGTTTAAAATTTCACCCTGTAATATTCATTTTTAGCCCAGGTCTCACAGATATTGAGCCCCCTGGGGCCTTGCTCTATCACTGTACAACTCTAATGGGGTTTTACTAAACAACAACAAAATTATTTCTAAATAACTGTACTAACAACATATTTGTGACTGCGTATATTCAGATTTCCTGGAGAAACCAGTCCTGCCTTACTGAATGGAGCCCAGACGGGCCACCAAAGGCTCTGGAGCAATTTTATCCCAGGATGCAGAGGACACAGTGGGAATTAAGGAGAAAATCATGTGACCCTAAAGGTATGGATCTGCTGAACAAGAATAAAAGAGTTTTGATATAAACTGTCTATAGTCATAAGCAGAAACAAGCATAGTATTGGAAATGCAGACTAGGACACAACCAAACCTTCAGGAAGGTTGTCATTGAAATGAACATGAGATTAACTATTGATACTGAAACAGCCAACCAAGAGTTTTAAAGTCATTTGTAGCATTTCACAAACAATACCTAGACGAAAGGCCATAAACTACAACACAAAAAATTCTACCTCAGCATGAGGAAAAGCTTCTTTCCATGGAGGGTGGCAGAGCTGGAACACCTGAAGTCTCCCTCTTTGAAGACATTCCAAACCCACTTAGACATGTTCCTTTGTCACCTGCACCAGGTGGCCCTGTGTAACTGGGTGATCTGAGAGGTCCCCTCCAACCCTGACTATCCCGCGAACCTGTGAAAGCCGCATTTACTGCACCTGAGGTCACTTTCCTTATCCTCAACCTCCTCCCGCCGCCAGCGGTCCCTCAGAGCCGCATCACCACCACCACCGCGCTTCGTGTCCCTCCGCGCCTCATGGCGTCGCGCGCTCGAGACCCAGGGCTCCATCTCCGCGCCTCGTGTCCCTCCGCGCCTGCCAGCGCGAGCGCATCACCGCGTTGCTCGCGTACCCCTCCGCGCCTCATGGTTTGCGCGTTGGAGCCGCAGGGTCGCGTCACCGCGCCTCGTGTCCCTCCGCGGCTCGGGCCGCCCTCGCTCTGCCCTCCCTGTCCCGCCGCCACCGCAGCAGGTGGCTGGTCACCCGTGTCCTGCCAGGAGCACATTCCAGCGCCAGGGACATCCCAGGTAGGCTTGAGGAAGAGATCAGAGATCCTCTCGGATGTTAGAGAGTCACAGAATGGTTTGGGTTGGAAGGGATCTGTAAATTTCATCTCATCCCAAGCCCTGCCATGGGCAGAGACACCTTCTACTATCCAGGTTGTTCCAAGCCCCTTCCAGCCTGACTTTGGGCACCTCCATGGATGAGGGAGCCACAGCTTCTCTGGGCATCCTGTGCCAGGGCTTCACCTCATAGTATAGGGACCCTGTAAAAGGAGAATGTGGGCTACCCTCAGGTAGGAGATGAGGGTGACAATTATTTTCTAAACTCAGCTTTGTGGCATTCTGTTAAACTCACTCATGGCATTGAGTCAAATAAAATAAATTTAATTAATCAAATAAATTTGTCACCAGAAAATAGACAGAAAATGCCTTGGTTTCCTCTCCCATTGTGAGAGCTTGAGTGGCCTTTCCCCATCTCCTGGTCCACACTGGCACTAGCGAGACTGAAGCATTCAGATAATACTGAAGGCTGAAACTGAGGCAAGTAACAAGAATCTAGGTGATTCCCAATAAAATTAGTTTCACTCTTGGTTACAGCTTGGTGCTAGTAACATCAAGGTTGTAGTTTCTATCCCTGTAGGGGTCATATATATTCAAGAGTTGTACTTGATGATCCTGTGGGTACCTTCCAATTCAGAATATTCTATGACTCAAAATCAGTGTTTACTCTATACTGTCATGTTTGTTGAAATGAATCAAAAATATAGAAGGTAACTGAGGCAGTTTCCTGAAAATCAGAAAGTTATCCCTGGGGTTCTCATTGTTCTGAAGTTTGTTCTCCTGTGTTTCTCTCTAAACTCTGTATTTAATCACCTTATTGTCATTGATCAGCCATACTAAAGCAAGGCTGCAGTTCTGATTGGATATTACTGCATTTTAGCTGAGTACCAGAAATTTTCTTAATGGTAAGATCTGTTTTAGACAGTTGAACTCTCTTCCAGTGGAACTCACAGAGGCCCTGTTTTATAGCCAGTGGTAAATTCATTGTACAAAATGTTCAGTAGGCTGTAGTTTCAGGACAAAACTAAACTAATGTTCTCTCTCCAGGATTTTGGGGAGTTGCTCTGTGAACCATGGGAGCTGTGAAAAAGCTGGGGTTTCCCAGCTGCCTTGCCTAGATTGCTTACACCTGTGAATAATTAAGAGTTCAGTTCTATAAGCTCTTCAGAACTTTCTGGAAGGTCATAAGTAGCTGACTCGCCAGATCATTGAAACTGTTCAATTTTCAGTTGCAGAGAAGGGTTATATCAGCAGAATCAGGTCCCTAATAAAATTCAGGAATGGGCAAGAGCAGCCTTGATGCAAAATTTGAATATAGCATTGATATATTTATTTCTTTTGATTGTGAACATTTTCACACTCTACAGTAGTAACAAAAGCATTAAATTTGCATTTAAATCTCCTTATTCTATAGCTAACACATTGAACTGTTAAAAAGATTCCAGACTATTTTTCTCAGATCATTTCTAGGTGCCCTGTATCTGCTGGTTTCGTTTAGGAACTGAAGGACAAAATGGAACTAAAAACTAAAAGCCAGAGTGGTATCTTGAAGTTAAAATATTATGTATTAGGGTTCCATAAAATGTTCTCAATCAAACAGGTCTATGGAAATATATCTAACTATCAAAGCAGAGTACAAAAAAGGGTGAAGAGGAGGAAGAATGCAGATTTTTAAAAAACTTTGGGAATGCTGAACAGAATAAATCTCCAGTAAGAAACAGGGAAAAAAATCAAGTAATTGTTTTTGCCTCAGCACGAAGCATTACAGAAATACCTGCTTTGGCTGATGAGAGGAAAAGACAGGGAAACAGAAGATGTTTTGAATGTTCAGTGCCCAGGCAGTGGAGTGGTTTGAAATGTGCTCTGGTACAGCTGTGTTTTGTCACACAGCCATGTGCAGGCAGCCTTTGGTCTGCCTGCCAGGACACTCAGGTAAGAGTGAGCAGTGTCAGCTCCTGCCACCTCCCAGCCCTGGCTGTGCACAGCAGGTGCTGCAGGCTCGCTGCCAGCTGAAAGCCCCCTTGTTTTCCCAGTTAGGCATTCCACAGGGTTACTGGAAAACAGCTTCAAGTGGCCATCCAGTACTAGGGAGTGTTTTTCACCACATGAACTGATTCTAATGGACCCTAGAGGGCAACTGGTATTTTCTAGTATTTGCTATGGCACTTCTGGAATGAAAATAACTCTTGCCAGACTAAACAAGGCTAAATTAAATGAAAAAAGATCCTGTCTCTAGGACAAGTGCAATAACTTGTAGTTATAGGGCAGTGGAGGAACTGACAGAATAGTTTCTTTTGGATACGATGATGTCACAGTGCACAGCTTTGGTCTATTGACTGAGGTGGATTTTGTATTCCCATGTATCTTATCATCAGCACTCTCAAATCAGTTTTACCCTTTTGAGGAAGGGAAGTGAGAGGTGGAAGTTGGATTTTTATTGGGCACAGCTGGTCCAAGGGACGTCATTTATTCCTAGAGCCAGGGCTGTCTTTCATATGAAACCATGGGGTGGATGGTGGGCAGGGGGAATCACTCGAAGTAGTTTCAACAGCTGGGGGTCAAATTATAGGGAAAAGTGGAGAGAAGTGAAATTTATAATCTATAATTTGAAACCAAAATAAGAATGAGACAAGCTTATTTGAAGGACTGGAAGGAAAAGGATGTGATATATGGCCTGATACAGCCAAGCAAAATGAACACTGCCATTGCACTATTACTTTGCAGACAATCCAAAAAAACCAAAAGGGCCTATTAAGGCTGTCTCTGTGGAGATCTAATTAGGTCATACAAACAATCTCTTGTTAATAGGACCCTTTAACCGTACCTGGACACCTTAAGAAGTCTGTAGCAGATATAGGCAAGATTCTGATCCATGAAGGGAATAAGAAGTGAGCAAAAGCAAAGAAATAACAGATGAGAAATTGGCATAGGAATAAAAAAAGGTCTATAAATAGAATTATTGAAGTAGGAGAGGAACGTGAGAGCCTTATTCTTCCCTAGAGGTGACGTTGTCCTATTCTGTGAGACATGATCTGCTTTGCTTGAAGTTTAGGGAATGGAGAAGAGGAATTGGTAGGAAACAATGCATTTTGAGGGGGAAGAAAAAGCTTCCATGGGAGAGTGTGGGAAAGATCATGTTAAAAAATGTGTTTGTTTAGAGTGACTGATAGCAGTGACTACCTGTATCATCCTAGGGAAGGAGATGTAGAGGTGTAAATTAAAAACAAGTGCAGTGGCACCACTTCTGGCTTCAGGGAGTGTGGGTCCTCACTTAGTGCAGACTGGACTTGTTGAGACAGCACCAGCACCAAGTGACCCACTCACCCTACACTGGAGGTGTGGTCCTTCTCTACACTTACCTTCTGTCCCTCCCAAGTTTCCAGGTAGCAAATAACTGTTTCACACCTGATACTCCCATTATGTCCCAATAATACTCTGTCCACTTCTCTAGCACAGAACCCCACTCCTGTACTTGTTATAGCTAAGGGTTGACTAATATTTTTATGAACATATCCTATAATCTTGAAAGAGTTATGGACTTAATCATAGCAGGATGCTCTGTGGGCCAGCAAATGTTCATTGTATATAGCAGTGTACCTGAATAAGGGAGAATTTAACATCTGAATACCTGCAGAAAGCACACACTGAATGAGCAGTTGTTCATGGCATACTTGGAATGTGCTGTTCAGTCACCAGTGGGTGTACAGTATTTCTGTCACCTGAGCCCTGTAACTGACTCACTTGGGGTGAATTTGCAGGTGGGATATTCACAGTGGCCTGGTTCTGAGCTATTTGCAACAAGCAATATTGCACACTAACACTTACAGGTAGTAAAGCATCTGAAATTTCAGAATGTCACAATCCACTTACAAATGGCTTGATACTATAAAGAGCCTAATTTAGTACTCAGACAGAATCTCCCCTTGGGTATTTAAGTCCCACTGAATCAGATGCTAAGAGAATCAAAACCATGAGAAAAAACCACTTTGGACACCTTTATATGCATTTCCATCCAGCAGTGCATGGCCCTACAGCATTTTATCATCAGTATTTAAGCTCAATACCCATCTGAAAACCAGAGAGGTCATATGGCTTTGCTTATGCTGTGCTGAATCATTTCCTAAAGAGTGTGTAGGTAACCTGTAATTCAGCTGGTAAAAAGCATCCCATCCCATCCCATCCCATCCCATCCCATCCCATCCCATCCCATCCCATCCCATCCCATCCCATCCCATCCCATCCCATCCCATCCCATCCCAATCCTTCACCCCTCATTGAGGAAGACTGCAAGTATAGCTGTCCCAGGGAGGGGATGGCTTAGGAGATTTGTTAGGCTTCCTTTCTGGCCTGTTTTCTATGACTCTCTGCTGTGTTCTATAAAGTAAGTCTGACACTCCACTGCTTGGATTTTGGAGCAGCCAAGTTATAACTAGTTTAAAAATCCCAGTGAAGGGACTGTGTCTACTCATCACCCTGGACAGTTTTTACCAGTATGTGTAACCAAAGGCAAAGTAGGAATACTGCTAGTCTCAGGAGGAAGCCAGGAATTTTAGAAGCAGCACTGAAAATAAGATGAGCTACCTGTGGCAGAATTTCTTCAAACTCAACTACATTTGCATAGTAGTCTACAGAAAAGTGTCCTCATTTTAGATCACTTTATTCACAAATCTGTCATCTCTTGTTGTATATGCAAAGGAAGCAGTCAAAGAGCTGCCTGGGAGTTCACCCTGCCATGACTGAGCTGCATTTCACTTTAGATTGAGATGGAACTTCTTTACAATAGATCTTTGTCTACCGCAAAAGTTTGCAATCAGGGGTTTCAAGAAGGCAAAAAATAAGAGTCCAAAAGCTAATTTTAAGTATTTATAACAAAATAAGTAATCTATGTGCCAGTTATATACAGGCACCCTGTACATCAGCAGGTGCCACCACGTATAGGAAACTCAAGGCAGTGATTTGGTAGCAAACCAACTGAGCTGATACCATGTTTTGTTGGTGACATCATCACTGCTGGATGGCTCTTTGGAATAAATAACCTCTTCCACATGTCCCTAAGCACACAGCTCCCAAAATAAATTTCAATTGCTGTAAGGCTCAAGGACGTCCTAAATTACCTTGGGTTAATAAGCAGCAGAAATGGAAAAGGAAGGAGTCCAGGATTTGTTTTTATTTCACTAGAAATACTTCAGATGAAGCAATTGTTAAATGCATTAAATACTATGCAGGGCGAGCAGGAAATAAAAGCATGAAGGTGGGAGAGATGTTTATATCAGATTAACGTACTGAAAACCTGGCAGGAAATACTGCTCTAACTTGTGTATTGCCAGACTGGAAACCATTCAAGATAAGTTGAGGTTCTGTAACTGTTTAATGAGCACTGGTTTTGTCAGGAGTTTTTGCAGTGGGTTATGTTAAATATTTCAGAATATAGACAAAGTTTAATGTGAAACTTCCCTGTGGAAAGAAAACCCCACAAGAATACTTGCATTCTCACTCACAAACAGCAGAATTAATTCCCAAGGAGATGATCACTGAAGGGTGGGCAAATATAACTTCCACTTAGACCTAATCTGTAATTCTGAAGTGTAAATGGTACCTTTATCTCTTGCTCTGAACGGGGAGAATTTAAGGAAGTATGAATAGATATGTTATGGATGAGTAATGCCAGTTTATTTAGAAGTGTCCAGAGCAGTTGATCTTCTTCTAACAGGTGAAAATGAGTCCTTAGGCAGTTTATGCTGGTTCTCTTCTTAAAGAAGTTGGATTTAATTATTCTGATGTGGTCTTTGCCTATCAGTCTGTAATACTGTCTAGAGACACTTTTGCATTTAACATGCCCTGTCATTGCAGCAAATGGTAAACACTATTTTAATACTCAGCTTGTGTTTCTCTGAGTTTTTGAGAATTTTGGCTGCTGCTTCAAGCCTTGCACATCTGTGTAATGCACCACAGAGAATACCATGGTTGCATTCCCTGATACTTTGTGAAGCTGGAATTATATTTAAATAATAATTGGAATGTTATTATTATTAATATTGATTAAGTTCCAGTTTCTAAAAATATACAAAGCATAAGGAGGAGAGATGTAAATAAATTATGAGTGCACAATATAAGAAAGATCTTGTCCCTACAGCTACAGAAGAGATGAGGGATTTCTCTCTGAATGTAGTGGATGTTTTCTAAGCATCAGGTTTGCCTTCTCCCTCTGCCCTGTTAGGATTTTTTTCTTCTTACAACAGATAATAACAAAGCATAAAAGCACAAGAAGCTGCCCTGAGTAGTGTTTTACCCTCAAGACCTGTAGGGAAACCATTTACAGGAGTTGCTACCTCTGTACAAAACTAAGAAGGAAATAAAAAGCTCATGAATTTGGAACCATCTTTCTGCTTTTTGTGAGAAAAACCAGGCTTAGCTTACAAGTGCAATGGGAGAAGCGACCAGTGTCCAACACAGATTCCCTTTTTCTTTTTTACATGTTGCACTATGGAGCACAACACCACTTTGGTTCATGACAGAAAATTAAAAAGGAAAGACAGCAAGTGTAAAAAAACCACTTGCTAACCTAAATGGTGGGTGGTTTTGGTTGGTATCATTTGGCATGTCCGGTGGTGTGCAGCTGAACTGGGCTGAGAAGCTGTGACAGGCAGGCTTTCAGAGAACTGGTACATTCAGAAGTCCCATTACACCACTCATCTCTGCTGGTTTTTTCCTCACAATGCAGTATTTTCTCTTGTTCTTTGTTCAGTGCCATCTTAAAACAATTTGAACATCACAGTTTAACGAGACCCTTGCAGACTGCACTTACCATTCTGCATTTCATCCCATCCTACTTGTTCTACTCCCCAGAGAAGCTGAGGCAATCCCTTCCACTGCCTGGTGTGTTCCCCTTGCCCACCACGGCTAGGACAGCTGCCAGAGGTGGAGGTGAGCAGGAAGCAGTGATGGAGAGAGCAGAAGGGAGCATCTGGCACTGTGAGATCACACTAGTAAGAGCTGGTTTAAAATTTCTGTCGATGACAGGCAGTTCAGAGACACTTGACAGTTTTATCACAGCAGAGCACACTGTAATTTCACTGTTTACATGGTGCATGTGCTTGCATTTTACTGGTGTTTGTCCACCTCCCCACCACAGTTACATGAATGCAGTGACTTGAGTCACAAAGTGACTTTGCTCTCATCCTCTCTGTCCTATACCACATCACACTGAAAATCCAGCAGGGAAGAATGCCATCTATTTATCCCATCTCCCAGGAAATACTGGCAAAGACTGGATGTTTTAAAAACTCTGAATAGCACAGGAGTTTGAGTATTCCACTCGGTGGAATTTTCAGAGACTTAAGCCTTTTATGAGCATTTCACCTCATATTTGCTGTGTGGAAATGGTTCTCCCTGTCCCAAATCCATCTCTATATATCCTCTGTCCCACCTCTCATGTTTACAGAGAATGCCATAATCATATAGTGCTAGGGCTTGTCACAAAAGAGATATGTCTAAATGGCAGCCTTTCAGGATTTTAGCTCCCTCTTCCAGAAAACTGCAGTTGCAATTGTTTTCAGCTGCATATCCTCAGCTCAAATCAGCTGAGATAGAGACCTTGGCAATCATTTCTCAGAAGCAGAAGTGCCAAAAATGCCTGCATTGAGGCAGATTTTTGTGAGCCTTTAGCAATTCCACAATCCTTCCACAGACAGTGAGAGCCTTGTGTGGCAAACTGTAAGTATGTGAGTAAAGATTATTAGCATATGACTCCACCACCATGTTTTCCATGGCAGCAGGGCACAGTGCCTGGGACACTGAGGGAGCAGAGGTGGGGGGTGACCGGGCTGTGCTCCCTGACCTCCCAAGAAGAGAACCCAAGTAGTCTCTGACAAGCCTCGTCCTTCACACCCCGAGACCTTGCTGTAAGCACTGTTCCTCCAGATCAGTCAGGGCAGCAAGAGGAGGGCTGGGACAGAGGACAGCAAGCCCAGGGAAGTTTAGGTTAGCAGGCTATAAATCCCCCTTCCCCTCCTCCCTTCTTTATTGCCTGTCTTTGGAAAACACAATCCGATATAAACCAGAGAGAGTGGAAGCAGGGCAATAAAACTGTACGGCAGGAGCACGAGTGTCACAGGGGTGTTATATTACTGGCATTCCAAGTGGCTGATGTCAGGCAGTGAGCAGCAGGGCCCACAAACCCACCAGGGCAAAGAAATGTCCCAACTGTCCTTTTTGGCCCTGTGACATCCCTTTCCTTCAGATCCATTCTCAACTCTTATGCTATTCATCTCTTCTGCCCTTTGCTACTCCCGAGTCCTTGTGTTATGATTTCAGGGGTTCTGGTTTCCAGGCTGTTCAAGTTGAGCACTCAGCCCTTTTGACCACTAGTCAAGATACTCTTGAAACACATGATGTGTTGTCTGATCCACGTGTAACAGGATCAGCAGTGCTGCACATACAAAAATTACTTCTTGATGTGCACATGGTTGGATTAAAATATATATGTATGGATTTATTTTAAAGCTAATTTATGCGAACTCAACTCTTTTTAGATAGGGCCAAGAGTCTCAAAACTGGTTAGCAGTTCTGAATGCCCTACATGAGTGATGGTTTTCACAGGACTGGCTCCCAGCATTTTCTGAAAACCAGGCCCCTTTAAGGTACTATTAATTGTGCACTTAAAAGAGTTTTCAACTGTTGTTTCAATATTTGCTGTGAAAAATTGAAGGAAAGACACTTAACCACAAGTTCTGAGGTATAAATGTTGCTCAGAAACTCAGATGGACTTCCATTCATAGGAGTTGGCACAAGTACGATTTCTTGGGGCTAAGTTTCTTTCTCCTCAGTTGTCTTCAGTTAGGTGTTTGCTATAAATTAACTTGCAAAGCTCATAAAATTGGTAGACTGAAAGAAATATCTCTGGAAAAGAATTCATCCTGCTTTTTTTCGGATACGGTCGCACAATCAAAATTAAGCCAGCTTAAGTCAAGATGCATAACTCATGTTTTTCTCTCTCTTCTTGTTGTTGGTATTGTTCAGAGTTGGTTTGGGTTGGATCAGTTTCCCAACTTGATTTGTTCCGCGGCTGTATGAATGCTTGCTGGCACATGAAACATGGGGAAACATGCAGCTAAGGACAAGGGAATATGAGGTGAACTTTTGGGGACAACCTCCCCTTATGTGGATCCACAGCAACCCTGTAACAGCACCCTCAGAGATGCCTACCACGATGGCTTTGTCATCCTCTAGGTTTGCACACCTTTTTGTGGAGTTAGGACATGTAACAAACTTAGAGATCTCACTTTGGACAACCAAAGTTTGGTGAGGCGGATCTCACCATTTATCATTTAAGTATATTCCAGTTCTAAGGGCTACTCTGCAGTGCCAGTATGCTTATTGAAATGGTAAATTCTGAATGTAGATTCACAGAGACCTGTGCTTGAATTTCTCTGCCATTTTATAAATATGACACATGTACTCTGGGGTAGCTTTGGAGCATGTTGGGAAAAATATCCAAATTAACTTTTGAAGTGGACCAATTAAAGCATAGTAAATCCCTGTGTAGACACTCTTCCTGAGTATCAAAGAGGCCTTAATTCAGGTCAACCTAATTTATTTTGTATTGAAGTAAAACAAATCAAATAAAGGTCCCTTTAATCCTAAATGAGAGTGCCTGTGCAGGCGGGTGGAGGGGGCTTAAAGCTATTCAGAATTTAATGGCATTTGATAGCAATTACTTAGAATAATCTCCTTTATGAGGGTTTTTGGACACTCCTCTCAAATTCAGTTGCACTGTTTGTTTAATTATATGGAATAAAGTTGACATTGAAGAGTTAACGTCAGAAATTGAATTCCAAAGGGTTTTCTGTATGTGAAATGTTGAGATTTTGAATGACCAAGGAAGCAGGAGAAGGATATATGATTATCTCACAATTATAAATATGCATTGCTCTCCATCTCATTTATTTCTACACATTTTCTCAAGTCTGCATAGCACTGATTTTTAGATCTGAGTTAACTTTTTAGTTCAACACAGCACTCTGAAGAGAAAACGAGGTTCTTTTCATTGTCTTCTCCATCCACATGGAAATTTAATGTACAGAGTACCATACTATTTTGCATGGACATATCATATAACACCTCTAATCCTGTGATCCTAAAGGGTCTTCCAAATGTCAGTGAACAAAGCCTGCCCCTGAGAAAATCAGAGAAGTTCCATTATCCCAGATTTACAGATAGGAAAGACACAATCCTAAGAAGTGAATTGTCTTGCCTAAGGTCACACACAAGGAGAGAATGACTGCACGGAATAAAACCAATTCTTCTAAATCCCTGTCTTGTGACTCAGTCACAAGACTCCCTTCTCTATTGTTTTATAACAATAAACACAAGACTTATTTCCACTATCTCCCCTTCCAGAAATTCTGCTGTCAATACAGTCCTTTCTGTGGTAGCCACATTGTCTGGCAGTATCTATTAGGAAAGATGGAGAAGTTACTGGTGGTATGCTTTAGGGCTGCCATGGCACTTGAGTGTGGTGGGGTCTTTCTGCTCCTAATCCATTGTATCAGCTCCTGGCAATTCAAGCCCTGTCTACTGAATTGCTGGGGGTGAAAGGTCAATGCATTAAGCATAGCAGATTAATACACTGCAGTAAATCCCAGAACCAGCACTTTAAGGAGCCAGTAATATTTCACACGTGATTGTTCTACCAATTGATTGCACCATCTTGTGAGCGCGTTGTGTGTGTGTATTTCTTTGACTCCATTTACGAGCTTTCCCAAGCTCCCCTGTTTAGTGGAGATTGCTGTGTCCCACACTGGTTGCACTTTGATCAGGGAAATTCAATACCTGAGGTCTGGGCTTTATAGGAAAGCAAGGTCCAGATTAAGGGAATTAGCCACAGTATATCACAACTAATAAAAGAGTGATTGAGCCCCACCACAGTGCTGCCCCAGGGGATGGCAGAAAAAAGGAGGGGGGCAGTTAGTGGAGGGGGAGGAAGACTTGCAGATAAAGCCATGTCCATAATTAAAAATGAATAAACCTGCCATCACATCATGCCTCTTACTGTGCTAGCAACCAAAGCAACATCTTTTCACAAAATGCTGCAGCTACAGCCTTTTCTTTACTTTTTTCCTTTCCCGTTTCTTCCTGTTGACCTTGTCCATGCCCACATTTTCAGTGCAACTAAATGACAAGTCTTTTTAGGAATTTTGTAGAGAAATAAATTGCATATTTGTCTGATTCTTATGTCCATTTCATGGCAGTGATTAAATGACTCAGGTCAGTAGGGGCTAAAATTTCAGACACTTGACAAAAGCAGGAGTAGGAGCACCAACTATTGTGTGGATGCTGGGATTTCTCTCAAGATAAGTCTTGAGAGTTTTGTAAAGGGCAGGCTGTTGTTATTATGAATCCAATCAGAATCATTAATCTTTCTTTATACATACTGCTTTAAAGGAAAGAATTAAAAAATCAAACCAGATCTGAGCATGTAGTTTGCTCTTGGACTAAGAAAATTGCTGCAATAATTTTCTTGGAAGGTTTTCCTAGTAATAGGCCAAGACACAGTGTAACATCTGAATATCTAAATCAAGAGAAAGTAGGTTTTATGATTTTACAGACAGTGACTGAGGAAAGATTACTGATCATTCTATCAGAGGGAATCAGACTGCTGCAAAATCCAAATCATTCAGTTACAAAAAGATTTTGCATCAACTGTCTTCACTAAGGTTGTGAGCCTCACTTTGTTCTAATTTCCTTGCCCATTTTTTTTCTGAGTTTTTAATCCAGACCAAACTTCCCTCGAGTTTTTCTTATTCTTTTTAAAGATAATTGCTTGAACTGGGAGTGGCAGAAAGAGTAGAAAAAGACCCAGCACATGATGCCTGTGTCTGGCATCTCCTTTGTCATACACACGGCTGGGGCTGGGTACGCTGTTAGAGGTGCAGTTGTGCATGAGCAGCCTTGATTTGTTTCACAAACTGAGTACTTGATTTTTCATGTTCTTTGTCCATGATATTTGTTTGGAAAACAAATATAGAAAAGGACCTAATTTTATAGTTTCTCTTTGCATTTAGAAGTCTGATCATGTAATGAATTTGGAGCTTCCTAATTTGAATCTCCAAAAGCATTTTAGCACATACCTAATCTGACCTGTTGTGTGCTCTAGGAGTTTTCCTGCAGTCAAACACAAGGCTAAGTGCTTTGGTGAGTCAGAGCCACAGCAATTTAAACTGGACCCATCATGAAAGGAAGAGTGTGTTAACCATACTTAGTGCCCTGCAGAGTTTTAGGATTTCTGTGTGTTGGATAAATGTCAACATCCTCTCCAATGACAAAGTCCTATCTTTTTGACTAAATCTTTTTGTTTCAATGCTCTTCAGCATTCCAGCATGAACAATGGTCCAAGCCAATGAAGCCAATGGAAAGAGCATGTTCAACTAAATGCATATTTCGTCAGGTTCTTAAAATCCATTTTTACCTATTATTTATTATTACTGTTTATTATTATGGTATAAAGTAGATGGCTACATAAATACATATCCTGTCTAATTAGGCTGCTCTGCCTGAAATCATCATTCATTTACCAGATAATGCATTTTCATGCAAGTGGCACAATAGTATTGATTAATCACAGTAACTCTTGACAGTGTTTTTAGAACACCTGACCATGCACAGTACTTTGAAAGCATCTGCAATTTTTTTTTGTCTCCTTGTGCCAGCTAATTAAATTTGCCCCAAGTTTTCAGAAGTACATAAAGTAGTTTTCTTCCAGGATCAAGATTTCCTGCTTTCTAACACTTCTGTTTTCCTTAAGACCAGGAATCTTTGTGCCAAAGCACACATTTGTGCTTGTCACATTCTCTCTAAGCAAGCCAGGTTCCCAGCCTCCTCAGCTTTATCATTACAAAAGGAGATACAAAAAGTGGACAGAAAAGAATATTCAATCCAAGTTTGTTATGTTGTGAAAAGTTATCAATAATTCAAGACAAATGGTTGGTTGACTTAAGCAGAAAATTTTGGTTAAGTATCAGGTCCTAGAAGGATTTTTTTTTTCATGACACAATTGAGCCATCTTTTTGAATTGTCAAATTGTCTGTCAAAAGTGGGCTAAACTCAAAAGCAAAATTATATGTATTAGTTGAGACAGTGACAGTGCTGAAATGTATTAAACTTGTTCAAGTACAAGCAAACCCATGTTACTGTGGTACAGAAGTTAAGCACTCAGGAACATATTTTATTTGAAAGTAAAATGTAAATAAGGTGGAGAATTTCAGTTTTGTAACCACTTGCTGTTAAAAACTTAAACCTAAACTTTGTGTCCTATAAAATCTTATTAGATCATGTGCTCTTATGTAGTCTGTTACCTCACAGTAATTAAAGATCAGCTGAAGCAACTTTGTGACAGCACAGCAATGCTTACTGAAGATGGTCAATGCTGAGCAGTTTTTCTCTCTCTAATCCCCCACTATTGTCTGTAATTCTACTGGTTTAGATTATTTGCTTTCATTCTTCACCTGCCAAATAACAGGGAAAAAACATAAACCCCACTTTCTCTAAAATACCTTCTAGCTGTCACATCAGAAGATGCCTTTAACCCGGTGTCCTGTGCATGAATGGATTGTGGATCTGGGTATCAGTGAGACAAAGTTGTTTAGGGAAATCATGTCAAAAAAAAGCAGTGAAGCTTGTTTGAGAAACCCATTTTAAATTAAATGGGCAATCAATGTACCTAATGCAGTTCAGCTTTCCTTAGCATCCCCAGTCCAGTCCCTGATACCTCTCCAACCTACAACTAGTATAAGTTTACTTCACAGTCCTGAAACTTTAACATTTTAATGAGGAAATGTTTTGTCCCATAGAAGCTAAACTCTACCAGAAATGCCTAGGTAAGAGCCAAATACTGAAATTTTTTATGTACACAGTAATCCTTTTTCATACAATACTGCCATACAGCTAAGAAATTGATTTCTTTCAGAAGAAAACAAGAGAGCAGCACCCATTAGTTCTTAGTTAAATATTAGATGAAATTACTTAAATGCAAAATTTATGGCATTCATTCAGTACAGGATTCAGAATAGTTTTTTAACTGCTTTGTTACTTTTTCCAATCCATGAACAATTTACATGGTGAGGGATTATCTACCACTTATTTAGGCATTTATTCCTGCTTCTATTCAAGTGAATGGTAAAATTTTGATGGGTTTGAACAATGAAGAATCAAGGCTGATATGAAGATTCCCATCAATCCCCATAGTCTTTGCAGCAGGATCCCACATGAGTGTAAACTTGAAGCAGCTCAGTGGAGTTATTCTAAATAACCCAAAACAAGTCTGTTACTGTAACTTGAGCCTGTTTTATGAAGTGGCAGGAAATGAAGACACTGTTGATGGGCAGAACTCAGGAAATTGATTAAACCCCTCAAAATCTCTCTTTTGAGATCCATCTCCACAAGCAGCGGATGAATGCTACAAGTGATGATGAAATGCCAGTGAGCAGGGCCAGCCCACATCAACTGTTTCATGACTGCTTGCCAGACAAACAGATTGGTTGTCAGAGCAGCAGGAGAAATAACTTGGACTGCCAATAACCAGAAGTTGAAAATCTGGCAAGGTCAGTCTCTCCCTCTGATCCCAATGCTCAGATACTGACTTCTGATCCCCCCTGACAATGTGATAAAATTCATATAAACTAAAACTGCTTTAAAAGTAGTTAGATAGGTAGCAGCTAGCCATTAAAATATTTGTGTGAAGATATCCTGAGCTCTGCCAAACAGGATGCACATTGCTGTGTAAAAACCATCCAGACAGGACGGATGGTTTTAAGCATTAAAGCTTATGATGCTGTCATCTCCACATAGTCACAAAAGATACTTTTATGAGACTTCCACATCCAGCTCAGCATATCCCCAGTTCCAACTAGACTGTGCCTTCCAGTAATGCTCTAAGTCCAGTCTCAGCTATCCAATAACATTTATCTTTCATTTGAACACTTTTTATCCATTTATGTCAATATAAAGAAAGCCCATTTGTCCTTACCATTTCATAGGTAGGGACAAAATTATTTACTCAAAACACTCCAGTGGCAGAGCCAGCAGTAAATGCAGTTTCCTGATTCAGTGCCCTTTTGGTGAACCACACTGTGCTAGTCTAACATTCCCTTATATCTACAATCTCATACAGTAGATTGGTTATCAACCCCTATTATCTTTAACAACATGTACTGTAGTGTTTGGCTCTTCTAAGAAATGAGAGACTAGCAAATATTAGGTATAATTTTCTGATTTTGATTACCATTGCCCTAAATGGATAGTATCATAATTACCACCTCCCCATCCCTCTGTTCCTACTCAATCAAGTATTTTGAAACCATTTGCTAAATAAAACTTCACTCTACCAAGGGGTCTGGAGAGATTTTGACCTATACAGTGCTACTGTTCTTTCGTTGTTGTTGTTTAAAATGGTCCCTTATTAAAATGGGAGCATCTACTTCAGTCCAGATTATCAGTATGGGTTCTGTGTTCCTTTTACCTGCACTCCAGGTATCTCTTCTCTGTATTTACAGAAAACTGTAAACAGTTGTCACTGGGACAGCTGAATGCAGACCTTCTGTCCATACAACAAGTGGATTTGTTCATCCTTTACTTGAGCTGGTACCACTTATCCTCCCACTGTCACCTTCTACCACAGCACAGGGGGTACTAATGTTCTATAGGAACAGGTTCTGACTAAGCCCTCAGGCCTCCAGTTTTTCCTAGGGGACAAAGAATAGAACACTCAGGTCTGTGGTTAATAGAAGGTGAGCAAAATGCTTCCCAGGTCAGCTTGAAATCAGATGTATTGAGGAATATTTTCTTTGAATGTGTTCTCACAAAATATTCAGAATGTTTTCAGTGCTTCCTTACATAATGATGGCAGTGTGCAAGGAGCTTCCTTGGCAAACACAGAATAGAAATCTTTGGTTTGGGAAGCTGACAGATCTTAAACCTTAGAGATGACTATCATTTTACCCTGGCAGCTTGTAGTTCTAGGCTGCCACATTTGGCATGCTTTCTCATCAGCATTATGCTCTGGTAGACAAAATACGTAACATTTTTTAGTCAGGCTGCTATGATGAAAAGCCTTTTCTACACAGTGATTCTGGCTGATCTCCTCTTGCCTGGGGTAATCCTAACAAATGAAGTGCTGCAGTCAGGAGTGAATGTCAGTATACACATGTTCAGAAAGGGCAAGTTTATTGCTAAAGATAACATGGAAGTAGCACAGTGAAGTCAGTATCTAAGTGTGGTGATGCCCCCAGTATGGACTCCTGTAACTGCAGGCTCAGACACACAGAGCCTGCTAGAACTTTCTATTAATTTGTTTTCATCTGGTTTTGTAGCCAGTTGGCCCATGAGAACATGTGTACAGCCACAGATAGGTATAAGATCTGTTTTTCCTATGATTCTGATGGCGTGGAGGATTGTGGAGTTCAGGAGATCCCAGGAGAACCATCACAAAGGGGTGAAGGTTGTTTGACCTGAGCATCTTTGATCTTCTGGACAAGAGGCTAGTTTGAACTGGAAACAGAGGTATAGGTGACTGTAAAAGGCAGTAGAAGAGTGAGAAAAAAATCTGCTGTTTGGGATCAGTGCACCTGGATTTGCCATGGTGCTATGTAAACAACTAGAGAAATCCAGACTTCCACTGTATAAATGAAGATAGCTTTTCCTGGGAAATCTGGCCTGGCCTTCCATAGGCATGGAATGCCTTCAAGCAGCAATAGGAAGATGATAGAAAAGTCCAGTGAATAAAAAATTTAGATAGATACCTAGCACCCCAAGAATTTCTGTGATTGCACATGGGACATCAGAGGATCTAGGCAAGCTTCAAAACTGGGAAGCCATGGGACAGTTTATAAATTGCCCTTTTGTCCTCCCAAGTGGCACCACGTCCTCTGTCCCTACTCTGCTGTTTACTGATGGCACTTCCACACAGTGTCCACAGAAGCCGGTTGCCCAAGAGGAAGACTCTCACAGAAGTGAGTCCTCAAGGCCATACTGAGATAAACTGAATGCTTCACTGTGATTCTGTGAAATTTTCCAGCAGGTATTCAGAAAAATATTTCACTGCCCTAAAGGCAGGTTCTTAATTTACTTCCTGCCCTGCACGGTATCTCACTCTTGCTTGTGTTTTTCTCTTTATTTTGAGAGTAGGGGACTGGGTTTTTATGGTGGCCATGTTAATCGTATCCCTGGTGGTCACAAAGGAGTTTAATAAAAGGGGTGGGTGGCTGGGTTAATTATTTTTTCCATCTGTCTTAGGAGAAGAGTGTTTTAAATAAATACAGCTCTGTTGGAGCAGAGGGGTTGCAAGGGTAACGTTTTTGTTTCCCTTCCTTTGTCACCCCACCACCCTCCTTCCCACCCCCCACTTTATTTCCTGCTGTGGAGACAAGTGACTTAATAAACTATTATTTATTTGTTAAAGATGTCTCTTTGCAGCACTAGCTTTCCTGCTGGGGAGATGAGTGTCTATAAAATATTTCCAAAGGTGTACCTCCTTTAAAGATTTAGTGGGTTTCCCAATAGCACACTCCAAGTTCTGCTGCTGTAAAAGTTGCTGGCTGTTTATTTTTCAACATGTTTAAGAGCCCAAGTGATGGAACAAGAAGAAAGTTTTGTTCTTCCACAATTTTTTTAATCTGCTTCTACTTTGAGTCTCAGTTCTGTACAGCAGGAGCAAACTGCCAAGCCACCACTGAGCCCTATTTTGTTTAACAAGGCTCTGGTTTAGCTCAACTTTATACCATGCAGATTTACTAAGCAGGATTGAGACCTTCATTTTAAACAACTTTGTGAACAGTTGCTGAGCAGGGAGGCTTGAAGTTAAACTCTGGGCTGGAAGGCTCTGGGCCACAGATCTCAGTATCACAGTGGCACTCAGTTTCTTTATTGTTTCAAGACAAGTTATATTTTTACTATACCAGCATCTATGGAGGAGACTAAATACAATACATTCCTGCTGGGAGAAAAGTCAGCATGGACTTTTTTTTCACCACTGACACATCGATTCATTTTTTAAAAACGGAGTTTAATTTCTAGTTTTTGCTCAAAAATCCAGTCTCTTGTGCTTAGTGCTCTGTCCAGCACCTTTCTGCTTTCCTCATAGAAATCAGTAGAATATACTACATAAATATTGCATCCTAAGAGTACATATCTTCACAAATGGTGTACAGTTTCTCCTACAATTCTATAGAATTAGGAATTACTACTGTAGGGATCATGCAATGTGTGTAACACATACAGCATTACAGTCTGGTGGCCCAGACAAGCTTAACCTGCCAACTTCAGGAGCCATGATTCTGTACAATATCACATCATTTGCTTTTTATAGCCTCCCTGTATTGCATCATCCCAAAGCTACAGGTGAAACCCCACATTTGGGTCCAATTTTTCCTTGGGAGAAACCCTCAAAACTGATAGATTTGAGGTATGAGGATGCCAACCAACCCAGTGTCTCTTTTGAGTGAAAATTCCTTCCGATGTGTGGTTTTGGTCCAAGTTCTGGTTGTTTAGTGCTGGTGTTAGACCTGGCACAAATTTTAAGCCTGAAGCTTGGCATATTTAGGAGCTACCTGAAGCAGGAGAGTACTCACAAACCTTCCAAAAGTAAGGAGCTCAGTGTGGTTCTCTGCTTCCCCCAGGTGGAGGTATCTGTGCTGGCATGGTTCTGAGATGGGCACAGCCTCTGCTGAGAGCTTTCCTCAGAAGAGGGGAGAATAAATCACTAGGGGATCCCTGAGACAAACTAGGTGGGAGGAGGAGGCTGCTGAACAGAAGCCTACTGGAGACATGAAGAAGGAGGAATTCCCAGCTTGGGAAGTGGATAGAACTGAGATGCCCAAGGTATGACTGCTCACTCTCTGTCCACTGTTCTGGGTGAGTTGTATGTGAGTTTCTGCCTGACATCTTCATTGAGCAAAAATACCATCTTGCCATCATAGGATGAGCTCAGCATTCTCTGTTTGTGCATTACTGCTGAAGATGTTCCAAGAATATTTGTGTTCACCACCTAGATGAACTAAGAAGGAGAGAGCTATGCAGGGAGAAGATAGGGGGAGCACTAAGAAGATTTGAGAGAAGAGTTGAAACATCATTAGAAAGAGCAGGCACTGACTTGAGTTCTCTTAAGCCTGGCCTTACATTGTTTGAGATAACACATAGGACTCCTGCATCATCTCGCATTGTAAGACAGGCCTACTGGATTGCCTTGAGCCACAGGTCCACACCAGGCAGGTCACTCTGAATGTAGCTCCTTGGGACATTAATTCCTTCCAGTTTGTGAAAAGTTGCAGAGAGGTTGCTTCTCCACTAGGTACAAGGAGAAGGAAGGAGCCTGCAGAGGGAGTAGAAGACAGTTCAGGAGTGTAACTACTGAAAAGATGCAGTGGAATCTGCTAGGGGAGTGCAGGGCTCACTTCCTCTGTGTAGATGACCTTGTGTTGAACAGAAAGAATGCAGGAAAAGTAGAGAAGGCTTGGAAAATGGTTCTTTTTTGACAACTCGATTGTCTAATCTCAGGAGGGCCCTGAAGAGAGATGAACCAGTGCATGATAAGAAACTAAGAGAGTGGGTGTTGGAAGCAGACTGTTAGCCAGCAACAACTGACAGCTGTATAAAATTCTGGAGACAGATAATTGCAATCAGGATTCAGTTATGTGAATGCAAACCAGAGCACAGATAACTGAATGGAAAAGAAATATTTCATTCCTGTATAAGACTGAAAAAAAGCTAGGAAAAATAGGTGAAGAGACGTCCTATGTACCATGAGTGAAATGATTATATTATTTGAAACTTCTGAAGTTCAGGCATTATTCAACACCCTAACTATGTATACATCTGCTCAGAATGGCCTCAACTGCAAGGGCCACTTAGAGTTTGTGGTTTTACCCTTGTTCCAGATTTGGGGTTTTTTGCTTAAGCAAAACACCAGTGTGAAATTGGAGAATTCTGAAACATCCCTGGATTTAAAGCAGTGGAATCTGAAGCCAGGACCTTCCCTTAGCTTTGGCATTACCTCTCTCATTTTGTCCTCATTGATTTCAACAGTATTGCATGTGTAATAAAGTAAACACGTCAAGATTTGGCCCATAGCAGGAGTCATAAATTCTTTGTTTTTGAAGGCCTGATCCTTCATCCACTGATGTTAATAGAGGAATTCTTATTTGACATCATTTGGGAGGAACAGATCCCAAGGCGTTTGTTCTCAGGCATATCAAAGCAACTATTTTGTATTGAAAGTAAATTAAAATGCAATATTCCTACATTTGCCAGGAGTGTAAATCTGAGCACCACAAATCAAATTAATTGTATATCTATGTCCAATATTTCAAATGAAATCTGTGACAGTCAGACAAGTTGTTCGATAACTGATCTTTTAAAAACATCAGAGCAAGATTATTCAAAGGATTACTTCAAACCACTATTTAGTGGCTGAAGCACGAAACAATCTCAATTTAAAGTTTAAGTTTAGCAATTTAATTTGAAGTTTCTCTGTATTTTCTCAAGGATGTTTGAGGACAGAATGTCACCTGAATGAGCTACTCCCTACACTAACCAGAAGATGACTGGATAGTTTACATCTGTGTACTTATTGAAAGGAAGGCTGAAGAATCATTTTTGTTGGTGAGTCTTGCAGCAATGTTATTATGTGGGAAAACAAGTTCTTAAAGAGAAAAAGAGGAAAAAAAAATTCTAAATGGTCTCTGATCATATCCAGCTTCAGAACAATGTGAGGATGTCCAGGATAATTCTTGATTAATCATTTTTAAATCATTCCCCATTTAGTTTAGCAACGCACCTCCCTACCTCACTTTTGTTCATTTTTTTACAGAATATTTCTGACACTATAAATTCACTATGTAGGGTTACATCCTTACTTTAGGAAGGAATAATTCCTTTGCTTGTCTTGCTAATACTTGGTTGTTTTATGTGATTTATGTGTTTTATTTGTTGTGGAAGTCTTAGTGTATTTGTGTGTATACACATACTACCTATATATAAATATATGTATATAAGTAAATTAGTTTCTTTTCTGTTTTTCTGTAAAGTTTCTTTCTAGGGAAGGCTACTCTTTCTAGGTTTTTATAAGCTGATGGAACAGGCTTGTCAAATAGTCTTTATGAGAGAAGAAACAGGAAGATGGCTTGGTTTGCAGACAGAGGGTTATTGGGCAATTATGTTTTTTATAGAGCTGTTGTAGGACAAATCACGGGCCTGCTTTTGCCTTTGATGCTACGAGGCAGACGGCCCAATAAAGATCAGAACAAGGGAGGGCAAAGGGGGTCAGGGACAGAGCCTTCCCTTGGGGTCCCGCTTCTGCCGCTCGCCTCAGAAACCAGACACCCCTTCCAGATGCACCATAGCTCCACTGTGACCCTCCTGATGGGCTATGCTGGGAAACTGGGAGTGCTCCAGGAAGTGTTCACCCTGCACAACCAGCTCCAGGGATACATGGATGCTGGGGAGAAAGCTGCCCTCTGTGGTGTCCTGGCACAACCACAGAGATTGTTTGCTCCCATGATTATAAAAAACCAACATGCAAGAAACTTTGTGTGGAAAAAACAGCGTAGCTTATTCAAGGTTATATAAGTGGCAAGACTCTCACTGCATTTGTCCCTTTCTTTATGTCTATTTCCTTTTGTACTTCTGAACTCAATTTTCAGCCACTCTCTAACTTCTCACAATTAGGAAGAATTCTCCTTGGGGTGAGTTGTCCTATTGATTTTTATTTTGATTCACCTTCATCGGTTGCAGTTGGGCCTGTAAGAGAATCTTGGCTTACATAAACTACAAGTTATTTGTCTATGCCAATTCTTTTATATATAAACAGTTTTCAGTAGAAAGGAGTGTTTATTTTGATAATGGAGAGTCATCATATGCCCATGTAGGGGACACTGGGGAAATCTCATCTCTGGAGTGTTCCCAATCTCCAAACATTTCTGCTGCCATTTAGAGATATTTCAGTTGGGCAGTTCATTCCAAATACATAATAGATAAATAAATTTGGAAAAAAAAAAAGTGGTTGCACATTTTACATCATCTTTCCTCATTATTCAAAGCAGCACATTATATGAACCTGAGCTATTTCTGTTCTGCTTTATTTTCCTTTGAGATACTTTGATGGCATTAGTTAGGTAAAGACCATATCCACATAAATGCTGTGACTAGTGTACTAGAGGGACCTTTGGGAAAACCCTGCTCAGCTCTCAGGGAGTTGGTGACTGGGATAAGTGTCAGAGTCCAGAACTGCATGGAAAGGAGCCCTGTACCTCCAATGCTTGACTGGCCAAAGCTATAAAATAAATACATACACAACAACACAGGTCCACCTAGGAAAACCTGGGGCAAGAGATCTGTTAGAACCAAATTGTTTCATAGGGTTAAAATTGTGGCTCAGTTACTTAAGACAGTTCCTGCACTGACACCTGGCACAGGCTTCCAAATTATCTATTTTGATCGCCTTCACCACTTTTTTCCTCACCAGGAAAGTGTGTTGTGTCATGGATATTGGAGAGACCAGAAAGAGGGGACTAAGGGTGCTAGAATCACAGAAGTAGATTCAGTGTGCATTATGTCATGGAAGATGGAAGTATTCCGCGTGCACGTATCAGATTTTGACCCCTAACTTTCCCTGCAAAAAGTATTGACCCCCCTGCATCCTCAGGCTATCACAAAATTAGCTGTTTGCAATGAACTGAACTTAGGAAAAGGTAGGATTTATTAAATACAAAATGGACTGACAGAGTGGAAGCTCTCTCCCTTCCAGCATGCCACTGATCTACTTGAATACCAATGGGAAAGGGGAAAAAATGTATTGTTTAATGAAACTCACCAGTGTTTGCTTTTTATTTGCTAAATGCTTGACCAGTTACAGAGAAAGTAGAGCATTGTCAAATTCCTATTGAAGTACCAGCGAGATTAGCTAGGGAATACCTAAGAGAGATAAAGATGGATCAGTTCTGCCTGCTACACTTCCTTTTACTGTGACTAGTTTTCCTGTTTGATAAACCTGTAAGCTTTCCCCTTCCTCCACTACCAGTCACAGTTACACTTTTCCAAAGACATCTGCTCCTTGTTTTTTGAGGAGTTCTTCAAATGATTGTTGGTCTGTGGCTGTTTTCAAGTGTCTGCTATAAAACCACAACATGACTAGTTGATGTTCATTGTTGTTATTCACAACTCAGCATCAAAAATTAAGTCTCATTCTGCACTCTGACAGAGAGAGAGCTCTGAAACACAGCGCTGGAATTGCCACCAGCTTCAGAGCCCTATATCAGGACTTTCTGCAGGATATACAGGATTCTAATTTCCATGTTTATAAGAAACCTAACTACTTTGAAATGTAAGACTTTATGGACAACTAATTAACATGTAGTGTATAAGAAAATAAAAGTTTAGGGCTCAGAAGGACCTCCTTAACATGAACATTAGAAGTCTAAAAGTCTAGAAGATGGCTCGGTACTGGGCTTACATCTTTCCCTCCTAGAGCTGAGGAATCCATATGTGTCCATTGGCTGAGCAGCTGGTCCCTGACCATCAGGAGAATTCCAAGAACAGTCCCTTAGGCTTCCTCCAGTGGAGTCACGGGCAAGAACCAGGCAGAGGCACCAAGCTCTGTGCCTGAGACATCTTGAAGACTTAAATAACTGCACATTCCCTGCCCTCCTCTCTGCCTCTGCCCCCCAGTCATATTTCACCTACCTTGGGAAATCTGCAAAATTTCACCTGTGACAGCTCTGCTGACAAACAGGGGAGATCAGAGCTTTCATCTGGGTGATGAACTGCCAGGCTGTCAGAAGAGCAGAGTATCTGTGCCGTGGTGAGACAGGTCAGGGCTGCCGCAGGGGCTCTGCATCCTGACCTTGGCAAGGCTCAGGGAGGACTGGGCTGGAGCTGCTCCTGCCTCTGCAGGACAGTTGTGGCATGTGTTCCCTTACAAGGACACAGAGACAAACCAGAGACATCCCTGAGCACACACATGGCTTCGGGAATGGTCTAGGATTACACTCCATTTCTCAAATGAGGGCCTCCCACACTGGGGAATTAGTTGGCAGAGAGGTTATAGAAACTGATAGTGAGGTAATTATATGTAAAATTAGGTATTTTCATTTGAATATCTGACTGTGAAGCCATAGCATTATATTTCCCCAGCTGTTATACAGCACTATTTAATCCACCTGAATTTTGGTACATTTATAAAGCACCAAGAGTAGCAACTTGTTTTTCTGCATGACACCATATACAGAAGAGGACTGTGTGAGTATTTAAGGAATTTCTCAATATGTCCTCTTCCAGCTTCACTGGATCTGGTTTTTGAAAAGAGAAGGATCTTGTCTGGACATTTTGCTATCTACTCACATACATGTGATCTGGGTTGGGAAAACTCTGCATGGTTGTAACTTCCTAGATCAGCCCAGAAAATTGGAACAGGAAAAGAATTTAGAAACCCCAGTTTCATGCCCTCTTTCTGTTTGAAGTAAGCTGAACCCACGTCTAATTCTCTGACTGGCCTGAACAATGTACTTAAATCTTCCTTGTGCCTAGGCTAAATATTTTATTTTTAAAAATGGAATAGAACTAATCCTGAGCATCAAGAATATCTCTATGTTCTCAAATATCCATCAGCCTTGTGTCAGTGCTTTAAGGAACATGCAAGATCCAGGGTTCAGTCAAAAATCAAATGAGGGCTTTTAAGCCAGCTTGTTAGTTCCAAGGATGAAGACTTTGTCAAGCTCTCAACTTTGTTTTAACCCCTCCTTACAGATGAAGTCTTCTGTCATCTCAACATGAATTTCTGTCAACATGTGGGGAATTTTGCTGAGAAATTTTCCAATCTTAACACATTACAGATGCATTTTTCTGCAAACATCTTGACTGCAGGGTGGCAGTTTCAAAGCAGAGACAAGAAGGTAGGAGAGGTGGGTCTCACTGCAGTGAAAGCCTGTTATGAGAACATTAGTCACCTAATCCCTAATTCCTGGGGGGACTGGGTTGGTACAAGATCCCTTAATACTTGCCTTGTTTCTTACAAGCTTTCCATTTGCATCTACTAATGACCATTGTAACAGACAGGATGCTAGGATAGATTTAGCTGTGATTTAACCCAATCTGACTCCTCTTGTGTGATTTGATAGTGTCTCCAAGACACTGTCTCTCCAGTGAGAAGATTTCCAAGGTTTACTCAATTTGAGTAGTCCCCATCAGTGGAGTTAGGGAGCTGTGGTGCCTCTAAGTGCTTGACAGAAGGACAGTGACTTTGTTCATCTGAAGTGGGACTGAGAGGCCTCTCGAGGCAAGTGCCTTAGTGAAGAGCAAGTGCTATAATTGTTCTTTCCCTTCTTGCTCCCTAAATTTAAGACACTGAACTGTTAAGATCAGTTGCCTGAGGTGAGAATGTTTCTTGGTGCTATAACAGGATTCTCTTCTCCTGGGGAAAGTACCGTGTCAGACTAGTTAGTACCTCCTTGCTGCTGGCAATTTATTTCTAATGGCAGGAGCCGGAATTCCCCTTTTTCCACAGGAGACAAGGAAGACATGAGGCTCTGGCTGTTTGTTGGCTTTTCTTGCCTTTTCAAAATACTATTTAAAACTTTCTAGATGTAGTTTTGCTCATTCATAGCACAGCGTAGTGCTTCTACACCTATGTATGTTTTCTCCCCCAACTATACCAAGAAAGTTCCCTAGTGAATTGCAATTAGAGTGTGAATGCCAGGTTAGCTGGACCAGTAGTAAAATAATAATAAAAAAAAAAGGATGCAGCAAGCTGTTGACTGCAGAGAGAATCTATGACCAGTAGAAGGTAAATAGAGAGGGGAGGAAACCTCAGCATTGCTGATTTGTGTCTGTAGGTATCACAGAATAGACTCACTGAACTCTTAACTGCTTAAAATTTTAGAAATAGACTCTTCAATGTGTTTTGAACCTCTCTGCTGCTCTGTTGGCATATAATACCCTTGCAGGACTGGCAGTGAGGGCTCAGGGGCAGATTACTGCATGGGGAGTTCTCTCTCATCATCCAGTCTTGTATGGAGCTCTCTGAAACTTAAGAAGCTTAATGGTAACACAAGAGGAACACTGGAAAATAGTAATACAAGTGTTTGGATGGTTCTACACTAATGCTGTGGAGCAGTCCCTGGAAAGATGGTATAGTTAAAATGGAATAATGTGCAGGTCAATGTCAAGGGCAAAGTGTAGTCTTCTACATCTGTCCTTGCATTGGCAAAGGAACAAGAAAATCTGCTGAACATTAATTAAACCTTTGTTTTTTTATTTTCTTTTCCAGTCACCTCTTGAATTTAGATCTTTCAGATTTCAAATATGTCCCAGAAGTACTGCAGAATAGTGAAATATCATACTTACAGTGTTTGAGGAATCAAGAGGAAAATGCTTAAACTCTTCAATTATCTGTTTTCCCTCTAATCTCCCTCCTTTGTCAATGTAAATTAAAACATATTAAATTCCCTCTTGTTGTGGGGACAAAACTAAGCGCACAAGGGGAAGAGTGGGAAGGGAAAAGGAAGGGAAAGAACATGATATTCGTGCACTACAAAGTAAACAGGTCCAAAACAGTCTTAAGTTTTACAGGAAATGCACAGCATGCCAAGTCACACATCCCCTGCCACCTGCCTGCCCAGAGCACAAAGGGGAGTCTTTGGACACACTCAATTTCATATTGGGTTGTGTCACTAGACCCAGGAACTGATGGGAAGAAGACAGGTTAAAGAACCTTATTCTTAAGGCAGCCCTCTTTATTCCCAACTAAAAGCATCAGAGAGGGGCTTTCCTCTCCACTTTGTAGAAAGAGCAGAAATCCCATTTCACCCTCCTGTTCAGAACTGCCTGCCTGTACCTGCTCCTCCTGCCTCTGCTGGTCTGCTGTGTGTGTTTGGAATGAAAGATTTTCCCTGCAAGCCCTGAACCTCTTCCCTGGCCTGTCAGGCTCTTATCAGCACAGGTTCCTCAGTGGGCCACTATGATTTACTGTCCAAATAATGCTGTTCTTTGTCAGAGATTGTGATTGAAAAGCCTTACTTTGCAGCTAATAAGCAACTCTTCCCTTTCCCTCATGTTTTTTTACCTTTCTTCAAATATTGTTTTACGAGCCCATTGCTTGCTATCTGCCTGACACAGAAGCTGTGCCTCAGGGCATCATTTTCTCACCTCTAAGCCAGAGGGTTGTTGCTTTGATGCTGGGTTTGAAGAGCTTGGAACAGCTCCATGAAGGGTATCTACCCTGTCTCCCCAGGGCAATCTGCTCAGGTGAGGAAAGTTGCCTTCATGGTTCATACTGGCATTCTGCACATTGCTGTTTTGTTTTGTTTTTCCCTGATACAAAAGTAAAACGTTTTATAAAGGGAGAGGGCTTGACATTTATCAGATGTTTGAAAATGGCAACATGAACAGGAATGGGAAAATGCCTGTTATTCACTGCAGGTTTCTAAGGCTAAACTTCCAATACTTGAGCACTTTGTTCTTAAGAGGTCAAAGCAGCAATCAGGGAAGGGGATTCTGGGCTGCAGTATGCTTCCAAAAAAATAGGAAAAGACAATTATCCTTTCACTAGCCCACAACTTTAGTTGCTACTTGTCAACTTTCTTCCCATATAAGAAAGGCGAGGTTTTCTTGTTGATATCAAGCAAACCAGACATTCTACGGCTTCATTTTCATTAGAACTTCCTATTAATCATACTATTTTCCAGAAAGATCCCATTTCTATTTATGCCTAGAAATTCACATACTGAAACTATGCCCATAACCTTTAAACTAAGTCCTGTCCTGAGATGCCTTCAACCATGCAGGAAGATTTGATAGCATGGACACTGCAAATGCTTTTTATCTTTAATTCAAGCACAAATACAACAAGACACACTCAGTTGAGATGATATTTCAAGCACAAGGCAATAGAGATGTCCAGACTACTCACAATTCCACTCAGAATTGATTTTTTTCTTTTTTTCTTCTTACTTTACATAGAGGCATGCAAGTGTATATTTCACTATTTATCTTCATACTGTAGAAATGTGTATTTTACCTTATCATTTTTCTCAAATGCATGTTATTATCTCGGTGTACACCTGAATGGTGACTTGACAGCCTGTCATTTTCACATGTTAGAACACATTTTAAAGTGTCTATCAAAGGAGCCTGTTCTTAGCACCAGCTCTGTCACCCTTCAGCAGGACTGCTTATTAATCATCATTCACATAAAAAGCTGTTTCATTTGTGCAACAAACATGAGAAAAATAAAAGGGCAAAAAGGTAAAGATGCATAGATTCTTT
This sequence comes from Agelaius phoeniceus, assembly GCF_051311805.1. NCBI lineage: Eukaryota > Metazoa > Chordata > Aves > Passeriformes > Icteridae > Agelaius > Agelaius phoeniceus. The sequence goes on along the minus strand of NC_135282.1, from coordinate 9,075,837 downwards.
GAGATTTAGTGAAGTGCAGTTGAAGCTTTCGTGCCACCTCAAGATATCTTGTCAGATTCCATGCATTTTAAAAAGAATTCCAGAGCAATAAACAATAAGAGCTCCCAAGTTAATGCAGCACTGCAGGTAGTGACGTAGATCAGCAGGGTTTCTAAACATGCTGCAGCAGTCTTTGCAAGTACAGAGGTGCTAAATCTGACAACCCCTCCAAATTCCAGCTGTAATTGTTTTCTCTCCATTAATGTCTCATTGCATTTTCAATGGAGACATCATTCCTTTCTTTGTCCTGAGCTCATGTGTAACATTCCTCCATCACATTAAACTGCTGCCAATTTCTGCCCTGAAGGGGGCTGCAATTAAGTGGAGGATTAATGCTACTCCTTCTTTGACCCAAAACAAGCTTGAGTCCTTGCTGAAGCAGAAACTTGCTCCAACTATTCTATTGGATTTGTTGTTTCTTGAAAGAAAAAGCAAACGTGGACTTCACACCTGGCTCGGAGTGTGCTGATAGGAGAAAGTCAAGCGTAGCTGTGAGTACTCTTTGCTGTTTGACTGGAGGCACAGAGCCTTCCTATGGTCCAAAATGGGCAAATTACTGATACAGTGTCAAACTTGACAAAACAGATCAGATTAATGCCTTGCCATTTAGTTTCTTCTTCAAAGGGGTACTAAAATAGTATCTAGTCCAAGAAGAGCTCCTTCTTATTCTATTCATGTAGCTGTTAAGTTGAATTAAGAGCTTTTGGTGGTGGTGGAGTTTTGTTCCTTCAAGTCAGGTTTGAATTTGGTTTGTGTATGCCAAGCATTTGTGTGATCTACCTGGAAGTGCTCAGCATCAGTGATTTTGGTTGAGAGACAGTTCTGGTTTTGTGGCTCTCAGAGGTGGTATTTCTCACCCTTTTCTGAATCTGAGCAGCACTTGAGAACCAAGACTTTAATTAATGATGGCATTTCAGGCAGCTGCTGGTGGCTGCCCTCTTAAAGCAGAGTACATCTCGGGTCACACTGACAGCAGAGGGGGCAGGGGAAGAGAAAACGAGGAGACCCATGTGCACAGAATTGGAAACCTATCTTCTGCTTGATTGTGTTTTAGCAGTTAGAACAGAACTGTTTAGGACTGCTTTATTTTTTTTAGGTTCTTAATTGTTGAACAAGCAGTTCAGCATTTCAGTCTCCTCTGCAGTTTTCACGTTGCTTGTGTCAGAAGGGATGTCTCTCATCAGCCAAGTGCCCACTGGCACAGGCACTGAGAGTGTCCAAAATGCCAGCTGCAATTAAGCATTTCTGTTGTGAAGCCCACAGTTTGTGCATGGTGAGAACAACTTCCCTCCCTGAGCACGAACTGGAGCCTACCAACCTCAGCAGCAAGAAACCACACATCCTTTCTCAGGTACTCACAGGCACACAATACAGAGGCTCACGTGTAAATTGAGCAATATATGGCCATTCTGTGCATCCATCCACTGCTTACAGAGAGCAGAGGTAGAACCAACCTCAGTGCTGTCCTTAGATTTCTCCCTAAACTAATGGTCTGCTATGTGACTGCTTACTTGGCAGCCAGTCCTATTCAAATTCAGGGACAGATTTTTTTTTTTTAAATTTTAAACCCCCCTGTTACCCCTGAAGAACAAGTACAGTCAAGGAAATAGTGCATTTTTATCACTGAGTCACAGAGCTGACACAGGTTTTACTTTTGTCCATAACTATGTACACAGACAATATGTGATGGTGTGGTTTAGCCCCAGGCTTGGCCTATAAAGCTGAGCAGAGGGAGGCTGAGGCAGTTCCCCCTCCCATTTCAGTGTGAAGTCCTGCTCATCTGCGTTTAGCCTGGGTTTGCAGAGCTAGCAGTTCGAGTTGCCATCACTTCACTTGCAGAGACAGCACATTTGAGCTGAGGTCTATGGAATGCAATACAGAATAATACTCCCTTCTCACTGGGAAATGGCCCAAAAGGCTCTTGCTTGAATCCTCAGGGTTTATGTGGGACTCAGAGTTATCACCTCAGGTGGCTTGACCCACCTGGTTGTGACCTCCAGCTAACACAGTTCTTCATCCTACACAAACAGAGGGTTTTTCTCCTTGGTACAGAGCAAACAGTTTTAGATAGTGCAGATTTGCTTCCTTCAGGCTGAAGGAGACAGAAGGCTGGAGCAATAAAATCCATTATATATATAATTTTGTATCTCCTTATCATGAACTCCTAAGAAAGGGAACTAAGAGGATCACTACTGAGAAAAGCACTATAATTGTAGCTCCTGAGCAGCACATGGAGAAAATTGCCAAGGCAACCAATCATTCCACAGCAAGGGCAGAGGTAGTTGAGTTGAGGTTGTTACAAACCCCTGCTGTGCATAATCATATAGTAAGCAACATTTTTAAAAGGCTCTTGTAAAAAATAGGACAGAGTGGAAAGGAACGAGAGAAATTAATTTAGTCCTATTTTTCTGCTTGTTCACTGATTGAGGTATAAGAGCAAATTATATGTGTGTCCTGCACCTGAGGACACTGGGGACTGGCAGGGAACAGCTGCTTCCTTCAAAACAATGCAGAGTGTCTGACACATAGGGCACTGGGCTAGTTTTACCTGAAAAAAATATACTTTTGTTTCTAATGTATTTTTAAATATGAAATCTGAACAAAAGTGCTCTTCTGATACAGAAGATTAAGTCTTGGCTCTTTGTTACAAATTGTGTTCTTGGGGGATTGATTGAAGCCAACAAGATTTTGTGAATAGGATTTATTCCTGAAGTATGAGATTTTCAGATCAAATCTTTGAAAATTAAAAGGGTGTATCCACACCATCCTTCCACCATCAGCAAACTCTTCTGTAGCAGATCTTTTCCTGGATTCCTCCATCCCATTACTCCAAGCTATTTATCTGAGCTGCTAGAATTCAGCTGTATAGCAGTACAGTGATTCACATGGCTGGATCATCATCTGAAGCAGATAATTTTAATTCTTGTTCAAATTGACCTTTCCAGGCAGCTATATCAGTGGTTCAGCCTGTACTGCTGCCCCACAAACAGTTAACCAGCAGAACAAAGCCATGACCAAAGCTAGGTACCCCAAGTACAAACAGCTGCCAAAAAATTCTGTCGCAATACTTCAGTGAACAGCACTTGTCACTTTTCCAATTCTAGACACTGCTTTCCTCCAGTGACCTTCTACTTAAACAAGGAATAATTACTGCTTCACAAATGCCTGTTTCTATTAGGTTTGCTTCTTTTTTGTTTTGACCCATACTGGCTCCAGCTAAATAGTTTGCAGACCAGACTGGAAGCGTTCTAGACCCACTTGTGCAGATTTCAATTTCCACAAGTTGAACTGACCCCTAGTTTCTGTAGCTAGAGCTGTCTCCATCATACATGTGAGCATCAGAAGTGGGATTCACCTGGGATTGTCCCACAGTGATGCTCTTGTTGCATAGCTCAGCAGTAGCCATATAGCAGGGAACAAACCAAAAACATAACCTACGAAACAAAAACACCGCTAGCTGTCTTCATTTATATGACCTGAAACCAGACAAGTACAATTAGTACACTCTGAAAAACTGAGCATAAAACCTTTTGGAAGAACAGATGCCAGCTGAAAAGCTGAAGCACCACAGTAGCTTGTGCTGTTGTGTGAAATTTTGCCTTAGAAAAGTCACATGTAATAAATATGATACTGATCTTTGCCTTATTGGCAATTAGCAGGGGTGATTTTTATTCAGACTGGTATCTTGTGGCAGACTAACTATAGAGCTCTCCTGCAGTGTGGTCTGATTTAGTGATGGTACAGCTAAAAACCAAATAACACTTGCCCAGACCTTTCTTTTACTAAAATTAAACGCCAGCTCATTCCTAAACAAGTTTGAACTCTGTATGTTTGCCCTTCAGTTCCCTCCAAATGGAAACTGACATTCAAGGAACTGAAAATCAAATTCTTTAGTTAGCACAGGACCCTTGAAGAAAGTGGTTTTTCCATACACATGAGGTGACCAGAGAGGTGGATGACTCTCTTCTGTAATATTCTGAACCTATGGAAGGATATTTGCTTGTCCTGCCATTCAGGATTCACTTCAATATTGATGTTTCAAGCCTCCAACCCTTTAAGGGTCCTCAAAGTAATCTGCATATCTTTTTATTGACAGATTCAGCTCTTTCCCAACCTTCATTTTAGTAGATGAGTCCCAAATTCACTGTTTCACTCTTGCTTTTAAAATATTTTTCCTGTTTTATACATCACCTTCAGCCTGCAATACCATATCTTTCCATAAAGAATTTAGGTGTGGGGTTTGTTTGGTTTGCTGAGGAAGGATGCTTTTATGTTGAGGCAGACAACTGCAGTTGAGGGTATTTAGGTTGTGCCCACAGGGCTTCTCACAGAGTGAGCAGTGTGTAGCAAGTTATTACTTGACTTCTATGGCATTGCTAAAAAAGATAGGGATAATACTTCACTATTTCAAGGTGATACAAAACTAGCATACTGCTTGAAATCATGCTGAAACAGCCTCTTTTCCCTCAAATAGAAGGTGTAATGGAGGCAGCAGTTTGTTATTATGTATTTACCCAATCTCATCTAGATTTTACATGTTTTTGCCCTGTGGTTATGTCAAATAGGGAAGAATATGGGAAATATGATTATAGGCTGTGAAGTAAATTGCTCTTATTTGCTGTTTTGTCCATAAAAGCTTCTTGGGGGAGCTAGGAGCTCAAAGGTAATTTTAGCTATGTCAGAATGGGGTTTATGCACCAATGAAAGCATTATCCTCTTCCCTCTCCTCTTAGCAACCAGAAAGTGATTTGGGTTCCCCCTCTCCTGCTCCACCAGGTTAGGAAGGAGCCCATCTGGGGTGGCAGGGCTAACTGAGCTACTCAGAGCTGATTTGCTTATGAGCTGCACTTGCAAATTCATCTGTGGAAACACAAGCTCAGAGCTTGGCATGGCCCATCTTAGAGACACAATGGCCCTCCCTTCACTTAAAGCTGACCACAGCCAGGTTCCCTTCTGGTATCACTTTGAATTACTGTGTTTGACAGAAATTATATAAACAGTATTTGTACACAACAGCTCTGTGCCCACCTGGTCTTTTCTGCAGCCTTAGGAAAAGAATTGGACAGTATTACAGTCATCGAGCTGGTGCTGCTTGGGCTATTCTGGAGCTGAGCCATGGATCAGTGGGCTCCTTTCTGGCAGCCTCTTGCCACTCCTGCTTTAGTTACTATGCTTTGCTTTACTCCAATTTCCACACAAATTGTGCCTAAGTGTGCAGGAGAGGTCTTAAACAAAGATAGAGAAGTCTTGCCTGGTTTTTCTGGCTTTACAGTCCAAGTCCTACACGTGTGCTCCGGGAAGCCCAGTGGCTTGGACTGAGAGAGCAAGACTCTCCTGGAGGCCTGGTGTTACAACTTTGGCTTGGCTCAGAGAAGTCAGGAGCTTCTTGAGTGCTTGTCAGTGCTCCTCTTGAGGCTGAAAACAGCATTTCCAGTCCAGGGAGCAAAGAGCAAGAGACAAACCAAGGTGTTCTACACATCAACACAAGGCACTTTGTCCAGATAATTCCAGACAAAGAGCCTTATGTTCATGCCTGTGAAGTTTTGCCATTAAAAGAGAACCTCTTTCACTTCCCTTAGATTTGAAACAATGCAGGTGCAGCTCCAGGTCGTGAGGCCTGAGATGTGCAAACCTGGCTTTTTGATCAGTTCAAAGCTGTACATTCTGATGTCTCTCAGGTCAACCTTTATCTCCTGAAATATATTGTAGGAGCAAAAGAAGTTCTTAAACTCTGGGGAGAAACTGGTTCCTTTCCTGTGAGACTTTGCTCACTCTCCCATTCCCTATGAATGTCATTGTATCTGCTGTTTGCTGAGCAGGAAATGCATTATTAAAGCAGTTTCTCCTCCATAAACTGCTTTGCATCTGACTGTTCCATTGTAAATCCGTAGCCACAAAGTCAGGCCACCTTGGGATAACCCAACGTGAAATCTGACCTGATGAAAATGGTTCATGCCTCCCAGCCTGCATTGCAACCTGTGACAAGGGCTTTTATTATTTATTCAAAACCTGTTTAAATCCCCCTTTTTCTGAAACAACCATTTTAAAAATATTAAAACACCACAGCTAAGCTGGGAGATTAAACAAGTTTAAACCTTATCATCGCAGGTGGGATATTAGTCCAATAAAATGAGGAGGGATGGCAGGCTGCATGGTAACTGGAGCCCCTTCTACTCAGTAACTAATCACTGAGAAAGCATTTGGGGAAGGAGGGGGAGAGGGGATGAGGGACTGACACAAACAATGCATCCAGGCTCCTGGCAACCCTCTCTGTTTACCATGGTGATGCACAAAAGGAAGAATGCTGCACAGAGTAGCAGACCTGGATCTGTCCCCATAACACTTGCCCTAGATTCAAGTGCTCTGGGAGGCTGATAATGTGACCTTCAGATATTTTTTCTGATGGGTGATGCTGTAGCTGGACAACACTGTTCCAAAGCTGTCAAAAGGCTGCATAGTATTTGCCTACATTTCTTCTATTACACATTTTTCTTTTACATCTTTAGCTATCAATGCCTCTCTTCCACATTTCTGCTCTTGTACTGAGACTTTTTAAAGAAAGCCACAGTCTTTCTATGGGCCTTCTTCACTCAGAAGTGTAACTTCATTCAAAGTATTTGAATTAAAACTCATCAAAATCCGAAGTTTTCAGGTGAGGGATGACTATTTAAAATAATACTCTTCTCTCTTGTGAGTAGTATTTTCTAATAGGCCATTCATGCATAAGGTTCCCTAACTTCTGTTTTCCAGCAGGTGTATTTATGGGAACAACTTCAATGTCCTACAGCTGGATCAGCCCTTCCCTTCTGTCCCCAGACTTCAGTCCAGGAGGACCACAAGTGGAGGTACAGCCTGGGGAGCCCCAGCAAGAGAGGAGGCACTTCTAACCCTGAGGCACAGATGTGCCAAACAGGAAAACCCTTCACTGCCCAACACCACAGTAAGAAAGGAGTTTATCAGTACAGGTACTTGACCATCTGAGTAGTGAGACAATCATTTCATGCTAAGAGAAATTACATTGGTTGCTTACAAGTTTAACCTCTTTTGTCACCAGCATTGAGACCTATGATGTTTCTGGGGCATCTTTACACAGACACAGACTTACAGTGGAGAGGATCCAAAGTGAAAAAAACCAAACAAAACAAGCAGTGCAAGCAAGATTTTCAGGGCTACATAAATGTCCTGAGTGAGGGGCAGTAATCACTCAGTGATATTTCAGTAATTCAAGTTCTCCAGCCTTGAAAAGTTTTAGGAGGAAAATTCAACATGTATAAAAATCCACTATGATCTTACATAGATGAAGACAAAAGGGCTAAAAACCAGAACACTACTCCTGTCCCTCACTGTTGATTCTGATAAAACTTTTAACCAGAAACTAACACTCCTCACTCTTTACAAAGGAGAAGGAAAGTTTTGAGAGCTGGAAGCTGGTTTATTTGAGCAGGACAGGTTTCATCTGGCTGTCGTTGAGGAAAACTTTGAGTGCACATTCATTTCTTTTAAACACAAACCTGTTTCTAACAGAAGAATTTGTGCTTTTATCATGTATCACAGGTACCTAGGCAGGCAGTGTGCACTGTATAAACCCAAACCATTAAATAGCTCTTGGCCACTGCTTAAAGTGAGACAAGGATCTGCCTGAGCTATATACTTAAATGCTTAAGAGAGGAAAAAAAGGGGAACAGAGTTAATAGAAATCTCAGAGCACTAATAATGCAAGTGTAACTCCTAGAAGAAGAACTACTGAATGGTGCATCCAGAAATACTTAGGAGGAATCTGAAAATAGTAAATGAGGTGCTTTGAAGGGGTCACCAGTGGGTGTGAAGGACAAACACAGTGTTAGAGACTGATGGGGGAAACCCTCTAACCTTGCTGGGTTGCCTGAGAGCAGAGCCAGGGGGAGAATAGGTCCAGAGCAGGTGTGAGATGGTCCAGCTTTCAGGTATTTTTGAACACACTTACCTGTAAGCCTGTTGCCCATGTTCCCAGCCCTTGATGATTGCATCTGCCTCTCCTTGTCACTAACACACCTTTTTTGGTGGGAATTGTAAAGAAACATTTAGTTGTGACTGAAGGAACACTCCACCAGGGAGTGTGAGAAGGCTGATTTCATTGAATTAGAGATTTCCATGAGATTCTAAGGAGTAGCACAGAAGTGAATATACAAGGAGGATCCACATGGGCCACAGAACATCCTGATTCCTTTTGGAGGATGGACTTTCTACTCATGATGTAGTTCAAGTACGTTTCCAGCTCTCAACTCCAAAGGGTTGGAGTAATTCCCCAGAGGTTTGAGGTTGTGTTAGCATTCTTGGATTCTTTGGGGTTTATTTAACCTCTCTCCCATTAAGTATGGCCTCTGCAGTATGAGAGGTTTCCTTTTTCTGAGAGTGACACAAGCAGTTCATCCCCATTTATTATTCCTATCTACAGTTAAATTTTATGTCAGGGATAATCATCACTTCCTATCTCAGCTACATCAGTCTCTTCCTCTATACCAACTTATAATCAATGTAAGTTTGGGATATAATACAATTTTAAAGCTTGCTGCTAAAATATTCTTGCATCAGAGGTGTACAGAAAACATCTCAGTCTGATGTGTGTGGCTACATGTCCCCACACTGCATTGTCCATTGGTGCCCAGTTTGTACTTTGCAAACAGCACCAGACCAGCCAGTGCTGAGCCTCTGTTCCACTGGCTGCTGTATTTTCAAGTACAACAAAGGGATACCTTTGATGACCACAAACACAAGTGCTTGCAGTCATGTCTCATTCAAGTCTAATGGCACTCAAGATGCCCAAAAATCAAGTTAATTATATGGTGCACAAGATGCTCAATACTGCCTTCCACTCTCAGGACACAGTCCCAGTATTCTACACCAACCATGTCTTCAGTGAAAGTCTCTTTAAATATGTCTTCTTTAATTCAAGTAAAGCAGCTCTTTATCAGATCTATCCATATACATAATCTCAATTTTTTTTTTTTTTTTTTTTTTTTTTTTTTTTTTTTTTTTTTTTTTGGTCAGACCAAATCCAAAATCCCTCTGGTTTTGAACATTTATGAGGCTCTAGCACAAAGGTCACCCACAGAACACAATCCAGCCAGCAGCAGGGAGAGCTGGCAGGGAGAGCCCCTCGCCCTCAGCCCTGCTGCAGGTGAAGCCCCAGGTGTGCACAGGGAGCGCTGACTACGGGGACGTGGGAATGAGATCGGCAAGGGGAGCCTCAGCTTGCTGCTGCCACAGCATCTCACAGGAAGTGTCGCTGGAGCGTGGTTCTGCCACCTGGGGCTGAGGTGTCCCCTCGGCCGGTGTCCCGGTGCAATGGGGACACAGCATGTGAGAACGCAGCCAGTGCGTCCTGGCGCCTCGAGCCTTGGGCTGCGGCGACACCTCCCGGGAACTGACGGCACAGGAGCAGCCCCACTCCTGCACTGCCCCGGCTCTTGTCCGATCCACCATTGAGAGACAGTCTTTTGATTTTTAACATGGGGTCCGGAAACTTTCCCTATTTGATATTTGTTACGTTCATTCCTCAGAGAAGTAGCCCTTTGTTCTTCTACCAGGAAAACTTCTGATCTTGCACACAAAACCAGTATTAAGCTTGTAGGAGACAGGATTCTAAGCTCTTTTCTATAGAAGGTACCTGGAATTTAACTGCTGAGTGGGTGAAAAATGCTTGAACGGTGTTAGTTAAGAGCCCTTTTTGCTTCTTAACCCAGTCAAAGGGCCAGAACATTTCCCTGTATGGACAAACGCTGGCGCTGGAATTGGATCGTAGGGATCAGGAAGTACCTGCACACACTAGGAAAGTTGCTATACCCCAATCCAGCCCAAAGACTCCCAAATTATACAAAGCCTTTGTTCTGTTTATGATGTTTGAAAGGTGATATGTGAGAATGGAGGACTCTCTTGGGGAATGCTTTGGTAAATCAGTTGTGGTGTGACTGGGTAAGTCATTCCCACATCAGCCCTTGTGCAGGTTCCTGTCAGTGGTGTCTGTCACACTCCAGAGAGTACTGAGAATTTAAAACCCCTGTCAAAGGCAGAAGCTTCCAAAATCTGAGCAGCAAGGAAGAACACAAGATGTCGTTATGTGTTTCCTGCTGATGACTTCGGCTCACTTAGTAAAATCAAATGCCCTCTGTAGTTCCTCACCCCAATGGGATGCCAGTCCTTTACCAGGAGAACAGCCTGGTCACTGGACAGAAGCCTCACAGTCCTAGCTGGCTCTTTGTGGGAATTCCAGTGTTTTTACACCAACATGGATCTAAGGATGCACAAGTATCCTGCTAAGCTCCCTTTGTAAGCAAAACCTGGGATTTCACACAGGCTCAAGTTGTGGGGAAACTGGCCACTGAGAACAAGAAACAGGACTGACTTCTTCATGTCACTGCAGAGACCTCTCCTGTCAGCTCAGTCACATCCTGTCTCCTGAGCACGTTTCATTCAGAAAAGAGTGGTTCTTGCTGCACTTCAGAAACAAATATGTAGTGGTATCATTACATTCAGACATAAAAAGCAGACTAAATCATCTGAGTTCAAGCTGAAGTGGGACTTTAAATTGTTCTGCCAACTTGGACCCTTGCTGTCAGTTGCTGTGCAGTGGGCAGTGGAACAGGACAGTATCTAAGCACTCTCACTACCTTTCCCCCAGAAATGAGTGCTAGAGTTGTAACAGCAAGAGTGTTCCTAGATGCTTGTTTTTCAGTCTGAGCTTGTGGCCATAAGGGTTTTTTTTCCCCTCCTTAACAGAATGGCACAGTCTTCAGCCTCCTCCCCTGGTTCCCATCTTCTTTGGAAAATAAACAGCTCTGATTGTTGTGCGCTTGAGATTATGAAAACATCAAGTCCATTAGTATTTGGCAAAGTGCTCTCTCATTTCCTTCTGATGTAATAATTGAGAGAGAGGGAGCGGAGACGGCAAAGATAGCACAAGGCACAAGTTAATGACCTTCTCGCATGTATGTGTGGGCTCTTTGAGAGGGAGCCTTTTCCAAGCCCCATCTCGCCTCCACTCATACTGTTTCAGCTGAAACACTGCTTCAATGTGGCTTTTATTATTTGATCTGATGTCCCTTGGCCAGCCTTCAGAGGCAGCTAAATGGCAGGCAGGTGTGGGGGGCTAAGAGACAAAAAGCAAATGGAGCTAATGCTTCAGCAGGCCTGCTGCACACAGGCCCTTGGCTCCAGTTCTGCAGGCAAATGCCACTGGTGCCCAGTTCCTCTTGCCTGCTTTGGTTTCACTTACACATTTAAGTCTACAGGGGGAATGCATCCTGCTTCACTCTCTGAGGGAGATTCTTTGGAAGACTGAAGGCCTGATAAAAATCAGGACGTGGGTGGAATGGCTGAGTGTAGAAAGGGATCAGCTGTAGAAAGAAAATTAACTGAGGTCAGTGGTTGCTACTCTATAAGTGTTGGACTGGCCACCCACTTATTTGATTGCCAAATTTGTGGCTTCACTTTGGGTGCCTAGAGCCAAATTAAAGTGGGATAGATTCCACAGAATGGTAGTGGAATTTATCCATGTCCCCACTGTTTCCTGCTGGCTTTCTCAAGACTTTACTTTAGTCTTTTGAAGTGCTTCTAGAAGCCTCCAGAGATGTGTAGCTTTCCACATTAGCTTAACTGGAACCTAAGCCAAAATTCTCATCTCATTTAAAAAAAATAATCTGAATTTGACAGCTGAAGTTTTAGATTAATAAAAGAAAATAAAGATTAGCCTTTGCCAAGTGGTCCCCTTTGAGGGCTCCACCTTGAAGTGACAAGTCCCTGGGCTACCTGAGCCAAAGGGTGATAATATGGATACTCTTTGAAGCCCAATCCTTCCCTGTACCAGGTGTCCCTGCTCCCACTGGATTCACATAGTCAGCACTCTGGAAAGAGGAAGCATGTGAAGGATCACAAGTGGATTTCAGTGGGGTACTCCCTCCTGCAGCCAAGGGTTTCTGTCAAGGAATGAGTGGAGCTCTGAACAACCTGGTTCTATTGGAAGGTTCCCTGCCCATGGCAGGGGGATGGAACTGCAGGATCTTTAAGGTTCCTTCCAACCCAGGCCATTCTGTGGTAAAGGACTACTGATTTCTCTGAAGGATTGACAGCAGTGCCAGAAGGCAACTCCACACTTCCTGGTGCCTAGAGAAGGAGTCCTTCCCCTTTCCTCCCAAGTAAGGGTGTCCACCTTTTCTCTCTGTACCCGAAAGTGTTGCAGTGGGAGAGTTAAGCAAGTTAGTTTGATGTAATCCAAGTCTCATCAGGTTTGAGCTGGCCCCTGTTTGCCACCACAGCACCCTGGACTTACATGTTCAAAGCCAAACTATGTTCTTTGTGCGGCAGCATTGGAAGACTGCTGAGGAGGGGGATAAGTTTTACCATCTTTTGACCTCCCATTCAAAAAGGAACTGACAAATGGATTATAGGACTGATCTGTACCAGAAGCCACATTATTTTTAAAAGGCCCTTTAGAAGGTCCCCCAGTTGGTTTCAGGGCTGTGTAACAGTCCTTCCCTGCCAATCTAATATACCTTTATATTTGATCATGAAAAATTTCATATCAGAAAAATGCTCTTTTCCAGACCTAGCTGCAAGGATAGCCATTACCTTCCTCCCTGTACATTTCCTCTCCTCATATTTTATACATGCAAAGGCATATACATTCTTATTCCTTTCTGCCATCACACGGCTGCAGTTCTGATTTCATTGATTGCACACACCAGTGTCTGCAGAGCTACCTTAAGTAAGTTGAAGCCGTTGGGAATTCAAGGTGAATACATTTTTCTCCTTCAGATACGTTGTTTTAGTTAAAAGCCATTGCGGCTGCTCCATAACAAAACCAGACATAGTGGGCCCCCTTTGTCCGGCTCTTGGCCAAGGTAGCGTGTATGGATTAAGTGATGAATTGCAAAAAGGGCCTAAAAGCCAAGCTGTAACTTCACAAAAAGGCCATTAAAGGTGAGCACTGTCAGTGAAGTGCCCATTCAGAAGGGCTTTTATGACCCTCTGTGTTCCAGAGACACTCAGGAGCTACAAATGGTTCAGGCTCCCAGACTTGCTGTCCAAGTGACACATCCTCAGCTGAACCTGGCTGGGAGAGCTGCTCCTTGCAGGGATGGGAGTGGGACACTGGCACTATCTACACCCAGCAGGTGAGGAAAAGCAACACCTTAGTCCTGCTCAGACATAAGAAGTCATGAATTTAACCTCAAGGTGAAAAAATTGAGGAGAAAAAAATGAACAGAATATGAAAGCACACACTTTTTGGGCTACTTTTACCTCCTAAACTTCATCCTCATCAATTCTGCATAAAATGTAATTTTGTCTCTTCTTATATATTCCTTCATATGGTTTTCAGTGCATCTATAAAGCATCATAATTTCAATTACTGACACTTCTTTAGGAACATCTTAGAATTTTGTACAGAGTGGAGGGATCCACATAGCTTAAGTGACAGCAAATAGCTCACCTGTGGACTGTGACATGCACATCCTTTTGCAGCATAAAGCTGCTAGAGGTAAATTGTGCCTGAGTTCCCTTACACTCCATATTAATCTCTAAAAGATGAAGGAGAATGAATTAAACCTGAGCCTGATTGTTTCTATCAAGCTTTGAAAACACAGTTCATGGAGCAGCAGATTCATTACAAATATTTTGATTGCTCCCTGAAAGAAAAACATGCAACTTTCTTCTTCGTAGGGGAACTGAAAGGAGTGGTTTGTTGACTTCTTCGTGGTGCTTTGAAATCTGTAATTCAGTGCACTTGTGAAATGTTGGATGATGGTTTGAAATCATTTCAATTCAAAGCAAGTAAATCTACCCAGGCTGGAGCATTTGCTACCTCATACAGCCGAAGTGAGCAGTCATTTCTCACCTGGAATCCACAGCTGAGAGGTGTTTTGGGGCAACTGCAGTTTAGCTTGAACTGTATTCAGCTCTTGGCTGAGTTTAGTTTCAGACAAGACAGGTTGAGGTTATTTCTTTCTCCACAGCAGCAGCTGCTTTTCTGAGATCTGAGCCGTTTTTGCTGAGATCCCCTCACTTGTACCTCCACTGGCCCTTAAACCCCAAGTTCCTGCTTAGGTCCAGTTGTAATGCTGAGCTGAGATCAGCCCTTTCTCTCTTTCTTTGGCTGAGAAGAGCTGAGGCTGGAAGCAGCTGGGTGAACTTTTACCAGTTTGGTTGCAGTTATTTGCTGTGATGCTGCTGCTCCTCCATCAGCAGCTCCCTCCCCAGCACCCAGCCAGACACAGGCTCTGCTCAGCCCTGAGGAAACAGCTCCCCTGGCAGCGTGCCTGTGTTTGGGGCTTCACTCTGACATGTCATAGCCTCACACATTGCTGGGGAGGTGTTGGAAAGGCACCGCAGCCTCTCTCTGAGCGGTGCTCTTTAAACTTTCTACTGATTAGGGGCCTTTTAGCACTCAGCTGGCTTTTCCTAATGGATTTTGCCTTTTCATTGAGACTATTTTTTTTGCAGGCGTTGCCAAAGTAAACAGTCACGGATGGCTATTTGGAAAGCAGGGGAGAGAAGAAAGGGACCCAGAGTCAGGACTGGTCCAAATGTGTCCAGACAAGCACTATACATCAGCTGATATGTGTTGGGGGCAAAGTGCTGCCAGAGTTAAAATTTCTGGGAAAAGGAGTCCATTTGTTGAGAGACAGGCACAACAGATACAATTGCAAGGTCTTCTCTTGGTTCAAAGATGCTATGCCTGAATTCTTGAGCCTTTAGGGGGAGCAGGGTGTGAGCTTGGCATTAATCAGCCCCCTTCTGATTTATTTCCAAAGTCTTGAAGTCAGAGGAGGTGTTTGAGTAATTCCAAGCTTACAGAGTTCAAGCATATCAATCCTTCACTGCTCTGAAGCAGATAATTTAGCCTTCAGCCAGCTCACTGTGTGGGAACCTATCAGGCACTGTCCTAAATGAAACTCCCTTCCTCTGTGCTATTCTGGTCAGTGGATATCACACATCTCTGCAGAAGTTCAGAATTTGGTTCAGGCCAACAAAGAAAACTGGGTACAGTGGCTCTGTCCCCAGCTGGATCAGTGTGCCTGGTAACTTTGTGTAGACCCTGGATGCACTGCAGAAGTGTTTCAGGGATGTAATATATTTATGGCCTGCATCAGGCTCTGAAAAGAGTTCTAAATTTTACAGTTCCTTCTCTGCTGCCTTGACACAAAGTACAAGAGGAACAAAGCAGACCTTTTGTGTAGGAATATCTTCTTTGCTCCTTAGTTCAGCCAGCTGCTGAATGTTTGCTCTTCTTCCTCCTCAGATTAACTACAAGGGTTCAGAATTTTCTCCTTCAGCTGGGACTTGTTCCTTGCTGGAAGCTTCAGCTTTGTTTCATCTTACAAAGCAGTGAGGGTTCACCTGGCTCCTTCTGGTCAGATGAGCATAATTCATGGACAGAGCTTGGGCTACTGACAGCTAGATCTGATCTGTTGTCTCAAGTGCTTAGGACTCCTGCAGCCTCCTCTCCCCACAGCAGAGTCACCAGAATGTCCAGGGGCAGGCTCTCATGTGACTTTGATCCATGCCAGGGATGGATTCCAGATGGATACTTCCCCAGAGTTGGCCTACAGGCATGTTTCACACAGCATTGATGGGGTGTTAACGATGCTAAAATTTCAGCCAAGCTCCTCAGACATGCTGGGTTGGGAATGAGGAGAGGAGTTTTTTAATAAAAACCTGATGTAGACCGGGCACTTTTACCTGTAGTGCAGCCAGAGGAGCCATCAGAGCACCTGGAAGAGGGAAGTGAAGGTGCAGCCCCTGGCTGTTACCAACTTACTGAAGCACCACTGGATCTTGGCATTTCCCATGGCTGGGACGAAGCCATTTTTTGGAAGGTGCAGGGTGGTGTGCAAGTGGTGGCGTGATCCTGTGGGGTCTGGAGGGGTTTTGCCACCAGGAACTGTGAGGTGGCCCAGGGCAAAGGGAGCTGAGGGAAGGATCAGGCACATCTCCATGGAGCAGTGGCTGCAATCCTGCCTCCAGCTCCCCACAGGGCTTGCAGTGCTCTGGGACACACACAGAGCTCAGGGCAGTCCTGCGAAGGAGCTCAGGGTCTTCTCCCCTGCCCTCAAGTCCTGCCTGATTCCTGGGGTGGGGACATGCCACAGGCAGAATGGAGCTGAGCCACTGGGCTGGGCTTGGGCTGCCTGACTGGCATTTCCACACACCTGCTGGGGTCATTTTTGGCTCAGACATCCCACTTCTTTTTTCCTGAAGTGAATGATTGTGATCTGTATCCTAGTTTAGAGTCCATTCCACATCTGTGTGTTTGGCTTAATGGTTTAGGTTTTGTGTGTGTGTGTCTTACTGTGAATTACTTCTTATATTTTATTGGCCAGTTCCACAACATTCTGGGATCTTTCTGTAAGTCTTTGCAGAAGCCTGTATTTTTTGTTGTCCTAAATAATTTTATATGATCTTGACTAAAGTTTGCAAACTAATGCTCTGCATTCTGCTGCCTGAGAATCTTAAAATGAACCAGAGCTCAAGTGAGCCAGTGGCATTTGTTGTTACACAGGCAAGAAGTAGCAAAGCCAACAGTTTGCCCAAAATCCCACATTGGTTTGGGCAGCTTTAGAGTTTTGATCTTTCCTCTCCTCTCAATCCCTTTAGCATGCCTTCTTTACTTGCTTATTATATCTGGAGCTGTTCTTCTGATTAACTGCACCCTTAATAACTGCAAAGCCATTGCTCAGGAGGCTGAAGGAGTGGGCAGTAGTTGCACAGAAACCTGGAACAGCAGTTCCATTCCATGAGTGCTGGCCTCAGGCACTCTGAGGTTATGCATTAACACCGAGTGCCAGTGCCCCTCACCTGCACGGGCACCCTGGGCTGCCATCTCCAAGTCTCCAAAGGAACAGGGAACTGGGGTGGAGGAGCCCACACCAGAGTGCTGCACATGGAACAGAGGTCACCCCAAATACCCCTGACTGGGAATCTGTAGACTATAGCAAAGGATTTGTGTTTCCTGAATGGACAGGGGAGTCATTCAAGTCACCTAAATAACAAAAGTAGAGAGATTCTGGGACAATGAGAAAAAAAATCCTCTCAGCTTCTGACTGAATTTGTTTGGGGATGGAAGATTATGTTTTGTGGAAAGGGATGCTCACTTGTGTGGGATATTTCTTTTAAATAAAAGTAACATTTCACTAGTAAAAGGGTCCAACATCAAAAAACAAGTTAGCAACATAAAGTGCAAAGAGAAAGGCAAACCAGTGATGATGAGGGGAATCTCCAAGCAAAGGAGGGGTGTCCTCTGTCCCTCTGTTGCCATAAAAGCAACAGGGCCCTTGGTGGTATGAGTTGTTTTCCACTTGGGCTCTCCCTGTTGTTTACAGCTCTAGTCACCCTGAGACCAGGCTTGGGCCCATGCAGGTCCCTTTTCTGTCCCCTGCCTGTCCCTGGACACTGAGCCGGTGCAGCACTGTGTGCCATTGCACCATGGGGCACTGCAGTGTGTGCCATTGCAGTGTGTGCCATTGCACCATGGGGCACTGCAGTGTGTGCCATTGCAGTGTGTGCCATTGCAGTGTGTGCCATTGCACCATGGGGCACTGCAGTGTGTGCCATTGCAGTGTGTGCCATTGCAGCATGGGGCACTGCAGTGTCTGCCATTGCAGTGTGTGCCATTGCACCATGGGGCACTGCAGTCTGTGCCATTGCAGTGTGTGCCATTGCACCATGGGGCACTGCAGTGTGTGCCATTGCAGTGTGTGCCATTGCAGTGTGTGCCATTGCACCATGGGGCACTGCAGTGTGTGCCATTGCAGTGTGTGCCATTGCACCATGGGGCACTGCAGTGTGTGCCATTGCAGTGTGTGCCATTGCACCATGGGGCACTGCAGTGTGTGCCATTGCAGTGTGTGCCATTGCACCATGGGGCACTGCAGTGTGTGCCATTGCAGTGTGTGCCATTGCAGCAGAACCTTCCCCACACACCACAGCCTAACAGAGGGAAAGAAATCCAAGGGCAATTACTTGGAACTGAAATGTTGCTGAAGCCAGGAGCCCAGAGAGCTGCCCACAGCAGCGTTCTTTTAGCACTTCCATGGGCCATTACCCTGCTGGGATTAAGAGCCCCCTGCCCTGCCATGCGCACCCTGCCCCATCACCTGCCTCTCCTGGCCTGTCTTTTCCCCAGGCGCTAATGAAATTACCACCGAGACTGATTACAAGTGGGGTGGAGCACTTTGACCAATGAACCCACACCTGCTCGCGTGGTTGACCTTTAATGATCCAGCTCTGTAGCTCTGCAGTTTAATTTGGTTTTTTAAAGCCTGGTTTAGGGAGAAGCTGGAGTTTCATTTGCCATCAAAACATGACCCCTGCTGGAGGACCAAGGATGTGACTTTCAGTTATTCATAGGGACAACCCCACACAGAGAACGGCACAGTTGTGATTAATGTGATATGATACAGCTGTCACTGGCTGCAGGAAATCACAGACAACTAAAAAACGGTTGGCTTAAGAAGACTTCTTATTCACCCAACTCTAAAGGTAAAAAAGTTTTTCTCGGTATTGGTTTTTGGTTGGTTGGTTGTGGTTTTGGTTTTATTTTTGGGGTTTTTTTCATGCATGTGATTGTGTTTTACAGAATTGCAGGAACCAGTGAGCTTTTCCTGCAAGGCTCTGTGTCTGTGTGTAATTTTGTTTTTTTTTTAATGGGGGTTCTGGATATCAAATCATCTGGCAGAAAGTTCTCTAAACACTTGCAGTAGGAGCAGTGCATTTGAGGATGTAGTTTGTTCCTAGATTTATACCAGCCTGACATTTTCCCAATGGCAAAATATTTAAATAAAAACAAAGAGAGTGTCAGGCTGGTAGGAGTTTTTTAAACATATGTCTAATTTAGTGTGTAAGGAAAATAAATTCCACTTGTGAGGGCCCTAGGCTTGCCCTGGTTGCCACGTGGGCTGCAGCAGTTCCCTGCTGGCCTGGCTGTGTCTTTTAAAAGGGCCCAGCTGGAGTGAGCATCACTGCCTGGGGAGCAGCTGATGTTGCTGGGTAGATGACAGAGGTCCTGCAGGGGCAGGTATTGCTGAAATGAAACATCTGTCCAACAGGAAAAGGTGTGTGTGCTGCGGGAAGGAACCCACATTCCTGGGATGTGAAGGTGGAGGAGGTGGCTGGGTACCAGGGGCTGGCTAAGAGCTGAAAGCTTTGGGGAACAGGGGAGGTGTCAACAGTAGAGGCTGCTGTTGTATCCTCAGAGCCATATGAGAGTGGCCATGGAATGGGACCAGACCCTGTGGGGCAACCAGAGGGAGCAGTGAATTCCAGTGGGTGTTGCAGGACCACAAAACATGTTCCTGTAGAAAGAGTCCCCAGCAGTGCCATGTCCTGCTGGTTTGCTGCAAAGGGGCCCTTGTGCTAAGCTGGTTTTAAACCATGATTCTGAGGGGTTTCAATAAGTAGCTCTTACAGGGAAAAGCTGGTGTTTATCAGATAAAGGAGCATGTGCTGTATGGTTTTGGCTTCTATCAGCTGTACTGGAGATGTGTGTCCATGGTTGCAGTGGCTGACAGAGCCCAGCATGTAACAGAGCAGGAGCTGCTCATACAGAATGGCTCAGACTGGAGCCTGCCCTGCCTGGAGCAGAGCTCCTGAGAGATCCCAGCACTGACAGCTCAGGGCAGCCTGAATTCCCAGCTGGCCTCACACAGACACTGGGGCCATCTTCTTCCAGGCCTCTGCAGAGTATTTGAGGCTGCAAACAGCCCTGAAGTTTCCATAGCCCATGGGATGTGCTGTGGGATTGCTGCTTTGATACCTGGTAGGGAAACAGCCAGTGAAGCACAAACCAGCAGTGCCACATCAACTTTTGTCCAAGGGTTAAGGTTCAGGGTCAAAATAGGGAAGTGGAAGCTGCATAATTTTATAAATCCTGTTTTGTTGTCAAAGAACAAAGCCTTCCTATTTGGGGATGCAGGGCTGTTCCATTTCCACTGTAAATGGTAAGACTGCCCATAAACCTCATGTTTACTTCACTATTTCTGATGCTTTCTACATGTGCTGAAACAGCTTTCAAGTGGCCATGACATTTTGTCAAAAATAGAGATGGCAGTTCGGAAAGGAAAAGTAGTTTAATGTCAGCCTAATCTTGAAAAGCATTTCTTTACTGGAGTTAAAGAGCTGAGTCCATCACCACAGTGTTGCACACATTTGTTGTAGATGTTCCATTATTGTTACAAATCAACTGAGATTTCAGTTTTTTCATTCAGTCTTCCTTACAGTCCTCATGGAATGGATTATTTAATTGGTAGATTTTGTCTGTGAAGCCAGTGAATTAGACACAAAGTAATCTCCATGTACCAAATACTGCTCTGCAGTAATTCCAGGTACTTGCAGCTCTCAGAGGAAAAGACCAAATTGTAACTGTTCTGTACAAACTTGGATAGGGTAATTGAACAGTGTCATTTAGAATCATAATTTACAGTAGTACAGTGAAGTAAAAGATACGAGCTTGAAAGTTAAAAAAAAAAAAAGTAAAATCTTATATAGTAGAGGAAATGTATTTGAATTTCTGTATGGAGGCTTTGCCCCAGAGGTCCCCGTTGCCTGTGATGGGCTGCAGCTGTGATGTCCTTAATTGGGCTGCAGCTGTAACCAATGAAGATGACTGGGATAAAAGGGGGTGGGTTAGCCAGTCAGGGAGAGCCTTGGAGGAGCCCTGACCTGAGAGAGAACAGCATGCAGAAGAAGGAGTCAGTGAAGAACTGCAGCCATGAGAATACACCAAAGAGGTATGGACTTTAGAAATCTGATAGAACAACAGTATGGGACTCTAGAAATAATAGAACAACAACAGTTGGTGACCCTGACGTGATAGTTAACAGAGGATAAGGCGGCCAAGAGCTGCAACAGAACATAGCCTTTGGGTCAAGGAGCTGTGAAAGAGTATGGCCTTTGAGCAAGGAGCTATGTGGGTTGTACATGGCCTGTGAGTCATGGGGAAATGTATGTATTATACTTGAACATCTGTACAACTGTTAACTCAAAGTAAAAGAAAAGGGGGAAATATAGTAGAGGAAATGTATTTGAATATCTGTATAGAGGCTTTGCCCCAGAGGTCCCCGTTGCCCGTGATGGGCTGCAGCTGTGATGTCCTTAATTGGGCTGCAGCTGTAACCAATGAAGATGACTGGGATAAAAGGGGGCAGGTTAGCCAGTTAGGGAGAGCCTTGGAGGAGCCTTGACCTGAGAGGGAACAGCATGCAGAAGAAGGAGTCAGTGAAGATCTGCAGCCATGAGAACGCACCAAAGAGGTATGGACTTTAGACATCTAATAGAACAACAGTATGGGACTCTAGAGAAATAGAACAACAACAATCTTAGGGACTATTTTTGTAAGTATTTGAATTCAGAACTAAGAAGCACCAAGATTCAAATGGACAAGAAATAACATGAGGAATCCCAAATCCCATTAAAGAGGCATGGAAAGGAGTGGCAGTTCATCCCTCCAGTCACTGGAGATGTCATGGGATGCTTATGTGGGCTCCAGCTATTATGGAAAATGAGTTCTTGCAGGATACTTTAAGGGGGTGAGCCACAAAAATCAGCTGTGAGATGCTTGGAATCTGCAGAAATTCCTCCATCCCCTTTTGCCAGCCAGCACTGCTGTAACAGCAGCTGTCCCTGCAGCCTGGGGTGGCACAGCTGGCTCCAGCCACACATCCCAGGATGGCACAGCTGGCTCCAATCCCCACCCCCCACATCCTGGGATATCACAGCTGTTCATTAAATGTCATTTTTGGCACTTCTGTATTTGGGAATGACTCTGCTAATCCCAAGAGTGTCTTGCTCTGAAGAGACCTCCTGGAGTGCAACAGTCCAGCCCAGCTCTGCACACAGCAGTTACACTTAGCACAGAATCCACAATTAGCACAGAATCTCAGAGTATCCTGAGCTGGGAGGGACCCACAAGGATCATGGAGTCCAGCTCCTGTGGGCTGGGGCTTCTGCAGCTCCTCTGGGAAGCCTGAGGCCATGGCTCTGGTCCCTCATCCAGGGCTGTCCTGCAGCCACCATGGCCCTGTCCCCATCCCTGTGCAGGGAGAGGGGCCAGGCCTGACTTGCCCCTGACAGCCCCTGTTGGAGACTCACCTGCTGCACAGGGAGAAGTTCATCCATCACTGATGGACCCCTGGGTTTGGAGTTGCCCATGGAAAGCAGCCACTGCTCCTGTGGCACTGGATTATCCCAGGCTGCTCCCCCCACCCCTCTGGCAGGATTTTCCATCCTTGGCATCAGTGACACCCCATGTCCCCTCACAACAGCCATGGTTTG
Organism: Agelaius phoeniceus; assembly: GCF_051311805.1. Lineage (NCBI taxonomy): Eukaryota > Metazoa > Chordata > Aves > Passeriformes > Icteridae > Agelaius > Agelaius phoeniceus. The sequence continues at coordinate 9,053,496 of NC_135282.1, read as the reverse complement.
AAACATTTCATTCCAGTTCCATTCACAGCCCTGGATCTGCACCTGGCAATTCCTTCCCTGGGAATGCCAAAACTCAGAGCTCAATACAAGAATAAAACTGCACCAACAGTTTCAGTAATTCAATAATTTATTCATCTAAAAAAGTGTGTAAAAGTATATAGCTCTCATCCACAAGGTATATATGAATGACATTTAAAATGGAGGTCTTTTATTATTATTGTTTCTTTTTATCAAAGTCTTTTTTAGTGTATTGTACCAGCGATATACTGTAGATTTAAAATGAACTTCACATTTTTTTTTGTTTTCTTTCAAATTGTCGGCTATATATAAAAGAAGCTCACTGCAAAATGCTCAGAGAAAAAAAAAAAGAAAACAAAAAGAAATTCAGAACTCCCCAGAAATGTACAGCTTTTACATTTAAAAAAGGTTCTGAAATATACATACAAGCATGCTGGACATTCCCCACCCTCCCGCTCCCTTTAGCTCAAACAACTGTAATAATAATTCTGATTTAGGCATGATTTTCCAAAGTTAGAAATAAAAAAAAAAAATAATAACTTTCTTCACTCTGTAGGAAAGCCAGGGCTTGTACATTTCAGATTAATTCAGTAAAAAACTCACAAGTAAAATAATGCATATTTAAGAGAAATATTATACAGAACTTCTCACACTGAAGTACATAAGATTTTTCTTTAAAATCTATTGCCATTCATTTATTTTGCACAAAAACGTATAAATATGTCACCAGCTTCTCTTAACTTAAAAAAATTAAATAAAAGACACCAGATGAAAACTACTCCTTGCTGCCCTTTTTTTAATTTCTAATTTTTGCTTAGAACCAGGTTTGTGGGGAAGAAACGCCCCTGGATAAAAACGGCCCATTTAAAAACAATAAGCAAAATAATAATCCAAAGTTCAGATGAATCCTGGGAACAAATAACCCCCAAATGGTAAAAGATTACAAATGTTTACTTTACATTGTTTTCCTCCCCAAGTTAAATTTTTTTATACAAGTTTACAATCTTCATCTTTTTATGCTCTTCAAAAGGCCTTGAGAATTTTCTTTTCTGATTAAGAAAAAATAGTACTGCAATATTTTTAAAGTCAATTTTACACTGTACACATTAGATACAAATGGTTTGATATCAGATTTTTTTAACCTATACATTGCAAAGAGGACACCCACACGGAGGGGTGGAGCAGGGAAGGAAATAATCCATTTACAGGTTCCTCTCCTGCCTTCACCTTCTCATTACACAAGCAATTCTTTTTTTTTTTTCTTTTATTATTTTATATAATTTGTTTTAAATGTTACATTATCTCAAGAAAAATACTTTTTAAAATCATAGAATTTCATTTTTTTTAACCAGAACATGAAAGTCTTTTGGAAGAACTCTAAACTTGGTAGTTTTTCTTCACAGCCAGGGGAGGGGTCACCCAGCCTGATCCAAGTGCCTGACCCTGGCCCCCTCCTGCTGCCCAGTGCACCCCCAGAAATGAGGGAATGGGGCTGGAATAGGAACCCCTGGGAGCCTGGAATGAAGGAGTCATAAAAATACTTCAATTAGCCATTAACCTTCCCAATGGCGATCATTTCACTAAACAAAGTAACTTTGCCACCACAGTGGTGTAACTTCAAGTACTAATTTAATGATATAATTTTTAAAAATTATTTCTTTGAAATAATATTCCTATAGTCAGAAAAAATACACCAGATTTGTGACTGATTTAGTGTAAACAAAAACCGTATTTTTGGATATGTACATGGACGAGTCTGCCCAGAATTCAAGGGCGACTTGGCTTTCAGTAAATACTTTTCTAGCATCACTAAATTTACTGGAAATATATTTCAATCATAGCTCTACAAGAGAATAATTTGCCACTTTCCACTTGCCCTGAACTGGGCTTTAAAGTATTTTTTCCTCCCTACCTCCCTCTCACTCTTCTCCCTTAGGTAGTGTTTATCCTTCATTAAACACTGGCCATTCCTTGCTTTAACCAGGCTAAACACAGGGGAGAATTCCTTAAAATACAAGATATCCTTACCAGAACACGTTTCCTTTCCCAGACTTTGATTGTTATGAGCTTCTTTTGATTTCCAGGTCAGAAGAGTGAGAGGTCTGTAGATAAATAACCCTACAGTGGAACGGAGCTGGATTTTTAAGGTATTTCTACTGTTCCTGGTCCTTTATAATTTAATCCCTCCCCTCCCCAAACCTAAAAATAAATAAAGTATCTCCAGACCATTCATATCTACATGGACAGGTAACAAATGCATGCATTCATCCCAATCCACTCTGACAGGAACTCCAGGTAGACAGAAAACTCCAATATTTATACGAGACTACAACTGTGTGGTTTTGTGTTTGTGGTTTTTTCTTCCTGCAAAGTCCCAGTTTACGACGATCAAACAACAAAACACCTGAACTGGTCACTACAAGGTGGTTTTTACTCGGAGGGCTGACACTGCTCGTGGGTCTTTATCAGTTCCTAATGCAAAAAGATCCTGTAGTCTTCCTTAAAAAAATAAAATATTAAAAAAAATAATCACGCTGACCAGTAGTTACTGAGCCACCAAACTAACACTGGCTTGAGGTTACTCTGTGTTCACTGTTCTTGGATGTTCCCAGATTTTGGACTGAAGCTGCCAGAGATGTTAATGGGTAGTTTAGTTTTGAACACTGCAGAATTCACATGTGCTTTTGGAGGAACAGAAGCACAGCACAGGACTGGTCTGAAGAGAAGCAAACGGAGCTCTTTGCAGGTCGTGGCACGTTCCCGGGCGGAGGGGAGAAGCAGCCAGAAGAACAAGTGCTCGTGTGTGTCCTACAGGATGTTCATGATGGCGTTGTAGAGCTGGGTGAGCACCACGAAGTGCACGGGCAGGCAGGAGCTGCGGTCCTGCGTGGCCGGGTTACAGGTGAGCCAGGACAGGGCGTTGTACTGCTCCAGCACAAACCTGCACAGGAGGCACACACATCACAGCCTGCCCTGGGGGTGTTAATGGGCTCTCCTGGACCTGCACCCTGACAGAGCTGCCAGTGTGCTGGCAAAGGAGGAACCTCACTGAAAAGCAGGAGGGTTCAGCTTTGCTATGTCTGAACTATTTGCATGAAGGCCCTCCCAAACACACACAGACTCTAGACTCACAGTGGTTCAAATGCCACTGCTGTCCAAGCCTTGGGGATTGAACACCTCTGCCTCTCTGGGCACCCTGTGTTTGCTCACACTGTTCCTGTGATCCTCTATCTAATTGCAATTTCTCATCTTGTATTTTGTGTCTATTGCATCTCATCCTTTCCCTGTCCACTGCATTCCTGTTTTACTCAATACCTGGGACACCTGTGAGAGCTCAGTCCTCCAAGAGGACACAAATTCAGATCTTCTAGAATAATACACCCCCCATTTCCTTAGATTAGACATTCCTGTTCCCTGCTGATGTTTGTTTGTTTGTTCACTGGGGTGTCCCACACTGTGTGCTCTCATCACACAGATCTGTGTCCAGTCCCCAAAGGTAGGATGGAGGCAAACAGGCCCCACACCATCCTGAACAAAAAAACACACACCCTACATGCATTCAGGAACAGTGCCTCCTTTATACCCCAATGCTAGTACAGTAGCATCAGGGAGTGCTTTTATCTCCTCCTACAAATCCATTGGGTTCAGTGAGGTAAGGTAATGAGAGGCACAGCTCAGATTAGATGTCAGGGGAACAGAGCATCTGGGTGCAGGGCAAACCATGATGTCCCCCTAGCAAGGCTGAGCTGTTTTGAGTTTGCCTGGCATCATTGTGCACAGCAGAGGGAAACCCACAGAATTCCCCCTCAAAGCCCTGCTCTGGCATCTTGGAGGAGGAAATGCCCCAGGACACATAGGGCATGGCAGGGCTAAAATGTGCTGATAAGTAATTGTGATAGGTTGGAAAGGTTGCTCTGAAACCACTGAGCTCAGTCCCCTAATGCTTAGGGCAGAAATGAAAACCTAAAGGGTGTTACCTCAAGACATCTGATGTAGTTTTAGAGTCAAGGGGGTGAGGAACTCGCTGAGAATTTCTGGCAGGTAGAAGCTCGTCTGTCTGCGCTACAGAGATGTGGTGATGGAGAGAGGCCTGCAGAGGGAAAGAGCAAAAATTAACTTCTCACACAGCATGTACTGCTAAAGATTCCCAAGAAACATCCATTGTGAATCACCTGAGGACAGTGTGGGAAGTTGGCAGTTCTGTTTTGAACCCCCCATGACTACATGTATTTCCAAATTAATGGTAACAATTTTGAATAAACAGACTGGAGTTCTGCAGTTCTGGAATGGGAGGCCTCAGGTTCACTCTGACACCACAGACTCCAACTGCAGCTTTTACAGGCATGGAAACAGCAGTGGATAATGAGTGCTCCATGTGGAGCATGACAGACCTTTAGGAAGAGGGGACACTGGTTCTGTGCCTGAGGACAGGAGGACCAGAACCACTGCGGGAGGTTCTCCGCTTTGGCAGTCGACACAAAGTACCCCAGAGCCAGGGGCTGCTGCTTCAGCTCCTCGGGGGCTTCTCTGGAGAGGAGACGTTCACCTTGGCTCTGCAAGACAGGGAAAAGGCAGCTCTGGGGGTGCTGTCAATACAGCCCACTCCTGGAACAGGGACTTCATTTGCTAATTACTGTCCTGTGACAAATGAGCCCTCCTTTAGTCAGTCAGGAATCTCAAAGTTACCCAGGCCCTGCCTTATTCCCCTGTGGTTGGGTTCTCCAGGCTTATGTTTCAGAAACTCTGTAGATTCCTAAACAGCTGGGAGAGCAGTTCACTTCATCCATAAATGTCAATAGGTTAAGAAAAAAAGGCAAAGATTCCACAGCACAGAAAGCAGCTCAATTACAAATCCCTCCCTGCCAATCCCTTCCAGTGGGTCTGGACAGGAATCCAAGGCAGGAAAAAAGCCTGGAGCAGGGGGCACAGGGAGCCCAGCACACGGGGCTGGTGCCCAGCCATCAATTATTGCCCTGACCCCAGGCCCACGGGGGGATGATCACACACTGCTGCTCTGCTAAAGCCAAACATTACACTGCAATTACCAGGCCTGGCTTAATGGTTAATGGGAATTACTCGGGTTCAGCTGGAAGGGCTTGTCCAGGGCTCTGGGCTCAGGCCATGAACCTCCCAGGGCTGCTCCCAATGGATGCAGCTCCACTGAAGGCAAGCTCTGCATAGAAGTGGGACAGAATGGATTGCTGAGGGAACTGGGGAGAGAGAAAGTGAGGAGTTTTGATTTATGGCTGCAGGGTTTGGCAGCAGAATTTAGAAGTTTTCATTTGCCCACACACCAGTCTGGAATAACTGGGACAGCAATATGTTGTTATCAAGCCTTTGATGGGAGAGTTACACAATCCACACAAGGTGGTTGTGGACTGAGCTCACAAAATACAGGATTAGTATTTCTGTGGCTGAGGCAGGAGGCATTTCTCCCTCACTGACTGTATTAAAGCTCCACTGAGGCATTTTGGAAGAGTTTGCAAAGGAAACTTGCAAACTTCCTTCTACTTCCAGGGGTGAAACTACCACCATTCAGTCAGTCCTGTTCAGTAGTTAGAATTCTGATCTGGAGATGTCTCATTGGTATGTCAAAAATGGTATAAAAGTTACCCTGCTTCTCTCATAAAATACTCTATTATTTAGTAAAGAAGTAATATGCTAGTACTTCCAAGTTAATAGTTCTAGAACAAAACTTCACAGAAACTTGCAAATCACAGAACTCCGACCTAATTGTGATGGAAACCATTTTAAGAGAACAGCTCAGTCTTACATGATTAAATGTAGGAGTGAAAGAGTTCCATCCAACCTGATCCAAGCTAAGCCAATTCAAAAAAACCCCCATGATTTACTGAAAATAATTTGCATTTTAAGTAATCACTGATGTTGGAACTGACTTTATAAAAGCCACTTCAAACAAAAATAACTCCCAAACGCTGTGTGCTCTGGGCTAAATAGTCCTAAGAAAACAACATCTGCATAACCATCCAGCACCTGTGGAGTTTCCATGGGCAGAGTTTCATCACTGGGAGAATTCTCTCCCTCTTGCCTCCCCTGAAATGCATGGGAACAGGGCTGTCACAGCTTCCCTTCTCTCAAAGACTTGTCACTTCATGCCAGAGACATTCCATAGGATTTTCCAGGAGGGAATGGATGAGTACAGATTAAATCTATGCAGGGTCATCAGCTATGGCTGTGCCACACAAAAATAAAGCTGCTCTCCTACTGCTCTCTCCCCCTCAATTATCAACCAACAATTAACTTGAAGGGTGCAAACAGCCATTGCAGAGACACCTCCAGCAGTATTTAACCTTCAATTTTAAACTAAGTTTTGCTTGCTGTTGAGCTAATTATCTGTCAGGATCTAAAGGAAAAAGATTTTGTTGGAGGATTTGGGTCTTTGTATTTTATTTTAAGTGCTGTTCCCTATGGTGCTGCAGCCTTACCCTACTGTGATGGTAGTGAGATCCCACTCCAGTGCCAGATGGTGATCCAGGGGAAGGAACTGGGGAGGAATTTGGTGAAGAGTGAAGATTCCCTGTTATCAAAATTCTAATGTCATTGTCCATGTCATCTGGGAATGGGAGGTCAAACATGTCATCTGAAAAGGAAAAGAAAGGAAAATAATTTCCAATGTGCTATATTCTTTTCTCCAAGAAATTTTTATAATTTATTACCTTTCCCTTTAATTTATTGACTTTCCCTTTTTTCTTTTACATACTCCCAAGATAGATGAAAGCAGAGGTAGAAATTTTAATCCCCCTTAGAACCTTTGACTGCAACCACACAGACATAAAAGGGAGAGTTGGCAGGCAGCTATTGGGATAATGAGTTTTAGCAGTGGCCACAGAGTGAACAGAATTCCCATTGTAGCAACTCCATAAAATGCAGACTGAATTTTGTAACTGAACAACTGACACCTCTGTGCAGTTGGTCACAGAGACCCCTAAAACTTGGAATCATCACACGGAGCTCCAGGTGCTGCTGCCACAGGTGCTGCTCCTCAGGCTCCCAGAGCTGCACACGAGCTCCAGCCTCTGGGAACAGCCCTGGCAGCTCCAGGGAAACTGCCCCTGGAACCTGTGAGGACAGCAAGGCCCTCCTCACAGCAAGAGACTTGTGATTCTTTCAGACACTGCACCAGGATCCCCAACAAAACAGCCTTCACATCCCACTTTCACCTCAGGAGTTCCACATAGCTCGTTAGTACAATCGGCTGGATTAATTTGGTTTATGTTAATATAGGGGGAGGGCTAAAGATACTGGAAGATGTGTTTGCCTTATGCATTCCATTACTCATCATCTGCACACAGGTTACAATACTCTGAGTAAGTTATGGGAGAGAAGGATATGGCACCATCAACACAGCCAAAAATTACAGCATCACAATATGGTTTAGAGGGGTTTTTCTTATCTAGATTTCTCAGCAGGGGAAGAAATCCAAGTGTTTGCTGCCATTTAAAGTACATTTTAGTGGGTAGACACGTACAGTGGGAGCTGTCTGAATTAACCGCATTAATTAGAATTGTAACCAAATTTATACTAAAACACAAAGACCTAAATAGAAGTCATGCATCCTACATATAATAATAAATAACAATTTCTCTTGAAAAATATTAATTTACTCCATTTAAAATGGAAAAGTATATGTGTCCTGAACTAATTTCACCTAAAACCTCAGTACTGAAACAGGCAGGAGGTTGTTTTCCTTCATCTCCCAAAGAGAACCTCTGGATTGCCAGAGCAATGTTATAACTGAAGTTTATTAACTTGTGTCCTACAGCCTCAGTAAACAAACCAGAGCCAATATCATGCTCTGCTTGGCCCCTAGAGCAGAAATGAGCTGGCTAATGGCAGTAGGAAGCAGCTTAATCATTAAGTAGAGCAGAGTTAAGAAAATTAAATTTAACACCATTTTGGAAAAGGCCATTCTTGTACCTGACTCTAATTAGCATCTGCAGCACCAACGGGCAGGTTAATGCAGGTTAATGTTTGTCATGCTTGGGAGGGATCCCAGTGCCTCCTGGGACAGGGATTGAGAGGGGCAACTTCCCTTCAGAGGCCCTGGGACATTCCAGGAGGGACAGATCAAAGCCTTAAAAGCAGTAGCCTGCCTTTGTCTCCAGCCCAACTGCCCTCCTCATTAATACAGCCACTGTACGTGTTTGTAGCTACTCTTGGTTTAAATTGCTTTGCACTCATTTAAAGGATTTGGAACAAAGCAGGAAAATGCTTATTTGGATATGAAGCATTAACCAGAGTCTTGCTGACTCAAACTGCAGGTTCAGTGTAAAAGCACTCTGGGGGCATCAGGAAATCTCAGGTTGGGATATTTTCCCTACTCAACCACAAACGCCTCCTTTGTGTCAGCTCTGCACACAACAGGGCATGATGTGAAGCATGATTGGAAATCAGCGGCTGGCCTGAGCAAGTCACAACAAGACAAAGCACATTCTGGTCTGTGCCACTTGGTGCATTGGCTGGTCCTTGTCCCTTCTGGAATAAACCAGTGTGACTCCAAAATAGACTCAGGGAGAGCACAGAGTTTCCCCCTGTAGCTAAAGCCCTGCATGGTTCCCTTGCTGGGGTGGTGTGGGGTCTGTGCAGAACCCCAGCCCCCTCGGGGGTTCATTCCTGCCCAGCTCAGCTCTGCCGACGCCCTGGAAAGGCTCCAGGGGACTTCCCCCTCACTCACCGTTGGTGGGGCTGAAGCCATCCTCGTTGGGGTAATTTGCAGGTGCCACCTGGATGGTGGCAGAGGTGGGGAACACCAGGATGTGTGTGCAGGAGGCGTCCTGGGGGGTGTTGAGCTGGGACGACTGCAGGTTCAGCGCCGTGCTGCGCCCGAACACCGAGCCCATCGTCACCGCATCTGTGGGGACAGACACAACAGCACAGGTGTCACTGCATCACCTCCCAAACACGTGTCCAGGACACCTCTGCCCATCCCACCTGCTCTGCAAACGCACAGACACAGCTGAAGGGCCTTATCTTCAAAAGATTACATTGCTGCAAGATCTTGACATTAAGATCACCAGCCCCACCCCTCCTGTCATTCTGCTGGCCCTTAATCAAATATTTACTTGTTAAATGAGCAAGTTAAATTAATTTTTCGCACACATCTCTGTAGAATTATGAAATACACCCCACTTTGGTTGATATGAACACAAACACAAAAATAAAGCCGCACAACAATAAAATTTCTCTCTTCTCCTGCTCTATTCTTCTCAATTACCCACCAACAATTAACTTGGAAGGTGCAAATACTCAATGCAGAGACACATTCTTCGGCAGTATTTAGCCAGCACCTTCAATTTTAACCTAATTTTTGCTTGCTGTTGACCTAATTATGTGTCAGGATCTAAAGGGAAAAAAAATCTGTTGAAGGATTTGGGTCTTTCTTTGTGTTTTACTGTGATATGAAAAAGGCCTCATTTGCCATCTGTTTTCTCACATTACAAAATCTCTGCTTTGAAAATATTCAACATGATAAGTAATTTTCAAGCTTAATTAATTCTGCTCTGTATTAGTCTTTTCTTTCTAAACTTAAAAAACCCCAGAGTGGTTTGTAAGGATATGTTAAGGATGTGTCACCACATACATTAAAAAGTACATTCTTGGGTAAAATAACAAAGGGAACCTCAGCATTAAATTTCACTCTAACTTAAGCCCATGGACTGCTGCTTGTAAGTGAACTCTGAATAACTTCAGCATGTGAGAAAGCAAATGGGCTTATTCTAATTCCCATTTCCACAGGCTCCTACTCATTCCCACTGTGCCTCCTCCGGGCACGAGGCTGTCTGTGACACCACTTCCAGCCCATGGGAACTGGGCTGCCTGAGCCCATGGGCTCCCTAGGGAACAGATCAGCACTTTGGCAGTGGCCTACAGTCACCTTCCCTTGGGAGACTGCTCTCCTCACATAGCATCTCTCCATGGTATTTTGGGAAATTCTGCTGGCTCAACCTATTTTCTGCCACACGTAGCCATGCTAGTCAAGTTCTTCACAGAAATCCCAAGATTCATGTGCCTAAGTGTGAAATGTGATAAGAGTTTCTCTGGCATTGCCATAGTTGGCTAAAACATACCTGGCATCACCACGAATGATCCCTGTGGCTCCATGGCAACGAGGCAGGCACTGAGGATGGAGGGGGAATCTGCTGCAGAGATGCCACACATGCGGCAAACCTCCTTCAGCTGTTTGCTGATTGTCTGCAGGGAGCACTCCCCGAGCAGGATACTCCAGTCTGCAAGGGAAAAGCATCATGGGAGGACAGAGCTGATGCACAGCCAGCACCCACTTGGAAACAGCAAAACTTTCCCAACACTTGGCATTTCCCTAATCCCAAACTCTCCAGGACTGACTCCTGTGCATACAAGGGGCCCTGTAAACTGAGTGCTTGAGGAGTTCCTGTGGCATGTTTTTATTCCATGGCAGTCCGTTGGCTTTCCTTTGTTCAATACATTTTTTCCCAAGACCTTTTTGTTTGCTTAGTGATGTTTAAGCTGAGGAATCACAACTGAATCCTGTCTCTATTTCTGTGACAGGATAACTTCATTCAGAACTTTCTCTAACCTCTGATAAAGGCCCCCAACTTCCCATGGAAGGACAATGTGCAAATCCTGCACAACATGAGGGAGTAGCATCAGACCTAGGGCACAAGCAAGGAAAGGTTTATGGAAACCAATACAGGAATTCAGTGCCAGGGCAGGACTGCAGCCAGTTCTCCTGTAATCCATGCTGTCATGGCCCAGGAAATTCCAGTTTGGAGGATCCTGATGATTTCTCTGCCAGGTACTTTACACTCAGATCCACTTGGTCAAGTGGGCATCACTATCAAGACAACAATGGGGACAAAGGGAGAGAAAGGGCTTCAGCAGCTCTGGTGTTGATTATAAACTCCTAAGGAGCCCTGCCTGGGAAGCCTGGATATCTGGCTTCCCATCCATGTTTGCCCTCACTAATCTCTGGCAAAATAAACAACAGTCTATCCTGTCTGTGATGTGATTTGGCACACCTTGTTTACCTTTTGTAATGTCATGGTTCAAGGAAGCAGAGACAGGACTAGGGAAGGTTAAGCCAAATTCACCCCATCTAACGCCACTGTGTGATGGCAGAGTCTCAGCAAGTCTGCAGGTGATGCAAAACTGAGAGGAATGAACGGCCAAGTCCCCACCCCTGGAAATGTTCAAAAGCTGTGTGGATGTGGCACTTGGGGACATGGATCAGTGGTGGCTTCAGCAGTACTGGGGGACAGCTGGACTTGATGAGCTCAGAGGGCTTTTCCAACCTAAACAATTCTGTGGTTAGATGATTATCACTCTCAATTTTGACAGGTTTGTGATCAGGTCAGAGCCATCCTGCCTTGCACCCTAGGTCCCTGTCCCACTGCACACCCTGGGAGTGGCAGCCCTGACAATTGCCCACCTTTCAGCTCCCCGTGGCCCAGGCGGCCCAGGCGCCCGATGACGACTCTCCAGGGCAGGGACGTCATCTGGACAATGCCAATGCACCACTCCCAGAGCTTCTGCAGCCCAATCTTCCGGGCAGACAGCTTGCTCCTCCTTGACCTGCAGGGGAAGGAATTAAACACAAGAGGGAGAGGACAATCAAGGACAATATTCAGATTTCTGTTCTCTCTAATTATGTCACTGTTTACCACCTACAGAGTTCTGGGCAGTCCCTAACTTACCTTTTACTACTACTAAGAAGAAAAACCACATGTCTGCTTTCAGCACTGTTACTGCAGTGCCATCAAACTGCTGAGCAACACACCAGGTGTTCCTCAAGGTAAGATTTGTAAGCAAAAAAATTTTAAAACAAATTGTCAAACAAGTGTAACTCAGTCACTTTTCCCTGTGCAGATCTGAAAATCTGGAAGTGCCAACTGAAATGTTCTCACTGTAACAGCAGCATGATCTCCTGAGCAGGAAAGGGGATGGAAGGGATGTGCAAGGAGCTGGGTGAGGGATGACTCCAGCCATGGATCCATGGGAGAAGCCAGGGGCAGTGAGTACCTGCTGGGCAGGTCGATGTTGACAATGCAGGTCTCCAGCAGCTCCCCGTGCAGGTCGGTGCAGGACGCCAGGAGCCAGCGCTGGTCGTGGGACAGGCAGTACCCAACAAAGAGCACGTTGTATTTCTGACTGGCCTCTCCAAACGTCTCTCCCAGCTCCGTCTGCTTGTCTTTGATGGGGGCCAGGATGAAAGGAGGTGAGTACAGCTGGATTGGGCTGGGCCTCTGCAACAGAGTCAGGACAACCATCAGGGGACAGATCAGAAACTACTGAACACAAGGAACACACACACACACTGGCAGCGAGTACAGACACAGGCAAGTGTGAAACAATGAGTAAATTCAAAGCATTCCTAGTCAGGAGGGAGATTGGGAAAAGGGGGGTTATAGACAATTCACTGCTGCCAGTTAAAGCTGATGTGTTCAAACCTTATCTAAAGATTTCTTTTTATGTACAGGTAACCCAGGGTATGAAAGCAGCCTTTGGACCCGTCTCTGACATAGGCAGGAGTTTAAACCCCCTCAGCTGTCAGATCCTCCTGTCCCTTAATCATCTTTAGGCCCTTGGCTGGATTTGCTCCAGTGCATCCAAGTTTCTTGTTCTGAGGAACCCAGAAGGGAAGAGGACAGGCACCTCCCTGGCTGGGCTGCAGCACCTTCCCAAGTCAGCCCAACTGCTGCTCCTTGGGAGCATCCATCATGTCCAACAGGACCTCCAGGTCATCTTCTGCAGAGCTGCTTCCCACATGGGCACCCCAAACCCATCTTTGCCTTGGAACTCCTCTCTGGAGAACACACAGGAGGGGCCTCACCAGACGTTCCATAATTAAAAAACAGTCAGGGTATTTTCTTAATTCTTCAGCAAAGTTTGGGAGTCTGCAGTGCAGACTGAGAGCAAATGTATAAAATGCAATAAACAGAGATTAATTAAATGCAGTAAGTAAATGCCAATAGGTTTGGCTTTGCAAGTAGGTTTTTAAACCCTCCAAAGTAGCTCTTTATGCCAAGGTAAATGTTTAAGTGTTTTGTTAGTCCATTAGATCTAAATAAAATATTCATAGTTATCTTTCAAAGAATGCAAAACATTCATAGAAAGTAGGATGGATTATTCTTCCTTTGAAATCCCTGAAATTCCAGAATCAGGGCTTTAATATTTACAGTTTAAAATAGATAAAAGATAAGCCCATTGAAGAGGGGGATTTCTCCATTACCTCAGGGAATTAATATAACATCTGCAATTAGGCACAGGAACTTATTTCATATATATGCATATAGATGTGAATAGAAATAAAGGTTGGGTTTAAACTCTGGTTGGAGCACTATAGACTGAAACCACAAAATGACTCAGAATCCCAACTAACAATGTTCATTTTCTCTTCTTTCACACTTTAACCTTTTACTTTATGAGTCAAAACCAGAAGCTTAAAATGTAGCAAGTTAGCCTAATGTTTTTGTTACTATTTTCCATTCCATATTAGCTTGCCTTTTCCCTTTGTATCATCATTGTCTTCTATATCTTGAAAAAAATCCCCAACAAGTATTTTCTCTACTCTTTGATATTTGAGGAAAGTGGTTACAGTTCATTAACAGACTTTGATTTTCTTGCCACCAATACCAACCTCAGGGTTTTTGAGGGTCATCTCAATGCTGGCAGCTGGCCCAAAGCCTGTGAGGGACTTGATGTGGATCTGTGTGGGCAGGGGCCTCCTGCACTGGCAGTACACAGAGAATGCCAGAGACTTCAAGTGCTGAATGTAGAAAACCTGTTCATCCTTCATTGTCTGCAGCATGTACTGACAAGGCACAATCTGTGGAATTCAGACACACAATAAAACAGGGCTGAGAGGCTTCCAGGAGCTGCTCATTAATATCCAACCAGATCCACACAGTCATTAGTCACCAAACACCCAGCACACTTTGGGATGCTCCACGATTTGCATGACAGGTCCCTTGGCAGGAGTGGCTGGGATTGCATTCTCTGGGACAAAACTGCTTCCATCCCAATGAGAGTGAATTTTAATCCATAAAACCCAAACACTTGTATTCAAACACCCTGAATTTTTTACAAGTGTTTTTCTGGGCAACATCTTCACTTGCAGGTGGCCTCAACCACACAGTCCCTGAAGGTTGTGTTCAGGCAGGTTTGGCTCCATGGCTCATGGTTGGGAACTGTTTGCTGTCCTTGTGGGAATTGGCACTATGGTGTCATCCTTACACAGGGGTTTAGAGGGCACAATTAAGATTCTGTTACAATGATTTGTGTGGTTATTTCCCCTTTTCAATTTAGTTCCCAGTGGAAGCTCAGCAGCCTCAGCTGCTGCTCAGTTTCATTTGTTTCAGAAAGTCAAGGGAAGCAGCCCACAAGGTTTCAACCAGCAAGAACCAGAGCTACAGGGAGATGTGCCTGGGAGATGAGTTTGGGGGTTAAGACCCAACTACACAACAAGAGCAGGAAGGAGAAATGGCACAACACTCCTTCAGAAGGAAACAAAGCATGACAAAATCCCAGTTTTCAGATCAAACCTATTTTAAAATTAGAATTAAATCCCTGTAACCTCACAGTTTTTATCTACTGGTTTTATTGTAGAAGTCCTACTTGTGGCTGTCAAAGTGTCTTTGCTTTTACAGTGAGATCTTTGGGGCAGAAGTTGTCAATTTAAAACATTTACATTGTTGCCAACACTACAAGACCCAAAGAGATTCTTTCAACAAATATTTTCAGTAGTAATAAAACTTAAGTGTCACAAAACTTAACTACTTTATAGTTCTTGCTTGAACCTTCAGAATCTTGGCAGCACATTCTGCTTACTAAATGTGCCTGTGTGTTTTTAAAGCCAGCTTTACCCACGGTTTGCAGGAGCTGGGCTTTCCCCCTCTGTACAGAACGGTAATAAAGCTGCAAACATTTGGGTTTGATTTATTTTGAAGTAACTGCGTGTTGTGTGTGCTGTGGTACAGCTGTGAGAATACAGTGTTGGAACTGGATCATGTTTCCCTTGACTTAGAGAAAATTGCTGTTTTGACTTCAACTGGCAAAATGTATTTTGGGGAACAAACAGTGAATGTGGAAACAAACAGCACTGAGAAAAAGGGTCAGTGTGCTACAGCCTCAGCTCCAGTGGCAGTGCAGAAGTTACACAGTTCTTGTGTGCCAGACACTGTAGTGTCAGTGGCTACTTTGGTTTTAGTGTCTCCAGGTCTGGATCAATGAATTGCCTGCAGCCTAACAATATGAAGTTCTGGATCTGATTTTGATTTCATTCTCAAGCCTAAAATATTTTGGTGACAGTTTCCCCCATCCTTTCAGGGGACAATGAGGTCAAAACTATCAAAATTAACAGTTTTCCATGGCCAGCTTGAGACACCACAAGAACTTCCAATTTTATTTTTTTTTAACTAATTTGAAATACCTTTAAACCAAGGTGAGCAGACGTGGATAAGGTGCACAGAAATCCTTCCCACACCATTCCTGCCTGTGGCCTCTGGGCTCCCATTCCCCCCACATTAATTGAGGCTCAGCCTCTGTGACAGGAGGCCTGGCAAAACGCAACCAGCCTGGGCAAGAGGCCAAGAGCTGCCTCTGGCTGCACAAATTAAATTCTTCAGCAATTCCATAGTAAGTAACTGTTTTTATATGCCAAGTTACATGGTAAATTATTTTTAAGAAGCAGATAATAACAATACAATAGTTATATTATACATTAAATGTCTGGTTTCACGTACTTCTTTTGGATTAAACAGTATAAATCAAGGGAATATAAACAGCAAACAACTCAACATGAAAAGTAATCAAAGGAGCAACTGGCCAGTTTTGGCAATGGCAATTCAAGTTACAACCTAAATAATTGAAATCCCTCTCCAGGAAGCATTGAGCAGACAGGATTGCTGAGACAACAGGATAGAGTCGATGCAGGGATACTGCGGCTGCTCTAATTAATTTCCTCATCAAAACAAACACAAGGGGTTGTTTTAATATACAGACTTGCACTGTCAACAAAATAATTTGTAAATGCCACCTACATTTCATGCATTATCTCTCATTTATCTCTTTCAGCACAGTATCCATATCACACGTGTGCTGTGACAGCCTCAGCGTGAAGATACAGAGGAAGGCAGAATTACCTGGAGAATGAAAGAATTCCTCATATTCTCAGGCAAGTTGTCCAACATTTCTGTGTAGCATCTCATGAGGCTCAGGAGCCAGAAGTTGGTGGAGGCAGACTCCTCATCAGCAGTGTAGGTGAAGGGGTCCACCATGTAGATGACCACAGCAGGGGGGTAGGCGTTGCTGTCCGCAGCGTCCGGCTCCGTGGGGATCCCGATCCGCTCCCGCTCCGACGAGCTGGGGGCAGAGGCACAGGTGAGAATTGCTTGTGTCTGGGGCCAGGCTGAGCCAGGGGGAAGGAAAGCACCAGCAATTCTGACATCCAGAAGCAAAACTAAAACCCGTGAGGACAGGCATTGAGATGAGTTGTGCTCTCAGCAGCTCCTAACCCGAAAAACCTGGGGTTAATCAGGCACTAAAGGTACCCTACAGTCTAACAGCATCTCACTGAATGCAATCAGACCAGATTATACCTGAAGAATATGGAAAAGCTGACTCCTTAGCTGTGTGTCTGGGTTTTGGTGAAGTTTAGGGTTTGCTTTTGGGAAAGGTGGAAGGGGAAGAGTAGGAGTTTAGAAGTATCAAAGCAATTCATGGAGCCTGGGGTCCTGCTCAGGTCCAGGGAAGGCTCCGCTGGCAACAGAAGCAATTGAGAATTTTTTACTGGTAAAATGCTCCTCCCATGCCTCAGCCAGGAGAGCGAGGCTCAACATCTGTAAGTGATCAAAGCAGCTCAGCCTCTGTCAGAAGCCCTGCAGCTGCTCAAAGGGTGTTTTGCACAGATCAGGGAACAGATGTCTCAAGGACAAGCCCAGCTACAGCAGGATGTGGGCATTTCCCTCTCTGTAATACACACCAGGACCATCAGCAATGTGCATTATTATGAGAGTAATGAAAAACATGCTGCCTCAGGAAGTTACTTACATACAATGCTAAAAAACCTTTTCTTAATTTTAATGTGATGGATGGCTATTCATAATGAAGTCTTTAAAAAAGTTGTGCTGCCCAAATTTATTTTAAAGCAACAGGACTACAATTGTGTCTCCTGACCTTACAGTGTACCTGCTTGCAAAACAACACCTGCAATGCAAAAAAATTAGGGGAAAAAATCCATGGCTTGCATTTTGCATCTGTTAATGTTGCATGTGTGATGGAGCAAGAGGAACTAAGCTCCATGAGGTACCTGCAAGTGCCAAGCCACAGGTGGAGCACACCCCATGTGCTCCTGGTGCTGCAAGGAGAGGGCAGGTGGAGGGTACTAAGGCAGCTCCACATCCATGCAGCTCAATCAGGCTGGGACTCTTGTGATGGAAAAGGGGAGGGTGTTTTTTCCAGCTCCCCTTTGCCAGTGACTGCTTCACACAGGAACAGGCCCTGCTCTGCTGCCACCTGCTTGGCTGTGCTGCACCTGTCAGAGGAGCCTCTCCTTTGAAGGGTTTCCCTAAGGCTTAGAGGCTGTCTGAGCACAGGACAGGGGATTAGTGAGCAGCACTCTGGGCCATGTGAGCACTCACCCTTCCTGTCCCTCTTGCTGCTGCTGCGGCAGGTTGGGGCCCGGCTCGGTGTCCGCCCCGGGGCCCGCGCTGCCCTGCGAGCGCTCGGCTGAGCCTCCCGCGGCGCTGCTGCTCTGCCCCGAGCCGGCATTGCCGCTGAAGCCCGGCGTGGAGGAGGCGCCCATCTGGCTGGCGCCGGGCGTGGCAGAGGACGCGGACAGCTGTGGCACCGAGGAGCCCGAGGAGGACGCGCTCCCTGCCGGAAGGCTCGTGGTGCCCGCGCTGGGCGTGGAGCTGAAGGAGCTGCCCGTGGCAGGGGCCCCAGCGGCGGCCGAGAGACACGAGGAGGAGCTGGAGGGAGCGGGCCCCGAGCTCCCGGGAGCTGCCTGCGGCTGGCTCGGAGCCGGCGTTTGGTACTTGGGGGGCAGCAGAAGGCTGCTGTCCAACTGCAGGGTGGCCAAGTAAGGTGCTGGAATGGCAGGGAAAGAGGGATTAATGACAGTCAGATCAAAGGAAACTGCATCAGCCTGCAAATTGGATGACGTTCCCTGCACTTTTACAACGTTCTAAGAGTACACAAATGCTAAGAGAATTGAATCTTCATGACCAATGTTTGCTTTGGAATCCATTTCTCAGGGTGTCAGTTCAAACTGATATGAATCAATTGTCTTTAAAACCAGGACTGACTTTGCAGGGCTTTGTGACTTTAAGCTGGTACTGACACCTTCTGCTCTCTGGCCAAACCGTGCAAATACAAATACAAAGCCTTGTATTATCTTTTAAATTTTTAAACAGACCATAATCTGCATCTTTAGCAAACTCTCAGTGGGTTTGCAGATGCCCCTCGCAGTGCCCAGAGCCGGGGGTGTCACTCACCAAGGTGATGGCGGCAGACCTGCGCGTAGAGCTTGAGCCTGGAATGATTGTCACAGTCCTCGGAGCCCCAGGGCTGGCTGAACCACTCGCTCACCAGCTCGTCCGTCAGCTTCTGCGCCACGCTCTTGCCCACCCGCATGATCCCGTCCCGCAGCACTTTGCAGATGGGCTTGTGCTGCCCAAGTCTGCACATCTGCCAGGGGAGGGAAGCAGAAATACCTGTAAGGAGATGCCAGCCACCCCAGGATGTTACAGAGACTGGCTTGTGGCTTAAGCCCCTTATTCTCAGCACACAGCTAGGGGCTTCTTAATAAATATCTAAAAAAAAAAAAGTTACATTTATCTTTTGACTTGAACTGCACTCACAGCAAAACTAAGGAATCTGACATATTGGGGAGTACATGCTAAAGAAATAAATGCTTTTATCCCCAGCCTAGCAACTGTGAGAAACCAACAGCTTCTTTAATGTGCTCCTTGCTCTTTAGGCTTGGTTGGGCCATCACTGGGAAGCTGCAGCTCTATTAATGCTGCTGGGAAGAGCAGACAGCAACAAACACTCCAAAATGCCCAGAGAATCCCAGGGTCACTTAGACAGCATTCATGGACTCTGAAAGTGCAGAAAGCCCTCAAAATGAAAAAAAAACCCTTATTCTAATAGTTGTTACTTTAAACCCCATAGATGTCTCTCAGTGGACATGCACTGGAACAGCAATGACACTTAAGAAGCAATAAGTCAATGTGGTCCCTCTTTCCAACCTCGTATACAGCACTCAAGTCCCTGAAGAAAGTTTTGGCTCCGTCGAGCAAGGCCTCATTTTCTGGACACACCACGATGTAGGCGACATCCCGGTGGCCCCCATAGGGGTCCAGCAGGAGCCTCTCCCAGAAGGGCAGGGAGAAGGGAGAGATTGTCAGGAAGTCCTTGTCATAGCCCACCAGCAGCGTCGGGATCGGGAGAGGCTCAGGAGATTCCTCAGAGCCTTCACAGGAGAAAAAACAAAGAAAAAATGTTAAAATATCCGGTTTAACAACAGTGGATCTCTGATGGCCCAGGAAGTGGTGGGCTCTTTTACAGGAATATTGGAAATCACTCATCCCTTGCTGTTCTGAGTGTCCTACATGTTTAGCATGGCGTGGAAATGGTTATCAAGGGTGTGCAATGTCTGATAAACCATGTGCTCCCAGCCTTTCTTCTTGGACAAGATATTTAATAAAGGAGAGGGAAGATTTATATCATACTTAAGGAATGTCATATAATCAAAGTTGTTGGCCGAAGTAGAGGGAGCTGATCCAAGCACCACTTAAACTTTCCTAGAAAGCTGCAATAAAACATCTCCCAGTGTACTCCAAGTTCATGTACTGCCCTTCCCGAGGCTTCATCTCCTGGTTTTCCTTTGTCGTATCTATAACCATAGCCATGGAGTTCCTATTCAGTCACAAGTAATAACAGGAACACACAAAATCTGACCTTACAGCTCTTCATCCACCTCCACCTGGTTGTGCAAAATTACTGAGGCTTAGAGAAATTCATTCCCAGGTATATAATACTACACAAAGTTATAATTCTAAAAATTGCCTCCTGCCCTTCTCCATAGGATGTGCTCCAAGCACTGCTGTCCCCACAGAGAGGATTATTACCCTGTGTAACAGGGTGTCTCCCAGATACTGCCTCAGAAGAAGAAATATTGCTGAAAATGTCAAGCTAAAATATACCCAGTAGTTCCTGCAGAATATAATTCAACTTTATTAAAAAGTCAGCATCCAGTAAAATTCACTGACTTTCCATCAAAGGTTCTGCTCTGCACTCTATGGGAATTTTGGTGCTATTCTCTGGTAACAATTGGCAAATCCTAACTCTTCAAATTACAAATGCTGGGATAATTATTAGAAGTGCTGCTGGTGGGGCACAACAGCTTTAGACAGGAACTGGAGTTACCCCCAGTTATCCCAGCCCCAAGGAAAGGAGCAATATATCAAATGCCAATAGAGAGCAAAGTGTGGTGGAGCTGGTAGGAAAAACATTAAACCAGACTGCACTGGTTAAGCCTGAAATAAACTGCAAGCAAGAAAATACAGATTGAAATGTCAGTCGTTATTCTGCAAACCTACACACACAAAGTCTGGGTTGTTATTTTGCATTTTACAGAAGTGCCACTTACAGCCAGAAGATACTGAAAACTTCTCATTAAGGCTACAGGAACCTGCATGGAGAAAGCATTCCCAGTTTTTCAGGATTTGCAGAGCTCACACAAGCTCTGTTCCCATTATGATGTGGCTGATTTCAGCAGTCCCCTCTGCTCCCATTTCGTCTACACCAGGCTGCTTTGGTCTAACCTAACCCTGGTCTAACCCTGCTTTGGCCTGAGCCAGCCCCCCTTCAGGTGGGGGGGCTGAGCCTCACCCACAGTTTCTGCTCCCTTTAAATCTGCATCACCTGGAGGGGTAAAACCTTCACCAGGGTGTCACAAAGGCCTTTTGAGGCACTTGAAACCTCTGTGAAGAGCCCCCCACCCCATGACCCCAAGCTGTATGAACAGCCCCTTCCTATCATTTCCAGGACAAAGTGCCCTTTTCTAGGCAGCTGCACTCTAGCTTGGCACAGAGCCCAGTGTAGGTACCATAGGTCCCCCGTCCTGCCATCTTATGGAATTGCTGCCAGGTGAGTGGTCCCTGCACGTGCTGGATGTTCTCCCAGGTCCTTCCTGTCCGCTTCTTCTGGATGGCATCCTGGAGAAAGGGCTGCAGGGAGAGCAGCATGCGCACCACGTCCTGGGAGGAGAGCATGCTGATGTCCAGCACTGCAAGGGACAAGATTAGCAATCACTTCAGGGAGGGACAGCAATCCCTTGGACATAGCAACAGCTTTTGTAGATTGTTCCTTGAATTGCTCTGCACACTGCCCATGGACTTTGGGCACGTCTAATTAGGTGGACAGTACTCAATGTGCCATTTCATGGCATTTTCAAAAACACTGCTGTCACCACAGGCCTTTACACACACATTTCAGTATCACTGGTGTCCAGCTCAGGTCACAATATGTCAGAGCTGTATAACTTCAGTATACAAACAAGTAATATTTAATTATAATTTCCCCCCCCCCCTTGGTACTTTTTCCCCCCTAACTCAAACAGAGCAATTCTTTTCTGCTGACTGCTTATACCCTTCTCCAAAATCAAAAAGGGCCCCTAATTTTCCCTCCCCCCAAATACCTGAATCTGCTTCAGATTTGTGAACTTCCACAGACTCATTCCCAATTTAGGCCACAAGGTCTGAGGACAACTAGATTATTGGTACTTTAGGTGTAATTTACAAGCTTTCAGAAATCTACTTTTATCTCTAGCATATTTTTAGTCCTGTCATTTCCCACATAAAGATCATGTGGGTCACAACTAAACAAATTTACAGAGGTCTCAACACATTCAGAGACAAAAGGCTCAGCTGTGCATGTACCGTTGCTGTGAGGCCAGGAATGGACAGTGGCACTTCGGACAAGGGCTTCGTCCACCTTGCCCCCCGTGGGGTTGTCCACGTACTGCCTGCCCTGCTCCAGGGCATTGAAACATTCCACCCAGGAGTCGTTGCTGTCAGCCTGCAGCCGGTCGTAGCTCAGGTTGACACAGGGCAGTGTCTGGCGGTTGTTGGAGGCCATGTAATCCAGGCAGCTCAGCGAGGTGAAGGGCTGCGTGTGCTGGTTCTGCAGCAGCAGCAGGAGGCTCATGGGAGGCTCCTGGCTTCTCCTGGCTCCTTCTCCCATCTGTGAGATCAAGTTGCTCTGGCAGATCATCAGTCGCCTTTCTGCAGCCTGGCCGATGTCCGAGGTCTTGCCGAAAATATCCAGCTCGTCCTCGATGAAGAGCCCGGAGTTGTAGCCGAGCTTGCGGTTCATGATGGCGCTGAAGCCGCAGGTGCAGCGGTACTGATCCTCATTGGAGGAGTCGGGGATGTACAGCCCCACGTCGGCGCCCTTGATGTTCATGTTGCAGGCGCAGATGCAGCAGCTGTCGAAGTTCCTGTCCTTGAAGATGTTGAGCACGGAGTCGGAGAGGATCAGGGTCACGTACAGGCTGTGCGCCTCCGGGATGGGCTGCACCGTGCCCGGCTCCACCGAGTTGAGCGGCCGCGTGGTGGAGGGGGTGGAGGCGGGGGAGCCCTGGTCCGTGCTGTCGTACTTGACGGAGCCCTGGCCGCTGGCGGTGCCCCCGCCCCGGGGAGTCCTGGGCGTGCGCGGCGTGCGCGGCGTGGGCACCGAGAAGCGCGGCGTGGCCGGCGACGGCAGCACCCCCGCGCCGCTGTTGCTGGCGGGGGCCGCGCTGTTGAGCGTCACCGGCGTGCTCATCTGGGGCGTGCTCATCTGCAGGTAGTCCTGGTCTGCCAGGCTGCCCACGCTGGGCACGTTGCTGCAGGGAAGGGATGGGAACAGAGACCCGTTCTGTCAAAGCTCATTTTTAAATACATGGAGATAGTGGAACTCACTGAAACTGCAGTAAAGAACACTCTGGTCATAACCTTGACTCATGGCTCTCAGCAGAACTCAGAATTCTCACCACTGTTTCTTATCATTGTGATAAAAAGTATTACTTCACCCTCTTAAAGATTATTCTTATGGCTTAAACCTCAAATGCTCTTGAGAACAATTTCTAGATAAATGATCAAGTTAAGATTTAGAATGTTTGCAACTTTTTTAGAGAAAAAAGAAAGAATAGTAGCTTTTATTTTAAACATCACTATCTGTAAAGAGATACAGATTAGTAGGAATTAAACTATTTCAGAGTGATAAAAATCTTTATTTTAGAAATGATCACTTGAAATGGCTGTCAAAAGTCAGACATGTGGCTCTGATACACGGTGTCACCTGATGGACACACTCTGTATGTCTGATTCTATAAATGCAAATCCTCATTTCGGATTACACAGTCTGTGGCACAATGGGATATGTTCCATTACAAAGTCTTAGTCCAGTAAAGCTAAGAATCGTATTTTTGGGTCATCTCCATTCATGACTGAGTTTTATTACTTTGGTTTTGTCATTTCCTGCCAAATTCTAGTGACCACAGAACAATTTGTACATTCCCATGAGATCTGTCTTCCATCTGCAAGGACTTAATTCTAGAAACAGGTAATAAGGGCCCAATCAAAGAAAAAGATCTTACTTTTCTCTTTCCACATCTCTTCTAACCTGCTTACTTTTCTTGTACTGTGTAAATTACATATCAGAATGAGGAAAGAGTGTAAGATCTCAATAAGTCTCTGGATAAGGAAGGGGAAACAGGATTTTTCCATGTTTGTCTGTCCTCACAGTGTATTTTGTGTGTCATTGTAAAGGACTAGCATTTGAATGCCCACCTATCATTAGTGACTTGAAAAGGAAAACATTGAAGACCTCTTTCCTTACAACCACTTTATTACCTTGAACTGATGTGTGTCCAACTCAAAGCAGGAGAGGGGAAAATAATGAAGCAGAGTCTGAAGGAGTTGTGGAGCTGCAGCAGCGTGTGTGCCTCAGACTAATAAGAAAAGGTGACCTAGAAACCCTGATTGGCAATCACCACTCTGTCGGAAGCCTGCAGTAATAATCCTCACTCTAATTGGATTAGATTGAAAATGAAAGGGTTTTTTCCCCCAACAAATACCTGAAATTAATAACCAGCTCAGGCCCGGTGCATCAGTTACTATTATGAAAAAACCTGAGAATTAAATTGCTCCCTAGGCACTATATCAAGGGTTTACAATTTCTTCTTTGCAATTCTTTTGAGAACACTGAAGGACCCTTTGGGGCTGCAAAAGGACTGATTTAAAAGATTTACAGACTGATTTAAAGATACAGACTGCTTCCTCTAGAAGTGAAGTAGTGCAGCAGGAGACCTTTGTACTATTACTATGCTTTTTAAGAGGTTTTATTAATTTAATGGTGCAATTATTGCTAGCTTTCAAAACCTCCAGCAATGAATTTCCTCCATAAACATTGCTAATTTCTGAGAACTGAGTGAGGAATCCAAGCTTTGAAAATGAGTGTCAGTGGTTCCCTGTAGGTCACATCACTCTCCTCTTTTGGTCTCAGGAAGGGTGGGACAGGGCAGGAATGGACCAACATCTGTCTGATCAGCAGCTCCCCACAGCCCCACTCAGGGACACCACAGGAGCTCAGAGGAGCTCCACTGGCCCACTCAACATTTTCAGAGCCTTCAAAATGGCAAATGGAATCACCAGGATCAGAGATCACCAGGCTGGAGCTCAAAGTGACACAAGGGAGCCTGGCTGAAGGCTGAACATGGAAATGGGACAGCAGAGATGTGATGGGTTGAGTGCATTCAATTTGTTCCCCAACACTTGTGGTTTCAGTTGAATCACAATTATTTTCTTGTATCAGAAATTACCATTAACTCAGGCACTGCATGTTCCCGTTCTTTTAAAAGCATTGAGAGTGGACACACTAACACCCCTGACTGCCAAGGCCAGCGTTAAATGTTCCTGCTTTCAGAACTGTTTTGATCTCAGTCAATGACAAACCTAAAAGGTTTAAAATACATTTGCAGGCTAAAGCACTGTCAATACAAACAACCATTTTAGTTACCCAGCTTTAGGCATGGGTTTGACAGACCCATTTCCTCCAGCTGTACTTACTTGTAGCCATCTCTGATGAAAGTGGCTGCAGGTGGCAATGGAAGTTGTTCAATTTTTGGAGGGACAGCCCAAGAAGGCCTGAAGATGCAGGCATCTGGAATCTTCAGAGGTAGGAGGCACTGGCTGGGCAGGATCTTCAGTGGAGCAAACAGGGAAGAGCCCACGAAAGGTTGAAATGATGGAACTTTGTGCACATACGAAAAATCCTGTAACATCCAAGCGACCTTGGTTACAACAATGTGGTCAGGCTGCTCTTTGAATATTTTTTAAAATTAAAATCTATTGTACTGTTTGAACCCTCTACAATTACCTTTTTACCCCCAAATGAACTATATTTATTCCTTCTACAAGGCATTCAAGAGTAGTTCCTTCAAGGAAACTCAGCTGAGGCTCCCTGTTATCCTGAGATGCTGCACAGCTTTATGGCAGAAGGTTTCACAATTGCATCAGGCTCATTTCAGACAAGCTGTGCCTGAAACATGAGTAGTGCACCATGAAAATTTCACACTACCTAACTTTTAGCACCTCGTTTAGGCACTTAAAAGGTTGATCTTTGCAAGACTTCTGTACTGACAGTGAGGAGAGGCTGCCACAGTGTGAGGAACCCTGAGGTGCCTTGAGGCAGCCTCTAAATAACCCCCACTGTGGGGGTTCACATCACTTTGGCAATAACAGTGCACACTTTGCCAATCATTACATGGAGTGTTAAATCCAAATATCTAAACAATCCAGCAAACACAGTATTAGCTATCAATGAAGTTCAGCCCAGCTGGGCTTGCAGTGACTGTCACATTTGCTTGCAGAGAGTGATGACAAGAACTTCAGCCAGAGTTTCTAGAGCTATTCCAGCTCTTTCAGGAGAACAGAATTAGTCCTCTTGAGGCACTACTGCAAAGTAAAAATCAGCATGAAAACAGTAACAGCAGTCTCAGTATTTAACATCTCATTAGAGCTTTGCATTTTTTTCCCTTGCACCTTGTCAAGCATTGAGGGATGAGGAATGTGTGGATTTCTATCTCCAGCTGCTGAATGCTCAGCACAAGGAATCTACTTCCATGTTCTCAGGATGATCAGCAATGGGTTTAGTGCTTGTTTCCCCCACTGGTGTGTATGAGCAGGTGTGACACACACAGAAGCAAGTCAATTGTGCTGTTGAAAATGTTCTCAGGCAGAATTGAAGTATTTTAATACTCCTGTAATGGCTGTGAGGGAGATTAAAATATCTTTGGTATCGGTGACACCCTGAAATCTGCTCCCACTCCAAAACCTTCAGCTCAACGAATTCCAAGACAGACTTTTCTTTTTCCCAGGCCCAAGTTATCCTATTCTTGAAAAAACAATTTACTGCACAAGCAGAAGAGAAAAACCAGCAAGGTCTGTGGCAAGGCAAAGTCTTACAAACCTTATAAAAAACCTTATTTCAAACCCCTGTAGTGGCATAACAACTTGTGGATGCAGCAGCTCAAGATGGGCAATGGAGACTGTCCTGGAGCACACACTGAGAAGGTGCCTCTTCCCAGTGTGCCTCCAAGTGAGAGCTCAGGGAGGGAGGGAGGGAGGAAGGAAGGAGAGATCTGGCAGTACCAAAGCAGACTTGTGCCTTGTCCTGATGTCCAGCTGGCTTCTGCCATCAGGAGGGACACTGGGAATTCCCTCCCACATCTGCAAAGCCCCTTTCTCCACAGAAGTGCTGGGACAAGCTCCCCACAGCTCAGCCCTTGGCAGGGGAATGAGCTGGGAATTCTGGGGTCTGACTGGACACCCTGGACTGGCACCAAAACATGGGAGCACAACCCTGGAATTCTGTCCCACACACTGTCCTGCTCTCTGGCAGGGACAGGGACTCCCTTCTCTCCCAGGGACAAAACTGAAAGCTCCTGTGGAAGAAGTCACCCTGTGGGACTTGCCACAGCCTCCCTTGCAGTCTGCCTGAGGGATGCTATTCCTGCTGGCAGGAAAATGTCCTGGCTGACAGCTGAGCACATCATTTACACTGAACAAAGGCATCCATCAGTATCCTCACACCAACACACAGCCACTTCTTGTCCATGCAGCTGCAAGTGTGCCCTGGCTCAGCAATGCAGACCCCTAAAAATCAGCCCTCAATCAATTCCAACATGGGCACAAAGGAGAGGGAAGGAGGTGGTGCTGGGGACAGAGACAGCTGCTGAAATAGAAGGAGCAGGCTGTGGCACAGGAGGGACAGAGTGGGTCTGAAGGAGAAGAATTAGGCTATACAATCAAAGGCTGGGGACTACCAGGAAGCCAGAGTTAGAGTGGGCATCTCCCTTTTTATTCCCTGTGTACAGAGCAGCTTGCTGCAGAACAACATGCTGTGCATTTCCACACAAAAAGTGCATTTTTATTAAAAAAAAAAACCCTCAGGCTGTATGCATGGAAATATGGCAACTGTACCTTCTGACAAAGGTGACAAAAGGCAGCCCCAGAAGTTCAGTAATGCAGGACACACAGGCAGAATGATTTGTGCCCTGCTCTTACCCTGTGATGGAACAATGACACAACCAATGTATATCAGTGCTGATGCTGGGTCCCTCCATGGGATGCTATGGAGAAATGGCCACACTGGGATGTCACAGGAACCCAGAGTCCCCAGCTACAAACAGCTCTTTACTGAGACACTACAGGACTCAAGAGAGGAGGAACTAGGTGACATTACCTGACCTGTGTTATACAGAAAGTCAGATAAGAATGGTCCCATCTGGCCTTAAAACTTGTGAAGTAACATCAGCTGAAGAAGAAACAGAGCAAGTTCAACCCCTGGGCTTTCTCATAGAGTTTCAACCCTAACCAAAAAAGGAACATTTCAGAGAGATAAAGGCAGCCTTTCTACATGCACCACTTTATCCCACTGTGTGCCAACGTGGCAGCAGGGAGGGGGGCACAGCAAAGGTGCCATAGAGAAATTATCTAAAGAAATACATCATTTAACAGCTACTTAGCCACAAGTGTGGTGTTTTTCCACACATGGACATTCTTTCTGTTAGGCACAGGGCTCATTTCACATACAATACTGTTTGTTTCCTGAGAACACCCAGAACCACTACAAACATAATATTACAAAATGTCTACAGTTAAAATCAGGGAAACAATTAAAAAGCTCTTCTACTAGAAAAGAATATTTTTGCAGCTCCAGGCTGACAGGTTCTTTACACAGGTCCAGCTCACATTTTTAGTTGCTACACACACTACATGGGACTTGTTTATAAAACTCAAAGTGTGCATAGAGGACTTTGTAAAAATCCCACATTGCTGGCATGTTACCTTAATTTCTTCAGGTTTAGGGCTACCTAATCCATCCTCCACCTCCATTTTAAACTCAGCCAGCTGTGTTGGAACCATGTTGACCATAGGACTCTCCATCATTCCCAAGGCAGTCACGGTCTCTGAACTTATTCCATCTTTGTAACTCATCACTGGGGAGAAGGCAGGGTGCTGTTCTAAAGAGGGTGGTGTTGGGAACATCCTTTGGAGATCTGCAACAGCTGAAGAGGATGAAATAACACAGTTAATCATTCAAATATACATTCTCAAGGAAATTCAATAAAACAGAAGAGACCAATTCAATGCTAGCTCTTATTTCATCAGTTAAAAACTAGCAAAGCTTCTCCAGATTTACTGGGGTTCTGACAGCAGTGTAAGTGTAGGCCAAAAGTTAACTCCTAGGGATAAATTCCCCAAATTCCTGGGGATACTCTGCAAAGTTATTGTTCAGCAGAAACAACAACTTGGTAGATGGACAAACAAATGCAGAGTTTACCAGCAACTAATAAATCCTTCATAACTGGAGAGCTGAATTGGCATTAACACCAAGCTCACACCACTGACTGTTTCTAAGAAGCCACAGAGGAGTTTTCTCCCTTTGCCAGAGCTGACCTAGCCCTAAACCAGGAGGCCTTTGGAATTCATGTGTCCTGAGCTGGATTTCTCCACTCGGTCATTGTAGCCTTGTCTGGTCCATGGCAACACAAATCCTGCCACAAACACAGGCAGTTCTGCCCAGGAGCAGATTTCCAGGCATCCCAAAGTTCCAGTGCCAGAGAAGCCACAAAATTATTATTTTCCATCACAAGATATTAAGCCAGGAAGATCCCTAAATGACTTCTCAGGAAATGAACACAATGGAATCATCCACTGTCTATTTTTCTTCTTTAAGCAGAACCAACCCCAACAGAGATGCTCTATACAGTGTAATGCAATCAAACACTAAGTATTGCATGCTCTCCTTCCAACTACAGCTTCCATATTTATTTTGTGTCACATTCAGCATAAATGCTTTCTTTTCCTGACTTAAATTAGGACAAATCCTCTCTGGACAAAACCATCAGTGGCTAACCACTCTAATTAGAGGAGGGTGAATTCCCACAAGTGTCTCCTCTTAGATACTTTTTTGGACAGATTTAATGCCCAATCCCATTTCCATACCCAAGCTGATGGGACACAAGGACACCCTTATACTCAGTAACATCTGCAGCCTAAAGATAATGGAAAATTCATAAATTAATACAGATGGGTTTCTGACTGGCCAACACTGTGTTGTGGAAATCCCAACAGGTAAGAAGAAGTACTGTTCTCAAAAACAAACAGAAAAAGGCAGAAATAAGAGATGGGATTAGAATTATCTATGGACTATGAATACCTGCACTAACAGTACATTTGTGTGGGATGCTGCAGCCTCAGGATGTGTCTCCACTCTACCTTAACAGAGCCAGCCCTGCATGGGATGCTTTTGTGCTCAGAGATGACACAGTCAGGCTACTGAACCCTTTAGACAAAGGGATACCACTCAAATAGGGGCAGTCCTCTCAAAATGCAGTTCTGTTGGTAATAGCTGTCCCAGCTGAACCCAGTCCTTCACAATCTGGAGCAGCAGAGTAAACAATGGGCTATGAATTATTCCCACTCTGTCCATATTCTTTTTT
Source organism: Agelaius phoeniceus (assembly GCF_051311805.1). Taxonomy (NCBI): domain Eukaryota; kingdom Metazoa; phylum Chordata; class Aves; order Passeriformes; family Icteridae; genus Agelaius; species Agelaius phoeniceus. The sequence goes on along the minus strand of NC_135282.1, from coordinate 9,023,426 downwards.
CCCCACTCTTTCAGTATCTGAATTTAAAAGCCCTTAGTCTTGTCCTGATACAGGGATAAATTAAAGCTGAAAAAAAGTTCAGCAGAATGGAAGAAACTCTTTTCCATGAACATTAGTATGGAATACAATGTTCAGGCTGGCAGCTGTTTCTCAGCAGAGAGAGGTGCTTTAGGCACTGGAAGGGGACAGGGAGGAAGGTGAAAATGAAGGGTGGCCAGTAGGAATTTATGATGCTGTACAAGGCACTTCAGCTCCCCACAGACACTGCTGTGCCTCCACAGCTGGTGGCAAGGCCACGGCTACAAGTGGAGTGTATCTGTTTAACTTCACACTACATCATTTTCTCACCTCCAGCTCACTCCACTTAGCAAAATTCTGCAGTGCAGATTCATAAAAAAGTTTAATTACAAAAAATCCCCCAACCCTACAGCAACAGGCAACTATCATCATTCATTTTCATGTGTGTCATGCTTGAAAAAGCTTTGCATATTTTAAAAAGCTATGGATCAACTAAACCTGTCAAAATCCAATCTCTGTATACTTCAGACTTCTACATTTGAGTAAATCAGCACAGCTTTTATGGGTCCATAAAACTCTGACTCATCTCCTTCAGACTGGTTTTTTTCTTCACCTCAATTTGTTCTCATTACCAGCTGAAGTTAATGAGAAGGTATTAAAGAATGATTTGCAGAGAGATTGGATTTCTGCTTATAGTGGCCACAGAAATCAAACCCTCTTTCCTTCTCACCACAAAGTAATTTGTAATTTGATTTGTTACTATTATACCAAAAATTCTCACCTTCCTCCTGTCCCACAAACACAGACACATTTCTCCTTCATCTCAAGAGAAATGCCACCTACACCAGTAGAATCAGAGACCTGTTCAGGTCAGAAAAACCCTCTGAGATCATCAACTCCAACCACTCCCAGCACTGCCAAGGCCCCACTGACCCATGTCCCCAGGTGCCACATCCACAGGGCTGGTAAATCCCTCCAGAGATGGGGACTGCAGCACTGCCCTGGGCAGCTGTGCCAGGGCTTTACAACCCTCTCAGTGAAGGAATTTTCCCAATATCCAACCTGAGCCTCCCCTGGCACACTTGAGGCCGTTCCCTCTCCTCCTGTCCCTGTTCCCTGGGAGCAGAGCCCGACCCCCCCGGCTGCCCTCTCCTGTCGGGTGCAAGAAATGCAGCAAAGCCCTCAAACCTCAGAGTACAAGTTACCATTCCCAACACCTGTTGGCACAGTCCTTAGAAAAAAGCCCTGTTGTTTTAATGTAATTTCATACAATTTCAGAAGTTTCCTGCACTCCCATCACCTCCCTTGTCCATGTAAAGAGCCTGCACAAGCATCACTACCACAACCAACTATAAAAGGTCCACACCATACCTCCAATTAGAACCCAGCATTTTGATTTTAATCATGCCTTTCCCAAATCCAGATTAAACCCTGAAGGTGATTTTAGTTTTAATTTGTCAAATGTTCAATGCAATTTTCTTCCAAGACAGGTTGAACCATCATGGCCATGGTTTTAAATTCTTCGATTTTGTTAAGTAGAAGGATTTATACTTAAAGAGGGATTTGGTAGTGGCTGAAGTGCCCAACAGTGAGCAGAGAAGAAAGGGGAAAGCTTCCAAAGGAAGATTTGTAACAAATCCCTCCCATAGTTCCAGACTAAGACAACAATGTCAACAGAAGAGTACCTCACATATCAGCAGGCTCATTAAAAATCCATGTCTGTATTACCACTGCCGTCATTAAAAGCTAGCACGGGAGCCCCCTGAGTGAGCCCGGAGCCCCTGCAGGGCTGTGCAGTGACCAGGGGCGGGGTGTGGGCTGAGGAGCTCGGTACTCACTGGGAGGGTAGGGAACCGCGGTCCGGCCGTCCTTGCCCAGGGGCCGCTCCTCGGAGCCCGCTGCCGGCAGCTTGGAGGAGCGCAGCGCTGGGGACACGGCCTGCAACACCAAACGCTGCAGTCAGCACAGCCTGACACCTCTCGGTGGCACTGCACAGCAAACACAATGGCTGCTTTTCTACTCCCCCACCCTCTGCCCACAAGGAGTCTGGATTTTTTCCCCCTTCAACACTAAAAACAACAAAAAAATTTGCCTGTCTATATATTCCCCCATAAATTGATGCATACATATAAGTATGCATTTTTATAGTTCTATACACATACAAATTATATTCAAAATTTTATCACAAGCCCTGGGCTTGAAATGTATGTGGCTGCTCTATTTATTTCCATGTTTGGATTACTTCAAGGTAGTAATGGGAATATGACACAGAGTAAGCCCAACACAGGCAAATGTTAAGGCAGGAAAAACATTAGGGCTGTCCAGGGCAACTTCAGAGAAGAAAGTAATTTTTTATTTTGACAGAACAGTCCTCTGGTAGATTTACATATTAACTGTGGCATCTGAAGTGCAGTTTGTGTGGAACCACCATAAGGAAATTGGTGCACTTATAAAGTCCTGCCAAGAAAAGGCATAAGACTTTTAAACACTGTTATCTACTAACAGTCACTTTAAGACTACCTTCTGGATCATTATGGTTGTATTAGATTATGCTTAAAGATAGTGACTATCCAAATCTTTGCCTTCCCAGGAAATTTATTGCCCCTCATAACTGATAAAAATCTGCACTTCCCTCTGTATTTCCTAACATGCAGCAACTATTTCTCTTTGCACTGAAATGAAGTGCTCGGAGGAACATGAGGTAACATGACTCAGAGAATTACTGGAATCCTGTAAGGTTGAATTTATTTTTCTTTGGGCAGGTTCTCGGACAAGGTAAAAGAACCCATCACCAATTAATAAAACTTGGATCTTTTCCACCATAATTCTCAAACAAAAAATTCTGATGGAAGTCCAGGACACAGAACTAGATATAATGGATTTATAAAGCAACTGCATGGCTCTCCCTATGGAAGCTCCTTATAGTCTGTCCATGCAGGATGGATCTCCTGAAGATCTCTCTGTTTGCCAGCAATCCTTCCTAGCTAAAATCCAAGTCTGCCTACCTGGAAACTCTCTCCCATCTCTTAGGGATAATCATTCCCACTAGGAATCTGTTTCTTGGCCTACAGAACACTCATCCCCACAAGGAACTCACCCCAAGCTCATCCTCGTCGGAGTTGTCGAAGATGTTGTCGAGGTCGTGCAGGGACGGGGCCAGGTCGGTGACCTGGGTGAGGCTGCCGGAGCCGGCCCTGCCGGCAGCGCCCTCCTGCCGCGGGTCTGCCAGCATGAATGGGAGCAGAAGAGTGAGGGAAACTGAGCACGGGCAGGGAAACTGAGCACGGGCAGGGAAACTGAGCACGGGCAGGGAAACTGAGCACGGGCAGGGAAACACAGCACGGGCAGGGAAACACAGCACGGGCAGGGAAACGGAGCACGGGCAGGGAAACGGAGCACGGGAGGGAAACGGAGCACGGGCAGGGAAACACAGCACGGGTAGGGAAACACGGCACGGGCAGGGAAACGGAGCACGGGCAGGGAAACTGAGCACGGGCAGGGAAACTCAGCACGGGCAGGGAAACACGGCACGGGCAGGGAAACACAGCACGGGCAGGGAAACACGGCACGGGCAGGGAAACACGGCACGGGCAGGGAAACACGGCACGGGCAGGGAAACACGGCACGGGCAGGGAAACACGGCACGGGCAGGGAAACTGAGCACGGGCAGGGAAACTGAGCACGGGCAGGGAAACGGAGCACGGGCAGGGAAACTCAGCACGGGCAGGGAAACTCAGCACGGGCAGGGAAACTCAGCACGGGCAGGGAAACTCAGCACGGGCAGGGAAACTCAGCACGGGCAGGGAAACTCAGCACGGGCAGGGAAACTCAGCACGGGCAGGGAAACGGAGCACGGGCAGGGAAACTGAGCACGGGCAGGGAAACACAGCACGGGCAGGGAAACACAGCACGGGCAGGGAAACTCAGCACGGGCAGCAGCACAGCAGCACCTCTGCCCCGCAGCACTGAGCCCTCTGCTCTGCTGGAGCCTTGCAGGCTGAGCAGCAACCACCCAGGGTCAGCCAAGAAACAAGGAAGGAGCTGCTGCTGCTCATTTAATATCTAAAATATATATCATTGTTTTTATAAAAAGGACAAGGAAAATCAAGTTTTTTCCAGCTTGGGACTGTCTGTAGCTCTGATGTTACAGACAAAAGTTCAGATGTGATTTTTCCCTCCAGATGTTATGGCATATAGGTATTTTTGCTTTGCAGATCTAATTAAAGAACTGTAACTCACCAGTTTTAGGAGCAGAACTGAAAATGGACATGGCATCTTTTCCATCAGGAACTGGTGTGGAATGACCCGTTGGGGGGATCTCCTTGGAACCAATCCCATCTTCTGACTATACAAAAAATCAAAGAGATTTCATGACTATGAATTTAAGCCATGTAAGAATAAATGTTTTCCTATGTCCAGCCAGAGTCAGGGGTCTGAGTTGAATATAAGATTTACAAAGGATTCCATGGACATCAATTGAACTCTGACAGCCAGTCCAGGTAATTAACCACCTTGAATTCTCCAGGAAAAAACATCTTTTAGAATGTTTGCTTTCACAGCCAAACACCAAAACAGCTCCATAAAGGATAAGATACATAAGGAGCATCATGCACATGATAATATAAAGTAATAGTTTTTAAAAAAATTAAATATAAATATATACATGTCTGATTTTGTTTTATGGAACAGACTTGTGTCTTCCAGAGAGCTGTAGAGCAAACACTGTGCACAGGATAAATCCCACAAGATCATTAATGCCAAAGACTGGATTTGCACCTTACCTTGTTCTTTTTCAAAGGATCTTTCTCAGCCCCAAGTTTGCATTTTTTATTGACAGTGAAACTGTACTTGATGTCTCCATCTTCAAAGGTGTAAGGATCACTGGTGTCCCCCCAACCTTCTCCAGGGGGTTGTAGTAGAGGCAAGGGGTCAAGATAGTTCAGGGTCTGCACTGGTTTCTGCTCTTCCAAAATTTTAAACCGTTTATTAGGTTGTGCTAAGAGCCTGAAGTGAAAATAAACAAGCAAGGCCAACATGAAACAAAACCAGCACGATCTGCAGCTGTCACAAACACAGCTCACTCCATCCCCCTTGATCAAGTAGAAATGTTTTTTTCCTCAAATAAAGGATGTATTGGATATATTTAAACATTAAATACCTTACTGTATTAAGACCTACTTTGGGACAATGAAAGAAGAATCAATTTTGTCACTGTATAAATGAAAACACTTGGAAGTCCAGCCTTCCTGTGTTTTTCAGGCTGAAACCCTTTTCACCCTGGCAAACTCCATTGTAATTATCAAGCCCAATAGTCTTTTAACTCAATAACTCTTCCTCAATTAATTTTTCCCATACATTTTCATTAACTACTCTCTCTGGTGCATTTTTTAAAATGCATTATCAGAATGCTACAGTAATTTTTAGGCTAGCATAAAATACAAAAATAGGTTACAAAGCGATTGATCAGTTTTGTAGTGTCCAGCAGAAAGCCAGAAATGGAAAAGGCAAGCATGCTGCACTAGAGTGTTTCTATTTAACTATTTGGTGCTCTCTGCAGCACCTGTGATGGTGAAGCCTTAGCCTTTCTGAGTTGAAAAGCAGAAATTAGAGTTTGGTGATGAATAGAGCTGCCCAGCTCCCCTGCTCAGAGTGCTCTCTCACCTTTTCAGTGCAGTGCTGTCGGGGTTGATCTCCATCCTGCCATCCCACCTCTCACACGGCAGCTCCGGCGGCCGGAACTCGGGGTCGTCACTCGAAGGGACACTATAGGTCCTCCACACGTCCACGGCCTCGTTGCTCTGAGTTATGCCACAGTACAAGGCTGTCTCACTGACCTCTGCCATCAGAGGTAACCTCTGTCCCACCAGGACTGTCCTGTCATCTAAGCTGGGCAGTGGCTGCAGCTCCAGCCCGCTGCCGTAGAGTGCTGGGTTCACAGGAACGGAAGGGGGGTCCAGGTTCTCTGCCTCCTGACCTCTGGGCTGGGGGCTCAGGGTGGGAGGCAGAGGGGAAGTGGGGGAATGGGGTGAATCCATAGGATTCATATTAATTTGCTTGCTTGCATTTCTAGCAGGTAGCGGGAGCGGCTTCTCGTATTTCCTGGAACTGGGGACTTCCAAGGCGGCCTCCATCCCGGCCAGGCCCAGCTTCTGCCCGGCCGCCTCCTGCTCCATGCAGAGCTCTTCAGTCACCGAGGGCCGATGGTGGAAAGGCATCAGGGGCCTTTTCTGCAGTTTCTCTCCCTTGTCCTGCCGCTCGGTGGTTTTGTGCTTTGAGGAGGCAGGAGGGGGCAGTGCCGAGGCCGCCGCCGTCCCCACGGGGAAGCCGGGCTGGGGCAGCGTGGGCGGCCGGCCCGAGGCACCGGCGCAGCGCTGCTTGAACACCTTGTGCCTGCAGGAGGAGGAGGAGGAGAAAGCACTCACTGCGTGCTCCGGGCAGTTTCCCACCTCAGGGGAAAGGCAAACGCAAAGAACAGCCCTGAGAAACCTCCCGTCTGCTCCTGATATTTTAACAGCCTTTTAATTTCTGCCTGATGGAGAAAGTCTGGATAAATATTTTTAAATATTCAAAACAAAATAATGCAGTAACATACAATCTTATTACTGGCTTCATGTGGCATTTTTGACTTTGCATCCAGTATCTTTGAGAAGCACAGGATTGAATTTCAGTGTTTCAGGTCCTGCTAACAAGTATTTTCATCATACTGATGATGATTCCCAACGATGTGACAACAGGGATATAACTCTGCCCATACTTTTACTGGTCTTTTTTGTTGTTCAGGGCTTTTTGTTTAGCTGTTTATTTGATTTTATTACGCTAAACAGAAATTGAAAGATGTGTTTGTGCTTAACATTGAAACCTGTTTAAAAATAAACACCATTTCAGAATGAATCACTCCATTCCTATTTTATGAACAACAACAACAGGACAACAAAAACGCATTTCAAAACATGTAATGTGCTTTTTACTTAAAAAGATAACCCACATGATCACAAGTGAAGTGGGCTACATTGGAGACACCCAACCCTGTATATGGGTTCAGACACAACATTTTGTGCTTGCTGTCCCTGTTCCCTGGAAGCATCCAGGCTGTGTGGGGTTATCCCAGCTTTCTGCAGGGCTTTGCTGTTCCCAGGACATGCTGCAGATTCCCTGCAGCAGCAGATGGTCTGTGCCTGCAATCACCCTAATGTGCAGCTAATGCCCTGGTAACTGGAGATTTGCCTTAAGCATGTTCTTGTAACATTTCATTGCCTTAATTCTCCATCATTCACCGTATTTTAACTGGCTGCAGAGAATTATTTCAGACATTCTGCTCCTCATACACCAAGCTGGGTCTGCAGGAGACTGAATTTGATGCTGAGTACCAGACAGCCCTTTGAGACTCCAGATCTAAGATCATATCCTGTCATTTATCCAGTACATGGAATGGGCACAGAAATGACTAAAACAATTTCTATATGCCAGTAGCTGCTCAGGTTCTGCAGCTACACACAAAGTACTTATTGCTGTTTGAAACCAGGTACTGCCTTCATTTTAAGGATAGTGTTTCCATTTCCCAGTTGCTGTGTTTACCAACCCCAGCATGATGCAGTTATCACTGGAAGAATGAACAGACAGTGTGAAATTCCAAGTGCAGCTGAACTTATCCACAGAACCAGGCTCCCACTGCCCACTCTTGATCCCCTTGCTTTCCAGGCAAAGCTGGACCTCAGTTTTCCACAGGAAACACTAGGCATTCTGACAAAACATTCATCTGTTCCAAATTCTTGAGTATATAAATACAAACAATGTGTATAATCAGGGGGGAAGAGCTGCAGAAAGAATCCTCTTACTTGGGATAGAGCAGGGAGTCTCCAGGTTGAACATTCCACCCTTGTAGGATGCACAGTCCCTTCATCCCTTCCTCTGACTACACAAAGAAGAACTGCATCCTTAAGGAATAATTTCTTTTGGTCAAGGTGCTTTTATCACCTATCTTACAAGTAGATGGTGACCTTGGGAATTTCAGTAAAAGTGTTTCACAGGACTATTTCACTGCAAACTGGAGCCTTTTCTAGCCCTGTAAGAGCTCTCTGATAGTTTTAAGAATGGTTAAACATATTGGTGATGATGGTTTGCCTTTCCTGAGTGAGGAGTTCTGGAATTTTAACCACCCAAAGATGACAGATAACTTTAATAACCTCCTGAAGTGTTTGTGTGTGTGAACTGTGAATTCTTTCTGATCCAGTGACAGAGGGTGACCAGGCTGCAAAGGTTTCATATTCTCTTCTGTGGGTTTGGTGCCATGGCAGATTGACCAGAGGCACATGAAGTGATTTGCAGTATGTTTTCCCTCTTCCTCCAAATACCAGGATGATCACAAACTTAGGAAGATCCTGCCCTCTTCACCACAAGCCTTAACAACTTAACCAAAGGTTACAGCACTGAAAAGCTGCAGAATGAGTTCCTTATGAATGGGAACTGTTGGAGTGATCCTGGTCCCAGTAACATCATTTTTCCACTTGGATCCTGCAAGTGACAGTGGGCTGAGATGCAGATTCACCCCCCAAATGTGATCACAGGTTGGATACTACAATTTCCTCTTGTGTCAGCTAAAGCTGAGGTAACTCCCTTCTGTAAGTGTACTTCTCTCTGAATTAAGCAGGGCTCTCACAATATGACAAATGTTTATTCTCTTCAAAGCTCACCTGGAACAAGAACAACTGACTCTTTGGACTGGATCCACAAAATCCCATGAAACACTATTGTTAGGAACTTCCTCCTCCAAATTTGCAGCTGTAATTTGATTCCTCCTGAAGAAGAGAAAATTATTTTAGTAATCACCACCTTTTGAGGAACAAAATTTTTAAAATGTACATAATTCATATATGTTCCCCTCAGATAAATTATTTCCTTCTACTTGACCTTCGAAATTGACAGCAGATCCCTGCACTACTCCTTAAATTTACAGTTTGATTTATGTAGGAGGAATGTCTCAGCTCTGTGTCAGATAACTCTGTCTGGAGTCCGAGCACAAGAAACAAGGGCAAATTAGTCTGACATACCAAATGAAGAAATTGCATGGATATAAGAAAAAATAAATATTTCAGGGCTCACCATGCCATGATACACTTTAAATCTCCAGTACTAAAGGTCTATGATACTAACATCTATTTATACACTCTTGTCAGTTGAAATTTTAGTCTAACTCATGTAAGGTTTCTCATATACTCCCCTTAGAGCCCTAAATATCAAATATATACAATGTGTCCTGCAGCCACCCAGCTTTCAGTGTAGTAACTACAACAGGAGATGGAAGCTGCCATCTCTAAATCTGAGAGCACTTGGCTGAAGGCACAACCTATGGATGTGTGACCTCAAGGACTGTCACAATTAGAGTACACAACTGCAAATTCAATGGGAAGCGTCAGGAGTTCTCAGCTGAACAGAGGGATAAATTTTCTTTAATAATACATTTTCTTTGATAATGGTGTTTGGCATCATTAGCTCTGATTGGTGGCAAAGGAACCCCGTAAAGAATAACAATAAGGCAAACTATGACAATTTTAGCTGTATATTATGTGTTATAAATAAGCAAAGCATGAGGACTGCTGCCATACTTGGACTGTGCCCTGTTGAGGATGCATTCCTTCCACACACGGTGAACAATACGGTTGTGAAATTTGGGAGTAATCTTGCTTGTTTTCTTTGGACTGTGGACACTGACTGTCCCCTCCTGCACAGCTGGATGGCTGATGCTGCTCTGAGAGCAGCCACTTTCTCCTGCAAGAGAAATAAAGCATTAATGTCAGAACTGTTCTTCATACTGTCACTTGTTATTTTTTCCTGGAAGTCTCTTAGCAGGCTGCTGACTACACCAATGTTCACATTCACTGGGAATGCTCAGAGCATCCTTACAAACATATTTAAAGCAACGCGTCCTTTGAGGTAACAAAGATGGCACTGGCTTGTACCACAGGCATGGGCAATAGAGTTGTGCAAGTACTGCACCCCATGTGATGTGATACACTCTGTATATTCTGTATCTCTGTGTATCTATAAAAATACACTCCCTAATAAATGGAGGTACTTTGGATAACCCCTACAGCTCTGGACTGAATCACCAAGAAATAGTGAAGATAGAGCTTTTTCATTATTATCCTGTATGCTAAACTTGAATTTATATAGTCTTTGGTGAGTTGCTTTAAAGATGAAATTTATTGTAATATGGATGGTCCTAAAAGCATCTATTAAGAAAACTAATAATTTATGTAGACTATTTCAAAGCAATATCAGTTCTTTATACTTGATATTAAACCTCACTGAAGAAACGAATGGATCACTGATGCTTTCCTACAGACACAGGCTAGGAGAGCTGAGGGTGTTCAGTCTGGGGAAGAGAAGGCTCCAGGGATAGCTCAGAGCCCCTTCCTGGAGAGGGGGCTCTGGGACAGAGCCCCACTCTGGGCTGGAGAGGGACTTGGGACAAGGAACAGAGGGACAGGACACAGGGAATGGCTTCCCACTGCCAGAGGGCAGGGAAAGATTGGTAAGGAATTGTTCCCTGGGAGGGTGGGCAGGCCCTGGCACAGAGAAGCTGTGGCTGCCTCTGCATCCCTGGCAGTGTCCAAGGCCATGCTGGACAGGGCATGGAGCAACCTGGGATAGTGGAAGATGTCCCTGCCCATGGCAGGGGGGATTGAGGCTGGTGTCCTTTCCAACTCAAACCACGCTGGGATTCTGTGCCATTTCTTTACAATATGCTTGAACTGAAATATTAAAATCAAAACTGGCTTTGGTAAGATTTTCCAGTTGAGATCTACACTACTACAGAAATTTCCAACAGCTTATCACCAGTAGATACACTATTAACACAGCATATGATATTCTCAGTATGTATTTTCTGTGTGGTTATCAAAGAGATAACAAATGAAGATATTACTTCAACATGTTTGAGAGCCTGAAAACTCTCTCCACTCCATTCCTTCCTGTGATGCAGCAGCTTTTATCAGCTATTGTACAAGCAGATGCTTCTTTTCCTGCCCTGCAATGTGTTTCTGCTTAGCTGAACTGAACTCCAGCACATCCATCTTGCCAAGGCCGAGCTGCAGCAGCAGAGGGAGCTTTTTGTCCACTGGCCCGGGCAGGAGTCGCTGCTCTGGGCTGGAACAGCCAGGAGGGATCTGCTGCATTTTCACAAGGTCACGCCAGGGTACAGAACACTTCGTCCTCCCACTGACGCAATCCAAGCAGCCTCAAGTGTGAAGTGCTGAAGGGACTCAGAGCTGCACATCACTGCAGCTAACAGGGAATCCTGCTGCTTGCCACCAGGTGATTTGTAAAACACAACTTCTGAAATGGTGCACAAGCTGCCTAACCCTGCATCTTCTTTCATTCTTCATGTTTTTATTTCTTTCTCCAGTTAGATCTTCCCTGATTATCTTTTTGTAAAGTCAAACATGGAAACCCCTGGCCATACTGAGGCTTGTGCCTCTAACCATGCACTTCACTGGCTTTCAAATGCTCTCCAACGAGTGGGAACTTGACAGATAATCAGAAACCAAACAGGTCAGAACTTCAGAATTGGCAAATGTGCCCTCCTTTGGAGAAGGAATGCATGTATAGACAAACATCACATGGACACAGAGGCATCACGTGTCAACAGCAGGAGGAAAACAAGAATAAGTCTGATGGGAAGGGAAGGACAGGAGGCACAAGAGGATAACCAAGGAACGACCAGGGTTTTCAAGGTACATTGGAATGCATTAATTATTGCTTTCCATTATTATGTAATATTTTGATACTATACAGTACAGCAATATACAACATAACAGGAGACAGAACTGCACAGCAGGCAAAACCACTTTGTTCTCACACACTGACACTAATTTTTGTCCATGAACATCCCGGGCACAGTCCTGGAACACAGAGAGATACCTCTGGTAGGTAATGGCACAGTGAGTGGAGGACACAGCCCCCACCAGGGGCCACCACACAACCCCTGCAGTCCAGACTGGTTCCACTGGTGAAAAGTGCCCTTCTCCAGTTCCAGCAATGATTTATTTTGTTACATACTTTAGACACAACCATGGAAAATGTGATTAAAAGAAAACATCTGAAGAGATCATCTAGTCCAGTCCTTGCTTTAAAGCTGGATCAACAAATTTAACTAATCTTTTTCTTAAAAACCTTAAAAATGCCCCCACCAAACCTCCCAAAACCCATCACCCATCTGCTAATGGAGCTTCTGTAGCTTCCCAACAGCCAACTTCCTCCAACATTTCATTATCCTTCCTCAGAGCAAGTTGTTCCTCCTGTTTAACCCAGTTTTGCTTCGCTCCAGTTTAGATTCATTACATACTGCTTGCAGAGAAAAGCCTGTTCTTTTTCTCCTTGAAATTCCACTTCTCTAGACTAAATCACCTCAATTCTGTCCATCTTTCCCTGGAGGTCCTGTTTGTAAAATCCAGGATCACTCTCACTGTTCTTTCTTGGACTCCAGACAGTTTGTCCACATCTTTAGGTGCTCCAAACTGGGCATGGCACTAAACCCACATTTTAAAAGTATTGGGCAGAACTGAAGTATTATTTCTGTGCCTCACACTAATCCAGTTATGGGTCCCATTAGTGATTCTGGACTGCATGACATGCTTTTCCAATCCATTTCTCCAGTTTTTCAAAGTCTTTTAAAATGGTTTTTGATAAAAAAAGAATTGTTTCATTGTTTGCTGGAGAGGCACCCCTCTGATACAAATTCATGCTGCCCTCAAACAATAGCAGAGATCAAACAGAAGCTGTGACTGCCAGATTGGACAACATGAACACTTTTACATAAAATACAGTTTATGAATATTCAAAAATAGAATCCCCCTTGTAATACTGTACAAGTGTAACAGGGTTTTGAAAATCTTAAAAATACAATAGCACATTAAAATATGCATCAATACTTGAACAGAGATTGTTATTTAAATGGTGATTGTCTTACTTCACTTAGTCATTAATTGGCTTCTTGCTTATTTTAACTCTCAGTTCCTTTGAAAAACACCATTCCAAGTGAATTTACATCTCATATTCTGACTTATTAGCAGTAAATTCTAAATACTTTGATTGTCTTCATCTATAGGCTCTAATCATGGACAAGTGAATCCAGACATGTTCTCTTTGCCTTTGCATCAAGGTTCAAAGGTTGGACTTGATGATCTTAGAGGTCTGTTCCAATCTCAATGGCTCTGTTATTCCAGGACTGACCCTGTTGATGTGACAGAACTATCCCATAAAAGCTAAGCTTGGGAGCTCCTCAATGAGGGCATAACAAGGATTCTTTAGCCCCATCTGGCTGCACAGTCTCACAGAAACTTGTAGGGCCTTTGTGTCCTTGACACTTCTATTGCTCTGTGAATTTTAGTAAGAGCTCCCCGACAGGTTCAAAAATTTTCAGAGTTCAAGCAGAAGGTTGCCTGGTGGTGAGAGGTTTGTGCTGCTTTGCAGCACTGCACACAGATGTGCCTACAGGAAGGGGAGCTGAACTGAGTTTACCCTGTTTTGTGTAAAGGGGTGGTCACAGCACTGGCTTCCCTTCACCACAGACCTACAAAGTCCCCCCCAACCCTCCTCTCCCCTGCCTGCCTTTACCCTGCCCCTGCTCACACATGCACTCCCCAGGAGCTGAGCAAAACCCAGAGTCTGAGCCCATCTCCCCAGGCCACTGCTTACCCATAACAGCCTGCTCTGGAGAGGTGGGGGGAGTCAGGGGCATCCCACAGGTACTGACAGGATCCTTCACGCTTCCAAGCCCCTGCTGTCCCACATTTATGTGGCCTGCAGCACTGGCAGAGCTCTGTGACACTGGGATGTCACTCTGGGAGATGAGAACAAAGGCTGAAGGATACACCATCCTCACACCCCCTGCAGAGAGATGGAAAACCACAAGTCTTAGACACACCTGATAATATCCAGCAACCACAGCTACTTCCACTTGTTTTCAATGTCAATTTGACAAAACTTATTATCTGAAATACAAAGAGCTAAGGATTTCCATGCTAATATACATCCAGCCCTCTGTAACCAGCACAGAGCTGAACCAAGTAGCTCAATCCAGTGAATAATGGCATGTGGGATACAGGGAGTACAAAAGCTTGAGGCGACAGAACTACTCAGATGTTCTGGTGTCAAGAGAGCTACAAGAGAATATAGGAAAATTATAATGGCTCTTTCTGATTAATTAGATGACTTTTTTTTTCAAATCACGGGGAGGAAAATAATCCTTCAGGCAGAATATTGAAACTTACCAACAATGACTTCAACTGCCACAGGGAAATCGTTGTCATATCCCAGCTCTTCCTCCTCTTTCATGCCTTCCTTTTTCTTCAGCACCATGGGGTAGAAGTACTGCCACTCCTCCATCAGCTTCCGAGTGGCAGGGTCTGACATCTTGTACGACTGGCCCGTCAGGGTCCCGTTCAGGCCATAAGGACTCACCAGCACTGCAACACAACAAACAGCAGCCCTGAAGGACTCAGCAGCACTGCAGGAGAATGAGCAACACTCCCACAGCAGGGCTGCTCCAGCTCTGCCTCTGCCTGAGGACTGAAGGGTCCAGGGAAAGCCACTGCAAAACCCAGTGCAGGTGTGAATCCAAACCCACAGAGCACTGAGCCCTCCCGAGCTAACACAGGACCCTGTGGCAGTTTGGGTTCATCATTTCCACCGTGAATGAAATTCCAGCAACCCCAGTGTAGTGAAACAGCATTCAGGGATGAGCACTCATGGAAAGAAGACAGGACAGGGGTATTGGAGACTTCTCAGCTTTAAAAACAATAGATAATACATAAAGAAGAGTCACAACAAACAAGGAAAATTACTTTCTTAACAACAGGTATTTCCATTCTGACTCAATTTCAGTTGTATTGCTTTTAGTTGTATTTGATTTGAGTCATGAATTCAGCTCACTGAAATAAAATGTATGACTGAAGTGCCTGAGCCTCTGTCAAAGCTTTATAAGTAGACACAAAATGTTTTCAATAAAGCTTCTATAAATTAACGTGTCTATAAATTATCATTTCATGTGTCTCTGGGTGGTTTTTTTTATTCTGTGTTGAACTTTACTAAGATTTCTTGCTTTAATTGCTTTGAAATTATAATTTCAGACTGTAGTAAAGACAGCATAATGCAATGACTCAAAATTCTTAATGTTTTTCTTGGTTTTTTTTAGAGCATCATATGAAAACTGCATTATGAATTTACTAAGCCATCAACTTAATTCTGTAAAATTTTAATTTCTTACAGTGGCAAATAAATAGTCACAGATACTTAAAGTTTTTCATTGTTTCTGCTACATTTTCACACCCACCACTCCTTGTTTTTAAAATAAACCACTAAATAGTTGCCAATGTATGAATGAAAAGCAGTCCTGAACCAGATAAGCTCAGTATTTGCATCCACATAGGATTCAGAAAGAGACCATGTCAGAAAACCACATGTGTGCACTGACTTTCTTAAATACTAATTCTTTTTAAACAGAAATGATTGATTTGTTTGTGTGAAAATTGCGTATTTTATCATTGGCTTTTCGCAAATATTTAAATGAATATTATATGTGTTGTGTTAGAAAGTAATGCTATATTAATTCTCTTAAGTAGTGTGCTAAATATAGTTTTAGGTTATAACATAATGTTAAAATAGAAACGATGCTATGTAAGCTACTTTTTTAAAGAAAGGACTCGCAGCGAGATAGCAGCCACAGGACACCTGAATCTTTCAGAGAAAAAGAATTTCTTGCTGCATTATCAGAAGAAACAAACCTCTTCCCACCTTGCTCAGGCCTGAAGGCAC
This sequence comes from Agelaius phoeniceus, assembly GCF_051311805.1. Lineage (NCBI taxonomy): Eukaryota > Metazoa > Chordata > Aves > Passeriformes > Icteridae > Agelaius > Agelaius phoeniceus. The sequence continues at coordinate 9,007,595 of NC_135282.1, read as the reverse complement.
CGTTAGGATTCAGAGGAAGAAGCTGAGGATGGTCAGACAGAATCCTTTGTTTGAATGGAATGTATGCATCGTGTATGAGGTGTATGAATATGCAACAGGTTAATGTTTTTAAGGGTTAATCCTCTGTTAACGTGGGTCCCTTTTCCGGCTTATGCTGCCCAGAAAAAGGCACCCAGACGTCCATAACTCTTTGTTTCTATTGTCTCATATTGTCCTAATTCAAATGGTTCAAATTATTATTACTCTAATTATATTACTATTTTCATAACCACTTTATTACTATTAAACTTTTAGAATTTTAAAAACGAGTGATTGGCGTTTTTCACATTTGGCATGGAAGGTTACCACCAATGAACAGACAGCAAGTTCTGGAGAACCACCCCGTCAGGGCCATGTCCCGGGTGCTCGGTACCTTGGAAGGGCGAGGGGGAGTTCTGGGCCATCTGGATGTGCTCCTCGGTGATCAGGTAGATGGGCTGGTGCTGCGCGATCTCCACGCTCGTGCACACGTTGCTCTCCCCGTGCAGGAAGAACGTGAAGGCACACGACAAGTGCTCACTGCAGGACACAGGAGACAAAAGGAAACATTGATCGGTGTTAATGGGCTCCAGGAGGGAAATTCAGAGCTCCGAATTTCACACACCCTCCTGTCCTGTCCTGAGGCTCATTGCCTGGCCGGGAATCATGTAAACAGAGGGATCTGTCACCAGACAAATACCTGACAGTGTTTGCAGCTGTCTCATCGATATGTTTTCCTACTTGTTTCATTACAAATAAATGGGATTTTAAGCAGAATTCAAGGGGTAAAATTACGGGTCTTTAGAAATTCTTCAAAGTTCACCCTGTGAGAAATAGCCACTCACTTTTCATAAATTTAGATAGGTTTATTAAACCAACCAAAAATACAACAGAAGACTGAACAGAGAAAATGGTATGGTGCTGGAAGCAAAGGATCTTCCCCACCATGTGCTCCCCCCCACACAATGGAGGTTTTGCCTTTTAATCCCTCCCAAAAATTCTGTCCATCAACTCCTTCTTCACTGTCCAGTGGTGGAGTTTACTTTCTCAAATCTTGATTGGAGGTCAGATGTCACCATAGTGACAAGCCGACCCTCCCAAATATCCCAACCCTGGCCGTCCCTTGATAACAACTCAGGGGGTAAAAAACCCAACTTTTCTTAACCTATATCCATGATATTTGTCTGTTAATTTTGAGTGTCAATCATCACATTACTCATCTATCACAACCCCACAATGAGATCCAGATGAAAAGAAACAAAGGAATAGGAAAGATGTTTGCATAACATCTAATGAGAATCTTGATTAAAAAATATAAAAGCACGTGAACGTTACAGAAAGTTGTCAACAACCTAAGGTGAACCATGGATTTGCCACTGCTGACCAAATTTAACTTGAAATGAACTGCATTGAAAATATTTTCACTTCATTCTACCCATAGAGTGACTCACATCACAGCAAAGTATTTGCTTAAATATTCCTTGCTACAAAGCCACAAGAAAAAAGAAAACAAAGCACACTTCATGCTTTTAATCCTCATTTTAATCAACTAAAAATGTACAGAGCTGCAGTAAGTGTGCAGAGATTTTCCTGTCCAATTCAAGAGCTGCGCACAGTTTTATGGGTGTTGGCTTTGGCACAGGGCCAGCCCTAACGGGACCTGTGTTTTACACACAGCTCTCACTACCTGCACCAAGAGGAAAAACCAGAGGCAATTACAACCATCTCACTTCAGCGTTTAAGTCAACCAACTGCTCTGCTACTGCTGCCAGTTGGCTTTAAACAAAGGCACTGATGGTCTAGAACTGGGAGCTGCTCTAATCTCACTAAATCTCTGAATGATTCCACACATTGGGCAGAGTAACTTCTCATCTTGTAGCCCAAATTACTCTTCTGTGAGACTCAAATCCTACCACAATAAGAGACCAGAAGAAAAAGTTCAGCTGAGAAAAATCTGGAGAGAAAAGGTTACTGTAAGGACAGGCAACAGCCACACTTCCCTGGCACTGCCATCCATGATTCTGAAGAACTTTGTAACAATAATTCCACTAAATAAAAGGTTTCATTATGTTCAATTTTCACTAAAGAAAGAAATTTCACTGTCCTCAGTGATGAAGTGGTAAATGGATTGTTATGTTACATGGGGGGAAGGGAGGGAACAGGACATGGGACAAAATGGGTCAGACTCCAGGTATTTCTGTCCTGCCCCAAGAAGAGAAGCAAATCAATTAATGTAATAAAACCCCCTGAACAGTGGATTTCTGCACATACAAGAAATACAAAATTACAGCAAAGTCCAATCATTTAAAAAAAGTCCATTAGTTTCCTTACACAGCGTGAACAACTTTAATATAAAGAAGGTTTTAATAAATAAAAACCCCATGAGAAATCCAGTGTAAGATCAAGTGGGGATAATGTCTGCATAGAGTTCACGTGCAGCAGGTCAGCATTTCCAAAGCAGAGAGCAAAACTGTTTTTTTTTTTTTTAGCTCCTGTCTTTAGGATACACACAGAAACACTGGATTTTGCAAGCTTCCTACAGGATTTAACTGTAGGTCTTGCTTGGCTGCTATTGAACTGAAGGGAAAAAATTGAAACCATCCAGGGAGACTCTCAAGTGTCTTGCAAAGTGCTCTGGCATGAACAAATCATGTGGAATCTTATGCAACACTCACAGCTACCCATAAACACTGTGAGGATAAGGAATACACCAAATCACAGCTTGTAAGTCAAAAGATTCATTTGATTTTGGAGGGTAGGCAATGCATGCCACTAACTTTCAACTGAGAATCACCTAACAGCAGAATTAGTCACTGAGATCACAGAATTAGATAGCTTCAGACTAAGAGTACAGACAACTAATTATGGGGGGGAGAGGTGTACAAATACAGTATCAGCCCATTTCTCTTCCCTGAATGCCAGACTAAGGAGTAACAGTAATGAATGTTACTGCTCACACCCAGCAATAAGGACGTCAGCAGTGAAAGTTGGATCGTTTCTGGACTGGACCCCAGTGAAACCATGCCCAGCTCTAGGAAGAGTACAACAAAGCTCACTCAGTCCAGCAGTGCTTTCCTTCAGACCAGAGCTGGTGAAGCTCTGGCACAAGCCCCCCTGGCCAGCAGGTGCAGCTCCAGGCAGACCTGAGTCCTGCTGCCCTCCCTGACTCCCCACAGCTCTGCCAGAGGAGAGGCACTGACACACAAGTGAGGCTCCCTCTGGTGCCAGTCACTGCCATAAGCTCAGCTTTCAAGACCAAAAATAATCAAGATCAATGCCTGAGGACTTCCTGCAGTTCCCAGGTGACAGTTTGCTTTAGTAACAAATAAGAATTGGATTTGAGCACACGCTGCTGGGCCCTGTCCCACCCTGGCATGTGCTGCCAGCCCCTGACATTCCTGCATGCAGCACAGCTCACACCACTCCTGAAATACCAGCCCAAAGAAATCACTCTGGCTACAAATGTGAGCCAGATCTTGGAATAAAATCCAAGTGGAGAAATCTCACCCAGCTCCAAGCAGCCAGCCCTTCACACAGCCCCAACACAAGGCTTCACCTGATCCACCACTGAGCTCCACTGTACCTGCTCACATCACATAAAGTTCCAAAACACACAAATTGCTCAGGCCCTCACCAGAGTCTCCCAACATTACCAATATCCAGTTTTCTTCAAGATCCACTTCTCTTTGCACCAACAAAAAACACAATATGCAGATCAGGCCAGGATTCCAAAAAACATTCAACAGGATGTTCAGACTGATTTTTTAATTTTATTTACATTTATTTCAACCCAGTTCAAAAAGTGAAGTTGACAGGCTTTTGAGAAGTCACTCTCTGCAGGTTTTTAATCAGTCTCATTTCTGTATTCTTTTCTGATCAGATGATATAACTATCAGAAACCACCAGGAAGGCACATGAAATGGCTTCCAAATGATCTCCCTACTCCTCAGAGTCTGCTGAACACCTCGAGCTGCCAGCTCAGGACAAGTACAATAATGCAAAAGTTGCTCATCTTGCACAGCTGTGCTATACAGTCACTTTGCACACACTAAGGAATTACACCAGGAACAAAGGGCAGTCAGAGGCACAGTTTGACTCCTCTGATTCTGTTAATAATAAATTTACTTTATACCTTTAAATTTGAGCCTGTTTTGCCCTTAAAGTGTTTTCTCCCAGTCTTTATCTCAACTCATGAACCTGTTTTTCCCCCTCCTCTGCCCAGCTGTGGCAGAGGACAGTGAGTAGTGAGTGAACAATTTTTGTGGGTACCTGGCATTTCAGCCAGTGCCAAGCCACAACAGTGTGCAAATGTGTGCCAGTACTCTGGCCACACTAGGCAGGAACTCTTTTTTACAGGTGCTTCTTCAGAATCCTTCCTTTGCTTTCCAGTGCCTTACAGCTGCCTTGCTTAGGATGTCATCTCCCTCAGTGGAATGTATAGAACATATACAGAATATATGTTATTTTCTACTCTGGCTGCATGAGAGGTGAGGTGGGAAAAATGTTGAGCACTGGTCTGCAGCCAGCAGAACACTTTGGCACACACCTTCAACAATATTTCCACTACCTTCACTGAGACTTGTGTGCTAAAATTAAAACAACTGCTTAAATAAAAGGCATCTATTAACAGAAATACAAAGAAATAGCAATGTCAAATAACCTTCTGTAACAAAAGATCTGTGTCCTTTTAAGTATTACAGGTACTTTTTCTCTGTAACACAGAAAGATCAAGCCTTCACTTTGACACCTAATCACCTGCAGCTGACATTAGCTGTCTTTCAGGTGTTTCCTCTGGGACTTTAATTACCTCAAATAACTTTTGAGATGCCTAAAAATGTAGCTGAATACCTTGGCAATGTAATATTTAGGGCTTCCCATAAACTTTATGAATGCCAATTCCTTAGTTAGTATAAATGACTTAAAGAAAACATTACATTTACTTACATATAAAAAAAATCAGATGAGGATTATGAAAACTCAACTACATTTAAACTCCACAACATTGGCAGAGAAAGGGAACAACTGATGGATTCAGGTGTTGTTTCCAATACCCAGTGGAACCTGTTCTGCTTTCAAACTCTACATGAAAAAAATGCCAAGATAGTGCAATTCCTAACAGAGTTTGGAATGTATGTACTAATGTATATCTTGTATAAAGTTAAAATGCCCCCTATAGATTTCAAAATATACCACAAATGTGGAAATTAAACTGCCAGTAACAATTACTTTGGGATTTGGGGAAGAAGATCATACAAAAAAAACTAATTGAACACAACTGATTCTTTTTCTTATTAGAGGGATATTGAAACAGTAGTTTGATGGTATGAATTTTATCCTTATTATTTTAAGGACTTGAATCCATTCCCTGAAAACCCTTTGCTGCCATGCAGTGCCCAGTGTCTAAGCTTGCTTTGTCCCAACCACTGCAACTTCCTGACACACCTGGAAAGTGCAGTTGGGAGCCAGATCCCTAAAGGTTCCTTAGAAAAACACAGTGAAAATTTAAGAATCCTATATTTTTACATATCCATCCTCTTTTCAAGGCTGAGCATTTTTAAAATACTTATTTCTCCACAGAGGAGCTGGAGCTGCCATGCTCTGCCCTCCGGGCTGCAGACAAACCTCTTGTTTCTCCTTTACTTTGTAAGCAATTGTCCCCAAAGCCACTGACTGTGTATGATGAATTGCATTTTCTGACCAATAAATTGTACAGCTGCTCACATTCTCTTCAAAGTTAAGACTGGGATCTGAAAGCCCTCAAATCACAGTTACCCCAAAATAGCTTCATCAAGTCTGATGTCAGAAAAGAGGCAGCAGCAAGGCACAGGCATTAGGAAAACTGTCAAATCACTTGTTTGATGTGGATTACAAAAAAAAAGGGCATCAAAAGGCAAATTTGAAATAGAAGAGTAAGTGAGAGCAAAGTAAATACTTTCCTTTAAAGCTGCTGAAGCAACAGGACAGGAGCAGGTCACAGTGGGGTTTGGGCAGGAGATGGCAGCACCTGGACACCCCTACAGCCAATAACACTCCAACAGCACAGTAAATTAACAGTCCAGTATGGAAATCACCTCTTCTTAAATCTTCTGGAAATAAATATCCCCAGGGAAGCCTGAACTTGAACAAGCTCCCACTAAGGGAGCCTGCTTTGGTTTGAGAGAAGGCAGAGCCCCAGTCCCAGTGCAGAGTGGGTTTAAATGTACCAGTTCCCAGTTAGGCACTTCCCTAAGCTGAGGGCAGGGGTGCACTCCCAGAGCACCCAGATCCTCCAGGACACAGCATGGGCCAGGCAGGAGCTGCAGGGCCCTGCCAGGCCACTGTGGTGGCAGAGAAAGCTTCCTCACACACACCAAGAGAGCAGAGGAGCACCTGGAGCAGCAAACAAAAAAGGCCAGGCCATTTTCTGGCCCTTAGGGAAATCACACATTGAAAGCCACAACTAAAGCTAAAAGAAAAACATTTCCAGGCATGAGACAATTCCAGAGTTTTCTGGACACCACAGCCTCCCAAGAGCACCCAGCCCCCAGTTCTGCACCAGAATGGGAGCCCTACAGCCAGGTTCTCTCTGCTGTGGCCCCAGACACAGATCCACACTGAAACATGGAAACACCAACCTGGAGCCTGCTTGGGGCTCTGTCACTCCACACACCAATCCCTGCCCCACTGGATACAGAATTCCACACTGAAATATGGAAACACCAACCTGGAGCCTGCTTGGGGCTCTGTCACTCCACACACCAATCCCTGGAAAGCAAGGACTCCCTGCCCCACTGGATACAGAATTCCCTGTGTGCTGGAGCCAGAACAGGGCTGAGGACTGACAGTGCCCAGCAGCTGGAGCTTGTCCCAAGGCTAATGAACACCCAGCTGAAACCACCTGGGCAATTATTTCACTGTATCACAGCACCTGAAACAACTTCTTCAGGTGAACACACTGCTGGCTCATGAACAAGGGAAACTGATGTCTGGTTATACATCTCTGCCCAAAGTCACTAGTTTTTGTATAGCACAGAGTAAGAATACAGGAGGCCAAGCTGCAGATTAAATCATATTGCTTTGGCAATGACTCCTTGTCTCTTGATTTTGTTATCTCTTTCTCTTCCCCAACTCAAAGAAATAAAAAGAAGAGCAGGGAACAGAACATCAGTTCCCAGAACTACCAGATCTTTAATAATGGTATCTCTAAGTCCATTTGTTGTCTCACATATTTGGTTGGATTTTTTAAAAATTATGAGATGCACAGACAGAAACTTTGTATACATATGAATTGCCTTTAATGTTTTTCCAGTAGTGAAGTAAAGCACTAAGATAACAGTTTCACAATGCAGCAAGCATTTAGATAACATTATCTAAACACTTGCTGTGTTACAGACTTATTGTCTCAACACTGCCTCAGTTGTCACCAGCAAAGCCCTGACCAAGGCCAACACACACCTCCCTAACAGGATTCCCTCCCTGATCCCATCTGCAGCAGCCTCCCACCCTCCCCTGTGTATAAATGTATGCTCAGGGTGAGCTGCCAGCCTGGGGGACAGGGGGGGTAATTCCTCCAGTGCATCCATCGATCTGCAGCGTGACAGGGGAAGAACAGCAGCACCTGCACAAGTCTGGGGAAATGCTGCACATCCCATCAGCCCATTCTGAGCAGCAATTCCATTGCAGGATCACTTGGAACAAGACCCACACCAAGTCTGTGCTGGAGGCAAGGTCATGTCCAGCGTCCATAACCTTCGATGGGAACGTGGCACAAACTGCTCCCATTCCCTGCCCTGGCTTATCCTGATGTCTCAGGCTGGGAGAGCTCCAGGTTTGGGATTTCTGGAGATGCAGAACAGCAGAACAGGTTTGGCTGTGAGTAAATACCACAGTGACAGTGCTCCTGCTGAGGAGTTAGCACCTTAGGGAAGCAGAGCTTCACCCCACAGGCTCCTGCAGGGAGGAACAGGTTCTGCAGCAGCAGCCATCCCATGCTTGCCTGGAAACTATACACAGAAATGAGCATGTTTTTATTTACTGAAGCAGTGTTCAATATCTGAAATAAAATTCCTGCAGTGAAATCCCAGTGAATGTTCCTCCCTTGGATGGTGAGGGATGCAGCCAGGACTGTACCACACCATGGAGCTCAAGGCACTGGGGATTACTGAGTCCATTATTTGTTACGTTTGTGCCCCACTTCAGAGCTGTGCTGATTTAGAACTGCAACTATTTTGAATTATATAAGATGTCAGTACCAAAAAGTGATTCTGCAAGTTTATTATATTCATTATGAATTAAAATTCATTGTGATGAGACTCTGGATCCTGCCCTATTTAGAAAACACAGAAGTTGCTGTGACCATATTTCTACTGTACTACAGGATATAGACTTTAAAATACTATATAAATGCACACCAAAAAAGAAACATGGAAGTTATTAAAGTTATTTTCAGGTTAATGCCAAAATAAACACATATTTTTCACTGGAAATTCTGAGCTTTTTAAGATATATGTCCTTAGAATTCAGGAACTTGCTTATATCTGTACCAGCATTACCAGGTATTACAAAAACAATAGTACCAGCTGGTGAAAACTACAAAATGGATTATAATTAACTAGAAGATTGTCAGAATGGATGCAATTTTTCTTGCTTTAGCATACTCAAAATACCAACACATCAGGAAAAATTGCATATAAAGCTTCTAAAATCCCTGCTGTTATCACCCTCTGTCATCTCTCTCTCTCTGTCTGAAGCACTGTGTTTCCACACAGGGTCTGAAATGGGTCCTTTGGAAAATTAATTTCCATGAGAGATCTGATACCCTTTCAAACAAGAATGGAGGCAGATAAGCTCATATATTCAATGTGCCCCATAAGTTATTCATGGCACATGAATAAGTTACATGTTAGTTATATGTGGAATCTCCCCAAAAGCCTTCTTTTTGTGCTGTTAGTCTCAGCATTTCTTAAATACCATCCAGGCCTCAGAACTGTCATGAGCAGTTGTGCTCTGGAGATCAGGACTGAAAAAATCCTTTTGAATATTAATAACCCCAAACTCCAGCACGAGCCTGACGAGCGAGCGCTGATGGAGGTTCGCCAACCAACTACTGCCTTTTTCTTTCCAGCCTAAGGCATAAACTGACCTTTCCTTAACAGCTCAGCCCTGTAAAGTTTAAATGCTGGGTTCCCTTAAATTGAAGCTTTCTGTGGCAGTTTTATCTCAGATAACACAGCTATCAGTTACTCTGACTCACAACTCCAGCTGGATTGTTGACTGGCACAGTCAAAATGATTTGTCTGTGGGTCACAGACCCAAACAGAGCTGAAGCTTTGGAAAAAGGCTTTCCTCCACCCCTCATAAAGGGGTAAAAATGTTATCCTTTCTACTGAGGTTTGTGTTGCACACTGGCCATCAGTAGGCAGTTAACTTTACCCAATTAGTCAGCCCAGTTTTCAGGCTCACATCTGAATTGCAGGAGTTGTGTGTGAAGTCAGTGATGAAATCATGTTCAGCAGAGAAACAAAAAGAGTATTTAACACTCAGGTATGAGGGAGTATCAAACCACATTAATGTTGGGAGCTTCATTTTCATAAATTAATGTTGCTCTAGGAGTAAAGCCACAAGTCATCAGTGATGCCTTAGTAATTGCTTCAGACAATCCCTTACTTTAATATGTCCTTGTAGCACAGATTCACTCAAAGCCACAGCTGAGTTTGTCACCAATATTTGCTCTGTGCTCTACTGGATTTAAAACTGCACATTTAAGAAGAGGATCAACATGGAATACCACAGCAATTTATCTGTAACAAATTATCAAAAATCACCTAAATTCTGTCTTGATTTATATCACAATTAGCTCTGAAAGCTAGAAACTGAATGCATCTGATAGTCTGTTTTGGCTTGAAATGGCTTTGATCTCAACAGGCATTTGTCAGAAATGACTACTGTGAAACCCCTGTAACCTGAGTGAGCACTGTGATGTGGATAAGCACTGCTGTGTGTTTTACAGGGCTACTCTGTTATTATGGAGGCAGAGTCTGAAAGGTCACGTTATTTGTTTATGTAACACACGTGGTGCTCTTACAAATAACAGCTCTGAGTTCTTCAGAAACCAAACATTCCCTCACCTGGGAACACTGAGCTGCAACAACCGCCCAGTGCTCTGCAGACCAGGCTAGGGAGACCTAAAACAATTAAAAATATGGGAACAAAGCTGTCAGTGCTCTACAAGAACCTTGACTAGCAGGTATGAGGTACAAGGGGAAATATGTGAACATCACATCATTCTCAGACTGCTCATGGCATGGGAAGAAAGTGAAGCAGCCACTGACACTTATTTCTGCTGGCACCACATGTTTAAATTAGGGAGGAGTTGTGTGAAGCTTTAAAATTATTTCATCCAAATTCTTTCAAGATAATCAGTTCTACAAAATCCTAAAAATGAAGTTCAAAAATAATGAAAACTAAAATGCCATAAAAGAAAAGATATGTGTTTCTTACAAGCAAAGAGCTGATTTTCTCCCATCAGCCAGGCTTCTCTCCCTGCTTTGTAAGTTGAGCAGCACTGGCCAGGTAACAGTGCCCAGTAATTCACAAGTTAACAGACACCACAATTCGTTTGCTCTCTCCCAGTTTAAATTCCTGCAGTCTCAGTCACAGGGATGCTCTCCAGACGTGCACACAGGCTCTGTCACCAGAGCCAGAGCACAACCAGGGTGTGTCCCGCCCATCTCTGAGCTATAGAAATAAAGCTCAGCCCAGCCGAGGCCCCTCCTCTGCTCTGCAGGGCCAGCACTGCCTTGTTTTTCCTGCCTGCTAATGTAGGTTAATGCACCCTTCTCCCCTTCACCCCATGGAGACTGAGCTATCATCCAAAGCAGCATTATATTAGATTAAGGCCATTCAGAAAAGAGATTCCTGGAAAAAAGACAGCAAACCAAAGGGGAAGAAGGACCACATGTCCACTTCTTGTTTTCATTAAGTTCACTCCATATGAAATTAAATGTATTGGTTTCATTCACAAAGCAAGTACATCAACAGGGGGAACTGTGGTTACCCAGGTTGTTCAACACAGAAATAATAATAAGAATATTGTTCTCAAAATATCAAAACTATTAATGCAGTTTTGATTTGTGCTGCTTACTGTGGGCTCCCCAAGGGAAAACGGGGTGATTTTTATGTCATAGATTCACACAACCTTTAAAAAGAAATTCAGATTCTCCAGGCATTAAATCCTTGTACCCTCTCTCCAGTGTGAGCAAAGTTTGGTTTATCTGGCAGGGGAACACCAGCACTGGGAGCTCTCCAGTGAGGAACCAGCCCTGCTCTCAGAACGTGGGAGCTGGGGACCTTCTGACCATCTCACATCCATTTAAAAGTGGTAACTGAAACAGGACTTGTAAGTGCTACAAGACTTGATCCCCCTCTAAATTAATTTCTTCCCACAAACCAAAACTTCTGATATCTTTACAGGATTATAAATCTATAATAGTAACTAAGGTATTTTCAATTACAGAACACAGGTGAGTCCTGATGGAGAGCTTTAATATTCCCAGGACTCACAGCTGAACCCTTAAATGTGACGGGACAACAGCACTACTGCAAAATGGAAGGAAATAATGCTAAAGTATACCCTGATAAAATTAAATAAAGAACCAAACCTCCTTATCCCCAAATGACAAAGAAAGCCAAGAGCCTAAATCTCTCCAGATTACCTCACACAGCACACCTTGCTCAAGTACCAAGGACTGAGCATAAAATGCCCTTCACACTTCTAGGGAAGAGCACAAGGTTTAATGAGCTACACAGAATGGAGACAAAGTTTTAAGAGACCTGAACCTCATTTTACAGCACGGTCTCAGAGAAAATTTGTTCTCCTTTGCTGTATGGTGTGTAAAAGAGCCTGCAAAGGCTGTAAACACCTCCTAATGCACACTGAAATTTGTGCTGTAAGCCTGCTGCCAGCTGTCCTTTAGGAGGATGGCTGCACAAAATTATTTCACATGCGTCCATTATGCAGCATGATCACAATTAATGGAATAAATTTTATGATTCAAAACAAATTAAGCAACATGTAGAAAATTCTAAAACCATGAAAAATGCATTAATTTATTCATTGCCATGCATTTGTGATCTTTCCACTTCTGGAGTACAGTTTAATTGACTAGTTTAGAGACCAATTAATCCCTTTACATTTAAGTCAATCACTGAATCCTCTCCAAATAATTTAGCTCCTACATGCTGCCTCCCATTTGATGTCCCTGGAGAGTGACTGCAGTTGAAACAGGTGGCACACAAATCACATTTAGGAATGGAGAAAGAACTGCACTAGCAGGGATACAAAGCATTAAAGATGCACAATTCAGTCAACCACGTTCACTCCCTGATCTCCACTACTCCCAATCACATCCTGAATGTTTGGGGGGCCTTAAATGACAATTGCAGGTCACACATAATTCTTTTAATTTTTGTTACTTTCTAGTCCTCACCCACCTACTGCTCCTCTCTACATTTTTTTTACAAGGCACATGGAAATAATTCAGTGTCAAGGATAGGGAGAGATGGATTTGTCACCAAGGGAATCATTCCTCAGGAGGGGAACAGAGGTATTGGACACCAAACCAGTAACCTCCAGCATCACAATCTCAAGAGGAGGGAAAAATCCCAACATATGGAGGTTTTTTTGCCTATTAAAACCATTCACAATCTCACCAATATTGGGATGGGACAGGACCTTTTATTGTCTCACAAAATAAAACCTTGAAAGGTGTCAGAATGAAGGTAGAGTTTCTCTATTTAAATAATAAAGTAAATCTGAAAATGAGCCAGGGACTTCACTCCTTCTATAAGGTGTTCAACCAAGAAAAAAAGCTTGAAAAGAAAAATTATTTCAAATAAGCTAGGACCAGCTCCTGAAACCACATTAAGCCCAAGTAGAAATGAAAGTATTATTTTTGCACATAAATCCAAAACTTATTGCATTTTAAACATTTACATAGACACATAATAAACAAATTATCTGAAACCTAAAGAAAGTATGCTCCAAGAACACAATTCATGAAAAATCATGAGAAGGAAAAATAATTATTCTTGTATCAAATGTAAGATTTTGTGTTTTCAGTTCCACCAAGTAATCTTATAATATAAATTATTTTCTGCCTCATTTTCTTCTTGAATTAAGAACAAGTTTCTGTCAGAAAATGAAAAGAAAAAACCCTAACCCCACCAATGCAGAAAACACTTCTGCAGTGAAAAGTATTTTACAGAAATGCCTGAAATACCAATTCTGTGTCTTGGCAGGACTGAAACTCCACCCAAGGAGTGAACCAGACCGAGCTCTGGTGGCCAGCACCCACCCACCGTGGGCCACTAGCACAGAGTGAGCCCAGAAAAAGGGAAACCAGGACCTTTATCCATGCCCCACCTCCAGCAGTTCCTGATTTCTCCCTTCTGAGACCTGGGGGAGCTTTGTGCAGCCTGGGGGGCTCAGCCCTGCAAGCCCAGGGCCTGTGCCCTGGCCTGTGCTGCCAGATTCTGCCTCAGGATCTCTGCCAGGCCAAACAACTCCTGAGGCAGGAATGTGCTGCAGCCCTGCTTTGTGCTCAATTCTCACCCACGGACACAATTCAATATTTCAGACTTTCAGGCTTCTTCTGTGGTGCTGCCTGTGCTGGTGGCACAGGTTTGTGTGATGTTCAGAATGACTTTGACCCAAACATGGATATAAAATTAAAGAAATTCCTCTAAAAGCTGGATTAGCCCATTAATTGCCAGGCAGAAATGACACTGCTCTGCCATGGGTAATACTGAGTATCAGTGCACAGTGCAAACCCACATCCAGACAGCATGCAGGGAAAAAGCCACAGAGCTTGCCCTGATCTTCCAACCACACCTCTTCTCAGCAGACTCAGCATGGGAAGGGAATGTACCCACAAGGAAAAGCTGAGCTCCATGAACTCAGCTGTTAAAAGGTAAAGTGACTCCATAGTGTTCAAACTGTTCAAGTTCACAAAACTTAACTCTGACAACCCCTAAAACATCATTATCTCTAACAGGTCACCAAGATTTGGCAGGATTTTCCTCAAGGTCAGACATTCTCTTCAGGCTTTCAATTAAATGCTGTTAATTTTTGACTGAATTATAGGGTGAAGGAAAAGCAAATAACCTCTTCCCAATTCTGGTTCTTCCATGCTCAACCTGGTCACTTGACAGGCTGCCAAAATTTCTGGACATTCAAACTCCAGTGTGTGCTACAGCTATGACAGCTACCATCCTATTCCTGAAGGTTCCAGGAACAGAGAAAACACAGGATTTAGAGTGAACATGGGAGAAGGGAAATGAGTTAGACTGAAATCACAGTGATATCCCTCAGTGTAGTCTGCACCTTCAGAATCCAAATTTTTCCTGTCTAGCCCAGAGAAACTGTCTCACACTACAATTAACAAATGGAACCACAAGAAAAGGAATTTTATATCCATTTCCTCTCCTCTTTCTTAACATCTGCTGCAGTCTCTGGTGGCTCTTCCAATGTCTCTGTGTTGGCACATCCTGCCCTCTGTGGGGTGCACAACTGTTCTGTGCCACGTGCAGCTTTACCCCATCCTCAATCTGCTCTCCAGGGAGATCGACCAGCCCTGAGCTGCACCCACCTCTGCTCCAAAGGGAAGACAGCTGAGAGCAGAAAACAAATTCTTTGGTAACACTGAATAGCTCTTTTTCACCCCAGGCACCTGAAGACAGGCAAAGTCTTCACAATATTGTGTTTAGCTGGCCTGTGAAAGAGGAGGTGGCTTCCTTTTGAAAATATTCTGGTAAATGGTGGGACTGGTCACCAGCCTGATCCCTATCAGGAAACACGAGCAGGTTTTTGAGGGTGTGAGCACAATAGGCTGCAAAATCTCAGCACTGTTCCCACAGAGATGTCAGGCCTCTGGACACAGGCCTGGCTCAGGCTCCCTTGTTTCAGCACAATCAGCTACTGCAGGGGATACATTGACAATTCCAGAAAAAAGGACCTGTAAATGCAGGTGAGCAGGAGAGCAGAGAGGGAAGTCAGAGGGAAGGTTATTTATAGTGCATGGTCTTTTGTGTGGAATTGGTTGGAAATGCTAAGATTGAAGATGAATGAAGTAAAAAACATGCAAATTATTCTCCTTTTTCCCCCAGTAGTCAGGCTGCCCACCCAATCTACCCATCAGCAAAACAAAAGCCTTCTTTGTTGATGCTCAGTGACTTATTCAAAACTCCCTGTGTAAAATGAGATGTTTCAGGTGCTGCAGAAGGTCTTGAGAAGCAGAGATACCATTATTTACTGGTGGCAGTGGTTACATCACACAAAAAGGTACCACTGATGTCCTTTATTCTGTCTCAAAAGTTCCCTGACCTCACTGCCCTGGAAACAGCAGAACTGGCCTAGGGACATGTTCTCCCCAAGAGAACAGCAGCAAGGGCAAGGCCACACTTGCATTTCATTCCTTAATTGAAGTCTAACATGTAAAAGGAAATTGTTCCCCCAAAAATCCATGGATTTAATAGAAAATGGCCAAAAATACAACAAGAATGCTTAAAAGTGCCATGAACATCACCCTAAAAGAGTCTTAGCCCTGATTTTCTTTTAAATTATTTTAAAGCAATTAATCAGCAAGAGAAGATTCTCTTAGCGGTCCCACTGAGAAAAAAATTCTGAATGGACCTGACATTTTCTGGGCAGGCAGAAAACATGACCTGTAAAATAGGCTACCAAGTTAAGGAGACACAGAGCAAAGGAAAACACTGAGCTTGTAAAATATGTTTCTTTTTAGAGAGGGGAAAATCAAGATCCTTATTCTGGAAAGTGGAGTACAGCAGTTCTGTTGGTGGGGGTTTGCTGTGCTTGGGTTTTTTTGAGGTATAGGTACTGTGAATGCAGATTCAGAGTAAGTCAAGTGTTTGCTAGAAAGAAAATCACAGGAGTGCTTTACATCCAAGAGCAGGGAACGTGTCATGAGCTATAAAGGATCTGCTGCACTCCTGCTGGGAACTCTGCTTGCTCCACACACCATTCCTACAGTTACATCTTATTTTGTTACTCCCTCAAAGAACAGACTGCAGAAAGCACATCCCTGGGAACTGCACCTTCCTCTTTGGCAGAGAAGACAAAATAAACAATCCCACTGTAGCACTTGTGTCACTGATGCAATTGCCTGTTTGTATTTTTAACAGCACTGGCAAAACAGAAATTACAACTGCTCTTAAATAATAGTGTAAGCCCAACAATAGTGTAAACAAAAGGTTTTGAATGTCTTAATTCAATATTTAGCAATGAAAAACTTATCACATACCTACACAGAGCAGAGAAATGCCACATCCAACTCTAAGTACTTTGCAACTTCCTATATACAGCAATAAATCCACATAATGGAAACATGAGGAAAAATACTACTGCTCCTGGATGAGAGAAGCTAGAGACAAATCAGTTTAAAGAAAGCACCTGAAGAACTGGCTGAAGAAATGTTTTCTAAGAAATAACACATGCTGTTTCAGCAAAGAAAAAACTGAAGGTTCTGCCATTATTCTACTTTCAACAAAATTAGGAGTCAAAAAGGTAAAACGAAAACAAGCCTCTAAAATCTGTCATTAAGTTAAGATGCTACAGTAAGCAATCAAGCAACATGCCCAAATGGAAGAAAATGGTTTTTTTGTTCTCTCTCATCCTGTTTCAAGAACAAAATCCAAAAGCAGATGTAGGAAATCACTCTTTAGATCCATCCATAAAGTTACACTCATGCTGTCTGACTGCAGCAAGGCAGAGATAATGGCATTGGGGCAGGAATCTCTTTAGGATGTGGCCAACACTGCAGACAGGAACAAGACAAGCAATGAACAGCCTCCCACAGGGTTTTGCTTCAGCTTGGTTCCCACTGCAGCACTGGCTGGCAATCCTGACCAGCTCACAAGGCAGGGCTGTCACCTCTCAGGTGTCTGTGTTCTTGGCACTTACAGGAGACCTAAACATTACCCAACCCAATAAATAGATAAAAATCTGCTCCTTCATTAGTTTCCACTGGAGCAGGACTCCACGAGAATCAAATTCCTACCCATGGAAGAGAAAAGGCTGAGTACATGAATGAATGAACTCAAAGAATTTCTGCAAAAACAGAAGATTGGCACTTTAATGAGAGAAATGAGAGCCTTGAAGGGCAGGCTGGATGATTAAAAGACTGGAGCTGGGAAAGGAAATTGATTTATATTCTCATCTCATCAATGTAACTTCTGCTCAAACACAACCACTTAGACTTAAGTACACAACTCCATCTACATTTCTCAGTGAAATGAAGTTTATTAGGCAACTTCATAAAGTCCACAGAGAAGTCAAATTAAGCAAAAAGAAACCAAGGAGCAGAACATTTATGATCTGGAGGAAGCAAAAGATCACACACCGTGTCCCAAGTGCAAACGAGCAGAAGCAGCAGTGCAGCAGCCTGAAGTTATTAAATGTTATTGTGCTTCCATCATCAGCAACAGGATTGGACAGGAATCACTCAAACTTCAGAAAGAAGGGAAGGCCCCCATGCCCAACACAACCCCCCAGCTACATTAACCAGAGGCAAGAGGGATTTCACAGCCTCTTGGTACTCCAGTGGCCTAAAGATCCAAGTACCTCCATTTCTTATGCATGCTGTTAACTACAGCTTCCCTCTTTCACACACTAAGACATTTTTAAGACAGGCTTTCAGAAGAAAAAAAAAATTCCCTGAGAGTACCAAAGAACACAGTCCTTATGTAAAAATTAAGTGTAAAGTTATCATTCATTAACATTAAAACCCATCAAGTGAGAGGTTTTGTCACACTGGCCAATAATCCCTAAGTGACAGAAGCTGTGAACATTTTCTATTCAGCCAGCCAGCAATTTGCAGCAAGTACCAGCAATGAGACAATTTGCTTCTGTCCGTGCATCTGAATCACACAGAAATTGCTAACATCACATAAAAAGCTACACTTTTATATTTTGCAGAAATGGAACTTTCAACAGGTATCTGCTAGAGGAAGACACATTTCCATGATGGAAACGGAACGATGTGTTTGTGAAATTACTTTTGTCACACCATCAGCTTCAAAGGGAGATCTGCATCCAAAATCCAGCAGGAATCTCCTGTTGTTTTGCCCCAGCAGGAGTAGGGCATAAGTTCTGTAATGGCTGGAAACTGTCAGCTGAATGTGCCATGGATCCTTCTACAAGGAAGTTTGAGTGCATAGTGATGGAACACGATATTCTTATTCCAATCACACAACCAGTCCTGCACCAAGCTTCCAGGGAAGCTGTTCTTTCTGGGACTCCTAATAATATCCAGAGTGACTTCAGAGATTCACAAGCAGCTCCTCTCATTCCAGACTTCTTGTCACTTCTGACTCATTTCACTGATTTCTTCTTGGGGAAAAAAGCCCCACAAAAACATCAAGAGAACAAATACAATGACCCAGCTTAAGCTGAGATGAGCATGGAACACTTTGAGAGGCTTTTTAGGTGTAAAACTCCTACCAAAGCACAGCCAGCCCTTGAGAACATTGCTGATGCAAGGAGCAGAGCTCCAACCTGTCTTCTCCTCACAGAGATAACGATGCTGGCAAAAGCTCCACAGGAAATTAATCTCTATAACCCAAGAGTTCCCTTCTTCTGTTAATACAGAAGACCTTCTTAAGACCTGCTTTAAACTGTTAGAATACAATATTTTTTGCAAATTGAAGCTACGCCAACATCAGGTTTGGTGGTTTCCATTTCTTCATAAGCCCCAAGTAGAGAGAGATTTTTCAGTAGTCCTACTTGTTGGGTCACTACAGTCACCATCTGAGGTGGGAAGGGTGAAGTGCTGCTGAAAACAAGACATCTCTCTTAGGGTTTTAAACATCTTGTCAGTAAAAATATACATACACTGATCCCACAGAGTACAGGTGAGCTGTAAGGATAAGTTCAGCCAAGTGAGAAAATACATTTTCTGGATTCCATACAGCTTCATTTTTTCTTAACCGAACAATACCAAGATTCTCAAAGTACCTAAAAACAAGTGTCTCATGAGAACTTTGCAGTTAACTGTGTTTTTCCTCACAATTTTTCCTTCTATAACATAAAGGCTGATGATAAGTAGTGCAATAGCAATCTTAGCTAGCCCTGAAATTTCCATTTCTAAACTTCTCTCCATAAAGCAGAAAGGATTTCAATTTTCCAGCAGCCATGGGAATTCAGAGGAGCAGGAAGGGGGGGAAATAATTTCAGATAGATGTCAAATTTTATCACACGTGGAAGTCTGAATGAAATCTAAATCTAGGAAAATTATTTAGAAAGAAGACACAGTATGGTTTTGTATAAAACTACATAGATTTAATACCAAGGTAAGACACTGCCAGCAAATGGCTTTAGCAGGTTCTGTTTTTCTTGTGTTGGGATCAATTCATGAGCTGAGCACAAGGGAAGACTTCCTTCAGGGTTGAAAGGGTAATTTAGTTTCTATGGTCCATTAATTTCTTGGCTTCTTTCCCCAGCCTGCTCATTAGTGTGAAGTGCAGTGACGAGGTTTAGAATATGGAAGTCGAAACGGCACCTACAAAATTTCTTCACACAATGATTGCAAAACATCTATCAGAATCAGCAGAGCTTTGAGATGTTTTGACCTAGAATTCAGACTGGTGGCCTGCATCAATAACCATTTCTACCTTTAAAGATGGCACCAAGTCAGTTAATGACATTATTAATGGCTCCTCACTATTATCCATCAGCGTTTGCTCCAACAGCCTCCAAACAGACAAACTAGTTTTACTTTAGCTGAATTAGTAACAGATGGAGGAGATGCATTACCCTCAATCACAAGGTTAAACAGATAATTATGAAAAAACACCCGCAAATCTCAGATATTATCTGATCCTATTAATGGTGCAGGCAACGGAGTAACACGGAGCCCAGCAGAGGAAGCAGGAGAATTATTTAGGTCACTTGAAGAAACAGATTTCTCTCTGATTTCTTTCTTTCCAGAAGCACAGACTGCAAGTGAAGCAGCCAAATTTGGCAGCATGGAGGCAGATAGAAATCTGGGTGTAAGTTCTAGACTCTCAGGGAAAGCTCCCACTCTGCAGCAGCACTTCCCTGGATTAAACACTACCAGGGTTTGACCCTTCCCTTCCAGAGGGCAGGATGAAGAGGTTTATGTTTCATTCTGCTGGCCTGTGTAAGCCAACCCTGCCTTACACCTTTCTATTCTCCATCTGTAACACACAAACAAGTGCCATCCCTTCCCACATGGAATTAAGTGGTTAAAAAAGTATAACAACATTAAAGCATAACCAGAAAAAAATGTAGGACTGTTCTTGATGCTATTCCCACTCTGGACTTCAGGGCAAGGTTGTTCAATTTCTTTTTGAAGAAAAGCCTCACTTTTTGAAACCTATAGTAAAAAAAGGTAAAACTCACAAACTAACAATTCTTAAATCTCAATATTTAAAGTACATTCTCAGCAGAATAAAGGAAAAGTTTGAGTAAAACCAGACATACATTAAAAAAAGTTGAATTCAACCACTTCCTAGGACTTGGCTGTTTCATTGACAGCACTTGATGCAAGAATATAAACTTCACTAATTCCTGCAAGCCAAGGTGTCCTGCAAGATGCACCACTCCTGACTGCAGGCACCTGGGTGGGTGCAAAGCCCACCCCAGTCCTGGAGGAAGTGTCTGCTCCCTGCTCTGAACAGAACCCTGCCTGTGTTTTCCTCAGGGGAGCTTTCTGTGACTGCCTGGAGGCCAATCCTGTGTCACTGCTCCACACAACACTTCAGTACACCTGATGGTGGAGAGGCAGATATTAAATAAGAACTCTGCACAGGGATAATTTATTTCTTTGGAAAAGAATCAGACTAGGTAGTTCTTTTCTTACTTTCAACAACACTCTCCCAATATTGAAATAGCCCGGGTGGAACAGCTCAGCTCACATTTTTGAACCATTAGAGAATGTTTTCCCAGTGCTCCTGTTGAAAGACAAAATTTTAATAAAATCTGTAAGATTCTTCAGATGCTACTATCTGTTAAGAAGACTAGGTCAGAGCAAGTAGCAGACAAGAAAAATCTAAATATTGACTTAAAACTATGTTACCTGGCCATAAAATTGACACATAATATTAAGCTTCTAAAAATACAATTAGATATTTGAAGTGCTCCTTGAAATGCAAGCTCTACTGTGTGCACTCTGCCAGCAAAGTAATCCCATGGAATCAATTAGAAAAAAGAAATACAACTGTGAGGAGACCATGGCATTTATAAATATACATACAGAGCTACATACACAGTCATTTCTCAGCAACCTCAAATAATCACCAGGACAAAATCTAAAGGTCACCAGGGGAGTAGGGAGGAAGCAGCAAACTCCCTTCATCCTGGGAGGAAACCCAGCCAAGGTTTTCCATACACACTGTGTACTTTGGAACTCATGTCATGGTGGGAAGTGTCAAGTTTGCAGAGGTGCATGGCTGGTAGCAGATAAATTAATCCCAAAAATATGTGAATATAAGCATTTAGCACAAGACAGAAAGACAGGAATACACAGTTCCTGTTTCTAAATGTGTTGGTACAGCAGGAGGGGTTTTATTAATACCCATTCAGGATTGCTGAAGGGCTTTGCAAGTGGAAAGTCCAGCAGTGAATTAGGCAGCTTAGATGCTGGCTAAGCCCTCCCATCACACAGTCTTCTATCCCAAACATAGCTAACACCTCCCTGAGGATGCAGGCCAAAAGTTGCCCAATTTTAAACAGAGCCATGGTTGCACACTCAGATCAGAAAGCTGGAGGATCCCTGGCAGCAGACTGGGCTGGGAAAATAATCTCTTTGAAGCTGCTCATGAGTTTGGAATGTACAAATGAAGACTGTACCCTAATTCAGCCAGACAGGGAAGGCAGGACATAGCTTTAAACAATCATGTGGTTACAACGGCTTCACTGGAATGTGATAGTCTGAAATTCTGTGCAGCTCAAGTGTTTTTAAATAAGAACTTGAAGGAATCCAACCACAGGGAAGGAGGCAGAGCACTCTCAGACCAGCACACACAGCCCTCTGTACCTGATGGCACAGCTGAGGCACTCAGAGAGCAGCTCCCAGCCCTTGCCCTCCCAGGTCAGGTCAGAACTCCCTGCACTGCTGGGTGCTGGTGCTGCTCCTGGGAGGAGCTCACCCCCAAAGCCAGGCTCTGAGCACTGCCCTGCCCAGCTCTCTTCACTTGTCATTACTCACAAGGCTTCCTTCAAACCTACAGCAACATTCTTGTATTTCCAAGAAACTCACTTGAAAGAGAAAAACTTAAACAGTGGTTAAGTATTCCTTTGCTCTACAATTATTAATATTTTAGGACAAGTCTTCTGTTGTGTTTGGGGTTTGTTTGTAGTTGAAAACACCAAGTTTTAGGGTGTACTGGTACAGTAGATCTGTGGTTGGGGTTTTCCAGCCCCAATCTACACAAGCATAATTTAATTTTTCAAACAGACCTTAGTAAGGTTTTATAAGTAACCCCAATGGAACTGTTGTCATGCAAAAGGAACTGAGAGTGAAGTATTCACCACATATTGATCTTAAAGTGATTCCACTAAGCTTAGGAAATTTAAATTAATTCTAATGACTGTTATTCAGGTTTTTTATAGGCAAAAAATCTACAGAAAAAATATTCATTTATTCAACTACAAAACAGAAAAGAGGCTCTGTATAAGCATTTTGGTTTTTAACTAAAAATATCTGAAAACTATTCTCCTTAACAAAAAATCTAGTTAAAAACAAGAGCAGCAACACATATCTATCTATAGCAATGATGTAATGTGTGTGCATATGCAGCAAGGATCTACAGGCACAGTCCAGCATCCGTAGGCATCACATTTTTGGACTGCTTTTCCAGTTTATTTCAGTGTAATAGGCCTCTCAACTAATAAACAAAGCAAAAAAACAACGGGCTGTTAAAAAGATAATCACATGCAGATATGCCATTTGTATTAAGGCAGAACTTGAATCTCATTTGATCAGAGCCATTCTTTGGAGCATGGAAGGAGCCATCTCCTAGCTAGAAAAGCCATTATCACAGGAAATCCTTTGACTTCACTGACAACACAGATAAAAGCACCTCATCGAGGGTCAGGTTTGCATGGTCAGCAAAAAAGAAAGTAAAACCAGCTTTCCACTCCCCCTTCTCCTGGGAAGGCTGAATATTAGGCTATTAGGTAGTCAGATACATTATTTTATAGCTTGCAAAGCCCTTGGGTAATAAAGAATGAGTGCAACTGCCACAGGCAGCTTTACAGGAAATTGTGTGAAACAATGACAGATGCTCCAGAATTGTTTCGAAACAAGAAAGCCAGGAAGAGCAGTGTGTCAGCTCAGGGGTTTTGTCCACAAACCATATTCTCTAACATGCTGACAGAAACTGTGTGCATAAAATCTGTGCTTGGGATTATGTGCATATGCATACAAACAGCCCCATGAATGCAGAGCTAAATAATTCTATCCATAATTAAACATTTCAACAAATATGTATTTCTATTGCCACTCTCAGAAACAGGTGGATTAGCCTCACTCATTTAACAAGAATTACTTGAGAAGCTACAAAGGAAAGTAAACAGGAGTGACAAAATTAAAGCTTTCCTATTGAACTCCTGTTGGATTTAATATATCATTTACTCACTGAACGCAGGACTTACATCACAAACCAACTTCAGAGCTAGATTTTAAAAGCAATTGATTGCTGTTAGAGGGAAAAAGACACCAAGCAGGATCTTGAAGAAACAAATAATGCCCAATTTCCACTGACAGAAACATGAAGTAGGTGCCTAATAGTGCCAGCAAACCCTACAAGCAGCTACCTGCATTATTAAATCACAGACACGCTCTTAACTGCCTCCAAACCCAAGATTTTTAACTACAACATAAAAATCTCTTACAGATTTTGGAACAGTAGCACAGAGATGATTCTTTCACCCAGCCCAGGTGGCAATCTGCTGCTTTTGGCACAATGACACTGATATTATTTTGCACTGCCATCTGACTGTTTAATAAATAGGGCTGCTTCTCTGTGATCTCCTGGTTGGTTTGTGTGTGTAACTAACCACATCTTTGTCTTGCTTAATCCATGTTTACATTTCCAGTGTGCTTTTTACTACAACTGCTTTAAACTATTTATTTGGTTTGACACGCTACCAGCGCAGTATGTAAAAATTCACTTCACTGGCTTTTATAGAGACTTTTAGAAAAAGTAATAATATTTAAAAGCTTAACAGTAAAATCACATCAATAAAGTCAGCCCAGTACTTTTGCAGACAAAGCAGTGGAATTCCAGTGGAGGATGCATCCGGTGAAATCACTGCAGCATTGCCAACTGCCTAAGTACTGGACTTCAGGTGTGATTCTCATTGTTTATTAACAATTACAAAAAATATTGTTATTTTTAAAAGAGTTTGGTCCACATTATTTCTGCAAATAATCAGTGTCTTCATTTAGAGAATATTGCTGAACCTTCTTAAAAGATCTTAGAAACTCTTGAAATGTGAAGCAACTGTATTCCCAAAGCTCTTGTAACCTAGCACAGTGAGGACAGAACATGCCCTGGCTCCAGAGGTGGTGGAAGTCACTTGTTCCTTTTTTAATCTCTGGAGTTTTACAGCAAGGAAATTGTGTGCTCAGCTTTATTAGAGCAGTTCAGACCAAAACAGGGAGCAAATTGCAAAAATCCACCTCCAAGTAGCAGACAGGTCACACGAGCACGTCAGTGACACAAAGCACACTGCCAGAAAAGCAGAGAGGCATCAGGACAGCCTAAAATAAAGCACTGCTATTTTTAGTTCTTTGTTGCTGTTCATTGCACTGTACCAGAAATAGATTCTAAAATAAGTATGGAGGTTTGGTGGAGACTTTATTGGTCCATCTGTTCTCCAGGAGACTTTGATTTTTCTGTAATACTACACAAATGACAAAGCTGAAGTACGTGAAGATATCCTTAAATATAAATATGTAATCAAAAGAATTTCCAGGAAAACATGCAATAAACCATAGTCAGTCCAGCCTCAAAACAGTGGTTTGCTGTTTGCAACTTAAGCAAAACAAAACCCCACCAAACTAACACTCTTATTTCAAGATCTCTATTGTGACAGTGTATTGTAAAAGGATTGACTGGTTTATTTTTTAACTCAAAGTAAATCATCTCCACTCATGCAAAACCATCATTCAAAATTGGAACATTAAATAGATTTCTCTTTTTATATTCTTGAACTGGTAATTTACATCCAAAATGAATCTTCAAAGATCATAAATGCTACATAAAGGGAAATGGAAATGCAGTTGAAATTACCAGAGAGTGTGTATGTGTGTGTGACACAAATGGGAACAATCATGGATTTGTTGGAAGAGTGGCCTTAAGAATAATGCAATACAAGAGCAAATCCTGCTGCACTGCACCCTTTATTACAAAGAACAGCCACTGTAAGAGAAGAGGAGAGATTTGGTGTCACTGACAGTGTTAGCTCCTGTAAATAATGTACAGGGTGGGGGAATGGACAGTTAAACTGGCTGGCCAGTAGAATTTCCCAGTCAACTGGTTCACAAGATTAATTCCTTCATTTAGAACAGCATTCTCTGTGCTAACTTCCTCCAGTGAGATTTTTTTTCTCTGTAACTTTTACCATCAATACAAGTGCTTCAAGTTTGGACTGAACTGTATTAAACAGATCTGTGTGGGCAGTTCATAAAGTGCTCCAGCTTACTTTAATTAGTTCTTTTAATTCTCTCACTTATACAAACACTACAGCTACTTAAGTGCCTCTCCTGAGATCACTTAGCCCTCTTTGATTTCTTCCACCATTGAGACACAGTCCTTGACTTAACTTTGCATTTAAAAGAGACATCACAATTATTAAGGCTAAATAATGAGAATTAAAAGAAGAAGGCAAACAGCACAGAAACAAATTCTGCTCTGATTATGATACTGGAAAAACTAGAATTTAAGGCAAAGAACTGTAGTACAACTTCAGATAAGTCAAAGACTGAATGAGGGGAAGGGAAAAAAAACCAACAGGGAAAAAAAACCCCCACCAAAACCCACCAAAATTAAATTCAATAGAAATAAACATAGAGAAAAGGAACAGGAGGCAAAAATAATAATTCCATACAAAGAACATAAGGAGTTTTCATTGTGAAGGAGATGAACTGAACAGAGAGAGCAGATGTGTACTAAAATCAAAAGGCTTGAGACAAAGAAAGATATAGAGTTACATTCTCTCATCCACACAGGAAGTAGGAGCCCTAAAGTACACTAATGAATGAAAAAATTAAACCAAAAATCCCAACCTTTTTTCCACCCATTGCATAGATGAGCTATGGTATTAATTACCAACAAGTATTTATGCAGGCTGAAATTCTGTGTGGGTTCAAACTCAATTAAATGCACAAAAGAAAAATTCATCAACAGTTGTTAAACATAAAAATATGTTAAGTTGTATTGTCAAACCCAGCAGGAACCTGACCGAGTGTACAGAAAAACAACTGAATTCTTGACATGATCTGAAGACTCTTCCCTGAGCTGTCCCACTTCTGACCACTGCTGGAGACAATTTTTATGGTAAGGGATTATTTAGGATCTGGGTATATTCCTTTTTAAGAAATTAGAAGCACATAATCATAGGCAGCTTCCTGAAATGCCCAGAGTAACTATTACACTGATTTTTATCTGACTTGGCCAAATGCTACATCTCTCTCATGGCTGGGGCCAAAGTAGGCAGAATCTGATACTCTTCAGGCAACATTTCCACTCCTGCCTAAATTAAATCTTTTTCTAGGAATTGGGCAGGGCAGTAAATAATTTCTCTGTATGTGTCTGTCCTAGGGAACTGCTCTCCAAAATGTCAGATCTAAACATGGTTTCAGCTACACTGTGTGCAAACATAGGCATTCCTAGTTTTCAGATTATGTAGAAAAGAGAGAATTCTTTACATTAGACATCCAGTTCCATATTTTAGACTGTTGGATCCTTCAACAAGGAAAACAAAGGAAGATATTTTAATGTTCTTCCTTCAGCTCTTCTCCATCAGCTTTCCAGTCAGCAGATGGAAATTATATAATTAGATGTACTGACATCATCATCCAAAAAACACTTGCAGTTCCCCGTGTCTTCAACAGCTGGCAACATGAAGAGATTAAAAAGAGATGAGATCCCTCCAAGTAATTTTTGCAGCTTGCTTTCCTCAGGAGACAGAAAATCCCCTTGGCTCATGGAAAATTCAATTTACCTCTGTATTACCACCTTGTCCTTCAAGATTTTTCTCCCCACAGTCCATGCCTGCAGACATCCTGGCCATCAGCATTAGTCTCTTACTCAGCCATGTCACATCATCAATCGTGGGACCATATTTTGGAAATCCTTGGCTCCTTCACATAGGCACCCACAACTCCCACTTCCCTAGAATGCCTTCCCCCTCCCACTCCTCCAGGGAGGAAACTCCAAAAATTGTCACCATGACATTCAAACTGACAGAAATCAGGGGAAGGCAACAGCCCTCCGTGCAAGTTTCCATTTACCCAAATATTCCAGTATCTAGCAGTGCATTGCTGTGCTAAAAGATGGCCAGCATTACACAATGCACAGTCAGAAAACTGTTTTTCAGTCCAAAATTGGACTGGTTCTTGGAAATCCAGATAAAACTTGAACAACAAGGCAAGAAGAAAGGGTGGGGGGAAAAGGGAGAAGTCTACTCCTGCAGGAAGAAAGTATCTTGCAAGTCTCCCACAGGGGAGTTTTACACAGGCATTGCTAAATGCAGGGATGCATGTGGAATTCCTGTGGGGTTTTTCCTCAGGGATCACAACAGATTTAAAGGTACTGCCAGAGATGTGGCCTGGGACCACAGGATACTTCATCTGCAATTCCCTGGGCAGGTGAGCACTGACCAAAATACTCACTGAAGTATCTCTGGACACACAGTGTCAGGACCTGGAGCCTTTTCCCTGAGTAGTGCAAACTCTCTGTAACTCTCATAAGCTACCCCAGAAGTAGCATTTCCCATCCTGAAGAACACTGTCCACATCCAAGCCTTATAACAGCAAATCTGCAGAGATGTCATCACAGCAAAGAAGTCAGGACCACAGGTGTTGCCACAGAGAAAAGCCACGCTGTGATCCCTGCTGCACCCCCAGACCTGCTGGCAGCAGCATCAAGCACAGTACTGGCAAAGATTCGTTTGGCAATGCTGGAAGAGTATTTTGCTGGGCACCTGGAAAAAAGGTCTGCTCCTCAGGAGTTATCCTCTCTTGGCTTTATTAACAGGGTGGAGTTGAGAGACTAAATGCAGTCTGATTTATTACAACAACATTTTATGCTTATTGATCTTTTAGAAAGAAACCATGACATAAATGCACTGTGTGCCATGACTGTGAAGCAGAGGGCTGCCCACATGCAGGTCCAGACAAGTGGGTTTGTCTATCCTACCTCAAGGAATCCAGACAGCCCAGACACACACACTGCTAGAGAACCCAATTCTTCTTTCCAAAATGTTATCCAGTCACTTGTCCAGGAATTCTCAACTTCCAAAGTGCAGACACTCAGAACATAAAAAGTCACTTCTCTGCCCAAGTGAGAGCCCTTGAGAGCTGCCCAGCATTTGGGATTGAGAAAGGAGCTGCTCCACACCTGCTCCTCACTCTGCCTCCATCAGGCCACATGGAACTTGTGCAGAGCTCAAACTGAAGGAACAAGGTCTGCCCTGCAATCCCAAGCAGGAGGAGAAGAGGCTTCTTCCTGAAGATTTGCCCTTCAAAGGGCAAAATTCTTCAACAATTCACCACAAAATCCCAGTTTGTGGGAGGTATGGCAGCAATGGATCACACATCCATTGCCAGAACCTCTCCCTGCCTCCCCCTCCTGCCCCACTCTTCTCAATGAAAAAGCTGGTTTTAACCATATGAGATTTCTCAAAGAGGAGAAGTAAAAGCCCTGTCACCAGTCAGTACCTCTTGCTACAACTCAGAGAGAGCATCCAAGAATAACAACCAGTGGCTTCTTAATGCACTTTACTAATCCAACTCTACCCAGTTTGTCCCACCAAACACCATTGCTCCAACTGCAGCTCCTCCCATTCTAGACAGGTTTAAAAGCAAATATTGCTGAGCTCAGGACAGTTTGGTTAGAGTGATTATGCAGGGGAAGAGAACAAGCCATTGGAAGCAAAAACCTCTGTCCTCTCACAAACATACTGCAGCCAAAATTCAGAATTTTGCTTTCTCAGTTGCCAACAGAGCTCACAAATGGTGATGCATTTTAAGATGAATCTGCTGAGTAATTGTTTGTATCAGCAGATTGGTCCTGTGC
Source organism: Agelaius phoeniceus (assembly GCF_051311805.1). Classification (NCBI taxonomy): domain Eukaryota; kingdom Metazoa; phylum Chordata; class Aves; order Passeriformes; family Icteridae; genus Agelaius; species Agelaius phoeniceus. The sequence continues at coordinate 8,978,255 of NC_135282.1, read as the reverse complement.
AATGTTCACTTCAGCCTTGGAAAGGCTGGCCTGCAGCTCCCTGTTCATTGTTCAGATATGGGTTTGTTTGTGCTAGACGCCCACTCAGAGAAACTGGTTTATAAAGCCTTATTTAGATTATATAGGATATACCAAGTGTTCATTCAAGTTTGCTGTCTTCTAAACCAGCAGTAAATTTCTACCAAAGCTACTTTAAAGCTGTGTCATTACCCTCAATCTGACCTTTTATTAAGTTAAAACACTACAGGCATTCAGAAGATGAATACAGTTTTTGCTCAGACAATGGTTCCAGACAATTAGTGTTTAAAAATAAGCATTTCCATAACATTTTTGGCTGCCTAGCAGTCACAAAATAACCCATTTATATTCCTATCATTTGAGGATTTCTTAAACAAGGGACCTGGTTGCACAACACCTAATGGACCATGTAGTATTGCACAAAAATCACATTATTTTGCAGTATTTAAAGGACTTGTTCCACCCCCTGCCATGGCCAGGGACACCTTCCACTATCCCAGGGTGCTCCAAGCCCCATCCAGCCTGGCCTTGGACACTGCCAGGGATCCAGGGGCAGCCACAGCTTTTCTGAACAATCTCTGCCAGGGTCTCCCCACTCTCATATTTAATTCACATTCCTAACATTTAATTTAAACCTACTCTCTTTCAGTTTAAAACCATTCCTGTCACCACCATTTTAGTCTGAGTCTTCAGAAAATAAGGGTTTCCAAAAATTTTTAAGGGAAGTCTCAGAAAACAGACTTTGAGAATAAAGAACCTACATAACTGTTATGAAACAAAGCTTTAATTCAAGATTAGGTTATTTAAAATAGATATAAAAGTGTCAGAAAAATAAATGAAAAAGGTATTATTGATGACAGAAATAATTCAATGGAATTGCCTTCAATTGGAGTTTTCTTTCCTGTTTTTGGAGAGAGATTGAAGATTTTTTTTTTTTTGGCTTTGGACCTCAATTTTATTTGTGAATATGAGAAAGTGTATTTACTGAATTGGACTGAAAACAATCCCCACAGTGGTACTGTTTTTGCAGAACTCACAAGACTATATATGAGCATTTTAAATCAGTCTAAGGCCCAAATCCAGCTTAATTTTCAGACACCCAGGCAAACCATTCTCTCCTGTTCCTGGAAGTTCCTACAGCACAGGGAGCAGAGCTGCACTGCACCTACAATTAAAGTTGCAGCAGATTTAAATATTCCAAACTAAGGCCCTCTAAATATCTACAGAAGCCCTTAAGTCAATTCATTACTGATACAGTAAGTGACAACACTTGTGTTTGGCAGACAGTGCAACTGGGAGCCCTGACAAATCTCATTAACAGCACATCAGGGGCACTTAGATTATCCTTTACACACAGTGCCAGGACTGAGTGTATAATGAGAAAAGGAGCTTAAACTTTAGTGGGACTGCACTAATTGGTCACCAAGTCCTGATTAAGCCAGGCTTCATATATAATTACTGAAGTTCAAGTATCTGACACAAATGTATCCAAAAACACATAATGAAGACAGTCACTTCTAAACTATACAAATAAAAAATAAGGCATGAAAAAGGAAAGAAACAGAAATAGGCAACTTATTCACCTGAACTACCTGCCTTTTGTACACTCCTTGTGCAAAATATTTCAATCATTTAAATAACTATATTTTTAAATTAAGAAAGTGTAAAGATAATCTCTCAATTACATTAAATAATGCAAATATTTAGAATATATACAGGCATTCCAGTAACCTTATATATATAAATAACATTGCCCAGAAAAAGTAACTACAAGAGAATGTTTTACAGTATCCAGAAGTTAAAGATTACTGGATCCATTTTATATATATTTGTTCATTTACATTAATTAAATCAGTAAAGAAGGTCCTTAACTTCAAAACTGCAGAGACAACTCTTCTGTCTTATAAACTGGAATCCATAGAAGTATGTGCCAACACATCCCCCCCAGGTGGTAAAAGAGGAAACACATGAAAACATAGCCTAACACACACATCCTGGATATCTTGGCTTTCTCAAAATCCTACAAGGAGGTAGTAGTTACAAACACACACTCAAAGCAGACAGATTCTGAGTATTTCAGAGGGGGAAAGGCAATCCAAAGTCTTGGGTAGCTCACAAAGATCAGACTGTGACACTCTGTGACAGCACCCTGAATGTCTGCCCCAGCTCAAACACAGCCCAGGAATGAGGGTGCCTTTGGAAGCAGCAAGCATGATGGAATTCTTCTTTCTCAGGACAGAAAGGGATGAGACCTCTGCTACCAATTCATTTCAGACTGGGGGATGTTGGTCAGGAGTATCTGCCTCCTGTGCTGGAAGCTCATGAGGAGCCAAACACCTGGAGTTTACATAGATCCCTCTACAAGACTGTGCCCCACCAGATTGTTCTGTGAGTACCAACCCTGCTGCCTCCTGCTGGGAGTTCCTGTGTGACAGGAGGGACTCTGATCTGCCGAGCGAGTGCCCCATCAGCTGCAGCAGCAGCACTGAGATCATCCAGACAGGAGGTCACTGCAGTCACAGAACCTCCCTTACCAAGGGTGCACTTGTGAAGAAACAACTTTTACCTCACTTCTATTAGCAGAATACAAGCTATGACATGACTGAACAGAGCACACCTACCAACATCCCTGCTGCCTTATCTGAGGTGGCTGGCTCAGGTCCAGGCCCTCAGCAAGCAGCAGGGTAAGACACTGCACAGCATCACCTGAATTGGCTGCAGCAGGGACACGCAGCAAACTGGAAGCACGGCTCCAGTGACATCTCACCAATGACCCCATGCCGGGAGCCCTTCTATTGTTCCCAGGACGTTATCCAGATTGGCAAGGGGCAAGGAATCTGAGGAATCGGTGCCTGGGGTTGCTTTGCTACTGTGTTTTTAATGGTTTTAGCCAGGAAAGGAGATGAAAAGGCCGGGCCCTGAGGCTGGGCCGGCAGCGCTGGGCTCCAGCTGCTCGGTCCCGTTCCTGAAGGACACCGCACAAAGGCGGCCCCACGCCCCGATGCACAGCTGGGCACAGCCTCTGCAAACTGGGTCACACACTTCAAACAGCAATGGAAATTTTACAGCACGCCCCAGCACGGTTCTTACCAGCTTTTAGGAAATACTGGTTTATTATCTTCCTTATTAAATAAAAAAACAATAAAAAGACAACTGAATACCAAATATCCCTTAATTTATAGCTTATCTAGAAGGTTACTTTGGTGATAAAGCACATGAACATTGAGCTGTTCAGTCCAAAATGCTTTTTCCCTGCACAGTGTGCTAACATTTTCGATCAAGAATTTTACATACAAGTTTCCAGAAATACAAACACACAAAATAATCCAAGACTACCAGTAGCATATATAAGAATAGATAAGTTATTAAAATGGTAATGCTTGAATAGCCTTTTCCCAAAACATCATAATAGTATCCTTAAGTAACCCTAAGCTGCTAATAGTATTTTGTTGTTTTGCCTATAAAACATAAAAATATATTATATTTATTAGTGGTATTCGATTAATACACTTGAATAAAATGATATTAAATTGCTTGGAAAACTCTATAAACATAAGCATGTTTATATCTTGATCTCACCTTGATATATTTGCAACTTTTGCCTGAAAAATGCATGCGGAAACACTTATTTTAAAATATCTATTTTAGAACTATTTCTTCTGCTAAAATACAAATTCAGACTATATCACATTGGGTACACTACACAATTTTTCAGAGTAAGTAAGAGTTAATGCAGCTTTAGCACACACAAGATTACCAATTAAAATAACACCAGCCACAGATATAACACACCAACTTGGTGTAGGGTTTTACTGAAACCATAAGTAATCCTCAGAAGAAATTCAACAAAGATGAACATAACATTTCAGAACTTAAACCTTGAAAATATGAAAATATTTCTCTAGGAACTAAGCCTCTTAAACTGAAATAGAAAAGCTTATTTTTACAGATGTATGAAGAATTATTGGAAAATACACAGTATTTCTTATTACTCCATATTTCTATCACATTTATTTTGACAAGTCAGGAATAAGAACACATTATTTAAAATTAAGTCAGATTGATTTTTATTATTTTGCTGCCTAGTCTCTCCTCATTTGTAATGGTGTTGGCAATACTGTACATATATATTACTATAGCATCACTAGACACCATTTTCAAGGCACATATATGATCACATTGCTGAATTTTTTAAGATGGCTAAAATACAAGTACACAAATGTGCAGCATTAAAATAACTTATAAGACTTCTTTTTCTCAGCATCAAGGAAATAAAACCCTCCTCACTGCATCACAGCAAACTGCACATGCACAGTCAGTTACTTTTTCTCTGCTGAGGAATTCCAATCTTCATAAAAATTTAAATAGAGCACTTCAACTCATTTTACTGTGCTTTTACTGCACTATGTCACCATGTAATGAAACACCTGAGTGCCATTTGCCAGAAGACATTTTCTGTGCCAGGAGCAAAGCTCTGTGTGGGATTCAGCCAAGGTGCTCTGGTGCTTCCACTGTTTCTGGCACAGCAATTCCTGTCCAGGGCTCCCCAACCCTGATGTTTCCATGTGAAGCCACTGACCTGACTGGCAGGAGCTCCTGGCATGGCACAAAGCAAATGCAGCTTGCAGCAATGCTCAGTGTCAACTCTGGTGTCACTGATTTAGGTATTCCTTGGATGAGTCCTACAGCTATTCCCAGGAAATTGAAGGCAATGATGATTTCAAGGATCTGAGAGAGGCAGCAGTGCTTTAAGTGTCTGCAGTCTTCAGATTTTGATGGCACTGATTAATGCCCAGTTTTCATGCTCACATAGAAGTGAACGCAGCTATTGACCAAAACTGGCTGTGGATGCACTGACTGAGCTTTTACAGAAGGAAAAGTTCCTGGATTAGGTCTATAGGACGAGAGCTGGCATGGAATGCTCTGGATATTTATTAAGGTACCCATGCACTCACAACTCAAGAGATCTCTGTGTTCCAGCAGATCACATGAGGCTGTCAAGTGTGGGACAGTGACAGCTAGAAATCTGTTTGGGAATGGCAGTCCAAGAGCTGCATGTCCCTGCAGCCTGACTGCAATGCCACTGCCCCGTCCATGCTGGTTCACAGAGGGCACAGGGGCTGCCTAAACCCCATTCCTACCTGCCAGCCATCTCACTGAGTAACAAGGAGAGGAACAAGCTCTAATTCTAAATATTCTACTGATGGAGTAGTTTCTTGTTAAGGCTAAAAATACCCAGCACACTTTTGGAAGAGGGGATGACCCATAAATTTAAGCTACAAAAAGCAACAATTATTTTTTTCATGTGTTCTTTACATTGAATTTCGTTAAAAACAGCTTAACAACTTGAGCTGCTCATACAGTTCAAAATAAACTGATTTCCCCCTGAATTTCCTACACACTAAGAAAACAATCACTAAAACAATCAGCAGAGATTCTTACATAAGATGGTCATCATTTTTTCTTTTCGGTAATTGTTTAACATTTCATTGTGACGCTTTCCAAAACCAAAAAAAAAAAACCCATATAGACAGTGAGAATGAATTTTCATCATACAGTGAAAGGCACTACCAATGCCTCAGATCAGACAAGTTCTGTGAATTCCAAACATACAGATCTCCTTTAGAAAGCTGTGTGAAAAAATAATGAAGTTTGCCATTTCCCATCAGTAGCGTGAAACCTATTTTAGACACTGTTGTAGGATGACAATAAAATGCGTAGAATTATTTAGGAAGTGACACATAATACTGAAGATACTTAGGAAAGGAAACCCACAAGTTCTGCACTAAATTTCCTGTCAAAAGCATCTGGTCTGCACTGAAAGCAAAACAAAACACAAGTATACAGGGATCTGTCTGGAACTCCCTCTGCTGTTCCCTCAGTCCTCCTGGAAGAGCAGCAAAGCTCATCCTGCACTCAGTTCCCAGCACTGCCTGGGAAGGCAGGCCAGGCCCTCTGTTGTTCTTAGGCCTTCCTCTCACATCTCATCATAAGTAGGTCATGGCCACTGCCATGCTCCACTTCATCTTTGACTTCATTCTGAAATCACAGCCCTCCCATCCTTCTCCTTTAATGCAATTCACAAAAACCACAGGCCCTGAAGGACTTTACTCCTTGAAAGCCAGCCCGTGACTTTTAACTCCTTCCCTCTTCACTTCCACCCAGCCCAGGACCTCAGTGTATTCCTGAAATGGCATCAGTAACTCTGGACATTGGAAACTTGACATGAGCAACTCTGCTACAAGCAAAAAAGTAGAAAAGCAGACTTCAGAGATGGTTCTGTTTCTTTAGCAGAATGACACCTGCTGGTTTCCACCATTCAAGGGGGGATATATCCATACAGATCTCTTTCCACACTCAAGGAGAACAGAGCAGGTGTTTTCAGCAGGGACTGCCAGTTCCCAGACTCCAATCTGATCACTGTACACACATGCAAGTTATTTCTATTACATTATATAATAATATGGCTTTAAGTAATATTTTATAAAATGCCTTTTTTGGCTATTAAGGTTTTATGTTAAAATACCTAAACACCCTCACAGCTGGCCTCTTTCCTGCAACAATTTCTTATTGCTTTATCTAGAACAAGCTGCTGCTTAGACCAAGAGCTTCACAAAGAATTTATCTGGAATTAACATGAATCAATTTGTGAAGATAGCTTTTTGTGCTATGCTGAGAAAGCTTAAAAGATTAAATAAAAGGTGTCTGGACAGATTAGTCCCCAAAGCCTCCTTCTACTTGTTGCTACTGTCCATAATTGACTTTACTCTCCAATTCTGCAGTCTTTTCTGCAATCTTTCAGGAAGATTAGTTAATGTTATATTTATAGCAAAAAAAAAAAAAAAATTAGCCTGAAATGACACAAAACCTATTTCAAATTAGGCATAATTATTATTGCTACATAAACACTTTTGAAATGGTGCATATCCAAAGGATCTATAGTGACAAGAACTTTATAAAAATAAACAGAGAAACCAACACCCCCCTCAACCAACAACAAACATTTTCTTCAAATCAAGAGTGCACCCTCCAACCCTTAAATCCTCATGTCAGATTTATATATGGAATACTTTAAACACAAGCTGAGGTTAACCTGAACTCAGGTTTTGTGACATCTTCCAGGCCAGATTTCTTTATGTGCAGACTGCACTTCTGTTTACAAGCGCAATTATCCCCTACAGAACCCTCACTGTGCAGGTTGATTTGGTGTTACACACATGTAACTCAGACACAGGATTTACTAATCTGGCAGAATTCTAAGGTGACATTACCCCCCACGCTAGTGCTGCTGCTGTTTTTGACAGACATCATCTACTGTATCAGATGCTTAATTTATTAAATTGATACACACCAGGAACAGGCAGGAGACTCACAAGCACATTTAATCTGAGCACTCAGGCTGCAATGACGTGGATAAAACAAACAGCTTTTGCTCAAAGGAGCTGCCTCTCTTTTCCAGAAACTGGAATTGACCCCTACTTACGTCACTTAAGGGAATTAATCTTGCAGAAAATTAAGCTGATGTTGGTATGATCAGAAAAGCAGCAGGAAAACACGAGGGAGAAAGGTGGTTACGCACAGCCAGGACAGGGGAAGGTACGGAAAAACCTGGACCTTTCCATGGCTCCTTGCCATTAGATCAATGTGAAATCAAAGGTTACACACACAGTGTCAGCCACAAAGTAAACAGTAACAAAGCAGGTAACCCCAAGCTACGTTAACACCTTCAGGTTTTAGAAAGGAGACAAATCCATGGTCAATTCCTGAATTATCTCAAAACCAAATGCACTTTATAAGCAGCTGGTTTGCACCAGCTTGCTACAGAAGGAAGCCAATGGTTTGTAGCATTGCACTGTAACATTTCTGCAGCTAAACCTAGCAGTGAGATCACGATGAGAGGGAAAAGACAGGTCTGATGTGCAGGATGATTTCCACCTGTCCCCACGCTGCCATCAGACGCTGTGTGACTGCAGTGTGGTGGATGGATGAAGAAGTTGCCACCCCACTTCATCTCCACTGCTCATTACCTTCAAATCTCCCAGCATAACTGCGTGTTTAGTCACTTCCTAACCCAGTTCTGTCAAAATGATTCCCGTTAGAAAATCTGTGTTTCAGCTTAACTCAGATTATTTTTGACAGAACTTGTTTAGCGGATGACTATAAATGCAAGTACCAGAAGATCTGAGAACATTGTAACCTTTAGAGCTGGAGAGGAAATAGCGAGCAGTGGAGCCAGCTACCCCTGTTCCACGGCTGTGTTGCTGTGGGAGAAGCACATTAATCACTCCTATAGGTCTGATCTGTCAGCCTGCCTGAGCAGGGAAAGCTGTGTATTGAGGGTGGCATCTTTAAGGAAAATAAATCAGGAAATCTATAGATGACTTATTTTACAGCTTAAAATGTCAGGCTGGGGTTTAGTGTCCAGAAATTAAAATAATTCGTTATAACTGCCTGCAATTCTGTTGTATAATGAGAGGAAAAGGCAGATGCTGCTCAAAAGATATTAATAAATGTGACATTTCTGTGGAGCTAATGGATAAATACCAACCTCGCCTTCTTATCCTAAATTATCATAACAAGGCCTGAAAACTTACTTAATTGCTTTTTATGTATTACTGATGTGTACATGGTGTCTGTGTTTTTACTTGTTATGTGGCAAAAGAAGCGGGAAAACTACCACCAAAATTCAGCATCCAATTACCACCCCACAATCCACAACACTGACAGGAGCAGGACTTGATGTAGAGCTCTCCTTACCTTTTATTAACTGGCTTCTCATCCTTGTCATAGGGCCGTATGAACCATTTCCCAATTCTTACAAAGTTTTTATCCATCAGGCATCTACAAAACAATTACAGCAACAATTACTAGTTACATCTAACAGTGTAATTAAAGGGAGTCTTTGAAGACAGTGATTCTGAGGGATTAGGCAGCTGAATTTCAATCAGACTGAAATAAAAGTTTGTAGGTTTTGGGTTCCACTTTTTTTGTTTTTCCACATCAGTCATAGAAAATCCCTGCCCCATGTCATGATGTTGTCACCAATGCTGAACTTCACACATGCATTTTCCCCTCATCTTTGCCACAATCTTTTCCACTCTGTGCTACTCTTTTTGCTGACTGATTCCTCATTCTACTTTTCACAATCCTCTTCTTGAACAAAAGCCATTCATTAGTACTGATTCTTTTCTATCCAGTCTTTCAGATTTCAGATGATAAAGAATATGCATTCCCTTATTTGTGGCACGTAAATGGTCAGTATAGGAATGACAGAAAATTGCATTAAGGAAATATTAACAAGGATTCAATTTCCCTTCACATAATCCCCAGCACGATTTCAGGTGCTGAAACTCCCACAATTACTGCTCCCTCTGTTAGAAACCTCACTTCATCAAATATACTCCTACATCACCAAAATTAGAGCAATAAGTTCCATTTTCTGTGGTCCCTTTGAAAGTCCATAGTTTCTTTTTAGTAACTGCATATTCTTCTTAAAAAAAAACCCCAACAGCGAGGACTCAAAGTGATCAATACCCAATTTAAATGGACAAGTTAGGGAGTGCCTGGTGCCTTTCTAAATCCACCTGTGCAGATGAATCACAGGAGCAATTTGCCAACCCTGAGTATGCCTCATACATTAAACATGTACACTCGAACATGCTGCCCAAGGGACCACACACAGAAATTCATAATTAAGGCATATTTTTCAGTAAGGTAAATAATATGCTTCAAAAATTCTGTAAAACTGGTTATTTGTTGCTTGTGGTTTATACACCATTACAAGTAATATGCAAGCCTTGCCCATACATTTCACATCTATTCAGTATTTTTAATTCAGATGAAAGAATTGGATTTTTCCCCTCTTCTAAGTTTTCCAATAGTTTATTTCTATAGCAGCTGCTAGAGATTAGCCAAAACAAAGGGGAAAAAAACCTAAAAATCACATGAAACTTTCTGGGCAAGTACATTCTGCAAGGTTCAAAAAGCTGTGTGATCTACACTTCAAAGCATACCTAGAAGACACAGGAAATGGACGACTGACAACGTAAATACTAATATGCTCCTAATTTTTCTGTATAAACTTGGCAGGACTTTCTAAAGTTAAAGCTGAAGAAAATTCTACCAGCACTTTCTCAATTAAAGCAAAAATAATCCACTTCAGTTGAATAACCAATATCTTAAACTGACTACAAAAGCTGAGGCAGCAGAGATCTAAAGACATTAACAGAGGTGGAGAAAAAAAAGCTTCAGCAACTATTTCCCTAGGAAATATTTGCTATCAGAGAGTCTGTCAGTGCCAGCATGTTTTATACAAACAAAAGGAAGTCTGTGAAGTTTACATCAGATCCCTAAAGAAAATAATCTGTAGTAGCAAAAAAATGTAATAAACTCTTCCCATCACACACACTTCAATGCCACATTGCTGTGTCTCACCACAGCAGGTTTAACTGCCTCAAGCTAATGCTGCTTTCCTGGAAAAAAAGTCTTCATGGGAAGATTTGTCCTTAAAAATCAGTCAACCCTCCATGCTAAACTAAATCATGGGTTATTTAAGGAATAATCCCATATAAAATCAGAGCCATGCCTGCAGCGGTGTGGATCTCAGATGCGGCCGGGTGGGCAGTTCACAATAGTATAGTTATTTTTGCTGTATAAGCACTAAAGGTAACCAGTCTTTCATAGTGAGCTGCAACAATGGACTTGTGACAAAAAAAAACCCCTAATACATGGTCATAAAAAGCAGTTAGTTAATGATATAAGGACATGAAACACCCTGCAGGTCCTGGCTTCTCTCCCCCCTCAGGGCTGGGCGATCCCTCCCTCAGCAGCGCAGCTGTTCCAGCACTTCACTGGCGCCTGACCTCCTGTATTTCTGATTTTTCCATGAAAAAATGACCTGCCAAGGGCACACCAATCGTTATGAAACAACACCGTAATATTTTGACTACTCATCCCTCAAATCTTGTAATGTTTTCTATACTGCCAATTAACATAATCTGAGCATTAGTGTGCGTGGGAAGGGCGGGGGGAATTAAAAAAAAATAACACACAATCAGTTGTGTAAAGGCCATTTTTCTTGCCTTTGCCAGAGTTAGGTCAAAATTGTCCCCACAGATCGCTCGGGCTCCTCCGTGAGGGGCCGCCCCCCCCCTCACGGCTCCTCCTCCCACCATTTCCTTCCCGCGACGGCCGATCCCCCTCAGCCTCCAGCAAAATAAACACAAAATAAACCCCAAACCCTGCAAAACCGCAACCGCCGGCACCACCCGGCACTGATGGGCCAGAAACGGATCCGAGCCTTCTGCTGTATTAATGGGGCTTTTCCTAAACACCGGGGAAAATAGGACTTTAAAGTGCAATTTAATAAAGCCTGCACACATGTTGCTATTACTTTAAATGAAGTAATTATTATGTTAAGTTCAGATTTAGTATGGCAGGCCAATTAAAAATAATAAATAAAAAGTGAATAACTTGAATTAAATTCAACTATGAAAGTGTAAAAACTGTAGTCAGCAGAGCAGCGAGAAGATGCTCATATCCAAGGCTGGGACTGCAGCAGGAGTTGTATCAGCTTATCATGACATGAATTATATCAGCTTATCATAACATTAATTATATCAGCTTATCATAACATCAATCATATCATCTTATCACAACATTAATCATATCAGCTTATCGTGACATGAATTGTTTCAGTTTATCAGGACATGAACTGAGGCTGTCAGCAAACACCTGAGGTGTGTTCACCAGCTACTGCTGGAAGAAAAAGACTTTCCAGTCACAGCTGGACAGAACAGTTCTGCTGACTCTGCCAAATGATTTCAATTAAGTTATATATTAAAAAAAAAAAATTTATTTCACAAGTTTAAAGAGGTCCAAAGAATAAAATTAGTCGCTTTACACTTTAAAAGTCAGCTGGCTGGGTACCACAGATTAATAAAGACATATCAAATTAATTTTCCCTTTTATATTATACAGTTGCAAAAGAACTAATGAACATTCTAGACTTGGAATTTAATTTTTATACTTTCATTCTAAGTACCCTACAAGTTTTATAAAAATCCCCTCAAGAGACTGATGGGATAGAAAACAGGGAATACAACAACTAATCCTTGTACCTGGGGATATGCACACAGGTAACTCAGTCACCCCATGGAAACACAGCCTTGGGAACATAATGCAAACCTCATTACCAGTAAATCTACATCAAAGCAAACAGGACACTAAATGAGACAAGATGAAAGTGTTCTCCATTTGCTTATTTTCTGAAAGAAAAAATATCCAAGGCTGCATTCTACAAAATTACTGCAACACAAAGGTGCATTCTATTTTGTTGTTGTTATTATTATTATTATTATAACCTCAGAGAAAGTGGGAATAGTCTAATAACATTTAATTGTAAGAAGATATCCAGATTTGTAAGAACTAGGATGTAATACAGGAAGGTGATGATGACCTGAAGAACTGCAGAAACAGAAAGAAGAAAATTATATAGCCCAAGATGCCATGTCCCACTCAGTGGGCCTAGAGAACAAGGTAATCTTAAAAGGTGATAGCTGGATTAAGAAGAAAAAGGGCGTAAGTGATTAACTAATCACAGAATAACTCTGCAGTCAAATCATATATATAAAGAAAATATATATATGGCTCATGAGAGCAAGGAACTGTTAAGCTTCACTCTGAATATTGTGCACAAATGTAGTCAAATTTTAACATTCATGAAACCAGGACAATTGAGAGAAGAGAGTTAAGAGCTTTTAAGATATGTATCATTTAACCTCATCAAGGCACTGAAGGTCAGATACAATTACACTCTCTAAGCACTTGCAGAAGGTGAAAACTCCCTCTTCTTTGCTTTTAAAACAGCACCTTAGCGAAAATCCGAGCAGAAATATGTATCAACATTATTGTTTGTATGAGTGTTTAATTTGTTTGCACAGCATTTTATGATAAATTACCAGTCAATGACTTAACAGATTCATCTCTATCCTGTTCTCTTGGATTCAAAGTCTAACTCTAAAAAATGTAGTTTAAGATCCATAATAAGATAATTGCTCTGGATGTATCCTGTATGATTTTAAGTATCCAAATGAAATATTTGAGAGCACTAGAGTTTTTCTTACCTTTCCAGAAGATTATGAATTGCTTTGAAGAGCAGGGTCCTACACTCATAGGAAAGTCCATTCTCCCAGAATCCTTCTTCCACCACTACAAAAACACAAAATGTCAATATGCTCAGAACAGGGAAATACAAACATTTATCCAAAACATATCTTCAACAGCTTTAATTTTCAAAGTAGCATGTTTCATTAAACTATTTCAACTATTACCTATATCACCGGAGCAGCTTTAATCTTTACTTGCCGAAGACGCAGCCTTTGAATTAAAAAAAAAAAAAAAAAAAAAAAAAAAAAAAAAAGAAAAAGAAAAAAAAAAGAAGAAGCAGCAAACACAAAAGCATAAAAGAAAACCCATTTGTTTGTAGCATTCCGTATTCAAGTACAGGGGTGAGGAATGCACGATCATTCTTTGCCACCACTGCTGAGAGATCCTTTAAAACTTAACCACAGATGCCGACAATCAAGAAACAAAGTGAATCATTAAAGGTGTAAAATCAATTTACATAACTGAAACAACATGAAACAACTCCCCTGAACCTCTCGCTGTCACACTCAAGTGCAATTCCTCCATTGTACTGACTTCAACTATTGCAGTTTTAGCAATACACAGCAGATTTTATACCAAAATAAAAACTGCACACTCAGTACTGAACTGCAGAGATTTCAGAGTTTAAAAATGTAAGTCTAATTATCTCTCCGAGTAGAATGCAGCCTGAATTAGTCACCTGAAGGACAGACAACCCTCAGGAATATCTGCTGTCCTTACTCGTGGCTTTTGGGTGCTAAAACTACCAGGAGTAGCACTATTTCTGGTATGCCTGTACCGGATTCTAAATCTTACTCAGCCAGAAGAAGCAGAGTGAAAACAGATGATGAAACAACTTTTTCAAGGAGTAAGAATTCGTTAATTGTCTGAGTTCTGTCATTTCAATTTCACAAGAGTAGTCGGCAAATCTTTAAAAGTGCAAACATAAAATTCTACTGCACCTTGAAAGCGCTGAATACTTCACACCCCTCCCTGGCCAATTTGCAGGACGAGACCTCCCAGCAGCGCGTCTATCGCTCAGAGATGATTATCTCAGCATAGTTTACAACCATGTTTAAAGGCAAGCTTCTAAGGAGTTAGTGCTCCATGGAAAATACCAATATTGTCAGCAGCCTTCAAAGCCTCGAGCCACTGTTCTGCTGCTTCGGCAGGAGCTGTAACTCACACACTCAGACAAGAAAAGGAATATTTTTTGTATGTGCAATGTTGTGATATGTTAATGTCGGTAACAGAGCCTCTCTCTTCGTGCAGAATGGAAAAAGCCGGGTTTTAGTACCTAAAATCACCTTATCTGACAGCACAGGACTTGCCGGGAGAATGGAGACACAGACCCGTGCCCCTGGGCACAAGCAGCAGCCAAGGAGCTTTTCCTAAGAAACCACTGCAGGCCCTTTAATGCTTGCCAGCCTCGCTGACACCGAGGATGTAATGGGCCACGGCTATTTACTGCACAGAACTCTGCTTTCATGGGTAAAACACTGTGCTTAAGGGACTCAGAACCCCCGTGCATGGTCAGAGCTATTGATGTATGAATTCTCAACAGCTCAGAACTACTGAAGCCCCAGAAGCTGCGAGGCAGGTCGAGTCTTGCACTTAAAAATTTCATAATCCTCAAATATATGAAAAGCAACAGATTAGTTACACTATGAGAGATCACACCTGCATGAAAATTCAGTATTTAAATTAAAAAATCAAATTTTTTGACAACATCATGAAGTTAACAGAACCTGTAAAAGTCAAAATAAATTCACTAGGCTGTACTGCCAGTACTGCCCCTGCTTTAGGAACTTAATCCAAAATAGGGGAGACAAGAATCAAGTCTGATTTTACAGGAAAGTTCCCACCACCAGTTCTGAAGTTCTCAATCCTAACTCCCTACCTACTCCTAGGTATACACAACAGACTAACAGGACCCTGCCACAGCTTATATCATCTCTCAGAACTATTTTCTGCAATTATAATTTTGCCATTTCAGAAGAATTCAGATCAGATCACGCTGCTTTACTGCTACACTGAATGTAATATTCTGTAGAGCTGGGATAATTTTAATCCCGAATTCTTTTGTGTCTGGACATCACCTGTATTCTTTTTCCCTGCTCAGTTTCCCTGGGCTAGCCCAGCCTGTTATTCCTCCACAATCCCAGACATGAAAGCACTACACATCCCAGCAGGAGGGACTGCATGAGGGAATGGAAACTGGCAGCACTCCCCCTCCCTACCCACCACCACAGCTGCATCCATGGCTGTCCTGCACTCAGCAGAGCAAATGCTTGAGAGGAAGGTGTCCAGCATCCTAGGAAAAGCAGGGAAAAGCAATGTTAACCTTGCAGCTAAGTGCCAAGGGTCAAGTGTGCCATGAGGTCAGACTGGCTGAGGAGCAGCAGTGGAGTGGGACAGGGAAAAGGGGGAAAACTGGAGTGGTATCAACCCTCAATATTGTAATTTTCCAAACTGCCTTTCTTAGTACACAGAATTCACATAAATTATATATGAAATGGAAATAAAATTACTTCCCTATTAAATTTAACTTTAAGTGTATCATAGGACATTGCCATAACCATTTTCCTATAATAAATAATGCCTTTAATTCCCAGCTATATTAAAGCACTATACTTATTGTAATTATCTCTAATGCTTCTTTATCCTACTAAAAAAGTACATCTTACAATTAAGAGCATGTACATATGTCTGATGCCATAATAACAAGGAGGAAAAATTTGAAGTGCAGCATTTCACTTTCTCTCTGCTCTTTGACTCCCTGATCCAGACTCCACAAGAAAAGTGTTAAAATGACTGGAGCAAGTTACAACTTCAGGATGCATATGGTGACCAATAAAAAAGCTTGGCAAAACACTACAAGTTAGACTATCCCTGTAAATTCCAAAGTTCCTGACACTTATTATTTAACTAGACTTTAGATTTTGAAGATTATTTTAAATTCCTTAGAGGAAATTGAAGCCTAGGAAATAGTCTCTGTCTCTCTACATGATGATTTCTAATGCTTTTAATACTCAAAACGTTCAGCTCCAGCCCCCTCAGCTTTCCCATGCTCCTGATAGCATTTCCAGGCACAGCCAGCAGAACACAGGTGCTGTGCAGGTTCAAAACTTGGGAACACCTCTGGCCTGTCCTGGAGGCATTTCTGTTACTTCAGTTGAACTATTTCTCTTTAGACCCAACAAATGCAACACTGAACAACAGGTGTGAAAGGCATCTTCCAAAACAGAGAACTTCTAGGAGAACAATCAAGGACAGATGGAATGTTTTAGTGAGGGAAAGCACAACAGAGCACAATTTTCCTCCACGGAAGTCAGAGCAGACGACGAGTTTGGAGAGGCAGCAAAGCAGAGGGGACAAACTGTGGGTCCCTGCTTGCCAGGCCATGGGGAGACAAAGCCATGGCTGATGTGACCCCTGTTTGCAGCAATCCCATCCTGGGCAGGGGTCAGGCTGGGTGACCTCCAGGAGCCCAAGCTCCTTCTCACCACAGTGATCTGTCAGGTGACTGCTCCTCCACTGGGACGGGTTTATGCACACATGTGCTATAGCTCTGTGTATAAATCCATATATTCCTCTATATGTTAACTACTCTATTCAGGCTTCTGTACACTCTGGAGAAGGATAACACCTGGGAGAAGCTTTTACTTTAACAGGCAGCTCATCCCCTTGTCACGGCTCTGCAACAGAGGGTGAACTTCACCAAGTCATTTCTCCCAAGTTGCTTCTCCCAAGAGAAGCAACTGCTTTCCTGTAGTTATGTTTTGTTATTTTTTTAAATGAAATCATCTCCCAAAATAAACCACTAAGTCTATTTATATTCTGTCTCTAAAAATCTGGATTCTCAGGGAAAAAAAACTATCAAGAATAGCAGAAAATCCAGGACAAGAAAAACGTGTATCTGACACTTATAATGGATAACAGTGGAAGTGTTAATCTCACTGCTGGTGTTCAAACAGAAAGGGAATTAATCAACAGTCTTAATATATAAAGTTTTTAGGCATTTGTTATGATTTTGTTTTCATAGGTTCAAAAAATGAATAAAACGTTTGCGCTGATTTTTATGTTTATTCTTGCAGATCAGATGTTAAAAGAATGAAAGACAACTACAATAATTTAGACTTACACGGGAAATTTATAATTTAAACATACATTAATGAGCAGATTAGTTGGCTTGGAATCTTTTTTATTTTCAAGTCAGAGATATTAAGGTCTTCAAAGTGTCCAACAATTTTTATGAAGCCAGCCATGTTCTCAAAAAAAAAAAAAAAAAAAAAAAGATCCATTATAAAAATTTCAAGGAGAGAAGTCATAGCAAAATATCAAAGCAAATACTTCAATAATTTTAGGTCTCCCAGCAGAGATACTGGAAAGATAATAAGATCTCTGTTCTGCTTCAGTGGCCAAACTGACATATTTTACTTAAAAGAAATATAGGAAGGAAGGAGAGGAGGCAAGTCGAGGCTGTGTTGGCGCTGCAGAGACAGTTATACCTTTAAGAAATCCAGCCACCCACATTTTAATAATTCAGGTCACACTGCCTTGTGCAGTTTAAAAGCAGAATTAGTTTCAAAGAATACATATTTCCTCAGAGCTATGTTACATATTTCCTTTTAATGTATCATATTGCAGCAACAGCTGAAATGAACGTCTAGACATCAAAAACAAGGCTTTATTCCCACCTACTGCTTTTTTACCTCAGGCATCAGAGCTAATGAAACCCATTATCCAGAACACTGCCCTCAGTTACCACATTGGCCACTGCAAATATGAAAAAACACTCTGGGACGGCACCAGTTATTCAGCCATTAAAATTACTGAAAATCAATTTCTTGCTGCACACTGCAGAAATACTGATAGATTAAAGCAGGACACATGGGACAAGGAGATTACTTCCAGGGAAGATTACTGTGTCAAACTGCTGAGGACAGGGACTTACTCAGCTCCTCAAGATTCGCATTCAGAGCAGCACATGCTCCTTCCTAGCCTTTGATATTTTGCTTCCTTGTTGCCATGAAATATGAAGGTTTTTTCAATGTTTTAAAAACACATGGCTAAACAACTCCCACAAAATCAGACATAAAATTACTAAAAGCAAGCATTTAATTTTTCATCTGTATTTTTATAAGCGTACCCTTAAAACAATATTTCAAAAACCAACGAGCATTTTGAAGCATCATTTCTCCTAAAAAATTGAGTTAAGAGAGTAACAACACAATGCAATGGTACATTAATTCTGAAAAACTATATTATACCCATAAAAATCCAATTAAAGACAACGCCATTGATCGATCATTGCTATACTGCCATTGATCACCTTGTAAAATCTGTGTTTGAAGTCATTAGTGATTAAATTGACTTATTACTAAATCAGAGTCAACCCACTTAGAGATCTAATTTCCTTGTGCTGGTTATGATCGTAGGGAAATTGTGCTGCTCACTTGTACAGGCCTGAGAATCCATCTTGGCTCTCTTCCCCAAGTCAGCTCCTCACAAAATGAACCAAAACACTGCAAATGCTCCCCAGAATGATTCATTTGTGTTGTTCTATTTCCAAACACAGGGAATATTCACTGGACACGCACAGAAGCGTTTCCAATCCGTATCCTCCCAAGGTATCCTTAACAGCTTCCAGGAAAATCAGAATATTAATGGAGACATGGCTGGAGATTGCTGCTCAGGCACGGCCCAAGTTTGCATCTCAATGCACCGCAATTTTCGATATAAAAACCAACACTTGCAAGCAGAGTTGACTATGAAACTAAAATTGTTGCACTTCAGAAGGATAAATAAAACCTTCAAAGGCAACAGCTGTTGAATATCACAGGAATACTCCGAGGCTTTAATTGTTGCGCATTGAAACAGAAATTAGCATAATAGCTATTTATTGAAAAACAGATGGTAGGTAACTATCTGCACTTAGATTGTGTTAGCACTACTTAAAGTAATACTTTTATCGCTTCCCCAGTCCCGGTAGGTACAGAGTTGTTTTTTATAAAATATACATTAAATGTTACATCCTCTCCCTGGCCCACACACTCACATTCCTGAGCTCCCGCACGGCCTCTCCTGCCTTTCACCGGAGCACACCACAGCCAGATCTTCACAGGGAAGGTTTCTCAGCAGCTTGGTTAACCAAAATTATTATCTATGAAATCAGAACGAGCATTTCTCTGCAATTACAGCTCAAGTCTGCTCTCTCTGTAGGAATGCAGATGAGCTGTGCAGAGAGCTGAGCTGCTCGCTCCTGAGACAGGACAGATTCCAAATCAAACCATGGGTTTGCCGTGTGGTTTTTGTTTTGAATGCTTTCTACAATCACCAGAAAGAGTAAAAGGAAAAGAAATAAGGCACACAATTTTATGTGGTTTACACAGTTTCCCAAAGCAAAGCAGGAAGTTGTATGCAATGGGAAACCTGCTCTCGCATGCCAGAAAATCCCTCCAATCCCTGATTTACGCTGCTTCATTTGTCCCACCATGTGTTTGTGTTAAGCAGGCTTATTTCCAAGGCACTTTATATTTCTTTGCAGAGGTATTTCCTATAAATGAAAAGCATAACCTGACCACAGTGAAAAGGCACTAAAGGTTTGGGGAGATTTTCACCATAATTTCCTAAAATGTACCAGGCTAAGGATACTAGTAGAAAAGAAGTATTTTCTTAACTTTACTCCCTGGAGTTTCTAGAATTTCCTCTCACATTTCTGAACTTTTCATTTTCCATCACGTGTTCAACTCTTTGGAATAAAGACATTAAAGGTAGTTTGTCAGAAGAAAATAAAAGCAACCCAAAAAACTTTGAAGGAAAATACAATTTTCAAAAGTATACTGTGCTTTCCTAATCCCAGAAACAATCTGTACTCTCCAAACTTGATTTGCTCTCTTCTTTCCCCTTCCAAATCACCCAAGTTTTCTCCATTCCCATTTCCAGTGACCACCTGGGCCTTGCAGCCAGTGTGACCCTCAATTCCACACATCAGCTGCAACCCCTACTTCTGCCTTTTGACCTCCCCAGGTTCAAAGATATGGAATTCCTGCAGTGCCTGTGCAGCAGGGAGACCTTCCTCAGCACCATCAATGCGATGAGGAGGACTTGTATTTTTCCTCTCTAAACACAACTGGTGTTTACTAGCACTGATGGGACACTGACTGCATTCCCTGTTCCCAGAGCTCTGCTGAAGGTAACGGAATGTACCAGGGCAGCGAGTCTCTCCGGAGAAATCAGAGCGAGTCCAGCCATCCCCGTTTCCTCAGAACAAGCCCGAGTTCAGGGCTTGTTCTGAGGAAAAATGCCGTCCCTATTAATCCCTACTTGGAAAGCGAAAGGAACCCGGAGTCTTCCCTCACTTCCCAAGCATGCAGGACGTCACTGCTGGAGCACAGCTCAGTTCGGAGCGCGGCAGCGGGCTGAGCCCTCCCTGCCCTTCCACACGGCTTCGCCTCAGAAACGCCCGCACGGCTCCAGACAGGCGATTCCGCTCAGACCCTGCAGCCCTGGCCCGCCCCGCTCCCATTCCCATTCCCACTCCCACTCCCACCCCGCCCTCTGGCCGTGCCTCCCGGTCATCCACCCCCACACCCACAGGGAGCTGCGGCGGCACGCCAGGGCGATCCCAGGAGCTCCCTCGGCCAAGGGAACATGGATGCGAGTCGCTGCCGTGCCCAAGGGGACATGGACACGAGTCACCACCGTGCTCAAGGGACATGGACACGAGTCGCTGCCGTGCCCAAGGGGACATGGACACGAGTCACCGCCGTGCCCAAGGGGGCCGCCGAGGGGCACGGCCCCGGCCCCGCCATGAGTCTCCATCCTCACCCCGCAGCAAGGCAGCCCGGGCAGCATTCCTCGCTGCCTCACGGCTGCTGCGTGCCACAGCCTTTAATCGATATGTTAGGAGGACAGCTGGAGGAAAGACGAGATCTCCAACACATCCAAGGAGACATTTCTGGAGAAATCCCGGGTGTAACGTGCCCAGTCTCCCCAGGCCCCGGAGCTCTGCTTCCACCCAGCTGAGCTCTGCTCTGTGGAACAAGAACTGGCGGTATTTCCACCTCAGCTGTACACTGACTTAACCAAGTCAACATTTGGGTTTCCATCAGTTCAAATTTAAGTTCACCCTTCTGCATAAAAATTAAGAATTGTGCTTATTTTTCCTCAGTTCACATCTGCTTTTGGTCCTGTATCACTAATTGCGGCCCCCAGGCTCCTATTTTCTTCTTTTTTTTTTCCTCCAACCTAATGGTTATAGAAATAACAATTTTCATTAGAAAATCTTATTTTCCTTAATTTACTTGTAATGCTATATTGTGAGAAAACAAGATCTGGACTTAAGTAAGGGATACAGGAAGTATTTTTAGAGCAGTTTCCGGTGTTAAATACACATCATGTTCCCCACACAAAATAGCCAAAGGTTGTATGTGTGAACTACACTAATTCCATTATACATGGAACATATTAGATAAATCCTCCTTCATGTTACTGTTTGAAAATAGGAAAATATGTGAATAAATATATTCTTTTTCTAGGTTGTACATACTTTCAAGGTAATGTTTTAAAGCTTTTTTTACTACTTGTTTTCCTACCTCCCTGCTGGAATTCATTATATTTTACTCAGGAATAAACAACAAAATGGATCATTTGTATACTTAAAACTTGCTGCAGCAAAAGCTGAAGGACGCAAAAAACCTAAACCCCAACCAACAATCCCCAAAAATACAAAAGAAAGAGTTAGCAGCAGGCAAACCCAAATTTAATATTGCTGGCAGGTTTTTTGAGTAGCAAAGTTAAGCAAAGGTCCCTTCCAATCCAAACCATAACATGATCCTGTAGGTCTTTCCAAACATGACTTTCAGCTTGGGATTTTTATCAATTAGGGAATAAATTTCAGCTTACAAGGTTTATATTCTTCAGAAACAGAGGGTGAGGCTTGAGCAATAGCCAACATCAGCACAAAAATGGTTATGGTCAGACCTGATGCTTGCAAATAAAATATTTGGAAAATATATTTTCAAAAGAAAATATTCTCAGTTTTGCAACCGTTTTTGGAAATAAAAAAAAATCCTGAAAATGCATCTTAAGTTGAGGTAAGAAGAACAGTGTAAAGGAAATATCTTTTTATAAATGTGCCAGTGAGAACCTTTTCCCTCATATCCATGTCTTTTTGGAGAGGCCAGGAGCCTTCCAAAACCACAGGCACAGAATAAAAACGCAGAACAGACTTCAAAGACAAAACAAGCATATTTTTGTCATTTTGTTTGTTCTTTACTCCCCATAAAACATGCCAAAATACTTTGTGCTCTTCTGTAAGCAAATGTTTACTGGAGTTTGCTGCTACTTGAACAGAAGCAAAAGCAAAATAACAGTTCTGTGTTGAGCTCTGCCAGTGAAGGGCCTGAACTGGAGGCAGCAGAATGTCAAGCAGGTTTTTAAGCAGGTTTTTAAATCTATTTTTGTCCTTTGATGAAACCAGCAGAGGGAGCTGGCTGGGACCCGGTCTGGGCTCTTCACCCAGGGGCTGCTTTTTCAATTAAGAAAAGGATCCAAGATCACACAAGCTAAAAATAAAACTTCAGGGAAAAAAAAAATCGACCACATGCAATAATAAACAAATTAGGAGGGAGCAGGTTTGGAGTGGGGACAGTGTAAGTGCTCCTTTTAAAATAAAACCCTCCATATGAAACAGCTTTGACAGCAGAGAAACTTCCTTGGAAAATAATCTGATCAAATGTGTGATCCCTTGGGAAAAGCTCTGGAAGATTCCTGAAATCCTGATGTCCATTACCTCTGCTGGCTGAACAGATACTTGCCCCAAACAGGTACCAAAAGCTCAGTGTAGGAAAACAACCCCTCCTTCTCCCCATCTCTAAGCAGGGACTACTGCAGATGCTCTTTCAGATGGGGATAGATAAACGATTTCTTCAGCATCACATTCTTATTTCTAATAGCATGTTTATTTACTCCTGTTTATAAACAGAAGGTATTACAGGGGAAAAATAATGAGGAAGACACAACATGGCATTGGGAATGGAAGAAACAAATTACTGAGGTCTGGAAAGCTGCTCTGAAATAGAGGAGTCCTTGGAAT
This sequence comes from Agelaius phoeniceus, assembly GCF_051311805.1. Lineage (NCBI taxonomy): Eukaryota > Metazoa > Chordata > Aves > Passeriformes > Icteridae > Agelaius > Agelaius phoeniceus. Next base: position 8,954,989 of record NC_135282.1, on the reverse strand, counting down.
TCCACACAGTAATAAATTAAACTACAAGATTTTACAGACTGAGACTACCAAGTACTCAGCTTTTCTCATGATCTTTAAGGCTGAACATATATACAGCAATTATTAATTTAAAGCCAGACCTGTTCTGTAAGATCTCTCCTGTGAGAATTACTGCAAACAAGAACCCAATTGAGCAGGATTCCCTTGGGGATGAGCAGGCTCCCAGAGGAACACCCAGGAATAGAAAGTGGTGATTTAACTTTCTATTCAGTCAAAAAAAAGCACTGCAACTTCTGACTCCTCTGCACTTGGGACTCCTTCTAAAGATCACTTTTATAAAATTTGAGCCAACTGACCACATTTGACCACTACAAAAGAATTCCCCTTCCCAGGCATCCCCTGTGCTCACTGCTGGAGTTCTTTCCCATATCCATATTTCAGTAGGAGCCGTCTCCCTCACTGCTGGTTCTGCAATGCAAATGCAATATGTTGTTCACTTTACAGGCTGTTGCCATGGATATTAATGTGATGTCATAAATTGTTACATCTTCATTGCAGAAACAAAATGAAAGTGCTTGGAAGCAGGAGAAGAATAAGAACTTATCTAACCAAGCATATTTAAGAATAAGCAACTGTTGTACAAATCACAAAGAAAAAGAGGCACATAAATGTGTATTTTAATTTAGTGCTGTTGAATGTTTCTCTGTGTAAGTGCTTCCTAAAAGATTCCAAATTCCCTATTGAATTTTTTTACTGGACTGTTACCTGCACAGTGGGACCTCCTCAGCAACAGATGGAACAGCACTTGTGAAATTCAGCTTTTCACCATGGTTGGAAATATATTTTTCTGTTGGAAACATCAGTTTCTCAACTCTACTTTAAATTATCAGGCAGTGGCCAACCATCCAGGCAATGCCAACACATCTTGTCCCTGCTTTTCCTTTCATTCCAGAGAGCTTTTGACTGACCAATTCCATTCATGGCATATGGGCCATAGCAAGTACTTAATTTTCTAAAAATCAGGGTGTGGGTTGCCCTTAAAAATTATTACCAACAAGTATTCCTGAAGTTTTTCCTCTCCAAGGACTCCCGGAATCAACAGTAACAAAATGTTCCTCTGCCTTATTAAAACAGTAGCTAAGATTACAACAAGTTAATCTACTTTATCTGTAGATATACACACAGAGAAAAGAATGATTTAGCTTAGAGAAAAGCAGAATACAGTACAAAGCACACCCAGTGTTCACAGTCACAGAGGATTTCCCTCATTTTCAATTAGTCAAACTGTCTGGTTTAATCTTTTTCCCAAACAGTTTAGCTTTGCTGAGAGTGGATTTAACTAAGTCGAAAGACACACAGCAAGTGGGGAATGAATGGGCACCTCTGCTGACCTGCCAAGGAGTAACTGCCTGGGAATAGGGACAAACACATCCCCACTCCCTTCCACTGTCACCAAATGGACACCCAGAGGTGGAGCAGTACTTGGCCAAGGAAAATCCTGGTGCCATCTGACCCTCTCCAGACCATGGTGCCAGGAAACCCAGGCACTCCTCAGCTCCTGAGCATTTCCTTTGGCAGCTCCAACAGGGAAAAAAGCCTCACACCTGGCCTTCATTTCTGGGGTCTTGTGGCACTTCTAAGTCTACCCATTCAAAGGTGAGGAAGCCATCCTCTTACAGTGGTGAGGTGCTCCATTTCCAAACTCCCTTGAATTGCACATGGAATGGGATAGATGCACAGCCTTCCATTGAAATAGAGCATCCCACACCCCCACAGTTCAGACAACAGAACAGATCTCATCTTCAACAACCCAAGAGTATCTTCCCTGGTCTTGTCTGTGGCTTCCACTTCTGCATTCCATCTAACCAGGAGTCTTAACCTGTTCCTCCAAGTCTCTTACCCTTAACTCTCCATCAAAATTCATTAAATACCTTTTGTTCCTATGACCCCACCTATTTAGGGGAGGAGGAATACTCATCAAAAGACGTATTCACCATTCCAATATCTCCAAGACTTCAAAGGCTACTGAACAGCTGAACAAATAGAAAACAAAAATAAGTTTCTTGACATCTTCTTAAAAAGGTGTTCTGTAATTGCAGCTTTACTGGTTTGGGAGATGTTCAACGTTCTTGGCTAAACCTGTTTAATTCACTTGCTTATGAGAGCCCCTGCTGCCAGTAAAACCCAGTGAATAGTCCCCCTCCCAGTTTAGCCCAGTCCCTCTCACCAGCTGCATTTCTTGGTGATGGCACCAGTCCCACTGACTCCATGGCACTGGTGCATCAGGTGTTTTGGGACAATCTGAACAACTCAGGCAACACAGAGGTCACCTTTACTCTTAGTTTCAAATCCTATTTTTAATTCAGGAGCTTAAAGGGCAAAACATCCCCCAGTGACCCATCTATCCCTGCCCATCAGGAGAAGCCATTCCCTATGTCCTCTCCCTCCATCCCTTCTCCTAAGGCCCCCCCCCAGCTCTCCTGGAGCCCCTTTAGGCCCTGGAAGGCTGTTAAAAGGTTTTCAGAGAAGCCAAGGCTGCAGATCCCCATTAATTGCTGACTTCTGAAATACTTCTTGATTGGAACCATTTAATTCAATTCCCAGACCCAGTGGGTCCCTATTCTGGGGGAGCCACCCAACACAGAAACTCTGCCATGGCCCCTGCTCTGAGCAGTTAAGCAATAGCTGCTATGTGAGCAGTAATATTGAGAATTTATTGCCCTTGAAGGAATTGTCTCCTACAGTCCTACAGACTGAAAGTCCAGGGTCAAAGGGCAATAGAAGGTCAACGAGCCCTACAGGGCAGCCTGAACACACCATAGCACCAGGCTGGAACACCAGACACTGGGATCAGACAGGAGCAGGGGCAGCACAGGTGTTGCAAGAACACCTCTGGGATGCAACATGAAGGGCTTTCATCAAATTCCCCTCCCAGAGCACGCTCCTGAGCTGCATCCCACAGCTATCCAGGCAAAGCCACCGAAGAACAGTGCTCTGCACACAGCCCTCTGCTGTGAGCTTCTCTCTAAATCACGAGGGATCTGTGCATGTAGCCCAGGGGTTCACTGCACAGGAGAACACAAAATGCTATTTCTAAAATAAAAATAATTATAAATGGAGCTTTTATTAAAAAACCTAATTCTGTTTAAAAAGACAGCTATAAGAAGATTACAGCTCAGCCTACTTAATTTCCCCTAATATTTCAGTAAATAACAACCATCCATTTCTGCATTTCCATGAAAGCCCTTGGCTGTCATGCAGAGGAGCCACCCAGAGAAGTGAACTGGACTAAGACTGAGCTGGACTGCGGGGTGACCCCGTGAGCCCCACAGGGCTCTCGGTGTGCCCTGGGCACAGCCTGGCCTGGGCACAGCCTGCCCTGGGCACAACCTCCACTGGGCACAGCCTGCCCTGGGCACAACCTCCACTGGGTACAGCCTGCCCTGGGCACAGCCTGCCCTGGGCACAACCTCCACTGGGCACAGCCTGCCCTGGGCACAACCTGCCCTGGGCACAGCCTGCCCTAGGCACAGCCTCCACTGGGCACAGCCTGCCCTGGGCACAGCCTGCCCTGGGCACAGCCTGCCCTGAGCACAGCCTGCCCAGAACATTGGCACAGCCCCTGGACACCGTGGCAAGGAGCCAGCCCCTGCAGGACCCTGATTCAGTGTGACAGGGAACCCGCAGGATCGTTCCTGGTGGGGCGAGGAGGGAGGGATCTGCTGCCAGGCTGTGCCAGCTGCCATTTGGAGCCTGCAGTGGACATCAGCATTTTGCCTTTCTGTCAACAATTTTAGTGTCAAAAAGCAAGCACACACATGGCTCCATCCCCACAGAGTGCCTGCAACAACCACGGTTGTCCCTCGTGGAACAAAAATAAGCTGATTTTCCATCGCTGATACTTCTTGCACTTCAGAACGCCTACAGCCAAACCCAAATTGTCACCTACTTACCCCACAAGCAGCAAAACCAGACTTAACTGACTTTGTCACGCTAGGGATGTAAAAAACAACTCCTAACTACTGCAAACCATGGCTAAATACAAATCACAGCACTTGAGTTTCACTGCAAATTAACAGCGAAAAACCCCCCTGCCCCTGTGAAATCTCTCAGTGCCCTGGCAGCCCCACCCAGCTCCATCTCTCTGGGCCAAAGAATTGCACTCACTTGTAACATTTAAACATAATCCCACAGCAAATGAAGCTTCAATTGAAGATTACTAAAACTCTGGCTTTGCTTACTTGTCCCCTCTCAAGTAGAATATAAAACAGCTGGAAATATTTCCTCTTAGAAATGTGCTCCACTATATGTTCTTCATCCTGATAAAAGTTATCAAATACAACCAACAGATCAATGACTGATGCTACTGACAATTTATTTTCTTTTATGCTTCCCTTCTTGTTTATGTGATACCCCATGGCCTATAAGAAGCCTTTGCCTTCAAGCACAAAGCATCACAATAACTCCAGACATTATTTTGCTGGCATAAAACCCCAGCTACAATGCATTTAAATTTCCACAAAACACGTTTGGGTTGTTTAAAGAGGGTAGCAACAGGGAGATAATCCCAGTTTAATAACTCTGCATGTAATTGCTCTGAGCTACCATCTTAAGCTGTTTTACGTAAAACCCATGGCCTGGGTCACTCCTTGTGCCCCTTACCTTGGGAGCACAGTTTGTGTCCAGCTGCACCTCCCAACCCAGCTGTGCTCCATCCCCACCACCAGTGTCCTGCATCTCCCTGAGCTTTCTACATAATCATGGCAGAAATGGGCTCCCCTAAATTAATTCTCAGGATTTTGTAGAAAGTATCACATGAGGAACAAAATAAATCTTGATTTCTTCACATTTAATACCTAATATCTATGTTCTGTAGTGCTTTATTTTTATTTCATTGCAGCATTAGCACACCAAAATTATCAACATGCAGCTTCTTTCTACTAAAATTGCTAGAGAGGATTTAAAGTCTAAAGTAACTGCACTACCTCTGTTTTAGTTAAAAATACAAAAATAAAGGTCTCTACTGTTGGTACTTAACCTTTATCTCCAAAACTTAACTTTCAGCAATAACAGTGGTGAGTTCCACCTGGGCTATAAGAAAGGAATAAAAGTCAGATCAGTGGGAGTAATTCTAGAAAATTATTGGTATTTTTTATTTATGCAAAATAAAATCAATCAGGTCATGAAAACCTACCAGAACCTTAGTAGAAAATGCCTAAAGTTCATATGTTCAGGGAAGAGAAATAATTTCACCATGCATGAGAATCTTTTCCAAGACAGACCAGTAAGAGACAGACACATTATTTAACCAGTCCTTCACTTCTACTGGGGTATGTTTTGGCAAGTGATTCATACTGCAGTGGGGAAACGTGCCTGATGAGCAGTGTTTTACACCTAAAATTCTCCTCATTCCCAACAATTTCCCTATGAATTGTCAGCATATCTGTAAGGCAATAGATCCCTGTTCTCACTGCTGTCACTTTTGCATTTCACAGAAGTGGTCTGAATGTCTTTTCCTTGCCAAGACATCACCATTGGAATGCTGCATTTATTCTGCAGCTAAAATAAAATACACCCTACTCAACTTCCTTTTGGTCTCTCTATATTTTAAATGCATTTTCATGTGACATCAGGCACAAATTAGTCCAGAAGATTTCAAAGTTCCTGCATGTTGTCCCTTGCTCAGATTCCAGCAGTACTGGGCAGCTTCTCCTTGGCCCATCCACCCCAAACCCTGAAGTGCTCATTTCCAAGAGCTGAGCAGCCCAGGTGCCAGGGACTCCCTCCTGCAGCATCCCAGCACCATGTTTATTTGTAAATCAGCTAATTTTGGTGAAAGTTATACAATCAAATACACACAAGATTAGCTAAGAGGAAAAAACAAATTAACTTCTCGTTTGGCTTATTTTCAAACTCCAATTTAAGAAAGAAGTGGAAGTAACTGGCTTCATCCCACTGCTGTTTAATAAGCTCTTATTTTGGTGCATCAAAGGAACATAAGACTCTTGTATATACATATACAAATATATACTGAAAAGTCTTATACTCTACACCACCCTTTATAAACATTACATAAATTCATTATTCTAGAAAATATTATGGACAGCACCACAGATGCTTTTAAACACAATTTTAAAGAAAGTACTTAATGTAATAAGTACTTCTAATGCTAAGGCATCATCCAAACTCAGATATTCACATAAAACCAGTGAATGCTAGAACCTTGTCACTTGAAGATGTTCATTTATTTCTGGCTGGCTCCCCAGCAGATACCAGGATACATCTGAATCCAAGCAAGAGAACGGGAGGCAGGAAGCTCAGAAGCAATTTCAGATCTATGAAAATTGAAATATTACCTCAATACAACATTTTCACCCTGGGAGCTCCCTGCAGTAACTGTTGCTCTTTGGTGTGGTGTTTGTATCCAAGAATCATCTTCCATGATGCTGCTGCTGAGCAACCACTGACATCTCCACACTTGGATGTGCCTTAAAATCAAACCCACTGGATACAGCAACTGGGCAGCAGGAGCCAAACAGGGAATTGGACAGGGATGGTCAATGGGCAAAATAATGCTGGAAGGCAAGAGAACCAAGGCTGGTGTCCCTCTGCTCCTGAGGCAGCACAGGTTGGGGACATCACACCAGGCACCAGCAAAAAGTGGTGTCACACAAAGTGAGAACAGCAAAACAAACAGAAAAGATTCATGGAAGAGCAAAACAAAAGGCACTTGTGATTCTATCTGCAAGGTACAGCTCCCATCAGCATCTCCCAGTTTAACCCAGTTTAACTGGGGGCCATTTTGACAGCAAAATTACTCAGCAGAAAAAGCCCAAATGTGAGAGGAAGGGCTCAGGGTGAGCGCGCTGTCGGAGGGGCACATTTATCTCCTCATGACTGTTCAAGAGGGTTTGCTGTTCATGGATAAGTTATTTATAGCTCATCTGGGCAGCATCCACATCTTTAATTCTGTAGCAGCTTCCCTTGCCTTTTGAATTAAAAATTGAACTTTACTCTAACGGATTCTCAAGGGGAAAGCATTAAATGTGCCACATCCTGTTCTTTGTTTCAAAGCAGCAGTGTGAAATAATGTAAAGAGCTCACACAGCCCTGATGATTACTGCATATTTCATTACCACTCCAACACTCTTTGTCCCACTTAGAGCTGCCTACATGCCTTGGGCCATATGGAGCTGGTTAAGCAGGGCCTGTGATTACTACTTGGAAAAATCTACAACAATCATTCTCAGACAATTCTCAGCATTGTGATTATTTAACTTCCATTTTTTTAAACCAAAAAAAGTAATCGACCGTGTCTGGAATATAAGTGAGCCCCAATTTTTCAAAATTTATTAAAAGATGCAACTGATTATATAAATGACACACAACAAGTAAGTGAGCAGAGGTGCAATGGGCCGTACTTATTTTTGCCCATCATTTTGGGTAAGTTTGGGGAAATGTATGACTTCAAAGTCAGAAATGAGTGATCTTTTATAGCCAACACACATGGCTGGCAGGTGACACACATTATTTTGTTGTCTGTGCTGCCTAAAACTTCCAGACAGCTCAGTTTCACTGAATCACTTTTGGGCCTGTAACGTGGCCAATGTGAAATCCATGGATAAATTTGTGGCTAAAACAATTTCACCTGGAGCCTTACACAGAAGTGCCCAGTGACTCCCTCCCAGTGCCACCCCCGTGACTCTGCAGGCTCCAGACACAGCAGCATCTGCTCCTGCTCTCCAGACAAGCCCCTCTGCCAGATCCTCTATTCCCACTGTCCAGATATATTTAATTAATTACATCATGGTTGTGCAGCATCCAGGAAAGGGAGATGCTGTTAATAATGTAACCCCAGTTGACAATTCTATTTCAGTTTCCATGGACCTCTAAAGGCAATCATTCCATGGTGCTCATCCCCTGCAGGCTTGGAAAAGCTTTCCAGGGCAAGTTTCCAAAGGAGAGGCTTCCATGCTGCTCACACACACCTTGGCCAGAGAAAAGGACACATTTAGGGACACCTGTCAGCAGAAGAAGGGTGGGCTGATCTTTCTGAGGGCTGGCTAATTCCATAAATTAATCCTGATAATTCTCAGGATACACTGAAAGCACTCATCCACCCTCTTCAAGGAGAGCCCTGCCAGGGAGGTTTAGGCTGGATACTGGGAAAAGGCTATTCCCTCCAAAATCATCCAATCCCATTGAATCAATCATGAATTACATTGACATGGCCAGTGGTTTAATACCATCTACTCTGCTTCACAGCAGGTCCCTCACACGTCTTCAGTGACATTCTGTTACTTCATGGCTTATTCTACTCCCAGGATTATACTGGATACTGAAAAGCAAAAGTAAAGCATTTTATGCAGAAAAACAACACTTGCAGCATATGCAAAAGCTGGTTGCAGAGCAAGCCCAGAATTAGCTATACAGATATTTTTCCAAGTTTGACAGTTGAGCCTTCTGTGCTTGTCATGCATATGCCACATTAGAAAAATAATGTTCTTATGTAGTAGTGAACACATGTTTATTTAATGGCATCTGCCCAGAGGGATGAGATATTTGCTGGGAGCACTCACAGAACTGTTTCTCTCAACCCAAATCACGTTTGAAATATCTAGGTTAAAACCAATCTGGAATGGGTTGATTTCTGAAAAACAAGACCTTTTTAACTTTCAAGAATTCAAACCCAGGGTTTTTCTACACATAGCTGAATTTACTATGCAGGAAAATATCCCCATCTGAAAAGAGGGAGAGGAAATCAAATAAAAATATTTTAAATATTATAACATTTATAAACAGAAAATATGGTTTCAAAGAAAATACTAGGAAATTTTATTCTCTCTGTTCCCCACAAAACCACATTGTCTGTCCTGATCTATGTCTTTGGGCTACAGCCAAGGGGAAACAGAAACTAATCCTTCAAATAAAAACAGATTTGCTTGGGTTTGCCTTGCATTTGTGGGAGGGTTTTGTGTGGGTTTGGGTTTTTTCCTTTGGGTGGGGTTTGGTTTTTTTAATAAAGCAATGGAATATTATGACTTAGAGCATTTGTTAAAGGAAATCATCAAAATGAAGGGGGAAAAAAGCTTTTTGTACAAGACTTACTACCTTAAAATACAGGAAACAATGGGTAAGGCTCTAAAAATAAATAAAAATGAAAAAGCCTGTGTTCTGTTCCTTCTCTTCTTCCCAAAGCAATGACTTCAGCTGAGTAACTCAATATTTGTGCTTTGGCACCACCATCCATAAAGACCAAACAGAGTGAGTTCATTCATCTTAAAAAGACACAAAAGAACTCCATCCTTTCCCATCCATGACTAACACACACGTGTAAGAGACTGCAGACACTCAAAATGTGATGGCATCATTCAAAAAATGAGGAACTGCAGGGATTTTGGTGTCAAACCCAGACTGAGATCTGACTGAAACACGTGCCAGGAGTGCAGCAGTTACGGGGACCTGTGGGAAGGGACAAAACACCAGCAATTGTTTCAACCTTTGCATGCAATGGAGATTAAAGTAAACCTTGAAAAGGAAAATTGAAAGATTTAGGTCTTCTTCCCTTTCTAATGTTTTTTAATCTGTTTATGCCAGAGATCCTTGTGGGGCAGCCTGGCCTGGCAGGGCACAGGGGAGTTGCTGAGGCACATTTGAGCATTCAGGGATGCAGAGTGAAGTTCTGTCTGAGCCTTGGAGAAGCACTTGAGCCTCACCCTGAGTTTAATGCACTTTAATGCTGCTGCACTGAGGCCCTCAGGGTATTCCAAGTTCTGCAGTTTCCCAGGGTGCCATCCATGCCAGGGCTGGACATGGTTCCCTCACTGGGGTGACATTTTGCTCCCCAGCTCTCACAGCCTGACCCCTCTCAGCCTCACCTTGCTCCCCCTATTTCTCTCCCATTCTTGCATCCCCACTTTTCCCTCAAACTTATTCTGCCAGCACCTCTGGAGAGGTGCAGCCACCAACAGTGACAAAGATTAGGGCAGAGAAGCCCAGCTGGGAGGAATTGGTCCTTTTTTTGGAAGCAGATCAGATTGAAATTCAGATGATCCTGCAAACACAGCTGGAAGCATCTTCTCCTAGAGGCAAAAGCACCCAAGCCTTCCAATAGCACTCAGAATGTGAGCTGAGGGGGAAATAATCTAGAAATAGATAATAAATTGCCTGATCAATTGGTGTTTAATCAGAATTTCTGCTGTATACATGAGTGTTCTTCAGGGCTCACATGCTGTAAGCAACATGTCCCTGTCCAGAACATTGAAACAAGCTGTACATGGAACACACACAGCAATTACAAATAAATGTTGTGTTTCTGTGGTGCCTAAAGGGCTTAAAAACAGCTCCCAGAATATCTAAAATATTGAAATTGTGCTTCAGTGGCAAAAAGCTGCAACACATAAATAACTGCTCTGCAGAGCATCCAGGCAAGCCTAAAAAGGACATTCTATGTTATGGCATTTTTAGTGCTTTGGAAGAACAAACTTTGGATTTCTGCTGTTTCAATGAGGACAAAAGTCAGGAGCCACATCCCCCCCTTGCCTGTTTGCTCTGCTTCCTCCTGGCAATGTGGCCAGAACTTCTGGAGAGCAGAAAGATCTCCTTTGGTACAGGAATTTAGGAGCAATTCTTTGTCCTTTTATCAGGATTAGGGGGAGGATTTGGAGCTTTCTGTCCATTTTGCACTGTTTCCTATCATTTTACTGCTAAGCTAATAATAAATTGATGATGAGCTCCAAGATCCATCATGTATTTCAGCTGGATAGCTGAAGCTGAGATGTTTGTCATCCATTAATTAATCTTTCGGAGGGTTTCAGGGATGAGAGAGAGAAACAATAAACCACTGAATAAATGGGATTTAATTCCCTTCCCCTCTCATCTTCCATTACTCAGAACACACTCAGTAGGAGAAAGTCTATTTGACAAGAAGTATCAACATATTAAACACACACAAAAGCCATCCATCCTGCCAGTGCTTCCTGCAGCAGCAGCCACTAACTGTGATTAATTTACACTAATTTGGAGTTTAAAGAAAGACACTGATAAAATAATGTTTCTCCTGCTATTAAAAATATGGAGAAAAATACACAGAAAGCAGCCAGTAATTCAGCAGTGTGCAAGTCAAAAGTAAATTTACAAAATCTAAACTCTGTGTGTTATCATTGCCATGCTGCACCTGAGGACTGTCAGCATTCCAGGCACTGGCAAGGACATTTCACCAAGGCAAGGCCATCCCACGCCTGGGTCTCACCTCCCTCAGAGGCTTTTTGCTTTCTGAACCTTAAGAAAACAGATCAAAAGGGAGAAGGACACTGAACCTCCCCTCTGTGCAGGCAAACACAACCATTTATGAAAACTGCACATTTCTGGTTTTAATTTTTTACCTGCACTCAATAGATCCTGATTTGTTTTTGTAGCTGTTCACATTTTTTTCATGTAATGAGAAAAAAGATCTTAAATGTTTTATTAGGTCAGTGTTTGTCTGGTTACTTATGAATGTCTCATTTGTCAAAAAGCAAAACCTAACTTCTAATTATTCATTCTCCTTCTGTATCATTCTTCCATCCCAAGGGCCAACCTGGTTTTGATAAGAGAGATCATTCAGCAGCACTGCCCACACCCAGAGGCTTGGAGGAGCTGACACCATTAGCTGGGGTATGATCTCTTTCCTGGAGAGCAAAACTAGATGTTTTTATTTAATTGTGGCTTCCTTCCAGCTTGCAATAAGAAAAATTGCGTTACTAGTAAGATCTGAAGTTGTAATCCACACTGCACCACTAAAGCACTGCAATCCTTATCAGCTCAGAAGTAAATCAGAACTTCCAGATAACTCTTGAACTCCATAATGACTTAGATGTGTCTTACCCTTCCACCTACACAATAAATTTAATTATTCAATTATTTTCCAGTATTACACTGATTTGGGTGGTTGTCAGGCAGCAATTCCACCTGCAAAGCCATCAAAATCTGCTGTCCTCTCACAGCTAGCTGTGCACCCAATGAGCAGTGTCAAACCACTCCCAGGTGATGTTAAATCACAGTGAGAAAACAATAGCCAAAGTTTTATATCCTTACCCTTCCCCTGGGGCCACAACTCCAACCTATCTTTTATAAAGGTACATGCTATTGAAATTAGTTAAAATACACAGATTATCTGTGTGTTAATTTGAGGGCTTGAGATCATAATTTACTTTGTGTTTTCTCCTCTATCTCAACTCATTAAATTCTTTACAGCCATTAATCAGTGCAACAAGTGTCTGGAGCTATAAGAGAAATATTCCCTGTGGATCTTATCTGAAGCTTATCTATGGAAAAGAGATAAATCAACAAACAGGAAATCACCACTGTCTTGTGTCAGCACACCCGGAATTCCTTTAAGTCTAAGGCATCGATGCCCAAATTTAGGTTATTGGCTGCCCTGAGGTTCCAAAAACCAGGCCCATTTTATTCCAGCAGAGTTTCACAATGTGACATCGGAGCTACAATGAAAATCTGGGCCCAGGAGACAAAGTTGGCATGGAAAACTGAAGCAGAGGGAAAGGAGGAGTGGTCTGAGCCCTGGTGTAAATGTAAATACTGCAGGTGCTCCCTGAGTTCTGTGCTTCTGGAATGGGAACTGCACTCCAGTCACTGCTCACAGTGAGACTGTTCTGGGAAGACAAGCCACACAGTAAGAAAAGGGACTTTTTTTTTTTTTTAATTAGCATCTAATAATTCTGCAGTTTTCAGAACTGTTTGGAGCTGCTCTGTGGGTCACTCCAAAGTGAATTTCTTACCCTGACCTCATTCTACAGCAATTTGAAGTCAATGCACTGTGCCTGTATAAAGTATAAAGAGTTTCTAACCTTTCTTTTAATAATGTATATGCATGTTATCAGTAATAATATTTTCAAACACACAGCTCCAACAGCTTTAGGATAACACAAAACATTGGAAACACAGCCCTCCCTCCATGGGAGTTCCCAGAGGAGTTGAGTAACAACCAAATCCAACATTTCTTCAGTTATAAATCTCATGCTTTACCCCACAAACCATTCCAGCTTCCCCGAAGGCACAGAGGGATATCCAAGTAACAAAGGATTTAACAAAAGCTCTCCTAAGCTGTTTTATCTATTTATCAGAGCAAGAGGGATCCAGGCCTGAGTCTGGCTGGCTGGGGATGTTCTGCCCCTCGGAATCAGCCCTGGCACCACCTGCAGATGGTTTTATTCCCAGAGCAGGAGACCACGACTGGATGCTGAGCTGAAATCAAACAGCACTTCAGGACACAGCTCCAAGTTTCCTTCCACACAACAAATGATTCTAATGGGTTTTGAGGTTTTCTTACAGCTCCACTCCAAAGGTAATTCGGATCACGGCTCCAGCATGCCTGGCCCTCTGATACTCGCTCTGCCTCCTAAAACCACCAGGGGCATTCCTGCTGTGTTACCTCCTGGAAACCTTTCTTTCACCTTGCCTGGTGCATCTCTTGCTCAGCCTTTCCAAAATCCTTATGTATTGACAGAACTGGATCTACAGCCACCCCAAACATAAATATGGTTCTATTTAACCCTGACCTTCCTTAAGCTTGGGGACCGTGCTACATAAACCCAGCCTCATCCTTACCTTAATTTCTCTTTAAGGACAAATTAATTGCTCCTTAATTTCAGTAACTTTTCCTCCCACAGATGTGTGCCAAGCAATCCCACTGGAACTACCAAACCACTTTTCTTTGGACACTCAACAATCAGTCTGCAAGCAAGGAACAACCAGTTCTGCCCCACAGAAACTGGTGAAAATATCCAACACACGAAAAGCCAGGACTTGGTTGTGCATTAAAAAGATTTATGGTTGTGCTCTCACAACTGAACGTAGACTTGACAGGATGAATTGGCCTTTAAAGATAAGACAGGTTAAAATCCCATTTCTGCCTAATTAGCAACTTCCCCAAGAGCAGGAGCTGGTTTGAGAGTAGAAAATCCCATGAAGGACCTTTACATGATGATAGTTCAGAGGAAGTATTTTCCTGAAAGAGGAAGTAGATAACATGCTAAAAAAACATAGCTTGATTGTATCTCACAAATTATTTGCTCCCTCTTACCAACTTCCTGTAATTTTCTGACGTGTAATTCCAAGGTGGAAAACAAAAGGAGCCCAGGATCTCACACTAACTGGTCACCACCACCACCACCAAAACAGCACATTAAGCCTTGTTAACAATAAGGGCCCCTCAAAGTATCTTTCTTATTTTAAAAGTTTATTAGAAATCACAGAACATCCTGATGTTTAAATTCCAGTAGGGAGAAGGAAGGCAGCAGGGAATTAAGGCACCAACAGCATCCATTCTCCAGAGAGGAAAGGAGATCTGGCACAGCACACACATCCCTGCCAGGCAGTGACCAGGTAACATCCCCCAGACTGGCTCAGCCATTTATAGTTCCAAGGTCTGGCTTGGAATTTTGATGTCTTTTGTATAACCCAGCAGAAAAACCTCTTTTTGTTCAATTTACATCATCCCGAGTCCTGAGTGCTGTACTGCAGGGAATTGCAATTCTAAATTCCACCAGAAAGCCCATTAAAAAGGAAGAAAACAAGAGTGAAAGGACAGAGGGATGGTAAATGCTGTACTCCTCCTTCCAGGCTGTATTATGGAATGGGAACAATGCTTTTTGGGATATAAAAAGGGTCAGAGCACAATGTATCACCACCAGTGAATGTTCCAAGAGCTCTAAATAGCAAACTGGGTGTCTCAGCTCAGAGAACTTTCATTTCTTTAAGATTCAAATACTCCAGAAAAAATGCTCCTGCCTCAGAAAACAAGTGAAATAAAAGGGGGAAGATCCACACTGTGGCACAGAGGGCACCTGGCAGGGAAATTCTATTCCTAACGTTCATTTGCTCCTTGTGGCCAATCTCTTGACAGCAATCTTGTACCAAACCAAAGCAGCTTCTTCCCACAGCCCGAGTCTGCATCCACAACACACCTCAACTGAGGTGGTGGCTTCCAAAAAGCAAAGGAATCACAGTAAAATTTAGCCCAGAACCCTCCTGAGGCCATGGCCTGTAACCAAATCAAAAGTTAGCTAAGACTGCTGACACAAGCCTGGAGCATCTCCAGGGATGAAGATTCCATATCTCCCTGGACAACTTGTTCCAGTGTTTGAACATCCTCCTTGGAAACAAATATTCTGATCCAAAATGGAAATTTCTGCCCATTGAGGTAACTTTTTATGTTGTTTTTCATTTTGCCTGAGCACATCCAGAGCAGGAACCTTCTTCCCCTGCCTGCTGCCCCCCCTGCCTGCCCACCTGAGGGGCTCCCATGGAACCCAGGGCTCCAGGTGGTCCCACCAGTGCCTAAGAGAGAGGAATAAGCCATTCCCAGAGCAGCAGGGAATCATCCACAGGGGAACTGCTACTGATCCATATTCAGGTCCTTGTCCACCAGGAGCCCAGATCCTTCCCTACAAAAGCTGCTTTGCTGTCCCCAGGCTATAAGTGGTTGTCAGTGCAGGATTTTACTCCATTTCAGGTGCAACCTCTGGCATCAAACCCAGGTCTGACTCTGGAGAAGGGTGTTGCTAACCCAGAATGCCAACTGGACCCTGAACCATTCCCCCTGAGCCCAGCAGCTCCATGTGCTCCATGCCAGAGACCAAAACCACCCCAAAAGCCCTCTTTGTCCAAAGTCAAGTCCAGGACAGCAGTGAAATCAGAAAATTCCAAGATCCCCATGTCTTGTTGTCCCTTTGAAGACTTTCCAGCTTTTTAAACCGGCCCAGGCCAAAATTGTCCAGTAAGAACAGAATATCCATTTAAAAGATGCAAGCATATTTGGTACCATGCTCCTACACTGAACAGATCTCCTTCCACCATACAGCAAGTTGTGTATGCTAAAATATGCTAATTAGGCAAGCTAATCCTCTGAGCTGAAAACCTGTTTTAAGAGGAGGTAAACTTCAAAACATTTCTCAAAAAAGCTTCCACTGAAATCCATATTCATTACCTTGCAGGCATGGATGTACCACAGCTTGGTACATTTGCAATTGGGCTTGACAGAAACCTGAACCAAGTGCATCCATTTGTCCAGAACTGATGGAGAAGATGGACATGTGGGGGAAAAATCCTTTTCTCTTAAAAGAAGAAATTAGACCACTCCAAAAAATATTAAACACTGCCAGTCTCCCTCCTTGTACAAAGTAGGGAAGCTGTGCATGGTGATTCTCCCAAAGATTATTTTCCAAACCAACACTCCATCAGTGTAAGGAATTGGTACCATGACTTCATTAATAGGTGGCACAGACAACTGAGTGACACAATATTTACTGGATCACTGCAGAAGCTACTCCCTAAGGAAGCAGCCCTAGGAAATCCATCTCCATGAGCATTGTTAGCATTCTGTGCTCCAGGAAAAGCAAAGGGAATGCTGTGGCAGTGTCCAGTGGGTGACCATGCATGTGTGTGCTGTGCCCAAGCCCTGACTTCCATGGATACACAGGGAGCTGCACAGGCACATGGCAGAGGAGGCCTTGGAATCACACAGGTTGTGCAGAAATGAGGAACTGTCACATAAAATCTGGAATCTGTTACCGATCCAACTGTTCCACTTAATCAAAAGCAAAGAGACTTCTAAGAGCTCTCTTGCTACTTCTGACAGCCAATTTCCCAAAGAAAGAGCAACTGTGCTAACAGATCTTAATAATTCACAGGGCCTGGAGAGCTTTTGCTTAAAAAAAACAGGAGGGAGGGAGGGAGGCTTTTCTTTTTGACAAAAACCAGCAAATGGCCTCTTGAAAACAGCAAGAAAAGAGTCTGCCCTGCCTACATGGAGTCTGCAGAGGAGAGGGAGCCAGAGCAGCGCCACATTCCTCATTCATTCCCTGGATTTAATGGCTTTTTCATGCCTGGAATGATGAACAACATGGCTGTCTCCAGTGGATTACCTGTCACACAGAGTGCTTACCTCCAGGACTACACCCTCTCTGCTGCTGCTGCAGCCTTTTATGGATGGTATTGTTCAGTGTATGACCTTGTTAGAAATGATTAAAAGAACAACTCCTACCACAGCTGATTAATCTGAATTTAAGCAAAAAAAAACCCCCCAAAAAAAAACCCAACTCTGGTAAGAGATTTATTTTCTCTCAACAGCAGGAACAGTACATGCTATAACTTTGGTAGATTATGGTAAAGCCCTCCCAGAACAAGTAATAACCATTGCCTAATTCTTGAAAGAATAACCAATAAAAATGGCTCAAATAGAAAATGATTGAATATCACCCCTGTCAGATAAAACTTCCAAGCTCTGATAAAATGAAACTCGCAGAGGAATTTTTCTATAAAACAAACTAAATTTTATTACCAAACAGTAGAAAATTTCTGAAGATATTTGCAATATAGTATACAGCTCTGAAGAAGTGTTCAACTTTATTCCTCCTGATATCAAAACCAGATGTTGCTGCAGAGGGAAAGGAAAGCCTAACTTGGGAGAGAAAAAAATCCACAGGATCCATAAAAAACCCATAGGTATGGAAGTGGTGTTTGACAGCGAAGGTAACGCAGCTGTGCACAGCCACTGAGAATTCCCCAGGCACTTTGATAAGATAATTTCATTGGAAAGGGATTTTTCTATTCCAGACCCTTTTCAAAAGGCACAAGTGCCACTGCTGGCTGAGCTGTGGCCCTGCAGCCAGCACAAGTGGCAGAGGTCTCTGTCCTCAGGTGCCTCTCAGCCCCTCTCGGGGTGGAAGGAGCTCCCGGATCCGGCCTCCCGACAGGAAACGGCTCCAGGCAGCAGATGCTGGCTGGGACAAAGCCCATTCCCTGCCAGGAATAACTCTGAAACACTTCAAACAATAACATTTTTACTTTTTTGAGCACTGCCCAAAGAAAAATAAGTACAATGCTGGAAATGCTGGCGTGTTTATAGCAGAGAATAAACTACAACACAACCAAACCAACAGTGGTCACCAAAGTCTCCTTTCTCACAAAAAGGAGTTGTAAAGTTTTGGAAACAGAAGCAAAAATAATAGGGTAAAAGAGCTTCGTTAAAAAATCCACACAGAGAAAATTATTTTCTTGGCTGTTTTATGAAGGAATAATAAGAGCAAAATAATAAGAACAGGAGAACAACAAATGAGGAATCTAAGACTGGCTGAAAGTCTGTTTTATAGATCAGTGGTAAATGTTTTGTTTGCTTGATTTAAAAGCAGCAACATGCCACTGTTCATTTTCTGGTATTTCTGTTCATTTTGTTTTCTTTTACTTCTGGAGAAAGATAAGACCTTTGTTGCCAAGCCCATAAATCATGAATGACTACATGAATGCCTTCAGGGTCTCCTGTTGTCCACAGGCACTCCAGGCACCTCCTCTGTAAGGACAGAGGCAGAAAAGGTGGAAAGGAGGTTACACAAGGGAAGGAATCAGAAATATTCCCCAAACCTGCCTGCTATAGCTCCCCCCAAAGAGCAGCACAGCACCACAGCTAAAATACCAGAAATAATTGTCATCAGTCCTACAGGATAGTTGAGGCAAATTAGTTTGATGTCCATATTAAAACCTCATCAGTCAAGCTCAGGATCTGCAGAATTCAATGGAATTCATGTAGGACATCTCAGAAAGGCAAAGCCTCCCAAGTGGCATGAGCATTGCGACATCAGAGTCCGAATTTCAGATGTCACATTGCTGAACATGGAGTTTGAGGCTTTCAAGGAGGAAATATTTCAGCCAAGACTGCCATGGAGAGCATGGACTGCAGAGTGTGTGTTACACTGCACACTCTCTGCTGCTGCACAATGCAATAAGGGTGTTTCTGCAACACACACCATTATTTCCAAACACACCTGCCACTAGTCCAGGCTGTTGTGACTGTGTTAATAAAGTGTATTTTTCAAAGAAGCAAATAAAGAGTCTGTAAACAGAGGCTCATAAATAGAAGCAGCAGCACAGGTGATCATTGACTTCTGACATCACAGAAATTATCACTCTTGTGAGAAGTAATGCTCACAATAACAAAAGGTCACAAATTAAAGCTCATTCTCACCATTCAAGTAAAAGCATTAAAAAGATGTACAGGGGGTTCAAGAGTACTTGAATATCTTCTAGCCCTGACTATTCCTGACCCAGGCAGCACCAGTGTCTGAAACTCCCCAAAGCACTGGGGTTTATCCTCAGCTTCACCTCAGCCCCTTCTCTCAACTACTGTGAGAGCAGCAAATTTGATTTAACAGCACCAACTGACCTGTAATGCCATTAATGACAACAGTCAGTCTAATAAAACACTTAATGCCTCCAAACTCACATTTTGAGCCCATAAAGGCAGGAGAAAGGCAGATAATTAAACAGCTTTCCTATAAAACCCAGCCCCATCTGGCTGCAGCTCATTTTCCCAACTGCAGGATCATCAAGCACAAGACTTGACTTTTCATAAGGATAAAGGGAATGGAAAACTGGTTTTGTTGCCTTGCAAAAAGGCACTGCCATCCATATGGATACCTGTGCTGGATTCCAGCTCAGCCTGAGCTACAGGTGTGCAATATCCCGAGCTGCAGGAGGGACAGCTTAGAGGAGCAGTTATTACTTTTTTGGGGCTTATCAAAAACCATCCATAAAGGAGGATTTTTTGCTTTTTATGTTTCCCAAATCCCTGCCTGCATTATTTGATCACAAACAAATCCAACAAAACCTACTCACAGTATGCTTTTAACAGCTCATTTTAGCCTGATTTACATTTTAAAGAGTCCACCTACACATGACCATCTCTGCTAACTCTGAAAGATGATCCAACTTTTTCCATCAAGTCTGTGCCCGTTCAAACTCTTATTTTCAATTTTAACACCGAACAGCACTTAAAAATTCCTAGTAAATTATATCATTGTGTTTGTTCCAGGTGAGCCAGTGTCCAATTTTTTCAACAGGCAAGAGGGAAAGAGCTTGAGAATTTCAATCTGAGAGTAGGTTTAAGTGGGATATTGGTAAGGAATTGTTCCCTGGGAGGGTGGGGATGCCCTGGCACAGGGTGCCCAGAGAAGCTGGGGCTGTCCCTGGAACCCTGGAAGTGTCCAAGGCCAGGCTGGACAGGGCTTGGAGCAGCCTGGGACACTGGAAGGTGCCCTTTGCAAGAACATATTGAAAAGTGATTAGGGATTAGAAGCATGAAGTATTCCAGTTATGGAAGTTAAGAGAAGGTGAAATCCAACAGTCAGGTTACAATTTTGCACTTGTTTCCCAAATGTGAGTGTGCAAAGTAGAAATAATGTAATAATTGAGTACACAGCCTCTCCTGCAAACTTAGAGTGAAAGTAACACTGTGCTCATCTTCATCTCCAGGATTTGTTTGGGGTTTTTGCAGCAAAATAACAGCAGCAGAATTTCAAGTTTCAAGAAATGATGACAGGGATCTCAGTACCTACAGACACTGCTATCAGGGCCAGGAAAGCAATTGGCCATGCTTAAAATCCTTAAGAAATGCTTATCAGACAACATGAATTGCAATAAATATAAGAACCCAGCTCCCAGGGGACAATATTGCCAGGGCTACACTAGAAGGTTATTCCATGTAACTCCAAGGGCAGTTTGCCTAATGAACCCACACCTCAGCCAGCAGGCCTTAATCTTGTCAGTCTTCCTGGGTTGCCATCCCAGTAAAATTGGATTTGCTCTACAGGAAAAGCCTCCTTTTTGTTCTTAAAATGCAGCTCTGGGGCAGCAAGAAATTAAGAAGGCAAAGTCCACTGCAGAAGGGCCTGGTAGGGGAGAGCAGGATGGATCCACCTTTCTGGAAGCTGCAGGAATTCTAGAGGCTGCTTTGGAGCAGCTGAAACAAAACCAACCCTAAAACAAGCTAAAAATCTGTTTTATCAACACCTTTTCTGCTTCCACACAGACTAATTTTTGAGAAAGGTCAAAAAATGTTTGACTTCAGAAAGTCTCTAGGAATGCCTCATTGTGAATGAGAATGAGCCTACCCCATCCCTTCAGAAAAGGCGAATTCTGTCAACAATTTCTAGATAAATAATCCTGCCTCTTTCATGAGTTTTGCTAAACTATACATTTATGGAGCAGTATATTATGTGTCATGCTGAGCCTCAGGCCTGGGTGGAAATATAGGCTGCACCATTAAACTGCAAGAAAAACCCAATGTTTGAAGTGATCAACACCAACTCAGCTTCATGGACTTGCTCAAGTGATCTAAAATTGCTCCACACAACTCTGATGGCTCCAGAAAATCGGTGTAGCTAAACCCACATATGGGTCAGGATAAAAAAGAAAAAGAGAAGAAAAAAGCAGTAAAAGCCAAGTCCCAGCACTACAATGCAAGGATTCAAACCCTCACACAGCTCATTATGTATCCAAATAAAGCTGGCATGGCCTGGCCAGGGAATCTGTTCCATATGTTTGTGTGTACCCTCCTCTCTTTTCCTAAAGAGATCCCAGGAAATGGAACAATTCCTGTCTGCAAGGTGAGCCCTTGGACAGGTGTGGTGACCAAATCCTGTGCTCACCTTTAGTGCCCTTGGACAAAACCCCCAAATTTCAGGAATTTCATTTACAATTCTGAGCTGAAGATGACATTGCTTGGTCTAAGCAAACAAAGGGAGCCCCTGGAGACACTTCAGCCATGATTTTTTTTACACCTTTTTTCTGTAATAACTGGAATGCAATAACACTGAGAATAACCATTGAAAAGCAGGTAATAAATAACTATTCAATAAATACAGTCTCATAAAAACAGCCATATAACATTTCCCTGATCATTTTAGCAACACCCTTCACATCCAGGGCAGCCTTGAAAGTGGATTCCCAACAAGTGTGCTGATGTCAAGGAGCAGTTCACTGTGTCAATGGTTTTATCTCTTGGCTGAGATTCAGACCTCACAGTTCACAGCACCAGCGACCCTCAGCCCTGTGTTTTCCCAGAGGAAAGGCACCCAAAATGCAGCTCCTGCCTCACAGGGGCTGCTCTGCAGCCACACAGGGCAGGGCAGGGCAAAGCAGTAATAAAGCTCTGAGCTGCACTTTTATGCAACAAATAAATTTTAAAAAGGATGTGGCTTCAGAGCATTTCCCCCTTTCCTCCTCCTTTCATACGTGTCTTGAATGCATCTATTTCTGCCAGTGCTGAGGACACCTGCAAATCACAGTTAGTGCTTCCCACTCGCCACTGCTATCAGGTACCTCTTATAGTGAGGGAATCCCTTTAAACCACTTCCATTAATTCTTAAAAAAAGAATTGTTAGATTTAAGGAACTATGTAATTACAAAAGTAAAAGCTATTATTCAGCAGAAAGGTTATTTTAATTCTTTTTTAGCAGAGTGCCTTGCACCATCCATGAGGCCTTATTGCAAATGTTATTAAAACATAAGTAACAACATATTTATTCCCACTTTAAGCAGCAAGTTCTCCTACAGTTTTCCCTTTTATGCAGCACATCTGGATTAATACCTGTGAGATGCAACAAGGGGATCTCTAACACCCAACACATTCAGGGGTTTAATCACTTGCCTGAAGCCATCAAGTAGCAGATAAATATTGAAAACTGAGAGCAATTATGACAAATACAGTGCCTATACAACTGAGGTTACTAAAAATGCAAATAAAGACACTGCCATTCCGGATTTGGCTCACTCCAGGGAGTGCCAATTCCTCCCTGGAAAACATGACGGGATGTGGATCCTCCCTCCCCAGAGCAGGACCCACACTGCTTAAGTGAAGTAAGGAATGGCAGCAGTTCGGTGAGTCTGGATTAAACAAAGACAAATTATGCACGAAAATAAATCCCAGTGCCCCCACCCCGAAATCCCTGCGCACCCCTGACTCCCCCAGTTCAGCCCAGACACTAAAATACTGTGTTTACAAACCAAAACAGGTCTTGTCACAGGATCTACAAACATCACAAGAGGAATAATTTAAAATTTTGTTTACCCTTGACACAAATGAAGCCCCCAATGTGACTCAACACCACAATATATCACTCATGCTCAATTTCCACTCAGCCTTTTTCTAGAGACAGTATTTCTTTGTTTGAACAAATAAACATATTCTGAAGTATAGTCAAATATTTTTACAGCTGACAAGGTTCTTCCCTCATTTAAAATGAGAGTCAGAAGAGGAAAAACAATTAAGCAAGTGGTTAAAAAAAAGAAAAAAGCATCAGCTGTTCTGTGAATTCAGGCACCAACAACCATCAGATCCTAACAAAGGCTAAATTAACCTACACAAATTGCCAAAAGCCATTTGTGTTAAAGCACTACGTGCTCAACTTTCTGAAATAATATAAATTTAGCTTTGGGGTGTATCTCCTCTGACTGATGGGAAAACCTGCTAATTCTAGTTAGGGCAAACAAAAACCAGCCACCAGAGCTGGTGTTCTCACTCTAGCCCAGCATCCCCAGGGCTGGAAAAAGAAGACCAGTCCAAGTGGAACATTGGAGCTGGGAAGGGATAGACTGTGCAGGACCCTGCCCTCAGAAGGAAAGCAAAGAGGGAACAATGGCCTGACAAAATCCACATTTAACAAACAGAAACTCAAAGCAATATAAATGACTTGGTAGATTCTTTCTAAAGAAGCTTACAGGGCTTGGTAGAATTTATTGAAGGAAGAGAATGCTCAGAAGATGGGGAACAGTGCCAGCACATTCCCTGAGACCACAGCAGCAGCACAGAGCAGGAACTGATATTTACTGCCCCCCCCCCAGATGCAAACAGCACATCTGGGTGATGGACAAGGACACAGTGGCTACAGAAAAGGATGCAGAATTCCTCACATGCCAGGATACCCACTGTAAGAGCTGGATGGACTGGAAAACCAACTTATGTAACAGTATTTTATGGTGAGAGGTAAATACTGCTGCAGCCCCAGGAATTTCTTTTCATTTGAGAAGCATCAAGAAAGGCCAAGAGTGTTGAAACACAGAGACTCTGGGGGAGGCATCAGGGTATTTATTGTAGCAGCTTCTCCCTGTAAATAACCCCCTGCCAGGCTCAACTTGAGAGAAATTCTCAAATAATATCCAACCATCAGCTTCTTTTTGGGTGGGATGAGGAACACCCATTAGCCCACTCCAGCACTGGAAATATTTCAGTGCACTGAAGAAGCAGGGCCTGCAGGGGAGAGACTCTTTGGCTCTGGGCTCTCTCTGGCACTTTCTGCTGCAAGGCCATTCCCCTTTGGAGCCCACCCACAGCAGCCACACGCTGCCCACAGGGGCTGGGAGGCAGAGGCACAGGCTGGGGGTGCTCCCCTCTGGCCAGCCCTGCTGGAACTGGGCATGGGCAAGGCCAAGAGCCAGCCAAGTGCTGGTTCTGGAGGTGCTGGGAGCACCCAGGGAGGCAGCACCAAACGGACACATCTGAAGGGCACTTCGGGCCTGGATGAATCCAGGATTCAGGAATTGTCCCAGACCAGGTGCAGCACCTGGCATTTGGCCTTGTGGGACCTCATGAGGTTGTCAGATGAGGTTGTCTCCCACTTCTCAAGCTTGTCCAGGTTCCTGTGCATGTCCAAATCCTGCCGTGGTGCCCCTACCCCACTCAGCTCCCCCATCCCCTGCAAACATGCTGAGGGGGAAATGGATCCACTGCCTGTGTCATTGGGGAAGACACAGAAGAGCCCCAGGGCCAAGGCAGAGCCCTGAGAGACACCCCCCATCCCCAGCCTGCAGCTGCACATGGAGCCACTGCCCACAGTTGCCTGGCTGCATCCATCTGGCCAATGGCTCGTGCCCACAGTAGCCCACTCTGCCAAGGCAGGGCTCTGCAGGGTGCAGGTCAGGCTGTCAAGTGGGACCATGACACAGTGGGTGCACTGTGGGACTGCAGGAAGGGCCTGGGCAAGGGCTGCACCAAGGGCTCAAGTGCCCAAGTTCAGGAGCTTCTCCATGCAGCTTCCAGTGGGCCCAGCTGCTGAAGGGGTGCTGGGTGACAAGGGCCCTTGATGATGCAGGACATGACGGTGCCCAGAGACTCTTGTGACATCAGAGAGCTCCACCATGAGGGTGTATATAAGGGGCGCGGAGCCCTGGGGTGCCCAGTCCCGTGAGAGCTACTCTCATAGAAGGAAGCAGCTCCCGGGATCTGTCCGTGCTACAGGCCCTCCCTGTAGAGGCAGAAGAGAATAAGACAAACCTCAACTCCTTCCAGTCACCCAGCCCCCTGCCCAGCTGGGGGCAAGACCAGGCCCTCAGCGGGCACTTGGTGGGGGCAGTGGGTGCCTCAGCCTGCCCACAGCCAGACACTGAGGAGGAGGAGAGACCCATCACGGAAGAGAAGAAACCCGACATGGATGACAGCTGGGGAGATGTTGGGGCCCAAGAGCTTCGTCTGAGGGAAGAGATGAGAAGCTGTGAATTCTACCCATCGGTACAAGCAATGCCAGCAAAGGAAGCGTCCCAACAGAGAGCAAGGAGTGCCCACGAGCTGCACCAGTGGGAGGTGGCTCTGAGGGTGCTGCGTGGAGATGGGGCACAGCAACAGCCCTACCAGGGGCAGCAAAGAACAACAGTCCAGGAGCTGCCCCAAATGAAAAATGAGGTGACTGACCCAGAGCTGACCCAGCAAGGGGAAGGAAGCATGAACAACTGGGAGAAGCAGGCACATTCTCCTGCCCCCAGTGAGGTGCCATCAGCAGGGACACAGAGCCCAGTCTCTGCTCCATACAGCCCCTGCTGCCCCCCCAGCCCCTCACCCAGCCCACTGGGAGCCCAAACCCCCAGTGAGCAGCTGCAAGAGGCAGAGCAGGCGTCAGTGCTGGGAGAGGAGAATAAGGAGGGGACCTCAGCTGGGAATGATGATGACTGGGAGTTCTATAGCCAGACTGACCCTTCCAAAGAGCGCCAAGGGGAGGCAGAGCCTGAGCCATCCCAGGGAGAGTTCGGAAGCTCCCAAGACCTCTCCAACTGGGAAGATTGCAGTGAACCGGAGCTCAGAGAACTCCAAGACTCCATGGAGGAAGACAGCAGCAGCACAGACCTCCCACAGGACTGCTGTGAACATACAAGCATCTTCAGCTTCGGGCCCACTCCCTTGCTGTGGGAGGAGGAGGACGACGCCGACTGGGATGAAGTCAGCATCCTCGAGCTGTATGAAAGAGAAGGCAGGGCCCAAAAGCTAGCAGATCTTGCAGAAGATGAGCTGCCACAGCTCGTCCCTCAGGAGGTCTGGGTTGAGGGGCAGGTACCGGAGTCACTCTGTGCCTCATTTTCTTCCCTGTACAGCGAAGCCTCCGTGGGCCAGCAGGGGCCCGAGGCAAGGCCGCACAACCCTGGCGACGCCTCAGCTCCGCAGCCGGGAGCGCAGCCCCGCAGGCAGCAGCCGGCTGCTGCCCCGAGGAAACGGCCCGGCCGCCTCAGGCAGGCGCTGCGGGCACTGCGAGCACTGCGGGCACTGCTCTGCTGGCCCTGCCTGGCGCGGCAGCTGCAGGAGTAGCGCCCATGGCCCTGCCCAGCCCGGGCCGGCCGATAGCGGTTGCTCCCTGCGCGGGGCCCCAGGGAGCCACACAGGCGGCCTCGGCCTGGACACGGCCCCGCAGCCTCAGCGGCCCCGGCCAACCTGGAGCATCTCCCCAGCACCCACAGTCACTGCTGGGGCCAGCCCTAAACAGCGTGGGACACGACTGGTGCCAGAGCGCTCAGCAGGGAATCCCAGAGCCACCAAGGTGGGAGGAGACCCTGATGCTCACCCAGTGCCACCGGCACCCCGGCAGCACCATCACCACCGGAAAAGCACGTCCGTCCCCAAGGGCCACATCTGCACAGCTCAACACCTCAGAGACAGCGACTCCACCGCCTCCCTGGGCAGCTTCTTCCAATGCCTCACCCTTCGGTCAGAGAAAAATTCCTTCCGATATTGAATCTAAACCTCCCCTGGTGCCATCAAAGGCCATTTCCTCCCATCTTAAAGGATTCCACGCCGGTCCTTTGGGATTGTATCCCTGAAGAATGGGCACAGATGGGAGGTGACTGCAGGACTTTGACTCGTACCATTCTTCCAAAACAAATTAAAGTTGAGTTTAAAAAATTTAAAAATAGAATAGGAATAAGAAGATTAAGAAGAAATCGTAGTAGTAAATTTAGTAAGAATAGTAAGAATGAGAATAGGAATAAGAAGATGAAGAAGAAATAGTAGTAGTAAATTTAGTAAGAATAGTAAGAATAGGAATAAGAAGATGAAGAGGAAGATGAAAAAGTAGTAATTAATATAAGAATATTAAAAAAATAAGAATGATATAGTAAGTAAGCATAACAAGTGAATAAGATTAATTAGAACAAGAATAAGAAGAATATTTTGAAGAGGAAGAAAAGAAGAGAAAGAAGAAGAGAAAGAAGAAGAGAAAGAAGAAGAGATAATAATAAGAAGAAGAATATTAAATCAAAATGCACATCTACACGTCTTCTAGAATACCAGTATGCAGGAGAGAACCTTAAAAAATATCTACTTCCAACTGATCATCTTGTGAACCTTCTCCAAGACCTCTTTTGTACTTCTATCTCCCTAGCTCCATTTCTTGTTAAATAAAATCCATATCCAAAAAAATCTGGTTTTGTTCTCCTATTTTCTCATTTGTGCCTTTACTGGGGCAGAGGCACCTCTCCCTTATGACACCTTAACCGTGGATGGAACCATGGGCAGGTTCCTTCCAGCCACAAGCATTCCAGGATTCTGTCAGGGACTCCCTTCCCTTCTTCCCTCTGCTTCCAGCTGCAGAATGTGCAGCAAAGCCACCTTTGCTGTCTGCTCAGGGAGCCCAGCCAGCTGCTGGAGCCTGACCCTGCCCTGCACAGCTCCCCTGGGAGGCGCGGCAGGAGCAGCACCCTGGCAGCCTCAGCCTCATCCCATCCCATCCTCATCCCAGAACCCAAAAATTGCCCTCTGAGAGCTCTGGCACACACTGCAATGAGCTGCAATTCCAGCTTCCAGCAAGGAAAATATGTTCCTGCCCTTCAAGGCAAAATTCTGAAGGGGCCAAGACACAAGTGGAGCAAGATCTTACAAAGACATTTCACTGCCAGCCTCCATAATTTCATCCAGGGCTGTTTTAGCACCTGGATTGGGAATAAAAAAAAAAAAAAATCAGGGGAGGGTCTTTGGCTGGGAGCTGCCACAGGTAAAGAGAGACCCTGGAAGGGAAAAAGAGCAGACAAAGGAAGGCAGGAGAGATATAAGGACACAAATGGCAACCAGCAGAGAAGGTGGCACTCTGAAAACTAAACCTGAACTTATGGAATAGGAATGGGACAGAAATGAAGAATTATGAAACTTTATTTACTATGCTTCTCTGAGCAACCTGTGAAGCCAGGACTTCACCACCCTCACAGGGAAGAAGTATTTTCTATATCAAACCTGAATTTCATCCCTTTTACTCTGAGCCCAGTAAATCACAATGAACTCATTTGTGGTTATTTTCATAAAGGGCCCAAGCTCTTTGCTCCAGCACATCCAGCAAGCACCAGGCAGGACAGCATGGGAACCCAGCTCACAGCTGAGGGACTCAGAAAATCTAAACACCAGCAGGGCACATTTATCCTTTTTGCTACAATAGACAGCACTGAAAATGATAGGTAATGACAGCCTCTAATCACCCCAATCCTTTCTCCCTTTTAAACTTTCTCTGAAATAACCAAAACAGCTCTTAAAATTCCTTTATCTTTGTCAATCACAGATCTTTTGAGAGCAGACTCAGGAAGAGAGCACAACATTAATATGTTGTTATTCAGACATGGCTTGTTGTCCGTCTTTCCCTAGTAAATTACAGCAGTAGATATTGAGAATAACCAGGTATCCTGAGGAATTTTTCCTGCAGCAAGTTATTTTCCTATCATGGTCCATCTGTAATTTTATTACTTATTAAAAGACCACTATAAATACAGTACAGTACCTTGTAATTACTCCCCCTTATATTTATAAACCTCAAAGTCTTCCAGGTCTTAACAACAGGAAAAACCCTGTGTCACCCTTTTGGGATATTAACATATTTAGGGTTTGGACACATCCTCTGCAGGACTAAGTAGGAAGGCAGCTGAAGCTCCAGCAGATCCTTAATAAACTTTTGCCTTCTGGGTAGCAGGAATAAAACTGTGTTATTTCAGTCTCTTGATTTTTTATGAATTTAGTTATTGTCTATTAATTTCTTTTCTCTTTCTGACTTTTCAAAAGCTGATGTTACACAAAAATATGAGCTGTGGAAATCTGAAGCAAGCTGGGCAATTAGGGCTGAACTGCTCCATCTGCTTCACAGAGAATTTTTATTTGACCCCAGGAATGCTGGTTACTCAAGCAGACTAAACAACTTTGATTCATTTCAGCATGTAAGGAGTGGGGTATGCAGCTCCAGGCCAGGCTGGCAGGGTTGAACAGGAATTCCCAAACAGCACTGGAGTCATGATTCCCTGAGCATCCCCTGCTCCACCCCACCCCAGCCTGCTGGCAATCAGATTCAGCAGTAAAAGCACGAATTCTGAATATCTCAGGATTGCTGTACAAGGCAGAATGATCAAGCTCTGTGATTCCAAAATCCCATCTCAGGTTCTGATCTGGGCTAAAGGCTGTATTTTGGGTCAGGAACAAGGCTGCCTGACCTGGTCCAGCTATCTTTGATAGTTATCAGCACCTGGCTGCTCTCGGAGTCTACAGGAGCACAGAGCCACAGATAAACCCTGCACCAATCTGTTTGCCTAGAGACAAAACTTATTTTCTTCTGCACACCGAAGTTCCTTTCATGCCACCTGGTTTAGATAAGCTGCTCAAGTTTTGCCTGGTTGGATTTGAACAGCTGCTCCCTGAAGATGAAGGGACAAGGCCAGGAATAGTTAATAACTTTCTTAACTGGAAACACTGTTGAATCATTAGTTTCTCTCCCCACAGATTGCGTAAAGCCTCCTCAGTGTTTGAGTCTAACCAACCTTTTAACTGGAAATAGCAACTCTTTGTGGGATCTTCCTGTCCTGGCACCAGTTTCTCTCAGAACTGCCCATCTGGCTTCTAGCCAGAGGTATAAACTGCATTTATTAAAGCCAAATTTTGAGATAGGGGAAGGTGTGGGTGGAAAATTCAAGACAACAACTGAACTCTGAGTAGGTTTATGTCTACAAAGCACCAGGGTCATCTCTGTTCCCTAATTCACATTATTTCCTATCCTGCCTTTGACTTTAACACTCATTCTTTATACAAAAAAAAAAATGTTCTCTGTTGGCTTTTATAGCTGCAACTGTTCTGGTGTCTCTGTAGCCCTCCGAAGCCTTCAGTCTCCAACAGGACACCTGATTCCTAAAATTCCACCCCATGTATTCATTTACACTCAGCACCCCAGCTCTTCTCCACAGAGCTGATTCCCACAGGTCACCCCAGCCTCTGCCGGTGCTGTTCCTGCCCAGGTGCAGGACCTGCATTTGCCTTTGTGGGATTTCCAAAGGGTCCTCTCTGCCCATCTCTCCCACCTGTCCTGGTCCCTCTGAAGGGCTGCACAGCCCTCAGGGGATCAGCCACTCCTCCAAACCTTTTATCACCAGGGACCTCTCTGAGGAGCCATCAACCTCACGGGCTCTGCCTGTCCTGCTCCAGCTCCCATCACCTCTCCTATGTTTTTCACCATTCCAGTTGTTTTGTCTTTTCCCACAGAGCAATAAAATAAGAAAAAAATCCAGGTGGATTCATGCCAAATTATGCTGGCATATTACAGAGAGCATGAAAGACAACAAAACTGATGATTTTCTAAAGCAAAAGTACTATTACAGTCACAATAACACCTATCAAGGAAAAATCTGTTCCCTAAAGTAAGGAATAAATTTTAATATAAAGTCCCATCAGCTCAAGGTGGTACCAATTAATCAAAACAATTCACTTGCAGATTCTTCCCAGTCACTGTTTTTTAAATGGTAATTCTTTCCTTACTTGCTATTCCAGTGTTGGCACAAAGGAGGTTTAAGCTGATTTTCATCCAATCTTAAAAAACAAATCATAACTGTAATTTAAAATAGTTGGGATTGTTTACTCCACTCAGTTCTACATGCCAATTCAAATACTGAAAAAACGATCAGAAAACAGCACTACTGCCAAAATGAACACCTGAGAAATGCCAAAGTCACAATGCACAGTGCAGAGCAGTACTAAAATCTGATTTTTAATACAGTATGAGTAGCGTACAATTAGCAAACTCCAAGTATTTTCTGAATTCACATGCCCACACACACCCCAAGTGTGCACCTTAATAAAATTAAATACTCATTAACTGTGAACAGTGCTGGGTATTTTTATGAAGATGTTGAGTTGCTAATTGAATCTGAAGCACAACAGATGCTTAGTACTCCAACCAAATGCTGCTTTTCTTATATATTAAATATATATATTTTTGTGGATACATACAAACACTCCTCAGCTACTAAAGTAATTAAAAAATATCAGCCAAAGGGCTTCTGCTTCCCCATGGCTTAAGAACTCAAGCCATGGGCTAAAAACTTCAGCAATTCCAGAGAGGAAGCACTGCAGTGATGCCACAGTAAACACCAATTCTGATTAAAACACTTGAATTTATAACAAAATTTTTTTTAAAGTTGAAAAATATTTTTGGACACGGCTTCTGAACAAAAATCCTTTTCCACGAGTCTGCCAACTACTACAGAGCTACTCAGGGTTTAAAGTGTTACTCCAGGTTGTGCCTGGGCCAGCAGGGCAGAGGTCAGAGCTCTGCAGTAAATTCCTGCCATCAGGCAGCCGGGAGATAAGGGTTGGGAAAAGAAAAAAGAAAACAAACACAACAAACCCCAAAGCCCCACTGGCCACATCTCCTTAGAGTCAGAGACCTTGTAAAATATCACCTATGTCTCCCCTGATGCCAAACTCCTGACAGAAGGTACAGAACAAGCACGGGTGAAAGAAGAACTGAACAAACCTAAGCCACAAAACTTGTCTTGGACTTTGTTTTTTGAGTGCTTTACAATTTTGCTCTCAGAAAGTCATGCAAGTTCCATGAAACTTCCATGGAATTTAAATCAAAGATTTAAGCTGTAATTTTTAGCCCTGTGCCTGAACACTGGTACCTGCACTTGTGTGCACACACTAAAATAGATAATTTCTGTCAAACTCTGCTCCACAACACCAGGAATGGGAACAAAGCACATCCATGTGCATCTGGCAGTGACAAAACACTCAGACCCACCTGGGGATGCTGCTGTCAGCCCTTATGCTCTGCAAAACCTCTTCTACCCATTTCAGGCTTCAATATTAAACACTAAGCAAAATAAAATGTTGCAGATACTGCAAAGGCCATCTCTTGCAATTTCTCCTTGGCAGACGTTTGTGCAGATCCTTCATCCTGGTGGAGGGGAGGCTGTTGCTGAGTATTCTTCCTCCTGAGCCCCTCAAGTGACAGGAATTTCAGTTGGGTTCACAGCTATTCACAGCTACCAAATCGGCTGTCACAGACCTGACAAAGCATTAGGGCAGGACACAGCAAGTTTCACACAAAAGACATTAGGATCTCACAACATAAGAAGCCACATATGGACAAGGAGAAAGGTTTGCTTTATGCAATTCACAAAGAAAATTCTGATTTAAGCACTGTAAAATGAGCTTTAAAATAACAAGGCTGCAACAGATGCTCATTTAATGAAACAACAGCAAACTTTCACATTTTCAAGTGTCTATTTAATCATAACACAGCTTCATCCTCACCATCATCCACTAGATGACCACAGACATACTGCAGCTTCCTGAAAATGTCATCTAATCACTTCCTCTGCAATCCCAATTAATTTCCCATAGCACAGCCCCAGCTGGGCACAAGGAAGCTGTGGCTGCTGCTTTGTTTCCTGAAGTTCACATGTATCCAACTCTGCCCATGGTTACAGGTGTTGTTTGTCACTGAATTACAGAACCATGGACTGGGTTGGGGGGACCTTAAAGCCCATCCAGTGCCACCCCCTGCCATGGCAGGGACACCTTCCACTACCCCAGCCTGCTCCAAGCCCCATCCAACCTGGCCTCGGACACTGCCAGGGATCCAGGGGCAGCCACGACTTTTCTGGACAAGGCATAAGGAAAGTGGTTGTGCTCCTCCACACATGTGAGTCAACCACAGTGGCAATAAAACCCTGGGCATAAGGATGTACTTAAAAACATCAGAGATGGTCCTTGTGCTTTTATAGGTAAAAGAGATCAAATGTTATATGAAAACAGTCAGGACTTCAATGCGTTCAGAAGGGCCTTTCATGAATGTTAGGCAAGAGGACAGAAATTAGAAAATACCTTCAGCCAAGTAAAACTGGCTCCATTCACTGAAACTATAGTAACCATCTGCTTTTTGTTGCCTCTGTGCTCTTACAATACTGTCCAGAATGACCATGTTCAGAGAAAGTGAACACAGAGGGGGGGAAAAAAAGAATTATTTACAGCAGCTCTACAGCCCTCCTTTTACTTCGATGCTCTATTTAAATATTCTGGCTGTTTCAAGGGCTTGGTGAAACTGGCTTTTGTAGACTGAACACAAAAAACAAACAGGAGAAAAATGTAGCATTTTCCCCCTCAGCCAGAATACAGTGAGAGCACAGTGGTTAAGCAAAGGCAGAGTAAGCTAATTACCAAGTACACAGCTGCTCCTACCTGGCAGAAAGCAAAGGAAAAAAAATCCCATGAGTCACCAAATGCAGTTCCTAAATCTGGAAAAGCCTTACAAAAATAAACTTCCACGAAGAAGGGACCAGCTTCAGAGGAAAAAAAAAGTGATGCAGATAATAAAGATCATTATTTCAGAACAAAAAACTATTTCCAGTTTGAAAGGAAAAAGTTTTTTTGGCAAGGCAACTACTAAATATGTCATCTAGTTAAAAACAGCTTCTCTTCTTGTGGTTTGTTGGGGCAGAATGAGCGAAGAGATCTTCTACCAGATTCTTTTTTTATATCAAACACTGAAAGGGGGTGGGAAGGAGTCATTTCTAACCCAGTTTAGAACAACTTTATTCCTCCCATGATCATCAGCATTTCTTACATCCACCTTCAACACACACAGAGTCCCAGATATTCACTAAGAATTCAGGGTGAGTTTTATGTCCGTTTGAAACAGGAAGGATAATCCTGACTTCCCAGTTTTGCAGACACACAGGGATACAAACACACAACTGTTTATTCTTTGGCAGAACTTCTGTTTTGCAAAGCTCTTACTTGTGTAGTTTCTCATGTATTTTAGAAAACAGCAAATGAGTCTCTAAATTACTAGTAGCAAAACAAGAGAATTTGTAGCAAGCATTGCTTGAAATTTTTATTTTTCAGTTTTGTTGCTAACTCTAAATTAGTTTGCCTGAGTTCTTTTGGGACTCTTTTCTTGCACTCACACATGGTTACTGCTGAAATAATATTACATTGGCCAATAAATTTCAAGATATTTAAATTTTAAAATTAAATTTAAAAACAGAGGAGCTGAAAACTTCAAATCAGGTGTGAGCTGTTGGGGGAAGAAGGGTGTTGTGAGCCTTCTGTGTGTTGGGTTTTTAACTGGGTGTCAGAGGAAGTGAGCTCTGACCCACCTGTACTCCCACACTAAATGAGCACTGATTGACACAAGAGCTGCCCACACATCCCCCAATCAAACACAGGAAGCCAAAACTGCATTTCCTTCAGTTTTCCAAATAGATTTTTTGATCTAAAATTTGAACAGTTTAATTAAAACTATTTCTGAGGAGAAACGCATCAGCTTCACAACCTGATCCTATGAGCTGCTCCATTATAAGCTGCAAAATATCCTGATCTCAAAAGTCTTTTTCAACCTAAATGATTGTGTGACTCCATATTTAAAATAAAGCTATGGAGTATTCTGAAACAAAATCTCCTTTTCAATTATCCTCCAAAATATCTTAGAAATTGCAGTGGAAAGTTCTCCTTTCTGCCCAAATCACCAGATCCCCTTTCAACTACCCCAAGTTTCAGCTACTTTATACTCCCACCTCTCTTTCCTCCTAATAACAGTTACTAGAAATTTGCTTCAGGTTCATTTTAGAAGGAAATAATTAGATTTACAATTAACATTCCAAAGTATTTCTTGTGTAACATTTTCCCATTGCTAATCATTTACCCAGTGGCAAGGCACAGGAATCCACACAGGGTGAGTGTGCAAGGACAAACAGCCAGGGGCTCTCAAAATGCAGCATTTAAAGTGAAAAAGGCCATGTTTTACAGGGAAAACAACTTCCTTTCAGACTGGCCTGTAATTTCCAAATCTTTCATTTCCAAACAAAATTGGCTGACTACTAATAAGTTTCCTTTTGATATTTTCTTCTCTTGATGTCTGGCTGGATTATCAGCAAAAAACAAGTTCCTTTTTTTCTCACTCAAAAAGTATTTGACTGCACAGCATCTCCCCCAAACAGACAGCAGGAGACTGACACAGAAGTAAAAACACAAACCTCAACAAAACAAGCAAAGAAGAAAAGAAATACAATCACACACATCATTATAGATAGCAATGCTATTTGATAAAAATAATTATTTATGCTCAACTGCAGTGTAATTCTTCCTTCACCTCTCCTGCATTTCACAAGGTTTTCTTAGCAGGTTTAATCAAATTTTCCAGAATCTTGCTGGATATTTAAATAATGACATGCCCACTTAATTTGCACAAAAGAAAAGGCATGGATTAAGGTTTGCTTTGATTCATTGGTTAAGCATTAAGTAATTAGATTTGCCTTGTTGTTAAGGAGAGGATAAACACGTTGCTCAGTTATGATCTAAACCCAAAGCTGCCCCTCTGTGCTTTTTTACCCTCCAAAAAGTTTCTTCCAAGTGGACACTCAGAAATGACCTAAATGAAACAAGGGCCTTGAGGGACAGGGCATGGGGAACCACTTCCCACTGCAGAGGGCAGGGATGGATGGGATATTGGATATTGGGGAGGAATTTTAAAGAGATAAGTTAAATTAATGTGTTGTGCTCTTCTTCCAACACAGCCACAAATCTTCACACAGATAGAAATTATCATCCCTGACTCTAAACCAGCTCTCATAACTAAAAAAATGGAACTTGGCTCCAAAATTATCTTTTTTTCCATCCTGTTCTTACTATGTACTACCACACAAAACAAAACAAAACAAAGAAAGAAAAAGGATGGCATCACCTTCTTGATTGCATACACAAAGACAGCTGGAAAAAAGTAATTTATACACTGCAGGATCAAGTGAGCAATGGTGACACAGCCTAGAATTGAGAATATACCAATCACCCTGTACAGTAAAAAGAAAATTTGATGCTTATTATAAGTTAATACCCACCAGATTGTTCACAAAATACAGTGTCTAGAGACATCTTGTTCACAGCATTTACTATTGAAAAAAAGCCACAGAAAATAAATCTAAAAGCCTCATATCTTCCTCCTATAAATCTACTCCCAGGGCAGAGCTGTAGAAAACATTTGTACAGGGTTTGAGCTGGGGAAGGTTTCCACACTCACCCTGCTTTATACTTCCTGAAACTGTTTATTTAAGTTGCTATTTTCCATTGCTGTTGTGACTCCTGTCATTTGAAACACCACAGAAACAGCCACAAAGTGTCAGTACAAAGCCAGAAAAACAACAAGACAAAGCTCAGAAAGAACAAAGCCTGTTTTGAAATCTGAAGACACCTGTACAAATACTTTTTTTTTTTGAAGAAAAATAACCCAAAACTTTTTCAAGTGAAAAATAACCTCTCCATAAACATATAAATTCAAGTGAAACAGTCAAGATAAAAACAAGGAAGTTCAAATGCACTTATACTGGATAATAAAAGAATTGGTTTGTTTGCTATCTACAGTGATTTTTCCTAAGAAAACATTCACCAGAAGACAAATATTTAATATTACTCAAAAGCAACAGTCCCTGTTTAAAGCTGTTCTGTAAGACCAACAACTCTGTTGAGCAGGCAGTGTTTATAACAAAAACGTGCTTTTTATATCAGACAGTTTGTGCTAACTCGGCAACATTTCCAGCTCAGTACACTCTGTACCGCCGGGGCTTGCCAGAAACTCGGCTCTCCACCAGCATTTTCCTATTTGTTAACTATTTCTTCCAAAAGAAAGGAACTAATCCCAGTGTTTCGAAATCCTCTTCCCAGCCATTTAACAAGGAATTCATTTGCCTAACAAATACACAAGGAAATACTAATGTAAATAGAATAATAGCAAAATAATTTCTGCTATGTAAATCAGAGAATCCAGTGGTTTAGTTTTAAACCAGAACAACACAAAGCCAAGCATTACCATGTTTCCTATAAGGCTAAATCAGAGAGGAATCCAAGAGGCATTAAAGGCTACTTATCTTTTCCCAGCTCTATTCCAGATAACAGCCAAAAAAGCCCCTTTACATTTGGATTCTGTAGGGTGGGTCATTTTTTATTTAATAAATATTGATGAAATGTTAAAATATTTATTAATTCAGAGAGAAAAGGGTGGTTGATGGTCTAGCTTAATAGATGGGCCAGGAGCACAGGCAGCCCTTCACAGAACCACTGCTGTTCAGAGTAGAAAATTCATGGAATTCAAGGAAATGTGCATCCTCAGTCAGAACCTACACACCTCCAGTTGCTACATCTCTTCAAACCTCAAAGCCATGCTCAAACACAGGGACTCTGAGCATTTAGGGGTGACTTGCAGCCCCCAGCCCTGCAGAGGAGGAACTTGGCTACAATCAGCTCAGCTCAGCTCAGCCACACGTGCTGAACACCAAGGTCAGGGTGCAACACATCCCTCACACATCCAAAGCAGGGCATGTGACACAAATACCTGCTGTCACAACAAATGGTGCCTCCTGAGGGCAATAAGC
This sequence comes from Agelaius phoeniceus, assembly GCF_051311805.1. Classification (NCBI taxonomy): domain Eukaryota; kingdom Metazoa; phylum Chordata; class Aves; order Passeriformes; family Icteridae; genus Agelaius; species Agelaius phoeniceus. The sequence continues at coordinate 8,917,258 of NC_135282.1, read as the reverse complement.
ACCAGGGCCTAATGCCACCAAGCAATGCACCCACTGCAGGTGAGTGACAAACCCAACTATCACACTGGTATTGAGGAACAATAAATGCTGGGCAATCACCAATTCTCACTGCTCTGTCCCCTCTGGTATGTACAAAATGGGTTCTTTTGGCAGCAATGAAATACTGAGCTCTGAAAAGCTGAATCCACTTTCACAAAAATCTGATGATGGGATTTCAGGTTATGATGGCTGTGCCTGCCACTTCCTTTGTGTCTCACCCTCTTGGACACTGCACAGCACAGTCAATTCTTTGCAAAGCTCCCATTAAATAAACTATCATTACATAAACAGCCCTATTTTCACAGCACATATGGTTTTGAAAATTCCCTTTATCCACTGGGCAGCTGTGATGCTGAACAGAAGCTATGGCCAGAGTTATGGCACATGGCAGAAAGTTCTGTGAATCCCAAGTTTCTGTGTGTTTTTATTTGATTGCAAAATGTCATATTTCTGACATATGATGGGGATTTACATCTGCAAATGCTCAACATGTCACAGTGACAGACTGGGGCCATGCTGACTGTGTTTTGTGAACACTGACAACAACCACAGCCAATAAAACTCTGGGAGTCTTTGTACTCCAAATGCATTCTGTATTCTTTTCTAATATATTTGTACAAAATATCTTCTTCCATTTTCCTCAAGCACTCTATATTCAAAGGCTTTAAAAAGTTACAGTTCATAGGATTTCAGGGTTGTATTTTCTTTTGTTCTTTTTCCTTTTCATTTATTTATTTATAATCTCATCCCAGATGTGGCATCAAATGCACACAGCGGGATATCCTTAAGCATTACTTTGTAGAGTTCTTTGTGTCACCATCCAACATTCTTAATCACATGAAGATTAGCAGAAAGACTTAGCTGGGAGTAGTGTGAGCAATGGGAGGGGAAACTGGGTATCTGCTGGTTTAAAACAGTTCCACACCAGCTCTGTCTCCTTTTCCCAATTTCCCCAGCTCCCAGAACACAGAGACAAGGTGGAGCAATAACCAACCTTCCCTTCCATTCACATTTGCATTGCCTGCTTGTTCAGCACAGCACTTACAGCAGGGCTCCCTCCTCCTCCTCCATCCCACATCCTGGATAACTTCACAGCTTAGAGCGGGTGGCCAGGGGGGAAAAGCTGAACACAAAAGCTTTGGCTGAGGCAGCTCCCAGTTCCTGGTTCCAGTCAGATCTGCAGCTCCAGATCCCAAAGCAAGAGCAGCCACTGGTGTGGTTTGCAAACCACTGCAAACAGCCAGGGAAGGAGGGTGTAAGGATCTGAGAGTTCAGCATTCCCACAGAACTTGTCCACTGCAGGAGGAAGCCAGGACACCAACAGTTCCATGTGTAAGACAGGCAAACAAGGAGGCTGGACTGATTATTGGCCCCACAGGCATTGGGAAGTTGTGGATTTCCATCACAAGTCACTGTTCCTAAACCAAGACCACTTAACATGTGCAAAGTAACCACAGAAAGCTTTTAACAAACTGTATAAGTGACAAGAAAAGTAATTTTTAGGATGCAGTAAATAATTCCTCATCCTAACATGTTAATTTAAAATGATACCTGGGATTAAGTGGCCACAAGCCCAAAAACGCAGAAACTGCATTGTTAAGTGTAATAGGGAAACTCCAGAAAAGAAGTAGATCTGCTGACAGCACAACTTCAAGCCAGAAGAGGAATGACAAATTTTGCCTCTGACACATATGGACTAACAGGAAAACAAATTAACAACAGCCTGTTCTCACATGAAATTATGAGACAGCACAATAGTGTCAAAGTCATCTTATATGCAGAGCTCTTAAAACTGAATTAATAGAGGACTATTGCATAGTTACTGCTGGTTATAATTTGGAATACATTAAAACCTTTACTTCCCCAGACCAATATTTAAAATAAACAAGAAGCAGTGAGCAGGCACAGCCACTTCATTAAAGTGATTACATAAACTCTCAAACCAAGACTTAATTTGAATTAATAGTAAAGATAAAATTGAATGCATAAACACGCCATGCAGAAAGAATGAAGTTCTGAAAAGAATTAAGTGGTTTGATGATATCACATAGCAAACACCTGATGAATTCATTAAACACAAAGGGTTGCAGATGCCACGATACAGGGAGCAGTTCCTACGTGAAAAATCAGATGGATGTCAAATTTACAAAAAACTACTGAGTCTTAACAGCTGCAGGACACAAGCAGAGGTTTTGCAAAGCAGCAGCAAAATTTGAACCCAAGACTGATACAGCCAAAATATCGATACCAGACATTATTAGTTCCAATGAAGTTAATCCAGTGTTTGGAAGAAGAGCTTTTATTTAGCTTGGAAGTGCCAGGGATTTCTCCTTTAGAACTGCCCTGTAGCTGAGATCCACTTTCCCCCAGGCACGTTCCCCAGGGGAGACCCTCAGCTCATCGATTACATAAACTGCTCTCTAGTCTTACTCACCTTAGCAGGGCAGCTAAATATATGCACCAAGACATAAAATCTGCAGAGCCATCAAAGCACTTCTGCTGGAACAGAAGAGCTGACAATTTATGGGCTCTTCAGTTGTGCCTGCTTTTATCAGGCTGGTTAGTTGAAAGAAAATGCACACATAATTACTTAATCCCATTAAAACAAAGACAAATGACAGCAGAGAACTCCCAAGCTCAGCAGTTTGAGCACAGGAAGATTCTGAACTCACACAGAAATGAATCACGGAGCCTCCTCTGTGGGCAGCTCCTTCCACAGCCCCTCTTATTTTGGCTACATCAGCATCACAGCACTGATATCCAGCCAGCTCCAGAAAATGGCATCTTGGACAATGAAGAGCTTCCGGATTTCCCAATGTACCAATAATCCAAGGTCTCCACTTTTTCAGTGAAGTGATTACATGTCAATTAAACAAAGGAAGTAAATTCACAAGAAGCTACTAATAAAATTCAGTTGCTTCTTCCAACGTTTGGGGAGGACAAGCAGGAATCCTAAAGAGGCAGCAAGTGGCAATTTGGGGTTGGTGCTTAATTTTAACATTTTGAGTTTCAGAAAGTTACAGGAACTCCTGTTCAGTGCATTAATGACAAAATGTAAACAATAGTCAGTACCTGAAGAGGGAAAATGAAGCAAATTAACATTTCTCTAGGGGATTTATAACACAGGTTTGCTGGCATGTTTACTATGCAGGAATAAATAAATGGGTAAAATAATTGGAAGAACTCATTGAAGAACTGAACTTATGTAAATTTATATTAAACTCAAAAATCACTTATTTTTAAGGCAGCAATGATTTTTTATTTAATACAAATATATATTTACCATACCTCTAAGCACCAGGATCTTTTGTCTCTGCTGTTCCCACACAATAATCTGAGCCCTTGAATGTGAGCAGTGTCTCACCTCCAGGCTCAGCCATCCTACAGCAGCTGTCTGGGACAGGACAAGCAAACAGTGCTGAGTGTAATGTTTGCTCACCAATTACCCTTTTGTGGGCTCACTGAGAACCTCCCTGGACAAGGCCAGGCAGGAACCCCTATCCCAAAAGGGGAGGGATTAGGAATTTCAGTACTAGAGTGCATTACTTTTGAGACTAAGCAGTAACAGTCTTGCAGGCAAAACATTTTTCTTCACACTTTCCAGGCCTTAACTGTGGTTTACAGCAAAAGAAATAGTAATAAAATAATGCTTCCTGCAGTCTGGTTTAGTTTAGGAAAAAGGCAGAGAGGGACTGAGCCATAATTCCACATACACCTGGGACAGGGGATATCTGTCTGGAAGTTTTCCACTTCCAAGGACAGCTTGTCCAGGTACAAAGGCTCTCTGGGGAGATCTCTCAAGCACACTGCTGTTCATTACTCTCAGCTTTACCTCACCTGCTTATTAGTTCCTGAATACATTATTTCCCAAAGAACAGGAATAAACAAGTGGGAACTCCTCCATTTGGACTGCAAAACCCTGCTGGGTTCATTCCATGGGCTTGTGCAGAGGACCAGAGGGCCTTACTGAAGCTGGAAGCACCAACACCAGCAAAGAACCAGCAGCAACGATGGTGACACCACTTCAGGACAGCCCAGTTTGAGTGAAGTATTTAATTTATTTTACTATGGTGCAGCAATGGAAATCTTAATTTGCTTTGTATAGAAAATCCAAATTAGACTCCTAACTCAGGGCTGTTAGGGATGGCAGGAGAATCTTTAAGTTACTTCTAAGTTATTCAACTATAATGTTAGAACAAAATAAAAATAAAATGCTATCTTTCAATAAGCCAACTACACATTAAAGAAAACCTATAAAGATTTTGTCAGGAACACAGACTCCTCTTGACCAGCAGCCAGTTAAAGTGGTAGAACTCTCAGGAATATCTCTGGAAAGGGCAGGATTGTCAGTTAAGCCCTTCACCATTCTATCCCAGCACAGTCCTACATCGACTCCATCCCTTAATAAGAGCAGAGGACATCACTCAAATACAGAAGCCAAACTTGCTTTGCAGTCACACTGCTCATTACCATAATATCAGAAATCATATCCTTTTCATATAGAAGAGACCAAAAAAAATGACAGGGCAGACAAACACCACACACTTCCCCTCCAGCTCCCTTAGAGAACAGATTCCAGAGAATTTCGTTGACATATGTAGCCAAGTATTGCATAGAATAAATTTTGTCAAACTCCAAAAGGACCAAAAAATTTTCCTTCCAGCTCCCCAGAACCATAAACCCATCAGACTCCAAGCCCTGCTGCTCCTGTTGACACAATAACACTGTCCATACTTCCCATCTCTTTAGAGAGCTTTAAAGAATAAGTACTTTAAATTGTTAAAGCCATTCCAGTAAAAAAAATCCTATAAAGAGACCCTTTCATCACCTATGACTGGAAGTTTCCCTGGTGGGAAAGGTGTTCTATTACTTGTGTTTCAGAGGTAACCAGAATGTCATGGAACAACTACAAAATAGAAATGTTTTATTGCAAATCTGATATTTATTTCCTGCTTAGAAACTGCCACCTTCTGCTCCTCCTTCTAAGACCAAGTTTATCAATATAAGCACTTTAATATAGTAAATTCACATTTCATCTCCAGGAATTTGAGGGGCTACTTTTGCCTGGTTATTTGTATGATCCACCCATCAATTTGTTATAAAAACTCTAAGCATTTCAGTTTGACTCCTCTGGGTCACTGACTATTCCAAAGCAATAAATGTCCCAGGATTTGGTGCAAACACTGTCCAGGAGGAGCAGAGAGATCAGGGCTGTGAAGGTGGAGCAGGAATGGCTGTCAGGACAGTCAGGGAACACTGGAGGTGCCTGTGCCAGGGCCCAGCCCAGCACTGGGCTTGTGCCAAGGCAGAGGCAGAGGCAGCTCAGGGAGCTCCCAGCCCTCAGCACGGGAACAGAAACTGAAACTGTGCCGGGCTCCCAGCAGCGCTGAGCCGAGAGAGCACAGGGACAGCTGCAGGGCACTGCTGGGACCAAAGCAGCACCGCAGCCTTTGCTGCTCTGAGCCAGGCTCAGCACCCACACCTGGGCTGGGGCTGCAGCTCCTGCTCAGCTCCAAGGACACATTTAAACATGATTTACATCAACAAAGAGGCAAAAGTATTTCAGCTGTGCCCACCCTGCAGCGTGCCTTTCCTCTGGTTTGTACCTTTACTTCAAACTACTGAGCATTTCAGCCTTGGAAAATCAATTTTACACTGTTCCACTCAAAGCTCTACTTATCATTATATGGGTGACTGCAACACACGGTGCTTGGTTGGTTTGTTTGGTGTTTTTTTTAACCAAGAGACTAATATTTAACTAACAGCACAACTCCAGCCTTTTCCTTCTGAAACCCCCACTTCCCACAGGCAAAGAGCAAAGGTAAGAATCCACCCTCATTCTTAACCTATCCCATGTACTCAGTTGTTTTCCACTTGCTCCTCTCTTCATTCCACACAGAAATATGGTTTTGTTTGCTTCTTTGGAAAGGCCATATTCCAGTTTCAGGGCCCAGGGTTTCAATAAACATCAGGAACAAACGTCACATTTCCAAAGCTGCCTCCCTCCCCGTTTTCCTGGCTGATCATTGGCACCCCGAGCCATGGATCACATCTGGGAATTGCCACATGGACACACTGCCAGCTATCCAAGGCACTTGTCCTACAGATTACAGTCAAATCCCAGGATAAGTAAGTGCAGGTGTATAATGAAGCCCACTTAAAATGAAACCAGTCTCAGGCTTGGGGTACAAGAATTCTGTAGTAAGATTTATGACCTTTAACAGGAACTTCATTATAAAGAAACTGACTTTTATATAATGAAAACCATGTCTCTCTTAAGAGGAATGATGTGTTAACATCAGCAGAGCTGTGTTTCAGTGTTTTCTGTTTGCAATCCAGCACCGTCATTGTCACTTAAAGTTCATTAATTATTCTAAAAATGCCATTACCAAAATACAATCGTATGCAATTTTTTAACAATTTTCTTCAGAAGATGGCATTTCACCTATTTTTAAAGTCTAAATTTTCCAGTAGAGCTTACCCTGTGTTCTTAGAATTACTCAATACTTCCAAATACAAACATTAGTAATGAACCCTATTAATGCAGATTTCATTTCAAGCTAACATAGATTTACTTCACACAGTTAAGTGAGTTCATTTCACTGGAAAAAGAGATTCCCTAAAGGAAAAAACATCAACTACTGAGGCTGATATTGCCCAATACATTGCTGAAAAATAAATTCTACTGATTGGATTTTTTTCATTTCCCCCCTCCCTGAGCAGCACTTTTAAAAATACAGTATTTTAATGATTGTTTAATTTTCATATAACTAGAATATAAATCCTTTACATACTGCTTTGCTGCAGCTGCAGCATAATGTCTCGTTTTTCATGGAAAAAACCTAATTACGTGGTTCACCAAATTGCCTGTGGTAACACATCAATTTTATTTACATTCAAAATTTGGACTTGAGTTTGTTCTCAGCACTCCAGTTAATTCCAAGCCCATTTTACACAATAGTTCTCCTGGATTCATTTTTAACACCTCACTCTGCTGTTATTGGGAGGGATTCCCAGCTATCGGAACCTTGCTTGGAATTCCAGTGCTTTCCAGGCAGTTCCACTCCCACAGCTCTATCCCACTTTAAATATCCTGGATTTGCTCCGACTCTGGCCTTGCTGAAACAGTTCTGCCAAAGGACCATCAAATTTCCCTCCAGAAGGCAGCTGTTAATATTGCCTCTGGAATACCAACTCCTTTTCTCACAAAAACACCAGAAAAAAACAAGAACTATTGTGTGGCAAATAAAACCTAAAGGTTAATTACTCAAAATTTCAATTATTTCAGTCAAACTGAGCTTCTATTTGGAAAGCAGAAAGACTATGAGGAAGCACATGGATTCAGTAGAGAATTTCTTGGCTTTGCCTTCCATCAGTGTCTTTCCTCTAAACTGTTTCCAGAAGGTAATTTGTTGCAATTAACAGGAAAACCTCCAAATTCCCAGCCATGAACAAAATTAGGATGATAATTCTTGAGGGATACAAATAAAATAAAACAACAAAAAGCATTAGGCTTTTTTACATATGGCCCTTTGGTAGATTTCAGACTTTTAAATAACTTTTTAGCCTTAGATATTGCCAGCTGTAAGAAGAGGGAAAACACACTATGTGAGAATGATCCATGGAATATCCTGAGCTGGAAGGGACCCACAAGGATCAGTAAGGTCCATTTCTTGACTAGAATTTGTAATGAATTCACAAATGCCACATGTACTCATTGGATCTGCTCTGAACACTGAGATTCCCTGTTCATAGGGAGACAAAACCACTGAAGGAAAGAGGAATTAAGGCAAAGGTAAGTGCAATCAGAATTCCAAACAGGACACTCAATTTTAATTTTTTTTTAAAGACTCCCACAAACCAACTTTCAAGTAAAAGGAGTAGAAGTGGTGAGAAAAACATTTATTTTTAAAAGGAAGCAAAACAAAATGAAGACATCTTGCCCAGACACAATAAGGCTCTTGTCAACTTCATGTGTATAAAAGGAGTTGGCATTTTCCCATGAAGCAATTCCTTAATCCCAAATGATGGCATAATAACCTCATTTAATATGCCTGCTTAAAAGAAAAAGTTTATTTTGTCTAAGCTGAACTTCAACTGGCAATCACTGGACACCAATTACCAGTGTCAGATATAAGGGTCACAGAACAATTCTGTGGGCTGAGAAAGTAGGAATTCACTTTTCAATCCCATCTTCTTGCCAAAAGAATGGAAAAGTTGAACTTTGTTTTCATGTCTTTGGGAATAATCTATGCTAGGCAATTAAGAAAATGCAAATTACTTATCTTATTGAAAATAATCAAGCTAGAAACAGACTTTTCAGTAACTTAATATTCCAATAAAGTCTTCTGTCACAGGAACCTACTTGTTAATTCCACTCTGCACTCAAGAACCGGCAATTAACCATTTTCAGATTTCACTTCAAATTATTAATAAGTGGTACTCAGCTGCTTGATATTCATTGCTGCTTTTTAAATGGAAAGGCTTCCAAAAGCCTTGCATTTCAGATCCTTTATTCCTTGTTCGTGAACTGCTTTTCCATGTCCTGGCTGCTCTCCTTCGTGGTACCACTGGGCATGACAAGAGTTCTGGGGTTTATGGAGTTACTCAGAGTACAGAAAATTGTTGTAATACACATCCCATGCTTTCACCAAAGCCCAGGGATCGCAGGAATAACATTTGGGCAAATCCAAGGAAGTCTCCAAGTCAGCTGTAATGCAATTCCAGCAGCAACTCCCTCCCTTCTTGCCCACTGCTGCCATAATCTCATGGTAGAATGAAAGGACTGAGGAGCACTCTGATTTGAACACCCATTTCACAGCAAGGGGGCTCAGCCTTCATTTCACGCATTGCTTCCCAAATGTGTTTGAACAGACAGGAACATCTCCTCATTCAATAATTAACGTATCTCACTACACACAGCTTAGAAGATACTCTAATTCCTGACAGAGCTCCCAGTTCCTCACAATTGCAGAAATAATATCGTACCCTGAAAGAACCTTAAATAGGCTCAAATTGAGAAGGAAAGTAGATTTTTCACTACCTTATTCTCTTTCACATTAGTGGAACCAAAAAATATCATTTTTTCCAAATTTTCCCTTATTTTTCTTTAATCCCTACTAAATGCTGACAAGCACCAACTACTAAACATTTACAGGTTAAACACTGACTTGACTGCTAAATGAAACTTTGAAATCTGGCAGTTCATAAGGGAGCATCAAGAACCCTTCCTAGCAGGAATAAAAACAACTAAATTGAGTTCTGGGGCAAGTTGTTCTCCTCAGGAGAAAATCCTTAAAAACAGAGCTGACATGTTCTGCTTTCCTGTAGGTAAAAATCAGCAAACTTCAGGCAGAGAAACAGTAAGAAAAATTAATTTGGGGCACAACCACGTGGGTTAATGTGGGTGCCCTGCACACAGCTCTTCCTACAGGCAGCATTTTTCCCTGCTCACTTTTATCAGCACCAGGGGATTACGGCTGCGCCAGCCTGATATGCCAAGAATTCATAAACAGGAACGAGCTGAAGCTCCAGGTTTTTCCTGTCATAGCTCAAATTTCAGCTACGTTTTTAAACTTACCAAGCTGCAAAGATCATGTACAATAATCCTTCAGGAAAGACTTGCCTAATTCATTCAAGATCATCTATTCTTCATAAGCATTTCCATCCCAATTCTTATATTCTACACAGCAGAAAGTGAAATAGTATCATATTTCTGGGGAAGGAGCTCCAGAAATTAATGGATCAAGTGCAATATATCGATGGAAATCCCAAATACCTACCAGAATCAGTGAGTTCAGGCACACAAGCTACTAAGCTGAAAGAGGCAGTTTTACCTAAAGAACTATCAAAAGAATTTATTCATTTTCAAGCTCCTGTCTCACATCCTGCTGGCCTTCCAGAGTCCACCTCCAGTGCTGTGCTTACAGTCACCAACCTGTATTCTCAGTAGTGGTACATATAATCCCTGCATTAACCCTGAGAATTCCAATATTCTGTACCACAAATGCAGCAGACAAAGAGCAATAGATCCATAAATCTAGATCAGAGATTATAGACAAAACTGTCAGAGAATTACAGAATATTTTGAGTTGAAAGAGACCCACAAGATCATCAAGTCCAACTCTTGGAGTGGTGTAAAATGTCAGGGCAAAGTGCTCTTTGGAAAAGCCAAGAAGAGAACTGAGGAACAGATCTCCCTTTCCTATAATCTCTGTGGAACCCACAGGGTCTAGGGCAGGGGTGGGAGAAGAAAGAAAACCCAAGAGTTGAGTCTAAATTCTCTGTGATGCTCCAGATGGTATTTGGTCACCAAATGCAAATGAGAGCTCTGCAACTTGCAAATCCACAACGTTCCTGTCAAAAACGCTGCCAACAGTCAGACACTCCCTCCTCTCCTTCCACTTCTTCTGTGTGATGTAAAAAAAAAAAAATAAAAAAAAAAAGATTTGTGGAGAAAGGTACCAGAGCTGGAACAGTTGCCAAACCTCTCCAGGAAATATCATTGAAAAGCATTTATCCTTCAGAAAACCAAACTTCAACAAACTTAAGCATGCCCAACTTTTTCAGACTTACAGAATCACTCCAGTTTTTCCTCACTCACTGACTCCACCCCAATCAGCTTTTTCCACCCAGGATTGAATAGAGGTCTTTAACCTCTCATCCAGTTTTAAATGCCAGCACAATAAAAACCAGAACACCACAGTCAAGGCTGGTAGGAAGAAGAAATGTAGGAGAATGTGCAAGAGACAGTTCTGAAGTTCCCAGCTGCCTGGTTAATCCAACCACTCCACTGATCTATAACTGCTCTGCAAATAATTGTTTTTACTTAATCTCCCATGACAGCATTTAATTATCCACAGTTTTGGAAAGCTACTACATAAACAACTCTCCTCATACCTCCTGTTTACAACCACTAAGTTGTTTTCCTATGACTATTTGAAATTCTTTTATTAATGGCAGATTTGTTGTTTACCAAATCTTCAATGTTATAAAGATAAAGAGTTCATGAGCAAAAGTTTCTGCAGTGCTTCTGAAAGCAAAGCCTCAGTTTGGACTTTTCCTGTTTACTGAAAGCAGTAACTATCATACAGCACTATTGCACTGACTCAGTTATCCACAAAAAAATCAAAAATTATAATTTAGACTTGAATTAATAAAACATAATATTTAAAATTAAATTCTTTAAAACTTAGTTATCAATAAAATATTTCACTTTCAACACACAAGTCCTAGGCAGAAGAAGAGAAATCCAAAACATTATTCTTGATAAGAATTCATGATCTTACTAACAGGCATTATTCCCTATAGTCCCTATATCTCAGATGTCAATGTTTTGGAGAGACTCTAGTCTTCCTCTTGGATTTGCAGCAGATTCCTGGGACTTGTGCTCCTGAAGATGTGACAGCACAACAACAAAGTTCTGGCCATGGAACTCTAAGTCAAAGTGACAATCCAACCTGCAGGAACAGCATTTTAAGCCAAAGCAGCTCATTTCCTGAGTAGGTTATACCAGAAAAAGGCAGCATGTTACCCTGGCCCAGCTGACAGGTAAGGAAAACTCTGCTTCAGTAACTTTCCTGTTTTCTGTTTGTATACCCACATGGAAAAGCCCTTTATATTTTCAGGAAGCTAATTTCAACTATCAAATAGTTCAGTACTGTGGCCTGTTTATACCATAAAAAACAGAATAAACTTGTTCAGTTTGCCTTCTGGCTGCATGAAACAGTGAACACAAACTGTGTCCTTTGTCCTGTCTCGAGGAATCAATGGACATAAATGCCTTGTTCTGGCTGAATGTGAGGCTCAAAATTTTGTCAATACTGATGTTTGAACTAAAATGTACTGAACAGAGCCCAAGAGCTCTATCAGCAGAAAATGTACAACACTTACACAATTTACATCACTTTGAACTATATCTGATAAGTCACTACAAGTGTTTCAATGTGCTTTTAATATAGAACAAGGAAATCTATCCTTGTAGGATTTACACACATGACAACAAACGAGTTTCAGATTGAATTCCACTCAGAAGTTACTGCTCTGAAGGCTCCAGCCTGGATGTGGGAACACCTCAAGTGCTGTGTCCAGTTCTGAGCCCCTCAGCTCAGGAAGGACCTTGAGGGGCTGGAGCATGTCCAGGGAAGAGAATGGAGCTGGGAAGGGGCTGGAGCCCCAGGAGGGGCTGAGGGAGCTGGCAAAGGGGCTCAGTCTGGAGAAAAGGAGGCTCAGGGGGGCCCTTCTGACTCCTCACAGCTCCTGACAGGAGGGGACAGCCAGGGGGGGGTCAGGCTCTGCTCCCAGGGAACAGGGACAGGAGGAGAGGGAACAGCCTCAGGTGTGCCAGGGGAGGCTCAGGTTGGACACCAGGAGGAATTTCTGCATGGAAGGGGTTGCTAAACATTGGCTGGGGCTGCCCAGGGAGGTGGTGGAGTTCCCATCCCTGGAGGTGTCCAAGGAACACCTGGATGTGGCACTCAGTGCTCCAGCTGGGGGATCAGACACAGGTTGGACTCAATGACCTTGGAAGTCTTTTCCAAACTAAATAATTCTGTGATTCCATACAATTTTGAACAAGGCAGACAATGTGTGACAGTGCTGCTTTGCTATATTCTGCCCCACAGTGCAGGTTCAGCTGTCCAGACATTTAAGTGGATTTCCAGACCACCACCACTGGAAGCAGCATCACATTGTTGTAACCAAGATGTCAGATATAAACAAGCTCCATCAATTTACAGAAACAGAAGCATCACCTGCAACTCTCCTCAAATAAAAAGACACTTAAGTCCCATCTACTGCATTTGAAATATTAAATAAACTATATTTCACTAAGAGAAAAGCATATATTATTAAAGCTTTGCTGGGTAAGTAGAAATATTACCCATCCCTCATTCAAAACAGGTGCCTCATAAAAAATGGATGTCAGTGGAATGGCTCAGCACAGCACTTGTGAGCCATCTCTTTAATTATACATGATCACAGGGCTACCTGTGTGGAACACACCCCAAGGTACTCAGGCCTCCATATCTGTGATTTCACAGGCTCTGGTGCCAAATTAACAATCTGGCAGCCATCAAAGCAGGAAGTTTGGAACTGTGCTTAGAACAGAATGAAAATAAATGAATTTATCATAACTCAGGACTAAACAGTGCAGGGTACAGGTGGGAGATAAAGGACAACTCAAGCACACTTGATAAAGAAAATACTCTGTGTACTTGAAACAAATTTTATCACCAAGTCACCAGAAGGTCTAAAGGCCACAAGGATAAAAAATTATTGCAAGAAACCAGAACTTGATCCTTATGATTGTCTTGGGTTTCTTTAACTACTGTTATTATTCCAGAACTGGTGAACTTCAGTTGTTTTCTTGCAAGACACAAGGTGAAAATGGAGGTAAAATTCATCAGCCTAATAAAACACCTTGTAGTTCAGGCAAACTAAGACTTGACATAGCAGCAATACACCACTGAAAAGAAAATAATACACACTGGATATAGTCAAACCCAAACAGGATCACAACACAGTAGAAGTAACTTTATCATGTTAAGGCCCCACATTCTGGTGACTCTGAGGACAATCCCAGTTGCACAAAGCCTATAATCACCAAATTATCACTGTCACCTCTGACCTACCTGCCATTCCACTCACTTGTTGCAACTCGCCTTGGATCATGCTCAAATCCTGCAGCACGAGCAAGTCCTGACCTCACAGATTTACCTGGGGTGCCATGGAGTTCACATGACTCCATATTTATTCCATCAGCTACTACCTTATGCCAGAGCTGAGGTATTATTATCATTATTATTATTATTATTATTATCATCATCATCCCTTGGAACGAGAATATACTCTACTTTCAGAGGTTCCACAAAAATCCAAGTTATGATATTAACTACAGGTCTCCTGAGTTCAAGTTTCACTTTGCATTTTACCATGTGGCAAAAAAAGTCAAATTTACAGGTTTTTTGTTTTCCTGTAGGTCTTAAAACATGAACTATGACAAAAATCACATAAGGTATCAAGTTAAAGCATTTTTAAAAAATCATTTTTCACTGGACAAAATGGAGGAAATTGAGAAGCAAAGAGAGGCTTACTGTGCAGCTCGCGGTGGATGACATCGACCAGGTTGGGCTCGTCCCCCCACCAGAATATCCAGAGCTCCTTGCAGTCGGGTTTGACGTCCCGGCGCCACACGCACAGCAGGTTGGCCTGCAGGCAGCGGATGAAGCTGAGCAGGATGGGATCATCCTGGGCTGGAGCTGAAATGATGGGCCCACAGTCCCCATGGCCTTCAAAGTTGTACCTACGCCATTTGATGCCCGTGAGTTCGGCCTATGGGAAACAAAAAGGAAGAAAAGAGTCATTGGATCACTTCATAATTTAGTTATAGTCATAGTTTGTTTCATTTTCATTAGTTAATTCCTCAATTCAAGTTCAAAAATCCTCCTATTCATATATTCCCCTTCAAGGAAAAGAATTTAGAAACAGCATTGAATAAACCTGGCTTACCCCTGCATTTAGGTTTTCACCACAATCTGACTCACTTCTATTCATTTCTAGTCTATTGATTTCCAACAGCTTCATTACATTTCTAGCCTTATTGTTATCTTATTGTCATCTTACAAGTTAGAAAGGAAAAAAAAAAACAAACAGGGAGAGTGAATAAGGTTCATTTCCTACAGGCTGCTTTGTGGCCACGTGAGATCGGTGTCAGCCCAAAAGTTGGCCACTTGAAAGTCATAAACAAAGCACCACAGTACTTAAGAAAACCAGTGACTTACTGGAAAAGCTGAAACAGTTTCACATTGTGACATTACATGTTTAACAAATGGGGTTTTTATTTTTATTTTGTCCAAATGAACAAAAGCAGAATATGGAAACTTGCCATTTACTGCCTCTCAACCAGACAGAATTCTCTTATTAACCATCAAGGATAAATGAAAAGAACAGGTTTGCTACCCAGATGTTTGGGAAAGGCTTTCTTTGGGCACTGAACAGCTTCCCCACGGAATGGGCATGGCCCCAAGGCTGCCAGAGCTCTAGGAGTGTTTGAACAATGCTCTCAAGGATGACCAGGGTGGGATTGTTGGGGTGTCCTGGGCAGGGCCAGGCGCTGGATTAAATTATCTTGATGGGTCACTTCCAACACGGGGTGTTTTGTGTTTCTGAGATTTTCCTCCACTCCCAGTTTGCCCCGCCCCTGTTGTAGCCTCCCCCTTTCTCTCCACTCTCCAGCACAGGACAGGGAATGCTCCCAGGACAGTCTGGTTGTTATCAAACACAACTGGTGTGTGTATATCCTGCTCACAGCGGGCTTGTACTCTACTCTCTACCTGTTACCACATTCCTGCTGCTGCTATTCTCTCCACTGCTTCATTTCCAGTGTTCACACCTTCCCTTGGCTGCCCAGAAGCAGCTGGTGCTCAGCTCCCAAGTGCTCCTGCAGGAGCAGCCAGCTGGTCTGCCACAAGGACTGCAAACACTCCAGGGCAGCACCACACCTCTGACAAGAGAGGGAATTGCCAGGGACAAGGGAAAGACCCCCACTGGAAACACTGACTGCAGGAATGGATTTCTACTCCTAAAGAAAACCAAAGACTTGTAGATCACGTACTCCTCCCATTGTCATCACCTGTGTGAGGACATTCAACTTCTCCTCCAAAACCCAAACTCCCCATCACACACAGAAGATTTCCTTTTTCAAGTCCACAAACTTTGTCCATTTACAAGTTTAAACTCTAGAATTTTCTTCTACCCACCACAGTAGGTGGAAGGAGCCAGCCTGGTTCAAGAGGTGGCTGGTGAACTGCTGAGGAGCTGAAGGTGATGCTCATCATACCAACAACAGAGCAAAAAACACAAGTATTTCTTGGATCCTGTAAATACATTCTCTGAAAAAGTTTCACCTCATTCCTGTATAGTGCCTGGCACAGCAGGACTCTGGCCCATGGCTACAGTCCCTGGGACTCTGCCTCAAGGACTATTTCCCCAAACACTGATTATCCAGACTGCCCATTTAACTGACCCCTGAAGAGGCCTCACCAGGCACATGGCCACTCAGTACTGCACTGGGAAGGGGAAAACCCTAAGGAACACTAAACAGCAAGGAAATTTGGTTTACTGCTTGCAGGCCCCTAAACCACCAGACATCTTTAGCTCCACAGGGCAGAAGTGACAGTGCCATCCTATATCCTGCCAGCAGGACACCAGTCCTGGCTTGTCCCAGCTGAAGGCTCCCTACAGCCAGCACTCAGCCCTTGCACTCAGACAGAAATGCTGATCAGCCACCCAAAGGGTTGGGAACTATGGAAAAGGAAATAGGAAAAGATAGTCCAGAGTGGCTGAGATACACAGCCATGTGCCACTTTCCTGGCATGATAAGGGCAGAGGAATGCAGGAGGAAGAGACAAAATGGAAGGAGTAAAGTTATTTTTTCCATAGTAGGGTGTGCTAGAACACCTCATACACTAAATAACAATCTAAGAAAAAGCACTCCTCCAGAACATCTACATCTGCTCTCAATGCATCCCCAGCTATAGCTTGGAAAAGGAATGGGCCGAGTTTCTGGAACAGGACAATGAAAGTAACTACAGACCACAAAACACCAAGAATTAGTGCCAGCATAGGCAACCTGTGAAAAAAGGTTAAATGTTTGTGCCATAACCAGCTAAGAACATATGCTAAGTCACAAAGACCTTGGAACAGGAAGATGATGAAAACCAAAACCAAAAAAACTCAACTGAACAAAGGACGTTACCCAACAGCAGCACTCGCTTGATCCACACAGCAAAAGCCAGAGCTCAGCTGTTTCAAAGAGCAAAGAGGCTCCTGTGGCTTCCTGCCAGCTCAGAGGTATCACCCCAACATCCCCCCCCAGAGGAGGGATGAAACAGAGTCAAGGAAAGCACAGTGAAATCAGCAGAGCTGCACCCAATTTAATTCTGTGCTAACTCCTGGAGTCTGTAATTCTGTGGACTGTGAGGAATGATAAACTACTAACCTGGATCACAGCAGTGCCCACCCACACACAGAGAGTCTTAAAAAAAAAAGGAGAGACAAGTCCTGGGGCTTTGGACCCAGAAGCAGCATTAAATGAGCTCTCACACATCGTTTCCCAGTTCGAGTTGCAGAGATGTGGTTCAGCACATGTATTGGGATATGTCTGTTTCTGTTTAAATTTTTAATAGGTAAGCATCAGTACTAATCCCTCAGAACTTCTGGATTGTGTCCTCATGTTAATTAAAACTGAATTCAAATAGAAATTTGAATCCAGAAGTGATACACAAGAGCAGACTACACCCAAAACACTTACACACATTCTACGCCTCTACTGATGTTCTGTGTAAAGCATTTAACACACTATAGGGAGAAGATCTGCATCCACATGGGGATTTATTTACATTAATTTCTTTAAACAAACCAACAGCCCTGGTTTGAAGAGGCCTCCATCTGTTGAAGGGTTTGTACAGACAAGACAAGCAGTGGGCTGTGGTTCTGGGAACTGTTCTGAAGAGCCAAATGTGGTTTCATTTGTGCTTCACTGGCAGTGAGCACAGGCTGACCAAACAGCCTCATCCTCAGCCCCAGCCATGCATTTCCATGTCCCAGTCTGACACTGGATCTACTGGTCATGGAATCATTTTGTGAATGGGATCACTTCACCAATTTAAACAAGTGAAAGACAAACATTTCCAGGCTTAGCACCCTGACAGCTCATCCTGCAGCCAAGGAGTCACCGAGCAGCCCCAGGAGAGGAGAGAGAGCAGCAGAGTGGGATCTCCCCTGTCAGGGACAGCTCCAATCAGATAAAACACAACCTTCAGTGCACCCACACTGCTGTTCTGGTCTGGGAACACCTCAACCAACACAAGCAAGCACTGGTGCCAGGGCAGGCTTGGCCTGGGTGCCTTCCCTGCAGCACTCAGCTGCTGCTCAGACATTCACACTGAGCTGGGCTGACTCAAACCCAGAAGGGTTGGATTAAACGACTTTTTCCTCTACTCAGATCAGTCCCCACACCTGATTCATTAAACAGCCACAGAGATGCTTGTACCGGGAAGTCTGAGGACAGCAAAGCAGGTCAGGGAGGGCAGAGATGCTCTGATTAGTAGAACTGCTGGTTTGAAAGCAGCCTGAAACACTGAGACAGAAACCAAAATTGCCAACCTGAGGACAAAACTGTGAACATGCTGTTTAACTCACAACTGGCTAGAGATGAATGCAGAACAAAGCAGAACTCTTGCCAGGTGATGTAACTGACTGTTTCTTGCATCTCTTCCCATATGCATAGTTTTGGCTTATTGCAGTTGCTACAATGTTTTTAGAACTAAAAAGCTTGACCAAAAAACCCAAGGAACTTACAAATACTTATTATTATCCAACACTGTAAGCAAATCATGCATTAAATGAGATTTTTGCTTTGGTTTATAAAGGAACATGTGTTATGGAGGACTGTGCTGTGAAGGGTTTAACTTGCTCAGATAAGTGGGGCTGTTTTAAAATGGAGTTTTTTTCTAAGTTCAGCAACTGCACTTGGACACAGAATATTTGTGAGACGCCAGTTCTAAATGCACTGGGCCAAGCGTGTAAAGAAACAGAGAAATTGGATCTCTAACAGTAATACCCAAACCCTTCACTAACATCCAACTTCTTACAGAGTAATTCCCAAGACACAAAAAGATCTGTTTCTGATGTTTTCAAAAGCAGCTGTCAGGGTAGAAGAGTGTGTTCAAATTCCACACAGGCATCCAAAACCACCCAAAACATCCCCAAGAAAGAGGCATTAATGAAAACAGTGCATTGCCAATGTCTTTATTCAGATGCATGGCTTTAGAGTGATCACACAGAGTCCCTTGGAAAGGAACAAACTCAGGTTTCAGTGACCATCATCACACCCTGCAGAGTGAAACAGCCTCAAAAGAGATGAGCTGAGAGTGTTCCAACCTCTGATCCCCCCTGCACACACAGACAAGCAGAGAGACACAGAAAGCAAATGAGCACTTTCTTTCACACCCTGCTGCCCTAAATACAGACACCTCCACGTGTACCTGCCACAGCTCAGGGCTCCAGGATACCATCCACGACTGTGAATTCCTAGGAGACAGAAAACCTAAGCTCTCATTCTTTTCCCCCTTCAGGCTTAAATCACAATAATAGGCAGGCTGGGAGGGTCTTCTGCTGATCTCATCGTGCTCCACTCAGATTGGTAGAGTTTAGGCTGCTAAAAATCACAATTCCCCAGTAACATTTCACAGTGCACAACTTGGTGCTGGCATGCTCCCAGCAGCCCTGAAGATATAATTAGTGCTGGGTAGCCACTGTGACTGCTTTCCTCTTCTGCAGCCCTTGCAGATGGAACACAAACAAACCCATCTTCCACCTCCTCTTTTATTTCCCATCTCCACCAAATGCTTTTTGGCCTCAGTTTTATGGGAAATGGACAGGCCAACTCTAAATTAACTTCTCCAGATCACTTGAGTAATTCCACCCATTTTAATACACAAAGCTCCCTTGGAGAGATCATACAATAATATAGACACAACAGAAGGAGAAAGAGGGATGTTTGAGATATTCTTGTATTTGGCCACATTAAGTGTAAAGCAGAGCTATTTTTTAACTACTTTGTGCTTCTCTACATCAAAAACAATGACTAAAACAATATAAATGTGCTATTTTCCCTGCTTCATATCATACAGAAAAGTAAGAAAAGCTAAGACAGTCAGGCTGCAGAGTGCAGAAAATCATCTGGTACTTTCAAAATAGGAAGGATGCATTGGAAAGGAGGTAAGATCATATAATGAATAAAAGAACCAGATATCAATCATGCAGGCCCTCAGCTCTGACCCTGCTTTCTAAAAGACTTTCAACACAGCAAATTTCAGGTCATTTTATTTTTCACACTTCTCCAATTTGAAACAAAACAAAAACCAAGTATAAAATTACTTCCCAGTTGCCTGCCTAAAAGGTGCCACTCAGACAAATTCAAGTCTTCCCAGTGCTTCAAACACAACTTTCTTTAATGGTCATAAAAAACCAATGCAATCAATGGAAAAAAGCAAGCCACACCATCACTTCTACAAACACATTTCAGTTAAACAAAGGAATATAAAAGCTTTCATCAAATGTCCTTCCAACCCAGGGAAAGATGTTAAGCTGCCCAGGGTACCTTAAAACATTGTATTTACCAGCCTCTGAAGTTAGGCTCAGTCTAAACAATTCCTCTAATCTAGAATTTTGTTTGCTTCTTCATAGGAAAGCACTTGCTAAGTATCTTTAGTCTAAAATTTATGTTTCAAATTGGAACATAAAACATGTAAATGCCATATATATGTTTGCCAGTTTTATTAGTGTCTCATCTTGAGAGTTTCATTCAAGTAAGTAGCTATTCTGAAGCCACCAGAGACTCATACTAAGGACTACTCACATGAGTGAAAATCTGCATAAGAAAGCCCTTAGTTCATAGTCCAAGAATTTAAACTGTAGTTAAAGGTGTCATGGGAATTACACCACCATTTTAATTAAATGCTGTAAGATCTTGCAGACAGACTCAAGATTAGCACCATCTGTTTTGGTTACAGTGTCTCATTTCACTGCATCATCCTCACACGGCAACGAAATATTGCACACTCCACTCCAGCCATTTAAATACCAGATAAAAGTTATGTCATGTTGATACACTTCACTAGGAAGGAAGGACAAAAGGACGAGGACAGGAGGACTGAAAACTACTCTGTAACAATGTGTTGCTTGTGGAGGAGGCAAACATCATCCCCTCTCACAGTGAAATAAAGCATTTAGTAACATCTGCCGTAGTCCCTGTCAAGTGAATTGAAGGAATAGAGGAGATTGCTTAACTAAAAAATTCGTTTTCTTCACAGCTTTACAGACTGTTTGCACACCCTGAGAGAGGCTCCTATTCCCACAGCACAACTGAGCAGTGCCAGCACCTGTCCACAGACATTCCCCATCTTGTCTGCTGGGTCTGAAGATCTCTGGGGTGTGAAAACCCACAGCAGACTGACCAGCTCAGCCCTGCAGAGTCTCCTGAAATCAGATCGTTCCCTGAACTACATCTTAACATCCTCCTCTTCATGCTTTCCATTTTAAAAAAGCAAGGAATGGTTTGTGTTCCCTTCCCTCAGGGCTTATCCCTTCTGCCCCTGTAAGAGGGAGGGATCACATGGCAGTGAGAGGCCTTGCACGCACTGAATGAGCTTCAAATGGACATTTCTGTGAGGCCAAGTATAGCCATAACTGCACAAAGTCCTCCAAACTTGCTCTGAAATCAAGAATAGACAAAAAATAGCACAACAAAAAATAGCTAATTCTGAACTGGGTGTCCCATGGCAGAATAAACACCATGCCATGGTTTGTGCTTTGGAGCCCAGTGCTCAGCCTCAGCCCTCTTAGTATGCAACTGAGCAGCAGCAGAATGACATGTTTGACTTTAATCCTCTCCCTGCATAAGCACACAGTCAAGTGGCTGGAAAAAAAGGGATAAAGGGCAGCCACTAACAAGCTTTTAAAAATGAAGGATGAAAAAATTACCTTTTTTTTTTGTTGTTATTCCTTGGCTCTTAAAACCAACATGAAAGTGAGCATGCCAGTGCATGCAGCACATGTGCCTGGAACAGCTTTCTGCTGGATAAATCCCTGCAATCCATGATGCCTCCTTCCCTCATGCCCCCTGGAACAGATTATCTAAATGCTCCTACTCCAGAGCTGTTTGTGACAAGCAACAGTGTCAGGGCATTTGTGTGTCATCTTTTACCTTTGCAAGTCTCAGAGAAGGATTAGCTGTAACCAAAATCCTATTATCAGATATCCCCCTGATGGACTTCTGTACCTGGGGACATCTGAGATCCCGTATCACAGTATCCAAGACCAGCAAACCAAGGCATTTCTAAAATAATAGGTTTCACATTATTAAAAGCCACAAACTAACAGCATGAACTCTTATGCCTAAAAAGTAAACAGGACTGACAGAAATGAGGTATTTTTTCCTCTTTCTCTCCAGCGTGAGGGTGACTTTGCCCATGTAGGAGAGGAGGCAGCCAGAAAGATTAATTGCTTCTTTCAAAGAAACAAAAATCAGACCCATTTCAAAAAGAATTTGAGGTGGCAACCAAGTACCATCTTTCCCAGTGGAAAATATAAAAGGACTCCAATACTAATGCTCAAATTTCAGCAGCTCTGGCAGATGCAGCAGTTACCAACAAAGGCTTTTTGAGTGGCAAGCATAAAAGAAAGAGCAATCTGGTAAAAGCACCCAAATTACTGATATGGATCCAAACCCTCACAGAAATTCAAGGTTAAATACTAAAGTAGATGACTACAATCAAGCACAGCAGAGGAAAATGAGCACACACTGACACACTGAAAGAGAAAGTATCTTCTTCCAGTCCACTGCAAAAACAGGTTGGCAAAACAAAACCAAATGTGAGAAATTCTTATAAAAGAAACAGAAGGTGACATAGAAATTGAGGCCATTACAATTCATCTGCAGCTCTGCACATTCATCACAAACTGCAGCTCTTGTTTCACAACATCAAAACCAGAAGAATTACAGGAATGGTCAAAAAATATATATTCCATACAGTTGAAAAATCATCCATGGATTAAGTCTGGTTGGTTTATAAGACCGAAAGTGAGGTTCTCTAGAGAACAGCTGCTGGTTTTCTTCCGGATATAAAATTAAATTAGCAGAACACAGACTCAAACCAAAATGAGGCGGCTGAAATTTTTGTATCAGGATAAAAACTTACGCACTAGTTTAGAATTTTTCTATAAAATAACTACCTGGTACAAGAAACCTTTCAACCAAATACTCAGAGAGCCTGGGAGATAATTCAAGGGAAGTGCAACTACATCCACTTCAGCAAATCCAGCAGGCCAAACAAACACTGGCCACCACTGAGACAGGACACTTAGGTGGAATTGTGATTCCACAACACTGTTCCATGCCCCTTCATTTAGCCAGGTACCAAGAGGTACCTTGGAAGTCTCATCAGCACACAAAGCACTCAATGGTCACCCTCAGAGCTGCCATCCTCAGCCAGGACCCAATGTCCACCTATAAAGCACCTATAGTCATTCAGGACTAACTGCAAAAGCTCTTTAAGAATTATTTAAAAACAAAGAATTAAAGAGGAAATTTTTGATTAAAGACCTTTGAGTTACATCAACAACTTTCACCTGCAGTGAAGGCTTTGGTTAGCAAATCTGCAGCCCTTAACAAATCCAGCAAATTCAGAACATGGTCCCACGCTGGTGCCTGGCTCGGCAGCTCCCCTCCACTGTAACCCAGTCCAGGAGAGATGGGAAAGGATAATGTGATAAGCATGGCTGGAAGCCAAAGGGCTGAGACTCAGCCATCACTTGAAAAGATACTTGCAAGCCTAAAATATTCAAGACATGAACATAAGGAAACAGAAAGATGGCAGCAGCACTGTCCCAGGTCAGCGTGGCACTGAGACTCACACAGGCACTTCCACACACGTGTCCTGCTGGCTCTTGCACCAACACAGCCACACAACATGGGAAGATGCTGTGCCAGAATCCCATCACCAGGAGTGAGAAAGGGAAACAGGAAAGGCAACCTGCACAGCAAAACTGAATAGGCAGAAATTTGGGGGTCAGAGGATGCACAAACCTCACCCATGTCCAAGCATCCATCTACCTGGGGCAGCCAAAAGTAACAAGGCATGACTGGGTTTGCTTTGGCTTAGGTGTTTTTTATTACTGGGAAAAGGGGGAGAAGAGGACTTGATCTTGGAGCTCTTTTCCAACCTTAATAATTCTACATGGAATGAAGCTTACCCATGGCAGAGCTGAACATTTACCCCTGCAGGCTGTATGGAAGCACACAATGCCTGGAAGCAAAATGCCATCTCCAAGACAAAAGACAGAAGCAACTGAAGAAATTCTTTTCATATTACCAAACCCTGGGTTAAGGTAGTGACCCACCCCACAGCTCAAGTCACAGACACTATTTTACAGAAAGGCATCTCTGAGTTCTCCATCACTTCAGACAGTTTCTTCACAAAAGGGAATCAATTATATTTTAACTTCTGAGTAGATGGTTGAGAACAGATAATAAAATGGAAACTACCACCGCAAACTTCAATAGCACACAAAAAAAAAGCAAATAAAGATGCAACTTGCCAGCAGCCAGAGTATCCCTCCCTTGTTTTCAGACAGGGTGAATGATGAGGTTTGACTTCTTTCTTCAGAAAGAATCAGAACTGACTACCTATTTTCCAAATTTAAGGAAGTCCCCTCTTGGAGAAAGCTGGACTACAGAAAAGCAGTCCAACACGTGAAAAAAAATTACAAAAACAAATCTGCAAGAAAACAAAAGAATTCTCTATATTCTTCCCAAATTTAATTTTCTTTTCTAGATTTTTTTTAACTGAAAGAGGAAGGAAATGTCAAACATCAGAGTCATACAATGGACTATCAGCTGTTTCCCAAACCAAGTAATCTGACATATGGGCAGAAAAAAGAGGGGGGAGGGTGGGCTGGAGGAAGTAACAACCCGAGCAGAGTAAACTTTGGCACAGTGAGTTAAAGACTGTGGTTCCCTTTCTTCCATTACACAAAAAGCTGCACCGAGGACTCGGAACATTCCTGTGCCCCACATCTGAGCAGCACAGCAGCTCCCACGGGTTTACAGCTGGGTCCATCCCTGCCTGCCCAGCAAAGCTCAGTTTTAACCCACGTCCATCCCTGCCCTGCTCACCTCTCTCCCTTCCCAAAAGAGCCCAACCCAGGCTCCTGCTCTGGGACAGAGAGGCAGGAACAGCACAGGAATCCCATCCCCCAGCCCTGGTTCTTCACCCCTGTCCTCATCACTGACACCCAGCAATGCCCAGCTTGTCAGGAGCAGCCAAAATCCCTCAGCCCTTCAAAACCCACACCTGGAGAATCCTGGTGTATGAATCTCCTGTAATATGGAAAGTAGTAAATAAAGCCACTGCATGACTGGTCATGTAGATTCACTTTGCCAGCTCTCTCACTGTCATTCCTGCAAAGACAAGAATCCAGCACCTCCTGCCAGAAGGGAATTATGGAAATTCACAGAGAGCTCCAGTCAAAATTTTATTAAAATACACACGGAAAATTAAATAACTAGAAACACTGGGCTAAAACTGAAAGCAGCTTTTTCAGAATAAAGTAATTTAACCAATTCACCTTTTCTCTCAGCAAAGAACTTTTTTTAAAATAAAAATATCTGACATGGCCACTACAAAACATTCCTGGTATTAATTTTGTGTCTCACCAGAGCCGCCTACAAATCCAGTAACATTGTAGACATACATGAAGTGAGACTCATAAAAGTCCAACACTAAGAGACTGCAGATATATTAAACTAGGTTTGAAAACTTCTTAGTAAATCAGAGACTCCTATAAGTAAAAAGTCAGGAGTCTATAATGTAAAAAACCAACACATTTTGACACTTACGTCCCATAGCTGTCAGCTATGAATGCATTGTTATCAAAAACTGGAAGCCTGCCAATGCCTGATCAATAGGTAAAGAAGAGTTTTCCTTTAAATTTTGCTTTCAATCCTCTGTTCTCACAAAATATGGTATTTTATGGGCAAATATGGAGTCATAAGAACAGGCAACCACAAGGCCCTGACCACAGCATAGCTCTTTTAAAGCTAAAAGATGAATGAAATAAAGTTTTACTGAACAAGCTTTAAATTTCCTTCTCTAAGACACGGATTGTGGTTACAAAGCCACTTTGATCTCCGTTCAATCCACGCCACTGCCAAAACGCGGTGGGGAGAGAAGAATGAGGGGAACAGAGCTGCCTTGGGAGAGAGAAGGGGGAAAAGATTTTCACTAGGTCAGCTCCACACTCCAGGCTTAAATATGAATTTATGGACCTTTCTGGAGCCACCAATGCATGGAAGAAAAGTGAAGGGGGAGGAACAAAAATGTAAGGGGGGGAACCCAAATTTTTTCCTCTGTAATTATAATTTTCATAAACAAGAATATACTAAGCTGCAACACTGTCTGATTAAAGAAAGCTGAGGTAACTGACTCACAAGAAGTGATACAGAAATACATGTGTCATATCTAATTACTTTTGTAATAGAAGCCCGGCCATTTTTCTCTATTTTCATAAGCTGATTAAATACATTCCTTAATATAGGGACAAGGTCACTGTGTATGTTTGAGCTCATCTGTGTTAGTCACATAAATGTAAATATTGCCTCAGGGCACCTTATACAACAGCACCACACAATAAAATTCCCCATCTCAAAGAAAC
Organism: Agelaius phoeniceus; assembly: GCF_051311805.1. NCBI lineage: Eukaryota > Metazoa > Chordata > Aves > Passeriformes > Icteridae > Agelaius > Agelaius phoeniceus. Next base: position 8,890,942 of record NC_135282.1, on the reverse strand, counting down.
AAAAGCAAGGATGCCACTAAAAGCTCCAGCCACACATCCACATGCACTACTGCAATTCTGCTCATGGATTAAGCCACACATGACTCAATGAGAAATAACGTATTTTTACAGATTAAGGTAGAAAGTGAGAGTCAGAATTCATCAAAATTAATGAATATTCACAGCACAAGCCAAAAGAAAGATTGTTTAAACGTTTTACACTTGTGAGTAAGGCAGCTCCTTACTACAGGAGAAAATGCTGAGAACACTCCCAATGTGAAATGCTAAACTTCTTCCCTGGTATCAGAGTAGGTTCTGCTCAGCCCTCATTATCATTTTGCAGTGCTGGGATCACACTATTGCACAGCTCTGTAACGAGCTGGGCACAGCAGGAAACAACACAAGCTGTCATTGCCAGTATCCCAGTCCCCTGATCCTGCCCTGTGTGCTCACTCCACTACTGTGTGCACAGGGAGCCCAACACCAGCTTTTAGCCAGATTTTGAGGTCTGCAGAGCAGAATATTTTTATTAGCTGGTTTCTCTTTAAAACTATCAGTTGATGTCAGGGAACTCAAGGAAAGAGGATCTATTTTTAAAGCAATACTTTGAGCTCAAAATGAAAGCAGTGGAACAGCCTGGTCTGAGGAACAAAGATGCCCCCATGTAAACACACACTCCTTATAAGCAAATCTTCTGGATTTGGGTTGGGATCTTCTGTTGGAAACACTTGTGCACTTTTAAAACTGGCAAGTTAATACTAAAACAAGCATGTTTTCAGTCAGAGCAGTATTTTTGCTTATTATTTGTGTTACTATGGCACCAACAAGATGCAAATGCCACCGTGACAGACTCTACACAACGAAGTACACGACTCACCCACAGAACAGTAAATGAACACACACAGACTCCAAAGTTTTGTGTAAACTACACTTGTCAGCCTTAACAACAGTGGGAACAGCCCAACCACCTACCCAGTGTTACTGGGTTGTCCAGAGGATTCCACACAAGCTCAGGAAAAGGGGTTTTGTTGGTCTGTGGACATCAACTGTCATCTTCCACAGCTACCACAGAACAACTAGAAAAAACCAAAGGACATAAATCTATAATGAGGTGATCCTGGCATACACTGGAGCCAGCACTCAAGGAAAAATAAAAGGCAGAGAGGCAGTAGGTGTAACATCAGGGAGACAATGAAGGAATGCAGCAAGCTGCCAACCATTCCAGCCACAGGATGCGAGAAAAAATTTGTAGGTGCATCCCTGCTCTGATCAGAGCAAAACCCAAACCCTGATAAAAGTGTGCTGCCACAACTATGATGTAAAAGTGGACTGGGGCAGGTGGGAGTAATTCCATAGAGAGATCAAGGAAAGGGGAGACAACAGGTGCATCCTCACTCCGTGAACGGGAAGCTTCAAACCAGCCCAGGTGTTCACCCCACCACAAAGTGCAACGGCCCCCTAACACTGATGGGCTTTGGTATTTAAAGGCAGTGCATCTGCACACACACATATCCTTTCATGTAATGCTTCTGAGAACTAGAGAGATGAAAAAATTAAAACAAAATCCATAAAGATTCCTTCTTCATCTAATGACCAAAGTTACTCAAGTTAACACGCTCAGCAAATATATCTCATATGCAGCACACTTATTTTTTTCCACCGAAGATCAAAACCTTCAGTTTCTTTAGATTTTCTTCAAAAGAACTGCATTGTCCAGAATGAAAATAATAGAAGAAAGGATTTAAAAGTTCTATCTGTAGATCTTTCTTTATTCTTTCATATGAGGAAGCACTCTCAGAAGAAGGCAAAAAAATCCAAGATCAAATGAGTCAGGGTGGGGAGGGTGCTTGAGAACTGGGGTTATGATGTCAATTCTGTATTAAAAATGTAGAAAAATAGAAAAATCTATTTCCAGATAGTGTTTAAATTCCTGTTCCTAAGGTGTAGTTACCTAGGATATTTTTTAATACTTCACCCTGATATTTGGGTATTAATTTTTTTGTGCTGATGTTCCCAACAGCAGTCACACAACCCGACTCACAGTGCCACCAGAATCAGGACAGAATCCCTGGGGAAGGATTTCCAGCCCCAGGCCATGTGCACATTCACAAGATACTCAGGATTTCAAGGAAACCTCACTCAAATATTTCTTAGTGATTAGCTTGGGCACACTTATTCTGAGCTGCAAATGTCACTCCTGCACCCCCCCATTTTTTTGGGAATATTCCCAAAAGGTTGGTTATCCAACAGGTCCCTCAATTCTCCTCCTGGAGCAGGGCACACTGGCTGAACGTCACTGTCCCAATCTCTTTGCAAATCTGGGTCTGTTCACTTCAAACCCTCTCCCTGGCACGTCCCATTAAACTGTCAAATACTCTGACAGGACATAATATAAACCTACCACTGAAGTGATTTAAAACCTAAAATAATCTTTTATTAGCAAGAAGTGAACAAGCTTTCTAATGTCATCTCTCTACTTCTTTTCTGTCTTGTTACCTAATAAAACTCAGGACAAAGATAACTAGAGAATCAAATACTTTTGCACAACTTGAGAGTTTAATTCCATTTCTTAATTATTTATGCATGTAAATTCACACCTACATAAAATTCCAAACAAGCAAGATAGACACTGTGCAGTGCTGAACATTCAGCATGCCAAAGTCCCAGCCCACTGCTCGGAGCACTGCATTTATGAAAACACAACAAGCAAGGACTACTGGTTAATTCACTACTACTGAAGGCATTGAGCAATCAACATTTACTATGAAGTCCTTTACTGACAATTATGCAACACCAAGGAATAGCTCACAGCAGCCTCTGCAACCTTCACTTTCTGATGCCATGAAGAACCTTTAGGAGAATAAGCCAAATGCCACCTCTGATTGCTTTAATTCCTTTTATTTTATGCTGGAAACATCAACAAAACTCACTGATCAAAGGGAACAACTTCTGTTCCTGGATGTGAACTGCAAAAAGCAACAGTAGTGACAGCCTTCACTGTTTTTAACTTTGCCTTTTAAACAAGAACAAAGACAATTCCCACTGCCTGGACCCTTCTGGCAGTGGGTTTCTGTAGGAATGCACTTCTACAAGAGCACGGGACATCTTCCATAGCAGTTTCTCTAACCTGGTCTCACTTCCCCAGAACACAATTGTGTCTTTTCCAGCATGAAGATTCCTACAGTACCAAATCTTTCTACGCCATGAAAGCTCCTCCAAATTTCAGGTCATTCCTGACACCCTTGGCCGTACTCTCCAGCTCCAGTATATCCAACGTTATGCAACTTCACCCCAATTTCCCAAGACTGAGCTGTGCTTTGGGATCCACCATGGCACCAAAGCCTAGATAGTTGAAGAAACATCTTCATGAAAGCCCTCACTGTCATATGAGTAACCCTTACTCACAGGAAAAGTCAAATTAATTTCAGTAAGACTACTTTTATGATTAAGGATTATTCACAGGAAGACTGCTGCCAGCTGAGGCTGAAGTTTTAATACAAAGCATATTACCTCAGAACATTTTGTCTCTAAATAGTTATTAGACAGCTCTTAATTAGTATTTAAATAAACTGGCCCATACAATGGCTTATTAAATACTGTTTATCAAAACAGACATTCTTTTCAAAAGCAGCAGCAGACATTTTGACTACAGCAAAAACAGAGCGAGGATAAATATCATTTTTCCTACTGCTGAGCTAGGAACAGCAATTTCAGACAGAAAGTGTATTTTTAATGAGCAAGGCTTTATACTGAGCAGATTAAACAAGTTATTATTTGAGGAGTACTCTGATAACAAAGATGCAAACCAGCCCTTCCATCACCTTCCTAGGAAAGGCTCCACGCTCAGAGCAGGACTGGGATGCATGTGCAGGCTGGCTGGGGGTTCTGCCTGCTCATTTCCCAGGGCGGCGCTGGATCCCCGCGCTGCCGGAGAGCACCACACACACTCGGTGCTGCCAAGTGCTGCAATCCAGAGGGACATTCCATGGAACCCAGCTCTGCCAGCCCAGCACCACCCCCAGCACCTGCACAGCCAAAGGTAACTTTAAAACCTTCACTTCAGACCCTCGGGTGACACATTCTGAGCCCACACCACTGAGGGCCTCCACAGTGTCTGGACATCACTGATAAAAGAGAATCAGTTACTAAAAGCTTTAAGAAATCACTTGCCATCAAAAGATTCAGAAGCAGCAAAGGCTCCTAACCTCTCTAGCATGTCTAGAAAAATAGAAATCATGAATTGTTAAGCCAACCCAAATCCACCACAGCAACCAGACAGAGCTGACACAGAGCTCTGGCTTCTCCAGGGCAGGGAGACAGCGTTCCTGCTTCCACAAAACAAATGTCTGTGGCAAGGAATATTATTTAACCATGAACAAACAGTATCATGATAGACTATAATTATTTCAGAACTGTAATTCTCCAGTCACGAACATTTATTTGTGATTCACACACAAAACAAAGCCTGCAGTTGAAAAACCCCCAACTTCTAATAGCAGAATCAATTTTCAAAATATTTGTAATCTACCATGCTGTTAAAGAATTAATGGATTCCCACCAGCTAGTGGTTTAGATTTTGTTCTGTTACAGTGAAAAAGTAAATGATTAACAAAGTTTCTCTAACTACTAATCCAGACTACTGTAGCTTAAACACTTCATAAATTTTGAAATTAATATGACAATCTGAGGTTAAAGGGTCAGTGGTGCTGGCCACGTATTTCCAGTGTTTCCATTTTCAATATCTTTCTCTGCTAAATAAATCCCAAAAAAAACTAACACAAAATAAAATAAATCTTCTGAATAGTTTTCACATAGGCTGTATTTTAAAAATACTACTACTTGATCCCCTTTTTTATTTTTGTAGAGCCAGAATACAATAAAAACAGAGTTTCATACACAGCACCACATTAAGGCACAGATACCTCCCACAAAATTACATGGGAGATTAAAGGGTTGCACATTAAACTCATTATTATTAAAGCCACTTGCAAAAGAATTTCGTTTAACTTATTTCAGTGATATTACACACCCATTTAAAATTGAACATTTCCCTAGCCTAGTCAGGTGGGAGAAAAAAAGCAACCAAACCACAATAACTATGAAATAGCTTCACTTTATAATTTATGCTAATTGCATGCCAACAATTATTTTTACCAGTGACAGATTTGCAGATTGCAACTGCAGGAGAAGTTCCGCCTCTCCAAACACACACTCCAGTCTGCATTAATGAACGGGGACTTCACAACTCTGTGAGGAGCAAACCCTCCACTGCCTCCCTTCTACAATCAGATACGATTGTTCCCTTCATGCTTCCCGATTTATTTTCCTCCCCGGCTAAGAGCAGCCGTAGTCAAAATCACCATAACAATCCCCCAAATCACCCTTCCTGCATCTCGATACACAGAGCACTGCTACATATTTATAAATATTACTACATGCCTTCAAACAGAAGCACCGATACAAACTTACATAACGTAACAATTCGATAAAAAGCCAAAGTTAGAAATGTATCATTCTCACAGAACAAGCTCTTGGGCCAGTTTTCTAGCAGTAGAAAACTACAGCTCTTGTTCAGATTCTTAAAAGGTACAAGCAAAATATACACCAAATTAAAAAAAAAAAAAACAACAACAAACAAACCCTGAGACAAAATAACAAATACACTACAATAACGTTAAAAAGCATAAAACAAAGAGCTTGATCATTTGCATTTCTAAGTAATTTCCTTTTTTCCCCCCTCTCCTTATTTTCATAAGGGAGCTAAAAACAATCTCTTCCGTTCTATCAGAAGAAGAACATATGCACCCACCTCCAATTCTGGCAGAGCTCTGCTGCAGGGAGGGGGCACCCACCACAATCCTTTCACACATGCTACCCCCAAAGTTGCATCACAAGGTTTTAACTCCACCACACCACGCACTGAACAAGTCCCTCCTCCCCTCCGACATTATCCCTGTAGCACTGGAAGGCTCCCGACGATCCAGCAGCCCTCTCGCTCACTCAGCTGTTGCCCAGCCAGAAGGGATAATGTTCCTGTGCGTGCCAGGTAAAATAAAGCAAAGTATTTCCAAATGACTTTGCCGTTACACACAAATTGTTTGAGTATTTTAAATTTAAATTGCCGGTCTATAGCCAGCCAAAACTGATATCATGATTTCTGCAACATTAAACCACGCCATCCACGTCGGAAGTTCCCAGTGAGATGGGCAGACGGCATCTATGCAAACAATCCGGCACACTACTGTCAGACGCTGTTGTTCTTCAGAGAAGAAAAAATTAAAAGGTTTGGGTTTTTTTTAACCTCTTGCCCCCGAGCACGATGTGTGCAAAGAGGAGAGCAGGCTGTAACAGCAGCTGACACGCCGTCACAGGAGCCCAGAGCTAAGTCCGACAGTCGATCACACTACATGAGCGTTCGTTGCTGCTGAAATGGCGTTTGTCATTGTGAGAGGAGAGAAAACCCCCCGGTTCGGTGGCACAAAGCGCACAGGGCACGGAGTGCCAAGGGAGGCGGGGAGAGGAGCCTGTTTACCCGGGGAAGATGGTTGTGCAGGGGACACAGAGCCGTCCCCTGCCCGCTCTCCAGCTGCGAGCGCGATACACAGACCCGCAGCAAACCACGCTAAGGAGCAAAATAAACACGGGGACCGGGCCGGGGGAGGGGCCAGAGCAGGAGCAGCCCCGGGCCCTGCCTATAAACCTCCGGCAGCTGCTCCCGACCGGCAAACCCGGCGCGGAGCCACCTGCGGGCGCCCACCCGCCCACCGCCCGCTCACTCACTCACCAGCGAGAAGAGGTTGGAGTGACAGTCCTCCAGGCTGGCCCCGTTCGCCACCCAGTTCGCTGCCGCAGTCATGATCCTCGGCGAGCCGGGCTGCCACGGCGGGGCATGTCTGGGGGGACGGCCGGGGGGCGAGGGGCAAGGCGGGCGACCCCCGGGGCGACCCCCGTCACTGCCTGGGGCGGCCGCCGCGCTCCGGCCCCTCGGCCCCGCGGGGCCCCGCGGCCGGGAGGGGACGCACCGAGGCCGGGGCGGGCGCGCTGCTCCTCGCTACCCGCCCCCGCGCCGATAATCCTCGAGCCGGGAGGCCCTTCTCCGGTGCAAGCGGGGGGGACGCGTCCCCCGCTCCTCCAGGCCGGGAGAAGAAGAGGAGGAAGGGGGGGCCCGGGGCCGCCCTTCCGCGTCCAGGTGCGGCCCCCCCCGGTCGGGGGTCGCGCGGAGGGCGGCGGGTCCGTGCGGGACGCGGGGCGGGCGAGGCGAGGGGGGGTCCCGGTCCCGGCCCCGTGCGGAGGCGTCGGAGGGCGGGGGGCGCTGTGTCCCCTCCCCGCCCCGCCCGGCCGCCCCTCGCTGCTGCCGCCGCTGGCTGTGCGTGGATGGTGTTTTCCTCCTCCTCCCGCTCCTGCTGCCGGCGCCGCCGCCTCGTCGGCGCTGCCCGCGGGGTGACGGCGGTGCGGGCGCGGCCCGGCCCGGGCAGGGAGCGCTGTCCGCCCGCGCTGTGCCGGCCGTGCCCGCAGCGGCCGCAGCTCCGCGCCCGCTCTGCCTCCTGCGCTCTGACAGCAATGGCGCCCGGGCCCGCACCGCGCCGCGCCATTGGTCCCCGCCGCACCACGTGACGCGGGCCCGGGGGCGGGGCCCCGGGGCGGGGCGCCTCCCGCCGCCGCTGCTCTGCGCCCGCCGCCCGCCGGGGGCGCTCGGGAGCGGCGGGGCCGGGGGGTCCCGGGTCGGGTCCCGACCCTCGGCACGGGATCGCTGCCAGCGCCCGGAACGGGCCCGGCCGGGCAGGAGGCGGGACAGCAGCGCCAGGTTTTCCCCCAGGAGGGTGCTTGGGCACTGAACGGGCTCCCCGGGGGCCACTCGAAAGTCGCAAAGTGCCACAGGACATTAGAAAACCAGTGTCCTACTGGAAAAGGAGAAACAGTTTCACATTGTGATGTTACAAGTTTACCAAAGGGGCTTTTTTTTTTTCTTTTCCCAAATACATAAAGAACGGGATAAGGAAAGTTACTATTTACTGTCTCTGAACCAGACAGAATTCTCTGATTACCCATCAAGGAAAAGCAAAAAGAACAAACGGGCTACACAGACACTTGGGCAAGGTTTTCTTCGGGCACTGCCCAGGCCCCCGAGGCTGCCAGAGCTCCCGGTGCACTCGGAGAACGCTCAGGAATGCACAGAGGGGACCTTGGGGTGGCCCTGGCAGGGCCAGGAGCTGCACTGGGTGCTCCTGGTGGGTCCCTTCCACCTCGGGATGTTCTGCGGCACGGGGACCGTGTCCCATCCGCGGAAGGGAAGTCGCTCGGGATGCCAGACACGGGGCAATCCTGATCCCGGCCATTCCGCGGATCACCGGAGGGTTTCCCCAGCACCTGAGAGTGCTCAAAGTAATTTTTAAAAGGCCTCAAAACTCGTCCGTGGTCACTGCGGTATCAAGGCACGCCGAGCTCCCCTTCACAGCCGAGTTTAACCCCACGTCCTGCACAGCCCTGGAGCCACTCCGTGCTCACCTGAAACAGCTTCGAAGACGTTGGGTGGCTATAGCTTTTTATAAAGGGAGTTCGAAAACACCTGAGTTAGATAAACAAATAAAATTCATTCCCAAAATAATCATGGTCTGGAGAAGAGCCACAGATTATTTTGAGTTGCCAGGGGCCCACAAGGATCGTGGAGTCCAACTCTTAACTCAGCACCATGCAAGAAGAAGATACTCAGTTTAAAAGAGATAATTCATCACAAATAACGTTTTTACTGTTTGTAATGACCCTTTGATTTGAACCAGTGGGAGCAGATTTAGGCTCACCTGCTTGAGTGAGCTCTCCTGACTGGAGAGTTCCACAGGTGGTAGAAAGCAAATATTGTGTTTAACAGGTGAAGATATGGAGCATTTCAGCTCAAGCTTTAATATAGAAATGCAGCACATTTTCAATGATGTGACTCAGTGGAAAAAGTTCTCACTCTGTGCTCAATGGCAGCTTTTCTTATCGTGATTTTAATCTCATTTAAGCGTCTTTTTTGCAATTTACTTTTCTTGGCAATAAATTAAGATTAGCATCTCTTGCAATGGCTGACTGGAGTTTGTTTGGATTTACCTCACAGTAACAAATCTCTCCCACAAACAGGCATCACATTTACCTGAATTACGTACACAGAATAAGAGACAGAATTTAAGCCAAAAGAAAAGTTCCACCCAGCTCAGAGTTCTTACTGTGTGTGTGTTTCCTCTGACAAATCCATCATCCATCCAATCCCTTCCCTGCCACACCGAGCAGGAATTCTGTCTTGCAAAGACTGAGCCTATACTGTGAGGAAAAATGTTTTCAAATACAAATTATTAATGTTCAGTTACAATTGTAATTTATTCAGTCCAAGTGTCACAGCCTTGAAACTGCTTGTTACATCCTGGCACCCGCAATCAGGGAAGTACTTTGGTCCATGTTACTCCCCTTCCTTTTGGCACAAGTCTTATAAACAGAGAACACAATCTGACACTTGTAAATATGTCAAGCAATGTGTATTAACCAACCCCAAACCACATCCTTCCTCATTAAAATAGTACAGCTTTTGTAACTCCACTGCAGCACCACGCACCCATCCTACCACTACAGGAGGCCCAGGCACAACAAACCATTCGATGAAGTATCCATCCTATTTCTGGTATAAAAGAACATCCATTACCATGAAAAAAAATTATTTTTCTTATTATAGAAAATATTTTGGAATTGTGAGTCATGATTGAATTGTGAATCCAGATAAATACTGTGCAGGATTGAACACTGCAGAATTACTGGTTTTTCCATATGCTGCTTAGCCTCCAAATGGTGTTTCCAGTCAGTACCATTCCTCTTATATGGATCTTTCAAGTAGTGGTGACTTATTATGCTTTATTTTGTCAGGAAAATGTGGGGTCTAACAGATGATTCAGGTCCATTTTTGTGAGGAGAAATGTTATCATACTCATACTGTGCTGCTTTGGCCACCTTCCAGTACTCTTACGAATGTTAAATACTTTATACATTAAAAAATTGTGAAACCATAGAATGGCCTGGGTTGGAAGGGGCCTTAAAGACCATCCAGTGCCACCCTCTGCCATGGGCAGGGGCACCTTCCACTATCCCAGGCTGCTCCCAGCCCCATCCAACCTGGCATTGGACACTTCCAATGATGGGGCAGACAGCTTTTCTGGGCACCCTGTGCCAGGGCCTCACCACCCTCACTATAAGCAATTTCCTCCTACCATCTAATCTAAATCTCCCCTCCTTTAGTTTTACTAAAATCATGTAATGTAATTCAATTACCTGTTTTGTGGCAATGTTCTGAAGTTGAGTGGCTGGTTCTGGCATTTTGGAATTGGTACTGGTCACACATTTTGACCACCGCCCTCCACTGCCAAGTCTATTTTGGCTTTAAACTGAAAGAAAGGTAAAATTTCTTTTCAGATACCCTTTGTCAGGTATTTGACTTTATATTGCATTCAGTTATCACAGGGAAGGGAAATCATTACAGTCTAATCCTTCCCAGTACCAAACTAGGGAAGTTCCCTTGTTGTCTCTGACAGCAGCACTATTTCAAACAGACACTGTTCCACTTACAGATATCACACACAAGTGACACTTCCTCCTGCATAATTACCTGAGATGGTATGTGGTGGAACGTGTTCCTCAACTCAGGGCATTCCAGTTTTATTCCCTGTTTTCTATAACCTCTTTTCAAAAATCAGTTCACATGAACCATTGGGGTTTCTACTGTACAAAATAACCATTTTTCTAGTAGGAAGATACAGTCTTAACTAATGCTGTCAATGGAATAATTTGCAATTCCAAAGTTTAACCACTGAAAGTTCCCAAGCTCGTGGAGATCAGTTGGGTCACATTCAGCCTTCAGCACACAGAGCTGGGAATGAGCCAGCCCTCACTTTGACAAAATTACCCTAAACAGTGATAGCCCAGCTTATTCCATTCTAGAACAACTTACCCAGAGCTCAGAGTAATGATGAAACCTGTTCTTCCAGGAGGATGGCTCAGCACTTCCATGGCCTTTGTTTTCACCAGCAGGTGCTGCTTAAACTTCAAACTAGACATGGGGGAAGACACAGAGGTGTCACAGGAGGCTCCAGCAAAGATGGAATAGCAAACAGGGCCTTGGCTTTGCTTTGTCCCAGAGTCTGGCCCCTTTGCTGCACATCCAATCCATGGGAAGAGCATTTCCTGAGGAACACAGCTGGCTGGAGCAGCGGGCTCAGACAGGGCTCTCCTGGCTCTGGCTGTAGAATTTGGCCCTTCTCACATCAGGAGCAGAACTGGAGTTCAGCCAAGCTTTGTCCATGTCAAATCTCAGCAGCATTGAACATTCCATGACAAAGGCAACTCATCTCCAGGTGAAACATATTTTTCTATGTATTTTAGCTGAACATTATGGTTACTCACTAGAACAAAGTCCAGCGGCTGCAGTGCCACTAAGGATTGTCTTGTGTCTTATTTAATCAAGTGTTATTTTTACTGTTTTCTGTGTTTTTCTCCCCAGTAATGGAAATAACAGGGGGGCAAGGGTGAGATGATACCTAAATTATGAATACTACACAAGCAAGTGATCTCCAACTGTTCTACACAGCAAAAAGCAAAAAATAAAACAATTCTGTTTGCCCCCACTCTTGGGTTGCCCTTAAATAAATTGTATTCAAGTGAGCAAGTTCGTTGCCAAGGATTAAAAGTCACAGAATTTTAGAAGATTTTGACCAGAATTTATGTAATCTCTTTTTGTATGCTCTTGTGATACAGCACAGCTGAGCAGCCTCACTCCAGGTATGTTCTCAGTGGTCTCGTTGTCCACTTTTTATGAGATTGCATAAATTTCTTATGTGTTTTTCAATTTATTCAATACTTATGTATTTTTTTCAAGTGTTTATAAACAACAACTCAAAATTATTTTGTTCTTAAATAAAAAAAATTTACTCCCACAAATTGGAGACTTAAGAGGGAAAAAATCCAAAACCAAACCAGCCAAACTAATTCATTGGCTTAATTAACAACAACTAATTTTAACATCCAAATAACTTTAAAATTCACAAAACAAACCAATACCCAATAGTTCTTTTTTTAAACACTGATACAGATTGCCTGTAAACTCACATTTTCATTTTAATTTTGTTAAGCTACAGGAGTAACTGCATTACCAAGTTTATTTAATCCTGGTAAAAATAAAAAAGTTATCTGAGTTTTAAAACAAGATATTGATTTTCTGAAGGGATGGATACTTCTAGAAGAAAATTAAAAACATCAGGAAAAGGCTTGTTTGTAGAGCAGTTGTTCATAGACTCACAGTTTATGTCCTGCCAGTGATCCGACTGTGGTCATTGAATCGGCCAACCTTGTCAAGGGTTCCACATCCCCCTGAGAGTCCTACACATGAAAATTCCCTGAAAATGATTTTATTTGCTTGTCTCAATCCTATACTAACAGTGCCTATTACAGAGCAGTTTGAGGAAAGATTAATGACCTGGAAAGTCAATTTGGGGAAGTTTTTCCACCTCCAAGATAATGTTGAAAGAAATCTGCAAACAGTTGTAGAGGACTTCCATTAACCGAAGGTCACATCATTAGGAAAGTGAGAAGAGAAAAAGTTCAAATTAATACTCAAGTTCTAATGACAAGAATGAGATGTCTAAGCTGACTCAGGAGCAGATGTGCTCCCATATTTTTATCAAAAAACAGACAAATTATCTTAGAAGCCGCTTGTTCTCTGGCTTGTAAAAGATAGAAGAGAGGCAGGAAAGGAAGCAGCGGCAGGCAAGGGGAGATAAACAATCTTGTGCTTTCTAGAAAGAGAAAAGATCATCTCTGACTGCTATGGATGGAGGAGCAGCAGGAGCTCAGTGAGAGCAGGGAGGAGTGGGATGGACAGAGAAGGAACAGTGAAAGAAAGGAAGGTACCAAAGGTGCCCAACTCATTCTGAAGAGCAATGCTTGTAGCTGGGTGCCTTTACTGGTGATGGAAGTGTGAGGCAGCCAGGGAAAAAGGATGGCTAAATTTGTCTGTGTGAAGTTTAAACTGCCAGCAATGAATCCGAGAAAATCTCTAGAAATGTGGCTGTGGATGAAAGGATAAAAACAGTTCAGGAGCAGAGTAGATTGATTCCTTCCCTACATCACAGTGATATTTAGATGACATTTCAGGTATAACTGGTAGGGATGAAGCAAGTAGTAAATGCAAACTGTTACTTTCAAGCAAGTGTAATGCTAAAAAATAGAGGTTGTTGGAAATAGAGATAAGATTTAAAAATCAAGCTTCAGGCAGTCCCATATATGCTGACCCATTTGACAGTCAAAATGTGTCAAAACCTGTGAGCAGGTTTTCACTTGGTTTTTTTTTTTAAAGAAAGAATGAGAATGGTCTATGTTTCACAGAGGCTTTGGGAGCTTCAGGTGCAAGTGGGACAGAGAACTGGCCAGAAGACCTTGCAAGGAAGGCAGAGGAAGGAATTTATTTTCAAGTGGAAGTGAGGAGCACTTTTGTGCTCCAGCTTGTCCTGTTGGTTTCTGTGAGACACCATTGCAACTTGACATTTAAATATTCTGTAGAACCAAAGCAAATGAGCTGCTTGGAAAAACAGAGAGAAGCAAATGACAACTGAAACTACTCAGGAGTAAAAGGGAAGTGTGATTTAGGCAGAGCAAAACTGCAAATACTTTTAAATTGTAAATTATTTTTGCACTCAAAAGAGGAAAGAATGGTGATTTGGCAAGGTACCTTGCATTAGGAATAAACATACCTGAGTTTCTGAAGGATTTAATAATCTAACATGAAGCTCCCAGTAGCCCTGCAGGCAGAGGATGGGCCTGTTGGGTCATGGTTTCATACCATCAAAGAGAGAGATTTCATCTTTCAGATGTTGTTGTGCTCGCTTGGTAAGAATTCAGCTTATTAAAAGGTGTTAAATAAGATACAGGATAAAAATACTACAAGAGAAAAAAATAAAATATTTAAGTCTAAAAGGCAAAGTAAATATGGAAATAACATTTGGCAAACACATTCTGAGAACAAAACTCAGAGTTTATATGTTGGAATAGGTTGTGGGGTAGCTCTGGATGGGTGATGCAGCTTGGTGTGCCATGACCCTGGAATCAGCCAGGCAGGCAACACCCCGTACTGCACATGTGGAATGTGCAGCTTTTGGCATGGGAGCCCAAATATTAAAATTGGCCCATAAATCTGAGTACAGTTTTCAGGGTTTAAGAATCTTATTTTATCTGGATTAAAGTCCTCTTCCCCTCTGGCATTAGAAGGTGTTTATGACTGTAAAAACAAGAATTGAGAAGTATTGCACTGAAATATCTAAGGGCTTCTCCTGCCAAACTTACAAGGTTTACTTTGCAGTTTAAAATTAAAACAAACAAAAAATTAATCTGCCAGTATGGCCTTTGTGGACAAAGTGCAGGAAAAGAATGGACAAGTATAATTCATCACTCCAAATATTTTTTGGAATTCTAAAAATAATTTTCCTTTTCTGTGATGGGAAAAGATAAGGTGAATTTTTTCTTTTAAGTCCTAAGAAATTTTTGGAGTTTTTGAAAGTCATGCTCACATAATGTTACAAAAAGGATTAATAAAAACTGTGGCTCCTGTCTGTGATCAGTGACCACATCAGAGCCTGGATTAATGCAGCTCTTTGCCTTCTCTTATCTTCCAACAATTCCTCCTTCAAATATCCATAGGCAAAAATAGCTGCCACAATCTGGAAAGGTATAAAAAACACTTTCTAGGCAACAGCTTTGGAACTTCAGGCCATCATCAACCACTGTGCAGATTCTTTTGTTCAAATTCAGATCCTTATAGGCACTATTTAATAGGAGTTGCCAATTTCTCCTCTTCTTTTCCCTCTAGATTTATTTTTCTTGTCATTAAAACATGTTTTATTGTTTGTGCTCTCAAATTTTGTACATCTTGATTTCTGAGAGCACAAGGCTATGTTGTAACCTGAAAAGAGAACATTCCACAGGTTTGGGATCTGAAGAGGGGAGAGAAGCTGTGCAGTCAGTGAGCATTTATGGGATGGAGAGTAGAGGGTTTGGAGTATATGTCCCTGCCATGGACTTCACCATTTAAAGAGAGATTGAGGTTCAGGTTATACTCCTGAAAGGAACTCATCCACAGACTAAACCAGGTGCTCAGTGCCAGGTGTGCTCACCAAAATATAAAGGTGATATCATTGTATTTCTCAGGCACACACATTTGTAATAATTTCTGTATTATTCACATTGAGGTCTGTTCTTCCTTCTGTCTTTGCTTCCTCTCACCCCATTCCGAACTGGAGCCTGAACAAGCCAGTGGAGGCTCATCAGTAATAATGAGATTGAATAAGAAATGCTCTGTTTTACATTCTGCTACCACTGTGACCTCATTAAGGCCCTTTTGTTCTGGAACCTTGGTATCAGGACTTCCCTTCGGCCATGGAGCTGTCAAGTTCACTCACAGCTCACTTATAAGAAATGTAAATCAAAGCAAATAGTCAGCTCTGGCTAAATTCTGCCTTCAGAACATATATGAGCTGTGTTTTTATGGGAAACAAAACATGCAAAAGGCGAAGCTCACTCTGGTAAAGATCCAACCATTAAAATAATTTACTGGATATCTTTGATGTTCATTTTCTTCAGCTGTAAGCATTCAGTGATCCATCAACTGCAGATAAATGTTGTGCTGAAAGCTTTCTCTAAAATTATGAGAAGGAATAAAGGAATTAGAGCCATAAGACTTCCAGAGATGCCTGTGTTGACATCCCTGTTTCCAAGCCCTATTAAATGAAACAATGCATTTTTCTGAGGTTTTAAGGTTGCACATGCCCTAATTTACAATGGAATTACAGAGCAAATCCTATTTTGCTACCACTCCTACTATCAAAAATTTAAAATATTCACCTTACAAGATAATATACTTGTATACAATAAAATATTTCAACTGCTTTTAATTTAATCAACTGCTTTCTTGATTACTCAAGAAGCTATCCATGCCTTGAAATGTTTGTGTGAAGGGAACCTATCTTTCAGCTCAGAGATATCTGTTCAGCCTTCTGTTTTCCTGCAGCCCGGTGAATATTGCTTTTTTGGATTTTTCTGACACTTGTTTCAGGAAGAAACTGAAATGTTTGTCTTTCCTTGACGTACAAAGAAAGGAATTACACAGGGATATTTATTATTTTCCTGTGTGGAGCCTGCAGCCTCTTGGCCTTGTCACACACAGAACTAATACCTGCATTCCCTCTCAGCCAATCATTTTGGCTGACAATCCTTTGACTGAGATTTTATGCAGAAGAAATATTAAAAATTTGAGCGGGTTTGCAAAGGAGATGCAAACTGCTCCAAACCAAGGAGCTGTCCCTGCCTCCCCAGGGTTCACCTCTTGATCCAACAGGGAATGCTTCACATGAGCCCCTGTATTTTCTGAAATCACAGAGGATCCTGGTCCAGTCTAATCAGAGGTGACCTTCAGTATTCTGGCACATGGACCTAAAATGGATAAAGACCAGCTCTGCTGATTTAAACAAACCCTGCTCCTCATATTCAGAAACAAGTGCTGTTTGCACTTGCTGATCTGGGGCTTGATGGATACAAACTTATTCTGAAATGTGCTTGTTTTTGCTAAAGAGATTTTTTTAAATGATTGACAAAGCTACAAGTCACAGCGCTCTGCAGAGCCCAAATTCTATTCTATACCTTCAAGCTAATACAGTATTTTGACAAAACACAGTTGGTGTTCCAAATCTGTATTTGGAAGAAATGTGTTTGTGTAAAATCTAAACTCACATTAGAGCTGCAGAGTTTGAGTAAAAGGAAAAACTTAGGAGTAGCAATTCTACTGAATCTCTAGGTCTCAATATTAAGCCACTAAGATGGACTGGATGAAGGCACACAAATCATTGCTTTGTTGTTATTTACATTGTAGATACAAAAAATCTTTGCTAAGATTCAACTGGGTGCAAACCCCTTGGTTGCAGGAGGAGCACATTCCCAGTCTACATCCAGGCATTGGAATTATTTGCAGCTGAAGGTCAGACTCACCCCTTGTGCTCCTGTGGTACCTGCCAGGTACCTCCTCATCCTATCCCTCAGTGTGAACTATTCCAATCACTTATCAGAATACTGAAAACTTGGACCATGTCAAATTGGAAGGAAGGATTTGGAAGCATGAGAGCAGGGTAACAATTCCAGCACAACCCTCAGCTCACTTTGTGGTTTCAGGCAAGACTCCTGGCTGCCTGTCTGTGATACAGGTCAAATATTTTAGGTGCTACTCACAGATGTTACACAAAGGATTACATTATTACTGTAATAAGTTGCTCTAGAATACTATTTTTGAGGTAATTACACCATCTATGAGCCAAAATCCAATTTGTACCCTTAGAGCCGACTTGACCCTTTGGAGCCAACTGTCATAAATTTTCAGCCCGTGTCACAGTCCCAAGTTGCTTCTTGAGGTCAAATTTTTGATTCTTGAGGTCAAATTTTCCCATCACCAGTGCTGCCTGCTCACTGTGTGTGCTCTGGCTCCAGCCTGGGATTAACCAGCTATCTTTCCACCCAGGACAGTCTGGGAATCACCGCCCTCAGGCAAGAAGGGTACAATCCATGGGAGTTTCTGGCTTGTGAGCCCTCAGTGTTCCTTCAGGAGGTCCCACACTCAGTGGTGCCCCATTAAATCCACTTTTCATATATAATATGAGCTGTGTTGCTTTGACCTGAACACAAAATTTACATTGTAGCAGTTGGAAAATCCCTCCGGTCCATGTGCCCCTTATAATGGAATCTCCAGAAAATACAGACATATTCCACAGGCTGGAATGAGTGAGGTGATGTTCCACCTCACCTAAAGAGAACCCACTTTTAATGGAGCAACATTTTCACATTTAATTTAAACAAAGCAGCACAGCCCAGAAGTATGTCTGTGTATTATACCCAGTGCTTGGTGAGCTGCACTCCCTCTCTGGGAGCAGTAGGCAGGGAGCTGGGCAGTTCAGAAATAACTCCCAAACTCTGCTCTCTGGACTGCTCCTGTCTCTTGTAATTACTTCTACTTGGAGATGTCTGCCAAATTCTTCCCAGTGGACATATGGCCTCAGCAGGTAGGAACAGGCCGAAAGTGCTTTTCTTGCACTGACGTCAGTGGGGGAAGCGTGACTGAATGCAGCTCCCATGAAAATTAAATATTACCTGACTCCTGCCCTTTTATCGAGAGCAGCATGGCCTAGTTATTCCTACAGCTTCTTGAGAAATCTTCAGGCTTTTGCCTTCATATAGAAAGTGTCTTTACACTTAATTAGACGACAATGCCAGTCAGCTTCTGCTAATTATTTGTATTTTTGCTTAACGCTTATAAATCTACTTGTTCAGGTATTATTACAAGCTAATATTTGTCTTGTAACACACATTAGTCATTACAATTAGCAAGTAGAAATAGATTAGTCATGCGTAAACAATCTCATAAATGAAGTATTTATGCCCCCTTTGGGGATGGAAAGGAAGGTAATTTGAGCCTTTTATGATTATCAAGGGAAACCTGACTGCTATCTTCTATTCATACTGTTGTTTCAAGATTTCTTTTGGGGCAAACTCACTGGCTGGGGGCTTCCTTTAAAGTCCAGTAGCACCACAAGAAGTGTTATGGATTTAATGAAAACCATCAAGTGAAAACCATCAAGTGAAAACCATCCTAAACTGCTGGTCTGCATTGTTCAAACCCATCACTTTTTTCTTTCAAAAATCTGTTCAGTTAATTTTCAGCTTTTCCTGTGGCTGCAGGAAAGCTTCCTTTCCCATCTCTGAATTTAGATGTTTTGTGCAGCGAACAAGAACATTTATCCTCAGATTTAGGGCTTCCGTCACCTCTCTCTGAGAAAGACAGACTGGAGGTTACAAAACTGTCACCCTAATCTGTGTGAGTGTTACCTGTGGCATGGAGAGCTCCCTGCTCAAAGCCAATCCAAGCCATTATCGTGAACTTCAAGAGGTATCTTCTAAGATAGAGGTTATGTAATGAGTTGATCAAAAATGTGTTACCAAGTTTGCTTTGAGCAATTGTAAAAGGAAAGAGTCTGCAGAATTCCATACTTTTTATTCCATTTCCCAGTGGCTTTTCTGTGTCTCCTTTACATAAAATTTCATCCTATTTCTTTCCAGTTTGGTGAGCCACTCATAGACACTCTTTGTGTGTGTATATAAAATCTCCTAAAATGTCACTTTTAAAATAATTGGCCTAAGCCAATCCATAATGCCATTTTAAAATGAAAATTCCAAGTCATTTCATCTAAGTTAATTTAACAGCTGTGGATTTTTCCCACTGGTTCCCTTGCACTGTCCACAGGTGAGGGCACTGTCCCTGATTGTAACAAAACATCCTATTCCCATTCAGGCCTTTGTTTTTCCCTTTGCTCTCTTTAATTTCATCTAATATTTCAATGCAAAATCAAGCAGCTCACAGCTCTTCCTCAAGGAAACATTTTTCTCCAACTAAAGAAGTTGTCAAGCTTCCCGAAGGAAGGTGGGAAGAGGGGAATATTTGTTGCTATGTTTAGCACAATTACAGAAATAGGTCACATACTGTTTCTGAAGGAAATGGATCACCAGCATAGAGGCCCCCACAACTCATCCTGGTCTCCCTCCCTCCACCCCCGTACACAGTGCTTGAAGCATTCCAACCTCCTTGCCAAATTCCCTCACAAATACTTTAATTCTTTACGTGCATGTCTCATTCCATCTGTTCCACATGCTCTTTATGCCATTTACATTCACTGGCAGGGGCTGTGAGATGACACCACACAGTGTAAATTTGCCGGGGTTTGAAGCAGTTTTGGGATCGCACGAGGGAAAAGCAGAGCAGCTCCAGGTCTGGGGTTTGCTCCTGAGCCCAGGGCTCATCCAGCTCAGGGTAGAGTTGTGGGAGTGTCACCAGCAGGTTCTCACTGCAGTGTCTCCAGGATCAAGAGGAAAAAACCACTCTCCTGCAGAGGATTTCTGATGGGACTGCAGGTGCAGGAGACTTTGTGCCCAAATAAACAACAACGACAAGGCAAGTGTGATGTAAAGGAGGAATAAAGGAATGCAGCACTCTATGGGGACTGTGGAATCACAAATGCTCTCCATGTGCTTCTCCACCACAGGAACAAACCACAGCCTGGGAGCCTTCAGGCTCTGCCTTTGGGAAGTATCCACTGGCTTTGGGGTTTGGCAGTGTGGTCACCCAAGCTCAGAGTCAGCTGTAAAGTCTGGAATGCACAGAGAGGCCATTGCAAATGTCTGTGGGACACAGATTTAAGGGTATTTTCCAGGATAAGAACAGGGAAAACCCCCAGCTCTTCAGGTTTCACTACAGGGACATCCACACCACAAACCCACAGATCAGCTGTGCGTGCTTGGCCACAGGCCTTCAACTCCTTGAACCAATTATATGACAGCCTCAAGCCCCAAAATTTCAATTATGCCATGACTGCTAAACACCAAACTCAGTCACCAAGCCTTTTCTTTCACCTGCATAAGAGAACCTCAGATGAAAGAAACATGCACTTAAGTGACACATAGGAGTCCAACAGAGATTCCAGGAAAAAAACACCAAAACTGTGAGGTGTGGGCACAGCCTGCCTTTGGGAAGGCACCTGCAGCAGGTGGACCCCCAGCGTACCCAGTACAAGGAGTTTGGTGTCCTGGCAGTGACAGCACAGCTGGAGTGCTGGAATGTGTTACAAGTATCCATTTCTCAGACCATTATGCAATACAACTACTTTACTGCTTTATTAAGAGGTTGTGAAAGTACATGCTAGATTTCATCAGAGGTCAGTCAACAGTTCTAACCTTCCCTTTTCCCAAAGTGAGACAGCTCAGCTTGCTTACCTGGCAAAACAGATTTCTCAATCTTTACCTCTCCATTTTTCCACATTCCTTTCCTCATCTTAATTTTCCTGCTTAGCTTGTGTGCTCTACCCCATACCCTGTTATCTTCTACCCCATCTCTCTCTTTGCTCCCTGCCTTTTATTGCTACACTGTCTTTAATGTTTGCCTGCTCCTTTTTTCTGCCAAGCTCCAGTTTTCAACCGCTGTGAAAACGTTTGATTCACACAGTTCATTGCTTCTTCTTCAAAGGAATCATCCTCCAAAATAACCTGCATGTGCTGGAGTAAAGGCAGGGAAGGAAAGCCTGGCGTTCCCTGCTGACTCTCAGTTTGGAGCCTTGTAGGCAACTGCCCAGCAAATGAGGAAAATAAGGAAAATAACAGCCACTGTCCTGGACGGGAAGGGAATTGAGTCTTTGCAGCACAGCATCAGATTTTTGATCCAGAATTTTCTCAGGCAAAGGAAAAAAAAAAAAACAACTAGATTCTCCATTGTGCAAACTCTCTGTCCTTTACACATGTCCCAAATTAACCTGGAATAATACATCTTGGATTCTTGATCAGTTCATACCTGCCTGATAAATTGTAGCAAAGGGTCAAGAGTTTGAGGTGATGGCATGAACCTGATGGTTGGTTATGTCTGAGGCTGAGAGCTCCCAGAGATGTTAATCTGTCTGGGAAAGAGCTGAGGGAGAGCTTGCAGTGGTGTCAGGCTTATGCATCACTCTGCCCAAGGGAAGGCATGGCTCTCTCAGGATTTCCTTGGCACACATGTTCATGGGGAAAGTTTGGTTCCCCAGCAGATGGACACAGAGACAAAATGTCAGTGGAAACCCTGAAGCAAGGGGGGGTGCTTGGAGTGTCTTCCTCCAGCAAGGTTTAAACCTTGTGGTCTTCAGGTACAAAGTGCTGACCTCTGTGGCCACCTCTGCTCACATCCCACAGAACTGGATCTCCATCCAAGATCATTCCCCTCGAGTTTAGGTACCTGAGTTGATCCTTTTGGAAAACATGCTCTGCAGACACTGGGGTAATGTCCCCTGTCACTGCAGTAGCAGGGAAACGGGAGACATCTCCCTAAGGAGGGTCAAGCCCACATCTTCCATGGAAATGACCTCAGTACTAAATTATAGGGTGTTTGTTCCAGGTGGAGCATTCCCCACCCTTGCTTTGATGATAGCCTAGTGTGCAGCACTGTGAGAGATACATTGGGCAGAAGAGAAGAATTATTAAAGCCTAATGAGTAAAGCACAGACTTATTTTGCCTTCTTTTTTCACTGACTGTTTTACCTAATGACAGGTAAGACCTTGTGCAAACACATCTCTTCAAACCACAGAACCACTGGAACCATGGGGAATAGGCTCATCCCATGAATTCCACTCACCAGCAAGGGTATTTTCCTTCTAAGGTTGTTAATGCACCTTTTAGATTTTTCCTCTATTTTGAGGTGTCTATTGTCTTTTCTAATTACTGCATTATCTTTACCTTTGGACATTTCATCCTTAGCATGTGCTGCTTGCAGAATTGTGGGGAGAAAGAAATCCCATTGTTAGCTCATCTAGTGTCCTGTTGGGGGGAAGAAACAGGAGAGTGGGATTCAATAAATGTTCAGTGGAACCATCTAGGTAAGTTTTTCCCAGTGGCTCCATTTCATCAAATTTAAGGGATTCTACAAGTGATTTCCCTATTTTACCTTTTGTCTTCTTTGCAGACACATTTGAAATTTTCACTTCTTCTCATTATAAAGTATCACAGAACCATGTGTTATATGCAGTATATATAATTTATCGTTTCTTATACTATTTTTGTGACCTTATAGTTGGCAGCCAGCACCACTTGAGAATGACAACTATGAGAAATATTTCCTATTCTTCACCTGGGTTGCCAAGTACAAAACCAGAAATATAGGTGAAAAAGTTCCTAATACAAATATGTCCATAAAATCATCCGTGTCCTTAGCAAAATAATTCTCATTAAGAAATAATTATGGAATAAAATCACCACCCAAATAATTTACAAGTGAAATATCAGGAACAAGGACACTGGGAACAGCAAGGCCACTTATTGTTTAGGGTAGAATTCTGTGTCTCCTGTGGTTTAGGTACAAAAAATCTTCTGAGTGGAGGGGGGAAACTGTTCAAGTGCAGAATAAGTAGAGGAGAAACAAGAGTAGCCAGTTAAGGCATGAAGAGAAGCTCCAGCCTTTGGAAAACACAGTGTGTATTCACACCAAGCAGCAGGCACAGAGTGAATTGAATAAAATAGTTCTGAGTAGTAATCCCAGTGGGACTTGGGCCAAAGGGTGAAAGGAAGGGAACACATTGGAGTTGTGATTCAAGATGTCCTGGAATCCTTCCTGACCCGCTGGGTCGGAATTTCTGACTCGACACCCTGCCTTTACTCAGAATAGGAAACTGGATCCTAACTGCAGGTTTCTTTTTATAGAGCAAACTTTATTGCCAACTTCCTTTGGAGCACAAGTTTATCCCTCCTGGTCTTTAGGCACTACACCACTCACAAGACACAAGTGCAAGAGAACGTGAGCTCTGTTCCCCAACATGACCCAGCCATTCTCCAGAAGGCAAACAAGAGGCCCAGAGCTTGTCTTTATTCCCTGTGTAGGGAACACAGAATGCACTGAAGGGTTTAAAACCAGCTGGCTCATCTTCAGCCTCCTCCTTCTCCCCCTCTAAACTTGGCCAACATGAAAGGACAGCAACGTGGGCCAAGAAATGCTTGCCAGGATTAGAGGCTAAATTGGAGATTTCTTGTGTAATGCAGTAACGGGCAGGGGATGGGAAATCATGCTCTGGGAGAGACCTTGATCACCAGGATTTTCACTGAATTTCTCCCACAGGACAGAGTCTGTCCTGGAGGATCAGACAAGACCTCTCTGAGTTGGTTTGGGACACTGCAGTTGAAAAGTTTGCATACCACAGTCTGGGGTGTGTTCTAGTTCTGGTGTTGATTACAACTTAGAAAGGGAAAGCTTTTAAATAATTGTGGTCTCTTTTGTATTATTTTACAATTGAAAAGGAGAATTTTATCCCTTCATTTCCACTGAATGGCAAAGATCAATACTGCATTTAAAATATATGAATCATGTAAGCAAGGCAAAACCTCTCAGAATATTTTTTGATGTTGAGACAGCACCTCCTCCTCTAAAATTACCCATGTACTTAAATCAATATTGATCATTTATTCCTATTGTATCTCACTTGAAATTTTTGGAGTTAATTAATCCCAGAACACATGATATTAATTAATCTTGCAATTTCCTTCTTATTGAGGCAACTCCTCAAGTCTGTGACAGAGGCAGACTTAGCAGGCAGGTTCTAGCTCTTGGCACCCAGTTTGGGTTTGAATGAAATGCAGGTATTAAGTGTCTTGCCCAAGGTTATGAAAAAAATTATAGAGGAGCAACCTAACATAGAAACCACAGAACCAAGTGAGGCACTTAAACAGAAAGGCCTCTTGTCTCATCCAAGAAATTTAAAAATAACATCTCTATAAAGAACAAAATTCCAGACAAAGGTGTATGTGATACCACATTTAACATTTGCTGTCCTATAAAGGAAATTCATTTTAAGAAGTCAGACATTTTAAGTAGTAAGCCAGTAATAAGATGCAAAGAAAGTCTTCCTATTTTCCCCACATAACCCAAACTCTCTGGATTTATGTTATAATATGTTTTCCAGAGGTAAGATCTTGGTTTTGAAAAACTGGAAGGAACTCCACCAGAACCATTTCAGCACCAGTTCTCTCCATGGTTTTAGCCCCTTCTGTTCACAGCACAGGACGAGTTTGAATGTCAGGGATCTGTTTCATGAGCTCCCCTGGAACCCCTGGAATGACTTCAGTCCTTGCACCAGGAGGAATAACATTTCAAAACTACTAAAATAACAGCTTCTAAAACAACTAATGTGTCCAGGCCCTACTCATTTTTAGTAGGATGGCTCTGATCTCATTTTAACAAAAACTATTTTTCAAAATTTCCCGCTTCAATTATTTGCCAAATCTGGCACAGAAACCTTGTCTAGGTGACTTCCTTTTCCCTCTTTTCCACAAATACAATGATTTTGGGAGAAGAAGGAAATTGATTTCAACATGGCTAAAAAAATATTTCTGCTGGAAATTTCTACCAAAATAAATTTTCACTAGTGTCTCTAATTTTTTGGTTTTTCACAGTTTCCCAGACATAGATGTTCATATACAAATTTATTTGTATGACTTTATAGCCAAAAAAACAACTGAAAAATTCAAACTGCATCTAGGTGAGATTTGGGGAGTTATTTCAATTAATATTCACTGTTGCTATTTCATTAGATTTATTCATTCTAATTAGCAGAGTTTTAAAGAGAAAATCCTGCTTTCATTGCCTCAAGGCACACAGAGCCAGCAAGTGGGGCTGGCTTTAACACATTCTCCCTCCACAGGGGAAGGGACCTTCCCCAGTACAAATACCAAAAGGATTCAGATCCACTTCATCCCAAGGGGTGCTCCCTGTAGGACTTTTCCATGTTATCTCAGGCATGTGACAGATGGGATGTGTTGGGGGGACAGTGGTAAGATGGAAGAAATGGAAGGACAAAGAATTTAAGGGCAACACTGTGGGGAAATTAATTCTTCCTGCACACAACACAGACTGCCAGGATTTAGGTTTGATGGCAAATTTTTACTTGTAGGTTTGCAGAGCTGTCACCTCGATTCAGGAAGGGAAACCACTCACAGACTTGTGCAAAGCCTTGCCAAAATCCCAGCTTCTCCACCAGATTCTGCTCAGTTATTCCAAGGAAATCTGATTGCAGAAGAACCAGCTTAAAATGGCTCCTCCCAGCATGAATTCAGTGCATGTCCTGATTTGGTTCTGGACATGGGAGGTACATCAGGGGAATATTCTCCCCTGTGACCCATTCCATGGAGCTCCCATGGAGGTCAGGGAAGTTTTCTGCATGAGTTGAATGCAGGAAGGCGCTGGGAATCTGCTCTGCGGTGACAGCATCTGCATTGCAGATTGGAGAGGGGAATTTTGCCCTAAGTGCCAAATCTCATCCTTTAGAGCAAAACTATTTTTGTTTTATACAAGTGCAGAAAATTATCATCTGGGTAATACAGAACTGAAGAGTTTAGAAGTGAAAAAACCAAGTAACTGCCCTGCCATTTTGCTAAGTAATTAAAAAATACTTTTTTCTAAGTTATTTTTAAAAAAATATTTTTGTTCCCACACATTTCTAAGACTAGCAGTGGTGACACAGGGCATATATATTTATTCTGTTGCTAATTTTCAAAACTACTTGGGAAGCTTGACCTTATGTGTAGAGATACCTCTTCACTACTGATATGGTTAAAAGCCAGCACCATTCAGGAGTAAACTGTAATCAACAAACTTAGAAGAGATTTTAATCTGATAGGAACAGTATGCAGTCGTATCAGTACAATATTTCCTGTCAGTTTAGAACAAGAAGAGAATGCAGCATAAAATTTAAATGCTGAAATTACAGCAAGAATTGTTTGGGTACACACATTTTTCCATCACTCAAATTTTGGGGTAAATTTCAGAATTAACACATTTGGTCAAGACTAGCATAAGGACCATGGGACATTCCATTCCACCTTTACAGCAACAGCCAGTGTTTGAGAAATAAAACCCTTCCTTTTTCTTTTTTCCTATTCCAGACAGTGCTTTGTCCTCCTCTCCCCCAGCACCCCCTTAATGATAAACCCAACATGTAATTTTCTGCCATTTCAAAGCCCAGTTTAAGTATAGGTTTAACAAACACTGTCAAGGAGTAGGTACATTTACTGATACACCTGATGATCTGAAAAATAGCTACTTCTGCTTCCCCAGTAAGTGTGGTGAAAGCTTTGTGTTGTGTTTCAGCTGGAAATTCATTTCTTCAGTACAAATGTGTTTTGTAGCAATGGCTTGGAGTGAGGAGTGTGGTGGTGGAGCAGTAAGAGGGGCAGCTTTGGTGGTGTCGATGACTAAAAATACAAAAAGAATTTGCTTTGGCATACAAACTGCCTTTGAAAATTGAGTACAGTGAGTCCATGCAAGAGGCTTCAGCCTCAAGTGCACTGTCAAACAATCTGTGGGGAGAGTGGCAAAGGACAGCCTGGACAACACTTGTAGCAGTCCTGCTCCTCCTTTTCCATTGGTTTGAAGATGGTGATTCCTTTAACCTGCACCAGTGATAAATTATATTGTTCATATATTTTTAAAATCCTGTGTGCGAGCAGCCAGCTCTGACCTGCTCCCCCCTGCCTGACCTCAAGAAATCTCAACAGATTTTTATGTGGGCACTTGAGTCTGTGAATTGCAACCTATCCTGGCATCCACTGAGCAAACCAGTGTACCCAGCAAAGAGGTGAACAAGATAATTCTGCTCCATATCAGTGTTCAAAGATGCTGGGTTTCACCACTGGGTTTTACTTTCTCTGTTGGTATATATGTCAGCCCTTTAGGCTGACACTCCTCCCAACAACCCCTGTATTAATCCAGACTTTCCGTGGCTTGGACGAAGTAGATAATGACTTAATCTGAGATTTGATGTAACAGCAAGTAAAATTTAGTCCTGACACCAAAAGCATTTGAGGGAAGGGACAGTCTTAATTGCCTGTACACAATACATCAGTCCCCCTGAAAAAAGGCTTTTACACTGTTTTCAGTGTCCAATTTCACAAGATGGCATTCTGTGATGTGTTCTGTATGAGGTGGCTCTTCCTCATCTCTGTTATACAGACCCTGAACTGTCAATTAATGAGCAAAGAAGTAAAATCCACCTATCCACTAGGCACTGCCTGCACTTTCCTATCAGAGAAACAATTACCTCACTCTGCCTCAGAAAATGAAAACAGGGGAAGAAGGAACTCTTCCTGACATACTTGTTTTGAACACGGTGTGCATTTCTCCCGTCCTGTATCAATACAGTTAGATCATGTTCTGTTTTCATCAGGTTACAGAACATTTCACTCTGTCAGCATGAGATAATTTGCAAGCGAGGTGATAGATCTCCCTTGCTGAAATAAAGGATCTTGTCATGCTACTTAACAAAGCTCTGATTCTAATCACGTCTATCGCTATTTGGTTCTGAAATTTGCTGGAGTATTTACATTAAGTAAAACAAAGTGATCTGCACAGACAATCTGAAAGGGAAAAAGAGGCTTTCAAGATTAAAAAAATGAGCTACAGACAAACCCTTCAGAAGAGAACCCGGTAGGACTTTGAAAGTTGCCATTTAAACTCTTGTAGTAATGTCTCTTTCTAAGATTTAGCGAGGAAAAAAGGGTTTTGAAAGAGACAAATCAAAATTTAATTATGCTAAAATGACTTAAGAAATACTACACACTTCTCCTTTCATTTGGTCCAGGAATGATGGATGTCTTGCAAGAGCAGTGAGTCATGAGGCAGGCGATGAATAAGATGTGGGAAACTCTTCCTTCAGTTAATACTGATTAGTTCTGAATGGGCTCACTCTATGCCTTTCTTACATGCAAATATTCATATTTCAGAGCCAAGAGAATTTTGGGTGTGCAAGCTGGGAATTATGCACATGACCAAATTTGCAGTTGATGTCTCTAATTGATACCTGGATTTTGTAAGAAAATCCATTTGTGGATGAGAATGACCAAACTATTCTCAAGTCACCTGTATTCATCCCTGTGAATTAATTTATAAGCAGCCTTTGGAATGTTACAATAACAGCTTTTCTGTGTAATAGTCCTTAAATTCTTTACAAGCACCAATTTTGGTGTGGAGAGTGTTGCCCTCATTTCACATGCACGCAAATGGAAGAGCAAAGCCAGGCTAGGACTCTGCATCAGTGACAAAACCTGGACTAACTCATTATCCTCAGCTCAGCAAAGAGAAAATGAAGACAGATGTAAATCCCAAGTGCCATGGATAAAATGGATGAAATATTATTATTTGCTGTTTCTCACATTACAATGATTAAGGAGCCATGGTGAAGAAATCTGCTAAATCCGTTTTAAACCAGACAAAAGATGGGCTTTTCTTCATAATTGAAACTGTGGGATTCACTGATGCAGGATGTTGTGGAGGCACTAGGATCTGAAAGGACTTAAGCTATTTCATGGAGGAGTGATCCACTGACAGTTATTAAACATGATGGTTTATGTGCATCCCTCCTGTAGGGACACACATAAACCACCACCTGTCAGGAGCCAGGAGGATTCAGCAGTAGGATCTTATGCTGTGCAGAGCCCTCCCACAGCTTGAGTTTTCCCAGTTACTGGGTTTATGTCATTTGTGTGCCATAGACACCGGGGTCAGAGGGGAGTCCTGGTGTTCTCAGGGAGTTTTTTTCAAAGAGTTTCTGCTTTGAAAGGAGTAGAGAAGACATGGAGCTCTTGGAGTGAATCCAGATGGAGCATCTCTCCTACAAGGAAAGGCTGAGACGATTGGAATTCTTCAGCCTGGGAAAGAGAAGCTTTGGGGTGACCTGATTATGGCCTTTTAGTGCCTGAAGGGATCAAGAAGAAACATGGAGACCATTTACAAGGGCTTGGAAAGGCAGGATACAGGGAATGGCTTCCCGCTGCCAGTGGGCAGGGAAGAAACCCTTCTCTGTGAGGGTGGTGAGGTCCTGGCACAGGGTGCCCAGGGAAGCTGTGGCTGCCCCTTTCCTGTAAGTGTGCAAGGTCAGATTGGACAGGGCTTGGAGCAACCTGGGATAGCAGAAGGTGTCCCTGCCCATGGCAGGGGTTTGGAAATAAATGATCTTTAAAGGTCCTTCCAACCCAACCATTCCGTTATTCTGATTATATAACCAAGGATACAAATGCCTGTATCAAACCATCAGAAAAACATCTGGATTTTAATCAAGTCCACAGGATGGATTTGGATTCTATGCCCTTGTCCTGGGGACAAGGGCAGCCAAAATATCATAGGAATATCCCACTTGAAATTTGAAGACAATTTAACCAGTAAGTAAAAGAAAAAGAGTTAAAAACATTTACACCCACAGCTTCTAACCCCAAGTTCATCTTAAACTTGACCTTCATCCAATTTTCTCCTTTTCTCCCTCATCCTGTGTATAAATTCTTTAACTGGGAATGAGCAAACCATCACAGAGCTGTCCAGAAACCTGGATGTATTTCCAGTATGTAGGACTTGCACATCTGAATATAGAGACCTTACAAGTTTTTTCTGCCCACTCTGCTCCAGAGAACTTCAGAGAGGAAGGAAGACACCAAGTTCCTGGGAAGAAATGGTTCTGTAGATTTTGCATTTTTTATCGAGCCCAGCTGATGGCTACATCCCACTTAGGAGAAATCATCCTCCCACAGCCCCTCAGAGAGAGCACCTCATGTCCAGCACTCAGGCAGAAGAAACTCTCTGCATTCCCCAGCTCCCTCTGAACTTTCGACCTCATCGTATACTGGAACCAGCAGGATTATTTTCACGACCTACTTTCCAATATTTTCCTGCTGCAGAGTGACATGGCCCAAGTGCTACTCGATGCTGGGGTTTTAACTGGCAGGGGCTGCTCAAGTGCCACTGACCAGGCTCCCCAGGGAATGGGCATGGCCCCAAGGCTGCCAGAGCTCTGGGAGCATTTGGACAATGCTCTCAGGCACAGGATGGGACTGTTGAGGTGTCTGTGCAGGGCCGGGGGTTGGACTCAATGATCCTTTGGATCCCTTCAAGCTCAGCATATTATGTGGTTCTTTTAAATCTTAACCTGTATGGCATGGCACAGTGCTTGTGGACCCTGTACAGATGCACAACTATTATTTCCTACAAAAGAGCCATTAAAAAGCATGTTCTCTGCTGCTGGAAGGTCCCAAGACATTGCAGCAAACAGATTCTGCGTAGTCCTCTGTTCCTCAGTCTCATCAACTCTGAAGTCAGAAAAGCAAGAAAAAAGCCAGACAGAATTTTCCTCATGGCTTTATTAATTAAGCAGCTGCTCCTGTGGGATTAGCATGTGCACGTCCTCCTCCAGAGGCAAATGTGTGCTCTGCCCTTGAAGAACTGCAAGGTATTGGCTGTACCACATGCAGCTGCCAGAAGAATGGCTATGGTAAAGTGTCTTCTGTCCTACCTCTGGTTCAGGGATGAACTCTGATCCTTCCCATCGTCTATGGATACACTTTTGCAAGGTAGGCTATCCTCAAATCGCCCTGGGCTCTAATGTTCATTGTTCCAGACACCCCAAACCCAAATGGATCAGGTGTGTTGGCCCCTTGGAAGGCTGAATTTCCCAGGAAGATACATTATAGGAAAGGTGGGAGTTTCACCCTTCTGCAGTGCTTTAATTCTGCCAGCCTCACTCTTGAATCCATTTCACACACCAAGCTGTAGGTAATAGATTGTATCAAAATTCCCAGAGAGAGATTAGAGAAGCCTCTTGTGATTCAGACAAGGACTAGAGAGGCCTCACAGCAGATCCCTTTGCCACACACAGTGCAGGCAGAGAACAGAGGACCTGTGCTCCTGTACAAGTTTGTGCTCCAGCCAAGAGCATTCCTGCTGAAATGGTGAATTAACAGTGGTGGGATGGAAAGATCAGCCACACACTGCTTTATCTGAGGGCTGGCTTTGGTTACCTTATGCAGTGAGTGGATTCTCCTGGTCCCAGCCATGTCTTTATTGGACATTTTAATAGGTCTGTAAGTCAGGCAGGAGCTGGCCCAGCATTGCTGTTTGACTGACACATTTGAACTGACTTTTCTTCTATTTTAAGTTCATTTTTGAGATCAGAATAGCTGAGTTTTTCCTTGTAATTGTCAGTACAGCTTTAATTACTGTCTGAACAGCTCTCAGCAGCTTCTCTACACTACTGCTACTTGACAGGACTGTAAAAGCAAAGATATACCCAAGAGCAGGAGGTCCCTGCCTTTGTGCCCATTGGCCTCAACATTTAACAAGAGGGAAAAGAGGAACAAATCCCAACCACCCAGCCAGGCTGGAGCCTTCCCTGGGCTTCAGTCACAGTTTCCCATCTTGTTTCATGTGATGCCTCTTTGTTCCCCAGACATTGCTCCAGTCTCTAATATTACACAGTCCCTGTATTTCCTGATGGAGTCCTGAGTCCTTCTGCAGTCCCCTGATCCCAGCCTGAACACAGCCACTGTCCTTTAGCCCATGCTCTTCCCCTGTGCTTTCTTTTGCCACAGTTCAAACAGGAAACACCACTGACATTCAGTCCCTGCAATTCCCATCCCTCCACTGTCACCACTGCTCTCCATCTCTCTGTCCTCTCAGCACCAAAAAGTCTACACTGCTCTTCATGTGAGAAAGAAGTCATCCTAGCATCAGTAAAAATGGCAAATGTCATGTAGGGATGCCCCCCAAAATAATCAGATGTACATTTTTAAAAAGATTATTGAAATACTTGGTTTGTCCACAGGCAGTAACTTTTCCTGTTCCTTTGTGGTTTATGTTGAATAAATACTCAAGGAACTCAGAGTTATGTAAACCTAAAGGAATAATCTACACAACTTTTTTCAAGAGAAGCCAAAAAGCAAGGACAAGCCATATGAGAAATTTCTGCATAAGGCAAACATCTTGAGGTTATAATAAAACCAAGAATTGCTACCAAGTGAAATTAATCCCCAAATTTACAGAAGGTACAACACAACCCCAACACTCCTACTCCAAAGAACAGGTAGGGAAGTTGTCAGGATGAGAATTGTTACGCTTGGAAAACACCTCCAAGGGCATCACATCCAACCTTTGACCCCCATGCTCACTAAAACACATCATGAAGAGCCCACAAGTCTCCACTTACTTTTTTGATACTTTCCAGGGATGCTGACTCCACCCCTGCCCTGTAGAGTCTGTTCCAATGTTTAACCACTCTTCCAGTGAAGTTCTCCCGATATCCAGATTGAACAACCTCTGGTGCAACTTGAGACCATTTCCCAATGATGGGGATTTGAGGGTGGCTGTGTCCTGAAGAAACATTTCCCAGGCTTTGTCTGAACCAGAGAATGAAATTGTTGGAATAACTCTGAAGCTTAATTCAAATGGTTTACATTCAAAGACTTGTGTGTTTGCAGAGGCTAAAGCACTTCCAAGCCTGGCTCATCTCCACAGTCAGGCCTTTTTGGAGCGAGTTTGGAGCCTTCTGTGCATCCCTGATTGACCCCCTGGCCAAGGCTGAGGAAGAGCCCCCCTTGGAAAACAGGGGAATCCAGGGGGGAACAGGTGAGCTGTTTCAGCTACTTCACATCCCCACAAATAGAGCAGGAAAAAACAACAGCCAGAAAGTGAAACTATTCTGAAAAATCTGAGGCAATACTGTAAACAGTTCAGAGCACTTCTCTAGAGCACAAGGAAACTCGGTAGCAGGATCTGTTTGTTCTTCCCTGGTAAATTTCTCTCCTGTGGAAATCCATAACAAACACTGTTTAAAGAGTTATAGCCCTGAGTAATCTCGATGGCACCCAGCCAGTATCACTGATTCTGTAGGAGGCCTCGTTGGAGACATATTTGGAGCTAGTCTTGACTGACACTTATCCTTCTCTCTCCTGCTATAAAAAGAGTGCATTTGCTGTGTTGTTTCTAAATGAACTATTCTTGTTCATGCTATGGAGGAAAACCCAACGTACACATCATTAACGAGCCACTGAAAATAAGACAGCAGGACTGGAGTATCTACATTTCAAGTTTTTCATAACCCAAAGGGAAACACTAAAGTGGTTG
Organism: Agelaius phoeniceus; assembly: GCF_051311805.1. Classification (NCBI taxonomy): domain Eukaryota; kingdom Metazoa; phylum Chordata; class Aves; order Passeriformes; family Icteridae; genus Agelaius; species Agelaius phoeniceus. The sequence goes on along the minus strand of NC_135282.1, from coordinate 8,857,421 downwards.
GTTTATTGACATGTAGAAAACACCAGAATTCATCACCAACTTTTGACTTGTGTTGTTCTTTACAAAATAGATGAGAAAAAAGAATTCTTTCACGTTTTCTAGAGGCAGAGCACAGACTGAGCAGAGACCCCAAAATACAGGAAAAGCTGCCTTGGCAGGGTGAAGTGTCTGAGGGAGAGCTGTGCCTCAGGATTAGCCAGTGAATTACCCTTCTTCAAATTCTTACCTCTCTAACCCTGCTTTTCCAAACCTTCCATCACCAAATGTCCACACAAAGTGTCTCCCTTGTTTGTGAAGCAGAAAAATTAAAACTTTCTTGTAGTATCAGGTTTGTGATTCTTTTTGTACTCCGTAACAGGAGCATTTTCAGCACCCAGAAACCAGAAAATCTGTCATGAATTAAATGTGTTTGGAAGACTTAAATGATTTTAAAACACTCACTCCCTATAAAAGTATTGTAGTAGTACAATTTTATGGTATATACAATTAACTCACATTGTAAGTTCCTTGAATGTTTTAATAAACATGTCATTTTGCTGGGCTTTCTCCTTCTCCTCCAGCTCTAAAGTAGCCATTCCTGCACAAAGGGATATGAAATGTTCAGAGTCTGGGGTTGCAGGTACATCAGAGAACACTATGGGAGTCACAGTGCAGAGAAATTGCTGTTTTGTTCAGAGATCTGTCATAGCTCCAAACCCAATGCTCAGAGGAAGAACTGCCAAGCAGAAGTTGGTAGAGGAGAAGGGTGAGTAGGAGCTCTGAGCTGGAGTAGAAATCCCGGAGTGACATAACCAAGGATGTCAGTCCTTACACTTTCAGTAAAACAGGCACAAAATTTGTCCTCTTGAAACTCACTTTGTATTGCTGGGCTGTAAATAAATTCTTTTTCCCACAACATGATTTTGCTTACTGAATGTGAAGGGACAGGGGATTCCCTCTGCTCCCCACTACACTGGGACTTTCTGAGCATCACCTCTACTGGTGCTGGAGAACTCAAGAGCAGGAGACCCAAAAGAAGGATGTCAGGGGATAGAGAGCTATGTGCATCCCTCTTGGAGGAGCACTCACTGATAAACCAACAGTCTCAAGGGAATTTGCTTTTCCATCTATGTTGCTACTTTTAGGCCTGAAAATCATAACTTTATAAGACTGGCCTGCAAAGACTGAGAGATTTAGGAACACCTGCATCAAATTCTTACTCAGAATTCAAACAACAGAAGAAAAGTAATAAAACCCCTAAACAAACATGGTTTTAGTCCACCTTCTTCCATTCCACTGGGAATAGGAAATCCATTCCCAAGTTTCCCTCTCTAAGCTGCTGATGCCGGGTTTTTCTCCTCTTACTTGATTCTACTGGCATTTCCATCATTCAAGAGCAGTTAATTTATGGCCCTTGAGTTTCCTTTCTTTCAGAGCCAATAATTTCAGCAGGGAAGGTTCAGCACCAGGTACTGCTGCCATCACTGCCATTGGTCTATGCTGACCTTTGGCAAGTTATTTAACCTCCTGTTGTCTCCATTTGCCAGCCTGATGAATGGTGATGAAAACCACCTCACAATAATGTACCTTTTAAAAAAAGTCATTAAATACTTGGCAATTACTGGATAAAGATGATTCTTAGCCCTTCAACACAGCTCCATCTCTTAGTAGATATTCAAAGTAGCTTTTGTCCATGCTTGGTGCCCAGACACTTTTGAAGTGACGAGTTAATTTTTGCAGGAGAACAACACCTTGTGCACATCTCAGTTGCCTGTCCTCCTTTCCCAGACACACAGCCTCTGCTGCACTTATTTCTCAAGCACAGTGAAATACACACAGTCCTTGTTTCTAGGTCAGCTAACCATGACAGCTTATTTTAAATGGGAATAAAACAAAAGATGGTGGATTTAATTTTTTAATGTATCGGTGTTCCATTCATTCCTCTTTTTACTCATCATTCACCTCCAAGAATCATCTTTGACTTCACTTGCTCTTGTGTAATGCTCAAATTACCAACAGCTGGTCAAATAGCAGTTTCTAAGCAGTGACCCCAAATTCCTGGAGAACCACAGAAGACATAGAAATGTGACCTGACCTGCTTAACCCTGTCTGACCTCCCTGGCCATGCAGCCTGACCTGACCTCACTCCTTTTATTCCTCACAACATGCTTTAATAGATTCCACCAGAGGAAAGCAATGGGGGGAGAAGGAGTCAGTCTGCCTTAATGTCTTATTTCAGAGAAGTGTTTCCTTAGTTAAACATCATAACTCTCAACAGTGATTTCCAAATTGCTGGAACATTACCTCCCACCTTGCCACTGCAATCACTGCTTTGCCTGGGATATTCAGGAGTATTCCAGAGCCACTGTGCCTTTGCCAGCAGCACCTCAGAGAAAACACAACACATTCCTCAGCAAGGATTTCTTGCTATCAAAGAAAACTTGTTCTGCAGAAGACTGTTTGGGAATTTTATTCATCAGTCTGATAGATACTGCCACTTGGATTAGTTGGGAGAGGACAGGGAGGTGTCAGTTTGCTGCCATATAATCCCCATCATAACAGAATAATAAACAGGCCCAGAGAGTTGTAAGAGCAAACTGTCCCTCACAAGACAGAGCCAGGATTAGCATTGACCACACCTCTGGATTTCAGCCAGTGGCTCCTCATCACTTACTCCCTGTTTCCAGAGCATGGAGATCCTCCTGTCTTTCCAGGAGATCTGTATTTGCAGGCAGGCTTGGAAACTCAAAGACATAACAGATGTCTCCCTCCCCTTTAAATTTCTGCTTTTTCTCCACTTACATAATGCTAATTAATTTGGGCTGAAATCTCTCTGATTCCTTGCTTGCACAGCACACATTCCAGACTTGCTGCTCTCATAGGCAGTCTGAGCAGCATTACACTGAATGTCCCTGCCAAATTCACTGTGCTCTTGTAACTAAACCCCTGGTCTCCTCTTGTCTCCTGAATATTAAATATCCATGGTTTTCAGTAAGGAAGTAGTGTAGCATAGTCATTTCCACTGAGAGGTAAATGCTGTTTTCCAGAATAATCATTCAAAAGCATTTCTTAATTACTATAAAAAAAGTATTCTATCATCCCAAGGAGAAAGATCTTTAAAATTAGGTGCACACACAAGGGAAATAAAACCACTGAAATGGAAGGAATCCATGCCAAGGAGATCCTATGTATGGAAATTCCATCACCCAAGGAAGTTCTGCTGAAGGGTAGAGAGAAACTCACGGGAATGTCAAACATGTAATCTGAAAAAATGGGTTATCCCATGTCACTCTGCTGATCAGGATGATTCTATAGTTTTGGCACCATAAGATGTGTGGGAAGAGCTGGCAATGTGAAGCTCTACTGCTCTTCAGGCTCAGCTGGCAGCAGCCAGGCCATGTCTGATGGGCAAAATGGATGCTGGAAAATCCCAGTACAAGATGACCAGAGACTTCAGCACATCCAGAGAGACAGAGCTGGCTGAGGGAATCCAGCACCCAACACTACCATCAGCACTGTGAAAACTCATGTTAATTTTTAAGTGGGCCCCCAGGGGAGGTTTGGAAAACAATGCAGCCCTTCCAGCAATTAGAAGCAGACTTCTTTAAAAGAATATGAGAAAGCAAACCAGCTAGCCAAAACACGATTTCCAATGCCCAAGACTTTTACAAAATTTGTCCCAGTAGTCCAGTAATAGAAGGGAAAAAAGTCATGGCATTGGGCTGGATATCTGATTTTGAAATTCCCAATGGCCACAGCAACAGTCCTAAGCCCAAGGTAATGAACAAATACCTATGATCAGCAAGAGTCTGAATATCTGTTTGACTGCTGAACTTGTGCACTGGGCTTCCCTTTATTTTGTACACCCATTTGTTTCACATTGGAAATCTTCCAAGACATCTTGGTTTCTTGTTTGGAAAGCACAGGGCACAGGAATAGTGTCTTACTCCCATCAAGCCTTTTTTTTTTCTGTGAAGAAAATCAATTTTAGCCCAGTCAAAACATATATCCAGCCCTAAAGAACAAATTCCCACAGCCTCTCTTTTCCTGAAGTGCCTTTTCTTACTGATCCCTGGGCTGTTGTTCACTCAGAGCCTCTAGACCTTTAGAATCTCCTCACAAGTGCCTGGTTCTTCACATTAAATAGACAGAGGCTGAAATTAAAATTACACTTCCTGAATCATTTAATAATTTGATGTCAAAACTGTGGAGACAACCTCCCTCCTTAAGACTCCATCCAAAGATGGCAGCAGCAGGGCACAAATGCACCTTCCTAATCACTCAATCAGATGGGAGAAAATAATTTCTTGTTTGGAACTGATACGATCCTTGCTTCAAAAGGGAAGGTTTGCCCTCACATTCCAGGCAGAGCTGGTTTGGGAGAAGAGGAGAATATGTTTTCCTTCTCTACCACCCATTGTTTACACATGTGTACACTCAGAGAGGGCTCTACTGCTGCAGTGCATCCCTTTTTGAACAGGTTAAACAGTTGCTATATCTCTGTTAACAATTGGATTGGGATATCCCAAGAGATCATCAGTACAGCTCCTGGCCCTGCACAGACACCCCAACAATCCCACCCTGTCTCTGAGAGCGTTATCCAAACACTCCTGGAGCTTTGGCACCCTCAGGGCTGTGCCCATTCCCTGGGGAGCCTGGGCGGTGCCCAGCACCCTCTAGGGGAAGAACCTTTTGTTGATATCCAACCTAAATCTCCCTCAGCTCCAGCCTTTCCCTGTGTCCTGTTCCTGAGCAGAGATTGGAGCTGCCCTTGGGAAGAAGGTACAGATTGATTTGAGGTCTCCCCTCAGTCTCCCCTTCCCCAGGATAATGGGAGTTGGGAACTCTGTGTCCCTGAAACTGCAGAGGGAATCTCAGCAGGCAAAATCTAGGAACTTACTGCAGGCTGGAATCTGGCCAGCTACCAAATTTCTCATCCCTTGCAGAAAGTGCTAACACACAATGGGAGGTCAGAGCTCCAGTCTTAAGTCTCATTAGAAAAAAATGGCCCTGTCAGCAGCACGGGACCCTGTAACTCAGCAGTGACCTGTCTGGTTCCATCAGATGTTTCCCTTTGCCACCATAACTCCCACACTGAACAGCACAGGCTGCTGGCACCAGCTGAGTTCAGATCTCCCTTTCCTGGGCTCCTGTGGCTTTTCCAGCACAGAGGCAAAGGCTTAAAGAGCACTGCTGGAGCAGTCAGGCTCAGTTTGTCGGGAGGAATAGGCTGTGCCCAATCCACCCTGCGCAAATCAGATGAATAATTACAGCAAAGGGCTTCAGGCAGTTCACAAAGAACCTGGTGCGTAAGGCTTTGTTCAGAGATGAAATTTCCTCCTTACCAAAGCTCATAAATATCTTTCAAACCTTAAGCAAATAAATTTGCCATTTTTCTCATTGTACAGAACCAGTTTTTCTCAGGGCAAAGCAATGGTGGCTCAGTTCATATAGAAATATGAGGTTTGTACTGATCCAACTCAGGGCTTATCAATGGGTAGAGAGGAGGAGAACACACAGCATTCCATGTTGGCATATCTGGTTCACTTGCTCTGTGCCTGTGGTTATTCTGGCACTGCAGAACAGTTCAGATCTCTGGGACTGCTCCCTGAACACACTGAAGGGCAGTGTCCTTGTCAGGCCTGTAAGAGAATCATGGGATGGTTTGGGTGGGATTAGTCCCTAAAATCCATCTTGTTCCCCACCCTGCCATGGGTGGGGCATTTCCCACAAGCCCAGATTGTCCAAGCCCCTTCTAAACTGGCCTCAGACACACTTCTAGGGATGGGTGCCACAGCTTCTCTGGGCAACCTGTGCCAGGGCTTCTCCACCCTCACAGGGAAGAATTTTTTCCTAATATCCAGCCTCTCTGCCTTCTGTCAGAAGAAAGCCATTCCCCTTTGCCCTGGCACTTCAGGCCCTTGTTCCAAGCTTCTCTTCTCTAGCTGAACAATCTCAACTGGCCCAGCCTTTCCTCCCAGCAGAGCTGCTCCATCCCTCTGAGCATCCTGGTGCCCCTCTAGATTTGCTCCAGCAGCTCCAGGTCCTTCCTGTGCTAAGTCCCAGGGCTGGGGCAGCTCTGCCGGTGGGGTCTCACCTGAGGGGGCTGAGGGGCAGAAAGGGAGGTACCAAAGCTACTCAGCAATAACACCACAGGTGCTTTCATACAGGCATTGAGCAGAAACTTGGGATATTTCTAGGCACTGCCAGCCATCCAGAAAGATTGTATTGGGGCTGGAGCTGTCCTGGCTCACACTGCAGTCTCCAGCAACAGCCAGACCATCCTTCTCCCAGTTTCCCACAAAACACTTACTGTATACTCACAAAATAAATTTTAAAATATGAATAATTAAAAAGCAAAATATGTCTTAGAGTTTAACAGCTATGAGGGAGAACGTTCAGCCACAAAAGGTATGGTTTTAATAATTAATTGCTGCTTTATTTAGCACAAAAGCAAATGTCTTAGATCAGAATTAAAGCCTTGTAAGTGAGTTCCTTGAAAATGGCCAAGCAAAAAGTGGGATAAAAACTTAATCACAAAAAGCAAAAGAAGAAGGAGAAAAGAGTTCTATAAAAGCCTAAACTGAACAAAATTTTAAAGAGTTATTTAAAAAAAATCCACATGAATACTTTGTTCTCAGTTCCAAAGAATGGATGTAACCCTCATGGATTTATCCCATGTGTCATGCTCCTGTTTCCATCTCCCTGCTGGAATGCCATTTCCTGGGCAGGCAGCACTGCAGGAACACAAAGCTCTGCCCTGCCAGGCCCCCCTGAGGTGACCACAGAGCCCAGGCTGTGCTCACCCTGCTCCTCCCCAGCCCTTCCTCTCCCTCATCCAGCCATGTTTCGCTGGAAAAAAGCAGCTTTTGGGGCTGGAAGGAGACAAGGCAGCAGAACATCTCTCACAGCAGGAAGCTGCAGGGAGGAGAATGGGGCAGAGCACACAATAAATAGCATAGAAAGAGGAAGAAAATGTATTTTTCTTGATTACTTTCCAGTATATTAATAAAACCTGCTTACTTCATGTACCCCTGAGAACAGTAACATCTCAGATGTGTTTGCAACCCAGTTACCATAACACTGAATTAGTGCATGGGACTAAGAGAAAACATGTTAAAAAACCCTAATCCTGCTTTCTAGCTCCCTTAACCAATTCACAGGCTAAACTACACGAGTGTAGAGAAGAGAAACATCAGTAGCTACCAGTTTGTAGCAATAATTTATTTTGTATAACAATTTGCAGCATGGCTACAAATTTTCACTGTTTATTTCTGTGTTTTTAGTTTCCAAGACTGAGCATGGAAGCACAATAACCTTTTTGTTTTGAGGATTCCTGCAACTAATGGAGGAGATGCCTTTTCCACTGCAGTCTATTCACAGCTAAGATTTAAAATATATTCTTCAAACCCCCCAAAATTAAAAGGGAGGATGAAAAATATGAATGAACTTTCAGGACTGGATTCTCCCACTCCTGAGCTTCATGTGAAAGGATGTTTAAGCAGGAGTGGAGTCACAAAGTGGAATCACAGTCCAGCCTAGGGACATCCTTTTCAAACTGTAGTTTCACCTAAGCATTCATGGAAATACTTTTATGGTATTTTTGAGTAATTTTATATGCTTAACCAATCTTCAGAATTTTATTTTGAGTTATCTTTTCTCCTACATTTTCAATTATCATTTAGTTATCACTGCACATCATTTGCTGCACTCTCAAAACCAATAAATGAGTCAATATAGACGGTAATCAAGTGGAAAAAAGTACTGGAAAAACAAAGATATCCCTTAACAGAGGAGAACTGAAGGCCTATAACAATGCTTCTGCCTTAATGTTAAGAAAACATAGAACTGGCTGCTTCCTCCCTGTTTTGCTGTTTCACAGGAGAAGCTTTGTGGCTGATGCAAAAGGCAAGTTGCAAATCCAGCTCCAGGTGCACATGACAGAGGTGGGACTGGAATAACAGGGATATCCCAGTCAGGCTCAGAGAGAAAAGCAGGAGCTTGTATGAGAACCACAAGATGGGATTATAAGGAATGAAATCTCTCTGCAGAGTTGCAGGCAGCATTGCATGCAGGATTAGGGCTTGGGAAGAGAGAATTCCAGAGCCCCAGACCAGCAAGCAGAATGAGTTGAGGAGTTAGAATGTGCTCTCTTCCAGGAGTTCACAGTGAGCAGGAGATCCCTAAGCTTTTTCCTTGACTGGTCACCTCATTTGTGGCAGCTGGAAAAGAAGAGACAGGGACTGGTTGCAAAGGGGAGGAGTTTTCCTTATGAGATAATTCTGCTCATGAGAAATAAATTAGAAACATTTGGAAAATAGGGTGTGTAAGTTATTACTGCCTGAGGGCAGCAGGAAATTACGAGAATAATAGTGTATGCATGTCTTTGGCTATTATTTACCTTGGCATTCAATAAGCCATGGGGAGTTGCCAGAGCAGCTTCTACACCAATGGTACAAAAGCTCCATGAATGTTATTTCTCCATCACAGAGACACCAACACCCACACACCCCAAAAAATTGAAGTGACAGGGTGATTTTGAGAAGGAATCCTGGAAGTAGCAGCCTCAGGAGGATCTCCTTCTTTTGCTGGAGTAAATAAATGACTTCAAGGGATTCCTTTGGCTGAAAAAATGTTCACTTCTAACCCAATTGTGAATGCTGTGAGTGCCTTTAGCTGGAGCCTGAGAATGGCCGTGGTGCCACAGAATATCTGCATTATCACACACTGTTAATGAACCTTTCCCAGCAGTAATTTATTACAAGTGAATCCTGTACTGGATACTGAATCCTCAGTAAATCCTATTTCAATCAGACATCTCCTCTATCCTCTGCTTTCAGCCAATGATGACCCAAATTTTTCAAAGTCCAAACCAGAAAATATATTGAAAATCATGAAAAGGGGGAAAGCACAGCAGCCAAGGACAGGGGCAGAAGTGAACTGAGCAGCCCCTGATTTACACTCCACTGCAGGCACCAAAGGGCCTGGCACCTCCACCTTAAAGGTCACACGTGGTTATTAACTTGATTTAGGAACCAAAGGGCTGAAGGGAGACTTGGAACTTGATTCACTTTTCATTAATTTATTTTGAAAATTTATGGACAAGTAAAACATAATGATTTAGACAGGACACCCTTCCCAAACTTAGATCCTTGTACACATTTTACATAGTTGGAGATTTTGAGGGTGCTCCTGCAAACTGCTTTTGCAGGACAAAGCCACTCTCCAGAGGAACTTTGAATAGAAAGAAAAAAGCAGGGAAATATATTAAAAATTAAGCAGGATGCAGGAGAAGGCCAAAAGGAAAAAGAGACAACAAAAGTAGTTGCTGGAGATGGAACAGTTTTACATCTAACAATTCAGCAGGGGTTGAGGTGGTGTTAGGAAAAGCAAATGCCTTAAGCTGTGGATGGGTTTATGATTGTGGATTGAACATCCAGCAATCCCCAGTGGGTGTTTCCTGCAGTGCCAAAGGATGCTCACAACTGCAGTGATGCAGCCACTCCAGCATTCCCTGAGCTGTGGGTGAGCACAAAGGACAAACATGCAGACAGAGGCTTGGGACAAAGAGCCCAGGCTCAGACTCCAGACCTGGCATGCCAGGGAGTTGAATTTTATTTCCAAGCCTCACTGCACTGGGCTGGGTAAGAAGTGTGTGGTGGGGAGGGACAGCAGGGCAGTCCAGCAAAGAGGAAGAGAACAAATCCCAGGTCTGCAGTGGCTGTGTGGTGCCAGCACCTCCCAGGAAACCTGCACCAGCTGGGTAGAGCTGGGATGGAAATGAAACATTGCAAATTTACAACCAATGGACAAAATCATCTTCCTTTTCATTTGTAAATTTTGATCCCGTGGTGGGTTTGTAAATGATACCACACAGCAAAGTTATCCTTCAAATTACGTTATTGAGTCTAAGAAAAACACTTAGATTCTGGACAGAAAAAGGGTCACAATTTAAAGATGAGCAAGAGTCCAGTGAAAGAGATAAATAAGTTATTACCAAATTTTTCATTCATTTTTCTCATACACAGTGAAGTTCACTTTCCCCAGACTCTCTGAACTTTATTTCTCATTTTGTGTTTGACCATAGGATCTCAATCCAGTTTAGAAAAAATACAAGTCAGAAAGCAGATGGAGGACATTAATACAAATAAATAACTTGGGGTTTTTTCATTTGGGTTTTTTTTTTTTTTTTTGGTTGCACTGTGGGTTTTTTGTGAATTTTCTCCCGAGCACTCACCATGTGTGGTATTTGGGTTTTTTGTTTTTCTTGTTGCCTACCACAAGAGCTGTTCCATGGGGGTGAGTGCTTTGTCCACTCTCAAGGTCTTGTAATGAATCTCTGTTTTATAATGTTTTCTTTAGGCTCTAGTTTCTCTGGCCACACAACTGGAATTTTCCTTTTAGAAAAATAAAAAAAAATTTATTAGATTTTTTTTCCTTCTGTTCTGGATAGTGGATAGAAAAGGGGGAAAAATCACCAAAGAATCACAGTTTCAATAATCTCACGGTGGGTTTGAATTTGTTTTTTGAACATCCTTGCCATAATCCAGTTTAAAAAGTAGCACTCAGCAGGCAGATGTTTATGGAAGACCAGCACAAGACCAGTGCTCCAAACATGAACTGACGGTGAGGTCAATGTAGGTGGCCATATGAAGTGCAATATGAAAACAAATGAATATTTCACAAAATATGCCAATGAATGGAGAGAGATACAATAGAAGGAATTAATTTTCTAGGGAGAGACAAAGCTCCAGGAAACAAGTCCGTGAGCTGAGGAGGTTTCTGGAGTGACTCTGCAGCAGCTCCAGTTCATCTAACAAATACTGAGCACAAAGGACTGTCACTCACTGCAGCTCGGTGTAACCAAGCACCCAAAAAGGACTCAAAATCCTTCCCTTGGTTTGTGAGCTGGGAAATTTAGCACCACGAAGGTGACCTCAAACATCCTTGAAGCCTTACCTTCCCTGCCAAAGAGTAGGATGTCTTTCCTGGTGGACTGGGCTCTTCAGATATGTAACAATTGTCAGGTGAAAAAACAGAAATGAGATAGCACAGGCACCTTTGTCCCTCACCTGCACACAGGTAAGCAGCCCCCCAGGCTGTACCAGAGTCTGTTTGCTACAGATAAACCAATCTGTGACTTTGTTTCTTCCCTTGTGAAGATGGTAAATATTGATTTCACTGGATTCCCAGCATATTCCCACATCAGTCCTGAGATCTTCTCTCTCTCCCAAGACTTCAGCCCCACTCTCTTACTTTCCCAAATGGACATTTTATCCCAGAGTGGGGCACATTGAGCCTTGTTCTGAGCCCCTCATGACAAGGAGGAGCTTGAGGGGCGGGAGCATGTCCAGGGAAGGGAATGGAGCTGAGAAGGGGCTGGAGCCCTAGGAGGGGCTGAGGGAGCTGGGAAAGGTGCTCAGTCTGGAGAAAAGGAGGCTCAGGGGGACCCTTCTGGCTCTGCACAACTCCTGACAGGAGGGGAGAGCCGGGGGGGTCGGGCTCTGCTCCCAGTGAACAGGGACAGGAGGAGAGGGAACAGCCTCAGGTGTGCTGGGGGATGGGGGGATGGGGGGAATGGGGGGTGGGTTAGGTCAGATATTCTAAAAATTTTTTCATGGAAGGGTTGGTCAGGGTGGCACAGCTGCCCAGGGCAGTGCTGCAGTCCCCATCTCTGAGGGATTTACCAGCCCTGTGGATGTAGCACTTGGGGACATGGGTCAGTGGTGTCCTTGGCAGTGTTGGGGAATGGTTGGAGTCCATGATCTCAGAGGGCTTTTCCAACCTTAATGATTCCATGAGTCTGACATGCTGCTGGCTCTTCCCAGTCTGGAGGAACACAGTGTGACTCCTGTGCTCTCTGAGATAGAAATTACCCTCTTTGCACTGTGCAAAATCTATGAAAATGCTGCAGGGGACTATGGCCACCAGCTGGGAAGCACTCAGGAGTGCTATTTACTGACAGAAAAGGGACATTTTCCTGCCTCTACCCAGCAGCTAAGGAGACCTGCAGGGCTGCTGGCTCAGCCATGCCTGGAGGAGCAGCAGTGCAAGGGGAGGGAGCCTAAAATCAACTGCTGAGGCCTTGGAACCTCCTGGAACACAAGAGGTATGAGTTCATCTGCACAACTCCTGCTAAAAGCAAGGGAGGCAGGAACAGATCGCATAAAAAAATGGACTTGATGCTCATCTCAAATGGCAATTGCACCTTTAAAAGCAATTGCCAAATTATTCCTGTTCAAATCAAGAGAGATCAAGACTAGGAGCTAAATGGGGGCAGCAGCTGGAGAGCTCTGGCTGGCTGAGGGTGGAATTCAGCATCAGCCTGGTGATTATTTTTTCTCTTGCACATATTGCAAAGCTTCTGAGAAGATTTCTGGAAAACACCCACAAAGGGAAGAATTCATTATTTGAAGGAGACAATTTTTAGGCTGAGGCAAAAATCCAGTGTTGCCCAGTGGGTTGAACTGAATGTAATGCACATGGTTGCAGTCAAATCCAAATTTCTAAAGCACCATGTCTGGGAAGGCTTTCTCTCATTGGCTTTCCTGTTTTGCCCATGTACTCACTGAGAAAGACACGGGTTTTATCTTTCAGAGCAGGATTTAGGGATCACAGGCATTACAGAACAGTGAGGGGTACATGCTGGCAAGCTGCCCACAGACTCCTGCTTTGATCCACGATCCTGTACTCTATCCTGGAAATCCTGGCATTCACAGGATTCACTCCTCCCCTTTCACAGGAGAAGAGAAGTATAATATAGGGGAGAAAATGTCAAAACTAATTTTATCCAAATTAATTCTAAGGGAAGACTTGCATAGTACTGTCCTTGTGTTTTCTTCCCTAGCCCTGTGTCATCCCTGCTTACTCTCAGGGGGATAAAAAGATTATTTTGAATATGTAAAAGCCAGACAGTGGTGAAGAATTTAATCAAGATTTACAGCAACCATGATGGTCATAACTCAAACATCACATTTTTGGGCTTTTTGGGGAGAGCTGGTCTTGCAGTACTTTATACATTTTGTATTTCTCACATAGACACACCTCCTGGAATTAAGAAATTACTTACCAGTATCCCCTGTCAACTACAAGATTGTAGAAAAGTCTAGAAAACTGAATCCTAAAGGCCATCCAGAAAGCAAAATCCTGAACTCTGTTTCTGGGATCTGATTTATGACTTTGATACACTTTGAATGGTCTGTAGTCATATAAAAAAAAAATAAGTTGGAGTTTTCCCTCTCCTTTAAAAATCTGGCTTATAAATCAGTCTGAAGGAATGAAACTGTAATGTTCTAGGTTTTTCCTGTAGAAGTGTTAAGCTAAAAGACTCAGCACATTCCAGAAATGATTCCTGCATGCAGACAGAGTCTCTAAAACTCCTTTCTATTTTTCTACACACTCCTCTGAGTTCACATTCTCAGCTGAGAATCTAAAACCACCAAAGCTTAGTCAATAATAATGTATTTTTATTACATCAGAGATTGAAGACACAGATAACCCAACTCTGACAAGTCCATCAAGTATCACTCGGAATGGCGTGGCCAAACATCCCTGTGTTAGTGTAGAAAGGACCATAGAAATTAAGAATCATAATATTCCCACAAAAACACAGCAAGAAGCAATAGCATTAGGAGGTAATAATTTAGACTGCTTCACCATGAAATTTCCTAGAACTAAGGAGAACAAAAACTGGAATTGAAAACAATGCCAGCACTGCTTTTCTGTGAGAATTCCTTTGTTCCTCACCCCGTCTGAAGCGCTCCATATGGCAGAGCCCCCTGTGCTCTGACAGGATTCCTCCAGTATTGCTCCAGCCCATAAATCCATTGTGTCCCATCTCTCCCTGTGTGTCTGGGCTGTAATCTCCAGGCTGTAATCTCTTATCCTTGCACCCACACTCAGAGTGGTTCTCTTCTCTGTAACCAGCAAACCAATACAGGATCCAAGGGATGCACATTATTGGTTAAAAAAAAACAAACACAACCTTCTCAAAAATACAAACACAACCCTTCTCAAAAGAACCAAACAATTATGTTCATGCTGGTCATGAAGCATTAGGAAATCAGGGCCAGCCACAGGGCCCAGAGAGCCTGAATCACCCCAGCTGTTCCCTGACTCCAAGATGAAAGTTTTAAAATCTTTCCCGTTTTAGAACAGTGGCAAAATTGATGGCTCACAGCCAGAGCAGAGAACAGCTGCCCCACCCCAGAGATGAAAAACAGGAACATTTACCTCCAGCTTCCTTCTTCATAAGATCTTTGTGGGGAATGGAGGGAATTGAAAATTCAAGTTCCCTCAGGTATCCCTGTCCTTTGAACTGCAGGGAGCCCAATCTGCAGGGAATGCATAGGCATGTGGGACATACTAGTGACACCCACACCACACCATTTACCCTTCCCATTTCTTGATATTAAGTTTTAGCTTAAATTCTTTTCTGATAAGTGAATTTTCACAAATTTTCAGCTGACAGTTGTACTCCTGTGTGGAGAAAAGAGGGGCTGAGTTCAGAGCAGGGATGTGGTATGGAAAGGTGACCAGAAGTTGTTGTATCTGATACTGATACAAAGCTGAGGGACAGACACATGGTTGCTCACAATGTGAAATGCTGGGATGAACTGATGCATTCTGTGGGAGTCATTCTTGTTTCTCCTGTTCCTCATCTTTACATTTAATTCTGGCATTTAAACTGCAGCCAGTTCTGGCTACATCCTGCCAGTAATTTTGTACAATATCAGCACCTCAGTGGATAAAAGCAAGCACTAAATTCAGCCCTGGAATTCTGCTTTGGACTACGTTTAGCCTGGTTCCATGCACAGAGCAGCCCAGCTGTGTGTTTGGTTTAGGAGGATCTGCAAAACCAATCCTTGGTTTGGATCTTTACATCCCGGCTGGAGGTTGTGCTACTCCTAAAGCGCGTTTTGTGTTTAAGTGCCTCCAAAATAAATTGAGTCAATGCATTCTAAACCCACTCCAATGCAGAGAAAGCAGAACTGATGAGGGGACTCCCTTCAAAAGTGCACTCTTGCTCAAATCAAAACACTAATTCAGGTAAAGCTCCTTTAGCTGAAAAGTAATCACAGAGGCAGGGGCTTAGCAAGTGGTGTTTGATAAGGGTTCATTATCATAGCCACAGCCATTCCAGGGAATCCCAGCAGCTCTGCACCTTCTCACATGTTACCATCCTCCATTTCCTTGAGTCCCCTGCAAATCTTTCCCCAAACACAGGAAAGCCTCAGATTATACACAATGGAAAGAGGGATGGTTTGCGGTAAGCCGATGTCTGAACATCCCATATCCTTTCCCTGAACAGAAAGAGGAGGGACTATTTAAGGAAGTACTTGGAAATGTTCCCTTTGCTATGCATAGGACATGAGGACTCCAAAACATTACAGTCTAGGCTGTGGATGAGAACCATCAGATTTAGGAATCTCCATCACATCAAGGATAAATGCAATACCCTAAGCTGGCACAAAAGCAGGGATTGCCACTGAAAAGATGACAAGATATGGAGGCAGAGCAGGTCTGTAGTTCTTCCTCCATTAATTCTGGTGAATCAAGGAGTTTTCTCTGCTTCTACAACATAAAGGAACAGAATTTTCCATGGGCTTCCAATGCAGCAGTGGCCACAGGAATCCTCCACAATCAATACCTTTAGTCCCAAATCTGATATTTAACTGCCCCAAGGCAATGTAAGGAGCTGAACCCCCCAAACAGAGGCTCCAAAACCCAAAGCCCAGCTCAGAACCCGCTCAGCAAAGGTGCCAGGTGCATGGCAAGGCTGGTACCACTGAGTCTTCACTGGCTTTGCTTCTTCAGCAACTCATTTGATGTTTTTTGGACAAATGTGCATATTTGTATTGTACAAGACCCTACTGGGGGAGCACAAGATGAAACCTTTCCTTGGCAAAACCTTCTTTTGAGCTTCTAAAAAACTGTCTATGTGAAGAGTAGATTTAGCATTAGCACTTTGCACCATAAGAAGACAAAGGCTTATGTATTAAAATTTAAAATTATTTATTTACAATATGATCCCTGCCCCTAAAAGCACCCACTGCCAGCTAGACAGCAAACCCTACACAGTTGAGGCTGTCTCAGTGATCCTCGAGGATTCTGTTCTGCTGAACATTCTCCCTCCAGCAGCAGCTCTCAAACCACTGAAGGGCAATGCTCTGCTTTAGCACTGGCCTTGTTTAAGTGTCGGCACTTGTCAGCCATCCCCCACTTGGATGAAAGAGATAAGACCCCAGATAAGAGCCCTTCAGGACAACTCCCCTCCCCTCACCCTCCTTCCCTGCCTACAGACCTGCCCTCAGCAAAGGACTTCTCAGTATTTCTTCTGTCCAACCCAATCAGACACTCCGAGTTCAATGCTCTCTTTTTATCCTTCCACATGACAGGGAAATGGGGAAAAGAGCTGAGGGGGAAAGGAATGAGAATCCTGATGCTTTTGTGTGCAGTTAAAATTAAAGGGAAAAGGGGATGTTAAAGGAAAGAGGGGATGTTCTGCTACTCTATGTTATTTTTATTAAATCCCTTCATTAACCTTAGCTTGTTTTCACAACTAATTTAAGAGCCTCTTTTTCACCTATCAGAAACTCCCAGATACTGTAACCTGTTATTTCTGGTGCATCCTAGTATTCCACACAAAATGCTCCTCAGGTCTGAACTCAATTTCTTCACTGACACTACCCACTGGTGCACCAAAAAAAGATCCCTTTCCTTCAGGGCAGACATTCACTGTTTTACCTTTTTTCTCCCCTAAGAAGATCCCAAATGTGCTTCTTTCACGCATCTTTCAATTGCTGATTAACAGCTAACTACTTCCACTCTGGAATATCAGCCTATGTATTCCTTGCATGTTGTACATCAGGCTGAGACTGTAAATTCCTCCAGGCAGGCATCTGCTTAACCTACGTGTTTGAAAAAAAGGAGATTGGGTCAGACTGATTTTTCTCAGCTGACAAGGGGGAGCCAGGCAGAAATAAAGAAAGAAAATAACCATGAGGGCAAAAAGGGAAAACAAAGAATGGGGAATAAAGGTAAGGAAGGAAAAATGAAAATAAAAGGATTGCTGGAGAGTAGGAATAGAGAGCGAGCTAATACATTTGATGAAAATGCAACATTAGCAAGCACAGTGTGATTTGACAAGTGTGAACAAGCCTCCACCAATGTTAAAAAGCACTACATCTGGCAATGTGTCAATGTTTAAGCAGCACTTTCCTTCTCCTTCCCATGCTGGGATTCTGCATCCTTGATATTCCCTCAGATCCACTTCTAAGCTGTTTAGGTCTACAGGAATACGTTTGTAGAGGTGGATTGGACAGAGAGCAGATATAAATTTGAAGTAATTACAGTCACTATCATTCTCTCTCTCTCCCCAGGTTACCTCATTACAAAGGAAAAGATCAGCAAAATATTGTGAAATGCTGATATCCATCCAAAGATGGGGAATCATTTAAAACAGGAACATTGGGGTTAACCATATGGCATTTAACCTACCTATCCCCTTGTGCATATTCCTTTTACTCCAGCAAATATATGGCAATGAGATCACTTGTCTTTCGAAATACAGCAACAGTGCTGGGGCACTGAATTCAGCAGCTGCAGAATCTTAACCAGGGCAGGATACATATGTGAAAGGAATTTTAAAATTTCCTCAAACAACTTTTTCTCAGAACCTGTGTTGATATTTTCCTTAAGGAAAACTGGGCTGTGTGTAGATACACATTCAGATTGGATTGTAGGACTTGGCAGTGCATGTTACCAGTGAGCTCATACACCACACACTTGCTATTTTTATTAATCTCAAACTACCAGATTTGCTCCATGTTAACTGTTAGTTTTTAGCTGGTTGATCCCATGTCATTGTCAGCAGGGTTTGAACATTATTCTACATTTAAACCATGCTTAATCACAGCATTTTGTTCTTTTTTACCTATGGGTCCATTGGATCCATTATTCCTGCAGGTCTCAGTACAAACTATAGACTTCTACATTTAATAACATGAACTATGAAATCTGTAATGAAATTCCATTTTGGAGGTATTATGGAAGCAAAATATGAATTCTCAATACTTCATTTTGCTCATTATACTTCATCAATTTAAAGCAACCAAGCTCACAGCAACACAAACTTCCTGTTACTTGCTCCTGCAAAGCTTATATGAGCAGATTGTTGTTTCTCCTCATATGCTAAAGCATTTGGAAGCTATCAGTCTTTTGGAGGGGGAGACAAGAAAGGAAATTCCCAAGATTTTGCATGTAGGGAAAAATTCAGTCCCTGATTAACAGGTGCAAGAGTTATTGTTTTTGCCAGATTTATTTTTGCTTCTAGCAGGACAGAGCTGAAAAATCATGGGTCTAATAAAACAGATTTATCATCTAGATTAAATAGTTTCTTTATCCTCTGCACTCTGTGTCCCGTGCTGCTAAGGAACTCTTCAAAATTCTTTTGTTTTTGACAATAAAATTGTTCCCATGGCAACACCATCTGATGTCACAGGAACAACACACGTGAAGTCATAAATCCTTCAGAAGAAAAAATAAAATCACAAAGGAGGCTCAAAATTTTACATATCTGTGATTTGAGTTTGATATTGCCTTCTTTGTTCTGTACAGCTTGGTTTCACTCTCTTGCTCTTCTTTTTTTTTTCCCTAAATATTTTATTAAAGAAAAAAAAGTGGAAAGATTTGTCCCAGGAATTTCCTGTTGGCTGTTGTTCAGAAAGCAGAGAATACCAGCAATAATGTGAACAATGCAAATTTCTCCTAGGCCTGCCTGGAGCACAATTCCAAACCCTTCTCAAAGTTGGCTGAGATTTGACAGTGCTTTGGAGAGGTTACTGGGCTCCTTAGCCAGAGGTCTGTACAGAAACATTTTCTCCCTCCCGCTCCTTCCCCTTCTCCAGGCTCCAAGTTACAGGAATCCCACAGTTTGTGTTATGGAAATAAACATCCTACTACTGCACGGTGAGGAATCCTGTAAGCAAATGGATTCACAAGGGAAAAACACAAGCTTGGATGGGGGATATGATGAAACTCAGGCCATGGCCAGTGTAGGGGAGAGGAGTGGATGAGGTGAGACCATCAGCCAAGTGTTGTGTCAGCAGTCAGTTCCAGGAGTTTAAATCCAAGAAAACCTGCAGAAAGTCAGTAGTTGGGAAACAATTTACTCACCATTTTTTCCCTGCTCAGTGCTTTCCATGCTTCCTGAAAGCTCTGTGCTGGAACCACAGGCACACACAGACTTTTCCTCCCTTTCCCTGCCATTTTTCTCCCTCAACTATTCCCTGTTCCTCTCTGCTCCTAAGAACCAGGCAGCTCTGAAAGGCTTTGTGGAATTAAAGTAAGAAATTAGGCAGCTCCTCAAGAATCTGCCTTCAAGAGTCAAAAGAAACATCAGCAGATTTTCAGGTCACGTGATGAAGATTTTAAGGGCTGAATTTTTAATGTGCTTTATACATTAATGCATATTTAAGAGGACAGATGTGTTTTTCACAGCTTCCATCCAAAGATCTCAAAACATTTTTAAATAGGTTTCTAGTTTAATCTTCACTCTTTTATGAGGTAATGGAAAGGATGTTCTACCACTGAGGGAGGGATATCCAAGCTCCCAAGTAGATCATGGCAGCAAAAATAAACAAACAATACCTTCTTATCAAGTGCAAACATACAAAACTTATCAGTCATGCTTAAGTAAGAGACTTTGTTAAAAAGAATATATTTCTAAATTACATTTTTTCCCCCAGTCTTACAGTGCACTGAGTTGCTAGTTCAGACATTTCCCCAGCTGAGAAAACCAGAAGTGTGCCCTTTATGTAATGAAATAGAGTTCACATATTTGCATTGCTTCAGGAGCTGGGACTTTTTGAAAATACAGCTATCCTGAGACTCCATAAAATCACAGGAGCTGGCAGCCCTGAGTTTCGGACAGAAAGTAATGAATGGTAATGCTTTCACTCAGAACTCTAGGGATAGGTAGAGCACAATTACTAAAGTATGAATTTACACCAGGCTGTGCTTAAATATGCTCCCTGAAAAAGAAAAAAGTCTCTTATTACCAGAAGAGGCCAAAGTTACCAGGTGTGTAATACATCATTATCAACAAATAGCTCATACTTCAGTGTCTCCTGGAGCTATGCAGGAGCAACAGGTCAGAACTGGCTTCAGGAATACTTTTTACTCTGCCTTTGCTTCCTGCAATGTTTGGCATTCACCTGTGAAAACACTGACTCAGAGCAGGGCAGCTAAAGAGATAACAGGATCACAGCTCAACCTCTGTGGCTGTTGTTCTAGAGGGATGGGAGCACAGTCATGGAATACAGACATGGAATATAGGCATGGAATGTATCCCTGCTGGACTGACCAGTGCAGATACAGCCCCATGGCAGCCCCTGTTGAATGTTGGAAGTTAAATCCAGTGTAACAGAGAGTTGTGCCTACAGGTGCAATTTTCCATAACAACCAAACTTCCTCAGGAGGTGACAGTGGATGGTGCTGAAGTGCTTGGCTGTGGATGTCAGAGAGCTTTGGCTGAGGTGAAGAATTCCAGTTGCCATCCTTTGGATGTCAGCAGCAGAGGGTAATAACCAGTGATGACCTAAGAGTGTTATATATACTTATACCACATATGTGGCTATGGGAACCACCACAAAACTGCTGTATTTTCAAACCCATGATATAAATTTCCAACTATTATATAAAGTGGCTTTCCATTTCACTGCTAGGGTGCACTAGTCTCTTTCTATATCATTCCCAGCATAGTTACTATAGTAACTAATGCATTGCAAAAGAGAGGAAGAAGCTAAAAAAAAAAAAAAAAAAAGAGAGAAACTTTACAAATTATGAAAACCAAATATGGGGATTGTCTTTACAAAACCTAAAAACACACTGTGAAGATTGCAGGCACATGTGTGTGGCCATTTGTTTGGAACTGCCAGCTCCATTTCACTCAGGATCTTGTCACTTGTTTCACATAAAATGTTCAGCCCAACAGTTCTGTGGCCCGGAGCACTGCAGTACCAGACAGTCCTGGACTGCATGAAAAAAAGATTTTATTCCCTTCATCAACATGCAGAACTACAAAAAGAATTTCCTCCATGCTCCAATTAATACTGCAAAGCTTTCAGATCCAGGAACATTTCTATAGTTTGCATCAAATGATCATCTTTAGGAGAGATAAGTGTCTGAAATCCATGAAGAGTTTAAAATTTCACATTTTCAAGTTTCATGCGCGAAGCAGCTGTCTTTGGCTTTAGCAGAGCAGTGTGGGAGTGACAGATCGACACACAAAGTAACAGAAACTGTTACATAATAGTACATACTACTGAGAGAAACCTCAGCGGAACACAGGGCTGTCTAAAGCCAGCCATTAAAGAACTTCTAAGCATCACTTTACCTGTGTGCATGTATATGTTCATATAGTGCAGTCTGGTTTTCACTACCACATGCAAATCTTCATGTAAAATATCATTATCTCAGCCCCAGATTCACCCTGTTGCCATTCCACAGCTACAAAAAGCAAACCAGTCATGGGACAGTAAAACCAAACACGAGAAAAGAAATTCAAGAGCTTCAACCTCATTAACATTCCCTTGCCTAAGGATATTCCTGATAAAACCTCTAGCTCACTCTCTCTGTCGGCAGTTCTCTTTCCTCAACATTCTCTGATATTGTCCTCCTAATAGCAAAGCCATCATCTGGTTGTTTTGTTTTGGTTTTGTTTGGGTTTTTATTTGTTTGTTTTTCTTTTGGTTTGGTTTGGTTTTGTGGGTTTTTTTGGTCTAAATATTATCCTGTTCTCTGGAGTCTCCATGACGCTGTCAGGAAAAGCCACTCTCTCCATCACGTCCTGGAGAGTCATTTCAGGGATGCTTTCTGCAACTGACATTTCCCAAACACTTTTGAGAGAATGTGAAAAGCAGTAAAAATGGTTTCCACTAAATCTCTTGGGGCTGGATAGGTTGAGCCATCAGCTATTCAAAGGCTCTGGCAGCTGCTCCAAAGTCGCATGTCAGCCACACAAGTGAACCCTTTGGCTCCAAAGCAGACAAAGAGCACGTGGAAAACTGCCAGCACAATCAATTCAAGAATAAAAACATAGCAAACCAGTTGGAAATTTTTTTAAGACCTTCTTTCATTTTGCAAATATTTTGCAAACCTCAAAAAAACAAGGGAAGCTCAAAAATAAAGGGTTTGCCACCGGTTGTTTGGGTTGGCTGCAGGAAATGTGGCAATAAAGCTCAGCTTCAGCCTGCTCTAGGTATCAAACCTCACAGAGAAGAGGAGAGAGTAGAATCTCATGAACTAATGGCTATACAAATAAACCTGGAACAACTGGGGAGGGAAGAAAGAACTACACAGAAGCTTGACTCTTATCCCCTTGTCTAGAAACTCACAGAATGATCTCAGAATTTTAGAATGCAAAAACAAAGAAATTGCATTTTCTAATCAGCCAAATTACAGTACATAAAGAGCATCTAACAAAGAGTTCTAAGCTTTTCCCAGTGAACCTGAATTGACAAGTTCACCTGTATTTCTCATTCCTTTTGATTTTCCTCTTTCCCTCAACACACAGAAAAGATAGCACATACTCTTCAGACAGTCTAATATTTTTTTAATCAAAAGGAAATTAAAGAAGAGGCAATGATGTACATTCCTTCTGGGGAAAGTAGAAGCCTCATTCCTATCCTGTCTTAAAATAGCCTGATTGAACTACAATATTTGCATTACAATTCTGGGTCAGCTGCACCATGGGATTAGGCTGCAGATCAGAGGGTTGTTTAGTTTTTATTTTCAGCCTTGTAGATTTTTCACATTATACCCATTCTCCTGCACATTCCTCCTGATATTGTATATTGATGCAGTTTGGAACAATTGGAGAGATTTACTCCCTGGATATTTGGAGGAAGAAACAAGCCTAGGGCAGTTTTATTCATTGGAAGTGGAAATCTTTGCTGCAGAGTATCAGGTGTCAAAGTAGACAAAAGAGCCTTTGATTCTTTTCAAACATTGATTCAGATTCTGATATTCTCTACTTCTGGGTCAAAATCCAGCATTCTTCACTCCAGTACCCTGGATTTCATCTGGACTATATAAAATGAGGACCAAATAATGCTTATGAGGTGTCATCTGGGATAAAACCCTTTCTGTCAAGAACAATTGAACAAATGTCTACCACAGCTCAGGACAAGTTGCCAAATAATTTCACTTTCTTCACATATTGTATATCAAATTTTTGAACATATTTTTATCAGAAGACTGGCAGGTCTTGGTGGCCAGTTCACATGCACAGTTGAGGCTGAGGTGTTTGGTTACCCAGACCAGGTGATTCTCTTTAGGCAGCACTGACTCAGCAGTGCCCAGACCTTGGAAAGGCCCATCCCTCCAGAGCTGCACTTCACACTCCTCTCCCATCCCCTGCGTGAGCAAGGAGCCCAGCATTTATTGATCACAAAGGGAATTTGAAGCATTAATTAAAGCTCTTTAAAATCATTTGCTGAGAGGAGCTGCAAGAATATGAAATATTACCTGCTATGTAATGAATTAGTGAACAAATTTTTGAGATTGAAGAGTGTCTCTAGTCCCTAATCCTAAGCAGCAATTAAAGTATTCGAGGAATGATGCTCAGTCCTGGTCAGTGGCTGTACTTCTATCATATTTCCTAGAAATGTGCTCCTCTGTGCTCTGACTCAGTCAAGAACAAATTTCATCATCTCTTTTTACCTCAAGAAATTACACTCCTTTGTATCATCTTTAATGGATTTTCCCCAGAGTTTTTCCTTTGGGTTTTATGTTGCATGTTCTGGGTTTTCTTTTGCAACCTCACAGAATTTGTGATTTTATGAAATATTTTACATTATCAGACCATTTCTCTCTTACATTTCTCTACCAAGTTGCACATAAAAAAAAACTCTTTTGATTTGCCTTATGAGCCAAACCTCCAGATATTTCATGCTTCGAGTTGATGCTGATTTTTCCCTGCTTTGCAAAAATATTTTCTTAGACTAGAACTTACGCACAGATTATAATGCATACATTTTTAGGGAGAAAATCACTGGACAGGATCTGACTGGAGCAAGGAACAACCTTTCCAAGGAAAAGTTAATATTCCTGACTGTACCACAGAAAAAGGTGTTTTATTTTCATCAGATAATTTATCCTTATCATACCACTGTAATTTCAAAGTGACCCAATGGTAAATCTTCCTGTTCTGAGCAGTGAAAACACTTGGATTTATTTTGATAGCAAAAATATTTCCCTTTATTAGCATAAGAAATGGCCTAGACAAGACCAAGTGGTTGATGAGCTGTAATTACTTTCATGATTGATTAGTAATCCAAGTGCATGTCCTGTTATTTTTGTTATTCCTTTGCTATCATTTCTGATACACTGATATACAGGAACCTCAGTCTGATTTTTGTACCAGTGTGATCTGTCATGCAAACAGAGGAGTGAAAAAGGGCCATACAGTTTCAATTCTGTAGAAGATATTTGATTTTCTGTGATAGGAAATTATGATGAAGAAGCCAGAACATGACACACATTCCAACATGACACACACCAATTTGATTAAGAGCTGGCTGACAAGCCTGAAAACTTTAAAATTTGGAAAAAAGCTCCCCTTCTCACCCTGCTTGACACAAATCTCTGCTTTGAGTGTCTCCTAGATATGTAACATATATTCTACAAGAACAGAAAAGATTGGGTTTTTTAAACTACCTACACATGGACACAAACCAACTCTCTCTCCCACTTCCCCTTCCCTTTCTCTTTGTCTCTCCCACTTTCACACACGCAGCTCAGACCTGAGATGGAAAAGCCCCAGTTACCTCCTCAACAGAAAACAGGAACAGCATTTCATGTATATTAATGAAGATGCATTAAACATCTTTAGCTGTGACTGAGCAAAACAGTGATTGAAACCCAGAAGTTATTGAGAGGGGGAGAGAAAGAGAGCAATATAGAAACAAACACAACAGTCTGAACATGCCAAGGGCAAAGCACAGATTTTCACCTCCTTCCTCGGAGCATTTGTAATGGAGAGAGCACATCCCAAGTCTCATCAGGTTCTAGTGCTTGCTTGGAATACGACACTCCTGAGTACTTTTTTATGGCTTAATTTTGTTTAATGTTATTGTTGCTAATATCCACTTAGAAGCACGGAATTAAAATGGGTTTTGTTACTACCACCACCATATTTTTATGTTTGGTGGGCTGATTATTTAGCCTTCCTTCCTAATGGGATCTGAAAGGAATATGATGCTGAGTACTTTTGTGCCCCAGTTTTTTTCCTGGGTGTCTCCATCCTGCATTGCCCGGGGATGTTCAGTGTTACCTCACACTCCCTCTGCTGGCTCTCAGGCACTGGAGCAAAGAGACTGCTTTGGTTAGGTCCTACAAGCCCCAAATATGTTTATTATTAGTTTTATATAAAAACAATAGTAGAATTTAAAGGAAATTCCTGCTAGGACCATTCAGTCTTCCTTCCAAGAGACCCTTCAGGGGATCTCACCAGCCATGGAGACAACCCAAGTCCAGCAGCCAAGCAGGCAACACTTCAACTGCCAGTCTCAAATTAGATGTCTCAGAATCCTATACGACCAGATTTTCCCAAAGAAGTACATTAGACACAGCTAACAGTCACAACTATGAAAAACTTTAGGAGAAAATCACCAAGCCATCGTTTTAAAGAGATAAATATGAAAGATGGTTGATAAGCAAATGGATAGTATGCAGAAGGAGGAGCCTAATTAATACTCAGGATAGCAAGGGGAGCTCAAATTAGGAGATTCAGCCCTGCATGCCTACAAAAATATGTTGCCAACACCAAACATGATTCCTGGTGATAATACGACCCTCCTAGCCCATCACTCATGGCTATTTTCTGTAATAATTGTGGAATTAGCACACAAGAACCAAGAATACTCTCAACCATTTTGCAGCATTGTGCAAGAACCACCTCACTATCTGCATCTCAGGTCTTTTTCAACCTTCCAGCTGGCCCTCCTGCTCTTCCATCACCACAGTTGACACAGCTGACAAGTTTATCTATCCTAACTGTGCCCTTCCTAGCTCAGCAATAATTGCTGACAAGTATCTCTGCTTTCAAAACAAGCTGAACTCTGGGTTTGCTGCAAAATCATGTCCAGAGCAATGAAAGTATCCTGTACTCATGTGGAATTTCTTTTCCAAGAGTCTAGGTTGATTTCAGCTATTCTTCATAAACCTCCTGAGAACTGCTGTCTCCAACAGTGAGACAAATTCCTCCCAGGCTGAGGAGGATTCCCCCCAGTTCCTCCTCCCTGCACAGGAGCCTGGGAATCTGCTGACAGGACTATGCAAGAAGCACCAGCCTTCCATTTCACCTTCTATTGGGACCCTCCTAATATTCTGAAGAGACCAACGACTCACTTCTGAGTTTGTCAGACCAGTATCTCAGCAGTGAAACAAAAGACTCTGGACCAAGGTATCTGAGTAGAAACCTGCTACAATATTCTCTCAGTATCTACAGCAAAATGTACAGACAACCTAGTGGATATAAGAGGGAGGAGAAAGTTCAAACAGAAATACAATCAATTAACACCTTTTCATCACTTAGAACTCACACCTGTTCCCAATGGCAGGGTGCAGAGATGGGAAGAGTAGGAAATGGTTCAGTCCCACTGAAAGAGCGGCCACCAGTGGCTCAGGGATTGGTGAGAAGGGAAGAGCTCCCAGGAGCTGCAGCACCTGAGTGCCACAAAGACATGTCCAGAGACAATGGTCATGGCAATGACAAACAGAGCTAATGCATCCTGCTCAGGCACAGCAAAATCCAGGCCTGGCACAGACCTGTTTTGAAGGATACAAAGGTATTGCTGAAAAACTGCAGAGATATGCAATGAAAACAAAGTATTTTAGACTCTGTTTTTTAAAATGGATTTTTTTTCTAGCTCCTTATAACAGAACAGAAAATTTCCTCAGGATTTCTGATGCTTTGCTGGGAAAATCCTGAAATATTTTGGACTTAAAGGAAACAAACATAAGTAGAGTACCAGTCTCTCCATGTCAATCTGAAACATCCATGTTCAGGAATTTCTCCATACACCTGGGAACTTTCTGAACATGGTCCCTATTGCTGATCCCTGGTGTAATTGTCTTTATGAGAGAGTTCTGCATGCAGTGAGAGTGTGGTTCATGATAACTGAATGTTAATATTAACATCACTAGGCAGGTTATTGCCCACTGCCTGCAGTTCCTGCTCCTACAAGGTGACTTTCTGCTCTCATGAAGTGGAAGTAACACAATCCCTGGCAAAGTGCACAGAATGGCTGAGAAAAATATCACAGACACAGAACTACAATTCCCAAAACTGAGGGCCTTTTCCTTTAATGCAATAAATGAAGCTGCCTTGAGGTAAAAAAATATTAAATCACACCCAGATGAACCTAATATCACATGGGGTTTTACAGGTCTGTAAATAGGTAGAAGGAGTAAAATTTTTATGGGCCAAATACAAACCCATAGGTCATATATTCTTCAAAACCTACCTAAGGTCAGTGACAATGACAACCATGCTTTAATAAATCAGTTTGTCCTAAAAGGAAGCATATTTACGTCTTGACTTCCCTCAACAAGTGGTGTGTGGTGTGCAGCTGGAGCCACCTGGCACATGCTGGCCTGAAACACATCTGGATGGACAGTGCCTCACTGGAGGCTGCTGCCAGTGCTGCCAGACTCCCAAGTGCTGGCACAAAGGCTGAGCAAGACTTGCTCAGCATTTACCTTGGCCTCACAGGATCCAGGTGGATCACGTGCCAATGTGGGAACAGGCCAAGTGTGTAACTGCAGAGTTTAGAAACAGTTCTCTCTAAATTTCTCAGTGATTTTAAACACATTGAGTTAGATTTTGGATTCCAGGCTGGGGCAAGAACACTCTGTTTGTGTCTAAATGGAGAGATGTACAAGAATAAGAAAGATGCACAAGAAAAAACTTTCCTGGCTTTGTCCCATTCTGTCTATGACAGATGGATAGAACAGGAGCAAAACAAATTCTGCAGCACAAGCCCAGGATTTTGGCCAAATTATAACCAAACTATAAAATTGTGGGATCATAACCTGGAAGAGCCTTGCAATCTAGTCCTTCTCCCTGCTCTACAGTGAGATTCATTTGTCCTTATATAAATTCTTCTAAAAAGTCTTTCAACTTCCCTAAGAAATCAATTTCACTTTATTGCCATTATCATTTGAAAAGGTTTCCTAAACTCTTTTCTGAGGTTCCTTGCTTAAGTGTAGACTGTTTTCTCTTAGTTTATCCACAATAAAGAAAAATAGATCCCTTCTCTCTTTACATCAGTCTTTTATATACTCTAAAACTAATATCAGGTCCCTTTTATAGTTGGGTAAAGAATTATATTTCTGCTTTTGCTTCAGACAAAGGATCAACGGTATTTGCAGTCTCCCCCAAGCTATTGAGCTATAAATCTGAATAATCAGGTATATTCTCTTTGTTGCACTCCAGACACACTCCACCAGTTCAAGATCATGAAGATCTCTCAACAAGATCTCTTTTACTTGTCAAACTGAACCCCAGGCAGCAGGTCTTACTGAGAAAGAAGAAGGAACTGTCATCTCTCAGGCCTGAGAAGCAAATTTACCATTATACTTTGCCAAGTTTGATTTCAGTGGAGCCAAAGACGTTTCTGGTACTGTGACTTCCATCCCTGCTGTTCCAGCTGTTCCCTCAGCTGATGCCAAAGTGTAAGGTAGCTAAAGACTTTGTGGTGTCTGGGATGGAGGCTTTATATTCTCCAAAATTCTGTAGTTTGCTGCAAATAAATTGGACATGTGTGAACTGACAGATCCTCTGTCTTCTTTGAGGTGGAAAAGATCAGACATCACAGTCGTGAAGATCCCAAAGGTCAGCTCAGGTCTGTGTTACTGTACAATGCAAAGCCCACAGGGAGATAAAACATGGACAGCTGGGAAATATCTCCTCAGTTCCAAGCTCCATTTTATTCAGTCATTCCAATCCGTGCATGTTGCATCTTTGTTCCAGCAGAAATAACTCTAATGAAGAAATTATTTCAGTTAATGATTCTGCTTTTTCAATACTGTATTTATGCTAAAGACTCAAAAATACCACACGAATGAGAAATGAGAAACAGGACTGCAGTGAATGATAGCAGGTCTGGCACACAACTTCAGCAGAAAAGACAGGAAAACGAGTGAGGACCAAATCAGTCAGTGTTTCAAGAAAAGTCCAAATGCACATTTTCAGGCTGGCCACTCTGTTCTAGTACTTCAGTCGTGTGAACCAACATTCTTCATGTGATTTCTTCTCAACTCCAGAACTGGTGAACTAGACACCTAATCTTTTTAGAAACACACCAGAGAAATAAAGGGTTAACATTTAAATCTTTAAGTTAAAGGGAGAGCAATGATATTCCCAGTCTGACAGAAAATTGAAGGCAGGAATTATGTCCCACAATCTGCCCAAAATAAAACAAAATTCAGACTAATGCTGCTGCACTAAGCCCAGCGCTGTTTGCCCGCGGTGATCCTTGAACACAGAGCATGCGAGTGCGGGGAGGGCGGGCGCTCTCCATGCAGTGCATTAGTGCTCCATCACCTCTGCCAAAGTGAGCCATTACTTACTCAAAGTGCCCTCCTGACAGCCCCTTCTGGGACAGACAACCTCGCGCTTTGGCTTTCGGAAGGGGAGTTTGGAGGATTCTTCCATTTTTGTTGGGCAGTCCCCTGGGTTTCCAAACCTCATGCATTATGGATAGGATCTTAATGGAGCCTGGCTGCCTAAGCTCTTCTTGCTGAGCCTTTCAGATCAAGACAGTCACTGCTGCTCTGCACTTTCTGCTTCTCCTTCCATCGTATGCAAACACAGATTTTATTTCTGTTCTGTCTCTGTGAACCCCATTAAAAACCAATTCTGCTTATTACCAACAGCTTTCTTTAAGCTCCTTTCCCTCCAAGGATTTTCCCAGGTTCAGGACAAATCAATCTGCCATGACCTGGCCTGCTGCCATCTCTGGCTGCTTGGACTGGTCCCCCAGTTTGCAGTGGGAGAGCACCTCCACTCACTGTCACCTCACCATGCAACTGGCCACTGTGTTGTCCTTCTGCGCCCAGCCTCATCAAAAACGACAGTTCTTGGACATAAATGCCCTCAAATTACATCTCTCTCCTGTAACACAACACCACAATATTCTCTGTAGCACTTGCCCACAGGCTGTAGCTCTATTAGTGGTCTCTCATTGGCAAACACACCGGTGATCTGACTTCAGGCAGAAAAGAACTCACTTATGAAATATTTGTCAGTTTCAATAGGGAATTAATATCCAATAACCTCTTAATGAAGAGTCTCTGATTTTAATGCAGCTTTGTAGCTATGCCCTAATCTTCTTAAGCTAAAAAACTTGGCATGTTTTATGAAGACTGTGAAACCTCACCATTGTTAGATATAGGGGAATGTGAATGGATTCATGTCTTCTCTTACATAAAAGAAAGGGGCAAAAGAGAAATATTTTTCTTCCACACTAAAAATCTCAGTTTTCTATGAAAAGAAACAGCTTCAAGACAGTGCAGTGAGGGTCCTCTTCTCATCTCTTCCTAGCGACAATTACAGCTGTTAAAAGCAGAAAGTTGTTGTTTTGAAAACTATGTCAGAGTAGCTCGATAATAGACAATAAAATTGTCCCCCCTCCACAAGCAGATTATCTGCTCCCTTATCCTTGATGGTTACTTGTGCCTGGGCCTTCCCACAAATGCATATGAACACTTACTGCAGGCAGCACAGTTTTACAAACAATTGGAGACAGGAGGTACTCCAGATCTCAAGGAGCCTCTACAATGAAAATTTTGCAAATCTGGCAGTTTGAGTAGTTCTTGAACTCCTGTCCATCGATGTTGAGGCTGTTTCCAGAGACAATGAGGACCGATGCAAACATGAGCATTCCTCCACCCAAAGAGCTCTGCTGGGAAAAGGCTGATTCCTTATTGGAGCAGGAACCAGGGGCTTTGTGCAACGATCTCAGCTGGAAGTGGTTTGCTGACATAATATCTGCTGAGGGGTAGAGTTTATTTGTAATATTCTTTGTCTTCCTTCTTCTAACATGTTTTCCCCCGAAGATTTCTACATGGAGGAAATTTCCTTTTAATCATCCCCATGTAACATCAGTAGAAATATTTCAGGCTGTTAAACAGAAACAACACCCAGCCTTCCCTGAGCTGCTCTGCCTTTACTGTCTGGAATCTATCCATGAAGAAAGAACAGAATCAGACTAAAGTGACAAAAAAGCCATAATAGAGATATAGGAAGTAATTAAAACTTATTTTGTAGTTAGAAATTGTGAACTCATTGGAACAAAAATATGTCTAGCTATTTTCAGAATTGTAGGGGGTCCTTGTTGAGCTTTATAACTGACTAGCACATACAAGTAAGAGCTGGCACTAAATATAATGGTATTTTATAAAGTGTGTATACAAAATGGTAGCAAGATAAACTGTAAAAACAGACAATAAATCATATTTTTCACTTAACCTTGACTACATCACTTGTCTTCTGTACATAACCCTTCTCTCCAAGGATCCATTCAAAACTGGCCACATCACTTGTGTTCTGTATGTAACCCTTCTCTCCAGGGATTTATTCTATTCCAGACTCCAGGAACAGTTAGAAAGACAGTTGTTATTTAAAATATAGAATGAGAAAAACAGCCATGGCCTGGTTTCCATTGATTTATCTTCCTCTAGTTACACAGGCCCAAAGTGCAAGATGGGTAATAGTCCTTCTTGCATTACTGATAAGATAAAAGGTCTATAGCTTTAATCCTCAAAGACTGGATCTGGATGCCATAACCCACCTGTCCCACTGCTGACAAGTCCAGGGAAAGGCATAATTCCTGAGAAAGGAGATACACAGCAATCCCAAGGCCTTTCCTTTCAGCCACGGGTTCCAGCTAACCCAAACTTCCTGCTCACATAACGATGAAGACACGTGGGGCCTTTGCTTTTCTCACAGGTGAACAATAAAACTTGGGTTTAACTGTGGCTGCAGCCTCTGGGAATCAGAACAGTTCATGTGAGGTCAAAAGAAGGTAGGAAGCTGTATTTATTTTGGGGAAATCCTGAGTAAAAACAACATGGTTTTGGGCTTCTGGCACATGCACAGTGAGCTTAACAGATATGAGGGGTGCAAGATCCTCCTTTGTATCTTGCTTGCAGCAGTACCCCCTGTTTTGACCTTGCTGCTGAGCTGCTCAAACTGCAGATGAATGGAAAAAAATCCTCAAATACCACCCAAAAAATATAACTTTGGAGGGGAAAAAAGAAAACCTAGTCAAGATGACACACATATATGGGTTGTCTTAAGATGAGGGGATAATATAACATTTACTCCTTAGCTTAGGCAAGGTCAAATACAAGATTCCTTGGAGTAACAGAATTTTTCTTTCTTATTTCCCTTCACTGGCTACCAGTGTTCCTTCCTTAAAGCTTTCAGCACTTAAAGAGCTCATATCCTCAAGGATAAGCATGACACAGATTTACTGCTGTAATAATATTACTCCCTGGGTGAATGTTTTTACACAGGAATAAGCATATCCATATGGTGAGATATGCTGGAATGGATGGAGCATTGCAATTGCATCTCTGGTCAGTCAGTGGAAGTTTCCCTGTGGACAAGGCCAGGAAGACTGGATCCATCATCCAGTCCAACAAAACCAGGTACTCACTCTTCTCTGAAGATCCAGGAGCAAAGGCAGCCTTCCAGTGTTGTCTGCTTTTAAAATCATTAAGGAGTATAATTGTGTAATCTTTTGTCCAGAGAAGTTGTGGCTGCCCCTGGATCTCTGGAAGTGTCCAAGGCCAGGTTGGATGGGGCTTGGAGCAAGCCAGGATAGTGGAAGGTGTCCCTGCCCATGGGAACCAGATTACCTTTAAGGTTCTTTCCAACCCAAACCATCCCATGATTCTGTTATGTCTTCCTGTTCTACACCCCCTATGATCCCCAACAACACAGTCAACCAATTTCTGATGAATTCCAAATGACTGGTTTCGAGGTCTGACATAATTTTAAATGGACTCCTGATGATAAGACACAAAGGCACTTTGGAAAGCATGTAAATGAAGATGCTTTCAAACAGTTCTGTATTTTATTATTCCCTGGCAATGTAGGTGGGTGATACTGGAATGAAGAGATTGGCAGAAGAGCTGGACAGTACAGTTTTCCCTTCTGTAGGTTCAAAAGGCAATCAGTAAAGTCAAGCAGATGGTAAAAAACAGGAACCGAAGCAGAAAGAGGGAAAAATGAAGTTCCTTGAGCAACACTCACACATTTCCAAGGTCTCATTGCAAACCAGGACAGTGAGTTTCTTGCAGAGGGAGATGAATTATACAACACTGAGCCATATCACTGCACACACAAAGCTGCAGTAAATGAATTGACTGATGAGTAAATCAGACATCAAGAGCTACTGAGCACTGCCCAGGAACTCCTGCTGCTCTATCCTTCCGATGGACACAGATGACATAACACTGGAGTGGTCAGAACCAAACCTTATCACA
The DNA here is from genome assembly GCF_051311805.1 of Agelaius phoeniceus. NCBI lineage: Eukaryota > Metazoa > Chordata > Aves > Passeriformes > Icteridae > Agelaius > Agelaius phoeniceus. Next base: position 8,823,881 of record NC_135282.1, on the reverse strand, counting down.
TGTGAACACCACAGTCCCTTTAGAGCAAAATGCCAATGCAGATTCCTTTTGTAGCCCAACAATGAAGAAGAGCCTCTGCTTTTGGATCAGGACAGTTCAAATTCTATCTCTGGTTGACCACAAAGCCCCAAGTGACTCTAAGATGCAGTAGTGACATCTCTATACAGCTTCAGAGGTCACAGATTGTTTCCATATTCTAATTAGCACATCTCACTAAAATGAAGGAAAATAACTTCTATTTTTGAGTCACAGATGCAAAAGGAAGATCTTGTGGTTAATGTAAAGGATTCACATAATCCAGAGCCCTTAATTTTTTTTCTCCTTCCAACTCTGTTGCAGACTTCTAATGCAATAACATTCGCTTTCTTCCACTGAGTGTTGGAAAACAACAAATCTGTGCTCATGAGCTTTTTGAGGTGCTAATTTAAATGCCTTGCACTGTCACAAAATACATAAAATAGCTTACAAGAAGAATGTTTATTATCACAGATTAGAAAGTTTGGAAAGAAGAGACACTAAATTGATTCTGTAGGGCTGATTCTTGTGTTAACTTTATTTTTAGAACATTGAGCAATTGGCAGATAATATACAATGTTTGAATTTCCAAAAATGCAATCCTCGATTGAAAGAAGTCTGTAGAAGGTAATGTTCAATTCATGCAGTTCTGGTGACCTCCCAGCCTCTCTAAGGCATCAAAGCAGCCAGTAAATCAGAAACTTTGGTTCAGCCAGAAAAGAAATATGACTGTTTTGATCAACCACACCATCACGGGTTTTCAACCCAGTGCCACATCCTTCTAATGTATTGATATTTAAATTTTACCCAGAAATAAACTGGGTACTTTTACTGACAGGAAACTGTGATTCTTCAACAACATTTTCAAGCTGCAGCATCTTCTTTGGTAACCTGGGTTTCATGTGAATACTTGACCACAGCTGGCATGATAAGGCATGTATGCCTGTGTCCAAAACTATGCACTGTGGGTGTGGTACCAGGAACAAGGTCAAGGGACGTGTCCCTTCCAGCCTGGGTACCAGCTAAGAAGTGCTCCCAGGTGCAGGAGAGCTTACCTGGAGAGACAGAGCAGAGCTCTTTGGAAAGGCTTTCCATACCACATTACCCTGGAAGTCACTGATAGACAGTCAAGAAGGTAATGAGATTTACTCAGAGTTTTGAAAGGCACAAAAAATCACAGAGTGTGACTCTCCTACTGAACCCCTAGAGGCAGAATCCAAATTACTGTGAGAAAATCCCCACGTGACGCTTTGTGGAACATGAGCAAATTAATTCAGAGGACACTTCATGCCCACTCCTATGAAACGTTCTCCATGTAATAAAAGAGTTCTGCAGAACTGTGACCCATCAGCTGCAAACAGAGGTGTTTCCCTGTTCTGAAAATTCATCCTCTTTCTGCTGTGGTGGGGGATCTCCAAAGGGTGAGTCACCCTCAGTGAGCCACCACTTCTGGTCTAAGGAACTTAAGAACTGGCCTAACTTGTTCTTGTCAGCAGCAGACGCATCACCAGCACTCCGGGGGTTCATCCCTCTTCAATCCACAGTTATCCCTCCTCAAACAGAACTCACACTGATGTTCTGCAAAGCACAGTTAACTGCCAAGAGAGGGGCAGTGACACCAGAGCTCTGCAACATGAACCCTCCAGCAGAAACAAAAAGCAGAAATGACGCCCCTGCCTCCTGAGCTTCAGCAGTGCCTGAAAAGAGCAAAGGCAGAATTGCTTTGCTTATGGTCAAAAATGAATTCTGTGAGGAAGGGGCTGGAGGGCATTTTAGATTTCACGTTAAAGAAACAAAGCACAAATTGACTTTTTATAAAGGTCAAATGAAAAATTGGGTATCTTAAGACTGTAGAGAGTTTCTGCTCTCTGTTTAGTTCTGTTTACATTTATTAAAAGATGGAGAAAAATATTGTCATGTCCAACTTAACAGATGATCTGGCTGGGACAAAGAAAAGAAAAATAAAAAGAAGAACTGCATTTGCAACAAAGTCTGGAATTTTAAATAATACTGTTTCTAGTAATGTTCCTTGATGGAAACTATTATGTTGCCTTTTCACAAACCATTAAGACAGGAATAAAATCAGTTCCGTTTGTACATAACCTGAAGGTTCCAGCATTTGCCATATGCTTGAGAATTAGCGGGTTATGTGTTGAAACAGGTATTTAGGATATATAATTCATCCTCTAGGCTAAAAATACATAATGTAACAAATAATACCCATACTGAAAATTCTATTTTCATTCCTTTCACATGGACTAAACTGTGTCCCATATGAACTGACTACACAACTTTGTAGCAATTAATTTTTTTTTTAAATCCTGATTCTGATGTTTTCACCTGAACTAGTTTTAATCATTATGCACCAGGTGACTTTGATCCTATAGTGTGCTTTGTTCATGCCATTGCCAGATTCCTTGCTAGCTCAGTGCTCTGTGGTTCACCTCCTGCATGGGAGATGAACATTAAGCCAAAGGACGCCACAGTCGAAGGGAAGGGAAGGGAAGGGAAGGGAAGGGAAGGGAAGGGAAGGGAAGGGAAGGGAAGGGAAGGGAAGGGAAGGGAAGGGAAGGGAAGGGAAGGGAAGGGAAGGGAAGGGAAGGGAAGGGAAGGGAAGGGAAGGGAAGGGAAGGGAAGGGAAGGGAAGGGAAGGGAAGGGAAGGGAAGGGAAGGGAAGGGGGCAGCCCTGGGGGAAGAGGAACAGCACTAATGGAAAGAACAAAAACTGGGATGACTGAAACACACACAAACACAAAAAGTCCTTCCCGGTCCCTGCCACAGATACTGGGGATTTGGTGTGTTTGCTGGGAAGGAGGTTATTCTCTGCCCAGGGAGCACAACCAGATTTCACACAGGGCTGAACAAGCTCTTCAGAATAGGAGTTCATTCCCCTCCATCTGCACAAGCCCTTCCTTCCAGTCCCCTTTAAATTCCCTACTCAGGGAGCCCAGCGTTGTTGGGTCTTTAATCTCCTCCTCACAGTTTCACATACAAACCTTGGCTTCAATATTTGGATATATTTCCTGTCTCTTTTTTTTTTTTTAATACTCTTTTGAAGCCAAGTTGCTGAGTGAATCGTAAAGGGGTAGAATTCCAAGAGCCTTAGTTTCTCTGCTGTTCCCAGGGCCAGTCTGGGCCAAAATAAACCCCCACTGTGCCAGCAGCAGTTACTTACAGTCAAAGCCAGGCAGCATAGCCCTGCAGCTTCCCAGTCCGAGCCATCTCCCATTTCCCTTCAGAGATAAAGCCTCCACTGAGATTTTTCACTTCTCCAACTGCATCCCTTCCCATGTTTTCTTTGAATCACAAAATAGCCATCAGAAAAGAAAATGATGAGAAGGTAAATATCGCGCCTTGGATTCAGGGAGTCTGTCCAGAACATATCCTGCTTTGCTACAAGGCTTTTCCATTCTCACCCTCATTTCTCCTTCTTGGGAAAAAGTTTGTTTCCAGTTTCAGAAACCAGTGGTTTGCGCTGTGCCTTCCCTCCACCACTTCTGTTCTCATAGAAAACTTGGATGCCTCAATCAAATTCCTGTGAAAGATTTCAAGGAACAAATGGCCACTGCTTCCCTGATGGCAGAATTTCAGTGGGACAGGACTGATTTTTGACATCTGGGCAGAGCAGTCTCAGTAGGAGATATGTCCACAGTCAGTTGTTACACAAAAAGAATGGAATTATTTTTACCCTCTGAAACAAAGCTTAATCTTGATGTCTCAGGCATGTCATGTAATCTGTTTCAAACACTATTTGATCAAATAAAAGTTATTACATCTTTAAAGATTTTTATAATAATTTTAAGAATTTTCACCATGTTTACTTCATTCTTCTACCCCATTTAGGTGAATTTGCACCAGTTGTGTTCACATCCATTTTACACAAGCATTTACATCACAAATTCTGGTGACCATCATGCTTGCAGAGAATGAATTTTGAATGTTTATGGGCAAAGGTCTGTAGAGAAACTGTCTGAGCAATTTGATAAAGCAGCAAATATAAACAATACTGGGGCAATTAAAGTTTGGGTGATTGTCTTAATGCCAAAAAACTGTCCATAAGCAAATCTGAGAGATATTAAGTTTCCCAAACTTTTTTGGGGAAAAAAAATGTGATCATTCATACTGCAAAGACAAGTTACACAAAAAACCTGGGTGTATTAAATGGCAAATTATTCCCACAGTTGCTTAGTCAGCTTGAATACAGAGGGTGGAAATTAGAGCATGGGCCTTCCCAAGAGGTATGCCTGCAAATATTCCAGTAAATATTTTTGTCCTTCTAATCAGAAACACCTTTTTCGTCATTTTTTCCTAACATGTCTTTTTTTCCAACACTCCTGTCCAAGAGCAATCATTTTCTCCCTGGAAAGGCTGGTCTGAGAAACAAAAGACCTGAGCTGCTCTGGGCTGCTGTCCCCCTTAGGAGAGAACCATCATTCCCATCACTTGGATTCTCAAGCAGCACCACTGCACATCACAGGCTTTCACATCCCTCAGGAATCAGGGCATGCACTTTTTCCCAGTTGCAGTCCCCTCTCACTTCCACTGTGGCCCTTTTTTCTTTTCTATTCTATTCTATTCTATTCTATTCTATTCTATTCTATTCTATTCTATTCTATTCCTTCTGTATTTTTGTGTGAACCTGACTTCCCATTTCCCTTGCTCATGTTCCAGATCTTTCCCTTTCTCCCTGTGTCTCACTGTGGTGCTGGAACATGCAGCAGGAATATGATGGATGATCACCTGTCACAGCTTGTTTATTATAATTCAGACAATCAATTACACATCCCTAATGCCGCTTGTCCCGCTGGAAATTTACATGCTCAGCACAGACCAATGTGAAAATGGAATCTCATTTGCCAAATGTCTTTCCGTGGGTACAGCACGATGATTACAGCCTGGTTGTTTCAACAGTTGTGTGTGTCTGACAATGTCATCACTTACTGCTTGCCACGGGTCACATTGCTCCAAGGCATTATTTATTGTGCTGTGCAGGCTCAGGCTTTCAGAGGACAAAGATGTTGTTAAAGCCATAGGCTCAAGGCAAGGTGGATCACACAGCAGGGGCAGCCCCAGCACCCGGCACCTGCCTTTGTTCCTGCTGGTGGGAATCCTTGTACCCTCTCCACCTTTTTTCTTTCAAGGGTGACTTGTACTAAAGGGCTGGGGAACTCCTGCACAGACAGACAGGGTTCTTAAGGGGAAGTGCTGCTCCTGCAGTTAAATAATCCCAGGATAGCCAGTGATTTAATGAGAAGCAAAGAATTGTGGAAAAATGAGACAAGGGGGAAAGCAAAAAGGGCTCCTGAGCGCTTGGCCAAAATGCTGTGCAACAGTAGGTGCTGAACACAGTGAACCCACAGAAGAGTTAAGTGCATTTTACTGATAGAGTAGTTCTTCCATCTAGGTAGATTGCATGTGGAAGATAAGGTCCTACAGCAAAGACGTTGTAGAGGATGGACTGAGCAGCCCATTCTGGGCTTCACTTTGAAAACTGGACTTGATCTGAAGTAGCCAGAACTTCAGGAAGAGGAGAGAGGATACATAAGATGTGAAGGGAGTTTCTTTTCCCTTAAGAGGGGAGAAAGGCAGGGAAAGGAAGATATCTTTCCTGACTAGGAGCCAAATTTCTAACACCTTCTTGTTAACTGGAAAAAAGGAACAGGAATAGCCCCATCAAACCATGCTGCTGACTTAGGCTTGCTGTTTTCTCACACACCAGTCAGGTGCTTCCCTCCACCTCTTTCTGTACAACCCAGCCAGACTGGTTTGGGGGTTGTACCTACCCTGCCTGTACTCTCAAGCACCCACCAAACAAGTCATTCCTGGAAGACTCAGGTGGAGGATGGTGAGTAAACTTAACCAGACTGATTTTCTCATTGCCAGTTTCAGTTGTGGAGCTGGTTGAACAATATAGCCAGACTAACCACTTCACTTAGTTAAAATTATTTTAAAGCATTCAACATCTAAATGGTTAATCTAAAGGTCTGTGAGAACAAAAACATTAGCATAACCTGCAGAAAAACCATGATATTTATTACACATAAGAGAAAAACCTAGATTAAAAGACAGGTTTCCACTCCTTCAATAAACAGGACTGACCTTGAGGAGGGATGGCTGTTTATCACAGTACTTATCACGGCTGAGGGCAGGCAGTGAAATGGCATGGTGCTGATAACACTTTTTAGGATCTTTTGAGCCACCTACAAGGCCCTTTATTCTCCCTCAAAAAACAAGGGCAAAATACAGTATTTAGCTTTCAGGTGAGGGTTGTGTTCCCTGTGTGAACAGAGGCATGAGATGGAGCTGCCTGTGATGGCAGAGGACTGGACAGATGAAGTGGGAAGACTCTCTGAAGCCTTCCTTCGTAATGCCACTATTCATATGTCCATGGGATAGGGTTCAACAAGTCTGTGTGGAGCAGATCATGTTGGTTATTTATTCATACATTAAAATCTCTGTCTCAGCAGCCCTGTGACAACTAATATTGGTTGCAAATCCCGCTGAGTCAACCCAAATCATGACAAAGTTCTCTCACTCTCTCTGCATACACATATATGTATTACACACACATAAGCTCACTTTCATATATGGATGGACTAGGATGGTTTTTCTTTTAAAGAACCTGTTTTTCAGCAGAGGATCAGCACACTTAGTACTGAGGCTACATGTGCATGTAATTTCAAAAATGACACAAGAGCATGTGAAAGGGCTCAAGTCCCTCTTACATAGCAAAAGGCTTCCTGTGCTGCTGTGAGTTCTGTATGAGTTGGCATTAAAAAGTCTGTTGAGGGGGAAGGGAGGAAATGGAGCAATCAAGTGTGTAAGGAGTCACTGATGTCCACGAAGGCAAATTCTGAAGCTGGCTGAAGTGAGTAATATTGAAGCCTCAAACTTGTTTCTCTGGGCTTTTTCTTTTTTTTTTCCAAGTACTGTCTTCAGAAAGACGCCTTAGTTACAATTTTGAAAATAAGTAAACAAGGATTAGCTCTTGTTGCTATGAAATCCTAATTGTACCATGCAGACAGTCTGAAGGAAGGAAGGCCTCCTCTAATGCCTTCTATGGGGGTGTGCAGCTGAAGCTTTCTGAAGGCTGTGAGGAGCAAAGCAGTGTGGCCTGTGTGCAGGGGTTGGTGGAGCAAGATCTCCAGATGGGCTCTGTACACCAAGGTGTGTTCTAATGAGGATACAGCACTTCCCAGACCTGGTGAAAAGTACAGCTTGGCTTGGACAGCTGTGACTCCTGTGTCTGGTTCTGAGGCAGGACAAGGAAAGATCCTCACCAGAGGCAGTGTTTGCATTAGGACACACAACAGTCCTTCTGTGCCAGATCCATAACTCAGTCTGTTCTGTTTGGAATGGGAAGTACACCCTGCCACTACCACAGGCACAATACCCAAAGACAAACGCAGCTACCTGGCTCAGGGAAGGTGTATATGCTCCCAGGGGAGAAAAAGAGTTTTCTTGCTCTTCTCCATCAAACTACAAACTTGAGAGCTTCCACGAGACTCAATTCCAATCAGATATGCTGCCAGAAAATCATTATAGTTAAAGAACCTTTCTTTCTATACAAGCAAATGATAAAACTGTCACCCTGTGAAGCAATATAACTCCCATGCTAACAGGGAAAGTTCCTTTTCTGCTGCTGCCAACAAACAACCTCACAGGAACTGGAATTTTAGTTTGTTTGGGTTTTTTGTTTTTGTTTTTGGGGGTTTTTTTGTTGTTTTTTTTTTACAGGGGACTCAAATTATATCACACATTTAATTCCTCCTCATTCTTGCTAGCATTTTGCTGTTCATGCAAGTTGCTCTGCATTTTACTGAAAAGATTGATTTTTACATTATTTTTGTTACAAACCTGTAGCATAATAGTCCCAAAAAGTTCTCCTCAAGCTGTTTTAAGCTGTATGACACTATACAGTCATATGTAGAGGGACCAGATTTATATCATAAATTATAGTCAAAAGATACAATGGAGGCAAAGGACAGAACAGTGAGAGGCAGAGACAGTTCATTTGCCCCAGTCTGGTAACACAATCTTCATATTCTTACTCTGTTACTCAAATCACCAGGTAAAGGTATCTTCCCAGCCTCCTCCTTCACCAGTCCTTATCTGCCTCTCAAAACCCCACAAAATCCTGCAGCATGCAAACATCCTACAAATTCAGTAACACGTGTGGAGTGGTCAAATGCTGCCCCACTCCAAGGGTATGATGAACCTTTCTGGAAAATGTGACTCAAGATGCTTGTGAGACACTATATGTTGTCATCGGATTGAAGCATGGAAATAGCTTGGTGTGTTCTGTAGGGCTGATCTGGCAAGGACCAAATCCTGGAAGAGGCTCTTATTCCTTACAGAACACCATCTCTGTGTCAGGTTCTTTGTACATCATTGTGTACTTTTACAGACAGTAACTTCCACATGTTTATAGTTTTGAAATAAAGATCAAATAAAGACCACATATTTATCCTATCTGTGGGCACACTCTTCAGAGCAAGTGATTCCTGTCACTCCAAACACCTCTATCCATGTGACTGGTCATCTCTCTCCACTGGCTGTGAGGCAGAGGAGAGGACCCCCTGCTTTGCCCACAGCACTCCTAGTCCTGCTTGAGTGCATTTGGGAAGTGCTGAGGCTGGAGATGTGCTGAGTCAGGCAGCTCTCCCAGCTGCTCACCGGAAGCACAGCTGTTAGGCAAAAATAACCACGGGGGCAACGACTTGCACTTTTCTAAAGAAAAAAGAAAGATAAACACATTGACCCACTAACTCAATAACAGCCTCCTGGAACTGCTTGATTACAGGAAATCCCTCTTCTTGCATTCTCCACTCCTGGGCCAGAGGCTGTACTGAGTTCTGTGCTGCTCGCTGTGGGCTGGGGCTGGGTGACAGGACAGGAGCCAGGTCCATCTCCTGTCCTGAACCCCAGTGGGAAATGTGAGCTCACTGTTGGATCAGGAAAGGCCAGGGGAGGTGTCAGGCAGGTGGACAGCTCATATGCACAAGCCCCTGCAGCAGCCCATGGCCTGTGTCAGGCTGTGGGGCAGTATCAGTGCTGAACAAGATGCTGTTTTCTTGTGCTTGTGTCTGGCTATCCCCAGTTGTGCAGTGGCACCTGTTCCTCTCCATGCGAGCACAAGCTGTTCCCAGTGCTCCAGCACAGAGGAGTCACAGCTCCCACATTCAGCAGCTACTTGGATAATGCCCCAACTTCTTAAACGGCTCCGACCTCATTGCTGCTGGTTCACACAATGACACCCCATACAGAAACAGCTCCAACAAAGTCTGGGAGAAGGCAAAATGCAATGTGGGGGGAGCTGAGGGCTCACAAGCAAAAAAGGACCTGCATTATTTTTTACAAAAGAACTGCAAGGGTTTTGATGATCCTGAATGTGACCTGCATTGAGACATGGCAGCATTTATCAAGGCTCCCTAGGATGCAAAAAGGGCAGCAATTTCCAGGGAAGTACACAGCCCACTTATCTATCACCTGGGTGAGGGGATAGAAGGACAGTAACTCCCAGCTTCATTCCTTAAAAACCAGAGCAGGTAGTGCCCACAGTGTGGTTCTCACATGGTAGATGCTGGGGATGCCCTAAACCCTTGGACCATCCTGGGATCCAGGCAATCAATCTGCAGAGCCACCACTCCAGCCCTTGGCCCAGAGCTCTCCTTGGCTCTGAAATGGCCCATAAAGGTCAGTCCTGAACAACCTTAATCGCATTTCCCCTCTCCCAGCCACTGAGACACGAGCTGCCCTTTCCCTCACCATAAGGCCAGGCTGCCACCTGGGGAATTTCACTTCACAGTTCCATACCTTAATTAATTAGCAGATTAATTCAGAGAGGCCCAAACTGACAGACAAACACCGAATGTCCTGTGACAAGCCCCAGAATGCATCATGTTAATGACCCCAAAAATCAAAAGGAAGAGGATAATTAAATGTAGGCTGAGGAGGAGGGAGAAGACAGGAGGCAAAAAAGGAGAAAAAAGGAGAAAGATGTAGTGGTCAAACCCCAAAAAGGAAGAGAGTAGATATCAATTTGCATGATAGTTCTGAGAACAACAATGAGTGCCTAGACATTCTATTTAAAGATTGTAATATTAATTTAATGGGGAAAATATCTAATAAAATTCCCAGAGAATTTTTCAATTGAATTAATATGATGGGCTTTAATGGATATCTTAAGCAGAGAGTGCGATTAACAGAAATACTGCTTGAATTATACTTATATGTTTTATAAAACTGGCACACAGCCTTGTCATGCAGGGAACCTTATTCTAAACTCTGGCAGCCAGTTGTAATTCTGAACAGAATTTCCCTGCTCAGACATGAATCATTTCCTCTTGGGATTTTTATCCTTCCCGTAGTCTGGACTAGTAGCAATGTGATGAACCAGAAATAAGTGAATATAGGAACTCTTGGGGTGTTTTTTTCCCTGTTTGTACAGTGTTTAGGGAAACTGTTCTGTTCCTTTTCATAGCTGAACTCTGGTGAGTCCTATAGTCACACAAAGGCCAAAGGTGGGGCAAGGAAGAATTTTACTGCCCATATCACGGTAGCCTCAGCACCATGAACACAAACACCAAGGATGGTAGAAAATTACTCCCAGCATCCAACTCTTCCCTCTGCAGAACCATCTTGACTTCCAGACAAGCTCCCCAGGTTGCAGAGTTGCAAATAAGCCCTGAGCTGTGAGGAAATCAGCAGCTACATCAATAACCCATCTCTGCTCATACCACACATTCTCATTCCCACTGGTGATTACCCCCATTACCAGCCTGAGCCCATACATTTGCACCCTCATCGTGGACAGCAGCCTTGGTGCCCAGCACTCTGAAGAGTTCCGAACACCAATGCTTTAATACAGCATTGCTGAGGCATTCCTAAAAATCCCACTGTATTTCTTCCACCTGCTTTTTCCACTTGGGCATAACAGGAAACAACACAGAGATGTCTAGCTGTCAATGTGACTGTGAAGTGACTTTTAATTGGGGCAAGAATTGCCCCAGCAGATGAAGTCTGTGTGCAGTGTGATGGGCACTGCACACAGGCAGTGGGACTCCTCAGAAGCCACTCTGCGGTGTGCCAGGAGAGCCATTTGCTCTTGTGATTCCAGCTGGCTCAACGCTGTATTAATTAGGGACTGCTGGCAGATAACTCTATTACAGACTTTAAAATTCAGAATGCAGTGGAGGGAAGAATTTTGGTGAAAGCTCCAAGCATTAGGTGTTGCAGTAGAGCCACTTTTAGAAGCTGGGTATGTCATACATCAGATGAGCTCAACACAGTTGTACCCTTGATCTAATGTTTTTTTAGATTATACCCACACAGCGAGCTAAATTCTATCAGAGATACCACACATACATTTCATACTTCCTCCCACAGAATCCACACAGAGAAGTATTCAACAAGCTTCATAAATATTTGAATGAGAAGAGGATCCTGCAAATAAAATAGCTCTTAGTTTTATTCTCAGCCTGACTACTATGCTGTTGACCCTTTAAGCAATTACTAGACAGATTTTCTGCAGCAACATCTTAACAGCTGGTTCTTAATTTTGGGAAACTGTTGGCCCAACTCTTCAATTTCTTCACATTTAACCCCTTCTGAAGAAAGTGGGAACTAATCTGCTCTGAACATCAGGACCCGGTTCCCTCAAACTAAGCCTTGAAAAACACTGACATTTTGAATCAGTGACACTTTTGAGTATTAGAGAGACAACAATCAGCTTTTCTTGTAAACCCAGTTCAATAAAATGTTACCAATTTCATAGTCATGAATCGTAATAAATATTTCTCCAAAGCAGTCTAAGATCACTGGACAGCAGGTGTTAGTGAATGCTAGATGTTATTATTTTTCTTGTGAAAATCCTATCAGCAACTCCATGCTGTGATATCCAGAAGAGCAGCTTCCAATGAAGAAAAATTGCTTGTCACTTGCTGCCATGAGATGCGAGATAGCTCAAGTTAAGCAGAAGCCATATTGTTGTGTTTTCTATTTCTTTCATAAAACACAAATAAAGTACCCTGTGGAAATATGTGAGCTGAAGTGACAGGCATCTCTTGAATGCTTTTAATTGCTGCCAAAAATAGTCTGAAGCTTTCACCAAAGTTAACACAGACAAAATTTCCATGGAAGGCATCAGTTCCATGTGAAAAAAATTAGCTTTTGAATCAGTTAAAATAAAAACAGCAATTACCCAGTTTATCTCTTCTGAAAATTCCATTTTACCTTACAACAGAGATGCAGATTAAACTGTGCTCACATCAGTGGAGAATGCAAGAAGCTCAGAATGCCATCTTCGTTCTATTGCTGTATAGTAACATCAACCCCTGCCACTAGTAGGCAGATTCTAATCATCTTCTTTTCATTATTGTTACAATAGTGCCTAATAATGTCAGTCAAGGACTAGAATCTCATTTGCTAAACTCAGCAGAAAGACAAAATGCTCCCAGCACGTTCAACAACACACATCTTTAAAATCATACACTCAGTGCTTCTAAACTTTCTCCCATTAATAAAAATTCAAGCTGAGTTAGCAGATTTGCTCCCCAGTCACAAAAAATTAATCTTCTCTCATTATAAGTGTAATCAGTGAAGGCTCCCAGGCAGACAGGGCTCTCTCCCTGGCTGTTTGCAGTCCTGTGCAACACAGCCATGGACAAAGCCCTGGCCAAAGACCTCAGTACTGGGATCAGACCCCAGAGAGCATCTCCTGCTGCAGCACACAACCTTTATCTCACAAAACTTGCAATGAACTTTCTCTTCCTCTCCTCATTTATCATCAGCTCTCAAATGATCAATTTTTTTATTGTTTCCCATCCTTTCCATCACAGAGAAAGGGACTAAGATACCCAGGTGCTCAAGGCACTCGTGTGGAAAATTGTCACCAGCTGTTTCAGACCTGCGACCTGACCGAGGTCTTTACCAGCACAGGCGACTTCTCCCAGCACGAGGCTGCATCATTATCAGGTAATTCGCTGGGACAGGTCCCTCTTGTTTTAGCAAGAAGGGTCTGACCTGAGGGACTACCCTGACAGTGTTTCCTAACCCCATTCTTGACAAAGACAACCCATTAACGGGTTTTTCTGAAAGAAAATGTTCAAAAACCCAAGCAACATCCTGAGCAGCTGTAGCCCAAACCCCGCATTTCCTGAACACTGACAACTCCCAGTCAAGTCGATGAATTCACAAGATGGACAAGACGCAGGATCAAGCTCCTTGTAGTTAAAATTACGGGGGTTTTTTTTTACAGTTTTCATTATTTAAGTTTTACTTTTCCAGTGTCCAGAGAAAACATACATCAGCATGAAAAGAATCCATTAATATGTCTAATGCTTTTCCCCTAAAACTACTATGATCTCACCACTTCCAAAGCCCAAAGAAAATTAAAGCACAGCTCTAGAGCATGACGCTGAGGGATACAACTTACAACCCCAAGAAAGCTGGGAAATTTCTGTGCAAAGGCTGCAAATCCGAGCTTGGAAAGGAAAGAAGCTTACAGTGAGCTGTAATAAAATTATTCCAGTCTGTAACCTGAAAAGAGAAAGCCTGCCATTCAGCAAACAGGAAATCCCAGAATTTATAGATGACCCTGTTACAAAGCAAATGTTTTGGAACAAATGGTTCTCTCCCTGGCGCCTGTTTTCCACTGGTTTCTCTCCTGCACTTTCCCCTATAATCCCAGGGCCAGAGCAGCACCGTCTGGCTGTCGCTGGTAGTGGCACTCCCAGCTTCACTCACAATCGCGGGCTGGAGGGAGTGACCTAACAAGGGGTCCGAGCCTGAAAGCGCGCCTGGCTTTTTGCAACAATATCAGTTAGCAAACTCTCCCTACTAATCTTGCATTCTTTTATTCTATTTATGGACCATTATGACTGCACCACAAATACTTTTCTACTAAAAAAATGAAGTTTAGAAAAGCTTGTGTGTATATGTGTTGGTGCAGAACTTCTGTCCTCAGCCAATATTAAGTTTCACATGGTCCTTGTATATATGACAAAAGCACTGCACCACGGGGAAAAAAAGGATAAATCCCCACAACTACAACAGCTTTTTCAGCTTCCCTACTTTTCTTGTGCTTCTTGTGTTTTAAAGACTCCAAAGCAGCAGATGTAAAAAGGGGGACTCTCACCACAGTAATGGGGTGGTCAGGAAGGAGTAGTGTAGGTGGGTGCCAGTGTGACCCAGACCAGGAGAGGAACATATCTGGCCTCTTAGGTCCAACACACCCCTGCTCACTCCTCTGGGAGAGACACACCAAGTCAGGAAATGCCAGTAAGAGCCATGAAGTGCATCCCACCCAACCCTTGGTGTCCCCACTCCAGTGAGCTCAGCATCACCCCGATGTTCCCAGGAGCAGCCCTCGGGCGCTGCAAACGGCCCACGGAGCCTGCCCTGGGAACCCTTCCCTGCTCCGTGCTCCGAAGCCGGCAGCTGGCAGGGCAGACAGAGCTTCCCCGCTGACTCAGCGAGCATCTGCCGGCACTTGCCCCGAGCAGCACGGTCATGCAGCGGAGCCTCGCTGCGGGAGCTCCGGGTTACAAAGGAATGGGTGTGCCAAGGAGGGCTGGGCTGGGCTCAACCTGATACACCAAAGCGAGGGCTCTAAAGGACAGGGCTCACTGCTCAGCGTGACCTAAGGATTTACATCCTCACAATATGGAAACCGTCCGTCACTGAGAGCCTTTTTCCTGTTCCTTTTCTTTCTCTCACCCTATCCCAGCATTGTTAAAGTAACAAATATAAATTAAAAAAAGAAAAATCCTTTTTCCTCCACAGCTATCTAATTGTCTAGATTGCTACACACTTTAAAAAACAGATATTGAATATCTCTCTCCTCAGCAAATCTACTCTGTAGCATAAAGAATTCCCCACAGGAAGTCTGTGAGGCTCAATCGCTATGACACAGTCAAGGGAAATTTAGACAGTCAAGGAAAATTTAGTCTGATGTTTGAGAAGCCAGGACAAAAGGATCAGCCCTTCTCAGGATGAAGAAAAGGTGCCTGAGCTAAGTGGGGCTGGCAGACCAGCACTGAAATACTCTTCAGATATGCAATTACAGCTATCCCTAGGGGTTTTGCTTTTGTGTTGTTGTTTTTTAAAACCCTTCTCCAGAGTCAACAATTTGCCTGAATCGCTTCTTATTCATTTCATCTTCATGACTTCTGAAGGCATCTAATGAGGTACTTTGAAGTTTGCCTGAAAACAAAACAGAACCAAGGAAAAAAAAGCAACCACCCTGAGGTGACATTAAATCTTTCTCCTGAAACTATAATCTTCAGGATTACAGCTCAGCTCTGTTTTGTTGTAACACTGTGCTATATTTGGATTAATGGGCTTGGTCCTTACTGTGTTAAAGTATCTTGGGAACCAAAATCCAAAATGTGGCACCTATGATACAGTTTTGCAGGCTTAAGCACTGTGTGTGAAGTCAGGGCAGGGTCTGAAATGTAAAATTTGAGATAGGCATTTTGTTTTTTCAGGTTCTGTTTAGAACAATGTCCTTGCCTACTTAGTTCTCAAAACACTGCAGATGGGATCGTGAGTAAATTGTCTGTAAAAACAGTGAGAAAAGTCTGGAGTCACTCATGGTTTTCAGCACAAAGCTTTGCATTTACAGTACTTTGAGTGTATTATCTGACCTCACATCTCTTAGCCAAGCCCACATATAAACACTCATAAAACTACAGAAGAAAACACAATAAAAACATTATTTAAATTGATTCCCTGATGGCCACTTGAATTGCCCTCCAGAAATATACATACTTTTGAATATTTTTTTAAAGAAGAAATCAAAGAACTAGGAGATTGGTGGAGATATGGCCAGTCTGTGCAACTTGCCAGATCAATCAGATTTGTGATTGTTGCCAACAGTTGAAGGATTTCTTCCTCCACTTTAATGTAGCTGGTCTGCACAGAGGGAATCCATGGAATCCAGATGACCATGTGGTATTGTGACACCAGCACCTGTGTTGTAAGAGAGGTTTGGTTTTTCTCTCTGCATTTTCTCTACAGCCAAATCCTGGGAAGGAACTGAGTCTAGGCACTGACCTGGTTCATGTTGTTTCAAAATATGAGCAGGATGGTAACAACTTGTCTCAGTATTTGCCAACATTTTATTTTTTGCACCCACACACAGAAGATAAGTATGTAAATTTCTTTGAGAGTCACAGGTTCTGCTGTGTTGGCCGATTGAAGGCCGATGGAAGGAAGAACAGAGGTGCTGGTGGTGGGACACTCTCCCATGCAGCACCTCAAAGTGTGTCCTGTCAGACACATGGATGGGATTAAACTTGATTTAGGTTCCTAGACTGACACTTCTACCCTTACTTCTACAAAGCCAGAGTTTCAAAGGATCCCTCTCAGGCAGCATCTTTTCTTCTTGTTTTAGGTCAAAATTTCTGGATTCTTGTACAGCACTTGCTAACTCAAAAAAAGGAAGGTTCACTTTAGAATAGTCTTGTACACAAGCTGACAGTGAGTTTGCCAGCAGCTGGGAGCTGGAGTCAGTGCTGTGTGGTTTTTGTGAGCAGCTTTGATGTGAGCAGTAACACACGTAGCTCTTGAGTCACATAATGAAGCTTCAGTGCTTGAAGGCAAGGAGGGCAGAGCAAGGCACACCTTTAACATTTCGCCCATACACCAGCTCCTCACAATAAAATGTCCCTGGCTGTGCAGTCGCTGCTTGGAAAGGTTTTCAAAACTTCCTGATGCTGCCACAGAGTATTTGAGACAGGCTCTACCTAGACAGCACATTCCCTCCATTCCCCAATGGCAAATTCAAAGTGATGACCTGCAATGTGATTCACCTTCAAGCTTCTCTCCAAATTTGTCATCTCTGAGGAAGCTACACAGCATTAGGCAAAAATCCTATTGTAATTAAAATATGTCTCAAGATAAATAGGCCATATTACTGAGAGATGGAATAGGGACAAATAAAAAAAAAGAAAAAAGTAATTGTCTGAAAATGTGAACAGAAGATGCCTTACGACAGATCTCTCTTACCTGAAAGTAATATTTTCAGGAGACAAAAGTTCTTTCTTCTTCAAGGCCCTGCTGTTCAAACACAGAAGTATAACCTACTAATTCATTATACTGAGTCTGATCAGTAAAAAACTACTTACCAGCTTATTTATGTGCTTTAGAAAGCTAATTTTGCTTGATAAGTCTTTTAGAGAAATAGTTATTTCATTTTCACAGCTGTTAGAGCTCATTCTAAGACATACATATGCTGAACTCTCTATTTAACCTTAGATTAGAAGGAAGGTGTTAACAAGCATTTCTGAACTAAAACCATATGTCTGTCCCTCACATATTTAAAGTACAGCAACTGATGATCAACACTCACCATGCTGAAAAGCAACTTCAGTGAAGGACAGTTGCTCCAGCACTACTAGGAAAGAGCACAATACTAAACTCTAATTGAAGAAACCACATAATAATATTTTCTGTCTCGGGTAAAGATTATTCTGAGCCCTACTTAGATCCCAAGTGGATGATGGGGTTTGGTGGCTAAGTCTCACAGCCTGTTGGTTGTTCTACTTTTAAGGGGGTTAAAATTTAAAAGAAAATGGGCATGTAGCAGACATTTGTCACACTTGCAAAGTAACAATCTTTTAACCACCTATCCTAGTTAGGAACAGCTGAATAACATTACTTAGAGCCAAGGAACTAAAGAATTCATAGATGAAATTCATATTCCAGTTGAATTATTGCAATAAATAAAAATAAAATGGAAACTCAAGAAGTCGGAGGCTGACTGTACTGTGAGAATCCAAGCCAGAGATAAGACACAAGCTGCTATGAGTGGATAAGGGTCAAAACCCTCCTTTGTATGTTGATTTCAGCTCTAGAAACAGCAGGTGTTTTGACTTGAAGAATAAAAACAGCAGCCTGGTGTTCTGTTATGAAGATACACTTAACTACTTTTTCCTTTTGCAGTGTTTCCAGTGATGCCTCTTCAATTCAGTACCTCTGCTGCTACTTTGTAAATTCAATTAAGCAGCAGAAGAGTCCCAGATATCAGGCTAAAAAAGAGTTGGGTAACCAAAAGTATCTTCTGTTAATATAAGTAAGTCTGGATCTGCATAAAATCATGGCCTTCAAACATTTTCTCTGGTAAAAGATAAATTAAGATAGTCATACTTCCCTCAGGCCCATTTTAATTAAGCAAGGATCCTCAAGGATAAATGAACAAAATTAGCTCAGTTTGGAGCAGTTTTAACTACATAGTGAACTTCACTGATAGGTGGGAGTTACACCAAGAGAGACTCTTCCAGAAGGAATCTGGGTGGGATCACAGGGCGGTCAGAAGAGGTTCTTGAGACCTTGAAAGAGATTCATATTGTCTGAATATATTTTCAAGTGAAAAGCAATACTCAAACATCACAAGATACACGTGCCAGCAGATCCTGATTTTTAGATTCTACACTATATTCCGGAAAGAAAAAGGGAGGGAGACTTCCAGATGTACAGCTGCATGGTAGCTACAATTTTCTTAGACTGAACATAGGCAAACCGTGACATATAAAGTGCTCTTCACTTCAGGGAGACTTAACATAAATACAAATGCACACAACAGTGACATCCTTAATTCCATGGTATTCAAGAATCAACTCTACTTGGATCTCTGTGCCTGTAACTGAGAACTTGCAGATACATTAATCATGAAAAATGTGCCTGATGCTTTTTTTCATGCATTTTGTTGGCATGGTCTTCATGATTAACTGAATGCATTTGGCCTTATTTTCAACCACAGCTGCACTGATTTAAGTAAAGATTGACTTCAAACCCATTTAGTCAAATGCTGGCAAAAGCCTGTAAGATATGTTTATTTTGGTTTAGCTAACATGGACTGGGAATACACAATAAACCAAAGCTAAGCATGAGTAAGACCCTCTTACACTGAAATAAAGTTGTCTGCATTGTGAATGCTTAAGTAAGTTATTTTAGAATCCTGCTCCAGTTGAATCAGCCTCGCTTTCCCCTCTAGATGAGGCCCCTGTTTCAAAGGTGTTTCTTTTTGCCTCTTGAGTATAAAGTAGTTTTGTGGGTTGGTAAAAATTCTGATGAGCCTTTCTGAGGCAATCATAGGCCATGAGATACTTTGGGGAAAAGATCTGTTAAGTTCCACCCTAAAAAGAAAAAAAAGAAACTAACCTTTGTGTTCTGTTTAAAAGAAAAACAATTTCTAAACTATAGATGAACCTCTTATCTGGTAAATCTCAAAATCCATTAAATGGCTTGGAAAACAGCAGTGCAGGGGAGGAAGGTGTTATAAATCATCTAGAAAAAGAAATATAGACCCCCAAGTCCATCTCGTCCAGGCTGGCCAGAGCACATACAAGTTTTTCTGGCTATTGAGAAATACTTTTTTTCTTTTTTTACTTTTCTACAGGCAATCACTACTGTATGCACTTTATCAGCCCAGTATCACCAGAGGGGAGTTGCAAGGGAAGAGAGGGGGCAGAGGGAGAAAGAAAGAGCTGGCAGCACTGGGCTGCAGCTCAGCCAATGCTTGATTGCAGGTATAAACATTACACGCTGCATCAGCAAAGCTGTGGAGAGTGAGCGATAAACCTCCCAGGAGGGGCTTTACAGGGAAGGCTGACAATGCAAGTTCAGAGTCACTGCGTTATTTGGAGACATCCTGAGCAGCTAAAAATACATTGCAGCCTTTAGGAAGAAAGCAAAGGGGAAATATCTTTCTCCTTCCAGTGCAAAGGGATGGGGGCAAAGGAAGGAGAGAAAAGGTTATGAAAACCCCCATGGAAGGTGTAGCTTGGGGAAATCCAACACGTGTGGAAGCAAGCAGGTAAACCACCTGTGCTGCCAGTTGTAACAGTGAGATTCTGATGCTTGAAATTACTTTAAATGCAGGAAAGATTGTAGCCAGGGGCTTGCTCTAATCATCATTGTACTATCACCTTTAATAACTTTTCTCTGCCTGAGCAGATCCAGTGCTCACATAGCAGCTATTAAAACTAAATTGCCCTCATTAATAGAATTTCCACATTCTTTCTGTGCATATATCCCAGTGTCCTCTATCAACAAACACTGAGCTTTATAGTAAGAGCTGACAGCAGGAAAATATCCCCATTTTATGTGGTGTGACGGATGCAAAAAACTCATGAATTTCAGGCTCAAACAAGTCATCTAGAACTGTCCAGTCTAAGACCTCAGTCACTCTGGGAACTCTGGTCAGGACTCAGAAGAGTGGTGGGTTTCCTGTCACCTGAATGAGAAGTACTCTGCTCAGCAGAGAGGTGCTCTGCTCAGTAAAGGCAGGGGAGATGTCACAGGTGGCATTTCATATTCAGGGTGTGTGAATACCTCAGAATGTTACTGTGAGAATAGATCTTGATTATACCTATCAAGTGAGATTATGTAAATTTAGACTAAATTGTCTGCATTATTTTAAACAGCTCTACGATGGAGGATGAAGGTACTGAATAGACTACAAACATAAGCAAGAAAATGGTGTTGGTAATTCCCCTGAGCAGACATTCTGCAATGCCACAACTGCTACAGAAGGATGAACTGCATCTTGATATAAAACGTAATTCAGAATGCAGCTCATGTTGGAACGTTGTCCTGGAAATAAGTTCAGAGCAGTTCTGAGTGCCAGGAGGAGTTGCTGCCTCTGCCATAGATGTTATGTGACCCTGAATAAATTACTCAGACTTCCATTTTATCAGCCTATGCCATAAGGATGACATGCATCTCAAAGGTGTTTAAAGAATTAACTCCTTAATATTTGTAGAATGATTTGTGAGCCCTCTCCAGGCGGTGCTGTGAAGGGCAGACTGCAGACATTGTGGCTTTCAGATTTTAACTATGATAAGGAATGCTCCTACAGGAATGTGCTGCTAGAAAACTTAATACAGCTGTTAATCCCCAAAGGCTCGGATTTGCAGAATGAAGTCCAGAATGTGTAAACAGTTTGGTTGTAAATAAAAATGACCTTTTACACACATTCTCAAGCTTTCACTACTGAAAAACTATGGAGCATCACATATATTTCAAGTACAATAGGAAATCATGCTCCCACATGGCTAGCAGGCTTAGAAATGAGGCAAAAGAAGTTCTAATAAAGCAAAAAGAAGGCTAACTGGCAAGCAGGACCCAGATTTTGGAGTGCAGAGGTCTCTGCACTACAAGACTGGGATGCCTTTGCAGAAGAAGTAAGTGCAATAGCAAGCACAAGGTGAGAGGCCTCCATTTGCAGAAGCAATAAATTTAATGAAGATCCAAACTGACAATCTGAATACACATCTAGCTTTGCCTTTTCTCCTTCCTGCCTGTATCATTTCCTTGGGGGAGATTTCAGTTCTTGTTCACCTCTGTTGTGATTCCCTTGAAGTCTCAGCTGTTCCAGGGAAAGTAAATAGGGTTTAAAATTAATTATCAATTAAAATTAGGTTAATCAGCACTGGGCTTGTCATCTATTATCCTTGTAAGTGAGACAATCCTGTCCTCCTGCAAAACCCCTACAAGGAACAAGGCCAATAAGACTCAGCAACAAAGCCTGGTCCCTCGTGACCTTTGCTATGTTTAGGAAGAACAGCTAAAATAAGCTCTAATCCTCAGCCAGGCCAAACACTGCTGAGAACAACTATCTTTAACCCTTTTGGTACCCTGTGTGTGTGAAGTGTCTGGACAGCAGGATGTGTTTATTATCCCAAACTGTTTGTTGCTATGTCAGTTATTACACATTCCCTGGACATGGCCTTCCACCATCTAAGCAGGGAAGCACTTAATTTCTCCAGAACTTTTGCCACTCCACCAGAATGTCTCATAGTCTGGGGTTTGTTGCTTTGGATTTGTTTCTTTTTTGTTCTAATGGGATGTACTGATTCATACAATAATTTACACAAGGTCTTTGTTTCAAATGCCTTCCAGGGGCTTATTATGGTGATGTCCTCATTCACACACACAGGACTACACAGATAACTTGCAGGAAATCCTGGCTCTGAATACACTCACCGTAATATTAAATTGTTAGAGAAAGAAGAAATCTCACCACTGATACATGGAACCTAAAAACATAACACTTCCCCAAGCACAGAACAGATATAGAGTGTGCCTGAGCTCTGGCCTGTGCAAATGACTTAGCTGTCTTTATATCCAAAAAATCTGCCTAGGAACCACCAAATTTTTACTATCACTTCCTATATCCACAAAGTGTGAAAGCATGTATTTTCTTTTAAGTGAGATTTTCAAAAATCTCACTTAAGAGAAAATACCTCTGAATGCAGGATACACCTGCATTTCAGGTTTCACATTTAGACATATTTCTGTTAACGTGGGGATAGGTACAGATGAGTAACAGAATGTGTTGTGCCAGTGCTGCTCCAGAAGCATCTTTGTCTAATAATTGCTCTGAGTCCTCAAAATATGTGTTTAAAAAAAAAAAAAGAAAACTAACCACAAGTACAATTTGTTTCAATCTTCTTCTGCAAGTTGTTAAGGGAGAAGCTCGGTGGTGCTGCCCTAATGGTCTTTATGTTAAGAGTTTCCTGCCAAGAAGTGCCACAGAGGCCCAGCCTTTGCCTTTGCTAAGGCTTCCTCCAGAAATAAGTGGAGTTGAACTGTATGATCTAGAGAACAGCATAACAGAGGATGCAAAAGCAAGGGATCCCAAGAAAATCTGTGCAAAACTGGAGGTGGCCCCTGTTTGTGGATAGGAAATGCTACAGAGAAGCCCCAAAGAACATGAGTCCATGAGGGAAGGTACACATGGATATGGAGTCAATGAACAGGGTGGGAAAGTTCTCTGCATTCCTTTCATACAGTCCTCAGACCACTGTATAAAAATGGAAAAGACGGAACAGAAAGAAAGCAGATAGAGTTGTCATGAGGCTTCATGTGAGAACCAAACCTGTGCAAAAAAAAAAGACATTTTCTTCCTAGTGTGAAAATGTTTGCCTGCTGCAACTTATTTGACATAGATATCCACATATAACTGTTGGGGGAAAGTGCTCCTTTTTGGCTAATTTTTTAAAAAGCAAACTTGTACCTATGAGAAACCTTGGCATGATACCATAGGATTACATGGTATGAGAGAATTAGACTTTGTGGGGATTTACAGTGAAGAAATTCTGGGGAGCCTAGGAGAGCAGCATTAATGGTTTCCCAGAGGCAGGTTACTCAAGTATTAGATTCCCATCTAACACCAGCTGAGTGGTAGGTTTTGCCTGGGCCTCTGTGGGACATATAAATTAGGTTTTTTTCATCAATTTCTGCTGAAGATTCTCTACTTTTCTAACTCTTTCAGTGAGCAGCTGCTACCACAGGCAGTGGCCCCACCTGGCTGTCTCACTGTTGCCAGAACTCGATTCTAGTTCATTTTAGAGCAGGTCTTACTAAAGTAATGTAGTAAAAGTTAATTTAGTATTTCTCTTCTAGAACAGCCTTGTGTGGAAAAAAGTCCACACTGGAGCATAGTCTGCTCAATATCAGCAAACAGACATTCAGTTCCTTCAGGCACCCAAAAGTGAACCTTAAAATCTACCCTCACAGGCAGAACCGTATAAGCTCTTTCTAAAGATCTCAGCTAAACACCACTGCTCTGGGAAACACAAGGGCTGGGAGGCAGATGTGCAGTCTTGGAATCCCACTGTGACTTGGATTTCTGTATCCAGTTACTGTCTCAGCAAAGACATTTGTAAAATGAAGCTGTCTTCACCCTCCCCCTTCTCTCTTGCTGTATTACTGGTATCTATTTTTGGTTTGGCTTTTTTAAAGTGTTCCACTTCGAACATTTCTCTGTGTTCTTTGCCACAGTGCTCGAGACCTCTGTGCTCAGGATGCAGCGCCTTTCACTGAAAGCTGGAATCAGAAAGGATTCTCCTCTACTTAAAAATTCCACTCTTTTCAGTTTTAGTAAGCTGAGTAAACACTGAGCTGGGTGCTTTTATTCCATGTCATCTTTTTTACAGACCAAATATTGTATTGCTTTATTTATTTTATTCCAGTTAAAATGATAACACTCCTGCCCTCCTCCTTGTACATGTGTACATGGACACGGATCTCGTTCCCACAACTGTTTCTGAAGAGAAACAGAAACAGTCTGTAACAGAACAATATTTGCAATGCAGACTGGACATAATATGAGTAATTTATAAGGAAAATTTGCACCCTTATAAATCAGTTTTATCTATAGAAAACCTCCATGCAGACAAAGCCAGGGAGCAGAACAGAGCTGAGGGACCTCCCTAGGCTGCCCCTCCACTGACCCAGGATCACTGTCGGCTATGGCTGGGATGAGGTATGGAATGCCCTCTAGTGATGCCATGTTCCTATCTTTGGAAACACATTTTTGCTTCTAGCCTGGCTTTTGAGGTCTCTGGACAAAAGAGCAGCTTGTAGCCTCAGTGAGGCAAAGCAGTTCAAAGCAATAGGGATGACATCACCAACTTCTCAGCCTTGGGAACAAGAGGCACTGTGCACATGTCACCTGGCTGCTGCACATCCCGCTTTGCTGACAGGGTTGGAGGCTGCAGGAGCCTCACACAGAGCACACCTCAGAAGGAATATTTCTGTGACAGGTACTTAACTGGAAGAAGGGAGGCTCAGGGAAGGATGGACTGAGTCATCTGACCATCTCTGCCAAACAGTCTTCTCTGGGAAGGTAGATTTAAAAAATGAGACTCTAATGGGCAAGAATGGAAGAGCAGGAGAAACAGGCATGGGTAAGAAGGCTGTGGATGATATTCCAAGAGAGAAAGCAGTGACCAGTGCTTCAGTGGTCAGTGGAGCACAGGGTCTAACTCCAAATCTGCCTTAATCTTTGGGGAATATACATACACAGTGCTATGATTTCTACCTGTTTAGTACACCTCTAACTTCCATTAAACAGGTGAGATTTCCATGCACAGAAACCTGCCAATGTAAGGACTTGGCTCATGTAGAAACCCATTTTCATACTCCTCATGAACCCTGTGACCAGAGCCTCCACCTGAGCCAGGAAAAGTAGCAGCAATTAGGACAAGGCTCTCATCATCCTGCAGCACAGAACACAAATGACAGTGATATATTATGGAAAGCAAGTAGGAAGCATTACCCAGAGACTTTCTGCAGGACACTGATGTCTGTGAGGATGCTGTCATTTCCCACCAGCTAGGCAGGCATTCCTGCTAGGTAGGCAGGTATCCTTCAGCAGACTTCCCTAAGGATACTCAGGCACTCCAAAACTGAGCTGTGGCTGTCAATACAAACTTTAGTAAATGCTAATTTCTTCTAATTGTTAAGGCTCACAGGGCACTTGCCATACTGGAAGTGTGGGAAACCAGGCCAAATTAGAGGCAGCCATACCTATCTTCATTCTCAGCTGAATATTTTCTTTCTAAGAGGTTTAAGAACAGCTTAGAAGAGCCAGGGCCATGCCCTTGTCTGACTGGCCCTGCTCCATGGCAATTACAGGATTCCACAAGAGGTCAGTAACAATCTGTGCCCTGTGCCAGGACACAGACACGCAGCTGCTGCCTCCGCTTTGGCACCAGAAGAAGGATGGTTGTGCCAGGCACAGAGCAGAAGATAACTTCCTGAAAGGCAAGCTACAGCCAAGTGTCCAGCTGCACTGCCTTCAAAATGCATGGAAAACATGGAGCACTGCAAAAGCACTGTGGAGGATGGCAATTAAAGCTCATCTACACTCTAACTAGGATGAAGTCTGTTTTAAGATACTATGGTCAAAGAAGATATGGATGTGCAGGCTCGCATTGAAATAATTGTCAGAAGAAATTAAAATAGATTTTTGTAAATTTAGTTCAAAGTGCAAGTAGACAAGCCCTTGCTTTTGGAAACACAGCAGAAGAAACATACTAAACTTGCCTATAATGAAGACGAGGTAAATATTTTGATGTGCTCAGGATCCTACTAAACTAGAAGTATCTGATGGATCTGAAATCCATCAAACAGAATCTCTTACATCATACAAATAAAGACAAAAATCTTTATGACATCCATCATTTGCTTTTGAAATGTCAAACAAGAGCGCAAGACTGATAGCCCAGCAACACTGCTGCTGCTGTCAGCAGCTCATTTAATCAATGGAGATGTTAATCCTAATAATGTCCTGGACTCTATTTAATTTTGATTACATCATTGTTTTTCCTCAGTCAAATTGTGCACTGCTCAGGTTTACAAATAAGTGCTTTCTGTCTGATATTGTCTTTCTCCATCTTGAATCTTCTTCTGCCACTTACACTTTTGCTTAGCTTGTAAATTATCTGGCTGAGATTTGAGAAGCTGAAGTCCCATCTGCTCTGACACTGAAGATCCACTGGTACATTTAATTTTCAATAGCTGCTTGCCCCAGATGCCTGGTTAAGATTCTGCCCATGGATAATGTTCACAGCATGGCTATTCCATCATCACTTTTTTTCCCCTACACATTGATGCATTTCAGTGACACTATCAAACATGAAATACTTCTATTCTTGACACATCTTCTATTCTTGTTCTTTTAGGTCTAAAATTTACATGGCTTCTTTACTTAAACACTAATAACCAAGCTGAACTGCAGTGCAAGCCAATAGGGAAAATTGCTCTAGTCCTTGTATAGTAAGAAAAAAATAAATTATTTGATATCTTAGCTGCTCAGCAGCCTGTATGAAAGCAAACACAACAATGTCCCTCGTTATTTGAAGCACAGTAGGCAATTCCTTTCAGAAGACAAGGAGCGAGTTATTGCTAGTGAAATGATAACTATTCTTTCAGGGTCAGCAGCTCTTCTAGGACCCTGCCCAGCCCTCTCCACCTGCCATGAAATGGATTTTAAAACAGAAGATATAAAAATCCAGTAATTTGTCTGGCTTGTATGAGTAAATTTATCCTCCAACATAAACAAATGGGTATGCTAAATATAAGCTGAATGTGGCCAGAAGGGATGAAAAACACAGAAAAAATTAAAATAAGAGCAAATGGCAAAATTGAAAACTAGCAAATACAGCATTTAAAATAGCTCCTGTGGTGATTGCAAATCTTGAAAACCACTTGAATACAGCCAGCATGTTTATCACCTCTGAAGAAGCAATCTGTGAAACCCAGGTCTGGTAGGTTTTTAATAGCAGATTGATGAATAGTTTAAATATCAGTTCAGTAATTAAAAGTCCAGTTGTTCTATATAAGAGCAGATTAAGAGCATTTCCATACTTGCTGCTTTGCTTCTAAAGCCAGAAGGATGACAGCACCATCAAAACCAGGTGCTATTGCAACAACCTTCCTAGATTTCACTTTGACTTAAAAATTTATATCTGTTTATGTTAATATTATGTTAATAATTTCTCAGTTTTGCTAAAGACACATAAAATTTATATGTGATTTCCCAACACACAAGAACATGTGGAAGTGGTCCCATGGCTGAAATTCTGTCTAATTGCCTTTGCGGCAGAGTTCATCCTTCTTACTCAGGTCCTATAACTAATTTATTATGTGTCTTGTGTCTGAGCTTGTCAGTACTTTAATTATATCCTAGAGAACCAGCTCATCTGTCCTGGCAAACCACTGCTGTCCATGCTGCTGGTATCAGGACACAGAACACTTGTAGATTAACTGTAAAAAACCAGCAAGACCAGGGCAAATGAGCCTGGGATGGGCTGCAGCTTTCTGTAAGCCAGGGCTGGGCTGTGCCATCCAAATGGAGCAGGAGCTCTGGTCTCTGCAACCTCTTCCAGCATTCTGGAATAACTTGGGACCTGAGCCTTCAGCTTAGGCAATGGTTCAGCTAGCCAGGAAAACTCACTCCTAGCCATCACCCTGAGCACTGTACTCAACATATTTAGACCATTCAGGCTCACCAGAATTCATGTAGTGTGGGCAGAGACAAAGGCTTGAGAGGGACTGTGCAAGGGCAAGCAGTGTCACAACAATGGGATTTGCTTTAAACTGTCAGAGGGTAGTTTAGATGGGATATTGGGAAGAAATTATTCTCTGTGAGGGTTGGGAGGCCCTGGCACAGGTTGCCCAGAGAAGCTGTGGCTGCCCCATCCCTGGAAGTGTCCAAGGCCAGGTTGGATGGGGCTTGGAGCAACCTGGGATAGTGGAAGGTATCCCTGCCCATGGCAGAGGATGGAATGAGATGAGCTTTTAACTCCCTTTCATCCTAAATCATTCCATGATAATCTGAGTCTGGCATATTCCTTTAAGTATCTTTATATGGTCTTTTAGTATCAGGCAGTCATAATTCAGCCACTCACTTTAGATTTGATCGGAGTAACTTGTATTTGCTTAAAGCTTGTAATTTAGGTTCATAACAAAGGGCAGCTTTGGGATCTGAAGAACCTGTACAAGGCAACTTCATTTGAATAAAGTTAAATTTTCAGTGGCTTCAATAGCACGGTTTAAATCATAAATGTAACTTTGAAGAATTATTCTTGTTTGCGTTTTTTAACTTTTCAGCAGTATTTTACTTCATTTTTGACAGTTTCATACTGTATGCAGAGATAGGGTCAATTTGTTCATTACAGTTCAGTTTATATTAGACAGAGTAGAGCACTCAGTCCAGTGCAGCAATACTTAAATTATTGCTAAATATATTATTTCACACTCATCCTATCGTTTAAGCATTTAGTAATTTAGTTTCTAACAGTGTCATGTCACTGCTACTACAGACTTGTAGCAGAAGTGACCATTTTCAGAATAAACAGACCCACAATTTGCTCAAAGAGTTGCACCCACACATTTTCTTGCCCCTCTCTTCCATGGAAGCATTGAGAGTGTAGAGAGGATCTGTATATTTGGGTTTGGATGATGTGATCTACTGGAGGAAAAGGAAGTGGGCATTCCTCCTTCGTGTGGAATTCTCTAGGCAGGCACATGCATGCAGGAACAGACTCAAGGATGTGCTCTGTCACAGAAACTTCCATAGACACAGCAGCATGAGAGCTTTGAACAGCTCTCACAGCCTGAGAGTGGCTGGCTTAGAGAAAGCCGTTCTGGAGAGCTCAATGTCTATGCCAATAAAGCCACCGGTTGAGCTGGTCTTTTTATTGCTTTGTGTGCCTTGGAACACGCTTTTACTGCATGCAGGAGTGTATCTTTGAAGGCAGCAAAGCTTTTGGATTGGCACAGTTACAGTGCTGGGTGAATTGTAACATCCTGGAAAATCCCTTTTAAATGCCAGACTAGGACTTGGATCATATCCAAGCATTTGCAGCAGGCACAGCACAACAGCTTTTGGAATTTAGCAGACACTTAAAACAGTACAGACACGTTCAGTAAAGCTAAGAGCACTTGAAGTTGAGCAGCACAAAATAAACCAGGACACTGGATTAAGTGTAGCAAGATTCCTATGGGGAAATTACGTGCTTGCTGCTGGGTGAACAGGGGAGGGGGAGATTGCTGAGGAAGCTGAGCCTCAGGTTCATGATAAACACACTTACAGCAATATCAGTTCATCCACAGTGGCTGAACAGGGATTTCTAGGAAGACTCCTTAACTAGGAGACATTCCAGCTGTTTGCAGGGAATAATGCCGCAAGTATCCCAAGTGCTAATTGATAATGAGAGCAGATCTCATGCCCTCCTTCCTGGCTGCTGTCAGATGGCTGCTCACAGAGGAGCTGGTTCAGCTTCAGGCTGCCAGCTGGTAGGAAACTTTGGGATGATCCTCTGCCATCAGGCATGGCCTGAGCAGGAACTCCTACAGCTATGAACTCACTTGGGATCTTTCCCAAAATCAATAAGCATGTAGCTAAACCTGTAGCTGCAGATCTGCAGATTCCTAAACCACATCTGGCTGGCTATAAGCAGCTATAAAACTTCAAGCCAAATCCCTCAATTGCTTTCCTAAATTTAGCCTATTTACAGAAATTGAAATTAAAATTAATCCTATTTTATATTGTATTTCTGGGTTCTGCAAATCAATGGTCAAATTGTAGCAATGCAAAGCGAGCTCAGTTTTTAGTTACATACTTTAAAGCAGTCTTTGCCTTAGGAATGCCTCACCCTTGCTGTTACATACTCTGTTAAGCCATCATTAGCTGCCTCAGTGCTTTAAAGGGATTTATCTGGTGCACTTGGGCAACATTGGCAGGTTTTACTGGTGTCTTGCATGCAGTCTTCTAAGTATTTCTGAAACTGAGTGATTGAAGATGTCTTTCTAAGTGCTACGGTATGAGTTTGTAACAAATAGTGAGTCTGAAGTTATAGGACTGTACAGCAATGCTTATCACAAGGCCAGTTTAGCAACAAGGATGGCTGCTCTGGTTTCAGACTTCTTCATGACACTCTGGTGTCCCCTCTATTTAATATTGTTGCATCTTGCAAAGATAACATCCAGCAGTATCCATGTCTTTTCCTTTTCTTTCCACCATTTACTCCCCAATGGATTCAATAATGTCTTTAGGCACATGCCCACATGCCAAACACTTCTCTCAGGTTCTTTTTGTGACCTTTTGGATCTTATAGATGGTTTTCAAAGGGACTATAGGAAAACTTGCATTTCTTCTCTTCTTTGATTAGACTGAAAAATGCTAGCATGGCCTAGAAATATTTCAGAGGGTTTGCTTCTCTAGACAGCACAGAACATGGATTTTTGGTGCTCTGAGCCCTTCTCACGCTTACAACTTTAGTACAGCTACAGAGGCACTGCTGCTGCTGCTGACCTGAGATACTGTGAAAAAGCCAGACTGCTTCAAGCCAGGATGAACAAACTGAAGGAAATGAGGAGGCCACAAACTCTTTTTCATTTTGAATTTTGAGAGTTTTTCTTAATACTTTTTCACAAGTAGTAGATCACTAGTTATGAAGCCAAAGTTATTTGTGATATTGCTACACAAACACATTTTCAAAACATGTATTTCATAATCTTTGATAAAGTAATCAAAGAATAACACCACAGAAAGGACACTTTTGTGTTCCCAGAAGATTTACACAAACTGTCTATGGAAACTCTAGGATGATGCTGGATTGTATTTAATGAAGTGTTAACTGATTTTGGGTTGTCTCTTATGCAACTCTCACATCCCTAAAAGGCTAAAATCCCAGTGTTTCTGCAGCATGTAAGGGAAAGAGAAAAGCAAGTGTAGATGAGCAACTGATGACAAATTGAGCAATGTAAACCATTTTTTTACTGTTATAAAAAACTGAAAGCTCAGAATCATCATCTCAGCAGGAACAAATCTGGTTTTCCCCAGCTTCCCATCTAATTCCAGAATGGCCCCATGTCACTGGGACAGGGAGATGCTCTTGTCCTACAAAGGTGATGACCAGTAGCCAAGGCATAGTATAAAATGTACTGAATATGAGAAAAAGACCTTGAGCTGGGAAATCAGACCTTGAGCCTTGCTGTGCTGGTCGGAAAGCAGGGGTTTTTTTAATGCACAAGGCAGGAACTGAAGGCCTCAAATGCAAGTGTCAAACTTCCATTTGCTGTGATACATCCCTAAAATTTCTGTGGCATTTATGGCTACACAGGTGCCAAAAGCTCCGGCAGTGTAAAAGAGGGAGTAGGCTGAGCAACAGTACTGTACTATCTGGGTTGAATAAGAATAAATGCCAGGCTTATGGGAAATCTTAGGTCACAGAATATTAAAATAAACATTCAATGTGGCAGCACACCTGTTCTCTCTCCCCCCTGGTGCAGGTACAATGTTACAAGATGTCCCAGCTGTTCTGCTACAGCTTCTGCTCATTGGGAGGACATTTTTTGAATTAAGTATTTACACAGACTGCTCAATATTTCCTTAGAGGAGATGGGAAGCTTGAAGTCCACCAGCATGTTACCAAGAAAATGCCTTATTTTGGCCTGCACATAGCACTTGACACATAGCCAACTGAAAATTCATCTACTGTAATAATGATTGTCCCAGTGATTTACTTATCTTTGAACGGACATTACAAGCTCCATAGCTTTTAACCACAAATTTTGAAAGCTTATGGTCTATTTTTTCCAGGTCATTAATAAATTTAGGATGTCAGCCTCAACAGCAAACCCTGGAATACTCAATTACAGTTTTTGTTTCACTGTTAGTTGCAGCCAATCTTAACTATTTTCCTTAATGCTGCAATTTGCAATGAAACCGCACAATTAACCTCCTGTTCTAAATGGATTCATATAGGTGCTATTTTTGTGTCAAAACAGTGGATATTCCAGACAATGTGTAAATTCATATTATAGAGGCCTCCTCGGTATTTGTTGAGTTTCTGGTTCCAAGAGGTCATCTGAAGATGTGCTCACAAAAAAATACTTTTGGTTAAACTTGGCAGTCATTTAAGAAAAAGAAAACCTGATATACTGGAATTTTTATCTAGCAAGGAAGGATTAGCAGGAAATTTTCTGTGGAAAAAATTATCTTGAGGGGTCTGCTGCAGCATTCTTTCCTCAGAGAGTCTTCAGGGCTGTGGTTAGAAATAGGATGTTTGCAATTGCTAATGTGACACGAAAACTCTAAACAGCCCTCAGGTCTGCTGAACATTCCCTCCAAAACATGTGAGGGAGCCCCAAACTGAGTGCTCCAGGGGCCAGTCCACCCTGCCAAGTCAGAACTGTGTTCATGGAAGGGACAACCTTCATGACTGGCTGTCTCTCTTGGGCTTCTGCCACTATGCAGCCAGTAGACAAAATAACTTTATGGGGCTTGGAGCTTAAATTGGAAGCCTTTACTTTTGAACTAAGATTAACAAAAGCTTCCAGAGTTTTTCCCCTTTCCCTCCTAAAGAGGATTCTTAGGCCTTGACTAGCATATACCAACAAAAGATGATTGATGAGAATATTCATCCTCTGATGCTTGTTTCATTTAGTAAACATTTGGGAATCAGAGAAAAAATGTAAACCAAAACCAATTCCTAATATTTCATGTGTGAGAGGAAAATCTTTCTGTAAAATACTCTGATAGTCCTATAAAAATGTTGTGTCTGGAAAATAACAGCAGCTCTTTGGGAAGGGTATTTGTTGTTGAGCTGACTGACTTCCCAAATCCTTCTTCAGAATTCATGATTCTTATCTGTAAGCCCTCAGTCAGAACTGGAGGTACTCTGACAACTCATTCTGTTTATAGCACAGCACTAGCAGGGCATCACCAAGGTGTATCAACGAGCACCCTCGGGCTGCGGATGGCAGAGGCTGGCACAAGCTGACACACAGCACTTCTCTTTAATCACATCACTAAGGAAAGTATTCCTGCTTGGAAACTCTTGATACCATGAAGACACAAGTAAAAGGTTAATTTTTATAACCAGAAAATCAATTTCTTTCTCTTAAGCTCCATCATCTTAAGCAGCCAATACTTCTCCATGTACAGGTGCTCTATAACCACCCACTCTCACAGAAGAGCAGCACCTAAGGTGGCTTTTGTGATGGGCAGCGTTAACTGCCTCAGCAATGGGATGAAATTAAAACTTATTTATGCCAAGTACTGTGTCATTCTCAAAGATGCAATCCTGTTTACTTACTGCACTGGCAGCCAAGCTCTGACTGCCCCAGATGGAGCAGATTAATTCTGATGCATTCCTTCTCTCTGAATGTTATCCACTGATTGTGGCTTTGTAGCCCAAAAGCTTCACTTGTAACTCCATGAAGCGTCAGAAATCACAGTATTTATTAAATCTCATTCTACATTTGAGATTGGTGGTAGCTTAAAGAGTAGGGTTGTATATATCACAAGGTTAGAGTGAAAACAACACACTAAGGCTGGCTGTGGTCATCTTCAATCACATGTCACAGTTGGAAAGTGTCTCCCCGAAGGGAAGAGCAAACCAAGTGCGGGGATGGCAGAGCTGGAAAGACCCCTGCAA
This sequence comes from Agelaius phoeniceus, assembly GCF_051311805.1. Classification (NCBI taxonomy): domain Eukaryota; kingdom Metazoa; phylum Chordata; class Aves; order Passeriformes; family Icteridae; genus Agelaius; species Agelaius phoeniceus. The sequence continues at coordinate 8,790,123 of NC_135282.1, read as the reverse complement.
AATAAGCATATTCCATTTTCCCTTTAGAGGCCTCCCATCTGGAACAGCACAGGAAGAGGAGCAGTTCCTATTGTCTGTGGCCCATGGCTGGCAGCACTGCCATCTGCTGATCCTCACAGCTGTGTTGGAGCCTTGACGGTAAGGCAGCCATCCATCTCTGCCCACAGCCTGCTCTGATTTCAGCAGTGCTGCAGCAGAGTCTGAAATGCAGGGTCTGCTCAGCTCTGCTATACTCCAGCTGGAGCCAAAGCCAAAACCACGGGATATATCAAAGCACAGCTGACCATTGCATTAGTTTCTTGGATCTTTGTCAAAAAGCTGTTCCCCAGAATTACAGCTTGAACGGTGGCAAAGAAAAAAAAGACTGTCTGCCCTAAAGTAGCTTCCTGCAACCAACAGCAAGTGGTTCTTGGTATGGGCCAGCAAATTTCTGCCTGAGGGCTGCCCAAGGAGCTCCCAGTCCAGCCCAGTTAACCCATTCCTCCCAAGCAGGCAGCCCCTACATTTGTGCTGGGCAATTGCTCACCTCCCTCTGAGAGAGCCAGCATTCTTCCAGGAATTCTGCCTGTGCCTGGGTACTGGGAGACCATGTGACAACTGCACTCGCTGCGTGTGGCCAGCTGTACAATTCCATTATGCAAATGACAATACTGATAATTAAAAGTGTTTATCAAGTAACCACAGAGGAATGGGGCTCTTCTCCATGACCAAGCTGCACTCCTCATTGTGGTGGGACTATTTAATGTGCCTATCTGTTATCTTTGCTACAACTGCCTCAGGAGTTATCCAAGACACCAGCACACAGTCACTATTTGTCTAGGATATGACTGACCTTCATAAGATATTGACAAAATAAGGTGTCTGGCATTTGTAATTTGGCATTTAACACCTGGAAATTAGCTCTGCAAATTTAACCTGTATCCCCCTCCTTTTCTAAAAAAATTAATTTATTTTTGAAATATGAGTTTCAGCTAGAAAAACAGAAGAGAATGTCTGGCCAGGTCATTTGCAGAAGAGAAGCTTCTATGGGGCCTGCTGTAATGTTGGTGTTTTCTCAGATCTGTTTCAAGAGAAAACAAAACCCCAAATCTCACAAGAATTAGAGAGTATCCACCAGCAATGTAAAGTTTAAAAAGGTGGATGAATTGCATGAAGTACTAAGACAACTATCAAATGGGTTGATTTTCACAGGGGAATATATCACACCACAGATTTTTCACTCACAACCACTGCTATAAATGGACTTCAAGGGCAAAATGATGTGGAATTCATTTGAAAGTAACAATTGGAGGAAAAAAAAGTGGAAGTGAGTTCAGAAATTTTAGAGCAAAGAAACTAAAGCTGGTCACCAAGCAGAGACAGCCTGAGAGAGGGGGACCAGCTGGGGTCACCCTGGACAACTTGCATCCTACCAAGTGTCACCATTCATTCCACCAACAGGGTGACTTAATCTTACACTGGAGTAACCCAGACACCTTTGGAAGGGAGTGATGTTTTACTTTACATAACTCTGAGGAACTAATTCATTTCTCTGATTAGCCTTGAGGTTCCAGCTGGGATTCAAACAGCTGTTTCCTGAGGAATAAGACTGTAACCTTTGAAGTGACTGTCAAGCACACCAAAAGGCTTTAAGAGCATACAACTTATTATTTGTGACTTGGACTGCCAAAATTATTTCTGCAAAAATGTCAAAACCAATTAACAATTTGACAAAACCAAAACAAACGTAATCTTTTGATGACCTTGATAAGACTTTTCAAGACAATTTTGCAGATATCCTGTCTCCCAGTTGCTAGCTCTGAAAAGAACAGTGTTCTATAAATTATTTTTATATTAATTAAATAATATTTTTATATTAATTAAATCAATTATATTTTTATATTAATTAAATAATTTTACTCCTTTTTTGCTACAAATATGATCCACTATTTCCTACATTCATTCTGAATTTTTAGGGGGTAAGAGCAATGACATTAGCATAACAACAAAGTTCTGCAGTTCTGAAGGGAAGACAAAATGGCACTTTTGTTAAAAGTAAGTAAATTTACTGAAGACACTGTATGACCTTGATACCTGATGTCTAAACCCAACAACATGGATTCATTTGGCTACATAAAAACACCTGATGATTATTCGTAACAGACACACCATGATTCTGAAATTTGATCCCAGGAAACTCTGAACTTTTCTATGGTTCCATGGGGATCTTGGAGAGATTCATTGGATAATACTACAGCAGCTGGGATTCCTCAAGTATAAGCAGCATGGGAGGAAATCCAATTTTCATACCCATATAAAGATCCTTCAATAGGGCTGACAGTTGTTAATTGCCACCTCTGCCATTTTTTCTCTCCCATTGGAAAACATGGTCATCAACAGAATTAAGTCAGAATTTATTGTATAAAATTTTGAGGAGAGAAAGAGAAAAGGTGACAGAAAATATTGCAGTCACTTGCAACTGTTAAAATGTGTCTTGCTGGCAGCTTCATTTGCAGAAAAAATATAATCTCCAGTAAAAGGTGATTTATCACAATGACATCTCAACACCAGTCTCAGCAAGAGCCACTTAATACACACACAAAAATGAGAATGAGAGGCAGAACACAGAAGAGAATAAAACCCTTGCATTTCTGATACCTTCAGAAATGACAGTCTTCTTCTCCTTCACTCCCCACATAAAGGTAGCTTTCTCACCAGGCTCCCAGTCCAACACTCTGGCACATTATCCACTAATCTGAGTTGCTTTCATTGAAAGGGACTTATTTTTATGCTTGTATTTTATTACGTTAAAAAAAATTGTATCACACAAGAATTTTAAGAAAAAAAACAAATACTTTAAAGGTTTAGGTTTTTAATTGAAATCAATTGAATTGGTGACCCTGAGATTAGCTCTGTTGGTTACATCAAGATAAGATTCTAATGACACCAGGTACAGCAGTTTGGTACCTGTATGGGCCATTCACTTAAGAGTTGGGCTTGATGCTTGTGGGTCCCTTCCAACTCAGAATATTCTGTGATTCTGTCAAACATCTGGCCACTGTTCTCCCCCCACCCCCCATCCCCAAGAAATTAATACTCTTAAATCAAAGATAGAAGGCCTTTGGCAAAACATTTTTACATAAACCAAATGAATTAGTAAGTCCTTAAAAACTTAGGGGCTGGTTAGTACTGCATTTGTCATGAGAGCAGTAACAAAATTTTGTTCTGTTTTGAGAACAAAAGCTTTGCTCTCCTGCACAATAGCCAGTTTTCCTGAGGCATGAGCAGAGGAGAAAGAGACCCAGCTGAAGGGGTCTGACAAGGCACAGGGCTCTGCTCTTCCTGGCCACTGTCTGCAGGTCATGCTGTCCCAGTCCAAAGGCAGTGATGTAATGATGTACAGGAATTACTGACTTTGTCCCTCCTCAGCACCTCGCACACAGACAGAGAGCACAGCCCTTCCTTATGACACTGCCTGTGCTCACAGTGCTCACAAAAGATGACATTCCTGGTTTAGAGGGCAGCACAGCAATTCTGTGACCTGCTCACTCACAGACAGCACTCATTAGAGTGCTAAAATGAACTACAAGTGTGAAATGAAAACACAGTCACAGCTCCTTTCCCCTCTCTGAAAGAAGTCATTGCAATATTTTTCAATGCAAGATGAAAACTGGCCAGATGACAACTCTGATTTAAGTCATCAGGTAGCGTCAAGGCTTCTTAAGAAGGAAAAGAAAGAGAAGAAAAAACATAGATGTAGCACTTACAAGCTCAGCATCTTGTCAGCTACAGGATTCCCTAGCATCCAAATATCTGCTAAAGAACAGCTCCATTCACTCACCTGCAGCACAGGACTTACAACAAGGCCACTTATTCAGTCTTGTGCCCTCATCAAAATCCTACAAAGGAAGGCAGTTTTATTTGGCATGGGTTGCTGTGGATATCAGTGTATCTTGCTTTTAAATTAGCTCAAGTGTGGTTTAAACAATAGAAATAAGGGACGTTGAGGAATTTGAGAAAGCCTGAGGATGCAGTTCCCTTCAGAGATCATATTTAAAGATGTTATATTCAAAAGCATTTCCTAAAAAATAATTCCTCAATAGACACAAACTCTATTACAAGTTGCATTGGGATAAAATTACAGTAATATCACTACTTTAAGAGTTCTTCTCAATTAAATCCCCAAAAAGATAGATACTTAAGCAGCTTGGTTCCAGATTTTCACTTCTGTCAAAAAAAAAACTGGGGAAAGAATAAAAACAGCAGCAAAGTTATGCAGTGAACACTCTCTTTGTCTACTACTGTAGTATAAAACAACAGAACCAGCAATAAATAATCAGAGCACTGAAGTGGGAATAAGTAAAACAATGCACCTATGAAACAAGGGAATCAGCATAGTATCTGGAAATTATGTTATTTCTTTTAATACAGCAATACAAATTTGTTTCCTCAATTGAATCATAAGTGACCAATAGAAGAATAAAGATCAATGAAGACCCTAATGGTAAGCAATTGAAAATGATTGCAGCTGTATCTTTTGCAGCCTTGTATACAAAATACCCAAAGAAATGCCCAACAGATGCAAAAATAAACAAACCAACAAATGATGAAACAGCTCCCTGGCTGGGTTTTGCCTGCCAAATCTCTGCCTGGAGAGGACTTTTATGTCCATGTAACGAACCCTCAAAATTATGGACTTACAAAGGAAACAGCTGCTTGGCCATAATGGTAATTACCCTGGTCAGACTGAGAGCACCCAACCTTGAGGCTGCGGCTCAGGGCACCCGACTGGTGCAACACAGGACACAGAGCTGGGACTGAACTGGTGCCAGTGCCCAGAGCTCGGCACTGACTCATGTGTGCCCTTTGTCACAGTGTAGGCTGAGGACCAGGACCAGGTCAGTGCATCTGGCTGGCTGTGACAGGTCCTCCCAGGGAGGACTAAAGGATGGGTGTGTTTGATACAGGCCATAGGGCACCATCAGGAGGTGGTGGGATATCAGAAATTACCCACTGTGGCCCAACTCTCACATCTTGTACAGCTTGTGGAGCTTTTAGCTCACTGAGAGGTAGTGGGAGCCAAGTCCTTCCCCCACTGGTGTCTTAAGGTGACCCCAAAACTCATACTGACACACCATCTTGGGCTCCACAAGCAGAAAAGTACTCCCCAGTACCTGCAGTATTACAACTGAAATTATCATTATGGCACTTCTGTCATCCAAGTGGCCTGTGGACCTTACAGCACCTCTGGGAGCACAGCTGTCCATCTCACTGATGAGCCTCCTTGCTCTCCACAGAAGGTGGCCCTGGCCCATCTGCTTCCGTAGCACCAGGTGTTTGAAGGGAGGAGAGAGTGTGGCCCATCCTAATTACAGTATGTCCTTCTCCAACAAACATTATATTGGGGCAAACCCAGATAAAAACTAGTCAAGTGTTTTTCTCATGGTCATTTGGCAACCTGGGTGTGGTCAAGCCTAGAAAGCAGGAATCTTGACTCAGTTTCCTATTCCAGCTGCCAGAAAAAAACCACCGCTTCCCACAAGTGCTATTCCCCATATTTATCTTGATTGCCTATATAACTATGAATAGTCACAAATAAGACACTCCCTAAATTCTTCTGCTCATATTATCCAGCAGATGGAATCTGAGATTCCCATTACCACAAATGCTGCCTTGAATGGTGGAAGCACCAAACTGAAATGGACAAGTGCTCTGGCTTGTACAGAGCTTATCATTTTGGTACATATTTACCTGAGATAAAATCATCTAGTATTTATTCAGCAGCTGACAAAGGGGACCGCTTGCTAACAACATCTGCCCTGCAATTCCATACTGGCACAACAATTTTTTGGCTCAGAATCTGCAGTGCTAACTGCACAGCACCACCTTGGAAGTGCAGAAATGTTCACACATAAACTGCTCCTTCCAGCTAAAAGAGCACTCAGGCTGTAAAAGTTGCTCCAGTACTGCTATGCACAATAGGGTGCTTTTAAACATGTCATCTGCCAAATACGTTTTCTGACAGAAAGTGATCCCTGGGATGATACTGGATCATATCTGTGTGAATGGAGTTAAGCATGGTTTGTAAGGGACCAAGACAGCAATATTTCAAGAAGCAGACAACAGATTACAGACAAGTGACAAGGCTGATCTCGGCAGCTGCAATTAACTGTCTTTCCTCAGTCTCTCCTGCACAGTTGTAAGAAGGGCTGCGTTTTCCTCCTGCTGATGAAGGTTGATTAGCAGTCAGGTGAGGAGAGGCTCTGGGGAAGGCATGATGCATTAATTAAATCACTTCTACCAGCTAAGTGATGACACTTTGATTTATAGCAGAGCTCATTCAACCAGACACTGGCACTTCCTGGGCACCAAGATGAGGAAAAGCCAAGCTGGGAAGCAGGTGGGAGGAGATGTGCACATAAAGGAAAAAGAACAAATTGTGAAATAAATACCTGCAACCGATGGACTATTTTTGAAAAAGAATGCTGCAGGAGCAGTGGGAATGACCATGAAACATGAGCTGAAATTTAGTTAATTCATGTTGTTTGTTCATTTAATCTGCATCTGTAAGAAAAGCTGCTTTAGGATAGTCTTGTAAAATCCTCTCAAACTAAACATAGTACATACTATTATTCCATAAGGCACATTTCAACCTGACACACTCAGTTTGTGGCTCCAGACATGAGTCAGTGCTGTTGTGCTTCAGGCACAACAGCAGCAAGCTCAGAAAGAGAGGCAGAAATGTCCAGAAGGCAGAGCAGGACGGTGATCCAGGGACCAGTTTCAGATGCGGTGCCCCAGCCCATTCCTGCTGCACCGTCTGGCAAGACCGATGTCTCCTAAACACTGTGTTACAATTTCTCTCTCTGCCAAAGGGCGATAATGTTATTTCATCAACCTTTGTAGAGGGTTACCTTTATCCAACTTAATCTATTTTGTTTAGGATTTTGACATTTGAAAAGGCTAACTTAAACAGCCTTCCTCTTAGAAAGCTTTTCTTCTGGTGACAAGTCTAGATATTCTTCCTTGTAAATTTCATGGTCAAAATCACAAGCCTTCACAAGAGAGAAAATATTTCTACAGCCCAGAATCTAAAATAGGTCAAAATGTGATTATCAGTACAGTCATATTTCATTCCCTTTTCTGAGTCAATCACGCTTTGGTAATTCTTGAATTACTTTTTTCCTTGAAAGCCTAAGGAAGCATTTTAGATCACTTAGTACTTAAAATATTACACTGACTGTACTGGCCAGTGGTATTTTCTAGTAAAACATAACTTTGTCTTTTTGAACACAAAGGTTTGTTTGCTGACAATATTGTATAGAGTGAACATCCTTCTTTTATCTTATCCTAAAGATATGCAAATATTTAGCAAGAATAATATTGGCCCTGTTCCACCACACCAGGCCCAGCCTAGTTTCATACATGAAGAGGTAAAATTTAAGGAAAACATCAAACAATGAGATTGACTCCAAAGCTGCATTCCTTTCAGTCTATATCCTTCTAGGTAACCTGTGTTGCTGGAGCAGGCAGTGGCCTCAGACAGAACTAAAGACATGTCACAGCAGCTGCTTCTAAGAAGATTTAATAAAAAGTGAATTCTTATTCTCTAACCTTAACTAACAAGTAAACAAAGGAAAACACAAACAAACTCTCTCTATTCATATGGCTTCCCTAGCAGTGACCAGTGGCAAAAGGACTGCTCTAAATGTAAATCCAAATTCTGATCAGTAAAAGACCTTTTGAACCCCTTTGCTTGGCACATGCAGCATGTATATTTATCTAATGAACTTTGCTTATCTAAATTCTATTTCTTCTTTAGGCTCAAAGCCCTGCTGTGTTTCTATAGAAAATTTCTACCTCTCAATGCTTCATCTTCTTTAGAAGTGTGATTACTGTTACCCTTGATAATATCCTGAACTTTCCCAGCACACAACTTACCCTTAGAACCTCCAAGTACTTCATGGCTAATTTACAGTGAGAGTCAGATATGAGAAAACCCTTTCCTGAAGCAGCAGGAACAAAGAAATTTGGGTCATAAAGGAACTCCGTAGCAGACCAGTACATAAATCAGTGTTCAACCAATCACATTTTTCCTTGTTAATGTTGTATCATGTATTTGGTTTCTTTTGCATCATCAGCTCTTAATAACAAAAGACTTTATTTAACACTGAATTTGGCAGGTATCTAGGTGGGGGTTGGGAAAAAAGCTGGCTTGCTTTCAAATGGATGCACATGCATCTTCTTTTCATCATTAGAATAAATTTCCGGAGAGGTGAGCAGAGGTTTAGCTGCATGACTCTCATTAATGTTAACTTTATTTCAGTAATGAGGTGAAAGTACAATCACTGGAGCTAATATAATCAGAGTGATGAGACAAAAGTCTGCTGCTGTAAATACTGCTAAGGAATATGACATTGACAATGCTGATAGGCAAGGAAAAATAGGTGTCAGGAGCAAAATGATGCAGTGAGGGTAAAGACCATGCCTTTAGGTAAAATAGTACAGCTGAAAACTGCCAGGAGCTATTGCAGTGATGTGAACACCCTGACACTGGTCACAGGTCCATCTGCAAGGGACTGAGCACAACAATCCTCAGCCTTACTGATTCCAAAAAAAAACAACTGAGGAAGCAGGGGCAAAAAGTCCTGTGCCCTTAAAAGTCATTTAGGACGGATAAGGAGAATTAAGTAGTAGTAAAAAAAGAGACATTGAGATAAAACAAAACAGCAGGTATGGGAAATCAAAAGCTATTGTGACAGCCCCAGAATACAATCCCAGTAATATATTGCACCAGAAAGACCTCAGACAATGAAAAGTGAGAGCACCATCGTGCCACTGCACTCCATTACTTTAGCTAATAGAATGATCTGAACTGAACAAGGCTGGGAAGATTTTTATAGTAATTAGCAAACCTGTTAGTGCCCATTTTTCTTCTGCACAACACATGAACAAAAGAAAAGCAGATGCAGCTATTAAGAGAAAGTAACAGGGAAAAAAAAGGTGGGAAGACAGGCAATGAGTTGGGTAACTCTGCAGAAATAAAAATAGTAATTACATATTTATATTACAAAACCAGTACACAAGGATTTTTAGCTTTGCAATAAAAAATACACTGCAATACTCTAATAAATATACAGCACATAATCATCCACATCCAAGTCCTACTAGTAGAGCAGGAACAGAGGAAACATAATGTCTACATTCATTCTATATAATTCTTGCAACATTCATTACCTCTGGAAGCAACTCTGTATGACTTTATCCAGATACCATAAACACAAGGTTGCTTGTTTTTTTCTTTAAATCTTGTGGAACTTATACACTGCAAGCTGTTTGTACTGAATCTATGAATTTTTAACTTAGAGCTACAAATGAAGTGCATTTATAATGACGTGAACAAGATGTGCCCTTTTCACTTGATTTCAGTTTCTTACTGACCCTCTGGAGTGGAATTGCTCTGAGCCTGCTGATGCCCAGCAGCAGATCTTGGTGGTAAGAACTCATGCTTTTTGGGGTAAGACAAGGCATATCTGGGTTTGGCATCCCAATTTGCTTCATTGTCCTAGTCATTGTTATTGCAGAAATCCAACCAGAGCCAAAAGAACCCTGATCAATATGTCTTTGTTGTGTAGCCCTGAATTAACTACATCTCACTTTCCTTTGACAGCAACACAGATCACAGGCAGCTGCTGCTTCCCCTATGAGAAACACGGATTCTGGAAAGCATATTCATTATCTGGCTGTTAAAAGCAATGGAGCATGCAAGCCTCACCCTGCCTGGGCTACCTGAGACATCAACAGCTCCCTTTGATTAAGTGACTGCCAGCTAGTCACCTTCTCACTCTAACCTTGATGTGGCAGCACTGTGACAAGTGCATACAGTGTAACATCACAAAATGTTCACGAATAGATAGCTTAATTTGTTTTAATAGCCCGGTCCCTTGCAGCATTTCAGCAGCAAACTCTGGGTTTGAGGACAGAATATATCAGCTCTTCACATGGAACTTACCTGCAAGCCAGCTGGCAGGAAGCCAAGGAGAATCCTGAGAGGTCCGAAGCTCTCAGTCTTTACCCAGCTTACAGCACTTAATAAATTCCAAAGGAATTCCACCCACCCCCAGCTGCACCATTTTTAAGTTGCAGGACTCGGGATCTGAAATACTGACTTTAAAAAATTACAGCTTCTTAATACATCCCCTGTAGCTGAGCATTGCTTGTGTACCAAAAACACCCTCAAACCTGAATGCATTTCCATTTCATAACCAGAAACAACTGAGACAACACAGGTTGAAGTTGGATTTTTATTTCACTCATCTTGCAGTCGCTGTCAGTCGCCAACTCCCACAATGTTTTCATGGGTCTGAAAACATTTGTGGCGCTTTTTTTGAGCTGCTGGAATAAGATAGTTATTTAGTTTTTACACAAGAAATAAGAATTCAACCTCTGCAATTGTAAAGAGGAACTCAGAACTTTGAGGCTTCTTTGGTCCATCTCCAGATGATAAACAAGCACATTCTCAGTTATTTTTAAATTTAGTATGATTTTAGGAGTGGACCTGGCACACAATTGCTGAATACTTAGTCTTAGAACTCTGAATATTTGACATTGCTGTTTGAGTTCATGTATCACCTGTAAATCATTTCACTTCCAACTGCCAAGCTTTTAAAAACAGGAACATACAAGATACAGGGACAACCCACACTGAATTTAAAAAATGGCAGGACAGGATAAAAGCCTGTTGAGCACTGAGATCTAGTCTTCCCAGACATCATTAAGCAAAGCATAGGGCTGGGTTTCCATGCATTGAGATGAAGGTTCATGAGCACAGCTTACCTGGGTTCATTTAGTAACAAAAAAAAAAAAAAAAAAAAAAAAAAAAAAAAAAAAAAAAAAAAAAGCTTAACTGATGCTGGTGCTATTTTGATATTATAAAAGGTTCTAAATATAAACTTATCACAGTAAAGATTCAGATCAGATAGCATGTACACCTTTCCATAAATAATTTATCTCCTGCAAGCAAACCTCATCTGCTGCTGGCAGCAGGATGGGATATTGGAATGAGGACAAATGCTGTCTTTAGCAACATCGGGGTTTTCAGTGACTTTCAATCAAGTTTACAACTCCTATGGCTGAAAAACTAAATGCATGTTTATCAAAGCAAAATCCATATATTTGAGATGCTTTGCTCAGTGGGATCCAGGTCCAAGATCTGGTTTTAGGGACAAATGTAACATAAATGGGAAAATTCATACTCTGTTTCACAGCCCAGTGGATGGCACAGGTGTGAAGAAACAAGTTTTCTCTCCTGAAATTTTGGATGGGTGTGCCTTTTACACAGATTGCAACCAAGACAGTATGAAATTATGCAAAAATATACACAGTAAAGGTAGACTGAGACAATGGAAAGCCACAGGTAGCACCAGATCCATATAGAGGTGAAGAGAAACTGGGGAGGGGGAAAAAAAGGAGATATGCCCTCTTTTATCAAAAACAAGGAGTGCTTTTCTTTAAAAAACAACTTTATCTCTAGGAGGGAGAATTCCCACTATCCTGTTTCAGCCTTCAGTAACTACAGCTGAGACAAAGCTAAGGCAAAGCAGGGGAAGGGAGAACAAACAGAGTGGCTTGAGGAAAGGAGAAAAGAAAAAGAGAAACAAAAGCATTCAATGAGCTGAGTGGATAAAAATGAAAGCAGGTTTAGGGGTGGCAGGAGGTTTAAAAGTAAATTTACATCAATGAGGGGCTGAGAAAAGTAAAGTCAGGCTAAGGGGCTGGGCCAGTCCCATAGGGCAGGGCTGGTTCTGAGCCCCACACAGAGGTTAACACTTAAATACACATTAAAATATGGTCTTTAAACCAAACATAAACCTGCAGCAAGCTTGTTGGGCTGCAGGCAGTGAGGGGAAGTGTAAGCAAAGCTACAGCTGGGACAGGGACAAGGCAGGACGTCAACATGGCATGGCTGCCACCTCCCTCGGCCTCACCTCAGAACTCCCTGGTCGGTGATGGGCCGCTTCAGTCCCTGGCCACAGTCTGGGCATGGTCATGGAATTCCGTGAGCCACAGGACACCTCTGTGAGGGTGACACACTCCATCCTGTCTGACAGCTTCATCCCACGATGAATTTGTCACAGCAGCTCCTTGCCAGAGGGGTCATGGGTCTGTGGGTGCATGAGGGGAAAAAGGCGGGAAACAGACCCAGGGGTGCGTGAGGTGAAAAAGGCGGGAAATGGACCCAGGGGTGCATGAGGGGGAAAAGGCAGGAAACTAGTTTGACTGGGGATACATGATGGGAAAAAAGATGGGAAACAGGGCTGGGGGTGCATGAGGGGGAAAAAAGGCAGGAAATGGGGCCAGGGGCGCATGAGGGGAAAAAGGCAGGAAATGGGATCGGGGTGCATGAGGGGAAAAAGGCGGGAAGGTCCCCTAGTACCCTCAGAGTGCACTGCAGTGACCCATCAGGTGTGAGGAGAGCTACCATCGCAGCCCAGACAGCAGCTGCTGGGCAAATCTGTCCAATTCCTTCCCCTACTGTGAGGGTCAGCGGTATTATAATAATTATTAGTATTATTATTGCTGTTCACAGAATCGCTGAATAACAATTTGGGAGGAGAGATCACCCAGTCCAACCCTCCTGCCCAGGCAGGGTCACCTGCAGCAGGTGACAGAAGAAGGTGTCCAGGTGGGTTTTGAATGTCTCCAGAGAGGAAGGCTCCAGGGCCTCCCTGGGCAGCTGTTCCAGTGCTTTGCCACCTTCCATGGAAAGAACTCTTTCCTCATGCTGAGATGGAACCTCTTGTGTTTTATTTTATGGCCATTGCTTCTTTTCCTATAACTGTGCACCACTGAAAAGAGTCTGACACCATGCTCTGCCATCCCTTGGAGACAATTATATGCATTAATGAGATCCCCTCTTAGTCTTCTGTAGACTAAATAGGTCCAGCTCCCTCAGTGTTTCCTCATAAGGAAGTTGCTTCAGACCCCTCTTCATCTTTGTGGCCTCCTCTGGACCCTCCCCAGTAGTTTCTTGTATTTCTTGAGCTGTGGAGAACAGAATAGAACACAATACTCCAGATACAGCCTCACTTGGGCTGATATTATTATTATTATTATTATTATTATTATTATTACTACTCAGTTATTAATGAGGCTACCCCTCTGTTATGTCTCTTTTCTCGTATTAGCACACAGGATCACCCAAGAGGTTTAAAACCCAGGCAGTCCTCACACAGAAGTTTATTTTGTAGGTTATTTTAGGTAGCCAGGCCAAAGCAGGAGGAATTCCAGACACACACTCCATGTTTCTTCCTGGAGCAGTGCAATGATTCATGTCCTGTAGTCATAGGTTTGCCTGCCTTTCACCAAAGGGAATCCAGCTCTAGGGGCCATGTGCCAGGCAAGTTCCATGGAAAGGGACCAGCCTTTCTCCAAAGGCTGTGGTAACCTCTGCTGGCAGCTCCTGGCTGCTACATGGGCTAAGATGTTCTCAGCAGTGAGCTTGTACTTAAGCAGACAAAAAGACATCGGAAGAGGTATTTCACATTTGCTTACTCATACTTTTGTATGCATTTGCTACTACAGAGGATTGGAACCTTTTATTTGAATGTGTGTTTTTAAAGCATCGGTGATTTAGATAAATTAGGACCCTGTTCATTCAAGTATGAACATGTTTATTTCCTCAGACAGTGCAGCTTTTATTACTAAGCAGGTCTGTAACTGTAGTTTGCAGCTAATCTACATTATTCTGTTTGAAGATGTGGATACACCATCTGACATACCTGAGGGATGCCTCTTATGCATAGGATAATGTCAATAATGCTACTTTTTCTTCAGTGTTTAAACAAACATGTCACACTTGTGACTTATATCCAATCCTGTCCCACTTCTTCAAATAGTGATATTTCATATCTGTGTAAGACAGGTACTATTCACACCAATAGGTACATTAAAGGCTCCAGGTGAGGACATGGTCATAAGGTGTAGGAACTACAAATGTTGTCTTTTTGCTCTGAGAAATTTAAAATCTAAACAGATTTTGGGCAGGACAGGAACAAAATGCAGGCAATGGATATAGGACTCTGATTTTTCTGGATTCCTCTTAGTGTGCCTTACTCTGTAGGCAAGAGAGATGGAATACATATGGGATAAATGAGAGCTGGGTTTTACTGGAAGCTTCTATCACATTGGCAAGGAATCAGGTGCTAGTCTTCATTTCAACTATTACCAGTAGAAACAGATTGTCACCTCATCCATGGAAAACCTAACACTTGCCTTCCATTCTATTTGCAACTATAATGGTCTTCAATCTCCTTAATTGAAATACTTAATAGAAAAGCTTCTATGAGGTAAGATTTCAGCCAGAATTAATTTCATTTTATCTACTCTGCAGGTTTCTGTTATTTTACCATAGCTGAAAGAGCAACCCACAGCAACAAACATGCTTCAATCTAAAGGCATCCTGAGAATTCCTGCTTAAGACACATACTTCTAATCTACCAAAACCATGATTTGTAAGAAAAATCTGTGGCCACACAACTGCCTCAAAATGGAAAACATCGTGTAGACAATGTGCATGTTGCTACAAGTCAGACCTTAATTGACCAAAAATATTAGATAGAGCTGTCTGTTTAATTAGACACGGATCAAAAATGAAGAACTAAGTACTTTCCCATCATTCCCTGCAGGTTTTGAAGTTGGCATTTCCCCCTCTGCATATAGTTAGTTGTTTGCCTCGGGTTGTAAAGAAATGCAGAGGGCTGTTATTAAAGCACTGATAATTTGCTGAACTCCATCTTTTGTGGAACTTGCTGAGTTAGAAAATTCCTTTTCACCTCCTCCCCCACCCCTCCTTGACTAGAATTGAACTGAAGAACAAATATCACATTATGGTGCTAGGGAAAAGGATCAACTGTATTTGCAGTTAAGTGACTAGCACAAGACAGAACAAATCCTACAGCTCAAACCTGTCCAGCTAAATGATGAGGGAAATAAAAAAAGCATTTGCTTTTTAAAAGAATATCAGAACAAAGACTCATGTTTAGGATTTGCTGTGCTTTAGTTCTTTATATTCAGAAATTGACTCCCAGTATAGTTTGTTAGAAAATTTTACAAGCCTGGAGATAAAGAATTGCTACTGCAATGAGAGAGATTCTGAGAATGCAGAAAACATGAGGCCAACTCATCAACTGTTCAGTGGTAGGCTCAACTCAGAGGTCTGCATTTCAGCACTCCAGCCCCTGACAGGAAGGATTCTTATCCAGTTCTCCATGTAGCATCCTAGTGAAGCAGTAGTGGGTTCTTTCAAGGCCAGTGGCTCAAGTTAAAATTCAGCAAAGCTGGCAGTTAGAACCTTCCCTTCTGCCACAGATAGCTGTTTCCAAATCGGTACAGCTAAATTCTATATCTGTTCCTCATTACATGTCAACTGCTACCATTTTTCACTAGCATTAATATTCTTGTAAACTACAGAAATCAGGCAGTATAGAACCCATCCAATTATCCCCAGCACTGACCTCAGTGTAGATAAGCAGAGCTACTTCTCCATCAGGTGCTCTCATTAAATCTGCTGCCAAACACACATCAAACAGCCCAGTCTCTCAGCTGACAAATAAAAAGGAGATGTCAGACACCCACGGAATTACCAGGCTTTTTGCAAGAGGGATGGACATCACTTAAACCACACAGAAGTATTATCAGGAAGCACAGATTTTGACATTTCTCATCATATCTTCCCAACATTAAGCAATCATTTGCATTCCTTCCCCTGCTTGATCCACTTTTGCAAAGGGTCTGATCTTTCTGTTAATCATTGATAGAAGCATGCTCTTGTCTTATGATAAAATGAAATAGATTTTCTGTTTGCCTCTACCTGCTTGCCTTTTTTACACATATTCAAATCCTTCTCTGCTCCACGACATTCTTCAAACTTACATTTTGATACAGCTGCTTTATAGTTGAAAGAAAGACATGAGAAGAGGCAATATTTTGGAACACAAATTTTTAATGATTTAACATGTACAGACACTGTTTGAACAGTACTACTAAGGAAGGAGAATGCTATTTCTGTCCCATTGAATGGACAAAGGTAACAATGCACTTCTGAACACATCCTGTTTTTCTAGGAGAGAAAAGGGCCAGGAATTCCCACAAAGTTGTCCAAATCACATTTGTTCTTATGACTTCTTACAATTACGGCTTCACACAGTATCACCTGCTAAGGAATTAATACCAAGTTGGAAAAAAAAGTAAGAGCAAACCATCAGCATCGTGACCTCATCAGCCATGGTGCAAACATATGAAGTGCTGGAATATGTCTCAGCAGGAATGATATGATAGACCAAGCTGATGGCCTTCCTTAGGGAAAATTATTATGAAGTGCTGAAAGGGGGTGAAGAATCTGTTTAACACTGAAAAGAGAAGCAACCTCTGCTACCCTCTGAAGACAGCATTTCACACTGCATCCTCACCCTGCTGCAGCACTCTGATGCAGTAAATTGCCATAAGATGGCAGCAAAGGGGAGGCAGATTTTCAGTTGGATGAACTGCTAAGGCTAAAGCTCTCAAGCTTTTGGAAAAACAAGATTTCCAAGACAATTTCCTGATGGAACCATTATTTCACTCGATGACTTCTGGGAAAGAACAATGAAAACAATGCAAGTAGATTTTATTTGATGACTGGTACTACTTGTGTATATCATTTGTGATTGCAATAGCATTCTACAGATCTTTTGCAGCAGGATACTCCACCATTGTTTGGTTTTTGTGGTTTTTATCTTCAGCACCTCTGTAGACAGACTTTCATCTATGTTTTTATTTAATTTTTATTTTATGCAGTTTAGGCAAGCATACACAAAGTCAAAACTATGGGGGAGATGAATGGGACAAAACGAAGAGAAATGAGGCTCTGCATATAGACAGGAACAGCACTGTTTAGTCTGGGGGAGAAAAAATTTAATCAGCATTTTACAAGTCCTCTACCCACCTTTTCTGTGCTGTATGGTCTTTAGAGGGAGAGAGTTGAAATTGCAGATTTAGAGAGCTAGGAGCAACTGTGGGAGAACCAAGGCTGTTGATCAGGCCACAATTCCAGAGTATGTCAAGTATGACCAACAGCCAATCAAAAGTATCGTGACTTTAGCTGAGCTCATGCAACACATTGACCACAAAGGAGGGTTTGCACCATGTTCTGATGTTCTAATTCCTTCATGCACAAGGACATCATTAAACAGGTGTGTGGGGCTGGCCAGGCTGGGCATTCGCCCTTGTGCTCCAGGGGCTTCAGGATGCAGAGCCCTTCTGTTCACTGTGGTGCTGCTGACAAGGGGGAGAGTCACTGGTGCTGGGGCAGTGCCTGCAGTAGGAGTGTTGTGGCACCTCAGCACTGGTGGGGGTCATGGGTTTGTCTGGGGCAGCTGCAGAGCCCAGCGCAGAAGCCCCTGCATGAGAAGAGAGTGGTTGGAAGAGCTGAGCTGGCTCAGGGGATGCACATTGGGTGAATGACAACAGGGTCACAGGTTTGGTGAAGGTGACAGCAGAGGATGCATTGGCAAGGTAGGGTAGAAAATGTTCCTGCCATCCCTTGACATGGAACTTGGCTAAGGTTAAGAGGCCTTTGCCCACACACCTCAATCCAACCGAGTGTAGTCCTGTGGCTCCTGAAGCACAGCAGCTTCTAGTGTCCTGGCTTGGAGCAGGACCCATTTTTCCCAGCTGAGTGCCCAACGGAGCAGGTGGCCTGAAGTTATCTTGCTGGATTGGTGGGCAAGAAAGAGAAGCAGTGGAACAGAAGCCATCAGGAGATGTTGGGGAACACATTTCTATGGAGAGCTTGTGTCGGGTAGGCAGGCACATAAGAGGGTGTTTGGTGCCACAGTGTGAGGACATGGAGCTGGTGGGATCACACTGTGGCCTGGGCCCCTCCTCTCCTCATGGTGCTCACCACAGCTCAGGTGTCATGGCCAGATTTGCTGAGTCAGAGTGGGGCCTTTGGGCACAAGGACCCCACTCTGCTGCCCAGGCAGGCCTGTGCTCCTGGGACACTGACTGACCCCCATCTTCTCCCCTCTTTTCTCTCCCTCTCCAGGTTCCCTGGTACAGGCAACACTGACTCAGCAGCCACCTGAGATGTCAGCCAAGGTGAGAGAGACTGGAGATATTGTCAGGATCACCTGCTCTGGGCTTAGCAGTAGCTATCCTTATGCTGGCTGGTTCCAGCAGAAGGTCCCTGGCAGTGGCCCTGTCACTGTGATCTATGATAATGACAAGAGACCCTCGGGCATCCCTTCGCGATTCTCCGGATCCAAGTCCGGCAACACGGGCACGTTAACCATCACTGGGGTCCAAGCCGAGGACGAGGCTGTCTATTTCTGTGGTAATGCTGACAGCAGCAGTGGCAGCTATGGTCTATGCTGACAGTGAGTACCAGGAAGTCAGAGAGATTCCAAAACCAGAGGAAAAATTCTGGTCCTTCTCCATCCTGGCTGGACATGCAGATGAGGCATATTCCTGTCCCTTCTGCATGGCCACAGCACAGAATGTCCTCTCTTTGGTGTTGCAAAGATCAGGAAGTTACTGTGCAGATGGGGCCCATTGTCCTGCTCCCTACAAAGATATTGGTGTAGCTGTTTCCCCCACAGCCTCTTGATACTCATGACCATCTCCTCCCATGCTGCGAGAACTTCTTCTGTGCAGCTATCCTTCAATGGGCTGGGCTCTTCTCCTCAAATGTGCCTGTGACCTTGTCCCTGTCTATTCTGTCCCTGACTGTTGCATTCCCTGTAACCTTATCCAGGAAGGTCTGTGCCCCTGGGAGGCTGGCTGATCCTCCTCTACCCTCTCCCTCTCTGCATTCCCTGGTCCAGGAAACAGTTATGAATTATCCTCAGTGTCAGCCAACACGGGAGACACCACCAGGACCACCACCTCTGGTGGAAGCAGCAACTATGGCTGGTACCAGCAGAAGGTCCCTGGCAGTGGCCCTGTCACTCTGATCTATGAGAGCACCAAGAGACCCTCGGGCATCCCTTCGCGATTCTCCGGATCCAAGTCTGGCTCCACGGCCACGTTAACCATCACTGGGGTCCAAGCCGAGGACGAGGCTGTCTATTACTGTGGTGGCTGGGACAGCAGCAGTGGCAGTTGGTTTGGTGATAAAGAGACATGTGGAAATGAGGTATAGAGGACTTAAAGATGCAGCTTCTCTGCCCTCTCTCTCAGAGCTGAGTAGGCCTGTGGGCTTCATATCCCCCCTCCATCACCACTGGCTCTGAATGGCCTCCTGCTTGCCTCATGCGCTGCACGAGGAGAGCTGGGGCTCTGCAGTGCCTGGAACTGTCCTCAGCCCCACCACCTCATTCTGCTGCCAGCCACATCCTCTAGCTCTGCCAGGTCTCTTCATGGAGCCCTGGCCTTGAGCTCAGGCCTCGGGCTCTGTCTGAGGCAGTGACCCCTCTGTTCCAGCAGGACTTTTTGGCACAGCAGCCCCATCCTGCAGGTCAGAGAGGACTGTCCTGGGGCACTGACTGACACCTCTCTTCTCCCCTCTCCCTCTCTACATTCCCTGGTCCAGGCAGCATCTCTGAGTCAGCTCTCCGAGGTGTCAGCCAACAGGGGAGAGACTTTCAGGATCAGTAGCAATGGCTATGCCTGCTCCCAGCAGACGTCCCTGTCACTGTCATCTATGATAGCAGCAGGAGATCCACAGTGGTGCTGGTCCCTGCCAGTTCAGGGCTGATACACACTCATCTCTGGTCACAGCAACTGTGCCAAAGGACCCTGTGTCTGTGTGAGAGGCTCTCCCCTCGGAACAGAGTGGCCACGGCGCCAAGCAGAAACCCTGATGGTT
The DNA here is from genome assembly GCF_051311805.1 of Agelaius phoeniceus. Lineage (NCBI taxonomy): Eukaryota > Metazoa > Chordata > Aves > Passeriformes > Icteridae > Agelaius > Agelaius phoeniceus. Next base: position 8,770,298 of record NC_135282.1, on the reverse strand, counting down.
GTGGCCAGGGCTGGAGCAATCTCTGGACCTGGTGGAAGCCGTGGCAGGGGTGAGAGGCAGCAAGGGCAGAGTCCTGTCCCTGGCTCTGCTCTCAGTTCCTGCAGTGCTGTCCCTGAGGCCTTTCTTGTCCCCACACGGTGTCAGTGTGGCTCCACTGCACAGGCAGGAGGCTCACGGGCCAGGTGGGAGGTAAAGAGGCTGTGGCCAGCCAGGTGCCAGCGAGGTTCAGAGCAGCCCCGCCGGCTCCTTTGGCGGCTGCCGTGGGCCGTGCTGTGCGCAGGAGGCAGAGGGGCTGCCCCTGGCCGGACCTGATTTTCCTTTGTGTTGTTGAGCCTGGAAGCTCCTGGTCTTGGTGTGGTTCCCATTCCCTTTCAACGCCCCATTTCTCTGCTTGCACTTCTCTTGTGGCCATTGAGAGAGGCCCAGGGTGGAACCCTCGCTTGAAGCAGAATGTGTGCAGCAAGGCCATGGTCCTACTGGGCAGGAATAGGGTCAGGGTGGTCCCTGGCTGATCTGAGAGCTCAGCAGGCATGGTGAGGAAGGAGCAGCCATCCCAGACCAATCTTGCTGCCTTTTGGTGGGACAAAGGTGCCTGCAGTGGGTGGAGGGAGCAGTGAGACAGGAGCACTAGGGAGCATTGGGTGCCATGTATCCATGAAGGGGCTGTGCCTGAGCAAGTAGGGCCTTAAAAGAGTGTCAAGGCCTGCACCACAGCCCCATCACTGTGAGGACATGGAGCTGGTGAGATGGCACCTTAGCCTGGGCCCTTCTCCTCCTCAAACTGCTCACCCATAATTCAGGTGCCATGGCCAGACTTGCTGTGCCTGCTCTGGGCCTTTGGGCACAAGGACCCCAGGCCTGTGCTCCTGGGACACTGACTGACCCCCGTCTTCTCCCCTCTCTTCTCTCCCTCTCCAGGTTCCCTGGTCCAGGCAGCAGTGACTCAGCAGCCACCCGAGATTACGGCCAAGGTGGGAGACACGGTCGGGATCACCTGCTCTGGTAGCAGCAGCAGCTATGGCAGTGACCCTGTCACTGTGATCTACTACAATGACAAGAGACCCTCAGACATTCCTTCACAATTCTCCGGATCCAGATCCGACTCCACAGGCACGTTAACCATCACTGGGGTCTAAGTCAAGGATGAGGCGGTCTATTTCTGTGGTGTCTATGACAGCAGTGGTGCTGGTTATAGTGACAAAGAGATTTTCAAATAAGGTACAGAGGAGCTAAAAGCATCGATTTTCAGTCCTCCTCATAACCAAGCAGAGTTGTGGATGTGGGACTGGAGGAAGTTTTTGTCTCCTCCACATGATCCTGGCCCTGAATTTTGCACATTTTGTGTACTAAAGTCTAGGAGGTTACTTTGTGGCTGGTGATCATTGTTCTGTTCCCTACAAAATCCATAGTGTGGCTTTGTCTCCCGCTTTTCTCTGACCTACTACTAATGACCATGTCCTCCTGTTGGTGCCTGTGTGCTGGGATACTTGTGGCTGGGCTCTGCTCCTGAATTGTGCCTGTGACCATTCTCAATGTCTGTTCTCCTTTGACTGTTGCATTCCCCATAAACTTATCGTGGCATGTCTGTGTTCCTGGAACACTGACTGACCCCCGTCTTCTCCCCTCTCTCCTCTCCCTCTCCAGGTTCCCTGGTTCAGGCAGCAACAGTGACTCAGCCACCCGAGATGTCAGCAAACGTGACAGACTGTCAGGATCACCTGCTCTGGGGCTAGCAGCAGCTGGTATGGCTGGTATCAGCAGAAGGTCCCTGTTACTGTGATCCACCACAATGACAAGAGACCCTCAGACATCCCTTCGCGATTCTCTGCATCCACATCCAGCTCCTCGAACACGTTAACCATCACTGGGGTCCAAGCCGAGGACGAGGCTGTCTATTTCTGTGGTAGTGTTGACAGCAGCAGTGGCAGCTATGGTCTATGCTGACAGTGAGTACCAGGAAGTCAGAGAGATTCCAAAACCAGAGGAAAAATTCTGGTCCTTCTCCATCTTGGCTGGACGTGCAGATGAGGCATATTCCTGTCCCTTCTGCATGGCCACAGCACAGAATGTCCTCTCTTTGGTGTTGCAAAGATCAGGAAGTTACTGTGCAGATGGGGCCCATTGTCCTGCTCCCTACAAAGATATTGGTGTAGCTGTTTCCCCCACAACCTCTTGATACTCATGACCATCTCCTCCCGTGCTGCGAGAACTTCTTCTGTGCAGCTATCCTTCAATGGGCTGGGCTCTTCTCCTCAAATGTGCCTGTGACCTTGTCCCTGTCTATTCTGTCCCTGACTGTTGCATTCCCTGTAACCTTATCCAGGAAGGTCTGTGCTCCTGGGAGGCTGGCTGATCCTCCTCTACCCTCTCCCTCTCCACATTCTGTAGTCCAGGCAGCAGTAGTGAATCATCCTCAGTGTCAGCCAACACGGGAGACACCACCAGATCACCACCTCTGGTGGCAACGGCAACTATGGCTGGTATCAGCAGCAACTATGGCTGGTACCAGCAGAAGGTCCCTGGCAGTGGCCCTGTCACTGTGATCTACAACAGTAACAGCAGACCCTCGGGCATCCCTTCGCGATTCTCCGGATCCAAGTCCGGCTCCACGGGCACGTTAACCATCACTGGGGTCCAAGCCGAGGACGAGGCTGTCTATTTCTGTGGTAGTGCTGACAGCAGCAGTGATGTTGCTCAGTGACATGGAACAATGGGGAAGTGATACAAAACCCTCCCGCCTCAGCTGCCTCTGAAGAGTCTTATGACTGTGCCCTTCTCCTGTCATTTGGGGAAGGGATGACCTCCCTGCAGCCCTGGCCCTGTACACTGTGCCTGTGCTCCTCAGTTGGTGCCCAGGTCCCTGCTGGCTGCCTCCCTGCCCAGCTGCATCAGGAGCCTGTCAACATCACCCAAGGGGGTTTAGCCTTGTGGGCCCACCACCAAGTGCCAGGGGGATGGGCCAAATCTTTGCCTTCAAAGCCTAGGAAGGGATATTTCCCATGGATACTGCAGCTCTGGGATCATGCATGAGGCTGCCAGGGCAGACCTGCACTAGTCAGGGAATGCTCTGTTGTGTTCAAGAGGAGCTGCTGGGCTAAGGCTGCACTGGCTGTGTGTACTCAGTGCCAGCCCACTGGGCTCACTTTCAGCCTGTGCAGGATCCCCCAAGCACCTCTGGCCCTCAGGGAAGCCCCTGACCAAGGACAGCATCCTGCTATGACCCCACAACAGCAAGGAGCCTGAGCCCATCCCCATCCTGTGATGTCTGAGCAGCTGGCACCTGCCTGATTCTGTCACCTTCCTTGCAGTGTTATTCATCTCTGGTGCAGATATCCGGGCCAAACTCAGTGTGACCAGTTGGGGACTTTGAGCATGGGGGTCCAATCATTGTCCCACAGCCTGGAGAGATCTGTGCTCCCAGGTCACTGACTCACCCACTCTCCTCCCCTCTCTTTTCTCTCTCTCCAGGTTCCCTGGTCCAGGCAGCAGCACTGAGTCAGCCATCCTCAGTGTCAGCCACTGTGGGAGAGTACATCAAAATCACCTGCTCTGGGAGTAGCTACAGCGACTATGGCTGGTTCCAGCAGAAGGTCCCTGGCAGTGGCCCTGTCACTGTGATCTACTACAATGACAAGAGACCCTCGGACATCCCTTCGCGATTCTCTGGATCCACATCCTGGACCACGGCCACGTTAACCATCACTGGGGTCCAAGCCGAGGATGAGGCTGTCTATTTCTGTGGTGGCAGGGACAGCAGTGGTGCTGGTTATAGTGACAAAGAGATTTTCAAATAAGGTACAGAGGAAGTAAAAATGGTGATTTTCTGTCATTCTCATAATTAAGCAGAGTTGTGGATGTGGTACTGGGGCAAGTTTTTGTCTCCTCTGCATTACCATAGCTCTTAATTTGGCCCATTTAATGTCTGAAAGATTAGAAGGTGTCTTTAGGGCTGGGGATCATTGTTCTGCTTCCTACAAAACTAATGTCTTTGTCTCCCACTCCACTAAGACTCACAGTAATGACCATGTCATCCTGTTGTTGCCTGTGTGCTGGGACACCTGGGGCTGAGCTCTGCTCCTGACTTGTGCCTGTGGCCATTTTCCATGTCTGTTCTCCTTTGACTGTTGCATTCCCCATTACCTTATCTGACCAATCCTGTGATCCTGGAACACTGACTGACCCCTGTCCTTCTCCCCTCTCACCTCCCCCTCTCCAGGTTCCCTGGTCCAGGCAGCAGCAGTGACTCAGCCATCCTTGGTTATCAGCCAAGGTCGGCGAAACCGTCCGGATCACCTGCTCTGGGAGTAGCGGCAGCTATGGCTGGTACCAGCAGAAGGTCCCTGGCAGTGGCCCTGTCACTGTGATCTACTGGAATGACAGGAGACCTTCAGGCATCCCTTCGCGATTCTCCGGATCCCAGTCCGGCTCCACGGGCACGTTAACCATCACTGGGGTCCAAGCCGAGGGTGAAGCTGTCTATTTCTGTGGTAGCAATGATGGCAGCAATGCTGGACAGCACGGTGGAGGCACCCTCAGACCCTGTGTTCTGTGTGTGTCTCTAGTCCATTTCATGGTATCTTTGTGGCAATTGGGCACAAGGACCCCATCCTGCTGCCACGCAGGTTTGTGCTCCTGGGACACTGACTGACCCCCGTCTTCTCCCCTCTCTTCTCTCCCTCTCCAGGTTCCCTGGTCCAGGCAGCACTGACTCAGCCACCTGAGATGTCGGCCAAGGTGGGCAAAACCTGCTCTGGTCAGGATCACCTGCTCTGGTGGCAGCTACAGCTACTATGGCTGGTATCAGCAGAAGGTCCCTGGCACTGCCCCTGTCACTGTGATCTACAGCAATGACAAGAGACCCTCGGGCATCCCTTCGCGATTCTCCGGCTCTGGGGGCACGTTAACCATCACTGGGGTCCAAGCCGAGGACGAGGCTGTCTATTTCTGTGGTGGCTTGGACAGCAGCTATGTTGGTGTAATGAAAATTACAGATTTTCAAATGATGTACAGAGGGAATAAAAATGGCATTTTACTGTTCTTCTCATTGCAAAGCAGAGTGATGAATCTGAGGCTGGGGCAGGTTTTTCTTTCCTCTGAATGACCATGGCTACAAATGTCCCCCCTTTAGTGTCCTAGCACACTGGAAGCAAACTTGGGCTGGGGATCATTGTCCCAGTCCCTACAATACCCAGGATGTGGCTTTTTCCCCCATCCCACTGCCTCTTACTACTGAAGACCACATTCTCCTGCTATTGCCAGAGGTGCCCTCGTGCTGGGATACCTTGGGGTATATTTGGCTTGGCTCTGTTCCCCAGATTCACTAGGGGCTGTGGTTGCACCTATTCTCCTTTGAGTGTTGTATTTTTCCCCATCCCCTGCCCAGGAGATGACCATGTTCCTGGAACACTGGGTGAAGCCCATCTACTCCCCTCTCCTGTCCTTCTCCACAGTCCCTGTCCCAGGCAGCATCTCTGAGTCACCCATCCACAGTGTCAGCCAGTCTGGGAGAAACCATCAAGACCTCCTGGTCCAGGGGTAGCAGTGGCTGTACCTGGTCCCAGCAGAAGGCCTCTGATGGTGTCCTTGTGATCTATAATAGCTCGAAGAGACCTTCAGTGGTGCTGGAAGACATTGAAATGACATGGCTCATGGAAGTCAAGATCTGTGGTGGGGCTAATAGTCCCTGTCCTCAAAATGTCCTGTCCTATGGTTGCTCAGAGGAGCTGGGACAATCCCTGTCATGATCTCTGGACATTCGGGTAACCTGTCAGTCCCTGCCAGTTCAGGGCTGATGCACTCTCATCTCTGGTCACAGCAACTGTGCCAAAGGACCCTGTGTCTGTGTGAGAGGCTCTCCCCTCGGAACAGAGTGGCCACGGCGCCAAGCAGAAACCCTGATGGTTGTAGCCAGGGCTGGAGCAATCTCTGGACCTGGTGGAAGCCGTGGCAGGGGTGAGAGGCAGCAAGGGCAGAGTCCTGTCCCTGGCTCTGCTCTCAGTTCCTGCAGTGCTGTCCCTGAGGCCTTTCTTGTCCCCACACGGTGTCAGTGTGGCTCCACTGCACAGGCAGGAGGCTCACGGGCCAGGCGGGAGGCAAAGGGGCTGTGGCCAGCCAGGTGCCAGCGAGGTTCAGAGCAGCCCCGCCGGCTCCTTTGGCGGCTGCCGTGGGCCGTGCTGTGTGCAGGAGGCAGAGGGGCTGCCCCCGGCCGGACAAGAATGCAGGTGCTACGTGCTCGCTCTTGATGGGTACAAACACCAGACCAGCTCTACACACAGCTGCTGCAAAGCTGCTGGGGACCCTAAGCTCACTTGGAATTTGGAGGAAGTGGGGCTTGATTTTCCTTTGTGTTGTTGAGCCTGGAAGCTCCTGATCGTGGTCTCCATTTCCTTTCAAAGCCCCATTTCTCTGCTCTGCACTTCTCTTGTGGCCATTCAGAGAGGCCCAGGGTGGCACCCTTGGTTGAAGCAGGATGTGGTCTCCCCAGCTGCTCTGTCCCTGCTGATGATCAGCACCCAGGGAGTGCAGTGCCCTGGGACCAGGAGGCACCAACCAGCCTTGGGTGCTCAAGGGCATGTGGATGTGTCCCCATGGCCAAATGGTGCTGTTCCCTGCTCTGTGCACAGAACTCCTCGTGCATAGAGGCCATGGTCCTGCTGGGCAGGAACAGGCTCAGAGTGGTCTCCAGATGATCTGAGAGTACATCAGTTATACTGGGGGGAAGGAGCAGGCAACCCGAGCAATCTTTGGTGGGACAGAGGTGCCTGCAGCACGCAGTGGTAGCACTGGGACAGGACCTCCAGGGAACACTGGGTGCCACATATCCGTGGAGAACCTGTGCCTGGGCAGATAGGGACTTAAAAGCGGGTCAAGGCCCACAGCACAGCCCCATCACTGTGAGGACATGGAGCTGGTGAGATTGCACCTTAGCCTGGGCCCTTCTCCTCTCAGTGCTTCAGTGCTTGCCCACAGCTCAGGTGCCATGGCCAGACTTGCTGTGCCTGAACAGGGCTTCCGGACACAGGGGCCACATGATCTGCAATTGGGAGGTCTGTGCTCCTGGGACACTGACTGACCCCCGTCTTCTCCCCTCTCTTCTCTCCCTCTCCAGGTTCCCTGGTCCAGGCAGCAGTGACTCAGCCATCCTCACTGTTAGCCATCATGGGAGACACCATCAGGATCACCTGCTCTGGGATTAGCAGCTGGAGCTATGCTGGCTGGCATCAGTAGAAGGTTCCTGGCATCAGTAGAAGGTTTCTGGCATTGGCCCTGTCACTGTGATCTATCAGGATAACAACAGACCCTCGGGCATCCCTTCGCGATTCTCCGGATCTGCATCCGGCACCACGTTAACCATCACTGGGGTCCAAGCCGAGGACGAGGCTGTCTATTACTGTGGTGGTGCTGACAGCAGCAGTGATGCTGCACAGTGACATGGAACAATGGGGAAGTGATACAAAACCCTCCCGCCTCAGGTGTCTCTTACAGTCCCATCGCTGTGCCCATCCTCTCTCATCTGGGGAAGGGATGACCTCCCTGCAGCCCTGTCCCTGTACACTGTGCCAGGGTAAATGTCCCCCTGTGCTCCTCAGCTGGTCACTGAGGAGGGCACATCCAGGTCATTGCTGGCTGCCTCCCTGCCCAGCTCCCAGCCCAGCTGCGCTGGGAGTCCCTGAACATCACCCAAGGGGGTTTAGCCTTGTGGGCCCACCACCAAGTGCCAGGGGGATGGGCCAAATCTTTGCCTTCAAAGCCTAGGAAGGGTTATTTCCCATGGATACTGCAGCTCTGGGATCATGCATGAGGCTGCCAGGGCAGACCTGCACTAGTCAGGGAATGCTCTGTTGTGTTCAAGAGGAGCTGCTGGGCTAAGGCTGCACTGGCTGTGTGTACTCAGTGCCAGCCCACTGGGCTCACTTTCAGCCTGTGCAGGATCCCCCAAGCACCTCTGGCCCTCAGGGAAGCTCCTGACCAAGGACAGCATCCTGCTATGACCCCACAACAGCAAGAAGCCTGAGCCCATCCCCATCCTGTGATGTCTGAGCAGCTGGCACCTGCCTGATTCTGTCACCTTCCTTGCAGTGTTATTCATCTCTGGTGCAGATATCCAGGCCAAACTCAGTGTGACCAGTTGGGGACTTTGAGCATGGGGGTCCAATCATTGTCCCACAGCCTGGAGAGATCTGTGCTCCCAGGTCACTGACTCACCCACTCTCCTCCCCTCTCTTCTCTCTCTCTCCAGGTTCCCTGGTCCAGGCAGCATCACTGAGTCAGCCATCCTCAGTGTCAGCCACTGTGGGAGAGTACATCAAAATCACCTGCTCTGGGAGTAGCTACAGTGACTATGGCTGGTTCCAGCAGAAGGTCCCTGGCAGTGGCCCTGTCACTGTGATCTACCAGAATGACAAGAGACCCTCGGACATCCCTTCGCGATTCTCCGGATCTGGGTCTGGTTCCTCAAACACGTTAACCATCACTGGGGTCCAAGCCGAGGACGAGGCTGTCTATTTCTGTGGTAACTATGACAGCAGCAGCGATGCTGCTATAGTTGTATATATACGGATTGTTGATTTGATACAAAACCTACCATGGAAGAGTTCTGTGAGGATTCCCTACATTCCAGTATCAAGCATGAGGGTAGAGCTCCCTGCCTTACTGAACCTCTCTTTTCTTGTCTCCTTCTCCAGATCCCCTGGTCCAGGAAGTATTGCCAAGTCAGCCATCCTTGCTTTCAGCTAATCTCAGAGAAACCTCAAAGATCAGCCACTCTGGTCTTAGCGGTATCTAGACTTATGCTGGCTGTTCCCAGAGGGGGTCCCTGTCACTAGAGCAACAACATACCCTCAAGCACCCTTTGCAATTTTCCTTGTCTGCCTCCACAGCCAAAGGAAAAGCATGGAAAGGCAGAGGCAGGTCGGGGAAGGGTGGTGTGGAGAGGTCTGTGCAGCTGTGTGGGGCTGGCCAGGCTGGGCACTTGCCCTTGTGCTCCAGGGGCTTCAGGATACAGAGCCCTTCTGTTCACTGTGGTGCTGCTGACAAGGGGGAGAGTCACTGGTGCTGGGCAGTGCCTGCAGTAGGGGTGTCGTGGCACCTCAGCACTGGTGGGGGTCATGGGTTTGGCTGGGGCAGCTGCAGGTGCAGACCCCTGCACAGAGCCCCTGCATGAAAAGAGAGTAGCTGGAAGAGCTGATCTTTGCTAAGATTGAGAGGCCTTTGCCCGCACAACTCAATCCAGCTGAGCATAGTCCTGTAGCTCCTGAAGCACAGCAGCTTCTAAGATACACCACCTGTGCTTGGAGCAGGACCCATTTTTCCCAGCTGAGTGCCCAACGGAGCAGGTGGCCTGAAGTTATCTTGCTGAACTGATGGGCCAGAAAGAGAGGAAGCAGTGGGACAGAAGCCATCAGGAGATGTTGGGGAACACATTTCTGTGGAGGGCTTGTGTCGGGTAGGCAGGCACATAAGAGGGTGTTGGGTGCCACAGTGTGAGGACATGGAGCTGGTGGGATCACACTGTGGCCTGGGCCCCTCCTCTCCTCATGGTGCTCACCACAGCTCAGGTGCCATGGCCAGACTTGCTGAGCCAGAATGGGGCCCTTGGGCACATAGACCCCACTCTGCAGCCCAGGCAGGCCTGTGCTCCTGGGACACTGACTGACCCCCATCTTCTACCCTCTCTTCTCTCCCTCTCCAGGTTCCCTGGTCCAGGCAGAGGTGACTCAGCAGCCACCTGAGATGTCAGCCAAGGTGGGAGACACGGTCAGGATCACCTGCTCTGGGCTTAGCAGCAGCATCTATGCTTATGCTGGCTGGTACCAGCAGAAGGTCCCTGGCAGTGGCCCTGTCACTGTGATCTATGCTAATGACAAGAGACCCTCGGGCATCCCTTCGCGATTCTCTGGATCCTTGTCCGGCTCCACGAACACGTTAACCATCACTGGGGTCCAAGCCAAGGACGAGGCTGTCTATTTCTGTGGTAGCTGGGACAGCAGCGGTACTGGTGGGGATGATGAAGCCAGTGAGTAATGGGGAAGTGAGACATAGAAGCTAATGTCAAGAGAAGAAGCTTTTGAGCCATTTTTTCTCATGGACAAACAAAGCTGTGATAATGGAGTTAAGGCAGGTTCCTGTCCCCTGCCTAAGGACATGAATGTGCATGACAAGGCACAGGAGGGGACTCTTGCCCTTGTCCCCCATAACAGGAATGGCACTGCCTCATTCCCAGCCCTGTTGCCTTTTGCTTCAGCTGCTCCCTCCTGCTGCTGCTGCTGCTTCTCCTGGGCCAGGCTGGGCCCTGATTCCCTCATGTTTCTGTACCCATGACCAGGTCCCTTGCCCTCAGAGGGTGATCCTCTACTGCTCTGCTGCTGCCAGCGCTCCTTCCAGGGCCATGGGTCACTAATCTTCCTCTCTGTCTTGAGGCTGTTTTTCCCAATGTGGCATCAGATCCATTGGGCACAGTGGACTCTCACACTGCCTGGGCAGTGCTGTGTTCCTGGGGAGAAATAATTGATCCTTCTAGTATTAACCCTCTCCCTCTCTAGGCTGCCTGGCCTAGGCAGGATCACTGAGTCAGCCATACTCAGTGCAATTAAACATGGGTGATACCGTGAAGATCGCCAGCCCTGGGAGCAGCAACAACTATGGCTGGCACCAGCAGAAGGTCCCTGGCACTGCCCCTGTCACTGTGATCTATCTTAATGATAAGAGACCCTCGGACATCCCTTCGCGATTCTCCAGATCCAGATCTGGCTCCATGGGCATGTTAACCATCACTGGGGTCCAAGCCGAGGACGAGGCTGTCTATTTCTGTGGTGGCCAGGACAGCAGTGGCTCTCCTGGTCAAGGTCCGTGGCAGGAGCCCCATCAGTGTGAGGTCATGGAACTGGTGGGATTGCACCATAGCCTGGGGCCCTTCCCCCTCTGCAGTGCTCACCCACAGCTCAGGTGCCATGGCCAGAGTCATTGTGCCTGCAGGGCAGAGAGGCCACATTCCCCTGGCCAGCTTGTGTCGGGTAGGCAGGCACATAAGAGGGTGTTGGGTGCCACAGTGTGAGGACATGGAGCTGGTGGGATCACACTGTGGCCTGGGCCCCTCCTCTCCTCATGGTGCTCACCACAGCTCAGGTGCCATGGCCAGACTTGCTGAGCCAGAATGGGGCCCTTGGGCACATAGACCCCACTCTGCAGCCCAGGCAGGCCTGTGCTCCTGGGACACTGACTGACCCCCATCTTCTCCCCTCTTTTCTCTCCCTCTCCAGGTTCCCTGGTCCAGGCAGCGGTGACTCAGCAGCCACCTGAGATGTCAGCCAAGGTGGGAGACACGGTCAGGACCTGCTCTGGAACTAGCAGCGGCTACTATGCCTGGTTCCAGCAGAAGGTCCCTGGCAGTGGCCCTGTCACTGTGATCTATTGGGATAACAGCAGACCCTCAGACATCCCTTCGCGATTCTCCGGATCCAAGTCCGGCTCCACGGGCACGTTAACCATCACTGGGGTCCAAGCCGAGGACGAGGCTGTCTATTTCTGTGGTAGCTATGAAGGCAGCAGTGGCAGCAGCTATGGTGTGAGGTAACAGTGAGTAACAGAAAGTGACAGATACTCAAAAAACAGGGGAAAGATTTAGGCCTTCTCCTTCCTGGCAGCTCATGGTATAGCCGTGTCCCCCACAGACACTTGGTACTGATGGCCAGGTCCTTCTGTGCTGCCAAAGCTGCTTGTGCAGCCATTCAGCAATTGGCTGGGCTCTGCTTCTCAAATCACTGTGACCATGTCCATGTCTGACTGTTGCATTCCCTGTAAATTTGTCCAGGCAGGTCTATGTACCTGGGACACTGACTGACTTCCTCCCCCCCCCATTCTATTTTTTCCCTCTCCAGGTTCCCTGGTCCAGGCAGCAGCAGTGACTCAGCCATCCTGAGATGTCAGCCAGTGTGGGAGACACGGTCAGGATCACCTGCTCTGGGGCTAGCTATGGCAACTGGTATGGCTGGTTCCAGCAGAAGGTCCCTGGCAGTGGCCCTGTCACTGTGATCTATGATAACACCAACAGACCCTCGGGCATCCCTTCGCGATTCTCCGGATCCAAGTCCGGCTCCACGGCCACGTTAACCATCACTGGGGTCCAAGCCGAGGACGAGGCTGTCTATTACTGTGGTAGTGAGGACAGCAGCAGTGGCAGCTGGGTTGGTGATAAAGAGACATGTGGAAATGAGGTATAGAGGAGTTAAAGATGGAGCTTCTCTGCCCTCTCTCTCAGAGCTGAGTAGGCCTGTGGGCTTCATATCCCCCCTCCATCACCACTGGCTCTGAATGGCCTCCTGCTTGCCTCATGCTCTGAACGAGGAGAGCTGGGGCTCTACTGTGCCTGGCACTGTCCTCAGCCCCACCACCTCATTCTGCTGCCAGCCACATCCTCTAGCTCAAGGCCAGGTCTCTTCATGGAGCCCTGGCCTTGAGCCCAGGCCTCGGGCTCTGTCTGAGGCAGTGACCTCTCTGTTCCAGCAGGACTTTTTGGCACAGCAGCCCCATCCTGCAGGTCAGAGAGGGCTGTCCTGGGGCACTGACTGACACCTCTCTTCTCCCCTCTCCCTCTCTACATTCCCTGGTCCAGGCAGCATCTCTGAGTCAGCTCTCCGAGGTATCAGCCAACAGGGGAGAGACTTTCAGGATCAGTAGCAGTGGCTATGCCTGCTCCCAGCAGAAGTCCCTGTCACTGTCATCTATGATAGCAGCAGGAGATCCACAGTGGTGCTGGTCCCTGCCAGTTCAGGGCTGATGCACACTCATCTCTGGTCACAGCAACTGTGCCAAAGGACCCTGTGTCTGTGTGAGAGGCTCTCCCCTCGGAACAGAGTGGCCACGGTGCCAAGCAGAAACCCTGATGGTTGTGGCCAGGGCCAGAGCAATCTCTGGACCTGGTGGAAGCCGTGGCAGGGGTGAGAGGCAGCAAGGGCAGAGTCCTGTCCCTGGCTCTGCTCTCAGTTCCTGCAGTGCTGTCCCTGAGGCCTTTCTTGTCCCCACACGGTGTCAGTGTGGCTCCACTGCACAGGCAAGAGGCTCACGGGCCAGGCGGGAGGCAAAGAGGCTGTGGCCAGCCAGGTGCCAGCGAGGTTCAGAGCAGCCCCGCCGGCTCCTTTGGCGGCTGCCGTGGGCCGTGCTGTGCGCAGGAGGCAGAGGGGCTGCCCCCGGCCGGACAAGAATGCAGGTGCTACGTGCTCGCTCTTGATGGGTACAAACACCAGACCAGCTCTACACACAGTTGCTGCAAAGCTGCTGGGGACCCTAAGCTCACTTGGAATTTGGAGGAAGTGGGGCTTGATTTTCCTTTGTGTTGTTGAGCCTGGAAGCTCCTGGTCTTGGTGTGGTTCCCATTCCCTTTCAAAGCCCCATTTCTCTGCTCTGCACTTCTCTTGTGGCCATTCAGAGAGGCCCAGGGTGGAACCCTTGCTTGAAGCAGAATGTGTGCAGCAAGGCCATGGTCCTACTGGGCAGGAATAGGGTCAGGGTGGTCCCTGGCTGATCTGAGAGCTCAGCAGGCATGGTGAGGAAGGAGCAGGCATCCCAGACCAATCTTGCTGCCTTTTGGTGGGACAGAGGTGCCTGCAGTGGGTGGAGGGAGCAGTGGGACAGGAGCGCTAGGGAGCATTGGGTGCCACATATCTATAGAGAGCGTGTGCCTGGTCAGATAGGGGCTTAAAAGTGGACCAAGGCCCACAGCACAGCCCCATCACCGTGAGGACATGGAGCTGGTGAGATTGCACCTTAGCCTGGGCCCTTCTCCTCCTCGCACTGCTCACCCACAGCTCAGGTGCCATGGCCAGACTCACTGTGTCTGCAGTGGGCCTTTGGGCACAAGGACCCCACCCTGCTGCCCAGGCAGGCCTGTGCTCCTAGGACACTGACTGACCCCCGTCTTCTCCCCTCTCTTCTCTCCCTCTCCAGGTTCCCTCGTCCAGGCAGCGGTGACTCAGCAGCCACCCTAGATTACAGCCAAGATGAGAGACACGGTCAGGATCACCTGCTCTGGTAGCAGCTACAGCTATGGCTGGTTCCAGCAGAAGGTCCCTGGCACTGCCCCTGTCACTGTGATCTACAACAATAACCAGAGACCCTCGGGCATCCCTTCGCGATTCTCCGGATCCAGATCCGGCTCCACGGCCACGTTAACCATCACTGGGGTCCAAGCCGAGGACGAGGCTGTCTATTTCTGTGGTAGCTATGACAGCAGCAGTGGCAGCTATGGTGTGCGGTGACCACGAGTAACAGAAAGTGACTGAGACTCCAAATGTAGAGGAAAGATTTTGGCCCTTCTCCCTCCTGGCAGCTCTTGGTGTAGCTGTGTCCCCCACAGCCTCTTGCTACAGATGTCCTTGTGCTCCTATGCTGCCAAAGCTGCTTCTCTGCAGCCATTTGCAATGGGCTGGGATCTGCTCCTGGAATGTGCTTGTAACCATGTCCCTGTGTGTTCTGTCCAGGACTGTTCCATTCCCTGTAACCTTGTCCAGTCAGTCTGTGCTCTTGGGACACTGACTGGCTCCACTCTTCTCCTCTCTCTTCTCTCCTCTTCCACATTCCCTGGTCCAGGCAGCACTGAGTCAGCAACCATCCTTGCTGCCAGCCAGCATGGAAGAGACTGTCAGGATCTCCTGCTCTGGCGGTAGCAGCTACTATGGCTATGGCTGGTACCAGCAGAAGGTCCCTGGCACTGCCCCTGTCATCGTGATCTACAGCACTGACAAGAGACCCTCGGACATCCCTTCGCGATTCTCTGGCTCTGGGGGCACGTTAACCATCACTGGGGTCCAAGCCGAGGACGAGGCTGTCTATTTCTGTGGTAGCTGGGACAGCAGTGTTGGTCAGGATTGAAGCCCCCTGCAGGATGGTTGTTGTTGACCGTGGATGCTGGGGGATGCTGTTTCTGAGGAATGACTGAGGTTTGAGAACTGCAGTTTACAGGAATGGTTATGCAGATTGATAGTGAATCAGAGGCCCTTGGGTTTAGGGATCCCTGGTGGGACCAACACCCTGTTCTACCATTTGGACATTTGGCCATCACCATGTCAGGTGTAACTCATCATAAATCTGGCAGTTTTTCTCAGCAGTTGAAATGTGGTATGGGAAGTATCCTCTAATGAGTGAGCTGAGTGGGTGCTGGGGAAAGATATATTGGCAGGTTCCTGCCTTGTGAATGGAGTCTTGATTTCATGGAGGAGCCATGACCCAGACATGTGGTGGCTTAAAAGCTAGACAAGGACCACAGCACAGCCCAAACAAGGATGAGGACATGGAGCTGGTGGTATTACACCATGGCCTAGGCCCCTCCCCTCCTCACAGTGTTCACCTACAGCTCAGGTGCCATGGCCAAACTCACTGTGCCTGGACAGGGCTTCTGCATGCAGGGCACATCCTGCTGCTCTAGAAAAGCTGTGTTCCTGGGGTGCAGATTGATCTCTTTCTTCTCCCCTCTCTTCTCCCCCTCTCTAGGTTCCCTGGTCCAGGCGGCACTGTCTCAGCAGCCACCCGAGATGTCAGCCAAGGTGGGAGACACTGTCAGGATCACCTGCTCTGGGGGTAGCAGCAACTATTATGGCTGGTACCAGCAGAAGGTCCCTGGCAGTGGCCCTGTCACTCTGATCTATGAGAGCACCAAGAGACCCTCGGGCATCCCTTCGCGATTCTCCGGATCTGCCTCCGGCTCCACGGCCACGTTAACCATCACTGGGGTCCAAGCCGAGGACGAGGCTGTCTATTTCTGTGGTGGCCAGGACAGCAGCAGCTATGCTGGTGAAGTTACAAAGACAGAGAAAATAAAAGCATAGATTTTCAGTCCTTCTCATGGCCAAGCAGAGTTGTGGATGTGGGGCTGGGGCAGGTACATGTCTCTTCTGCAAGAGCATAGCTATGATACTATTTTTTTTTATTGAACAGGAGGCTGGGGACCATTGTCCTCACCTCAACAAAACTCATGGTATAGCTGTGTTCCACACCTCACTGCCTCTTGCTAGTGACAACCATGTCCACCTTCTGCTCAGATGCCTTGGCCTGGGCTCTACTCCTTAAATATGTTGGTGCCTGTGTCTGGGTTCATTCTTCTCTGACTATGGCATTCCCTGTAAACCTCCTCCCCAGGCAGGTCTGCTCTCCTTGGGCACTGACTCATCTCCTCTTCTCCCCTTTCTCCTCTCCCTCTCCTGCTCCAGGCAGCAGTGACTCAGCCATCCTCAATGTCAGCCAATGTGGGAGACATGCTCAGGATCACCTGCTCTGGAGCTAGCAGCAACTGGTATGGCTGGTACCAGCAGAAGGTCCCTGGCAGTGGCCCTGTCACTGTGATCTACGATAATACCAACAGACCCTCGGGCATCCCTTCGCGATTCTCCGGCTCTGGGGGCACGTTAACCATCACTGGGGTCCAAGCCGAGGACAAGGCTGTCTATTTCTGTGGTAACTGGGACAGCAGCAGTGGTGGCTATGGTGTATAGTGGCAACAAGATGTAGGAAGTGAGAATTCCAAGGATTTCCAAATTCCAAAATGAAAGAAAATATTTCAGCCCTTTACCCTCTTGGCTAGCTGTGGGGTAGGTTCCTGTCCCCTCTGTACAGCAATGACTACAAATGCCCTTCTTCTGCTCTCCCACAGAACTGGAGGTTCTCTTGTTCTCCACCATGTCTGAAGGTCATTGTCCTTGTTCTTACAAAGATCAGTGTGGCTTTGTTCCCCAACCCATCACATCTTGCTACTGATGACCATGTCCTCCTCCTGCTGCCTCTGTGCTGGGGTGCCTGGGGCTGTATCACTCTGATCTATGGCAGTAACAGCAGACCCTCGGGCTTCCCTTCGCGATTCTCCGGATCCTTGTCCGGCTCCACGAACACGTTAACCATCACTGGGGTCCAAGCCGAGGACGAGGCTGTCTATTACTGTGGTGGTGAGGACAGCAGCAGTACTGGTGGGGATGATGAAGCCAGTGAGTAATGGGGAAGTGAGACACAGAAGCTAATGTCAAGAGAAGAAGCTTTTGAGCCATTTTTTTCTCATGGACAAACAAAGCTGTGATAGTGGAGTTGAGGCAGGTTCCTGTCCCCTGCCTAAGGACATGAATGTGCATGACAAGGCACAGGAGGGGACTCTTGCCCTTGTCCCCCATAACAGGAATGGCACTGCCTCATTCCCAGCCCTGTTGCCTTTTGCTTCAGCTGCTCCCTCCTGCTGCTGCTGCTGCTGCTGCTGAAGTTGCCTCTGCTGCATTTCCCTGGGCCAGGCTGGGCCCTGATTCCCCCATGTTTCTGTACCCATGACCAGGTCCCTTGCCCTCAGAGGGTGATCTTCTACTGCTCTGCTGCTGCCAGCGCTCCTTCCAGGGCCATGGGTCACTAATCTTCTTCTCTGTCTTGAGGTTGTCCCACTGTGGCATGAGGACCATGGGTACAGGAGGTACCTGGGCAAGGATGTGCTCCCAGGGCAATGGCTCACACCCTCCTATTGCCTTTCACCTCTCCTTCTCCAGGCTTCCTGGTCCAGTCAGTCATCCTTGGTGCCACCAACCTGGGACAAACTGTCTGGGCTATACACTCTGGGAGCAACAGTGGCTATGGCTGGTACCAGCAGAAGGTCTCTGGCAATGCCCCTGTCACTGTGATCTACTGGGATGACCTAAGATCCTCAGACATTCCTTCACGATTCTCTATTTTTGTGTCTGGCTCCAGAAGGTCACTGGTGTTCAAGCTGAGGGCAAGGCTGTCTACTACTGTGGTAGCTTTGGCAGCAGCAGTGCTGATCTCATGGTGACACCTGTCCCACAGGCAAGCAAGATCTTGAGTGTCAAAAAGCCTGGTTTTGGTGCCTCATTCCACTCCACCAGGCATGACCACCTCTCCAGCTTTGGGACTTTTCTATTCCCTTCCCTGTGTGTTCCAGGTCTCAGGGCTGTGACTCTGAGCATGATGTGGCACTGGAGCTGGTTTCCCAGAGAACTTGTAGATGACCCATCCCTGGAAGTGTTCAAGGCAAGGTTGGATGAGGCTTTGAGCAATCTAGTCTAGTGAAAGGTGTCCCTGCCCAAGGCAGGAGTGTTGATGATATTTAATGTCCCTTCCAACTCAAACCGTTCCATGATTCTATGACTGTGTTCCCAGTGGCTGGGCCCTGGTGCTGCAGAAGCCCTGACCTGGACTCATCCTCACTGCCCAATAGCCATGCGAGGGGCAGAGGAGCCTGGGACAATGTTAGGAGCTGCAGACAGTGGAGCTGCCCAAAAACACCTTTGCCACATACCTGCTCCACAGTCTGAGTCCTGCCCAGGGCCTGGCAGCATTGCAGCTGCCCTGGCAGCTCAGGACTGGGCGTGTGGGCATTTGCCACCCCTGGGTGCTCTGGCTGGGCATGGAGAGCTTCTGCCTCAGCCCTGGCTCTCACATGGCTCTGGCTTAGCTGTCCCCAGTGTCCATGTCTCTGCAGCAAAACACCTTGATCTGCTGCAGGGGCAGCAACAATGCTTATGGCTGGTACCAGCAGAAGGTCCCTGGCACTGCCCCTGTCACCGTGATCTATGCTGATGACAGCAGACCCTCGGGCATCCCTTCGCGATTCTCCGCATCCACATCCGGCTCCTCGAACACGTTAACCATCACTGGGGTCCAAGCCGAGGACGAGGCTGTCTATTTCTGTGGTGGTGAGGACAGCAGCAGCAGTGCTTAGACAGTGGCATGCAGCAATTGGGGAAGTGATGCAAGAACCTCCTGCTATTGCAGATATCAGTCAGGAGTCTCTGCTGTGCCTGCTTGATGGAGGCTCAGGCCCTCACCATGGCCCTGCCCTTGCTGCCCTGCACTGAATGTGGCTGTGCCTGGTGTCTCAGCCTGGCACTCCCTTAAAGCCCCAGGTCCCTGCCTGTTCCCTGGCACTTTGGGAGGGGATATGTAGCACTTGGAAACACACTCACCTCCATGGCCACATTACCCATGGCTGGGTCAAAGCAGAGGAGGAGGAGAAGCGGGAGGCTCTAACTCTTCTGGATGGGACACCAGTGGTGACCAGAACCATGGTAACTCCCAGCACGGGAAAAGGGAGACACAGGCTCGCTGTTGTCCCAGTGGGACACCCTTGGGTGGTGCCTGCAGCTGCCCAGGCACAACATGGAGCAGCATCTGTGCCTGTGTGGCAGTTCCTGCTATGGGGGACATGCTGTGCTCCAGCAGGTCCCCTCCGTGCTGCTCACAGGGAGACAGCCCTGCCCTGCCCATGCCAGCCAGGCTCCTGGTGCCCTGGGCACCCTGGGGACAGCATAGTTGGGGACAGGGAGGATCCTGGGGGAGAGGGAATTTCCTGTGATGCAGCCACTCTTTGTCTGGGTTGAGACTGCTAGAGACAGCCATGATCCCTGTGCCCTGAGTTGGAGTAGGACTGACCAGGAGCTGCTCCAGCTCTGTCTGCTGAGCACCAGCACACTGGCCTCATGATCAGATAATGGGGAGGCATTGTTGGACCCTGGGGCTCAGTGCTGGCCCACTCCCACTGTTCTGGGGTGTGAATGCCTGGGAAGAGCAAAGGTCTTGGTCTTGAGTGGTGGATCTCAGCTGTCAGAGGAAGGGCTCGGGCACCAAAGCAGGAGATCAAGGGGGTACTTTACAGGTCTGGAACACCTGTGGGAGGGAAAAATGCCAAAAATGAGTTGGGGAATGGTAGAGCTTGGCATCGTTCCAGTCCCATCACTGGGAGAGGCAGATACTTCTGTTTGCCCTTGCCACAGTGCCCAGCTCTCCCTTTTTAGGCACTGCAGCTGTTCAGCCTGGTGTGGGGACAGGGGGGTCAATGCTGGTGGGTTTCAGGCTCAGAGCTGGGGGGTGTCTCCACTTTGTGTCTGGGGACAAGCTCTGCTACATCTGGGGTGGTGGGGCTGAGGGTGGAGCAGGGAGGGATGTGCGGAGAGAGGCGCGGGCAGGATCCGGCCGTGACCGCAGGGTCAGATTTGCATGGAAGGGACGTGTCCTGGGCGGGCGGGGGCTTAAAAGGGAGTCAGGGTCCACGGCACAGCCCCATCATTCTGGGGACGCTGAGCCGGTGGGACTGAACCATGGCCTGGGCCCCTCTTCTCTTCGTGGTGCTCGCCCACAGCACAGGTGCCATGGCCAGACTCACTGGCTGTGCCTTCGCTGGGCCTTTGGGCACAGGGACCCCACCCTGCTGCCCAGGCAGGCCTGTGCTCCTGGGACACTGACTGACCCCCGTCTTCTCCCCTCTCTTCTCTCCCTCTCCAGGTTCCCTGGTCCAGGCAGCGCTGACTCAGCCATCCGAGATATCGGCCAAGGTCGGCGAAACCGTCAGGATCACCTGCTCTGGTAGCAGCTACAGCTATGGCTGGTACCAGCAGAAGGTCCCTGGCACTGCCCCTGTCACTGTGATCTACAGCAATGACAAGAGACCCTCGGGCATCCCTTCGCGATTCTCCGGATCCAAGTCCGGCTCCACGGCCACGTTAACCATCACTGGGGTCCAAGCCGAGGACGAGGCTGACTATTACTGTGGTGGCTATGACAGCAGCAGTACTGCTGCACTGTGATACAGAGCAATGGGGAAGTGGTACAAAAACCTCCTGCCTCAGCTTACCCTTGGAGCCCCAAGACTGTGCCCATCCTCTGTCATTTGAGGAAGTTATGACCTCCCAGCAATGCTGTCATGGCCCAGGGTGTCCCATGTATGTGACTGCAGGCAGATTTGTCCTGTCACTGTTCCTTTGATCAGAGAGGGCCATGCTCCAAGTCACTTGCTGACCCTCATCTTCTTTTCTCCCTCCTCTCTCTCTCTCCATGTTCCATGGTCCAGGCAGTGCTCTGTCACCTCCACTCAGTGTCAGCATTGTGGGACAAACCATTCAAAGTCATCTGCTCCAGGGATGGCAGCAGCTCTGACAAGTACCAACTTAAGTTTCCTGGCTGTGCCCCGGTCATTGGGATCTGCTGCAATGAGCTGGGACCACCAGACATCCCTTTGGGGATGCCAGCCCGGCTCCATCATCACAGTAACCATCTCTGGGGTCCAAGCCCAGGACAAGGCTGTCTGTTAATGTGGTAGCTACCAAAATTGAAGTGATGATATTACCATGGTGAAATGGAGCAATGGGGATGGGGTACAAAGTCTTCCTGCCATGGCAGGGGCCTGTTAGGAGCCTCTGCTGTGCCTGTTTGGTGGGGCAGGTCCCTGGCACAACCCTGTCTTTTTTCTGCCCTGTGGTGAATGTGGCTGTTTCCAGTGACACATCTCCATCCTTACAGCCCTTTCCTTGTCATTGGTGGATGAGAGCAGATAGGATAGAACTGAACAGACCATTTCAGATGGAAGAGGCCTTCAATGATCACACAGTTCAACTGCGTGGCCACTTCAGTGATGACAAAAATGTAGGGCATTGCTGTATAACACTTGCAGGCCTGGGGTATCATCCAGCTCTCTAGGAAATCTGTCCAATATTTGCCCACACTCTCAATAAAGAAATGCTGGGACAACCTCCTGTGCCTGCCTGTGCTCCAGAGCCAAGATTCTTCTGATCTCCCTGGTTAGTGCCCAGGGCCCTGCTGATGCCACCCAGCGCTGCTGCGCCAGGAACCTCTGGACCATCTCCACCTCTGGAAACAAAGGAGTTAAAAATGGAGTTTCTCTGCTTTCTCTCTCAGGGCTGAGCAAGGCTGTGGGGTTGATGCAGCTTCATATCCCCACTCCATCACCACTGGTTCTGAATGGCCTCCTGCTTGCCTCATGCTCTGAACGAGGAGAGCCGGGGCTCTGCAGTGCCTGGCACTGTCCTCAG
The DNA here is from genome assembly GCF_051311805.1 of Agelaius phoeniceus. Lineage (NCBI taxonomy): Eukaryota > Metazoa > Chordata > Aves > Passeriformes > Icteridae > Agelaius > Agelaius phoeniceus. Next base: position 8,748,498 of record NC_135282.1, on the reverse strand, counting down.
CCCCACCACCTCATTCTGCTTCCAGCCACATCCTCTAGCTCAAGGCCAGGTCTCTTCATGGAGCCCTGGCCCTGAGCTCAGGCCTCGGGCTCTGTCTGAGGCAGTGACCCCTCTGTTCCAGCAGGACTTTTTGGCACAGCAGCCCCGTCCTGCAGGTCAGAGAGGGCTGTCCTGGGGCACTGACTGACACTTCTCTTCTCCCCTCTCCCTCTCTACATTCCCTGGTCCAGGCAGCATCTCTGAGTCAGCTCTCCAAGGTGTCAGGCAGCCTAGGAGAGACTGGTGATCTCCTGCTCTGGTGGCAATGCCAAAATCTACTTCAGCAGCACCCTGCTGCATCCAGCACAGCTTCTGTCCTCCTCCATGCCTCTGTGCATGGAGAGCAGGACTGAAGAGATGAACATTGTCCCCCTCTCGTCCTCCCACAAAATGAAAACAAAACCCCACTGAGAAGCCTGAGAAACACTCACAAAATGATCATCCACAACAGAAGGCAGTGGCTTCAGCTAAATGTTTTGCATATACAATTTCAATGATGTTTTTTCTTTTTTTGGATAGTTTCAGACTTCGCACAAAAGCATAAACCTTCCCAGAGGCAAAGCAAACCTCTGAAAGATAAAGTGTCTCAAACCACAAAATCTTCGAAGTGTTACCTGTTCTACAGTGAACTATTTATAGAGTTCCTGTGACTCAGGAAGTTCACTGACTCTGCTTCTTTCTATAACCACTTGCACAAACCACATCATTTGAAAATCTGTGGGTTCAATTTACATTGGTGCTGTTGGCTTTCAATGGTCCAAGCTGAGCACTGAATCTGCCAATCTGTGGGATTGGCACCACACTGGGAAAACGCTTTTCAAAGAAGCAGCTGAGCCTTTACAGGGAAATTTGAAGTTAATTGGTTTTAGCTGAAACTAATTTTGTCTCACCCCTTCCTTGGCTATCTCAGCTTTATGTAGGCATTTCCACCTCTTGCCTTTTCATATTTTTAGGGTAAATATGAATAAAAATAAGTTGCCTGCAGAGACCTTCAGCTATTATCTCCCTTGCTGGTGGTGGGAGCTGCACTGAAAAAGCCCAGCCAGGACCAAAACTCCACAGGTACAGCTGTGTCCACACTTTCATCCTGCTGTGTCCATCGGAGCATCTCCATCCCATCACCTTCATTCCACTGCACCCATTGGGATATTTCCAGACCATCCTCTCCATCCTCCCACATCCGTGGGGTCCAGGACTGCTCAGCCATGAGGCAGGAGGTTTTTGTGTGGCCCTGTGTCACTGTGTGGTGTATTCGGGGCCGGGACGATGTTGACCGTCGAAGGTGAGTCGCCGACTTCCCCTCGGTCTTTCCTCTCCCACCGCGGAATTTTGACATTTTGTCGATTTTGGGTGATTTGGGGTTTTTTCTCGGACTTGGCGCCGGGCTGGGGTCTGCCGCCCGTTTTGGGCCGGGCGCTAAGCCCGGCCTTGGGGGCTCTGTCTCGTCCCTGTGGACTCTGACGACTCTGTGCGCGCCACGGAGATTTGGGGCGTATTTTCTTAGTTGAAAAGTCTTAAAATTTGTCCAGGAAATGTGTCTGAGGTCTCAGGGGGAAGGAAACTCAAGTTTAGGCCCCTAAAAGATGTGATTTTTGTCTTTGTCAAAGAAATTTGTCAGTCTAAAGTCTAAGGTCTGAGGTCTCAGGGGGAAGGAAACTCAAGGCCCCTAAAAGATGTGATTTTTGTCTTTGTCAAAGAAATTTGTCAGTCTAAAGTCTAAGTCCTCAACTCTTAGTCCTGAGGACTAAGTCTGTCACCCCTGGTGAGGGGCAGGGGCTCTTCTGCGGGGTCCAGGGGTGCAGGTGCTGTGAAAGGGCAGCCTGTCCTCGGCTGTGAGCAGCCCACAGTCATCCTAACTTAGTGTTAAAATGTCCTTGGAATCTTAGACAAAAGATTCCAGGGGTATCTTAAAGAGCCTATCGTCCAGGTAAGACATGTCAAAAATGGAGATTATTGGGCTGAAAATGCTGCCAGAAATATCGTTTGTCTGTCTTTGTCTGTAATTTTTAAAAGAATTTGGTGAAAAATCCCAATTTGAACCAAATTGCGCAGGGCTAAGACGAAGAAAAATGTTCTTTGGGCATTTTTTAATCAAAAAGTGTTTAATGGAGTCATCCTGGTTTTTAAATGGAGATAGAGATAGAAATAGAGGTGAAGATAGAAATAGAAACACTGCACATTTGAGGAGGCAGCAGAACCACACCAGAAAGACCAAAGATCTTTTTTCCATCTTCCTTTGTGTGATTTTTAGTGGTAGTTTTCAGAGACAAGAGAATGTCTGAAAGCAGAACTGGGCAGAAAACAGGATGGTTTGTCTGTGAAATTTTGGGTTTTAAAAAAAAAATGCCTTGTAAAAGGAAAGAAATGGCTTTATGGCAAAGAAATTAAGGTTTAATCATATATATATATTTTATATATATTTATATATATATTTATATATATATAATATATATAAATATATATAAAATAAGTCTTCTTTTATATATATGAGATACAGAAATGTATAAATATCTGTGTTAAATGCATTTTATAGAATTATACATCTGTTCATATGATATGGATGACCTATGTATGTACATTGTACACTGTATATATATAATGTATTTTAGCTGTAAATATCTACATATGTAATACATATATGCACATATATGTGCATATAGTGTATATAAAACATATATACAAGCATATATGAGATGTATGTGTATGTCACACACATATATGCATATATATTATAGATATATATAGATATATAAAGATATATATCCCAAATTTAAATACATTACAGTTAGGAGTGATAAGCTCTGGCTGTGGGGAAAGTGGGGAGTTTCTGGGTTGTGCCAGCAGGGCAGGCAGGGGCTGTGGTGGGGGACAGGGCCTTCTCTGACCCCGTACCACTCTCATCCCTCACAGGCCAGCCCCGGGTCGCTCCCACCGTGCACCTCTTCGCGCCATCCTCCGAGGAGATGGAGTCACAGGGCAAAGCCACCCTGGTGTGCCTGATGGAGAACTTCTACCCACGCAGTGTGACGGTGGAATGGGTGGCTGATGGCCAGACCATCTCCGCTGATGTGGAGACCAGCCAGCCCCAGCGGCAGAGCAACAACCAGTACATGGCCAGCAGTTACCTGTCGCTGCAGGCCACCAAGTGGCAGAGTTACAATTCTGTCTCGTGCAAGGTCAGGCACGTGGCTGGAAACGTGGAGAAGACCGTGAACAGATCCGAGTGCTACTAACCCACCCTGCTGGCTCCCTCCTTCCCCCCCACTTCTGGGAACAGCGGCTCCCCCAGCCGCAGGTGTCTCTGCCCATGTCCACCCATCCCCTGCTCCTGTCCCCCCATTTGTTGTGAGTGTCACACAAATAAACACTGACACTGAACTAGCGCTGGCTCAGCATCCCTGGCTCTGTGTCCTTCCAACGCGCCCGCTCCCCACTCGTGGCCTGGCAGCAGCTCAGGGAGGGTGGGATGGGAACACATGTGTGTGGAATTTGTAGGCAACTCCAACATGGCGAGATGAGAATCTTGACTCCATGTTTCAGAAGACTGATTTATTATTTTATTATATATATATTATATTAAAAGAAAATGATATATTAAAGCTACACTTAAAGAATTTAGAAAGGATATCATCAGAAGGCTAGCAAGGAATAGAAAGGAATAATAATAAAATCTTGTGACTGCTCACAGCCTCGACACAGGTGGCTGTCATAGGTCATCAAGTAAAAACAATTTCACATGCTGGGTAAACAATTCTCCAAATCATATTCCAAAGCAGCAAAACATGAAGAAGCTGAAGGAGAAAAGATCCTAATGAAAGGATTTTTCATAAAATATGTCAGTGACATTTGTGTACACACACACTTATATTGCAGGGCCTCTGTGAAGCTTTTGCTCAACCCTGGGGACCCCAATGAAACCCCCCTGGCACTGCCAAGACAGGGAATGAGCAGCCTGGGGCACAGCCTGTGCTCAGCCCCCATGCGCTCATTGAACACACAGCCCTGGCTGTGCCATCCTCGACCCTTGCTCCTGTGCCTCTGGGTGCCAGCTACCTTGCAGGCACATGTGGCCAGTGGTGGAGGCACAGCCAGCCATGTCCCTTTGCCACCAGGCCTGGCTCTGTCCCCATTTCATTGTCTCCCCCGTCCTTCCTGGAATGGGGGTCCTGGTGCAGCTGCCAGTTGAGCACAAACAGCAGCTTGTCCATCACACCCTGTGCCACCACAACTGGGACCCCTGCATGCCACATGCCCTGTCCCCATCCCCAGCACAGCCCTGCAGCCCTGCCCAAGGAAGGGCTGACAGCCATTGCTGTGCTGAAAGCACCAGTGCTCTGCTGTTGTCACCCCATCAGGGCAGCCAGAAGCCACTCCAGGGACAGGGGCTGGGAGCACCCAGCCATGCCCTGTGCAGTTCTGGGGGAGGTGTCCCACACCAGCCTCTCGGGAAAGGGAGGATGACCCCAGCACATCCCCCTCCCCAAGCTGTGCTAGTGGAATGCCTTGCTCCAGGCTTTGGGATGCCACATGTCCCTGCAAATGTCTTATGGGGACACAGAATCATAGAACCCTAGAATGGAGTTGAGTTGGAAGGGAACTTTAAAAATCATCCAGTCCAAGCTCCCTTGAATGAACAGAGACATTAACCAGATCAGGTTGCTCAGAGCCCCTTTCATCCTGATCTTGAATCTTTCCAGGAATGGGACATCCACAGCTTCCCTCAGCTACCTGTTTCAACACCTCACCACTCTCACAGTAAAAAATTTCTTAATTTTACCTAACCTAAATTGACTTTTCTTTAGTTAAGAAACTATCTCTTGTCCTATTGCATCAGGGCCTGCTAAAAGGCTGCTACAAGGTCTTGCCAGAGCCTTTTCCTCTCCAGGCTGAACAGCCCCAACTCCCCTATCTTTCCATCATAGCAGAGGTGCTCCAGTGCTCTGAGATCTTTGTGACCTTCTCCAGACTAACCCAAACAGGCTCATGTCCTTTTTATGTTGTGGGATCCAGAGCTGGACACAGCCTGCAGGTGGGGCCTCACCAGAGCAGAGTACAGGGGAAGAATCCCCTTCCTCAAACCACTGTCCTCACTGCTTTTGATGCAGCCCAGGATATGTCTGGCTTTTTGGGCTGCAGGTGCACATTGCCATGTCATTATCCACTGATTGACTCAAATCCTTTGTAGCAGGACTGTTGTCAATTCCCTCGTGCCCCAGCCTGTATTGATATGAGAGCACAGTGCCCCTTCCCTTTTGTCAAGGAGCTGGCAGCAGGCCCTGACCCCACCTGAGCTGCCAAAGCTCCAAAACAGCTTCACTGGCTTTAATCCTGCTTTATCCTCCTCAGCTGGGCAGAGGAGCCCTTGCCATGGAGCAGCCCCATGCACAGGGCAAAGCCCCCTTCCCACCACCCTGCTCAGGGGGTCAGTCACAATGTCCCTTCCCATGTGCAGGTGACAAACTCATGGTTTTCACAGGAAATCCCAAATCCCATGGCTACAGAGCAAACCCATGTGCAGGCCAGACCCCTGGGCTGCTGCTGGCCTCAAGGAAGGAGCCAGCAGCACAATGCTCACCCTGCATTGGAGCCAGGGAAAGGAAGGAAGGGCAGATGATGGAGAGATATGTCCCACTGTGTTTCAAGATAAGCTTCTTTAACCGAGTTTCCTGAGCAGAGAGGGCCCACCATGGCAGAGGTGCAGGGCTGGCTCCTGGGGGACCACTGGGCTACAGCAAGTAGTGCTAAAGATGAGGGACCCTGCAGCAAGGCCACATCTGGGCATGCATCCATCCATTCCAGCTCACTGCTGGGAATCTGAGCACACAGATGGCAGCAGCTCCTCCACACTGCCACTGATCCCCTTCCTTGCTCAAGCAAGGTTATTCCCTGGCAAACCCCTGCCTTTGGCATCTCATCCCCAGCCCTGTGGTGCTGCCAGGAGAGCTGAGACTCTGCCAGCCAGAAATGCCCCAATGACCCAGTCCTGCTGCCAGGGAGGATGTTCAGTTCTTTTCTGCTGCAAAGATCAAGCCTCAATAATTACCAATTCCAGCAGTTGTTGAATCACCTTAGTAGTGGTTGAGGCTGCAGTGAATGACAGGTAACACAGGGCCCCCATCCCAGCTGTGCTGCCAGGTTTTACCCTGAGAAATGCCACATTTCTGGAGGGGGGCACTGGAGGAGAGTGGCAGGGCAATGCTTTCCCCAGGTCCTGAGATTCATCTTGACATTTCTTGAGTAGAGCCCATTCCTTGGTCACAGGACACCGCCCCAGCTTTTGTGGGCTCAATTTGGGGCATGAGCCGGGGTCTCGCTTCAGCTCAGGTCTGTGTGGGCAGGGCACAGCACATCTCTGGCTCAGGAGGCAGGAAACCTCACTAATTATTGATTAAAAGATTTTTCTAAATCTTTTCCATAAGCAACAACTGTCAAGAAAAAAGCCTGATTAATTATAGATCAGTGGCCCTGGCCGCTCCAGGGCTCCCATCCTCCCCCGCTGCTGCAACTTGGCAAATTCCCAGCCAGAGTTTTACCCTTAACAAACCTTCAGCAGGGCCAGAGAGCCTCGGCTGGGAATCACAGAGGGATGCTGGGCCTGATCCATCCCCTGGCAGGGAGGGAAGCAGCGCCTGGGAAGAGCAATCACCACCCTCGCTGGGGGTGTCTGGTGAGCAAATGTGCTGAGCAGAACTGAAACCTCCCTCCCCTCCCCAGCTGCAGCTCCTGCTCTCACTCTGCCTGCTCCTGCACTGCAATTTTAACAGTCATTTATTTTCTCATTTTCCCAGCTTGCCAGTAATTTTAAAATGAGGGGGATCTAATTTAGTTAATGAGATGCTTCGGGAAGGCTTTAATTAGCTGCAAAGAGAAGCAGTGGATCCCATGAAGAGTTTGGGCTTGGTGAGAACTGCTCTCTCAGGCTGAGGCCCTCAGATGAGGGCTTAACAAAGCTTTCAGGGGCCTTTTGATAAACCCTGGGGGTTTGGACATCATGGACTTGGAGGGGTCCCACAGCTGAGAACAGAGTGAAGGATGCAGGAATGTTGGCAAAGGAATGTGGGACCATAGGAGCTCTTGCAACCCTTGTTCCTAAACCACCGCCACAAACCTCGAGCACAAAGCTCTGCTCTGGTCCCCAAACCCTCCTTGGGTCCCCTTCATGACGACCACCTCTGGCCACATTTGTGTCCCAAAAAACAGCCATGACCTGCTATTTTTTTATTGTACATCAGTGGGTGATTTCCCCAGGCCAGGCAAGCCCCAACGTCTGGTACCAGGAGGAGGTGGGGTCTCTTTTTGTGGGGACGTGGCAGGAGCACAGAGAGTGCACCTGGAGCTGATGAAACAGCTCATCTGGAGAGGAGGGGATGGGTCCCGCCTGCCCCCAGGCAGCTGCAGCCGCACAAACAGCCGCATTCCTGGAGGCAGCAGCGCTGAAACTCGAAAGCAAGAGCAGGGTCCCAGAATAGCCCCAGCCCAGGAGGGGGGAGTGGGGCAGAGCCAGAGCCACCGGGACAGCAGTGGGAGGATGGCACAAGTGCCCTCGCTTTGGTGCTACAGCTGTGCCAAACCCGGGTGTCACCCATGGCCTCTGCCCTGCCTGAGCCTGGGGGCTGTAGCCCCCCAAGCACCTGGAGAGTGCTGCTGGTTCCTGCACCCCATCCTGACACAGCCTGCACTCGCATCACTGTGTTCTCTGAAGGACTTGGGGAAAGGCTGTGCAGAGCCCACATTGTGCCACGCCAGCACTCGCCCCTGTTTTACCCAGCCAGCCCCACCGTGCAGCTGTGCAGCAGTGGGGCATCCCCTGGCTAAATTTAATCCTCACCCACTACAGTCCCCAATCAGAAATTCGAAAGGGCGCCCCAAAAAAGGAAGTGAAACTGTCTCCAGTGGGTGCTGACGTGTGAAGGCAAGCGAGCGCCACGCGGCCGAGTCCGAGCCGGCTCAGCCCTGAGATGGTGGCCATCATCACCTTGTGGGGGACATCAGCCCTGAGATGGTGGCCAGCTCTGTGTCCCCAGGGCTCTCACCCTGGGAGGTCATCCCCTTGTGGGGGACATCAGCCCTGAGATGGGGGAAAGGCCTTGGGGTGGCATGATGCTGCCCAAACTTGGCAGGGTGGGTGGTGCTGAACAGGGACCCACTGGGGCTGGTGCCAAGGCTGTGCAGACTCTGTGCCATACCAGGGTGGGTGTCCCCAGGCCAGGGTCACCCCTTCTGTCCCCTGAGTGTCCCTGACAGGGCACCCAGTGGGGTCTTGCCTGACAGGGTGGTCCCTGCCCTGGTGTGGGATGGCCCAGCTGCTGTACACACGCGCACACACATGTGTGCACACACATTGCACAAATATGTGCAGATATGTGCACACACACCTCCCCTCCAGTGACCCCAGTGCATCCAGCCTGGGCTGGGCACCACTGACCCCACACCTGTGGGCTTTGAGGCCAGGAGAGACCCTGACACTGCTCACATTGTGGCCTTGTCTCCCTGTGCCACCACCACAGGGGGACCAGCCTGGACAGTTTCCTGCTGCTACCCTGCTGTCAGGTCACCCTGAATTTATCCACTCATTTACTGAATTAAACTAATCAGTCCCTGCCTGCTGCCAAGGCAGCCCCTTCTCTGGGGTCATCCTTCAGTCTGACCTGTTGCAGGGTCCAGGGGCAGCCTCCAGGTTCACAAAATATGGGACAGGTTTTTCCAAATCTGGTAAAAATTTTATAAATTAATAAAATACAAGATACAAATTATAAAATACAAGTAATGAATGACAAAATACTATCAAACACCCCTGGGCAGCCCTGGGTCAAAGCCCCAGCTGGAGGCAGCCAGAGAGTGCAAGACCAGGGTTCATTGCCCTGCAATTGGAAGAGAATTAAATGAAATAAATAAATGTTTCAGGCTGGTGTGGTCGAAAACACAACCTGAGCATTCAAGCCCATTTGTGAAGACGAGAGCAATCATTTGCATAACTGTGTCAAAACAGCAACTGCCAGGGCATGCAGCTGGCAGGAAGGTACCCCCTAGCTGGGGGTTATTTAGATGTGTATGAAACCACACCAGAGCCTGGGGGAGAGCCCAGTAAACAGCCCCAAAGATAAGTGCCCGGCCTTGTAAGCAGATTGTAAACAAGCTGAACCGACTCAAAAATAAACACCTTTCAGCTGCTTCAAAATATTTATTATTTCAATTTTATTGTGGCAGTAAAATGTAATTCCCAGGAGAGCCTCAGCCTGGTCTGGGGACTCAGCAAACCCTTGTTTTCTCTCATATTTGAGGTAAACAGGTGCTGATCCCCAGTCAGGTGTGCTGATAAAGATTTGATTGCAGGGCTGGTGCTCCCTCTCTGGAGAAACATGGTCATTGAATTGCAGACCTTGTTATGACTCCCTGGGTGGGACTTTTTAGTTTAATGTTAAGAAATTTCTAGGTAGGGAACATTGGTGGCATGGTGACAACAAGGTGGTGGCAGTGGTGGCTGAGGGGTGTGATGGGGGTGGCTGCCAGGGTTCACACCAGGCCCTCAGGGTTAGGCTCACCCAGTTAGGGAGGACTTTTAGCCAAATTGCCTTTTTCCCTCTCCACAGTCAGGGTGGGCAGAGCAGACAGCGGGATGGGAAGTGGAGGAGAACATTGGGTGCACCCTGGGGCTGGACCCTGCATCCTGTAGATGTGGTGTTCAGGGACATGGCTGGAGATGGCAGTGTTAGTATGATCTTAGACAGCTTTTCCACCCCTAAGGGTTCTGGGTTCCTACCCCAGGCAGTGACACCCTCACCAACAGCTCCTCACCCTGTGCACATGCTGCCAGCCCCACACCAGAGCCACAGCCCTTTCCCCCTCCTCTGCAGCCACTGCAGGGAAAAACCACCAGGTTTAAACATTTCTGCCATGTTTTGGGCGCTTTTGGTCAGACCCCCCAGCTGGCTGTGGGCAGGGGTCTGATGCACATCACAGCCCCCCAGCTGAGCCAGGCACCCTCCCAGGCAGCTGTTTTGACCGCAGCACCGCAGGTTGGAAACAGCCCTTGCTAAAATTACAGCCCGCCAAAAGCAAGAGCCCGCCAAAAGCAAGAGCCCACTTGGGCCAATCATCAGCTGGGAGCCAGGAATAGCCCAGGCTCTGCACGTTCCACTGCCCTGGCACAAACTGCCCTGCACGTGGCACCCGGGCACCGCTGCCTGGCCGTGCCAGGGCAGGGCAAGGGCGGGAAAAGCCGGGGTTTGGCCCCAGCTCAGCAATGGCTCATGGAAGGGGGCATTGTCATGTTCCTTCCCAGGCAGCCCGGCATTCCCAGCACAGGCACAGCACTCCCCCAGATTTCAGGTCCCAGCAGGGCTGCCCAGTGTGTGCTGAGCCTTTGGGGTGGTTTTGGTGTCCAGTTGTACAGAGGGTCTCTGCTGCCAGACCATACCTGGTGCCACTACTGTCCTCTGCTAGGGACACCACAGTGAGCCAGGACAGGTCCCCCAGGTGATGGGGACCCTGTGGAGTCCCTGCTCCCAGAGCTACTGCCCAACATTTTGGTCCCCAATATCTTTGGGAGCCACAGCCTGTGCCTTCCATGGTCCCCCTGGGCAGGCATCTGGTCCCACTGCCTGGGTGCCCCTCACACACTGGCCTGGCACTGGCCTGGACTGGGGAGCTGCAGCCACTTGGATCTCACCATGGCTGCCTGGGCCCCCAATTCTCACCAGCTGGGGCTGGGCCCACCCTGGGCTGGACCTGGGCATGTCCATGGGGCAGCTGCCCTGTGGCCTTTGGGCACAAGGGGCTGGAGTTGGGCAGTGCAGCTGGGAATGGTGGGACATGGGTGGACATGAGGGAACAGGCAGAATAGAGGACATGGGAACACAGAGGGGCAGGGAGCACAGGGGGGCATGGTGGGACATGGGTGGAAGAGAGGGCACAGCAGGTAGGGTGGTAGGGCAGAGGGACCAGTGGAACACTGAGGCCGGGGACATGATGACACAGGGCACAATAGTATCCAGACATGGGTGCCAGGGGCAAGAAGCCATGGGTGCCAGTGGCACATGGGACACCGGGGCTGGGAGCATGGAGACACAAGGGACAGCAGCAGGAGAACATGGGGTACAGGGGCATGAGGACACAGGGGACAAGAACATATGAAACAGGGCAGAGGGGAAAAGAGAATGAGGACACAAAGGGATAAGGGCCCAGGGGTCAGGGGCCAAAGGACACAAAGGAAAGGGCCCCAAGGACATGGGGAACAGGAGGACACAGGCGTCGATGGCAGGACAGAAGGACACAGGTACATTGACACATGACGCAGATGGCAGAGATGAGGACACAAGAACAAGGGACACAGGGACACGATAGGGACAGAAGCACACGGGGCCCGGGTGGCGGTGTCGGGGCCGTGCAGAGGGCGCCCCCTGGCGGGCACCAAGGCGCTGCGGGCTCCTCTCCCTGCGCGTGCCCGCGGCGCCCCCGCGTGTCCGGCGTGTCCGGCGTGTCCCGCTGCTCCAGCCCTCAGCTCCGGGGGATCACAGAGCCACATTCCCCCGGCGTGAGCATCGGGGATCCGGGACGGGGTCCCCTCCGCCCACGGAAAGCCTCGTGCAGCGAGGGTTTACCCCAGGAGCCTCACACGGGGGATGCTCAGGACCCACGGGTGGGGCGGCCACCGCAGGGGCTGGGGGCTGGAGCCCGGCACTGGCAGTGGTTCCCTCCAGAAATGATGGAAAACCTCAGCCTGCCCCCTCTTCTCCCGGATAACGGCCTGTGCTCTCCACCCATAATTCAGGAGAAGATGGGAACATGCCTGGAGCTCCAGTACATTAATTATGAAGCACCCCGCTCACACAGCCCTGCCCTGGCAGCTGCAGTTATTCCTGCCAGCACAAAATGAGCTCCGTGGAAAGATCCCTGTGTCCTGCACAAGGGCACTGCAGGTGCTGTGCTCCCAGTGACACCCTCACCCCTCCAACAGGCAGCCCCAACCCTGGGGAGGGTGACAGGGTCTGCAGCGCAGGGACTGCATGCGGGGCCTGCATCCCGAGCCAGGGCCGGGATTCGGCTCTTTCCTGCCTGCCTGCACCACCACGCAGGGGATATCCCTGAATGCCACCCACACAGCATCCCCAGCTCCCTCCACACTGACCCCACAGTGCCATGCCGAGCACCTGCCCCACCTGCTGAAGGGACACAGAGCCAGCAAAAAAGAAGCAGCAACCCACTGACGGGACCTTGGCTTTATTCCAGTCAATACAACATCCCCCTCCCAGCAGCTCCCACTGCCCATCTACAGGGGCAGCCCAGGGTAGCTCCAGGCTTGCAGAGATTCACCTCTGCAGAGATACAGCTTCACAAAATCTTCACCCAGCCAAGGTTTCAAGGTGCTTTTTTTTCCTTGTTTCCCATTTCCCATGGACAAGACACATCACCTCCATCTCCGCTGCAGCAGGGCCAGACCCTATGGGGCTGGTGAGAAGAGGCTGAGCAGGGCCAGGGGGAGCAGGGGTGAGAGGAGCTGGTGGTGGTCCCCGTGCAGGGACCCCCCGCTGGCTGTGGCCCCCCGGGAGGCAAAGACCTTGCGGCTGCGGAGGGGCTGCGGCGGGCGGAAGTTGTTGATCATCTTTAGGAGCATGGATCCCTCGAGTGGGAAGTGCAGGGTGCTGACGAATGCCTTCAGCTGTGCAGGGAGAGAGGGAGGGTGGGCAGCTGCAGTGCCAGGCACCCCAGGCCCCTGCCCACTGCCAGCGGCACAGGACCCAGGGCAGGGCCCCACACCAGGGGGTGTCCTCCCACCACCCCCCAGTGCTCTGCTGAAGCCAGACCCAGGACCCTGCACAGAGCAGGTCCTTACAAGGATCAGGTCTTGAGTTTTAAAGGAGCTAATTGTGTTTTGGTGCCAAGAGTGAGCACTTAGAGAGTGGCTGGCCCATGACTCTCTCAAGAAAATACATCTACTAAAATGCTTGAGCAGCAGAGGAGAATTCCTTCCTTCCTTCCTTCCATACATCCATCCATCTCCTTGGAGCCTCTACTGAGCTTCAATGGATTCACTCCCATTTCTCTTTCTGAATGCCAAGGCCGGGCAGGAGTGCAGTATGGATGGGATTTCTCCCCACTGGCAGGTGGCCACATCTCCATTACTTAACCTTCATAAAATTAATTAATTGCCAAGTTGCCAGGAGCATTATTATAGAGATGACCTTCCCTGTGCTCTTGCTCTAGGGTCAGGAAGGACAAGGAGAGAGGTCACCCTGGGACCCAGCCTGTCGGGTGCTGGCACATGGGGCTGTGCATGCCAGTACCTGTTCCCGGCCGATCTCCACTGGCTCCTCAAACACAGTCCAGACCACGGCCTCGCTGCAGTCGGGGGTGGTCAGGGAGCCCTGGTAGCGGTAGTAGCCCGAGAGGCGGGCAGCAGGCGGCAGCAGCGTGCTCAGGCGGAACGTGGAGGCCAAATCCACAGAGTCCCCTGTGGGGCAAGCCAGGGGCACTCAGCCTGTCCCCTGCCAGGGATGTGGTGGGGACAGCAGGGCCGTCCCCATCAATTTCCCCTCAGCAGGCGATCCCAGATGAGCTCAGAGACTGGCAGGTTCCCCCATCCAACCCACTGGGGTGCATCCCTGCCTTCCCACTGCAGGGTCTCCCCTTTCCTGCCCTGCCCTGATGAGGAGGTGACTCACCAGCATGGGAGACATTCCTCAGCCCTGCCACGATGGTGTTGTAGTTGGTGTTAGTGGTTTCAGAGACCTGTGTCCGGGGAGAATAAGTGGTTGAAGTCAGGCAGAGCCCGAGCAGGGCAGAGCTGGGTCATCCTGTCCTGCCAAGCAACCACAGGCAGAGCCAGCCTCCCCTGCTGCAGAGCAGTGGGGAAGGTTCCCAGCCAGGTTCTCTTGCAGTCAGTGGGTTCCCCAGCCTCTCCTGGCCTTGACCCAGCCTTCCTGCCCCTTCCCACTTCTTCAGGACACCCATACAACATTCACCTGGCTGCACCACCAGCACCCAGATCTAGGGGGCCCCTGCAGACCCACCTGGAAGAAGAAGCCGAGGACAGCCAGCCCATTGGGATGCCCCTTGGCCTCTGCCAGTGTCTGGTGCTTGGCATTCATGTGGACGATGTGCATCTGAGGAAAGCACAGAGGAGGCAGATGTGCACAGCTGCCCCCAGCCAACACCCTGGCAGCAGGACATTCTGCTGTGGATCCTTCCAGCCAGCTTGGCCAGACTCTGAGCCAACCTCTCCCAGTAAAGCCCTTCTGGTCCTATTGACGCTTCTGTGGGGTGGGTGCTTGGAGGATCAAAGCACCCCAGTGAAGCAAGCATCCTTTGAAGGGTGTGCAAAAGGGGGCCAGCAGTCCCGGGGTGCTCGCCAGACACAGAACATAAATTCTGCTTTCCTCTGGCAGATAATGAATATTTTAGAGGCGCAGAGCCTCTTTCATCCAGAAGGATCCCAATGTGCTTAGCACAGCACGCTCCTGCTTGCTCTCACTTGCACTCACTAGCTCAGTGTGTGGTCCCAGTAGGGCACAGAGCCCCCCAAACCCCACTGAGTGCCTTGGACAAAGCAGCTTGGACCATGCATGGTAAAGAAGCACCTCGAGTCTCACATCAGCTGCTTTTTCACCAGCCAGGTGCCTGTACAGGAGCACAGTGCAGAGTCACAGAGCCCCATCACCTGCTGCACAACAGCCTTGGGGTGCCCCAGCATCTCCCCTTCCCACCTCACCAAGGGCTTGGGCAACCCAGAATGTGCTGGAGGGTTTTTCTCACGTACCTCCATGGGGAGCTGGCGCCCATCGAGGGTGTGCTCGGAGCCGTTCCCAGCCGGGCTGCCCCAGTGGAAGTGGAGCTGGAGCGCGCGGTACCGGCCGGGGAGGCCCCCCCCGCTGACGGCGATGTGCTCAGAGGCCGACTCGCCCGCCAGGCTCAGCATCACTGCAAGGGCAGCAGGACAGCCTGAGGGCAGGCTCGGGGTGGGGAACAGCCCTGGCACAGCTCCTTCCCCCCCAGCTTCATCCCAGCACTACCATTCACCTGCATGGGATCCTGCAGCACCCAGGAGTGGCGCCAGAGCCAGGCCCCAGTCAGGATGGTGCCTGGGGAACTGGGACAGGGGAAGGTGCCCAGCTTCAGCACGCACCTGTGTGCCCGTTGTTTGTCAGCCTCCACTTGCCAGGGGGAGCCTGGTCATAACCCTCGAAGAGGATGTCCCCGAGGCCGCCATCCCGCTGCAGCCGGCGCCTGTCGATGTTCACAGGGGACTGCCTGTCGCCACCACACGTGGCTTTCAGCTCCTTCCAGTGGCTGGGCCCTGCAGAGGAGGAGCAGGGGCACCACGGGCAGCCACCAAACCACCGCTGCCCCCAGAAGGGGACACAAGCCCAGAGGTGGCTGTGTCCCCAACCAGCTCTGCTGTCCCTGCCAGCCCAGCCTTGCATCCCATGGGAACTGCTCTCCTGCCTGGCTAAGTTTCCTTCCTAGTGATGAGCAGGGGCTTATTGCAGCCTCATCCATAATTCATCAGGATTTCCTCGAGGGGCTGGGGGCTATATTTAGCCTGGCAGCAGCATCCACATTGACGCTGGTGAGGGGCAGGCTTTTCTCCCTGCCCCTTCTGCCTTTTGTAGTATGTTCAACCTACTCACACTGGTTCTGTCCAGCTGTGACAGGGGACAGTGCAACTTGGCCACACAACTCATCCTGAGACAAATCCTACACATGTTCCAGAGTGACCACATGATGCCCATCAGCAGCTCCTGGGGTGGGGGGGTTAACCTTGGCAGGAGCTGGCAGGGGACACAGCAGTGCTGGCAGCTGACTGCACCCACTGCAAACCCACAGCGCTGACTGGGGGCTGTGAGCAGGGTCCCCATGGCTGCCACTATGGCCAGACCACACAACCAACCCATATATGTGGCTTGTCCCCATTGCCCCAGCATCATCTCTTCTTGCAACCCTTGTGGCAGCCCACAGCTGTAGGATGTAGCCAGCCATTCACCCTGCTGTTCACTGCTCCAGTGTGGCTGCCATGGCACCCCAGTCCTCCTCCTGGTGCAGCCCAGGACTGAGGTGTCAGCATCAGTATCTGTACTCAGTCCCAGCTGGGGAACAGGAGCTCCCTCAGTGTCTCCAGCCCTGTCCTCCCAGAGCATCTCTATTCCCAGGGGAGCTCAGCACATCCCAGCAGGCACTGTTGGCTCTCCTCACACACACATCATGGCTTTGCCTTCAACCAGGGTTTGGGGAACTGTTCCCCCAGCAGTGCCCCAGTGTTCAGCTCTGACATTTACCTTCCTCTTGGGCAGACAAAACCACAGACACTTGTGGGCTGTATCTCACCTCCTGCACCCCTGGGCTCAGCCTTTACCCTTTATGTTCTCCTCTCATTACTCCAGGCACTTTACTTTTTGCCTGGCAGCCCTGGGAGCTGCAGCCTGGCCATGCCACCATCCCACTGGGTTCCTGGCACGGTGTAACTGGGTGGTCCCACAGGTTCCCAGGTGCCTTCAGTGGTGGGGGGAGGGAACACTCCACATGGCCCTGCTGCAGGCACACAGCCGGCTCCACGTTGCTCCAGCCGCTTCCCACCAGCCCCTCTGCCCTGCCAAAACCTGCCCTCGCTGCCAGCCCAGCAGCGTTGAACCGGGTGAGACCAAGCCCAGCAATCCAGGCTCAGCAGCCACAGGGCATGGAAACCCAAGAGCTATAAAACAGCTGGGCCGTAACAGCTGATTAAATGCTTGATGATCTTTAATTAACCTTTTACAAGCTATTTGTAATTTGTATTTATGTGTTTTGAGACAAAGTGCCCCCAGCCATGCTTCCCTCCCCATCCAGGCAGGGCTGCTCAAAGGGAGCTGTCCCTCCTCAGTCAGGCCCCTGGACCCTCAGGCCCCAATGCTGCCTACACTGCCTGGGGTTTCTAATAGAGTATTTTAAAGCCTGGACTTAATTTGTTTCAGGTGGAAGGAGGAAAGCTGGTGCTGTCCCAGGAGCACCTGGACCTGGCTGAGGTGAGGGGTGGGGCTGACTTGCTCCAAGGGGCTCAGGTGTTTGTCAAGTCTCTACAGCAACACCCCTGAAACTGAAGCTCCTCTAACCATTCCCATGGGGGGATTTACCCTTTTCCATGCCACACTCCCCACTGGGCCTTGCTGATGCTGCCCAGGGTGCTCTCAGCTGGGGACTGTGGGGAGGCAGGAGGGTCTGAGCCCCGCCCAGCCCCAACACACCCACACTTGGCACCACTCACCGCATCGGGGGTCCTGTGAGTCGTAACACCACTGCCCTGTGAGAGAGAGGAGAGCTCAGGGCAGGTGATGGAGACAGGCACCCTTTCCCAAACCCACCTATGGCCATGCCCAACCCCCCGACAGTGAGGACATCCCCCAGTGCAGCCCGGGGTCCCGCCAACACTTGTGTTCATCACGGTTATTTTTGGCGCCAGTGTTTTCACACCCTCCCTGCCTCTCCCACACGCTTCACAGGGAAACCTCCCTCAGTATCGCTGCTCCAAGGCAGCCAAACCTCCTGCTCACTGTGCTCCTTCCCCAGCTCTCGAGGAGCCATCCCCTCTTTTCCATCCTGGGGAGCCAAGGCTCACCCCACGGCAGGGGCAAGCGGGAGCCAAGGGGAGCAGCCACAGCCGTGCCCGCTGTCCCTCCCCTCTGTGCCCCGTGTCCCTTTCCCCTGTGCCCGCCGTCCCTCCCCACCGTGCCCGGTGTCCCTGTGGCTCCCGGGGGGCTGGCAGCGGCAGCAGGGGGCGGTGGGCAGGCCCGAGCCCACGCTGTGGGGATGGTGACCGGCCCCGTCACTCAGGGCCACCTCAGCCAGAGCTGCCGAGCTCCCACCAGTGCTCGGGTGGCGCTGGGTACCACGGGCTCCATGACAAGGGCTGGCACAGCAGGTGCAGGGACACCGAGGGGATGTCGAGCAAGCCCCGCTCCTGCTCTGCTGGCTGCACACCCACCCAGGGCCATCAGCTCTGCAGAGGGGATGGAGTGCACCCCTTCCCTCCTCAGCTCCCCGCTCTGCTCCTGGCAGGAGGCCCAGAAGAACCGGTGCAGCCCGGGCCCAGCCCACGGGAAGGGTCCCCGCTGGTGGCCGAGGGCGATGCCAGCGGGCCGGCTGCAGGCAAGCCGAGCCACGCTCTCGTGCCAGCCACAGCCGCTCGGAGCAGCAGGACAAAGGCAGCCCTGCCGGCCTCCACCTGCGCTGCTCAAGGCCCCAGCCTGCGGCACTGCATCCACAGTCTCACTGGAGTGGTACAGGAGACACCAGCCCCCGAGGAGAACTGCGAGTGGGACAGAGCAGGCAGGACTCTGACGGTTCCCAGAGCAGGGATCTTGGGGTCCAGGGGCAAGAAGAACTCCTGAGAAATCCTCATTCCTGCACGCACCAGCCCTCGAGCATCCTCCGGCAGGAGCCACGGTAGCGCTGGGCGCCGCAGCCTGGCCCGGACGCAGGTGAGCACCCAGCGCCCCGGGACGGCAGCGCCCGTTCGCTCCGAGGTTTCGTCCTCATTGGTGCTTCCCGGTGGTGCAGGTCTGTGGGGCGGATGGGCTGAAGCCCAAGACCCCACTGTCCCAAGAGGGCCCTGGCCCAACCACCTCGAGCCCCCCCGAGGCCGGCAGCACTCAGGGCCATCCAGCAGCGGGAGGGGCCGGTGGGAGGGCAGGAGAGGGTCCTAGGACAGACTAGGTCCCCCAGTCCCTGCTGCCAACCCCTCAGCCCGCATCACCCCTCGACACGTGGGAAGGGAATGCAGAAAGCGGCGCCCCAAAGCCCCAAGCCCCCCAGCCCCGCGCCCCCGTCCTCTCCGCCCGCGGGACCCCCGGCCCCGCCGCCCCGGGCGCAGCTCACCTCCCGCGGCCGCTCGCACGACGAGGGGCAGTGCCAGGAAAGTTATGCCGAGCCCGGTGGGGCCCATGGCGGCGCGGGGCAGCGGGGGGACCCCCGCACCTCCCCGTCCCGTCCCGTCCCTCCGCAGTGCGCCCGGTGCCGGGCTGGGGCGGGCGGCAGCGCTGGCAGCGCCCGCAGCCCGGGAGATGCTCGGCTCCAGCCTGGGCTCTGCTCTTACATATTCATCACCCGGGCTGAGTTTTTAACTCCTCGGCTGCTAGGAGGGAGCGGGGAGAGCCCGGCCCCCGGCCAGCCCCTCGCGGCCGCCGGGTCCCTGCCCGCGGTGACAGGGACAGGGACAGGCGGGGAGCGGGGGCTGGCGGAACCCACGGGTGCGGCGCTCCCCGCCCCGCTCGCCAGCCCCAAATCTGGAGGTCGGCAGCATCCCCGCTGTGCCCCGGCCCGCCCCCGCACAGTGTGTGGGACTACAGATGGACTGCAGGGGCCTGCCAGGAGGCAGATCGGGCTGGGGACAGCAGCTTTGGCCCGTCCCCTCCCCATTCCTTGCAGACACAGGCTGTGGGACATATCCTCCCCCCAGCTTTGGGAACTCCCCAGCCAGCAGCGGGTCCTGCATCTCCCATGTTTGAGTGTGGTGATGAGGGGCAGGCGGTGCCATGGGGACCCACAGACCAAACCCAACTCCTGCCTGCAAGCACAGGCCCCTCTCTGGACAAAGGCCAGCAAGAACCTCCTGGAAGCCCCATCCTCGGGGGCCCAGGCAGCCTGGACAGCCACGCTGTAGGTGACCCTCAGTCCCTGCAGTCACCAAGGAGCTGCACAGTGCTGGGGCAGGTTCAGCCCTTTCCAGAGGGCACAAGGCTGCAGTGGCTCACGCTCTCACAGCCATGGGGCAGTGCTGGGGCACAAGCCTTGCACACCCATCTGAGCAGCACCACAGCACAGTGCAGGCATCCCGTGCTGGTGGAGGCAGCTGTTCAGCTCCTCAGCACAGAGTGAGCATATGCCATCCCATTGCACCTGTCCAGGCAGGTCCCACAGGAGCCAGGATCTCAGCAGGTAGGTAGGTAGGTGGGAAGGGGGTGAGAACACAGGAGCATGTTGTTATCACATTCTCCTTAAATATCCGTGCCATGCTCACACAGCAGAGGAAAGGAGGCCAAGGGGCCCAGCCCACAGCTCCCCTCGCTGGCCCTGGCCGGGAGCACCGGTGGGTCCCTGCCAGGATGAACAAACCCGGCAGCAGCGCCCGGCCAGTGGGAAGCAGCCCCTGCTGCCGGCTTGGCCAGGGATGGGCTCTGGCTCAGCAGAGCTGCTCGGCTGCCAATGCTACAACGGGCTCATCCTCAGCAGGGATTCTTTGGGGCACCTTCTTCCCCCCCAGGCAGCACCAGCCCTGAGCCACGTTTGGGCCCCGGTGCAGGGCGCAGAGGAGGGTGGCAGCGCAGGTGTCCGCTGGGCCGGGCTGGATCTGTGCCGTGGCTGACACTTGGCCCCTGCTCCAGGGATGAGGTAGTCTGCAGAGGGCTGCGGTCATCCTTCCGGAGAGCCGCAAGGGGCGGGCAGGTGCGGCAGAGGGTCGCACCAGCTCCTCAGCCTGCTGCCGATTGTTGCCGGGAAGGAGAGGAGCTGCTCCAGCACTCATGGAATCAGCACCTCCCTTGGAAACATGGGCCCACCAAGGGATCCCTCTTCCTACATGCCCACAGCAGGACAGCCCGTATTGCCAGTAGGGTAGAAACCCAAGACTCCTGGGGTCAGAAAATGAGACTCATTGCCCATGGACAATTTTTTAGGTTTTCAGGCTTCTCTAGTGGTGATTTGCAGCAAGAGGGGCACAAGAGCAGAGTGTGGAGCTCTGCACAGCCCCCACAAGAAGCGGGAGCAGAGTGAGGAAGCAGTGGGATCTACAAGGCACATGGAAAGGCAGTGGCAGCACCACAGCCATGCCCTCCTGCCACCCTGCCACCCATCCCCACTGCACTGCTCCCTAGGGTGCATGGCTGGCTACTGGCACTCGTGCCAGGCAGGAACAACCTCCAGTTTCTACAGGAACCAGATCAAGCCTTGAAACTGACGGCCTTGCTGATGTGGTGGTGGTGGTGAGCTCACAGCTGATCCTGCAGTTTTGTGCCATCCTCATAGGGCAACACCACGTCCATCAGCCTGCTGCCACTGAGCCAGGAGGCGGAGAGGTCCCTGCAGACACACACAGTACCAAGGGCAAGAGCCATGATAAGGGGGAAAATACCACTGAAAGATAAAAATAATTCCTTAAGCTGCAACCATCGATTGGTCGTGGGCACGATGCCACCCTGGTGGGAACCTCCACCACGTGCACCATCAGCAAGCCCTGTGCCAGCACAAAGCAGAGGTGCCAGCAGCTCCTGGAGGTAAATCCTTCACCTGGGAGCCTGGCCGGGGACCCGGGCAGACAGGGACAGTGGCAAGACCAAGACTTGAACCTCCAGAGTGTGGTTCACATCACACAGGGATGGGTGCACGAAGAGGCAAAGTTCACAGGCAGTAAATACTCTGATCTTTGATCCCCATAATAAGCTGGTGCTAGCCCAGGAAGAAAGCCGGGAGCGGGGCAGGGAGCGCAGCAGGGGCCGGCCCTCCGGGGCACACAAAGGAGGCACTGTGGCCGGCAGATGCGCTCTGGCCACACGCCGCTGCACAGCCCCTTCATTCATGCCACGCTCCCGCCGCCGCCGGGGTCAGCGACATCTCCCCCCCGGGCCTGGCACCCCCGGGTCAGTGCCAGCACACGGCCCCGGCGGGTCTGACACGGCCCTGGCGCTCTCCCAGGGGCTGAGCGCCCCGGACACGCCGTGCTCAGTGCAGCTGCTCAGCACTCGCTCAGAAAAACGCAATTTAAGCTGCTAAGAGCTTACAGCAGGAGGCTGCCCAGCAATGCCCTGCCACAGCAGCCGAGGGTCAGCACACACACAGCTGCCTCTGGACACGCGTGTCCCCGGGTCAGGGCGGGGGGAGCCCGAGAGCCCCGGCTGTGCTGCGGACAATCCCCACAGGAGCTGTCCTGTCCCCAGGCAAGGGGTAGGAGGCAAGGACAGGCTGTATTCTGCACGGGATGCCCCAGAACCCGCAGAGCCCCACGAGTTCCAGGCCAGACTGAGCCCTCCAAGAGGGGCCCCTCATGCTGCAGCTGCTGCGGAGAGACGCAGCGGGGCAAGGGCTGCGCCCATCGGCCCCAGCTGAGCCAGCACCGCCCGGCTGGAGCCGCCGTGGAGCTCTCTGAGCTGCTCCGGCCATGGAGCTCTCTGAGCTGCGCCGGCCATGGAGCTCTCTGAGCTGCGCCGGCCATGGAGCTCTCTGGAGCTGCGCCGGCCATGGAGCTCTCTGAGCTGCTCCGGCCATGGAGCTCTCTGAGCTGCGCCGGCCATGGAGCTCTCTGAGCTGCTCCGGCCATGGAGCTCTCTGGAGCTGCACTGGTCAGGGCCATGGAGCGGCTGCGGTGGCAGCTGCCCTCTGCAGGCACCGGGACAGGAGCGGGGCCCTGCCGCTGCAAACACTGCGAGCCCGCCGGCTCGAGAAAAACCAGCAAGCTAGGAGTCTGGACCAGCCTCTCCATCCTGCAGAACACCCTGCCCCTGGACTCAGCAGCTTCCCATGGGGTTGGGGAGAGCAGTACGAATACACTGCACTTCATTTTCTTGGGTATATACTCAAGACCTTCCTAAAATTACACTAATACAGATGAATCCCACTGGAACCTGTACACATAGGAACTCTGGCAGACTACCTGCTCAAAGTTAAATGCATTTATTGATCTTTTTGCAAGATCACAGCTCAGAAGGGTGATTTAACAAAACCCTCCTTCCCAATGCTGGGCAACCACATCGACGCAGAAATCAGGACACACTGGAACACAGCATTTCTCTTACAGAACACAATTTATTTGGCATTTGGATGAAATGTTTCTCACAGCATCTTGAAAAAAAAAAGAGATTAGTGCCAACCCCAAAGAAGTTAAAAACAAAAACCAGTGTCACAGGGACTCAATTATTATAGTATCAAATTTAAATTCTACATGGTATTTCACAGAATATCAAAATCTTTTATACACTGCCACAGTTAAGTCCAGTCACAAACCAACTACACAGGAGAAGCCTGCAAGTGCAGCGCTGGCTAAAATGATTTTCCAGAGGAAGGTACAAAGCAGTGTCTCATTCTCTCACAGCCTCCCAGGCACCCTCAGCCCAACACACAGGGATGGTGCAGCACAGCCACCTCTGCTGGCAGCAACCCTGACCCACTCAACACTCGAGGGGCACATCCTAGAAAATTAAAGCTATGTGGTACCGTAGCAGGCAGGCAATGCTGACTGTTATTAGGGGGAAGCACATCTTCATCACTGAAAGCATCTATTCCAAGGAAACATCTATTTCACTTGGGACTGGGGAACATGAGAAGCAAACATGAACTTTGATTCACCTCCTCTACACTCAACCGCTCTAATTTTATGGTCCAGCTCCCAACTTGCAAGGGAAACTTAAAAGAAATTTCTGCATATTACATGTTCCTTAGCTAGGGATAAAAAAGACGTTTCAGCAACTGAAAAAAAGAGATGCACATTATGGATTGTACGAGGCAACATTAAAACATCAGTGTTTTGCCACTGAGAAGTCACATCTGAAAGATAAAAACATCTTTAAGTACCAGGTTCAAATTCATTTAACATGAGATGGGAAAAGAATGGTAATAATTACTGGTCACAAAAAACATTTTCTTCCCCCAAGTACTGAAACAGGCCATCACCCCATGGCACCTGTGGAGGCAGAGCACCCACCAACTGCGAGATTCAGCCTTCAGAAGAAAATGTCCACCTACTTCATATTTCATCTAGATCAGTGCCCTGCTGTGCATGGCTGAAGGAACAGTCTGAGGCTCAAATTAAACAGGACTGAACACTACACAGACAAGCTCCTTGCACCCCTGAATGATGGTGCTGATCCTGCACAACAGAACCCACCACCCCTGTAACATTTTAACTCTGAACTCTCCCAGTACAGAGCCAGAGGCTGCTGTGGGACTGTGGATGGGCATCACTGACAAACCATAGTGTCTGGGGCTGCTCTTAGGGAATAGCAGAGGCCTCAATATGGCACCACAGAACAGGGAAGCTGAGGAGCAGCTTTGTCTGAGGCCACAGTGGGACAAGACCAGCCCAGCACAGAACCAAGTGCTGGGACTTGACAACAACTGCAGTCAAGGGCAGCCCAAGAAAAACACACCGTGGGCTCCCCCAGGCTGCTGGAAACCATGCGGCAATGCCACCTCCCTGCTGGGGCTGCAGGGACATTCAGAATGCACCAGATGTCAAGAAGAACATCCAGAGATGTGAATGGCAGTGGGGAAAAATCAATGCAGAAAGTAACTCCAAAGATCTCATCACTGAATGGCAATCAAACCAGAGAGGTTTTCCTTGGGCAAGCACCAACTCTCTGTCATCAGCCCTTGGACAAACTGCCCACCAGTCACCTTGCCAAGGGCAAGGAAGGTTTGCTGAGGAGTCCACTGTTGTCAAGAAAACTTAACTCTTCCCCAGTTGGTCCAGCAGTCTGAGTAGTTGAGACATTTTCTGCTACAAAGGCTCTTACTCCAAGAGAAAGTACTCAATGTGAAAAAGCTGCATTAAAAGGGAGGAGTAAATGACAATTTTATTGCCAAATTAGAAGCTCACCGAGAGGTAAATGAGCTGTACTTAGTGAGCTGCTCCATTCAAGGCAGAATTTCCCTTGTTTACATTTAAGATGAAGAAGGATAGGAGAAAACAGAAAATAGCAGCCTCCTGCCAATATACAAGTGGGAAAGGCTCAGAAGCAATAGGGAAAATATCACACTGAGGCTTCTACAAAGAAGCCTCCATTTGGAATAGCTACAACCAGGAGCCACAATGAAGTTGCCAGTTGTAACAGAGCTTATTTGCAAATAAAATTCACCACAGAACCAAAAGTAAAATACAAAAATATTGAACAGATTCCCGCAGTGTTAGGAGAAGTGTGAGGTAAGGTATCTGTTCACCTCAGCCACAAAATACAGCCTCAGAGACTGAACCAAGCCAAAAGGCCTTTTGTTATTGCGCTAGGATAGTACAAAGAACAAATATTCCATCTGGCTTCAAAAGAAATTGGAAATTTTCTACTTTGCATTGCTAACAAAGTAATTTTTCAGGAACAGATTGTAGTAGCATAGACTTTGCATCCTATTTAAGTGTACGCTATCACAGCCTGTCCTACAAGAGAGTGTAGCCAGCTCGAGAGAAGTATTAACCCTAGAGCCTAATTTCTATCTCAGTGCTTAGCTTCACCTAGCTGGACACAGCACAAAGGTTACTGTCTACAGTATGTATAGATATATATATATATATGTGTGTGTATATATATATATATATATATATCACCACCCAGAAACACACACACGCACACACGCATTCGTACCTATAAAACTAAAGAAAAATCAGTACATACAATGTATAAAACGTATGAATGTGCTCAAAAATGCACAAAACCCGCTTTATTTTCATACTTCAGAAATGCTCAATAATTTGTATGCATGGTTCTGACTACTGCTATCCATCCACTTCATTAGACCAGGACTTGGAACTCGGAGAGGACTCGGTCAGAGATCCCACAGGGTGGAGAACTGCTCCTCTCGTTTCGTACCACTGCTGCTGGAGCCAGGCACAGCAGAGAGCAGGAGGGGGTGGTGGAACAGCTCCAGGCAGAGAGAGGCTTCCTACCAGTGCTTCCTCCCACTCGTGTGCCAGCAGCGCTCCCAGAACTGCGATTCACGCTCTCACTGGAGTCAGGGCTGTCTGCAGTGTCTGCAAGTCGAGACACCAGATACGACCTCGATAACCAAACTCACAGTTTTCTGTGCAAAACGAGTTGAACTGTCAAGACCAATCCCCAAGTACAGTATAAGCCTATAGGCAAGAGAGGGAATAGAAAGTAGCAGCATATTCCATGGGGAAAGAGTCAGCTGCACTGGGAAACCACAACAGTGGGTTAGGATTTGTCATACAAGTATGATTTCTCATCATTACTAGAAAAATAGATCACATACACAGCCCCATGCAGTGCTTTCTTCCTGTCCCTCTAGGCTTGTACCCTTCATAAGGTAACAGGAGACCGCTCACAAGAGGCATTCTTTACAAATTCCTTAAAATTCATCTCATCTGCTGACTATTAGAGTAAATCAAGGAGAAGCAGAGGCAATGGGAGTATGGGAGAAAAGGGTAAACTATTTGTACACTGAAATCCAAACTTAAATTTAAAATTGCCTGTAAAGATTATTTTATACTCATTATCAAAACCAACAGTGCTTGACTTTGGGTATCGTGAGGGATTGAATGAATCTTTGCCATCTGTAAATTAACTTAGCTTAAAGAGTTCAATACGAGGGGGAAATTTAAGTTGACATATCAGACTGAAGCAAACTGCTTTATTGATTTAAGTACACTAACCTCATTATAACCCCTTGTGGGACCTGGATAAATGACTTGAGGGGCACAGGGGAAATCTCTAGAACAGGGTTGGCTATTTATGGGACTGAGATAAGGAAGAGGTGTCCAATTAGAATTAAACATCACCTATAGTACATGTTGATCACCATTTTTAAGTGATATTTGTAGAACTGTAAAGTGAAATGAAGGGGAGGGAACACACATGCTAAATATAGCATGCAATAAGAAAAGCAAGAACAGTGGTCTTGTTTCCAGGCCAATTTTGTGCAACCATTCACTGTAAAGAAGTTAAACCAGAGAGAAAATACTCCAATCATACTTATGGGATTAGAACAAACAGGGGCTTCACACAGTGAACTCAGGCTGCATCAAAGTTAATTGCCCCCCATCTCTTCCCTAAAATATTTCCTAACACACGTGAGGGTTCTACTGAAGGGACATCACACAGACCCAGTTTTCTTCATGGGCCAGAAGTTTATCCAACAATACAACAAATAACTGTAATTGCAAATCCCGTTTTTCTCAGTACCCATTTGTCACAGATTGCGTAGACCATTCCTGCTCCAGCTCCTCTGGTGTTCTGATCAAGGCACTGTGTTTTACACAGTGTAACCCTTGATGGCATGTGTCCCACTCCATAAAACAGGCCCCCAGCCCCCTCCTCTGCAGCTCCATCTTCTCTGCTTGAACAGTGATTGCCCCCACCCTTCTTTTCCATTGTCTGTTTCCTGGGTCCAGTGGTATCCAGCCAAATCCAAGCAGCTTTTTTCTGATGTAGATTTTGATTCCTCTCAGGTTAAGAAAAAAAAAAAAAACAACCCAAACTACCCATACTTCTCACCTCCTCAGAAGTCAAAGGAATTCTCTGCTCTCCTTTCCATAGCCAATGGAAAAAAAGAGCAGTTGTACAATCCATATTTACAGGACAAATTGATTAGTGTGAATGAATAACGACAGCCAAAAAACAAGAGGCACGATCCTAATCTAGAACATAAAAGCAGTGTTTGAAAAACAAAGTGGAGATTCCTTCTGAAGTTCAAGCCACGGATTAGTGTTTGTCTGTGCAAACAGTTGCTAAAACTCTGAGCGGTGCTGGGCGCTTCACTCCTTTATACAATAGTATTGAGGGAACAGTGGCTGTGGCGGCTGCCTGTCAAAGTTTCTGCTGGGGTGTTTTCATTTATGGGTGTGTCAGGAGGGACAAGAAAGGTGCTGCTGTCAGCAGAGTCTTCCAGCTCCACTGGAGAAGGACCAACTGAGGGAGGAAGCGACCCCTCTGTCAGCTGTGGGGATACATCACAGTTTCCTAGTGATGGAGGACTGCTTTGCACAGCCTGAGAAAGAACTCCATCTGCAAAGGACAAAAAACCAAGCAGAATCAGAACATGAAGTTTACCATTTCACATTCCCAAACAGATTTATGATCCGTATTTCTGGGAGCTCTGAGTTTTTCCTGGTTTTGAGCTAATGCACAACAAGATGAGACTGCAAAAGAGGAAAATTGTGTAACAAAAATAAAACTTTGACATATAAATAAGATGCTTGCACTAATCAGGCTCACTTATCCTGTGAAATATGCTGCTGTAAAATCCCAAATTGGAATGATTTCTACAGTATGTGAATATCACAGCTGCAAAACTGAAGAGCACTGGGTGAATCATTAGACAGTGGTATTTTTGGTCAATTTTTGGGGGGTGTGGGTGGGGGAAGCAGGGAGGAGAGAAGAGGCTGGATACATTTTATCCAGAATCTCTTGTACTTGACATTTGTTCTACTTCTTAATACCAAACTCTATCAACCTATCTTCAAAAGGCCAAAAATGGTAGCAGCATGTTAAAAAAAAGGTAACCAGCTAATCCATCCAAGGTTAGGCTCAAAAATAGGTAAGGTTTAAGAGGTAAACTGCTTACAGATTGGATTCCACTGCTAATTTAGGTGATTCAAAAAACCTTTGAGAAAAACCAAGCTTAATGATACATTTTAATGAAAGACTTGTCCATCACAGAAATTGCAGATTTTTTGGTAAAATGTCTTTTCTCATCACAATTGCTAAAACACATAATTATAGCTTAAAAAAATCCATCCTCTAGCCAAAATGAAAAAGTGGGAGAAAAGAGAAATTATTGTCTGCATACCTGGAGTGGAACAAAGGATGCTGTCTGGATTGACAGAAGCCTCATAAGGAGGAGGTGGGTCATCAGGATGTTGAATATCTGGGTACTTGTAAGCAGTATAGGGTGGAGGGGGATCATGAAAATGAAATGCTCCACCTTCCCCATCGTCTGAAAGATGCAGTGGAGTAAGGCCAGTTCCAAAACCATCGGGACCGTAATCAAAACCAGGCATCCTGCGGCCCAAGTTGAAATGGTGCACTATTTCAAGAGAAGGAAAAGGAGTAAGTGACTTTATCTCGTGCTGTCTTCTTCAGTTTAAGTCAGATCTCAACACTTTTTTTCCACTTTTCACACCCCAGGAACTTAGGTCTCCTGAAGACCTAGAAAAGTCTACATAACCCATCCAAGTCAACTTGCTGCAATTACACAATACCCAGGCCCACCTGGTCCCAGTCTGTTTGTCCTGCATCACATCTAAATTTGACTCTAACCTCTTCAAACTACAGACTATTGTTCACACAGAGGTAATTCAGATTTGGAGCACGTACAAACAAAAATATTCTTCCATTATCCACTACAAAAGTTCAAGTTTGAAGACCCCACCAAGACAAAGGCACAGTCAGGCAAGATGATGACATTTCTCCCCTTTCCATATCCCCATGTGTCAATATCCAGCACAAGGAGAGAGCTGATACCCACAGTTAGCTCCAATCAGAGACTCAATGCGCTCTCTCCGCCTCTGGCGCAGCCGGTGCACCATGAAGAGCAGCAGGGAGAGGATGAGGAAGGAGGAGATGCAGCTCACGATCAGGCGCATTCCACCGGCCATGGAGTCAAACAGGCTGTTGCCATCTGTTCGTCAAACATAGAAAAACAGCTTGTTATTTTTGTTCAAGCTTCATTTCTCTTGATGTTCTTCTGTCAGTAACGGAGAGATAAACGTAGAGTGGAGATTCATTAGCCTGGTTTAACACTTCTCTGTATTTCAAATATATAAGAAAATCATGAATCATCAGGTGATTTATCTTTTTACTGCAAGAAGATCTGAGAGTTTCTAAGAATATCTTCCTTGGGAAAAGGGGCAAAACGTTGAAGGCTTTGGGCCTCAGAATTGGAAAAAAGAAAGGTTAGTGGCATTTTGCACATCCACTTGTTTCCCTTGCATGGCTGATCATATTATACTAAAGAGGAAAAGGCTTGAGAACTGGCATATATATACACTACATAACTTCTGAACATCCTAACCCTTCCATTTCCACTAAAAAAATCTCTGAACATTGTCACTGTCACCCAGATGTGGCTATCTAAATTCCACATGTCACCAGTACGCTGGTCAGCACCACTAAGTGATTGGAACATGGTAATAATCACTCATGAACTGAAGAGATTAAGGTGAATGGGAATTAAACCTTTACCTGGAGTCATACCAAAAGCAAGTGGCAGAAATAGAAGAAAGAAGAAGAAACAGACCCAGGAGCTCAGAACTTGGAGCTTATCCCATTGTTAACCAGACCCACACAGGGAAGGAAGGCTCTTGTGAACAAATTACCACTGTACCCCCAGCACCAGGCACAAGAGGCACTAATTTCTCACAATTCAACTAATCCCCCTTGGTTATGCCTAAGCAGCACATGCACACACAGGTACTCTACACAAACAAAAATGACCTAAAGATGATGTACTGTGCTCTTTGCACTAACTTCCCACTGAAGAGTTCTGAATGAGAAACACAGCCAGGTTAGGGGTGGATAAGAAACAGATGAGGTGGCTTCACAACATGGTCACCTACTGCTACAGGATGCCAGCACTAGCAGGGATGGCCCCTCTTCCCAGTCACTACCAGAGGAACCAGCCAGATCCTGGCCACCTCTCCACACCCACTCCATACTTTTCCTTTCACTAACAGCAACTGAAGTTTTAGCAAAGATTCCTCATAAAAGAAGGCTTTTAGCTCTACAAAAATTTTAAGTATTAGTTTGCTACACATGCTAGTAACAGAAAAATCCACCTAATTTGTATCATTCCAGTCCATGGCTAACAGGCTGGCATTTATTATGTAACACCTCCTTGGCAAGAAGGAATCCATTTAATAGTGCACCACGCATAAAGCTCCAACATTACACCCTCTCAGATCCGGCTGTGCAGCACAAAAGCCTGGGTGCTGTCAAACCCTTTAGCAACTACCACTGACAGAGCTTCAACTGCTGCAGTCACACACCTCCAACCAGCACAGCCTCCTGAACACCACAGAGCTGCCCTGCTCCTCCTCCATCTCACGGCCACACCGACTCCATCATCCCTGCAGAATACTCAAGGCTGCCAGTAACACTGAAGTGCCCTCAGTAAAATACACTCAGAGGTGCAGAGGCCCAGAGAAGCTGACTTTAGTCATGGGATGGATTCTGGTGCTGCATCCCCCCTCTGCAGGCTGCACTATGATCTGAGAAATGCTCATTAGACCTTGATGAGTTGCACTTAGGCTAAGCCCTCTTGAGCTTATCAGAAACACTGTCTGTTCCCAGGAACTAACAGGTGTCTAAAGAACATCTGGTTTTTAATGAACAGCCTTGGAAACTTTTTTTTTTTTTGCCTGAATAACAATCCACTTGGGGTGGTATTTTTGTTATTGTACCTTCAAAGAAAGTTAAACCCTGACTCAAACTGTAGCCAGGATGGAAAATTACTACAACTAGAGCCCATTCTCTTGTGACCTTATAAACAGGAGCCCAAAGTGGGACCCTTCTGATCTCTCAATTCCCAGATAAGGGGCTCATGTGTGTGTCTCAAACACCAACAATCAGGTAGCTGTGGAGCCAGCCAAGGACTGTTAGTAATAACAGAGACAAGAATTGTTGTTAATAACCAAGGACTATTGGTATTAACATGCCATGAGAGGGAACAAGATTTGTCTGGAGAAGAGAAGCCAGGTGGAGATAGGGCAGCACTTTTCTGTGAGAAAGAACCACATCTCAGTACAGTGCAGGTGCAAAAATGTGTGGCAGGAAGCGGACATGGACTCCAGGGTGGGATTGAGATCACCAAAGACACCTGAAGCCCACATAAATACAAAACTAATTATTTCAGAAAACTTGTTTTTACCCTCAGTAGTGCCCTGTAACTGCACCAGTTCAGTCACTAGAAAAGCTTCAGCACATCAGTTCTTTCCAAGTATTTTATTTCTTCTACTACCTCTTCACAGTTGCAGGTCTGTCTTAACAAGAGCCACAAGAGAAAAATTATTTTCTAGCACAACATGGAGCAGCAATAGACAGACTATCTTGGTTTCAAAATATTCCTCTGCTATTTATCTTTGGCTAAATGAGAAGCATCTTTTAAGTGAGTATAGCTGGGATTGCTCAGCTTACACCTACCACTGAAAAATCCCCCTACTACCAAGTCCTTGAGTAATATTTGTTACCACTTGTAATCATTGCTCACCCGCTCACGCTGCAAGAGCTGATTACCTGCCAACCCAACAGTAGGATTTATTTCCCCCAGGTCTCTCCTTGGGTGATTAATTTACTTACTGTTGATTAGTAAACTGTTTTCTTTCCTTTGCAACAGAACTTAGGGAAGATACATGAAAGAATCGGACAAAGATAAATACATGCTGATTAAAGAAAGTAATTCATTAATTTTTGTCATCTGGAATAGTCATTTATAACCACCCAGAAGGAAAACTGAAATGTTTAATTTAAAATTTTCAGTGTTTATCACTAGCTGAAGCAACTTCATGATGAAAGAAGTTGGATGACTGCTTGATAATTCCTCTCTAAAAAACTAAGTTTCTAAAAAATGCACCAGAACACTTCAAGCTAGAGTATAATGAAAGAGTCTCATTTAGCATCAATACAGAAGAAGAGCTTAAGGATGAGAAAGGATGTGGTAAAATACACTCTTCAAATCAGTATTCATGAAATAGTTAAGACCCACAGCAATAAGCAAGGATTAAAGAACATGACACGAGGTTATCCCAGGTCATCTGATCCTGTCTGCTGGATGATGCTTTGCTGACAGTTCCTGCAGATAAAAAAAGTGAAGCCTAAGTCTTAACTCAGCTGATAAGAGTGGGAGGAAGACTCCTGCTTTTTCCCCACTCTTTCACTGCAGACCTGCCACACTAGCTGCAAACATCTGTTAAGCTTAAAGCTCAGAACAAATGTGACACAAGGAGAGACAGTGGCCTTTAATGATTAATCTCTCTAGTTAGGACCAATAAGACTGTAAATTTGGAAGCCAATAAGCACCCCTTTATTCATAACAGATTGAAATAGAAGCCTCTGATGGAAAAGCTGACCTTCTGTGTTTTCCACAGGAGTTCAGAAAAATAGTTTCTTAATGCACTCAGATAAGATTAGGTTCTTTTAAAATACCAATAAAACCAATATCACAGAATGGCTGAGGTTAAAGGGAACATCCTGAGATCATCTAGTCCAACTCCTGCTCAAGCAGCATCAGCTAGAGCAGGCTGTGCAGGACAGAGTCCAACCAGGCACTGAATATCTGCACAGAAGGCAATTCCATGATCTACTCCAGTATCTGACCACTCTCAAGCAAGGTAAATTTCTTTTCTGTACAGAAAAATAACCTCCCCAAAATCTGCACCCCAAAACATTGACTGACAAACAGTTCAAAGTCAACTTCATTCACTTAATCAATCCAAAACAAAAACCTGCACTGATATGCCAAATCAAATAATTAAGGTTGTAGGTCCGGATTATTACTGAAACTATTTAATTTAAAAAACTCTGCTTCCCACGTGATCCCTGCATGAACACTTCCACACAGATAAATATGCTCATGACCAGAAAAAGATGCTTAATTAGTGCTCAAGAGAAAAGTGTTTTGTTTTCATGACAACTAAACATGACAAAGGAAATGTACCAGATGCTCTACTAAAAACCCACAGTATCATCCCCCTCCAAACTGAAAATAAACTACTGCTTCTCCTTTCTAAGGAGCATCAGGGATAATTAATTTTTACCAGCCACAGCCTGAAGTGTTTCCCATGATTTGAGACCCTTCCCCATGGGGTGGCTGTACCCAGCAATGTAGAGGCATGTAATGGACATTTTTTATGAAAAATCCTTTTGCTAGGATTTTTCTCCTGAGAAGCTGAGAGGCCT
Organism: Agelaius phoeniceus; assembly: GCF_051311805.1. Lineage (NCBI taxonomy): Eukaryota > Metazoa > Chordata > Aves > Passeriformes > Icteridae > Agelaius > Agelaius phoeniceus. The sequence goes on along the minus strand of NC_135282.1, from coordinate 8,714,884 downwards.
CAGAAATTAAGTGTAAACAATAATTATCTGCTGTTGTGGAATGCAACAGGTGCATCTTTGATTGGTCTCATGTGGTTGTTTTTAATTAATGGCCAATCACAGTCCAGCTGTCTCAGACTCTCTGGTTAGTCACAAGATTTTATTATCATTCCATTCCTTTACGTTCTTTGCTAGACGTCTGACGAAATCCTTTCTTCTATTCTTTTATTATAGTTTCAATATATAATTTTCTTTTAATAGAATATATATCATAAAATAATAAATCAGCCTTCTGAAACATGGAGTCAAGATTCTCATCTCTTCCCTTGTCCTGGGACCCCTGCAAACACCACCACATTTGGTGAGCCCTGAGTGAGGAACATTACCACAGAGGCACTGCAAGGATGTGCTCTTTCAAACAAAGCTACACCCAAAGAAACCCAAGCTGAGCACTCAGCTGATTTGTACTGACAAAACTGTAACAGAGTCATACCTGGGTCCAAGCAGGTGAATTTGCAGCACTCCTTGGGGTCCTTGCGGTACTGCTGGCAGCCCTGGGGCCGCTCACACAGGGCAGCCACGCACATCTCAGGCTCCCCGTTGTGACACGTGCAGCTCAAACAGGGATCGTTCCCCTTGGGAGTGAAGTAGTAGCCTTCATCCACAATGTTGTCTTTGATATCAACACAGGTCTGGCCTAGAACAGACAGGCACAGCAATGTCCATGGAATACAGCTTCATTTGTTGTTTTAAGTGATTTGTAAACATAAGCAGAGCACCAGTTAAAATCCAGGCCTTCACACTGAAGAACTCTGAAAAAGGGTCTCCAGGGAGTGGGAAAGATAATGGATGGTCCCAGGGACACAGAGACGATTTTCAGCTCGTTGACAAGGGGAGTTTTAGGTATTAAATGGAACTGACAAACTTCCAAGCATCCCCTCCAAGACAGAGGAAAGCAAGTGGTCTGAGAAGTTTAACCTCACCACCAAAGCCTGCTGCAGCTCCCTTCCTCTTCCATGGAATTAAGAAAAGCTGTATCTTTTCTAGACCAAATCTTTAGGCCTTTTAACAGGCCAGGACTTTAAAAGGGAGCCATGCAATAGTGCTTCCACTGTCCTAGCAGCATCCTGATCCCTGCCCAGCAGGGGAAGCTTAGCTGCCTTTTGCCCACTGACCTAAAACCAGTGCCAAAACCAGAGAGAGAAAACAGTGCTGGGAGCTGGCAGCTGTACTGACTGCTCAGGGAGGATGGCCTGTCCCCTCCAGCCTGTGCACAGTCAGCTGCTGGGGTCCAAAGGGAAGGTAAGACTGGGAGAGACCTGAGGAGGTCACCAGCTCAATCTCTGATCAAAGCAGAGTCAGCCATGACATCCCAATGGGTTGCTCAGGGTTTAATCTAATCTGGTCATAAAAACCTCTGAGGACAGAGGCTGCACAACTTCCCTGGCAGTCAGCTGCACCCTGTATAACCCTCAAGTTAAACAACTTTTCTCCTTGCAAAGAAGCACCATCTAGATCAGGTAATGTTTAAGATTACCTGATAATATTGCAAAGACCTCTGCTGGTATCAAGGCTTTTGGAGTACAGGAATGCAGATAGAGAAGATACAGAACAAAAGCCTTTTTTTTTCCACTTTTAAGTCAGTCAGCTCCACTTGTCTTTCCCTTCTAGGTCTAATAATTAGATAGAAAGAATTTAGTAGAATTTGCTGTACTCTAAAATAAGTGTTTCCTCATTTTAATGTGAAATTAATAACTTAAGAGCAATGTTTACTAACAAGGCATTTAAGAAAAACAACAAAAAACTGGTTTTGCCCAAGTTTATTTTGGGGCTGACACAGCTGCCTAATGACTTTTTAGTAGAACTCTGTACTGTGTGACAGCCACACATTATGATGCTCTTATTTATTAAAATCAAGCAGAAATATAACTCCACCCTTTTTTTCTTAATTCACTGGGCCAAAATTAGAAAGGGTAATTAAACAATTTCCAGCTACTTATTAGATGCATATTTAAACACACAGCACAGTTACCACTGAACTGAACCCAACTTACTCCTTTTGCAGAGGAATGAAGATTTCTTATAGCAGTTTTCAGCATACCAGCTGTGTAAACCGTTGTGCCGGAAGGCAGGAGAAGTGAAGTACTCGAACTGGGCACAGAAAACGTTTTCCTTTTCAGACATAGCCGTACCAAATTTAGGGACAGGGGGTAAAAACACTTCTGGAGAGCCTGGAAGAAGATACATTGGCATTAGCAGCCTGTGGGTATGTAAAGTTTTAGAGAGTCTCTGTAACATCACCCATTTCCTGCACGCCAACTCCAACACAAAGAGTCCTCCAGCACCAGCTCCCATTACCAGCACTGCTCTGGGGGAGGGCAAACAGCTGGGAGGGAAGGGGTGACTCACATAGAAAAGAGGCTGCTGTTTTCAAAGTACTGGGTAATTCTGTCACTCTGAACCAGAAGCGATACTCCAACATCTCCACAAGTGCTGCTTCACAGAGCCCCATGGGGTTTGCCTGACAATAGTCATACACCTCCTCAAACCACGCTGAGTTTGGGCACAGTTGCTACCAGTGGAGCAAGAACCCACACAGCAATTTTGTGCATGGCACTCCATGCACCCACCAGTGCTTCCAAAGGTGTGCATCCGCCTGTGCAGCCCTCACAGAGCTGCTCCATGCTTGGGGGGATGCACTAGGGCATCCACAGTTTGGTCCTTTCAATCATGAAACAGCATCCTGATGGGCTCCAAACAGTGCAAAAGGTGCTGAGGGCATTTTCTGGAGGACTTATGTTCCACATGTCACAACAATAAATTAAAATTGTCAAGCTTTAAAAGCCTAAATCACTTTTCAAACAGGTATTAGAAATTCAGAGTCTGCATCAATAAAAGCCTAAGAAAAGTTTTTCACAAACTACTGAATGTTACTATGTACTTTACTTTGTAGAGGCATCTCTTTGTTAAATACAAAGCTTAAAAACAGAAGATTATATGTTATTGAGAAGGTTTAAATTCATATAATGCATCAAATTAAATAAAACTAATGATAAAGTTACGATGATTTTTCTGTAATTCATGCCTCCCTGTTGTGACCACTCTGTCAGCAGATGGCAGTGCAGTCAGCTTTCCAAAAAGCAAAGAAAGGTCCTTTTAAGGGGAATCTTTGTATTCATGTGTCAAAGGAAGTCTTTTTCAAGACCCAACTGTTTGAAAATTCTGATCATAATTATGTGTCTGTACCTAAAGGAGAGTTTTCCTTCCAGATTATCCATGGCTACTGAAAACTATGCATGAGAAAAAACCTATTCAGATTAGTTTTCAAATGCTACACTGGAATTCACAGTGCTGATGCTTAAAAAACAACACCTTTGTTATAATTTCTCCATTACTAAACCAGTACAGGAATTAAACAGCAACTGTACACATAAGAGTTTGTATTATGACTTTAATCTCACTACTGAATTAGCTAATAATAAAGGGTGTAGAAACATGGCTTTGCATTTTCAGCAGAGGGAGCTGCTTGTTTTGCAATTGAAAGGGTTTAGCCAGTGACACCCATCAAATTAATGTTCAGTTTTTTATATAAAAGGATATATATTCCTGGGATTACGCAAATTCTGACATGGTTTAAGTAAACTACCTGAAATACTTTAAGAAAGAAAAAATCTGTGTAAATTCTGCAAAATTCAAGTGTGTTGTTTCAGTATGCAAAATTCTACCAATTTTTAAAAAGCTAAAACCTCCAAACATGCTCCACTAGTCTGCAAATACTAGAACCAGGAATCAGCAGTTCATCTAAACATTCACCACAAAGAATGAGAAATTACAGAGTAATTCCCCTTCTTTCATTTAATCAAGGGGAAAGCCCAAATAAACTGACATGTTCTTTCCATGCCAGGGTGAAAACCCATAAAACTTTAACTTTAAAATAAGATGTGTGTTGAGTATTAAACTCTTCCACTTCTACCCTCTGACACCAAGCAGTTCACCTATACTATTTCAACATTACCAGTGAAAGAAGTCATGCTGTTCTTTAAAATCATATTCATGCTTTAATACAATTTTCATGGGCAGTAAGCAGCAATTTGAGAGACCCACCTTTATAAGCAACTTCCCAGTGACCTTCCAGAGAGTGATTTCTGTTGGTGATCACATACTGATATCCCACCCAGAACCTGCAAATCAAGTTACATTCTAAAGATACAGGCCAAAAACACAGTAACAAATTAAATTACACAGAACCTTCTAATGTCTTCCTATGTAAAAGCAATGTAGAGAGACTACAGTTGAGGAACAGAGGAAAATACTTGATAAAATGCTTATTAGTTTTCTAGGTTTACAAATTATAACTGACTGTGTCCTTTATTTCTACTCACAAACACCACCTTATTCTGTTGTCATGGCAGCATTTCAGTATCTCAAACCCAAAAATCACACAGCAGCATCCAGAAGTCAAGTATTTCTGAGCATAAACAACTTAGGTCAGACTGTTCTGGATCAAACCATTTAACTCTTCACAGACAGAAGCACACCATTACTCAGCCACTCCTGGTGATCTGACACAGCAGCCAGGAGTGACAAAAAACCCATACACAGAAAAAGGAGGAATTGTTTGCTGTGAACTAACAGAAAGAAATATCTAAAACCACCCAAACACAGTAGCTGCAACTCAAAATGCCTTTTTACTTCATTCCTATCTCAAAGTTGCTCTTTGTTAGAACTACAGGTACTTCATAGAAATCAAAATTTTGTTGAAAAATTTACATAATTATTTCTATACACAGCAGTGCAGCAGCAGTCATTATTAAATCCACCTTCCCTGATGCAGCTCAAGAATACCTGTACCTTGCTAAGACAACCTGAAGATAAGAAGACTATGCTGATAAAAAGACTCTGCTGAATTGAATTATCTGTTAATAATTATTAAAACATAAACTAGAGATGAGGCACTGCCTAACAGCCAACCAGCACGTTCACACTGGCTTATTCACCTGATGTAAATTTTATCATTAGATTTTCTACACAAACTGAACCACCAGCATTTGCAGCACACAGAAACCATTCTCTGCAACATGAGATCTTTGTCCTTTTCTTCCACTCACCTACGCTCATCCTCCTCTTCAAATGCTTTTTCTTCCAAGCTCCACTCATGTGCCAGGATGAAGCTGAGCTCTTGGTCTGCAGTGAAGGTGGCGAGGGACCCGTTCACCCGCTGACATGTCTGCACAGCGTCCCAGTAGTTCTCCCCATTTAAATACACCCTGTAACAGCTGGCTGTGCCCTCATAGTGGTGCCATCCTGTTGGGCACTTCCCTAGGAAACATGAAGAATAGAAGGGAAACCATTCCCCCCAAATTAGGATCTTTAAGGTAATGCATCCTAATCAATTATCACTGGGGCACATAAACACAACAGTGTATGCACTTCACCTCCAGAGGAGGAGGTGCACGCATTACAGATCCCTGAAGAGTTACTTTACTACAGTTTCTGATAAATGTTGATTTTTCTACATGCTTTTAAAAAGATTAAGCTCCTAGTAAAGTCCCATCACATTGTCACAGCCTTTAAAATCTTTAATTAAGACTGACCATCTACTGTGGAAGACATTTCCCTGCACATCTTTATAAAACCAATAAATGTGATTAATCCAAGCAAAAACAAGCAGCACAAAAACGCCAGAGGTGGCCAATTTAATGACTGTCTTTCTATTAGATGATTAGCAATACACTCAACATGCTGTGAAGTGTTCAACCTACTCTTAGAGTCTCATAGTATTCATATAATCCTGCCCCCAGAGTGAATCACTGAAGACGATAGAAGTTCTGGGAAAATTCTTGGTTGCTTTGGAAAAATCACCACTGTAAGGCAGATCTTTAGGAATATAAGAAGGTGATGTTGTGAACTGCTGTCTCTGCTTTCTCTCAATTAACTCAACTAAGGGAACCTGAAACAAAAGCCTTGTGGCATTTCTGGACGATATAGGCCCATGGGCTAGCAGAAAGAATCACAGGACAGGAGGATGACATTTAAACCTGCACTATTAATTTTGAATTGCCTAAGAAACTTAAAATTCAGAAACTCTTTTCTGTTCATTGCATTTCACAGTTCTGTTCTCAAGCCTCTTTTTTCTGTTTTGTTTCTTTTGGTTTTTTAATCCTTTTTTATTCTGTTACAACTCTGCAATGAGTTGTAACAGAAAACTGCAACTCTGGTTTCACAAAGAGAGGATTAATAGGGACATAGTATTGTTTGCATGTACTGGTCTGCTATATAAACCATGCAGGACATATATAAAAGAAATGCACAAACACCTGAAATTAGCATTGCATGTCAAAGTTTGGTCCAAAAGCTATGAAACAGAAAAGATTATTAGTTTTTAATTCAAAAACAGCCTAAATTTGTGAATTAATTAATTTAATTAATTAATTAAAGAAAGATGGCCCAGATTTCCCAGTCTGCAACTTACTGCTGAAGCGGACGGGCTGAGCCACGTTGACGGTGTGGAAGCGGGTGGTCTCTGCTCCTCTCCCCCGACTGTGCCTCGAGTCCACGTTCTCCTTCCCATGGTAAGTTCTCTGGTCCCCTGTCAAGCCTGGGGACCAGGAGGAATAGTTAGTACTGGTGAAAGATGCAAGCAAATGCAGATTTCGTTTTTATTAAACTTTCTCTGGGTTTTAATTCAAGACATATGTGATACCTGACTCGGGTAAGCAAAGATGGCAGGTCCCTGCAGTAAGAGCTTGGCCATTTTACTCAGCAGGTAACTGAATTACCTTCAATTGAAAAGAACCAACAAGCCATTACACACTCGTGCAGGGTAAATGAAACATTTTGGCAGATTCTCACCAGCCTGCAATTGTACACAGGACTTGCTGTTCATCATTTCAACTGCTGCAGCAAATGCATCATCCCCAGCGCATTGTATCTGCTCCTGTTTACAGAACTACCCACTCCCCAGCTGCTTTGTTCCTCAGCTGTGTGTCCAAGGACATAAGATAACTCCTCCAATACACTTTCCAACACATGCTCTGAGATGTAGGATGTAATTAAAACCAGGAAAGCAGACTGATCTTCAGCCAGAAGAACAAGGCTTTTTTTTATTCACTCTCAAGCTTCTAAAGGAAAAGTTAGTTGATGACTTTTGAAATAAACCCCCATACCCCCTCATCTCAGTGTCAGGGTTACCAGGTGCACATGACCACCAGATTCAGTAACTTAGGAAGAACACAGTGTAAGTGTTATTCAAGAAAAGGGGCTGGAGGGCTCCATGTGCCTACCAGGAGTAAATAAGGAGCACCCAGTTCAGGTGGAGGCAGGGTGGGCCATAGCCAGCACAACTAGCAGGTTCCTAAGCAGGAAGGCTGGCATGGTGGTGGGGAGAAACCTTAGAGAAAGATGGAGGTGGGCACCAAGAATGATTAATGTGGAAACAAGAGATTAACCTTAAAAAGAGAGAAATTAAAAACCCAACAATATAAGCATTATAAATATCTGCTTGTATGTTACTTAATACTACTAGATGTTATTGAAGGTAATAGGGTTTAACCAGCACATGTGCTATGTAGACATTCATTTCTGTATAAAAAATCTGCTTATTTTCCTTTAAAGCTGATTAGCTGCATTTAGCCTCACTAAACCAAACAAACAAAGACATGATCCCAAATAAAGAGAAGCTACACAGTCTTCTTCAACAGGTTTAACTACATCTCTTTGAAATACATATGAAACCACGTCAATAAAACTTTCTCTTTTTGGACTATCTTTGGAAAGCAAGAGGTCCACAGCAATTTCATGGTAATATAAATCCTGAGCTGCAGGCTGCTCACTGCATTACCTGGGGGAAAGACTTCCACAAGACCCAACATCAAACAGTGCACTCCATGGAACAAATGTAGGCACTGATGAGCAAAACAAATCCCTAGCTGGAGCCCAGGAACAGCAGAGTCGCTCTGCATTCATCTCTCTAGCATACTGAGTTTGCCCTGGGTTAATGGGATAAGCAAGGGCTATTTAATTATCACATTATCCTAGGAATTACATGTCTACAGAGATCACCCATTAAGGAATGGCTGTGCATAATACGCTCACATGGCCTTACAGGAATAAAGCAGAAATTCTGGTGTTCAGTATTAGAATATGTTATCTATCACAGGCAAGAAGTCAGTGCCAAGAAACTCAGCATACATTTCAAAGGACACAAAATGGTAAAATTATTTGACAGTGAAGATTACTGATTTTTTATTACTTTAAAGGCTAATCTATTTTTAGAATCTGTTTTTAATCCTAATGGTTCAGTAGCACTATTTACACTATGATTTTCAGAGTGATACTGAGACACTGAAAAAGCAAATCTTCAATTATAGCAAGGCTTTAAAAATAGCGCTAACTAATGTAGAATGCTTTATCAAATTCTACTGAGCTCAGCATGGGGAACTCTATTTTCCCATGGCATTAAATGGTAACAGCTAAACCCAAAGAACCAGTCAGAAGCAAACACATGAAGAATCAGTTCCCTCTCAGAAGTGAGAGCAGATGCAGCACCATATGGCTGACCCTCCGCAGCTAAACAGAACGCCCACGAGGACTTAACAATTTATCTCCCCCAGGAATAAAACAAAAGTTCACAGGTTTTAACAAGCAAGGTTAAGGAAGGGTTACACAGGCTAACATCCTAAATTAACAGAATTTATGCCAGATGCTTTGAAAAACAGCTACACAGATCCCACACAAAGAGAGTTCCATCACTTCCACCCAGGAAGCAGAACTCATTCCTTCCTCAGCATCTGCCCTTGTCAGCAGATTCATGCTGAAACCAGGACTGAAGTGGCACAAAGCAGCCACCACAAGCCACTTCTTCAAGCCCAACGCTGTCAGCTGCTTAATAAACTGGTGTTCTTCAAATATTAAATTGCTTCTATCTGACCTGAATATCTGTCTCCCAAGAAAAGCAACGATGACAACTTTTTCCAGGGCAATAAAGAGATGCTAACAAGCCTCTAAGTCACTTGACTGGCATGAAAAGCTGTTGCAGATTCTGGTGGCAAAGGTGTAATTGGACTAGATTTCTATTCCACTTCTGCAATACTCTGCAGATAGAATTTTATGTGCTGTTCCTACTTCCTTTTTACAAATAATTTTATCTTTAAAAATAAATTAGAGTGCCATGGACTCATCTTTAGATAACAACTTAACTCAGAAGATCAGAACCTAACTCTGAGTGTTTCACAAAGGAGAAGCCATCACTCTCAGTGCTTACACTTCATATCCTGAAAAGAAATGAAACTTTGGAAGATCAGTTATTTTCCAAGATCTTTATTCTTCTAAATACTACAATCACAGGCAACAACAGCAACAGTGGTATTTTTACTAGCCAAGACATATAGAGATCTGTTTCTTTGACTTTATATAATTACTCCAGAAATGTCATTTGCTAGTTGGTGCAGAAAATGAAAAAATGGGTTCAAGGAAGAACCCTGGGGCACTATTTTTTTTCACCCTTTGAATATCAGAGTGGTGAACACAAGCATCCTCCAATGTGTTTCCCAATAGATCAAGTCATGATTAGTATTCACCCAGCTCTTTCCAATTTACAGTTGCTATCTAATTCACTCCAGCACAATTATAGCCTAAGTACAGGGCTATCCATCAAGAGAAAGTTGTCTAACAGTGGTGATTCTGTGGCTATTTTCAGTTGTTTAAAACTTGAAGCTACCAATTCAGAATGGAAGTCAGCCATGCTGATGGCTCCTTCTACCTTTTGGAAAACTGTGTCATGGACGTCAAGTCACTCAAGCAAATCCCTTCATAAGGATGGATGTACTATGTCAAATGATGTCAAAATTAAACTGCCTGTGAAACAACCAGGTCTTGCCATATCTTATTAGTTCCAAGATTTGAGTTGTTCCTGTTTAAACACACAGATTCTCAGAACTTACATAAAAGCTGCCTTGTCCCCAAAGCTTCAAATTTTCTGCCCAGCATATTACCTACTGAAAGCTTAGAAAGCTTCTAATTCCATCTGGTAATTTGAGAGGTGAGAGAACTTTAAGATTAAGTCCAGTTTTGTGCCTCAGTATTTGGAAATATAGTTCAGAAGCTCCTAGAGAGGAGGGATTCTTCGCAGACCAAGCAGCTCCATGCTGTGTGTTATCAACTGTATTGTGCAAGGACATCAATGCCAAGCAAGAACAGCATCCTGCTGTGCTGAGTGCTATTCAAAGTAATGGACTGGCAGAAAACAGCTTATAAATTAAACACCACAAGGTAGGGTAAAAAAAAATAGGAGTTCAGCAAGAGCTCAGGAAAGGTGTGGAAATGTTCAGAGGTTTTTATCATTAATACCTAGGTTTTAAAAAAGAGAGGTACTAAAAAGTGCACAAATGTCAAGAGTCACTTCAAGCATACAAAACATCCTTGGTGAAACAAAACACAAAGCTGTTTTTGATCACTTCAAAACAGGTTGCTGCAGCTGCTGCTTCATCAGAAGGGAAAGATGTGAAACTGATATGGATAGGATTTATGAAGGGCACTCAAATTTAAGACATCCATTTTCATTCATGGGCAACAGAAAAAAACATCAAGCCTGCAGTTTGGGAGGAAAACACAGCCAGAGCTATACTAAACCCTGCTCTGCTCAGCTTCCTGAAAATGAGTTACACCAGAAGGCCTGCAAAGAAGGCAGGATATCTGCAGAAGCTGATCTGATATTCTGGTAGAAGCAAAGCTGGAAATCCAATAAGCAGTAAAAGGTAAACTGCAGATCCCTTCTCTCTTACGGGTTTAAATACAGAACTTTTATAAAGGTGAAAAAGTTATGTTTCTACTTTGATTGCTTGTGTAGAAACATGAGAGAAAGTGATTAGAAAGAATAAATTCCATTTGTAGAAGTCCTTGTTTAAGATATTAATGCCTGTTTCTACAATTTCATAAAATACACCACTTTGGGACAAACTATTTTTAGGATCAATTACTGTTGACATAGAAGAGTCCACAAATTTCTTGAAGCTCCACTGCTTAAGCAGAAGCGAGTCACAGGCACATGCTACATAATGAACCCTCCCAGCAATTTTTAGTATTGCTCACAGGAGTAGGCAGACACTGGTTTTAGTCTGTCAGAGAGATGAATTGAGGGTAATCACTGCAGCAGATTCCACTGACACATGGGTGCCTAGTGGGAAGGGCAGGGGGAACAGCACTTTGCACGTGGAAAATTTGTGACTGAGAGGAATTCCATGTTTTAAAGGAAAATGGCCATTATGATAAGAGACAGTGAGAATAAAAACAGCTATAATGACAATCTTCAGAGAAATATAGCAAAAAATAGGCATCTCACACACTTATTCAGATTGTCAATGAATTAAATGTCTTACTTGTGTTCTGAAAAAAATGCCAGAAGAAATTCAAACAAAAAGTCTCACAATTTGGAATGTTTCTTGCACTTTAGCCAATATATGATTACCAAACTAATTTATTAATTATGGATCCTCTTCTTTTAATAGGACCTTTGTTACTAACACAAATGAAATTAGGCCTAAAAAAGGTGAACCAACAGTGGCAAACAATTTACAATGGCTTTGTAATAAACCTTTCAAAACACCAACTAAGGAGTCACTGAAACACATTTTTAACACCACCACAAAACCCTAATTCACTGCCATTGCTCTCTTCTGAGTTGCTCATGTTGGAGTGTGCCATTATTGGCTCAAAGGCTGAAGAATAACAAGCTTCACAACCAGATTCAGGGCCCTTTCTTGCATGCTTTCTTTTCATGCTTCAGAGAGCTTTCATGCCTTTTAATTTAAAGATGTTATAATTCTCCAAGTTTCACAAGTCCAGGTGGCTTCACTAACTAGCTCTTTTAGTCTTCAGACTGCCTTTATTGAAGGGAAGAACTTTTTAATTAAAGTATTTACATTTAGCTGAATCATCACACAACTGCTCATCTAATCCAAAGGTATTTTCTACATTTAAAGCTGCATCATTTCTTGTTAATTCAGTGGCCAAAGAAGAAAGTTGCCACTCCTGGTATGACTGTGTTACTATTATTAGCAGCATTAGCTCCCCATCAATGTCCCAAGACAGTGTCTCCTGTGACTCCTCACATGTGTACTGCTTTCCTCAACACAGGCACACTGTGCTATTCCAAACTGATTCTGCCCTCAGGTTCACTTTCATTGATGCTGCTCCTCTTTATGCTCCAGCACAGCATTCCCGTGCACACCAACCTCTTCTATTCCTGACAGCTCTGAATAACACCAGCCCTTCAACACCCATTGCAGGTCACCATGCAATCCTACCCAGTTTATTGTTACAGGTATAATAGTTTTTACATCCTACACGAGTAGTTCTTGTTCCTCTGGTTTGCTGGCTGCACTCCTCACATCACTGTGCAAATATCTCAGTTCTTTCACAAACACCACACCTGCTTTCTGGCTGTTTTACTGAGCACAGCCTTTTCACCAATTACTTATCTAATTACTCCTCTCATCAAGTGGAATACTTTCCTCTCTCTGCTGTCCAGCATTTTCCCCTCTGGTATTTACATGCATTATTCTTCTCTTCCTGCACATAGACATGGTGGTGAATCAAGTCTCTCCTACATTTCATTTCTTTAACCTTCAAGTTCTTCTTATCATGTCAGGCTAGACAGTCTACACCCCAAACACAACACCAAAACCCATGTATTGAGAAATGTTACTCCCATAAAACCCTCCTCCTATCAATATACCAAACATTCTTTGGAACTCCAGTCCTTAGTCAACATCATCCTGGTGCATACTCCAGGCAATAACTTAAGTTGCTGACTAATACATCAGGAGCAGGAGAAGATAAAAATATTTTTCTATTAATGTGGAAGTTCAAATGTTCCCACAAGCAAAGTCTTCTGCTTTTTGAGTAAATCCAAACACTAACATGACTCTGCCCTCCCAGAGCCACTGAAATTCCATTATACTCCAGAATTTCATTAGGGCCACAGCTTTTTTACATTTGTCCAAAGTTAGCTAAAAAGGAAGAATAACAGCACAGCTATAAAAGCAATTTTCTTTAGGACATCCACATTGTAAAGAATATCTTTAAATAGACTATCAATGGCACAGCTTAATTTTCAGTGTCAGAACAAACTACCAACTGCTTTTCCCCTTTACTGCACATTCACACACCCACACTAACAAAAAGTTTTCTTGAAAGAGCACTGACATTCTTTCAATTATTTGTCCATAATACACACTAGGGAGATGGCTAACTCTAGCACAGCTTCAAAGTTTGAATGTTAGATTTATTTCTCTAATTCCTCTAGATAATATGAATATTTAAAAGAATTTGTTGCTGTAACACATCAATGTTACTATTTTGTAGCACCTCTCTAAAACAGCTGAGAACTCAGAATGATGAATGCTGTTATGGCAATGCCACAGAGTTCATGTGATTCTCTGCCAAGAAAATGAAGTAGAGTTCACTGGAAAAGAACTTCTTAAAATAGTTTTTGAATGTAATTTAGTTCCACTGTAAAGATAAAAAGTTTTCAATTATGCCACAGTTGAATTCATGCTTTCAGATACCTGTCTCATTGTTCTTAACAGAAAAAAAATTACAGGTTAATTCACTTTTAAGATACACAGAAAGAGCTGCACTAGCCTGTTTTTCAAGAACAACTGAAAACATTCAAAATTGTGATTGTACAGTCACAATATTTCTTTTTTTTTTAATCACAGCTCAGTATCCAGTAGCTTTAGCAGAGATCCACTGCTGCTGAGAGGCTCCTCAAAGCATATAGTCATAGGAGCTTATGAAGTGCAAATACACCAGCTTGTCTGGCAGAACAAAGTTCTCCACTTAAGCACAAGAAGCATAATCAGAACAGGGAGCAATAAAACAAGCTCTCTACCCAAGTCCAGCAATGCCACCCAGCACTGTCTGAGTGATATACAACCAAATCAGTAATTCCAAATTTAACCACAGGCCTATGTGTCACTTCAGTTCAACTGCAACATTTTTTCCTTGTCGGGAGTCTCTCTTCAGACCACAAACTCTCCTCATCTTCAGGATACCTGCTCTGACCATAAGAATGGAAGGATAACTCAGACAAGCAAAAAACTGTTTGTGGTATTAGCTGCTCAAAATGAAGAGAAGCCACCTCAGTCTTTGTTAATAATGGGTACAGTTCTACCAAACAATCACCAATTTCAAATAAAAAGAAACAAACAACCTTGTTAGGAAAGTTAATCCACAAACACCAGAGGTTTATGTCCAAAAAGGAGACAGAGGAGTCCTTTCTGGCTTTATTTGAATAAAGGGAGAGGCCATGGGGCATCCCCCTGGGATCTCTCGAATTTTTGGAGGACACAGACTCCTTTTTATCCCAATTTCCCAGCCACATTTCCCTTCTCTCTTTGCTCATTGGCTGAAGTACTTGAGAGGTACAGACTCCCCAAAATGCCTGACACTGAAGATTTCCCTCTAATGTATAACCCTCCCTTTTAATTTTTAATTCTTACTCAATTTAGGGGTTTTTCTTCCCCATTGTTTCTTTCATCTTCCAATGTCTTTTTTCGTTTATCAACAAACCTAAAGTTTATTTGTAAAAGTAAATATCAATCAGTGGAATCCTTCTCATTATTTTTTATCTCCCAGTGCTAGTTTTATCTACCAGCAGACCCACAGCTTGTTTGTAAAGACAAATTCACTATTCCTTTCAACCTGAAAGAGTCAAAGTACTGCTGCAAAGTAAGCTGGTACAGGGCTGAGCAGTCTTTTAGATTTACTTACCTGGACAGTCAACTTCATCACTCTCATCCTCGCAGGTGGGCCACCCATCACACTGCCAGGTTGAGGGGATGCACTGAATGGTCCCACTCCGACAAGCAAACTGCCCCGGGGTGCAGCGCAGCTCTGGGAAAGGGAAAAATGGTGCTTTGTTTGAAATGTTATCTATTCTTGCAAATTTATACATATATTAATCATCTGTCATGTCATGGATCACTGAAGTGTAATGGATAACATCTCTGGTTAACTCAGCCTGTTAAAAACTCCTTCAGCTCAGATCACTTCATGCCTCAAACTGCATGTTTGTGGTTTTAACAGACAGGAGGGTATGGGAAATTATTCTCTCAAGACATCCGTGGTAAAACCTTCCTGATAAAGATAGCCTGTGAGCAGCTATTACCACAGCATTACCCATCTGCTTCTTGTGGGGCACTGAGGAGTGCTTGTTCAATTTTCCCAGAGCTGAAGTTCAACAAAAATATGCTTTGATAGGTGAGCGCTGCATTATGCAACAGCCTCAGAATCCTATTTCCATTCCAATCACTGTGTATGCCAGAACCCACCAGACTTGCACAAATGCCCAATCTGATTTAGAGACATTTCACAGAACTACTTGTAACACAATATCTATATCCATGAACCTGTTTTCACTCTCTAGCTTCAGCTCTTTTGTAGAATTTCTCCATGTGAACACATCCTTTACTAGAAACTGTCACTATCTGCAAACATGTTGCTCCTGCTTCTGTGAGTTCACTGCCTACTTGCCATCACTACACTGTCACACCTAATTAGCATTATAAAAAGTACAACTTTTTTAAAACCTCTTTTTTTCAATTCCATCTATCAAATGCCAGAACCTAATAACTCAACTTCATTTTATGTCCCTCAAAACATTTTGCAGGGAATAAAAAGGTCTGTCTACAAAAGTGAACAATTCTAAGCTTGTTCACAGCCGGTCTGCCAGTGCCAACACCATCCACAGGCTCAGTTTTGCACCTAACCATCATTGTCCATCTTTCTTCTTCATCTGTCTAGTGGTTGTCAATTTTCCAATCGTTGTTTTTGAGCAATTTAGCACATTTTCCTCTCAGTGAGCTGCACTAATCCCAGGTAATTTACATCTAGAGAATAAGCACCTTTTTAAACAGAAAAAAAAAAGAAGTTTATATGCAAAACATACTGATTTTGAATGGATCCAGTAGGCAACTGTCCTGCAGAAGGAAATCACTAAAAGAGAATTTAAAGTACAGGTATGCATTCTCTCATCCACAGCTTACAACATAAGAGCAGACTGTAATTGCAATTGTTTCTTCTTGAAACACATGCCTAAGCTAAATCAAGACAGAGGTCACATTTAATGTTCAAACAACACGACTGGGCGTAATAAACCCAGTCACCAGGCATTCTGAATAAAGGCTGTACACATACACCTGGTAATTGGTATAACATATTGATAACAGGCCTCTAATTCCATGCTAGACTAAAATCCAGTCCTACTACTGGTTCCTCTGTAAAGCACAGACCTGCTCTTCTAGAAAAATAAAAGCAGGCACATCCTCTTAGCAACCACCTACTCAGAGCAAACATTCAGGTCACAAGATGCTAAGAACTCACAGGGACCTGCCAGACTACTGAGGGCAATAGACAGCACAACGAGTGCTCTCACCCATTTAGAGCTTTACTCAGCCCAAACAGAAAAAATACAATTACCAGTCATAATGACTTCCCCCTCAGATTAAAAAAAAAGGCATAATTTATTTAGCCTGAAGAGGGAAAGAGGAATTAAATGGTTGGGGGCGGGGGGGGCTGTGTAAAACATAGAGGAAAAGCTTCACTTACCCAATATAGCAAGAGAGAAAATCTAAAATCTATCTTTAAGCTAAATAATTTCAAATCTAATATCTATGAGTTAATTAAATCTCCTTCTAAACTTAGAGGGAAAAACCCAACAACACAGAAACCAAATCAAACAAATACAAAACCTCAAGCTGAAATGGAAAGCACTCAGATTCCAAGTCCACAGAAGAGCACCATTTGGTAAATGATTGCAGCTTCTTTTGCCACTTTTGCACAAGGTCAGGACGCAGTGGGAGGCTCCTTAGAAAGTCTTGCTACTACAGTTTCAAGTACAGAATTTACACCAGGGCCCGTGGGAGATCTTTTAACACATCAAAGACTATTCTCAGCCCAGCTCCAGGTTTGCACTGCATCCACCCATAGTTATGGCAAAATTCAGTACTTTAAAATAAACTTTTTTTTTTCTTTTACTGCTTATTTTCAATGGAATTCACACATACACCCTGTGAACAAAGTTATTCTGCAGCCTTCTGGCTTCACAGGCAGCATCCACCAGGAATGCCAACCTGCACAAGGGAGAAACAGTCAAGAATACTTCTGTCTGTCTGCAATTTCATACATGCTATTACTATTTTATGTACAATTACATATGAGTGGTTCAGATAAAAGGATGACTCCATCTCAGCATTATGGGCATTAAAAAAATGCCAGCTACATGCTGTAATGTCATGACTTCCTGTGTTACAGACACTCCTCTCTGAAGAATGTGGATACATGGAAGAGTACAAAACATTTCTAGTAAAACACCTTTCAGACCAGCTGTACCATTGTTCCCAATGGAGATCATGCTGTCAGATGCACTAATTATTTCAGACCAAGGAACGTGAACTGCTATGCAATTCTGCTGTGGAGGGGGGAAACGTGACACAAAGAAATCCTGTGAAATTAAAATCTCTGTCAATAAACCTTCCTAAGCCATCCCAACTCATAGCCATCAGGAGTAAGATACAGACATAAAAATAGATGGAAGTCTATAACAAAGCTGTAAGATACATAGCCCAGGAATGGAGATATTTGGGAGAGGCAAGGATGCACAGGGTACGTGCTGGTCTCCAGAACCCAGTGAAACATTTCATGTCAGTAGCCTATTTTTAAGTTAAAACAGCAGATAAATGAAAACATCTCAAGCCCATCTCCACCACAGAAAAGGGAAGTCACACTGCCAGCAGCAGGACAAGAGTCAGGAAGATGTATGAGCAGTACTGAATAGTACAACATTATGTGACCATCCATCTTTCCTGGAATGCAAGTAATCACTTAACACATGGTCAGACCTTGTACTTTCCAGGAGTGTGGTAAATAAAAACTGTTTCTTCACCCATATATTTTCAGTTCTTTTGAAGAATAGCAAAGATTTCAAAAATATCAGTACATTTCTGTCCTTAAAGCCAGATATCTCTCACAGTTCACAGCTGTTGATGGTAACTCACAGCAAGGAAGGATGAAGAATGTACCTTAAACTATCACCTCCACACAGCACTAAAACCATACTTTCTACCAGCTGTTAAATGCAGAAACATTTCATATTTTCAAAATCATTAGTAAATATGCAATGGCACAAGTTCAGCTAAGAGCAAGCAGCTGTTGGAGCAAAAGCACAAGACAACATTAAGCCAAGGGCATCAACAATTGCCTCGAGGTGAAAATGTGGAAATGCAACCTCCCCCAGCACTCACATATGATGTGATGAGTGACATCAGCAGTATAATGATTCACATGTGCAATTCTAACATTAAAGGCTTCTTTTTCTTTTCAGCATCAGATGCAGTCTTTGCTATGCTACACGATGAAATTTAGTACACTGAAACCTTACTGCAGAGCAATTAAATTTATCTGGCATTTGCTGGGAAGAAAGGAGACAATTACAACACTGAAAATAGCAGAAACTGTAGTTTTTGCACTATACAGAGTATAAGCTTACAAAACATCACAAAGTTCAGGCAGTGTGAGAACATGAAAACACTTGAAGCAGTGAGGTGTCATGATAGTCTCTTCATTTCACTGCCTCAGAGCACTTCTACAACATTAACCCTCAACCAACCAGTGCATCCTCATGCCACAGTTACAGCAAAGTACAGAACTATTCAAGAGTCTGCCAAAGGCTACAGACAAGATGAACCTGCAGGAGCCCAGCTGTCCTGACTGCTGGCTCTGTGCTTTCATGATCACACTGGGTTTATTCCCTAGACCACAAGCAACGTGCTCGTTCACCAGCACACCTGCACCTGAACAAATGTCTGCCAGAAATATTAAGTAACAACAGTGTGTTCTCTGGTAACACTTCACCTTTTTCTCTACTATAAACTGGATACAGAAAACAAGAAATTCCTTAACTTGATATAAAAAGAGAAGAAAAACTGAAATCAGATTCAGACCATCAATTCTACAAGCTAAATATATAACACAAGATAAAACTTACTGTCAAATGATGGCCAAAAAAAACTTACACCAACTTGCTTGGTCATGTTATTAGATAATATAACTCCTCCACAAGTCTCTCATCTGAAAGAAGTCTTACCAAGGCTCCTTGTGGACTTGTAATTCAAAATTTAAAAGAAAACTTACAAAACAGTTGGAAAGTTACTTCCTCAAACCAGAAATGACAAGATTACAAATCAATTTAAACACTGCCACACAAACAAGAGGCCTTCATCTGCTTTAGCTGTCACATATTTTTCTAAGCTAGCCAGCAGCAAAACCAACAAGATTTTTGACTAACAGAAAAACTGAGGCTTCACACAGGAAAAACCTAATCTTTCAAGGTAGTTGCTTACATGCTCACAGAAAGCTTTTGTTCTGAAGATTTCACCCACTGCATGTTGAATGCTAGGTGTTTCACAGAACTCGTGTATTTCAACATAGGGGTCAACTAGCTCTTGAATTTTCTTTAAATCTTTACAGCAGGATAGCTTCCTGATTTTCTGCAAAGTACTCAAAAAAAACCACATTTACAAGAAGCATTATCCACAGGAAGGACTTCATGATAGATAATAAAACACACAAACACACACACACACACACACACACGCTCCCTTAATTTCCAGCCAGCTTCATCTGGTTCACAAAACAAACAGATTTTGACCACTACAGAATGATCCAGGAAGCCCTTTCAGGTTTAACACCTCATGTACTCCCTCTGTGTAATTGAGAACATTTTCCTCCTGGAGCCCAAGCACTGAGAAGCTGCAGTGCATCCTTCCTGAGCAGATGCACTCTGGTCACTGAGTTGCCCTGAGCATTACACGTCCTGAAACCTGAATTTTCTGCATCATTTTAAAGAGGTTCATTTGGACTAAGACACCTCCTGCTCACATCTAAACTGAAACTAATTTTTTATTAATCTTCCCTGTTTTATGCAAGACATAAGGGATAAATGGTTACTCAAAACAATTGGTTTATTTTAAAGACAGGGAGGGAGGATCTATATCCAGTATGTGAAACTATTTTTTCAACACAGTACATCTCGTTTTAGAGCTTCCAACACCAAAGCAAGGCTGTAACAGACATGAGACAAAATGTTGATTCTAAACAAGTTCACCTTGCTGGTTCAGTTTCCTAAATGAATGTGATCAGTTGGCTTTGAAACAGCAAGCTTTAGATCAAATTAGCTACTGTCTGTCCACATTAGGTCAGATCAGCTCTGGTTTGTCCCCTTGCAAGCAGAAAGATTCCATGCTCCAGCTAATTCAGCAGAAATATGGCTGTACAAATCCAGTAACATTCATGTGGAATTGGGGCTTCATAACAGTTGTCTGCCACCAAAGACAGAACATCTCCTAATGTGTCTGTTGTTTTAAATATTTGTTCTAACAGCAAACATTGAAACAGTTGGGACCTTCACCTCCACAGCAGCAGCAAAGCCTGGAGTGAGGAGCAGGGTCACAGCTCTGAGGCACGAAAGGCTGGTCCCAGGTCACACCACTGGGGTGACACAAGGAGCAGGGCTGGAAACAGCTCGTGGCAATGAGCAAAAGCCAGCAGCTGGAAACATTTCCTGCACAGATAAGCTGCTGGGTAAATGAGAAAACTTTGATACTGTTTTAGCAGGATTATCTATCCTGCTTCAATTGAAGACAGAGATACAGAAGAAATTCAGCTGGAAGTAATGTTAGATGCAATAAAAATGATGAGGCCCTATCTCAGGCACGTGTAATAAACATCTGCTGAAAAGCATTAGGTGAACACATCAAAGTTCTCAAAATCTAAATTTCAACCTTATATTTTCAAGATTAACACTACAGAAACCTGTGGAAAAAGGAGCAATAGATTCTAAAGTAGAAATGCATCCCTGACAAACAGAACATCCCCACACCTATTTTCCTAGCCCTAAAATATAAACTCTCCAGCAATATAAAAACCTTGATATCACAGCAATTCACAAATTCAGAGGTACAGATGAGGAACCAGAGGATAAAACTAAAGCCTCCAAAATATAACTCTCAATTCAGCAAAGTGCTTTGATACAGAAATTAAACTCAGTGACTACAATCACTGATTATGAAAGTTTGGGTTCTTCTGGGTGCAATTACTGAAGTTTTCTTTATTAAAGGATTCACCAGATAGTAAAGTCTGATACATTAGAAGATAGTATTATAGTAGCTAAGACTACAGATGCACTAGGTGTTAGTGTTTACACAGCAAATATAGATTTTAATCTATTTCAGTTTTTAATACAAAGAAATGTAATTTTTTATTTGCTACACTAATTGTTCTTGTCTGCTGAGCTTCATTTGTATGGAAATTGAGATTTTATTAAATGTACACCCAGCATTTAATGTTATTTGAATTATAAGCTCTTACTCTGAAATTCATGTACTGGAAGAGATAAGCTTGAAGTACATGGGTTGGTTTTATACATAAGCTTTTAATGAACAATGGCAGGTGTCTGTGTACATCAAACTTACTTTGCTTATTTTGATCACATTTCTCAAGGTTGGACATGGTAGATCCTCTGGCATCATTTTTATTTACAGACCAAAGGAAAACAAAGGACAAAAATACTTCCTTCTTTCTCAGTGTAAGTCACTCATTGTCCCAGACCAGATGAACCAACCTGTAAGGGAATATTCTGTTCAGATTTCAAGAGGCAATTACAGTCATCAAAAGCTGATTAAGCATTAACAAAAACTCTAACTACAAGTGCTTAGACCAGTAACTCTTCTTATTCAGATTTTAACTTGTCCAACAGGTCTTTCTTATGTTTTGTAATACTCAACCTACATACTTAAGACCTGTACCTACATGTTGCACTATCCTTTTGTATTTTAACACATTTAGGAACAAGTTTACTAAAATTGAAAAATTATTTTTTTCTTAAATCACTGTTTCTATATAACCTGAGCCATGCTACACTGCATGAGTATGATCAGATCCCGTACCCTGCCAGCCAAATGCCCAACTCCCTAAGTCCTTCACTCCTGGAGATTCTGCTGAACACCAGTGCTCACCAAATGCCTGCAAACAAGCACCACAAACAAAACAGCAGAAGGAACACCACACCCACCACCATCAAACAAACACACACCACTCTATATCTAATATTTATGCTCAAGAGGAAGCACAACACAATCAATATTGCTCTACCCTGGTATTTACTGCAGTAACATAAACTTTAAAATCCTCTTAATACTTCCAACACAACAACATAATGATGGTTATCATAATGTAGTCCTCAGCAGATATGTGAAAAAACTGTCCTTAAGGTAATCATCTGTACTTAAAAAGCAGTTTCCCTAACTTGGATGTGTTCCAAGTCCACAGGTGAAGGTCGCTGGAGCAGGTACAGTGCACATCTCACAATATTCCTGCCAATCTGCCAGCCTGAAGGAGCAGGGCTGTGCTGCCCCACCTCTGCTCACAGTGGCCAACACCAGCTGCTGAACAGCCCTTGGGGACAGAGCAGCTCGATACAAACTGCACCTGAGGATGCTCTGACTCAGTCCCAAACAGGCTTTCTTGGTTTTAACCTGTCTTTGAGGTACCCCCAATCCCATACAAGGGCTCTGCTCTCAGGGAAGAGAAGCCATACATAAATGGTATTTCCCTCAGCTCCAGGTCTCAGAGAAGTCCCCACTAACCACTCATTTCCCAGCAGGTCCTTGTGTCACTCGGTGAATCTCACGTATTTTTGAGTTTATCATTATAGCACCCACTGCTGCGTTCAGTGTAGCAGAATAAATAAATACAGTACTTTATAATAAAGTCACAGTAAGAGGAAAGCAGCCTACAACACTGATCTTTTCCAGAGAAGAAAATTATTTATGAAGCTCATGTGTCACCACCAGTTACCCATTTCATAGATAGTTTATTCATTTCTGGTTCTACTTACTGCTCTTCAAATTAAAAGGCTACAGAATAATTAAAATTTAAAACCTTCAGAAGAAATAAAAGCTAGAGAAAAACAGCATTCCATTTTCATGTCCAATTCCACAGAAGATAAAATGCTTGGTGATTCACCCATGATACTGCAAACATGCTTAGGAAGTACCCTTAGAGCATGTAGCTTTGGTTCATCATGGCCTGAGTATGTGCAGGAGAATATGAAAGCACAACAGTACCTAACAGCACAAAGCCTGGAGGAAAAAAAAAAGGCCATGTGGTATGCTTATAGCCAAAACACAGCCCACACTTATTCTCAAATCTAATTCCAGCTCCAAAAACTGGAGATTCTGAAGCTATAATCCCATCTAATAGTAATACATCAGTTCCAAAAATAAATAAATAATACATGTTAGAGGCACTGGCATTTTCTTCATAACCTCAGCATGCTGTTCCATGAAGTAATTAAAATTGTGACAGCATTCCAGCTGAAAACTGTAAATCCTTAATGAGTAACACTCATCAACATTCAGTATTACTCAGTGTTCTGTCATAGTAAGTTATGCTAGATCACCTCAACATCCATCAAAAAATTTTACAGCATAGTAAGGAATGGTAGCAGTCTCCTTCCCCTCATGTTTGTTCTGCAGGTACCCACTCCCCAGAGCTGGAAGGCAGGGACAGGGAGCAGAATGAAGCCCCCACAATCCAAGGGGAGATGTTCAGTGAGCTGCTATGGCCACTCAGACACACACAGGTCTATGGGGCTGGACAGGATCCACCCAAGGATCCTGAGGGAGCTGGTGAAGCACTCACTGAGCCACTTTCTATCATTTACAGCAGTCCTGGCCAGCTCAGCTGGTCCCAGCTGACTGGAAATCAGCAAGAATGACAGCCAGCTGCTGTAAGAAGGGTCCTAAGGTGGATGTGGGGAATTTCAGGCTGGTCAGTCTGACCTCAGTGCCAGGGAAGGTTGTGGAGCAGATCATCCTCCATGAATGGCACGCACAGGACAAGCAGGTGATCAGCCCAGCCAGCGTGGGTTTGTGAAAGGCAAGTCCTGCCTGACTAACCTGATCTCCTCCTAGGACAAGGTGACCCACTTAGTGGTCCAGGGAAAAGCTGTGGATCTCATTTACCTGGTAGATTTTAGTAAATCTTTAACAGCACTTGCTGCAGCATTCTCCTGGATGAACTGGCTGCTCCTGGTTCAGAGGGTAAACTCTTCACTCAGTAAAAAACCTTCAGTCAGGGAGGCCCAGGGCAGACCTCTCCACCCTCTAGAACCATCTGGAAGCAGGCTACAGCAAGGTGGGGGTCAGCCTCTTCTCCCAGGTAACAAGCAACAGGACAAGAGCAATGAGCCTTAAATTGCATCAGAGGAGGTTTAGATTGGACATTACCAAGAGGGTTGCCAAGCACTGGAACAGGCTGCCCAGAGAAATGGAGTCAGGATCCCTAGAGATATGTAAAAGAGGTGTTGATGTGACTTTAGGACATGTTTTGCTAGTGGACTTGGCAGTGCTGGGTTAATGGTTGGACTAGAGAGTCTCAAAGGTCTTTTCCAACTGAAATGATCCTGTGATTCTATATTTATTACACCTACACCCTGCACGAGCTTGGAACTGACCCAGTTTTTCCTTGCTCACAAGTGTCATTCACTGCAATTCATTGTCTGCTCTTTGTCTGGAGGGCAAACTCAAGGCCAGGAAGGAAGGAAAAGAGAAAGAGAAATCAAAATAACTACAAAAAAAATAAAAAAGCACAGGCAGGGAACAGACACAGCATTCAGCCAAAGCAACAACATTAGAGCTTCCTGAATGGGAATCCTGGCTATAATTTTTTAAGACAGAAAATACAGACTTTGAGCTGCATGAAAGTGGGCACTTATTCCTAAAACTGAAAGAAAAAAAAAGTATTTCCCAATTCCCCAGCACTGCTAATACCAAAGAGAAAAGAAAACTTGCTACTTGGACTAAGCTGAAAGAATACTGTGAATTAGGCAATGAAGCATTCCAGACTGAAAACCAGTTTATTTTCATAGTGAGAATACCAGGCTAAGCAACAGTCTTGCACTTTTCCCCCCAAGAAACTGTTATATTATGATAATAAGTAAAGAGGCAGAAGGGAAAAGCAAAATACAGCACAGCCACAAAGAGCAGTCAGTACAAACAAAACCCAAGCCATTGGTACTCGAGAAGCCTCTAATATGGCTCAAAATTCATGCCCTCTGTCTCACTAACAACTTTTTTCAGGACCTCAAGTGTTTTGTACAGCCTTAGGCAGGATTTCAGTGTTTTAGTACAACAGTGACAAGCGACTTACACCCGTGCAGCACCAAATTTTTAACGCTTTACCTAAAGAAAGCTGATCAGTGCAAGTGCCAATCACACCTCACAAATTCACTTAACAATTTCAAGCAAGCTTGAGAGAAGTAAAAACCAGGAAAATAGCATATGTCTTTCAAAAGCTTGCACAAGGGAAGCAAATTCTGACCTTCTTGAGTTTCAGAGGGCAGGAAAGCCCCAGATGGCTTGCGCTGCTCAGCAGGTGCCAGCCTGCCAGCACACCTGGTGTCACACTGTCACCACCGGGGGTGGTTTCCCAGAGGAGGGAAGTGGTGAGCTGGGCTAACTGAACCTTTGCAGGAGACCCTGCAGGACCCCCAGCTTTTTCATGCCAGAGAACATATTGTGGACAGGCAGAGGGACACGGGCAAGATGTGGCCTTATTAAATCAGTGCCAAGCAAGGGTACTACAGCAGAGGAGGGACAGAGGGACAGGGACAAGCCCACTGGAGCCCAGGTTTCATTAAGCCCCACTGCTTATGAAACATGCTCACAGGAAATAGTGCTAAGTAAACAGCATTATTCCTCACACAGAATTTAAATACAGCCACACACACAATACACTAATTCTCCCAAGAAGTGAGCCAACAAAGAAAAAGTCCATTAAGAACAACATCAGCACTGATATAATCAGCAAGTCATCAATTGTGTCCAGAAAAGGGCACCAAAACCAACAGTGATTTCTCCCTACAATCCATACACCAGGTCAGGGCAGATGGATTATCCCACACACACCACAAATCCTTCAACTACCTGGGTTCCACAGCTCAAAGTACTGCTGTATCTAAAGCTATTACCTGGTAGCTGCCCACCCAGAACTATTCCCAAAAAAATTCAGGCATGTGAGATGGTTCCTCTCCTCTTCCTGTATTCTCAAGATTAATACATCTCACCAAGTCAGCGTGGATCAGTGTTTGTTCATGTACAAAACAGTTTCACTAAGAATCAGCAGAGGAATAGGCTGTATTCCCTTTGACCAAATAAACTATAGGTGTACAAACAAAAAACAAAAAAAAATCCCCAAACAAATAAACAAAACCAACACAAACCCCAAGCCCACAAAAAAAAAAAAAAAAAAAAAAAAAAAAAAAAAAAAAAAACAAAACCCAAACCCAAACCCAAAAAAACCCAAACAACTAAAAGCTAGCAAATAATCTACAGAAATTCATTTTCCTCAGAGGAAAAATTCATATCCAAAATTTGACATGAACTGAATTTGTATTGCTTTAGATCACGTTTCAACAAGAAGAGTACCCAGATGAAACACGTTAACAGCAATTCAAGAACTGTCAGAGCAATCAAGGCTAATTTGTAGCCACCATTTAAACTGAAAGTAGGAATTGCCAGATTTCAGCAGTATTACTTAGCAAGCCCATTTACTTTCAGCAAGACAACACATGTTCCTTCTTTGCAGGAAAACAAAAAAGTTCCTATCTCATCTTTTTCTTTTTTAGTACACGATTCAGCAGTATTTAAGCATATTCCTTAAACTTTCAGCACATGAGCAATCCTAACAAATCAAATGAAAATACACAACTTAAAGCTAAGTATGTACTTTAAAAACTTTGCTGAACTAAAACATGAGGAATTGCAGTAGTCTTTAAAGCAAATAGGTGACAAAGTTCTACCTATGAAATCAGGTATTTTTAACTACATCACTCTCCAAAAACTAACATAATTTTTTAATTTTAAAACCAAATGAACATGGAAGAAGTTCTCTACAAAGCCCTAAGAAAGTTAAAGGTCTTAAACAAGAATCTAGCAATTCAGGGAGACAGGAAAGCTGTGCCTGAGCACTATTCAAATGCAGGTCACACTAAAAAAAGCTTTTGCTCCTGTTTCACTTTTGTTCACATCTTGTACAAGACTCGATGAGCAAGCACCTAGAACACTTAAGAGCAAAAATTCAATACACAGAAATATTATGACCTCAAATACAGAAACCCAGTTTTATCCTTGCACAGGAGCTGGTGCAGTGGCTGTCTGCACTGGAGCAAATGGCTCATGCTTTGAATAGCATTCCCCTGCTCCATTGAAGCCCAACACAGCAGGAATGTGGCCAATGTCAGCCACAGCTCTGGCTGTCCACACTGCATGAGATCCTGTGCTTCCCTCCTCTCCAGCAAAACAAACACCTGAGGAGAAATTCCACGTATTGAACTCCTAAGTTTAATAGTTCCACCAGAAGTCAGCAAAAACTGATCCAACCCAGCTGTAAAAAGGCACAGAACCCTCTCAGAGCAGTTTTCTCATCCCCCATACCTTCTAACAACTCAAGTACTGCCAGGACTCTTCAATATCTGCTATGCCCATGTGTCAGGTACTATGCCACAAAACTTGAACTTTGCCATTTTTTAGCTGCCACCTCAATAGAAAAACTACATTCAATTCCACTAGTGCTCAGAAAGACAAAGATGGGCACTACAGCATTCTTGAATCCTTTCCTTCAACCTGCTTACTGCCAGAATTGAGGTGCCTCTTCTTAAGTCTCTGATCTCCCTCCTGCAAGATTCCCAACATTTCATGCAGATTTTCCCAGATGTCATTAATAGAGTACTCTTATGTCACGGATTTTAACCAGTGAAGAGTAATTTAAGTGTATCAAATTTCCACAAATCCAACAGAGACAAAACACAAATGCAGTTTTAACCATCCCTAGATTAAAATAAGCTCCAGTAAGTTTTAGAGGCTTAAAAAAGCAAAATGCTACTCATGCACAAACTCAAACCCAGCAGGTGTTAGAAACAGGGTTGTTTTCTTCTAAAGTGTATAAAAGATGGTAAATTACTTTAAAGTCAGAATAAATCTTTTTATTTATGTTGCTAAAGAAATATTAACACAAACCAAACATAGAAGTGCTAAGGGACAACACCAACCCAGTTTTGCAGCCAGCCCAGAACACTCAGCATCATTCTACTACAAATGGCACTTAATCCCATTTTTCTATTAGCTTTGACTTTCAAATAATTCCACTGGGCACCCCAAGTAACTGGTCCTATAGTGGAAAAGGCATGAGGGAACACAACAGCAGCAGTGTATGAAAGAAAAGACAACACAGGAAAAGAGTTACACAAATGAAAATATGACAAAGAAAAATCAGTTAAAGGACAAAAGAGCAGGGAATATCCCAAGAGCAGCCACCCAAAAGCTACTTCTACATTCCCCCCCCCCGAGCTGGCTGATAATTCTCAAGCACAATAATCAATAAACAGAACAGAAGCTAAATATAATGTCAGACCAACCAATTTTAATTAAGTAGGAAGTTGAATGGTATTTAGTTTAGTTACAGAGAATGAAGTAACTATCAATTGCCATTGAACTTAAAACTGTATTACTAAATTCTCGGAATGGCAGGAAAATACTACAAATAACTTTCCTAGGAGATCCATTTAGCAAATACCATGTAAACCCTGTTCATGAAACCCAGAATTAGCAGGCTGACCCTTTCAAACAAAGAAAAAGTTAAAGTTTCACAGGAAACCACAAGATGCCAGAGGATTTCACAGTTCAGGGAATATGGATTAAAGGTTAATCCCAAACTCATGGTTTTAAGCAACTAAATTGCTCGAGTCCTGCTGCAGCAAATCAACGACTTCACCACCCAATCCATGTTTCCTCCTGGACTCAGGATCCTGCACAAAAGCACCTGTGAACTGCAGGGCAGACACGTGAGCCTGCCATGCAAGGATCCAGCATGAAACAGAAACCCTTGAGGGAGTGGAGAGCCAGGAAGGATTGGGCACTGGCAGGCACCCACCACACTTGGTGCTGCAGAAAAACTGGCACCTGAACTGTCCTAGAAAACTGTGAATCCGTTCCTTAAAGCTGCAGCTTATGAGGGACCCGTGCATTAGACTGCATTTATACAAATAATGAGCTATAGATGCAGGACAAACAGACTGGTCACGAGAGTTACCAAAAGAATCTGGTGTTTGGAGTTTATCATAGGAAATCATTAACAATGTGCTGGACAAACACCTTCAGGAGCTGCCTGGGTTTGCCAGATTTTCTTTTGGGACAGGAGGACAGACGACCCCATCTCTTTTACTCCTTCTAGCCATAACTTTTTATCAGCCTACACAGAATAAAAGATTAGCAAGGCTCTTCCCACCACAGGTTAACCCTTCAGATCACACAGGCAAAGATCTGCAGAGCCTCTCATTAGCTGTGCTCTGTTCCCTTTTTATCTAAGCTCTTCCTTGTCCAAGCTATCACTGCAAAAGCCCAATGCACTTGTCCACTTCAAAATACAGAACAACCCTGAGCAGACACATTAAGGCTTGAAGGGCAGGAGCTGTGATTCCACTCAATTCCTTCCTTCAGGTATCAGAAGCTCCACTCAGGGTACACAGGTCTGCACTGCACAATGGGAAGTTCTGCTAATCACAAAAGAAGTTATTCATATGCACCTCACAGCATCAAACAAGAACTTATAAAAGTTGCAAGAAATCACCACGTAAAAACCCAGAGACCCAGGCATTACTCAAAGATGGACCACAGAGGTACCTACTACGCTTACATTACAATTCAACATCAACACCAGCCCTAACAAAGGTAATGCCAGGGGACAGAATGATTCATTGAAGTCTTGACTGGTTTTCTGACATTCACCAGGGGATTTTACATCTTTCATACTTGGTATCTAAAATTCCTCTCTTCAGTCTAGCTGTGCCTTTCCCCTCACATACCAAGAAAGAAGCACAGCAGCTTCCTCCTGCTGCAGAGAGAGGCTGCGACAGTGCTTTATCCTCCATCACTTCTGCTATTCTGGACCAACCTTCCCCTGCCCCCAGACCTACTGTAGGGACACAGAACTCATGTGGCTGCAAATCCCCAAGGTGCCCCTCTGGTTTATCACTTCTCAGAGCCAGAGCAATGCAAACAGCCCTGCCTACTGACTCCTTTTTTTCTCCTTTACTTTGTAGCCACAGCTAGCAGCAAATCCACTTGCACCTCAAAAATTTTGCTTTATACTTAACATCAGGAATTACCAGTCTTAAAGTATCAGACCTGCTAATAAGGTCTGATACCTTCTGCTTTGTCTCTCTGCTACACTGAGATCAGCCACAAAAAAGATTTTTTGCATCCGTCAGCCTCGCTCTGCAGCTGTAAAAACAACAAACAGCAGAGCAAGGAACATCAGAACAAAACTCAATAATAGATAACAGTAGGAAGAAAAATAAAACTTAAAACCAGTAGATTAAGAAGCAAAGGGATGAGGGGGAAATACACCAGATTGGAAGACAGGCCAAGCCCTACTTTCAGCAAAATTAACTGAGGAGGTGTGATAAAAACCCTTCTGCCCCTCACTCCTAGAACCTTCCTCTTGGGAATTCACCTAAATACACAGACGGGAACTGCAGCTAGCAACGACATGAACCTGAATAAATATCACTCACCACAGCTCTCACTGACGTGGAGACAGTGAACAAAGAGCAAAATAAGGGTTCATGTTTGCCTACCAACAAAGTCTGTCCAGAGCAGAGGAACACTGGCCAGAGCAAATTTTATGACTCATATATTTGGGTCTCCATTTGAATTAATCAATACACTCCAACTGGACAAAACCAGACCTATCCAGTCACAGCACACCAGTGGATCACCTTGAAACTGTGCTGATTGTGGGTTTGCTTAGACCTCTACTCTGATATTTCTGCCTTGCATGTAAGACCAACACCCCTTGACTAAAAGACAAGGAAGAGTTAGCAATTTGAGCACATTTGTCAGTTGTATTGTGTCAAAACACCAACACCCCACCCGTAAGAACACAACCACAGCTGCCAGCAAGCTCCAGAGCGTATGGGAAGTTCCAGCTGGGAGCTGGATGGGGGTTTTTAACCAGACCACTTGCACTGGAAAGTCTTTCTAAGCATTGCAGATTAAGTACGTTGTGCAATATTTTTTTGAAACAGAACTTGGGTAATAAAATTACTTCCTCTAGCTGGCTTTGAAGTGGAGAAAAAACACTGCAAGAACAAGAACTCAATTGGCTTTTAGCTGCCTGGCAAATGCTCTAATAAGAAAGCCCGATGACCTACATTCACAAGGCTCTGTACTAAACCACTATTACAAAATCCAATATAAAGCCTGACCATGTTTAAGTGTTTTCCATTAGCAAGCAGCAGTATCTTGTTAGAGAAATATGAAAACATGTTATTGTCTTTAGTGATGATGACCTTAATTAATCCTCTAAACAGTATTCTGAAACATGTCAGCGTGGTCATTCCAGCCTGCTTAAGCTCCCAACACTACAGAAAGACACCAAAAGCTCCACTTCTCAGTGGGATGCACTGGGGTGTTAACAGAAAAAGAAACTTCTTAAACATTCTCAAGCTGTGAAAGACTGAATTTATAACAACTTACATCTCTGATGCTCTTCCAACAACCAGCAGAAATGCACTGGTTCAGAAACTCAGGCAAAACCTAAGCTAGCACCAGAACAGCTTATTGCAACTCAGTTAACACACCACTGAAATATTTCCTCACACAAAGACATCAGCTATCTCAGCCAGCTAGTCAGATAACCTGAAGCAGATGGGTTTGAGTTGTTCTGGAAAAGATTTTATTAAATTAAACCCTACTGTGGTAAATATCCCCAAAAAGCAACAGATAGAGTAAAATCAGCAAGTGTTTAAAGGAAATAATAAGTTAGTCTTTCACTCTACACCCATATAGTTGGAAGAGTTTGATACATTCAGCTTCAATTCTCATTAGCAGATTCCAAAAACAGTGACTAACACAACTCAAAGAGAAATGCCTTACTTTGAAAAAAAAGAACACTTTCAAAAATGCACTATACACCAGGCAACTAGTCAAACCAAGGATATGGTCAAAACAGAATGGAAAAGATGGAAACACTGGGGAAAAAAAAAATCTAAGTGGCAATTCTCAAGGGCTCAAAATTACCATTACAAGTTCACAGGTTCAGAAAAATCCAACTGCCCACAGTGCCTTCAGGAACCCAAGTCTGCACAGCTGGGGCCAGTATCATGGTATGTTGGAAGTACCTTGTGCTGTTAGTGACAGCAGTAGCACAAAACAGACTCACGTAACCAAGAGAGAAAAAAAACTGAGGAAAAAAGTAAATTTTAATTAATTTCTTCCTAATTTACTAAAGCCTACCTCACCCTAAATGCAGAAAAAAATAGATCCGTGTAAAATCACTGCTTTTCAGATTGCATGAAAAGATACTACAGTGGAGGAGGCTTAAAAGAAGGTTTTATTTGTCTGAAGAGCACAGCAAGAACATGGATACAAAGCTAGTGTCAAATTAACATGGAAATACAAAGAGATGCCTGATCTGCCGGGACTGAATTGTGAAGGGACTACACATTCATCTCGGAGTACAAAACCTCCCAGGGCTCTGCAGCACTCATCTGATAGTTCCAAGTACAGATTTAAGCTAAGCAAGCTGCAGGCGTCCTTCCTAAACCAAAAAGACAGTTGCTACAACACACAGGTTTAAAGAAGTAAAAAGGAAAGCAAACACCACCTGGGAAATAAATTCTAAGTCCAAGTACTCTTCTCTTTCTGCTGTCTCTCCCCAGAGTAGGCATGGGAGACTTCTTCACCACTGATTAAAGAGGTAAATTTGGTTCTGTGTGTCCTCTGTACTTGAATGAGCCAGGTTTTCCCTACTTGCACCTCACGTTTCAGGATCAAACCATGTGTTCCTAATCTATCAAATGGGTGATTTGTTAGAGACAGCAGATTCAAGATATAAATTATGCAAACCAAACAAGCCAGGTGACATCGGCAGAGAGCTGTGAGGCCACCCAGAAGTGATGGACTCTGCTCTGAGGAAGAGGGAGAAGCATCACCATGGACAGCTCAGCCACCACATAAACAGGATGGATGAGTCTATTCCACATGGAACTCAAACTCCTCACACAGCAAGGAATTCCAGCTGCAACACCACATCCAGATGCATCACCTTGCGCTCAGGAATACATATGGTTTGAGCAAAATTCATGGAATGCTTATGGAGCTGCCACAGGGGAATTCTAACACCCCAAGTTTCAAAGCCAGTGGTGTAGAACCTGAGTAGATCAGTAAAGGTTTGCTCACAAGGACACTTCTGCCAGTGAGGCTACAGCACCACAAATCTCTAAAGCAGGTACATTACAGGTACAGCACCAGTGGAAAAATATCATTCATGTTAACAAAGTAAATCTAAGTGAAAAACTTGCGTTCAGCCATCAAGCATCAGCTCTTGACAGAGGTACAATATCAAACTGGAGTAACAAATGTGACACAACATGAAAAAAGCCATTTTTGAATTTCTAGGAGGCTCAACACTAGCAGAGTTCAGGGTCAAGTCTACCCACCTATAAAAGCACAAAGACAGCTCTGAATAAGCTGAACCTTTTCACCCAGCAATGTAGCAGCCTGTAGCTCTTAGTGCCAGCAAAAAGGAGCTGGTTGAAATCAGTTTTACATAGTACATTCTCAGCCATAAAAGCCTCTAGCTGTAATAATACTAGGCTACCAACACAACGGGGGCTTTTTGGCTACTTAAGTGCATATCATAAGCCCTGTACATACTGCACTGCCAAAAAACCAAGCTAAAACAAAACAAGGCAGACACAGAGACGTTTCAACACCCAAGTTAGTTATTTCAATAACTCTGCCTACACTGACCCAATTGTGTTTCAGCTCTGCTGGGAACTCGCTTAGACGCAGTTCATTAATACTGTTACGTTTTATTAGTCTGGGTCATAAAAGTTATTTCGAAGAGAAAGAACATGGGGGTTTCAAAGTAGACTATGGATCTTACTCTCCTATTTTCTAGGAGCACGTATCACCCAGGAACAGTCTCTTGGTGAGATGGGAGGGCGATTCCCAAACCTGCAAAGCCACGCCAGGCAGCCTCACGCTTTGGCTACTGATGCTCTTTGGCAAGAGCTGCCCATGATAGCCGAGGGCTTTGCCAAGCTCCAAGAGAGTTCAACACCCAAAAAGAAACTCCAGCTGAGCGATATACCTAGAAAAACTGTAGTTTTCTACCCGCAAACACCAACCATTTCGCTTAAGTTAATCATCTTAGGACTTTAAGCACCATGTTTAGCAGCTAGCACACAAACTCCATCGCTGAATTATTTCCCTAAAAGAAGCACAAACAGAACCAGACAGACGAACCGGGTGCGGCAGGTTTTTTTTCTCTCTTCCTGGCAGGATTAAATGGCACTTCGAAAGCAAGCATTTTGTCTGGCCGTGCAGGCATCCAAGGCCCACAGCACAGGAACAGGTAAGCAACAAGCACCTGAAAACTTCGTCACCACATTTTCTGCGCTCATTACCCGTAGGGTTATGCAGATTTCTAGCCAAGCTTTCACACTTTGACACCAAGGTTTTACCCCGACTCCCAGGGTAAATCCAGGCTCTCTCGGATCCCGGCAGCCGGCACAGGGGACCGATGCTCGGCCGCGTCCCGGCTCTGTTCAAAGGCACAAAGCAGCGGCACAGCCCAAACCTGCCCGGCGGGGCCGGCTCCGGTCACTCCGGCCCCCGATCCGGGCTGACCCCGGGGGCTCTCCCTGCCGTGCGCCCGGGCCCGGCACCCCCGGCTCCGCCGCCGCCCCTACCTGGCCGCAGCGGCTCGGTGATGCTCAGCACCAGGAGGAAGAGGAGGAGGAAGGTGCCGCTGTCCGCCTTGGGCACCATTTATCCTCCGTTCATCCTCCCCCGGCACAGCGCCACAAACCCGCGGGGAGGGACGCGCGGAGCGGCGGGAGGAGGGGCCGCCGCCGGGCCCGCGGGGGGCCCCGGTCCACACAGAGCTTTTCCCCTGCCCTCCCTCCGCCGTTCGCCGCCGCCCCGGGCGGAGCCGGCGGCCCTGGCTGCGGCGGGAGCGGCGGGAGCAGCGCGGGTCAGGCGGCCGCGCTGGGGCGGCTCGCAGGGCTCCGCCGGCGCACAAGATGGCGGCCGCGCCTCCCCGCCGCCGTGCCCGCGCCGCCACGCCCCCTCCCGCCGCGCGCCGCCCGCCCAATCGGCGCTAAGGGGGCGGGGCCGAGCGCGCGGATCAGCTCACGCCCCGCCCATTTACGACGGTGGGCGGGGCCAGGCGGGGCCGCCGGCAGGGGGCGGTGGCGGGGCGACCCCCGGAGCGCGCCCCGAGCCCTCGGTGCCCCGGGATGGCGCTGATGGGCACCACAATGCCCCCAGCACGGCCTCTGTCAGCCCCTCCGTCCTCACCAGAATGGAAACCCCCTTACCCACAGGGTGGTCTTGCTCAGTTGGCTCTACCTCCCCAGGGCAGCCTCTATCAGTCCCCTCTTCTCGCCAGAACAGCATTTCCCTGTCCTTTCCTGCTCACATCCATCACTCCTTCACAGCCTTTTCCATTCCTGCTGGAACACCCCCAACCAGCTTCCTCTGTACCCCGGGACAGCCTTTCCATGTCCCCTCCATCTCTGCTGCCATGGCCTCTCCCTGCCTCTGCAGGGACTTCCCCCTGCCACCACCGTGCCTGCCCCACAGCAGAGGCACAGAGCTCTGGCCTTTCCCAGCCCCAGCATGCTCCCAGGTTGATCAGCTTTTACTTCTTCATTACTCTGGTCGCCCCTGCCCACAGCGGGATGAGACAGTCCCTGTTCTCGTGTCTGCAGGGTGACAAGGACAAGCAGCACCTGGGGCTGGACATTCCCACAGCCAGCACCCCGCAGTGCCACAGCCAGGTGTTTCCATAGCTCCTGGAAACATTGCCTTCCCCGTTCCCTGCCCAGACAGAGAGGAAATGCATAAAGGGAACTAATTGTGTGGCTCAGGTCATTGCTAGTGGCCCTGCAAGTGACAGGTGCCTGTAGGAATTTGACCCTGAGCCGGCCAGGCAGGGTGGTGGCTGTCCCTGGCTGCAGACAGTGGCCTGGTGCCACAACTCTCCTGGCGCTGGATGGAGGTCAGCCCAGGTGGCATCTGGGATCAAAAGGCAGTTTTAGCATAACATCCACTTTCCAAATTCATCTGGAATTTCCACTGACTCGGGGAAGTGTTTGGGCAGCAGCAGGACATAGGCTCAGCCAGAGGCCAGACACAATGGCTGACCCATGGTCAGCAGAGAGCTGTCACTTTCCTCTGCAGGGAATTCCAGCTTTTTGGTACAACCTATTCAAAGTCAAAACCTGGGAAGCTGCCTTGGAAATGTTTATATATTTTTAATATTTACAATGAGGTGTTTTCTACTCTTTTGCAACACTAGTACAGTAGAACGAGTAGTTCTCAAATAAAATATTGCAATTCCAATAAGGTCCATTTTGATCCAATTTACCCACTTCCCTTTTCTCAGTCAATACCAATTACTCGCTATACCCAGCAGCAAACTTTTCTCAAGGGTTTTCCAGATGGATGTAGAGCTACTTCTCCTTTCATGGCTCCTGCTCCCCCTCAGTCACTGACTGCCCCATGGGTCAGCTGCCAACCTGCAGGCAGGGAACAGGGGCTTCTGTGAGATTTCTCAAGCACTCACTGCCTCTGTCCCCCCAGGAGCTGTTGCTGTCCTCAGGTCAGTAGCTCCAGGAGGTGCCTCTTTTAAACCTAAATGTGCAGTTTAACATGGGAGGGGAAATTGGTGCCTGTCAAGAGCTCCTCAGAGCTGGGGAGCAGCAAGCAGGAGCCTGGAGCTGTGAGCCCTGGGGCTCAGGAGCACTGTGTGCCCAGGAACGTGCCTGGGGACCCGCTGGAGTGCGTCACAAGCAGCAGGGCACTGCCTGAAGATTTAGGCCAAAACCCACTTTCCCAGCTCTCATGAGCTGCCAAATACTGCCATGATCCAAGAGCCTGTGGGGACCTGAAGTATGACAACACCCTCGAGCACAAAGTGTGAGCATCAAACTCGCCAGCTTTGCCCCTCCCATGGGACGCTGTGGGCACAGACTGTTCTGAGCCTGGTTTGTCCAGCACTGCCTCACAGGCCTGATCAGGGTATCCTTATCCACCCCAGGGCCAGGGCATTACACCACACAGGGTGATGCATAAATAAATATCCTATGATGCCTCCCCCATGAGAGCAGGGTGCTGATCCCTGGCTTTTGTCCCAAGGCAAGACAGGCCTTGTTTCCCCCATGCCACATCCCACTCACACCCATGTGCCCAGCAGCCCTCAGCACCTCTGAGCAAACAGGCCATGAACCAATGGCCCAGCAGCACCAAAGTGAAGGGTGAGAGGTGCCCAGTGCCCCAGATTGTGCCAGGTCAGCTGCTGGGGCAGGGAGAGGTGGGGAAAGGAGCTCATGGTGAGGGTGGTTGAACCCATCCCTGGCCCTGGCCTGACCCTGAGCTGGGGCTCACAACCAGCTGCTGTAATCCAGCAGCTGTGAGCTGGGATTGAGACAACACGTGCAAATATGAGGAACTGAGAATTGCTCCATTTCCCTCTCCCCTGAGTGAGTGGACCCGTTTCCTTTACTTTTGCAGAGAAATAACCCAATCCTCTAAAACAACAAAGTATCTCCAACCACAGCTTCCCTTTTAACCTAAAGAATCAGTTCCCTTATTGGAACTTGCTTTTGGAAGGGTGAGAAGCTGCAGTCCCTGCACCAGGGCAGAGCTGGTTACCCCTGGGCCAGGGAGAGGCCCCTGGCCCTGAAGGTGAAGGGCTCAGAGAACCAGCTTGGGGCTCAGGGATTAGACTTACAAGAATCTCCTGTGGTCTCCCATTTTCTTTCCTGCCTGGGGAAGGAGCCAAGGTCCAGGCTGCACACAGCAAGCCCCAACAGCCCCTGGATGTGATGGTGTTCATACCACATGGACATAGGTCTACCAGGACTTCCAAGAATCCAGTAACACACCACAGCCAGCCTGACCACCCAGGAGAGGCCTGGGACCACCACTGTTCACTGTCAGCTACTTCTGCAGCATCAGGAGAGCTCCAGATGCTCTTATGGCTGAGAGAGCAAGTGTGCTTGGGCCTTGCACATAGGAAAATGCAGATATATGCAACAGCAAAAGAAAAATAATGTGCTGAAAATGGGAGAAAAAGAAATCACCAGTCATCAAGAACCAAGATGTTCTTTCACACTGGATTTGGCCCTGTAAGGCACTTGATCTGCCACTGCTACAGCAGCAAAAATATCTGGCAATGAAGAATTTACTGATTTGCTAATTACAGCTAGCAGGGGCTGAACTGCAGCAGGAAGCAGAAAACAGACATTACAGCAGGCATTAGAGGAACAGCCAATCTGAAGAGCACTACAGCCCTTTCAGCAGATCCACTTTTACAGCATATAACTGAAAATAAGTTCCATTTCCAACAAACATGTGAAGGCCCATCAGTGGCAGAATCAAGACTGTGATTTTAGTGTGGCTGTCTAGGTTAATTCACTTGAGGGCAAACACAAAACCAACACCATCCACAGAATATTTAATGGAGTCTGCTTTTAAGCATGAACTGCACAATGTGGAACTAACCACGCTCAGATATCACATTTCCCTATTATTCCAGCTGCTCCTTGGTATGAGCACAGCCAGTTTGAAATGCTGTGGCAGAGATGCCACATCCCACTCCTGATCCATGTGTCAGGAGTCCCATCTGCAGTCCCTCGAATGCTGCTCAGCCTTTTTGTGCATCCCACACTCAGAGGAGCTCCTGCACCCACCAATGGGCAGGAATCCCACATCCCAGGTCTGCTCAGTGACCCAAACTGCAGACCAGGGTCTGACCTCCTGCCTGTGTCCCTAACAGAGAGGTCCTATGCCTCATGGAGACAAGCATTTCACTATGAAATAAATAATTAGTATTTGAAATTACCTAAGAACTTGGTTCATATTTAGTCAGTTCAGTCCTTAAAGAACAATTCTGAAAGCATGAAAACTTTAGTAAACACACTCCTTTTACATTAATTCATGAGTACCTGAAAATAACTTTTTTGCCTAAAGAAAAAACATAGCCTTCAAGTATTTCTGGACTAAAAAGGTAAAAATTACTAATTTTTGAGTCCTAGCAACGCCATGTTGATACATTTATTTTTACAAGGTGCACTATAAAAACTGAGTCCCTCAGAAAGGTTTTTCACAGTCAGGGACACAAGTTTTGGAAGTGGCAGAGGAAACCACACAAAAGGAAGCTCTCCACCAAGACAAACACAGCACCCAATGCCCCAGACCTCACAGAACTCTGCAGACACTCCTCAAGTTGCTGGGTAAGACTTTCCATGGATGTTCCCTCAGGAAAACATCATCTGACTACAGCAAATGCCAACATTGCCAAGTGTTACACAGTACTGTCTTGTACTCAGGTGTGGTGCAAGAAATGAAAATATCTGGCTACACCTGCTTCCTCCTAAAGGGTGCACAGTGCTTCTCCAGGCTGGATCACACCACACAAGGGCTCATCCACACACAAACATCAGCTCATGTGCAGCAACCACAGCACTGAGTGCAGACTATATATGGTTAAAATTGCTTTTCCTTTTTTTGGCCAGTTATAAAAACTAAAGCCAAAAGTTCCAAAGAATGGGAGGAGAACACCAAACAAAAGCCCCAGTGTGGCTATCAGAAGTATCATTTCTGTCCTTCAGAATGGCACTGTCATCCTGGTGGGTGACACAGGACTGTCTCTGGCCCCTGCATTGTGATCATCAACTCTCTGGAGTCACACACAGAGCAGCTACAAAACAAATCTGATCCCTTCCCTCTGCCAGCTGCAGAACAGGGCAAGCCCAAAAGCTGCAGAAGTAAAGTCTGAGCAAAAGCAGGAAGGCAAATCCCATACTGCAAAGTGTAAGCAGTGGAGGAGGAAATGGGCTCCTCTTAAGGAATGCTGGTTTTAACAAGATCACCAAGTTAGTCAAACTTGTGAACTGCATCAGTTTAAATTAAAGTTAAAGAGAACCTCTCTAAAATTCTGTGTCATGCCTCAGTATACACATGGTTGTGTCCCCTCTTCTGCAAACTCAAGTTTGACAAGCTGGAGCCAAGTCCAGTTCAGCCTTTAAGAAAGGCTGACCCCACTTAAGAAACAGATGTAGCTGTACAGAAATTAATTTAAATGCAAGCCCTCTTAAAAACAGAAATATATCTTTAAGAAATGATCTCCATTTTCCCAGTTTCCAGTCCACAGTTCACTGAGCACAGGCAGATCACTATCACCTTGGTGGTGACTGGAATGCTCAGAAGAAATCAGATGCCTTTCTTCTTTTGGGAAGCTGCAGCAAATTGTCCGTGATGGATGTGGTATCTTGAGATACTGGTGTCTGAGATACTGTCCTAGACTGTGGGGTGCTCTGGGGGGTTTGAGGCCCACTGGCCGGGGTCTTGTAACCAGGAGTTCCTGTGTGGGCTGGGGAGGGGGTGTAGCTGGCTCGCAGGGCTTTGTCCGTGTATTTACTTGCAGTCCTGTTTACAAGTCTCTGCAAAGCTGGTGACATTGCTGGGCTTAGTCCTTTTGGAGTAAGGCTGAAACAGAAGAAACAGTTTTAAGAGATTTTACAGTAAAAAAAATCTGCCTTTATCAGGAAAAGCAATATTGCCTCCCGACATGAGTTCCCCCACAGAGCAGGCCCACTGCCTGCAGAAGTCATTCTGCCTGCAGGTAAATGCAGCCTGTCTCTCTAGAGAAACAAGTGACAGAAAAACCTCAAACATCCCTCCCAAACCTGAGTGGCACTGCCTGACTTTTCTTTGAGCCCATTCTGTCCTTCCTGTGACCCCCCCAAGCAACTCTTATGATGTCTCCTCTTTGCAATGAGACAAGGCACTGATCCAGAGGCATCACTGGGTGGCTGTAGGGCAGAGCAGTAATGCTGACAAAGAGTGTCAGGGACAGCCACCAGCCACTTTCCCTCAGGAATTAAGTTTTTTAATTTCCAAATTTTTAATTTCTAAAAACTTTCTGTCCAAATGTACCTCTTCCTATCCTTCCTTACCATCATTTCTCCCTTTCTACATGTGCTGATTTACATCTCATCAGATAACCAGCCACCCCCAGTTCTGCTGTCCAAACAGAAGTCTCACCTGGCCAGGTTTTCTGTCACTTTTCGAAGTGCCTCCTGCTTCTTTGCTCGGTTTTTAGCTGCCACTTCATTGGCCATCTTGAGTCCCAGCCTCTCACGGCGTCCGGGCTCCAGGATCTATAAAAGCATCACACACAGCTCACTTGCCAAGGCACTCAAGAGTGCTGAAAAAATGAGTCAAAGCACCTTCAAAGCTGGATTCCAATGTACAGGGATCTAAAGCAGGGCGAAGTGGGGTCAGCCCACACCTCTTTGCTCCTGCATAAAAGCCAGAGAGGACACAGAGACCTTCAGCCTGCCTTAGCAAGTAACAAAAATTGTAAAACCAGTCCAGTCAAGGAAGCAGCCATTACCTCTGGCATTTCCTCCTGCTGTTTCTTCTACACAAACAATGTCACCTGTGTCTTGCCTGGCCTGTAGCCAGCCAGCTCTCAGCCATACACAGACATTGTTAAACAGCAGGAGAACCAGTCAAGGCCTTTGGAGTCTGACAAAACAGAGGCACATACAGCAAATTACACCTTTCTTAAACTAAGAGTCTCAGACTTCTCACATTCAAAGACACCAGCAGGAGACAAGTAGCATGCAGGGTTAGGTGCCATTAGCAAAGCCAGAGTGTCTTTTCTACTCTCAACTGATACATCTGCCTCAGGCTGCAACAGCCAGAAGATAGACAGAGGGAAATGCTAAATTTCCACCTATTCACACATTAAAATCAGAAAAATTGAGCATATCTTTAGCTTCCTCAGAAAGCTCCTCTGCCTGGGCCCACCCCCAAATGCAGAATCTCATTCTCCTGCCAGCAGTGTGTGCTCCACCTCAGGTAGCTGCACCAACAAGATTTCATGTGGATCCATGCTCACCTCCACCCTCCAAGCACAAACTAGATTATTAGTTTCAAGGACTAGGAACACCACCCAGAGATGTGTCACACTCCATATTAATCTATTACTTACTCACTTGCCTTTCCCTTCTTAGTTCTTCCCCCCCAGGAAAGAATGTCATGCTGACATGAAATACCTTGAAAGCTGGGCCAGGTGTTCTGTCCACATAAGGTCTTTCTGACCCTTCCAGACGTAAAGGGGTACTTTCAATTTCACCCCATGTCATAAAAGGTGACTCATTCACACCTAAAAACAAATTCAACAAGTTATGCCCATGCAAGACATTTGACCATTCATTCATCACAAAAAAAAAAAAAAGGGAAAAATAAGAAGAGAGGGAGAAGCAAAGCAAATTAGGAAATGCAGCAGCAAATTTATCAACAATGGAGCCCCTCTACTGCAGAGGAAATCACAGCCAATGTGAATAGGAACATGTGGTTCCCATTAAAGGGATTGCCTGTAGCTGTGTCACCCTCTCAGTTACAACAACCAAGCACCACCCTTTCCATGCCTTCATTTTTCCATTTGCTAAGCTTTTGATTAGTGACACTTTCATTTTTCCCTCTACAGTACTAGTCCTCCCCTCTGCTGCTGTATGAAAACTCCTTGAACACAGGAAACTCTTTAAAAGTAAGAAAACAGGCAGAGGATTTAAGGACATGTAATAGCCAGATGTACCCTCCAATCATCTCAGGGGCAGGGCAGCCTGTACCAAACAGTGGCTGCACCTTGTCTAACAGGTATGGAATGGATTCTCAGAGC
Organism: Agelaius phoeniceus; assembly: GCF_051311805.1. NCBI lineage: Eukaryota > Metazoa > Chordata > Aves > Passeriformes > Icteridae > Agelaius > Agelaius phoeniceus. The sequence continues at coordinate 8,672,020 of NC_135282.1, read as the reverse complement.
CCATTTAAGTCTCTGGCTGGAAAATCCCCCTGTCCAGGGTTTGGAGAAGGCATTTACGATGGAGAAAGGAGGTGCTCCAAACGCCACCTACAGGTTTCCCAGAGGGAAAGCCCCAGTTTGTTCAGGTGTTGGCATAACCACAAAAAGCACAGAGAAACAGCATGGCTGGGGCAGAACAGCTGCAAATTCAGATGTCACATTTTAACTTGGAGAAAAATAATCAGATTGTTTTAACTGGAAGTACCCCACAGCTTGATGATTCCTGAGCAATGGCACAGCAACTTCAGAGCCTCTTGGTGCAGTGTGACTTTTTCTACCAGTGTACTGGACTAGGATTTAAGCCCTGCATGCAGCTGGCATACACAGCACGAGGTTTTACTCCTCATCTAACCCTGCAATGACACTCTAGTGTTGAACAGGATATCAAATAAGTGCAGTAATACTCCTGTTAGAGCAGAAGAAATAAGAGAACTCTCTTACCTGGGGCAGGAGAGGGGGTAGCCACAAATCCATACCCATTCACTTTTGGAGAATCTTGGGGTATCAGTTCTTTCCCATCAGGTCCCACTTTGCCCTGTTTGTACTGAAATAAAAAAAGACAATGTTGTTCATGTGGAGAAAGGTGAGAGTCAGCTGCATCCAACACACACACACAGTTCTGGGGGATGAACCACACCAGAGAGCAAAGCCTAACTAGATTGGAATCAGAAGTAAAATCATCCAACCTGAGCATTGAGGGCTGCAGCTTGTTGGAGCTGTGATTTGCTGACAGCTTGGCTAAAAGGGTCCTTCACAAAACGTGTGTTTCGATGCACAACTTCCCTGGGCTTCTTAAAAACTTCACTCTCATCAGGTACACCTAGAAAAGCAAAATGCCTTTTAAAAAAGAGCTCTTTCCTTCACTGGTTCACAGAAATTATCAACTGTACATTTACAGCCAAAAAAGAAAAGTACATCTACAAAAATATGTATTTTTCTATAGCAACAAAAAGACTAAGAAGTCCAAGGAGGACTCTTTGAGCAGAAGCAAACAATGAATGAAGATGACAACAAGTGCTCCTAAAGAAGACAGGCCAGGAAAGAACTTTGGCTGCTGAAAACAAGTACTGCTGTAAAAGAGATGAGCTTTTCAATGGCAAATAGAACATGATCCAACTTTGGAATCAGAGGCCAAAAAAAAAAGGGAAAAAACCCACTTTTTAAAAGCAACCTTACAGAAGAAAAAGCACAGAAACACCGGTAAGAGCTGCTCAGTCACATGCAGAAATGCTGTAAGCACTGTCTGGAGCCAATACCTCACCTGTGGGATAATACATGAGGGTGTTTCGAGCTGTGTATTCCCAGGTATCCAGCCCAGCTTTCACGTTCTCCAGAGCTTGCTGCTCAGCTGAAGGAAGTGCCAGGTTTTCATTTTGTCGCTGAAAGGGCAACGGAAAAAAAATTAAAAGGTGAAAAAAAAAAAGTTGAAGCACCTTCCTGCAATCTTTTATTCAGGCAGACACAACTTGGAGAGCTCAGTCACAAGCTCAGCCACCTGCCCTAGAACACTTTGCATAAGGTGAGGGATAGTTGGGATAACAAAAATAACACTCTCTCAAAAAAACAGCAGCAAACACCCACATGTCAGTGCCAAACTTCATGAAAGGGCACTGCATCCCACATCCATCAATGTGCCAGCTGCTCAGTGACAAGGCAGGCCCAGAGCAGCACTTGGAGCTCCCCTGCAGGGGGCTGAGGAAGGCAGCACAGCCAGCCATGCTCAGTTCTGTGCCTCAGCAGCTGAGTGGGTTACCACTGATAGAAACTGAAAACTGAAATAAGACAGATAAACTGCAAATAATGGGAGGCTGATGGACAAACAGCAGGAACTGTGCTCAGCTGCTCTCCCTGGTGCTGCTACTTACAGAAGAGACAAAGCCTCAGCAACTAAGTCAGCACTGCTCTTGTGTGACAGAAAAACAGGACTGCACAAGGAAGCAAAAGCAGTCACAGGACCCAGGGAGCTGAGCCTTAGCAGAGCCATTCCCTACCCGGGTGTACTCCTCCTCTGCACTGTACAGCCAGGCGTGCTTGACCTTCTCCTTCTCCTTGGCCACCTCCATGATCTGCTCAAAGGAAGCGTTGTCCTCACTCGTGTGCTTCGCCAGGAACGTGTCCAGGCTGGGAAGAGCATCTTTATCATCCTTCTCTGCTTCTCCTACCAAGAGAAGGGAAGAAGCCTGAGGAAGGTTAATGCCTCCCTCTCTAGGGGAGCCCCGTGTGTACCTCTTAACCTTCTTCCACAGACACACCAATAACTACCATCAAGCTTGGCCAAGACATAGATCCACACAGAGTGGTGCAGTAAGAAATCAGGTTTGGAACCCATATAACCAGCTTTCAATAAACCCTTTTATGGCATTTATAGCAATTTATCTTAAAGGTGAAATGTACAAGTGGCCAACTGCTGGTAGACAATTTATTTTTGGAAGAATTCAGCTAGATAATTCTCCTACCTTCCTCTGCAGTCTTGATGCCAGCTTTAGATTTATTTCCCACTGGAAGGCCACCTGGATGCACTTCTGGGGTTTCAAATGTGGCTGGGGTAACATCTGCCACAAAAAACAAAACAACAAAAAATTTCACCTGGTTACTGGAGCACACAACAGGATTTCCTGTAAGGATGATGTACCAAACAAGTCACAGAAGTCATATCAAGAGAATAAAAATTAAATTAAAAACTTGTGAAAAGAACTCCACAGTGCTCTATTCAATTCCGTCTAAACCTCCAAACAAGATTTTGGCCTCATCTAAGACATTTTTCTCCTGCTGGCAGAAACCCCCAGGAGAGCCACAGCCCAGTATATCTGTGTGGGAACCTCTGATAACCACGAGCTTCCCACACCTTCTGTCCCTGATACATGAAAATCTCAAATGTCTGTAGATGCAACAAGAACCCCTAAAACTACAAACTAAAATAAGGATTCAAAACATTAGAATTTCTCATGGTAGAGAGCACATAACATTCCCTAGGGAGCAGGAACTTGGCAAAAGATGCCTAAAAGGAATGATTATTAAAAGGCTGCTTTTTCCAAAACCCTTCCCTCAAGGAGTTATTAGACACCATCAAAGAGAAATTCAGCATGAGCCACCAGACACTGGCTGCTGCCCAAACTGGTACACTTAGCTCTCATGCAACATCAACTTTGAATCTTTAAGATAAGCATTGCCTGCACAAAGTAAGATAGAGAAGGGCAGCAATATCAGATACAAACCCCTTATGCCCCACAGAGCCAGTTCTTACAGGGTGCAGGTGTGTCCCTCGACGATTTGTTCAAGGAAGAGCCAAACTTGATAGCAATTTGTCTCATTTTCTCCAAGTCTCCATTTTCCTCAGCCTCCAGATAGTCCTTCTGTGCTCGCAGCTTCTCCACATCGGGAAAAAAGTCTCGCTGGATGATCTTCTCTAAGCTCTGCAAAGACAGAGACAACTGCAGTGCCCCGCTGGGACACTGGAGCGCCGGCCCAGCTCGGGGCCAGCGGTGCAAAGCCAGGGCAGGCCGGGCAGCCCCGGGCCGGTGGCAGAGCTGCCGCCGCAGGACGGCCGGGAGCCCGAGGGGCGGCCCCAGCGTTATTTCCACCCGGAGCCGCGGTTGCAGCGGGCAGCGGCCACGGGCCGTCCCCTCCCCGCAGAGCCCAGCCGAGCCCCGTCGCGCTGGAAGCGCTCGGCCCAAGCACCGGCGGGGCGAAGGCTCCCGGGCCCGTCGCCTTACCTCGATATAGGCCTCCTCATCCAGGATCTTCTTCGGGTGCCTCGCGGCCGGCGACACCACCTCCTTCCCCGTCACGGCGACGGGGCCCGCGGCAGGAGCCGGCACCAGAGCGGCGGGAGAGGCCGGGGGCACCGGTATCGCCGCCATGGCGGCCAAAGCGCTCCGCTCCTCCGGCTCCTCCTCCGCCGCAGCGAACACGACGGGCAGTGACGTCACATTTCCGCGCCGCGGGATCGGAATGCGCGCCCCGCCCCGTGAGGAGCGCGCGCGCGCCCCCTGCCGGTCCGGAGGAGCCGGGCGGTCTCGGGCCGTGACAGCGGCGGAGCCGGGGCGGGAAGGGGGATACACACGGGGTGGGAACCGGAATGGGAGCCAGGATGGGAACCGGGGTGGGAACCGGGATGGGAGCCGGGATGGGTGCCGGGATACAGACAGGATGGGAGCCGGGATGGGAACCGGGATAGGACACGGACTGGGCGCCGGGCCGATCCCCCCAACGCCCCCACCGTCTCAGAAACACCCGGGCTGCGGGGAGCGGACCCCGGCTGGCTGCCCAGGCACTTTTATTGGTGTCGCTGCTTTCCAGCTCGCGGCTTCTCCTCGGCCCCGCCGGGAACACGGACACGGCTCCTTGTGCCCGGGACTGGCTGGCAGAGGGGTGAAGGCGAACGCTGCCCGTGCCAGCCCTCTCAGCTCAGCAGGTTTATCACCTCTCCCCAGGGCTATGGGGAGAGACCCGCGTTCCTTTGTTTTGAAACAAATCACTTGTCCAGCGAGTTCAACCCCAAAAGCAACTCTAGATGCCACTGAGGTGCTGCAAACAGGAAACATTCATTTGCAGAGTATTTTGCAAATCTACATCAATAAAACAAGCACAAATACTACGTGCACAGAGCAGAGACAAGAAGGGGAGTTTCTCTTAAAGCACACAGATTTAACACCGGTACAGCTCTGTCCCCTGCAGGTCCTGCCTGCTCAGTCATTTGCCATGTGAACTCGGTCTGGAAGAGGCATGTGACAGTGCCATGTCTGCTTTTACCTGTCCTCCTCCTGTGAACCACAGAGGTTCCCTTTTGCTGCATTAGCCCCCTCGGGTCACCCCCTGAGCCTGTCAGCCACGGGCAGGGGGTGCTTGGTGCTGCCTGTGGGCACTAACAGCCCTCCTTGGGGGGCTGCTTGGCCTGCAGGGTCAGTGCCGAGGCAGTCGCCCTCTTCTGATGCCGCCACTTCGCCCGACGATTTTTAAACCAAACCTGGAAAGTGCAAAACAGGAAAAGGGCTCTTGCATGTCAGGTGTTACTGGGAGGGGGACAGGCAGTGGCCCTCCTGGGCTGTAAGGTACTGTGCTGGAAAGGCTTGATACAAAATGTAATCAGTGCCTCTGCTGCTATCTTGCTCAGGTACATGTGAGGGGCACAAGGGAGCTGGGACAAGTTCAGAAGTCAGGCAGATCACTTAGGTAAGGGATACACCCTTGGGTGCAGGGGATGAGCAGCAGAGCTGAGCATGTCTGTGGGTGATTCTGGGAGAGAGGCATCATGTGAGTGTGTGGGACTGGGTGCCAGTACAAATTAGCCCAGCTGAAATGGTTTATGTTCTTCCATTGCTCACCAGACTTAAACTCTTTTTTGTCAAATGCAAGGATGGATGTTAAAATGAGGCTGTGGGTCTGCAGCTCCCCAAAAAAGCACAATGCCCCAGTGTGTGCTCCTGGGGGCTGCAGGAACACAAGAGCTCTGCCCCCAGCAGGATCTCACCTCCACGCGCTCCTCCTTGAGGTGGATGCGGTTTGCCAGGTGCTCGCGGGTCACCACGTCCGGGTACTGGTTCTGGTGGAACAGCGTCTCCAGCGCCTGCAGCTGCTCCTCGCTGAAGATGGTGCGGTGCCGGCGCGTGCGGCGCTGCAGCTGCTGCTGCAGGCTCTGCAGCTCGCCTGCCTTCTCCTGGGAGCTCCTGCACACCCTGAGCGCCGGCTGCAGGAGCCGCATGGGCCAGGGCAGCCGCGCATCTGCCAGGGGACAGGGACAGCAGCAGGGTTACAGGGGTGGTGCTCAAACACTCACCGTGCTCAAGGCAGCTCAGGCTCCAGTTGTATCCCTGCTTCTGTTTGGAAGGAGGCAGCCAGGCACCTGGAGTGGGTGCCAAGCTGAGTGGTGGCTATGCAAGTGGAAGAAGAGTTTAGGGCATGACCCTGGGAGAAGGATGCAGGTGGTGAGCACTGGTTGGGTTTTCTTTGTTTGCTTACCAGTTGCACTATGGCCAGCTCCAGAAAATAACTGCAAACTCACAGACCAGCAAAGATCTGTGTTTCAGCCCTGACACAAGGGAATTCTGAACTTTCAGGTTGCTCTTGAACTGCATTTTTAATGGTTTGCTACTTTTTATTTTCTACAGTAATTTTGCTAGATGTAGCCAAAACTCTTTTCCTTAAAGGATAGGTGTGGTTCCCCAGGGCTGGTGATGTCAGGAAGCACAGGCACAGCTCTGCACATGGGCAGCATGGCCATGGGATCCCACACTCCACAGAGAGCCTACACCCCTAGAAGCATCATTCTCTCAAGAGTTTCACACTAATCAGTAATATCCCCTTACAGTCAGCACCCTCTGCTTTTCAAGCCCTGGCAGCATTTCTGGTGAAAGTTTCCACTCTTAGGAGCCCTGCTAGGAACAGCTTGGATTGCTGGGCCTCAGGCCCAAGACCACTGTGGCCAGATGCCATATTGCCATTAACAGCCAGGTTTCCCCCTGCCCCCAGCACTGGCACCAGCCCCTCAGCAAGCCCGACCCCTGAACCAAACCCAAACGCTCACCCAGCCACGCCGGCAGCTCCTGCAGGGAACGGGCACTCGTGTGAGAGCAGCAGCAGCAGCTGCAGCCTGCCCCTTCCAGCTCTTCCTCCTCTTCTTCCTCCTCCTCCTCCTGCAGGGAGCTGGCTGGGATGGTCTCCAGCTCACAGGGCCTCTGAGGTGTGCAGTCCAGGATGCTCCGTAGGCACAGTGGCACCACGACCTGGGGGCTCTTCTCCGTGGGGCTGGAGAGGATGTCCTCAATGCTGAACGGACATGGCTTCTTCAGGCCTCTCCTGGCAGCCTCAGCCCCTGGCACTGGCTCTGCAGACATCCTGGGCAAACAGGCAGCCCAGCTGGGGGGCTTTGCTCTCCCTTCACTGGCTCCCTAGTGGGGTTTTGCTAGGCAAAGGATAGCTTTTAAAATGGACTGGCAAAGCCATCCAGAACCATGGCTTTGTCTTGGCATTTCAAGTGACTGTCATTCTTGCAGCTGAGTTTTTATTTTATACACACACTCTTTTCCTCCCTCTGACCTAGCTGTGTTATGACTGAAACCACTCTAAATATATATATATAGTGAGAGAGATACAATCCCTTTGGAAAGAAAACCGTAAACCCCCCTGCAAATAAAATAAATTCTAACTAATCTTGGCAGCTTTGTGAAGGGTTAGTGTGGATCTAAGATTTAGCTAATCCCACAAAAATGACTGGAGAAGGAAATCTGATTTCTCCATCTCGGGTGTAGATTTGAGGTGGTTATGATCTCCATTGTGTTGCAGCTCCTATCCAAGGAAGGGGGAGGATAGCTGTTCCCAGCCCGGAAATGGACCAGAGGATTAACTCCTTAAAAGAAGCAAATTATCCCTTTCTCTGGCCAAATGAAAGCTTTCCCATCAAAAGAGAGCTGTCATATCATACAATATGAGAGAAGAGAGAGTTCAGCTTAATAAAAAATCATTTTTAATGACAGCACAGCCTTTGGCTTTGCCAGAATTCTCTGTGAAAGTTGATTTATTTTCTGCTGAAAGCAGAGAAATTGTATTTTCCCTCCTTCCCCTTTCCCCCATCTCTGCTGCCCTAATCACTGTAATAATGCAGATGCTTTGCATGTATCCAACATACTCTTTGTAAGGATTCAAAGCCCTTAGTAAATTAGATTACAAACTGCTTGCAGCAGCTCTGCACCACAGCTTAGTGGCATGTAACCACCTCCCATGCAGCTGAGCCATGCTCTGTGTGGGGAAGGGAAGGGGAGGATTGTTGCTGCTGGTGCCTCTGTGTGCTTGCTCTCAGCAAGGTCCTACAGCCATCCAGGCAGGAGTGTGGACGCAGTACCACAGCCAACTTTCCCAAAGCCAGTTCAATTCCCAGCTCCTGCCCAGCCAGAGAAGCTGGGGAGAGGCCATGGCCAAGATTCAGGACGGGAAGGGAAGCCTGGCTCTGCCCCTCCCAAGGACAAACAGCAAGGCCTGGCAGCTGCGATCCACAGGAGGAGGATCTGGATCCACATCTCGGATCCTGTGTTTTTAACTGACTGAGTAGCTGGGAATAAAATAGAGAAGGTGTGGCTGAGATCAGGTTGCTTAGCAAAGTTTAAGCCCAAGTTCCCTTGCCCTCAGTGCAGTTTAAGCCCAGGTGAGGAGTGAGGCCCTGGAGCTCATGTGGGGAGCATTCACACCTGGTGTTTCCTTGCAGTCCCACTCATGGTACCCCAAGGAGACACACGGGTGGGTGCTGTGAAACAACTGCACACCAAAGACCCTGGACAGCTCAGCAATGCCTCCAGCACCCTGAAAAACCTACAGCCACTCCCCAGGAGAGCCTCTCTCAGCTCCCTTCTCTCCTCATCCCTGCTCACTGCCTGTCCTTCCTCACCTGCAGGTCCCTCAGTGCTGGGAAGAGATGCCCCATAGCTGTTCTACGTGTGACTCACTTCAAACCAAACTGCTGCTTTTCCTTCCATCCCTTTATTTGCCTCGCCTTCAGCTGTTCCAGTGGTGTAACTTGGATTATAACTGAGCTCTGCAAATCTTTACCTTTTGGGACGAAGGCACCTTTGTAGCGGCTCAGTCTGGACGTGTTCACTCTGCCCTGCCAAGGTGTCAGTGCTCCAGACAGGCACTGGGGATGCCCTAATTCCAGAGATCACTGAAACTGCTCCCAGCTTTTATGCATGTACCCAAACACTGACACAAGGGGTGGATGTGGGGCCAGGTTCTGCTCCCCCCTCTGTGCTGGTCCAGAGGGGCCACAGAGCCGGTGAGCTGGGACGTGCCATGGGCAGGGGCAGGATCCGACCAGCTCTGTTCAGATGCCTGAAGAGGATTAATTCTCCTTCCCCATCCTTAACAAAGGATGCCTTTCCCTGGGCATCCTGTCCCAGCCCTGTCTTCCTACCACACATGCACTTAGCCTATTAGGATCTCTGCTGATTGCTTTCTTTCATTCCTCCCATACCTTTCACTACAGAAAATGGACTGGTAATACTTCTTTTATCAAAGAATTATGGGATTTAGGACCCAGATTGTACAAAGAGACTTTTGATAGCTGCTGGTAATCAAATCCCAATCGGCAGACACTTCTCTGCACCCTGTTACCAGAGGGGAATAAAGGAAAGGGATTTCTGATGTACTGTTTACTGAGCCTCTGGGAGATAGGATCGCTGGGCTATTTCATATTAGAAAAGGAAAGGAAAATAAAACAAGAAAGAAAAAACATGCAGACAAGAGAGGACAATATAGATATAGATAAAAAGAAAAGAAACAGGTTCTTATAATTTTCTTATTGGTTAAGGAGATTCCAAAGCCATTATAGAGGATTAGCAAAAAGGTTAATCTGCTTTAGCTGTTCACTTGTCAAAAGTGAATTTATAGGGTTTGAAAATCCTTCCTATGGTGAAACAAGAAAAAAATCCCCCTTTCCCTCCTCTGCCCCTCCCTTCTGCAGGCAGCACAAGGTGATGGGAACAGGAGTGCTGGAAACCCTACAGCATGGCAGCACCCTCCTCTGCCTTGCCCCTGCCTGTGCGTTGGCACCTGTGGGAGCTCTTGTTTGGCAGTGCTTCTCCCCACTCCCTATTACCAGTGTGGGGTGGCTGTGATGCTGAGGAAATGGAGGATCACATCTGAGGGATGTAACCATCCTCCTGCACTCCTCTGCCTTACCTGGGACAAATCCTGGGCTCTTTGACTCATTGATATTGGCAGCAGTCAGGGCATACCTGGACCCCTGGCTTTTGAAGATGATCTTAAAATTCTGTCAATTAAAATTGTTCAGCCCTGTGCCAAATAAGATTAAGAGCTCCAATAAACTCATTTTGATTTGATGATAATTACAATAAACATGTCTCTCTCCCCAAAGGCCATTTTATTCCACAGGAAGAAGTGGAATCTCTCCACTGGGTAGCAGTGTTATTAGTGATACTGCTAGTAGGGATGCTACGAGTAGTGGTGCTGGCTATCAGAGATGGTGTCCGTGGTGGAGGATGTGGGGTACCAAACCTCCTCTTCCGCAATGAACCACGATGGAATCTGACAGCTGCTTCACCCTGGAGCATTCCAGTTGGCATTTCAGAGATCTTACACCGCCTCATACTGCCCAAATCCCTCTGTGCTCGGCAGGCAGCACCGGGGTTTCGGAAGTTCTGGGTTGTCTCGCTTTTCCCCAACTACGGAAACAGTTTGGGATGATGATGCTTCTAAACTCCTGCCTTGCAGCCGGCGCGGGTCCCGGCCGGGGTGAAGGAAGGAAGGAATGAGGGAAGCACCGCGGGTCCCGGGCAGGGTGAAGGAAGGAAGGAAGGAATGAGGGAAGCACCGCGGGTCCCGGGCAGGGTGAAGGAAGGAAGGAATGAGGGAAGCACCGCGGGTCCCGGGCAGGGTGAAGGAAGGAAGGAAGGAATGAGGGAAGCACCGCGGGTCCCGGGCAGGGTGAAGGAAGGAAGGAAGGAATGAGGGAAGCACCGCGGGTCCCGGGCAGGGTGAAGGAAGGAAGGAATGAGGGAAGCACCGCGGGTCCCGGTCGCCGCTGCGGGCGGTGCTGCGCCGGGACAGCGCCAGGGGGCGCCGCCGAGCGCCGCAGCGGGCCCGGCTCTGTGGTGCGGCCGCCATGGGCGCCGAGCGGGAGGCGCGGGCCTGCGCCGCCTTCTACGGCTCACGGGGCCTCGCCCCCACGGTGCTCTCCTGCCTGCGCTGCCTGCGGCACTTCGCGGGGTAAGAGGGCGGGCCCCGGGGAGGGAGCTCCCGGTGTCCCCCGGTGGCGGCTGCCTCGGGAAACCCCCGGCGTGTAGCGGCCGTGCATGCCGCGGGCGCGGGTCGGGAGGGAAGAAGGGAGGGTGGGCAGATCGATACTCAGCGATGGTTCGAGCCACGCTCACGGTGCTCCCCATTCCCGTCCAGCCTGCTCAGCAGCAGCAGGACTGCAGGTTTTAGGATTTTCGTGCCCTTCTGCCCACCAAGGGTTTGCAGGCGCTGGGCTTTGAGGATTTTGTGTAGCTCCCCCCCTGCCGCCGCCCCTCCGTCCCCGCTCCAGGGCAATGCTGAGCGCACGGGGAGAGAGCAGCACCGCAGGCTGGGGCACCCCAAACCCAGATCCCACTGAGTCGGGGTATTCCCCCACTACAAACTTCACCGAGCCGGGGTATCCTCACCCCTGTCCTTGTCCCGTTCCAGGAGCACTGCCAAGAGATGCAAAGAGAAGCACCTGGAGGAGGCTCTCCAGCTGACACGGGCGCTGAGTGAGGGTCTGCAGGCACTGGGTGAGGCAGAGGCACGACCCCTGCTCCGCTGTGTCCTGGCTTTCCAGATGGAGGCAACCAGCAGCTGCAGCTCCTTCCAGAAACTGGAACAGGTCTGTAAGGCTGGGCTGGCTTTGCCCACTCCTGGCACAGCCCTGGAGCTTTCTGCCATCCTTACCAGCAAAGGGGCTCACAGGTGGTGCAGGCTCCCCCAGTAGCACTTGGCAGTGGTGTCTCCCAGGGATCTGGGCAGAGTAGCTGACCTGGGGTGTCTCTTGGCAGATGGTGACCCAGCTGGCAGTGGGGAAGGAAGCCCTGCTGGCCCAGGAGGTGGACACACTGCTGAGTGGCCTGGCACTGCAGGGAGAGGTGAGAGAACCCCAGCTGTGCAGTGTCACTGGCTTTCATGGGGACTTGTCTGAAGACCAAGTGTCACAGAGACCTGGTTTGGGCTGCCTCTGGTCCTTCACTTCACTTCCCTTGATTCTGGGGATTTGCCCTTGCTTACAGCTGGCAACAGGTGGCTGCCTATCACACCAGCCCTTTGCTCATCCCTGGGGCAGCTTATGGCACTGGCAGAACCCTCCTGCCCAAGGCACTGAGCCCCAGCATGTTGTCACAGAGGACAAACTATCCTTCTGTCTCTGCAGGTGCTGTCTCCTGAGGACCTTCAGTCAGGTTAGCCTCTGTTCCTTACCTTCTGGGGTTTTCTCCCAGCTCACACCACGAGGGCACAGAACATTTCCTACCAACCCAAACTGGGTCCTCTGTGCTCATGGGAGGGGAGCAGGGATCAGCCAGATCTGTGTGATCTCTGCAGAGGTCCCAGCAGCATCCAGCTCTGCCCACCCACAGCTGGAAACCAGACAAGCCAAAGCATCCCCTGCATCCCAGCCGCTTCTTACCTCACTCACCAACACCCTTGGCTGAACTGGGAGCAGGGCAGGCTGCAGGAGGGCTGGGGGCTGATGCTGTCCCCTTGCCCGCAGTGTCCATGTTCCTGGAGGAGAGCAGCCTGGGCCGGCAGCACTGGCAGCAGAACCTGCCCCTGCTGCTGCAGCGCCTGGCCAGCACCCTGCACTGGGTGCTGCAGGGCCAGCCCACCCCTGGCAGCACCTGGGGCTACCTGGTCATCAAGGTAAGAGCCACCGTGGGCAGGGGGGAGGGATCAGTACCTGCAGGGACAGGCTGGGCACTGGCAGCAGTGTCCAGAGGGATGTAACGCATCGAGCTGCTTTGAATGGCCGTTCCTGGGGTTTTGCTGCTTTTTCAGAGGTAAGGAATACTGATCATCCCTGTGGCACCTCCTGCTCCTCCAGGCCTGCCTCCAGGTCTTCCAGGTGCTGCCAAAGGATGTGGCTCCCCTGGCGTGGAGCACATCAGGAAAGAGTGAGACCCTGCAGAGCCTCCTGGGACTGCTGCTGGAGGTGGCTTGGGGGAAGGTGGGTCCAGCCCTGGGAGGGGTGGGGCTGCCTGTCCCAAGGAGCAGAGCAGTGCTGTCCTTCCCCGGTGCTTTCCCCATTCCCCTCCCCAAGGCGAGCCTGCAGAGACAGCTCAGTGTCTGGCATGTCTGAGGCACCCCATGTCGCTGTTTGCAGGGGCAGTTAAATGTGGCTGGGGTTTAAATGGTGTTTTGAGTTGTGCCTTTGCCTCCCTGTGAGTCCAGGCCCTGAACAAGGACACGAGGCTGCTGGCAGGCACAGCCCTGAGCATGTTGGTGAACACGGCCCCCCAGCCCCAGCATGGGGCCAGTGCAGTGCTGACCCTGTTCCAGCTCCCCAACCGAGGTGTGTGCTCCATCCTGAGCTGAGGAGGGCCTCTGGCAAAGGGTGGCAGGAGTGTCTGGGGACAGAGGCTGGTGCCAGGCTGGACTCTGTTGCTGTGCCTCTCTTGGGGTCTGGGAGCTCCAGCTGTCTCTGGCCACCTCCCATGGATGTCCTGGAATGAGCCATGGCAGTTGCTCTCAGAGCAGCATTTGGGTTTGCCACCTTCCTTCCATCCATTGGAGCCATTTTCCAGCAGGCACTGGAGAGCTGAAATTTGGGGAGCTGGTGGTGGAAGTGCCCCCTGTCCTGGAACCAGATGGGCTGGAGAAGCTGGTGCTTACCAGAGGTGTGCTGACGTGCTGCAAGATGGACATCCTCAGCTGCCAGCTGGAGGGCCTCCCCAACAAGGTAGGAGAGCTCAAACCTGGTGGACAGGGCTCGAGGGAGCCCTTGGAGAGGGCTGGCAGCCACCTGTGGTGCCTGCAGATCCCTGGGGGATGAAGCCAGGCTGCACCCCTCTACACCAGCAGCTCCATGCATCCTGCTGAGCAAAGCCAGTTGGCCAAGGAGCTTTTTCCAAAGACATCCCAGCAGGGATTTCTCTTTCCTGAGGGGCTGGGAAACAAAGTGATGCCAAAGGCCCCTACACAAACAAAGCAGTGTTCACCCTGTGTTCCCATGGCATGAACTTGGGGCTGTCCCTGCAGAGCACAGCCTCATCTCTGCCCAGCTCTAGCCTCTCCCAGGTCTTCACGGGCTGAGCACTGCCAGGCAGGGAGCAGAGATGTGCTCTGTGAGAGCAGGAGAACCAGGCAGCGCTCTCCTTGCCTGTCTCATGGCAGGGTTTTCTCCCTGGAAATTCTGTGCCTGCCCTCTCCCTGAGCTGCTGTGCCCCTGCAGGCCTGCCTGCTGCTGGATGTGGTCTTTCCTGCTGTGTGTGCCCTGACCAGGGAGCAGAAGGACTGCCACTACTACTGCTTCCAAGGTAGGAGACAGTGACCCTGCCATGAAAGGTTCACTGTGCTTGTGGTGCATGGAGTCCCCGTGTGCTTCATCTTCTCCAGGGAAGATGCTTCTTGGTAGCTGTTTTGGAAACTGCTATTAATTTCTGTTCCTGCCCAATGGACATTTGCCCTCTTGGGGTCTTGTGTACCTGACAGGGGAGCTGCTGCCCCTGCACACAGGGTCCTTAAGGCCACAGCCTGTGCTGGCCCTGGTGCAGGTGAATCTGGGGGAGGGCTGCAGCAGAGCTCTCTGTTTTCTGTTTTGGCAGCCTGTGCGCTGTGGCTGCAGCGCCTGCGGGAGGGCCTGGCTGCTCTCTGGCACCTGACGGGGACCCATGTCCTGGCCCAGGACTCTGAGCTCCTCCAGGAGCTCACCCAGCTGCTGTGGAACAACGCAGAGACCCCGGTAAGGACACAGTGCCAAAGGGCACCAAATGTGGCAGCCAGGAACAGCTCTTCCTTCACCTGGCTCAGCTGCTGTCCCTAGCCCATAACACATCCCTGCTGTTCAGCTCCATCAGCCAAATAGACTCCCTTGCCTGTAGCTGCCAGGGCAGGGGCAGGCACACTGCTGGGGTTGTGGCATTTGTCACACACAGGCTCTAAAGGGCCATGTCCCAGTGCTTCACCTGCCACAGGACAGCAAGACATGAGAGGGAGCCCACCCTAACCCCCCTGTTTGTTGTCCTTCTCCCACAGGTGGAAGGTGTGTCTGAGTTCATCCATAGCTCCTTCCGATTGCTCCTGGAGATCTACCACCTGGAATGCCAGCACTTCCAGGACCAGGAGAGACCCCTCTACCAACAGATGCTGCAGAGGGTGGTCTCAATGCCTTGGCAGATCAAAGCAAGATACGTGCCCCTGTGTGCCATCGTCCCCTACATGGGCAGCCAGCAGGTAGGGAAGGCAGGGGTTTGGGAGTTTTAGTGCCACCTGGCTCTGTTGCTGAGGTGGCACAGCCTCAGTCCACTGCCTGTCACCTTCTACCCAGTTCAGCTGTGTGGGCAGGGAACCTTCCCACCCGGAGGGGCAATTTTAGCATCCCTGGGGTAGTGAGCTACATCAGTGCATCCCTGGGGAGTGCCAGTGGGAAGGGAAGCTTTGCCTGTCAGTGCCCACCAGAAGCAGCTTTGAGGTACCAGAGATGCTCAGTGCCAGGGGTGACTTCAGTGTGGCCTGTACCCATCTGTCTTTCCCCCGAATGCAGCTTTCAGCCTGACAGGGAGATGAGGGTCACCTGCCTTTCTCCCAGGTGCTGGATGCCTACCCAGACCTGCCACAGCATCTCCTGAGCTGCCTCTCCACCAACCACCTGTGTCCTGCCGCGGCCGAGGCCTACAAGGTCCTGGTGCGGCAGCAGTGCAGCGAGTGGCGGGATGGGCAGCGGGGCACAGAGGAGGCCCTGGCAGAGCAGTGGGCACTGCGCTGGCTCCCCCTGCTCTCCCAGGGCCTCTGCTCTCCCCTGCCCATCCTGCAGAGCAACAGTGCCAACCACCTCCTCACCTGGACCCTGCGGCAGCTCCCGGCCACCCAGGCACTGCTGGCCGCCCAGTTTGGCGGCCAGGACACGATGTCACTCCGGGCCTGGGTGTCCGTGCTGAAGGCACAGAAGAGTGTGGCAGGGGCCCTGCCGCTGGGGGAGGAGGCTCTGGAGCGGCTCTCCCGCTGCCTGGGCACCCGTGAGGAGGGCATTCGGCTGGCAGCGCTGGGCCTGCTCTGCTGCAGCCCCAACACCAACCAGCCCCTCTCGGGCACCGAGGTGCGGCTGCTGCGGGAGTTCCTGCCCCTCAACCTCAACTGCGACTCCTCCTCGTTCCGGCAGCTGCTGCAGGCAGCCGTGAGGAAGGCGCTGGTGCGGCTGCGGGACAGCTCGCTGGCCCAGCTGCGGGGGAAGGCGCCGCGGCGCTCCGGGCCGGCAGAGGGAGCAGAGCAGCTCGCCCAGGCAGTAGGTGAGGCGGCCACTGAGCACCTGCACCCCAGCCCTCGGAGATTCACGTGTGCCCCGGCATCCCTTGCTGCCATGCTCTCTGCCCACAGGCTTTGTGGAATGGCTGCTGCAGCTCAGCATCGCCTCACTCAGCCCAGGCTCCAACTACCAGAGGAAGAAGATGGCTCTGCTCCTTCTGGCTGCTGTTTTGGAGACCTGCACAGACACCTGGAGCCCTGACAGGAAGAAAGGCCAGCCCCCACGTGAGTACAGGCAAGCTACCTGGAGTATCACCTGTAGCTGTGGGGATACTCCCAGCCAACCCCACCCCACCGCCCCATGTCCTCATCACAGGGACCATGGCCACACTGCTGAGCTATGCCAGGCAGAGAGGCTGCTGGGACTTCTTCTCCCAGCCCAATTTGTTGGCACTGCTGAGCTGCCTGCAGGACAGCACTAACGAGGTGAGCCTCATAAAGCTAAAGGGAGGTGATAAAGATGGCCTCCAGCAGACTTAGAGAAGCCCACCATGGTTCCCATTCTCCCATGTCCCACTTTTCCCCATGTCTTCTCTGTCCTGGCAGATCAGAGACTTGGCCTCGGAGCTGCTTGTCCGCTACTTCCCTACCACATTCCCTGAGCCCATTGCCCAGGCTCTCTTCCAGCTGGCCCAGGACACCCTGGGCAGCCCCCGAGTGCAGGAGGCTGAAGCTGGATCTGTGCTGATGAAGACCATCCTGCAGAAGTATGAGCTTCTGGCATGGCCCTCTCTCTCCCTGTGGTGGCACAGGACCCTCCAAGAGTGTGTTGGCAGCACTGGTGCTTCACCAGTCTGTGGTCATAGATGGGGTTTGCAATAGCCTTGCAGCAGGAAGCTGGGGAGGGCTGAGGTGTCTGCACTGGGGGAGGAAGGAGCTGCATAGCACAAGATGGGCAGGAAAATCCCTGGTACTCACAGCAGGATCTGCGTGTTGCCCCAGGTCAGACAGTGGCACCATGAAGAGCCTGTCCCTGGAGGCTGAGGCAGCCCTGACACTGCCCAGCCGAGGGCTGTGCTTTGCCCAGCACCTTCTGCACGTGCTGCAGGCCCAGTACAAGGTGGCACACCAGGACCTGCTGCGGGCAGCAGCCACAGCACCGATGCACGGTACGGCCCCAGCTGGGCAGGGCAGGGCAGGGAGCAGCTCCTGCAGCAGCTGCCTGGGACCTGGAGCAGACCAGAATCATGGCAGGACTCTGGCCACAGCTCGTTGCTGGTGCCACATCCTTGCCTTGGTTTCCCTGTTTTGGCACTGCCCCTGCCTTGCACACCCCTCACCCAGGGCCCTGTTGACTCCCCTGCCCCTGAGCCACGTCAGCCGCAGCTCAGGCAGGAGAGGCAGGGCTGTGCTGACAGCACAGTGAGCAGAGGTGGGTGTTCTGCAGGAGCCATCGCAGCCCTGCGCAGGTGCCTGCTCCAGGTGCCAGAGGTGGCCGTCTCCATGCAGGCAGCAGAGTTGGTGCAGAGCTGGCAGGAGTTCCTCACCTGCCTCGTGACCACAGTGAGAGACATCACCTCCCTCCTCCTGGGGGCTCTGCAGAGCCAGCAAGGCCCTGGTGCTGATGAGCAAGGTGAGTGTGTCCCCATGGCGGCAGAACCAGCCCTGGGATCCATCCCTGGGAGCCACTGACTACTCCACCACAGTCATTCCTGGTCCAGCAGCCCTCCAGCCCCAGGGGAATGCACTTACTTTGGGCTCAGTTCCTCTAGCAGGGGACCATTGTTGGGCTGGGCCTGGCTTTGGGTCCCTTTCTCAACTCCATGGGAGAACAGGAGCATTAGAGGCAAAAGCCTTCCAGGAGCAGTGAGGCACCTGCCAGATAAAAACAGTTGGGAAAGAAGGGGCTGGCAGAGACCTTACAGGCCTTGGAAAGAGCAGTGGGAAAAATGCAGCTGCATTCCTGAGTGGGGCATGTGGCAGGGCAGGAGCCATTGCCATTTGTGTGCATTCTGACAGGGGACTACAGGTCCTCCCAAACCCTAACAGCGTCCCCCTCCCACTGCCCTACACCCTGCTCAGACCTGGCTTTTCCTTTTGCAGCTGCTGCCCCATCATTTGCAGAGATGGGGAATGCCATTGGCTCCCTCATCATGTTGGGGAAGGGCCAGGGGCAAGAGGAAGAGGAGAGTGATTCAGTCCTGCTGTCAGAGGAGCACAGCCTGATCCTGACGTGCTGCTGGGTGTCAGTGAAGGTAGGGACTCCTCCTTATGGCACTGGGAGAGGGGCAGCCTAGCATGGCACCCATCATCCAGCCTTCTCCAGCTTCACCTCTCCCTGGGGCATTCGCTGGGGATGAACACAGGAGAATTTCTGTCCTTACTTCAGTGCTCTCCCAGATGTCCTCACCCCCTTCCAGGAAGGATGCAGCTAGCAGGCTCCCAAAACCAGCCCCCTCCCTGCCCTTATGGAGCCCAGCTTCTTCCCAGACACTGATAGTCCCCTGCTGTGGCACAGCCAGGCTACCTGGCTTGCAGCCCTGCCGCCACCCATCCCAGCTTCTCCTCCTCCCTGCCAGACTTGCTGACCTTCCTCTTCTTCCCAGGAGATTGGGCTGCTCCTGGGGGGCCTGGCTGAGCTGCTGCTATCCCCAGCACTGCCTGCTGAAGTGGGGCCCCTCCTGCCACTCCCCACCCTGCAGATGGCCACCAGGGTGTTCCAGGAAATCCTGCTGCGGTGCCGGCACTGGGTAAGGGTGGATCTGGGCCCTTGGCCATCCCTGAAGCCCTGTCCCTGCCCTGGCATGCTGGGGGGAGGGAGGGTGAGTGCAATGGGGCAGGGTCTGCTGGGGGGCAGGACATGGGGATGGCTGGAAGTCCCCTGGCTGGGATCCCAGTTCCAGACCCTATCACATCACCGCACCATCATGTCTTCTCACTTGCTCTTCCCCTTCACAAAGAGTTTTCTGGGGGCATGGGGGTCTGGTGGGTGCAGCCTTTGGAGTGCTTGTCCTGACACTGCTCTGCCCCAGGGAGCAGTGGAGGGCTGCAGCATGGGCTTCACCAAATTCTGTGCTGCACTGCTGAACCACCCAGATCCGGAGCTGCAGGCCATCCCACGGGCTGTGCTGGAGCAGGTACAGTACTCATGGTGCCTCTTGTTTCCCCAGGGAGCACCAGAGGCATTTTTGCACTCCCTGGGGCAAGCATCCTCCTGGCAGCTGAGATGCTGGTGCCCTCCTGGCAGGGCAGCTGCAGGTGACAGGTGACAGGTGACAGGTTTCCAGCCACACCTCAGGTGGATTTTGTTTCTCTGTCAGGGCTTGGAAGCACTGGGTGGGCCCCGGAGCAGCTCGATCACACGCCGTGCTGCCGGCTTCCCCATGCTCTTCCTGTGCATCGTCAGCGGGGAGGCCCCGGCGCAGGCACGGCCCCTCCTGACCCACTGCATCCAGACCCTGCTGAGCTTGGCTGCCATGGCACTGCCACAGGACTGGGACCAGACCCTCGACCTCCCACAGGTCAGTGTGGTGCTCCTGGCTGCTGGAGCCCCTTTGGGGACAGGGTGATCTGTGCTGGGTCCCCTGAGCTGTGCCAGGTACCCAGTGTGAGACCCTGAGAACTCAAACAGCCCTGGTCACGCTGTCCAGCCTGGCAGCCTGGGAGCTGATGGCCTTTTGGCTCCCCTGTCTTTTCCCACCCTCTTCCCCTGACATGGTAGCATGAGCCCTGTCCCCACATGGTGCCCCTGAGCCCCTTGTGCTCTTTCCAGGTGTGTGCCCTCCACGTGCTGCAGACGCTGGTCCGCGGGGCGGGGCTGGGCGGGGCAGTGCTGTGCCACGCCACACCCATGATGGCCCTGGCACTGCGGGGCCTGGGCTCACCCTGCTGGGCCATGAGGAACGCGGCCATCCAGCTCTTCAGTGAGTACTGACATAGACAGAGAGATCCCACAGCCCCCAGGGCTCGGAGCCTGTGTGAGGTGAAGTGCAGGGGGTTGGCAGAGTTGGATGGGACCCGACACTGCCTTCTCTGTCCATGCAGGTGCCCTCACATCCCGGCTGCTGGGACAGCCGTGGAGCCACAGGGATGGCTGCCCATCAGAGGGGCTGAGCCTGCACGCCTTCCTCAGCCAGCACCCAAAGCTGGGCGCTGTGCTGCTTGGAGAGCTCAAGGTGGCCACAGCACCCACATCAGGGGGGCCCCGCCTGCACCCTGCACTCCATGCCGTCCTCACCCTCTTGGCCCAGCTGCAGCCTGGCGCTGACATTGCTGGCAGGTATGGGGGCAGTGGGGATGCTGTGCCTCAGCCAAGGGCTCCTGCAGTCGGAAGGGCTCCCATGGCCCTGGCTCTTGTGAGACTCCAGCCAGAGCATCACCACATGGTGCCCTATTTGCTCCACAGTTCCTCTGCTCCCTTCCTGGAGCCACTGCTGGGGCTGGCAGAGAGCCCCATCTACGCCGTACGAGCGATGGCTGCCAAGGCTCTAGTGCCTGTTGTGGCCCCTCCCCAGCGCTGCAGGCTCCTCCTGCAGCTGGCCCGGCAGCTCCCTGCAGCACCTGGGCAGATCCGCTCGCACAACGATGTCCACGGGCACCTGCTGCAGATGCAGGCACTGCTGGGCTGTGCCACAGGCACCGGGGGGTGAGTGTTCCACGCTGCCTCCCCAGCTGGAGGAGGCAGTGCCACCCTGTGCCAAACGCAGCCTTTTGGCCACAGAAGTGCCCATCTCAGCGTTTGCCCCGTGGTGAGGCTGTGTCTCCACTCAGGCTGTCGGCCGAGGCGCTGCACCCCGTGGCTCTGCAGCTGGAGGCGCGGGGCTGGCTGCTCACCCAGGCTCAGCGCTGCCCCCTCGTCCGAGCTGCCTTCCTCCAGGTCCTTGCCCTCCTGCCCACATCCTTCAGCCCTGGCTTTGCCCAGTACATCCATGACACCATCAGCAGTGAGCTGGGCAGCCTCCTGCAGGGGGCAAAGTCAGGCTGTGCCGAGCCACAGGTACTGCTTCCTGCCAGGAAAGTCATGGCCATGCCTGACTGGCAGTGAGCCTGGGCAGGGGCAGGGGGAGCCATCGCTCCAGGCTGAGCACTGGAAGGGGAATCCTGGTTTTTTCCTGCAGGTGGGCTCAGCCATCCTCCACCAAACCATGGCCCACTTCGTGTGCAGCGAGGCAGCCCGGCTGGCAGACAGCGAGCGCATTGCTGCTGTCTGCTCACTCCTCCAGCAGCCCAACCCCGACATCCAGCTTGCCATCCTGAACTGGGTGATTGCTGGGGAGGGAGGATCGTGCAAGGAGGTGGAGAACGCTCTTGGGCTGACATTGCTGGTATGATGGGGCTCAAAAGTCGCCAAGTAAAGCAGGGGGGCCCCAGTGCACCACGCAGATGGGACCGCTGAGATCCCATTGCTGAGAAGCTTGATGCTCCCCAGGCTGAGGGTGCATGGGTGCAGGGCACCTGCCTGGTCCTGCAGTGCTAGGACCACTAACCATGTACCTTCTTTCCCATTGTCAACTAGGAGAGCTTGCAGTCGGTGCTGCAAGAGAGAAGGGACGAAGAGTTCCTGAGATTGTACCTTGAGGCTTTGCTGCATCTTTACAGAGATCCCTCGTCATGGTCCCAGGA
Source organism: Agelaius phoeniceus (assembly GCF_051311805.1). Lineage (NCBI taxonomy): Eukaryota > Metazoa > Chordata > Aves > Passeriformes > Icteridae > Agelaius > Agelaius phoeniceus. Next base: position 8,650,447 of record NC_135282.1, on the reverse strand, counting down.
AGCTTCTAGTAAGCTCCATGGCTCTTCAAGATCATGTCTGGAGATGCTGCTGCACATGGTGGAGGCTGAGTGTCCTGGGCCTGATCTCCTCTTCCAGGCACTGTGTGCTGCCAGCCTGCTGCTTGCCCACCAGTAGGTCCTTGCTGCTGCTGGGGGGCTGCCCAACTCTTCCAGCAGATTCTTCCTTAGTCCTTACTAGAAACAGAGCCCTGCCTTCCCTCCCATAAATCACACCATTGCACCTGGCTCCTGCAATCTCAGGCCAGCCAGTGACCTTTGGTCCCCTAATGGAGCAGCAAGGTGTGCTTGAATTCGTTCTCCTTCCCTGGCCTTGGCAGGTGCAGGGACAAGGACGCTGTGCTGGTGGAGCGCTGGTGTGCGGCGCTGGAGGAGTGCAGCCGCTCCGCCGGCTCTGAGCTGCTGCGGCTGGCGGCCGCCCGCTCCCTGCAGCTGGCAGGGCCCAGCCTGCTGCAGCCATCCCTGCGTGGTACCTGCTCCCTGCAGATGGCAGGGCCCAGCCTGCTGCAGCCATCCCTGCGTGCTGCCCATCCCTCGCTCGTCCCCGTGGCTCTGAGGTAGGTCACTCAGCCCATCTCTGGGGATGGCTGTGCTTGCAGCACTGCTCCCTGCAGCCCCAGCCCCAGCCTGCTGCAGGTTAATGGACTCTGCAAAAGGTGTCCCCTGCAAAAACTCAAGGGTGTTGAAGAAAACCCCAATCATTCAAAAATCAGTGACACTCAAGAGCTCACAGCCTACAAAAAACCGTGTGGGTGGCATTTTAATACAAGCAGCCAGTCCATTATGAGCACCAGGTGGCATTGCTGAGTCCTCAATCCCCAGCACAGCCCCTGCCTTCCCAAGCTCTTGGGTGGTGGCTGTGTCTTTCACAGTCCAGGGAAAAAGTCCCTCAGAGAAGCATTCTTCTGAGGTCTCATCCTCCCCTCCAAGCAGGCCAGGATGCTTTGGGACATGCAGTATGCTTCCTTTCCCTTCTCTTCCCTTTCCTCAGGCTGATAAACATGGCCATTCACCTTCTGCAAGATGAGGAGCGGGAGGTCCGGCATGAGGCCTCAGGTTTCGCCAGCCTCCTGCGGCAGAGCCCAGGGGAGCTGCTCCAAAATGGCTGCATCTTTGTGCAGGACAATGTGGGGCTCCAGAGCCTCCTAGAGCTCCTTCTGGGAGAGTTCGGGGAGCACCCTGAGACCTTCAACTCACTACTTCAACACATCCCTGTCTTAGATGTCAGGAGTGTTGTGGAGGAGCTGGAGGCCAACAAGTGAGTTGCTGGACCTGTGGATTGGCATGAGGGAGTGTGGGGTACCATGGAGCCAGCCCTTGGCTTCACTCACACCTCTGCTTTCCCCCCAGAGCTGCCAGCCTGTACAAAGAGGATGAACCCAATGTTTTTGCAGAGCCAGCTGTCCTGGCACAGCAGCTGCTCCCTGTCCTGGTGCAGCTCCTGGAGAAGGCTCCCACTGGCAGCCCAGTCCATGCCTCGGCTCTGCAGTGGCTGGAAGCCACAGGCCCCAGTGTGCTGAGGGACCTGCAGTACTGCAAACACTGCTGGAGCCAAGGTATGGTGAGCGTGGAGTGCCTGGGGGCACTCAAACAAGTGTCCTTGTTCCTCAGGCCAGTTCTGCCCAGGGGGACCCTGCCACACTCACAGTTCCTTCCCTGTTCTCGCACAGGTCCTGCTGCCCGCTGGGGGATGAAGGCGCTGGGCTGTGCCAAACTCCACACAGCCCTGGCCGTGCTGCTGGTGAGGGCCTGGCTGGTGGCACAGGTGCTGCGGGTGCTGGGGGAAGGTGCCACCACCACGCCAGGCCTGGGCTGTGGCTCCCAGGAGTTGGAGCAGGAGCTGGAGCTGGTACAGGGGCTGCTGGTGCAGCATGGGCTGGCTCCTGTGCCAAAGCAGGACAATGCACCAGGAGAGCTGGCACCACTGTTGGGGAGTGACAGCTCCAGGCATGCAGCAGTGTGACATGGAATGCTGCAGCCATCGCCCTCCATTTCCTGGATGCTCTCTCTGACCAGCAGCCAGGCCTGCAGGTTTGGTGGTGTAACTCAGGGGACCCCACTCACAGTGTGGGACACACTCACTTTTGTTCCCAGTTTCTAACTCTGCTGCTGAGGACTCCAGTGCAGCATTGCCTTGGCCCATGTCCATGGCTTCCTTGCCCTCAACTCTGGCTTGCAGGAGGGGACCTGTGCTCCAGAACTCTCACACCCCCTCATGCTCAACTCCCACCACCTGTTTTTTTAACCAGCACTTTGGTCCTTGGCCGACCTGGGCTTTTATCCCAAATAAAGAGGCCAAGAACATTCCCAGTGTTGAAGCCTTTTAATTCCCCTGCCCAGGAGGGTGGTGTGAGAGCAGGCTGCAGGAGCCAAACAAGTCTGGGGCAGCAAACAGACAGCAGCCACTGGCTGCAGTGGAGCAAGATCCAGCCGTGGCATGGCACATGCTCCCACCACAGCCTGTGGTAGGACCACCCAGCCCAGCCTCACTCCTTCCAGTGGGGGCTGCTGAGCACCACGGCTGGAACTGGCCCCGGCACCATCGCCTGTGTGCAGACTTTGGGTGTCTGTTTAATTCCTCTCTGCAAAGCCCAGCAGGGCTGAACTGCCCTGCATGGCTCACCTGAGACTGCAGCGAGTGAGCTCAGACAAGGGGAGGGGTGCTGCCTCCATCCTCACATTGCTTGCCAGTTGCAGCTTGTAAAGTATGATATCATGGCTGAGCGTGACACTGTCACACCATGTCACTGCCACATTGTCTTCTCACCCAGACTTAACCTCATCATGCTGTTCTTCTACCATTAATCACCACACTTCAGCAATTCCCTTATTTTTAGTCTTTATAAGAAGGGTTTTTCAATTCTTCAGCAAAATATCTAATGGAAAATGGAGCTGGCACCCAGGGTGAACAGCAAACCTGCATGAGGGTAAAATTATGAAAGACATCACATTTTTATTTAATTCCTCACCTCCCCAGCAAGGAGTGGTGCCATGGGGAGGCTCAGCTCACCTTCCCAGGGGGATCCTACACGAAGATGAGAGCTGGGGGGGAGCAGACACAGCCCTCCTGCAGGCCCTCCTGCACCCACGAGCCCTGGCACCCCACCACAGAAGCAGCCACCCAAAATGTCCTGGAAGGGAAAATCAGTGAGAAGTAGGGTGAGCCATTAACAAATACAATTTTTAAAAATCATATATAGCTTTATATATGTGTTTATATTACATATATAATAATGGCAGTCAGGCTAGATGATCATTGTCTGTCCCTTCCAACAGATATTCTATTCTATTTAAATATGTTTAATTTTATATTATAATCTCTGTTTATAGGACATATTATTGATTCATTTAATAATATGATGGTATACTATAACATTGTGGCATATTTTAGCATAATTACAGCCTTGTATACAAATATTATAATTAGAATATAAAAGGAGAATGCCTTAGAGACAGGGAGAGATGTTCCAGGAGAGATCCCACGGTGGGGAGGGCACAGATTAGCACCTACCTGGCTCCTTGCAGGCCGCGTCCGGTGCAGTGGGGGCGGCGGTGGGGCAGATTCCCCCGGCATTCCACACAGACCTGCTGGTCCCGCTGCAGCCGGCGGCTCCAGGCGCGCCCGCGGCACGGGGGCCCCACCTGGGTCAGGCGGAAATAGCCGCAGGAGCTGGGGAGGGGGGAGCTGGGGAGGGGGAACGTGGGAGGAGAAAAGAGGGAAAATGGTGGTCGGAAGGTAGGGCAGAGGTTGGCGTGGGTTGTTGATGGATTGAGGTATAAAGGGGATGTGGGTTTGGGGGGTGGCAGAGGGAGTTCGGTGGGGGAGATGGGAAGTGGGATGGCTCTGGGGGGGTGCAGAGGGATCCTAGTTTGGAGGGAGGGAAGGGTGGTGTTTCTGTGGGGCATGCAGAGGGCCATGGTTTTGTATGGGGGTGCAACGGGGCCGTGGTTTGGGGCAGGGAGAAAAGCAATGGCTGGGGGAAGCAAAAAGGCCCTGGGTCTGAGGGTGCAAAGAGGCCATGCCTGCAGGGGATAGAGGAGGAGTCCCGGCTTTGGGGACGGGGTTACAGAGGGGCCCCGACCCCACACGCACCCAGAGGGCTCCTCCGGCAGTGGCAGCCCAGCTCTTCGCCAGGGATCTCTGAAGTCCTGGCTCAAGGGGTTGGGGAGAATCTTGGCTACCTCTGGCAGAAGAGCAGCTGTGAGGGGCACGGGGATGATTAAAGACACCCCAGGAGGGCAGCACACGGAGACAGCGGGCAGGAGGGCAGCAGGCAGCCCCGTTACCTTGGGCCTTGCCGCAGGTCGGGTGCTGCCCCAGGCAGCCGCGGCGCTGTTTGAGGTCCGGACAGGGATCCCCGCCGTGCCGGGGCGGCACCGTGACCTGGCGGCTGCGGGCCCTGCTGCCAACCCCGCACGGGGAGCTGCACCCGCTCCACGGCCCCCAGGGCCCCACGGCACAGCCCACCGCTGCCAGGGACCGAGGAGAGGCAAAAGAAAGAGTTTCAGTGTCATGAACAACGGAAAGAGCAGAGCAGGGGAGATGCAGTACAGGGGATGGGGAGAGGGGAGGAAGGGCAAGGGCCAGAGTGACCCCAGCAGCCCCTCTCCCCTGACCCCTGCCAGTGCAGGGCTTTGTGAGCTGCTTCCGCAGGACTTTATCGCTATGTGCATCGCGCTGAGCTGGGACCCTGCTAATCTCCGCGGAGATTAGGAAGGGCTGACTGCTGCAATTGTCCAGGGGGCCGTGGCCGGTGCCTGCCTACCCAGATTTAGGTCCCCGGGGCAGGCTGGTTCTGCACTCCCCAAGCACATGTGCCCTGTTTGGCACCCTCAGTGCAGCCCCCGGTTCCCCTGTCGCTGTGCAAGGCACTGCCTGTAACAGTAGCAGAGGTGACACCGGGGCTTGTCCTGCCGGGTCCCACACTGACCATTGAGACTTGCAGTGACAACACCACCATCAGCTGCAGAGCAGAGGCCACCCCTTCGAGCTCTCTCATTGCACTGGGGCCAGCCAGACATTCAGTGTGGCAAAAAGGGGGCAACTGGGACATTGCTACAAATCCAGCCCAGCCAGCATCCCCAGACACATCCTGTTATCACTCAAAGTACGGGGCTAACAGGTGCCAGCAAACACTCGCCGCCGAGCACGGCAGCACAGGCCGGTATCCCCAGCCGCGGTCCGGCCGGTGCCATCCATCCCCTCGGGCACTCACCGGCACGGCGGCACGAGGTGAGGTAGTCCTGGCAGCAGTCTCCGGTCCGCTGGCAGTACGAGTCGCAGTAGCAGCGAGCCCGGCGGGCGCCGGGGGCCCAGCAGGCGTTGTTCCTGCCGGGGCAGCAGCGGTGCCGGCAGCTGCCCGTGGCTCCCAGCAGGCAGCCGGTGGCCAGCAGCCAGCCCGCCCAGAGCAGCGGGCCCCGCATGGCACCGGCAGCCTGCGAGCCCCGCGGGACGATGGCTCTGCCCCGCTCCAGCCGACACTGGGTGAGCGAGGGCTGTGCGGGTGGGAGCTCCGGCCGTGCCGCACCGCCCCCGGGCTGGGCGGGGGGACAAAGCCCGTTCCCTTCTGCTCCACCGCCCCTCGGCTCCATGGCAGGGCAAGGACTTCATACAATTAAGCAGGGTTGTTAATAAAGCACCGTGCATGAGACAACACAACCCTGATGCCTCCCAGATGCCTGGGAGCATCTGTGATTGGGCACTGCTGGGCTGGAGCTGATGCTCCTCCAGGAGCACCATCTTGGCACGAAGGGGAGACCCGTCCCCCACCCACAGGGCAGGAGCCACTCACTGCCCATTCAGCACAGCCCGGACGCCAACGCAGCCGCTAAAGCCAGACTGATTTTATTCAAATTGCGAATGTAAAACAGAATAACAATAAAAAAAAAACTAATGCAACCCTCACTGGCTTCAGAGCCAAAAGCCGCAGGTAAACCGTGCCCAGGCTTTCCTCCTTCACCCTTCAGTGTTAAGGCTGAGCTCATCGCTGGCTACAAGAGGGAGGAGGGATGGGATGAGCCCTGGCTCTTGCACCCCCAGCTCCCTCAGGGAGAAATTTGGCACAAATCCAGTGGGGCCAGCCTGGCATGGGCAGGGCAGGGCTCCAGCCCCACGGCCATGGGTGTTAGTGAGTCAGCGTGAAGCTCTAAAGCTCCAAAAGCTACGGGATCACCTACGGCACCACAGAAACGCGGCAGGAGGGCGGATGCGGGGAATGTGGCAGAAGAAAGGGGTTTGCACCCCTGGCCGAGGGGCCAAGGCTGCGGCCTGGGGCTGCACCTCCTGCCCCGGCTCGCACGCACGGCTCGGCTGTAAACGGCAGCTGAGGGGGCACCCGGCTCACCCCAACCCCAGCCCACAGTGAGCAGAACTAAAGGCCTGGTCTATGTGCAATGTTGGGCAACTGCTGCTCAGCAGCCTGGGGCTGAGCAGGATCCCCAGGATGGGAGGGGATGTTGTGCACCAGTGGTCTTGGTGCTGGCAGGGAGCTTGGGGTCACACCAGAGGGTCACTGCTCTCCCATCCCAGGGGGTGCAGGGCTGCTGGGCCCCCTCCAAGAGCTGCTGTGACCCTGCCATGGTATCAGCCCCATTGTCAGATTGTGATGTAGTTTGGCATTGAACCCACATGGCTTGAGGGGGCTCTCAGCACCCCCAAAAGAGCTGTTCCTGAGGCAGTCAGGAGCTCCTGGCTGCTGGGAGCCCCAAGGCCACTGTTAAAGGGACATCTCAGTCTGGTTAACCAGTACACATAGCTCATGTGGGGCTGAGGGAAAGCGTCACCAGGAGATTGGGGTGGGCATGACCGGGATGCTGGGTGTTGGGATGGTGGGATGCAGCTCCCTCCCTGCTCCTTTCAGCACACAACTAGTAATTTAACCTGCTCCAGAGCCTGTTCCTAAAGATAAAGGTGGCCAGGTTTGGGGTGTGCAGGGCAGACCTGGCCCCAGCAGTGCCGCAGGTGGGTGTGGGTTTGGTCTCTGCTCTCCAGCTGAAGCCCTGCGGGGCACAGGAGGCGGGGGCTGCCTGGCCTGGCCCCTCAGTCCGTTTTCCACACCTTGTCGAGGAATTTGACCACCTCATCGTAGATGATGAAGACGATGGCCACGTCAAGACACACACGGCCCAAGCGAGGCACTGTACCCTTGTAAAACCTGCCAGGAATAGAGAGGAGGGCCATGGAGCTGGGTCCCCTCACAGCCCCTTCCCTGCCCATCCTCCCCACCAGCCACCCCCAGTGCAGAGCTTACGCCAGGGGCCCTTCGTGTTTCATGATCTGGTAGGCACAGTCCCAGGTGTTCTTGTACTTGTGTGCTTCCAGCCCCTGTGGGAAGGGAAAAGCAGGATCAGAGGCCAGAGCCAGGGATGCATCTGGGGGATTTCAGGGGAGAGGCAGAGAACTGGGGGTGTGCCATGGGGAACTGATCTCTCTCCACTGCTGCAGGACATCAGTCCCCACAGGGATGTCCCCACTCTGTGCAAGCCATGCCTCAGGAGCAATCCCAGACATCTCCCAAACCAAACCTTGCAGGCATTGTGTGCCTGCCCCAGGGACAGCAGCAAACAGCTCCCAGGCAGGGGGTGCCCGCAGCCTGCTGCAGGCAGAGCAGTCCCACACCAGGCCCTGGCACTGTACCTGCATCCTGGTCTTCACCACATCCAAGGGAGTGTTGCCAAAGACACTGGCAGCTCCAGCAATGGCTCCAAACACCCCTGTTATGAAGGGGTTAATGGCCTTGTTGGGATTGTCCCCTAGGAAGGAAAAGAGGGTTAGGGCAGAGTGGTGGTGGTGGGATTCCCATGTACATTCCCAAAGGAGCCTGGAAGGAAGGTCCCAAGTCTGGCTGCTTGTGGTCAGGGGGCAGTGCTGAGCTGGGGACTGTCCAGCAGCACCTGCCCCACAGAGCCCACACCTCACTGTGGGGCCCAGGGTGGGTGTGAAAGTGATGCTCCAGCACTAGGACCCATCAACCCCACAAGCTGGTGCCACCCCAACCAGTATTAATTTTCCTCCATTCCAAGTGACTGAGCCATGAAAAATAGGGGGTGTGTGGAAGGAAAAACCATCCCAGCTCCCAAGGGTGGCTGGGGAGCCAGAGGCACAGCCAGAGTGGCCTGGGGGACCAAGGGCACCATACCTTTGTACCAGTTCCTGAGGGAGGTCATGACGAAGAAGCGGATGGCCTGGTTTGATCCTTGCTTGAGGACAGTTGCAGTTAGGCCCTGGTAGGTCCCCTTCAGTCCTGCAAGAAGAGGGTGTTGGAGGGGAGACCAGCCTCAAGTGGCAGAGAAAATTCTCCCCAAGCCATCTGTCCCAGCCTGTGCCCATCCACCACCTCCCACCCTGTCCCCATAGCATGGCAGTACTCAGGGAGTCAGGGTGGCACTTTCCTGGGACTCACCCTGTTCCCGAACGATCTCCCGGACGCCATGGAAGAAACCACGGTATTTGGGGTTGGGAGAGGTCTGGTCATGGATAAACTTCACCTACAAGGAGATGATGTGCTTGTCCTGGCTGAGGTAATGCAGATGTGGTGGCCCCAAGGGCTGGCAGCCACCTCCTGCCTTGTTCCAGGGACAGTGCCAAGACCAGAGCCACCCCACGCAGCCAGGCAGCTCTGGGAGAGACCACGGGGGAAGCCTGTGCCCATGGCCAGCAGTGCATTTTGCAGAGGAAAACGTGGGAAACTGCTCCTGCAAGCAGCCATGTGGGTCTTACACTCATAAAATGGGTGACAAGATGGCTCCTGGGTGTGGGGCTCCTGCCTGGAGTGGAGAAGGGTCCAGGGCCACCTGACTTGACCTCCCACAGGGCTTTCCAGCATCAGATCCACCCCTACAAAACTGTCTTAGGCAAATGCATGCAGCCTTCAGGACCCCAGAAGTAGGATATCCCTGGGTTTTGTCCCCTCCCAGCCCAGCCCAGCGAGGGGTGCCAAGGCAGGGGACAGAGGCAGGCACACCCACCCACCTTCACAGTCTCCATGGGGCAGACCACGGCCACAGCCTCAGCCACGCCAGCCCCCAGCCCGCAGATGAAGCCCCGCGTGCCGTCCAGCCGCCCCTGCTCATCTCTCATCTGGTTGCTGAGGAACTCGAACGTCCCGAACCTGCAAAGGAGCCACTGTGCCAACCCCTGGGCACCAGGACAGGAGTCTGCACCCTCAGGGTCCAGGAGCAGCTGCACCCCCTGTGAGAGGACCCTCCCTGCCTGGGAGACCACGTGGCTTTGGTAAAACACCAACAGAGACACCAAGGGCAAAGCCACCCCCTTGTTTGCTGCTGTTGGGGGTCCCCCCCACTCAGCCCTTGCCATGGGGGCACGTACCTGACAGCAGCCTTGGGGATGGAGCCGTACAACAGCGAGCTGAGCCCCCGGTACAGCCCCCGGACGCCATGGTCACGGACAGTCTGCTTCACACAGTCCCCTGCGGCAGAGCACAGAGGTGCTGCTGTCACCCACCACGCCGAGGACCACCCACCACCGCCCTGCCAAACCCCCAGCACCAGCCAGGCTCCCCAGGAGCCCCAAATCCAGAGAGGGGCTGCTCACCAATGCCCTTGTAGCGGGGAGGGTTTGCCTTCTCATCCAGCTGCAGCTGCGTCTTCACATACTCGGTGGGGAATGTGATGCAGATCTCGATCCCTCCAGCCAGGCCACCTGCATGGGAGAGGAAGGGACACTGAGGCAGGAGCAGCACTGTGCCCATTCACTGCCACATGGCTGCTCCCAGCTCCATGACGGCTGAGCCTGAGACCTCTGGCAGGTCTGGGCTGGGACACAGTATCCCTGTCCTCACCAAAACCCTGAGGACTCCACACAGCAGCAGGGCCCTGTGCCAACCTGGTGCCTTGAATGGGCATCATTACCCTGCCATGGCAAGAGGTGTCAAGAAGACTGGACAAAGGGGTGGGAAAGCAGGGCAAAACACCACACCCATGGCTGCCTATTTGGTGTGCTGCCCCTCAAAGGCACCTCTCCCTCTCTGGAGCCTCACACCTCCAGGTGAGCAGCCAGCACTGGGATGTACAAACACAGCGGTGCTGACGCAGGCCCAGCACCACTGGCCACACCAGCAGGAGCTCATTTGCAGACCTGGCTGTGCTGGCAGGAAGCACAATTATCATCAAGCCTGTCTGGCTGCCCTGGGCTCCCGCAGTGGTGGCTGCTGGGCACTGATTACACCGGCTGCAGCCTTTCCTGATGGCCTGGGCAGCAAGGGATGCTGGCTCTCACCTCTGGGGCTCCCCTCAGCATGGCTGGAGCCCTTGCAGCTGGACCCAGCTGTGCTGGGGGAGCTGGGCTTGGCCCATCCGGCCACAATGGATCAGAGAGCATCAAAGTGTGGCCAGGTCCTGCCGAGCAGCAGGAGCCCTTTGTGCCAGCAGCACTAGGAGGAAGCACCAGGCTGAGCTCCCTCAGGTCTCACAGGGCACCAGGGGGAAGCACAGGGCTGAGCACTCCCTCAGGTCTTACAGGGCCAACCCTGAGCTCCCTCAGGTCTCACAGGGCCAACTCTGCTCCGCCCAGGACAGGGCACAGGGGGCAACACCACCCTGAACGCCCCGAGGATCTCCCTGCTCCTTGCCCAGGGAAGGTGAACCATGCTTCAGCCCACAGGCTGGGGTGCAGCGTGTGGTCAGCTCCCAGCTGGGGCTCCCAGTCTCCTATACAGCCTCCAGTGGTTCCTCCAGCCTGGCCATGTCCTTGGTGTGACTCAGCAGGCCTGTGGCCCCCACTGCCAGGCTTGGAGGCCCATCAGGGCCCAGGGGACACCCCAGCAGGGAACACACTGCCTCTGCAGGAGAGGCTGGGACTGTGTGCAGTGGTTGTTATCCTGCTCTGCAGTGAAGCACAGGCTGGTGCCACGTGGCATAGTTCTGCTTATCAGCAGCCCCCCAAAGTACCCCCATGAAGGGATGCTGATAGGGGACACCACGGCCCATGGCTGCTCCCTGTGACAACAATAGGCAGCACCAACTCCTTGGACCTGCAGACTTTCTCACAAAGTCGTATTTCTTATGCATGGCCCTCACACATGCAAGAGATCTCCCTGGTGTTGCCAGCTCCCTCGTGTTGATGCCACTGGCAACTGGCATCCTCGGGAACACTGCTGCCTCCTCTCAGCCCTGTCCCCAGCAGCAGAACAGCACTCATCTTAAAAGAGCCTTATGCTGGTTTTTCCCCCCAAGCACAAAAAGCACCAGGCTGCACTTCTTACCCAGGGAGCCAAGAAGCCAGGCCAGCCTCAACACAGCTGGGGCAATGCAAAGCTCAGCTCCGTGCTCACTGAGCATCCCACTCCTCCCACAGGCACGGCAGGGATGGGGACACCGTGGCACTGAGTGCCCGAGGCAGGACACGCCAGCCCAGCTGGGCAGCATCCCGGCCCCTGGGGATGGGGCTTGAGGCCAGCCCAGCTCTGCCACAGCAAACAAAGGCTCCTTGTTTCCCACTGTGTTCCCAGGGGGGCTGGAGCTGCCCAGCCCAGCCCAGCCCAGGCAGGCTCCCCTCAGGAGGCGGTGCTGGGTGACCACTGCCAGCCCTGATGCCTCCATGCACCCACTGCTCTGGGGACATGGCAGGAAACACAGAGCCAGCCCACGGCACTGCAGCCAGCCAGCAGCTCCCCTGGGACATCACAGGAGGACAGACACCATCCCCAGGGTCCCCAGCACACCCCTGCTGCCCCCTCAACCCTCTCCTGTCCTTGGCGTGTCCGTCAGAGAGGCAGACACTGCCAGTCCTATGGCAGGGGGGCTGGCTGAACACTCATTTCTCCTGCAAAGACAAACAGCTCCTGCAGGAGCAGTTGGCAGGCCCCAGAGAGCAGCTCGATGAGGAGCAATGTGCTGCATCTGGGTCCAGTCCCCAAAAAGCTGAGCACCAACTGGCACCTCTCCACACACCACTGTGCCACCAGCCTTGTGCCACCACAGCCACACGAACACCCAGAGTGCTGCCAAGGCCACTTCCCTCCCTCCCTCCCTCCCTCCCACACTGCAGAACTGAAGTGCTGGATGTTTTAAGCACCATAAATATTTGTTCTCTCTCGGTCCCCCAGCACCAGCTCCTCCCCCAGCACACCCAGAAGCCGGACAGCAGGGAAGCACCCAGGACAAGCAGCAGTCCAGGGGCAACCAGAACCTCAGCTCATGGCAGCCACACCAAATGCTACAGGGGGAGATGGTGCACCTCCTGCAGCCTGCTCACAGCCTCAGTGGTCACACTTGCATGCAGGAGAGGCAGAGGCTCTGCTCAGCATCCCACAGGCAAAGCCATCCCCAGGAGCCCAGCAAAGGAACAGCACATTGTTCCTGGGAACTGGCAGCCTCTGGGGCAATGAGGCTGCCCTAGCCAAGGATGAAGGAACAGGCCACCCGTGCTGCCAGGTCCCCTCCCTGTTCCCCAGTGTTGTTCTGGCCTAAAATCCCATGGGAAGGTGCACAGAGGGCAGGGACTCAGGACACACTCCATGACTTGTGGCAATTTTAATCCATTTTCTTTTGCCCACAGAGAGACAGGATGGCACAGGCCACCTGCCCTGCAGCCCCCTGGAAGCAAGACCCATCAGAGGTCCTGCTCTGCTGTCATCTCCTCTCCCCCCACAGTTTTACCCCAGCAGAAACCTCATTCTATGCAAATAAATCACCCCACTGCCCACGAGCAGCAGCTTTGTCCAATCCCCTTCCTCTCCAGAGCTGCAGGGACTTTGCAACCTGTTTACCCGGACTTTACACAGCAGCTCCAGCTCTTGCAACACCACAGAGTCAGCAGGAACAGCAGCACTCAGGAGGTGAAAGAGCACTCGGGGCAGCTGAGATGCCGGGCCAAGGCTCTGGCTGCTCGCTGGATGCAGGAGCCAGAGGACAGGGAATGTCCTTCAGGGAAGGTCACTCTGCCCGGCCCCAGGGAAGGTGCCCCCGGAGGGGGGATCCCACTCCCTGCACCAGGAATGGCTCCCTGCCTGCAGCAAGCCTGCAAGGGCTCCAGCTGCCAGCTATCCTGACACTGCAGGCTCAGCAGGAAGGGAGAGAAGGGAAAAATACCCTGGCAGAGTTTTCCTAGAAAAAGTTTAGCTTTCCCCGGCAGAGAGGCCCGGGGAGGCCGTCCTTTGAGGACACGCCTGCAGCCCTTGGGCACGGCTGGGGAGAGCTGGCAGGAGGGAAAAGAGGGTTTTTTGGGGACAGTGGGAGGGTGCTGCCCCTGCAATGCTCACACAACACGTGATGGCATCAGCACACGCAGGTTCAGCTCCACACACCGTCCATGAGTAGCTTCGGGGACACCACTGACCACCCTGACCCAGGGACCCAGCTCCAGACCAGGGCAGTGCTGAAGGCAGGAGGATGCAGCTGTGATGGGGAAGACAAACAGAGCCCCAGGAATGACACAAACCAAGGCTGCACAGCCAGGACTGGCACTATCACCCTCTGCAAACTCCTACCCAGAGGCAAGTGCCCCAATGAACACCCACTGCCCTGTCTGGGAGCCACTTAGGGGCAGGGGGTGGCACTGGCCCCTCTGCCACTCCTGCAAGTGGCTGTGCCTGCAAAAGCATCCTGCTCCTGCAGAGTGATGGAGCAGCAGGTCTCTGTGCAGCTCTGATGAGAAGCGAGCACCTGGGGAGCAATTTCAGTCTCTCCATTTTAAAAGTAATTTCACATGCTGACATACCAGCACCTGACTTCCATATAAAAAGCACCTTTTAACTTCAGATTCATTAGGATCCTTTCAAGCCATAGGAAATTATTCCTAAGGGTCTGGAAGCAACGCAGCAGAGCTCTCCTAGGGCCCATGCCTGCAGCTTCTCCATTCTGTCAGCTGGGTGGCTGAGGATGGTGGGAAGGCACAAACAGGCTCCCAGTGCAGGCTGAGCCCTGAGTTCCCCATTTTGGGGGCTCCCAGCCCACGTGCAGAAGGTGCAGCTGGATGGGGTGAGCTGAGCAGCTGACACGGGTGACACAGACCACACGCTACAGGCACAGGGTGCAATCCTGCCCAACTCCTGGATGCTGTGCTTGCAGTTTCAGCACTCTCACAAGGGCACCTGGTGCCCTTTTAATTAGCCAACATAGCTTTTGGAGATGGAGAAATAAGAAAGAAAAACCCCAAGAAGCAAAGACCACCAGGCTGCTATGAACCAGGAAGGCAGAAATACCCACCAGCACCTTGTGACAGGTCTCTGCAGCCCAGATTGCCGCCTGCTCCCCTCACCGAGGGACCAACCCCCCCTGGCAGCCATCCAGGCTGCTCTTCACCCATCCATTGCCAGTGGAGCAATCCTGCCCTGCAGCGGTGAAACGGGTTTGACAGCTCCACCCTCCCGGCACTTCCCACCATGGGCCACCTTGTGAAACTGGGGGCTCAGGAGCAGGCAGGAGCCTCGCTGGGGCTGCAGCCCTCCAGGACAGCCGGCTCTCGGCAGAGCTCCAGCGCTGCTGTCCTCACCCAGGCACCTCCTCTGGCCACGGACAGTCCTTCACCACCATCCACTGCCACATCCTTGAGGAAAACCACCACGGGGGCAGCTCTGCCACCAAAAGTCTGACTCAGTGCTGAGATGGGGAAGGCTGCCTCCCCAAACCAGACTGCCAGAAGTTTAGCTGTGTTTTGGTTAGAAGGGAAAAAACATGTCCTGCAACAGGTCAGCAGGCTCAGAGGGTGTCTGTCCCCATGCTGGGTTAGGAAGGTCTCCCTCCCATCTGACAGGGGCAAGGCCAGTGGGGAGCACAGGGGTTCAGCATGCCCAGCAGTAAGCAGACATTCACAGCTGGTTTTTTTGGTCATGGGAGCATGCTAGAGGCAGGCTGGCAACAGTCTGAACCCCCAGTGAAACAGAATGGCAAACATGAGAGGTGCCCCTCTGTACCCTGTGCCACTGAGGGTAAACAGCCCCGTGCAAACAGTGCTGCAGATAACGCTACGGATGGGATGAAACCATTTGTCTTGAATCTTACTGGAACTGTCCTGTTTGAACAGGCTGTCCTTTCACAACTCACTCATTCATCACCTCTTTGCATTCACTTCTCAATATGACAATTAATCATTATTGCAATTTAAACTTCTCAACTGTGAGTATAATGGCAGAAGCCATTTCCCCATGCTCACAGTCACAGTATCCTCTGCCTTTAGTGCTGATTCCACCTTTGGGGACTGTCAGGTTCTTTGTCCTGTTCAAGTCACCTTCTCCCCATTGCTCTGCACACCTCAAGGCTCCAGGTTTGTCACCATGAGCTGCCTCCTGGCCATCCCACCAGATCCCACTTCAGACACCAACTTTTCAAGTGTCAAAAACTCTCTTAAGACATGCAACAGGGAGCCGATGTCAGAGCCCAGGGCTGTTGGATGACTCCCCCAGCACAGCCCCATAGCTGGATGAAGGAGCCACTGCCAGGACTGAGACTTCCCTGGGGATAAGCTTTGATCTCCCAGCCCCCAGCACAGGGGAATGACTGCTGTACCAAACACTGGAGAACAGAGGGAGAAGAGATGGCCAAAAAAAACAATCCCTGCTGTCAAGAGATGACCTGAGACCTCAGGACACAAGCAGGAGCAGGGAGGCTGCATTGGCATGCACCACACAGCACCATCAGAGCTGAGAGATGCTGCAACATCCCCAAGCTGTCAGCTCATGGTGCTCATCATCTCGGGAAGACGGACGACCCCTTCCGATCATTTACATCAACCCAGAGAAAATGGTTGCCTGCAGAATGTCAAGCAGAACATCAGGCATGTGAAATCTCAGAAACTCACATTTCAGAGCCCAGGGTTAACCCCAGCTCAAACAGAATCCATTCAGACCAAAGGGACACCCCAATATGGTTTCCTGGCCCTGGGGCTGACATCCTCCTCCCACCAGGAGCCTTGGGGCTCTTATAGGCTTCCACTGCAGCCCATGAGGGCTCCCAGGCAGGCAGGGACTCACTCAAGGCCAGCATGGTCCTTGTGCCCCACTCCCCAAACAGATGACAGCCACAGGAGGCAACTGCAGAGAGAAGCCACAGCCAGGAGTGATGCACTGAGGGCCAGCAGACCTGGCAGGACCGGCTCCCTCCACACTCTCCAATCTTTTCCCCCTGCCTGCGCTTGGCCTCCACCCAGCTCAGCATGAAGAGAGAAACATCCCCTACTCTGCTGTGAGCACCAGGCATCTATCTCAAAACCAGGGAGTGTGCTGGACCACAGCCATTCACAGGAGCACAACCTCCCTCACACCCTCTCCTGAGAGCAATGGCCCTGGAAATCCAGATGGACTTGGGACTTTTGGGAAAGGAGACCTGCTCTGCAAAAGGCAAGTCTCAGCTTTCACACCCAGTCCCTGACTCCTCTCCTCTGCAGGTACAGCATTTCCTAAGAAAGATAATATCAAGGATTAACAAAGAAGAGGAGACTGAAGCTCCAATTACTGCTTTGTTCTGGAGCCTGGGCTCCCTTGCTGAACCCTGCTTCATGCCCTATTCTCTCCCTGCAGTCCCCCTCCCCTGCTCACGCTCCCCCCTAGGACCCTGGTGCACATCACTGTTATTTGCCAGTGGTACTCAACACCAGGGCAGCAGCCACAACCCCTGTGAGCTCTTTCCAAATCCAGCACCGTCTAGGACAACATCCAGGCATCCTGCCTCCCTGGCCAGGCAGGATTAGGTGTAGGTAGAAACAGCAACTGTGCAACAGCCCCCGGGTGAGCAGAGATCCCATACATAGAGCAGCTGGGAGCTTCTCCGTGGGAGGGAGCAGACCCCAGGCTTCAAAGCTGGCTAGAAACAGAATAAGGCTGTATTTAACTCTGGCAAGGGCAGGCAGAGCCTTTCATCAAATGAGCACTGATAACCATGAGCAAAGTTCTCAAGAGGAGGGAAGGGGTGTGAGGCAAAGACCATTTGTGCTGGGCTGGAAATAGCCCACACTGCAAGCTGACTTGAGCTGACCCAACAAAATGAGCTGACCCAACAGCACCAAAATGAGCTGCCAACGTGGCATCCAAAAACCCAGTGAAGGAGCACTCTCAGGATTCCCAGAGGTGACTGATGACTCTGCCACCACCATTCCTGTCTCACCACTTAACTGCCTTTATTTCAAGCTCCCCACTGCAGTGTGGCCCTGTGCTGGGAGCATAGTAGACAAGCAGCACCCAGCCCTTCAGGATGCTGGTGGGAGGGACAGGAGTCTGGTGGTCTGTTTGGAAACCACAGCACAAAACAGGAAAGCTGGCTGTGGGAGGCCGGAGACAGAGCTGGGCTCCTGGCCCACCTGCCACCAGGTTGTTATCCAGCAGAAGAGCCCGAGCTACCTTCATGTGCTCAGGCCACACGTGGCCACAGCAGCACCAGCAGCGTTGTCACTGCAAGGTGAAGGGCTGCCTTGGCACACAACAGCTGCTTGGACAAAGGAGGGCCCATTAACAAATTAATTTTTAACCTTGCGTTTTGTCTGTTGCGACAATTGAAGGAGAAGAGCTCTTGGCAGACAGAGCTTTACTTGCATCTCTTCAGAAAAGAGTCAACCCCAGCCTGTTGAGGTCTGGGCAGCCAAGGGAGCTGTGCCTCCCTGGCAGAGGATCCCAATTACCCAGAGGGTCTGGGAGCAGATACGCACACAGGGAGGGATGATGGCTTATTTAACTCCACTAGCACAGGCTGTTGATGAAGCACAGCAGGAATGTTCCATCTTAACAACTCCAGCTCACCAGAACGTGGAGCGCACATCCCTGTTGTGCAGACAGATATCACATGAGAAACTCTGAGAGTGTCAGCAGACCCCTTAAAGTCAGCAGAGACAGCCACAAACAGCACTGCATCCCCCAGCAAGGGGCTGGAGGGCTGAGCAGACCAGGGCACAGGGAGTTAACAGCAGCTTTCTCCCATTTCTGTGGTTCTCTAATACAATTAGATGCCACAGAGGCTTGGCTGGACTTTTGCCCATTAACCAATTACTCTGATTACAGCCTGTGAGGAGAAGACCAGCATCTCAATAGAGTCCTTCTTCTACCTCTGCAAGTCTGCTGCAACCTCTCTCACAGGAGGCTGATTCTAGTAAGCTGATGATCCTGATTACAGATCTACACAAGATCTGTGAAAGTATCCTGGTACATTGGTCCAGGCAGTGACAACCTGATGCTTTCATTGCACATGGACAGCAAGTTGGGAAAGGCTGGGAAGGGTGGGCAAAAAGGAAACATCTTGTCCTTCCCATCCTAAAATCGGATTAAATCCTATTTAAAAGACCTTTAAGTCAAGAGGCCTGGAAAAAACCAACCCATTTTGAGATGGGGCAGCAGAGAGGGGCACAAAGCTCTGGAGGAGCCTGGCCTCACCGAAGGGCTCACTTGAGTGAGAAGTCACCCTCTCGCTGGAGGCCGCCTCCTCCTTGTGCCCCAGCCCTTTGGCCAGGCAGACTAGTGATGGCAAAGTCCCTTCCCGGAGACGTGACACCGGGAGGCTTCGGCACCCTTTGCACGCTCCAGCGGCCGCGTCCACCTCCGACAGTTCTCCCGGTGCTGCGAGGGAGGCCGCCCGCCGGGGCAGGGCCGGGGGGCAGAGCCGGAGCGGCCGCGGCTCCGCTCCCCGTGCGGGCACAGCCCCGCTGCTCCCCGGTGCCGCTACTGGAGCTGGAGCTCTGCCCTTGGAGGGGAGCAGGGAGTTGGACTGACAAACAAAGGCACAATCGTAGGAGGGGGAACTGGCTGGAAAACACAAAAGCTCTAAACATGCCAATCATGTCGAGGCTACGATGGCTCATTTCAAAACAAAGACGCTAATCTCCACTCTGGGAATTGTCCTGCGACTGGCAGGAGAAACCAGGGAGCTAATGAACAGCTACAAAGGAGTTTAACAAGCCTGCGACTGTCTTGGACTCCATTCAGCTCAGAGCTCGAAACAGCCACAAGCAGGAGGCAGAGCGTTAACTCTGCAGTTACTGCTGCCCTCGGTGCAGTTACTGATCTGATCCCATGAAGTGGTCAGAACTGGACGGGAAAACACGCCCTGATCCAAGAGATTGATGCTCAGGCACAAAGGAGGGACCAAGCAGCCTTTAGAGGAGCTGTACCAGCGCAGGCTGTGGGACACAGCTGGGGCAGACACAACCGACTGCTGCTGCTTCAGCCCTGTCCCTCAACACCCTCGGGGGAGCATGTGGGGCCCTTGCTGCCAACCAGCCTCTCCCATCAGTTCCGCTCCTTCCTGCTGAACCCCCGAGTGCCGCTCGCCCCGCGTCATGTCCGAGCCCACCAGTAGCTTCCCAGCTGGACCACCGGGTGCACAAACAGCCTGGCAAGACGCTGGGGTCTCCGCGGATAGCGGGAGCCCGCAGCCAGCGTCCAGGCTCGGGATGCAGCTGCGGGAGCTCCCCGGCTGTGGCTGAAGGGAAACCCCGGTCCAACGGGGTCGCCTTCCGCGGGGAGCGGGAGAAGGGCGGCAGTCCCGGGATGGAGCAGCACCTGCGGGAGCGCCACCGCCCCGGGGCGGGCCCGGCAGCCTCCGCCCAGCCGGATGCCCACGCTGGCAGCGGCGGGGCGAGCCCCGTCCCCAGGAGAGCCCCAGGAGCCCCTTACCTGCCAGGATGGCCTTGCCGGGGTGCGTGAGCTTGGCCTTGCCGGCAGGGGCGGCAGCGGCGGCCAGGCTGCGGGGCGCGGCGGGGGCGGGCATGGCCGCGCTGCTCCGCGGCTCCGGCTGCCCGGCGGCGGCGGCCGAGCCCTATTTCAGAGCCGCGCCCGCGAGGGGCGGCCCCGGCGGCGTCACATCCTCGCAGGGCGGGGCGGGGGCGGCCCCTGGGGAGCGGTTCTGCGGGGCGCGGGGCAGCGGGTGAACGGCAGCAGAGCGGCGGGTGAACGGCAGCACAGCGGCAGCGTGACCCCGCCCGGCCCTCGGTGCTGCGGCAATGGGGGCTGCTCAGCCCGCTCCCAGGAATCCACGGGAAAAGCCTCCGTGTGGCTACGGAGAGATGCCGGCTCGGCCGGAGAGACGTGGGCAGCAGTGCCCCCGCTCCTGAGCGGCATCAGCACCTCCGGGCACGCCTAGGCCAGGACTAGCTCCGAACCAGCCCAAAGCCCTCGGTCAGCGAGGATACACAGCAGTGCGCTCCTGCGCCGTGGCGACCGTCCGAGGGGAGGGAAAGGGGAGGGTTTGCTCATCTCAGGCCCTTGGCTTGAATCCTTTCTGTTTCAGTGAGGAAAGGAGACCAGGAACTCCCGGGGTAGGAAGCGCATGTGAACGCCCAGCGCAGGCGGAAGAGAAAAAGAGAAACAAAAACATTCTCAAATTAAAAGGCTGCTGTGAATGCAATGACACTCCGGGCTTAGCCGGGGTTGGTTGGTGCTTTTGGGTGCCTTTTTTTTTTTTTTTTGGTTTGTGGTTTTGAGGTTTTTTTTTTTTGTTGTTGTTGTTTGTGTTGTTTTTGGGTTTTTTTTGGGGGGGGGGTTTGGATGTATTATCTATTGCTCCTTAATGACTGGGCTGTGCAAATTGCACTAGGATATTTTTTTGCTTTATCTACAGACAGAGGAAGACTGCCCTGCTCAAAAGCTGTATTTACAGGATGCAGGGAAAGAAACCAACACTGTTTTCATTTCCACCCAGGATTTCGCAGAAAGCAGGGAACACTGGAGCTGTACTCCGGCACTATGCTCTCCTTTACACCTGGAGCAGCCACATTACTCAAAAGAGCGAACATTTTGTGCAAGAAGTCACCTTCAGCTATGCATAAAACGTGCTTCTGTCCAGACTTGCTCTCTGTGTGCTTTGTGACATGGTTTTTGCTTAACAAAACTCAGCAATCTGGCAGCTGGCAGCCCCATCCAAAAGCTCACTCTGCTGCTACACAGCCCTGGCTTCATGGCTAAACCGCCGGCAGAAGAAGCCTTTGGGAAACTGAAGCATCTTTATTCTGCCAGGCTTAAAAGCAAACATACTTGCATTGCAAAACTCACCCCCAGGTGAGATCAGAACTGTATGTAGTTTCACAACAGAGTTAAAATAGGCATGGAGTGGTCTCATGCCAAGTCTAAGGCCCCCCCCCCTCCTTTAACACAGGGCAGTAAAGGAGGGGGAGGAATTACCATATGAACGGGAGGAACAGTCGTAGTCCTGGTCACAACTGCAGAGCAGCTACTCATGTTCAGGTTACCATTATTAGAATGGTAAAGATAAGATAAATTCTTTCAAACACGGCAAACAAACAAATGCATTTGGATTTCTGATTAACCTCTGCAACTCCTCATACCTTTCCATCAAATCATCATGGCTTTCACATCTGCCTGCAGACACGTACGCCTGTGCTGTGAGGCCATGATTACCTTCACAACAAACACTGGCTCTTACAGATTCCCCAATCACCAAGGCCAGTGCACAACCTCATCCTGTCCAAGAAAATACCACACCACATGCTTAATTCACATCAGACTCAATGGGATTCTCAGCAGTGCTTACCTTGCTGAACAGGGAAAGGATTATTCATATTTAATCACATGCAGATTGCAAGCCATCTCCTGCAAGGACCTGACCTCCAAGAAGCTGCTAACACCACTTGTCAGCAGAAAGCCTGAAGGAGAAACAGTGAAACATAATAAACAATCCCTGAAATACCAGGGGCTGCAAGAGGATGTTTTAAATCCCATTAGTTGTGTGAAAGTAAATACTTAACCAGGCTTACATAGTCAAGAGCATCTCCAAAGAAATGCATGGTCAAAGCATAGAAAAGCAACATCAAACCCACCAAGTTACTGCTCTCGCTTCAGGAATTTTCATGGAAACAACCCTCTGACAATCTGAACTCATTTCCCTTGCTGGTGGCTGGTGCTTGTTTCTGCTGGCATACAAAGACTTGTGAAATTCTTAGGTGCTGCTGCAGCCTGTGTGCCTCATGGCACCTCTCCAAGCCCTAATAATCAGAATTTAAAAGAGCTACTGAAAATGAAAGCAACTTGCACAATTTATTTTTTCAAACACAAACAGCAATTGCAGACAGTTTTCTGGATCCTCAGAAGCACATACTTACATGTTGACACCTAGTTCCAACTTATTCCTCCCTTGCCCCTCCCTAAAATTATTATTACTTTTATTTAATTGGTACTAGACAGCACACCATGGTTTCAGAGACCATGAGAGGTCAGTATGGGGCACATAACTTCCTATTATATATCCTGGGATCAAAGAACCTCTTCATTTCACTGAGTTAACAGATGTATTATCACAATTGTTACAACTCATCAACTACTACAAACCTTTCCATGCATTATTAATCCCCATCACTTGCGGTCTTATGATAAAATAAGAAGACTCATTTTCTCTCAGGTTCTCTGTTGAGGCAAAACAATTCCTTTATGCAAAACAGATCCTGCATATAACTGGCTTCAAGAAATGAAAATACTGCTGATTTGAGTCAACATTTCCCCAGCTTTGAAGTGTGTGCTGCAGGAGCTGCTGTGATTATAAGCAAGATGATGCTATTCCAAACAACGAACACGATTCCCACTTGAGCAGAGCACACATGCAGAAAGAGCTCCTGTTGCTACACAAGATTATTCACTGAGATTACCAGGACTGAGCCTCTCATAAGCACCACAGAAGTCCTTGTTATGTTCTGTGTGGGCCTTACTCAGCTCAGGAGAGTAAGCCCATGTACAGCATGTACCGATTATCATTCTGCTACCCTGCCATGGCGTGAATCCCTCACAGCAGGATGTATTACTCAGCAAAGCAACTCCAGTTGACAAACTCTATTAGCAGTTGGTAAGGCCATTTCCCCACCCCCTAAGTGGAAAAAAAAAGTACCTTACAAAAGGAGAGCAATTCAAAGATTTATTAAGCACCATTTCCCACCCAAACTCACTCCTAGCTCCCCATCTGGATAACCACTGCTTGGGGAATTTTTGCTCTGCATAATGTTGGAGAACAGTGCTGTGGAAAACAACATACCAGAAGACTTTGTAATTCCTTCCTTTCATAACCACTGGGGGGAAAGGAGAAATGGAGATTTTTAGACAAACAAATTTTACAATCTTGATTAAAAATAACAGACAAGAAAAAAAAAATCATGAGTCATTGAACTACACAGGAAATGCATAACTGAATAAGCTCAGAACCTGACTCAGGACTTTTAAATTCAGACACATAGAAGACAGGACTTCACTGCCTGTATTTCAAATTCATCTTAAGCTTAAAAGCTGTCAACTTTATATTAGCTTGGAAGAAAACAGATGGATGTTGTTGCCTTTTAGAAAGATTGCAAAGGCTCCAGACAAACTGAAAAACACATCTATGCTAAGAATTTTGCAGTGTTGTATTAGTAAAACATGAGTCAGGATCTGTCATTACCTTTGGAAAGGTGCCCACAGAAAATGCACAATACTGAAAAATGAGAAAGCTAGACTAGTGACAACTCGCTGGAGGCTGGACACCTGCTGAAGGTGCACAGTAATGGCTCCAGATGCATTAAACTGGACTGGTGCACCTGCAGGTTGCTATAGCAAACCCTCATTCAGTTGCAAACCCCAGCCTAATTACACACCAGTGTCACAAAGCACTTTGGTGGCGTCAAGCATTTTCCAGCCTTATGTCCTTATCTGGAAACAAATGAGATTGAAGCAGTCTTGGGGTACCCTGTAAAGCAAAAAAGGAAATACAGTCAGCTTGGAACCAAGTGCAAAAGCAAACTATTTACAGCAGAACAGAAGGGACCCAGAAAGACTGCAAGAAGCTTTAAAGATGAGAAATAACACTGTCATAAGGTAATGCATACACTTGATAAACTGCTTGTAATGAGAACCTGGTACATACAGTGCTACCTGCACCAAGATCTGCAAGAGTTCTCGCCTCATTTTTTTTCAGCAGATTGAAAAACTGTCATGCTGATTCAGTCACACTAAGAATTTCTCAGAGGCCAAGTCCTAGCCTGCCAATTAGGATATCACACATCCAGGCATAAGCATTAATTACAAGCAGTTGACAGTCAGCTTTGCCAAAGTACTAAAGTTACTCACACTCATTTGAGTAGGCATCTGAGGTTTGTTTTTCAGTTTTAGAGTTCAATAAATCAAGGAAATTTCTTGGGCTTTTGAGTAACTGCTGCTGAATTTGCTAGGGGGGGGTGGGGG
Source organism: Agelaius phoeniceus (assembly GCF_051311805.1). NCBI lineage: Eukaryota > Metazoa > Chordata > Aves > Passeriformes > Icteridae > Agelaius > Agelaius phoeniceus. The sequence goes on along the minus strand of NC_135282.1, from coordinate 8,626,337 downwards.
GAAGTTGTTCCTTGTTTCCCACAGCCCAATTAAAGATCCATGTTGTGCTGGAAGTGCCAACTCTCAGCACGGCAGCTGCTAAAAGACTCTTAAATCAGAATTAGGCTTTTGACCCTACAGTTACTACTGTCTTCACTGTATCATGCCTATTATTTGCACAAACTTCAACAGATTTCATCTGCCGAGAATTTTTATTTTTTTAAGGAGCTAACATACTCCAGATCATTTCCTTCTGCTATGCTATCATTTAATTATAGAGTCCTTAAAAAGGAGGAAGGGAAATGAAGTCTTGTAAAATACCACACCATTACATGAAATAAGAAACAGGACTTACCCCAGCAATGCATTCCTCCTGAATTCCCCTTGTGAATTGCTTGTCTTCTCTGATGCCAGATCTGTACATACACACCCAGAGTTTGACAGACCAGGGAAGATTCCCCTAAGGTCTGACAAATAGCAAGAGCCATTACACAGAAGGAGATCCATACTCTGTTTCTCACAGTGAAAACAAGAGGCAGTAAAAGCCTGTATGTAGTCTCAAGCAACTCATCCTCTGACATAAGTCTGGAAGTTGGTCTCCAGATGCTGCAGGCTGCAGCAGGTTCTGCATGACCACATCATTCTACAGGACAGCACCAGCCCTGTGTCACTGGGGTGGGAATTAGCAAGAAGCTTAGCTTTAAAGCAGATTCTCAGCAAAACAATCTTATCCAAGTTCTCAAAAACTTGGACATCACAAATTCATGAAATGAAGTAAATCCTTCACCTAACCCCTAAAAGAGAAGTTATTTCCTGCTGTGAATGACTTCACTTTCAGAGAAGCAGTGAAGTACCTTGGTAACAAACAAGAGTTTGTTCCACATTTTAGGTACAGCTGCACTGTATTGGCAGGGAGTCTGTTTTGAATGCATGTCAGAGTGCAACATCACAAAATTTATAAAAGCCATTTTACTTAGCAAGAGCTTAAATACCAGGAGAGTAACTAAAGCAAGACTGTTGATCAGAGCTGGCAGCTTTGCTTTCCTTGAGAGCTCAGTCACTCCTGTAATTAGATTTCTAGACTGAGGCTATTAAGGATCCCCAGGCTACCTCAATTCTCTTACAGTCAGGAGCTGTTCCAGCATTTGATCTAGCACTTCACTGTGTTCCATCATTGGCTTGCACTTGCTGCTATAAAGTCAGAGCCCGTTTTTAAGTTAGTATGTTGGAAAGTCCTACAGTGATACTAATCTTAGAGCTGGTCTTCAGTTCAGCTGACTTACCCCAATTTATTTCAACTGACAAGGAACTGGTTACAAAACAGAAGTACTATTTTCCTGGAAAATGGCAAGCTACCTGGCTAATTCCTGCAGTGAGTAAGTGTGGACAGAGTGGAGATTTTCCTGAACTAATTACCTGCTCAGCATTTCAAGCTGAGCTGTGAGTGCTGATCAGTACAAAGTTGAGGTTAGTACATTACCACAACACTTGGGGTATTCTGGCATCCATCATGAAGGAGGGCTGCATCCCCTTGCCAATGCTGCCATGGTGTGGTGACCAAGGAGACAATACACTCAATTAAAATTAAACACACACAATTAAAATTGTGCCAAAGCACAGTCTGCTGCTACTGATTCCACAACCCTGACAACCTCCACTGGTTTGCATTAAAAGGTGTTTTGCCCTGTTCAAAGTGGGACTCAGTATGAAAGGGTGCAGCTTACCAAAACCACTGCTATGCTGATGTATCTCAGCAGAGAAGACTCTCTCTCATTGCAGCATCTCCCTCCACACAGGACTGAAGCTTTCCCAGGCCCATGAATGAAAGCATGAGAACATGTGACTGCCTCCTGCAGCACGCCCTCCCCATGTGACAGCCTGTGCTGATGTGTCTGGTGAAGAGACCACAACTCCCTTAAGTTCCTTACTAGGCCTCCCCTGTTACGTGCCTTGGCACAAATCTCCTTTTCCTGCCTGGCATCCTCAGTTGTCAGTTTAAGAAACCTGATGCTATGAGTGGCAGTGTATTACTACCAGCCAGTCCCCACACCCGAGACAGTAAGACTAGAACCACACGGTGGATACTGCAGTTTTACATTTATAATTGAACTTTTATAATATTCAAGATTAGCACAAGATTCATAACCATAAATTATACATTGTTATCTAAGTACATAAAACGTTAATGATACATGTATTTGAAGTGGCACAAAATAATAATATATCCCTGTTGGCATTCTCAAAGGAAGAGGTGGGTGATGGACACGCTGTTGATCCTACTGCAGCATAGCAGAACTGAGTCAGTGCACCCTGGTCACTCAGGTGGTGCTGACTCTGCCCACCAGACAGGGTCAGAACATGGTGTGGCAGGAAGCCAATGCCAGAATCAGTTAAAGGTGCAAATAAAAAGTCAGGATTATGGCCCTCCCTACTGCCTCAAGATGGTAGCAGTACGTCCCCAACCCTGACGCTGTGCTCTTGCATCTCCAGTGCTTTGGCAGCCCATGCACACTCCCATGTTCTCTTGCCACACACAGCTGAGGTTTTTTTTAGTACCATTTAACGTCAATAAGTAACATGCTCTCTTCTTGTTAAACAAAAAGGATCTGGGAAGTGTTTGCTCTCTGGCATGAGAAGATTTATTTTCTTCAAGTCTCAGATCTACTCCAGAAAATAGAGAACAGACTCCAACAGTATTGAACCCCAACAGTATTGAACTCCAACAGCATTATTGTCCAGAAAAGGAAACTTTCCCAATATTCCTCTAAACATTCAGAGCACAAGTATTAGAAAAGCCCATTTTCTTTTGCACATAAGAATGCAAATAAAATGGGGTGGTCAGATGTACACAAGCTTTCAACAATTCATTATTAAAGAGATGTTTCATTGAATTGTTAACAACCCTGCTACATCAGTAGCTTCAGCTAAAGCTTTAACAACTTGGTGCCAGGCAATTTCCCAGCTGCCTTCAATGGGCTTTTCCAAAGAAAGAAAATTATGCTCTCTTCCCCCTGGCCTCAAGTAGTTATTGCTATATGAGTTAGTGAAATAGTGCCTTAACTTCAGACAAGAGTCTCACAATGTCATTAACAAAAGCTGCCTTTCAGAGGTTGAAATGTAACCGGACAATAATCAATAAATAACAGTAACAGGCATCCTGCTGAAATCTCCTCACTGAGCTGGGCAGCAAGTGTGTTCAGCCAACAGAAGGTCATCTGTGCCTTGTACACTTCTTGGAGAAGTTAAAAAGGGATGGGAAGGAAGAGAACAGACACAGTGAAGGTCTGTCAGAGAGCTAGTTACATATTGAAACCATAAACAGGCGGCTGGGTGAATCCTGGTGCTGTGTATCCATATGGGAAGTTTGCCTGGGGAGGTACTGCACTGGGGCCTGCTGTTAACATCAACTGCTGGCCTAGGAAAGTATGAGACAAAAAGAAAGTTAGTTAAAGATCCCAACCTTCCCTAATGCTAGCTGTACAGTGTGATAGGACTACTAGGCTTTAGCTAAAAATCAGCCCCTGTGCAAGCACACACCAGCAAGTCACACTATTCCAACATATTCCATGGAGAAAGCACCCATGCCACCTGCTCTTGCTACCAGGAAGCTACGAAAGAGCAAGGCAGGATGCAGAGGGAAGATGAATATCCACTGATCTTGAGGTCATAATAAACATGGCTTGTTTTGAAGAGACCATACTGAAAGCCAAACTGGTACTATTTAACCCATGCATGGTCAGATCTAGAGAATAAAGCAAGTCAAGCAAATAGTTAGGTCTGTTAGGTCTCACAGTCTGGAGGGTGCTGCAAAGGGTCTGAACACACCTTGACAGATTTGTTTTCATCACTAGGCCCACACATGCCTCATGCATCTGTTAAATGCAGGTTAACATTTATATCAGACAGTGAACCAGTCACATCCTTCCCTTACCAGCCACTTCTAGGTGCTTGTTAGCAGAATGCCTCTTCAGAAGGGCTTCTAAAATAGCACCACACTTGAAGACAGCCATGGTGGCTGCACATGTCTTAAAATGCGTGAGCTAAAAAGACAGTCTGCCTTTCTACTTGGAAGAGCAGAAAGCAGACACATTCCTCAGACAGGAATAAGAAGAGGAATTTTCATGCTAAGTTATTCCTGGGGTTGGCAACACCCTGGTATCCCTTGTCCTATTACCATACTGAAACATGATTCCTAAAGTAGAGATCTGAGCCATGTAAGAGGAGCAATACTTTAATCTGAAGAGTAGAAGTACTGTAAGAGTGAGATGTCACTTCAACAATTTACACAATTCATTGAGCAGAGACAACCATTTCAATTACTGTCTAGTTGAAACCAGTTTTCTTGGATACAATGTAATCATGTAAGCTGCCTCCACAAACAGATACCAGAGTGACAACAGGTAATCAATTAAAACCTACCAAATACTATTGGAGTGGGTTCAGCTACTTGTTCCTCTTCTTTTCTTAGGCTTTCAGAAGCATCAAGTTTATCCACCTACATTGAAGTGAACAGGAGATTTATGAAGGCCTTGTCTAGGAATTGCACCATTGTGTGAAGCTTTTCATGCCTGGTACTTCAGCTATCAAGTGCTCCTTTTTAGTCCAAGTTGGAGACTACTGAAGTCTGCCTATTCCCAGCAAGCTTTGCTGTAAAACTGACTTCCCAATTCTTTTAGGTGTATTGCAATAAGCAGCAGCTCTCAAATGCAGATGAGGAACTCATTACCTTCAAAGGAAGCATTTTTTGGGGCCTTATTCTAGTCACTGCTAACTATGATCCAGAACTCAAACCCAACAGAGCGTCCATCATCTCAAATGGGCCTAATCTGCATTTACCTATTAACCTACAATTCTCCTCCCCTTCAGTGACACCTCACAGATATTTGCAAATATTCCAGGCCCATGAAGTTTGATCTAACCTAGGACTACAGTCTAACCTGGCTGCAAGGTACTGGTTTAACTATACTGGTATTCACAAGAGACTTATTCTAGGGGAAACTCTAGAACCATCATGGAAAGTGGCCTAGTAGTATCAGCTTTATACAGATCTCAGTGCTGTGCCACATAAAACTCTGTTCATGCTAAACGAATTTGTGGAAGCACTACAGTAATGCAGGAGCCCTAAACACAACTTTAGATTGTGGGTGTGGAGGGCAATCTGAAGAGCAACAGTACTTTCCTTCTCAGGTTTAACCAGCTGTATCTTTCAGAAGAGAACCACTGAGACTGAAGTCTACAAGGCATAAAAGTCACACAACTTCACATCCTGGTACAGGCAGTATTAACATTGTGGGCAAACCTACATTTAGCTCAATGCTATATTTCAGCTGTTCCTCTCCTCCTTTCCCACTGCAAGGATCACATCTGGTCTGAGAACTGCTTCAAGAGGGATCTCTGTTAAACTTTAGAGATGTTATCCAGATATGGTGTTTAACAGTTTCCTCAACGTTTTGAAGTTTGCCACTCAAATTGACAACCTGAGTGGCAGCAGGTCTTTACTGGTTCATTTATAGGTGTCAGCCTAAGAGCTCTCCAGAGTAACACCAAATATTGCTGTTAAAAATGCTATCCAAATTACCATGGATCAAAGCAACTGACAGGTACCCATTTCCAACTACCTGTCCTGCTCTACTTATCCCCAGCCTCAGCTCTCTTGGGTTTGCCTTTCCCTGGAGCTGTCCTACAGTGGCTCTGGCCAGCAGCACAGTCCTGCCCTCAGCTGGGCAAACAGCAGGAATGCCGAGAGCAGCCATCCCCAACAAGGGATGAGCAGCTCTAGGAAAGACAGATCACATTGGCTCTGCTGCCTAGAACTGGTTCAAAAGGTTTCCAGGTGAGTGTCATTATACTCCGTGTGCCTGACTCCTGGGACAGAGGCTACTCTGTGCTTTAACATTTTTTTATGCAGAAAAGACAAACTCTGGAAGATGTACACACCCCACCAAAACTAATCTATTCCTTTGTGCTTTTGAAGTTAGTTACATGACAATTTTAGACATACCACATTTAAAAAGCCCATTCTCCAATTTCATGTTTTGCAGTTAATTCAACAGACTAAATTAGTTTCACTGTAAACCACTTTCACCATGCAGATTTTCCTTCTGGCAAGTTATCCCATATTTAGTACACATGATTACTTGTAAATCCAACCAGCTGTTTAAGATAAATTATTTTAGACCTAAACCTCATATGGAAGAGTTCAGGTAAACTTGTGTGGCAAGTTTCTCCTGAGTGAAATATGAGTACGAGATGTTTAAGATCTGTGCAAGTACTTTCATCACACCAACAGGCAAGAAGTTTACAGAAGCTTCATGTCACTATACAAACTCACCATCATGCCTGAATTATTGCACACTTTGGTAATTTACAGTGTAAAAAGCAATTTGCCCTTGGAACACATCCTGTTACATGGCAATTGCTTTTATTTGGTTATGAACAGCATCCTCCCTGCCACAAAACATGTAATACAGTGAAAAGGAGCCCAAAGTAAAGCCCTCCTCAAGCACTTGTTTTTGTGTCCCATGAAGAGGAAAAGAGTCTGGTTGGATTTTCAAGTTGCTTGTGAATAGTTATCCTTTTAGCATTAGAAAGTGAACAGGAAATGAGTTAGAGCTAAATTACACTGCTCTTCTGGCAGAAGCTACAGCTAGATTCCTGTAAAAGAAACCTAGGATATTGAGGGACACAAATAAACACAAAGAGTTTGAAATCAGAGTGTCACCTTATAGAATAGTCCATCAACCTGCAAGAAAATTCAGAGGGGAATACTTAACATGACTTATTAGCAGCAACCTGAAGCAGTCACTTTTACATTCCTCATTTTAATGAAGCTCTTTACTGTGATGCCCTATGCAATCCTACAGCCTTCCAAGGCAGAATCTTAGCTTAGTATCTTAGAGCTGTTTGAGACAAGCATTTCAGGACCACACATGATCGGAATCTCTTTTCCCTCAGTTGAGGACCAGCTCTTAATATCAGTATTGTGCAACCAGACTATGAATCTAAAGTTCTGTTTTCCATTTAAAAAACCAAACACCTTCAGCAGTCTACTCCTATGGCTGATATAGGAAAAATGTGCACTCAAAAGCCCTATGCTCTTTTTACTCTAGGAAATAAGGGGACTTTACTTTCATAGTTACACAAAGATAAAAGTGATATATGTGTTGTCCTCACCAAGTTTTCAGTTCATCAGCTATGGAGCTGCTGTGAGAAGCACACTTGCTTATGTCTACCGGTAAAAGCAGAAGTTTAACTAGACCTCTTCAAGTGCCAAGGCATCTATTCATTAACTTTGCTAGCTAGCCTGGAGTGATGAAACCTACAGAACTTCAAGAAGACTTCCTCTATGAGGAATGGTAATATTCCAAATATATGCAAAGAGCTCTGGTTTACATAATGCTAATCATACAGCAGACTAAAGTCTTAGCTTTTTAGCCTATGCAATACTCACTTTGGTAAGGTACTCTCTCATCACTTGGATGAAATAAGGCATTGCAAAGTCCATGATGTTATGTCTCCATGCCAACTCAAGGACTACATCTGGGTGCAGCAAGTCATAGCATGTGAAAAGGCAGGCTGCAAAGCACTCCTGCTTGCCTTCTTCCAAGAACCACTGGAGCAGCTTCTCAGCCAGCTCTGCATCTTTGGACTCTGCAGCATACTGCATAGCATCCTAAAGAAAAGAACAGTTAAGCTTGACCCTTGCCTGTCAACATCTTGCCCTACTTCTTAAATCCACGTTATTGCGAGCCAGATAAGCTGAGTACTTGGCATACCATGAAGTTAGTCTTTAACAACACCAGGCATGTTCTGTAGGAGGCAAGATACCACACACAACAACTCTGAGGTAAGCCAAATACTTTATTAACATCATCCAACAAGATTCCTAGAGACTATGCACAAACTGGCCTGTGAGAACTCACTACAGGTTTGAAGAGCATACCACTATAATTGCATTTCATCTGCACCCTTACAAGAGCCTGTGACTTGAGGCCTATTGGATAATGCTCCATACTGATACAGGTACATACTGTACAGATGCCAATGATTGATAGAGACACATCCCCAGACAAAGGACAACATGATGAAATTAGATTTAAGACATGCATTTGAAACTGCAACCACTTCTGCTTTAAGAGTCTTTCATTCTAGTGAAGGATTACAAATTAAAACTCTAGATTTGAAACTAACAAACATTCAGTATCCAGGAGATTTCTGCAGTGTCATTAACTCACCTTATACAGACGGTCTTTCTTGCACAGCTCCACGCTCTGTTTCCAGCGGTTGTTACCCTTGTACAAGTACGCTGCAATACGCCTAAATTCAATTAGTTCATGCTTTTCCAGACGCTGAGCCAATGTTATGTTATCAAAGTTGTCATAGGCATCAATGGAAGCTCTCAAACCCTGTTTGAGAGAGAGTTGTTACACGTGCTTCCAGATGGCAGTAGGTGAGAACTAGAGTAGAGTAGCATCTATTCCTAGTGTACAAGTGCTTCAGTTCTGCCAGCTGGATGTTGATACCGTGGCTACTACTGATTTACCCGAGCGTTTCGTGCACCTTTCCAAAGGATACTTTCTAACAAAGCAAGATGCTAACTTGGTCATACCCATTCCAGACTAGAAGAGCAAGTTACGATAAAAAGACAAAGCTTGTCTTCGAATAGCAGCCAATGGGGCCAGAAGCAAGTTTATTTACTGAAATGCTGTCCCACTGAGTACATACCTGATACTGACCTTTCAGAGGTCTGCTCTGAGAAAAACATCCGTGGCACCTGCTTTTTTGCAAATCATTGACATCTCAAGACTCCTGCCTGCTAAGGACCTGACTGCACACCCTCTCTCTGTTGCACTGGAGAAGTGTTATCTTCTACTCAAGGACATTACTGTGTCAGCAGCTTTTTTTGCCAGAGAGCCATCCCTCAGGCTTAGCAATCTGTTTTTTTGGGGCTCACCTGGAAATCTTCCTCTTCTGTTAAAAGGTTGTTTAGAGCTTCGTTAACTCCTTTGTTGTTGTGGTTCTGGACTGAACGCAGGTAAGGCTTTACTAGAAATAGCTGATTAACCTGGAAAGAAGATGTTTCCAATACAAGATTAAGTACAGCAATCCTGACACTGCATTCTCCTGAAACAAGTTCCCATTTTTTATTACAAGAATTTGTGCTTATTGTTAAAACCCTTCAGACAAGGTATCCTGTATTGCCAGGAGTAAAATAAAACAGTTTCCAAGGCCAGTTATGCAACTCTTCTGCATTTCCCCTATCAAGCCAGGACTGGGCTGCTTCTTGGTCCTTTATACCGGTGGCAAAGCTACTCAACAGATGTCAACTCTGTTTTCCAGCCAGAGCCTGGAGTATCTTAACTTGAGCAAGAGGACTTTTTGTTGACCTACAATCTCCCAAACTCACCTTTGAGAAAAAATTGACTGTCCTGGTGTGATCCAGTCGTGGAGACAATACAAGCAGGAGATCATTGATCAGCAGAGGTTTGTAGTCTAAGTAGAACTGCAAAGCTTTGTAGTACAGCTCCACATTGGCCACCTGCATGATCAGATACTAGTTAGTACTTTAAACAGAAGTTAGCCCAAGGTGCTTAGTTCAGACCACTAACTCAGCACAAAGTTTATTTGACTCCTACTAAAAAACAGCTTAAGTTTCCTTCCAGAGGTCAGAAGTTTTACACTGATGCAGAATTCTTGTTCAATCTTATGATTGCTTCTTGTACTATCTGCTTCCAGACAGTGAAACCACAGGCTACCAGGGGCATTATGAACCAATTCTAATCCACTGAAGAGGTCCTGGCACAGGCAGCCATTACAGTTAATATGACCATTTGTCAACTTCTGAAGTCACTGAAGACTGTAGCCTTAAAAAGTCTTTAAATTGCTTTCTTGAAACCCCCAAGAGCAGTAAGAGTGTACTCAGTCTTAAATCTTGTTTAAACTACTTCTCAAATCACTATTCTCTGCTGTACTCATGGGACTGCCCACCCCACTTCTCACACCAAAACAGCTGGAAACATATGCAGAAATTTTTCAAGAACAGCTACAGCCTCAGACTAAAACAGCAGTCAGCTCAAAGGTATTAAGGAGGTTAGGCCTCTTGCTTGTGACCTATGATCCTGTGCAGCCTCTAAAAACATTCTGTGCTAGCTGCTGCCACTCAACAGAATGTGCTGCACAGCAAAAAAGAAATAGTGTAAGATCAGATTAATTCTTTGTGTTAAACTAATTGGAAGTTGTTTTAAGTACAGCAGAGAAATTGAGTAGTAACTTAACCAAACTGTTTTCTAAACAGCAATTCTGTTGTGCATTTTTGTCTCTGTCCTGAAAGAAGCTTTCAGCACTTTGCTTCAGTTACCAAGTTACTTACCTTGGCAATTATGTCTTTAAACTGGCCTTCTTTCCAGGCATCAGTGGGATGATTCATCATAGTAATTATTGCATTGTCATACTCCTCATACTTGTCATACAGGAATACAAGTTCTGCCCAGAGATGAGCCTGTTCTGCAGCTCTGAGCACCTAACAAGAAAAACAAAAAAATGCACCAGGTCTGATTCACTGGCAGCTTCCCACCTTCACTTGCAGCTACCTTACTGCATACCTTTGGAATATTAACTCTAGACCAGAAAAGTTCCAGATGTTCCCTCATTTTCTGAGGTTTGAATTTGGAGTATAAGATGGCAAGTTCAGTAAACATCCCCATGTGAGCACGCTCTAGGCCCAGAGCAGCTTCCAAAAGGGCAATGAGGTCTTCAAAGTAGCCACGATCCTGGATGTTATGAAAATAAGGATTAATAAAGCTTGCTAAAATGCATATTTACTTAAATACAACATGCTTTGACTTTCCATTGAACTGGTTGGATTTTTGATTCCAATGAGGTGAGAGAATTATAAAAGAAGGCACAATGGAAACTATTATCTCTCCATTTACTACAGAAAAAATGCACATCACCACTAAGAAATAAGAGAGAAAAAAAAATTAATTTAACTATTAGCTCCCAGGGTATCTTTTTTTTCTGTGACCACTTTATTAGCAGATACAAGTATGCTGTACAAGTCTTCTAGAATATTAACAGTTACCTGATAGTAACTGATCAGCTCCTCAAGTTCATCAGCATGGATGACTATGTGCAAGCCACAGATCTGTGCCAAGCGGAATTCTTTTCCATCCACACAGGCAAAGCAGACCTGTCACAACAGTCAGCAAATAGTTAACGGGACAAAGCTTTACCAAATTTGAGGTCTACTAAGAGCTCCAAATAAGTATTTCCATAATACTTGTTCTAGAATTAAAATCTATTAAAACCCACAAGTTTAAGTTACCTCCTTCCAAGTCCTCGTGCTATTGGCTTTGCGGCCACTGTCCACTGCTGCCTGATACTCCCCAAGGTGCACCAAGGTAGATGCCAGGCGAGCAAAGTTGGATACGTTGTTATAGAGAAGTTTTGCTGCTTCGTACATCCCCTCTTCGTAACAGCGATCACCGACCTGAATGAGGAGCCCAAGGTAAACCAAAGTAGCAGTAAGAACGAGGGGTCAGCTAAGCAGAAAGTCACACTTGGAAACTGTGGACAAAGACATACCTGTTGTATATGGGCATTATTAGGGCCACTAATAAACTCCTCCAGTTCTGACAGACGATTAGTTTTTGCCAAAGCAAAAATAAGTTCTGTCTCTACGTAAGACTCTCTAGCCTTCTTCCTGGCCATCTGTAAGAACTTGACTAGGTCCTCCCAATTATCTGGAAGAAAGCAGAGATATGCAAGATCCTATGTTTAGTCATTCTGTATTGTTTACCTTGCCCACCTTAGAGACAGTTTTCACAAGGAGGCTCAAACTTCTCCTCTACCATGATAATAAACCATTTGCACTTGACTTATGGAATTCCCTGTCAACACCAAGTCACCTCCAGGTAAGACTGGACTTCTTGCTACCATTCTGCAATCCAACTGGCAAGCAATTCTGCCACATACAGCTAAATAAATACATTATACTTAGTGATACTTTAGATAACAGTCCAAATGATCTCCATGGAGAGGTCTATGTTTGGTGTAGCAAGACAGACAATCTTGGTGACAGGAATCTCACTTAACATTGACTCATCCATTCCATGTACTGACTGTTCCCATTTTCTCTGAAACAGAATTCCTAAGTCTCAATAGTTCCTAACGTAAATGCAATAACCTAGCTCACATCCAAGCAATCTGAAGTTGAAGATGCTTTGCCTTACCATTCCTATTAGCTGCCTGAACGACTTCCATGTAGGCAGATGGATCATCTGCCTTTATATAGGAGTCAATGGCTTCCTTCACCAAGTCCTTCTGGAGCTGTGCTCTGGCCAGTTGGCTCCACACTGCTGGTTCATTACATCTCTCTGCAAATTCATAAGCACGGTCTAAGTTGCCAATGTGCTCAATCAGCACCTGTTTGAAATTGAAGTTCCAAGTTAAAAATCTAAGTTTTGTAACACTGTCCCTTCTAACACAAATCTTTCTTCAAGTGTATACACTGCTCTGTGTAAGCAGTATGAAGTTAACTGCTCTTAGAACAGCCATTTCTGTCCAGGGAAGCATTCTACACCACCATGCAGGAACCACACCTCACCTGAATTGCTGAAGTATTGACATCAAATTTTCTGAATATAGCAAAGGCTTCCTCATATAGCTCATTACTGATGGCAATGTTGGCAATATCTGGGGCATCATAGTTATCCAGCCGATTGATGTATTCCATCACTCGGGTGCGGTCGGCCTTAATGGCAGTCAGGATCAGCAGATTCTGCAGATTCCTTTGGTTAACAGAAGGCATAGGCTATAAGCAGTGCACAGCAACACCTGCTTAAGTGACATGGATTGTACACGTGAAAAAATAAACCCACTTACTGTCACTAGAAATAACATTTCATCACCAGATTGAGAACCACTGACATTTAGCTTCAAAAAGAACTGGCTTACCAGTATTAATGTTCTCCGGCCTCAACACATCACTGCAAATTACACAGTGTGAACTAGCTCTGTTCTTCAAGTACAAAGGACTCCAAATTCTAGCTTTTCACCTTATTATAAACACTGAAGAGTGTTTAGGTCTTGCAACCAAGAGGCCCATGATAACCTGGATCGTTCACAACCTAAACAAAGGTTCTGACTAGGCTAAACTTGAGGACAAAGCTCTCCTCTTACCTGTGTTCACTAAATACAGAATTATCCAAGACAATTTTTTCCAATAACTCAATCAGTTCATTTGGCAGATCAGCAGTCATGAAAGCTTTCACAGTTACAGAAACTTCCTCTGGATCCTGTGTCTCTGATAAAGCTGTTTGGACAACCTAGATTCAAAGGCAGGAAACTAGTAAGTGTTTTCCCCAAATTAAGTATTTGTCCATTTGTCAAGTTATTTGTCCAGTGAAGTACAAATTAAAGCTTCAGAATTTTGATAAAAACAGCAAGAAACAGCTATTAGCTGTATTTTATACAGAAGTAAAATCACATCTTGCATCTATATGGGAAACAAATTTCCTAGAGGAAGGTCATTCTCCAGGACAAAAAAAAAAATCTTACTGGTAGCTACATCTTCTGACCATGAAGGTCAGAATTAATACCTGCTACTCCAACTCTTACAAACTTCTGTATGGTGAGATGAGGCTTTAAGGGGTCTCGTGGGGGAAGAATGCTACTTAAATGCTCCATAATGTTTGAGACATCCTGAGGCCTTCACAGACTGGAAGTTGAGCCTTTTTGCTGTACCTGGTCAATAAGCTGCCGCCTGAACGGGTTGTTTTCTTCCAGTACATTTGCCCAGAGCTCAGGGTCCTTCCTGCGCACCAGGTAGCGAGCCTCGCTCTTAAACAGGGAGTTCTCATTGCACACCTGAAGGAGAAGTTACAATTATTGGCATTACTGTTAAGGGCCAGTACCACAAAACAGGTTTAGCTAGCTATGAACCAGACACTCTAGAAGACTGACTAGAACTAATTTCTGACCAATGCTAAATGCCACAGACAAGTTCTTACCCAACCTCTGATCTGGAAGGCTCATGGAGAAGATCTCCAGCAGAATTTCTATAGCTTCTCTTGGTTTTGCCCAACACAAACACTCTGACTGTGGCTTCACAGTAACTATTTGCTTCTGGTTGAAGTGAAGACCTGCAGAAGCCTGAAGAACTTAAGTTTTAAATCTAGAAAGGGGAGCCACTTGCCTGGGCAGTGCTAAGTAGTGAACTGAGGAATGGTGCAGCTGTTTAAAGCTAGAAGTAGGTTATGTATTTGGTGTCATTAGCTTTACACATGTTTACAAGTGTTCAGAATAGCAAGTGGCTTGGATTCTCTTGTTAAGGTGTTAAGGGTACAGAATAAATGTGAAATTCCTTATAGAAGTGCACCACGGGAGAGTTACCAGTTGTGATCCTATTCGTACCACTAGCTCTGACTTCCAGCTTGAAGAGTAGAAAGCTGAAGGCCTAAGTCATCTTACAGCAACAGCTCACATTGCTAGTATCCAAATAAGCCCATGGAATCTCAATTACTGTGCTGTAAGCAAATCAGTACTAACACAATTTTGCTTTATACTTTACTTTTACCAGTTGCAGGAGTTGACCCTTCTTCCAGGAGACAACAACATCTCAAGAATAATTCTTACAGGAAAAAGATCTTTATTCCACAACCAGAAACACCTTCACAGAACATCAGCTCAGGGAAGAAACTGGTACAGACAGGCTTTAATGGCTAACTCAAATGGTAAAGTTTATCCTAGCAGCCTCCTAGCAAACAACAACTCAAAGCCACCTTCATATCCTGAAATAAAGGAGACAAATGTAGCCAGCCCTTTTTTAACAGCTAGATGATATTACTTAAAAATTAAATACTTCAGGCTGCAAAGTCATTCACTTTAATCCAGTAGCAAGCCTGGATTATACTACCATTCTAATGCTGATAGCTGACATTCTCTGCATATACCAATATGGAAGTGCAGGTAGGAGGAGAATATTTTTCTCAGGAACCACAAGCACTACTGGCTTAATCTGACATTAAGCTCTGGTGTTCACATTGAGACCAGAAAGTATCTGAGAACCCTGAGAATTTCACCTGCCCTTGAAATTCTGATGGATGTTCTAAGAACAACAAGCTTAAAGATAGGAGAGGAATGCTATTGGAGTAAGTCCTTGTAGTTCAACTGTCAACATTTATTTTCCTCATTTCTAGTTAAGTATTGGAGCAAGTCTATGGGTCAATCACAACAAAGGAAAATTACAAGCCCTGTTTTAGTTTCAGGGAAACTTTTCTTTCACTGTAGGGTCAGGCTAGATGACAGCCTGCTCCTCCTGCTGAGCCATCAAAGTTCAAAAAAATCAAATTAACAAAGCTTTAATGGTAGGCATATTCATTACCTGGGCCTAATAAACAAATGAATTTCAAGCAGAATCAGTGGATGAAAGACATGGATTGTACTTCAAAGTTCCAGTTATACAATTCTAGTTTGGACATATAGCATAAGTTCTTCTCATCAGCATAAAATTTACTGTCTCCACATAGAAGAATCCCACCTGCCTCAACTCCTGAGTGAGACTGCAAGACAGGATTCTGCAAGTGTTGGACTAATAGCCAGACAGGCTTCCACTTCAGGCAGCAAGTAGTTCTGTAAAGCATGCTTAAAAATGCAGTTTTGCTAACCTTTATGAGTTCCAGATCACACTGCCCCCTCTCATAAGCAACGCAGGCCAGATGAGGGTCCCTCTTTTCACAATATTTGCCAACTACACGGCTGTCATAGTAAGGATTCTCACGAAGGAAGCGCTCTGGATTATTATTACTGTCAATGTAGATTTTGGCCAAAGCATTATGAGTTGCAGGTTCTTCACAGCCTTCATGAATCCTTGATTCAAGCCATGGCAACAGCAACTTAAGCCTTTGAAGAAGCAAACATTTTAGGTTTATAAGTCAGACTGAGGTATGTTTTACAGCTACCACTCAGTACCTGGCCTTCCCCTTCAAACAAGTCTGCTGGTCAAACTTAAAAGCAAACACAGACCAGCCAGTTATTTTTAATGAGTCTTAAATGAGTGGAAGACCTGCAGCTTAACATCAGGGACTGTTGCAGATACCCCTAGTTTTACAATCTCTCAACTCCTGTTGTATTAGCTGGCACCTCACGCTTCAAGCCATTTGTTCATTTTACAGATAGTTAGAAATTAATTACAGAAGCTGCTGTGGGCCTGCAGCTGACTGTCAAGACAGTTGGATCCAAATTTATTCCGAAGGTACATCCCATGGCTGGCTGTATGGCAGTGTCCAAAAGCCATGTTATACATGATGCACTGCTGTCAGGCATTTCTACATGACCCAATCAATCAAAAGACCGACCAGCAAATTTGAACTGCTTTTCTACAGAGAAACACAGAACAGTATCAGTACTTTATCATTCAACAAAACTGCATGCAATTCCATTTGTGTATAGCAGGGTCAGGGAAGCCCGACACTGGTGCCTACAGATGCATTTTCATTACCGATTTCTTTTTTCCACTTCAGCCACCAGCTCATCTGTGGAGAACTGCCCTCTCACCACCATGATCAAGTTCTTGATGACATCTTCAGAACAATCTACATCAAGAAGCCCTCCAACCACTGCTGGTATCCGGCTAGGATTCACCTAGAATAAGCCACCATCATTGAAATTAGTTATTAGCATTACTAATAATGCACCCCCAGTCTTCCATACGTGGAAGCTCTAGTTAACAATTTCAATTATGCTTCAGAGTGGAGAACTTTGAGTAACTAACATTTGAATATACATTCCAGGAATAATGTCTTTGTGATAGACAAAAGGTTAATGAAGAGCCTCTGCACTGGGAGAGTGAGAAAAAAGAGGCAGCAGCTTATGCTGTAGTTCCTTATAATGAAGTAAAGAGCAAGTCCTTACCTTCTGTACATAGATCTCAATATACTTCTGCAGATTATTGCGATATAAATACAGCACCAGGTCATGAACAAAGTCAAACCGATCGCAGACAATGATGAGAGGAAGCTGATCTGTGAGCTTTGCCTCCTGTATTTTGTGTGAAAGAGAAAAAAACAACAAAAGATTATTCACAGCCATGCCAACTAAACTTCCTTGGTGTTTCCCTCCATTAGAAAGCTATAGTTCTGCTGCTAAGCAAAACATACAGAAGACCCTTCAATCCCCTGGGCAGAATATTTACCTTCAGGAAGTTCTTCACTCGTTCTGGGTTATAGCAATTACTTTCACGACAGATTCTTTCCACTTCCTTTATCTGACCAGTCTTGCAAGCTGCCTGGATGTACTTGAAGTGAACATCTGGATCCTGGCTAAAGTTTACAATGGAACCCAAGAAATAGAACAGTCCTGGAAAGAGTCACATGTGTTTAACATTGTTAGAAGTGAAGCAAGTGAAGGCTGTATGGGCCTCAGCTTGTGACTTAAAGAGTTCAGCTTGGCTGACAGAGCAGCTTTCAGTCAACTGCAGGGAGTATCAGAAAGATTCTTTTCCCTTCTTTCAGATTTCATCTTGCTTTCTGATCTTTACTCAAGAGAGTTAAGAAACCATCTAGAACAAAACTAGCCCTAGAACTCACTGTGATGAGCTCACTTTCATAAATGTATCCTAAGATCCAGCCATGTGAAAAGTACCTGTCCCATAAAAGCTACAATCCTTACTATTAGCTTCAATCAGCAGCGCTTCCAAGTAAGCTGCTTCCCTCTAATACTGTACCTTCATAGCTTTTGAAAGATTCAAAAAGCTCCACAAGAGACTGGGTGCCAAGCTGTTCATGGTATTTAGAAGCAACTTGCACACAGAGCTGTAGGTTTTGCCGAATGTTGGCTGACAGCATGGCACGCAAACACTCCACGGAGTCCTCAACTGAGAGGGAGCCAAAGAAGTTCACAAGCCACTGCAAAGAGAAAGAAATTTTACTCAGTAACTCACACAGGATTTGACTGATGTCTAAGATGGGCCAACTAGACAGTTACTACCCCAGCCACTAGAGAGAAGTCTTCCATGAATTAAGACCAAAGATATAAAAACAAACACTCACTGTATTTACAATCACAAAAATGCATTTGGAAATAATATTTGAAAAGCCCACCTGGGGAACTGAGGTCAGATTTAAGCCACTGAAAGTACAGATTACAATTTAATCATTAACTGGACAAATGTTCTTGAATCACAGCTACTCTGCTACTTCAGTACCCACAACCCATTTTATGGCAGCTGCAGAAGTGCTGAAGACTGTTCACATCACTTTCTTACTCTGGACAACACTTACCTCAGGATTCAAGAGGTGAGTATGAACAACTGCACGTTTAATATCATAGAGATCTGTGTAGTGTTCCAAAGCTCTCTGGAGCAAGCCTGCCTTTTCACACAGCTGGGCAACATGAGCACGATCATAGTGTGTAAACATTTGGTTTCCGAGAATGGCATCTGCAACCTAGGAGGTTACATTTCATATTCACTGTCAAGAAATCAAAACTGCCAAGAGAATCACAGCAGCTACAAGTTGTTGAGAAGTCACAGCAGCGACTAAGTAAACTTTCATGTTACTAAAAGACTTATAGATAGCAGTATCAGACATCCTATTCTGTGCAAGTCCAGTACTGTCTCTCCCTTTTTGGAGGAACTGGGTCGTACCTGTGGGGCATGAATCAAATTCATTTCCAGGAGACGGGTCTGAAGGTGGCCTTCTGCAGGGCGGTTATTTTTCAGGGCATCCAACAAAAAGGATGTGCACTGCTGCAGAAGACTGTGCTCCATGAACACATCCACAATCTGTTGAGATTGGACAAGTTACAGAAGAGGGGTCTATATACACACATGTACATTTTTCTGTGCATACAAAAAGCCTGGCTAGACAGGTGTCCTGGGGTGATGTTATGATACTGCATCCCCTATTGGTCAGCTTTGTGCCAAGATCCTAACCTGTCTCAAACTGAGAGAACAGGCTATCACAGCACCTACCATGCTGCATTCCCTTGTTTTCATAGCATTACTATCATGGTAATAGAGAGACAAGTTTCACATTTCCTTTGTCTCTAGAATGGAAGAAGTGCATTACTCTGAGCTATTACGCCAGACTTTACCACCCACTGTTATTTAGTTCTAACACTACATGCAAAGTTCATCCCTTCTCCTGCTGGGATGGTTGCTAGAAATAAAGCCAGGACTTTTTCCAAGTAGCTTCATTTTTTAATAATGCAAAATCTTCCCTTATTTCTCCATCCATTTAACAAGAAGTGGCCAATGGCAGCCAGAACTGAACTTAGGTTTATTTGTTCATCTTCCTGTAAATTATCTGCATGAGGAGATACATGCTCCATTAAAGTCAACACTAGGATAGTAACACTTTATTGCTTAGACTAAGATTGTGCTAAGTTTACTATCAATAAACCAGAAAGCTTCCACAAGAACTTGAGAATACACGTGCCTCTAAAGACTCAATGAAACCAAACTTAACTAGACGATTTAGTCACTCCTCTGATCAAGATGACAAGAGATGTGAAGCAGCCTTACCAGTCCCCAGAATAGTACTACACTATTCCCTCTGCCTAGAAAGAGACCAGTACTCTTGTTGTGGGCATCACCTGGTTAATGTTAGCCAGTGGCTCCTCATCCTGTACCAGCATCTGAGAGAACTGCAGGCCTTGTTCTGGACTGACTCTCATCACACTTCTCAGTAGGAAGATCCAGTCAGGGGTATAGCCAACCTAGAGATTTCAGAAACAGTCATACATGTTAGGAAGCTTCACACTTCTGTTAAACCTTCAGATTTTTTAGCATAGGGACTATAAACTGTTGTGAGCTTGCAGTGCCCATCCTCCATCTTCCAGGAATTCTCAGACAAAAGCATTTCTAGTCTGTTGACACAGAAATTCAGTATTCACCTACTTAGTAACTGAACTTGTGCCAGGGCAATTCTCTGGCTATGTAAGAAAATTGCCTGGAATAAATTTTTCAATAGTCCTAAAGGCGTAGTTATCAAGTCCTAAACTTAAAAGTAGGCATTAAGCAATTTTTCTTTTTTTATGGATTACAAAACAAAGTCTGAGGAATTCTGGAAGTATCTTATTTTTATTCTGTAGAATAAGCTTAAGCCAGTCCATTAAATTAATACTTCATAAAATTCTGGATGCTTTGAAGTTTATTTTTTTGCAGACTTTTTAGACTGTAGTAATATACTATGATTTGCACAATGGACACATTAAACATAAGACGGAGCCTGCAGTTTGTAATAAATTATTTACCTTCTTAGCATACAGCACTATTTTCTGGAATTGGCCAGTTTCAGCAAAGCACTGGATCACTTTGTTTGGCACATTAGCTCGAAGGTAGACGCTGAGTGCAAGGGTTGGGTCAGCCGTCTTCACCAAGTCTCCCAGCTCCTCCGAGCACTCCAGCTGAAGTCAGAAGTGGTATTTTGTCAAGCAGAAGAATTCAGAGTTGTAGCATCAACAAAGTGTTGTTCACACTCAACTGTTAGAGGGCAACAGAAGTAGGCTAATGTCACGATTGAGCCTACCTTGTCTTCCTTCAGCCACTTCTCCAGAAGCTGTTTGCGGCCCTGCTGCAGTACAGGGCGACAGAGCTCCAGAGATTCAAACTTGTTCAGCTGTCCCTGGTCGAGCAATATTCCAAAGTACTGGAGCAGGGGAGAGGCCTGTCCAGGCTGAGCTGGTACACTCTGGAACTTCCTAATTGTATCACTGGTACGTAGAATTCCCTGAACAGGCACAAGATAGAGAGAAGCAGTGTTTAATTAGTGAAGACTGAATAGCATTAGTAAAAAAAGCAGGTTGAAGGATAAACTGAAGCATCTACTGTTAAACCTTCAGGATAGAGACCATCAAATCAATGACTTTCTAGCAGGAAGTCAGTGGCCACAAAAAGTCCAGTCTGGTTAGAAATGGATAGCAGACACTCCTTACAGCTTCTTTATGTTTTGAATGTCAAGTTCTGAAATGTAAGTGACCTAAGCAATCCACTAAGCTTAGGCAAGTTTCCATGATTTCTAAGCTTTACCTTTGGAGTCACTTACCTTTGGTGCAGATGCAGCTACTTTAGCAGCATCTGCATAGTTTCCTTGAGCAAACAGTGTGTTGAACTTTCTGGCAAATAACTCCTCTGCCCCGGCTAGGTTACTCCGTATAGCCATTCGCAGTCCCAAGTCAGGATTCTGGAGAACATTTGTAGCATAGTTCACAATGTTGTCTTCCTCAACACAGACAGAAAGCACCTGGAAAGGACAAGAGGCATATTGAGGAGTACTGTCCTTTCCACAACTACTATGAAATACAACAACAAAATGGCTGTGTAGCTCATCAGTGAAGGAGCAGATTAGTAAAAAAACAAGTTCTTCTTCAAGTAGCTCTACACTGGTAGACATAAAAAACTGATTAATCAAATAGTCACTTGCTCTCGTCCATGACATTGGTTGCATCAAGTCACTCCTTAAGTTTGTTACATTCCATTTGAACTTTAGAAGGCTCAGAAACAGCATGGTGGATTTGTTACCTGTCCTTTTTTGTTCACACCAATAATGCCTGAGGTAGGTTCGTGAGGAGCTGTGACAAAGATAGTGTCAGCACTAATACGGTTCATGTAGATGCACACTCCAGACTCCAAATCATACATGTGGATATATCCATACTTCGTGATCAGATAAATCACACCATGCTTAATTCCAATCTGCCAAAGACAGGGTTTTATTAGTAAAAACTAGTAAGATTGTAACACTTAAGACAGCTGCCTTTAGCCTAGTCACAAGAAAGCACTGCAGTGACATGCCTTTGTACTGACATTAAGAACAAATATAGCTTCAGGCTTCTTCCTTTCAGACTCAAAAGCAATGAACAGCTTTGCTGGCCATTTGCAGGCACAGCTCCAGTGAAGAGAGGTTGAAGGGAAATTAAAATTCATCTGCAGCAAAGAACATACTCCTCATCCTAATAAGCCAAGCTGAGGAGAAAAGTTTGGGCATAATTAGCATTCTAGTCTAGAATTAGCATTCTAGTTCAGAAATACTAATGAGATAATCCCATTCTCTTCCAACAAAGCCTACCCAAAGCACCAGCAGAATCTAAACCAAGCTCATCTACTGAGTACTCCAGTTTATCTGTCAAGTCACTGAAACTGGGGAGGCTTTCAAGCCAAAAGGGTCTTCAGACATAAAAGTATTCTCCTCTTGGAAGTCTTTGGATGTTTTATTAATTAAGCCTTAAGCTGAAGTATAGAGCCACATGAATCCTGCCACACATGCACCTTAGTTATGGGCATCTCTTGGTCTATTTATGAAGCTGGTCTATTAGACTCGTCAGCAGTCTTATGCTCCAAAATAGTCTGATTTTATGACACATTTCTAGTCCTAGAAACATGCTAAGTGAAATGTGGTCTGTGATAGCAACCAGCTCTGTTCTTTCCTGAAGAATCTCCCACTTATGCCCCAAATTGCCTTTTCTGTACTGCTGCTACTACAGGAGGTATGCTAATATTCTTATCTAGAACATGGAACTTTAGTAGGAAGCTGAACAGCCAAAGTGATGTTGGATACCTTCTCCCTGAACACACTCTCAAGGGTTTTTTTTTTGTGGTCTGTTTCATTGGTTTGGGGGTTTTTTGGTAGAATTTTTGGGGTTTTTTTGTTTATTAATTTTTTTAAATACAGGAGCAGTCTATGTATTTAAGTTATTGTTTTAATGTCCATGCTACCTCCCACAAACCCATTAACACCTCTCCCAGAACTAGGAAGAATGACAGCAAAGCACTATAGAAAGCAATCTTTGCAGCAGATGTCAGCTCCTTGCCAGACTATAAAGCTCATTTTTAGGGGAGGGTCAAACATTTACCTGCATTGCCACAGGAAAGTCTGTCTGTGCCTCAGGTGGGAAAAACACATCAACAGCTTTCTTAACAAATGGCTGATTTCCAGTAGCTGGCTGACCTACTTCGATTATGTGCAGCTAGGAAGAAAAGAGTTCATGTCACAAGATTGCCTGCAAGTGCAGCCACATGAAAGAAGTTCCTTTCCTCAGATATGCTACTGAAGTCATCTGCCACATTTGGCCAACAGTCTGGGGAGCTGTGCTCCACATATTCAGAATGTTAAATTTTCTGGAACCTGATAAATTAAAACCTGGGAGAAGAATAAAAAAACCTCCAAACAACCACTCTTTTTATGAAAGTGACTATTCCTATTCAAGACAACCCATTCACGATATTTTGAGTCACACTTGTCAATTCATCAGTTTTGGAGGACAAGACTAGTTAAGCCAAGGCATTTACTGTGGTGCTACCTCAGCCTTGCACAAACTGCTTAGCAGCTGTGGCATATCCAATGCTACTGAATTCCACATTCAGTTTGATGCAAACAACCTACCTATGGCACTACAGGAACGTAGCTGTAGACTTTACCTTGCCTCCTGCAGGACTCCTCACAGCAAAACAGAAGAGGGTAGAAGGTTTGGCATTTCCCTCTATTTTGAATTCTGCAAAAGCTGCTGCATGGCCTTCTATAGGTTGGGAGACTTTTCTGTCAACCGAGTACAGCTGCATTGCACCAACCACACGATTTTGCTAGAAAAAAGAAAGGTCAGCTTTTAGAGAAAAGATTTCAAATGTTTGTACCAAGACCCTTGGGACAGTAAATTCAAAAGCAGCAAATGCCTCTCATCTCCTCCTCCAACACTTGAACCAAACTAGAAGTCAGGCTACTTCTACACAAAAGATAGTTCTGAATTTTTTATTTACAGAAACCAGAGTTAAACTACAGCAGCTATTAAGTGAAGTGGGGCCAAGGCTCTCCCAATTACTTTCATAACATACTGCTGCCAGGGAACTTACCTGTGCTGAAATTCCTATCAGCAGCAGCCATTTTTGGTGTTCATCTGTTCTGTAATTGATGATTTGGCAGCCTGCAAGACTAGCATGTCTATCAAACATCTTTTGGGGTTGTGATTCTCCCTCCATGCTCCAGTGGTACACTGCTGTCTCTGTCACCAAGGCAACCGTATTCACAGATATCCATTTCCAGAAGATCACTTCCTCAGCCATTGTGTGGGCTTTCATTTTACTTTTCATCTCAATGTTAAAGATCTGAAGTGTTTTCCCAGCTAGTATGACAAAATCCAAGAAACATCACAGATCAATTACCACAATGGCCATCCTGTAGTTTGCCCATTTACAAGCACCCAGTTTAAGCCACTGTTCCAGTGGTGCTACAGACAGGGTTAGTGTCTGTCACATCTTAGTCTCCTCTGACACCTGACTCTTAATAGAATCCCCTCTCCACCCCAACACTTGTACCATCCCAAAACCAACACAATCTCCTTATGGACACTCACACAGACATTCCAACAACTGACAAGCATGGACACTTCAATTTACTGTAAGCTGTAGTAAAAAGACAACCTAAGCTACAGAGCTTGTATAAACTCTTGTGCTGCCAGTTGGCAGCACTGGTATGCCAAGTTACAGATGTCTAGTAGATGTCACTCAGTACAATTAATAGAAAGAATGGCTCCACTTTATGTCAATTTAGTAGCTGCTGTAGATGACCTGGACTGAGTCAAACAGCATGAGACTTGAAACAGCTTCAGACAGCCAAAGATCACAGCTCCCATTTTGTTTTCCTGTTGGATGAACTGCACACTGAACTGGATGGGCTTCGTACAACAAGTATCTACTGGAGAGGACAGTCAAACGCTCAGAAAGCCCATAGGAAGGTCTGGAGCTTTAGGTCCAGTTAAGATTACTTCTTCATGATTTAGGAAACTACACTGCAGGTTTAGGCTTGATTTCAGTAGTCCTTTTAAACAACCAGAAGCCCTATTCTGCTAAGTAGGCTTAAAACTAACTGAACCAAATTATAAAGAATAAGGGAATCCACTCCTTTCATGAAGTCAAAGTGATGTTTTATTTTACTGCAGATGAGATAACTCAGCTCTAGGAATATTCTTTTCTGTTCACAAGACACCCACTCAGACTGCTGGAATATTGGCTTGTAATGCCATTATTTCTATCCCCATTTCAGAAGTGTTTCCTGCTAGTAACACTTGTGACTGCCAAACTGGGAGTTTGCTGATAGATAAAGGCTGCTGGCCATGGAGAAATCGTATTCAGGAGTTACTAATCCCAAGTTAATATGTATCTTGAACTGCTCTATAATGTTTTAGCATAATTTATACATAAATTGATCATGTTAGTTTAATGCAATGCCAAGAGACAATGCAAGACTTAAGAGCTATCACATGCAGCATTTGCTGCCTGGTTTAACAGCATTGAGAACTGTCAACCTGATCAACAACATCCTAGGAGAGCTCGTTGGCTTCCCTGGGACCAAAAGCAGCCTGCTAATGAACACTTTGCTCTGCACATGCACTTACTGTGTTAGACAGATGCAGTAAACCTAGTAAACTGATAGCTGGAAACAGTGTATTTACTCTCTTGGACAACAATTTGTCCAGCAATGGCCTGGTGCTATCAAAAGATGGATTTTCAACTCCCACGGTGTGCAGCCTCACATGCAGCCAGTAGACAAGGAGTTCTGGAAGGGCTCTGGTCACCATCTAAACAACAATCCCAGAATACCCATACAGAAAAACTGCTCTTCAGGACAGACTTCCTGAACAGGAAGCATTATGCCTTTCCTAGGTTTAAGAACATAGGAGAATGTGATAAACAGCTAAGGGCTCATGCTTGTCTCTTTTCTAGATTGAATTTGACTGTTATGTCACAGTTGGAAATGGCTTCTACAAGCTTCACTAGGCAGTTTAGCCCTGGATGTTGGGAGCTGCAGAAACTACTGCTTTACAACTCCCTAAACGTGGCAACGTATATTCAAACTTCACAGTAACTAAAATTCATAGTAACTAAACTATTAAAGAATTATGTTTATATTGTATTATTTGGATTGAGAAAGCAGGATCTGCTATACAGTCATAGTGAGGGCATGTGTGCACTTGAGTCTTATGTCTACTTGAACACTTTATTACGCCAAGATTCGAGACAAAAAGACTTAAAAGTTTTTCTGATCAAACTACCAAACTGGTGAATCTATTTAGACTATACAGGTGCAATCAAGTAAGCAGATTCGATTTTTGAACATCAGCACAAGAACTTACATTACAGTTGACTGGAGCATGACATTTCTCCATTACACAAAGAATGGAAGCACCCTCAAATGCTGCATTCTCCACTTACACCCACTGCTGAGCACTCCCAGTACAGAGCAGTGCAAGAGGACCAAGAACACAAGGACAATGCATAAATCTTGGTACACCAGGAGAATGCCACATGCAATCCAGAAATGAAATTGTGCATACTGTACATCAGCTAAAAACAAGAACCATTTCATTTCTTTTTCTGAGGGTGGATTTCTACATTTATTGCTCAATAATCCTGGGATTACGAGCAACTGCCCATCATGGCACACTGAGTCACATTATGTAACCATTTTGACTACTGAAGCCTCACTCGATCAGCAGGGAAAAGTCTGGAGTGACAGACTGACTTAATCCACGTGTTATCATGGATAACATACTGGTTAGGTAGCTCTATTAACCCAACCTTTCGATCACTAGATTATTTATAGAAGAGATCATTAAGTTTGCAACACTTGACAACACAACTTTGCACGTCAACATAACATCATTAATTCAACCTTGTCGGTTCAGAGGACAGATTTACTCACTCTGAATGGACAGAACAATACTCCTTTTGAACAAGTCCTAACTGGCAAGAATAAAGCTATATTCTTTGAAGCTGATGATAATCCATTTAGTTAGTATATTAGTTTTCAAACCTGATTATGTAGTTTCCTTTTAAGAGGTAGATGAAGCTCTGCTAGTGTAGAGAAGGCACTTTCCTTGCCAATACAGTCTGTTTAAAGGGGTCCAAGATAAAGGACAGTAAACTCATAACAGATCTTAATTTTTTTTCATTATTACCCTTACCCATACCCAGGGTAAGGCAGTCCTTTGGAAGATGCATAACTATGACTATAGTGAAGTCAATATTCACTTTAGTTCTCACCTGATGTCAGTATAAGCCTGAGATCAAAGAAGAGAAGTTGAAGGTTTCACACCAGTTCTGAGGACAGTTTCTTGGACCCCCAAGTAATTTCACCATGATTTTTCACAATAAAAACCACACTTAAGCAGAAATGAATAGCACACAGGACATGCTAGCAGGTCTCTCATAAAAATATTGCAACTTCATTTTGTCTATCAACTGTACTTCCATCACATATACACACAAACACTAAAGCACACTCTCCTCCTTCACTCAGTACAGTCAATAGTCAAAACAGCCAAATGGTCAGAAACAAGCCAATGGAGAACATGATCATTGTAATACCAGTTGAGGATTAAGATTCCCCCACCTGGCCATGAAGTGAACTGTCAAATGGCTACCTTAAAGTTCAGTTCTTTTTATGAGATGGGACCATTCTGTACTACCAAACATACAATATCAGGACAAAGTTCACTCACCATCTGTTTAGATAAGATGCAGGAAGAAAAGTACATAGTCAGTAACAGTTATTGAGATTAAATACCAGATGTTGGTCATTTGAGAAAAGAGCCAGACATGAATTTAAAATTACTACTTTGAGCTCAGAGTGCTACTTAAAGGCAGTAACAACACCACAGGTAGCAGTAAGCAAAGGTCTTCTAGCTGCAAGACCTCATGATTGTCAAACTTAACATGTTTGTTATGTTCAAACTTTTACACTTACTGGCCATCCTTATGATATTATGACATCTAGTAAAAACTTCAGAGCTACAAGAAAGGACCAGAACAGGGCAGAAAATATGGCTTTACATCCCTATTCATCTATACAAGTTTCCATTACGTTTACAATACCTGTTTAAAGGGAAAGTATACCAGATGCTGACCTGGTCCTCAGTGAGGATAGGAGGCTGCAGTGCCAGGTCCAAGCAACTCACATCCACTTGGAGGCAAATCATCCATAGATTACTGAAAGATCTACTACCAAAAATACAGCATGCAAGTTCAGGCGAGAATTCTTATCCTCATATACATTCTTCTTAGAAAGTTTAGATAATTTTTAAAAGCATTAATAAGTAGTACAGCTAAAGAGTAGTTTTCATACTGCAGTCATAAAGGGTGACTCACCTTTGAGCGCTATTACTTTAGAGGCTGGATTCATGATGGCACTTTCTGCAGAAATTGGACGCCTGATGGGTGTTGTTGGATCACTCATGTCAATTATCACTACTTGTGCCTGCTCTCCTACTTTCTCCCTTATGCAGATGAACTTGTCAGACTCCATTGTTAGGGTGCTGAATCCAATGTTTGCTGGATTAATGCCCAAATTTTGGAGCTAGAAAGACAAGAAAACAGTACTTTATTATCCTTCCCATGTTGAAGGTCTAACTCAAGCCTCTATGTCCTAAATCTCCTCCAGAAGGAAATGCAAGACTGACAAGTTTCTCTGACTAGAGTGTACACTATTGAACTCTGATTTATCTTCTGAGTCTCTTTGTTCCACAGGCAAAGAACTACACAACTGTCAGTATTCAGGTCCTAAAAACATTCTGAAGTTGTATTATTGATGCAAACTAAAAGGAGTTTTAACTTATGTGTTTATTACTTAACCTGGTTCTAGTAATGTACTAAAGACTACACCAGCAGTGAGACCACTAATCCAGTTTTAGCAAAGCTGGTAAATTTGATGTTCAAAACTTAGGTGTTGAATGTCATTCAGAATGATGATGTTCAGCATCAGAGGGTAGTACAGAAAGAATCAATTACCCTTATGTAACCCCCTCCTAGCAACAGTGTAGAAGGAAGTCTACACAGCAGGTCTCAATTGGCCTACAAGTGGACTTGCTCATCTTACTTCACAGAATACCTAATTCTTACCAGTGGAAGGTAAGAAAGATGTGTTAAAATAAACAATCATTTCATCTCTCCTTGCCCAAGATGTCGTGCCTTAGGCTCAACAACAAAGGCAAGGGTTGTGATGCAGGCCCCTTCCAGCTGTACGTCCAGCTCTAAAAACATAACTTGTGCTCAACCACACAACAGTAAAAACAAAGCAGTTACTCTAAATGCAACCTGGAGTCATTCTGAGCTGCCAAACAGACTCCCCTACAAGACACCTATGTATATACATAATTTTCATCCTTTTGTGTTAACTTTATTTCCATTCACTCTCAATTTCAGTCAACAGGAGGAGGTGGTAGTGAGCAAATATCACTGTTCCATTGGTCCACAGTAAATCAGATTTACCTATGCAGCACAGCCTGGTTTGGTACGTCTGTAAGCTGCATCTTATATAACTGTAACAAGCCTGAGCACCTGCTTTATGCCCCAAAGCAATGCTTTTCAAGCACAGGAACTGCATCAGCTTCACTGAAGCTTCTCAAAGGATTAACCTATACTGCTTTTCAGGGCACTGCAAGTGAAAAATTACTGCCCTCAAGGAGACAGAAGAGAGTCTACCACCAGCATCACTGAGTCATTACACTCCTTTGATACATAGCACCAGGAGCCTCACACAATAGACTCCATCCCTTGGGCAAGAAGTCCCATGATGGCATCACAAACACTGCCTTAGTGTGTTTGAGCCGGCTGACCATGGCTTGTTACAGGTTCTGTAATGCTATTCAGTAAATCGTAAATTGGGGATGTAACAGAGATACCTCTCAGTGTGATGTGTCGGGACTGTGCCCAAGAACGCCTCAGGAATTGTTTGTTTCCTGTTGAGCTGACTAATGAAGAGCTATTCAGTTCAGTAATTGCTAATCTCAACAGACTCAACTTTCAGTAATGTAGTATCAGCCAAATGTATAAATGCATAAAAAGACATTTACTCATTGCCATTAGTGTTTCTCAGCAGAACTGAGAGCCATTCAGCTAACATCTCACTTCAGGGGTAAATACTTAATACACAACAGCAAACTTCAGCAGGTGCCATTCATTCCAAAAGAAAATCAAGGTTTAGGCACAAGGTCATCAGATAACACTT
This sequence comes from Agelaius phoeniceus, assembly GCF_051311805.1. Taxonomy (NCBI): domain Eukaryota; kingdom Metazoa; phylum Chordata; class Aves; order Passeriformes; family Icteridae; genus Agelaius; species Agelaius phoeniceus. The sequence goes on along the minus strand of NC_135282.1, from coordinate 8,596,362 downwards.
GCACCCAGAGTTTTGAAAACAAATCTTACAGGTAGGTGGCTAATACATGCTTCTGTGTCAGGAAGGAAAGAAGTTTTCATACCAAGACAACTTGTGTACCTTTCATATTTAACACACAATGTTTTAGCACCCAATAAACAGGCAAGTTGTAGCTCCACACACTTCTGTGAACTTGAACAACAGAAGAATAAATGACAGGCTCTTAATTCCACTGTTCTTGCTTGCTTGCTCTACACTGGACAATGTCCACATATTGCCACAAATTACATGTTCACCTATTTGACACTTATGTACTTTGATGTTGAGTATGTTCTGAGTCCATCTGCCAACAGAGTACAGTCCATTATAAGAGACTCATTAAGAGTCACAAGAGTAGTCAAGAAATTCAACTGCAGCACAGCTAAGTTCCTAACTTGATTTAATTAATCCAAATTCAGATGTATTTCCAGAGTATTGAAGCAGAAACACAGCTTTTTCAAGGTCTCTTCTCAATTAGTGTGCTTCAGTCTGACCTACTCTTCAAGAAACAGCCCCTGGACACTCATTTTGCAAAGTGAGAACCTTGAGGCATTTCCTTGAAGTTCAGCTTTAAACCCACCATTATTCACTTCAAAGTCTGGTCCCTGTTTAAGAAAACGTTTTGGGTATCTTTACTAAGACAAGTATGATTTTGCATCACACTCTGGTATGAAAATTTCCTGCTTTAACACATGATAAAATCAAGCAAAGGCTTCAGAAAACGTAATGCTAAATTCTGCTTGAGTATCACTGCCATCATTATTAGGGAAACCCATCACATCTTCTAAAGGCTAAATGCCAGTACTCCCTAAAGGACGGTCATGTGAATACTGCAAGCCTCAGTCAATGACGACAACACTTCACAGTTTAACAGTCTGAAAACACTGAAGACTGTTCCTACTGTTAGGGGAATGGCCTGTATCCTCCTGAGATATGTGAGGCACTGTAAGAGGTGTATTTCTTACTGACTATACAGAATAATATGAGCAGAATCCCTCTACCATCAAATAACATCTATCAGCCAGCATCACTTTTACCCTGGATGGGACAAATCTTCCATGATGATCTGAAAAATATTGTTCTAAAGCACCTTCCCCCCTTCCTCATGAATAAAATCAGCATAACTTTATTACAGAAAGTAGCAAGCACTTAGCCATGCAGATTAAAAGCCTCAGGTGAAGATGCTACAGATCATTACTGAGGTGTATATATATATATTAATTAGCGATTTTTCAGTTTATTTTCATAAAGAAGTGAATAACAGGCCTCTCAACTACTACTGATTTTTCATTTTTTTATTATGCTTCTTAGTCAAGCAGTACCCTCTCTCAAACTAAGGCTGTTTTCTCCTGAAAATAAAGATTCACCACTACACAGTCATTCTGGAGGTATTTATTACGATTTCCATTATTCCATTTACCATAATTTCCATTATTTCACCCACACCTTACTTTTGGGTAATCCAGTTAAGCCCTACCAAGCAGCCCCATGTAGGTTACAGCAAGCCTTGCTGTAGGGGAAAGGGTGACATTCTGTTCCACAGGTGACACCCTAATGCCTCTCCTGCCCTAACACCCATTAGCTACACACAGAGCATGGAACCATTTTCATTATCAGGCTGAATGAAGCAGATAAACAAGGACTTTTGCTTCATAGATATCCAGTACTACTACAGAGTGCATTAGACTCATTACTTCAAGCATTTTACAGATATTGAGAACTTACTGACATGGTAAAGATTAAACTAAGATGTATTATTTGTTTCTCAACATGAATGAAGACACAAAGATATTTAGGATGAAAGACCATTATTAATATGATATTTAGTCTTTCTCTGTTCTTTACCAGCATTGTACCATTTGCTAAGAAATTAAGTCAAGATGTCTTTTACACAGGAGCTTTACTAAATATTGAGCTTTCAAATGCATTTCCCTTACTGTGGAGTGCAGCAATCCAGGCTGAGCCAGCACAGACCAACTCAGATACTGACACCTCTAGTCTTCAAACTGAGCCTATTTCTCTAATGAGAAATAATTAAGCCTTACTGTCTAATCCTGACACTCCAGTAATTGGGACCTACCATCAGTTAAAAGGAGTCAGAACTCTGTGAATTTAGTATCTCTTCAGAGTTTAGTGTGAGTATCCCATTTCAGCTTCATGCCACATAATTCTAGCATAAATGCTTGCTAGATGTGATCAACTGTTGTTTCTAAGGCCATTAGAAAAGAGTAAGGCTTGGACAGAGGCTGTATGCACCCAAATAAAAACTGCCTGCTAAAAGCTCTGTAAGCACACATCTTTTTAAATGTAATGCAAACCAAGAATGCAGCAATAGCTTCCCATAACTCATGTAACTACATAAAGCTCTAATCATCCCCAGTAAGGATGTCCATGTAATTGTTGGACATTCCTGCTCAACTGCTCACCCTCACCTCATCTCCTGCTATAGTTCCCATTTTGACAGCTGAGGGACACCAAGGAAGTATGTAAGACCTAAAACATGCAAGACCACTGGTCGGAGCTGCAGTTGCAATCAGGCTTTCATCTAAAGTGACATTTACTCCCTACACAAAAATCTATTTCTGTATGTTTGTGATGAGGATTGGATCATCTATCAAATGAGTTATCACTACCATGTGAGGGGCACTTCTGAATCCAATGAGCAAACTGAGGCTCTTCATCACTGAATAGCTGAATCAAGTCATAATATTTAGCCCTACCTTTTGAAAACAAATCTAAAAAGTCACTTACAGCTTGCAAATATTCCTGAGTGCTTCTTAAGTGCACACGTCCAACCAAAGCAAACTTATGAAAACCATCCAGCTCAGTCATGCCTATTGCACAACACATAGTAATTCTTAATAAGACAAGTCAGACTATCCAAACAAAGTGGTTTTGTCTTGAAAATGATGGAAATCAATCTACATCCTTTATGCTTAAACCAGGATATTTTAGCTTGTCAGTGCTGCACCAAGATGTGCAGCACTTGCATACTGAGAGCATGTCATGCACCCAAGTTTTCTCACAGTAGCTGGCTGTGCTCAAGAGGCTGGATCGGTTACTGAACAGGCAGCAGAACGATGTCTGTGCATCCAAGGTTCCCATCTCGGAACCCGAGATCTTGCTTAAGCAACAGTTTTCCCCGTAGACAAGCAAAGATTTTTGCTAGTGAGAAAAAAGCTCAGAGGCACAAGGAGACAAAAGCAATGACTAAGTGAAGGAAAAGTTTAATTTTAGATCAGGAACACTTTGTACACTGGATTCCAGTAGTACTGCTTCCACTCCATCTACCAGTATATTTGGTCTTTTACTGCACTTCCATTGTAAACTGCAATTCCCTTGGAAGAGTTCAATCTGGTAAATAATTCATAATTCACTGCTCCAACAGAAATGCTGGAGTTAAGAACCTGATTAAATCACATTAGCTTAAGTAGTATGCACGAGTAACTCAGTGCAGCAGGACTTGGCATAGTTTGCACTGCTGCAGCTGGGCAGTCACCAGACAGATAAAAACTAAGTCCTTGTCTTATTCCCCTCCCTTGCTATGGAACTTAAAACTCCAATATTCTCTGGGGAAAAAATGAGCAAGATGAAAGTTCTTAATGAATTTGTGAAGACTAATAGTGACAGAGTTCATATCTAAAAATAACTGTTCAATTGCATTAAATGGAGCTAAACAAACAGACTGAATTCCTTCTACCACATCAAGACCTGGCTATCTTTTTTTCACTGCAACCATTCTCTGTCCTTCAGCTCACACACGACTTGAACACACAAGGTGTAACAACTTCAAATTTAACATGCCCTGTGACTGGCAGTCACTCCTCCTGCACAGGCTTGGAACTACTACAGTTAGAAGGATGATCAATGTAAGACAAAATGTTTACATTCTTTGTGCAGCTCATTCTGCTTGATCCCTAGCACTCCTCCAATTCTACATGGACCAAGATCACTGTTTCACTTCACACTACCATTTCTCCACTTCCAGCAAGAGAGAGTGGGAGAGAAGCGTTCAGTATTTAGCACTGCAACTTCTGTTTAGCTTCTCTGGAGGGCACTTTCTGCACGGTTCAATTCTTCTTTTAGTAAAGTACAGACAACTACCTCGGGAAGACACTGAACTTAAGGGAAATAATGTTTCATCAGCAACAGGCTGAACTTGGAATTAATTATAGCACTAACTGATATTCTAATCACTTACAGCTGGATTAATTAAAAAGGCTACAGGTAGAAACAGTACAGATTGAATTAAGGCACAGAACGATTTTACAACTTGGGATCACTGGAACACACAACAATTACATGGAATTTAAACTTTTTTGGCTTTATCATAAAGCAGCACAGTAGATTTACCATATTAATTTTAAATATGATAATTTAACCATAGTCAAGACAATTACTTGAAAGGAATGTGAGGGGGGGAGAGAGATTAATCTGATAAGGCTAAATATGTGTGGCAGTGTAGTATTATGAAGAGAAGGCCTAATGTCTTCACAAATTCTCTACCAGACAACAAGCACCACGTAACATTAATTCATGACTTTTGATTCTAGTTTACAACATCCAGTGAGTTAGAGCTGATATAACTGTACTGCAGATATCCAGCCAGAGCAAACACTAGGAGTTCCTACATTCCTTCCATTTTCCCTCCCTATTTATCCCACCATGTAGGGACAACTGCAGAAGCAGCATGAGGAGGCTACTGCATGCCTACTCCCAGCTACTACTGATTTCAGTCTGACTTTAGCAGAGTACTGCTTTAGGGCTTCTGCACTCAGCCTGGGGGAGAAGCAAAGGAATACACAGGAAAGAGTGAATGCTGAAGAAGTTTGTTCCTACATGCTAGCAACAGACACCCCAGGGTTCTCCCTGCTCCTCCATGCAGCTTTCCTGCTGAGAAAAAGTAACTCAAGCACAGGTTTAGCCTTTTCAATAAGATCAAATTGCTTAAGAGCAAAAAATAGAGTATGACTTCAGTACAAAACCCTTGAAAAGCAGGTGGGCCGGCCCCTCACCCAAACCTGAGGTAGCACAATGCTGATATTGGCAGTGCTGCAAGACACACAACACTGGTAATCACAGAAACAGTCATTTAACATGCAAAGCAGCACAGGACACCTCCTGCATATTAAGTGGGATGTCCTCACATTGCTATTGTATAGATCAAACACAATCAGCAGGATTGGTTATGCTTGCCAGTTTTAAATGGTAAGAACTATATGCTCTCTAAAAAGAGTCTGACAACAAAATCACTTTGATCCCAAGTTTCTTACCCAGCCAGCTGTTCTGCAGCTCTTACGAACCTATTTGAGGTTACTATAATCACTGCTAGAGTGGACACTGGCAGGGAGGGGGGGGGAGAATTCTTCACCATGTTAAACTCTCCCAACCCATGAAAACTCAGAGGACACAGGTTTGTCTCCTCCCTTGGACAGAGACATTTGATATTTCTGGAATTCACTCTACTGTTTTTTTTCTGGCTAGAGCTCCTTCTAGGGTCACCAGGACAGTTCTTCCAGTTAAGCAAAAAAATACATACCAAAGGGAGCTGGAAGTGGCCATAACCATTTCCCAACCTGAAATGCCCAGAGTGGCATGCAGTCCACACTGGGGGATGATACTAGTTCGTATTTTGAAATGGATGCCTGATTTGACAGAAAGGGGCGGTGCAGCGACAGAAGGATGACTTGCCAAGTCCACTTCCTGTTCTCTCATTCATTTAGCAAATTCCTTTAATTCCTGCCTCAAACTGCACGTTCAGAGACTGCTATTCTCTCACTCCATTTACAACCCTCCCTCACCACCAGGTCACAAGGAAACACATAAACCGGTTTGTCTGTGCTGCATCCATTAGCTAGGGATCTTTTCCAGTGCTGGCGTTATGGTTTTCACAGGATATTAAGAACAGAACCATGTCATTCCGAGGGAGGATTTTTTTAATATTGTTATGTTTGGAAAGAGGGACAGCGGCTGTGCAGCTTCCAAGTCCAAATGGTTTCTTGCACCTCATCTCACCAATTTCCTCACAGCTGCAGAAAAAGAGGTTCCCAGGAACCTTCGCGATCCAGAGACTGATGGTCGTTTAGGTGAAAGGGAAAACCCACAATCCGCCTGCAAGACTGCGGCGTCCACCCAAGCTGAGGCGGGGGAGCGCCCGCGGTGCCCGGGGCGAGCAGCGCGGCTCCGGCGCGGCGCCGCCCCCTCCCCGGAGCGGGAGGTCCCTCAGGCGACGAGTGACTCTGCACAAATCGCGGCCGCTCCGCACGCCGCGGGGACGCAGCTCCGGGGATGGAAGGATAGACGGACGGACGGACGGATGGATGAGCAGAAGCGGCAGCTCAGAGTCCGCACCGGGGGCGGGCTCGGCCCCGCACTCCTTCCCGCGGCGCGCAGCGGGACGGCGGCCGCGCTCCGCAGGGAAGGAAGGAGGGGACGGAGAAGATCCCCCCGCAGCCTGGCCCCCTCTCCCCGCCCTCAGCGCTCCCCCGGCCCGCCTAGGCCGCAGCCCTCCCCCCCTCTCCTAAAGACGGGGTGAGGCAGAAGAGGGGGACCCCAACCCCGTGCCTTTTCTGCTGCCCCCCTGCGCTCACCTGGAAGTGCTCCTGGAAGCGAATGGGCAGTATCTGGGCCATGGCTGGGGGCGAGCTCCCCGGGGCAGGGGCGCGGGGCAGGAGCGGGCGGTGAAACGGGGCGGCCGCCGGTGCTCCCCTCACGGCGGCGGAAGCGGCGCAGGCGCGGAGCCCTGGCTGGGATGGCGCCCGGCGCGCCCGCCGCTCTCCTCGGCCTCAGTGCGGGGCCGCTCACTCGCCGGGATCACTCCGCACCTCAGCCTGCCAGGGTCTCCTCAAATAGTCCCTCCCTGCCGCGCTTCTTCCTCCGCCCATCGCCGCCGCCTCTCTCCCGCCCTCACCCTCCCGCCCGACTCTGCCCCGCTATCTCTCACTCCCGCTGAGGGCGCGGGCTGGGGATGGGGCTGTGAGGAGCGGGTGGTCCCCGCCGCGGCTACGGCCAGCGGAGAGGGGCGGGAGGGGTTGTCAGAGTGCAGGTATCCCTCCGCTGCTGCCACACACGCTCACGTGACGCGGCCCCCTCCCCGGCTCCCTCCGGCGCTGCCCCCGGCCGACCCTCACCCCGGGCCGGGGCTCCTCCTGACCCCTCCTCACCCCAATCCCCCGGGGCTGCCCCCTGACCCACCCGATCCCCCGGCGCTCCTCCTGACCCACCCTCATACCCGCCCCCCGGGGTCCCCGCGGCCCCCCCTCACACCGGCTCTCGAGGCTTCTCCCTTGCCTTCCCCACAGCCGCGCGGCGGTGCCGGGGCGATGCTCCCCTCAGCGCCCCAGAGGTGAGGACTAAGACGGGGAACACCCAGGATCTGCCAGGTGGGCACTGGAAGCCGGGAGCCGCCTGCCTGGCATCTCTCGTAGTGGCTGCCTGTGCCAAAGTGCGACACTTCTCCTCCTTGACAGCCCCAGAACCCCCAAAGGCACTGGGTTCTGGCTGGGTCAGATGGTTGCTCTTGGCCCACCACCCACTGACTTATCCTAGTACCATGCGGGCTTTGCTCCCTGCAGTCATGCCCAAAGGTAGGTTCAAGGGGTTTATGACCAGTTACCAGCCATGAAAACCACCCAACTGTTCTGCCCTGTTCAATTTCTAAATAGAAATAGGGCTCCTTCCCCAAGAGTTGATGTTGTGAGTTGGAAGCTCTTCAATAACCGAGAAGTGAAGAGTCCAACATGTAAGAGATTCAACAGCAGTTTTTTTTTTTTACTCTCCCTCCTAGTCAGCCCATTAGCATTAGACGAGGAAGGTGAAGTTAATGTTAGTGCTATTATACTTCTCCTAAATTACAGTAATCCTTTGAGGTGGAAACAGCTGCAGTGGTACTGGCTCCAGCACTTTTATCCAGAGCATTGTATTGTTCACATTTTCCCAGAGAGCTCAGCTCTGGGAAACACAAGATTATAGGAGAATCTCTAATATAAAGCTGAACAAAGGACCCCTGAAGACTCAAAACCAGAGGCAGATTAAAACAATTTCATATACATTACAATTTAAACCTCATTATTTTCACTTAACCTCATTCATTTTTAATACATGGGAATTAATAAAACTGGGTTAAGTTTCCAAAGGGATAATAGGCATGGTTTGCTGAGACACCTGGGTTCCTACTGGCACACAGAGTCACAGGCTGCAGCCATGGGGATCCCTTGGTGAAGAATGGTCTAGAGTGGACTGAGGTAGGAATGAGAGGCTGCTAAAGCCCCATCCCTGCAGAAATCTGGGATCTGTAGCTCTCCCCAGAGGACTCAGGATCTGGGTTATGCACCACAGTCTGGTCTCTCAAAAGAATGAAGAAAAACTGGAGGTAAAGTGGAGACAACCTTTATGTGGCCCAAAGGGGTTTGAGTAGCATCTGCTCTGTAGGTTAGTAAGTTGCAGTTTAATTTTGGTGGTTATGAGTTCTAAATGAGGGCAAGTGAGCAGTGCTGCAGAGACAGACTACCAGTGGGACATCAGGACATATTTGTCACCAGCTCATTTTGGTACAGTGAGTCTGTCAACTTCTCTCCCTCACGTTCACTTTATGGATGCTAATTAATTACATCTAGAGCTCCTATTTTTGCTAATTTATATCTATTGCTTAAAAAAACCCAAAAAAAACCCCAAAAAACAAACCACATGTTTTCATCACTTATTGTACAAATTAAGTTGTGCCTCTTAAGTAGTGTACATAGTTATAAGAGATATATTTTTATATCATTAATATTTTAAAGAAAATTATGACAAAGAGGCAACATATTTGTCTCTGAAATATTTTTATTATTAAGAATTACAAAGTCACTGTGTACTGTGTGCAATCTTAGTAGTCTGGCACTAGACTGCTGCCATGAACTGGAAAGATCACTGGCTAAGGAAACCAAGGCTCTTTTAAAGTATAATTAAAATTAAAGGTCTGTTATATTTCTTCACTTCAATTTTAATAATATAATCTTTCATGCCCACTCCCAGCTGGCCAAATCCTAATTACAGCATCCCATAATTTCTGTAGTAAAAAAAGTATCTCACTTTATGTAAAAATGCTTTGCCACACTTCTGTCTGCTGATGTCTTTCTCATTTGTACTTTGCACTGCTGTGTTTAAGTATCTGTCCTTTATAAGACCTGGCTTTGCTGATCCCAAGGGTTGCATTCTTTGCAAGTGTGATTGGCTCTGAAGAGTGAGCTGAACGTGTTGGGACATTTTGGCACAAATCAAAAAACCAGGAAAAGTATTTTGCCATATTTTCTCTATTCTGCAGCCTGCTGAGCTTCCACAGCTAAAGAAACTGACCTCTGTACTGTCAGCTGTGTGCATGGATGTTTTAACTGAGCCTTTTAACCTTGTTTTCTATATTTAGTTTGGGGTCTCTCAATAAAAAGGCACTACTGGCCTTATTTAAGGTATTTTTCCTACAGTCTATAGTCTGTTAAAAGGGAATGTAAAAGGTCTCTAATGGTTTGCTGTGTTGGTGCCCCTGTGATTAGCTGACTGCTACTCCCCTGCTCCTTCATCCAAGGCAGAGCCACAGCAGCCAGCAGCTGAGAGGGGTGTAATCCCTAGCAATCCTTTAACAATGCAAATGGAAAAGCTCCTGGTAAATGTTTCTCTATTTTTTCAGAAGTTGCTCTCATCCAAATATTTGGGTTTCTGGCTCATCCTATGGATGGCAGCCTGATGCTCTTTTTCCAGTGTTTGAGAAGAGCTATATTCTTGTCTTGGAGGGGCTGTTATTTACATGGAAAAATGTTGTATGTACGTTCCCAGTCTTCTTCCCACAGAATCAGCCAAGGAAGTCTCACTGAAAAAAGCAATGTGCATTTCTCTTAAATGTTTCTCTCGGGTTCTTGCTCAACAACATCCGTTCAAATCACTGCTTAACTACACAAGTGTTCAATTTCCAAATGTTTGGCCACTTTCCTGTTTTGATTCAAGAAGGTAAAAAAGTCACTGGCACATCTTCTGGCCCATATGAGAAAGGATCCACTACAGGAGACCTTCGTGAGTGGGAACACCCAAACACTTGGAGTGTTCCTCAAATTGCAGCTCCAAGAAACAAGGAATCTGTGGGTTGGACTTGCACATCCTTGTGCACGATCACTGCAAACTGCTGGAGAGCTGCTGCATGTGGCAGAGCACTGAACACAGGATGTTGATCCACATCTGTTCTCAGCTGATGAGTGCTGCCTGGCACTGTCAGAGCATCAGCGTTTTGCCTAACAGATAAATGCAAACCTTGGGAATGCTGGCTCAGCACAAAGATGTTTTGGTGCAGCAATGATAGCGTGTCACAACAACTCATAAAGTTCTGATTTGGTCTCTTGTGGAGAAAATTTGCATTTCATGCATCTCAAGGCCCTATCTGACTGCCCTGCTTGCTTGAGAATCCAGTTTGAAATTGTACTCCTTGTTTTTCAAACCACACCCTCGCTCCTTGGACTCCTTTCCAGCTGTCTCCTGGAGACGGCGGAGCCTGCCCCTTTCCTTCCCTCTCTCTGTTCTCTCTCCTTCCAGCAAACTCCTTGCTGCTGAGTCAAGAACTGTCTTCTATCACTGTCTCCCTTCCAGAACTGACTCCTTGTACATGTCCCACAGTCCTTCATTTTACTGCAAAGCTCCATTCAAATCATGCTCTTTTGGCCTGGAATTCAATTATCCTTTTCCATCTGTTCTTACTGAATGCATAACTCTGGGTCATACAAAGCACTCTGAGGCTCTGGATGAGTTTCTTCTGTGGTTTTTGGAAGTCATTGTGCAAGCTCCTGAGAGCAAGCTGGTAAAAATTGTGATGTTTTTGAAGTAGTTATTTGAAATGTAAAGATTGTTGTGGAATTGTTTAATATGTAATTATTTAATGTCTAATTTATTCTTTGACAAGAGAATGGTGTTATACACACTTAGCATTTCAAGACAGTCCTGTTATGGTGGATTTTACTCTTGGCATATCACTTTATGAATTTACTTCAGTATGTGAGACTCCATCCTGTATTCTCTGCACATGAAAGCTCTGCTGGAGATTGTCATCTCCATCAGCAGAATCTGATAGCATTTAATGTCAGAATGAACAGGAGTGTCTAAAGCACTGCAGACTGGAGGTCTTCAGGTTCCCCACAGAGAATGCCATGGTGATACACAATTTACCTGCAATGTGCAAACAATATGTTTCTCTTGCCTTCCAGGAGCATTTCCATTTCAAGGAGCTATTTCTGTTCATGAACAGAACAGCAGCATCGATGCTCTCTGTGCATTTGTAGAGTTGTTTGCTCCTCCCTGGCACTGCTGTTCTTCAGGCTTTGCAGCACAGGTGCTGAATTCCTTGCATGGCAGTTTCTTAGCTGAAATTGCAACTCCTCCAGCCCAGCCTTGTAAAAACAGGGATGTAGTGGTCAGTGATGCAAAGCTGGATAAAGGGCAGGAGAGTCAACATCTGTCTTCGAAATCCTGACAAATGCATCAGGGCTGCATCCTACATCAACCTTTTTAGAAGCTGAATTCCTCCAGAGTGTTTTCTCTGGCAGCTCATTCATCAAGCAGGTAGAGAGTGAATGTGTTCTTTGGAAGTATGAGCAATGGCAAGAGATGAGGCAGCCCATATAAATCCAGCGTGCATCTCTTTCTAATTTCACTAGGTTTGGAACAACAGAATCCAAGCTATGTTTGTATATAGACCAAGTAAAATTTTAGCCTAAAGTATCTGATCCTTAATTAACATTTGGGAGCAGAACTAGTCAGTGTGCATAAACAGGGGATGAGAAAGGGCTGGAAAGGACCTGGAGGGGTCTTCTGGTTATCATGAGCGTCCTACAGCCTGGCCAATATTGTCCAATTGCAGATGAATAGGGTGATTTGAGAAATGCTGAATATATTGGCTGTTAGGGCCTTTTAGCTATTTCCTTTGAAATAGACCCTTGAGAGGGAAAACCTCAGTGTTCATTTTCTTAACATTATTCTATTATCCAGGAAAGAGAATGAAGCCAAGAAAAGCAGTTACTGGTAAACCATAGGGATGGTAAACAGACCTTTTATTTTCTAAAGGGTATTTACAGGATATTTCCCATTCTCCTACTCCTGGAAAGAAGTACTCTCTAAATTCATAATCTGAGAATTTCCCCCATCTTCAGAAGGAAGAAGTCTTTATGAGAGTGCTTTTGCCATGTTTACCTGTGTCCTTTTCCCCAACACAGTCAGTTTTGAGATCATTGGCCAAATTCAACCATATGTGATACAGAGGAATGAGCTCAAAAGGTACTGGATTCCAGCAAGTTTCATGAAACAGGCAGCCAGAATGGAGAGACTTTTATTTAGAAGGAATGGCTGAGGTGGGAATTCAGCTTTTATTGGCAAATTTATGAAGCAGTCAGTGCAAATCATGAAAAAAAATATCTTTGACCAAGGACAGTACCTTCTTGAGTTAGTTTTATTGTTCATAAAATATTTTTGTTCCCTTTTCTTATGCCCAAATTCCTGTTTTTATATGAATCTGTACCTTTGCATTAGCTTTAAATATAGGTTCAAAAATCCTATCCCAAAACCACCATTATTTTCTGAACTGTGTTCTCCCCTTCAAAAACAGGTTTTTGTTAGACCATGTAATGCTGTTTTATGTAACACAAAGGCCCTGGGTATTTTTTTTCTTCTATCAGCTTATAGAACTTCAGGATGCTGAAGATAAAAGTCACTCTCATTTTTTTATTCACTCCTGGCTTTCTCTGTCTGGAGTTCTGGTACAGGTTTGAATGGACATTCTCTGCATTTCTTGTTTCTTAATGACATGTACGACCTGACTGTAGCAGACTGGCTTTTCTGGAACTTCAGTCTTAACTAGAATATTCAAGATACAAGCACAACACAAAGATATTTCCCAGAGAGGTTGGGAAATCACACATTTACTACCTTTTAGATTATGGACAACAAACAAGATGGCTGAGCTGGAATAAAATGTAGGCAAGCACAGGCTTACAAGCTGGAAGACCTCATAATGAAATGTCTACCTAAAAAAAAATCCTACTAGTGCTCAGTGCCTAAAAGGCAGAAGAATACGTCAGCATTTTGCAACCCTGTCACTAGAATGAATTTAGATGACACAAGATGAAGGCAGACATGCCCCTTTCTGCCAGAGCTTTCAGTGTAACTGATGCTACTTTGTGAAGGATGTTGAAAAAAGGGAGAAAACCTGTGCAGAGGCGTTAACAAGCACCAGAGGGAATTTACAATGCTGTCTTTTTAGAATATAATTAATCTTTTTAGAAAGATCTTCCTGAATTTAAAGAGTATTTGGTACTTTCTACTTTTCTAAAGGCCCAAGGGATGCCCTGAAACATAAAAAATTACATCATATTTTTGGCAAACTGTGCTGTTCCAGATATGTAGTGTTTCTTAAGCTAACACAAAAAATGCAAGGGGAAGCATACAAAGTGCTAGCTAAATCATTTATTTAGCATTTTGTTGTCATGTTTCTTTGCAGATTTTTGGTCCTTATAATGGAAAAAAATGTGATCTAATTAAGTACTAATTTCAAAAAGAATATATGAAGATTCTTATGGAGTAGCTTTTAGTTGCCTCCTGCTTTCTATACCAAGCCATACTGCATCCAGGAAGCAAAGGGATGATTTCTACCCCCAGTGCCAGAATTTTCCCTCTTTCACCTTAGCTCTCCACAAGTCATTTGCTCCAACTCAACCAGAGTCCAGTGCTTAAATTCTAGATGGAGTAAGGCTGGAGCTACAGCACATCAAAAGTGGGTAATCTTTGTATGTTTCTACCCATATAATGAGGACTGAAACATGTTAATAACAAGCAGCTCTTCTTCTGTTTCTTTGGTCATGCTGGAAGAGGCAAACTAAAGAATTGAAAGAAACATGTTTAGTGTTAAGAAATAAGCACTTTCACGGGCCCCAAAGATCTTTAAATATGTGCATATTTCTCTCCTAGCTCAGAATGTGACTGAGACAGCACATGATATGTTGCCTGATGCAAGAACTATGTTCAGTTAATGCATATTGCCAAGTCTGTGTCTGCAAACAGGAGCTTGATTTGCTATGTCTGGGCTGTGACTGGTCTTACTCCTTCATAAAGGCAGCAAAATAGCAGAATACATAGTAGAATACAGGGAAGTCTTGAGCTTTTTGATCAATTCTAGAACAAGGGTAGTCAAATCTAGGCCATAGGATTAAAACACAGCCTGAATCCACTTTCATTTGTGACATAAACATTTTGGAATGGTCTGTCCTTTCCCAGTCCACCCACTCATGTTAAAAAATGATGTGGTTGGATGTGCTGACGATGCCAAAGGTCATGGTCAGCTCTGGGCAAGGTCTGGTTAGGCAGAGCTTTCTGAGGTCCTGCCTAACCAGAGACCTGTGTGTTAGACCTTTTCACAAGTGTGTTACCTCCTCAGCTGCTGGCTTACAAAACAACAAGGCAGCATCTATGACACTGTTGATCTCAGATATCACTTCCTCTGTCATCTCCATTCATAGTTACATATGACATGCAGAATTATTTTCAGCTCTACTTGGCTTGCATGTAATCCAGCTTTGCAGCTCCCCCCTGGACTCTGTAGATACAACAGCAGGAAGAAGCCACCTCTTGTCCCTTTGGGCCAGGAGGACATGCCAAACATCAATGTGGATGTGTTCCTGAAGACCAAACTGCTTTCTGTAAGTCTGCTCACAGACTTCATAATCCATCTGGTTTCTGTAAAATGCAGTTATTTACAGCAAAGGTCACTTTACAGTACAGTAGCTGCTGTTTATGTTGCTATTTCTGATGAGGCTCAATATTGTCTATTTTTCATTCTATCTCAATGCTGCCTTTAATTGCCTCTTTCCAGCAGATTTATGTATTATCCCTCCCGGCTGTTCACACACAGACTTCCCCTTACTTGGCAATCTTCCAGTCATTCCGTACTACAGAGGTACTAAAACAGCAGAGCAGTTGATGAGAGTTAAAATAAAACTGCATTATGTTGTACTACATGGCCTACAGCTGACTGAGCAATTGGGCAACAGAGCATCTGAGACTCAGCAGAAGTTCTCTTCCTTCTCTTGATTTCTCATTTTATACTTTCAGGCAGGTACAAAAAAAGGTGGTAGAGGCTTAACAAATGTATCTTGAAATGTTATCTAATGCCTTTATTTATCACTACTCCAGGGAAGGGTATGTTGGAATTAATGATTCTCTCAAATAACAAACGAAAATTGTTCTCACAGGAATCAGCTCCATAACCCTGACACTTGAGACACGTGGGGAAGCAGAGACATTCCCTGGAGATCTCCTGGGGTCCTTAGCACAGCCAGGCTGACTCAGTAGTACATCTGCATGTGCCCAACTGCAAAGATACAAGGAACCTTAATGGTTTTACTGTGGTGCTCAACATAAATACACACCTATTTCCTAAATCAGTACATTCTTAGTTTAAGGCTCCAGTGTCTTGCTGTTAAATGCAGCCAGACCCCACTGCTCTGTCATTGCCAGTAGCTGATGGTGTCCAGTAACACGTGGAAACCAGCAAGGGGGGGCTGTGTCCCACAGAAGAGCTGCTGTGGTTGTGCTCTTCACCCTGCATCACTTGGGCACAGGTGAAGCCCTCGGGCTCCTGGCAGGCTGCCACTGTAAGCACAGCTGGCTTGAGTGGAGAGTAAGGCCTCAATATTGCATTTCAAACACTGATTAGTAAAGCAGGTGATTGAAAAAAAAAGGTGTTTGTTTAGCTTATGGGGATTGGAAAAGAAAACAGCTCCAGGAATCCAAAGCTGGAAATGCTACAGCAGTTGGGTACATGGGATTCCTCTGAATGAGCTTCCCTCCCTCCAGTTTTGGCTGCAAGGATGAAAGTCTTTCTCAGACAAGTGCTCAACAAGCACCTGAAATCCAGCTCAAAGAAAGCCATTCAAAAGGGTCAAGAGAGAGGATTCATGCAGTAAAATAAATACCTGGAGATGGAAAAATCTTTCTCCATTTTTCCTCCCACATGTTTTGGAATTATTGTGCCAGGAAATTATTAAATCACACAAGTTTCAGTAATGAATGTATTGCTTGGGTGGCATGGAAAATTGCTGAGGGATATGGCTTAAGGAAAATAACTTTCCAAAGTCAGTGACGAAAGATCAGATGGATGAGCAGGACCACAGCTTATATGGACTTCTGAAAATAGAACTGGTATGGTACTGAAATAGTACTGGTACAACTAATCTCTACTGCAAAAAAATTCAGAAGCCAAGTTCCTCCCTTCACATCCGAGTAAGAACCTACCTGAAGGTCAAGACATTCACAGGTTTTCTACCATCACCAAATTTGGGACCACACAAATACCACAAGAAAGGTTTCAAAAAGGTTTGTATCTTTTTTTGCCTTACTCCTGTTTCACCTGTCCCATGTTCATGCATACATCCAGTTATTGATATTCCTGATAATACCAAATACTGTGGCAAGGTTACTTTTTAAGCAACATCTGGAATTATTTTATCGTCACAAATAAATTCTTTTGCAAAAATAAATGCTTGTTTACAAATAACATAGAAATGTCATGCCCTCTTTTGTTCTCAGAAAACAAAACCCACCAGCTGCAAAATTATGTCCATGCTGGTACAAATTTAACAGAGTAGGTCCTGTGTTTGAACAGATATTAAGGGGGAAGAGCATCAATGAAGTTGTAATAAAAAAAATTTGGGGAATAAATGCAACAACTCTTCATGAACAATAAGCACCTTTATTGACTGTCTTGCCATTCAACACTCATTGCATTCAATCTCTTCAACTGCTGAACTACAGTCCAGTTTAGCATTTAAATAAAAGATAATGCAATTTGACTTGTACAAAAAGTGTTATACCTGGGTGGTACAGAATTAAAGTTCTATTTAAAAAAGCCATAGACACAAATAATCACTACCTGTGATTTGAAAATTAAGTCCTATGTGTTTCAAAGTAAAAATTAACACATATCCTCCATATGATGTTATGCTTGTAAAAATGCCTACAAAAATGTTTGTTCAGAAGGCAGACTGGTTGGAAAGTATTTTCTATTTCACCATTTAACAAATGACATCACTTCACAAGAACTACTAGGCAGCAAAATATTTCAGGTGAATTTCACACATTAGAAGAACCCCCGACATCATCATGTCCCAATGGTTTCAGTAGGGGCCATACAGCTCAGCACAGCAAAAAAATCTGTGTAGTACAGTCTAAAATTCAGCTACATATCATTTGTTACAAGATTTAATTCAGTGCTCAGGAAATTTAAAAATCAAATACACCTAGGAGTCTAGTCATCAGATACTGGTTATTCCCATTCTTTTTCCTTGCTGCTTTTAGAATTTTATATCCGAGTTATGAAGGGCATATGCTACTTCCCAGTGTTTAAGATCTCTTCCAAATTAATTAGCAAACTTTTTGAGAAACTGGAAATTTGCTTTTTATAAAGAATACTTAAAATGTTTTCTTTTTCTGACATCTTCTTCTGACCTTATTAAACTTCTACCCAAGCCAATAAAATTAACCAGAGCTATTTTGCTGCAAGAACACCAGCTTATATGCCAACATGAATATGCAGGCAAAATAATTTATTTTATCAAAAATTAGCACATGAGTGCAAATAAAACTTCTGAAAGTCCTGGACTCTACACAGTTTAAGTTTTTCAACAGTATCCAAGAAGAAATAAAAGTCCATCTGAGGAAACGGTGAGAAAAGCTACTGAAGTAAATCCTTCACTATACATGCAAAATGGCATTTCCTGGAAAAACAAAAATCATGTGGTTATTTTCCTTTTCCTGTAGGATGGAAAATTATTCCAAGAGGTAAAAAACATCATCACTATTATAAAATAGTGGTGTCTCCTCATGTCAGTTGGACTAAAGTTTGTTATCAGCAAAAATCAATATGAAAGCAGAGACAAGCAATTCAGTTTGTAGCAGAAATTCTTTTATATCCATGCACCATTTTTTCCCCTGAAAAAAAAACCCAGTGTGGGAAATGATCCTTTAAAACAAGGCCATTAAAACCAAACCAAAATAATCAACAGAGCAAGAAAACCTAAGGAAAGGCAGGCATACATTACTGAGGCAGTGGATGGGATTGTTAGGAGGAATTAGACCTCTGAATAGATTCCACATGGCTGAGATCCTGGGTTTCTGCTCTGCTTGGATCAGGGCATTCTCAAAGCACAAACAGGGATTTATTTTTTATTTCCCTTCCCTGCCTGTGTTTTTAAAGGCATCAAAGATATCCAGGATGCATTGGTTATTTCATAAAGCCAATACAACCAAACGTTTGCTCAAAACCTTGAGTTAATTCTGTGAAGTCATTTAGACTAAAAATGGAATAGCTTACATCAGAAAGGCAGCACAGTTCACCCTTAAATCAAAGATTTTTGCTTGGATTCAAGGTTCAGATTTCTTACCACACATAACACAACCAGATCCTTCAGTGACATTTTTCCTTCATATGCCATAACTTAGTCAAGAAAGTCTCACTCAGTGTCCACCCTTGTTATCAGAGCAAACACTGAGTTGTGACCCAGTTGTTTACAGGTGAAGGCAGATTTCACACTAAAAGGAGTGTTAATTAAACAAACAAGATACTAAACCAGGTATAATCAAAATTTTGATCTTCCTTCACTGAGGTACTTAACATATGAACACTAGCAAGTATATAATTTACAAAATAAATGTATCAGCTATCTTGAGACATCAAATTATATAATTAATAAATATTCTAAGAGAGTAGGATAATTAATCATGGTATAAACCCAAATAGTAAAATGATATATTAATATTAATAGGCTATTTATGATTCTTTATGTGCATAAATGATACAAACTGAAAAATTAAAAAGCAATTAAAGGTACTCAATTGCTCTTGAAGTTTTATGACCCTCCAAAAGAGATGTTTTATGGGGGGGACTGAAATCAATGCCATCAGTAACAAAGGGAACAGAGGCTCACCTTAAATCTAATTCAGAACTCAACCCTGCCTGTTTGCCAGAAATAGTATTTTTTCCATAATACTATGCCCAATAAGTGTAACTTTTTTAGTGATTTATTTTTCTACGAGTGAACTTTCTGGAGACACAGTAAAACAAGAAAGGCTCAGTTTCTCTTATCTCCTTAACAATTGGATGCACCTTATGGCAAGTGAGCTCAAGGAAACACATCCCTTGAAAAAGGAATGAGTGGGGTGTGAATGTGACATTGTGAGGGGGACAAGCTTGACAGCCCTGAACACCAAAGTCTTTCTTTAATTTATAAGGCAATGTGGCACTAGTTCAAAAGAAGAAACAATCTCTTCCTAGCCACACACTGTCACCTGTGATGTTCCAATACTGACACAGGTCCCTTGGCCTCTCCAAACAGGAGTTCCTTGCTTGTTTCCAAGACAGACAGCAAGTTCTCACTGTCATGTCTTCAGGCTGGAGCAGAATTGTGATTTTGTTCTACAGTGACCCTTACAAAAGAACAAAACAAAGTGAAAGCCCAAATTCTATCTGGAAGACTCAAGAAAGGTTTTAGGTTTTTCTTCATTTGCAGGAATTATTCATACCTGCTGAGCCAATGTGAACCATAGTGGAGTTTCTTCACAGTCACATTAATTAGCAAAGCCCAGCATCTGCTCTAGCTTTAATCACATCTGAAATAAATGTAAAGAACAGTCTTCTACAATCTGCTTGTGCTATCAGATCAACTCTCCATTTCTAAAATGGAAGCTGATTTTTCAAATAACCACCTAAATGAATAAGGTGAGAAAGAGCAGAAAATTAAAAACAGATGGTGACCATTTCTGCAAAAGAATCTTTAGGAGCACACACATTTAAGTCCTGATTTTGTTACCCAAACATTTTGGGTCACTGTCAATGAACATTTCTTGCAGACCAGAAGATACCCTTAGAGATCTTTACTGACAAGACTGTAAAAGCAAAAGTATTTAGTTACCCAAACATAAAAACCACAATCTGTGGATGCACCATTTGGGCAAAATCATCTTAAGAAAGGGAACACACACAGGATATTACCATTACTGCATGACACCCTTGGTATTTTACAACTTCCACAGAACAGTTCATTCCTTAAGCCCCAGAAATGCTGCAGAACAGTCACTTAAAAATATTTTTACAGCTGGAAATCAGCATTTTTTCTGAATTTAACATATCCGTAGGTAAACAGAATTAGCAACATTTCTTCTGAACAAAGCAGCACTTTCTGTTCCCCCTGCCCCCTCCCCAAAACAGAGGCAAAAATGCAGTTCCTTTTCTCATCACACTCCCAGCTAAGGACACTGCAGCTCTGTGGAGTGTGAATCCCTCCACGCACACAACGTGGTTACACAACTGAGGGGGCACCTGACCCAGTGCTGGGGGATTCCACTCCACACGCACTTTTCCCATATAGACTAAGAGGAAATGTAAAATATTGTGCTGACTTAAGGCTATGTAATTTTAATGCCAAAAGAACCAGGAACAGAGCAGAAAAAAGAGAGAAACAGATACCGCCCAAGATTTTTTTAAGAGATCGGTTGAGATGAGGCATTCAGGATGAACCAACACTGAACAAAAGAAATTCTAAAAATCCTTTAAAGCTGTCGGACTTTCCTATCAGTGTTTTTAATGTTGACATCCAGCGTCTCTACTTTCTTTGTGAGCCGATCCAACATATCATCCTGCTCTTCTATCTCCGTCTGCAGGCCAAGAGCAAGGCTTTTCAGGCGGCTCAGCCCAGAAGACATCTCATCTGTCAGGGTAGAGAGGGACCATCAGGAATCAAAGTGCTGAAACACAGATGATCTACATGGACACTATCAGGATTCCTTCTTCTCCAAAAGCCTGGGTTAGAAAACGTTAGATACAATTCCTCAAGTGTGAGTGTTTCCCTGAAATAGAGGAAGCACTGGTATGTTCATAGTTTACTGTTACTACCAGAAATGGTCACTTCCTCCTTTTTTAATCTTACATTTGCTGTTAAGCAAATGCTTAACACCAAACTGGATCTTTATCACAAGACATACCCTGTAATGTAGTTTTTACCTTTTTTAAAAAAATGTATCTCTTAAAAAATTTGGTCCATATATTCTCTGCTCAGCATACACAGTATGCTCACTACCTCAATTGTTTTTCTTTAAAATTCATGCAGAGATGAGACCAGTGCACTGAAGATTTAAGCAGTTATCTATTACAGATTAAAAACTTCCATTTCTAGATTTTCTAAGCGACCAAAAGGTGAGAATTTCATTGTATGATTGATTGGTATAAATGCTTCTTCAAGTTAGTAAGTTTGCCACAGCTTGTGAACAGAAAAAATGGGCTTCCACTAGCTCTTATGACCAATTATTTCTCTTTGATTTATTCCTTTCTGATTTTTCCCCAACCTCTTCTTTCTGGGTCAGCTACACAGTGACACATGTAAGCAAACAGGCACTTTTTCTACATGCTACACAACAAAGGAAGGCAAACTCAGTTGGATGGTTTTGAGAAGTAATAAAAGAAATGCAGCAAATCCACAAATTTAATATTTAGTGTCTTTCAGTTCTTAGCAACTTTTAACAAAACATGTACTTCAAGAGCTGTGCATTGCTTTAAATTATTTGGGTCTAAACTGATGAACCACGTATATAGTTTTGAAATGCTAATACAAGCAAATGATTTTTTAATTATCATCAAATTTTACACATTAACTAAACAAAAAAGTGTGGGCAATATATCACTTAATAATTCTATCTAACTTAGGAATCAAAAATTCCCAGTTGTATGACACCAAACAGCTTCAGTTTCCTCACTCACCTAAGTTGGTATCAATTTTCTGGTGGTAAGCTCGCAGTTGTTGGTTCTTTGGGTAGGCATCACTTTGCACTGAAGAAACTAAATCTGCTCTGTTGAAGTCATTGTCTGTTATAAGTATAGAGTACAGAATATTATATAATGAA
This sequence comes from Agelaius phoeniceus, assembly GCF_051311805.1. Classification (NCBI taxonomy): domain Eukaryota; kingdom Metazoa; phylum Chordata; class Aves; order Passeriformes; family Icteridae; genus Agelaius; species Agelaius phoeniceus. The sequence continues at coordinate 8,574,390 of NC_135282.1, read as the reverse complement.
AAAAAAGCATGTGAGAAGAGGTTTTGAAGTTTTAGCAAAGCTGTTAAAAATTAGTTTGCACACAGCTACCAGGTAATCACACAACCAGAGTACCAGCTGTCTATAGGCCAGCTCAAAATGAACACTTAAGCTACAATTATTCTCTTTTGGGTTGCCACTTGTAGTTCTGGCAGGGAGCTGGGAGAGAAAAGCAAACCGAGCCCCCTGCGCCCACCAGGGCGGGACCGAGGGCTGGGACGGTCACCGGCACCAAGGGCTGAGGCGGCCGGAGCCGCTCTGCCCTCTGCTGGACAGAGCTCGGCACTGCACGGACTGGGAAGCCTCCATTCCCTTACTCACACATCATCATCATCATCATCGATATCCTGCTGCTTTCCCACTCTTACTGCGTGAAATAACCCAGGCTCACTTGATAAAGAAACAGTTATTTGGTTGGGAAAAGCCCTCACAGAAGTTAACAGATTAAGAGGAGGAGGAATGAGGCCAAACTCCATACACCAGCCTCTGAGAATCAAGAAATAGCTTCTGTATGAAGGGTTAGAATCCATGTCTGAAATAACAATGACAAAGTATTTGAAAACTATGATAAATAATGGTTAAAAGGAGAACCTCTGAGTGTGCAACATTTTGGCAAACTTAGGGAAACCCTGTCTGGACACCCTGTGCATTCTCTGCAAATATAAGCACTGGGTGCTTTTAGCCTCTAGCACGTATAACATCTTCACTTTGGAGATAAAGATTTGAATGGAAACAATTCCCTAGAATTCAAAGCATGAAGGCTGGGATACAATCTCCAGATGTTAGGCAGCAAGGTAAATCAGCATCTGGGCAGGCTGAAGGGTCTCTGCCATCATCACTCTCCAAGTTTGCCCTACATAGATGGCAGGCATTCAGTGCAAAATAAAGTTAACAACAAACCTGAATTATCTAGCTTCCTTAAATTTGGATGGCTTTCCTGGTATTTTGACTCTTGTTCTTTACTAGACATCATTGCTTCTTTTAACCTGTAAAAAAAAAAAAAAAAAAAAAAAAAAAAAAAAAAAAAAAAGAAAGCCTTACTATTGACCTTGGCATAAAGAAAAAAGGGAAAAAAGGCTGCTAGATCACCTCAGGAAACAATGAAAACAATTCCCTAGAATTCAAAGCATTCAAAGCATGAAGGCTGGGATACAAATCTCCAGGAGATTTGTCAGGAGTTTACAGGAGTTTGAAAGAACCAACAGATGTTTTATTTTCTGATTTTCTGGTGACATTTCAGAGATGCTAAGGGAGACAAGACCAGATAAAAAGTTTATGTCACTTGCCTGCTGTTAGCATAATATTCAGGGGCTCCATTCTGCTCTGGCTTGCTCTCTGGTGGTTTGGCTTTGAAGTAGTTTACCAAGCCCCCCCAGACACTCTTGATGCTGTTGATGTGCCTTTGACTCGTTTTCAAGTCCTGGTCCATTTTATCCACCATCTGCTCCGTGCGCTTCAGAGCCTCTCCCTGCCGGACGAGCTCCTGAGGGCATTGACAGAAACAGATTTGACATTGACAGAGAGAACAGACCATAGAGCCAGGATAAACTGAGACACCAAACAATTAACACTAAAGGGGACACTCTGAAGGAAAATAACAGCATTCTGTGCAGATCTGTGCAGATTATTTCTGAGGGCAAACAGCTTTTTCCCTCGCTCCCCTTCCTCCAGGGATTTCAATCAACAGTTGCTTGTCAGGCACTGCATTAAGCAGCTGTAAAATCCTCATCCCTGTGACATGCTGGGTTCCTGGCACCTACCACAAACAATCCAGGAGTTTTCTGTACTAGTCTTTTGTAAAGCTGATATTTTCATCTATGGCTGACCACCAGATGGGTGATGTGGTGGAAATACACAGGTTTATGGCAGGGGAATGAGCAAGCAGGAAAATTTCTAGTTATGAATGGCACCTTAACTGGGAAAGGATTCTATTTTCATCTTACTAGGATGTTTCTGATAATTTAGAAATAAAATAAGCAAAGGAAATAAACAGAATTTCTTCAGACTTCAGGAATATTTTAGTTAATTTGAGCAGTGTAGGATTTAGGAATCTTCCTGTATAGAAGTACATTATTTTCTAATTCAGCAGCACAAGCGCTATTCCAAAGTAATCCAAAGATTAATGCTGGCAGGAAAGTTGCCTGCAGCTACCAGCAGTGCAAAACAAAGAACTTGTGTTCATATTCTTGCTAAAGTCTGGAAAATTTTAGTTGAATATTCTCTTTTTCCCCCTCTCAATAAAGCACAAACACACAGACTTCAAGTTTTACCACAGGCCCTGTGTCAAGCCTGAATTCTTGATTCCTCATTTGTGATTTCCTGGGCAAACAAATCACGAGTCTGAAAGTTCACAGAAGTCCCACCAAGAGCCCTCTGAGGATAAGGACTGGCTGCAGCTTGGGGATGCTCTGGGGTTAATTTAGGCAACCACATCACCCAAGGAACATCCCATTATAGCAGGTGACACAATGGACAGGAGCTGAGCCCGAGCACAAAGTGCTGAAACAGGGCCCGAGGAATGAAGGAAATGATTAATCAGGGTGAACTGAAGCACATCACAAACAACTAACAGGGAAGGGCCTTCATCTACCCAAGAGAACTGCTAAAAACTTTTTGTCAGCTAAAAATCAGTAAGAACTGCTGAAAGCAGCTGAAAACACAGCCGAGCCCCAGCCTCAGTACTGCCCAGACGCACAAGCTGTAACCGGGATTTTTCCCTCAAAACCCAGACGCCACCACCCAGAAAACACAGGGACGGGTTGGCTGGAAAAGCCCGAGTAAAGAGGCATTTCAGGAATCTGGCCGGGGGACAGGGAGAAGAAGACTCCCCTCCCGGAGGGGGGAGCGCAGGGGCAGCGCTCGGGCCCCGCGGCCGCTCCCGGCCCGACCCACCTCGGAGGTGGCCACGCCGATGCGCTCGGACTCGTAGAGCAGCGACAGGGAGCGGGTGGTGCTGTCGGCGGTGGCGGCGGTGCGGCGCAGCACCTCCTGCTGCAGGTACCGCTGCCGCTCCGCGCCGCCCGCCCCGCCGGGACCCGCCGGCGCCACATCCTCCTCCTCGTCCTCCGCAAACGGGTTGTAGCTCCTCGGGAGCGCCGACATGGCGCCGCCGACCGCGAGAGTGTCCGCGGGGAGTCCTCACGGAACCCCCGAGCCCCCACCTCGGGCCACGGCCGCTCCGCTGCTTCCGCCTACGGCACCGAGCGCCGGGCGGAAGCGCTGGGCGCAGCCACCGAGCGCCTCCCCCCCGCGGGGCGGGGTGAGCGCGCCGCAGCGCCGCTGGTGGACAGGCGGCTGCTGGGCGGAACTATTGTGGCGGGGGGTGAGGGGAGGGAAATACGTGGAGGGATGGCTGCGTAGGGAGGGGCGCGGGCAGGGAGGGCGGGCCACCGGGCGGAAGTGAAGCCGCGCCGGGCGCTGCCATCTTTGCGGCGTGATTGGTCGGTCGTGTTCTCGCGGGAGCCGCTGTTCTCGCGGGCGGGGGCGGAGCGAGCTGGCCGGCGCCGTTCCCGCACAACATGGCGGCCGCGGCGGTGGCGGCGGCAGCGGCGGCTGCGGCCACGGCGGCCACGGCGGCGGCGGCCGGAACGGCGGCTGCCACGGCCGGGACCGCCGCGGCTCCCTCCGCGGGCCCTGCGGGGCGCGGGAGCAGCCCGGCCACTGCGCGCGGCTTCTACTTCAACACGGTGCTGTCGCTGGCGCGGTCGCTGGCGGTGCAGAACCCGGCGCCTCTGGAGAAGGTGAGGGGTGTTTGTGGGGAGGGGCCGTCACGCGTGGGGCGCTGCGTGTGTGCTGGTTGCGGGGCTGTCACGCGTGGAAGCTGCGTGTGGCGGGGGGGCCGTGCGCGGGAGGAGTGGCCCCTGTGTGCACAGGAGTCCCGGGCAGCCCACCCTGTGCCGTTCGTGGCCCCTGCTGGGCACTGTTCGTGCCGTGAGGGGTGTCCGGTCCCCCCTGGCACTGTCACGCGTGGGAAGCGGGCTGGGGGCACTGAACGTGCCCGCGGGCCGGGAGATGCCCCGAGGGCTCTGCCCTGCCTGGGCGGGGCTGTCTGTGGGCTCTGAGGGGGTTCTGTCAGCCCCGCTTCGTCCGTCCCTGCCTTCGAGGCAGCCGGGCCTCAGGGATGCTCGTGTGGACCAGCTTCACCCAAAAATTTGGGTCAGCAGCGCACCCTCGGGGCAAGGAACTGGATCTTGCTGCGTGCCCCCCAAATTTGTAGAATATAGTCTTGTGGGAATAATTAGTCTCAACCTAATTAGGGCTGGTGGCTTTCCTCCACGTATCTGGTTAAATCCAGGCGACGCAATCAGTGCCGGGTGAAATGTGGGTGAGATAAAGCTGTGCTGAGGGGAGAACCGCGGGGATCCCTGTGAGGGCAGTGCCCTCCCCCCGAGGGGCTGCCCACCGCAGGGATGGACAGCCTGGTGTGCTGGGTCTGGACACCAAGTGACAGCATGTCCGAATTGCGTCAGGCAGCAATCGTGACTAAATAGCTGAAAAAAGCTCTGTGCTGATGAAAACTATAGTGCTTGTTCTGGGCCAGCTGTTGCAGCCTTCTTTTCTTATTTCTTGTTCTGGAAATGTTCCACTGGTGTGGCAGCCAATGGTGAGTAATTTTTCTGTGCCCTGCTGTTGGTTCACAAATATCCAGAGATTTTTTTTTCCCCAATTTGACAGAATACAACGGTTCAATGACAGTAACAGCTCATATCTATCTAGCCAGAGTTGCTCACTCATGTTATTGTAAATGTAACCTGATGTGGAACACATGTATCAGCAGTCATCTTCCAAAGTTCATATTTCCTCTACTGTATTTTATAGTGAGCAAGAGGATTATCTGTGTTGTGCTACAGGTCTTGAAATTAGGAGGTCTGGCAGCTGAAGGACCAGAACCTTGAATTCCACTGAGCATCCCGTCAATTTTTCTGATCCTCTAGGGACTTTGTTTCTTGCTTGAGAAGTTTTGAGGTGGGATGTTCAGAGAGTTATCTAAATAGGAAGTGACTTGGCATTCAAACATAGGTGAGTCAATCATAGTTATTTATTATGAAGGGCCTTTCTAGATAGTATTTATTAACATTAAGGAACATTAACATCAAGGAAATTTGTAAAAAGACAAGATACTTGTTGCATTTTCCCATTTGTTAACAATTCCGTAGAATAACAAAGTATTTGGGAGGTTTGATGTATTCTTTAAATGTGTGTTTGTTAAGTATGGAGTAAAGTAATAGGTGAATAGTGGGAGAATATTAATTCTGAATACTTAATCTGTTACATTGAAAGGATTTGAGCAGGAGTCATACACAGGTTGGTAACAGTTAATTGTTCAATGCTGTATATGTAGGAGGCATTGGTGCAGCTGTATCAAGGCTCCATCCACCTATTTTTTGCTTACAAGAATTGAGTAAATATAATAAACGTGCCTGCTGTACATTTCCTGCACATCTGAAAGTGAAGTAGTGGAACGAAGGCTTTATCATACTTCAGCACTTTGATCAAGTGTTGAAGAAAACCTTTAAATTGACCGACATTGTAGTAAAAATGTTTCATATCTACTTGAGATTTTTCTGCCTTTTTCTGGTTTCTGTCATTCCTCACTCTTTCCTGGCCCTTGGATATATCTCTGAGATTGATGACTGAAAGAGGGTAACATTGCCAAATGTATCCCAGAAGGTGGAGAGACCACTGTGCACTTCAAACAAGCTTCAATTTGGTTTCCAATCTTGTTCCACTGTTCTTTCCCTCTACTGTTTTTCAGGTACAAAAGCTGCTCTGTATGTGTCCAGTGGATTTCCATGGGATTTTCCAGTTGGATGAACGTCGCAGGGATGCTGTTATTGCTTTAGGAATCTTCCTAATTGAATCTGACCTTCAGGTATTTTTCCCACTTAGGCTACCTATTTACTTTCAAAGATCTTGGATTAATTCAAGTTTAGCTGTTCAATGAATGAAAAGTTGGTATTTGGTCTTCATAAAAGTAGATAAAAAGATCAGACATAAGAGATGGATGCATGTCAGGAGAGCCATGGCACTGCCACAGCCAAACAGCTGTTGTGTTATCTGGTCATCATGCCTTAAGCAGAGAAAGGAAAGAGTATCCAGCAGGATTTACTCAAACCAGGTGTGTCATGGCATGTTCTTCCCACATGATCCTGACTGACAGGGATGCACTCCTGAAGGCCAGGTTTGCAATAGGCCCTTTCATGCCAGGATAAACAGACAGACAGACAGGGCACACAGGCTGCATTGTACACAAGCATCCCTTCTGTGTCTGCCAGCAGGGCCAGCACAAGCTGCTTCTCTTCCCTTTGACTGCTGGGCCTGGTATTGTTCTGTCTAGAGGAGGGGAAGCATGGACAGAGTTCCAGGTCCAATGCTGTTAGACCTCACTTTAAATTCTTTTGTATTGCTAAGGTTTGCATCAAGCCTGAATTGCCTCCTATTTAGTACCCATGTGCTATGGTTGCATGGATATTATTGACCTTGTTCTTTTTCCTTTTTGTGTTTGGTTGGGTTTTTTATATAAGGCAGCTGTGCTGTGCTTTGATTTGCAGGTGAGGGAGCTGAAGTGTTACATGGATGTGTTAAGTGGCTTGTGTAAGGCCCTGGGATGTGTCACATGTACTGAATTGGTACTGGCACTCTGAATTTTAGCTGTCTTAAATTTATTTTGGGAGCTTACTGTCAGTTAATAAAGTGTTTGGGGTTAGATACTGTTCTGGACTTCTCCAGCTTTTACAGAGAATGAACTGTTGCCTGGAGTGAAAGGCTCGGATTTAAGGCACTGAATTGGGTTACTTTCATTTGCTTGTTTTGAAATCAGTTTTGCAATAGTCAAGAAGCCTGTGGAGTAATCATTAGAAGCAAGTTCTGTGTGTTAATGTAATTTTACCGTACCTCTAAAATATCTTGAGATTATATGGTTCAGCATTTTTTCTCCTTTTTAAATAGAATATTTTTTCTTTAGCACAAGGACCATGTGGTTCCTTACCTTCTGCGACTCCTGAAGGGCCTTCCCAAAGTGCAGTGGATAGAAGAAAGCAATGCACGGAAAGGCAGAGGTGATGTTTGGAGTTTTTGATCTTTGTCATGGAATGCCAGCCAGGAGATAGACATAGCAAAGGTTGTTCAGGACATGACTCAAGGGGAGGGGAGAAGTCCTGCTATGTTCTTACTTAGTTCCTGGCTTGATGTCTTTTAATATTGATTTTCTTTAGAAGCCAAAGGAAGTTGAATAGATCCCTGTTTTCCTGCTTTGCTGCTTTTGATGAATTGCAGTTTCCAAATAGTTCTGTGTTCGATTTATTTTGTTACTAAACTGGAGAAGATTGTGTAGTAGCCACAGTAGGAGAGTGGAACATGAGATTTGTTGCTCTACTTTTAGCTTTGATGCTTAGTTGCTGTTTAAACCACTTCATTCTTTGCTTCCTTAATGTAAGAATACTTTCATACAGTATTACATAATTAAGGTTTCTTTCTGATAAGCTGAAAGCCTGGGATGGTTTTTAATTCTGATTTTTTCTTTTAACATTTATGCTGAAATTAGGATGGTTAGAGTGCTTCTAAATTTTGTATGCATTACTGTTTTTGTCTACAGTCTGCCTCAGAACTTTGACATGAGAGTCACTTGTGTCTTCTTGCTTTGTTATAGTTTGCTCTTTCTATGTTGGCTCTCTCTAACAAGGCTTAAGTGGCTGATTTTCTCTTGATTACTTTGCAGGTTTGCTTCCAGTGGCAGAAAACTTCAGCTTCTGCTTAGTGACCTTGTTATCTGACGTGGCTTACAGGGATGCATCTTTCCGAGAGCAGGTGGAGTTGGAGTTTGTGCTGTTGTATTACCCAGATCTCCAGTGCTGCAGTCCTCACCAATGTCTGGAGGAGAGCACAGCTGCTCCCTGTCAGCAAGGGGCTGATTGCCTTAGTGTGTGCACTGATGCATTAATTTGCTTGTGTTAGTAGTCGAGTACCTACAGGATATTCATAGGTCTGCAGTTACTTTTGGGTGTCAGTTGCTGAGCCCAGAGTTTAAAATTCCAGTTTTGATACTGAGGTTGGGAGTGCTGCACTTTGTAGTACTTGCAGCTCACTGCAGATTTTACAGGAGAAGCTCTGTAGCCTGAGTGAAGGCAATGTAATCTTTTAGTCACACAACATTAAGAAATCGTCACAGAGGTGCTTACGTTAATGTTTACAAGTTTCATTTGTTAGAATGATCTGGTGTAAGATAACGATATCTCTTTACCAAAAGATATTTTTGTATGTCTGTCTTGATGACTTTAGATCGTGGATACAGTCCTACAAGTAATGCAGTTCCTGTTGGGAATGTGCCAGACACCACAAATGCATGATAAAGGTAGTGATAAAATTGTTACTGTATTTGTAATTCCTGTCCTCTGAACTTCTCTTGTGTGTGTTTGCTGGTTATCAGGATCAATCCTGAGAAGTGAGTTTTGTCTTTCAGCTTCCCTTAGCACTTCTCTGTTCTGTTTGTTGCTGACTGGAAAATACAGAAGCAGAATTGTAGTCATTTGTGATGCTTTCATGGTTTTTCCTCTGCTTGTACAAATCAATTGTTGTAAAACAGTTTAGGCAAAAACAGTTTAGTGAAGTGGTAGCAAAACCATGAAGAGGAAGTTCTACTGTTAATTGCTGTTATATGTGTTTTTCTTTTCCAGAATATTTATGCAAGTATGCAGTGCCCTGCCTGATAGGAATTTCTCGAGCCTTTGGTCGCTACAGCAATTCAGAGGAGGCTCTCCTTTCAAAGCTTTTTCCTAAAATTCCCCCACATTCCCTGAGAGTTCCAGAAGAGCTCGAAGGAATTCGCCGTCGATCCTTCAATGATTTCAGATCAATTCTTCCCAGTTCTCTGCTCACTGTTTGCCAGGAAGGAACGCTGAAGAGAAAGGCTAGCAGTGTATGCAGCATCACCCAGGTGTGTATGACTTGCTCTGAGTTGGAGTCAGCACTGAGATGATTTCTCAGTCTCAGTGGAGTTAAGACTTAAGCCTGGATGTGCAGCATCTCTTAACACATTGTTTGAGCAGATACAAATGTCTTTATTATGGTTCTACAGCTGAGTTTCAAAATAGTTTTGTAGTTTCTAGAATTACAGAACAAGCAGTGACAGTTCAAGCAGTGACAAGTAGCAACTGTACTAGTAAATCTTTACATGGAGCATTTGGCAAATCCCATTCCTTGTGTTATTATCATTAAAAGGCATTGTAATGTATATGTGTAAAATCGAGAAGCTGGCACTTAATGGCTGAAGTTTTCAGAAGAGGATACAGGAGCTCTTCCTGGTTTCACCAGGAGCTGTAGATGTTCATTGTCTTGGGGGAAGACTGGATTCAGATTGTGGTTTGAAACTACAGTTTCATAGTAGAGGAGTCATCACTGATCTCTTCCCTTTAGCCAAAAGCACTGAACTGGCTTTTTTTAACTTCCCATTTTTGGCTGGAATTGAGCTGTCAGACCCAGCACTATGTAGTTCCTGTTAATTTTGCTTGAAGCTGTGTTTCATTTTAAAGTGTACAATCTATTCCCTGACAGGTTTTTAAATGTTTTATAAATATTTTCTAAAATACATCTTTTATGCAATGTTTCAGGTCAGTCCTGAACGTGGGCTTCCCGCTCCCAGCTCTCCTGGAGGACCTGCTGCAATTCATTACTTTGAAGGTAGATTACCTTAAGGAACAGTCTGTGATTTGGGGTTTTGTTGCTATTTATAGAAAATTTAAAACAAAAAAACCTTTTGACTCCTTCCTCTGCCCTTCAGAATTCTTACAGGAATTCAGTGGCACATACTGGATAGGATTTTTTAAAAAATTGTGGTTTAAAGACAGTAGGAAGTAATTATGAACAGCAGTAATTTCCAGGCTCGGTTGTTTTTTACTTGTTTCTTGATTCCCTTCCTGCTAGGCAGTGCCTAGTACTGAGGAGCTTAATTCAGCAAGGCCAGAAAGATTTCAGGAGATTAGGCTGAGTAACTTTGAGGAACAAGAGTTAATATTGTGCTTCAGTAGACAACTACATTGTTGATCTAGGGTCTGGAATTTTGAGGCTTGTGGCACATTGTATAAATCCAAAACAACTGCTCCATTTGGAGTGAGTGTGATGTGGGCCATTGTGGAAGACCCAGTAATTTTCTGAAGGCAGAAATACTAAAGACACTGGAGTGGAGTGTTCACATTGTTCACTAATGTGCATTGGTTACTGTACCATGAAAGGCCAAAACCTGAGAAAGTTTCATGAATTAACATGCAAACTCTTAACTCCTGAGCTGTGGTAGAGCTCCATCTGTGAGTTCTAAATCAAAGGAGGGCTTAAAAATAAACTCTCCTTCATGAATCACATGGAGGACTGTCTTTGCATCTGAGCTGTTTTGTGTCTCTGGTTTTGTCTGGCCCTTTCAGGTTTTTAACAGTTTCGGCTTTCTCTGTTTCTGGGCTATTCTCCTCTCTCAAGCCCTAGCTTAAATTAATTTCTTCCACATTGCTTTTCTTTTTTCTTCACATTGCTATTTCTAGAGGCATCTTTTCCTCAGTCATACAGAGTAATTCTTAAATTGCCATGTAGGAACAGACCTGTTTATCTTCTGTCTACTGTGTTGAACCAATGTGTTCTTCAGTGTTGTGGTCTGTATAGTTTGAATTTAAAAAAATAAACAAAACCCAAAGGTTGTGGGTTAGAGAGTTACTATTGTAGTAGAACAGAAATAATCTTAAATCCTTAGGCGGACAACTTTGTAAAATCTTTTGGATTATTTAGTTCTCTCTCTGGTGGGGTTATGATTATTGCAGTGAGGATTTTATTTTCTGTACTAACTTCTACCAAATATTTCAGCTGCAGTCAGTTCTTGTATTACTTCTGTTGATAGAGTTTGTGATAGTCTTGCCTTCTGAAGAAGATGAGTAGTGACCTTGGTTTTATTCTGGCCAAGGCTAACAGCTTAAAAAAAAAAAAAGAACTGAGGACCTTTTTTTTGTGTCATCAATAAATAGTCTTGCTTAAAAGCCTGTTAATCACAAGAACATTACTCTAGCAAGCCAGCTGAGCACTTCAGAAAGGCATGAGATGTAATTTCTCAAGAGGAAACAGAGCCAAGAGCAGTTTGCTGAGCAAGTTGTTTGCTTAATAGAGTACTTGAATCTAAAAAATAATTTGATTCTCTTTGCTTTCAAATTGCTGTGGTGAATTGATGCCTATTCTAAGATGAGCACTGTGCTATGTCTTCGTTTCATCTAATCCAGGGGAAAACCTTGCAAGATAGTTTTGATTTAACCTGTTCTTTGCATCTCTGTGCTTCTGATTTAAGGGGCATTTACAAATGTTTTCAGGTAGAGGCACATCAGTAGTGTGGAAAGGCTTGTCAGAAGTATCTCTAACATGGACACAAGTTACTGTAATGATTTCTCTGTTGTGATAGTAAACTTGTAATGACAATTGTATTGTAGTTTTCTGTATTAATTTACCAGTAGATGAGCTGAAATGCACCTCTGGCAAGGTAGAGACTGTGTTAGAAAGAATTCTTTTGTAGTGGCTAAATGCTTCCATTAAAGACAGTTAATATCCTTTCTCTCCTCAAACTTGTATTTCTATTATTTTTTTTCTGATCAGGTTCATATCTTCCTGATGGGAGTGCACTGGACCCTGATTATTACTTCTCCACAATCAGCTCCAGCTTTTCAGTTTCTCCTCTCTTCAATGGTATCAACAATAAAGAGTTTAACATCCCACTGGAAATGCTCCGGCAGCTGTTGAACATGGTGTGTGATGGCTCCTTCTGAAGATTGCAGTGACTCTGTGTTCTAGATATGTGCTAGGAATAGATGCAGTTTAAATTTAAGCTTTTAAGCAGGTAAAACAACAGCCTTTGTCTCTCAAGCTTTGTGTAATTTTATTTTTATGGCATTTAATGTCATGCTTCAATAGCATTCTGGAAAGCTCCCATAATAACCACGCAGAATTTGGAAAATTAAATAAGTTTATGTCAATTGCTTCCTGCTTGAGTCTTGCAGACCACTGGTTCTGGTGTAACCTGCATACTGCTAGTTGCTGAAATAGAAGATTGGGTTTTGCTGTGAGAGTGAGACTTCCTGAAGGGTTTGCTGGGAATTCACAGAAGTGAAGAAGCTGCAGGCCCTGTCTGCTTCTGGCATCAGCTATTCTGGAGCAGCAGAGAGGCTCAAATGTTCTTGTTGCAGCCTTAATTTCATCTGAGGCTTCATAGTGAAGTGACTTGTATTTTCTGTGCATAAGCAAAATTTTATTAAATGATATTCTGCTCCTATCTAGAGTCACTAACAGGAAACATCCTGTTTTAGTTTGTTTTTTTTTTTTTTCTCCATAGGTAAAGCAGATAGTTGAGGATTCTCTTCTGAAGACCTTAGATGCAGTTATAGCTGAAGTTTCAGAGGTATGGTTTTACCTTCCTCCTTTGATGACTTTAATACTTCATTTTTTGCCCTATTACTTGCAAAATTAGTGTTTTACCTATGTGAGGTATGCCTCCTCTTTGCAAAATGATACTAATTTCCTTTCTGAACAGTTCTTTCAGAGGTTTAGATCTAGCCTTGGACTGTGTAAAAAGGGTGAAGAGGGGTGGTATTTTTCACTAACATAGGAGGAAGTAGTTATTTTCCTACATTAGCTCTGTTGTCTTAATAAATTACAGCATTGGCTGCCGAAAACTGGTTTACTGTAGACAAAGGTCTTTCTTGCATATTGCAGTGACATTGTGTTTTTTCACATATATGAAATGCATTGGTTGTTTTCAATTTGTGGCTTGGAAATCACTGCTGCTCTTTTAGGTGCCATTTCTATGAGTTTGTCAGTGCTGCAGCTCATGGACTCTGAGGTGGCAGATTTGGTTCTTTAGGTCTGTGAGTCCTCGTTTCAGAACAAGGATTTATTTCTTCTTCTCCCCTCCCCTGGGTGCAGTTCTGTCACAGCCTCCACACATTTTATGGAGTTTGCCTCATTTCCTCAGGGCATAAAGCTGTGGTGAAAGGGGTGTGTGCTGAAATATGTGCAGAAATGACTCTGCTTTGCTGTCAGCCTCCCATTTGAACTGCCCTGTTCAAAATGTAGGCCTGAGTGGAGACAAGTTCAGCCTCTCTTTTTGCCATCTCAGTAAAGTGAGAGCTTTGAGACCTCCCCCCCTTTTTTTTTTTTTTGTTTTGTTTTGTTTTGTTTTTAGCCCCATTGTTAGAGAACAGACACACTCTTCAAATCAAACAGTGACTGAATTTTGTTAAATGCATTGAATGGCTGTACTTTTATTAAAAGTAGAGGGGGGAAAAGCTGTGAGGTTATTTCTTGTACCTGTTTTATATGCTTGTTTACTCTGTGGAGGTGGAGTGAGATTGACTTATTTGTATCATGGAAAATACTTCCTTTTGAATCTAGCAAATTGCTTCTTTTGTCTTTCAGACCTGTTGTAGTACAGATCTCTATTACAAAACCTTCAGTGACCCTCTTTACCTTGCTCAGTTTAAAATGCTGAGAGACACACTGTACTATATGAAAGGTATAGTATTTATTTATTTTTATTTATCCTTCATTATATTTAGGATCACAAGCATCATCTGCTTTGTATTGAGTGCTTGAGCATTGGGTTTGCATTTGCTGGGAACTCTACTTAGGGCAATAAATTTGTATTTTGAAATGTTTCTGTATTACAAAGGTGCTAAGAAAGTAGAAAAAAATATTTTGGCCACCCACCCAAGGATTAATAGGTGGCATTTGAATTGTCTGTTCACTGCTGGACTTGTTATGATATTTATCTTTTAGACAGGACATAAACTTGATTAAATAATACAATTTATAATGTAGCAATGACTGTTATATATGCTGTTATTCTGATCCACTGACTTTCATCCTTTCAGTATGTTGTGGTTTGAGAGGAAGTATGTTTTCTGGGATATGCTGTGGTCAATATTGTCAAACAGTATAATATTGTTTCCTTTTCTTTCTTTAGACCTTCCCACCTCATTTGTGAAGGAAATCCATGATTTTGTGCTGGAGCAGTTCAACAGCAGCCAGTCAGAACTCCAGAAAATCCTCCACGATGTGGATCGACTGCACAACGAGCTGAGCCCGTTAAAACTGCGCTGTCAGGCCAATGCTGCCTGTGTGGATCTCATGGTGTGGGCTGTGAAAGATGAGCAAAGTAAAAAAATGCTCCTTGGTCTCTGCAGTGTCTGGTTGTTGTGTTCTAAGTTGTAGAAATACTTATGGAGTAGATGGTACTCAGAGAAATATTAAATTTCAGTGGAATACTTTGTACTTTTAGAATACAAGGGTAAAACTTCCATCAAAGGTTGGCTGGGTAGTTAAACATCTCTTTATAGAAATGGAAACAGAAACTTCCTATTACTTATCTCTGGGGGATGCTATAAATGCTGGATTGCATGCATATTTATTTTCTAGTTTCTCTTTTATTTATTGCTCTTAATGTCATAAATATTTCTCAGTGGTTCTTCTGAAGTGCTTCATTGCTAGCAGGACTGGGAAGCTCTCTCTTACTTCTCCTCTATTTTCTTTCTTGTTGTATAAATCTTACATCTGCTGAAATATGTGGAGTATTTTTTCCCTTTGGACATTGCAGTATTTAATTTCTGTTCAGTGGGAAGTATGTTCAAAATCAGCTTTAAGTGCTGTCATTCTCTCAGTCACAGTGTTTGACAGAGCTGTTTGCTGCAGGTGCTAAGTTTCTAAAACTGTTTTTGCAGAAGCAGCACTAAATCTTATACCACAGGATTGAAGCTTATAAATTGTCTCCATTATTTTAGAAATTCCAGTAAGGATTGGGGTGTATGTGGCCTAATAACAAATCAAAAACAGTTTTTTCTGTTGTTTTTTTTATTTAAGGTGCAGAAAACCTGTGCATCAAGTTATCAGAGAAGCTTCAGTCAAAAACCTCAAGCAAAGTCATAATTGCTCACTTGCCACTGCTAATTTGCTGTTTGCAGGTATGTCTTTACAGTATTTGTCATTAATTACTGCAGTTGCTCACTGTATCAGTGAATGAGAATTTGGGGATTTTTGCAGGTTGCTAGAACACTTTATCTGCTCTTTTTATTACTTTCCATCACTGTGTTCTATATTTGGATTTCAGAGATTTGGTGTGAAAACTAGGAACTGCTTTTAGAATTTTCTTAGCTCAGCTACTTCTTGAAGAATAATATTCATGAGGGGTTTTTAACCAGGATTTAGTTTTTGAACTATTTAGCTTCTTAGTCCATTACACAAATAATTAAAATGTTGGGACTGGCAGGTGAGGTTTTAGATTAAGCCTTGGTTATTCTAATTTTTGTCTTCTTATTGGGCACTTATCCAGTCTTACAAATGTGGTGTTTTTCACCACATAAGTTGTGAGTTATCAGGTTCCTCTAAATGTTGGCACTTGTACAGTACCTTTATTTTTGGAGAATGCAGTTCATTCCATGCAACTCCTGTGAAAACACCCAGGAAGAGAGCAGCAAGGCTTGAGTGGTATATGACACACTCTGGAATAACCTAAAACAGTTAGAGGCTTAAAGTATCTAAATCTTCTACTAAAAAATGAACTTCTCAAAACTGTGTAGGATTTGTTTTGTTTTCTGTTTGTTTGTATTGAGCTGAAGTTACAAGCTTGCAGCTGAAATAAAAGTAGTGCTGTTTTATTCTAAAGCTATGTTTTGTTGGTTTTGTCTTGGTTTTTGGTTTTTTTTCCCCTTTTTAGGGTCTGGGTCGTTTGTGTGAGAGGTTCCCTGTTGTAGTTCATTCTGTCAATCCATCACTGAGAGACTTTCTTGTGATACCTTCCCCAGTGCTTGTGAAACTTTACAAATATCACAGCCAGTATCACACAGGTAAAGGAAAAAAGTTTATGTTCCAGAGTGATTGTTTTCCAACTTTTGTGGCTTTTTCATACATTTTGGTATTTTCTGGTGATGCAGCTGTAGGTGGAAATGGAGATGGAATTGTGTACATTTTTTTGGAGATGGGGAGGAGGGAAACAAATGAAATTCTGGTAGAAGTATATCTAAGGGTAAGCAGCAGAATTGCAGTGTCTCTTCTGCTGACACTGAGCACTTCTGTCTTGAGTAGGACTCTGCAGCCAGAGCCAGTGCATAATTATCCTCATAGTGAGGGAAAAGAATCACATACCCAGTTGGAACCTCCCTTGTTTGGAGTTGAGGCTGTTGTGTCTAATTCTCCTCAAAGGCTGCTTGTCTGCCCTCTAGCCTACTTTGCAGCCTGGGAGGCAGCCACTGACTCTGTCCAAAGCTGCTTCTTCTCCAGAGTGAACGAGGTCACGTTCCTCACACTCCCCATACCCATCCTCTGCTCCAGCCATGTGACTGTCTTGGCATTTGGCAGGGTTTTGTTGTTGTTTATAGATTTTAATATTGAGGGATGGTTTCCTGAAGAAAAATGTTCAATTCAAATCACTTGCTGATGCAAAAGCAGTATTGTAATGCTAGAGCAAAACAGTAAAGTAGTAAGTGGCTAAATTTAGGAATAATAATTTAGGAACAGTCAAATGCAATAATGGCTTGTATAGCTCATCAAGTGGTGCTGATTTCTGTACTCCTGTGTTCTTAGTAGGTGGGAATGACATTAAGATTAGTGTCACCAACGAGCATTCAGAGTCCACTCTAAATGTAATGTCTAGCAAGAAGGGTCAGCCATCCATGTATGAGCAGCTGCGTGACATTGCCATAGACAACATCTGCAGGTAAGAGGGGGCTGGCACCATGCTGGACATGTGCTGTCTCCCTGGCACCATGCTGGACATGTGCTGTCTCCCTGGCACCATGCTGGACATGTGCTGTCTCCCTGGCAGAAAAGCACAGTGCCCATTTAGAAGGTTCTGCTCTGTGCTGCCATGAAGTCTTTGTGCCTTGTTTGGTCGGGACTTTGTTTCCCTTCAGGCATCTCTTGGTTCTGTCTATGTCCTAACTGTAAAATTATTGTTCAGTCTTACTGTTTTGCTTCTCATGTCTGCTAGTCACCATTTTCAGTAGGTAGGTGCTTTTGTAGATACTCAATAGGTTTTTTTTGTTTTTAGCTTAGGTTGTCACATTGACTGAGCCTCATGTAACAGAAGGATTGTCACACACTCGTGTGGGCAGTGATTATTCTTCCCTTTTAGACAGCTGCAGAGACCTAGAGGGAAGACATAGTTAGTGACTAGAGACAAGGAATTAAAGTTTCAAACCAGTGGATTCTGAATTTTCCTTATTGTATATTCCCATCATTATTGTTTCTGGAGAATGCAGAAGAAGAAACTCGGCTCATTTTTTAAAATGTATCTATAGTGTTCCTTGGCAATCAGTTCTTATTCTTCAGTATAAACCTGCTTCCTTCATTTATAGATAGCATGAATTTACAGTAGTTAAAAGTGATATGTTTTACTGATGCATTGTGTTTTTTCTGTCCATTGTTACTGCAGGTGCTTGAAAGCTGGCCTGACCATAGATTCAGTGATTGTTGAGGCCTTTCTTGCCAGTTTATCCAACCGTCTGTACATCTCTCAGGAGAATGATAAGTGAGTTGTCAGTCAGTCATAAAAGCAATTTTTCCTTCACTCAGTGAATCTGAGACTTATTCTAAGATACAAGTACTGGCAGCATTCATTATTTTAGAATTAAATGTCTCTTGAGATTAATGGGCGTGTGCATGGGGTCAAGATCTTCCCATGCCAAGTCTTTGCAGAGCTGAGCCCCTTTTCATATTGAGAGGTATTTTCAGTTTTAGCTGATTGAATCAGCAAATCTTTGGTGAATGTTACCTAGTTTTGAGTGCTCAGCTGAGTGATGCTTTCTCTTCAAGCTTCAGCTGTCCTTTTTGGCTAGACACATCTTGTCACTTGTGGCATTTTGCTCTGCTTTTAAGAGCCTCACTAACCAAGAAGTCTCATTGGAGAGGTTCTGTAGTTGCTGGTCTGACTGTCTTAGTATTTTGCCCATCATTTTTGCCTTTTATAATGTTTTTAGAACAGTTTGTTCATGGGTTAGTGTGGACTTCCTCAATAATGAGTTTGGGAGAGGTTATTTTTTATTTTGAAAATCAGCTTGTGCAAATATATCCTCTAATGTTGGGGATGTATAGAGTGGCAGTATTAAAGCTGCTGGTGAAGTTTAAATTTAGTATAGGAACTGTTACTTATCTGAAATGTAACTGAGGTCTTGATAACTTGTTGAACAGTTCCATTTATCAGGTTGGGATTTTTGTCTGTTTTCCTAACAGGGAAGCTCATTTAATTCCTGACCACACAATTCGTGCTCTAGGGCACATTGCAGTGGCCCTGAGGGACACCCCAAAAATGATGGAACCCATCCTGCAAATCTTACAGCAGAAGTTTTGCCAGCCACCTTCTCATCTTGATGTACTCATCATTGATCAGCTTGGCTGTTTGGTGATCACTGGAAATGTAAGAAAAGAATTGGCCAATAGAGTGCCAGTTCACGATTCCTTCCTTTAGTTAAATGGAAATATATTTTAGGAAGTGCATGTGCAGAAGGCCTTTAAGGCTTCTCTTTTCTGCACTACAGGTAGACACTTGTACTTTGTAGTCTTTGTGATATCAGACAACAAAAGCTGTGATAATGTGTAAAGTGCTGTCCCTGTAAAGAAGATGAGTCCCCATAGAAAATAAGTCTTTTATATTAAAAAAAGACTATAAAGCCCATCAAACTCAATGTTTTCAAAGGTTATTAAGAAGAAAATCTTGGCCTGTCACAAATTTTTTAAACTTGGCTGATCACAAATTAGTGGAGGGTATTTTCTTTTTGTATCAGTAAATAACTTTCAAAGTCTTGTTGGTTCATACATTTAGAAGTATGGAAGATTGTCTTCTCTACTCATATAAAGATTAACTTACTTTTTCCAAATGTTATTTGTGCATCTGAACAAGAAATTAATTGCCAGAACTCAGAAGCCTGAAAGAATGGTTTCCATCAGGAAGGCAGAATTAAAGAACATAATAAATTTGCTAAAATTTGATCAAATTAAAATATTCACAAAAGCCCTTGTACTGTTTGCTTCATGGAAGCTGAAACCATTGTCAGGCTGTGGCTGCACATCTATCTGAAGAACTTGGTAATACTTGGAGCATTTTACAGGGCTGATCTTTAGAGAGATTGTATTCAATAAGCTTTACTTAATGATTTGGTTTTGGTTTTTTGCAGCAATACATTTATGGTGAGGTGTGGAATCTATTTCAGCAAATCAGTGTTAAAGCAAGCTCAGTTGTTTACTCTGCCACAAAAGACTATAAGGACCATGGATACAGGTAACACTTGGCTGTGTCCCTTAAATGTGTGAAAACTCTATCAAGTATTCTTTGTGCTGCTTTGGGGTTTTTCACTTTTTCCCACTATCAAGTTTTATTACAAGGTTGTAAATTGTACTGTTCTTTGATGTTAAAAAGAAATACATTAATTTAGAAATAATAGCCCTTCAAAAGGCAGAGTTTCCTGAAAATGCTTTTCATTACAGGTAGCATTGATAACTTTTATCTCTGTGAGGAGTCAGTGAATGTGAAAGATAATTGATGACTTACATTATCTGTAATTACAGTAATTAATTACTAAATCTCTTAGCCCAGAAAAGCTGAGAGTGTGGTTTGTTTTCTTTTTAATGTGATCCTGGTGCTTGTTACGGATTAAATGCAAACCATTAACAATTTAATTCTTTGTATGCAAGTTATGCACTGTTGTCCCCGCTGGAAGTAAAGATCATCACTGGCTGTGTTGGTACTTGGGATGGGCTGGATACCTCTCAATGCAGAATGGGAGCAGCTGAGAGGACTGTTCCTGTCAGTGGGTTTTAACAGTGCAGTCTCAGCTTCAGCAACTGGTATGAGTTGTGATTCTTCTGCTCAAGAGCTTTCCCAAAACAGAAACACTGCACTTGGCTGCTTTTTGTCTGCTACAGGAAAGTACTTAGAGTCCTTTCCTTGTGGCCATGACAGCATCGTAAATGGAACATCTTCCAAAGGCACAACTTAAAAATAGTTTTTCACTTAAATACCAATTGCATTTCAAGTGTCAGTAAAGTGATGTGCTGCTCATAAAAACAGCAAGAAAAAAAACTGGGTGGAAATATGTCAGTAGCCTTATTACAAGAATTACTGTCAGTATTATGAAGAAAACACTGACAATATAAAACCTGAGGAATTGCTTGTTCATAACTGTTCTTTCTCCCCAGGCACTGCTCCTTAGCAGTCATTAACGCCCTGGCCAACATCGCTGCCAACATCCAGGTGGAGCACCTTGTGGATGAGCTGCTGATGAACTTGCTGGAGCTCTTTGTTCAGCTCGGGCTCGAAGGAAAGAGAGCTAGTGAGAGAGCAAGTGAAAAAGGACCAGCACTGAAGGTCAGAAATGCACTGGTTTTTAACTGTGTGCAGCTGTGCTTTATGTGGGTGGCACTGCTGAACACACCCTGGCTGTGCTAAGCCTGAGGTGCATTCTGGTGGTGGAGTGTGAGTGCAGGTCTGGGGTGCCTGACTGACTGTGTGGAGTGTCCCAGATAAACCAGGGCATAGCTGCAGTTCAGCTGAGGCTGCCTGAGTGTCAGAGCTGCAAAGGGAAACATGGGATGCTCTGGAGTCAGTATGGGAGACAAACTGCTGCACTGACTGAAAGCTGACAGAGTGCAGATGGGTTGAGCTAGGAGGCACTGTTTCTTTAGTGTGAAGATCCCAAGAGCAGTTCTCACTAGAACATTCTACTCAATGCAGAGTACAGGTTATGAAAGGTATTCTGAAGACTTCATTTTCAAGAAGAGGTAAAGAGGGTAAAACACTGCCCATGCTGTGCTCCCCAAACAAAAGCAAGGTTTTCTTCATTAGTTTGCCTATGTCTCTTCTTCTCAACACACTAAAAATTGCTTGATAACCATTAAAATGTTCAGTGATTTTTTGTTCTATTTTCAACCACTCAAAAGTGATTTCTGTGAGAAGAAGAAAAAAAATCTTATTTTTCTTCTGTTATTGCTGATAGTTGACATGGATTTCTCTGAGTATGCCCAAGAATGGAAGTCAGTCCATCTTTTTCAGCCTCAGTGCCATGTATTATCATAAAGAAGCTGATATGCTGATATTTTTTTAACAAAAAGTGCTACTAGAAAAGTGGGTTTTCTACAGAAACTGTGTAGTTCTGCTGGCTTCTGGCTATTGCAGTTAGTTTCTGCAGTGTCTCTGCTCTGACTCTGAAGCAGTGAGTCACATGCAGTGGATTGTCCTGAAGTTAACAAAAAACCATGGTGACTTTTCCCAGTTGTCCCTACCCCTTAGAGTATCTTCTGTGCTATTATTTTATTCCCTTCAAAAATATTTTAAGACCCGTCTTTTGTTTGCTTTATCTTGACTCTCCAGGAAAGATAACTGAAATTTGTTTTGGTTGGGTTGTACCGTTATTGTTTCATCTGAAGACTATTTGGCTTTGTTTCTCTATTGCTCTCTTCTTTTCTTATTTGTTTTTGCTTTTCTAAATTGCTTCCTTTTGGTTTATTCCACTTCATGCAAAGCTGTACCCTGTTAGCACATCTTCCCTGCCTCATCTGTGTGGGGCCAGCACTCTCTTGTAAGGAGGGAACTGGAGCATTCCCTCTTTCCCAAATCTAGTGTGGAGGGATATGGGAGGTGGGAAATACCTCAGAGAGATGTCTCAGTGTGGTGTCTGTGCCATCACTGTTTCCCTGATCAGAAAAGGTGAGAAATGATGTGCTGTGCTCAGTGAATGTTTTCAATTATTTAATACTCTACTTGGCCAAGAGCAAACACACTTGTATAGCTGCAGTTTAAAAAGTCCTAAAAAGCCAAAGGAAATTGGTGTTTTCCGTATGCTTCTTATATTTCAATGGAAAAGGCTGCTCCTCCTGTTTAAATAAATTCTTGGAAATTATGTCTTTTTACAGGCTTGTTATTTTTGGCTTCATTTTGATAGTAAAATGAAACTTCTGGTAAACATTTGTTACTTGTTTGTGGCCACCCATTTAATGTGATCATTTTTCTAGCAGTTATTGAATATCTGCAGACTGTGTGCTAACAGGGGAAAAAAAATCCCCTTCAGTAGTCCATGAGGAAAACCTGAAAAGCTTTGTTAAAAGATTCCAGGGTGTTTTGAGTCCTGTGGATTTCATGGGTGCTCTCCTGACCACCCTGTGCACATCTCTTTGCAAGATACAGAGTTGTAATTGCAATGTTTGATGCTTGAAATATGTCTTTTAGCAAGTACTTTAGAAATGCTTTTGTAGATGTTTTGAGCATTTCCTTTTTCTTCTCAGGCCTCCAGTAGTGCAGGGAACCTGGGTGTGCTTATTCCTGTCATTGCTGTGGTGAGTATCCAATGGATCAGTTGTTGCAAACAATAATTTTTTTTGCATTTATGAAATACTGCTGCTATTTCAAGCAAAATGCTTTGATTGACTGTAGTGCAGAGGTTACCATCCAGGAGAAATGTAGTACTAATGTAAAATAATGCACCTAGCTCTAAGGGGGGGGGAGCATTCATTTACTGACAAATCTCTTGAAAATAAAGAATCTTTTATGATTCAGGGTTAGATTGTTTCAAGCCATGAATTCAGGAGATTCTTGAGCTAAATGATACTGCAGGGAATACTACTTTGATTAATATTTTGCCTGCAGTGTAATAAACAGCACATATCTGCAGCCTGAGGAGAAGTGAAAAGCAAAAATCAACAGAAACAAAGTAAAAAATAAATAATAATTTGGCACCAAAGTGAATTCTGCTTCTTAAAAGGAAAAAAAAATCATTGATAAAGAAGGGGGTAAGTGTCCCATGTCTTCTGAAATGAGAATTGACTGTCAGGCTGAAAGCATTTTAGGAAATGTGCAAGGACACTGATGTCCATGCCAGACTCATTTATTCTAAAGCATATCTGTGTTCACTCTTGGATATAATTTTTTTCTGGGGAAAAAAACATTTCTTTTAACAAAGTGCAAGTCCTAATTCAGGAAAAAAATGTAGATCTGGATCTCCAATGGAAAATTTGATACATCCAAGGCTTGTTACCAGGTCAGTTGGTCTATTTGCCTAACTGCTGTAGCTTTTACAAAAAACAGTCACATCTGAAAGATCCATAGACAAACTTCCTGAAGGACAAAAGGCATCATGCTGCTTGTTTCCCTCTTGAAGCTGAATTATTCTCTGGAACTTTTCCTGCACAGCTGCTGGGACAAAAGGGAAAAACATATCCCATGCTTGCAGTAGGGATGTCTGCTTGTAGTTTGTTCATACTGCACATCCATTAACAGGCAGGAAAAAAGAATTCATTTCATACTCTACCCCCTCAAACCCCTTCACTGAAGTTTGTCAATGAGATCAGTCTAAAATTAGCACTAGTTAAAGATCAGAGGACTGTTCCTTTCCTTCCCATATCTCTTCCACTGGTTTTGTACATCAGCCCTCCCCAAATTCAGCAGTGATCACAAGGATCAGTTCCTAAATTTAAAGAAATGTGTTTATAAATGTCTTGGATCACTCTTATTCAATAGTTGCTCAGGTTTTGCATGAGCCAGCTAGTCCTGCATTGAGATGTTCTCGTGGGTGGCATTTTTCAGCTGTCAGTGATGCTGATTTGAGTGCAAGCAGGACCATTCCTTGCATATTGAGAGAAGATTAGTGCTTATTAGAGACTTAATGTATAACTTATGGAATTACTTTTCTGTTTCAAATTTTTATTGATGGTATATTTGTTCTGAATAGCTGGGGATAACTGCATTTTTCTTAACCAATGTGACCTTTAAATGCAGTCAGATAGTGCCAGAATCTGAAGCAAGAGTTAATGGTTACATTATGGTTGTTGAAGCAAATATTTGACTTTCTTGCACAATGTATGAAGATCATGAGTTTTGAGCAGTAGCTGATTTGCTTTTCTGCTTGACCTCTTTGCCTTGAATAATTAAGTCCCCCAAAACCCATATTGCAGATGCTCCAGCTCATTCAATCATTGAGAGACTAATTAAACCTAGGGCATGAATATTTAAGCTTTTGCATATGCTTTTCTTTTTTTGTATATGCTTTCCTTTTTGCATACAGATAAAACAATAAAATGTGTATATGAATGTTAATTTCTGTTGTGTACTTCCAGTACTGAAAATTGTCTATCACCTGATGGACTTAAAAGACAGGAATAGGGGAAAACATCTGAGTTTCCTGTTCAGTGTCAGCTCTTCATCATTCATAATCATCAAATACCAGTATTTCACTGGCTGGCAGCTTGAAAAGCTTTGTGCATGGAGCATATAACTGGAGTAGATGCAAAATTACAAACAGCAATATATAAAAGCAATATTAAATCAACAAGTTAAACTTAATACTGGAAAACCACCTTTTTAAGAAAATTCCTAATTCTTAAAATAATGGTTGGTTTAAAGGTTACTTGTGTGTTTTTGCTAACATAAGACAAACTTATAATGTACATGGATAGATTGGTACAGTATTTGATATTGCAGAAACTAATAAAAATACTCTCACTGGATTATGAGACACATTTTTTAAAAGGTATGATGTAAAGTAAGGTATGCAGAGGTGAGTATGTTCATTGTCTTTAATAATTTGAATGTATGGTGCAGCTCTGTTCCTTGTACCAGGTAGGCAGTGATATTCTACAGAGTGTGGGTAAATCTTCTCATTTTCAAATGTGACACATTTGAACAGAATTTGTGTTGTTACCAGAACAATTCAGAAAGTTTGCAGTGACTTGAAAGATTTTGTCCATTAAATCAAGCATGGAGAGTGCACTGGAATATTAACAGAGTGATTTCTATAAATGGCTTTTTTTCTAGAGAGGATTAGGTGATACTGAGCCAGTGAAAAGAGCATTTTGCTGACTGCTTTCCCTCTAAAGGCTATTCTGAAGATATTTATATCATTTATCAGGCTGGCATAATTCTGATACCTCTTGAACCAATGAAGATCAGAGGAAGTATTGAAGCAATACAAGTTAGATCAGGGAAAAGCAGTGGGTCCCTTAGTATTTCATTCCTGCAAGACATTTCTGTCTCCTCATACTTCATACACTGGTCCATGAGGCTCATTGTGTGCATCAGTCTGAATGTTAACACACATTGTATGTATTCACTGAACATTAAATGATGCAAGCAAAAGAGAGAATGGAGACTGAAATTTGATCTGTTTCAAGTTAGGTTGTGTAAAATGCCCAGGAGAGACTTAGGTGTCTATGGCTGGTCAGGTATTCAGGATTTCCTTACTCCTATTTATAAACAGGCATCCTAGCACAAATTTAGAGCTAGATTTCAAGACTCCAGATAGTCTAAACACTTTATTGATTACATTTTATACACTTGCAAAACACAAAGTGTAAGGTACTTTGTGATTTTTTTTTTTTGCTAGTAATACACTTGTATCAGTACATGACACTAATTGCAGACAAATTATCTGCTGCTGTGAGTCCACTCATGAGAAACTACCTGTAGATAATACATTTTCTTTTTATACCAGTGACTTTTGTATTGGCTAATACGACAATAAATTTTCCTTTATGATACTGGTATTTTAACATATGATTAATTACACAGCCCATGTGTAACAGAGTGTTGGAGGATGTTCTCTGTTTTTAAGATGTGGCTGGGTTGGCCACTCTGCCCATGAACAGGAGGCAGCTGGTGCGGTGCTCGTAGATCAGGAACAGGAACGGGCGATCCACCACAAAGCGGATCTGGGTGGAGAGAGGCATGAACCCCACCGTGGTTATTGCTGCAGCCTCTGTGCCCTCCTCATTCACTGTGATTGTGCCTTGGTGATTGAACTGTTCAGACAAACAAAACAGGAAAACAAATCAGAGAAATTGAGGCTCTCCTAAGTAAATGAATGATGTGCTCACAGCCTTCCCTGCTCCATATCCCACACCCCTGCTGGTCACCCTACACAGCACCAAAACCTTTGTGGTTTGTTCTGGGGAGAAGCCTGTTCCTGACTGACCACAACACTCTTAGTGCCTTTGCATCTGATTAAACATGTGCTTCATTATGTGAATAGACAAGGGCAAACCCACAATCCTCCCTGCTATATCCTCCAGAAAGGATGAGGAAAAAAATCTTGGTTTAGCTTACTGTGTAATATTATTACTGAACTGCCATGTTTTTGGGTGATAGAGCTTAATCAGAGAGGAGGTGAAGTGTGAGGAGTAAATACCGTGTCAATGGTGATAGAGTTTAATCAGAGAGGAGGTGAAGTGAGGAGTAAATACCCTGTCAATGGTGATCTTCTCATCTGATATGCCAGAGTAGTCTCCTTTTCCATTGAACAGTTCTTCTATTCCCATGGATCTCAGATAATCAATCAAGTTATAAGTCTTCTCCAGCTTAAATTTAGGCAGAACCACTTCTCTTGTTCTAGTAAAAATAAACACAAAAAGGAAAAATCACTTAGCAGATATTTATGTGCATGACTCCTTTGCTCTACAGACCTTGTATGGTTTGGATTTTTTGCTGTTTCCAGCAAGCAGGACACAGATATACAGGACTATACTTTTGCTTTCAAAACTTCAGCATCATGACTTTTAAAACTGTACTTTAACAAATTAATTCCCCTGTGAAAACTGTTTGTTTGCCAATTTGATGCTTCATTTATAATGATGTGCATTATTTATGTGTATAAGGTATGTGACTTTGAGCAGTTCAGTGCATGCTTGTAACAAGTGTTGAGCTGTCAGATTTTCCGAAGTACTAAACTGGAGATTTGTCACTTATCGTGTACAACAGAAATAGGTTGAATTCCTGGATAGCACATCAAATCATCTCCTTTTATCAAGTCTGAAGGCAGATACACCTGTCATCTTTGCCAAGGGAGGCTTTATTGTTTTTCCTCTCCCATAATTGCAATGTCCTTTGATTATGGAATGTGTTCCTTTTACACCCAGCTCTGTTGAAATGCTCAGTGCTGAATGGAACATAAGCTGATGTGACCGAGATTATTGGTGCAGAATAATGTTATTTTCACAGTCTTGTTTTTCCTCATTGTAAACTTAATCAGTAAGAATGTTTTCTTTGAATCTACATCATTAAATACTTAATAGAAAGAATTTTGAAACTTCATTACAATTTTCTACCTCAGTCATCCTTGATTTCTTGATGGTATTTTAATTTTGAGAGATCACCAGTCCTGTTTTTTAATTCAATAAATCCATTTTTGGAGGGTTTTTTTCCATATTTTTTATCAAAATATATTATCCTCTGCATGCTTTACTTAACCCTCATGAGTCTCATCAAGAAAATACATAAAGACTTTACCAAGATGTGCTTTTCAGCAGATACCTGTTTGTCATGCTCTTCTGCCACTTTTCTACCACTTGAGGTGTGATCTGCTTCTCGAGGGCTTTCATTCCAGCCAGTTTGTGTGGGAGCACCACGAGCATGCTGATGTTGCCCACGAAGGGCAGCTGGATGATGCTGCAGTCCAGCTCGGGGTCAGCAGCAGCCAGGAAGGTGCCCTTGGTCTGCATCATGGGCACCTTCACCGTCTGCTTCTCGTTCAGCCGGAAACTTCGCTTCGTGGTCATCTCCACTGGAAACTTGTTCTCCCAAGTTCCTGCTCATACAAGGCAGAAGACAGATAAACCCCTAGGTGGCTGTTTAATGAAATGTTCCCAGAATAGATTTACACTAAGCTTTAAGTCAGTTGGATTGGGATTTACTGTAGGAGATTATTGATTTCAGTGGAGCCTGAATTAGAAGACAAGTTTTAAAGTGACTTTGAAATTCCTGGCTTTCAATTTACCATTGGGCTGATTTGAGTGTTCTGAATTACAAAAGCAGGTGAACACAAACCAGAAATAAGAATTTGATTGGTGTGTATTATTTTTCCCTGTGAGGAACCTTGAAATTTAAACAGATGGGTTTGCTTCTAGCAGAACAGCTGACCCAGCTGTGTTTTCTGAGAGTTGTGATGCTGGAATCCATTTCTGAAGGCACCTCTTTGGAGAATGTTAGTGCTGTATCAAGCTAAGCAAGGGCTGTATTTGTTTTGCATAAAGGTGCTATGCTGAAGGCATTATGTTACCTTAGTCCATTCAGACTGGTTCATTTTCTGTCTTAACCTGAAGAATTGGGGTGTTGACTGCTCAATTCTATGGTCCAGTTGGATGGGATAACAGGCTCCTGTAGATGTGCTGAAATCTGACAAGTTTATGCCCAAATAATGCAGTCCAACACATTTTGCAGCCCAGAAAGCTTTGCCATCGGGGTTTTAAGCTTTTTATGTGGACATACTCTGGATACCAGAAGTATTTATTAACTGCTGGAAAGAAGGTTTTTTAAATGCAATGTTCTATTGGTCGTTTGATAGAACTGTGGCTCTGGAATAAACATCATTTCTTAAGGGGCAGACAAAGCTGGAAGATTATAGTGGAAGTAGGGCTACCAGTATTTCCTGTAAAAACTCAGGAATTTAGATCATCATTGGCAAGCATGTGAGCAATGTGACTGTGGCTGTGTGGAAAGCCTGCAATATAACCCTAATTGATTCCTTAGTTTGACTTTGCCAGATTTACTGTGAATAAGAAAAGAAAAGCCTTAAGTCTGTCTTTCATTCTTACAGTTCCTGCCCAGGTCAGGCTGATAGGGACCAGTTTGAGGAGTGATCAGACTGTGGTTAGTAGTCTGAAAGGTATGGGGTATAAAATGGATTATGCTATTCCCAAACAAATGGTCTCACTTCCAAGGAAAACCCAAACCAGTATCTGGCTGTTTTTCAGGGAGCAGAATTCACAGGTGAAGGACTCCAGCTGTCCAAAGACATGGGGCTGCTGTGGGCCAGGGAAGCCTCAGCAGCTCTGCCATCCACTGAGGGGTGGGAGACATGTTCAGCTCTTCCTGATGAAAGAGAGGAGCTGGGGAACATTTTTCTTGGATTCAGTTTTGCAAATGTGTTTGTCTTGGGGTAGAATACTGATCTCCAGCAGGAGCTGTGTGGCCAGCTGAAACCAGCTGGCACGTCATGACTTCTGTGACTTTCTGTTTTGAATCTTCCCCCTAGATGTCTTTTGGATCCATCTGTGGTGGCAGATGTTGTCTCCATTGAGATGTTGTGTCCATTGTTGTCTCCATTTGTCAGTTACCAGAACTGTCATGGCTAAAATAACCAAGTCCTATTTGGTAGGAATCTCAAATGATTACTCAGAACTGTGCAGATGGGGAGCAGGCTAGACATCTGTACAAGATAAAATGTGCTTCTTACCAACATAAATAATATCCAATAGTTTCTTGATGGTCTTTAATATAAAAGGAGATGGAAACCTCACACTGTTTGTCAAGTATCCCACTACTCAATCTCACTTATACTGAGCATCTCTGTATATCTGGAAATGCTTACAGGTGAGTCCTGAGGGCTTAACAGAACTTTTCTGCAGTGGTACAAACAGTGCAAATGGAAAGGTGTCGACAAAATTTGGCATGTTAGAAGGAGTATTGTGGAAACTAAGAAACCTAGGAGCAGAACTTGCTTTTAAAAAGTTCAGTTCCACTCAAAGCAGAATTTCCAAGTGACTGTCACTGTAAGAAAAAGAATGAGAGTAGTAGAGAATTGATCTCTGTTTTGAGGGTTAGAAATTACAGCCTTCAGCAGATGGCACCACGGTAATTTGGACTAAGAGGACAGAAGAAAAACCCTGAAGTTTTTTTTTTAATCTTGATGGCTCAAGAGTTCCAGTAACATAACTGTCTATTTTTGTGGTTTTTTTGTTATTTTGAGATGGCACAAGTAAAAATTTCAGAATTAAGCAAAAGGGTATTTCAAATTTCACCTAATTATGAAAAAAAAAGTATCTGTTTCAATTTGTATAGTCCTTTTCTTAGGAAGGTTTAACAAGCAGTAAAGCCCTGTATTTAATATGATGTGATCACCAGGGATGTCATCAAGGATACAAGTGAGTGCCTGTTGGATGGTACCTGAGAATAGGAGATTACTGGATTTAGTGCTAATGATTGCTTCAGATTCTTTTAGGGCTAAGTGGCATTATTCTAGGATGTAATTCCTTGCAAGTGAGTGGGGAAAGGTACATTTATAGGAATGTTGCTTCTATAACCTGCTGAGATGGCAGGTGTAAGAGAGGCCTTTGTTTCCTGGAAGCAGGAACATAACTGGGGAAAAATAAACTCCTTTATGAATTATGGAAAGGAGTGTGTTGTACTTGCAAACACTGTTACCTTTTGGGGTAATTTGTCTTTTCTTACCTGTGTTTTAAGTCACTTGATTTTCATCTTAAACAGTCAGAAACAGATTTCCTTTTATCCTCAGTTCTTCTTTCATTGACACCTCCCACCTCTGGCTCATTTAATATAATTTTAAAAGTTGGTTGAAAAACTAACAGACTTTCAACCTGAGGCAGATAACTTAGCTTGAAAATCTCACCACAGGCTCTTAGTTTAAATGTAAAGACATGGAAAATAAGGGTTTATAATAAGAATATATTGTAGAGTCTACTTCAAGCCTCTTTAACTGTTCAGCCTTTACTAATGCATGAAGGAGCCCATATCAGCAGACCATTCATGCTGAATTAACTGAGATATTCCATGTAGTGAATGTTTTTTGGTTTTAGTTGTAGAAGAGCAGTGTTTTGGTTATTCTCTTAGGTCCCCTGTATGGACTTGTTAACAAGGATCGCGCTCTGATCATATTAAAAAATTGCTTCCTTCAAGCTGAAATTCTTTGTAGTCATTTGTATGAGTCCTGAATGCTTCAGAGATGTTAAGTGCTTTAACTGAAATCGACCTGTAGCATTCCAGTGACACCAAGACTAAATGTGACTAATGACTTGCATATGCATCTATACCTCCCCATCTGGTACTTCTACCAAGCTTATGCTTTCTGGGGCTATTCTGCATTCATATGTTGTTGTTCTGCCTCACTGTGAGTCATTAAGGTTTTGGAAGTAGTAAGCATTTGCTGTATGTATGCAATAACTTCAGAGCATTGTTGTGCTACAGAAACAGGCAAAATTGGGGTAATAATACAGATTCCTAATGAGAGAGTCTGTAGGTTTTTTGTAGTGTACATTAGACTTTAATTCTGTCTGGGATTTCTAATGACATATGGCAGTGCATTGCAAACTGAGAAAATCCATCACTGAGATTGAAATAATAGAGTCTTACCTTTAAAGTAAAGACAATTAAGAATCATCATCAGTGTTGTAGGGTTTATATTCACAAGAGCTTCCTTTATTAATCCCTTGGTCAGCTTCAAGATGCGTTCGTTGGTTTTGGCTATGAAACTGGGATCTGAGAAATCAGCTGCTTGGGCATCAGCAAAGTAGTATGTTTTCATGTTGGTTTTGAAATCATTGAGGACAGAAAAGTCTTTATGGATATAAAGGTCATTGACAGACCTCAGCGTGAAGCCGAAGTTGCGCCTGAAGAGCCGATGGGTGAGTTTGCGGAAGAGGTTGTGAACGGTCATGAGCTCGTATTTGCTGCTGGCATTAATGAAGTCTTGAAAGCCAAGAACTGATAACACTTCCTGCTGGGTTTGATCCTTCAGGCCCAGGGAAATCATAGCCATTGCAGTGGAAATACCTACAGGAGCCATGATAATATTGTCTGAGGAGCTGGCCTTGTCTGCCACGCTGCGGTAAAGGTTGAAGCCAAAGTTTGCATTGAGGATATTGAGGCGCTGGATTCTGGTTTTGCCTTGGAATAGTTCAAGAATATTTCCTTGTTGAACTTCAGAAACCATGTGTGGGGCAGCATCAATAACATCACTGTAGTCATCTTCATTCAGTATCCTGTCAAGGTCTAGGTAGTCCTCTTCCTCCTCCTCTTCAGGAATCAAGTCATTAGTGATGGTGTTTTCTCTGTGGAACTCGAGTGGTAGGTTTGGCATGTAAGTCCCATTTTCATGTGGCTGTGCACCTTTAAGGCTTTCAAAGTGCTCAGTGACGTCCTTGACTCCACAAAATGTGGAGGTTATGATGAGAGCGAAGGCAAGCAATTGAAATAGGAACTTCATTCTGACTGGTGAAAGCCTGGAAAACAACACAGTTGAGAGAGTCAAGGGTAATTGAATTTTAGTTATCTATTCCCTGATTTTAGGTTCATGCTGATTTCTGTGGCAGCAGCAGATCTATAGTTACCCTATTTGACAGCACTGTATTTTAGTGGAACAGATGTCAGTTAGATGGGTAAGTCTGTTTTACTGGTAATTGGTTTTGCTTACACAATGCCTCCAGCCTGCCAAAGAATTGGTTGACCTCCTCCCATACAAATGGTCATTACTGGCATATTTCAACAGTTACAAACTCATTACCCAGAATATGTGGGACCCTTTATTTTAAACTGTTACACTTGAACTGTGCACTAACTGTGTGAGTAGTGTGTGCTGAAAATACAGTGTGAAGTTAAGTTTGAAGGTTTGAGCTTGGTAGGAAGAACAGGGACTCTTGATCAAATCCCCTGCAGAAACATACCAGAAGGCTGAGATGTACTGAAAAATTTGAAAAACAAACATCCTGTAGCTACAACAAAAATGGAAATTTTGTGGGAGTATTTTGGAAAAGCAAGGCAGCAATCTGGTGAATAAGGGCGATCTGGGCATGTAGAAGGACGTGAGTTTGCACTGAGCACCATTCGTGGGGCTGCACTGGGGGGAGAGTTGGGCATAAACGCCTCTCCTGGCCTGCTCAGGGCCTTACTGGGGTGGGTTACTCAATGTCTGTGCTCCCTTTCTGCAGCTCTCTGTCCTCATCTGCCACTTTTGTAATGGATTGGCTTGATTCTGCTTTTGGCTTAGTTATGTTTTGTTTCACTTTTCTGTAGCACTGCAGAACTCGTAGTGCTCTCTGTTTTCTTCATGGTGTGAAGTCTCTCTGGGCTCCCTTCAGAGCTTTGTTTCTCTAGGGTTACTATGATCCCAGTTGTAGATTTGTAACCTCACTTTTTTTGTTTGAGAATACATTTAAGTAGAACCTGCATTTTTCTAAGGGAAACTTAATCAATCTCTTAATCTATTGAAGAGATTGACTACTGCATTTTAAAATTATTTTTTAAATCAAGAATTTTCTTCAGTATATATTTTAAGAGACTCCATCAGACTTACTCAGCTGTAAAACCCTCCACCAAGAAGTAGGTCTGAGAGACTTTTCACAATAATATTGAGTGCAGTAAAGTGATCTTAAAAATATATGAAAAAGTGTAATTGCCTCCTGCAACAGTCAGAGATCAAAATGCAGGTGTTCAATAGATCTGTTACCTGAAACTGAATGGGTGTCTGAATGCCAGGCCAGGGGTTTTGCTCAGACTTAACTATAAAGTTATTTCATGAATTTATAAAGTTAATCTCAATTGATACACTTTCTTGAGTAAAAGACAGTTATTTACAATATAATACAGGACAAAATACTGAATACAGTTAAAATTAAAATCTCACTAAGGTGTTGATTAAAATGCTTTTTAAATTGGGAAAGAGAGTTGTGCAAAGTATAAAGGTTCACATACCTGTACCTGTTCACTGACCTGTATATCAGTGAATAAAACCTCGAAGGAAAATATTTTCAAACATGTTGTAACAGGCTTGAAATAACTGAGCTGACAGATTAGTTTTTGAAACTCTCCCCCAGACTAATTTGCTTTAAATCCTAAAACCATTTAAGGTGATCCTCCCATATAAAAGAATACATTGTTTTGCAGAAAGTATCCAAATAAAAATTTGTTTTACACTGTGACTGAGCATCTCGAGTCAGTCTTTTTCTTATTGTTTCTCCATAAATTCATTTGTTTTTTCCCCGCCCCCAGAAGTCAGGCCCTTAGGGCTGAGATACTCTGTCCAGTAACCATTGATAAACATTTTCTCTCTTGGCACAGCAGAATTTGCTGTCTGTATTCCCAACTTTACATTCTCATCTTCACCAAACTTCAGTTATTGCTCAGCTGCACTTACACAGGCAAAACTTCTCCCTTCTCTGCAATATATATGTCTTTGGTGAGATCTACCCAAAATCACAGGAGAGGTAAATGAAGCTTACCTTTAAGCCACTGTACGGGAAGGATGTGTTGAAAAGCTCAAGTAAAGGGAACAGCAGGGTTTAAATCTGAACTTTGACGCTGCTTTTTTGTGTATCTCCCAAAGTAAACATTCTCTAAACCAAACACTGCTAAACTTACTTCGTCAGCCAAAATCCCTCCCTTGCCTAGTGATCTCTGCTGAATTCTCTGTTGTTTGTTGAACTACTTTTATAGCTTTGCAGGTACTTGTTCCCTTTTGAGGAAGATCTTTGAGCAAAAATCAGTGTGTATGTAAAGTTTCAAAGTCAAGCATGCACATAAACTTGACTGTTAATGACAGGAAAAGCCATGTAGCTGCTGTTTGTGCTGAAATGGGGACGGGGGGAGCATCTTAGTGCAAATGTGTTTGAGGCCTCTGTGGTTGTGATGGGGTTTCTTCAGCTGGTGTTGTATTGGTGCAAAGATTTCCATTGCACAAACAGCTTTTTACCATAGTGTTGTTCACCAGCTTAAACTCAGACTGATTTTATTATAATAGAAAGATTTTTTAATGCTTTTCCTTTTTAAATGACTAATCTCCCTCATGATTTACAAATGCATCTGAAGTTGGCTTTATGTAAGGTTTCACTGAAGTACTGCTGGCACTCATATCTTGAGAGAATTATTGTGGTTAGAGAAAACTTCTTCAAGTTAGGTTAGAATGTAACATTTTGTTAATAAAGTTTACAGTAGTAATATACAGTCATATTGAATAAAGCTTGTGGTTTAATGGACAATTTCTTTTACTTTTTTTACACTGCCTGTGCTTTAACTCTTTTTAGGTTAACACACTATGATCTTTGTTATATAAATTTATCTAAAATTGTAAATCATGTTGGCTGAGAGGATATACTGCTCCTCCAATGGTAGCAGCTGTTTGTGCAAAAAGAACCAGAGAATTTTAATAAGTGTGTTGAAAATAATGCTCTTTTACTTGCTTGTTTAGATAGTAAATTCTTCAGAACTGATGTCATTCTGTGCGTGGGTGCAAACAATGAAAGATCCCCAATTGGTGCCTCAATGTATTTCCACAAAGCTGATAAACAATAGCAACCAGAAGTGGTTTTGACTGATATTTATTTGGTTTGGAGTTCCTTTACACTGAAGCAAAGCTGCCTGCCATTGTCTTCGGGACAGTTTAAAGGACCATGTGGTCTCTTCCTCCCTGCAGTGGATAGTATACTAGTATTATGTATTCTCCTCAGAGGTTACTGTATCATCATGGTGTTATTCCTGTGTAAAACAAAGGAAATTCTTACTTCAGGCATCTCAAAGTTAGCCTTTCAGCTCTCCAAAAGGAACTTAATTTCTATAATATAACAATAGCAATATAATGCTAGTTTTCACAGGTGACAAAGAATATTACCTTTGTAAATCATAGTAAAGAAGGTACATGAGTTGATTTCTTAGTGTGGAGTTAATTTATTCTAACTCCCACCATTTTCTGATGTTAATTTTTATCTCTTTGGTAGCTCACTAGACGCTTGCCACCCATCAAGGAGGCCAAGCCCAGGCTGCAGAAGCTGTTCCGCGATTTCTGGTTGTATTCGGTGCTGATGGGATTTGCTGTGGAAGGATCAGGTACTCTGCATTGCTGCTCACATTTCAACTTTTGATGAAACTAAGTACAACTCTGTGCAAACCATTCCCAGTAGCTGGAAGAAAAAATACAGGCATATAGAGACTTCAAAGGAAACAACTTACATGACAGTTCTCTGGTGGGATTTCTTTAAATCTTTGCAGGTGTTTTTTTTTGTCAGATTCAGCACAATACAACTTGTACTTAGTTTTATTCCTAATAGCCTTAGTTCTGAGTTTTGATAGCCAGATTTCTGAAATGGAAGATAAGACACATGGGGTACAATGTTAATTAAGTAGAAACTTCACCTAAGTACACTTACTAAGTTTGGAACATGGATCATGTGCATTGAGTGTCTGTGCTTAAGAGCATGAAAAATCTGCCCTAGAAGTAGTGCAAAGCTTGGTAAAGGTAACTTTGTGAAACTTGATTTTTTTTTTTTTAATGCTTCATTCCACCTTTCTACTTCTGTTCCAGGTCTTTGGCCAGAAGAGTGGTATGAAGGTGTGTGTGAAATTGCCACCAAGTCTCCATTACTCACCTTTCCCAGCAAAGAGCCACTGCGATCTGTTCTGCAGTACAATTCTGCCATGAAGAATGACACCGTGACTTCTGTAGGAATTCATTTCTTCTATTACCCCCTTCCATTATGTCTGCCAGTGTTAAATGACATGGTACCTGTGATATATTGAAATAGCACACCCCTTCAACCTGCCTCCTATTGGTGAAAAGCAGCTGTGTTATGCTATTCTTCTGACATCAGGGTGCATAAGTGACTTGGGGTCAGTTTTATGGACCTAAGTGTTTAGAGGGGTAGCAACACCACCTTGATTAGGTGTAGAAACCAAGTTTTTGTGGAGATGGAGCCTCTTAGTGCTTTTTCATCCATTTTGTACCTGACAAAACTTGCACTGATTAAAAAAAGAAAATCAACAAAGTTTGAAAGGAAAAAACACATTCAGGCTTTCAAAGAAATGTTGAGATTGCTCTGGCTTGATACTGGTATTCTTCTCTCTCCCTAGAATTTGTAGGATAGATTTTACAGGACAGATTTTGCCCAAGGGCTCTTTTTGGCTTATGAAATCCCTTTGGCTCCCAAATAATACAGAAATCTGCATTGTGCCTGGATACATAGTTCTGTGACACCAAAGACTGGCACAAGTCCATGAGGTTTCAGGAGCTGGACAGTGCTGATGTTGGTCAAACTTGCATGCATTTAGTGTAGGAATTGTATTTCTTCATTGGAATAACTGCATGGGAAGTACCAATTATTTCTGCCAGAAGCTTGACTCCAGATTGAATTCTGTTCTGTATTTGAAGCATTGTGACTTGCTGAGTCAGGGGAGGTTGGTCTGAGTCTGTAGGCAGAAGCATCCTGACATATTGTTTGTGAAGGTTGAAATGTTAACAAATAGGTGAATGAATGTTTGAGGACACAAACTCTAATACAAGACTCCCACCTCAGATAAGTTCATGTATTCATCTCTAGGCTGAATTGAATGAATTACGGAGCACCATCATCAATCTCTTGGATCCTCCTCCAGAGGTGTCAGCGTTGATCAATAAATTGGATTTTGCCATGTCCACCTATCTCCTTTCTGTTTACCGCCTGGAGTATATGAGGTTTGTGTCTATCTATATTTCATTTTTTCACTTATGAAACAGCAAAAAAACCCTAAAAATACCCCAATCAGTAAGTTCCTGAAACAAACAAAATCTGAAATAAACAAAACCTGAAACAAATAAACAAAACCCCAAACATGCCAACTTACAAAACTCTCCTTCCCTAGGGTGCTGCGTTCAACTGACCAAGATCGCTTCCAAGTCATGTTTTGCTATTTTGAAGATAAAGCAATTCAGAAAGACAAATCTGGTAAGATTTACCTGTCTAGGTTTCCTCTCAACTTGAGGTATGAGGCAATTATCTGCAGGCCTGCAAAGCAGAAACAAATCAAGCAGCTATATAACAAAATGAATCATGTTCACCAGATTGCTGCTGCTTTATTCTTGCCAAGAACACTGGTTTTGTTTTGAAACAAGTTCAATATTGGCTGAGTAAACATAAACACTTTTTAACTGTTAAGCCTGGTTTATTAAACAAATGTAATTTTGACAATGAAACCTGTCACTTCTCTCCATTCCTCAGGCATGATGCAGTGTGTGATAGCTGTTGCTGATAAGGTCTTTGAAGCTTTCCTGACAATGATGGCTGATAAAGTAGGTTATCTGGCAACTAAAATTTTGAATTTGTATAAATGTTCTCATTTCAGTTTATGAAAGTGAGTTTGTCTGTTCCTTTAGGAGCTTCATACTTCTCTTTGGCATGTTTTTTAGCCTAAAACTAAGGAGAATGAGGAAGAGCTGGAGAGACATGCTCAGTTCTTGCTGGTGAATTTCAACCACATTCACAAGAGGATCAGGAGAGTTGCAGACAAATACTTATCTGGGCTGGTAGACAAGTGAGTATAGATTTCATGTTTCTCTTTTCACAATGACTGTTTAGTGGTTGCTTAGGCACTCGGTGACACTGGTCAAGTGGATTTCTTGGCTGCTACTTCTGCTGAAACATCTCCTTGAAAAATTACATGCAGTGGTGTTTTTAGCCTGAGCTCAGAAACCCCTGGTTAAAATATGTGTCTGCTTAGTATTGCCATGGGTGGAGCAAAGCAAAGGGCCCATGATAGAAGTGCAGTCTCAGCTCCTGTGCAATGGCTCTCCTCAGCTTTTGGCTCTGGATAAAGCCAGGCTCTTGTGAGGCTCTGTGGCTTCTGTTGAGTATGAGCTTACCTAGGGATGTATAACCTGGCTCTTTGAGCAGCTCCCTTGATGGAATAATGGCCTTCTTCAGCTCTCCATGGTTATTGTGTTTCTGACTTCTGTCTTGCTCTAGATTTCCTCACTTGCTGTGGAGTGGAACTGTGCTGAAGACTATGCTAGATATTCTGCAGACATTGTCTCTGTCTCTTAGTGCAGTAAGTGCTTTTCTTTCCTAGAACTTTTCTTTTTTACTTTGTTCTGCATTTATTTGATACTTAATTGAGTTTGTAATTTGGTTTTCCTTTTACTAAGATTGATAAAATCTTCATTTTAAATTCTGTGAAGCATGAATTATCTTTGCAATCCTATTTCATAAGTAGTAAAACCAGTGCTAAAAAGTTGTTGTCAGATGTGGTTTACAATTGTTGAAATGTCTCATTTGAAATAAAATTTTGGTGGTGTTTTTCTGGTTTGTGGTTTGTTTGGTCTTCTGTGAATGATGGTTTTCAGATTGCATTCTCTCCAGTCTCTGTATGTGTATCCGTATTTCCTGAATCTGTTATATACTAGAATTTTTGAAGATGGAAATGCTTTATAGAATTTTATTTTAATACTAAATGTTGAGGAAAGTGCTTTGGATTTTTGAAATTATATATTCTAAAAATCAAACTGGAATGTAAACAGTTTCTTTTAGAGATGTTCAAATTGAGAGCAAATGTCAGCAAAAAAGGTTTGGTAATCAGGCCTCTTGTTTGCTAAATGTGGTGTTAATGTCAGGTGGTGATGAATTTTCTCTTACTGAGAGTTGATAATTGTTTCTTTTTAGGACATTCACAAGGACCAACCATACTATGACATTCCTGATGCTCCCTACAGAATAACAGTCCCTGACACGCATGAAGCCAGAGAGGTGGGTGGCCCTCCCTGATTTATCAAAGAATGAAATAATCCCTCATTTCATAGCTTGGAGATAAATTAGTGAGCTACCCTGAATGGTCATTTTTTAAAAGTACTTCCCTAGGTAAGATTTTTCTAATAGGGTATGACACAGTATTTATGTTTTTCTAAATTAAAATTATTTTACTTGACTTAAAGTATGACAGTTCTTTTTTAATCAAGGGCACATTCAATTGTTACAGAAAATTCTAACTATGTCATGTTGCTACAACTGTCTTGCTCCCTATGTTACTTATTACACCCTTAAGAACAGTTCCTCTTGTTAAGTGTCCTGTATTTTACTGATTGTGTTGATGCTTTTTATTCTAGAGTATAGTCAAGGACTTTGCTGCACGCTGTGGGATGATTCTGCAAGAGGCAATGAAATGGGCTCCCTCTGTTACAAAATCTCATCTACAGGTAATGGGCCTGCTTCTGTGAAAATTTGATTTTTGCACATCTTGGACACTGCAAATCTACCTGAGGTTTATATTTCCTTTCCTAAAAAAGGAGCCTCAAGGGATTCTATCCTTGTGTGAAAGGACAACTAATTACTTTCCCTTCTTCCATGTAGTCCAAAACACTTTATCTCATAAGGGGTTTTTTTTTGTCAGAAGTGATTCTTTTAAGAGAAGATCACATCCTTCAAGCATTTATCTTGATAACTTTATTCATTTTGAATATAGAAGGAGTCTTACTCTGTATAATTAGGAGGACATTCAGAAAATCTTACTGCCAGGGGAAGAATGCCTGGAAGGGATGAGTAGAGACAGTCTTTTGTCACAGTTGTGTGTAATTAAGTTTCCCATGGTTTGCAGTGATGCAGCACTTGCTTATGAGCTGCCTTGTTTTGAAGATAATGAAGTATTCTGGAGCTTGGTTTGTTTTTTTTTTTTTTTCAGGAGTACCTAAACAAACACCAGAACTGGGTATCAGGGTTGTCCCAGCACACTGGGCTGGCCATGGCTACAGAAAGTGTTTTGCACTTTGCAGGCTACAACAGGCAGAACACCACTCTGGGCGTGAGTATTGTTTGTTCCTTTGTGCAGAGAGACCTTGACAAGTTAGAGGGCTGAGGAGAAACCTCATTGCTGCCTACAACTTCTTCCCAAGGGGCAGCAGGGGGGCAGGCACTGATCTCCTCTCTGGGGACCAGTGACAGGGGGCAATGTCATGAAGCTATGGCAGGGAGGGGTTAAGGCTGGGTATTAGGAAAAGGTTCTTTCATTCAGGGGATGGCTGGGCACAGGCACAGGCCTCCCAGGGGAGTGGTCACAGCACCAAGCCTGATAGAGTTCAAGAGGTGCTTGGACAATGCTCCCAGTGGTGTGGTGTGATTGTTGGGTTTGTCCTGTGCAGGGCCAGCAGTTGGGCTCAATGATCCTTATTGGTCCCTTCCAACTCAGGATATTCTGTGAACCTGTATCTGTGGAAGAAATACACATAGTCCTTACTTGATTTTGATCTGTCCTGGTGCTGTTGTATGTAACAGTCCTGATACTACTATGATTATAAGCATAAGGAAATTTAAAACATATGTGAAGAAATAAAAAGATAAAGAGGCAAATGGTTTGATATGAGCAGTATAAACACCTTGTTATGGTCTGGCCATAGGCAACCCAGCTAACTGAAAGACCAACTTGTGTGAAGAAAGACTACTCCAACTTCATGGCTTCTCTTAATTTGCGCAACCGTTACGCAGGAGAAGTAAGTACAGAGTTCCTTATGAATGTGGGGTGTCCAGAAGCTCTGGCATCACTTCTCAGGGGATGGTGTCCTTCCAAGCCATACTGGAGTATGGGTCTATGTTACATGAAACATAGTCTATAAATCCCTTCAGGATAAAGAGTATAGTTTTCCTAGCTTATTAAACAGATCATTTTAGTGTTAGTCTTGCAGATAAAGCTAAAGATTAGATAAAGCTAAAGATTAGATTGCAGTTAAAGCTAAGGATTTGGTAAAGTAGTAATAAAAGATGCCTCTGTTTGTGGAGTTCCCTAATCAGCATGTGACCAATACTTAACTGGATGCCTAAAAATACTGTTCTTTGTTGAAAACCCCCCTCAATTTTACAGGTTTCTGGAATGATTCAGTTCTCAAATGCCACAGGACGAACATCTGACCTGAATAAACTTATGGTCAAAGACCTGAATGCTGCTCTTGAATCAAGCAATACTGAATCCTACACCCAGGCCATGTTTAAGTTGACTGCACTGCTAATAAGCAGCAAAGGTAATGAAAACCAAATGGAGTTCTGCTTTCTGATGGTGAATGCCAAGAATAATAAACTACAAAAACTATCCATATACCAACCCAGTATGTATCAACTTGCAGCAAAACTGTGTTTTGAATTTTTTCAATTAAGCTTATATTGGGGAAAAGCCTCCTTAAACCAAAAGCTATTTATTATTAGGAACTGATTATTACCTATGGTGCACACCAATTTCATGCTGATGTGGAAAGCAGTTGTTCTGTTGGAGAAATCTGAGTGAATGCTTGTTTTCAGACTGTGATCCCCAGCTCCTTCATCATCTGTGTTGGGGACCCCTGCGAATGTTCAATGAGCATGGCATGGAAACAGCAATTGCTTGCTGGGAGTGGCTGCTGGCTGCCAAGAATGGAATAGAAGTGCCGGTAGGAAGTGATTTAATTACTCATTCTCTGCCCCTGTGAGAGGGAAGAGAGAAGATTTTGGGAGATTCACAGATACTGTGAATCTGTGTCCAGGATGTTTAAATGCACTGTTAATCACTTTAGCCTGCCAGGAAGTTTCTGTTCCTGTATTGTTGGAAGTCTGAGCACCCCCACGAGGTGGACTGTGGGAAGCAGACCTTTCTCAACAACATAAATGTTACAGCAAAAGAAACCTGTTAGAATCCCAGCTGTAGAATTTACTTTGCTGATGAGATGCCTGAACTGTTCATGAATTGACTCTATACTATCACAAACTAAAGAATTGGTGTTTTGAAACAAAGAGAAATCAGTGTCCCTGCTCATTAATCACCCCCTGGTATCTGGTATTGCACCATTACATGAAAATATAGGCTTGCAAATGTCCTAATCCTGTAACAGGCTAAGCTGGCTGTATTTTGTGAGATGGGATCAATGTAATGGTAATAAAGCAACTCAGCATGGTGCAGTGAGAAAGCTGCCTCTGGTAATTGCTTTGCTTAGGGAGCACCAAGTGTTTCACTTGCTGGAGATAATCATCCATCTGAATTTACTTAGTTGAGTTTACTTGCAGGTTTCAGTGGTTGACTTCTTAAGCATCAGTTTCATTTTTTTTCCATTGGGCATTTGGGGAAATGTCTTCGTATCTGGTTGAGGAGAAGAGAGAAGCACCCCTGGTTTGTCAGCCCCCTTACTACAGAGGATGCTGCTTCTGAGAGCAGGATCAGCAAAACTGAATTAGATGCCATCCTTATGTTGTGCTTGGTCAGCCAGAGTGTGTTCAGTGTGCTCA
Organism: Agelaius phoeniceus; assembly: GCF_051311805.1. Lineage (NCBI taxonomy): Eukaryota > Metazoa > Chordata > Aves > Passeriformes > Icteridae > Agelaius > Agelaius phoeniceus. The sequence goes on along the minus strand of NC_135282.1, from coordinate 8,531,625 downwards.
GGGGCCAAACCATGTCCTGCAGGTCATGGGAACCTGGTGTGTGCTTGTCCCTGCTGGGCTCGTGTGGGAGGCAGCAACCTTTAGTGGAGCAGGAGGATGGATGGCTTGGGCTGATCTAACAGTTCAGTGTCCTCAACAAAATGCAGTGCCTGGCTGCTGCTGCCTTTAGTCTCAGCTACTAGCTGAGATTCTGGGGGTGTCTCTCTTCCTTTTGTAATGTAGTATGTGAAAGAAACATTTTTTTTCAAGTGGGATGTATAGACTTGTCCCTGCCTCTCTGTTAGCATTGCAGTCTGCAGTGAATTTTAATTGATGTAGTAGGTTCTTGTGTGTGCTGTGGGGAAAGTTTGTGCTTTTCATGTAAGAAGATGCTCTTGAAACAAGAAGCTCTGTCACCTTCCTTTTTGCAGTTCATGCGGGAAATGGCAGGAGCCTGGCAAATGACAGTGGAGCAGAAAGTTGGGCTGTTCTCTGCAGAGCAGAAAGAAGCAGATCCATTAGCAGCCTCAGAGGAGAGCCAGCCAAGGCCCTGTCCACCAGAGGTGACCCCACATTACATCTGGATAGAGGTGTGTATTTTTTCTGAATGTCCCACCGGTGGCAGTCTGTATTTCCTGTTGCTGTGATTTGGGGAAGGACTGGAGTCATGTGCTCACAGCCAGGAGAGCCACTCTGTTTAGATGAGCATAAACATTGAGGGGGAGAAAGGTGTTTGAAACAGAGAAGTCTAGGGGTGGGCTTTGAAATTCAGAAAGGTCAAAGGAGGCATGGTATGTCTGTTCTTTTTCTCAGTTTTTGGTGCAGAGGTTTGAAATAGCCAAATACTGCAGTTCTGACCAGATCGAGATCTTCTCCAGCCTCCTCCAGCGCTCCCTGTCCCTGAACATCGGGGGGGCCAAAGGCAGCTTGAACCGGCACGTGGCAGCCATTGGGCCCCGATTCAAGTGAGTGCTCCTGGGTTTTCCTTCTGCAATCACAGAAATGAGAAATAAGGTTATAGGGAGATGGAAGAAAACAGCTAAACACTGCATGTTTAACTTGGCTTCAGGTGCTGAGAATTGCTTTAAACGCCTGCAGTGATGCAGTCTAAGCTCTGTTTTCAAAAGCAGAAGTTGATCACTTCAGCTTGAAAGTACTTTTTTTGGTGTTTCAGGAAATTTCATGAGATGATTTCATATAATGAATAGCCCACATCATGGATCTAGTAATGAATCTAGTCTTTGCTTCATCAGTTATTTTCAGCTTTTGTGACTTGAAGGCTTTCACTTTCTGTGGTTCAGCAGTCAGAGCTTTAAAGCAGACTGGTGATAATGTGAACAGGTTGCTAAGAGCTCTGAAACAGACACTTCTCAGGCTGCACTTACAGCTGTAGTTGTGGTTTGCATGGTGGGGTATTGGTCACCATTTTAGGAGAGCCAACATTTCCATTTTCTATTTTGCTTATTAGGTTGCTGACCCTGGGTTTGTCTTTGCTGCATGCTGATGTGGTTCCAAATGCAACTATCCGAAATGTTTTGAGAGAAAAAATTTATTCAACTGCCTTTGATTATTTCAGGTACTCTTTATTTTGAAACAACTCACTGAAAATGTGTTTGTGTTTTTCCTTGACTTTCAGTGATACTTCAAAGCAGCAGCTGTTTTTATCTTCTAGTGATTTTTCTTCCTTTCCTTTTTTATCCACTTTAACAGAAACTTGTCTTGTGCTTAAGTATGGTTCATTAATTATCTCAAAGAGGCTTAGGTATTAGTTTCAGATTTTATGTGTGATTTAAAAAGCAGCAATGTTTCTGTTCTTTTCCCCTTTTTTCTTATTTAAGTTTATTCAATGCTCAGAATCGTATCTAGAGTTATATGGTTTAAAGAATTGCTGTTATAGTATGTGTGGCTGAAATACAGTTTCATTGTTTTCAAAGTACAGACACACTGAATCTGATTATTTCAACATTTGACACAGGCACAAAAGAAAATTTAATTGATAGGAATGTCTGAATGTGCAGAGGTCACTCAATCCTAATAATAACTTTCAAATGTATCTAGGATGCTGACAGACTGCTGCCCTAATTTTCAGCAACAATTGGAAGTTTGTGCTCTTCAGTCAGACATAATCAAGCCATGAGGATAAAATGTAGTGATGTGTGGTCTCATCCTTGTAGACTTCAGTCAGAATAAAAAGTACAGCTTGATTAGGCTGGTGAGGGGTTTTGACTGCTGGGAGTTTTTTCCCCCAATGCATTCAATATTACATTATTTGTGTGATTTTTTCAAGCTGTCCTTCAAAGTTCCCTACACAAGGAGAAAAGAGGCTCCGTGAGGATATCAGCATATTGATCAAGTTTTGGACAGCAATGTTCTCAGACAAGAAGTATCTGACTGCCAGCCAACTTGTGCCACCTGGTGAGTTCCTTTAAGTGCTGTTTTAAAAGTGTCTGGTTTCTTTGGATTCTGCATCAGATCTGTGCTCTGTTCTTAGATAATCAAGACACCAGGAGCAACCTGGATATCAATGTTGGATCTCGGCAACAGGCTACACAAGGATGGATAAATACTTATCCTTTGTCCAGTGGCATGTCAACCATATCTAAAAAATCAGGTATTTTTTTGATTGTAACCAGCTCATTACAGCCAATTTTACAGCATAGTTTATGTTCAGATATTTAAAGTCAATATTTATTTTAAACATCAGGCTCATATTCTGGCAGGCTATTTAGCTACCAGTGCCAGACTCTGAAAATCAAAGGCAGAAAAAGTCTCACTGGTGACAAGGAGGAAAGTTCTGATATCACCTAAGTTTTTTGATAGAATGTTCAGTTCTGTTGTGCAGGAGAAATAAGACTAGAAGAGATCAAGTTGTATTGAAATCCTGTAAGGAAATTTTTTGCTTTATGGAAACATGCCCCTAGTGCTTTTTGGGGCAGAGTGACATTAGAGCGTGGACTGTATTTTTGTACAGTTTTAAAGCTAGTGCTCCTTCTTTTTAGAAGACTGTCGTGTTCCTAAAGGGAATGCACTGCTGGCTACATTAATATCTCTGTATTGTACTCCATATATTCAAAGAACACTTGCACGATGAGTGGTTGCAATGCTGACTTCCTGCTGCCACTCTGATCTAAGTTACAGGTGTCCTGTGGTCATTCAGTTCTTCTGTGTCCGTGTTTCCAGCTGTGGACAGTTTGAAAGTACAGTTTCACCTGCTGAACAAAAGCCACTGAAAACTTTTAAATCCTTTTCTCCAGGAATGTCCAAGAAAACAAACAGGGGGACACAGCTGCACAAGTACTACATGAAGCGCAGGACATTACTGCTCTCATTGCTGGTGAGTCATCAGAAGGATGGGCAAATTGTATGAATTTCTAAGACCCTCTTATTGTTGCAGGATATATAAACTAAAGTATGACATTGAGAGTGTTTTGCTTCTTCCAGAAAACCCTTTATTTTTCCTGTTTTCTTCAGGCTACTGAGATCGAACGCTTGATCACATGGTACAATCCACTGTCTTCCCCTGAGCTAGAGTTGGATCAAACTGGAGAGAGCAGTGTGGCAAACTGGAGGTCTAAATACATCAGTCTTAGTGAGAAGCAGTGGAAGGATAATGTGAATCTGGCTTGGAGCATTTCTCCTTATCTTGCTGTGCAGCTGCCTACCAGGTGAGATATTTCAAAAGAAACAATCGATGCAATTACTGCTGCCTTAGAAGTTGAATGAGTATTTACAGTAAATACTGATAGCACTTGCTGCTGGTTGCAGCCTCTTGCATACTGTCACAACTGTTTGAGACCTTTGAAAAGAACTAGATTACTTAATAGACTCATTTGGCTCAGTCACTAATGAAGTCCACCTGCCTTTCCTACCATCTGCTCTTTGCCAGTGCTTAGACAGTGTTTGATTCAGAAGAAATCAGGTTTGTTTTTTAATAGCATTCAGCCCATTAGCAAGCATAGCATTTAAGCAGTGCTAAAAGTATCTTGGAATGCAGTGTTTTTGCTAGATATTGGTTTGCCCTTTACTATTATAGGAGAATTTGCATAGTTGGCTCTGGAAGGGAAAGGAAATTCTTTCCCCCTTACGACAGTGATAGTTTTTGCCAAGTAGAGTTCTGTACACTGCTTGCTGTAGAATCCCAGACAGAATATTTCAGCCAAGAATCCACTAGTGGAAGTGGGCTGAAATACAACTGGTTTATACAAAAGCACTGGATGAGGACCAGTTATTTCAGAATCCCCTTTCCACAAGCATATTGGGGTATGTTACTTCATAGTTGGACTATGTTTATTGAGCATATAGTTTTCTGCCTTCTGCTGTTCTCATCTTCACATAAATAGAAGAAGCCATCAAAATTTTCTAATAATGTTATTGTGTTCCTGGTTATACTTAGGTTTAAGAACACTGAAGCTATTGGAACAGAAGTGACTCGTCTGGTCCGGTTGGACCCGGGAGCTGTTAGTGATGTTCCTGAGGCAATAAAGGTACCTGTGGATATTTTTACTGTTACAGGGCCCCAGGAGGCCCATTTCACTCAGATATATTGGAAAATACAGTCTTGACTTACTATGGTGTATGTTCTAGTGCTACCCATATCTCTGATAGGAGAGAATAACAGAATAGCTGTGGAAATAGGACACTGAGAGGAGAATCACAGCAGTAAGAGGAGGTAGCCAGTTAGCTAATGGTGCATTTTACTTCTGGTATTCTCACTGTACACAAAATGGCTCAAAACTCATCACTTGCAGCACAACCACCAGTTCTGTTCCTTTGGCAAAATAAGTGAAAAGATCAATGGACCAAGCCATGATGAGTGCTGCTGAAGTTATTTTAAGCATAACCTTTTCTGTGTATCCAGAGGCCAAGGTCTGGAAGTGAGGAAGGCTCATCATGCTGAGCACTTTAGTCCTGTGAGGGACAGTCTTGTCAGAACTGTGTATATCACTTGTAACATAGATGGCAAGAAAATTGAACCTTTTTTGACCCTTTCAAAATGGCTCATCCTTTCTTCTTTCTCCATGTACAAGAACTGGATTGTACTTTTAGTAAATTCATTTGGTGTTTTGGGAGGTGAGGTGATTCCAACAGCTAGGTTTCCATGGAAAAAAATGCATTTGATAAAACAGCTATAGTTTTGTAAAAAAGAATGTTCTATATTTCACTTGCCCTGCTGCAGGGAGCTAGATGACAGCATTACTGTCTGATGTGTAGCACCCACACACCAGGGAGTGCTACAAACCCCTGATGTGTCTGACTTGCTTTTTCAGTACCTGGTTACCTGGCACACCATCGATGCTGATGCACCTGAGCTCAGCCACGTCCTGTGCTGGGCACCCACAGATCCACCAACTGGCCTGTCCTACTTCTCCAGCATGTATCCACCCCATCCTCTGACAGCCCAGTACGGAGTTAAAGTCCTGAGATCTTTCCCTCCGGTAAGAAGAGTCCCTGGAAAGCCTCAACACTCCAGGGGAAGTTATGGCCCTGGTCACTGTGGCCACAAGTTTCATTTTAATGCCATGGAGAGGCATGTGCTAAATAGGCATAGCACACTGCAGAATGTGCACACAGTGGGATAGAAACTTGAAGTTGATTTTCACATGTAAACCTGGCTCATGTATTTGCAGCTTTGTTGTAAATGACACTAAGCTGAATTCTTCAGACTGCCATTCTCAAATAATCTCTTTTGCCTCTTCTTTCAAAGATAAAGTTGTTTCTTCTAAGGGTGCAGAAAGCTGTTTTTTAGCACTTGTCAGACTTCTATTAGGACTATGAAGTACATGATTATTAATTATATTTTTGAAGGCAGTAACTAAACAGAATAATACTTAGATATGAGAGAGTTGCATGCATAGTTTAAAATGAAGAGGCAGTGGGATTTTGTTTATCACCTAACTGAAAGGAGCTTTTCTCTGTATATGTGACTCATCTTCCTTTCTGACTACTAAAACAAAACAGTAAAGCCCTGCCATCCCTTCTCTTTCAGGATGCTATTTTATTCTACATTCCACAGATTGTTCAGGCACTGCGGTATGACAAGGTGAGATTATGAATCAGCTGCACGTGAAGAAAACAGATTTTTAATGCAGCTTTTAGATTTAAAGCAGTAAATAAACCAAAAATTAAGCATAATCTAATGCTGATTATTATTATCCTATCTTTAATACATAGAAGAAAAATTGTCTCTAGGGGCTGGCTGGTTTTGGATACACCTCTTTTATGAACACATAAACTTGACAAAGACTGTGTAGCTTATCTGTCAAGAAAGAGATTTTGTTATGGGAAACCCCAGGTGAGGACTCTGTTTAAATAGAGCTTTTGGAGGTCTGCATGAGACAAAGAGAAATGAAGTTAAATCATTACCCTTAATCATTTTGCTGTAGAGTTAACCAGAGAAGACATCTCGGCATGGCTTGTGCTTATCACATGTATGAAATCAGATCTCAGCCTTATCTTGCAGAAGCCAAAGTAAAGCTTGACAGCCAAGTTCAGAGTTCATTAATGTGAGATCATTCCACCTGCCAGCGAGGCAGTGAACTCTGGTCAGTGCTTTGTTTTCAGGTGAACATATTCCCATCCCACAGTGTAGGTGACTGACTGCAGTTATTCTTTGAGAACTCTGCAGTGCAGAGCACAAACATCAGACACCTGTCTGTTAATATCAGTCAAACACCTCTAGAAACACCTATAGACTACAAAAGTAATTGCAGGTAGAGGAAAGGGAATGTGGCTGCTGGAAGGAGTAGGATTTTCTTGGACACTTCAGTTTCATAAGTGTGTTCTTATTTCCAGAGTTTCAGTGGAACTGTTCCAGCACATGCAGTTCTTACCAAACTGTACAGTCCCTGTGACACTGTGTAGATTGCTGGTATTACAGGAGCATGTGGTGATGCCAGGCAACACCAGTGTCCCTGTTACACTGTGCTTTGTAGACGTAGTAGAAGATGCTCTGAGCTCAAAGAGATTTGAAATCCAAAAAGAACAGATGGAAAATGGCCTAGAGGTGGGGAAAGGCTGATGAGAATAACAGAATAGGTCAGTAACAAAGCTGAAAACAATTTAAGATCAGGTTGCTACCTTTTAAAATACACTGTCATTCATATCTCTTTAGCAAAATGAGAGGGTGCAGAGGTCTTCTTTCCATTCATTTAAACTTTCTGGGTTTGAAGAATCGCTGTTAGAAGCAGTAATATTGAGTCTGAGAGTTGTAGAACTTTGATCCTTACTGGTCTGCCTGTGGTTGCAGATGGGTTACGTTAGGGAATACATCCTGTGGGCAGCTTCCAAATCTCAGCTCCTGGCTCACCAGTTCATCTGGAACATGAAAACCAATATCTACCTGGATGAAGAAGGACATCAAAAAGATCGTGAGTGCTTTAAAATGTAATTTGACTTGACTCCTTTCCTTTTCCTAGTCCAATCTAAATCTTCTTCCTGCTTCTTGCTTGTCAGGAAGAATACTTTTAGCTGGGAAATTCTCTTTTACTTATAGAGGTAGGGCCCATTCTGCATCAGTGCCTGATAGAGTCTGTCAAGAGAGACAGGGTGCTGGTTCCCTCAGTACCTTTTTCTGAATAACATCCAAAGGTGCTGATTTCCATCACCCATATCATTTTACTTTCTGAAATAAGCTTCTGACACAGATGCTTCCTTTTTTTCACATGCAGCTGACATTGGGGAACTTCTGGAGCAGTTAGTGGAGGAGATAACTGGCTCATTGTCTGGCCCAGCCAAGGAGTTCTACCAACGGGAGTTTGATTTCTTCAATAAAATCACCAATGTTTCAGCCATTATCAAGTAAGAATTGTACTTCAGAAATTGTGCTCAGTTTGTGTAAGTTTGAAACAAACCTGAGGCTAGTGTGTAGAGTAATGTATAATATGCAGATAATTAAAAGGTAATTCATCTTTCTAGGCCATTCCCTAAAGGAGATGAAAGAAAAAAAGCTTGTTTGAGTGCTCTGTCTGAGGTGAAAGTGCAGCCTGGTAAGATGTCATTTAGTCATATAAAATTGTGGGCTTTTGCATTCAACATGATTATTTATTTTCTGCAAGCAGATCTTGAAATCCCTATGAGTGGCAGTTTGTAGAGATTTCAGTTTTGGTGCTGGTGGCTGTTCTTGTTTGATTATTTCTTTCTTGAAAAAAATTCAAATATTTTTGTCCATCCAGTAATATCTATATAGTGCATCAAAACTTACCCAAAAGCAAGTTAGATAATGCATATAGTGGATAAAAGTAGAAGTGTGTGTCTGAAAAGAAAGGATAAATAAACTCTTTTGCTTTCTACCACCTTGTTTTAAAATACATGGTGTTTATGAGAGGTTTGTTATTTCAAGAATGAAGCATGTCCAGTTCCTTAATTTCTCCCCTTTCTCCCATCAGGCATTCCCTTGAAATGTCATTATCAGAGGATACTCTCAAATCTTGAATGTACATTTTCCCAGCCTGAATCTTCTCTTTAAAATGGAGTTTAATGGAAGCTTTTCCTGACCTCTAACAGGTCTCACACCTTGTACCATGTGTTGGTGGCTGAGGGCACTGCCCACTGGGGCTGCTGCCACATCTAATTCAGGACTGTTGTAAGAGATGTCCTCTCTGTACCTTTCTGTGGTACAGGTTCTGCAGTATTAGCTCAAAACTGTATTTTATTAGTTTCTGGAAATCCCTCACTAATGCAAAGGATGCCACATCCTTCATGGCTCACAGACTGTAATCTCCAGTTTCTCTCTAACATTAATTCAAAACAATGTATTGAAGTTGTAGACACTGACATCAGTTATTGTCCAACTTGCATTGTCTCACAGTGGATTTGTTCTCAGCTGTCTGCTGTTTTGCAGGCTGTTATTTGCCCAGCAATCCTGAAGCAATTGTTCTGGATATTGATTACAAATCAGGAACTCCTATGCAGAGGTACCATGCTCTTGTTATATTTTTATTTTATATATATATATATATATATATGCTTGTTAATTAATGACATTCAAATATTTTTCTATAAATTTTTGTTTGGCTAATTGCACTCATCATCATCTTTGTTTCTTCTGCAATTTAGTGCAGCAAAAGCACCCTATCTTGCCAAATTCAAAGTGAAACGATGTGGAGTCAGTGAGCTTGAAAAAGAAGGTAACTGCAACTTAATCATTGATATTACTAATTAATAGTCAGCAATGCCTTTAAAACTGCCTGCTTTTAGTGACCTGTACCACTGCAGAAAAAGGATTTCTGTGTTGAACTTTATCTGCCATGATTCAGCTGAGAAATTAAACTGGATCAAAGGAAGAGAGAAGAAAATGCTGAAAACTTTTTTTTTTTAAAGTTCCAAGAAGCAAGAGCACATAGGGCTCTTGAAGAAATTATAACAGTTACTTTAGACTAAAATAGAAATCACTGGCCTTTTCTGGGTTTTTAGACAGTAGCAAAATCCAGATTTTGGCAGGTTTTCTCTCACAAGACATTTTGTGGGAGTTTCCAGCTGACTGGCTCAACGCAATGCAGGCATTTATCAGGTAAATCACAAACAGCAGTTTGAGATGTTCTAATTCCAGTAGACAAAGGAAACTGTCTTATGATAATTACCTTGTAAAGCAGAAATATCTGTGGTGCACTGCAGTGGAGTGCTGTGGGTTTGAGTGCAGAGGGCTTGTCATGACAGAAAGTTGAAATTGAATTCCATGGACTAATTCAAGTGCATGTGTGCTTTTTGCTTGGTTCCCTTGTTGCAGGTCTGCGTTGTCGCTCTGACTCCATCAATGAGAGTGAGGAGGAGGATGAGGACAGTCAGAAGGTTTGCTGGCAGGCTGCAATCTTTAAAGTGGGCGATGACTGCAGACAGGTACAAAGCTCTTGGGCTTTGCACTTAGAGGAGGCAGATTTGTAGGTGATAATGCATAAAAAGGAAATAATTTTAATATAGAAGTATTTTCCTTTGGAACTTTGGTAATCTCTGCTAGTTATGGAGAGGGAGAACTGTGTGGTACCCCTAGAGAAATTCTGGTTTGGAAATAAAGGCCATTCTGTCAAGACAGGTTTACCAAGCCTTAAAAATTTTTTCACAGAATTTATTTTTCAATTGAGCTATTGGTAATATAGCTTTAGTTCCTAAGGTGGGATCTTGTACATTGAAGTTTGATTGATTAAGAGGGAATGCTGGTTATTATCCCTGGAGTTATTAATAGCCCTTTTATCAAAGGGTGATAGGCAGTTCATTCTTAGGTCAGCAGTTAAATCATCAGTGTTGCTTGTTGCCCACTCACACAGCATTTATCAGTTCCCTTTTTGATTTCCCCCTTAGTGCATACACAAGCACACATCTGCCCACCTGCTTAACTTAATGTGCACTTCAGAGTTCTTCAGAGCATGTTTATAATCCAGTTTATGACCTGTAACCCCTGTAATGTTTGTGCAATTTTTTTTTTCTTGTCTGACAGGACATGTTAGCTTTACAAATCATCGATCTCTTCAAGAATATATTTCAGCTGGTAGGCCTGGATCTTTTTGTGTTTCCATACAGAGTGGTGGCCACAGCTCCTGGGGTAAGTGAGCAATTAACTGTTGTGCTGTAGAAAATTCAAAAATACTTTCTTCCAGCATACATAAAAATTCCATTCTACAAGGGAGTACTGCTCACACCACTTATGCCAAATATTTGGAGTACCAGCAATAGAAAGAGTCTTTCCTCTCCTGCTTCCTGCCTTTCTAAAGCTTTTGGCTCTGAAATTTTGCTGCTTGCACTGTTGTTTGATTTCTGGGACTGTGTTGTGCAAAGCAGTGGAAAGTCACAGAGTTTGGCTTAGTTGCATGGAAATCCTAAAAGAGAGGATATACTTTTTTTTAAATTAATAAACTAGAAAATTTTTATTTGGTGATCTATAGGCTTCCCCACATTTCCTAGAGAACCTGTATGACTGCCAAGAGCCATGAACAAAATATATTTGGGAGCATGCTTCACAAACCTGTTTCTCTTCTTGCCCTGCAGTGTGGTGTTATTGAGTGCATTCCTGACTGCACGTCCCGTGACCAGCTGGGCAGGCAGACAGACTTTGGGATGTATGATTATTTTACAAGGCAATATGGAGATGAGTCTACCCTTGCATTCCAGAAGGTAAAATATCAGTGGGCAAGCACAGCAAAATATCAACTGAGAAACATTCTACCTTTAAGGAATAATAACAAATAATTGCATAATGATTAGCACACTAGAATGCTGTATCTAATTCCTGATGCTTATAATTCATTTTTAGCTATTAGTGAGTTAGCTCAGGAAGTAATTGCAGCTATAGATGTATGGAGAATGTCATTGGATATTGCTTCAAACTAATCATGAATGGAAGAAAAAAAGCTTTGTTTGTCTGTCTCATCTCCTGATGGGGAGTTATTAAATTCTGTCAGTTGTTCTGATTTGTTTTAACTTGTTGTTTGTACAGGCCCGCTATAATTTCATCCGCAGCATGGCTGCCTATAGTCTGCTCCTGTTCCTGCTCCAGATTAAAGACAGGCACAATGGCAACATCATGCTGGACAAACAGGGACACATCATTCATATTGGTCAGTCATATGCACCTCTGAATGTCAGTTATTACCTTTGCTTTCTGCTCTTAAGTACTGCTGATAACAGACAATAAGCCATTTCCCCTTTGAGATCCATCTGTATACTGGTTTCACTGTTTGTAAACATTCATGGAAGGTTTTCATGCCTTCGTGCCAAGTGTTTTGTGTTTGTGTTGGCTGATTCTGTGTCAATTTAGCTCTGTAAAGTTTTGTCAGGTTCAGGAGAGTGTATACACACATATGTATGGATGACACGTGTTAATGTACTCATGCATGGATACTTGTGTGTATGTGTTTAATGATAGAAATGTGTCTTTGGATTCCTTTCATCACTGAAAGAGTATGAATTAAACTTGACAAGTAGATTTATATAGTTGTGTGAGGTTGTAACCTCTGCTTTAGCTTTGCTTTTCTGGAACTGCACAAATATTTCAGCAGTTTATTTGATATCACCATTCTTACATCTATTCTCATATCATGGTGATGATGCTTTTGTTGGTATTCTTACACTTCACCAAAGCTTTTTTCTAGTTGCAGTTAAAATGTTTACATTAATACACGCAATCCACATCTCTTGCTTCTGTCAGCTTTAAGAGCACACAATTAACCAACAAAGTTTATGAGGCAGTTTATCTTTTGTGCACAGATTTTGGATTCATGTTTGAAAGTTCACCTGGTGGAAACCTGGGCTGGGAGCCTGACATTAAACTGACTGATGAGATGGTGATGATAATGGGAGGGAAAATGGAGGCAACACCATTCAAATGGTTTATGGAGATGTGTGTCAGAGGCTATCTGGCAGTCAGGTAAGGTGTTCTTAGCTGCTCAGAGTGGAAGTTCTTGCATGCCCAAAGCCAGATGAGAAAAAAATTATAACAAATGTTGATTTGTAGGGAATCTGTGCCCGGTAGTCTTGCAAACTTTGAAACAATGTAATAATCCTGCTATTTTACATCTTATCTTTGTTGTATTTTTCTGTCCTTATGTTATATTTTAAAATTTTATATAGTCAATATATAAATGGGATGTTTCACACATTTCCTTACACAATTTAGTGCACTGTTAATACAATTAGAAACTACTGTCTTGGAATCAAGATCATTTTGGTTCCTTGAGGGGAAACAGTCTGGACAAAGTTCTTGTGACAAAGCAAATGTGTCACTCAAGTAGCAGAATAATAGCCTGGTAGATAATAAATGTTCTGAGCAAGAGGACAGGAAAGAGAAAGGAAACTGGGCTGATGTAGCAAAGAATTACCCAGAGTAATTAAGATTAAAAGATAGTATGTTTCTGTGTGGTGTTGCTGGTTTCAGCCTTTTGAACTGTTTTGGTGCACTGCTTCACCTTTCTGATGCCAAAGAAATGTTGTTTGCTAAAGCATTACTTTGCATAATCCTTCTTGAGACTTCATCTTGCAGCATTCTGACAGTCCAGCATAAAGGAGTGACATTTAATTAAAGTGACAGATTGCAAGCAATGGTGTAGCTTCACCAGCAAATATAAGAGCATTATCTGTGTTGATTTAATTACAGAAAAAGGTGGGATCCAGCTCATTGAACTCCTCAGCTTGTCTGCTTTACCTGCAAAGGCTGCAGGAGTCTGAATGCTCTGGTTTTGTCCTCTTTTTCTCTAGGCCTTACATGGATGCTGTGGTCTCACTGGTTACCCTGATGTTGGATACGGGGCTGCCCTGTTTCCGAGGGCAGACAATCAAGCTGTTGAAGTAAGTCAGCAATATGTGTGAACTGGAAAATGATTTTTATTAAAATGTTATGTCATTTGTACCAAGTGGTTTCACAAGAAGTAGCTACTTGCAGGAAGTGAAATCACACCTGGCTGAGCTTGTGCAAAGACACATTTGTACCATGTTCAAAGGAAACCTCACTAATTTTCTCTTATTTGTGATTTTCTGTATATAGACATAGGTTCAGCCCCAACATGACTGAAAGGGAGGCTGCAACTTTCATCATCAAGATCATCCAGAATTGTTTCCTCAGCAACAGGTTTGGCTTCTATGCATGTTTTCTCCCTATGGCTAAAGGAAGGCCATCAGGCTTTGAGCAGAGCTGAAAAGTAGAGTTTTATCAGTCAGATGCCAAAATTTTTTGAGTCATTGATAGTGCAGGATAGCAGTTTTGTTTCTGAATGTGCTGCATTTCCTCTGTTTTGTGCTGGGAAGGAAGACCTAAGTCCAGGGTGGTCAAATAGCATGGCTGGTTAGACTAAAGAATAAATGTAATAATTAAACATCTTAAATGCATGTTTTATTATGCTAGATAATACAGACTTTGTGGGATATATTGGAAAGTCTAATACAAACTCTTGTGTCGTTCCATATGGGGTCAGATTGAGACCAGTGCCACTCACTGGCTCAGATACAGCCCCATTAGAATGGAGGTTCCAGTGCTCCCTAGTGCACCTGCTCAGAATCTCAGATTAATATTGGGGGGTGAAGGCAGTGACACTGGTGTGTGTGAATGGCCAGAACCAGCTTAGTTCTGACAAGCCTGAGCTTTTCTACCTGTGGCATGGTTAATCTGTGACCTGAATAAGCTCTACCCATGGATAATTGAGTTATCTGTAACAAGCTGAGATCTGTTTGCTCAGTCACTCATCAGAGATGCTGCTGTTAATGCTCTTATTTCCCTGCACTTTTATTTTCATTAATTAGCATTCTCCTTAATTAAGATGACTTTTATTTCCATATAATCCTGTCTCCATGCAGCCCTGATGATCTTGATTGATTCATTATGCATTTCCTTCTCCTAAAACAAGCTGCAAATGCCATGTAATGTGCTTGTGGCTTATCCAAACACAGGATCCAAGCTGCTGATGCTGTTGCCACACTGGGAAGTGTGGAAATACATTTTAAAACTAGTTTAAACAAGAGCAGGATGTTTTGTGCTGTCCATAACAGTAACTGGGCCTTCACAATGCCTTCAAAGAATGGAGAGCTAGTTTTGATTAGCAGCTGATTTCCTTCACCCGTGTTTTGTCTCTGTGAGATCCTGATGAATGTTTCTTGACAATGGGTGTAGTGTTTTTTTAAACTTTTCCTTACCTCTGGTTTGCTTTCCTTCTCTAGGAGTAGAACATATGACATGATCCAGTACTACCAGAATGACATCCCCTACTAGACACTAGAGATCCACTGCCCAAGTGAAACGTGCAACCCCGTGCCCTCACTCTAAACTCGTGACAAACAGGACATGCTCTGTCACGCCTGGCTATCTACCCTCTGTGTATGTGTGTGTACATGTTGGGTACATCCTGACCATTGCAACAATCAGTTCTGATTCATTCCTTTCTCTATACCAGGTTATATATATTACTGTTATTCCCTGGATTTTTGGAGTTGGGTTGCAATCACAATAAAAATTGTATTACAGTTGTGAATGTGTGAAAGTGGTAAAGCTTGAGGAGTTCAATAATTTTTCAAGCAATGCAAGGATTTTATAATGTCTTTAAAAAGTAAATTAAACCCTTTCCTGCACAATCGCACAAAATGCCATGGAAGGGAAGGGTATGGATTTCTTTTTGGAAACAGAAATGTTAACTTGTTCCAGTTTTACTGTAGAAAGAGCTTGATAATCATCCAGGGTGGTGATGTCTGTGTAGCTGTGTTCATATTTTGCACTGTACATGGTCCCTGCTACATGGTCAGTATTTCATATGTACATGAAGAATGTATTTTTTCCTTTTGTGTGTTTTAAAAAGAGACTCTACTGAAGATATATTTAATCTATAAAATATAATAAAATACCTTAGACTTCGTGTCTGTTGCAAATGTTTTACCTTAGTGTGTATTATATTACGCCATTTCTTTCTAATAGAGAAATCTAATTTATTCTTCAGCTCTTTGTCCATCTCAAGTGACATTTTTCATTCGTAAAATAAATGTTTGGTGCAAGAGCTGGAATGTAGGACCAAGGTAAAGCTCCCCAGTGTTGCTGACTAAGGGCCTCTATCCTGGGCTGGGACATAGGTCTTTTGGGTTTTTTTTCCCTACCTACATGTTTGTCCTTCTACATGGGCTCTTTAACACAGGGGCTGTCCCCTCTTTAGGGGATTTTTTCCCTCTCTTTAGGGGATTTTTCCCTTTTGGGTGCTTTTCCCGAGTGTCCGGATCGTGCCCTCAAGGGAAGGAAGGGGGTGCCCGGCCTGGGCAGGGCCCTGGGGCGCCCCCTGGCGGCCGCTGCGCGAGCGCGAACACCAGCGCGTGGGGCGCGGGGGGCACGGGACAGCCAGCTCTGAGGGGGACACAGCCCTGAGGGACAGCCAGCTCTGAGGGACAGCCAGCTCTGAGGGGGACACAGCCCTGAGGGACAGCCAGCTCTGAGGGACAGCCAGACCTGAGGGACAGCCAGACCTGAGGGACACAGCCCTGAGGGACACAGCCCTGAGGGACACAGCCCTGAGGGACACAGCCCTGAGGGACAGCCAGACTTGAGGGGGACACAGCCCTGAGGGACAGCCAGCTCTGAGGGACAGCCAGCTCTGAGGGACACAGCTCTGAGGGAGACACAGCCCTGAGGGGGACACAGCCCTGAGGGACAGCCAGCTCTGACGGACACAGCTCTGAGGGACACAGCTCTGAGGGACAGCCAGCTCTGAGGGGGACACAGCCCTGAGGGACACAGCCCTGAGGGACAGCCAGCTCTGAGGGGGACACAGCCCTGAGGGACACAGCCCTGAGGGACAGCCAGCTCTGACGGACACAGCTCTGAGAGGGACACAGCCCTGAGGGGTACTCCGCCCTGAAGGACAGCGACCCCTGAGGGGGACACGGCCCTGAGGGGTACCCGGTCCTGAGGGACAGCCAGCCCTGAGGGGTACTCCACCCTGAGGGGTACCCGGCCCTGAGGGACACCCGGCCCTGAGGGGAACCCGGCCCTGAGAGACAGCCAGCCCTGAGGGGAACCCGGCCCTGAGGGACACCCGGCCCTGAGGAGCACAGCCCTGAGGGGTACCCGGCCCTGAGAGACACCCAGCCCTGAGGAGAACCCGGCCCTGAGGAGAACCCGGCCCTGAGGGGAACCCGGCCCTGAGGAGAACCCGGCCCTGAGGGACACCCAGCCCTGAGGGACACAGCCCTGACGGGTACCCAGCCCTGAGGGGCGAGGGCGACACAGGCTATGGCCCCGAGGGCTGAGGGGGACACAGCCTCCAGGGATGAAGGATGGAGGCGTCGCGAGGGAGAACGAGCACTGAGGGCTGAAGGGGACGCGACACACAAGCACAAAGGG
Source organism: Agelaius phoeniceus (assembly GCF_051311805.1). NCBI lineage: Eukaryota > Metazoa > Chordata > Aves > Passeriformes > Icteridae > Agelaius > Agelaius phoeniceus. The sequence continues at coordinate 8,514,851 of NC_135282.1, read as the reverse complement.
TAAGCGGGTCACGGGTCAGCGCCCTGAGGACGGCTCAGCGCTGAGGGGCGGACGTATCGTGAGGGAGACCCCGCCCTGAGGCGGGGCCTTGCCGTGGGATGGGCCTGGCCCTGAGGCGGGGCTCTGTCCTGGGGTGGGCGCAGCCCTGAGATGGGGTTCTGTGGTGTGAGGAACGCCCAGCTCCATTCATCAGATGCTGGGCTGTTGCGGCAGATCAGGGTGGTGTCTGTCTGAGGGGATGGTAGGTCAATGATATGGCTGTCCCCACGGCTTCCCCTTGGGAGTGTGCATTTCTGAGCACCTCTAAGTCAGCTTTTAGTCTCCCGGTGTGTCCCTGGGGCCCAGGCAGAAGGAGCTGCTGTGAGGAACTCCTCAGTCCGAAGCCAGAGTGACTGAGGAGATCCCTACAGAGAAGGGAGCGTCACTGAGCTCACAGCTCAGCGAGCCTCAGAGGGGGCAGCCAGGGCAGTGTTTTTGCTCTGCCTTCAGGGTGCATCCTGTGTGTGTGCAGTGGAGGGCCTGTCCCTTTTCCATTGTGGGCTGCATTCAAAATTTACACCTGCTTTTGCCATGGGTGTTAAAGTAGGTCTTGTCTCCTGCCCGTGCAATGGGTGGCTCACAGCAAAGTGGGCTCTGAGCCCCTTTTCTCATTACGGGGAGGTGCCACTGGCTTTCTAAAAAGGTTTGGAGGCTCATCAGGGAGAAGTAGCATGCAAGAACTGCTTTAATTATTGATTTAATTCAAATTTATTATATAACCAACTGGGACATGGAGTAATTTTGGTGCTCTGTGCCTGCGGCTACTTGAACCTATTTATGCTCCATAGGAAAGGAGCTGATTGACACTACAAATGTGGTAAACTTTCTCACACCTTTCTTTAACGAGGAGCAGGTGGAGTGAAGAGATGTGAAGGCTTCTTCTCAGGGGATGTGGTGAGGAATTCTAATATTTTGTTAATTCAAGTCAGTGCTTATGTACATGTACTTTCCTGTACCTCAAAATCAATGTACCATGTTAAAAATATCTAGGGCTAGAAGTGAGTAATTAGCTGGTGAATAATAATATTAGAAATAATAAATGGAGCTTTGGTAATCAGAAGGTCACTCCTAGTTGCAAATCTCAAACCACATAGCAATTTGTGTGTATTCTAGCATAGAATGCCCAGAATTTGCCAGAATACAATTAAGGCCATCCAGGGTTTAGTATCAGGAAGTGAATGAGTTTGAGTGTTCTTCACAGTGCTTGCTTGCTTCAGTCAGGCTGTCTGGAAAGCTGATGTTGTCTTAGTTTCTTTTAAGTTTGTTCAGACAAATGAAAGCTACTGAAGACAACTGAGTGTAGTTACTGTAAGAACAAACTTGTTTGCAGTATGGTCCTAAAACCTCAAATGGCTGCATTTGAGATATGGATGCATCATTTTGTACTGCTATGAATCTTGCAGAATGTTGTGAATGTGTTGAATCTCCGCATTAGCAGAAATTATAGGCTCCTGTGACTTCTGTTCTCACTGCAGTGTCAAGTGCACACCTGACATCGGCAGATTTCATTTTGACTGCGCCTTCTTCCCTTCCCCTCCCCTCAGGGTTCCTTCCTGCAGCACAGACATGGGAGAACTCCCCTGTAACTGAGTGTCCACTGAGATATGGAGGGGATTTGGCTGTTTACATTTAATCATGCAAGGCAGTACCCTGAAGATTCCTCCTAAGTGGGTTGTGTGCTGTATCTTCCTCCAGGGAGACTGAGGAGGCGAGAATACTGAGACACCCCACAATACTGCAAGTGCTTCTGAGATACTGAATCAATGCAGTTGGAGACACCACAGACTTACCTCACCTTCATCCTCCCACCAGGGAAGGATATGTCCTTGACACATGGAGGCTGACAGGACTTTGAGAAGTTACTCAGGTAATTAAAACAGATAGAATTAAGACCTACATGAAGGTACTGTGAAGGATTTTGTCTCTGAACTTTATGCCAGAATATGTCCTGATGCCTGTGCAGCCTTGGGAGAAAAGACATATTAAAAAAAAAAAAAAAAAAAAAAAAAAAGGGGGGGGGGAACTGCTCATTAAAAAAGAATATTTTAATATCTAGGGAAAGATGCTCCTGTGGTTTCTCCACTCTCAGAAATTCCCGTTCATGGTGGGAGACAGACTTCCTGGGCCAATACCCACTGCAGTTCTTTCTGCATTGGCCACGCATATAAAGAGCTTCTAAGAGAGGAGCAAAATTTATAGTGATTCATTTGCATCTGATGGACCCGGGGTTCAGAGGCACTGGTAACTTGATCAGCACTATTCAAATGCTAATCTCATTATGTGTGTTAGAGACTGAAGCTCAGCAATCCTCCTCCGTTAGCACAACGTGCCTGTGTGATGTTCTGGCTGGTACGCGGGGTCGCGGTACCCCCTGCAGGCACCCAGCACACGCTGCATAGCATCAGGGCTGATGTGGGAATGGGAGCTCGGTGGAGGAGCCAATGGAATGAGTCAACAGAGGAAGAGAAGCCACAGTTCTTTTTGGAAAAATGCTGGAGAGGGGGGAAGGGATTGTGGCCAACGGAATGGTTTGGATGAGACTCTTCTTTTTTTTTCCTTTGTATCATAAATATCCATCTTTCCCTTTGCTTCCACATGAATGCTATCCAAAACAAAGAAAGAAACAAAAACCAAAAAAACCAAACCCCACCAAAACCAACCAAACAAAAAACCCAACAAAAAACCCAACCAACCAAACAAACATGGCAGCAAACAAAACAATTTGTCCTGAATGTACATACAGATTCAAACATGACTAATTCTTTGACTTTTTGAAAAATATTTTGCCTGTGCCATTTGGTGTTAGGACCTGGCAGTTTTGCTTGTTTCATGTAACAAGGACTAAAATCTGCTGAAATGAGACCATGCACAGATATCCTTTCCAGATAAAGGCTCTCTGATAGAACCTTTTTACTGACATGTGCAAAGGATCTCTGCCTCACACTGTTACCTAGAGTTTGTGGGTTGTTTTGTTTGAGTTTTTTGGTGCCTCATCTGTTTCTGCATTTGGGAGGCCACAGCAGTTATGGTCCCAAAGAAGCAAGATGGGTAAGGTGACATGGTGTAATTATTAGATAAGCTGCTAGGCTGGCAGGAGCAGATGAGCTCTGGTAACCTGCAGCCCTGGCACCAGGTGCTTTAGTAACCAGCACAGCCTCCCCAGAAGAGCTGGGTTTCTGCTGGGCCCTTACCACTGCAGCAGCCCTGTGTCTAAAGCTTTGTAGTTATAGGTGATGCCTTTGTGTTTATTTCTGGTGCAATATCAGTGGCCTAATAGCAGTGATAGTGTTGCTGGGAGTCATGTTACTCTAACACAGACCTGTCCAGGGTCAGCAGAGCCATGGGAAGCCTCAGTGCTTACTGTGGCAGTGAGAAACGTTCCACGTGGCTCTGCTGTCTGACAGGGGAGAGCAGAACAGGAGGGTGACACAGTGACACAGATAAGTAATCACAGCAATCACACAGGCAAACAACAAAGGCTGGCAGTTCACTGAAGGGAGAGGTTACCTGACTGTATTCAGGTATCTCTTCCCAAGGAAAGCATGGCAGCCAAAAGGGGAAGGGAATTGGAAGTTAGAATAATAAGTGCCCACACAAAGACTGCTACATACCCTGATGGTCCACATACCTTTTGGAATTAAAAACCCTTCATGGGTAACAGGCAGAGCTAGGATTGTGTCTTAGTCTGTTCTTAAGCAAATAGTCCCAGCTTTGCAGTGACAAGCCTGACAAAATAAATTGTGCTCTGCTATTAGAGAGGAGAAAATGTCTGAATTGTAGCAAATCTAGGAGACAATTCTAGCTAGTATGTATTGATTAGGAGTGAAAACTTGGAGTGATAACTTCTATCCAGATGTAAGAAGGGAAGAGTTATGGAATTCTGTCCTTGTAGAGGTATAGGAGCAGTATCTCACAGAAGAATCTGATTCTGGATGACAAAAATAAGAGGTAAAATCATATATTACTTTTGTGTAGTTCTCTTCCCCAGTGCAAGTTACATTTTGACTGCAACATCTCAAAAGTTTTAAGATGCTTGCTGTTAGCACACAGGTGAAGGCTGTATGGTGCATTCTGGCATGCACACCTGCAAACCATTCCTTGCTGAGAACTTCACAGGACTCTGGAGCACAGACCAAAGAGCTTCGCAGTACCTGACCTCACTGCATAGAGGATCCTGTACATGCTGCAGTGTTATTCCTTGAGCCTGTGTGGCAGCTGATTAGACATGAGTGAGTGATCTAATAAAGATATTTATGGGTGTTGTGCTTCAAAGAACTTTATTGAAAGAACTGTATTAACCTAGGTAAGTAGACAATCACATTATGTTCTGGCATTGGGAGTCAGAAACTTCAGTCTTGGTGCCAGGTTTGGCTGCTTGCCCCAGCTTGAACAGAAAGGGGTAAGGGTAGGATCAAGATTTTTGGAATTGTGAGGATGATGGAGTGACTGAAGAATTTTGCCTGGTACTATTGGTTGTAAATTAATAGAACCTTCTAGAATACCTGATATCTTACCACTTAATTAGAACCTCCTGTGCAGTTTTCAGAGGCCTGCTGACCCCCAAATGGATTTCTGGCTCCCCAGATCTTGGACTAGTCAGCTTTCCTATTTTCCTTTGGAGACAGGAGTTACCTGTCACTTAGATGAGGTGGGCTGGGTGGAAGTGAAGAGTAAGCTGCCTCCCATGGCTGCAAAGGAAGAATCCCAGCACTGCCAGTGCAAGGGGCATATGCTGCTTTTTCTGCCTCAGATCCCAGATGAGAAGAACTGGGCAAGAGCTTTGTCAAGTGTGGGAGATGAGCTGAGAGGTAGAGTTGACCTGAAAAATCAATTGTCTCTGCAGCCCGGGTGGGTGGCAATGCTTTGCAAACTTGTAGAGCTCAGGCAGTCAGACCCAGATGCTGAACTCGGGGCCCGGCTCTAGCGAGGGCCTCTGCTGGGCACGTGAAGCTGAATGGCGCTGTCTGCTGTCCGTCCTTAGCCGAGATCCCGCTCACGGTCCCTGCAGGCTCGCAGGTCTGCGGGCCGGGCGGCAGAGGGCACTCCAAAACAAGCCACCGTTCCTGGGACACAGGACAGAGCAACCGAGCAGGCACAAATCTGCCGTTCCTGTAAAGCGGGCAAGTCTGCCAGGAAAAACCTTGCCGTGACCTTTCCTTGTGACATATCTGTCACGGCACGCACTGAGTGGTAGAGCTAGCGAGTACCTGAATATCAGATATGAAATTGCTCAAGAGCCTCGCTGTTTGTATTCCAGCATATTCTGCTGGGGAGGTTTTTGACCTTCCAAGGGACAAAAAGGAAATGTGTTTTGCTGGCTCTGCATTGTTGTCAGGTGAAGCCTTTAAATATATAGGTGTCCTCTGGTCTAGCAAGTGTGCAGAAATCCATAGTACATTTACCAAAACCCCAGTGGTTTATTGTGGTAGCTCTCCTTGTTGCTATCACACTGTATGGGATGAGCAGCAGCTGTAATCAGCTCCAGAGGTGGCTACATTTCTGTGTTGCTGTGCATGCACAAATTTGGAAAGCCCTGGGGTGAAAGGTACTCTACATGCAGGCTCTGATGTAAATTATGTTATTTCTAGGTTTGTGTACTTACTAAAAATTAAAACCTGCCCCACATAACAGTAGCTGAGCATTCTCTCTTACCTTTGAGAAACTCACCTTGGGCTTCACCTTCATGGTAGACCTAGTGGGTAGATGGCACAATGAAGTCTTCCAGCTTCATAGATTAGGTGGAACACAGGCGATAGGATGGGGGAAGAAAACAGATCCAAGAGAAGAAAGCACTTTGGTGCAGCTATAGAGTTCATTGGTTTTGGATAATTCCTGTGGTCATTTTGAGTCCAGGCAAGTAGTAGTTAAAACTCTTCCCTGTGCTGTGTGTGACCAAGCTGGAATGAGGTGTGTAGAATCCTCTGCCATGAAGATAGCCCTGGTCTGTGCTGTTACCAGGCTTAAAATTCAGTGTCTCAGGATAGATGCCAAAAGAAACCAGGGTTCTGAAAAGTGCTTTCTCCCTCTTACCCTACATGTAACTGTGATTTGAATGTCATTGTTTTTAGCATCAAGCCTGTCCTTTAGGCTGCAACTCTAGACAATAAAGAAGCAAATCCAGCTGTAGCTATGGTTGTGTCACAGATCAGAGCTCAGAGGGACACATAAATATACAGTAAATTCAAGCTCATTATCTTGCAGACAGAAAGACTAGATCAGAGGGAAGGATTAAGCTCTAGGTAAGAAGACAAACATACCAAGGAAGCACTTGAGCAGGATCCATGATGAAACCTCAGATAGACCTCAGGAACCTGAAAACCCACTTCATTTCCAGGACAGTGCTGAAATTGGCAATTTTTTCTTGCCTCTCTGCTGACACTGTGATCCTTCTTCCAATTTGGACAGAGCTTTCTTTCCTTTGAGATGCAGCTCTTATCAGCTTGTGGGACAGATGACTCAGTGCAGTGCCTGAGGTTATGGGAACTCAGGGGCTGATGGTGTCTCTGTTCCTACTCATCAGCTGAGCCTGGAAAACCAATCATGTTTGTGTTCTTACTTTGTTTTACCTGAGAGGTAAAACTCCTAAGCTTAAATTTCATTGAATTAAAACGAGACTAGTTTTAAGAGCAGGTACATCAATTCCAAGCTTCACCAAGGAGAAGGAACTCATGTTGCCAGAACTCTCACACAGAATATATGGTGGATCAAATCCCTCTAGAAATGCTTGAAGTGAGACCTAAGGCACTTGACCTCTTGCAAAAGATGTTCTGTGACTTTGGGAGCTGCTTCAGCTGCACTGTTCTTGAGCTTGCCCCCAGTATGACATAAACTTGGAGCCCAAAAATCAGCTGCCCTTTCTTGAGACCTGGGTATGGGTGCCTGTGCAAGAGAGCTCTCAAAATACAAATTGAAATTGGAGCCCTTTTTCCTCTTGTATCTATTACTATGATTTTTGAGCATTATTACAATGTAGGTAAAAGGGACATTTCAAGAGATTCTAGTTCTCTACCAAAAATGAGTTTTGAATATAAAACATATTCACAACTGAGTTTGCTGCTGACTGTTGTCCCTCAAAGTTACTGTAGCTTGACCTTTCCCCAGGAGGTTGTCTTCTAGTTGTGTAGAAGTGATGCAAAGTTTGTCCTTCACTTTATTTGGGAGCCTTTGCAAAAAAGCTCTCCTGGAGGTGAGAATGGCTTTTACTGAAGTGATGGAGCTGTTCTGCCTTTGAAAAAGGTGGTGTACTTTGGAAGACATTTACCGGACCTGCAATTGCACTACTCTCTGTGGGGATGTTTGTGGAGGTGGGTACCGTGTGTGTGCCCATACAAGCTGTCACCACTAGATGACACCATGACTCTGGCAACAAGGTCCAGATGGACCCTAAAGCCAAGGCCATTTTGCTTGTTTTGGGGGATTTGTTACAAACCCAGAACACGGGCTGGATTTGTGAACCTTTCTGTGAACTGGAGTCAACTTTTCCCTGCAAGCTGAGGTTTGAGCAGAATGGGCTCATTTCCAGATCACAGATGGGATTTATGATTTGGGTGGAAACCATCTGAACATTTGACTTGCAACCAGGCTGACCATGGTTACGCTTGGTGGACCTGTATGTATTTAAAACAAAATCTCAGAGCAAGATTTGGGCAATAGGAGAATCCTTGAGCCAAAACCAGAAGGGGTTTGCCTAACCCTGTGCAGAACTGCTATAAGAAGGTTTCACATGACTTCTCTGCTTACCCCAAGTGGATCTGGGCATGAACTCCAGAACAGTACCCAGACCTGGTCAGCAGCAGCCCCACTTCTCTTTTAACCCATTTTCCCTGTGGCTGGTAGGTAACTAAAGAGCTGCCAAGGAGTTGGCTGGCACACATTGCTATGCTGTTATCATACCTGGCTTAACAGTCACCACAGTGTCATGGTGGCTCAGCCACTCTTTGGGCAGCCTTCTTTCCAGGAGCATGTGGCTTTCTGACCATCTGACTGACTACTCTTACCCACCAGCAGAAGGGACCTGTTTCTCTCTGGGTCATCCTTCTGGGCTCTCACCCTAAATTGCACAGGGTCTAGCAGGTAAATCTCTGCAGCTGGTCATTGAGCTGTGGCTCTTGCTTGCTCTGCAATGCTAGTCTCTATTCTCTATTTTGGCAGAGGAAGTGCTTTTTTATTCCACAGCCTGAAAAAATTTCATTCTGCTGTAATTACTTTCTATGTACACCTACTGAGGTTATCCTTCTGTTGCTCTTTTTTGTCCCTTTCCATGAGACTCAGAGTATGTTCACATGAAGCATGTTAATAAACCAACCTGCTTGTCTTATGCTCTTGGCAAAGGGCATTTCTGCATACTGAAATATGGCAACTATCATGTAATTATGTGGCTCCAAGGATAGATTGAGGGAATTGATAATCTAAGAGATGTTTGTACAATGCTTTGTCTCCTTTGAAATTCATGTCCTTCCACTACCACTTCAGGACAATCCTCACATGCAAACTTGTTAAATACCTTATAGCAAGGAGTCAGCAAGACTCAGGGCATTTACCTAATGAGCACATTGTGTGCAAGCTACCCCTAAATCCTGGTTGTCATTGTGTCTCTTACTAGTCCTGGCCTAGAGGTGTCCCAGCAGTTTGAGAGATGGGTGGTCTTGTTATAACTGTGGCTCCCAATAGTGCTTGCTGATTTGGATTCTGCTTTAGTGAACTTGTGGTGCATAGACGTTTCCTTATTCACTTCATAAAATGATTTTTTCACAGAATGCTCACATAGCTAGCTCAAACAAACTAGCTGTGTTAATAAGGTTGTCTTATGCTAATTTATTATGTGTGTAGAAAACATTTTCAAAATACCATTTGTTAAAGCTTCCTTATTATTGTAAGGTTAAGCATCACAGAAAATTCTATTCCAAATGTTTTGGTTTACTGTGTGTTTTTTATAGACAGATAGTGGAGTGTTTACCTTGAATCATCCCAAACCTTTGCTGTGATTGGGATATATTTTATGGTTATCAGTTTTTATGAAAGGCTGGAATTAATATTTTTGGTGCTTGATAATACTGTCTTTTGATATATTCACTGATGCAGTCAAAGAATTCTAAAGGTTTTGCCAAGCCTTGGCATTTTATCTGAAGGACTCTCAGGCCCCTAGCATTGCTTCTGTTTGTTAGGCCTGCTGGGATGCCAGTAGGGAAGGATTTTCATCTTCTCTTCTACAGCTGGGAAAACAGAGGCCTAAAATGACTTGAGTCAGTGATGCAGACTCCTACATGCCCAGCTGTAGCCCAAGAGCTGCTGGTCCCCTTCTTGAAGGGTTTCAAAGCTGAAGAGCATAAGCAAGGTACTGAAGCTTTTCCTAAACTTTAATTAAGAGGTTGTGTGGTCATTTAGTGGGGCCCCAACCAGTGAGCAGTCAGTAGGTAATGGCAGTGTCTGTTGGACAAACTTTCCTGATTCTTTATGGGATGGGAGTGTAAGCACAGAGAATGAAGTAGGCACAGCTTGAAGGACTGCCTGTAGAAAAGAAGCTCCAGCAAAAGCTGTCACTCTCCCATTTGGTTTTTCTTTCTGTCTCTCATTCTTTCATCTCCCTGTCTGGCCATTTGTGCTGCCTGCCTGTTTGTTTGTTGGCTGAGTGCTTGCTGAATTATTTACCAACCTGACTGAATTAAGCAGCAGCAAAAGCAGGCGAGTGAATCCCACCTGAGACTCTTTCAGCAAGAGGGGGGGTTGAGAAGTGGGGTGTGCATGTGTGGGTGTTGATACATAGTGCTTAATTAAATGTACCAGGAAAAACCTTGTGGGAGGAGAAACTCCTCTATTGCCCTGGGACAGGGCTGAAGGGAGCAGAGCACATGGCTGAGCACCAGCTCAGGTGGCAGCGTGCCCCATCTCCGAGCTGGGTGAGGGTCCTGCCTCTGGGAGTTGCCTTCAGCCCTTGCCACTGTCATCTCAACCTACTGGGATGTGGCAGGGCTGTCAAGCATCCATTCCCCTTCACCGCATCAGTTGTGTTGTTTGTGATGGTTGTTGTGCTGTGTGGGGTTAATTGGGTTAATGAGCGCATTGTACATTATTAGAGGCTGAATTGACAATTATGCTAATTATTGTGTCTTCGTTACTGAGGATGTTTAAAAGTACAGGGATTCTCATACTATGCACACTAAATCAGACCTGAGTACCTGGACTCACTTTACCAAATGGAGGTGTTCCATATATTTGATGTCAGGAAATGCCTCCTGTTTGGCATATCCCTTCCAGCAAGAATGTGCAAGCTTAACACACAATCCTTAGCTCATGCAATTCCTTGCCTGACTACGTGTCTCGGCTGTTTAGTCTTACAGATGGGGAAAATGAGACATAGATCTTTCTGTGACATATCAGATCTGGGAACTCTCACTAAAGCATGCATGCTCCAGTGTGGTTGCTTGCTCCAAGCCAGTGCTCCTTACCCCATAGTGGACACAGCCTTTTGATTCTGAAACGCGCTCTCATGACAGTTCTTCAGACCACAGCAGTTGGTTCAGATGCCAGAGATCTTTCCATGACTCTGTTCTCCCTATTGAGTTCTGTTTGTGCTGAAAAGCAGCAATCTTCCCAGAGGTCACTATTTGCTGAGGTGAAAAAGCAGACTGTGATTTGTAGATATGCTGGTTTGGGCTGCTCTCTAGGTTGCATCGCTTTGTCATGCAACTGTTACTGTCATGCCACTGTAGTAATGCCACCCTGACTATTCCTACTGTGCAGTTGTCTCAATAAAAATAACCCAAGGATGCATTTGTGCCCTAAAACCAGCTATGGAACATTATTTCTGGATACTGAGCAATTGTAAACTATAAAGCACTATTTGGTTTGAATAAAGTTTTCTTCCCTGCTTTCATGGGGCTCACATGTCATGTTCACCAGAATTACTGCTGGCTTCAGTGGGAGCAGATCTAAGGCTGAGAATGGGGAATGCCCCAGTGTGTTCCAAGTAATCTTTAATGCTGATCCAAAGGCATATATTCAAAGCAGTACAGTACCAGTATGTGGGCTGCACAACCTTTCCAAAGTTTGGTTGGTATCTGGTGGCTCACCTGTGCAGGAAGCCATGGCTGCAATGCCTCTGGTCACTCCTTAGGTATAGCCATACTTATTTAGAGTAATTATGAACTGGGAATGAATGTAGACTGAAGAATTTGTGGCATCTGAGGCTTAAACAAGAGCTTTTAAACCTATAGACTTCTCTCTTTCAAGAAAGAGTTCTCCCAGTTTAGCAGGGAAGATCATCTGTCCATGAAGTGCCTTTTGAAGCTGGGAATACTTCTGTGCATGTAGAGTACAGAGCAACTTTGACTAAAGCCAGCTGATTGAAAACTTGTCCCCATCAGCTCTTTTTTCCTTATATGAATGTACATGCTTGAGCATGTTAGGAGAGATTTAGCCCTTCCAAGCAGCCTGCTTGCACTTACATCTCCTGGACTTCTGACTTCTTAAAGTACCTCTTCCCTTCCAGAATGTGACATTTCAGCAGAGGCAACCAATGCAGTCTAGTCCTTATTGTCTATAGCACTAGTTCACCGCATGAGGTAGAATAATGTCTCCAGAAGGTGAATATAGAGGGAGCTGAAAATGGCAATGAGAAGAGCACAGCATGATCAAAAGCACATGCCTCATGAATTTATCATGAACTAATTCTGTTGCACTTGCTATATAAATCAACTGATAACTCACCATGTAAAAGATCATATACAACAATTCAGCACTTCCCTCCCATTTCTGCTACAACCCTCTTTCTGAAATTCACTGCACAATTGGTGCGAGCGTGCTCACGCATTCTGCTCCGTTGCAGAGATGTGTATGTGGCACATCAAAGTAATGGATTTTTCTTGAATACCCTAGCAAGTCCTGTCATGTTTTGCATCAACAAAAAGTGATTTCATATAGCATAAAGCAAGGAGTTCAGAAGAGCTGATGACCCTTTTTGGCCTAGTTCCAGATGGGAGTCGTGTCTGGGTTACTGCCCAACCTTTTCCAGTAAGTTAATTCCCACTCTTCAAATTGTAATGGCTACATTGAGTTGTGCTCCTCTCCATAATGATTACTTGTAGAAAAGAAAAAGTGCTTTTACACTGAACTCCAGCATTCTTCCTCATGCCTTGCCAGAATTTTGTGTAGGTGCCTCCACTTTATACTTGCTGTGAAACCTGAGGCATCATATCTAAAACTGCTGCTGGTATGAGCATACATGTTGTGTTCTAAGATTCTACAGCAACATTTGAGTCTACCAGTTCTATATTGTTAACGTGTCTACAATTGATTTAATGTATTTTTTTAATAAGAAAGCTTAACTGTCTTGATTTATCAGCAGACATCATCTAGCTAGATTTCAGCAAAGCACTTTGTAAGGTATCACATAGGAATACTGTACTCAGAAAAAACAGGGATTAGCACATGGCTTGTGCAGTAGAAGAGAGGCTAATGACAGGAGGCTGCACAGGAAAGAAAGTCCTAAGAGTGGAATTCTTCCAGTAAAAGGTTGATGTGTTTGCAAATGTTAGTTCTACTACTTAAGTACAGATTCACCGGACAATATTAGGATTCTGCAGAAGCATCCGTACATACAAGTGTATCAGAGGAGCCGGGGGCCCCTTTCCTTTGCCTTTATCCCCACTGAACAGCACTTGCCTGCTCTAGTCTCTGCAAGAGGAAATGACCCTTTCTGGTGCTGCCATCCCCTGCTGTGTTTCAGAGAGATTTACTGCTCTCTGCTCACTGACTGTACTCAGGAGTTGGTATAAGAGCAAATACCTAAGGGATGCATACGTCAGCTAAACTTGTTCTTCCTGATTACTCCAGTCAGGCCAAGGATGGCCCTTCTGTTAAAGGAAGGTTTGTAAGTCTGGATCTGCTTATTCAGATGAGGTAAGAATTGTCCCCTAAGTCTACTCCTGTCCACACGTTGAGCGTGGAAGGAGAAGGGGATAGTCCTACCCAGCATGTCAGCGGAGGGACAAAGTCCCTGACTGATGCCAAAGTGGAATGGAAAGCTTCTTTCTGTGACGTGTGATTGCTGTATGAGAGCATCAGAGTCAGCCTGCCTCAGACACTCACAAGAATCAGTGCAGCTGCCACTGCTGTACAATGGTGACGTGAGCCATTTCCCTGGTTGCCAGACTTGGCAGGGAGGTGATAGAAGAGATGCACCTGGGGAAGCAGGTACTTGGGCTGAATGATTGATGGAGTCCTAGATAATACAAGAGGGAGAGATTCAGAGATATTCAGAGATTACAAGGAAGAAAATACAATGTGGGACTGGAAGAGAGGAGGGAATGTATCCAGAATAAAATGAAAACAAGGGGTGGAATAATGTTGGAAGATAGAGAAAAGGGACTTACCTCTCCAGAAATCTGGAGGGCATGGTTTTTTTTCTCTTTGTCTGTCTCAACCTCTACCCCTTCTCATCCTTCCCACACAGATATCTTAACCATCTTTCACCGTGGCAAGTCAGTCCAGCACACATTCTATACTGCTCTGCTCACAGTGACTGGTCAATCTGCACTGGCTGTTTTTGTTGAGATGATCTTCTCCCTTTTCCCATTTTCCTGTGTGGGGATTTGAAACCAAGAACGAACCTTTCACATTTGTCTCAGTGACAGGAGGTGATGTGTTAACAGGGAGAAGCGAAGGGAGCCATCCATGCCGAGCATTTCAGGGCCTTTCCTGTCCCACTTACAGATGTTTGCTAAAGAGGTGTTTTGGTTTAACTGTAGCTTATTGGATTATGTGATTATAGCATTTGAATTCTTTATTAGATCTTTTCTGTCTTGGTCCCTGGGGTTGAGAGGGGCTTGTTTTCTGGCCTTTGATGTGTTTGAAAAAGTCAGGCTATTTGTATCACTGGTTCTTTGCTTTGATTCTTTGACTCCTTCTCTGGGGAGCATTCTGATGTGCAGAGCTCAGCTTTGTGTGTCTGCTGCATGGGATGTCTTTGTGGTTTATTTTTGTACTGGGCACAAATCACCCCTCCTGCTCCCTTCTTTGCACATTGTCATGAAAGCAGGTTATTGCTGACCAGTTCATTTGGAAAACTTGTGCTTGCTGACAGCTGTACAGAAAATTCAGTATTTTAATGAGACATACTACCTTTGCTTGGAGGGATGGATGGCATTGCAGCAATTGTCCATTTTCCCCTCAGGCTCTTTCTCCTGGAAAGAAATCTTATCATTATAATTCATTTATCAAAAGAATATTCTTCACATTCTGCTGTATCTGCTTTCTTGATGATTTTAACTGAGGTGCTAGAAGAGGACTCCTCTGAACCATAGTGGGAAGTGAGTAGCTTATACTCTGGTTCTTTGCCACAAAGCAGCACCCTGTGAGCAGAATTTCAGAGAAGGGAAATTTGCTTAGCTGGCAAGAAAAGGTCAGGCCCAGCTGGGTAAACCCTGCCAAGAAGGGTCAGTGTGGTGAACCAACTTAGGCTTCATTTGTCACCTGTCAGTGCTGAGCACGATGCACTTAATAGCATGGCAGTGGAAAGGACAAAGGGGATTTCTGAGGGGAGAAGTGAGGTAAGCCATAATTAACTTGAATACTGAAGGAGAAACTCCATCTTGGAGCTGCTGAGTTTCTCTTGTGAGCTTAGATGTTTTCACACACACTTGTAAAACACAGCACAGCCCCTCCTGTATGCTCTAACCCCTGTCCATGGCCGTGTTCTCCACAGTGTGTCATGTCAGGAAATGGGACCAAATGAAAGGAAGACTGAGTCTTTGTGACTGGTCTTTTGCCTATTGCCTGGGCACAGGCACTGAATGCAGTATAAGATCTGCAGTACAGTGCAGAGCTCAAGCTCAGTCTGACTTGTTGACCAAGGAAGTGGAGAGAACTCTCCCATGCTTTTGTTAATTCTGGGATTAATGTCCCCACCCAGCATGGGTAAAACCACAACTTATTGACCCCAAGGAAAACAGTTTTGTTAATTGTCCCTCCAGCAACAAGAAACAAGGGGTTCCCCCACACTCTTTCTTTCTCTATAGGATGAGCTACTGCCTATACCTGTAGTACCTGGTTTATCACCTCTCCTGCATTAAATGTTACTACTGTATTCTTGCTTTTCCCAACAGAAAACAGGCCTGTTTTCTTCTTTTGTTCCTGAGTGGTTTCCAGCCATTGTTTTCCTCATGTACCCCACAGCACAGGCTGCTTCAATGTTGAAGCATAAGCTGATTGGAAACAAGCTATTTGGTGGCCTCTTCTTCTTGCCAGGCATAGCTTGGAAATATCTTTGCAAGGGCTGCCAGTGCCCAAGCAGTGATTTGGTTCCCACATCCTGCTCATCCTATGTGAGACCTGCTCTTGTTTTGCATGGCAACAACTGGCAGAGCAGGCTTGGAACGCTGCGCCTGCATTCTGCTTCACCCCCAGAGCTGGAGTGTAAGTGGGCCTAAACTATTTTTAAAGGAAACCATTCAAGTGTCATTAACAACAAAGTCATAATGGTAGCCTCTGACACAGCTGGAAAACATCTGCAAACACTTGGAACAGGTAACAGTTTGATGGGGGCAAAGTTGTATCAGACTGCACACGGCTCATGAGGATTAAAAGCCTTAGCTAGTGGGGTCAGCATGACCTCTGGTTTGGCTTGGAAGCTCCTTTTGTTCAGGAAATATTGGTAAAACATGGCAGCTCCTTGCTTCTGGAGAGTGTCAGGATGTAGAATACCAAACAAAAAGATAATTTACCTGACAAATGTAACTCTATTCCATGTAAATTTCTTGAATTTGCTCATTTTTCTAAAGTTGAATTTCTGTACCATTTTGAAGGGTAGGGAATGATTTTTTTGTTTTGTTGTAGGTTGTCTTTTAAACAGCTGCCTGCACTTGGTAAACTGCAGCCACTGTGGTTAAATGACTAATGTTGTACATTCCCTAACACTGAAAATAGTTGTGGTGCAGATTTTGCTGGGATTAGTTTTGTTGTTCTGTTTCTGTAAAAATCTTAGGCAAGTGGCTTTTTGCTGATGTAGACAAGCATGGAAAGCATGAAGCTTCATTATTCACAGAAATTATGGCAAGAGCACAGCAATGACAAGAAGAGCCAAATAAATATTCCTGATGTTTCTTTTGCTGCATTTGCTTGGAGCAGTGTGTGTATGGCCAGGATGTCATGATTTTTGTGTTTCTGCTATTTTGCCTTGAGCTCTGTATAGTGATAAACTGTAAGTGAGGACCACACTCATGTTATGAATTGAGCAAAAAACCAGGGTTGTGTTTTGTATCCTCTCCACCTGCCACCTTAGGATTACCTTTGTCTCAACAGCTTCTATTTTAAAACAATTTTATTTGAGATGCCATGTGAACGAGATTTGGAAATCTAGGTCATTTTCTGATTGCTATGGAGCCAGTGAACAGAACTGCAATTGCCCCATACATGATGCTACTATTTTTGATGTCAGGAATGCAACAGATGTCTTTTTTTTTGTCTACTGTTTTCTCTCCTGCTTTTCACCTGAAGTAGGCACACTCTGAGCATGGAGCACCTTCTAAATAGAAAAAAATCCAAACTTAGCTGTTCTAGTAAAAGATAATACCTCACCACCGAGGTTACTCCCTACACTGGTCACTGGAAGAGCCCCAGGCTGAGCTGAGTGTCTGTTTAAACAGTTTCAGTTGTTGGTCACAGCAAAATTGTTGGCTTTGATAAAATTGGGGAATGCTCACAAGAAGTGTTCCTTTTGCAAACTAAGGTAAACACAGCCCCAGTAAAGACAGAAGAGTAAGGGAGGAGTAAGCAGCAGATGTGGGAGGTGAGAGCTGCTTTGGGTGATGATGGCCGCTGTGTCCTCTGCAGCACCACTGCAGTGATAGCAGAAAACTGACTGCAGGTAGACACATCTTCTGTTACTGCTAATAAAGGAAAGTTTCAGCAGATCTTGGATTACTTCTTTACCTCTCATAAAGGAGCAAGGTTGGGTAGATACCACTTTTATAGAACTTTATAAGATTCCTGCCCAGGGTTATGGGAAATCAGTGACAGTGACAGACCTAGAAACAGAGTATAGGAGTCCTGGCTCTTTAGCTCTCTTCACTAACCATTAGATGATACTTCCTCCAGATGTTTCAATAAGGGGTGCTATAAAAAGTTCTTTGCATTGCTGTTGCAATTCCGTATTTCCAAAGGGCTGCCTGCCTTTATGTTTTTAATATCATTGCTTTGAAGCACCATAGCTGGAAGTGACAGTGCCAGAAATAATAATAACAATAATAATCTGCATAGCACAACGGGCATTTTACCAGCATGCAGGAAGACAAAGGTCTCTGTGTGTTTTATATTAGCACAGTGAAAAACTCTTATTGAGTCTATCTGGAATGCATAGGTGGGAACCTTAACCCCTCATATGCTGAGAAGAAAATTATATGCAGACCTGAGAGCTGAAGTAAATTAAAAGGGCAGAGCTTCATTCCTTTGGCAGTGGGAGGTCTTTCTGGACCATATGCCTTGACAGCTTTGTTCAACCTTATGTATTTAATATCCATGTGACACCAGTGTAGTTAATTTACAAGTATTTTTTTCCCATTTTCTTCAGTTGTATATAATTGCTCTTTAATATAGACCAGAAAAGACAGAAAAAAGGCAAAAACCCAAATCTTTTTTTTTCTCTGCCAACTCAATTCTTATTTCTGCCATGGCCCATGTTCAAAACCCAAACAATAAAACATACAGCTGTGACATAGGGGAATTGTCCAAAAAGGACGATGTCTGAAGGTTTATGATTAGGTTTTATATTCCCTCTGTCTACAGAGCAGCACTTCCTGAATGTTTCTGTGGTGGGAAAAGCATCCCAGCCATTTCCCCTTGTGGATGATGGTGTAATTAGAGCTGTAAAGAAAGAAACCATGACACTAAAAGGCTATAAGTGCTGCAGATTTAGGACAACAGGTTTCTATGGAAACTGAAGTGAAAATAGGACCTTAAATGGGTGAATAACAATAATACAGAGTTCTCAGTTTGGATCAATCTGTAAGTTGAAGGAAAATACAGCCTGCCTTTCTGGCAGTTATTTGCATAATCTTTTCCATGGTGCTTTCAATGAAACATTGCCCCTCCAACTCTTAATTTCTATAGAGAAACATTCTTTCCTTAAAAAAGAAAGATTTGGATTTCCCAATGGATGGTATGCATCCATTTATAGATGTTATCAAAATAATTCGAGCTCAATATAGGCAAATAAGCAACATAAGTGATGGCATCTATTCTCATCACTTGTGCTACTCACTGGAATCCTTGGTAGTAGCTGAAATGTTTCCTGCACCAGATAGAATAGGTCTATAAAAAGTCTTCTTATATTCTTGTTGACGCACTGGAAAGATGAGGCAGCACCAATGGTACCTTTGCACATGATACATCTGTCATTCACTGTGTGCTGCAGTTGCCAGTTCTTGATAACCAATTGTCTCTGAAATTCTACTGAGTGTTTTTCAGTCTAAGACTGGGTTCCATGTTTGCAGTGGGAGATCCTTTCCCACAACTCTTCAGTTTCTGAGGAAATTTGGAACAGTCTCTTACTGGCAGGAAGTCCTTCCAGGATTTTTGGTAGAATATACTGTCTTGCATTTGCTGTGCCATGCTTTAAGGAACATCTGAAAATGCCACAGTTAGAAATGCCCAAGGAAAGAACAAAAGGGGACTTGACATTCTTTGCAGTGTTATGTTTTCTTGTTGAGCATTTAACCACAGTAGAAGAAATGAAACTGCAGTGAGGGAAAGATTGAACTGATAGTGACAGAAATACGCATATGGTCCTGTTTGTTTCTGTAGAAACAGCCATGCAAACTTTGTATAATAAATATACAAACTTGGGAATATTTGGGTCATAGATTGCAGCTTTCTCTGCAATGAATCTGTATAGGCTAAATATATAGGAATATATATGTAGCATTATTACTAAAATGAGAGACAGCCAAACTGGGACACATCTGTGCAGTAATTGACCTAAGAGCTTATCATCCCCATGGCACTCTGAGTGGTTCATGGTGCTCTGCAGCCTTAAACATGAATTAATTTTGCAAGCTGTGGCTAAAAGTCACATAAGCTGCAGTTTAACTCTTTGCAAACTGTCCCAGAAGAAAAGTCAGCCTGTGCTGGGTCTCTTCTCCTGCCCTCATTGGTACCAATCCACTATTCCAAGTGGGAACCACTTTGAGCAGTCTATTGCCAGTCATTGAGCCTGAGCCAAGATCCTGGGTTGTGGGAGTGTCATCTACAGCAATAGCAATGATTCTGGTCTGAAACTTGTGTTCTACTGTTTGAGTTTTAATTAAATAATGCAGGCTTCCCTGACTCTCCAGCTTTATGTTGCCATAAATGAGGGAGAAGCTGTTTCTCTGTGCATGTGTCCAGAATCTCTCTGTATGTCAAGCCAGACAGATCCATGATTCTGGCTGCTCTGCTTGTGCAGGCTCAGGGCATCATCCAGATGCTGACACACTGGCTCCAGACAGGCTCCCCACAGAATAAATCGTGTTAAATTCTTGATCTGATTGGCAGCCCTGGGAATTCAATTCAAGTCCCTGGGGAGAGGCAAGAGAGCATTTCTTTTCTCTATGGCTATTGTCATGAAAATAAATCCTTCTCCCTCCCCCCCATCCTCAGGTTGTCACTGGCCTGGATTAATTTTGTGTACGTTTTTCATATTCTTTCCCTTGCTGTTTCTTGAGGAGAGGATGGCCTAATTCTCTGCTCAAGTTTAAAGCAAAACTGAGCAGCCTGGTAGGTGTTAAACCAGGAAGGGGGGAGATGAGCGACCTGACTGAAGCCTCTGCAGCCTGCCGGCTCTGTGGCTGCCTGCTGCCCCAGCTGTGGTGCCCCAATATAGACAGAGGCTCATTGGGGCCGATGGGGGCAAGGCCGGTCACACTCTCCACTGCCTTTAGCACGTCCAGCTCATCATCATTCTCTTCTTGTTCAGATATTATTTGGTGATTTGTCCATGGATTTACTCATCCTTTTAGGTAAATAGAAGTTATCTGCAGCTGGGCTGGGCCTGGTGTGCCCCCCGTGTCTGCCCCCGTTACCCGTGTGACATCAAGCACGGGGCATTGGCTCCGGCACGGCCCGGAGCAGGGAGCGAGCCCCGCTCCGCAGCGCGGGTTCGCTCAGGCACGAATGAATTGGAGGGGAACAGCTGGGACCCCGCGCAGGGGCTGGGCTGCAGCTCTCGGCAATCCCCGAGGGCCCTGGGGATGCTGTGCTGCAGACCGCGAGCCAGCCCGCAGTGTCAGAGCAGAGGCCGCGGGGAGCTGCCCGAACACGCCGATCTGAGGAAACCCATCCAGCCTTTGTTTCAGCAGAGCATTTAAGCATGGTTAAGCTTCACGTTTACTGCAGTGCTTGCAGGGGGAAAATAGAAAAAGTAGAATTTTGTATTGTATTTTTATTAGCTGAAACTTTCTGATCTGTCTCTTCCCTTTTGAAGGCAAAAAATGAAAAAAAATTTCCTTTTGGGGGAAAGAAATTTGATCGTTTTGAAAATTCTTTGTTTAAATATCTGATTTATTGTTAGTGAAATAAAGTTTTTTATTGGAAATTAAAAACTTCCCCAAATTTTTCTTTAGAAAAGGAACCAGTATTTCTCAGTTTTATTTATGTGTTTAAAATTACTTACATGTTAAAGTGTCTTGCTGAATCAGAACTTAAGAAGATAAATCTTTTCTTATCTTAGCTACAATATCCATTTGAACTTATGTAGGACGTGTAAGTATAACAGTTATATGCTCTCTCTTTTATCTCATAATTATAGGTCTTTAAAAACCTCTTTTAAAAGTGTATATAATTATTATATAGAGCAGAGTTTTTTACCTTTAAATGTCATGTATTTGCATAAAAATTTACATATATTAATGCTAATCAGGGACATAGGAAGAGAAACAGAATTTCGCTAAACTTTTTGCTTTGAATTAGGACACCAGTGTCAGAGGTTGGGCTGAAAAATACAGATGTTGATACCAGCTGTGTTCCTCAAATCCTTGCACAATGGCAGAATTATCTAATGTCTCTGTTGGTCATCATTCTGTCAGGCAGTTTGGGAGTGCTGACACCTGGGTTGCTGTTGCTGCACCGTGCTGTTAACACCTTGTTGAGCTGAATGAGAAATTTGCACCTCTTTTTAAGACAATTGATTTAATGATTTATAATCTGCGGTCTGGAGGCTCCCAGAGGTTCTTCTGAAAGCGCCAAAAGGAAAGTGAGCCTGTTGACAGTGTGCTTAGATTTGCTATAAAAAAGCCTAGGACAGCCAATGGGAATTTCTTTGCATCTGCAACCTGGAAAAGGTTGCTAACTGTTGATTTAGAGTGTCAGCAGTCTCAGCAGCCAGAGCTGCTCCTGGTTAGGATCTGGACATTTCCTCTCCAGCCTTCACATGGGGTTCTGGGTCTGTTCTCAGTCATTCTGTGTTCACAAAAGCATTATAAAAATAAAAATGTTCAGGGAGAAGTGATTATTCTTAGAAACATGAGGCAGCTTACACAAAAAAAAAAAGATTATTTAAGTTGGAGAGGGGGGCAATAATGGAGAATTACTTCAATTCCAGAGAATTTTTTAAAAAATCCAGAAGCATGTGAAATGAGGACTAGCATGGTGATGGTAAGGAACCTCCCCTCTCTGCACTTTACAGTAGAAGAGGAAGGAGATAATGAATTAGAAATGCTAATTATAAACCTATGTTTGATAGGTAACATCTTTAAAACAGCTAAAGAAAATATTCTAGAGTCACGTGTTGCAGAACATCTTGACAAAATGTAGCACTTGGCAAGGAATTCAGCAGGATCCAAAGTAAAGAGAAGTGTCTAAGGCAGGAAAACCAAGGTGGGCATCAAATTCCCTGTGTAAGTCAATTGAATGTTGAAGCTGCAGTACTTGGTACCTGCTCGTTGTCTTTAAATGCTGGGAACATCAAGAGCTGGGTAAAAAAGGACGAAGTGAAATATAATGATAAAGCTACAAGAACCATGGATGTCAAGGCATCAACCTCTGCCTTGTGCCTGCTAGCAAGGAGTTTGTAATTTGCCCACTGTGAAGCTCCACACATCTACAGCTTTGCAAGGGATTGTTTAGCAAAAAGGAAAACAAACAAACAAACAAAAATCCAGTGTATGAGGCACTGAAATCCTGGAATGAATGAAATCCTGGGCTGCTGAACAGAATTTGACTTGTTCAGAAGTGTGGCAAAGGCACCACTGTGCATGCAGGTGGAGCTGTGCTGCACTGTCTGTGGCACTCCCACCTGGCACTTTGACTTGGATTTGGAATGGGAAGGAAAACTGAGAGTACTTGAAGGAGAAATTATTTTTCTGAACTTGCTAGAATGTTGATATTAATTTTTTATGTTTTGTGATAAATACTTGAATATCTGGAAGCTTTTCTTCTCCAATAGTTAGTGAAACAGATCTGCACTGACCCAGAGCAGCCTTTTCCAGTACCTAAATATCTTAGAGAAGGATTTCTTTCAAAGCACAAGCCTCTTGCATACAAGCTAAATAAACATATTCTCATTTAGGAGGTAATTTATGATGAGTAAGGGCTGAAAAGAGAACTGTTATGATGGAGGCACTGCAGCCAAGTAGTGCCAGCACTTAGGTACAGCATTGGTATCTGTAGAGAAATGACAGGAGCGTTGTTCAGTCCATCTGTGTACCATGAGGATGGCATATACACAGCTGACTGTAGGAGAGGAAACAGTGCTATTTTCTTTGAGATCTGCCTTTGTGCTATTTTAGATGGCATCAGTTTTGAATAGTGATAGTGGCAAGCTTGCTGTGGCTTATAAACCTTTAACTCAGCAGAGGTCCAGGATGAAAAAGGAGCCCACCTACCTGCATAAAAGTCATCCCCCTGCATCTTGCCTGCAGTTTGAATACTAGAAAAGCAGGGCTTTTTAGCCAAATTAATATGTAATAGCTGAGCTATATCCAGTTGTGAGACATCTGAGGCAATTTTAGCATCAGTCTTTGGGATTATGATTTACACCATGTATTCCTTTTTACTGTGGCACAGAATGGCTTTAAAGTATGCTCTGGTTGAACACGTGTTGCTGCCATCTTTGTACTGGTGTGGGGACAATCAGAAGCCATAGGCATCTAAAGTAGAACTTAGTGTCTTTATTAGAATGTACTTTTTTTCTTTATGGCTTTGATTTACAATTTTTTCTCTCTTGAATCACAGTGAAAAGACTGGAGTTTTTGAGAATTTGTTTTTAGAAAAAGGCAAGAAAGTGTTATGTTTCAAAATCTATAGTCATTGTGAAAAAAAGAAGTTTTGGTACAGATGAAGCCTATGTACATTTAAGGAACATTTCAGAAAGTTTGGTAAATGACATTACTAGAAAAGGACACGAAAGGTGAATGAATGCATTTCACAATTTCCATTCATGTGCGTGATTCTGCAGCCATGGGTAGCAGTGTGTTCCAGGACAGCTCTGATTGTCCAGCTGGAGAGAAGTGAGTGCATCATCATGGCCATACCTTGGATGAGACAGGCAGAATCAGGCCCAGTGAATGCTGGGAGGCAGAATAAAGCCAGTGGGATTGCAGGGACAGGATCTTGCTTTTGATGCTTCTGTTGATGTATACAGCTGGTTTGTGCAATGTACTGCAGAGGATCTGTGCATGTTGTACTGCTATAGAGAACAGTGCATGCCTTGGCTTAATTGTTGTTAGTGCTCAGTGTTAGATCATTATACTCATTTGCTAGATGCAGAGCAGTTGCTACAGATTACATTGAGGGCATCTGAACAGATTACTTGGACCTGCAGTTTGCTGCAGGGCAGCAACCCATGTGAGAGAGATTAAGTGTCAAATTCTACTCCCCAGTATAGCATTGTAAACATCAATAATCCAATTGATTTTATCAAAGTAACTCTGGATTTAAACTGGTGTAATTAAGGGCATCTGACCTCGTTGTTTTGTTATGTTTGTTAATACACACGATACTTTACAGCAGAAGTCTTTGTAGTGGGTAGGACAGGAAATTATAAAAGAGATTCCAATACATTGCTAAGATTTTTGAAGGAGTCCAAATAACTAATGTGAGCCTTTCCTTCACTTTACTTATCCCATGTTCAAGTGTTTCAACATCTCAGCCATACAGTGTGAAGTAAAAATGATGTTATAATTCAGTTTTATCCAACAATTGAAAGAAAATGCCCCCATTTCTGACTGAGCTGTGAGCCTGATGCAGGATTGCAGAGACAGAATGATGCACAAGATATATAATGCTGATTATTCCAGATGAATAGGCTGTAGTGAATACAAGTAACATCAGTGGTTACTCATGGATTTAGTACTTGATCTTACTCCCACCAAAGCCTGTAACAAATCTTCCCCCAGCTCTAGAGGAGGAGAGCACAGCCAGGCTGTGTGTGCTGCAGAGAGAACAGTGCATCGTAATGCACATGACATTGCTGTGCTGCAGCGTCAGGGAATCTCCCGGTGCTGTGTGCTCTGGAATAGAAATGTCGCTCAGCCTGCCTGCTTTAATAAATGAGTGAGGTTATTTTAATATTACTCTTGTCAAATTTGCAGCTGCTAAAGCAGCTCTGAGTGGCAGGGGTATGCCAGCTTCACCTGCAGCCACTCTGGATGGCTGCAGGATTTTCATGCTTGTTCATTCAAGGAGGAATGCCAATTTTCTTCCCACACCTTCCACCTGACCTTGCAGTTCTCTTGCGCAGCAAATGTTGCAGGGAGGCTCATGGTAAGGGTGTGGAACAGACAGATGTTGCAAGGGGGAGCAACCTTTGCCCTGTTGTCCTCCAGCTCTGCTAAGTGCTTTGCCTCCCTGAGTGGAAGGAGCCAGGAACCAGACTTGTGGTACATTAGACTGAAGGATCTTTTATTAAAGCACCAGTCAGAGTCAGAGATAACCATGTGGCTGAGTTTGCCTCACTGACTTGGTCTGAAAACTACTTGTGTTTACACTCTGGTTCTGGAGGACAGCAATGTGGAGCCCAATGCTATTGATTTTAACAGAATAGAAGGAGCCCCCCAAGGAAGTGTTAAGGCTTTAACATCATAGAGAGGAAAGCTGTTGTGCAATGGCAGTGATGAAGGTACCAAGGCTGATTTTGCTTGCAGGTCTGAGGAGTTTCTGTGACCAGATCCTCCATTCATGAAAAGAAAATCCCATTCATCTTTCTCATTCCCATTTCTACACTCTGTGGGCTACAGGAATTTAACCCACAGCATTCAGATTAGGGATTTGGAAGCAGACTCGTTTGCTTCCTTGACTGACCCATTGTTTTACCCTGACTAGCAGCTGTGTACTAGGACTGCTAACCTTCAGTGCATTCGTTTCTCTGCCAATTTTCTGCTCTCAAGAGCTGGGCTCTGTGACAGGCCAGGGAGGTTAGAATATCTGTGTGAGCCTTAAATGGATTTATGCAGCTTTGACACAGCCAGAATGACTGCTGCTCAGCTCTGTCATTGTTACTATAATAACTTAATTATTAGATTTCCGGTTGCTACTGTCTTGTTGTAGGCACTGTACAAACATACGAAAAGTGATGATGGCCTCTGCCCTGAAGCTCTTGCAGTCTTGCATACATGAGACAGCAGACTGTTGCAATGAATGAATATTGTTGGACAATTAAAAGTATAAAGCAAGAGTTGGGTTTTAGCCTCAGGTCCTCATAGCTCTCAGGTCTCGTGGTTATGTTCAGGGTTGCCTTTTCCAGGATGCAGGGGACAGAGCTGCTTGTGTATCATTTATACAAGTGTATAAATGTTGGTTTGTGTTCAAACAATGTAAAACATAGTTTTAGTGCAGAGCTTGAATCGGACAAGGAGCCTAAGAGAACTGGTGGGACACTGCCCTGTGCCATATAGAGCTTAAATGGCTGCTGACAATAGCCACGGATGGATAATTGATGGTTTTCATTGTCCTGACCCAGTTTCATTACATAATCTGGTATGAATTATCACAATATCATCCCCATGATATTGCTGGCTTCCTCTGCTGGCTTTCCCTGGTTATTCTGACCAACATCGTTTAGTTCATGAGATGCTGGGAAAAGGAGACCCTTGCAGGTGCTTCCAAGAGTTACAGACATACAGAAATATTCACACTGAACTGCTTAACAGCTACTATGAAGACTGATTTTGGTTCTAGGGGGTTACTAGTCAAGCAGGAACTCCAGAAACATGGTGTACAGATTAGTCACACTGGGCAGATAATAAATTCAACAAAAACCACTGAAAGTTGTGGCAAGTTGTTGGCAAGTATTCCAGATAAGTAAGGTATTCCAGGAAGTATTGCAAGTATTCTGGTGTGAATTGTGTTTGTGTAAATCATCAGATAAGGCTATGTTACACTGTTAAAACATGATGATTGGAAGTATCTGTTTCTGGTTATTTTTTTGGGGTTTTTAAAATGGTTTCAACTTGAAGGGCTTGCAATTTTAATGATTTAACTAATTGTGGTTAGGCAATATGACTTTTAGTAGGTACAACTGCAGTGCTAACAAGTCATAGCACAAAAGCAGGTACAGTGACAATGGTTATTAACAGGATGTATTCCAAGCCAGGCAGAAGGAGGTGAGGATCCTGCCTGAGCTCAAGAAGAGCCAGGAAGAATTGCCCTGCAGGGAGGCAGGATTTTGCCATCAGCTGCTTCCAATGAGCAGCTGCTCAGCTCCTGCCTCTGGGCTCTGACTTCCTGCAGCTGATGGGTGGTGCTTTGCTTCTATGTGAAACTGCGGCCCCTGGGAGGTCCTTCCAGGCATTTCGCATGCAGCTGTCTGACTGAAAAGAGGGGAGGGATGGCATAGCAATGTTGCAAAGGGGGAAAAAGGAAGGGGAACCTGCCTCTGCATATCACTGTGCTTTAGGCAGTGCTGCAAGAGGTGACTGTCCCATGTTCCCTAAAGGAATAGGGAAATCTGCATAGAATGCCTTTAAGCCAAGGTCTGCTTGGCTGGGGAGCTTTGTATGTATCTTGGTATAACAAAGAAGTGCAGCTCTCCAGCACAGACTGAGCCCCAGGCACAGCTCCAGACAGGAGCTGTCGTGTTCCTGTTTGACGTGGTGTGACTTGCTTTAGAGATAGGGGAACCACAAGCTGCTGGGGCATTCGCTTCCTTCATGATACCTGATGTGCTCTGCATGACACCAATGAACAGGGTTAATCATTTCCATGTAGATCAGTACCTCAAGGCACTAAAATCTGGTGAGAAGTGTTAGTACCAGTACCAAGCTCTGATGCTTGTGTTAGTACCAGTGCTGGGGTCTCGCATGTCACAGTTTTATAAACTGGCCTCTCTTATTTTCATGACTTCTTGAAAAATCAGTTTTTCTTCCCTTTCTTGCTTTGTTTCATTGCTGATGAAAGCATGGTCTCTTCAAATGCATCATCCTACACTGCATCCAGTGGTTTTGGCTGTTCTTGATTTCAACAGACTTTGCAGAAGACATTCTTTATGTTGCTGAAGTTTGCAGGATCTGACTTGTCTTCATCCATATGTAACTGGTTGCTCTTTGATAAATAAAGTTCTACCCAAGTAAGTATATAGAATCCCATCACATTTGGAGTATGTTTTCCTGCTCCCTGGTTTTGAGATATCAGCAAGAAACAGGGTTTTATTGGTACTTTATTTAACAGACAAAGGAAACAAGCCATAGCACCAATCTCTGATTTAACTTAGCCATAAAAGCCAGTGTTTGTGGGTTTTGTGTTTGTTGTGTGGAGTTGGAAACAATCACAAAAGTAGTTTTCTCCAACATTAGAGATCTTTTCTGACACTCCAGCCTTTTTGTATTAACAGACTTTTTTGTGGTCTTGCTGCTTTCATGTTATTTTCATAAGCCCTCTTTGCTGACCCTAAACTTATTTATATATTCAGCTCTTGAAGTACTAGTTATTATTTCCCATTTTGTTTTGGCTTCTCTGCTGTTGTTTTCTTATTGATGGTCTCACAGACTTCTGTCCACTGGCTTTTTATGAACCTTCTCTCTTTCTGAAGCTCCTTCAGAAATGATGCATTATATATTGTGAGATTGTATGTAATGAGGAATCTTTGCCTGCCTAGAGGTTTCTATCTCTATGGGACAAATTTGTGGCTGGGTTTTGCAGGAATGTTATGGATAAGGAGATAGTCAAGAATCCTGGATGTTTGTGCTGCAGTTGCAGGCTTTGGTGGGGAAAACATGAAAGGTGAGTGCCATGCCAAAGGAGTGTGTGTGTCAAAGCAGGCAGGAAGTTTTTCTTGTCTTGAGTTGCATGTAACAGTATTTTTAGTTGAAATCAGTGCAGTAGCAAGTGAATTTATACATGGCATGGGAAAGATGGCAGAACTGGCACCATAATTTTGACAGTAATGGGCTCAAAAAAGCCAGCACTGAGCCAAACAAGCCCTAATGGCCACGTCAGGTGAGCCTGTGCAGGAGACACCATGCTAATGGAAAAGCTAATGGGCCCAGGCAGAATGCCATCCTAACACAGCTGTATTGCTCCTAGCTCCTCACTGGTGCTGAGCAAGCTTAGCCAGAATTGTCTGCCTGGCTCTGTGGGGCAGAGATTCATCCTCCTCACTTCCCACTGATTTGGTTACTTCTCCTTTCAGGAAGAGATGAAATGAGTGTGGCTTTGTGCCAGCACAGGTTGCTGGGACATCCATACTGCTCTGCACTGCTGAGCCACCCCTGTTTGTGAGCCTGGTGACAATGACAGTCCTTAGCAGAACCTTGGGGCTGCAGCATGTCTTAGCGAACACTGCTGCTAATACTGAGCACATACCTCATCAGCTTGCTAGGAAGGTGAGACTTAGGCTCTGAAAACTTGGGTGGGGTCTCAAGAAACACCCTAGCAAATAAATGGTTAACCAATAAGGCAAAGCATAGAAATAGGATAGAGGAGTGTAATTATCATGGGATAAGCAAATGATTAGAGTGTTATGATGCTCTAAGTATAGCCCTAGAGTCAGGTGCTTAATTATTAATATTATTATTCATGGATGGGTCTTTATGATGTGGGAAATGAATATTTCTGGCACTGGAAGGAGATGTAAGACACCAGTTTAATATGCCAAGCAGAGCTTATGAGAGAGTGGTGTGCTTCATATAAATTAAATCTGCCCGTTAGCCACGTGTTTTCCACTGGGGATGGATTCTTCATCTCCTTGCCTCCTAAAGCTGCTCGTAAAATGTGAAATTAAAAAAGAAAATCTCCTTTTAATATTTTTGTAAGTAAATCAAAATGTTCAAAATGGAGCAGAAATGTGAGAGAAGACATGGCTGGCAGCTTTGGGCTTAGGGGAGGCAGGGCTGAGATGAGTCCAGGTCTTGGTGATGAGTCCAGGACTGTTTTTCAGGTAGCACTGGCTGTATTCTCCTTTCACTTAGGTACCTATAGCCTCATAAATCCATGGCACATGTGTGGTTAGGAGCAAATGTTGGAACAGACACTAAACAACACTAATACAGCTTTTGTGCTCACATGACCATGAGCTGCAGCATCCCCAAGGCCAGGCACACTAATATTTATTTTGGGACTATTGTCAAATTGGATGTTTTGATGTCTTTATGTTGCATTCCTGCACTGAACTCCTTCACAGCACAGGCTTGTTTGTCTGGGACTCAGCTGTTCATGATGGTGATTTGGCTGCTGTGTCTGTGGACCACTTTGGAGGCCACTGTGCAAAGGTATGGATTAGTACAGATTGTTATTTGTACAATAGAATAGACTGGATTCAAATGGACATCTCAAACACATCCAGAAAAAAACCAGCACATGAGGTTACTGTAGTCAAATGAAGAGAAAATGTTGCTTAGCTTGGCCTCCAGTCACTGAGGAACAGTGTCAGCCTTTGCAAACTCTAGGTTCAGGCATTAGCTGTTATTAGAGCAAGGAGCTGTGTCACTAGGCAAATTGTACAGAATTTAGCAGAGAGAAAAAGTGATATACAAAGTGTTGTAGGGAATGGAGGCTGTGTGCATGCTGAGCATTCTGCCAACCTTCTAAATGGCTTCTTCCCTGTCAGTATCTGGCTTTTTGGCAGTGTGGCTGTTGAAACTGTATTCATCTTTCTCTCCAGTCATAAAATGATGGACTCTTGCAAAGTGCCCCTGTGTGTGGTACAGCAGAAGAGTGGAAAGATACCGTTGTCTTCTTTCCCTCTCTCTCTTTTTTTTCTTTTCTTTTTTTTCTATATTACAATCCTGCCTTTTTGATCTTGCCTCCTGCAATATTATGAGGACTGCAATGGATTGCTATGGCAACTGGCCAACCAGGCCTGCATACTAAAGGAAAACACCTCCATGAGGGCTCACAGGGGAAGGAGATAAAAGTGTAAATGATGCAAACAAACAGAAGAAACTCCAAACAACAGCAGTAGTACCATGTGGATGTGTTATACTGTGAGATGGGATGGAAGAACATAAGGAATAAAGCACAGTATTGCTGGCCAGCCTCAGAGCCAGAGCATTTTGTCATGCACCAGCAGGATAGAAAACTCTTATTCTTCTGCTCCCCCATCTCTGCAGCCCTCAGCACAGGCAGATATCCAGCAGACACGTGTGTCTGTAAATATGGGTGGACTAATTTGCAGGGACATGGGGAGATGGCTGTGTGAAATTGGGGATGCAAATGTTCAATTATTGCAGCTTGACAGTGATAAATGGAGAAGGGAAGAGGGGCTGCATGCCTGGGTTCATCCTCTGGGTACTTCTGTTCTGGTTGGTCTGAGCTGCATCCCTGTGCCGATGGCTCTGGGGAGTGCTGGGCAGAAGAGGGGAACACAACAGAAGAAAAATGCCTGTCTGGCATGGGGTAGGGCCAGCTGGCAATAGGATAGGTCTTTTCTGTTCAGTAAAACAGAGCAGAGATGTTGGTTCCTAAATATCTGGCAGAGGAGGCAAGGAGGTGGGGAGGATATATAAATTTTCCCCAGCATACTTGGCTTTATCTCCACCTTCATCTCTGCTATATTGAATGTCCCTCCAGTCTCCCAGCCACAAGCCCATATGGCATTTCCCCCTCCCCACAACTGCAAGGAGCAGGCCTTTTTGCCAGAGGAGGAGGAGGGGTGTGTATGGGGGCAGGTTGGTGCTGCTGTTAGGGCCAGATGGCCCTCACTCTACACTACCCTCTGCCACAGACCCTTTCAGCTCCTTTATCTCTGTTTTTCTGCTCCCAGCAAATGGGCAATATCTGGTTTATCAAGGACCACTTGAACCTGGACCTGCCATTAAAAACTCATGGGTACTTTTGTCTTGCTGGTCTGTGGGATGAACTGGGTGAGCCCAGATGTGCCATGTACAGAGGAGTCCCATGGAGGTGTGTATGTAGCTGTTGTCCCAGGCTGAGGCCTTTTGGAGCTTGGCACAGAGAGTAGGACAGCCAGTGCCCTCTGAAAAGCACCAGGAGCCTTTCCCAATTTGCCTGTCCTTACTATCTGTGCTTCAGTGAGCACAGGCTCCCACAGGATTGCATTGGTGCACAAGCAATGAGAATTTTGCCCTTCACCCAGAAGAGACACCACTGTGTTAAGCCAACACATTTTTATAGGCAGGACAAAGTGTTCAATCACCAGGCAGCATCTTAAAATCAGGTGCAGAGACACAAACCTGATAAAGGAGCAAGTTTCCATGGGGTGGAACAGGTGCCAGTGGATGCTGGAGAAGGAGGCAGACCTGCTCTGCAATGAAACACAGCTATCTGTATAAATTAATGAACCCTGCTGCTCCTCCCACCATCATGTAACCAGGTACTCTTTCACATGGGTATGAGAAGAATTAATATTTGCAGAAATGCATCAGAGGAGTGGCATGTAGGGGCTAAAGCAGGTGATGGGGTCAGCCTCCTGTCTGTTTCAGAGATGATATTGGTAACCCTGTGATAGCAGGAAACATCTCAAATACACAGATTAGGAACAACTACATACATTTATAACTAGAGTTTCTAGCAGTTTCTAACATGTATTGAGGAGGGCAGACCTGTAACAAGTGTTCTGAATTAACCTTACTGCTGCACACAAGCCCCTTTCAGTGTGGTAGCTATGTAAAATACTAGATTAGTCTCTAAACCTCTGCAGAGGCTGGGGAATGCTGATCCCAAGGCTTGAGTCTGAGGAACTCTGCAGGAGTCAGTCTTTGATTGCCAACATCATGTTCCCATGGAATTCTGCATCCTCCAGAAGTGGGCTTCAACTCTGTGGCCCTTCTACAAAGTATTTTCAGTTGACTTTTCTTTGCTAGTTTCAATGTGTTGTTCCATTGGTGAGGCTGTACCAGGCTCCCTGTGGTTGGTAATTAAACATGCTGGAAACTCTTGTGCTTTCATTTTTGACCAAAGACCCTAGGCTGGCTGGCACAAAGGGATAAGGTTTGCTGACTTTGGTGTCGGAGGCCCTAAGTTCAGCTTCTCATTCCTTTCTCAGCACTTTTCTCTTTTTAAAGAAAACAATAAAAAGAAGAGAGATGTGATCAGAAAGCACTTTACAAGTACAAAAATACTGGAAATGGGATGTTTGCTGCAAAAAATGGGATGAAGTTAGAACAGGCTGAGCCTTGAAACGGGCCAAATTAAATAAACAGCAAGTCCTGATAACTTGGCCCTTTTTTTCCAAGGTTCATACACCCACATATGGGATCTCAAAAGGGTGAGCCAATGTAACCCTAATTGTATCTTATTTATCTTGGCTGTTTAAACAGCTCACCATGCTGTAACTTGGCCCCTTCCACAGTGATTGCATCTTTATACAGTTGACCTTTTCTTCCCCCTCCAGTTTTCTGTATGTGCTACAAGTTTTCATGTCAGATATAATTATCTGAACCCCCGTAGGCTGTGGGGATAAGGTTTCAGCCATTTTTGGCAATGGGGTTCTTTCCCAGGGCTGCAGATGGGTTAGGTGAACCAGATGTACTCAGATAAGTTTGTTGCAATTTCTTTCTGGTTTTTGAATTGTGCTTCAAAGGATGGCCTCTGCACTTAGGGGTTAGTTGCCTTATAAATTGTAACTTACATTTTTGCCTTTGTGATGAAGGTACTTTTCATTTCACTGAAACCTGGCTTAAACTATCATATTCTTGTAGATTCCTTTCTAGAACTTGGGATGTGCTAGTTGCATGTGTTTGCTGGTATGTACTTGGACTGAGGATGAAAAAGAAAATATTAAAATATTTTGGAAATCAGAGGCAGCTCTGCTGCTGCTGTACTGTATTACCTGCTGCAAGCTCTGTGTAAGGGTCTGCCCTGTAATGGGACCTAGTTTACTTGGGAGATAAAGGCACTGCCTGGGTGTCAGAGCTGTGTGTGGACCACTGCACAGCCAGGCTTTGCCTTCCCCTGGGCCCCCAGTGCCACCCAGCCACTCCTGCAGCTGCATCATAGTCAGATTCTTGCAGATTACTGGTGGGCTGGAAAGTAGGCAGATTGGTGAGCTGGTTAATGAATTCTGTTTAATATTATTATTTATACTGAGAGACTACAAAGAGCCGTCAGAGGTCATGCTGCCCCATTCACTAGGCTCTAGAAAAGCACACAGGCAGGACTTTGATTTGGTTTCTATCTCGCTCGACCAGGGTAGGGAAGAAGGGCCTATTGTGACCCTGATTTTGCAGAGAGGGAATGAGGCAGATGGAAAGTAAGCAATTTGGCCAAGGCTATGCAGTGACTCTGGCTGAGCCAGGATGTAATACCAGCTTTTCCCTACCCCTGTGCAGGCCATCCTTGGCTCTCATTGAAGTTTTTGATTTTAAAATTTCTCTTAGTTACAACCTCTTTTCTCCACCCATGTCCCCACCTTTCCCTCTCTCTCACTCTCTCACCCCATCTCCTTGACTCAGAGTCACAATTCTGGTATTTGCTAGGAACAGCATCATTTTGGAAAAAGCACAAAACACATTTTGGTGCAGCTGAACAGAATGATAGCTCTGTTCAGCTGCACATTTATAAGGGGTGGAAGGGAATTGGAAAGAGCTCAGTGGCCTCTTTGTGTCTGAGTTGGTGGGGTCGTTTCTCCTCTCTGTAGATGCCACACAGGAGCACCTCCTGACTTCTGTTAGAGCCCCATTCTCTGACAGGGCCACGGGCCATGTGCTGAACTCAGCTGAGCCCCAGCTGCTCTGACTAAAGGCAGTCAGAGCCCCATAGTGCTCATACCCCTCAGGAATTGGCTGCAATTTTTTTTTTAATTTCATGTTTTTGTCTGTTTGGGAGGTGACCAGTGGCACTTAATGTGGGTCAAGCCTGGCAAACTGATCTCCATGGCAACCCTTAATGAATGCCATTGGCTCAGTGGTTCCATCCCTGCATCTCATTAAATTTCAATGACTTTCATGGGGCTCGGACATGTAATTAATATCAAACACATGGTATTCAGCAGGATAAGGTTTAACAGCAGGCAACTTGTGCAGGAGCAGGAGAGTGATGTGGGGGGAGAATGTTTGGGCTCTGTCCCCAAACATGACAGGAATAGACAGCCCGTGAAAAAGAAGTGAAGGCAGAGCCTGGCAGTTGCTGCTCATGGCCCGGCAGAGGCACTGATGGCTCTTTAGCCTGTCTGCTGTGGTGGGACTGGGAGGCAGCTCTGTGATCAGAGCTCAGGCCAGCTCTCATGTCCCAGAGTGGCTCTCAGTGGCTTTGTGACCAGTGGCCATCTTGCTGAAGGCAACATAGAACCACTGCAGAAAATGGGGTCCTTTGTGCTGGCTAAAGGAAACTCCTCAAGGGAGATCAGAGGAAGCAGCACAAGGCAAGAAGAAAACTGCAGTTGCATTTCTTGGTTTACTCTTCACTGTGTACCAGTACAACTTCTGTGGCACATCACAAACTCTCCCCATGCCCAGCACAGCAGCATTACAGAATAGCTTCCAAAGCCATCACAAGGAGCCACCACGGACTGGGAAGAATCTTGTGCTTATCATTAGGGTTGGGTGAATCGTATGACTCTTCAAAAACAAACGAGAAGCTGGAACTGGAGATGCAGCAGTAGGAGCAGCAGCCACAGTGTTTGCACAGAGACCACCTGAGCTTTGCTCCATCCAACTGCACAGCAGGGCCAGGGGAGGCTTGTTCTCAAGTGGAAAGGACAGATGCTGAAACACAGTGGGGAGTGGTGAAGAGTGTTTTGTTGTTTGCCAAAATGAATTTGAATTTCTTAGGGTTTGCCTGCCTCTAGTGAAGATCTCAGTCATTTCAGTTGTATTAAAATCTTCCAGCATCTTATCTCACATGGATTAATGTTACCAGACATGAAATGAAACAAAAAGGTGGGGGGAATGGAGGAAATAACTTCTGCTAATTATTAATATGCAAAGTGAGTAACAAGATGAAGAAATAATGTGCTATCAGATACAATCCTGGGGTTTTAAAAACAAATTATTTCATCTTCAACTGCGTTGCTGCTATTCCCCAAGGAATAATATACAATTCCCACAAGGATATGAGGGTATAATTCAATGGCAGCTCTGGTGAAGTTATATTCAGTTTAATGAACGTCGGTGGGAAGCTAAGATTGAATTATTGCCCGAGCGCTCTGTCAGATTGCCTTGTGTTGTTATGCAAGATATAAAGAAAATTATTATTGACAATACTAAGGAGATTCATTTTGTCTGAGTGAAGGAGGCAAAGGAGGTGTATTGAATCTGTGACGTAGTGGGAGAAGGTTAATCATGACTGTAATGTGGGATGGGGAGATCGATCATGCGTGGATCGCAGGCATGGATATTTAATGTGTGTGTGACATGGCAGTGGAAGTTTTACTGGCCAGGATGCATGGAAGGGACAGAGTTGGAGGCAGTAACTTACTGTGTGACAAATAAGTAACAGTGTTGGAAGGATGGCATTCAAAGATCCTTGTGCTCACTAGAAGGCGCAGCAGTGGGGTAAAAGTGCATGGCATTTCCGGCAGTGTTTGTGTAAATTCAAGGCATCTTCCTGCGTGTGAGAAGAGAAGCCAGGAGAGCCTTTGCCAGCCTGCAAATGGCAGTCGGCGATTTATGCGGGCGCCGCTCGCCCTCTCTGGCCGTGGGGTGGCAGCATCTTGATGTGCAAAACGAGCATCTGCAGCGCCCTCGCTGCCGGAGCCTCAAAGGTACCCGCGGAGGGCTCAGAGTTCGTACTCACCGCCCACTGCAGCAAGAAACACAGGGCCCACTGTGTTCCCGGTTACAGCCTGGTTCTGGCCTCAAGTCGTGCCAGGGAGGTTTCGATTGGATATCAGGGTAAATTTCTTTGTTGTAAGGGTGGTCAAACACTGGAATAGGCTTCTCAGGGCAGTGGTGGAATCACCATCCCCAGAGGTACTTAAAGATTTGAAGATTGGGACTTGGGGATGTAGTTTAGTGGTGGACTTGGCAGTGCTCTGCTAATGGTTGGACTTAAAGATCTTTTCCAACCTAAATGATTCTGTGCATCTGTGGTGCTGCAAGTGAAATGTAGCAGAAATGAAAACTAAACTGGATGCTCCAGTCACACACTCCGGAGGGGTTTGCTCATAGCTCACTGGGAAAACAGCTTGGAGACAGACCCATCCCTTGGTATTTTCATGGACAATCTGGTCTTGAATCAGAAAAGAGAGATGTATGAACAATGCTAAGTAATTATGTGCAAAACTATGCAGAATTGGCAAAACCAGTTTTTGCTAAAACCAAATGTAAGTATCTTTGAGATCTCCATATCTGTCAAGGTTAGTTGACATTGGCCAATGACATAACTACTCAACAAAGTGTCGGGTACGATAGTGCAGTAAATATTAATAAATCACACAATTATTAATGGGGAGATGTGGACAAACACATACTTAAACATACAGCAAGATTGTGTAAGATTTGTTTTCTCAGGAAACCAGCTGATAAGTAATGGATAGTTTGGAAAGAAGGAACTGAACATTCTCAAACTTCCAAGAAATGTTTGCTTAAGGCTAGACATTAGAAATGGTTTAAAAAAAAATCAAATATCTTTCTTATCTTGCCCTTCCTGCACAGAAAATTCATGATTTATTCTTCAGGATTCCAGGTCACACAATTCTAATCAAGGTTTTGTTATACTCATTCAGAAGGCAGCAGTCATTGATTTGAAGAATTATTTGATTCATCAAGCTTTCCATATTGAAAAATGTAACTTCTAATTTTGAGTACCATTAGGGTAAAGGGTTGTTTGCATCTGGAGCACTGGACAAGGTCCATCTTCAGTATGGATTTGTGTCAGCACCTATTAGAAGGAAATGAATATTTCTAGTGCAAACTATTATAAGCAAAGCAGCTGGTGGTCTTGTTTCAGCAAATTCCATTAGCCTACAAAATGGAAAGAGATCCATCCAAAAGTCCCTTTCACATTTTTTCTTGTTATCCACAAAAAAACTTCAAAAGCAGATTAAATTCAGTCTCCTTGGACCTGTCCACCACATTTCTCTTTCATATTTTCTTGGAAAAAAATCTTACAACAAAATGTGGAGATGATTGTTCCATTTGCTCAACCTGTCACTCACTGTGTTTGATGTGCACATTCACAGTGCAGCAGTTGCAGTCAGCATGTTTCCATTACACACAGGACAAGTGTCCAGGCCACACCATCTACAGCTTCTCCAGTGCTGCCACTCTGAGCAACGTGGGACATTTGATTGGTTTCCATCTGCTGAGGTAACAGGACTGATAGGCAGAGAAATACATAAATAAACAAAACCAAATTCTTTAATGGCCAAAACAAAAGATATTCTCATAAATCATGGAATACTTTGAGTTAGAGGAAACCACTGAAGGTGGTTTGTCCAGTTTTGTCCTCAAATTCCTCATCAGATATATTTGAATTTTGATATCCTAGACCTCCCTGTCACATTTCTATACTTCTTTTTGGTCAAAATTTACCAAAATCCCATGGGTAGCTTTCTTCTTTTCTTCTTTCTAAGTGCAGTTCTGTTTAGAGAGTCTCACATTCTTGACATTTCTCTTTATTGCATATAGTAAGATATAGTCTTCAAATGCAAAATATGAATCTACATTCAGAATCATAATCCCAGGGCAGGTCAGTGCTAAGATGGAGCCAAAGTCCACATTGTGTGTCAGTAATTTAAAACACTGCAATATATATCATCCCAGAAGTGTGCACTAACATACCAAGGGAATTCAGAATTGAGGTGAAACTTTAAAGGAACACACATAAAGAAGGGAACAGAAAACCATCCAAAAATACCTAAATTTGCCTTGTAGAGATACAGATTAGTTCCTATCACAGAGATCTGACCCAAACTTCCAGCAGGCAGTTGGTGCAGAGCCCTGAGTTGAGTGTCTCCATTGCCTTGGGTATGGCATTCCCATTCAGGGGCCCAAAGGCCTGGCAAGGGCAGGGGGAGCTGTGGGCATTGAAACAACTCAGGAGGTCTGGTTCCCACTTTCTGCTTGCAGCTCCCTGCCAGGGACTCCAGCTGAGCTGCTGGTAGTGTGCAATGAAAAGCTGGAAGCTCAAGGTTTCCCAAGGCTCCTGCCCAGTAACTGTTCTGGCAAATGAAGCCTTGTCACAGAAATACAGTTCCAGCCTGGTGTCTGGAAAGCTGGTAAGGCCCTTTTGCTACATTTGGATCTCTCTCTCTCTCATATTCTCCAGTCAGCGTGTTTGGAGGCTCTATGTATTAAATAGATTTATGTGTTTAATAATTACTGGTTTCAAAGATTTACAGTGCTCTGCTGCTGTTTCTGTGACTCTGCCTTCCCAGGAGGTTAAGAAAGTGAAAATCCTTCATCGAGGAAAAGGAAAAAATTAGAAACTTTAAATTTTCCATCATTTGGAAAATAGGTTGTGGAGAAAATAAAAACACATTCTCTGGATGTTGTGGATTAGGTGAGAGCACGCATATGTCTTGGGGTTGCACATTACACACGTGTTTAGGGAAGATGTAAAGATCTGGATATGTTTATCTCCTCCCCATCTGCTTCAAAAAAAAACCTTCAGACAAGTCAGGGGGCATAACCAGAGGAAGCTTCAGAGCTGCTCTGCCACTGTTAGGTTGTGCAGTGACAATTTGATAGAAAGAAGCAGCCTTCATTTATCAAGAAAAAAGGAGTGGGATTTACCAATAAGAAGATACAGCCACTTCTAATACAGCCTCACTTTTTTGTTATCTTCACAGCTGACTCTTGCTCTATGCTCATATAATTTCCAAAGCTGTCTTATGCCAGAGCAAGTCCCACTGTGTGAACTGGCCATTTTAATCTTCTTTTCATGTAGAGTGAATTATAGTCACTATAAAAGCTAAAAGGAACACAAAGGGCAATTTAAGAACTGAAATTCTTGTATGTGAAATTTATTAACATATTCCTGTCTGGTTTGGTGCAAAACCAATGCAGTTGTATTAGATAACAGTACTAGAGGCATGAGGAACTTGGAATGCAGCTTACAGAAATTGGATTTGAATGACTCATTTTCAAATGAGAGATTTGGAAAGGAAAAGAGAACCATTCTGTATTACATATTTATTATAGTGAAAGTCTTAATGAATATCATGTTAATCCTAATTACCTACAAAAATTGGAGGTTCACAATAGAACTTGAGGAGAAGTAGCATGAAAGTGGAAAGTTTGTGAAAGTTGAGAATCATACAGCAAGAAATTATGTTTCCAGAGTTTTCTTAGTTCCTGGGCATTTCCAGGGTCCCAGAAGGATGAACAGATGTGTAGAGAACACCTGCCATAAAACAAGCACTAAATCACAGATGTAATGGGGTTGTATGGAAAACCTGGGTAAAGTAGAAGGGCATCTCCCCCTTCTGATAAAGGGAGCTCTTCCTTGTACAGAACACAACAAAGTGCTCTAATTTGAAACCAACTCTAGTGAGTGTAAAGGACAAGAACTGCCTGGTGACACAGCAGAGCTCTGAGAGGCAAGCAAGCTTCCTGACATCTGAATGCTGAACTCTGGACATCTGTGTACCCCAGCTCTACAGCCTCTATGGAATCACCAGGAGTCTTTGTCTTCTTCTGAGCCCTGACCTGAGCAGTTCCAGTGGCCTTCGTAGGAGAACCTCAGCTATCTGACCTGGTTTGCACACTGCAGATTTACTACCAAGCTGACATTAAGGAGCCCATGGAAAAGAAGTTTATCTTCCAATTTGGCAGCACAGAGACGTAGATAATATTTGAATGAAGTTGCCAAAATACCCTCAGGGCCTTAGCAAATTGCAGCTTTTGAAGCACTAAGCTGCATTTTTTTCTTGTGATCTAATT
The DNA here is from genome assembly GCF_051311805.1 of Agelaius phoeniceus. Lineage (NCBI taxonomy): Eukaryota > Metazoa > Chordata > Aves > Passeriformes > Icteridae > Agelaius > Agelaius phoeniceus. The sequence continues at coordinate 8,474,628 of NC_135282.1, read as the reverse complement.
TTAAGAATCCTTGTGGAAAAAAATCCCTTTGTATGTGGCCTTGCAACCTTAGGTTGCTAATTCAGATCTGATCAGCATGGTAAGGCAGGCTCCCAAATTTTGGTTCATGAACAGCTGTCTGAAGGACAGGATAACAAACAGCCTCCAAAGCAGGCCCTTTATGTGGAGGGCTGTTCCCAAACTTGGAGTAAACTGTACTCTCAAAGTTTGCTTTCCTACTGCAGTAGTAGCAACCAGGTCTTTCACTCAGATAACCAACTCAAAGCAAGCTGTTGTGAGTGCCTGTTGTCCTGTACCTTTAGAACAGAAGCAGGGGTCATGTTTCCTCAGATGTGGCTGGAAGATGACCAGGATTGTCTGTGTCTCTGGCTCAGCTGTGTGTGATGTGTACAGGGCCTAATCTCGATAAGATCTGGATCAAAATTTGGCTCTGTTGAAATCAGTGGGAGTGCTTTATTTGAGTTCATTTCTTCAACTCATCTCTCCCAAATGCTGAAGATTTATGGTAGTCTTTCAGAATATTCTTAATGCATTTGCAACACACTTCTAATAGACTACTGTTTCATTATTGACTGTCTATGGTCAGTGCAATTATTCTACTTTTAAGATAACACAATGTTATGATTTAATACTTTAAAATTTTGAATACTTTTTAATTGATTCAATTAAAATGGGAGAGTCACAATATTGGCATTATGTCTAATGCTAGGTATGCTTAAAAACATGTGGTTGCATTTAAACATTTCTACAGATGAAATAGAACTTCATTCTTTTAAATAGGGATGTGTAAGGAATATAATGAACAATAACATCCCCTTGTAAGAATGGAGCTCTCTAGTATGTTTTCAGCAGGCTGTGCTCACTGAGAACCAAGACAGTTGGTGTTTATACAGAAAGTTCATTCATGGAAATGAATAGCAAAGGAGAAGAGCAGTGATAAACTCTCTGCGCCTCTTAGGTGATGCTGAATGAATTCTGCATCCTCTGCTGATCTGAACGCCTGGGATCTCTGGCACTTGCCATTTACAGCCCCATCTTGTGTGGTGACCTGGTGACTCCATGCTGGAAAAGAGCACTCAGAGGATTTTAAAGGTCTTCCTTCGTACCTTTCTTTGATAGCTTTGCCTAGAAAAATGTAGGTATACCTGAGGAGGATTAGCTGCTGTGTATCTGCACGTGTTAGTCTTCTATCACTCTAAAGGGAGAATTGCATGCCAGCAGTTAACTGAATCCTTCTGCCGGGCAGTTGTGACAGTGTTAAAAGTAGGTCATTTGAATGCATTGCTGATAACAGTAATGGATTCACACATCAGCCGGCTGCTCCATACACATGTAACCCCTGCCCAATGTCACCTCCACAGTGGTTCACTCCCAGGCACTGGAATGTGCCATTTTGCTAATGCACATATGCAGAGTTTGCATTACAAACTAAGGAAAGCTGAGAGCTTAGAAAATGCCAACAATAACTGTTCTCCGAAAAAAGTGTCTCCGATCTGGGCTCTACATGGCTGGGTTATGTGAAGTGGCAGCAGGATGAAAACTTGCTTTAAAAATTTCAGGTTGCTGGGAGTTGTTGTTTGTTTATTCAAACAAACAAACAAACAAACAAACAAAAACCCATTCCACAAACAAAATAACCCTCTAGCTCTTTCTGGAGTGCACCAGAGGGTGCGTGTTCAGTAATGTCTGTGAGCTGCTCAGTCTCTGCAGCACCCTCTGCAGCGCCTTTCTGCTTCCCCGCGGCTGCAGCGTGCGCTGCTGAACCGGGCTGTGCGCTCACACGGAGCCGGCCCCGCGCTCCGTGCGGGCACTGCCTCGGCTGCTCCGTGCCCGGCGGCTGCGGGCTCTGGAATCAACAGCTCTGCATCGCTTTGCATGAAGAGTTGCTTCTTCCTACTTTCAGGATAGCTTGAAACTAAATTCTGAAGATTAAAATCTTATATGCTATATGTACTTCATTCTGCTGTCCCCCAAACAGCTTAAAGCGATGGCAACAACCAAAAGCAGCCAGGAGCCGTGGGTTACATTTGCATGTCTTGCTGTAGCTGTTGTTAAGCCCCTGGAAGCTGCAGTAAAGCCTCTGCTGTGCCCACACCAGCTCCCCAACAAGCAGCACCGAGTTAGGGAGCAGCTGCACTCAGGCTCGCAGATCAGAAAGGCAGTGGCAGGGTCTGGGCTAGAGGATAAGCATCACCGTTTGAACAGAGCAAGAGCTGTGAGCAGAGAGGAATGGAGACATTTCTAGCCACTGTAACCAGCCTCTGGTGAAGCAGTTTTAGTTCCTATGGAGAAGGTAGCTCACTTGTGAAGCAAAATCCATAATCTCTACTTGATGTCACCTAAGACAGCCACAAGAATTTTGTACTTGCTATCCAAATGACATTAACTGTGGAGACATTGGGGAAATAGTTTGCTTTTAAACTGGAAGATGCAAAACAAAGCAAAAGCAAGTCTAATCTCAGAACCCACTCTTTCATATAAACCAGGGCTGTGGTATGTGTACATACAAGTGCAATTTAGGAAAATGAAAGAGATAAGCTAAAAACCTATCAAAGTATAACAGAGCCACAAGTTAACTATTTGATAATTGACTGTGCCAAGAAAGGAAGAGAGGATTACTCAGACTGTAGAGTATCTCTTTCAGTAGCAGTACTGGACAGCACAAAATCTTACTCAATAGGTAAAAGTAGCTTGGTTAAGATCACACACAGCCTTTGCCTTCTCCCCTAGATCTGCTATGATCAAGAATCATATGAGTCTTTTTGCTACTTAAAAATACTGTATTGTTGGATTTGCTTTTCCTGTCTAAAGATTCAGGAATTGCTGATGAGACCAAAACCTGCAGCTTTAGAGAGAATGTATCTGAAGAGTCAGCAGTGATACGCTACCGCAGGCTGTTTCTGTGCATGCCTGTGGTAGGAGGTTCGCTTTTCCAGCGCAGCATAATGCAGCAAGTTGATGGAAAGCTGAGTGTGATGCAGGCTTGGCTAATTGGAGCACTCCTGGGAGGATGTGAATTGCAGTTTCCATAATGAGTAGACAGAAAAGATAGTTTACATCCCCTAATGTAACAGCATCAGGACAAGATTAATAGCAGAACCAGAGCAGCGGTGTCTATCAAACACTTCATTATTAAAGGAACTGGGTTTCACTAATGGTATTGTGCTGGTGATGGGTGCTGTGAGTCAGTGGGCAAAATCCCTTCCCTGTGTCTCCCTTAACTTTCTTATCACCAAAGCCTAAGATTATAATGGACACAGGAACACAGAGATTTTTCTGTTAGGCGATGCAATTAAATTGTGGTTCACCTTCCAAACTACACTGGAAATGGAGTAATCTGAATGCACAATTGTCCATGGATCTTTTAATTCTGCTGCTGCTTTATAAAAGGTCATATCAGGAATGTTAATGAAGAGTCATTAATTTGAGGTTGAGGAGGTGGACTAGATTTATGTAAACATGCAATTTTTCTTTCATATTTTGAGCATACTATATACTGGCAAGGTTCTCGGTGATATTAAACTGTACCTCAGCCTAGAAACTTGGGCAGCACAAATTTGGAAAACAGTCCCCTTTGCTGGCAATTATTGACCTGGAATGGGATGGCAGAGAGTGTTACAAATCAGCATGTACACACCAGACTTGATTGGGAAGGGAGGCTTTTGCTCTGAGAGGTACTGTAGGGTTAGAAACCAAAAGAGGTCACTTTGCTGTCATTTCAGATATTTATTAGAATACAAGCTATGGTGTTGTTTACAACCAGAGAGGGAAAAGACCTTTAAGTCCCCACTGCTCTAGGTGAAATATATGCCTTTTGCTGCTGGTTTTGAGGAAAATCACAATCAGCAACTTTTTATGATCTGTGCTGGCAAAAAGGCTGTGCATTTTTCAGATGCCCTGTTTGGGGGAGGTGCCTTTTTCAGACAAATACTGTTTGGGTTAACACTAGATAAATCTCTAACCCCAGAGCATGTTTGATAAAACCTAATCCCAGACTGGTGAAGTGAAGGGTTTAGTGCAACATCAGATCAGTTTTGTATGTTAATCTGAATCTCCTTCCCTTTCGCATATTAATCCTTCCCCTTTGCTGGACAGATTTGTGTGTTTGTTAGCACAGCCCCCTCAGCTCTCACAGGACATGTTGCTGTCTGCCCAGAACTCAAGACCCTCAATGATGCCAGAAAAAAGTCTACCAATGCCAATATTTGGTATGGTGATAGCTCCAATAAACTTGGAGGCCCCAGTTTGCTCTCTCCTATCCTGGTGTAGAGGCTTGGCATGCTCCAGCTTTTCCTTGGAATGATGCAGAAGGTGAATCTGAAGTGCATTTATTATTTCTGAACAAATCCCTGTAGTCAATATCCTGTGTTTACCCAGAGAATGCAATGACAGTTTGATGTTCTGTCTGGTAACTGAGAGAGGAAACTTTTAAAGTCAAAATTACAAAAAGTCCTGAGTCTACCATAAACAAATATAAGTGCAGTCATCTGAAGAACTTTTCTCTGCAGTTACCATGATTTCACATCTGAGGAGCAAAGAAACTGAGAGTCTGGGGGTACTCTGGGCATGCACACCTCCTTTCTTGTGGTATGTGTGCATCCAAAGATGGTCACTTAACCAACTTGCTTGGCCTGCTCTTCTGAGCTCATTTGCTTCTTACTGTGATTGCCCGGGTCATCTTGGAGTGCTTGTAAACAGAGCATGTTTCCCTCTCTCTCTCTCTTTCACTCTCTCTCTCTCTTTTTTTTTTTTTAATGGAGTTAACCACAGCTCAATATTTGTATCATTCAAGCTCAATTAAAAGCACACACAAAAAGTTCATGAATAGTCTGCTTCTAATGGAGAGGCTAACTTTCATAACAGCCGCTTTTCAAAGATACTTTTAACAACGAGACAGAAGGATTTACGATGTAAGTGTTTTAGTCATTAGAAAATTGGAATTGTTTCTTTGGAGAAAACAAACAGGCTCTGGGCTCTTCCTAAGAGCAGTACGAGCTCAGCGGCTGGCAGCGAGTTAGCCCCCCTGCAGTATGAATTAATGATAAAACTGCTTTCGTTCAGAAGGGAATTTTATTGGGCAGGATGCCGGGTACCAACACAATGAGGTCTCCAGGCACCCCTCCCTCTAGGGGTCTTCAATTACACTTAGTAATGAGCACTGTTTCATTAGTGAGGAAAGCAAAAGTCTGCACTAATTAAAATTAAATTAGGACACACTCAAGTTGTGTCACACAGTGTGCTGAGATATTAATAAAAAGGAAGCTGCCTTGAACAAGCATGGACCAAAGGGTCAAGTGATAACAATTAAAATATTGGATATGATGTCAATGCTGAATTTTAGCGCTCTGGTTTTGGCTTTGTGTATGGAAAGATGATGTCTGGATTGGTTTCTGTAAGTTGGAAGATGCATTGCATCTACATCTGTCAACATAATGTCTGACAGAACATTTTCCTAAAGCTTGCATACTTGCCAGAGTATTTCACAAGAACACATGCATATGCACATGTGCCTGCAATCTGGTGTTCATGCATGCTGTTGAGCTGACGTGTGAAAATAAGATGTACATTCCACGTGAAAAGCTGCATAGGCTCCTGCTGACATGCAAAAGGTGTCTGCTTGAGCACTCGTGGAGCAAAGCAGAGCATCTGCACTGTTACATATGTATGCCATGAGATGAGCATACATTTTCTATGTATCTATCTCACATGAAGGTGGTTTCTTCTAAGTGGAACAACTGAGCTCCAATCCCAGTCCTTGGCTCCCTTCCTGGGAGCACTAATAGTTCATTTACCTTCATGTGCGATGCTCTTGACAGGGATCCTCAGAGATTTTGTAGATGAGCTTCTCCTAGGTTTTGAGCATAGCTGAGCTTCCTTGCATGTACACTTTTAAAAATCTGCAGTTTTTACTTCTTTTGCTGCGCTCTGCCTTGGTGCCTTGTGCTGCTCTCCTTGTCCCCAGTGTGTGGTGTGCTGCCAGGAGTGCAGTGCAGGCACCCACACGGATCCCGCTCGGAGCCAGCGCAGGTCTGGCACAGCACAGCCCCCCCAGATCCACATCTCCAGCTGCATCCATCTAAGCCTGCAGCGAATTGTTCAGACTAGTTGTTGTAAGCATTTTTGAGGAAAACTTACTGCCCAATTTAACTGTGTTCACTTAAGTTGGTTCCAAAGGCATTTGCCAAAATATTAAAATATATTTGACCTTCAAAACTGATTAAATAGGCATGATGTTCAGCAAGGCAAATTACAGTGAACATCTGTACATTTTGTGTTTAAATATACACACGTGGAGCTTGCTGAGCTGATGAATGGATATGGATTATTCAGCACATACAGATTCTAATCTAGAAAAGAATCATTCTTCTTTGTGAATATATTCTTGTACATGAGTAAAATTGTGGCCAAAGCACCTCACACAGTGTGAATCTGTTTGCCTTGTCATAATTATTTATACTTGCAATGGTACAGCAATAGATTTACATGAGACTTCTTGGGTTGAAAACTGAAGCAAGAAATAGCATCCTGGTGTTACCTAAGGTAATACCTATCCTTGGAGATTCAGGCACCTGACCACCAGCCCACCCAGATGTCCATGTCTGTATAGCTGTATATCAGTGGAGTGGGCCTCATCACTGGAACATCTGTCTTTTTGTGCTTTAAGTCCTCTTTCCTAAGTGCTAAGAGAGTTGGTTCCATGAAACTTGCTGCTTGCTTATATACTTGCTGGGTGTTTCCCTTTCTGAGTGTTTCCCATTGTAGCAGCTACAAAGAAAGCTCTCCATCCTCTGAGACTGTCCCTGTGCATCCAAGGTAAAACTCACAAAATATTCAAGCCCAGCTCTGAAAGCTCACTATGTACATCTCCTTAATATGAATTTACAAGAGAGATCATGAAGCCTGTAAATATGTGTTACAATAAAAACACCCCTAATGTGTTACTGAATGTTCTGCCATAGCCATTCCACATGGGCTGTTAGTCACTGAGAGGGCAGCAACCTGTGTTGTAATAATTTCTTAATGTCTGCCTTAATAAGGGCCCTGACTTCTCTAGGTCATTTATTTACAATTCTATAGATGCTCTACCTTTTTAGTACAGTCAAGACATGCACTGGTGTATGCTATTGGGGTTTTGTTTCTCTTCTTGTTGTATTTGATTATAATGACACACATTTATACTGCATTTTCCATCCAGGAGACAGAGATGCAGCTCAGATAGAAATGTATATGACTTTACCACCAACACAGAAGTGGAGCAGAGCATCTGATGAATACTGCACACATACCAGTTCAAAGAGTTTTAAGAGATGTTTTAATCCCATGCCCTGCACAGAAAATCTGAGCAAACAATTGAGGGCTGTTGAAATTGAATGTTAAGTCCACTAAGCAGAGGCTTGGTCATCTAGGGAAAGATGCAAAGAGGAAAAGAAATCAAATCACCAAAAACCATCCCTTAGCACTTCCAGCTTTCCTAGATGCCTTCCACCCTATGAGACATCATTCTGATTAGGTTTGAGGCAGGACAGTCAGTGGCTAATGGATTTGCTCAGTGCTTCAAAGTATTAAAATCTGTATATGCTCAGACTCAAGTACCAGCTTCAGTGCTACTCTGCTGAGTCCTGGGATGCAGACAACATCCTGGGGGGAGAGTGCACTCTTCTGGAATACGTTTCCAGTCAGTGCTAGTCCTTGTCCTTTCAATCTGCTCAGAAAGGTACAAGCAGGCACGCTGGGGGTGAGTGAGCAGGCAGTGCACCAACGTGCACACACAGCACTATTGTGCTGCCATGCCTTGTGCAGGCATTTTCTTGCTGGCTCCTCTTGCTTTTTACTTAAGTTGCTGGAGATTGCAAAGGAACACGCTTCTGTGTTTGCTTATATTGAATCACTGGATGATACAGATCTTTGTTACCTAAGCCTGCCTGGTCCCATTGATGAGCAGAGATGTTTCTTTTTGTTGTACAGAGGTACTTGCTTTTGCCTGCTGCAGTCCTTTCTTAATGGTGAATGGAGAGCAAGTGAGTGTGGGTGTGCATGTGTGTGAGCAAGCTTTACAAATCCCCTCATAGACACCCCTTTGGCAACCTCTTTTATGAAATTTTTATTAGTATGTTCAGCAATGTGCATGTCCTCAGGAATAACAAACAGCACAGAGAGAATATATAGCCTCTCAGATGGTCCAGGGGCTTCAGAAGGGAGGTGAACAATGCTACTTTAAATATTGCAGGATGGTTTACAACCCTGAGGGAGGAGGTGTGGGGGAGGAGGGGGGAAGAGCAGATGGGCACAGTGTCCATTTAAGGTCGTCTGGCACAGTTGGTCAGCAACAATGTGATTTATATTTGGAGGCTCATTCCAGCCCTTGTTTTTGAGTTTGCATATGTCTCTCTCTCTGAAAACATTACCATGGATTTCAGGGGGTTCAGCAGCTAAGCTGTGCCAGTGAGTATGTTTAAAAGATTGACAGAACGTTTCAGTGACCATTTTCTTGAGACCAGATGGGTGTCTGACATGGCTGATGTGCCCTGTGATAGGGGCTGACATGGCAGATATTGCTGCCTGCCTCAGCTGCAGTAAGCCAGTCTCAAGTCACAAGAAGATGTCATGAGCTCAAAACCTCTGTCAGGACCTGAAAAACATTCAGAAACATTACTGGCCATTATCCCAGACACCAGACTGGCTCCAGGCTGTGCAACATGGGGAATGAAAAAACTGTGTTATTTTGGGCTTTTGGCTCCAGGAACTTTGAAACTGCACGAGATCCTTGAATTGACAGAAGGTCCTGGTGTCAGAGTAATCCTTAACATACCCATACTCATATGCCTTGTACTGCAGGGCTCTTAGTATGTGCAGTTTTCCCTCTGGGCAGTGGGAGCTGAGGGTGCTCTTTCATCAGGATTTGAGCTGGGAAGGTTATGTGGATTCTGGCAGACTTGGCTATAAAAGAAATCACCAGACTGCGCTGCTTTTATATTCCCAAATAATATTTGTGTGTTTCTTGCTCCTTTTTGAGTGCAGGAGCTCTGAGGCTTGTGAGCACTGAGCTGTTTCCTTGGGAGAAAAGGCACCTGGTATCTGCAGCAGTGCAGCTATCTGTCTACAATTAGGGCCTAGTTCATCTGCTACATTTCTTTGAATAGGATTGTTTTTATGTTTGACAATTCTCCTCCCCAAGTGACCCACTAAATCATGTTAATCCCTCCACTCCAGTCTGTTCTTCTACTAAAATCCATGTCTTCCTGTAATTTGCTTCTCATAATCAGTCCATATACCTGTGAGGTGCAAAACATTTAGGCCGGTGGTCAGTAAATGGAGTTTATAGACTAGAAACAGGTAGGTGTTCATGCCTTCCTTTTCACTCATGATGTGATCCCCTGAGAGATTCATGGCTTTTGTCCCAGTTTCCCCAGCTGAAAAATTGTTTATTGCATTGCAAGGTTTAATGCAGTAAGGCCATCAAGACAGCTGATATAAAAAGGCTAAGGAAGAGCATTTATACTCACATGAACTTTGATAGTGCCAACAAAATTAGCCTCACTCCTTTGGTTTGCTACCAACAGTAGTCAGACTCCATCATAAACTAAAACTGTCTGCAAGAGTTCTGGTTTATCTGTTTGCACTGGGATTATTCTGTTAATCATCATGCCAGCATGGTGCAATATCATCTAAGAGCATTACAGGTGAAATGGATTTTTCTCTTCGAGGTCTTCAGGCATCTGTTTTGTGTATGGAGAGACAGACAATGATCTTTTAGTAGCATATGGAAGGAACAGGATTTGTATTTCCTTGAGTGAAAGATGATAATACATTATCATATATTCAGCTTGTCATGATGCCACAGGAACAATATGAAAGAAACAGGGCATCATGCTGAACAGGGGTTGAAGTCTTTGGGGCAGGAGCCATCACTCTTTAAATGTAGACACTGTCTCCAGCATGGTAAGTGATGTGTCCCTGAGATTATTAAGCATTCCATCAGAAAAACATAATTATTGTCACCAAGGCCTTGTGATGAGATTTGCAAATAAAAGTCTGATTTTTTAGGGTTATACATGCAAAATATCCAAGAGCTGGCTGTCTGCTGCTTGGAAACCCATTTTGGTCCTTATGCATTGACTTGCTTCAGGGTCCTTATGCATTGACTTTTTCAGGGTCCTGAGGCCCATGATAATAAGGGCTTTATGAAAACCTTATTCATTTTCCTGATGTGTGGAGCACACAGACACAATTAATCCAACGGAGTTCAGGGATAGAGCCAGGCATGTACAGTATCCATCCACTAGAGTAGTCAAAATGGGTGTGACCCAACAGGAGGCTGGAAAACCGCCTGACACACTTGGCAAGTGATGTAATTCTCCATTCTCAGGAGGAAATTCTTTATTGAACCCCTCTAGCAATGAACTTTTGGCCTGAAGCTGGAGTTAGGATTGCACAAGCTCAATAAATGTGTAATTATAAATACCAGAGACACATCAAGCCCCACACCACCCCCCTACAAGTAGGACCTGTTTTAGAAGTTGGGAAGGAGCAAACATCCAGCCAGCAAACCCATAGCAGGAGCCAGCTGCTCTGATGGAGAGCAGCCTCTGCTCAGGGTGTGGGCCCTGCAGGAGATGGCTCCTGCCCAAGAAAGTGTCATCGGTCATCTTGGGCATTGTGGCAGCCAATCAAGCCAGCAAATCCATCAAACATTCAACCTCCTCCTCAGGTCTTGCTGCTTTGAATTGGCTGCTTGACAAGTGTGTGGTAATTCTGCTTTTACCTGAAGTCGTTGCCTAATTTAGAGTTTGTTTGCAGCTTTCCCATTTAGGAGCCAGAGATGGATGGGAAGCCCACGGCTATTGGGCTTCCTCTGATGTGGGAGATGGTATCATGCAGAAGGGGAGAATCTCAGCTTTCATAAAACTTCAGTCTCCAATCATGGTTTTTTTCTTCCTCTCTTCTTAATTTAGAATGACTGCAATGTAATGCAGAGATAGAGGATCCACTTTGATGGTAGAAGTATACCTGCAGCAGCTTGAAGCTCAGCGCTAGTAGACCCTACCCTGCTCCACTCACTCCAAAGGGAGGATGCAGAGCTCATGTTCCACCTGTAATACAGTGCTTTGAGTGGCAGTGGAAAGCAATGGCAAGGTCACTTACAAGGTGATTTTAGGGCAAACTGTGCTTATGATATTCCAGGCTAAGTGTGTATGTGCCCACCAGGTCGAGAATGAACACCCCAATTTTCAGTCCTGTGACTCGAACCACTGGTGTTTCTCACACATCTGTGCTGAATGGGGTGAGGCTGGGATGGATGAAAATTGTTTATATCTTCATTTCAGCTATGACAGTGTGCAGTGGTACAGGAAGAGTCATTGCTCTTTGTTTTGTGGGGTTACCCCAAACCATGTTAACTGTAGCTCTGCCTGCATAGAAGGGTTTTTTAAAAACCTCTGCTGGTTTGCATGATGGCTTGCTAAGCTTTTTATGTATAGGGTGGATCCAGCACTGAAATAAACAAATGAAAAGGCTGCTGAAGGAAGGGTTTGGAGTGGAACCCAGAGATGGCATATTTCGTTCTTTCTGAAGTCCAGGAAGACCTGTCCAGCCTGCTCACTGCAATTATTGGATAACTAGAAGAACTCAGCACAATCTAACTGCAAATATTAGAATTGACTGTCATTGGACAAAATCAGGCTGGAGCAAAATATTGTTAATCTTAAACTGGAGATGGAAAAACCAGTCCTTGTCCTAAAGCATTCAGAGTAGTAACCCCTAAGCTGTGATGCACTGTGCAGCAAGGCTGTGTTTGGAAAGCATTATGATAAAGGGGGGGAGGGGGTGTATGAGTGTGTTTGTACACACACACATCCTTTAGGGTTAGCAAATGGAAATGTTTTCATTTCTACCTGAATACAAATTTATCCTCCTGCTTTAGCACACCCACCACTGTTTAAAAACTACACAACCTGTGAGGGTTATGAAGCACTGCTGGCAATGACTGTTAACCAGAGCACCTGAGTGATGATCTAGGTGTGAACAGCTTTGTCATGGTTCTGTGAGTTTTCTCACCGTTCCTTAAAGCTCCAAAGGGCATTAGAGGAGGTGTAGAATAGTCAGAATGTTCCTCTGCAGGACACAGCAGAGCACAGCATGGCTACAACAGTTCTTGCTCTTGCAGCAGGGACAGCAGTGAGGCTCCCTCTCAGAGGTTTATCTAGTTAGAGTGTTCTTTGGGAGTGTGTGTATTAAACAAGTGACCAAATACCTTGTCACTGCACATGTGCAGTTTGCTGAGTTTGTTAATCCTATACAGGAAAGGCAATTCAAACATTCTTGGGACTATTTCAACCACATTGTTCTATAACACTTGTAACATTATTTTCCTTCAGATTCTGCAAGGTTATTCCCTTTGCTCATCTTTTTTATTTTTTTTCTCTTTCAAGACTGCTGGTTGTATAACATGCTGGTTCCTTTTGTTTTGCCTATGGATTTCAAATTGGTAAATTGGTTTGGCACCTTCTGCAATTGTGAAACCTGAAATTAGGCTAAGATTTTCATGTGTGCTAAATTAGTTGCATTAGCTCAGCAAAATATTTTATTTAGCTGTAATCATAGTACAGTATTCTAATATAAAGGTAGGTTATAATTTATTATGGTGTATTATTGCAGTTAGTAAACAACACTGTCTGGTGTAATTACTATATCAATACAGCCATTTCAAGGATCTACCCATGTTTGTACTAGAAAACTAGATTTCAAGGGTTTCTAATTCATCCATTATATATTTCCTGAAGGTGGAATATAACACAGTATGTACCAGTATTGGGGAAATCCCTGTTCCCTTTGTACTATCCACTGGATTGAGGCTTATCATGCTTGGAGAAAGATCTAACCTCCTAGAACTACAGCTGTGGAGGCTTATCTTTATGGGTAGGAATCCGTGCCAATCCCCACAACTGAAGGTAGATATCTACTCTCTCCAGCTTCTAATGAATGTTTCTTCTTTTTCTTTCTTGATTCACTGTCCAATTGGCTCATTTTACACTTTCAGAGGAAGGGACTGATAGAGAAAGCAAGCAAGAAATGCTTAAGAGAGAAATTAGTTTCTTTGTCAGCAAAGAGATGAGAGAAAAAAAGTCCTGGAGATGAAGTCTCAGTTCCAAGCTGCTAGCTGCTCCCTGACAGTCAGTGTTTATTCTTTATTTTCCAGAGGTAGGGAGGTATGATGGACTGGAATTAGTCCATACTTCCATTTCCCTAATCTATGGGGGTGTTCTAGGCTGCCTTCTCTCTCCATAACCCAAGGAATCCTAAATGAGATGTCTGGAGGGGAATTTTGAGATTTCTTTATAAATATTGCCCCCCAGGATCTATGTAGGGGCTCTTTCTCCTCCTTCTCGCCTGTTCCTGTTTCAGTTCAGGATGACACATGGTCTATGTCAACATCAATCTTCACCTCTTCATAAGGGGCTCCAAACCTGCTGTTCTTTCCTTAATCCCTGTTGGCATGATAGTATCAGATACAGGTTTGGGTATTTGCCTATGGATGCAGATATATATTTATTTATTCCTGATGAAATGCTTGCAAAGAACCAGATGTGAATACAAGAAGAGATGGTGAGTCACAAAGGACAGGAGTGAGCAATGAGATGCAAGGTGCTGATGTTGGAGCTGTGGATGCCCTGGTCCAAAGGCAGAGTGCTGCAAACACAGAGGAGCTCCTGCTGGAAGGTCCTGCTGGTCCAGGGAGGTGCTACAGGGAGCTACTGTCCATTTGTGCAGAGGCACCAGAGCTGAGGCCTGGGATCCACTGGATCCATGAGTTAGCAGTGGTGTGTCCTGCAAACCTGCTAAGATAGTTATGGTAATAATAATAATAAAGATGATGGTGATACCTGGCAGAGTTCAAAGTGGGAGAATTTCAGGGAGATGTGCTATGAATCTCTTGCTATATATTGTGTCTCTGTGTTGACATGAAGGTGTGGATAAGCCTAGAGAGCAAATCCAGGCACAAACAATAGAGCCATACTTTTTTCCCCCTCCAAACACAACAAGGATGAGGTTCCAGAATGGAAGCAAAATGAAGGAGCTTTCTGGCCTGCAAGTGGACTGTGATTGACTTCAACTCTTGGAGTGCAGGAGTAGTGATGGCGAGTATGAGCAGGATGAGCTGGAACCAGCTCTTCCCAGGTTGATTCAAAGGAATTTTCTCATGACTCTCCTTTCACCCATCCTCCCTTCCCACAGATTCCATGCGCTCCGCAGTCAGAGCGTGTCCCGTCAGTGGGAATCGGCAATCCCAGAACGCTCTGCAATAACGGGAACAGGTGGCAGGGGGCGCAGGAGAGCCGCTGGTAGCGCACCCATCCTCAGCCCGGAGGTACCTGGCTGCCGTGCTAGGAGCAGTCTGCACTTCGTACAATGTACAATCAAACGCATTTTAAACACACATTAATGTGTTTTAGAGCTTCCTGGGTGATTGACCATATCTCCTGGAATCCCACCTAATGAGCTGCACTTACCTTCAATTATTTGAGGCTACGTTCTTGTGCAGCGCTGCTCTCTCTGTAGGAAGCCACACAGTGTAATGGGTTAACTCAGTTATTCACTCCCTAGACTAATTCAACTGCCTCGGGGATGAAATACAAAAGTTAGTTAACCACTAAGACTTCACAGCAGAGTTTGAGAGTGACACAAAATGCTGAGATTTTATATCAGTTGTCCTAGTGAAATCTGAAATAATTCTGTCAGCTGTCAATGGAATTGCTTGGTTTATACCCCTGTACAAAATCTATCCTCTAAAACGTCTCTAGCAGAAACTATATCAAAATATTAGCAACAGTTTGGCCAGAAAATGGAAACTAAGGCGATTTCTGCTGGGAATGCAGGTCACAGATGTATTTAAACCAGCTGCATACTGGCTTAAATGCATCACATATCACATATACATCTCTGTGTTGCACTCACAGGATAGAGGATAGTATGCATGTAAGCTATATTACTACACTGGAAAGCATTATGGAACACAAAACCAGAAGGACAAAGCCTTCCTATCTCATCCCAACATCATGTGAGACTGGCATGTACTCACCCAAGAGGCATTTGCCTTTGCTGGTCTGTCTGGTTTTACCACAAAAGGTTATGGTACCAGTAATTTGATTATGGTGCAAGTGGGGGATTATTAAGGGTTTATGTTTCCTGTGGTAAAATTCTATGATTCCAATTGCGTTATCACTCTGCTATTACTAGAACCATCTACAGAAAATACACTGAAATATTAAAAATTTGGCAACACTTGTTTTTTCCTCTTCTGTATGAGAAGTTCATCAATTTGTTGCCTAGGGGCTTGCTGAAGAGCAGTACTCAATGTCTCAATTTCTCTGGAAGTTAATTCTTCATTCTGCCAAGTGCCTTTTCTCTTTCAAACAACAGTAGTTGAGACAGTACCATCCACCCTATTCTTCTCTTGCCTTCAGTGTGCTAATATCTACCCCTTGCTTCAATAATTACCATGTTGATAGCACTTTGTAGATTTGTCTTCATGTGAATATTTATTCTGTTGCAAAGCACTCTGCACAGCAATAGAGGATTCATTGCTTTCATGAAGCTGTAAGGTACCTCTTCAGCAATGTGCTAAAAGGACAATGCTGATCTGAAAACAAAGCTGCCTCATTCAAATATCGAAGCTGGACAAATACAGACCAATGTATGGCAAAAGCAAATGTAAAACCCATTGCATTAATCTGCCCTCAATAAAACTTTAATCTGGTGCAGTGAAGGCTGAGAGAAATTCTATAATACACAGAACAGGAGAAAAAGGAGAGGTAAATGCCAGGGAGGAGGAGAACTGCTTAGACTGAAGGCAATATTGGCATATGAACAGATGGGCATCATCAAGCCAGTAGTAACTTTAGCTGGTAATTAGAAGGTTCCTAACCTCAGAAGGGAGAGATTCTGGAGCAAATTTGCTGTTGGGGCTTTTTTTCTCTACTTCTTGCTGTGAGGCAGAAGTCAGTAAGCTGGCATGAGGGGTTATATTATCTGATGTACTGGCTCTGTTTGCACATGTTCTTCCTCCTGTACCCCTACAGCTCTCAGTGAGCAGAAGGGGCAAGGGAGAGAACAGCCTGGAAGTAAACGTCAGCATCTACATAGTAGGAATTAATCTGGGATATTTTTATCTTTCCCATCCTTGGACTGTGGGAGAAGAAATAGCCAAGAGCTCTCTTTTTTGTCACTGCGACACTGTCAGTCAGTCTCAGAACAGGGATTCCTGTTGTAAAGGCCTGAAGATCTGAGGTGGCAGGAAAATTCACCCTGGAGAGTCTGTCCCTCTACAGAGGATTGTGGAGAGGTCCTCCCTCATGCTGGATGAGATAGGCATGG
Organism: Agelaius phoeniceus; assembly: GCF_051311805.1. Classification (NCBI taxonomy): domain Eukaryota; kingdom Metazoa; phylum Chordata; class Aves; order Passeriformes; family Icteridae; genus Agelaius; species Agelaius phoeniceus. The sequence goes on along the minus strand of NC_135282.1, from coordinate 8,458,257 downwards.
GCCAGGAAGTCAGATTGAAACAGCTCCAGGTCCTCTGAACCTGTATGAGCCCATCTCCAGTGACATCTCATTGAATCTGAATCATTTCTCCAGCTGCTAATGTATAACAGGCAGATGTGCATTCTCACACCTACTGCTCACCTGTGATTCTGTTTTTCTCTTCAGTAATTGTGCAAGTCACCTGATAATTCAGCTAAAAGCCCTTGCGAGACATTACATAATGTCCTTGGAGAAACACTGTCTGCTGTAACATTGGAGAGATTATTATGTAAAACTTTCTCTTTTTTTCTCAGTTGTTTGGTTTTGGGTGGGGACTCAGGCTGGATTTCCACTTGGCTGAATCTAAAAGATTTCAGGTTTACACTGGGTTGTTTCTCTGTTTTATTCATCTCTGGAGACTGTGCTGGAGCTGCCTTAGCATCACAAGTGAAATGAGTTTGGCAGGGCTCTCTGGATCCAGGGAGCACACCTGGCTGTGATCTGAGCTTCGATTCAGCTCAAGCGCTAACACTTACTCAAGAAAGCCCCCAGCTCTAATGTGATGATTTAATTAGCATCACTGGACCAGATCCATTGGATAAAACCTTCCCCCAGTACTCCCTCTGGACTGCAGAGCTTTCTATTTGAACAAGTATGGCTGAAGGGATCATGCATTGCTTGCACACGTGGCCGGGAGAGCTGTGGGCAGGCCTCTGTTGAGGAGGATGAGCACAAAGGTCCCAGCTCCCACTGAAGCCTCTTCCCTGCGTGCCTGTTGAAGGCTTAAGCAGAAGGAATGGCTCATTCACTCTCTCCTTTTTGCTCAAGCCCCTGTGGCCCTGCCTGCTCTAATGAACAGCCTGTGGGTGACACTGAGCTCCCACAAAGATCTGAAGAAAGGTTAGAAGTCAACACCCAGAGCAGTGTGATTCACCCAGATGTCCCTCAGCATCCTGCTTCTATCAGGAAGTCTCCATCCCCAGCTGTAGGGTGGAGGGGGGCAAGCAGATCTCTGCTGGCAGTTTCCCCCAGCTGAAGGGTAACCAGCCATTCCCAGCACCAGCCTCCCATCCTGTCTGTGTCCTGCCTGGCATCCAGCACAGCTCATCATCTGCCCAAGCACAGAGCCCAGGAGCTCCTCAGGGCTGTGCTTTAGGCAGCACTTTGTAAAAGGAATGGGTGGGAGAGCAGGATGAGAGCCTTGAGGTGATACCATGGGCAGAGGACCTGTGCAGGGCTCTGTTCCTTGAGCACCCCCTGCCCCAGAAGCAGAAGGGGGAACTGCACCAAAGCTCACGTCAGTTGATCTTATCAAGAACTGTTTTCCTTCCTGTCCAGAGTTGATCTTATCAAGAACTGTTTTCCTTCCTGTCCAGAAGTTCTGAATGGAAATGCATTTTCTGAAATACTGCTGTTGGCTGCATATTTCAAAGCAGCATGAAGAATTTCATTTCAGCTAAAAGTGTTCTCTTCAAATTGAGGTTTTGAGAGAACATTTTCTTCTTGAAAACTGAGATTAAAGAAAGTCATCAGCTGCAGAATTTCAGTTAGGAAATCTGTCCAAAAGTGCAAAATACTAGTTTTTTTTTAAACTGCCCTATTGATGGAGAGAAAAAAACCCAATGATTTGTAACAGCTATATTTTTCAAAAGGAATTTTTTTCCATTCAGAAAAATATCAAACAGCTCACTCAAAATTGTATTTCCTTCTGTTTGTTCACATCTCCTAGTCTTTTTTTATTTTATTTTTCCCTCTTACTTGGGACACCAACAACTGAGAATCCAGAAAGCCTTTTTTTCCCCAATGGTTTGCAAACCTTCTTGATGAACAAGCTTCAGGCTTGTCATGAAACCTGAACCCAAGGAAGGTTTCCTGGCTTCAGCTTTCAGTCTGATCTTGCACATGGCTCTGGCTCAGAGGATTGCTTTAGAATTGCAGCAGGGATGGGAAATCCACTTGTGCAGAGGAAAAAAAGATGGAAAGTGGATGGGCTGCAATGTGGAAAATCCAGCTGCAGGGCAGGCTCTCTGCCCCTGCTCCTAAAGCCCAGGCTGGTGCTATGCTGCAGTTCTCACCAGCTCTGGCAGCTGAACTGGATTGCTGTGGACCACCTTAAATGTTTTCCATGCCAGCTGAGCACAGAAAGCTGCTGAAATGGGTCTCTGCTGTGTAGTGCAGCACTCTCTCTTAGCAATGCCCTCATGGTGACTCAGTCCCATTCCCCGCTTCTTTTAACCCACAGCAGGTCAAGAGTTTAACAAAGTGACTGGGGCTGGGAGCCAAGTCCCCAGAGTTGCAATCTGCAGCCAGCATGCCAGCATCTGGAAAGCGTTTGTGACCAATAAAAAATGAATGTGCAGACTCCGCCAAAGCAGCAATCATTTGGCATCTCAAGCCCAGATCTTTACAAGATGATTCTTCTGAGGCTTGGAAAGGCTTGCCTCAGTGTTTTCTAATAAAAACAGTTCTGGGCTGGGCCAATGGTCGGGTGAATAGTGCTATGCGTCGCCACATGGGAGACAGCCAGCCGGGAACGGGAAGGCATTGCTGGAGTGAACCTCTGGGGCTGGGGCTGACTGCCTCATGGCAAAGATGCTGGCACTGAGGCTGGGACCAGGGCACTGCCAGTGCTCCAGCAGCTGCACTGAGAGCACACCCTGACCCAGGCTGTTTAACCTGCTGTGGGTACAGAATACCCTGCTGTTGGGGCACAAAGCTCCTGGCCAGTTTGACAAAAGCTGCCTTAGACCAATCCCGTGGATAAAGCAGTTTCCAGTATTCAGCAGTCACTTTTCCAGCTGGTGTAGGTTAAACGTGCCAGACTGTCTGCAGGGTACATTTGCCATGTCTTTGTCAGTTCCTGACTGCAGAGATCAGTGGTTGTCAGCAGCTGCTCCCAGGCCTTCTCAAATACAGGTAACAGCACAGGTCCATGGCCAGCCTTGAGGAGGCTGAAGAGAAGAGGTTCAGTGTATTTAGGGTCTTGGTACTTTGGAGTGGTACAAGCCTGATAGGGGGCATTCAAAATGGGAAAAAGCAGCATAATGTGAATGCTGCCATTGAGAGCCCTTGCCAGCAGCTAGCTCATACTGCTGTTGTTGACTGCATACAAGAGACCTTCTCATTGCTTCCAAGCTCTGTCCCTCAGGACGTGTTGAACTCAGCACGCTGCTCCTCCTTGCAATCCTCAGTGGGATGGGTTTGTCTGCATGCATGTTCCTTCCCTCAGCTGGATTCCTCCCTTTCTGTTGCCTTCTCCCTCCTCTCTGGAGTGACCATGACTGGCAGTCCCTCCCATACGAGCCTCTAGGGCTGTTTGGACTCCAACCACCACATACCCTGAATTCCACTGTGAGGAAAAAACCAAAAATGAGTGGAAGTTTAGTAATTATCTTGCAAGTTGCCAGAATACTTTTGCTGGAGCTAGATGGATGTTGTTCTTCTGGTGTCATCCTTTCTACCACAGAATCTACCATAGCACAGGACAGTGCTATGGCTAAAGCAGTGCAGCTGGCATGCAAGAAACCCCACACCTAATCCCCTCTCTTAATTCTGAAGATCATGAAAACAAACACACATTTGGTTGTTCCCCTGATTCTTAGCATGATTTGCAGAGGCACTGCCACCACAGAAGAGGAAGCTGGCATCTAAACTGCAGGATTCAAGCACAGATACATTCCAGATGCTCCATCATCTTGAATTTGATCTTGTCCTTGAGGGCATCAAATGTGATGATCCTGAGGAAGCTAGGAGGATGAGGAATCCTGTAAGTGAAGGAATTTTCTTTTATTCATTTACCCTTCAAACTGCAGATATTTGAAGTGGGTCCTCTGGGACTACCAGGGCTGTGCATAATACTGCCATTTTACAAAGTTTGGGTTTGACTCAGCACTGTTTGATCTCACCTTAGTCCTGCTTACAGTAGAAAAATGAGCCAGAGTTAGCCAGTGTCAGCTGCTGTATGTGCTTTTCCATATATTCACAAAGGATAGGTTAGGGTGGCTGACCTGGGGCAGGTAACAACAGAATAACTTGAAGAGATGTTACTGGTCTGGGTCAACCTGAAGTTTTGCTACAATACTCCCTTGTTTTCCCAGTCTTAGTAGGATTAACAAAACAAAACCTACCCTCCCCCTCCACAGCACCTTTTGCTTTGAATTTGTGTCATGCATGCAAAATTCCTCCAAAGAATCTACTTTATTTCCCTTGGTTTAGAAACTTTAAATTGGTCAAAGTTGGCTTTAAAAGCTGAGTGACTCTTGGCCAAAATCATCCTGATTCAAATTTTAGAACAAAGAGAAATCCAGAGACATATTTAGTTTTGCTTTGGGACATTTCTTGGAATCCTAAAGTTATTGTCACTTACTCCTGTAGTCAGTTTAAAATTAGTACTTGTGAGATGGCTGATTCATATTAGCCATGTTCTTTAGAAGTACCAGTTCTTTTTCCTTTTGTTATTTTAATGATTTTTTTGTTTGTTGTTGGTTTTTGTTTGTTTGTTTGGGGTTTTTTTGTGAGAGATGCCCCATTAGCCCTAGTAAGAGATTATTTAGAGCTTGCAAAATACTAAGTAGCAGTTTTTGTGCATCCCTGAATGCTGCTCCTATTTCCTCTAGATGGAGATGGCCTGGTCTCTTTGCTTCTTCACAGGATTAAAAATGTTCCCCTCCTACAGATGCTTAGATAGGCTGGACAGGGGTTATGTTAACCCCAGCAGTGCTGCTCCATCGATGGGGCCTGTTGAGCCTCTCAGTGATAAAAAGCTGCTTTGTTTCTGCCCTGGGCACCCCTGGGAGGTAGTGGGGTGCTAGGCAGGCAGATCCATAATAAAAGGGTAAGGAGTTATAGGGCCATGGCATGTCCTGGGCACTGCAACTAGCACAGGCTTGGATGCTGCACCTGTGGGGTGGCAGCTGGAAGGCTGGAGCAGATGACAGTGCAGCCAGCAGTGGGATACAGGAGAGCTGGATGGGAATGCTGAACATGCATCCAGGAGGGGGGTACTGGGCATGCTGGTGAGCAGCAAGCAGGACTTGTGTGCACATCACAAGGTGACAATGACATGTGAATGAGGTGGCTCTTTTTGTGATGATCCTGGAGCAAGAAATATTTCACCATTTTGATTTCTGTTGGCTTATGATCATTAACCCTTTTGCACACAGCTGTCCAAGTGATCACAAAATACTTCATTAAACATGTTCCAGTAAAGGCTGCTGCATTGTATCTAAGCATTCTCCATGGTTGTTGCACTGTTTTTCTGTCCTGTTTCTCTGACACTGAAGGGTTAAATCCCCCTTCTTTCCACATGCCTGCTGATGAACTCTAAATATGCAGCCAGGACCTGTTTTCACGCATATGTCCCTTTCCATAATCCAATCTTCTCCACTGGAGGCTCTTCTGCAGGCAGCTCTGCTGCCTTGGGATAAGAAGCAGTAGGTTGATTTACATAATCACATATGCAAATAAGCTAAATCATGGTCCTTTCATTCAGCTTTGGTTTTAAGGGGACTCTTTCCATGGGTTGAGAGCAAAAAGGTATGAAATGATGGTTTTCTTCTCTGGAGCCCCTGTGATTCAGAGCAACCCCTCAGAACAGTTCTGCTGTTGCCAGCCCTGTACAGCCCGATGGGTGTAAGTGATCAATTGTGCAAACCCACCTGATAGTCCATCCCATGCAAATGCACCCCTGCCCTCCAGGCCTACATCATCTGTTCCCTCTACTGGAAGTGTGGACTGCATCCTTATGCAGGAAATGAAAGAAACTCCATCTCCAAGGAACAAAGGGAATTCATCTTTTCATCTGGTGGAACACTTAAAAGATGTTAAGAGCAGCAACAGCCTCACACCTGTGGCATACCAGATGAGACACGTGGGGAGGTCATTTCAATGAGTGCCCTTAGAAAGGCTCCAGAGAATAAATCAGAGCACAGCACTGTCTGTCAGCACTTGGAGCCAGGACTCCAAACATTTGTGCTTCTACTTGGTTCAGTTTTCCTTGGTCCTGCCATGTTGGCTAGCCTGGTGTGGGCTTCTGGAAAGCTCCAGGAAATCTCCAGGAAGTGGTGTGAGCCATCCATGACAAACTCATTGATCAGTTCAGTGATCCTGTTTCCAGCAGTGTCCCTTGTAGGAATCCAAAGAGAATGAGGCAAATGAGATACCTGGTAGGGGACCACCTGTTCTGGACTTGCAGGGCTCAGACAGGAACCGGCAGCATCACAGATTTGAGCCTGGCTGATGGAGTGCTCTAAAGATCTAACAGTCAAGAGATGAAATGTTTAATCAAATTTCTTTAATCCTTAAAAAACACCTAAAATTAGTAAGCTATTAATCTCTCTTGTAACAGTGGGAGTAGAGGTAAATTGAATGTGTTAATTAAACATTGAATAAAAAATGATGACGTTTTGTCAATTTTAAGTGCTTTGCCTTTGGAATTCCACTGACTTTAAGAGAATGTGTTTCTTGCTGTGCTGTTCTGCTTGAGTGATCAGCTCCTACTTGAACATACATGGAACTTTCCAATTTGTTTTAAAGCTTTAGATGAGAGAAAATATGGTCAGGTGCTCTAGCTAAATGCCACAGATCAAGGGAAAAGATCAAACCCAAGAGATACAGTAGCTGGGTGCTGTTGACTCTTGTCCATTACAAATTCTGATGGTGGGAAGCTTAACAGTGGACATTCAGAGGTAGGTAAAGTTGTGTCTTTAGCTTTAAGCAATCTCCTCAGTGCGGAAAATTATTTTTGATCTAAGGCTGTGAAACAGCTTCATCATCCTGGAGTTCAGAGCTGCAGACTCCAGGCTGTTCTAGGGGTGCAGTGAGCCATGTCATACCCTGCTACCCAGAAGTTGGCAGATCTCTGTAAACCACTACTGGCACATCCACTATGCCAAGGGCAGGCAGAGGGAATGAAAAAATACTAACTTGGATTGCTTTGGTGGAGTTAGGAGATTCCCTGACATCTAGGTAAGTCACCTCCGCAGTCTCTTTACCCCTGGAGCAACACACAGTTGCCACAGATAGGATCAGAGTTGGCTCATTAGGGCTGTGCAAGCTGTCCCTGCCCGGCTCTGCCTGCTGTGCACACTCTGTTGCACCCAGCGTGCCTTGCAGCTCTCCTAAACCAGTGTCCACTGCCATGTACCAACAGCATCACCTACACTAGCAGGACATCTCAGCAGAGCAAAGATATTGTGGTTCTTCTAAGAATCAGCTAGCAATGAAGAGAAATACAGCTTCTCTGCATTTTTGAGAACTGTTGACACAGATAGTGTCCATCTCTTGCAATTACAATGCTCATAGAGTAGTTGTGCAGAGGCTGAACACAGTGCTTCTGCTAGGAAACAGTGCTGCTGTTAAAACCTGATCTGAGCTCATCCTCTGATGCCCAAGAGGTTGGTCCTTACTGCTGAGATGAGTTGTATTTGTAGAGGATTTTGCAGCACCAGTGCCCACTGGATAGAACTAATTAAGTCAGGCAGTGCTTTGCTTGAATTGGTGCATCACAGGCAAAAAACTATTACAGCTTCTTCTTGACTCCCTGTGGATAAACTCAGGTGGTGGCTGGCACCTGAGGCAGGAAGAGTAGGGGATTAAGGGAGGACCCAGTGGCTTTTTTCTTGAAAGGTGAGCTTTTGAAAGTTAAGCTGAGTTTGCACGTCAGACAGAAACTGGGTGTGCCTCACACTGTGGTCTCATGGAGAGTCTGGGTCTGGAAGGCAGGGGCTGCAGCAGCTTTTGAAAGTGCTCATCCATGTAATTTGATTCCGTGTTTTGCTTCTACAGCCAGTAAGGAAGGATGTCTTTGCCATCTCTTGATCCTGATACTGACAATAGGCCTGACCTGGACTGCAGGTGTCACCCAGCATCCAGTTTCTTAGTTCTGACTGAATCTCCTTTGGGTGGATGGGAGGAACACTGACCAGCTCTGCTTTTACATGCACAAGTATTTGCCATAGCAGAGAATCTTGCAAGTGTGTGTGTATTTATAGGGAGGCAGATGTAAACCACATTTGTCCCGTGTTTCTGGCAAAGAGAGAGCGTGAAATATTTGTGACCCGAGTCATTGGCTTTCCTGCCATTTGTATAAAAATTTCCAGATGTGATTGTTGATGCCTCACCTGGGACCAATTAAAGAAAGAAGGGATATCCAGAACCAACTGTGTTCATGTGGATACTTGACTTGTTTGTGTGTGTGTATGCACATCTCTGTTGCAATGTGTGTTTTAAAGTAAAGCAGAATTTCAGTTCAAAGAACTTGTGTTCTCTCCTAGGACCTTCCTTTTGTCTGTTATCCTTTCCTCTTCAGATTTTCCCTGTCCCACAGACCAGCATCAATTTGTATTTCTTAGATACTTTCTCTCCTCATCCTCACCCTCACACCTTTTCTGTTCTGCCTCCCACTAACTGCTTGTGGCTCACCTTGGTCACTGTGCTCTTCCATTCAGGCACAGCAAGTTCCCTGGGGGAGATTCCTGAATACTATGAACTTCCAGGAAGCCAATGTGAAATCTCCAGTTACACAACAGCAACTAACCAAAACAGGGTCCAGCACAGCATTTGGCCCACTCACCTCCATGTGAGTTTTATTCTCTGGTCTGTCTCTCTGCCCTTGCTTTTCTCAGCCATTACTTCAGTCTGTCAGTCTGCTGGTTCCATATTAATAGACTGTGCCTGGAGAAGCCTGGAGATTAAACTCCTGGCTCTCCTCCCTTCCAGGCTGTGTTCACAAAAACTGCCTCCCAGTCACCTGTTTGGTCGCCATTTTCTTTACTCTGCTAATGACTGGAAACTTCGATGTCTCTTGTTTTCTATTGAGTTTCTCTGTATGTTTTTGTCCCACCCCAAAGTCCTGACTGAGTGTATTTACCAGGCTGCCTCCCTGCCTTAGTCATACTCTGCTGGAAAGTAAATCTCAAGCCATCCAATGTTTTTCCCTTCTTTTATTGTTGTTTTTGTAAGGTGAGGTCAAACAAACAAATACACCCTACCTCCCCCCAATATCTGGTGCCTTTCAGGAGCCTTAAACTCATGGTCTGAATGAGTAAGTGGAAAGAAAGGCGGGATGGTAATCCAGCTAACTTGCAAAAACTAGGCACGGACCCAAAGGAACAGACTTTTTCTAATTTGAAGTATCCAAGGAACAAAGTTTGTACTTCTATGGCTATCGGTCATCCCCTTTAGCCATGACCAAAAATCCATTCCTGTGCTTCCCTCCATACCTGCTGGTGTCACCCACTTTGCTATGTGGACACAAGGCCTTCCCTGTGCAAGCATTTATTCTGAATGGGAAAGAATGCAGGGTCCTGTCTGCAGCAGGATTCATTGGACAAAAGGTCTGGAACCACTTCTGTGTAACTTCAAACCCAGTGTGGCAAGTATCAGGTCCAAAGTGAATTTTTTTCTGTCTTAATTTTTAGCACTGACCAAGTAGATTTGGATATGTTTATGTTTCTTGTCAACACAGAGGATAATTAAAATACAATTGTCAATGCTAGTGTATGCTTTACACAGTCATTTGTTCATTAACAAATGTTTCCAGGATAGTTATTGTTTTAGCTCTAGACTTTCAGCTAGGATTTTATTCCTCCAGCAACAGATTTTCATAGCTAGACTGAAATTGACAGTCTTAGTAGATGACATGTTAAAACAGGACTACAACTCAAGTGTAGACTTATGTTTCTGTGTTTGTTGGGAAGAGAGATATGCACATTCTAACCAGCTGATTATAGCCTTTCTAAAAGGGTCATTTTTGTTTCCATGGACTGTAGCAAAGGGAAATTATTTGGTGTATGGCTGTGCCCTGAAAAGTCTCTAACAGTTAAAACTGTTCTGCTTCATTTTTTAAAATAGAAAAGGGGCAAACATGCTCAGAAAACAGGGACATGACTATCACTTGCTCAGTGAAGCTTTTAGATGTCTGTAGGTATTTGAAGTGGCTCTGCTCTGTTTCAAAGTTCTGGCTGGCATGGGTGTAAACCTCTCAGACTTTGCCCATCGGTGTAAGCTGGCACCACCAACCCTTGCAGACAGCTCTGCACTGTGGAAAGGTGCATTTTAATTCCATTGTGATACTGTGTCAGGTGCTGCAGCTGCCTAGTATTGAGCCTTTCACTCTCTTTTTGTGGTGCAAGCAAGTAAGAAAATAAATGCAGTGATGGAATACTGTCCTATTTGCTCTGTGTCCTGCAGTCATTCTGGCTACCCAGGGCTTTATGCCACACTGCACCATGGAGTGAGCTACATGCAGGTAGTCCAGAGAGGAAAGGTAAAGATAAACTGAAGCAGTGAGTTTAGCAATGCATCAGCCAGGTTATCTCAGCTTCCTGCAGGTGCCAAAATTTCCCTGAGTTGGCTCTTTGATACTTGGCCTCTTTGTCTTTAACCCTAGGAAGGCCAGAGTGGTGGTTTCCACCCTTCCATGTGCTATGAGACTCTCAAAGGAGAGGTGGGAGGGACAACAGTGCCCAAAGGGCAAGTGTGGAAGGAATGAGGCTGGGTAGCTGGGAGCCGGGGGGATGGGACATCGATGGCTCTGGGAGAATGCTGTGATGGCCCCAGGGCAGTGAAGGAAGACTGGGGCTGGAGAGAAGCTGTGTAAAACTGATCAAATGGAAGATAGAAGTGCATGAAGAAGATTCATGACTATATTAGAGCAAGGGAGTGGAGCGCTAATATACTGGTGGCACGATCAGGTATCTGGCAGCCTTTCTTTGCAGTGAGGCCAAGCTGAATATTCTGCTGCATAAATGATTCCTCGCTCTGCAGGGGAATTTCTGCCAAGTCCCTTCCTCTTCTGGCTCCCAGGTCTGGGTCTCTTGCTCAAGTCATGGAGCTTCCAACCAGTTTCCTGGCCACTGCAGACAAAGGTGGTGCCAGTACTTCTAAAAACAGCCTCTGCTCTCTCCTCCTCCTCCTCTTCACTTTGGTGAATTCCTGCCTCCTCCCTTTCAAGCAATGCTTATTCAGCTTTGCTTGCTAGACTCTCACCCACTCTGGAGCATACTGAGTCCTGACCTGAGGAATGGAGTAGAGTAGATAATGCAGGAGGGACAATTTTAGGAAATATTCAGCCTTCCCTGCTATTATGAGACAGGTCTGGCTGCTTTGAGCTGCTCTCTACCTTCAGCAGTTACTTGATTGTCCCAGCAATGCTTAAATGCATTATTATGAAGCTTTGTGGGGTTTTTTTTCTCCTATCTGAAGGAACACTTGTATTATTGAGGATCTGGCCCAGTTCCTTTGTACTTTAATCAACACTCAGCTGTGCTTTAAGCTACAAGGGCTGGGGGGGCAAAGACTCCTCCAGGTACGTGGGGGCAGTTATGGAGGTTCTAAGGCAAAGGGAACCTCGGTTGTGTTTGCAAGCAGGCAATGCTCGTGCCCCACCAGAGCAGGGTCGGGGCTGCCTTTCCCCACACATGAGCAGAGCCACTCCATCAGGCCGGTGGTGCGAGGCGCTCACCTCACCCTCTCGGGGGCACGGGGGCTGTGGGGTGGTGCCTGCCCGAGCGGAGGGGGCGATGGCCGGCAGGGATGGGGCCGGGGCTCGGCCTCAGCTCTTCAAGCAAGGAAGCGCCCTGTGCGTCGGGGGGAGATCTGTGGGTGAGGAGCAGATGAGGGGGCTGCCTAAGGCAAGTGTCCGTCCGTGTTGTCTTGTGTGTCAGACTTGATTAGATTTGGCTGGGGCAAGGCCTGCACGCTGTGAGGGGTGGGGTCTGGCCGGAGGGGCAGAGCCAGATCCTCCTTTTATGTGCTGCTGAAAAGTCTCCTTTGTTGTGGGGTTGGCTGGCTTTGTCCCTTTCTGGAAGCAGTGCCCCTTTCTCCGGGCTTCAGCCCCGGAGAGAGGTGAGCAACCCAGTCCTTTTGTGTCAAATCTGAGCTCTGCCTTCTGCCGGTGCTTGGGTGTTGCACTGACCGCCCCAGGGGTCGAGAGAAGCATTTTCCCTGCTGGTTTGCAGTTGTTAATTTGAAACTGAATTCGGCGAGGATCCAGCAAGGTGCTAAGCTACTTTAAATCGGGACTTCCCCCCCAGGACCCTTCCCTGTTTCTTCAATCCTTTGTGAAAGGTTTAGAACACCTGGAAACAGAAACTCAAATAAAATCTGTTCTTCCAGGCCTTTCTGCAGACATGTCCCCCACAGACTGCATGATCTGCACTCAGCAATTTTCCACAGGGAAATTAAGGCTTAGTTATTACAGTATTAATTTTGAGGAACATAACAGACTGGGAGTAAACAGCCCTTAGCTGACTTTATGAACCCCTGATGTCAGGGTCTGGTGATTGTCCACCTCCTACAAACTGCATACCCAAATCTTCCTGTATTGGAGAGCTGCAAGCTGGATACCCCACAAACCAGAGAGCTCAGTGGGTGTGAAGGCAAAAGTGGCTGTTCCAGAGAGCAATTTTCAGACCATGGATCCCAGGGCACCTGTCCCTCTACCATGGGACAGAGCTGGCCTGACCGTGCAGCTGTGCCCAGGACAGTGCACTGGCAGTGCTGCATCACTCCCCTGTCCTGAAGGCTTGGCTTGTCTGGCTGTTTGCCACCTCCTTGTCCATTGCATCTGCAACATATTGATGCCTATACTGTGCTCTCCAAAGGGTTATCATGCATCATTTTAGCTTGTCCAAGGCCAGGTGACAGGACAATGAAACGATTTTCACATGACAGCTGGGTTTGTATTTACTGTGTATATTTATTGCTTTGATTAAAATAATTTTAAGAGTACAGTAGCTGGAGGGCTGGCTATCTTTCTCTTAATATGACCTATCCCTCCTGCGTTGCCTTTGGCAGTATGAGAATGATGACTGTTCTACAAATGCCTCCTCTGCAGACTAATGCTGTCATTGTCCTGGGTATGCATAAAGGTTTGGCACTGCAGGGGTTAAATAGCTCGAGAAGGGTGGAGGATTCTTCAGCCAAACCCAAACTGATTGCACCTGGTTTGCTCAACCTGTGTGTAAATGACACCGTGGTCTTCCCACCCCCACCCCAGCAAATGCCACAGGGGCTGCCAAGGTCTACGTGCAGGCAGGGCTGTGCGAGCAGGTGTGGGGCCTGCAGCGCTGGGAGGCTCCTGGCCCTGCCGCGGGAGCAGCCCGGCCGTGCCAGTCACACGCACGCGGCAGCCTTGGAGCTGCAATCACCCGCAGCCACCTGAAATTTGTAACCTCTTGTTAAACCAGCTACTGACAGACCTCAGCACCGTCTGTCCTTTTGAGCAGGGAAAGTGCAGGTTTTGGTCAGCATGCGTCAGGCAGCCTGCTCAGTCCGTGGGAGCTCTGAGTGCTCTGGCTTTGCGCAGTGATGTGGCTCTGAGTTCCCAAGGCTTGGCAAGGCCCACTCCTGTCTTTGCTCAGCCGTGCCTCTGGGACAGTGCTGGCTGAATGTACGGAGAACTGAAAGCAAAGAGGTTGCTCACATATGTGAATATTGCTTAGCTGTCCTCAGGGAAGTAATGAAGGGTTTAGGTCTGTAGACTTGGGACTTGGAATTTAGTCTTTGGGAATTTAAAGGAATTTAGAGTCTTAGGGAATTGCTAATGAGGCAATGAATTTCTTATAGGAAACTATCTGGAAGTGTGTTCAGGGAAATTATGCTTCTTTAAGTATGGGTGCCTTGTGCAGCAGTGAAAATGATCAGTATTATGCAGTAGAGGGGCTGAAATTATTCACATTTATTCTCTCTTCCCCCACCCTGACTCCAGGTGGAGCCAGTCCTTCTGTTCCCAGTTCATGTTTACAAAGACAATTATCACTGGGTCATCCGGCTCTTCAGAGTCCGTGCTTTTTTATGTGTCAACCAAGATATCATTCATTTCTCGCTCTGTGTCCACTATTTAGACCAAGCTTATATCTGTGGGTGTAAACAAGACTGTTCTGCTGAATGTAAAGTTCTGCTCAGCTTCAGTGCAGGGAGTTTGGCCCAGAGCTCCAAAGGCTGACCTGCATATGGGTTTTCTTTGGCATTGTATAAAGACTCTGAGGTGAGTGGTAAGGGCTGGGGAGATTCCATGTTGTGGCCCAGCTGGCGTGTGCAGCCACAAATAATAATTAATTGGCTCTTTAAGAAGTCTTGCAAACTCTTTTTTTTGTCTGTCTGTCTTAAGCTCCTTTTAATTAACTTCAGTCATGTCCCAACACATCATCTTGGCTGAATCATAGACCTCACTGTGCCAGTTTTTTGCATTCCTGAAATACACAGGCCGCCAGTGTTGCGAATGCAGCTTGGAGGCAGCGGCTCAGAGGAAGTCGGGCAGCTCTCCTGGAACTCTGAAATTTTCAGGAACTGTTGTGACATCGAGAGACAAAGCAGACCAGCCTCTGCTTCAAACTCCTGAGCTGCCCAATTCCCAGCAGTGTTGCTGGCTTGCACTTTACCCGCTGACTGAAGGAGCAGGCACCTGTGTACGAGCAGCTTTGTTCCTTCAGAAAGCCCCTTATTCGGGTTACAGTGCTTGGGGCATAGAGCCTTTTTTCCCCATTCAAGAGCTTATTTCTTTGTCACACTTCTTATTGCAAAGGGTCAGCTTTCAAGATTGTAGGGCATGTTAACAAGATACTCAGGCATACTTAGTCACCAAACAAAGTCTGTGTGGCAGCAGGACAAACTTTTATGTCTCTTCCCTGGAAAGCTTCAGGCCTGGTCCAAGGACTATTTCCTTCTTTTGAAAAATTTGGGGTTCGGGAATGTCTATTGTATTGTAACCTGTCTGTGCTCTCACCGATGCTGGTAGAAATAATGCCAATGTTTCCATTGACTCAAAGCTCTACCAATAACTTTTGTCCCTTGATCTACGTGTTTGAAGCTGGGGCCTTCTGCATTTGATAACTCAGACTCAATCTTAGCACTCCATTTAACAAAATGTTTAATTTACTGAAAATAAGGGAGGTCTTTTTGTGGTCTCTTGGTACGTGTTTATTGAGTGTAGTTTTGATCATGGAGTTGTCCAGCTAGGGCAAAAAAAGAGTGTTAACATTCAGTGACTAACAGCAGCTTTTAAAGAATGGGGGTGCAGCATTACAGTGGTGAGGATCTTTATCCATTTGAATAATGTATACTACTGTATTCTTCATTCCAAAGCATTTCTTGAACCAAGTTTGGAAGCAGTCTCCAAATAAAATTATCATATAAAAGAAAAAAAGGGGAATTTATTCAGGATACTTCTGTGATCTGTGCTGAGGAATAAAGAATTGCAATTTACCTTCTGCCCTAATGAGATAGGAGACAAGGCATTATGATAGCAGCTTCAGGTGGTGTGCCCCAGGCTGCAGGTGGGGAGCCTGAGTTGCCAGAAAACTCTTTTCCAGCAATTCTTCTGTTTCCATAGCAGCTCCAAGAATGACTGCTCAAAGATTGTTGCTGTGTTGCACACTGGACTGTTTTGATGGCAAATTTTTAAAAGGTGTGAGGGAAAACACATAGGATAGCTGAGAAAAAGCAAAGAGGAAAAAGTGTCTCAGTCTTTTGGGAAAAGCATAGGAGAATTTCCAGCAAGCATCAGGTTGGAGCATGGGAGCAACATGTGGATTGCTGAGTGCTGTACAGAAGCATAAGGACACAGGCACATTGCAAATTGATAAGAAACAGGAGCAGTATTCAATAATGAGCAAGAAAGTAAAACAAAACTGAAAATGCTGAAAAATGCCTCATCAGTCCCATGGAACTCAAGGTAATTCCCTCTGCTGTTGATGCATGATGTGTCACAGTGTGTACAGACTCTGAGCCAGCTGCAGCAGCTCTAAGGTGATGTAGAAGTTGCTTCTGTTGAAAAGAAAACTCGTTAGAAGTCAAATAGCAAAATACACTGACAGCAAAAAGAGAGAGAGAACTTAATGAGCTGCTAGGGGGGACACTCAGTTTTGTTGCCTGTTCAGGAATTAAGAGTCTGCTGAGACACAAAGAATTTGGGTCTTTTCAGTTGCAGCCTTAAGGAAAGACCAGGTATGCTGCAGTGGGTAGGTTCAGGAATATATTTCCTCTGACACACTTCAGAAGTAATGACTTGTTTTTAAGGAGCATGTTAGTCACTGCTTCCCAGGGAGAACATTGCCACGGATCTGGATGCTACCTGACCTGAGGGAATGTTCACTCCAGGTGCACAGAAATTGCTGCTCTAGAATGGGTTGGACCCCAAAAGAGATGCATTTCAGAAGGCTGCCATAGCAAAAGCACATGACTTTACCAAGAGGGTTATAAAAAACTCCTGTCATGGATGTTAGGATAGTATTTTTCCTGAAATTCTTCCTCTTGTGAATAGTAAACACTGGTTTCTAAAGCACTTACTGGGCACCTGTCCCACAAGAAGTGCTGGAACAGCAAAATTGAAGTGTGCTGTCAGAGAGAGAGGGCTGGGCTTGGCCTTGAGCCACTGACAGCCTGTTTAATTCACTCAGTGAGGTGCAGGAAGAGAAAAGGAAAACTGAGTCACTGGTTGTTAGAAATGATGAAAACAACTACCAGGACCTGCTCACAAAGATCCATTGGTAGGTAATGAGCCTTTTCTCTGTGTAGGGGCAAGGCTACAGATCATCACCAAGTGTCATTAAACAAATCATACTGTGATTTGTTTGGTTTTTTGGTTTTTTTTTTAATATTTTCACATATTTTCAGCTATGATTTTCTTCCAACAGACCACTTAAGCCTAGGAAAACTATGAATCAAGTATTGTTTATCCTGAGCATCTGGTGTCATACATGTGTTTATAACCAAAGATATGTGCATTTTTGGAAGTGAAGGAGTTAAAATAGCTCTCTTTTATACTAGGTGAAGAAGTGAAGAACCCATGCTACTCATGATCCAGGCAGATAAGAAGATCCTTGTACTAAAGTTTGGGATTGTATAGTGCAAAAAGTAACCAGTGGTAGGGGAAAAAAGAAAGCAGATAGTTCTCAGAACAGTGTGTGCTGCCTTCAGAGAGCTGACCAGGCAGCTACAGGCTTGCTGACTTCTTCCAGCATGGCTCTTCCATAAAACAGTTACTGGCTGTGCTTCCTTGTGCTCCCCATGGCCCCACAGGGATCCCCTGTGTGTACATGATGTGACTCACAGTACAGAAAAGGCTGCTTCCCTTTGTTTTTCTGTCTGCTTCCACCTGGGAAGGGTTCTCAGATGTTCTGCCTGGTTGTGTACCAGGCAGTTTCAGCCCATGTTTCCATTTCTAAGGGACTTCAAAAGAGGAAGATACTCCCATCAATGTTTTGCATGATAACAAGTTAGGCAAGCATCATTTTTGGATGCAGTTGATGGAAGACTGGTTAGTGCCACTGCCAAGTGGGAGTCTTAAGTTGAGACTATCAAATGATGTCTGTTGTATTAAATGCTTTGTTATATTTCCGGCTTGGAAAATTATGCATGTGTCAGACAGAGCTTTCTGTTCTGGCATTAAAGCAATCTTGGCACTCGGTGGAAACTGTTTACTTTAAAAGCTTAATTTTAAATATAGTTTTGGAACACACTTGGAAATGTCTGCAAATCAACAGTACCAGACAGGAGACTAAAGCACTGTTTCCTTAATTCCTGTGTCCTTTGAAATACCTTAATCTGCTTTGCTTTGTGTGAGCCGCTTCTGGTTTGTGCGTGATTTATTCACACATTGTTTTTTCCTGAATTGGACAGTAGCTGAAAGACAGGTAGGAGCCAACAGCACCAAAGAACATAATGCACAGAACCATTTAAAGTCTTTTCAGTATTATTTAACCCTTTTTTGTGATATATGACTGGTGCAAGGAGAACGTGTTCCACCTTGCTGAGCAGTCAACAGAGGCAGCCTGTGTTGGGATCCTGAAGGGCACTCTCTGGTCTGCTGCAGGCCAGTGGACATGCCAACATGCAGTGCCATTAATTTCCAGCGAGCAGAAAAGTTCTTTAGAGTGCCAAGCGTGACGCCAGAATACAAAACACTTCATTCATCAAAGCCATAAGTAAGAAATTCTGTGTTTTTGGTTTTAGAAGTAACTTTTGTACATTTATGACTTTTTCCACATTAAACATCATTTATGGTTTGGAAATTGTTCAGGCAAGAGGCATGTGGTTTCTGCTCCTGAATATCAGCAGCATTTTTGCTAGGTTCAGTCTCTATTTTTTGTTGACATTTTTTTGGCTTTTCATTTATCTTTTGGGTGGACCTTTTTGGAGCAAGCTGCCTCAAGGAGAACCCATAAACTTCTTTCTAAATGAAGACTAAGTGATCTCTGTAAGGTGAAGAAGATTACTTTGGTGTAGGGAATTTGGGTTCAGAGCCATACTTTTGCAAAGTACCTGGTGAAGAAATACTTTTTCTGGGATGTTCCCTCATCAGAGCAGTTGCTGGAACAAATTGAGAAGTAGGAATTTTACACCTGCACTGTGAGACATAAATTGATAGGTTTTTCCACAGGCAATGTGAGAAGTTATGGAGTAGCTGTTAAATTTTCATTTAATTCTATTTGTGCTGAATGAATGGTAAAGGGCTAACTCAAGATCTTGGTTTGTGATCTAGGAAATTTATAAATTACAAATTGTACAGAGATTTCAAGACCCTCCTTTTTCAGGCCTTTCTATGCATAATTGCCACATTTCAAGGGGGAGTGGATGAAATTACATAAATATGTTCTCTGTGTGCATCAAAGAGAGGTGACTGCATAGATTGGATGTGCTTTTGTTCCTGCAGCAATTTGGATTCTGGTGCTAATTCTTCCTTTAGCTGGCCAGGAAGGACAAAATTTAGAAACCAATGCTGGTTTTTGCCTTTCTGTATTCAAAGCTCTGTCCAAAAGAACAATGTGTAAATGCTCTGTGGGGGTCCAGTTCTGCTCCTTGCTGAGTCCAGTCACTCCACAGATTCATGACAAACAAATGCTGTGGGGTGTCTGGATGCAGTGACAGGTACTACAGTGCACAAACTCCCAGAGCTGCTGCAAGCTTGAAATCAATGCCTTTGTGATTCTGAGGTTTATAAGAATCTAAAAATTGCCCTGCTGGGCCACACCACTGGGCTGCTTCCCTTTAGCCACAGGTTTTGTCTCTAGAAAGGGCATCAGGAGATGCTGTTTAGAGGCAGCTTTCAAACCTGGCCCCTGTGTGGGCTACACTCACACTTCTCAGGTGCTGACTCATATCTGTCCAGAGAAGCTCCTGTTGTCCTCTTCCCAGAATCTATGCTCTGGAGCTTTGTGTTCCAATTGCCCCTGAGGATTAGAGACTCCTTTTATGCCATCATGTGGGATAGCAGTGAGAGGGAGTCCCTGCTGTCTTTTCCTGAGGTGTACTACCAAAAAAAAGGGCCCTGAATAGAGGTCTTATTTGATTTCCCGGCTCCTGCCTGAATGAGGAATGAATAAAGACATACCCTATGATATATTAGGGGAGTGTTCTTCACTCTTCAGCCCTTTGCATCATGGCCCAGTGACTTCTAGTGCTGAGTCCCTCTGTCTCTGTTCTGGTGCAGTGATCTTTGAGACTGAGGTTTGTGAAGCTCCCTCTAGCAATAGCCCATGGGAAGTTGTCTGGAGCATACAGCAAATGATGCCTAGAACCTCTGGCATCTGGGATAGAGGCCTGCTTAGAGGGAAAGAATGTTGCTATATTTTTAAAATTGCTTCCTCTTTAGTGTTTGCCTGTATTCTTCCATTACCTGACCATGGGTATCCATCTGTCAGTGCTAAACTTCAAGGACAGGAAACAATTTTTTTAACAAATTCTTCGGTTTGTTTTCCTCACTTGCCTGAACTTTTTGCATGTGCCTACTTTGTATCCCAGCTATTTCTGCAAATCTAATATGCCTCTGTTTCTAAACCCAGTTTCTCCTTCCTGGTGCCCTGGGCTAGGGGCTTGGAGCAGTTCTCTGGCCTGCCCTGGCAGAGCAGCCTGTAACAGCGGGGTTCCATTCCTGTCCTCCCAGGTCAGGACCACAAGCCTACGCGTGGTGGTGCAAGCTCCCCTAGCTCAGTCTCCAGCTTGATTTGTGATGGTTTCCCAATAATGGGAAGAGATTATGAAATCAAAGAGAGGTGCACAGATGGAGAAAGATATCTCAGGGCTGCCAGGGCAGCTGTTTGAGATCTCTGAATCAGATGGAGACAGAACTTCACCACCTTCAGCTTCCCCACCCTCAACTAGGACATCTCCCTTGTGCAAAGCAGCCCCACCCCAGCCATGCCATATTAGCTAATGGCCTAGTTAATAAATGGCAAATTCCAAGGGTGATCCTGTCAAAGCCTTCCTGACATCCTCAATTGATAATATTAACCACAAAGTGCTCCCCTGCTCATCTGATTAATACCAGAAGAATTCTACTTGATTAGATTATTGCTGAGGGGAAATGTGGAAAGATAAATATTCCAGGGAAAAATGAGGCTTTGGACAAGGGAAAAGTCCAGAGTGTCCATGGTTTGTAAAGCTTTTCACCTTCTGGGGAGAGAGAGGTTTGTGATTATTTTCTGCCCCCCAACAACCCTTGCAAAGGATGCATGTCCCAGCCCTGCTTTGCCTGTAGCTAATTTGTATTATGTTGATGTGAGCAGTGTAAGCCAGGCAAGTGCCTGATTCTTTGAAGGGCTGCAGGCTTTCAATGTAAAGGCATAATGGCAGAGACCCTCATAATTGTTCCCTTGAAAAGTCTGGCAAGGTCAAATTAGTGCAATTTTTGGGCTCTTGGCACAGAACTGAGAGTGGAGGGAGGGGCAGAGGGTTTTTTTTTCCATCTTGTCCCTACCATAGTCCTTCCCTGGAAAAGCTGGCATAGTAGTTTGGAGGCTGGGTAAGAAATACAGTATTTTGGGAAAGATACTGGGCTGCTGCCCTCTTACCCTTTTCCACCCTGTCTAGAACTGTGGTTCTTACTTATCTTCTGTTGAGATGTCAGCTAGTCACACTTCTCAAACCACCTGCAGATTCAGACAGGCATCACAAGATTCCTTACACATGGGCTTTTAAGTATTTATCATCCTGCAGGCTTCTAGAAATGGTGGGGAGAGGGTGTGTCTTTTTAAATGGATGTCAAAATTGGGATACAGAAAATGAGTAGAGCAGTTCTTCATCCCTCTTTTCTGATGCTGCCTTTGATTGCTCTGCTGCCTGCATCCTTGCTTCTTTGTTACTGGGAAGTACAACAAGGTTTGGTCATGTAGATATGATCAGAACAGGAGCAAATACTTGGACACACCTGAGTGGTTGTTTGCTGTGTGTTTCCCTGGCAGCTCTCTAAAACTGGAATCTGCTTTGCTGATCAGAGCAGGCATTAATGGGAAAAAGACATGGAGAGGAGATAAAAGACAAAAAGGTTTTTGGAGTTGGATATGATTAGCTGATGTGTATAAATAGTGGATGGGAGGAAAAAAGAGGACAGACTCTTAGTGATTTCTACTGTAAGGGTGTTTGAACATAGGAACTGGTTGCCAGAGAAGCTGTGGAGTCTCCCTCCTCAGAGATAATCCAAAGTCCAACTGGACTGTTCTCAACACACTGTTAGCTGAGCCTGTCATGAACAAAGGGGGGTGGACCAGATGATCTCCAGAGCTGCCTCCAGTCTCAGCAATTCTGTGATCCTGTAAGCACACTTGCAAAATACATGTCAGAGGGTAGCTGGGATAAGCTGACTTGGGAGGTGAAACTAGCTTTGGAAGTTCTCACAGATCCCTGGAAATAGCACAGTTGAAAGCAGTTTTCCATATTTTGGGTTTTTCTCCAGGCTATGTGAAACATAGCCTGCAGACTAATTGATAATCTCATCTGGGGAGAGGAGTGAACTGTAGTACTGCAGCAAAGTTCGGAGAGAAGAAATTTTTAAGCTGCCTCAGTTATTTCAGGCAATTTTGCATGTAGCTACACTTCAGCCCAAAGTATGGGGCTGTGCCATTCTCCCTCACATAGCAAGCTTGGCATTTGCCTGAAGATACAAGAAGAGAATCTAGGAGGTTTAGAAGGGGAGAACTGAGAGAGCCTGAGGCTCTTAAACAAGAAGAAGGAAGGAGAAATGTGATAACATCATGGAGCAGTAAAGGGCTGGAGAGACAATACAGATAATACAAGGAGAATAGTATCATTTGTTCTCCATGTCCAGGGCATATAGGACAAAATTTTGAGATTTTTAACTACAGCAAGGCTTTCAGGAAAAAAACCCAACTTTATAGCAGTAAATCTAATGAAGCCTAGGAATTAAGTGCAAAGATGGCTGTGGGGGTCTATGAAGGAAATATTTAAAACACAGTATAAAAATTTCAGTCAAGGATGGCAGACCGAGATGACCTGCCCTGGGGCAAGCAGATGGATAGACCAGAAAGTCCCTCTGTCCTCAGCTTCTGTGACTCCCTAAACAGTGGGAGTTCATATGCAGCAGAGAGCTTGCCTGCAGGAAGAGGTTTCTCTTAATTCCCCCCACTCTAGTTTCTAACCCTTAGAAAGCAAGAGAAATTCATTTTACCTTGTGGTTTTCTGACCCTTGGACTGTCTCAGAAGGTAAAATGCATCTGATGATGTCACCAAGTTCAGAGTTAGTCCTGGGTCCAGCCCTGCCTTTTGCAGGGAAGCTCAATACCAGAATTGGCCTTTTTGTTGTTATTCTGTTTGTGGTTGTTCTTCTCCCTTGTCAATAGCCTGTCTAGAAGACCTGTGCCCTGCAATCATATAACTTGCTGCCAACATCAACATCTGTAAAAATGTCATTGCATTCTACAGTGGCCCCTAAAATGGAGCAATTCCTTAGGAGAGGGAGGGTGGTGGAAAGGCAAGCAATCTCCCTGGAGTGAGAGAGGCAACCACTGCTTGTTAACTGATCTTGTGGAAGGAAGGGAAATAAGCTGATAAAAATAATAAAAGGTCATAATGCAGAATAATTTGGGAATCAATTCCTGTAAAAGAAACCTTTGTAATCCACTGAAAGACTTTAAATCCTGATCTGACACATCCATAGGGAATTCCCCACCAAATATGTCTTATTCCCTTCCTACTTGAGCCCTCCCACACCCTGTCCCAGACCACAGATAACATTTTTAGGCATGCTCTGAGTAAGCAAGAGGGAATGGATCCTACTGGTAAAGCAGGCAGCTGGGGAGATGAAGTTTCTTGCTTTAAAACATCTTCTCCAGAACCCTTCTGGCTTCAAAATCAGCTTTGGGAATTGACTAGCAGCTGAGCAGGGATTTTTAGGCTTTTGCTGAGTCCTTAGTTGTGAAACCAAAATCCCTGAGGAAAAGAAGGAGTTTGCAAATCTCCCTCAGGCTCCAGGTCATAGCACCTTTTCAGCCCATCTCTCATTTGCTCCTTCAGGGGAAGGCACTGGCCTCAGCAGTCTCCTGCTTTCTGCAGCCTGTGCTTCTCAAGTGTGGGTGAGCCTCGCACTGCCCTGGAGAGCCAAACCCTGTAACGTGCTGAGGGAGCAGACTCTCTGCTCCTGGTATTTCTTTATATTCCAGCCCACAGCCATTCCCTTTCTGAGAAACCTAACCACTCTGTGTCCTTTGTTCCCTCCCTCTCAGCTCCCTGGACACATCTACTGCCATGAGATGTCTCAGCCAAGCATTTGGAGCCAAGATATGAAGGAAATGCTTTAACCAGATGTGTGCCCATGCCTGTGACACTGAGCTTTCAGATGCTGGTATTTAAAAAGATTGCCATCTCCCCTGCCTCCCAGCAGCAAGGTGAGTAATGGGTGGGACAGCAGCATATCCAGAAAAACACCTCTTTTTCAAATGGAAGCAGAGGAGGTTATAATTCCACTGCAAAAATTTGCTCCAGGCTGAAAACTTGGCAAACAAAAGCTTAGCTTAGGAGTGATTTAAAAGGAAACAACAAAAAGCATAAAATAAATCAGGGCAGTCATTTTGGGTGGAGATGAGGGTCCAAAGCTTAGAGATCATTCTTTAGTGGGGGAGGAGAAGGAACAGCTCCAAACAGAGTTGCATTTGGCTCTCAGCCCTACTATAACTAAGCCTTTCAAAGCCAGGAGAATAAACTTAACACAAGTCCAGTCCCTAACCCTTTTGTCAGAGGAAAGCAAGGCCCCCTGTACTCTTTAAGGCAGAGTGGAAGCAGATATGATGGGATTAGCTGAATTCTTCCTATTGCCACTTTCTAAATATGGATTTTCCTGTACCTGAAATTATAAAAGCACATGAAGTTATTAAGACTCATTTTGTCCAAGAAGCAAAGAGGGGCAACCCTTGCCTTCAGCATTATGACTCTCCTCAGGCCCTCTCTCACTCTGTGCCACACCATGCCTGCTGCTCAGCATCCATGCCCTGCTTTTGCCTTCAGCATTGCACAAAGCCACTCCATAACAAGCTAGAGACCTGAACAAGAGGATGATTGCCCCTTGCAGCTCTTACATGGGGCTTGTTCACAGTCCCAGGCTGACAAAGCTAAGGAAGAGGAAGAAGTGGCTATCTGCATAGCAGCAGAGACCAGGATACTCTAGAGGGAAGGCTTTTTCAGACCATTATCTAATCTCTGAAAGGAGGGGAAAGAAGCTGATAAAAACATGCATGGCAAACATGGTTGGCAGCACACTGGGCGCAGGCCTTGAGAGACAAAGCCAAAGCCCAGCCAGTTCCCCTGCCTTTTGTCATCTCCAGACCCCTGGGCCCCTGCAGCCTGCATGCCCATGCATAATTGCATTGCAGACTCCCTTTGTAGTGCTGTGGCTGGGAGATTTTCCTGATGGGCTGGAGCCTCCACACATCATGTTAGGGAGAAAAATCTAATGGTGGCATTCTATACAAACTCCTCAACCCACAGAAAAGGACTTCACAGTGAAGTGGGTTAAACACTGGAACAGGTAGGCCAGCAGGTGTGTGAAATCTCCATCTTTGCAGATTTTCAGAACTCAACTGGATAAGGACTAGAGCTACCTGACATAGCTTTGCTACCTCTCCTTAGTGCTATGCACACTTCTGAAACAGCCATCCCTTTGGCTGCCTGATGGAGTGCTTTGGCTCCAAAGGTACCAAAGAACAATAGGCTAAATGAACAATCAGAGGCTCCCTCCCACTGCATGGTTTCTCTCCTGTGTTTGATTCCATCAGCTTAAAGTGACACAGGCAGTCATGGTTTAGACGGGATGCTACTTAATTTTGCTCAGAAGAAGCCTTCTTTGAAGGGCAGCACAACTTAAACCTCTCTGGTTTTGTAACAGGCTTCATAGTTTGCTTGCAAATATTTTGTATGTGTTCACAGATCCTCCCTTGAAGCATCTCAGGGCTGTCTGAAGAACTCAGTGCTTTCCAGCATCTGACAGTGCCTTGTTTTGCTTCATATAAAAGAAATGCACTTTAATGCTGTCCTTTCTCCAGGCTTAATGAGGCAGGGAGAACCAGCCACTACAGAAACTTTTAGAAATAGGTCTGTTTGTTCAGAAGGCCTGGAGAAACTTTGTGCTTTGCTTTGTACTTCTTGCAGTATTAAGAGATCTCTTACCTTTACTGCTGTACTGTATGATTTGAGATCAGGTTTCCAAAGCATCACCTTTCTGAATATCTCAGTAGAGTAAACTCACTGAGATGTCAAGGAAGACTGTTCAAAATGCCGATGCTTTCATGTATTGCCATTTCTAGGGAAGACTGAAGCCATAGAGCATGGAATCCAGCCCTTCTTCTAACTACCCAAGGGCAGTAGAAACACCTACAGCTGCTCTGGAGCACTGGAAGTTCCAGTTGTGTATGTTTTCAGGGCACAAGCCACCTCAGGAAAGCTGCTTTTCAAAAGGTATGTCATCTCTTGTTTAGACTAGAAAACTGAAAAGGGAAAAAAAGAAAAACATTTAGCTTTGGCATCAAAACAAAGGAAATCTTTCTTTTCCCTAAGCTTCTTTAATTGTGCTTCATGCAAAAGAAAATGACACTGTAAAAATGAATGGGGATGAAGGTAAAGAGAAGGTACTGGCGTTGGAGATAAGGTTAAATCAGAGCCCAGCAGAAAGAATATGGCAGTGGAAGAAGTTTAACAAGTTCATTTTATGTGCCACTGTGTCATGCTTCCCTTTGTTGCTCAAGTATGTTGCTTCACTGGTTCCCAGGGGTGTGAAAGGGCCATGCTGCTGGGGTGATGTGACCCACAGACTACATGAGCTACTATTGGGCTACCTTTTTATCTGGAAATTGTTGTTTTACTTGTATGACCATTTTGCTATGGACCAGGAACCGGTCTAGGGCTTTGTAGGCAGAGGTCTTCTGTAGTCTGCAGCTGGTGGCACAGTGCTGTGCAGGGCGAAAGTGCAATGAGAGCAGGTGGGCACTCCAGCTGAGTCCAGGGAAGTCAGTATGCCTCTGTAGAAAGCATTCACAGTGGTCAGGAGGTTTGAAAGGTACCCATCTTGTAAGGAGCTCAGAAGTATAAACTAAATTCTCTTTAAAATCATGGAGATCCCTCTGACCTTTGCTTTCAAAGGGAAGAAGCAGGACAAGATGCTCACAGACTGTATTGTGTGTACACAGACACAGCAAAGGACAGGAGGAACCTCACACCCCTTGTCAGGAGGGGGAGTTTGTGGCAAGCCCTGGCAGATACACACCTCCCCTCTGGGAGCAAAGCTGTGCAGCCAGGCTAGGGCAGAGCTTACACCAAGGGCTGGCATCTCTCCTCCTACCAGAGTTTGTACACTTCCTATACTACATCCTATGGTCTGGTGTGAGTCCTGAGACTGGAAGAGCCAACTGGTAGGTCTGCAATGCACTGCTAGAGAGCTTTAAGCCTGCTGGCTTTCCTTCCCCTCCTCCAGTTCCCACTGCACCCCCAGTGCTGGGGCAAGGACTCCCACTGAAAAGCAAAGAAGTAGCTATAGTGAAAGATTCCTGAGTTGCTGCCCATGTCAGCTGCTGCTGCTCCTGCAGGCTGTGGCTTTATGATGGCAGCAAGGATTCAATTCCATGATTTTTGAATCCTTCCTCTTATGGCACTAAGTCCTTTGTGTGCACACTCTTAAACCCGTTAGAGTGGCCAGGAACTGATCAATGAAAATTTATAAAAGAAACAGAGGTGGAACTCTGCTTCCCTTCTCTTTTTCTGTGTTTCCTCTACCTAGAGGCACAGACCCAGCTGGTTGTTAGCTCAACCCTACATGGAAAAAATAAATTTAAAAAGGAAAAAGTGGTCAGCCTCCTCCATCGTTTGTTCTGCCCTTCATGATCACAAAGCCTGTTCTGAAGCACCTCTGTGTCAGCTCCAAGTAAGTCCATTGTAACTTCTCCTTCTACCCCTTCCAGCATAAAAGACACTTTATAGGCCTTTGCTCTACAGGACCACACTTCACACATGAAGGACTCAGAAAAGGCAAGGTAGGACTCTTGTAACAGCTGTAACTCAGATGTTTTTGCACACATATTATTTTTAGTTAATATAGATGGTGTTAACATTAATGCCTTAACCCTTGAGGAAGCTAGCTAATTTCCAGGTCGATATGGCCAGGGAGCTGGCTAATTTCCAGTGTTTTGGGGAGAGAGCCAAGAAGTGCAATGCCAGGGTGTTTCTGGCTGCTGGTGTTCCTGAGTGGACCACATCCGGGTCTGCACTTCATCCTGGCTTTCCAGCCACTGTCTGCCACCCCAGCACCCTCTGTGTGCACCATGGGCTGAAGTGTCTCTAACAGCAGGGCTGCCATTACCCAGCTCAGGTGTGTGTTCTGATACTGTCACCCAAAATGCCTAGGAGGGAACAAACTGGCAGCTCATTAACAGAGCTGTACAAGGCTGGCAGCTTAGGAACAACAGCCACCGTGGTCTAGGAGTTTAGTGTGAGTAAGATGTAGCAAAATAGTGACACCATCACCCATACATGTTGTTACTGAAACATGGCTCTAACCAGGAAAAGGCTGTGGCAAGCAGGCAGGAGAGGAAAAGGGAGGGGGGATTTCAAACACTACAGCCCAGAGAAAGAAAACCTTGCGTTTGTGCTTACGTCAGTAGCCTGTCTGTGTGCTGACCCCAGGCTCACCTGAGCCTTGGCAAAGCTCCCCTTTGTTCTGTGTTGGCGTTCAGAATCCAGAGTTATCCACCACTTCGTGACCCATTCCACCCAGACAGCCTGCCCATGATTGCTTCATAAAGCAAGACCAGGAATCAAAAACAGGGCATGTTTCCTGAGCAGAGATGGAAAACAGCTGTGCTGGAAAAAAGGAGGGGTTTTCTGGCTGAGCAGTGGAAAATACAGATCAAGACCTGGTTGTGCAATCTTCTCTGGCTGGCCTTTGGCTGCTATTGTGGCAAGGGGACCAGCTGGACTTGGCAGGAGGCTGCTGCCTGGTGATGGGGGTAGCTAGGGCCTCTGGTGACAAGGCTAGAAACCCAGAGCTTAGTTCTGCACGTTTTACAGATCCTTGGGAGGCTGAGAACTGACATCTGGTGATGCTGCTCTCGCCACTGTCCTGCAGCCAGATCTGTCTGGCCAGTCCCAGATGGTGTTTGAATGGCCAGGCCTGTTACTGCAAAGGCACAGAGCTCTGTAGGGCTACAGAACAGCAGCATCTACCCAGGTGTGAAGCTCAGTTCTGCCTGGTGCTCATAAAGTGCTCCCTGTGCAGCCAGAGCCAGGGGATGTGGTTATGTCGTCTGGCCAGGTTCCTGTGTCTGAATCCCCAGTGCCTGACTGGGGACTGTGAAGGGAGATTGGCCAAAAGAGCTTAGAGCTGGAATCTGCTGTGCCACTGCTGTCCTCTGAAATCAAGGGAAAGCTATGTCTTAATTTCACTAGCCTAAAATGCTGCTTGCTTCAAGCATGGCTTCTGCAAGAGTTTTTGATTTTTATCAAGCTCAAAATCTCTGATGAAAAGTAAAGGACCCAGCTGGATCCAGAGACAAGGGGTGCAGGATTCTGTCTGTTTTTTTAAAATCCAATTATTGTGTACAAGAAGGAGAGAATGGACAAGAACAGAGACGGAGAATTAGGCCTTTGCTTCAGAGCCAAATTATCCCCAAAATTACCCTCTTCTGCTGAGAGAGCCCTGCAACAACATCTCTCCTTACTAAAAAGAAAGGGGCAAAATGATGAGAAAGCAGAAGCAAAGGAAGTAGGCAGGACCATGAATCACCTCCAGGGCTGATACATGCCAGCTCCATTGGTCTCTCTTCTTAGCACCTGGAACAGCAGAAGACAGTATGATGGATGTTCTTTGCTCTGCAGTGTTGGAGCTCTGGATGTGCTGTAACTGCAGGGAGATTGTGCTTTCTTACAACTGGCTCAGCTACTGAGCTGAAACATATGGATCCAAACCTTGCTCTGCAGCAGCTTCCAACAGTGTTCATCACTAGGACAGCACAACTGCAGGGCAAAAAAGCAAACCCAAACTGATCACTGCTACAGAGCCATGAAGGGAAGGAAGGAAGGAAGGAAGATGTGATATGGTGACCTGTAGCAGGGAGGAAACTGCAGAATTTAGGCAAGAGAAGTGCCCAGAGGAGATGCAGAGGGAAGCAATTTTGGTCCAAATAGCAAACTTTGGAGTATTTATGGTTGTGAGTTGGGAGCTGAACATGAGCATAAACACAGCCCATGGAAGGGGTGAGTGACTTAAGGCTCTGCTGAGAGCAGCCAACCTCTCCTGTGGGAGATGCAGTTTGATTCTTCAGGTGCAGCTTACAGGGGGCTGCAGGAGCTGCCTCCCACAGCACAGGAAAATAACAAGACAAAGAACAATGCATTTTGCTATGGCAGTGCACCTGCTTTAGCTATTACTGCTTTAAGCCAGGTCACACTAAACTTAGTACACAGCAGGCTTTGCACAAGCGCACACAAAATCAATTTGCTGAAACCTGGACAACTTTGTAAGACATCCAGACAAACAAAACTCAGACACACAAAATTAGTAGTTAGTAATGACTTCAGCAGTCTTAGGCCTTTTGAAAATGTAGCATTACTTGCAGATGAAACCTCTAGTGCTTCAGTTTATCTTCAATACAAAACAGGATGAAGGAATATTTTAGAAATAATTTGCAAAGTGAGATGTTAGTCTTTCGGCCTTCACTGACCTGAAATTATTCTTTACTAAAAAATTGTCCTTCCTTTTTAACTTCTCATTGTGGTACCAGTCATGATGATTCTTATGAAACAAACAAATAATCTCCATCTGTATCTACTCAGCAGAGTCCAAATGGGACCTCAACAGTGGCTGAAACAAAATCTCATTTAAAAAAAAAATTGTTCCCATGGAAAAGTTCCAATTTTGATGAAATATTTCCTGCAAGAAAGCAAAAACCAAACCAATCATTCAAAGGTTTGACCCAATGTCTGCTCTTCAAGAGGGAGAAGGGTAGTGGAGAGGAAGCAAGCGAGTGTGGGTTTGGGAGAAAAGAAATCCTACCAATAAATGGGGCTAATGAAAGCAGAGAGAAGAAAGTACAAATTCCCAGGCATTCCAGACATATCTGGTATCCTTTACATCCTGCACTCTGCACTTCAGTTGTACATATTTCAGTGTTTCACTGCAGAGGCAGCTGCATTTCAGTTGGGAGTTACTGTATGAAGAGTTTTGTATAGTTGTTACAGGATCTTATAAGATGAAAAGGAGCTGACCACGGCAAAGAAAGTAAAATAGAACATGCAATCTTTTAACTATGCTAGAAACCACTTATGCCACAGAGAAATGGGTGCCAGGAAGCAAAAACTTCCAGAAGAAATTAGAAATAAAAGGGAAAAACCAGAAAAAATCACTGGTAGCTGGGAAAAGACTGCAGGCTCATTACCACATCCGAGATGTTGAAAAACAGCCTCTGGTTTTCTGTAGCTCTTCATCTGTTTTTCTGTTCATTTTTGTCCTTCTCTTTAACCTTGCTGGGTAAAACACATCTCCAAGGACAAATAAAAATTATTTTCTTGCCAGTGCTGCTGACTTTGCAACCTGTCAGAAAACTGACTAAACTTGAAGCTCCTTCAGTCAGTCACTTTAAAATATAGTCAGCATTGTGTTTAAAGGAAAAAATGAACTATATGAATTCAACAGCAGGGTTACTCTGCTGTATATTACAGCATTCTCTGGGAGAAACAGCACAACTGAGCTGATGAGTAGTGTTACAAAGGAAGGGCTGCAAAATATTAGGCTTGGCTCTTGAAGTGTAGTGAAGATGCTTTATTTGTTTCGTTCAGGTATTTTATTAAAGAATTCTTAGGTCCAAAAACTTGGCTTGGGAACCTGAAAAAATACCATTTAGAACCCAGGCTCTGGAAATGTGAATTAATTTTGCTAGGGTTACATTTAACCTTGCCAAGGAAAAATGACTGAATTGTAACATTGGAGGGGTTGTAATCTGCAGTGGGTGCTTCTGTCACCAATTACATTAATCTTCCCTGGAAACATTTACTCCTTTTACCTGCACCATAGGTGGGTGGAGGACTATAATTTCTTTTAGGAAACTTTTCTGCCTCAGCTTCCTTGCTGCTCCTCATAGTTACACTTAGAGCCCAAATAGTTACACTGGAGGGATTTATGGATTGGAAGGTCCACCTACCATCTCCTGTCTCTGGCAAACACTGCTTTCAGACTATGGTTAGGAAAAACAGGAGTAACTTTTCAAAATCAGCCTCATCTTCCTCAGGGTAATAACAAAAAAAGTGAAATTATGATTGGTCCATTATCCATTGCCTGCATTGTTTCTGTGTGCCCACCTGGCCCACACAATCCATCCTTTCTTATATTCTAACAAGTGTCAGATTTTGGCTTATGACCCAAGTACAGAGGTGCATAAACTTTGAGGTTGAGCACCTTTTTTAGGCTGTGTATATGGGGGGGGGTCTCTTTGTGAAGTAGCTGGTTCAGATCCTTGGGCAAGAATAAATGAAGAGAAAACATGGAAAGAGACAGCTGTAGGAACAAGGTGAACTCTAGAGCAAGAGATGTAATTTTTCAATCAAGCTTTTAATGAAAAGATCATAAAATAACAGTTTTTCATCACTGTACATTAAGACTGCAAATTTCTGAATGCTGAGATCATATTATAATTTCTGTATCTTTTTATATGACACTTGAGTTGAAGCCACAACTATTGTGGCTCTGACCTGAATTCAAGCTCTTGAAGGAAATGAACAGAACATTGCAGCAGGAATGTTGGCCTTTCCCTTGACCTTCCCTCCTTCCCCCCTCCCCAGGAAACATCCAGGGCTTCCAGACTGACTGATAGTTAAGGCTTAAAATGAAAAAACCCAAACAAACAAAAACCAAAAGGGGTGATGCAACATCCCTTTTTCAGTTGTATCGAAAATATTAAAATAAAATGGGGAAAAATATCCAGCCAGCCAGAACAAGATCCTCTCCTCATAGAAAAATTATCCCCAGCCAGTCAAAGTCCTGTGGAAGGTCAGAGGAACAGCTGTGCTGAGAGTGCTTCGACTGGCAGCTTGTGAGAGAGGAAGTGTAAACCAGCCCCACTCCTCAGGGGAAGCAGCGCTACGGAGTGGGTCCCAAACTGCCAACAAATGCCACATCAGGTGTGGGGGTTCAGACCTGCCCCACCACGTGCCACAGGGGCTGCTCTGCTCCAAAAACACTGATCCCCTGATCCCTGTGCCCAACACTGGCCTTCAAAATGCTCAGAAAAATTAGGGAAGGAAGGAAAGGAGATGGTGGCAATAGGAGACAATGGAACAAAAATGCATTTTTCTCTCTAAACTTCTGTTTCAGGATCTTTGAGTTGTTAGTTAAAACAAGGAAACAGAATAAACAGCAGTTTTGATGTGGCAGAAAGATGAACCAGGGCTGAAACAAAGGAGTCTTCCTGACTTGGAGGACCAGCTAGGAACATTACAGCAGAGCTGGAACTGCCTCACAAGGGTTCCCAAATATTTTCCTTTTGCAAGGAAAGCAGCAAATTTAGTGAGTCTAACAGGAAATAATCAAAGGTGAAATTTCTTACCCTATTCTGAAAAAATGCAAAATACGAGGAGTGGAAAGGGGCTGAGAAACAGCTTTTCCTTTTGCCTCCTTGTTTCCTGCACTAAAATCAGGATCATAAAGTACCATGGGACTTAAAACATTGCAAAAGGCTACTTTCAGCTATTGAAAGCAACCCCTAAATTTTCTTTTTCAAGAATATGGCCAGTTCTGGAGTGCAAGAATAAGCTTATAAAAAGAAAGGATTTTACACTAAATGAAGACTGTACTGATGTTGAGCAAGTAATTACTTAAAAAAAAAAAAAAACAACTAAGAAAAAAATGCCCTAAGTCTCTTTAATTATTCCAGAATTACAGCTCTGGGTTCATTTAGATTTTAAATTCTTGCTTAAACAAATGTTTATCCACACATGCCATCTCAATGATGAGCATTTCTGCTGTCTAGGGACAGCTTGATGTTTGCTACCCAGAGCCTCTTACACCAAATTAAAACATAGGGAGGTTTTGTTTCTTTGTTTTTTATTTGCTTTTCCCTTAACTCCAGTACTGTTGATTGGGAAGGTTTCGGAATTTGGCAAATATCCAGAAATCAGCAAACATCCTTTCTTCATGCTAATCTGTAAGGCTGTAGTAGGTGCTGACTCCACCAATCCTGGAACAAGAGGCTTTGGAAAGCACAGCTTCTCCCAGGGGCTCCAGCCCCCTGTGCTGGGGCAGACCTGATGCTTCAGGATGGTCTGCAAGGCCCACCATGAGATGGCAGAGGCTGTGGGGTTTGGCACGGAGCTCCCTCTGCCCATCCCAGGCCTCCACTCCCCACTGCTGAGATCCTTATTGCTACCACAGTAAACAGTAAGTGAGGGATGAGGGACACTAAAAAGGAGCTACATCCTGTCCTTCAGGCAGGACAAGAGACTTGTCTCAGTCACAAGCTGCCATCAGAAGCACACAGCTATTCCTCAAGTGACTTTGACCTTCTCTGGATTTTGCCAGCAGTCACCTCAAATTTCATTTTGTTTCACTAAGTGTACTGGATGTTTCTCTGGTCAAGACCTATATTCCTGCTTTTCAGAACTGAAGCAACATGGTAAAATACTGCTAACCCAGACTTTGAACCTGCACTGCTTGAAAACAATGCTTTCCACACACAAGAGAGAGAGGAAAACAAAAACAAAAACCAAAACAGGAATCTTAAAAGAGTGACACTGTAAATTGAAACATTTAAATACAGCAAAACATAAATTCCTCTTCTATGCAAAGCTACAAAAGTCCAGTCTTTGTATTGTCTTCACAGGTTATGGTTTATGGCTATGCTGAGTCTCTGAGATTCCTTTTTTCTTTTTTTTTTCTTTTTTTTTTAATATATTTTTTTCATTTTTTTGAAATCCTGTAGAGAAGACCCTGCGGACACATCTTTGTGTTTGCAACTTTCTGAATTACATTGCAAAACTGTGCATACAGAATCTGAGAAATAAATACATTCATTACTGCACATACATATTGATACAAAAACAACACTGTCAAATAGTGTTTGCACCATCTTTGTTAGATATTAAGACCAGGCAAAATTAATATTTCATTTTCCATCAGCCCCCCCTCAAATGTTTGAGGTGGCTTTGGTGTAGAAGGTAAAAGCTACAAAGGGTCAAGACTAATGATGGGGAGCTTTCTTAAACCTTTTTATTTTTGGCTTCAGCGTTATTTTAGCAAACCATCCTCATTGGCCATCTTTAAACTGTTCTACCATGCAGATGGGCTTAGGTTTCCACCTAGGCAGCCTTAGGAGTTTTGGTTGGGCTCTTTGAGCAGGACTGTAAGGTCTGGAGTGAATCAATCCAGGGTTCCCTTAAGGGGGCCCAGAGGAGCCCCAGGCTCGGGTCCCAGCCCAGGCCAGGCCGCTCGGTGCCCCGAGGGCAGGGCCGGCAGCTCTGCCCCGCAAAGCCTCACAGAAGCTGCTGTCAGTAGTTCTTTGGTGTCTTCTGTGAGCTTTGTGGCTCCTGCTAACAGCCCCAAGTGCACAGAGCTGGGCCTTTGGGGATTTTTTTGTCAGGAATTTGTTTTTGGAAGTTTTGCAGTAAAGGACTGGAGCCCGGCTCCCCGTGGCTAAAGTTCAGGAGATGTGCTGGGTACAGCAGCTCCCAGCATCTTCTAACATCCTTTCTTATCTCTAGAGCTTCCTGCATCTCCCTTTGCCCTCTTGGTTCCCTCAGACTCCTCTGAGGAAGAGGGAGGCCGAAATGCCTCTACAATAGTGCCTGGGTCTCACTCCCAGCAACATCTCTCATGGATTGAAGAAAAAAAAAAAAATTCTACATGCCATATTTTTAATTGCCCACCCTCTCCCCACCCTCCTGGAGCAGGGCTGGAATGCAGGCTGGGACACAGATTCCCCCTCCCAAGCTGGGGAACGCTGCGTAGCCTTCAGAGACAAACCAATGGAAAAAGCAAAGATTAATTTTGACTGGCCCCTAGATCTGTTGAGGTCTGAAACTGTAAAAGTTTATGTAAACAATGAGATAAATATATTAGTACTTTTCTGAGCCAAGTGAGGTTCCATACTCATTCAAATGTGCTTTGGTTTAAAAAATAGTTTTGTGAATTTGGGTATGAGCTTCTTATTCTTTTATACAACTTTTGCTATTTTATCTTTTTTTTTCCTGTTATTCCGAAAACATTCTGGAACTAAGTGACTAAAGCATATACTTAAGCTGCCTGGCCTCTTTTTTTTTTTTTTTTGTTTCCTTTTAAGTTGGTTTTTTCCTCTTGAGGCTCTTTGTGTATTTTAAAAAAAATTTCAAAATAAAATTAAAAAAAACAAAAACGCAGCTCCCTCCCCCCCCACCCTAAAATTCTTAAAATCTTAAATATGAAACTAGTGTTTTGCTTTCTCATTAAAATACAGAAAAATGTTGATACAATACTATGTCGTACAAATGCAGTTGAGTGTTTAGGCCCCAAGCAGGCCTGAAACAGTCCCTGAAGTTTTGAGTATTATTAGTTATTAATTATTACTGTCACAATTTGGAAAACGTTGTTTATACTCAATCTATGGAACACAACTTTACACAGCTATTTGAAAAAAAGAACATAATTTCCTTTTGTACAATACTCTTGCTGTACACAGACTTTATGTCGTACTGTTTAAGTGCTGGGGAGGGGATTAAAAAAAAAAAAAAAAAAAAGATGCTCCAAAAAATAGTTTTAAAAAAATAGCATTGGGTCCTGAAAGTTCAACATAATTCTCAAGGCTTAAGAAACAAATGAAAGGGGCCTGGGGCAGGGGGAGAAGCTACATCACCCACACACATGTAAAAATGGAATTAAGAGAAGGGGAGCAGGGGTTTGCCTGCTGAGGAGCTCCGTGCGGTGCTGCCTCCGGCCTTGGCTGCTCCCGGGCTCGGCTGCCCCGGTCCCCGCGAGAGCCGCTGGCCCAAGGTGACTCCAGCCTGCTGTCCCCAGCGCCACTGCAGGGACAGGGAGCTAAACCCGGCTTTGGAACGGGCCCTCGGCTCCAAGGGGAGCCGGAGCGGGGTCAGCTCCGCCGTGGGTGGCTGCAGGGGAGGCAAAGGCGCGGTGACAGTGCCCAGAACTCATCTTGCACAGCTGTCCCTGGGCTCTGCTCGGATTCCCTCTGAGAGCAAGGTAGATGGCACGGCCTTCCCTGTCCTTCCCAAAGACTGTTTTGGGGACATTCTCGGGGGGGGGCGTTGACAAAGAAGCAAGGAGAAAATCATTCAATATATATTCAAAAATGTGGAAGTGCTAAAGACGCTAAAAGCCCACTTAACCCCCGAAAAATAAACAGCGCGTCTCAGCACAATTCGACAAAAGCAAAAGTCCATGCACCCCTCCCGCGCTCCAGGGCTCGCAGGCGTCCGGGAGCGAGCGGACAATGGCACCGGGAGAAGCTCACGGGAGCGGCTGGAGAGGGACGAGTGTTCCCTGTAACGTGACACCAGGCCAAGGCTCAGCGCCTTTGGGTTGTCTATTGCTTGGAGCCTGGATTCCAGTTTCCTCAGTTCAGTCAATTGACCCAAAAACTTCTCATGGACTAGTCTACTTTAAAAAAAACCCAAATAACAAAAAACGAAACAAAACAAAACAAACAAACAAAAAAAAAAGCCAAAAAAACCCCAATAGAAAATGAAGCTTATATTTCTTTGTTTTAGTCAAACATGCTCACTTTTTTCTTTTTTTTTTCTTTTTTGGTCAAAACTTTAAAAAATTGTTCGTTTTGTTTTTTTTTTTTTTTAAAAAAAAGACAAAACGTGAGGTTTGGTAAAACTTACGCATAGAGACTATACTGGTTTGAGTGGAAAAAAAAAAAAAAAACAAAACAAAACACCAAAAACCAACAAATGAAAAAATGCAAGTGTAAACCTTAGTCATTTCAGAAGGGATGATTCTACTGGCTGTGAATTTTTACCACCACAGTCACGGGAGGCTTGAAATAAGCCATAGCTTTCCACAAGGTCACGCCAACAAAGTCAAGGGGGCCAAGAATCGGTGGGCAAAGTTCTCTGTCTTCTCTCCTAAACCAATAGCAGCTGTTGGCTGTGATGTCTTAGGCAGATGTTGCAAGAACATTTTGTTTCTTTTTCTTTTCATTTTTTCTTTTTTTTTTTTTTTTTTGTGTGCGTGTGTTAAATTGTCTAAAAGGGAGGATATGAAACACTTTGGTTTGCTTTCTCCTCCTCTCCCCCACCTTATTGCACTCTGGATTCTAGTAAATTATAGGCTGCTATGCCCTCACCCTCTGTCCTGCCAGGTGTTTACAGACTGACCCAGATGTGCTGGGGGAGTGGAAGATGAGGGGGACATTTTCCCCTCCCCATGGTATCCAGACTCAATAAACAAAGCTGGAAAGGGCCCAAAAAGCTCAGAGAAGTTTTCTGCTTTTATCTAAAAGTGACTACAGACAGCCAAGAGACTGCGAATTGAGCCAGTCCAAGCAGCCAGCACAGCCTCTAGCTCAGTGTATTTTTTGCTTTGTCTTTGGCCAAGCTTTGCTTTAACATTTCTCTAGTTGACTTTTGATGGAAGGACGGGGTGGTAAAAATCCCTTAACTTTAATTTAGCTTCTACTTTTATACATTTAATTACTTACAATTAAAAAAAAATGCCTAATCTTTCACTAACCATCTTATTGTTCTCATGAATTCAAGAGGTAGCAAAGGTAACAAGTCTGTCCACACAGACTTGCTCTTTAGTGAGGGAGGAAAGCTAAAAACATACACACACACAAAAAATAAAATAAAAAAATAATAAAAAAGTACCTATGGAACTTGTAGCAAGTCCAGCCTACATCAAACCCCCTCCCCACCCACCCACCCTAGAATTAACCTCAGACCTTCCAGTTCAAACATTCACATAAACGTTACAATGGTTTTTCCTTTAATAAAACAAGTACCTCTAAGCAAAGAATATTCATACGAAACTACTAGAAAAGTAAAGACGACCCCCTGCTCACTGAAAGAAATTCCCAGGGCATCCAGTCCCTGTTCAGTCATGGGTAAGGCAAAAGAGGTTTGCATGTTTTGTGGGAGAAGGTGGCACGTGGTTATGTGTGCCAAGGACAAAGATCAAAACCAAAATGGGGAGGGATGGTAAGGGAGGCTTCGCCATTTGTTTAAATGAAGTACTGGGACTGGTGCAGCCCTGAGAGCTGCTCCTCACCATCGCCAGCCCAGGGGGACAGAGTGGGCTCCACCACTGCTGTGGCTTTCCCACAGTCTCTGGAGGGGCTGCCAAACCCCATGAGATGGTCCACAGACACAGCTTCTGCACTTGAGAATGCTGTTATTTCACAGCTACTTAGGCCACTGAAAAGGTGTATTTTGTGTTTTTTTTAATGGCAAGAAATACCCCTGCTAAGTTTGGTTTTAAGAGAGGAGGTGAGTACAGTGACAGGAACACAGAAAGAGGCAGGGAGGGGGAGCCAGTGGAGGCTGAAAGTTCCCCAAGGTCCCCCTACCTGCACCAGATAAACAATATGGCAATGAAGTCGATGTGTGCAAAAAGAAGAGGCATTTCTTGCCAGGTCATCAAAATTTGAAGGGAGACTGGGACTAAATGCATCAGCTTGGCTGTGGACCTTTCTTTTTTAAAAAAAGGAAAAAAAAAAAGAACTTTTTTTTTAAATGTTAAAGCTACATTTGTTTAGGCCTCTCATGACTGAACAGAGTATGGGGAGTTGCCCCTTTTTTGTTTTTTGTTTTTTTTTTTCTTTTTTCTTTTTTTTTTAAGCAGCAAGTCTACAGAAAGGTAAATCACTGCGGATGGGCTTGAAGCTCATTCTGGAGTCTTTGGCTTATGTGGGAGAGGTATGCATTCGCAGGTGGCTGATCAGATTGCGCTGCTGGGTGAATTTCCCACCACACAGTTGACATTCGTAAGGTTTTTCTCCTGAGTGGACACGCATATGCTCTGTTAGTCGGTACTGCCGGGTAAAGCGCATCCCACATTCCTCGCAAGCAAAGGGCTTGAGCCCCAAGTGGCTGCGCATGTGCCGTGTCATGGTGCCACGCTGTGTGAACATCTTGCCGCAGATGTTGCAAGGGAAGGGCCGCGTCAGCCAGTGAGTCTTCTCGTGCTGCCGCAGCGTGGCCGGATCCTTGTAGCTCTTCTCACACACCGAACACTTGAAGGGCCGGGACTCCGCAGCGTAGGACTGATTGGGGTTGGACAAATCTTCAGCTTCATCCTTGCTGCCGTATGTGCCTTCCTCCTTGATGTAAAGGTCTTCCTCGGTGTGCGTTTCCACGTGGGCATTGAGCTGCTCAGAGCTTGGGAAGCCTTTGCCACAGGGGATGCAGACATACAGGTTGTCACCATAGGCCACTGGCTCAAACCCCTCCTGCCGATAGACATAGTTGGCACTGGTATGGCCGCCGCTCTCGCTCTCACTCTGGCCACTGTCGTCACTGTTCTCCTTACCGTTTTCTACCTCCTCCTTACACGGGTAGGGCAGGTCTGCCCCGTAGGCCCCAGCCAGACTCCTCTCCACAGACTTGGACAAGGGCCCCAGCAGGATACCATTGGGCAGCCCTTCACCCTCGTCCCTGTCTTTGCTCCCTTCCTTTCGGTCAAAGGCGTTGTCTTTCTTGATCCACTCCTTCTTGCGGGACGAGTGCCGGAGGCCCTTGCGCTGGCCGCTCTCTGTCAGTGAGTGGTGGCACTCCTCACTCAGGTCCATCTCCATGGGGTCGCTGCTGTCCGCCATGCTGTGGGGGGCTCCGACGCCAGGCTCGTCGAACGATGAGGCACTGTTGGCTGCAGGGGCTGAGGCAGATTGGGGAGAGCCGTGCTGGCTTTCGCTGTGCTGCGTGTCATCGTGGGAGGCTGCGACAGGGAGCGAGGGGCTTTTTTTGGACAGGTCAAGGCCTAGCTCCTGGTCACCGGTGCTCCCGTTTGCACTGCTGCTCCCACCGCCGTTCTTGCTGGTTCCCCTGCTTAAGGAGTGACAGTTCTCTTGGTTAGAGCTGCTGATGAAGACCTCGTCATCAGAGAGCTTTCCCTTTGACAGCTCCTTTGAATGTGAGCCCTTCAACCCCTCATTTGACCCTGAATAGCGAGCTTGGATGACTGAAGCAGTGGAAAGTCTCTGACTCCTGGCAGATCTCCCAACACCAAGGCCACCGGCCTTGCCAGCAAAGGACTTGCCGTTCCGCTTCAGCTTCTTTCTGCAGAGAGCTGCCAGGTCGTGCAGTTGGAGGTAGCTTGCTGCGGTGAGGAGAGCATTAAAGTTCTGTTCCCCAGGCTGGTCAGTCGTTAAGAGCTTGCCAGTATAAATAAAGTCCAAGATCTGCCGGAACACGGTGGGGTTCACCATGTCCGTGTCTAAGTTTATCAGGTTGTCATGCAGGACAAGGGATTTGAAATACATGCTGCTGGCTGCCAGGATGTTCTTATGGGCACGAAACAGGGCATTTTCTACCACAATGATCACATCACAGAGGAAACCTTTGGCTCGTTGCTGGTTCAGCTGCAGTAGCAGTTGTTTGGCATGATTTGGCAGTTCCATCTCCACCTTCTCGTCCTCTCACCTTCACCTTACCACCTGAAAAACACGAGGATGAGAGGTGTGAGCTTGCTGTCTCCACTAGAAAAGGTTACATTTAATAGACTGGTTTAACACAGTGCACGCTATGTTAGGCTTGACACTGACTAGGG
This sequence comes from Agelaius phoeniceus, assembly GCF_051311805.1. Taxonomy (NCBI): domain Eukaryota; kingdom Metazoa; phylum Chordata; class Aves; order Passeriformes; family Icteridae; genus Agelaius; species Agelaius phoeniceus. Next base: position 8,417,315 of record NC_135282.1, on the reverse strand, counting down.
AGATCTGAGTACATTGAGCCCTGCAAGCTGTGATCCTGCTGGGAATACAGACAGAAATATTTCTCATGCTAAGACTTGATTCAAGTCTTTCAAAAATCAGATTTGTAATTATCTTTTTACAAAAGCAATTGTCGTTGGCTGGAATCACTATTCAAAAGATACCAGCATGAAAACAATAGTTAGGCACAGAGGAAAGCTCTTCTCTTCTGACACAGACTTGAAGGGAGGATGAGAAGTGAGAAAAAGAAGAAGAGAAGCATCTACTTCACTGTCATTTGCATATCTGAGCATGTAAAATAATTAGCATAAACTGCAGCTTCCCTGCTTTAATGTGTAGTTTGTTTCTTGGCTGTTACATGTTGAAATCTTGTAACACCCAGCTGCTCTGGGGTTGAGAAAATGACATGTAGCAACTAAGTCCATTGAAGATGGAATTACCCACACTGAAGTGTGAATGGGAAGCCTCCTCAAAAGTATGAAAAGCTGCTTTAAAAACCACTCCCCTGGCTATGTCCATATCCCAATCCATTAACACGTTGGGTTACAATCAACCCTCAACTGGCTGAAATTCGGGATGCTGAGCTAGCTAAATGTCACCAAACGTCTTCATAAATCTGAACCATTTTTCTCAAGTTAATTTTGTTCTTTCATTTTGAAAGAATTTTGTTTAAAATAATAGAGTTAATTAGCATATCTCAAGTCACAGTTTCTCTATCCTGAAATACTGTAAAGAGAGGAAAATTGTGGTTACCTGCATATAGTTAATGCATTTCAGAAACAGTAGTCATGATGTATTTTAGTTTTTATCTAGCCAGGCCAGTAAGAGCCCTTACTTCTGGGTCACTGAGATACATTGATAGGGGAGGACAAAAACATGGCTTGCAACTTAACAGCATCTTGCTATATAAATGCATCCTGCATTTACAGCAAGATACAGCCTAGTACTACAGATAGCAGGAAACAGCCTAGTACTACAATTTCACTGCAAACATCATGGTGCTTTTCCATGCATGTAACACACAAAATCCCTGGGTATCATTTTTTAAGTGTTCCATAAAGGACAAATATGGGGAAGGAAGGGAAACAGTACAGCCAATATTTTCTGCCTAAACAAAGTAGTAGTAGTCGTAATAATAATAATATGATATTACTGAAGTCTAAGTAGGCTTATTTCCCATTGATGTAGCACTTAAAGTAGAGGTCTAGAAACCACTGGATTTAAGTTGTCTAAGCCTTAAGGCTTAAAACAGCTATTAATGCAGAATATTTTTAGCATTTTACTTTTTTTTTTTTGTTTTACTTTTTTTTTTTTTCCTTTCTGCCTTAAATGATATTGAAACCAAGTAATAAGCCAGCAGAGAAAGCCCTGGAAAGAGAGTTAGAATTCTAATTCTGCTACTGACCTTCATGAGAAAGATAATGTTATTATTACTGAGTATGTTCTGCTGCATAAAAACTAGCATAGTACAAGTGTTTAAATTACCTCTATTTATCTCACATGTCAAATTTTACAGGACTGTTCATGTTCAGGAGGACCTATGTATAAGGTAGGCTATTACCTTCAGTAGATTTCAAAAGCAGTGGTCTGGTGTAAGCAGTATAACCCTGCCTATCAAATTTGAGTTTGTTAGCTGAAGTCTAATGTGGATTTAACAACCCCAAAAAAATGAATGTAATGAATCAAGGCAGCAAAACCTTCAACCAAGCTTAGAGCATTGTGTTTAAAACATTGTCAGAATTGCCCACCAAGGGCTTTGACCAGGACAGGAGTATGGCTCAGAGAACACTCCTTTGGCTGATGTCCCTATGTAGACAAAAGCCTTATAGCAACCTGCCTTGTGTATCTTGTGCAGTCCTCAACAAAAATAAATCCAGTCCAGATATTTCAGAGAGGTGCCTAGTCACAAACCCTTCTTTGACCATGATGCATTTCAGAGGTGGAGGAGGAAAGGTGTGTTGGAAAAGTTGTTAGCAAAAGAGAAGCAGGCATTATTCCTTAACTTATGGCATTCCTAGAATCTCACTTCTGGCTGAAAGCATGGGACCTAGGACAACTGTGAGTTTAAATCCTCTTTAAAAAGTTATTTGCACAAACAAATGGCAGCTGCAGCCTTAGAAAGGCCTTGCTATCCATTAGTTTGCAGGGAGTGTCTCTTAACAAAATGTAACATTTGAATAACATCACCACAACCCTCCCAACCCTAAAAAATCACAGTGGGTTTATACTTCTTGTATTTCAGTATCATTTTTAATAACCCTTCCTTTTCTGTTTTCTGGAAATAAAAAAAAAAAACAACCCAAAAAACCAAAACAACAAAAACCAAAAAAAAAAAACACCAGAAAAAATATACTCCCAGTTCAGAGGAGCCCTGGTTCAGAAAAGGCTCAGGTGCTTTTCTAGTAAAAACCCCAACTCACCAGACCTCAAGAATATATAAATGTCTCACTGGAGCCACAGTCTTTAAACACTGAATGTGGTGTGCAAAATTTCACCCCTTTGCATTTAAGAGGATTACAGAAGGCTCTGGACAAATAGCAGCAGTGATGGTCTTTTCCCAGATTCAGCTTGGTTTTCCCCCCATTCAAGACACTTTTTTCAGAGCAGTGAACCTGCTCAAATATTCCCATGCTAGAAGGGAATGAAACAAGGCTAAGACTCTCCACTACCTCCACCATACCCATGACACTGAGACACAGCACATGCAAAGACATGAGAAGTACAGGGCACAAATCACAGAATACAGTAATGCTGCAAGCAGATGCCACACATCAAACAAAGCTTTGCAAGCTAAGAGCCAAGAGCACCTTCATACCCAATATTGCCCCAGGAGCTGCTGTGCCCAGCATGGGGCACACTCTGACCCCAGGGGCTCTGCACAACACACAGGCTGCTCCTGGAGCTGTGCTGCTCTCACTACACAGCAGGAAAAAACTTCATTTGCTCTCCATTTGCACAAAGACTCTGGATACCACAGAAAATGAAATTGCTAAACAGAGGAGAAGAGAAATCCCTTCATCTCTTTCAACAGTATAAAATCTACATATTCACTACAGGTTTGATTCTCTTTAATATCACTAAATCTCTACCCAAAAGTAATTGCTGAATGAATGCTAAATGTGTTATCTTAGCAACCTCTGGCAGGAGATGCTCTTTGATTTCATCTCTGAGTTATAGATCGCAGCACATGAATATTGTTTACCTTTTAAGAAGCAACACCAGTGAAGCAAAGAATCAATCATAAACAGATCTAAGGAATCACTCATTTCACGTAGAGGATTTGTGGCTGGATGAGAAGGCTAGACACCAAGCACCTGAACAGTGAGTTAACAGTACTGCAGATAAAAACCAACAAACAGATTAGATGTGATGTATCAAATTAGATGCTGTTAAAACATCAGCCTACTGTGCATGTTATAACAGACCCAGGAAAAGACAGAGGCCTGCTTACTTATTTCTCCACCTTCCCAAGCAGTTGAGCTGCACTGAGCAGACACTGCAGCAGTGAGCATGGAGAAGAACAAGACAAAATGAAATCCACTGTTTCCTACATAGCTCTCTCCCACCAATTTGACATTAAAAATGCTGTGTCCAGCTGCTACTGGAACTGAGTGAAACTGAAACAGATGACTTCTGCACCCTTCAGTTTCAGATGAACCAACTTTTTTTTGAGCATTGATGACCCCACTGGGAAGAGAGCTTTCCTGTTCCCCACTGGCTTATCTGATCTTCCTTTCCCCACATCCCAACAGAACCAGGACCCTCAGAGGTGTCAGTGTAGTGGGTGGTTCACAGCCACTAACTTGCCCCCAGGAGTAGCAGGTCATTAGCCCATGACTTTTAAAGATATTCACATTCTAGAATAGCAGAAGCATGGGGAGAAGTGCTGGAACTGTGTTAGTCCAAATGGTTCCCTATCCCCAGCCCCTTGGAGCAGTCAGATAGCAGAATTCAGAAGCTTAGGCACAAACATGCATTTTCATCACTGGCAGTGGAGCAGCAAAAGCTCTGTGAAGAAGGCTCAAGCAGAAAACAGGATGCAGCACCCTTGTTTTTCTCACACAAATATTTAGCACTTTAAAATAGCTAAGACCAACATGTGAAGTTACTCAGGCAGAGGTCTGCAGAGCTGGGGGAGGGAGAGAAAACATGCAGGACAGATCAGGATGTGCAGCTGATTTTGCAGGTGTGGGCATGGAAAAGAGAAGGAAAATGGAGGGTGGAGGATCATTTTGCAGAGGATACCACATCAGCAAACTGAAAGTGGCCCTTGTTTAATTTGTTACATTCCAATTAGTGCCAGGCAGAACTGCCCTCCTGGCTCCCCGAGGCAGCTCTTGCAGGACTCCTGCAGAAATGGCACAGCTTTGCTTAAGGACATAAGCACCTGTCTGGTACCTCTGTGCGGCAACATTTGGATATTTGGGATGTGGGCAATACCTGCTCAACTGCTACCAGCTCCTGGCCCAAAAAGGAGAGAAACAAAAGAGTGAGATGATTTCCCATTCCCTTCTCTCATGTTCTAGAACAACAAGGAGAGCCTGACATGGCTAGGCCCTTCTCTACTGCATGGCAAACTTCCCAGGGAAGGGGAATCTCCGTGGGTGAAAAGGGAAGGGGCTCTGTGTGCATGAAAGCACTAAAATCAGGAGAGCAAAGTGATTTCCAGTCAGTGCAAGGCTGCAGCAAAGCAGGAACACCTTGCTATACAAGCTGAAACTGTGAGCAGTAGAATGCAGATTGAACCACTTGGTTGCCGCTTACCATGCCAGGTACATTGGGCTAAAGGCACCTCCATCCAGTGCTGCCCGACGTGCCAGGTACATCCCATGATGTTCCATTGAAATCACAACAGGCCATCAATAGAACGTGGCTGCACGGATGCAGAATGGAGAACCAGCAGGGACGCTGTTAAATGCAATTAAAATACTGCAATCAAAATTGAAACGTACATTTTAATACAGCCACCTGCCTTAAATATGTAACTGCTAGAACAACCTCCCCTCCACCCATCTCCCCACAGCTGGTGAACTGTGACGGAAGCAGAACAGGACTCTGCAAGTTTCATACTGATGCTCCCTGGCCACTTCCATTCATGACTCCAAATAGCACTGAGCTTCAGGGAGACCAGTTCACATGTATCCAAAACCAGCAGATCCCAGGATGTCTGCACCAGCTTCTTTCTGCCCAGAAATTCAGGCAATGAAATATCATCACCATGTAGAAATGCCTCTATGACAAGAACCGCCTGGTGCCAGAGCTTTTGGTCTCATTCCCGACACAGTACAGGCAGCAGAAGAACACTTCAAACCTGATCCACTGTGTTGTCCCCATTTCCCTGTCCCACTTCCCAAGCCTTTGAAAATGTCTTCTAGAGGTGTTATGACATTGGACCAGGCTGGATACTTTGGTGCAAGGTGGGAGAAGACAACACTGTGTACCCTGTCCTATTTATAATGATGCTTCAGTGATAATTTAATCTCCATTCTTGAAGACTGGAGATCAAGTTGATTCATGGTGAACTGCAGCTTGTATGAGCATTGCAAAACTTAAGATCTGGAATTCCACCCTCCCCTGCCCAAAGGAAAAAGCAACATCATCTTTTCCATGTCAGGGAAAGGCACATAGCACAGCTACCCTAGGTTTGACAAGCTGGTTGTATCCTCTACAGTGCGTATCCTTCCCACAGAGTTCCTATAATTGGCTCCAGCGGGATTATTATGGAGCAGTCTCAGGGTAGATGCTAAGAACAGGTTCCTTTCTACAAGTGGTGATGCTGCACCAGTGAAAACAAACAAAGCAAGCCCAAACCCACCAAAAACCAGTACAGAAATAAGCCTGCAGCCTGGCAGGGATTTAACATAGGTTTTTCGACCCTCGTGGTGAAGTGAAACGTGCATAGCTTTTATCATATTGATGGCTGCATGTCTCTGGCTGTGTTTCTGGAGATAGAAATCTTACATTTAAAAAGTGAGAATACTATTGATTATCAGCCTTAAAAGATAAAAGGCCAAATAAAAAATACCTATAATACTTAATGCTGAATGAGAAAGAGCATAAAGGAGGACACAGGCCTGAGAAATGGAATGGGTTGTCATGGAAAGGACAGAGTATAAGAAGATAGTTCATTCTTCCTGAACATCTGCTGGGCTTAGGCCCAGGACAGTGTTCCCATCATTCCCACCTGAATACTTATCCCCACAACTCTGTAACCAAACCCCTTTCACACTCAAATAATAGATCTTTTGTATTCAGATCACCCTGTTCTGACTGCTTGTAGGCTGAAGATTTAAAAATCTTGTCAATACAATGAAGAAGTGAAATGTAAGCAACTGTTTGCCTACTGACCTGGGCTGTGCTCAGCCAAGAGCATTTGCTGAACTAGTCTGAACAGACCACTGTCAGCATGAACAGGCCAACCCACAGTTAACTACCATGCTTGAAGCACCCTGGGCCAGAGCTCCAGGAATTTGGAGCTCCCCCCTCTCCAGAAGATCACACTCTGCACAGCATTAGAGCAAGCTGAACTCTGGCTGAATCTCCCAGCATCACAACTCTGCAAAACCCTCAGCAATACCAGCAATTCTCAGTTTAACAGAGGCTGAATGCTGCATAAAGGTATTTCTTGAACAAGCAGCTCAAACACGAGGTTTTTCCCACCCAGATTACATCAATTTGCTTCTCGCAGCTGGGAAGCAAGAGCTCTTCTCCATAGTTGTATTCCCCTCTAGGGCAGAGTTTAGCAGAGAACTGCTTCAACCAAAGGTGTTTCCTACTGTTAGAACATCTCTGCAGTCAGAAATGAAGCTTCCTGCCAACTCCTAAACAGAGTGCTTGTATATTATACATTTATTGTCACTGCTGACACATAGGAGACTAGGACCACCCAAACCTCTACTGGGAGGAGAAGGGGAGAGGCATGGACATTGCAGATCTTGTCAGCCAGAGTCCAGCATTAAAAATTCCTGCATATCCCCAGAGCACAGTTGATCTCAGGAGCAGAGCAGTGGCACAAAACAAAGCTTCAGAATCTCATGACCACTTAGTAACCAGCAGTAGACTCTGGGCTCTTCTTCTCATCCTACAACTGAGCAAACTCAGTTTTAGTTGTGCCTGCCTTGCAAGTAGTAAAGGCAACTCCAATGTCCAATGCTAATCTAATTTAATTCATTTATTTACTCCCTATTGCATGAAAATAACAACAACATATTGAATGAAGTAGCTCAAAGGCCTCTTTGGTATGCAAAATTTCTGTTTCCCAGCCACCTCTGAGCCTGTACAGAATTCTCCCTTTACAATGCAAGAATTTAGGACATGAATAAAGGATCTTGCTGCCTCACAGTTAATCCTAGAGAGTGCCAGTCTTGGGCCCTGTCCTTCAGTAAGGTAGGCCACTTGGCAGGGGGTACATGGGGTGCCAGCCTCATGCTGAGCATCACTCTGAGGGCAGGAGCACACCCAGCACTGTGGAGAAGGAGGAATGTCATGACCCTGTTCCGACCAAGACTGTCCTACAGGACACTCCCAGCTGCAGCACAGCTTTAGGGCTCTGAGTCACCACAGGTACAAGCTGATAGCAGGTTGTGAAATGCAGTAATACTGGAGCAAATGCATGACCCTTTCAACTGTCCCTGCAACTGGGGAGGGTTCTCCAGGACAGGGATGAGGCAGGCAGCTGGAACTAGTGACTGTGACTCAGACTCCATAGTTACATGATTTGTTAGAGCAAACAAAGCCTCAGAGCACTAGGAAAAATGGGAGCAGGTTTGATAAAGATCCTCCTACCAATCGGCCCGTTTATTTTCATTTCTTGTGTGGACTCAGCAAACGTTTCTGCAGAGAGAAGCAGTCTGCACAGGAGCATCTGCACACACAATACTGCTAATATCATGAGCTTGCAATAGTTAACAGCAAGTTTCCATGTTGAGGGATGTAGTGACTGTCTTGGACCAAAATATCATCTCTCTCACCAGTGGTGAGCACAGTGTGCACAAAACAAGCATTGCTGTCTTGTTTTTTTTTTCCAGTAAGAAAATATCTCATTCCCTTTACCCATATCTACAGATCCAGCAACAGTTCTTAATATGAATGATACCTTAAATAAGCACTAAATATAGCATATTTAGCACTTATCCACATTTTCTTTTCTTTGCTTTCCCCCCAAAACTGACCATACACAGGCCTGTACTTAGCAAAGCAATCTTTTTAAGTTTCACTTTAGTGAAGTCTTTCAAGGAAACAACTCTAAGAATTGGTCCCAGCAGTATTAGGACTGTACTGCCTACCAAACATCCCTTCAAGTCAGATGCTTAACCCATCACCCTGAATCCTTTGTATTTGATTCTTTGCAGCCACCAAGAAGTCTCAGCACATCTGAGCCTGGCAATTGAGAGAAGGCCAGAAAGCCACTATTGCTTGTAAAAGCAGAAGGCCTAACAGACTCGAAGTTCTACAAACTGCCTGTATTGCATCCAAATGACCTAATGGGAAAGCAGAGTTTACTCACTTTCAAAATTCCTCATTTCTCTGGCTGCTTTTCCTCAACCCCTACTTCTTATTTTGATTGTTTTATTCCTCTGTCTTCTTCATTTTTCAACTTCAAGCATTATTTAAACTCAGCTCACAGACTGCAGGGAGGTCATTCTATGTATGTTTCCAAAATCCACCTTTTCCCAGCAAGGCTCCCATCCTACTGGCTTTGTCCTGCAGCCCTGCACAGCAGTGCTCCAGGGCTGCAGACACCTGGGGCACATTTGGCCAGCCCTCCCTGACAGACAGCTTCTCAGCCTGGGGGATTACAGCCCCAGGCACGTTATGAAAGGCAGCCCAGCAAGGTCATGGGGTGTTGAAAACTTTGCTACAGTCCAAAGCACAGGATCTTCCTCTTTTCCTTCCCTGCACACTATTCTTGTCAAGGCCAAGGATTTCCTGGCAGTCCTCAAAGTACACAAATTATAGGCTTTTGTCATGAATTACAACTTAAAACTTCTCTTCATTTTAAGAAAGTAGAAGGGGTGAAGCAAAGCAGGGGGAAAGGTACTTTTGCCTAAGGTTTGGTTTTGAAAAGGGGATTGACAGCCTATGTATGTGCTTTATCCTGTAATCTGAAAGCTGCTCAGGACAGGACCCTTAAAAGTATTTTATGCTGAACCATAGACAGAGCGAGAGAAGCGGCAGCTCCCTGCATCCGTTCCAGTCTGCTCAGCTTCTCCTAAATCAACACTGCCAGAAGGCAAGACAGCCCTATAACAAATTAGCACTGCTCACAATTTGTTGAAGTTGCTGTTGCATTGTTTGTTTATTTAAAACACACACACACACACAAACCTCCCGAGCCTGCTCTCTGCTGCCATCCCCCAAACTCCAGCTCTGTAGTCTCAGAGAGGCGAGCAAAGGCTGTGGATTAAACCCATGCAGAGCTACAGCCACTGTGCTGGGACTCTGCTTGGGTTTTGCTCTTTTACTACAAGCAAAACCAAAGAATGCCCACATTATTCCAGCCTGGAACATCATGCTGTAGAAATCCTTATTTCAGCACCTGAATAGGGAAGTGTTGTTAAGAAAAAGAAAGAGCCACAGGGTTGAAAGGACCCAGTGGTAATAAAACTCTTAGTGCTAATGCTATTTATGAACATCCAAGGGATAATCTGCACCCCTTATCAGCCCACAAGATTATAAGATCTTTAAAATAGGAAACATGTCTTACTTCATAAAGCACTGTATAAGTTTACAAAGCACAATATTAGTGGTAATAAATAATTGTCAAAGTCGAGCACAGAGGTGACTGTAAAACCTGAAGCACCATCACTGTTCCCATTTCATTCTGAGCTCTGTGTAGCAGCACATTCTTGCCTAAGAATGTACAGTGCTACTTGTATAGCACAGTGCATGCTTGTGCTGACTTGGTCTCTTATGCACCAATCTGGTTTTATTTTAAGGGATGATTTGTGAAATGTGCTATGCTTTTACTCACAGTGGAGAAAGTAATGTTTGATCATGAGGTGATCACAATGAGGGTGATTTTAAAGAGCTGTAATACATTCTTATCCTTGCACCAAACAGTTTAGTTTGCCAGCCTGTGTCAGTGTGCCAGCAATGATTCCTCTACACAGCATTTCTATCTGTAGGCAATTATCACACACAGAGCACCCTACTATCAGAGCAATTGCTCACCAGTTCCATCATGTAGCCTATAGAGACAGCTTCCCTTTTATTTCTCTTGGTTTATATGACAATAAGCCCTGGGCTGCTGCAGGCATAGTTTAGAGGACAGTAAAGTCAGCATCATCCACTCAAACACTTACATGCTTTCATTCAGGTTTATTTTTTTTCATTTTAGAGAAGTGTTTTTCTGTCTTATGAATGCTTTAATTTCTGGCTACTAACAGATAACTGCATCATCCAAAGTGTCCCTGCTCACTTGGGTTGAGTATGGCTTTCGTTTCTGGACAGGTGAATGCCACAGATACCACAGCTATCTCTACCAGTTTAACAACAATTAAGGAAATTAAGAGATTTTCTATTCAGATTGAGACCTTTGCATTGAATTCTACTGGTGCCAAAACATCATAATTTTATTCTTCAGATAACCCATGATTTATCAAATGTTTAAATACTCAAGCTTTAGTATTTCAAAAGCTACTCACTTTATATTTATCACCTAAGGAAATTACTAAGCAATTTTTTGGTGCAATTTTTCCCTGCCAGAAAAAAAAAAAATGCCTCAAAGAGCAGAGCTGAATGCATCACCCTCCTTCTTTCAGCATAATTAAAACCATCTCATTGGTAATTATTGTCCTCAAGTTGGGTGTGGGGGAGTGAAAATCTGTAACAGATTCTATTTTTAGAAGATAACCTTAGGAAAAACAGGAGGTACCAGAGAAACAGGCATGAGGGGTGAAGTTATGACAGTACTGAAACTAGCAGGAGACACAGGTGTACCAGGTGTCTGTGCCAGAGAGCTCTGAGAACACAAATGTGGCCACACCTCCTGCTAGATTTAGGCTTGGCTGGCAGGTTTCAGAGGCACTCAGAATTCACAGAGACAATTCACATATTTAAAAGTTTGAGCAAGAGTTTAAAAAAAACAAAACCAAAACCAAACCCACACTAAAAGGTTATTTTAAAACTTTGCTGGACCACTTCCCATGGAGTTCTCCCCTCTCAGCAAGGAAAGTGGTTAAAGGAAGGAGAACACAAACCAAAAAGCCAAGCAGAACCAAACCCTAAAAACAGCCAGAGAGGCTGGAACTTCCCTAACACAGATGGAACAACACAGCAGTTTTATAGCTACATAAATAGGATCAGAATCTGGCCCAAGGAGTAATACACATACAAACTTCTGCTCACAGCCACAACAAACATTGATACCACACCTTAGAGTGGAAGGAAAAAGTAAAATTTTTCCATCCTTACCACTTCCAGCAGAGCCCAGTGATGTAACAGCATCAAGAGACAGAGGCAGAGGATGCAGGAAGTTCTCTTAGTGAGGATACATAATGTATCCTGTCTTGGCAATGTGCGTTCCCAAACACCTGTACCGAGGGTCCAGCTGCTTTCAGCCCCTGGCTGCACGTTACTGAGCCACATTCAGTTCTGTCACAGAGAAGGGCTGGATCAATTGTGGCATTGTTCCCCCACAGTGCAGGTGCTCAGAAACACACACATCCTGAGGCTCCCCAGCCACAGGGATGTTCTGATGCCATCCAGCTTTCCCTGACCCACCAAGTCAGTCCACCTTGGCTTAATCTATTCCCTTCTCCAGGCATTTTCTTGGCAGGTACTTCACTCAAAGAACAGGTTTTAACAGCAGGAAAACCACCTCAAAATCCCAAACCAAACAAGTCAACACCTCTGAAGAACCTGAATAAGTCACATCCTTCTTATCACAAGGTATCCACCATCACAGATGCCAACATGGCTTTCACACACCTGCTTTCTCTGGAACCTCATGTAAGAGGCCTGACAGTAATGCCAAATCCCCAGACCCTTCCAGGAGCAGCCACTGCACACTCAGACCTACTCCAGACAATCAAAGTCTTATTACAGGGTATGTAATGTGAAAGTTTAATCTTGTGCAGGCAAGAAATAGCAGAGACTTGCCTATTGAAAAATTAGGAGGTATATAGTAATTAATCAAATTGATTTAAAAGAGCCAGCTGCCTGTGTGAATGCTGGCCCTGGCAGAGACAATCCCAACCCTAGGCATTTGCTTACAAATAGGCAAGGTGCTTTGGCACAGCTACTGAATCCTTTGAAAAAGTTGGTTTTGACATGTTGGAAAAGGACTTGAATTTTTCAGCTGCTCTCTAAGTAGGAGGCAATTGAGACAACACACCCAAGAACTGCAGCAGACACCACTTTAAAATTTGTCTTCATTATGTTCTAATTTTTACACAACTTTCTAACATTAGCAATAGCCAGATGAAATTTTTCATCTTACTAAAAGCAGCGGAGAGGTCAGGAAAACACCGTTACACATCATTTGTTCTTTCTCTAGTGATAGTCACAGTCCAGAGTCCTGGCCCAGGGTTTCTACTTATATTTTCCCTGTGATTCTTAAGCCAACCAACCAAATAGAGTTAGTTGTCAGGTTTAGTGGGTTTCAAAACAAAATGTGTATTAGAAGGAGGATTTTTTATTATCATATTATTTAAAGGATTTAGTGAGGAATCTAAAAATCTGTGGAAGGGTTTGTTGGAGGGGGATTAGAAAGAGAAGAGCCTTATAAAAACAACCCAAACAGAGGGTTTGTTCCTCTTCTCCACATAAAATCATAGAATCACTTAGGCTGGAGAAGACCCCTAAAATCAAGTCCAGCCATTAACCCATCACTGCCAAGTCCACCTCTAAACTGTGTCCCCATCTACACTTCCTTTGGATAATCTCCAGGGATGGCAATTCCACCATTTCCTTGAGCAGCCTGTTCCAATGCTTGATGACCCTTTCCTTGAAATTTTCCCTCATATCCAACCTAAATCTCCCCTGGTGCAACTTGAGGCCATTTGCTCTTGCCCTATTGCTTGTTACCTGGGAGACAAGACCAACCCCCATCTGGCTACAACTTCCTTTCAACCTTGTTGAACCTCACCCAAGTGGCCTCAGCCCATGGATCCAGCCTGTCCAGATCCCTCTGCAGAGCATTCCTGCCCTCCAGCTGATCAACACTCCCACCCAGCCTGGTGTCACCTGTGAGCTCACTGAAAGTGCCCTCAGCTCCCTTGCCCAGATTTCTGATAAGGACATGCTCACTAAAGCCTGCCTTCCATTAGGGAAACAAATCTAAAGACCTGGAAAACACTGCACTGAGACACATGGTGGGGAGGTTCTGGGAAGCAAAGCAGCAGCTGAAGTTATATGGAAATAACAACAACATTCACAGAAGTTCCCCTTGGATACATGTCAGCATGTGGGAATGAAGGATTAAGATTGAGTATTTGCATTTCCCAGTCAGATGCCAAGATAGCAAAGCTGGCAAGCTGAGGTGTTGGGGCATTCCTTGAAGGGAGTCTCCAGCCATGAACACCATGTGTACAGAGCTCTTCTGCTTGCAAGTGTCTCTTTCTCTCTCTCTAACAGTGAGTATTTTGAATTTTCAAAAATGTGCTCTAGGTTAGTGCTTATAAAAGTCAAGCATTAACAGCTCCAGCATAGCACAGGCAGCTGGGCAAGCTCTGCTGACAGACCCTTGCCAACACAACCCCAAATTAATCCTGTGCTCTGCTCCCAACCCACACACAGCAAGCAGGTAGTACCATGGTGCCAACTGCTTCAGTCAGCAGGTAAGAGCAAAGTGCCATGTTATTAACTCTTCTAAAGGCCACAGCAGAGCATTCTGATCCCTGCATACAACAGACACCTGAATAATTAGAGTGCAGGGCTGAATCCTCTGGCAGACATGGCTTTTAAAATAAGATGTAGCACTTCTGCATCATGGCCCTCTACACAGATCTCAGTGCTTTTATGCTGCTTTGTTAAAGGCCAGCATTAACATTGCCAATGATACATCACTTACCAGGTGGAAAAAAAATTCCAAACCAAACCACACAAAAATAGAGCCATCATTACAGAGGATGAGGCATCATGATCTGTTTTAGGGCATCCAAGTCAGAGTCATCACCTAAAAGGTCAGGTCTTGCCCTCTTTCTGCATCAGCCCTGGTCTGGCTCAGCCTCACAAACCCCATGGTCTTCAGGGCAGCACAACAGAGCAGGCAGCAAAGCACAGCCAAGGATCAGGAACACTCTTGAACAAAGATGGCTGTAAAGCCAAATCCTGCATGTCAGAGGTCACAGCAGTAACTGAGGAGTGTGCTTCAACCCCCAAAACATCCTCTGGTATCCAGGAAGGCTGCTGGAAATGGTTGAAAGATGGTTGTGGGACAGAGGAACAATGAAGAAAAGGTTCTCGGAATTGTTGTTGACACTGTGTGGTGCACGCATAGTGAGAAGACAGAGCAGAGCAGCACTGGGACCAGGAAGAGCTTCAAGGGAATATTCCTGTGGGCCTTTGGGCCTGAAATTCTCCTCTCCAACACCCCAGCCTCCACAGTCAGAAGTGAGATCAATGCCTAACTACACAAGATGCTTCCACTTTGTAATGACCTTCATTTCGAGGTGATTAATTGCTGTTGACTTCCTCCTTTGGAACTTTGTAGCAGCCCAGCAAGAAGGAAAGTCTGGACATTCTCCCCAAAGTCCCTCAAATGCATCAGAAACTGGAATCTGCTGCAGGCTGCAGTACGTTGTCTCAGCAGATTCAGTAACAAGGTCTTCTGAAACAAAGTACAATCAGAGTTTCTGCCTGGACTTGCCAAAAGACCTTAATGCAAATAGAACTGCAGGAAAATTAGGGTGGACTCTAGTGGCTGCCTCCCCCTCAGGGTTTTGCGTTTTCTGTTGGTTTTTTTTTTTCCCCCTTCATTCCTGATGAAATTCATTACAGTTGCATTTAAACTGAGGTTGTGATTTAAATTTTCCAAAGCAGGCAGGACAGGTTTGAAAGCCTGATATATCAGAGTGTGTGTGCTTCCTGAGAACCCAGGCAGTTGCAGAGCCTTCCCCAAGGGGTGCCTGGTCGGTCCCCTCACCCCCCTGACATGTTTGCTGTCACACAGGCCAGTGGATTCCTGGCAAGTTGAGCAGGCTTGCTCCTTACAGCCGAGCAGCCCCACATTCAAACATGCCAGTACGTTCCTTGAAGGTATTTACAGTTTACTTTTTAGTGCTACTTTAAGTTCAAAGGGGCTAGTAAAGCCCCATTAAGCTATTTACATCAAACTGGTTAGTTAATTATCCTGTTGCAGGCTTTAAATTAGCAATTTATAACCCCTTCCCTGGAGATGCCAGTATTTAAAAACAACTCAGCCAGGACATTTTGCAGGGTGCAGTTAAGGAACAAAAAACCCAAAAAACACCACTAAACCAACCCAACCCCCCCCCTCCCCCAAAAAAAAAAATCCCAAAACAACCCAGAATAAATATCTTCAGTTTTTGATTGCACAGATCCTAACTTTGGGAGAATCCAGTAGGAACAGGGGTGAGGGAGAGCCCACTTTTACCAGCTAGCAGGGATAGTGAGGCTGTGTCTACCTTAGGCTATGCAGCAAAATGTGATTTGCAGAGGCCCAAAGCAGCCTGGGAGGCACCACAGCTAAAGGGGGATGATTCTTTCCTTACAACAAGATATTCTGCTTCTCAGGAGCACAATCAAAGGTATTTTTACATTCATATGTACAAAAATGTGTCTGCCCACAAGGAAGGACAACTGTTTGAGGGTTTGGATTTGGTCTGAAGACCAGCATAAAGCTGCAGTCCTCTTTCAGGTTAGGATTAAAAATATATATATTTATACCCTCTTGTCATAAGGGTCAATGACCCCATGGGCCAAGTGAGGCTGGAGCTGAGGGGTTTCCATTCCCAGGATCTCCTCCCCTGCCAACAACCTTTGGTTTCTGAGAAGGAAAGTGTCATCCACTCATGGACTGGTTATTCCAGACCACCACACTCAGAGTGCAAAGCTGTTACAGAAGAGAATTACCACCCTCCCCCCAAAATACCTGACTGCCCAAACCAACCAGGGCCTGGAGCACAACCCTCCTCCTTATTTCCACCAGCCATTACTTCAGTTCTGCAAACAATTGACATACTGGATGTTTACCTGAAAATCTTATTTAAAACAAAGATGGGAGGGAAAGCCTGTCCAGCTACTATTTCCACACAACAATCTATCAAGTGCAGGAGAAGCCTTGGCCCCAATCCTGGGAGCTGTCCCAAACCAACAAACACTTAACACCTCACCAAGAGCAGGAGTCCGTGGAAAGAAGGGCCATGTGGAATGAGACTAAGGCAAACCAGGAGATTTCACATTAACATCAAAAAAAGGCACATCAAATTTGAGAGAAGAATTCCATTCTACTTGAAAGACGTGACAGACAGATGGAATCAAGTCATATGACAGACCCTGCAATTTCTTTTTCCTTCATCTTAATACATCCCCTTTTCAACAGCAAAAAAATTATTCTCTGCCAAACAAGTGTCAGATAAACTTCAAAAAGAGAGATAAAAATCTAAGCATTTTAATTCTTTATGCTATGCAATCATGAGATTTAGTTTCTATTTACTTGCTGCTTCTTATGGAGAGTAACTGTTTCACAGTAATTTTTTGAGATGGGGCAGATGGAAAGAAGAGAGAGAAATACACTCAGATTTCAAAGTGACAAAATATTTTTGTACAAAATT
Source organism: Agelaius phoeniceus (assembly GCF_051311805.1). Classification (NCBI taxonomy): domain Eukaryota; kingdom Metazoa; phylum Chordata; class Aves; order Passeriformes; family Icteridae; genus Agelaius; species Agelaius phoeniceus. Next base: position 8,400,578 of record NC_135282.1, on the reverse strand, counting down.
TGTAAGATGATATTAATTTCATGTGATTTACTGCTCTAAATTGCAAGACAGAGGTCTTATAATAAAAATACTGGTAAACACAACGCAAAATCTAAATTATCTAAAGGACCGAAAAACCCAACCCCACACATAGATGACATTCTCCGAATTCTCTGCCCTTTCCTGGGAGCTGTTACACCCAAACCATCACTCAGACCAGAGGCTGTTCTCTCCTGGAACCACCAGCCTGGCCTTTGAAACAGCCCGGTGCTAACAGGCTACAGGGCTGCCTAGTATCAGGGAGTTGTAAAATAATGTGCAAGTGGGGAGAAGGAAGAAAGCAAAGCCCTCCTGAGGATAAAATGAGAGTCTCCCCTGCTCCACCAAAACCTTCCACTTCCAAGGCATGCAATAGCCTGTGCCTAGAACAGGTGTGTCTCCTTAAATACCTCACATGTCACACTTGTGTCCCATGGACACAGTGCTGGGGATTATATTAGTACCAGTGCATACCAGCTGGAGCTACCCCCGCCGGTGTCCTGTGACTCCTCGCACGGGGGGAGCCGCTCTCGCCGCAGGCACGGCCCCTTTGCCACATGATCCCGGAGACAGACAGACAGACAGACAGCGACCCTACCACTGCTGCTTCCGAGCACTTGTGCTCCAGGGGCCGACCCAAGCAAGAGACCTCCTCCAGACAGGAAGGGGGCACTGCCGGGAGACAGTGAGCCAGGCTCCAAGTATCCTTTTCTTTCCCTCCCCTGCGCTTTTTACCAGCAAATTCTCAACCAATTCATGCCAAATAGACACGCTGAAGACCTCCTTTAAATAAAAAAAGATGCACGGCTAACAGAGCAAAGTCCACTCAGTCATTCCCAAGCAGAAAATGCTGACAGGGCACAATGCAGGTATGGCTAAAGCAGGATGGAGGAAGAACAAAGGAGAGCGAGCCTCATACATCTTCAAGTCAGTGCAGAAAGACACCCCTTGGCAATTTCAACCTAATTCATCACTAACCTTGGAGCATGCTAGCTGCTGGCCTAAGCATCTGGAAGAGATGGTAAGAAAATTTTTATGGCAGCAAACACATTAGTGACGTTTTTTGTGTCATGAGTGGCACAGATAATACAACAGGAAGAGCTACTTGGTTTTAGCTGTAGCTCTGCATCACAATTCAAAGGAATTCTTCAGCATGAAGATCTGCCCCAATGCCATCCATCGTGAAAGGATCTTGTAGTACTGATCAGGGAGCCAGAGCACCAGCAGATGTGAGAAGCTGCTGAGCAGCACACATGGGCTAAGAGGTGGAGCCCTGTAGGGCCCTTCTTAGTCCTCCTTAGCAGCATTAAATGCTTTCATTTTTCAGAGAACAATTCTTGCAACAGCTTTTAGGAGAGAGAGTAAAAATGAATGGACCAGTCTTGGTGAAAAGCCTAACTTACAAGGAATCTCATCACATCCATTAAATATTACACTGTTTAATTAATTCCAATTTCCAGGTTCCAATACACATCAGGTTTATCTGCTCATCCCTACAGTAACTGGCTCCAGGCATCACAGTCAGCTGGTGGGGATGAAGGCATTGCCAAGCCAAACGTTCTTCTCAAGTGCTTTTTCCAGCTCTGCTTTATAACCCCTCAAGGACTGGGTGAAACAGAGGGTTCAATGAACCCAGCTCATCAGTCCAGTGCAAGCTGGAAGTAAAGGGAAATTCTGACATACTTTACATCCCATTCATCTCTGGCCATTTCTGTTCAAATAAATCTAGAATAAGGGCACTCCATTATACTTCATTCTCAAACATGTGAGCAGGACCTCAAAGCCCCCACAAATCCATCTACCCCTACAAACACCTTCTTATTGCTGCCATTACTCAGTTCCAAGAGGCCTCGAGTCCGCAGCCATAAAATTCAGCATTAACTGCCAGGTGAACTCTTACTACTTAGCCAACTATTTATTATGCTGGCTCCTCCACTACCAGGCAAACATCAGCTGCAAATGCCACCCCCATGTTCTCAGACACCAGGACTTTAAATTCTGAACAGCCTCCCATAACCAAAATTTAGCATCTTTATGTTTTCTTTATTCTTTGCCAGCCACAGTGTTAGGGACTTCCTGGCCAGTTAGCAGCCAGCCTGGTAAGAGCTCTGAACTTCACACATTTGTCAGGAAATCTTAGAATACAGACTGTCCTGTACTTCTCAAGCAACTTGAAACCAAGTTAACAGAGCAGGCCTGGGTGCCCAAACAGACAAATGGAGGCCCAGCTGTATTTCATAACTGTGCCACATAGAAAATGTGCACTTCCAGGAACCTTGAGACTTGGTGACACACCTAATGCAGAAATGATTACTTAAGAACCCAGATTTAAAAATCCCCACATTTAGTACAGGAGTGCAATTATTCACTTTGATTTTCCACAAGCAAAAATTTTTCAGACTTTGGGAAAAACAAACTTTCTTATGAGCAACCTTCTGCATACCCAGGGCTGTGTGTTCCCATAGGGAAAGTCTGAATTTCTAGGTGAGACCAAAACAAAACAACTCCTTTAGCGGGAGTAGCTGAGAACAGAGTTGTCCACGTGCCTCTGTACAGGCCTCCATCCAAATTACCAACTCCTACTCCTGTCAGTACTTGCAAGCCTTTAATCCAAGTGAGGTTCTTCACCAACCTCCAGCTATTTCATGACGTGCCTGTCTTGGGGCATAAAATCCTAGAGAGTGTCCCCATAAATCAAGCACATTTGTTATATAATTGAAAAGGTTTTAAAGGAGAAAATGGAAAAAAATCCTACTGTTATTAAGAAGAAAATTAATTATCTAGAGCACAGCAGTGATTAGCCAGATAGCTATTCTGTTTTATTGAACAACCAGACTCATAATTAAGGTGTTTTTTCTTAAAATAATATATAAATAAACTACTGGAAAGTTTTACACAACTTTAACTGGTGGAATTTCAGAGTTCAAATAAATTACAAGCTATTTCACTGTTGGACTCTCTGTCTCTAAGGCCATAATTAATTTTAATGTTCAAATTTGTAGTAAAAAGACACGTGACCAGTAATAAAATAGGAAAAAACCTCTTTAGGGCTCTCTTGCCATTTGTATCAACAATACAGAATACAGGAAAATAGGAGGCCAGGTGCACTTATGTTCAAAGGTATCTTCAGCCTTACATACTTTGAGAAGTATTTTAAACATAAGAAATTCAAAATTCCCTTGCCTCCATTTGGGGGGAGGGTAATGGAGATGAGAGAGAGGAAGGGGAGGTGGAAAAAGAGATCAGCTGTTCCATTAGAGACTTCAGATATGAACACACAGAGGGAGTTTCCTTCATCTGTGTATCAAACCATTGCAAATACAGGAACAGCCAGGGCAATGCCAGCAACTAAATGTGCTTTTACTTATTTATTTATTCAGAGAGCATTCAGTGGTAGAGGAGACTGGATTTAAATACAAGTAATTGAAAGCTACCAATTTTAGTCTTGTTTCACATTTACACTCTAGGTCATGAAGGATGATCAGTGGCTGGTAACTACTAAGCCATATTGATTTAAAACCAAATATAATCTGCTCTCCATTTGGTCTTATTTTCTGCTAACCAGAGCTGCACTATCTCCAGCTGAAACATTTATTCCATTTCACAGGTATTTATGCAGCTGATATTTTTCTTCTTTTTATAATTTTAATAAACAGCCAATGACTTTCATTAGACATTTTCTCATTTGAATGATAACTCCTGAAAATTCAAAAAGTCATGATCCATTGAGAATTTTTTACTTCATTCTTGTATCTACCATACTAAGCACTTAAGTCCAAACATGTTGAACATTTAAAACAAACTCTTTCAAAAAGAAAAGTAAGCTGTAGCTGATGATTTAAAACTGAATTCACATTGCCTTGTCCTTCAAAATCTAGAGCTACCAGATGTTGGCCTCCCATTAGATCTAGTTCTTATTCACCAGCTTAGAAAAGGAGAACAAGCAACCTGAATTTCTTAAGCTTTCCCTGTTTTCTCAACTGAAATATTTTACTGATTAATTTTTTTCTTTTTAAATTTGCAAAAACAGCCGAAAGGTTGCTTTGCAAAGGCAGCTTCATCAGCCAGAATAATCTCTTGCTCCTCATGTACAGGGACAGACTTTCTGCAATTGAGCATTCTGTCTTTCCTTAAACCTTTGGCAGAACACAAGCAGTGCCTAAATAAAGACAGATCTAAGCTCATTAAGATCTGTGAAAATTGCTTAAGACAGCCATTGTCATTTCAAGTTCCTCTTCCTAGTTATTAAAAAGATTGTTCAATTCAGTAGCTCTTAGTTGTTACATCTACAGTGGATTTGATTTTTGTGCAATACCCCACAAACTGCCATCAAAGACCACTAAAACCAACAAAAGCAAGAGATGATGCATCCATTTCCTACCATACACATTCTGCTTCACTCTTCTTGGCTTGTGTACTGAGAGGCTGTGATTGCTTCTGTCCACGATTTGTTTAGCAATTTATACTAGAGAATAATCTTATTTCCAAGAAAAATCTTAATACATATGCCAAAATAACAAGATAAAGCTTAATTTGCTATCAGGAAGATGGCAGAGAAATAGGAGACCTTCACCTGATGAAACACAATGTTATGTGCAAAGTCCAGAAGAAACAGGTTTCCATTAAACCTTCCCATGCTACTTTCAAATTCATTTTTGCCTTCATAATCCATTATATTTCTCAAACCACTTCTACACTAAGTTCCTTATTTGTTTATTCCTTCCCACAATAGCACTTCCATTTATAAAATTCACACTTTAATTGTTTGCACAGACCTTTCAAGCTAAGGAAACCTGAAATGAAATCTTTCCTTTTGCCAGCTCTGTGGTGGAGGATGCTGTTCAAGTTCACCTATGGCCACATGTTCATCATCCACTAATCTGGCTGAGATGATAAAGCAGGAAAGGTAGCACTGTATTGGACACGGTGCCCTGGTCCTACATCATGCTGGACCAGTGTCATGTGTGCAGCTTGGACACTGAGAAAATCTCCCTGCATAATTCACCAGCATTGCTGGTTTCAAGTTTTGGCTAGAGAGCAGATGCACAGAATGCATCGTTCTGTTCTTACAGATTTTTGACAAAAGAAAGTCTGGATGCACTGAAGGAATAAACTTCTTTGCTCCTTACTATAAACAGTGATTTTGGTGGTGTGAAGGGGAATAAAACTGCACATCCTTTCCTTAAAAGAAAGATGACTTGTAACTTGGAAAGAGTCTAATGAGAACACTAATTCCCTTCCCTAATGAAGTTCCTTGTCCAGTATTAAAGGAAAGTAGTCTTCCAGTAGCATTTCAGCCACCTCAGAGGGTTATTTAAAAAATAACATAAGGTTGTGATGTTTAAACAAGCTTTCCACCAATTACTTAATAGCATCCAGAGGCTTCAAGTAAGAAACAGGACCCTTCATACCAAGCAATTTATAGTAGCAATACACAGAGTGAGGCAGAGGACTTGAAGGGAAGGAAAATGCTGGGGGCAAGGGGAGAGGGGAGGTAAAAACCACAAGTAAGATTACTAAGTATATCCAAAATCTAAAAACCAATGCCCTGCACCAAAGCCCTCTGGAAACACAAACATAAAAAAAAAAAAAGAAAAAAAAAAGAAAAAAAAAAAGGGTAATTTCTTCCCATCAGATCAGACCCAGAGACCCAGCAGCCCACTCTGGAGAGCTCCTGCCCTTTGCTACCCCTCTGGTAGCCTCGTGCCCTGGAGTACTCCTGTGTGGCAGGCAATGACAGCTGACAGGTACAAACTCTTCTGCCCCAGGACTGCCTGGCATGTGAACTCACAGGGCTCTGTGAGCTGGAAGAGAAATCTCCCAAGAGAAGAAAGGAACCCTTGCTATTTTGCCTAGAAAAGCCTGCTCCAGAGAGCAGAGCCGTGCTGGGCGGTGGCAGCGCTGCAGCCGCTCGCTCTCCTGCTGGGGCAGGGCAATGCCACGCTGCAGTGAGCTCAGCCCCTGCTCCCCTCAGCTCCTCGTGGAAGCGTTCCAAGCTACTCAGCTTCTGACAGCTCTCCAACTGCTCTTCCACGCGGTATTGCTTTACATTACATTGCTTTCCCTGCCAGGAGGCACTGCTGTATTACAGTACAGTCATCTAGCAAAATGTAAAACTGATTCTTTCACCTCCCAAATATCAAACGACTGCTGCTGCTGCACTCACGGCTACAAGCCCTCCTCTGTGTTACACCTTCCTGCTTTGGTGCACATACAAGGGATTTCAGTACCTTCTCTTCAGCCTCCTTCCCAACTTTCTGCTTCCTCCCAGTCCTTTCTGTGCAGGGCAGCCATCCTCAGCTTCCAACCCAACCTAGCAGTGTCACTGCTAGGCCCAAGTCATTAGGTGCATTTTCAGTGACTGTAGCACCGAAAGTGTGAAAAGTAACTGGAAACATTGTAGTTACTTACACTTCATTAACAAGCCCAGCTTCCTGTCAACTCAAAATTTTAAAAAAGATGCTGGCTACAGAGGCATTTTATAACACATATACATTTTTAGGCATTTGACTCCTAATGCTCTTCATTTCAGTGTGCTTTACATTACCTGTGGGCTGCAAGGCAAAACAAGCTGCCTGCACTGCAGGGTAGCTGGTTTCCTTCCTAGTTTTCACCTATAAAAATAGTCAAGTTATAAGAGCAAAGGTCTAGCTCTCTCTATTCTTCAGCAGTAGCCAGAATAGGACCAAAAAGAAAAAAAAAGTGAGGGATGGCAGAGAGGGAGGAAAAGTAATGGCATAGAATACAGGCAGTCTTTTTCCTTCTTACACCCTGTGCAATTGTTAAAGATCTCCTGATCCAGAGGTTGCATCCAGGCCATCACTTTTAATAAGAACTTATCTGTCCTTCATCGATTTTTCAATCTGTTTAGACTTCTGCTATCCATAACACCCTGTGGCAATGAGTTTCACGTGGTAACTGCTGCTTGACAGAGTGCCTCCTCTTTGCCTGCTTTGAATCAATTTAGCAAACACAGGAACTGTGAGGGATCACTCCCTACTCCCCTTGCCATTTATGACAATACAATGCATCTGCAATTTCTGTAATAAGTCATCTCTTCTCTATGGCAAAGGGAAATCACAGGAACTGACTTTTTTCTCTGGACCTTCCCTAGCCCTCCACTATGATTGAAGGTGGTGATAAAAACTGCACAGTGCCTAAGACACTGGCACACCATGGATTTACCCAGCAGCACACTGATGGTTTCTGTTTGGTTTACCAGCTTGGGTAAACATCCAGAGTTTGTTGTTTCTTCAGGGAGTACAGCATTTCCTCCCAGCTGCCCATTCGTCTCTCTGCAAGCATTTTCTGGGGACTCACTTCAGAGTGCTCTTAAGTAATCTGCTGAGGTAACAGGAGACATTTTTCTTCTCCCAACAACTGCTGCCAAAGTTCTCTCAATTTTTTTACCCAATTCAAGTCAGTCAAAATCCCAGCTTTCAAATCCCTGCCATTTTTCAAAGTCTTCCCAAAAGCACAGCAGTTTGCAGTCACTCAAAGCTCATGGCTACCTTCTTTCACCTGTACACCCAGCAAGAAGGTCCACAAAGCAGAGAAGCAGAAAGGACGTGGTTCTCTCCAGCAAGCAGGGGGAGCATTGTTGCATTAAAGTCTATACTGACAAACCAAGGAAACTTTCTCAGTCTTGTCCCAGCCAATATCCTAGTCCTAAGAAATTTCCCAGGAGGCCCCACATAACAGTGACTGTCTGGAGGGATCAGTCAGACTTGGCAGTGCAAAAAAATCACTACCCTGCCTCATGAGCCCCTGCTAATCCCAAAAGATGTGCTTCACCAAACAGAGCTGCTCCATATAATTGCTTGGCTTATCTCCCCTCTCTTAGCAGAGCTACCATGGTTCCTAAAGGCCTCAAAATTAATGACAGATATGCTTGCAGATTTAACCTCCTTTACCTGTGCAATGCTGTGTGCATCACTTGTTCACACAGCATTGCCATTCACAGTCCTCAGCTGCGGTTTCTCTGTGCTTCTTATAAACAGCTCAAGTGCTGCTGAATTAGCAAACACTGGGAGGAAACATCAGAGCAGCTTGTCTGACCACAGTTTCAGAATTTCTGGCAGGCAGTTGTAACATATCAGGAGAAAAATAACAAAAAACGAAGTTTTAAACTGAAATATTGAATCTCATCATACCCAACCAGAAAACCAAGCAGGTAATTTGAGCAAACAGACTCTCATGAACACACAGTTACCAAAAGTAGTTCAAAATACATTAACAAAATAATAGCAACAGACGCATTTTACTTCCACACTTACAAACCTCTGCATTTGAATGAGGTAAGTATAGAAATAACAACCTTTGTACATTGAAAAAATCTACAACTACCCATGAGCATAAGACAGTGTGCAAAAGCTGGGGGAATAAACTAGTCCAGTTCAGCATATTGAAACATTCCTTTTGGTTATCTCATTTACTGAATATTTTGCACATAGTGCCTACAAAAATACACTGGGTGTGTTAAGATCTGTGAAGAATCTCTTTCCTTCGGTTTCCTAAGGAAACTACGTGGGATAGAGCATCCTTTTACTCAATAGGATGAGAAATTGCACCAAATCCCTTATTGGAGTTCTGACATAAAGGCAATTCAGAAAGTCAGCCAGAGACCTGCCCACACCCATCACCATGACTTTCCAAGACTGGAATGAGAAAAACTTGTGTTTAAGTTTCACACTCAGCTTCAAATGTCAGCCATCTCTATTTTCTCCTTGGAAATACATGTACAATATACACACACATTTATACGCACATGTACAACTCCCTTTTGGTATTTCTTCTGAAATCCCCACTCTGACACTTCTCATGGTGCTGAATCTGAGAGATGGTTCCCCAGTTAATGAACCCCCTGTATTATAAAATGCTGCCATCCCATGAGGGATCAGAACCAGCCAGGAGCTTGAACACAGAGAACACAACAGCCTGCTCACAGTAAGCAGAAAAGTCATCACTGTAAAGCAGTTTGCAAAGAGTGCCTTAAACACACAAGAAAGTGGCAGTCTGTTCAGAGCTACACCAAGCAGGGAAAAAAGTTTGAGTCACTTGAGTCACAGAGCTAGTTCTTTGCTCTTCTCCAGAAAGGAGTGCACAAACAGGTGAGGAAGCAGATCATATCTCCTGCCTTACACTTGGACACCTGTCGAGGCTTTCAGCTACAAAAAGTCAGCATGCATGTTTGTTCACATCTCCTTTCTTTGGTAACAACTGAGAAGCTGCATTCTTCTCAGCAGGAAAGTATCCAGCTCCAGTTGAACTTGTTTCATAGAATATCTGACAGAGAAGAATGAGGGAATGAGGATGCCCTCCTTGAGATAAATGTTCTGGCCTCTTGTGGGCATAACTCTCCCAGCATGAATTGACAACTGATAATGTTATCACAGAAAATGCATTTAAGCTCAGTTCTGTTAATAAGGTCCTCTCCTAGTTGAAACTAAAGGCTCTCTGTTCACCTGGTATCTTCCAGTTTATCCTGCCATTGCTCCAGAAGCAGAACTACTACTAGTAAGGAAAAGTCACCCATAGTAAGGGAATGGACTCTACTTCTAAGTCTCAGAAAAGGGATAATGGATGAATTGACTTTGCAATTTGAGAAGGGTACTTCTTATCATCTAGGATATTTGCATGAAACAGCTTCTCCAGCTCTTGGTTTAATGAATAAAGGAATCAAATCTCTCAAGACATGGTGTAAATAACCACAAAGATTTGCCATCTGAAACAGTTCTACATAGCTCTCTTTCCATATCCACCATTTACAAATAAAGATTTTTCAAGCGATCAGCTGGGAGAGCTGAAGTGGGCAGAGCTCATTGTGTAGCCAAATTGAATCATCAAGGAAAAATTTGGAAAACACAATGTTGAAAGTCTTGGAGACAGTTTGCAGTGGCTTCACTATGCTCAGTTTTTCCTTAAACAAATGTTTTTCTAGCAAGCTGGTAATTTTCCTATTGTATCAAATTCCTTCATACGTACTTGGGAGAAAATTTAGTTGATCCATGAACATTTGCATGGCTTATTTTAGCTGTGAAAAAAATTCAAGTGAAGCAATGAAGAAACTTGCCCAAAGTGAAACTGGCAATTGCAGAGCTCAGGAGAGATCCCCATCCTCACTCCCCTATCTCCTTGCCATTCTGCAGCTACAGGAAAGCACAGGCAAGAGGCCCTCAGCTGAAGGACAGTGGTGGAGTGATCTGGCTTCAACCACCTGAGCTCAAGGTGCTGCTCCCAGTCAGCAGCAGAATCATCACATCCATCCCTTCTCAGGGAGCCCAGAGCTGCCCAGCAGGGAGGATCTATCCACGGGCCTAGGCAGAAAGTAGTATCCAAGGTACCTATCATGGTAACATCTAAATGCAAGTATCAGAGCACTTTGCAGACAAAAAGGGCTTTCCCCCAGGCTGTTTAAAATTTGCATGTTCCTGTGTAGCACTGAAGACAGCAGCAATGGTGATTCATTAAGATAATGATTTAAGTAGGAGGCTTAAGAAAGTCAGGGTGGATTAACATCCAGAGGGCTGCAGTTGGAGCTTCTCCACTCGAGGCTGCCACCTTCCCTTTTAAGGGAATGGAGGAATTCCAAAAGTCAAGAGAACTATGAATTGACAGCAGCTATATCACAACTACAATGTACTGAAGCACAAGAGCACCACCTCTGCTCCAGCCCATCCTTCTTGGCAAGGACAAGCACAAAATTTCATGCTGCAGGAAACTTTTCATGGCATTTTAAATTATTGGCAATTATAAATTACTGGATTTCCCTTACCTTGATTAATTTGTTAGTGGAGGTTCTCATCAAAAGAAAGGGATTGTGGGAATTTCTTTTAAACCAATTTTCTATCCACCTTAAAAACAACACACATTTTCTTCCAATCAATTGTCTTTCCCCACTATTGAATAATCAGATGGGTTTGATAAATTGATTGCTCCCACATAATGATGTAAATATACACATTGGGAAAAAGCACACAAGTCCTTTCCACACCCCAACTTTTAATCCAATTGTGATCAGTTACAGGTTGAGACATGCGTTCTGTCCGTAACACCAGGCTAATGCTCAGACAGTAACAGGCAGCTCAGACTTCATCCCTGCTAAGACAGAGGCCTTTGTACCATGATTTTCATGTTTACTTTCAGTTGCCTTTTAGAGAGATGTACAGACAACCAGTCAGGCTATTCTGCTGCTCACTGGGAATGGCTGCATAGGGCACCCGGTGTGAATTGCCCACTCACCGCTAGCTGAGCTTGGTCTGAACGTCTTCTAGGCACTCTATCCCATGCTGATTCAGAACAGAATAGCTTCCTGGAATGCAATTACAGAAACAGTGAGGGTTTGTCTCAAAAAGGGATTATTCCAGAACAGCTAGTCCTCATTAACTATTCCAAATGGCCTCTTCATTAGGATGATGAAGTTAACTGAGAATAGCTCCTCCATTCAATTTGTAACTTACCTTGGTCTCAGTCAATGACCCTGTTTAGATGAGCCCCTGGTGCAGCACCACACACCCCTAACACTGGCTTCACCAACAGAAACAGACTCACAATCAAAGTAGAGCTGCTGCATGGGCACATCTCAGCTGAGTTTGTTTTAAGTTGGGCAACTAACAGGACCAGGAAATAGGTTTAAAAAAATAGTTGTTTCAATTACAGATCTCATCAGTACCGCCTGTGACATTTTGTACTTTACTAGTATTAGCATCTGCTTTGTTCGAACTTGGTTTATTCCTTAGATATAGGGAGACCTTAACAGCAGGGAAATTCTGAGTTCTGGAACTTCTTTGTTTATTAAGTTCTTAGCTTGCAAGATTTCTCATCCAAAAGGGCTGAGAAAGTACCTGGCACATCTTCGATGCTTATTGAATACATTAAATAAATCAAACGTTTTATGATAAAATTCCACTCCCCCACACCAAACAGATGTGAGTGCAAGTCAAGGAGTCTTGAAAACTCGCACTAAAATTGATTTTGCTCCAGTTTTCCCCAAAGGAAAGAATTTGAGTATGGGTTGAGACAAAAATATGGAAAATTTAAGCTATCATAAACAACTGAAAAGAGAAATGGAGAAAAATCAGAAGCCAAAACTAAACTTCATATTCAGCATGCATAATTTATATTCTCCTCAGTGTTCTACATGAGAGGCATTCCTGGACTCACATGTAAAGTGGGAGTCTTTTTTCTTGGGCACACCAGACTTCTAGAGAAAAATGCAAGATACCTTAATGCTGGTGTCTCCTGCCTACTCGGGGGAAATCACAAACCACAGAGATCCTGAGAGGATGGAAAAGACAGGACCCAGCACAGCTGAGAATGTCAGTACCAAAGGGATCCTGTGTCAAAAAATAGGTGATCCAGTCTGCCATAACTTGATCACAGTATCAATACTTCAGCTTTCTTGTGCATACAGGCAATCTTAGTCCATGTACATGTGGTGCATGAGTGCAAAACCAGCACAGTACATAATATTTTATAAGCAGCTTTTATGGGTTCTTTTCCCCATAGGAGAGAAAGTTAAGAGAGACATGATAGAAAGGGGTAAGGGCAAATATAAATATTTGCAAATCAAACCAGGGAAAAAAAAATCTGAAAGAAACTGAAACCACTTCCAGTCTTTCCCTCCAATAAATTCCACACTCTCACGGTCCCTGGCACCACTTCACAGTAACCCCAAAAGATATTCACCTGCTCCCACAGCACTAAGAAACAAACAGTGAGACATGAACAAAGAAGCTCCCACCTAGGATGACCAATGTAATCCCCTGAGAGCACATTTTGAGGGGAAAACCTTACCATAAAAGCAGAAGAAAAACAAACACACACATGCACACACACAGCTCCACTGCTGTGCACCATCAGCATCCTCCCCACTTTCTATACACATCCAGTATCAGGAGATTTATATTCAGGCCAAAAGCTCATGCTGGCAGGAGAGGAAAGTAGTTTGGAGAAGAGAGGGGAAGGGGAAAAAAAGCCTACAGTTTCTTGGCTTGTGATCAGCAGGCTGGATGCATTCTGTGGAACTAGGCCAAAGCATTGGTTATTATATTCAAGAGAACATCTGAATCCCAGCTCAAGGGAGCCGAGTCTGCGGCTCTCATTTATGCTGTATATCAATTGAATATCAAACCACATTTTCCGCCTTCTGAATAATAAAGCTTAATAGTTTGGGACTCCCATATGGTCTATTGTTAAAATATTTCCAAACACTGGCTGCTGCTTTATTTCTGAAGGAAAGATTTCTCTTTCCTCTTTAAGCTTTACTTGTTTAAAAGATGCTTGTAGCAAAAGCTAAATATATTAATCTTTTAAATATTTCCAGAGTTTGAACTAGGGCTAAAAATGAGGGGATAAGGAAAAGAAAATACATTTTGAAACTAGCTTTTTTCTTTTTAATGTCACATGCAAATGTTTGTTCCAGGCAGAAGCAGCTGGTGCCACCAGGCTCTGCTGTTCAGAACAGGGGGTGCAGAAGCTTTCAGAAGCCATGAGTTGCTCTAACAAAGGAGGGACCACACAGACTCAAGCCATTCACAAAAGGACCCAGGCTGATTATTTGACTATTACTTACAAGGAAGCTTGGCCAGTAACGTAGGCAATAAATACTGGAGAAACCTGTTCTGTGCATAACCCAGGTTTGTCTTTTCACAAGTCCTGCTCTCTAATTAGCTACTCATTCCTCGAGGGCACTGCTGATGGATGGAGTGTATCAATTTGGTTTACTTTTAAAAGTCAAGAAACTTGCTAAATAATAAATACTTTGCAGTGTTAGGAACAGTCACTAGTGCTCCTTCCTAGTCCCACCAGAGAAGGGTATTCCTGTGCTTTCTACTTTGCAGAAAAAGACTCGGGCAGAGAGTCTGTAACTCACGAGGGCCGCAGTGCCTGCTCAGAGCTGGGATGAGAACTCAGCAGTGCTCAGCTTTTGATCCTGCATTCACCCCTGTTCCATTTGCACAGAGGGACTCAACTGCTCTGCAAGCAGAAGTGAAACCCTGCAGCACTGCCTGGCCATGCACTGCTGTGACCCCTCAGCCCCACCTCACCAGCCCCTGAGCTCCAAGGAGCTCCTCCTGTGCTCTAGGACAGGAACTCTCGGAGTGGCACCTTCCACACACCTGCTGGACACTCAGCCAAGCACAGGGTGCTGAGCCAGGCACGACCAGCAGTGTAATAGCACAGAACAGGGCTGTTCTACAGCCCAGGGAGCCAAGTAGAAACTTCTGCTCCCTCCTCCTTATCTTTTGTTCTAGCCCTCATTGCTGTTTCTCATTCCTGTCTCCTACTTCCCTCCTTCCGCCCATGTGTTCCCCTCCCCTCCATGACCTATCTGCCCCTCCATCGCCTGCTCTGCTCCAGTGTACAGGGCTTCAGTCAGCTGTCCCAACCCTGAAACTGGTTGCTCTTACTCACCAGCTGCCTCCTCCCCAGAAAGGAAGAAATTCCAGTATTTCTACATTTATTCTCATCCCAATTCAGGCAGAAAAACTGAAATTAGAGACTATGCAGAATGGAAGTTCACAAGTTTAAAAAGAAAGAAACAAAAAAAAAGGAAACCTATTTGTGATCATCAGTGCATTTTGTGTCATTTGAAATGGAATATTTTACATTACTGAAACCAAAGTTAGCTCATTTTGGTTTGGTGACCTGACCTGAGAAATTTTGTTCTGAGTCAGTACAATGTTGAGCTGCTCTTCTTCCCACAGTGTTGCACTGCCCCAGTCACTGCAGCCTGGTAGCCCTGGCCCACTTCTGGGTGAGACTCCCGTGCTGGAAGGCACTTCCCAAAGCACACACTGAGGTCTCCTGTGGCACAGCACGGCCCCTGGGAGACCTGTGCTGCCATATGGCAAGGCCAGGGCCCCTGGAGCCCAGCAGAAAAGGTACCTCAGTCAACAGCTCTCTCAGCAGTCAAGGATGCCCTGGAATCCAATGCATCGTTTTGAACCAATCCCGAGTGAAGCCTTTTAGATCAGGTTAGAGAAAAGCAAAACAAAGAGGTATTCCCATTCAGGCAGCATATACAGGTCAATATAACATTTCTGGTAAAAGCTAGTTTCTTAATTTTACGGGTGATCAGAAATCTAGCATTGTGCTTTTCTAGGAGAAAAACAATGTTTCCAATTTAAAGAAACGACACTGTTCCCTGAAAAAGCCACTTCAAGGAAAATTCAGATCGGTCTCCTACTGACCACAGCAGCATTCTTACAAACTGGCTTAAAAATAATACCATGAACAAATCTCACTCCTGCAGAAACTTCCTCAGCAGGGAACTTAAATTATAGCAATATCAGCACCCTTCTGCCTCCTGCACAGCTCCTGGCATGACCTGAGGACTGCAGGATTTAGTTCATCAGCTGAGTTTAACGACTAGTTTAGAGTCTGACAAGTATTGAACCAGGGGGTTTGCAACAGATGTCTGACCAGTCAATACCTTGCTGCTTCAAGCCAAGGCACAGGCACAGCTTTTATGAGCAGTTGGTAGAAACAACTGCTGGTAGAGCTGCTGAAGGCTCTGAGTTCTGCCCCAAACATCAGGGGTGCCACTAACTCATGCTCGGCAAACAATTTTTAAAACAAGTGGAGAGGACTCAGAGGGGAGATGAGTATGCATTCACAGAAAGCTATTTCAGTAGTTTTCCTGTAGACTCTATAATGCAGCTCTTGCAGTGTGTGTTCTTCCCCCAGGTCTGTATAACTGAGAGAAGGCAGAGTGTGTGTCTGTGTGGATGGATTTGATTTGCTCTCAAAAAAAAAAGAAAAGGAGAGACACTTAGCCTGTAGTTTCAGAGTTGGAAACTGCAATAAACCTCTCTTTTTAAACCCCATAACCTTGTGACTGTTTTATAGTTATAAGGAATCATAACCAGAGAAAGATTTAGCCTAACAGTGATCTGCCCTCAAAGACATTAATCTGTCACATCTAATAGAAGGGGAATAAGGAGACGAACCTTTCCTCTAAGCAATTCAAGCAGATGGTGTATGGCTACGGTGGGAGCTGACTGTAAGTTGCCCCTGTAACAAGGGTAAATTTGGCAATGCTGCACACCCAAAGATGCTATTTACGAGTCAGTGTGAGAAATATCTCTGCACGATTTCCTTGTGTTTTAAAACCTTAAAACCTGAATTCTCTACAACCGTATCTCACCACTTTTGTGGTTGACACATTCAACCAGCTTTCCACCCACTTTTTCACCCCCTTTTTGCCAGCAAGATTGAGTCTCTCTTGTTTGCAATTTTTAACTCTTCTCAAAGTAATTTTTTATTTTTGAGGGATTAGCAGAAGATAATTAAGTGCATTATGTCAACATGTTAAAGTCATTTTCTACCAGTATCTCAAATAAAATTTTCTTTGTCTGGGTTTATAGTAGATTCTTTCTTACCCTACACAACACACCAAAGTTTTCAGTTTAGTTTCTGTTTCTTTCCTTCTTTGTACCCTCTATAGAAAATAAAAGTTTTATTTTCTCTCCTTCTCTCTTTCCCCACCCCCAACCTCAACCCCCAATTTC
Source organism: Agelaius phoeniceus (assembly GCF_051311805.1). Classification (NCBI taxonomy): domain Eukaryota; kingdom Metazoa; phylum Chordata; class Aves; order Passeriformes; family Icteridae; genus Agelaius; species Agelaius phoeniceus. The sequence goes on along the minus strand of NC_135282.1, from coordinate 8,384,046 downwards.
TCTTTTCTAGTTTTGTCATACTACTTCTCTTCCCTCAGAATCATGAAGTTGCTTCTCCAGACTCACAGTAAGAAGCATTACTTGATCACCTTGCTCTGGGTTCCTGCCTCTCCTCTAGAGGAGCAACAATTCGCTCCTGGGACACTTTGCTCTGTTTCCTCTCTTGGAAGACAGCCAAGGCTTACTCAATTCTCTCTTCCTCAGGTCTGCCACTCAGCCCACTAACCTATCCCTATTTTCCACCCACACTGAACAAGACGAAAAGTTTCCAAACTTGTCTGGAGAGCTTAGTCCCAAATTCAGCTCGTTGTCCTATAAGAGACCAGACATGAAACCAATTCCAGTGCTTAAGAGTTCCCATGATATCTCAAAGCAGGTGAAGACCATTATTGTCAGATTCCTAGCATGCAACAAGGCTGATAGCGAGCACTGAAAGATACGGGGTAGCGAGAGACCAAATTCACTTGCAGTGGCAGTCCAGGGGAGTGTACTGAATTCAAAGGAGCACTAAACTGAGACACTGGTTTTCCAGACTGGTCAGGGGAGGATTGGTCTTAGAGGACCTGAGGGTAATCCTCAGATTACCCTTCCCCACGCTCACGGGGAGCAAATGTCACTTTGCATGGTGAAGCATGCCAGCTCAGGAGCATGCTCTGTTTCATGTTAATGAGTATTTGTGTGGAACCCAACTTCCTTCCCCTCCCTAATTTTTATATAATTAAGGATCAGAGCAAGCATTTTGTTTCAGTCTACAACAGTGACAGACAACAGTGCTATAGAATAACAGCAAAGGGAGAGAATTAAGTAAAAAAATGCAGGTGGTAGCTGCTTTGGCCACTGCATGAAATGAAGGCTTGAGTGCACATTTTTGCCTGATTGCATAGCTGTTTCTGCTGCCCATCTAATCTGCTTAGAAAACTGGTTTTGAAGGATATGGTTCAGACATACCACTCGCATGGGGAGGGGGGAATGATGAGGGGAGAAAAAAAAAAAGTGCTGCAGCTGCAAAAGATAAAATAGAGACAACTAATTTTCTCAGAGCTTGCAACACAACCTCTCCCCCTCCTCCACATGCAGTCACTGCACTGGCAGGATAAGCTGGAGATTCTCCAGCGTAAGCAAAGAAGGCACAATGAGGTGTGCAGGCCCTTCTCCACCCGCTCCCCACAGGCCTGGGGGTACCACAGAGAGCGGAGGCCGACAGCCCCGCTGGCAGGGAGGGGGACATTCCTCTGCCCACTCCTTTCCACTGCAGGCCCAGTTCTCAGAGGGGACGTGAGAAACACACAGTGCTGGATGTTATGCTGAGACAATAATGAGCGTAAGAGAGCTGCAGACTCCTGCTGTACCAATTGGTGGCTGGGTTCTGAACTCTCATTGTGTGATCCGATTTCTCCTGTCATTCAAGCCATTTTGCAAACTCCAAGCATACGTTCATTTAAGCCATGTGTCCTGAAAGCTAAACAGCTGAAGGAAACAGGGAGAGAGGGGTAGGGAGAGAGGAGAGCCACTGGATTTCTGGTGACAGTGTCTAAAATACACATTTGCACAAGGAAGTCTCACTTTAGATCGTCACTTAGCAAAACAACTACAGCTGCTGACAGGCAAGAGGTACAGTTTCAAGTGACCATCAGACACAAAATAGGCCAAATAATTTACTGCAGTCTAAAGGAGTGGGTGTGTGTGCTCTCACAAATGTAACAGAGATAACAAATGGATTACCACTGGGTGACCCAATGTCAAGATTAGCAGCCCCAGTTCTCATTTCAGTTACAGCGTAGCAATGACATTACCCAAGATCTAGTAGAAGCGAAACTGAAATCAGAGTCCAACCCAGGATGTCAGGGAGGCAGCTGCTTTAGTATTTAATGCCTAGAATTTCAACCCAGTTTGCTTTGTTTCAAGAGCCTACACTGCCTCTGGCAGAAGGGGCAGAAGCCTTTGCCAGCTGCCACGTGATCTGCAAGGATGTTTTCTAAATTGATTTTTTTTTTTTGACACGGGGTTGGGGGAGAGGAAGTAGAGATTGTTAGTGACAGAGGTAGACAGCAAGAGAAGTATTTTGGCATGTTTTGTCCCTTTCCTCAAAGGTGTTTTGTCCCTTTATTTCTATTCTGTGCCCATACATAGAGTTACCCTCTCCTCTGCACTCTCCTACACATACACCCATGTTTTCTTTGAAAGAACCAAGAAGGCCAGTTCTGGCCTTTGTGAGGTCTTTGAGGAGACATTGTGTGAGTGATTACTCCATCACTGAAGCAAAACACAAGGGATTTTTACGTATATAAAAATATTTTTAAGCTTTCCAAATATTAATTGCCTATGGAAATTAAACATCTGCTAACAATAAACTCCCCAAACGAATGAGAAGATACTTTCAGTCTGACTGAAATGCTTTCCCTTGCTAATTGCTAAGAATACAATTTTCTGTCTTTTACAATGGCAATTTCATTAGTTCTCCAATTATCCCAATATTTCAGTCCTTTTTCTTTCCCAACAGAATGAAAAAGGTCCGATTCCCATCTCCAACACAACTTTCAGAGTCCTGCAAAACCAAGGGAGAAACTGGCAATTACGAGGAGCCACAGAAAGCCCTGAGGGCAGAGACTGACTACGTGGGTTGCAGAGTCCACCTGCACACCTTTTCTTACCACATCACCCACAGCCCCCTCCAAGTCTGCCGAGTTTTCACAAGGATCCTACTACAGACTACACCCCGCTGTGGCAACTGGGTGCTGGAAGTGCAAAGAGGAGCTGAAACGCTGATAACCCACGCGAATGCTTAGAATAGCAGATGCCAGGGAGAGAGAAGGGGGCCACCAGCTGAATTTGCATCACACAAGGAAATAAGTCAGTTGGGCAAAAGCCCCATATGTCTGCTTGGGAATGCAGAGCTAAAAGGGCTTTCACTGCTTGGAGAACTGCAGATCTCCTCCAGCTTCTCATCTCACCCTCTGCAACTTGGTGCAGAAGCACACAGAAAAGATTTCAAAACCTCACAGTACTTTTTACTATACAAGAAAAGCAACTAGTCCTTTGCATGAATATGTTTTCTGCATTTAAGAATCAAAAAGCACTTAGCTACAGTACTTGCCCTCTATCCACTTAAGGGATGAAAGACCCAGCCTGATTTGCTCGAGGTCAAATAGCAAGTTCAGCAGCAAGAGATGACAAGGGCTCAGGTACATCCAAATCCCATTCAACTGTTGTACCCCTTAGACTGAAGAGATGTTAAACGCCCTCATGGCATCAAGAATGACTAATGCCCTCCCAGGTCAGCTTGTGATACAGAACTGGGAACTCACACATCTCCTTCCTCTTGCCTCCCACTCCAGTATTGTAACAAAGCCCACGTGATGAGATTTTCCTAATCAGCAATTAAATAGTTAATGCTTCCATTACAGCAGATGGAACAGGAGTTGCTGCAGGGAAGGTATGCAGAGGGAAGGAGGAGAAAAGACACAGCAAGGAGGAAAAAACAGAGAAACAATCCTAAAGGAAAAGCAGTTTTTGCACTAAAAGGAGTGATTAGTTGACTAGACAACATAACCCTTAAGACTTTGTCTAGACTAGGATAAAATGCTGTATTGCTGAAGGTGTTTGAGAGGTATAGTGTAGGTAAGGCTCGTGGCCTTTGAGGATGTGGTAGCCAAGGAAGAGACTAATTAGGACATGTTCGCTAACATGTCTTAATGTTCCATGTTTAAATCCTTGCCCAAGAACTCAAGGCTATGCAAAGCAAAGGTCTCATGCTGTTCTAATGACTGTAAAACCAAAGCTATGACACAGTGCAAAAAAATCAGAATGGTGAAGAATTGCTGAAGTCTCACATCCCCCATTTTTGTTATGCTTACTGAATACCTAGGAACATTTGCATCTTAAAATATTCACCAGCATTTCACTAGACTACCTACTATGACATTTTTCCTCTAAAAATCTAATCAAAAGCCTAAATGCCAATAGCAAAAGAGATCACAGGCTAACAGCCTACACTCCTACGAAACTTATCCTTTTGCTCCAGTGTTTGCAGAGGCAGATTTTGGAAGGAGGGCGTGAGAGAAAAAGAAGACAGGAATATGAAAAGTGTGCCCAAGGCTCCAGCAAAACCATCATTTTGATAATCCATTACCAGGTTTGTAATTAAAATCAAATCCCACCTCTCTAGGACAGCCAGATGTATCCACAGAGACCTTGTTCTGAGAGTTGTTACACTAAAGACTAGGAGAATCACAAATACTGTAGCTTCTTCTTAACCCTTCCAGCAGTATTTCAGGAACCACCTGTCAGTCTGAAAAACTGATCACTTTTCTCCCAGCTTCTTGTAGGCTCTAGGTGTGCCCCTAACCAAATAGGCTTACCACTTAAAAGCTTAATTACACCTGTGGCTTAAACCTTATCCCAGACAGCACTTGGGAGCATTTGGATTTGGGTGTTTCAGGTGTGAGACTGGGGCCTGCATTCACAAACAGAGCTAGGCAAGTCAGAGTAGGAGCCCCTGGTAAAAGTAGGCAGTGCACTAGGGAGCAGGGGATAAAGAAGAAAGAAGTGCTTTTTCCATTTTGATCATATTTAACTATATTTACATTTCCACAGTTGGGCTTGAGTAACGTCCACTTTCTTGTTTGTGACTGAGGGAAGGTATTAGAGTCTCAGATTTCTTTTCCACAACAAAAAGATCAAAGTTTGAGCCACTTGTGCAACTTAGGTGTTTACAGTGAGCTGGTCTAATTGCATGGCAAGCCCTCCCTCCCGTTATCAGTCTCACACTGAGCTGAGCTCCTTCATTCCATAAGCACCAGGGAGGACTGAGAGGAGAGGGCCCACATCTGCTGTGGATTATAACCCACCATCCCTTCTATCTGCTCTAACATGGGACCTTCACTACAGTGAGCAAGGGAAAGGTTTAACATATTCAAGTAAATATTTACTTGGGATGTGGTCTGCAGGGCTGACAAAGCATTTCCAGGTTGTATTTTTAAAGAAGCTATCTAAAAAGCAAGCAAGTACTGTGTGAAGAACCAGAATGAAAGACAAGGCTCCTTTCACTGCTCTTCTCAGTATTGCCTAGGTAGTACAGGCTCATGGTGCATCTTATTGTCAAAGGAAACTTGTGCTGCCTTGTCCAAAGTTACTGGTAAAAGAAAAATAAAGAAGTACAGCACAGTAGAAGTCCATGCAGACAAACTTCCACATTCCTAATCTCGTTTTGTCTCATGCAAAGGACACACAAACTTTCTCGGTCTTAGTTTTGTAAGCTATGAAATGGAGCTAAATTTTAGGGTTTTGTGAAATGGTTTTTAATTAATAATTGCAAAGCACACATCTTCAGATGAAAGGTATCATATAAATATTAATGAGCTCAGACTACTGGCAGTATGTGTGTCTCTTAGGAATCGTAAGCACCATGGATGGATCAAAGAGGACATGTAGCTCTAAGAGACAGAGTGGTGGGAGTAGTCTCTGTCTTTAACTGTATTTTAAAGTAGATCCTCAAGACTGTTGTGGATATGCCCTATCAAGTTACAGCAGCTTTCAATTAAAATGACATTTTATCCTTAGGCAAAATTCCACCGTGCACCTTTTAATATTAGCAGGGCACATTTTCACTCATGTAGATATTTCTTCTACATACATGCATTACTAGATCTTTGTAAATAGGGGTCAAACCAACTGGGAAATAGCAATTTTACCTTCATTTTCATCAAAATAAATACCCCTTACCTAGTCACATTGCTGAAAAACTTCCAGCTCCACTGCAGTGCCGTGACAAGAAGTAGGATGAGGATGTGGCAGTTGTTTGCTTCGCGGCGCTCTTAGCTCAGTCTGGCAGCACTTCAGACACGGAGCTGTCCTTTGAATGAACGTGGCAGAAAATGCCGCATGGTGAAGGCGCTGCTCCTGTTCCCCTGAGCAGGGGCAGCACCAAACGCGGCTACGGCCACGGCGAGGAGAGCAGCGAGCCCCTGCGGGGGCTGTGCGCGGGCATGTCGGAGCAGCGAGGGAGCCGTGAGGGAGCAGCGGCCTGCGGAGCGCGGCCCGGCCGGGCAGGCACGCCGGGGAGGAGGCTCGAGCCGCCTCAGGAATGCGGGATGGCCGCAGGCCTCGGCAGGGTTTTCCAAAAGGTGCTTGGGGTTGTTTCTCTTAGGGTCCAGCAAGCCTGTGCTTTTTTGTTATTGGGGGTGGTGGTGGGGAATGAGGGAGAGTTGCCTTGTTGGGGTTTTTAAAAATACATTAGAAGGCAACAGCGAGGAAAGATATTTCTTCGCCTGAGGAAAATTCAGTTTTATCAGCTGCCTTCCTAGCTTTCTCTGGCTGTAAGACACCATGGACAGCTTTCTGCCCACTTCTCTGCAGCCAGGCATCCTAAATGCTTTGTGAGCTTGACACGTGGCCAGGGGTCTACAGCAACTTGCCTCCAGTCTGGGGCTGCGTTTCATTTCCTCAGCAGAGTCAGAGCAGTGGCCCTCTGTCCTGCTCACCTCAGGCACATTTCCAGTGCTGTAGCTGCCTCTGGTTTTGTCTACACTGGAGCAACTGGGACTGATTGCTTAGTGCTGGTATTAAGAACAAAAATGGGATGGTGTACGCCCACTCAGTGCTTGTAATTGTGTCTCTGAGCTGCTCAGAGGGAGCACAGTGAACAGATGCATTAAGAGGCCTTACCACTTCTTTGGCAAAAGAGATTGAAATTTGGAAGATGCTCAGAATAAATAACACCTTGATAGTTCAGAAAAAAAATTCCCCAGAAATTAATTTCCTCCTGTGTTGCCAATATAAGATGGGGTGTTCACAACCCAGTGAGTGGTGTCCAAAACAATGGTCTAATAATAACTTGGATCTACTTGCTGTGCTCAGTGCTAAAAGATATGATAGAAAATGTAACTGTGTTTTGATACCAAAGGACATAAATCTGGACACCATGCCAACAATTTTTAGACAAGGAACCATGAACCCTAACCAGAAAGTTTGGGAGGTTAATTTCTTCCCCAGCCACACCAGGGAATTTTACACCTCTGTATGAATAATGTTTTCATAGCAAACCCAGGCATCAGTCCTAGCAAATACCTCTCTGTAAACTCTAGCCCAAAAGAATCACTTTGGAAAAGGTCATACCACCTCCTGCTCCCAGAATTAAGTTAATTAGCACTTGTCCCTCTCTGTATAAGGTCAGGGATCCTCCCACAAAGAAGGTACACAACCAGATTGTTAAAAGATGTACATATGCCCTCTTAAGCAAACAGGCTTCTCTGTAGTATCACTAAGATTCCCTCTGGTCATCCCTGTAAAACTCCCAGTTGGAAGGGAAGCAGGCTGGGAGATCAGTGTAACCAGTGCTTTGCCAGGTACAAGGAGCACAGTGCATGCCAATAGGAGTGCTGATATTTTAGTACTGGGTAGTGATCTCTCTCCATCTGGATGGTTTTTATTAGGTTCAGCATCAGCCTTCATGTAGAATGAAATATCTGAACTATGAGAATGTTTTCTCATTGAGGTTGAAAGATTTGCAATTCATTTTCCTCTAGGACACACTTTATTCTTATTTCTTCTTATTCCATCCAGGTATTTGTGATATATATATTATGGAAGTATTTCACTTCTCCTCCATGTGACCATCTACATGCATTGACAGAAAGCAAATCCAGGTAAGACCTGCTATCAGTTATACCTGGCTGCAACTGAAGTTTGATCAGCATTGAAGGTCAACACACTGTTCTGTATTTTCTGTCCACAAAAATGTTACACAGTGCACTTACTGAAAGAGGTTTAAAAATAGCCTAGCCCACACGGTTCTTGGGCACAGAAATTTTGTCTAAGGTTGCCTGCCACAGAACTCAATTGCTGATTTACAGCAGTAGTTTAGGAACAGAAACCCAGACCCAAGTGTTTAATTACCAACATTCCCATTCTAATCTAACACAGCACAAGCCATGTAGGGTGCTAAACCCCCCCTTCTGTCAGCAGCCATGGCTGCTTGCTCTGAGCACAGCCTCGAACCTGCTAAGCAAGAAAGGATTACACCAAGGACAACAGGCTCCAGTTGCCCAGAGAGAGCACTCCTTTGCAGGCCCATAAAAAAGGGTTCAGAGACTATTTGTGTCAACTCCCTAAACCACAGACCACAACTAGCCCTCCCTCTGAAGCACTCGCATGCTCCTCCTTGCAAAGCTGGAGCAAGATATGTTGGCATCCAGATCACCTCCTTTGGGGGCCCGCCCCTCCCTCTTGGTGTCCTTCCATCCCTTATCACAGCCTTGCAGACCCTCTCCCTGGGCAGCAGCAGAAACTGGGCTGTATTTGCCTCCAGGTTTGGCACTCTTCTGTTTCACCATCTCCCTGTTCTTCTGACCCAGGGTGCAGCCTGCCCACCCCGCTGGGTCCTCTGATACCAAGAGGGACATAACATGTAGAGAATCACAAGTAAGAAATGTGAAACTGACAACTCTGGCATTTGAAACAAAAGGGGATTTTAGCACTTGGCATTTCTGCTTTAAAGTTTAAGGTAAACGAGGCAAAATGAACTGTAGAAAAGGAACGGCTTATGGGCAGCTCAGACTTGTCCTAGACTTTCAAGCCAGTCATTTCCCATAAATACTCATAATTTCAAACATAAGAAAGGGGGAAAGAAGACAAAACAAACTGAGTCAACTGTTTACTGCCTTTCTGATTCAGATGCCTCAGCAGGTATAGGACAGAAATTATTCTAGAAAAAAGTTCCTTTTTATGTATCTGGGACAGCCCCCAAAATTTTTACCAGAGGGGAAGAAGAGGACAAGAACTAAACTGCGAACCTGTCCGCACCCTAGCAGGAATTCACCCATTTTTCACCTCCCACAGGTATCATTAGCATGCTACTGAGAGCAGAAAAAAAGCAGCTAAGATCAAACACAAGCTAGTAACAAAGCTCTTCCTCCTGTCATCCTGCGATGGGCCAGAATTTCTGGCTGCAGCTTGTCTTTCCCTGAAAGGCTGGGCTAGTGCAGAGTCCCTTTTAAAAGAAGTGCCACACCATGAACGTGCTACAGCTGCGACACAGAAAGTGCAGAAGGCAGGAAGTCTGACGTTCACACCAACCTCAGCCCCTTCACTCACACCTCTTTTCAAATAGCTTTAGCACATGGAGCCCACATTTTCACGTTCTCAGAACTAGCTTTATCTATCACACTGCAAGTTTAAGAGAAATTTTTGAAATAAGTCTCTTTTTCCACACTCAAAGACTCACTCAGCTGGAAGCAACTTTTAAATTGTTTCTGTAAACTGTTCTCCTCTCTCAATTTTTGCAATCAGTTGCCAAACTCCCTTTTAAAATAGTATATATAATTTTTAAAAAATAAAATACACATTGAAACACCATACCAACTGTTGTCACAGTCCAAAAATGTCTGGATTTTCAAACTTAAGTCCACCACTGTGTAAAAAGGCCACACACATGTAAGTGTCAATCAGGCTCAGTGGCAAAACAGAGGGACCCAGGCTGAGCCTGCAGAATGGCACAAACTTTCCTGGACAGAAAAAGAGTGCCAGTTCTCACCCATCTGGAATAATCTCTGCATTTTTCAATGCAGACTTTTGGAATTTGACCTCAAGAAGCCAGGTGCTTGATTTCTGCATCTCCTGCTTTGCTGTGTTTTGTGACAGAACAGGAGGAGAGAGAAATAAGAAAAGTGTATTATTTTCAAGGTTACACCTTAATTACACCCAATATTACCATAATGACTGTTTTTTCAGGCAACTCAAGTGGCCTGTTCTGTGCCCAAAAATTCTGTAGCTGATCCTGTGCATTTTTAATAGAAACACTATCTCTATTCCCCTCCTCTCAGCATCAGGATTAAAATAAAGTAACATTCAAAGTATTTGTGGGAAATGGCAAACAAATGGGTAGTAAAGCCTGGACGTTGCTTGGCAGCAGAAAACAGCTATGGCAAGTAACTCAGTGAGGGCAACAAAACCCAGAGTTTTCCAGCATTTGAACACTCAGCAAAAGACTGATGGGTGAGGGGAAAGGGCCAACCCCACATGATACTGCCAGGTCTCGAGTACTATTTTGAATCAGGTAAACTAATATCTCCTGTACCTGTTCCAAACCACAGAGTAATACATGGTCTCTGTCTACAAAGTCTGCTGGCTGCCCCCTTTGGAAGTAGCATCTATCTTGGTGAAGATCTTGTATTTTCTCTTGGTCTCTGAAAAAGGATCCCAAACAAGTGGCAGGGACACAGGGGTTTGGAAGCCTTTGCATGTTTATCTTTACTGATAAGGCTGCAATCCTTGCTGCAAGCACATCAGCCTGTGTCTGCAGCAAAACCTTATTCCAGTGGATGCCTGCCTTGAAACAGGCTTCCTTGGGACTGGCAATGCCTTTAACCCCTTAATGCCCCATCTAAAGAAGCCTTAGTGTAGATTTCTTTTTCTTGCTTGACGATGCATCATGTTTTCATACAACTTAAAAAACAAGCAGGTAAGTCAGACCTGCTTTGAGACAGCAGCAGTGCAGATTATATAGATTATATACCTCCACAGATACTATCAGGGCAATTTACCCTCAGAGAGTTTCATCTCCCCAAACCTCCTCTGGTTCTGTGCAGATCAAAAGAATTGTCCATTCAAAATAAAAGGATGCAGCTATCCAAACTGGGGGTGGAACACATAAAAATTCATTAAGAGGACTTCTTGAAATTATTTTGTCAAATTGATTGGAGACATTCAGCCAGAGCTGTTTGGATTCTTAGAACTGGAGAATCAACTATGATTCCCAGCCACCTGATCTTTTTCTAACAGGTTAACTAACCTTGTTCATGCAGCTTTGTTAATGAAGTCTCAGATCACTCACAATCACGCATGCCATGGGCAAATATCCATAAAGTCACAAGGGATCTCCCACAGCTCACATGCCAAGAACTTGGACCGCCTGAAAATGACAAACAAGTGGCTTTTCTCTGACAGCAGGTTTCATTTATGTGCTCCCACTTGCTCTTTCCCCATCTTCTTCCTACACCACTGAGTCAACCTTGACCAGACAGGTTTCAGTTAAACATGTACTTTGCCAAAGGTGTTTTTAAATTATGTTTTTAAAAGTTTATTTATAGTACACATGCAGAGTGCATGATGCTTTCAGGACTTCTGGAGACTTCAGCACGTCAGGCAGAACTTTGCCAGGTGAAGGAACTTGAATTCATCAGCTGGGCCATGGAAAACCACCTCCTCCTCACCGTGTCTATCCATGTACCCCTACTCAAACATGGAGTGCTATAAAATAATTTTTACTCAGTTATCTCTTACCCATTATTCATAACATCTACGATCAACGTACTAGAAATTCCAATTGAATAAATGTAGAGAAATCCAAGTGATCCCCCTCCAGCTGACCTCTTACCAAAACCAGCAGCTCGTGAGACAGTGCAACTGTGAACAATTTCCCATTAGGGCAAGGGTTGGAAAACAAACTTTATAGAAAGTGAACTGGGTGAAACTTGCAGTGAGAGTTACGTGGTCCAGCACTCCTTGCATGTGGCAAACAGTAAGTTTCATTTAGGGGTTTGTCCTAAATGGTTGTATTTGACCCATGTGACCAGTTTCTCTTTTCCTAAGAAAAATGTAACATGACCACAAGATCATTTTGAAGCAGAAAAGCAAATATTTTCAGGAGCAAGCCTCTCAGCTAAGTTCTGACCCTAAAAGACAGTTGTTCTCATGGTTTGGCTTCTGAATTATAAGCAGCACAAGTCTGGCTTTACTGCACAAGAGATCCCCCATCCTGCTCCCTGCTCTGTACCTGGCCTGGGCAGGGAATGTCCACTGGACAGGCCCTTGAGCTCAGAGGGTGTGCTCATGGCTGGTTTCGGGACAAGTTTAACTTTCCCTCCTCCAAAATGGTACAAGCTGCTGAAATATTATTTCCTCAGCTGCACAGCAAATACAACCAGAGCAAGTTACTCAGAGTAATGGCTCAGAAACCACAATTTTAGGAGGTGGCACAGAGGCGTTCTGAGAGGAGAAGAAAAGGATGTGGTAGACAATTTGCTAATGGCCAGAAAGTCTCTGTCTCGGAACAAGCGAGCTGCACGCCACAATGCCTCGGGACAGGGCTGAGCCCAGTGCTCCTTCCACAACAGCAGCTTTTTCTAAATAAAGATGTCTTTACATGCAGGACTTGGGAAACTTAATTCAGATTAACTAAAGTTGTGAATTTAAAGTGGATTAGCTAAACTACATTGTATCTCTGTACAGACACCCTCATTCCGTGTTAAAAGGAACTTTAATTTCATTTATCTCATTCTACTAAATTAAGAGCATTTTAATTCTAAGAATGCCCATGCAGGGATTAGTGGGTTGCACAAATGATGAAGTTACATGCTATGCTGGAGCCGAATGTGGCATAGGAAGTCTCCCCAATTCCATGCTAAAAAATGCTCATTTGCCACCACTTAAAAATAAGCTAACTAAAATTATAAATTTTATTCTTCTAATTACCTATGCCTACAAACCTAAAGCTGCATTTGGAAAAACTTGCCTCTGGCTCTGCATCTGTCTTTTGTTTCAATCTATCAGACCATATGCATTGTTTAAAAATTAAGGTATCAGAAGAAAAAAGAATACTGATATAATAAAAAATCTGGAAAAGACAATAGCATATAACGAATATTCATAGCATTTCCTAAAAAAAAAAGCCAGACATCAGACCCAAGACACATCATCTGCAGTCTGCCAATGAACCTGGATCTAGACCATTCCCTGAGCTACTGATTTGATTACCTAACAGAAAGGATAATTCTCAAGTTTTAGAATTGAGATTGTTGTTTGTTAGTGACTAGGTATGCTTCCAGCTCACTAAGTGGCATGGACCTCTTGCAGCTTCATCATGGGTCTTAAAACACCACAACCCAGGCTTGGAGAGAACATTTCTTCATCAAAAGGCTCAGCAAAAATCACTTCACAGAGGAGACATGACAGGAAATGGTCAATCCCTAGCTGCCATTTGGGAACAGACTCAACCTCTCTGCTTCAGTTTACCTGGGACTTCTGGGAGAGCTTGCAGCAAATCAGAACCATGGACTGTAGAAGTCCAGGTAGCACAAGGGAGAATGACCAACTGCTTGAAGTGAGAGCAGTGTGGTAACTGTGGTTACTAAATAGGCTGAACCTGAAAGATCTTCCCTACAGAATACGTGCTGCTTTCCATGCCACCCCTTTTCGAGCTGGAGAGGAAGCAAAATAAGGATAAAGAATTTTTATTATAGATCTTAGGTAAACAACACTGGCTCCAATGCAATCTTCCACAAGAAAGAAAAACAACTTCTCAAGCAAGTTCAGATTGTTGAACAGGAGACAGATGAAAGCATTGCCTCAGAATGCAAGGAAATCCCAGGCTGGCTGGTTGGGAAAGAATTAGCAATGCATAATTTAAAAAAGCACTCTCCCCTTCCTCATCCCTGAGGTGAGCACAGGTCCTGCATATTACTGACTTCTGCATCAGCACCAGACGATGAAGCCATCACTTGAGGTCTTTCTCCTTTCTCCCCAGGCCTCTCTCCTTCATGCTTTCAGTTGCTGGAGTCTGTTTCACAGCAGTTCCTGCAAAGGTGGCAGGAACAAGCTGTTTTCATGTGCAGCTTGTGATGAAAGATTTGGCCACTGGAGAACAGCAGGAGGGAGGAAGGCAGATAGCAGAGCTTGTTGTGACTCGAGATCGAGGCTCAGTGTCCCCCATGGTGGCCCTGATTGAGCACCCATGGAGCCAACCATCCTGCCCTCGTGTTCACAAGACAGGAGCAGGGCAGAGCTCAGATCACACCTCACTGAGCAGAGTAAATCCTGTCACTTGGCAATACTGCCTGGAGCACAGTCTCCTGGCATCCTCTGCAGACACTGATATCAGCAACACACTGTGGGAGCTCAGACCCCTTGCTACAAAAGTTGGGGACTATGACCACACCAGCACAGTGCAGTGATGCAGCTGAGCTCTGCTGCTCCTTGGCACCCAACTCCAGAGGCAGGGAGTGGCTTGAATGCAAGTCTGTCATACATGAAGAGAATACCCAGCTACACACTCATGTAAAGGCTAGGAACTCCCTCACCTCAGGGTATAAACCAACCACCAACTTCCTCTATGCACAAGTTATACCATATTTGTTTGTTTTAGGAGTTCTTGTACCTTTCCCTCAAGCATCTGGTGTTTGCCTCTCTTAGAGAAAGGATGCCAGGCTAGACAGACAGATCATGGCTTCTTTCTGGTATGGCAATTACTGCATTCCAGCTTGGAAGGGGGAGAACACACTGGGGAAAGAGAGGAATGTTAGATGGCAAGTTCCAATAACACATGGCCCCATTAAACAGCCTTCCCTCCCTGTCTGGCCCTGCACAGTCATGCCAGCAGCACACCAGGAGCACATAGCAGCACAACTTGGCCCTCTGCACTCTCAAAGAGTCCTGTGTTCCACCACAGAATTTGAGAACAAAGCTGAGCAAGGCTCAGCCTCATCCTGGAAGTCCTCACATGTGCAAGAAGCAGGATGTACCTATGCAAATAAATGTGTTACAAAACAAGGGGACAGAGCAGAATTGTTAAAAACAACAGATCTCGCCAGGCACCATGGTCCCTTAACATCAGGTTGGATCAGTCATTGTCCTATAGGATCTGTGCCTTTAGACCCAAAAAAAAAAAAAACCCACAACCAGGAAACAAAACTCATCAAAGGTTACCTACAAAACCAATTCGTACAAACTTTGAGTAAGTCAACCTACTTCCAGCAGAATATTAAATAACTGTATCAGTCTATGAACTAGGGGCTTGAGAGAGCATTTATACTTGACATGGGCATTTGGCAAAGCCTCTTCTTCCTGCTCTGGAGCCAGAAGGCTCCCAAGCTCCCCAAGACAACTGTAATTTGGGAAACTCAGACCTGCCTTTCTACCTAAAAATTCTTCTCTCAGTTGACTTTGGCTCTGTGCCATCAATTCCAGGTCTCCTGATCTGTGTGTCAGCAGAAATTGCCAGTAGGTATCTGTCCAGATTAGCTGCCTGGACACCATCTCACTTGTGGCCTGCTCATGGACACCCTCCTTGAGAGCAGCTGCTGCTGCTGCATTTATCCACGGGAGCCATCATTTCCTCAGTGCCCATCTGCTACAGAGCAGGCAGAGCCACACAGACAAGACACAAATAACTGACAGGGAAGACCTTGCCACACCAAACAATAAAGACCAGGAAATCCAAAGCCTGCAACTGTCTCATGCATTTGTGCTGGTTTTTAAAAGCAGAAGAAGAATGTGGATAAGCAAACAGAGATACGGTTGAATGACTTATCTGAGTTTAGACAAGCGGTATCTAAATAATGCTATTTTATCTTATTACTGTAACAAATACAAGAATTGATTTAATAACCTAATGTTGGTTTTGGACAGTAGAGGTCTGCATCAATGGACCAAGACACTAATTATATTATCTTATCAAATCAGTGTATAATAATAGAACTTCTCTATGCATTGATGGAACTAGGTTTAGCTCTGCATGAGAAAATAATCCCCGAAAGACAGGGAATGAAACAGTATTTAGTAGAAAATCCTTGAGCATAATTGTTATTTTCTTTCCCTTTCAAAATATTACTATCTTCAAGGTATCACATGATGAGAAATTTCCTTGATAATCTTTATTGCTTGTTATTTAACCTCCCTTTATGTTTCTGAGAGGTAGTCAATGTAATTTTCCAAAAGATTTAAGTAAAAGGGAAAGAACTACTGGTGCATATGCAGATCAATTCATTGTAAACTGACAATAAAGCTTTTTTCATCAAGGTACAAGCAAAATGACTTGCTGACATTAACTGGCAAGTACTTTGCATTCATATGATATCTTTCATCTACAGACTTCAAAGCATCTGACAGGAGGCAGGCAGGCCTTGTTTCGTCACCCATCCAAGAAAGAAGCTGCAGCACAGAGTGGCAAGGCTTCCCCAGAAGGTAAAACCATTAGCAGAAATCTAAATGAAGTGATTCCCAGTCCTTAAAAATGAACTGCTCTGCCCCAGTACAAATTACACGTGCCCCAGAGAGCAGAGCCACCATTCACCCACACCCCTCTGAGCACTGCTCAGGATTCTTTAAGAATGTAAATTTAATTCATGGGAAACTAAACAAACACAGAACACAGGAATACTCTTCTACACACAGGGAAATGATGGGGATCTGAAGCCAATCCAGATCTGAAGTTCTGTAGTGCTGCAAGGAAGAGCACTCTTTGAGTGAACCTGCAGAATCACAGGTTTTCATTCATGAGGAGAGGAAGGGAAATCCTGATACATACTCTAGCAAGTGTTTAAATAAACCTGTTCAGATGAAGATCTCTCCAGAGAAAAACTAGGACTGTAAGAAAGGTTATGGAAGCAATTTTTTTAATGCCATCTTAGAGAGAGTAAACTTTCTTTCAGCTCTTCAGCTTTTTCATAGAGCTGAAGAATGCTGACTGCCTAGAGCACTCAAATGGCCAGCAGAAACTCTTTTTAACATAAATAGGGAAGAAAAATGCCTGCACAGTGCTATTTTAAAAGAAGCATATGGATTCCTCTATGTTTGGAAACAGCAAACAAAAAATTATGCCAAGGCAATCTCTGGAGCAAGCAGTCTTTCAGCATTGGTCAAAGAGACTGCAATAGAAATATTTTAAAACCTTCTCTCTGGTTATGGGATCTCTCATGGCCTGTGGAGGCGGACAATATTAGAGGCCACTAAATCCTGAAGTTTATTTTTCTAAAAGTTTTCACTTCAAATAAAGCTTTGTTTTAATATGTATGGGGCCAACTGTTAGAGCATTGAGGTCCTGGTTATTAGCCAGCTAGAGCTCATGAATTATGTTTAGTGAGAAGTTTATTGGCTCAGTAAACACCATTCCAGTTCCCCTCACTCCTGAATCGTGGAAGCCAAACCAAGAGATATTCTATGCCACATTACCACTAGCACCAGAGCAACCATTATCTGATTACAGACATTTTATTTTTTGTAAGGAATTTGCAATTGCATCATTTAATACATGGAAGTTTTTTAATTTACCAAGGCAACACACAAAGAGTAAGTAACTGTTTGGTCCTGTTTATCATCTTCTGGAGAATATTTGTTTCCATCTCATAGCTTTCCAAATCCAGGCATTACAGAAATGCAGTCCCTTTGTAAGGTAGAAGCTTGGTAAGGAATTTTTAACACTAGCACGGTACCCATGAAGATTTGAAGTGGAGCCAGAGCAGCCTGAGGTGGTGTTGGCGCTACCTGGCCTCACCCCATGTGGGCTGGCACCAGGAGCCTGCGGACCAAAATGCAAGGTAGGCATCTCTAGAACAAGCAGGACTGATGAGTAGCTGTGCAAATCCAGAAGCAACTGCTACCTGTGTGGCTGGCTTTGTCCTAGGTTGTAACTGGTTACCTCTCACTGCCATGAGCTAAAGCCTCAAGAACAGAGAGTAAGCAATGATCAGTCAATGTGCAGTGACTTGTTTATATGCTTGTTGTTCCAGTTCTCTGGAATAGCTAAGATAGCCAGAAGACTGTACAGGGACTGTGTCAATCCTTGAGGCAAGGAAAGTTAATTTAGTTGGAAGAGTAAGGATAAAAAAAAGAGTGCTATAATAACAGTAGCCTATTCTGGCAGCAAAGTAAACTGTAACTGGCATTTAGGTTCTCCTCCTAGTTCTTTACATCTGTCACACCACCTTGGCCAAATAATGCATCTGTTTGTGTCTCTGCTTCCTCTCTCCCCTTTAGCTGTACTATCTACTATCTACTATTACCTACTATTACTATCTACTATTATCTACTATCTACTACCATCTACTATTTAGACTGGAACATTCTTCAGGGAAGAGATTGTGCTGGTACAGCCCAGTGACAGCCTTAGGGTTCTGCAGTTCCTAAGTCAAAGATAGTCCAATTTACATAACACCAACTATGAAATCATGTATTCTCATGTAAATGCTTCTTCTGATGTCCTGAATCTGTCCATATGACAATGAAGAAACTTGGCAGTTCAGATCCTTAATGTCCAACCTATCCCACAAGGACATATCATCACACAAAGCACCTCTGGGGAACAGGCAGAGTTAAAATCTTTCCATCCCAGTAGTGGTGAAAGACAAGATACCCTTCTCTTTAAATTTAACCCTCTCCCTTCCAAAGAATGCCTGGAATTTGTACTATTTCCCAGCAGAGAGTAGAAGGCAAAGACTTGGCATGGGGCAAGACAGATAAGAGCAGTTGCCTTCTCTAGGTTTTGTTAACTCTGCATAATTGCTTAGGGCATGTGATGGTTAGGGAGAGACACATCTGCCAGAGACAGACTACAAATCACTAGGGTGATTCCAAGCAAACAAAATCTCGTTTACAATGTGGTTGTGGTATATGAAACACCTCGGTAAAACTACAGTATAATTCAACTGCTGCAGTTTCATTTACAAAGCAAGGATACAGTTTTCTCTCTCAAAGACTGGCATTTAGGATCACTCTGACATTGAGTAAAGTCTTGGCGGTCCTCTGGGGCACAGGGTGAAGGTTGATTGTTGTTGGAAGTTTCTCTAAGCAAGCCACATTTGAATACCATGCTTTGCAAAAGGGCCCATATTGCCTTGCCTGTGAATTCAGCTTCCTTTACCAGTTTAAATCTGGGTCAAAGCAATTTGCTTACATTTGGAGTCCTTTTCCAAAATTAATGGTGCGTGGTATTTGGAGCTGCAGATACAAGGATACTCTGCTATTATCTGCTCTGCATCATGCATCCACCATCTACAGTTTTCCTGCTAATCTTTGTTCACATGGACAGCCCACTCCTGCAGCAGTTGCACACTCAGCATCCTAATGATATTATTCTTGGCCATCCTGTTAAACTCACAATGTAAGGTAGATGCACAGGAGTGAGCCCTGCTGGATTCTCAGCAGTTTTTAGATGGCTCCAGATTACAGCTGGCCATGGGCGGAAGTTTTCATAAGCAGTGATGAAGTTCAGAGCTTTTCTATTCAAATAGGATGTTGACTACTGCTGTCTCTTATCCCTTTCACTTCTGTGGTGATAATTAGGTTACCCAAATGTACTGGGCTCACATCAGAGCACTTGGAAGATCCAGTTAGTGCTCCATACAGCTGCCAGATTGCTTAGCTAAATTTCACACAGGGATCACACACAACAACGGTGACAGTTAATGTTTGTTTCACTTTGCCATTCAAGGAGGTACTTTTGGATTACTAATTTCTTGTATGACTTGGGTGCTGGCTAGTTCAGAGATTATTTTGTTGTATTCTGACAGGCAGTTGTTAGCTGGACCCTAAGCCCTCAGCACACACATTTAAAATCTCTCTGATCTGGAAATCTGGGTGGCATATCTGCTCAGGAGTCCCACCCAGAGTAAGGATCCTGCCCATGTTTATTTCAGTGTTCTTAAAAGAGGAAAGACAGAAAGGAAGGGAATAACAAAGAATCCCAAAACCACAACACAAATTTGCCACTGAAGCTTACTGACAGAACTGACCTGCAAAGTACAAACAGTAACAGAGAATTATGATATTCACACTTTCTCATAATACTACTCTGGGTATAATATATATAAAGTTTCCTTAATACAAACCACTTTGGAGTAACAATCAATGAAATACATTAAAATACAATAAAAATACTGGGTTTAGGATAAAAATGTGGTTCCAACCTATGGGCTTGTAAAGGAAAAGTCAGCAGAGCCTTACTCCTCTTGTAGGTAAATTCTGAAGTTTCATCCCCTTGTTCACAAGCCAGGCAGAATAAAAATATCCACCTACACTAAACCAAAGGGAGCCACTCGTAACCCAGACACAACCACAACAGACATTCTCGACAGTCCTTGGCTTAATAGAACACTGCTTTGTGGTTATACCCACCACTAGGATTTCATCTTGCAAGTGCTAGCACGTTTAATTTATCCCAGGTCATACATCAAACATAATATTAAAATTTAAGATGGCATTTGAGATTCAGACTTTCTTCTGCAGTTTGAGTAGAGAGAACACAGTTGGGACTGTGGGTGCACAAGCATATTAATACATAAACACAAACCTGCAGCCATCAGTCAAGAAAAACAATTGGTCTTTAAGAGGGGAAAAAAGTTGTAAAAAGAATCAATTCCATTAAATAGCTCTATAAATCAATTCCACCAAAAATCAATGGGAAACTACATCCACCATGTGCCAAGTAACTCCCACACATCAGGTGCAACTGTCCGTGACAGCGGCCACGCAGCAGCTCTGCCTGCCGGGAATTCAGGCAGCCAAGGGCTGGAGCAAGAACCCCATTGCCCAGGCTGCCTTCCTGAGAGCCCCAGCACTGCCCATGCTGCCCTCCTGAGAGCCCCAGCACTGCCCACACTGCTCTTCTGAGAGCCCTGGCACTGCCCAGGCTGCTCCTGTGCGAGCCATGGCACTGCCCAGGCTGCCCTCCCACTTCTGCCAGGGTGCCTTAGCCCTGCTGGCTGAGGGGGAGCTGCAGCCGAGGTCTCTGGGAAAGCAGCTGCTCCCTGCCATGGCCCATCTGCTCCTGGAGCCCATGCTGGGACCAGCCCACACTCACAGAGCCATGGAACCCCCACCTCCAGACACCGTGGTGGCAGTCCCACCTAAAAATCAGTGGAGGAAAGCTCAGGTTTCTTGTTAGAGCCAGGCATTTTACATGCCCAGGTCTGAAATGAAGCCTGACTTCAGGATTTTCCAGCAGGTTTTGTGCCACATCAAGCATCCCCAAAGGGGAGCTGACTTAGGCACAGGTACAGGGAAGGTGGGAGGGGAGCATTAAGAATGTGGGGCCCAGCAGCATGCAGTCAGTCACATACTGCTTAAACAAACTACTTGGTTAAGCAGGAGTTCAGGAGTTCCACACTGTGTCACTCTTGCTAGTTCAGTGACTCCCACAGTGACTGTGCCAGGCCACTGCCCTCTCACTTTCAAAGTGCAGCTCAGTTGCATTTTCACATTTATAGGTGGTGGGTGCCCCTTCAATGACTGGAGAAACCCTTGGGGCTTTCATTTTGTGCTGGCAGCTCTCAAATGACTTTAGAAACAAAACCCCTGGGGCTTTTGTTCTGTGTGGCAGAGCTGAGAGGGCATGGAAGATTCTGGCTTTGTTAAAACCTGTAGAAAAATTCATGTCCTGTGTCTTCCCCTTCATGTGCTTCACATGTGCAGTCATGTCTCTGGGGCATTAGAGACACACTGTTCAAGAAATTCAGACCTAGCATTTTTGCAACAGAAAAACTTGATGAGTTGGCCTCTGCTATTCAGCACTAAGTACCAAAACCCATTTTTTCCTGTTGTAACTGAATGTCAAGTGTACCTTGACAGCTACTGCACACAGAAACACTCATGTCTAGTATTATGCATGTATATTTTAAACAGAGAAAGAATGCACATATGTGTATAACAAATAATGAACAATTTAATGAGAGGGCTCAGGACTGTCCCTGGCAGGGAAAGAAACTACTGCATCTCTCTAAGGCTCTGTGACCCAGCTGCAGGAGGGATATGATCTCTAAATTGCATTTTTGATCTTGGGCCTGATCTTAGCAATCAGCACCCTCAGCTTACTGATTTCAGTGGGATTTGAGAGCATTTGATATCAAACCTTCCATCAGTCACAAGTTTCCCCCAGATGTAAGGACATGCAGTTCTAGAAAGCAAGACCTTGTCATAGGCTGGAGGTTTGATGTCAAGAATAAGTGGGAATTGTACAATCAGGGGCTTCAATCTAACCACTGGTATTTGGCAAGACAAAGCAGCAATACATTGAAGTCTGTCTCTTTTGAATTATTCCTTAAAACTCTGTCATATGACTCTTCTGCTCCAGAAGAATTAATCAAATATTTTAAAGTATACTAAGGGAAGCTGAAGGCCATTGTCAAG
Source organism: Agelaius phoeniceus (assembly GCF_051311805.1). NCBI lineage: Eukaryota > Metazoa > Chordata > Aves > Passeriformes > Icteridae > Agelaius > Agelaius phoeniceus. The sequence continues at coordinate 8,362,155 of NC_135282.1, read as the reverse complement.
AGAACAGCCAGATTTTCCTGCAACTAACAGTGGAAGTTCCTAATTTTCCCTGTTCCTAAATGCATCTGCAGTGATACTTCGTTTATTGGGATTTCAGTTTCATACACTCAGGAAAAAAAATATTTCTGGCAAGTGACCTTGAAGTATTATAATAAGGAAGAGCATTTGCAGAGACTTTTGAAAGACAGATCCTGTTCTAAAGAGAGTCTCCATGCACAAACAGATGCCACACCAACACTTACAGGGATGTAACTTGCAACTATTTGGTGGCTCTCCATAGTTCTGCAGTAGCTTACAGTGAAGAAATTACTGTTGTATTTATGAAGGACAGCCCAAAGCATGGTGTAAAATTTGTACGGAAGGAGACAGAGAAAACAGACAGGAATAAACACAGCCCAGAGAACAAGGAGATTACAGTGATACAACAAATATGTAGGAATGGTTGGAAAAAGCAAGTATGTGCACAACTGGAGAAGAAGAAAAGAATCCCACAGGTTAGATAACCAAAGCATAAATTTCAATAAGCAGACACTATGGACTAGGAGTTGAAGCCAGCATAGGGATCTAAAGTGTCAACTTATATTTAAAGACTATCATAGTTAAAATCATAAGCCAAATTGCATAATAGGCAAATGAGATGAATTGAAAGATTAAGCTATGGAAATTGACTCAGAGAGAGGATTGTAAGGATCTTTTATTTTTAAATCCTGCTCCTGAACTCTTTTTTACTCAGAGAAAAAAAATATCTTAAATCCCATTTCCTGCCAGTATAGGGCTAAAATGTTAACACCATATTTCATAACAGTTAACGTGAAACAGGATTACTGTGCTGACTTGTTCTTGAAGAGCAAATACACTCTGCAAACTAGATTGGGAAGGAGGTAGATTTCTTTCTGACAAATCCGCTGACAAGAAGCAGGACAGAGAAAACATATTTTTCTCTGTGACTTCTGCGGATGAACAGAATTTTAAAGTCTGTTGTCCTCAGTAGCATTAATGTACTCTTCCAGTTGGACTTTTTTTTGTTCAGTTATTCACTGTAGAGACTGACTTACTATGAATAACCATGCTTTTCTTTCCTACTCAGATGAAGTGCTTACACTCTTTTCAATGAAAGCAAAAGAAATGCCTTGTTAACCTTAAGTTTAAAATAAGCCAGAAAGATCTTACAAAGAAAATCCAATGACTCATCAGAAGGAATAACTTCTCAATAACAACCAGGCAACTGCCTCCTAAGAAAACTAAAGATTCAAACCCCTACCCAAGCAGACTTGCCAGCCAGAGCCTTCCCTGACAGCGCAGTGTATCTGGGACTTCCTGTGTCAGAGCCTTTTGCACGGAGAGCACTCAGGCAGCGAGTGTGTGACACGTCCAGCGAGGCTCCTAATGTCTTGCCTGTTTTCTCTTGAGCCTCTGAACTGTGACCTCAAAGCAAATGAATCTGAGAAGAAAATACATTAATCAGGTATTCACTCAGCCTGGCTCTGGGTTTTTAAAGCAGGGATCTGAATCAGCTGTATCACCTCCCACTTCTTTCCTGATACAATTAGTCAGCATCTGCCCCGGCAGCCAACCCGCTGCCTCTCAGAGGGGGGGACAGGCAGCTGCAACTCCCTTGCCCACTGCTACTTCCAAGCAGGCTGCAGAACCACATAGACCAGCTTCTGAATTCTGGCTGGTGAAGGTTAGCATCCCTTCCCTGTGCTCAGGGGAATGAGAGGAGCTGAGAACAGCCACCACTTCCAGCCTCTTTGATTCCCTGCTCCAGCCCAAGTGCAGGTTCAGACGTGCCCCAGCCACACCTCTCCCACCTTGGGCCAAGGCCATGCCAGCTCCACACACCTGTTGGAGGCTTCCCCACATTTTAAGGGAATCCCCAGAAGAGGATTTGCAGGTGCTGCACTCCCTTCAAAGAGTGCAGGCAACAAATCATCCTGGGAAATTGGACCCAAAGCATCCAATGTAGCCCTCTGACCTTTTCCAAAATGTTCTCAGCCCACCAGGCTGGCAGGACTGAACTTTACAGCTAAGTGTTTTGAAAGAAGCATGTGCTTTTAAAATCCAGTTGAATTTTTGCTAGGAGAACTTTACAAAGGCATCATTAGTGTATCCACAGGAGTTTTGCAATTTTAGGTTACAGGTGATTACAGCAAATAAACAGGCATGCAAGTCAGGGTCGGAAGTGGGCTTCTACTTAGAGCCTGCCTCACCAGGCAGCTGGAAAATAAATAAACCCCCCAAGCAGTTCTGTTTTACCCAACAGCTTTAAGGCTCCAGCTCCACTCCTAGGGCTGGATTGTGCAAGCTCTTACTCCAGCAGTCACACCGAGTTCAAGCAAAGTGCCTGAGTAAGCATTTGCAGAATCTGACCCCCCCAGCCAGTTATCTATACAGCACCTATTTGGGCCTTGCACTGCAAGCTCTTTAGCTGGGGACATGGTCTGGAAGTATATTGTCAGCTGCAATGGGCTTTATCTCCATTTATAGCATTAAATCTAATTTTTGGTGCCAAGTGCAGTGTTAGCCTTACAATGACATCTATTAAAGACATTTTCCCTTGAAGACTGTGATCTGACCAACAACCAGTTTGCACTGTTTGTATATTTATTTTATTACAAAACCACCATATTCATATTATCTTTCCACTTCTCTAATTTCAAGCTTTTTCTTAAAATACAGTACAACAGGCACTGAATTACAGAAATCCCACACTCTGGCATTACATGGACTTCACTTGAGATGCTGCCATCCTTCCTTCCCTGAAGTTAAAATTAAAGCAACAAACTTGACTGGTTAGTCTCCAGTAATGTGTAGGTTTAGCAGAGGCAGACTTGTTTCCTCTGTGCCATCAGAAGCATTCCTGATGGCCACCCAGCCCCTTTCCCCCTGCCAAGACACAGAGGAGGCCTGGCACAGCATGGAGCAGTTCTTATGGGAAAAAAAATTGCAAGTTCCCCTGAAATGCTGCATCCTGCATGCCTCAAAGGACAGCTGCTACCTTCTCACTTACAAAAATGTGACCCGAGCCAGTCAATCTACAGCACTAATGCTGTCAGATACCCTCCCACTCACCACTTCTGATGGTCAAAGCCATTGAAATGCAGTGACTTCCCCTCTGCCCCAAAAGGGGATGTGCTTTGCTTTTGCTCCAGGAAGTTTTAGGGAGGGTGCTTTGGGTTTTTCAGTTTTTGGTGAGGGTACAACCCAAGCTCTTTTAGGTAAACACAGAGGTAGCAGGAGTCCATGTGTAACCACAGAGGAAGCGAGCACAAATAGGCAAATGTTCTGAATAATGGCAGTGCAGATGCACATGGAAACTTGCTTGAACTCACTTGGACTCCTTTCCCCCTTTCTTGTCCAACCAGTTAAAGGATAGGGAACATCCCAAGCCTCTGGCATACAGTATTAGACGCTCTGGGCATTAGGTAGAAAACTGATAAGATAAGTCTTTTGAAATGGAACAGTTGGTGTCATGTAGCAGAGGTCCCACTTCATATGAACTCTCAAAATTTGGAAAGGAGAAGAAGGTTTTATTTATTACAAGTGAAACAGAGAAACTGAGGTGCTTAATCAGTCATTTGCCTCTAATGGGAGTGGAAGGGTTTGCTGGGCTGTGGCCATGGCTTCTGTTCCGTACTCTTCTGCAGCTTTCAGAAAGCCATATAAACATCTCAGAAAAAGTTACATGAATATGCCAGAGACCCAACTGTAAGTCACAGATTACTAATTATGAAAGCATTGTGAAATCTTTGAGTTGAAGGGATGTCTTTTCTGGATAGGCAAATATTTTAATTCCATACTCCAATGATCAGTGTTTCAGCGGACCCTTAAAATATATTTTCCTTCCATGACTGTCCTCTATGGTTAGTTACACCTCCATGCATGATTTCAAGTACTACAGCTCTATCAGAAGTACTAGTTTTCTCTGCATTTGGTTCCACTTGCAAGACTCTGAATTATTAGTACGGCATTCAGCTTGAAATCCTCTTGCACAACTAACAAGGTGAAATATTAGAAAACAGAAGTTACTATTGCTATTTTCTGTTCATTAAATGCTAGTGGAAATTCAGCCCATCTTCAAAATACCATGGCTTTACACAGGCAGAGGTGAAGAGGTACAAACACATGAAATTATTTTTCCAGATTCCAACAACCTGTCAGTGGCAAACAAATTCTCATACTCAGTTCTGTTTTAGCCACCAAAATAAAGATTGTCAGAATGATGCTGATGGTCCTCTCTCTGCACTCAGGTCTCTTTTTCCCTCACTCAGGGGCTGAGGAATATCAATACAACAATTAAACCCATCACCTTACAAGCAGCAAACAGAAACTGGGAGACCCAGCCTGACTGGAATAAACCAGCTGACTACAGCTGCTAAAAAGAGGTCCACACTTGGGCAAATACTCAAGACATTCCTTCTCCAAGGCACCACCCATAATAACAGGCCAACAGTCTCAAACACCTCTGCATTTGGATGGATATGCAGAACCGCATACATTAAACTGCTTTTCTTGGAGTTCATTTAAGAATGCTGCCAGCTTGTAAACAGCAGAGTCAGTTTTGCTGCCAACACAATTTCTACCTAGAGCAAACGGAAGTGCTTTTCCAAGAATTTCCAAGACTGTTGCGTCACACCGCGCGCTGGCATTGCACCATGCAACCTGAGGAGAGAAGACACAAAAATACAAGCTGCTGCTTGGTGCATCCTGAAGGGAATTATTTAGAGGCATTTACTTATTTTCAGGAAGAGACTGACAGTGCAGAACAGACCTTCCAAAAACTCCCAGTGCTCCCTGCAGGGGAATATAGTTTCATTAATAGTTTCAGTCCTGTAGCAAAAAGAGAGTTATTTTTATAGCTGGCGTGTTTCAATTTTCATTACAATGTTGAAAGCCTTGTTTGATAAGGTACAGTGGAGACTAAGAAATGTAGCATTTCTGAATGACTAGAGAGATTTCTTTAGCCTCCCTCCCTTGTCATGGGTTTTGCAAAATCCTAAAGCATTAGTCCTTTGGCAACTTTACCATTTTGAAGCTTTATTAGAATTATGTGTATGATGACAGCATTTACAGAGTGTTGCTAAGGTCAGGGTCCCATTATGCAAACTTTTAAATATGATGAGCATTTATAAGATAAATACACAAAACAAACCAAGGACATCATACTCTCCATACTTAAAGATGAAGAAAACTGAACTTGCTTAACTTCCTTCATGACCATAATATGGAAAGTTTAAATCAGGGATGGAAGCAGAGTTCCTTGGACCACAAGCTCACACAGAAGAATTAAATGTGGGCAAATATTCAACCACTGCATCAATTAATAAAAGCAAACGCTTATAACCAAGCTTTCTGGGTAAAACTTTTCAAGTCATACTTTACATTACTTTTAAAAATCACTCAGACTTCATATGTCTGCTGACATATGAAGAATTTCAAGAGAACTCTCATGCCCTTTATTGAGAATTCTGGTACTATGGTTCTGGCTATGTACACTTCATAGCTGTGTACACAAATTTACAATTTTTAGTCGATTCTTTGCCATCTACAACTTTGGTAGATATTTTCCCTGCCTAGAAGGACATCCATGTTTTTCTTTGAAGACTGGGCATAATCATGTCATTAATATCACATTATCAAAGAACATTTGAGCTGCCTAGAAAAGAACAAAGAGCTTTTTTCAAGGACTTGAGGAGTTTGATGCAAGAAGTTCCACATGAGCACTGTTCTGGATACTTTATAAGGGTAAACAGAAACTAGGAATAACAAAGCACCTTACCCATTCAGGGATAGGGGAAACAACATTAAATAAAACCAGCACAAGTTTAAGTCTCATTATACACTGTCATAATTTCAAACCTTCTTTTAAACAGGTCTTGTTTTAAAAAAGCATTCTTCAATTATATGTCTTCCCTAGTGAAGTTTTGAGGACAATTTTTCTCTCCACAGAAGAAGACACTACTTTACTGCTCCATCCACTCTGGGCAGTGAACTAACCCTGTGCACCAGGAGCCTCTTGCAAAGGGACAGAGAGGCTGTTTTTTCCGTTTAGTTCAATAACCACTTCTTTCAGACTGCAGAAAGCAACTGAGATTTGAGGAGGGGCAGAAGGGCAGGAAAGCTGACTTCCCTCCAAATGAGAACTAGGTGTTAGAAACTAGTATCTGCTAGTTCCAAACTCAGAAAAGAGCAACAAAGAACACTTCCTTTGCTTTGCATTTAAATTGGAGCTGAATAAAAATCACAGAATAAGTCATACAGGAAGCAGCCTCAGGAGGTCATCAGAAAGTATTTTGATCAGAAAGTATTTTACAAATATTTTTATTTAACACTTAAAATCTTCAGGTTTAACATTTCATTGAATTTAATTCTATATAAGAAGTTTCTTGAGTCACTTCTCAGAAACAATAACACAGTAAATTAATTTTGTTTCTGATTTGCATGTTGAATCATAGCCTGAATGTGTTAACCCTGTCCTTCTGCTTAACATGAAATTTACTTTAAAGTTATCTTAGTTGCACATCAACATGTTTTAATAGGTACAGACCAGCAAGATCCAGTCTTTCTACTGGAGAGTAACTACCACATAGACAAACAAGCAAACTTTAAAATAAGGTTTCTTGTTGGCTGATTTCAATTCTCAGTTAAAACTGACAATGCAAATTACTCTATTCTGTTCTTTATCAAACAAGAGAAAAGATTTCCAAACTGTCAAACTGGCTGGTGGCATCTTGACAGCAGATGGAATTGCAGCAAGTGCGTGGCAGTGTCTACTGCCACTATATGGCAGTGTCTTTATGTGACTCCAGGAAAACTGAATCCCCTCACTGAATGGCTCTTTATCCAACAGGAAATGAGCACACATTTAGGGGAAGGAATCTGCTGTACACCCCTGTCATCTTAAACGGGTCCAGGGATGAATGGGACCAGCCCAGCATGAAAAGCAGTCAGGTTGTTTACCATGAGGCCTCTCCCCAGTCACTCCATCGTGTATCTCTTTTTACACTCATGGCAAAGGACTGATTTGAAGACAATTTTATCTTGCACAGTGTTTGGTTCAGTGGGGGAAGGGAGTGGATAGGGCAAACTGATATATTATGGAAAGCCATCCCCTCTTCCTTTACCCAGGGGACTGAAGGACAGCAAATGCCTCAGGCCAGCGCACTGACATGAAATGTTTCCTACCTCCCATCCAGAACCTGGGTGAGGACAACACTGATACATTTTTCCATACAGTGTCTAAAGCTGGAACAACAAGAGGGGTTGTTCTGACTCCTGCACAGATCTCTCAGAACACCTAGCAACAGAAGCAAGAAGTTTGCCCTGTTTTCAGGGATGCTTTCGTTGTGAGGGATCCCTGGTGACTGTTTTGAGCAGGAAACCAATCCCTGCACTTTTTTAAACTTTTCTTACTGCCAGTTGAAGACTCAGACCCTTCTTCTCCCAGCTTAGCTGTCAGTGCATGTCTTCTGACAGCTTCTGCAGGACAGCTCAGTTTGTCTTTTCTCCATTAGAGAGAGTAAGTGAAGGAAGCTTCTTACAATTGGTCCATTTCCAAATGCCCGCATGAGGTTTTTAGTTGAAAAGATCACTCTTTAGCCCCTTCAAATCCGCAGGGTGCACATCCGAAAATGTGATATAATACATATGTAATCCTGGATAAACTCCATTCCCCACCCCTTTCCATTAAGTAAAATCAGTAACTAGAATCCCTGTTTAGGATTTGTGATTACAAGGATCACAGTCCGCCCTACCCTGGTCAAACAATACGGGCTCTAGGAAAGCATGAGAGCCATCATTTCAATAAAGCAAACCCTGTTGCTTCCACTCCAGAACAGCTGACTTGAAGTGCATGCTAGGCTGTGCTTATTAACAAAATGAGAAATCTGATACATAGAAAGAAAACACTATGTGAGGATTAATCCTGGATTGCAGTTTGTGGCCAGCACTGGGCCATCATCCAAACACAGATGAAAAAGAACAGAATTTCTCCCACCTGTCACTTTACAGCAGGTACAGCTATTGCTGTGCTGTAGCCTCATCCTTTACAGCTATTGTAACAACTCATTTTGTATCAGCCTAAAATTCAGGATTGACCTCACTGTTTCATTTCTTCCTTGTTTTGTGGGAGCCAGCCCTGGAGGGTGAATTTTCTTTCCAGGAATTACAAACAAGCGTGAGTAACTTACAAGTTTGGACATCTAGCACAATACACGTATGCTTCAAGGAAAGAAACCCAGCTTAAAACCAGCTGGAACTTGGAGATGCTAACTGAACAAGAAAATAAAACTCTCAGGAACATCTTTTTAACATTGTCCTGGTGCTTTTGAGAGAAGTAAGCACACTGTCACTGCTGATTGCAAGAGACCTGAACAAACCAATGCAGTTTCTTTGCCAATGAGCTCCCACACAGCAGAGTGAAATCCCTATTGCAATGCATTGTCCTCGCTCCCAATAGTACAGCAAGACAAAAACCAATATAAGAAGGCCTAATGGCTCAGTCACTGGTGTTGAATACACACCAAACCAAAGAAGTCATCTTTATTTTTTTTTTAAATATATTCTCCTGCTTATGGTTGGGCTGACACTCTGTTGTTGCAATGCCACAGCTGAGCCCTGTTAATTTTTCTCCAAGCCCAGCAGGGAAGGCATGTCTGCTGATGCTGAAATGGGCCCTTCCCATTGAGCTTCGCCTGTCACAATGCAGCCAATATAACGGCTATGGCACAAATGTGATTCTGCTTTCTTCCACTCCAACACCACATTTGCTGCAGCACTGAAATGTCACTTTGTGGCAATGTTCTTCCCTGGCTGTTGGCAGAAGCTGCAGTGTTGTTTGTGCACTTTATCAGTCAGATTTGGTTAGGGTATGGGAAACCTGGTTTTCTATAGAGAAAACATGGCAACCTCTTCCTACCAATAGCTCTGGCTGTCGAGCTGTGATATGTTCATCAGACTGGACGACAGGGTTAAATGCTGCAGTCAGCACAAACAGTTCTGATAGGAAGGCAAATGCACCTCGGTTTTCAAACATCATCCCATTTCCCTACATCTATCATCAAAAAAGGCAGCAGGGGCTCAAAGAATAGCCACATACTATTTTCTGCAAGGTCAGAGGAATGCACAACATACACTTTATGTTTGGCAGCTCTTAATTACTATGGGCTGTAAAGATGCTAGAAAACAACAACTCTCATTGCAAGATCTGCTGTTCACAACTTCAAATTTCATGCTGTGATCACCAATTTTGGGCTGTGGTAGCTGTTTTAGAGAGTTTAAATCCATTACAAAGCCAAACTGCTTAGCATTATGTTGTTTTCTAGTTATTTTAAACAACTAATCAAAATAAATTGAACATGTACCCTTCTGGAATAAGGCCTCTCACCTTCTCTTTCTCTCCTCTCTCCCCCCACCCCTTGTCACACATCGGCTTCTGCCAAACAATTCAGCACTGACACTACAGCACATCACGTGATACCAAGTGCTTCAAGCATCTTGCAATACTTATTACTATCTACACATCCATAAGTCATTCCACCCAGAAATGTGAATACTAACGTGAGCTGTTTCCTTATGCATTAAAGATTTAGAGCTCTCCCCGATCCTTGGAAGAAGCTTGTCCCATGAAATACTGAAAAATCATCCCTTTTATGTGTGTGTCTCATCTGCATTTCACGTAGATTAGGAAGCATGACATAAGGAAAACCTGCCATATCCTCATACTCTCCCATTCCTCCTGCTTACACTCCTGCGGCCACACAAGTCTGTCGTGATTAAGCAATGGATTTTAGATGTCAAAGAACAAGGCACTTACACAGGGTGTCCTTACCCATGTTAGAATGGAAAGTAACAAATGTAAGAGGTTGCTTATTCTTAATGCTGATCTCCTCCAGAGCTAAAATGATATGTCAGTAGCAGGTGTCAAGTTTGAAGACCCCCCTCCCCTTCTCTTTTTTTTTTTTTTTTTAATAAATATAACAAAGGGCACACAGATTTGACCTAATGGGTCAACCATCAAAAGTTAAACTGATTTAAATAATTAGACCTAGAATGTCAGGCACCACTGCAAATAATTGCTCCTAATGCTTTTAGGATTAGATTGCTAATGAAAAGGCGCAAAAAGGAGGCCATTTGCAGTTGTGGAAATAAGTCAATTTTCTTTCCATATGTCATTTTCCTCATGTAGATTTGCTGAGAAATCTTAAGGAGTCATTTACAGCTTTCTCTCCAGAGCCGCTGTAGTATATACAATAGTTCTGAGTAATAAAAAATAGCAATAAGTCATCTTGAAATATTAGTTGTTTATGCACTGTATTTATCAAGCATAGCAAACATCTGCTCATAGTTCTGACATTTTCCAATGAAAGTGACTATTGCATATTGTTTTCCCCTTAATTTCTGGAAAAACATGGGAGCTATTCAAATATAAACAACATTCCGCAACAAATTTAAACCAGTTTTGGTCAAAGGACAGTTCATTAGCAGAATGTAATTCTGATGCTCTTAACTGGTTTCTGGCTGCTCTCTCAGATTTATTCTAACAACTAAGTAATACCCTGAGTGATTTCAGTAACCATCTGCTAAAACACGGTTCCATATATAATTCACTAATTCTGTGTAAAGGTGTGTATTACCCCCGCCCCACTCGCAGATTCTAACGCCAAGTTACCCGTCTCTGGAAGCGCCCAGGCCACCCGAGTTCGCAAAGGTTGCGGATTTCGTAGCTGAAAGATTCGAGCGCCCGGACCCCGTGTGTACATTCGCGTTCCCCGGGCGGCGGCGGGGCCGGGCACGGTGTCCGGAGCCCCCGGGAGGAGCGCGGCTGGCGGCCCCGATAACGGGGGGCGCGCCGAGAGCCGCCCGCGGCCGCCGTGCCCACTTCCACCTGGGACCCGGCCAAGCAGAAGTCAATAATTGACTTCCCCGCCGGCTCTCGCCCCGTACCAAAGGGGCCGGGCGCGGGCTGGGCGCTGCGGGCACCGCGGGGCTCCCGGGCCGCGCACCGCGCAGGGGGCCGGCACGCAGCCTCCCCCGCCCCCACTCCCCCCGCCGGCTTGGCTTTGCTTTTAAATGCAACCAGAAAAACACAAAAAGCCCCGCTCCCCCCGCCGCCGAGCTGGCACCGGCACCGGCGCGCCGGGAGATGCAGAGCCCGGTCCGGCTCCGCGGCGCCGTGCTCCCGGGACCGGGCAGCCGCGGGCAGCAACCAACCCTCTCGGTTCCCTCAATTGCGATGTCGAGCGCCTCGGCAATAACATTGCCAGCCTGGACGTACAATTTCTTTTTTTTTTTTTTTTTTTTTTTTTTTTTTCCCCAAACCGAGTGGACAGCTCTACGCTGGCTAGCGCGGCCGGGGAACGTGCATTTCCTGCGGGGCACAAAGCCGGCGGGCAGGGTCCGGGGAGCCCCTGGCCGCGGGAGGGTGCGCGATCCTGCTCCGTCCATTACGTCCGAGATGGGGCCGTAACAAAAGCCAGAGACCCGCAGCGACGGGCAGAGCGAGCGGGGCCGGCGGGTCCTTCCCTCCGCGATCCCGAGCGGCCGAGGGGGGCGGCGGGGAAGGGGGGAGCCAGGGCAAAAGTTCACCGCGGTCCCGGTAGGGCAGGGGGTGCTCGGTGGGGCTGGGGCCGGCGCTGGGGTTGGGGGATGCCGGCCTGGCTCGTCGCCTCGCAGCCCGGCGGATGGACCGCGGGGGGCGGGAAGGAGGCGATGCAAGTCCCGGGAGCCCCTTTCCTGCCCTCTCCTCCACAATGCGGCCAGATCCCCGGCACAAACACGCCCCCCGGCACCCCGGGGCTCCGCTCCCTCCTTTCGGGGAAAAAATAAAATCAAATAAAATACAATACGGCTCACTTGAAGGGACGAGTGGGGATGTGGAGCAGGCGGCTGCTCCGGGGCCGGTCAGCCCCACGCCGGCCGGCCCCGGCGGGCAGCAGCTGCGGCCCCCGGCCCGACCCCACTGCCGCCGGGGAAGGGGCAGCGCACACCCGTGCGCACACACACAAATGGCACGGGAGGAGGGGAAAGTTTCCAGCCGCTTCAACCAAATAACCAACATTTGCAAGCTCCAGACAGGCACGGTGGCCGGCACACCGATGCACGCCCCGGCCCCCGAAGCAACGGGGCAGCGCGCCCGGAGAGCGAGGGGAGGGGGCCCGGGGCACGGAGAGAGGGGGGCAAGGGCAGAGAAACCATCTCGGGTTTTTTCAATGGAAGTACCGCCGGTGCCGGGCACGGTTGATGTAGGGCAGAGAACAAGGGGACACCCCCGCCACCCCGGCGACTCTCCCGAGCGGACCCGTGCAGATGGGCAAATCACCGGGGCTGCAAATAAAGAGCGGGGGAGCGGGGCTGGGCTGCACCGCGGAGCCCGGCAGCGCCCGACCGCCCCGCGGGACCCGCGCCCCCGCCCGCGCCCGCGCCGCGTTACCTTCTTATTGCATCTGGAGCAGCAGCTTTTCTTCCCTTTCCCCTCTCCTCCTCTCCCTCTCCTGTCCTCTCGGTTTATACCAGCCTGTTCCTCATCTCACAGCCTTCCTCCCAGCGCCATCTTGCAAGCTTGTGACGTTGGGAGCCGCTCACCCCTGACCCACATTTGAATAGAAGCCAAAATGAAAAAAAGAAGAGAGAGCGAGGGAGAGAGGAGAGAAAGAGGGGAAAGAAGAAGAAGAAAGAGCGGAACAAGGAGAGGCAGGGGAAGCAGCAGCTAAGCAAGTGCTGTGCCACTGTGGAACAGCATCGACTCTGCTCCCTTGCCAGCTAGTTTAGTAATAAGCAATTTCCTGCTTTTGCAATAAATGTTGCCGCGGCGGGGCTGGGAAAGGGACGGGGATCTGAGTAATTCCCACCGAGGGACCAGGGCTTCCCCCCACCCCGAGCCGCCCCCCCTTCCCTGCCACCCACACCCCGAAACCCAGCCCGGAGCCTGACCACTGCCTCCCGGCAACCCGAATACTGCTGCTCCCTCCCAGGTTTTGAGCAATGAAAAAGGCATTTATTAAGATTATTTCTCCCATCTCTGATGAGCTCTTAAGTGTGTGTTCGGAGAAATTATATAGATTATAGCTTGTGCATGTGTTGGAATCTGAAATTAGTTTTACACACAAATTTAGGAAACATCATGTGTAGCACAATTTGCATATTAGTTTTTTGTCACTCATATATCTGTGTGTTAAGGACTGTCACTGCATTTTGCATCATTCAGGGCACAGATACAGACATGGCCTTTGCACCCACTGAATCTGAAGTTTTGGTTTGTGCATTTCTTTTTTAGTTATTTACCTAAGGAAGTATATTGGAGGGAAAAGTTATTTGTATTTTGCATCCCTGGTCCTGCATCATTTCCTTGCACGCTTAACTTAAAGCACATCAGTGATCACACTGAGTAAGAAGGGCTGCTCAGATGCTTACACTGAGTGTGCCCAGCCTGCAAACTCAACCTATTACTTTGTAAAATGTTAAGTTCATTTAACATTTTACATCTTAAACTTACTGACTATTGCCACAAAGTACAACTGTGCAGAAATCTGAATTACCCCTTTGTAGCGCTCTCTCCCTTCCATAACTAATTAATCTGTAATAACTGGAGAAATGCATGTAAACATTTTTATTGTAATCATGCACAGGAGTACTTCCACTATGCCATGTAGGAATCACTGTATTAGCTCCAAGTATGAGATGATATTTCCTTTCCTTCTGTGCCCTCACAGCCACCCATAACCAAAATTCTCTGTAACCTCAGCAAGGCGATTCATTAGTGAAGCTAAGCCTACGTTTAACACATGTCTAATAATTCCCTAATAGCCACAATGCCAGTGACTCTCTCAGCCACTTCCTGTGCAGATCCCTGCAGTCTGCATGCCCTTCAGCTGGATCCCAGCTGCAGCCTAAGCTCTCCATCCCTGATAATAAAGATATTTTCTAGTTGCTCATCCAGAGTTCAAAGTTTTTGCAGGACATGGTTTCTTCAGCTTTACCAAAGTGGCTTGAGGAGCAAATAAAGATAAGGCAAATCACAACAGCCATATCAGAAGGGTCTGGACTGGTGGTTTGTTCACAGTACACCCAATAAAGAGCAGAACACTAACAGTGGTGAGAACAGCAAACCTGACTGTCAGCACAAGACCCAGTGAAGTAGATAAGGATCAATCCAAGACTCTTCCCCCACCAGGAAAGTTAATTTGAGATCGGTGGTGCTGCTCTGAGCTGTATTTTAAAGCTAAGTGGCCTTGCAAATAGCCAGGGAGGTGTTTCATGCCATTTGTTTCATGCTGTGCCAGAGGAATTGGTAGGCAAATACACAGAAGTGCTTGCACTATCTAAACAGGGGCTACATGCATCATAGATTTTTTTTCAGATAAGTTTAGACATTTGGGTTTAGAAAGATCCACTTTTGTGAATCTTTGTGTGGCATTTCAAGACCTCAACAATGCCACCATCTGCCCTCATCTTCCTTCCTTCCGCTGAAGTTTTCCACCCCAGCACAATCTGTGCCCCTGCCAGTTCACAAACCAACATCTTTGTTCAAACCCGCTTTCATCAGACATTTGAACAAAGGTGCCAGGATTTTCACAGGAATGGCTTGAGGCACAAGCATTTCAGCCTGTCTGCCAACTTTGCTAGGCAGGTGTTAACTTTTGAGAGTGAAAGGGAGAAAGAAGGTTGGGAAGATGGACAGAAACATCCTAAAATGTGACCACAAGGTTTAGTCTAAAAAGCTTTACTTGTGTTTGAATTTTCTCTAGGTTTGGGAATGATCTGTTTGCAGCATCCCTCTGCAAACTGAGAAATGGACACATTTTCAGTAGAGAGGAGACAAAAAAAGATAGAAATTAGGTGTCTGGCACCTGGAAATGATATGGTATGATACAACACTGCATTCAGCTTCATATACAGTTCATAATTATAAGGTTGGAAAAGAACTAATGAGAAAGTTAGACCTGGCACTGTCACTAGAACCAGGGACATCTGTGGAGAATCTGATGAGCCAAGTTGAAGTATGGCCACACCTACCTGGAAAACATCTTCAGGCACGCAAGGCAGATACCATGATACCTGTAATGTCTCCAAGCAACCACAGCCAGGGAATTTGCCATCCAAACAGAGGGTACACCCTCAAGTTCTGAGAAATCACACCCACTGTGGGCACATCTGGCACTGGTAAAACGTGCCCCTGTGTGTGAGAAGCAAACGGGTTGCTCAGGTGCAGAAAGCTGCATGCTCAGATGAAAGGCTGGATTAGAAGGATGATGGTGGCACTCTGCTTGCAGACACTGTGGCACAATGGGCATGTTCTGGAGGATGATTTGGGCTTGTGAATATTTTGAAGAAAGAGGCTCTTCTATTTTCAGCTGGAACTTGTCATTAACTTTGTTTTCTAGTTTTGTTTGACTCTGAGGTTTTTAGCACTTTATTGAAAAGAGAACGGAGAGGATGGCAGCAGTGAATTGTGCTGGGTGCTCTGCAGACACAGTTGAAAGCTTCAACTTCCTCCTTGGTGTGTTGATGAGTACATTGAATGCAGCACATCCAAGCTAGCTATGACAAACAGATTTTTGCCCTAACAATATACAAAGAATTTAGAACAGAATCCAAGGAACAAGCAGATTGCACACCATTCTTGTATCTTAGTCCTTAGTATCTATTCACAATAGCTCTGTAATGCTGTTTTCAAGCAGACAAGTTTAATTAATTGTATCACCGCCCAATAAGTTATTGTTTGCAAAATACTTAGACTCAAGTCAGTGACTAAAACCCAGAGGAACTTTAGGGCTTTGGTTTCATTTCAGTTTTCAACAAACTGATGGGTTCAGAAGCAGCTCCAGCCCTTTGTAGCAGTGCTAACAGCAAATTTATAGTCATCCTAGAACAGGAAGAGAGCATGGATAGAATTATTGTAGTGGCAAGCGAGTGCTGTGTGTGAGGAGTGAAGTCATCTGAGCAAAGAAAATGCCATTGCAGAAAGTAAACAGAATAACGACCAAAGGGTGGCCCTGTGCCCTTACGGCTCTTCAGTGCCACCTGCCTTCAGTCCCAGCGCTGGTGGATGGCCAGTGCCATCTAGCAGGCAAACTGTTGTTTACAGTAGCGAACCGATGGGTAAAGCTGGGCAGAAGAGCTCCTATGAAAAGCAAAAAACTGCAATTCAAGAAACGAAGCAAAATATACAGGGCAGAGAATACCAGTTTAGGGCTTATGTCTGAAAGCAAGGTAAAAGCAAAGGGTAACCAGCCTGCTCCTCAAGAATAGATAATGATTTACTTCTAAACATAAATTGAGAAAAAGTTTCCTCGCAGAGGTTTGCACTCATTGTCTCTGCAGTGGGGTAGTCCTGACAGCTCCACAAAAAATGCTGAGGGCCAGAACGTCGGTCTGGAACTGAGAGAGGCATCGTGTAAGGCATTGCAATGACCCAGGAAACTGTGCTTGAATAGTATCAGAACAGCTGGGGATACCTCATCAAATGAAAAAGTTATTTCACTGTCCCCTCCATAGAAATATTCCTCTGCAGTCAGACATATGTGTCTGGAAGGTCTTGTCCAACAGACTCACAAGTGCCCATGGAGGAGATTCCAATTTTATGCTAAGATGGGTTTGGAAAATCTTTTCTCTCCTACCTGCAAGTGTGCTGTGCTTGAGTACATCCTCAGAAAAGCTCCTTCATCATTCACTGGATTAGTTGGGTTCCCCACTCTGCTACTTCTGCAGTCAGTGGATAATGCACAGAGCATTACATTGTGACCTTTGTGTAATTATATCTTAATTTATCCTATCTGTTCCTGGTTTTACTAATGCAGAACTTGATAGAACACAAATTTGAAAAGTAATTTTTCTGCATCTCAAAAGGGAAAGAAAATATTTTTGGAAATAAATTTGGAAAAGCAAAATCAGGGAACAGTAAATGTAACCTGAATCCTTAGTATCAAAAACTGCCACAAAGGTCCCCACTTCAGAGCTAGTTTATGCTGTGGCTGGTCACAGGTTCCCTCAGCTCTGCACTGTTTTGCCTTGTGAGAGTTCTGTTCAAAATAATGAGCTTAGAACCCAATAACAAAACCAAACAAACAAACAAAAACCACAACAGAAGGTAACAGCTTGAAAATCTGGGCTAGTGGTTTAGTGCTTGGACAAGGTACTATTTTGTCCACTTCTGCCTCTCTTCATTCTGACAGAAGTTTCCATTTCCTTGGAAGAGAAGAAACTTGCACTCTTTTTGTTGCTAGAAGCTGAAGCTTTTTGTGAGATGTTCTGGCATAGGCAGGGCTGAGGCAAGGGGTTTTGCAACTCTAATCAGATAAATACATTCCTTCCATTATAACAAGATCTTTGATTTCTGTTGGCCTGTGAATTTCATTGCAAATATGTTCACTCTGTACCTATCTCCAAAACATCTGCATTAAACTGTGTCTACCCTGCTAGTTAATATAGTCTGTGCAACAGCATCATTCCACGGGGCTGTGGGAGACTAATAAGTGTAAGGGGAACAAGTGATGAACAAACCCACCACCTGTGAGTGCTCAGAGTAAGGAGAGATTTACTGAAAATAAGTCTCAAATAGATGTTAAAGACTAAAACAGAAAAGAAACATTTCTTCAGCCATGTATAAACAGGGAACAAGAAAAGAACTGGTGCTTCTTTGAAGAGTGGACAAGGAAAAGATTGAAAATCCTTTTGTACCCAAGATCAAAATGAAGTTTTGCCATAGCTTTTAAGAGAAACAGTGCGTTTGAAGAAGGGAGTAAAACCAACTTGATTAGTTGGAATGAGAGGAAGAAAATGGAAGTTACCACAATAAAGGTGAAAGCAAATCCAAAATATCTTAACATTTTCAAGTGAGGGAGGTCAGTAATTTTCATCCCAGAACTCCAAAGGAACTAGTACCAAATTGATAGCAACCATTTGAAATAAATCTTTAAGTTGGAGGTTGTTCTTGCATGATTTGAAAATAGTAGATATAATACTTTTATTTTTAAAAGGATTAGAAAGCCTTCTAAGAAGCCACTGAGTTCATTGGTTTTGAAACCACCTCAGACTTTCAGAAGAGTTTTGAAGAAAAATATATTTAACATGTTTAATATATATACATATATTTTAAAGATGGCAAGAGAAGATAAACAGGATAAAATGCAACCACAATGCTGATTTTGCCAAGTGTCCTGGACACTTTATCTTTGCAGAGATACCTGATTGTCTAAAGAAGGGGAAATGCAGTAGATCTATTCTATATGGATTTTAGTCAAGCATTTGCTATGATGCCACATGGGAAGTTATTCATTAAGATGGAGAAGATGGGGATTAGTACAAGAGCAGTAAAATATGTAAGAATTTGTACTGAAGGAGGGATGCCAATTGATTGCTATTGGGATAGAGATTTCTAGTAATTTGAGATTGAACTTGTTTAATAATCACTCTAATGATCTATTGTCATTTAAGATGGAGAATGGCAAAGAAATTTTTTGATGAAAGAGTCAAGAGGCACCATCATTAACAGCATCAGAGTATTGTGGCTGGTGAGCTGGAAGATGGTGAAAGTGATGGAAATGGGATGCAGTTCCATACAAAAGCAAACATACATTTGGGATGCACTTCACAATTAACAATTGAAAATTAAGCATCTTCTTCGAGCTAATCTAATCCAGGGCTTCTTCTGCAGGCACTGAAAAGAGGAAGATTCCCTGAGAGTGGAAGGCTATCCTGCCTCTTTTGGGTTCTTGATTTAGGATAAGAGGGACTGCTGTGTGCATATGTCAGTCTCTCTGTTAACTATGCAGAACTTTATGCAGATGTTTTTTTAAGCAGATTCTTTTTAAGGAAGAAAACTGACTGCTGTATTTAAAACAAAAAGAAAACAAATCTCTGCATTAGTTTGCCAGTGGATGACTCTGAACCATCAGTGCATGAGGCAGTGAGAGAAATGACAAATGTGATCCTAGACAAGATTCTTGCAGCACTGCTGACATTGCACAGGGCACTGCTGGACCATCCTGACTGCTGCAGGATCTTGTCACACGTGTTAACACAGGTATCAGTCTGTCAGCATGCTCCATGTAATCATAAGAGACTTGAGGAGAGAGCTGAAAACTGTGCTCTACAGATACTGACCCTGCTGTGAGGCATGTACAATACCTTGCTGCTGGTGGCTGGGAATTTCTGAGGTGCCAGGATGTCTTCCAGTCTTATCTTTCTAATGTTACAGATAGGAAAGGGTTAGCCATCAAGAACATGTGTATGTTTTTGACAAGCTTTCTCATGGTCACATTTTTGTGGAGGTTTTTTGGTTGGTTTTTTTTTTCCTTGTTGTTGTTGTTTTTGGTTGGTTGGTTTTGGATTTTTTGTTTGGTTTGGTTTGGGTTTTTGTTTACATATAAGTACATATATGTGTGTGTACACACATCCATCCATAAATACATATTTAAGTGAAGTTTTCCTTCTATTCTTTATTGGAAAGCATAGAAACACAGAGGTATATTTTGTGGTTTTATTTGTAATAACCCACAGAGTCAGCCAGTATTTGTTGACATGCTGCATTTCTGAGTATTTCTGGTGATGACTTTCAGGTCATAGAAATCTCTTCTTGTCCTCACATTAGGTAAAAATAGTAGGAAAGCCACCACCAAATTCAGCTGTACATGAAATCTTTTTGCTTCTTCATGTGTATGTACTTAGAGAGGCAGTGTGTACAGTATGCATAAGTAATTAATGTTGCAAGCTGGAAGAATGAATTATTGTCAGATGGAGGTAAAGCATGCAATATGGTCAAGTAAGCAGTTCCAATAATAGATGTGCTTATAGAAGCAAAATGAAATAGAGGGCAAACTCTACAGGTTGCCAGAGTGGTGTCAGTGTGGAGCTGTGTTGCCAGTTGGTGGCCAGGGGACAGCAGAAGGATTGGTTTTAGCTGAATGCTTTTAAGCTTACGTGTTACCACACGTAATGAGATTGCTTCTCAAGCAGTGGCACTTAAGCAAAGGGCAGACATAATTTTAGCTTGATTTAGTTGGTGGAGGTTTAACTAAAAAGCACCTTTTCTTCTCTCCTAGCTTGGCATTTTCTCAGTGGGTGAGAACATGTTCTAGATGAACGTGAGCCATGTCCTGTTGTTGCTGGGACAGCTGGATCAGGGTGACACGTGCCTCTCCACCTGGGAATTTAGCTGAAAAAAATGGAACTGTGGTAGAGCAACTGGGCAGTGCAAACTCCCCAAAAGCTGGCACTGCCCAGGGTAAAGTACAAACCCAGGGAGCACTCTGGTTTTGGACAGGTCACAGCAGTGTTTTTAATTAGCATGGCAGAGAAGATAATCACAGGAACTACAAAAAGACTCTTTTCCATCCAAAGTGGACACCAGAATACTGGGTATGTTGTAGCCCAGCTGAAGGCTGCTCTTTAAATCCAACAGCCATGCAAACACCACTCTTCATATTGTATGAGAGAAAGAAACTAAAGAGCCCTTGAATAGATACACACAGACATTGGTGTGCATTAGCTGAGTGTCAGGGGCCTCAGAATCAGTGCCACCCACTCAGGCACACACAGAACATGCAGGCACACACTGACAGGGCAGAGTCCCCAGAGGGTTTGCTCCCTCCCCTGCCCACCTCTTCACAAACAGGCAGAGTTCAATTCCAGACTGCCCAGCATACAAAGCAGATAAAGACTGGCATGGAAGAGCCCATGGGCAGATTGGCAGCCTCAGTAGTTACTGATATCAAAGGTCACTGAATGCTAAAAAATAAATATAAATATGTTACAGTGCCAGCAGGGCACTGGTGACCCAAGATAAAGGGTTCTCTACCACCAGAGATACATTTTCATGTTTGTTACCCTTATGAACTGTATTTACTGTGAATTTTCAAGTGTTCATGAAAATATACAGGGGGGGAAAATGTTTTGCTTAATGCTGGCAAGGGGATCTGCTTCAGAGGCCAGACCCTCTCACTCTAGTATACACTGTGCTGTTTTTATGGGTACACCTGAGCTGCAAAGCAAAGAAATTCACTGTTTGTGATACTTCTGACTCAGGGTTCAGATACTTCTCATCCTTTTTACCCTTCAAAACTGTGGTTGGATTTTTCTGTCCTAAAAGCGCTTTTCTGTTTGAGTCTGACTTCACTGGTGCTGGGGTGAGTCTGAAATTACTGCACTGAAGCCTCTGGAATGATATGGGTGAAAGGGAGAGAGACTCCAGCCCACTGCCTGACATTGTTAAACAAGGTTATAAACACCATTGGTCAGTTCATATTCATCTTCTGTGCTCAGTGCCAGCGGCAATGGAAAGGCTGGCCAGTCATTTCCTACCGTGTAATGCAAGGTGACTATAGTTCAGGGGACAAAGAACACGAGATTGGGGTTCTTTCAGGGACAGACAGAGGGCTGGTTATGAATGTTTGGGGCACTTTAGTTTCATTGTTGGCTGTATCAGCACCGAGGGCTGAGAGGTGCTTTCTTGCAGATCTCCAGTACTAGTTCAGAGGTTATGAATGGGAATGGGGAATGGGGAGCTCTCTGCTCACCAGCTCACTGCTGCTCCCTCCTTTTAGTATTTGCATTGTTTTTTTTTTTTTTCTTTCTGTTTCTCTTGGAGGCACAAATCTCCAGCAGTATTCTTGTTTTTGCTTAAGGACAATGCAAGTAAAAAAGAAACGTACTAGAAACCCAGTTAAAGGTGGAATTCCCGGTGCTCTTCTTTTGCCCTTGGGCCAGTGCATCATTTACAGCAGCTTTTAGCCTGCTCTAACCAGTGATGGGTGACAGGATGGTGCAGGGACAGGCAACTGCAGATATCATTGACTGGGCACACAAAAGATACCAGAGTGGCCACCTAGTACCACCTATACAGTGTTCACAGGCTAAGAGAGTCCCTAGCAGGACTCTGGGCTGAATCAGAGGAAAATATTTTCAACTTTTGCTTAAATTCTGGTGACAAATTCAGTGTTCTAAACCATAATCCCATTCCTTGGTATAACATTTGCTAAGTAACAGTCAACTTATCTAAAATGTGCAGTGAAGATCAGCCTTGACACAGAGAGTAAAACAATAGACATCATCAACACTATTTGCTGAAAAATATCTTTACCTGACTTGTCAGCGAAAATGTAGCATTTTTCAGTGACTTTACAAACACCGGAAAAGGATGCAGAGCAAGAAACGTTGAACTCATATTTGTACAAATAAAAAAACAAAGGAGTAAATATTTGTTCCAAATGCACAGATGAGCAAGGAAGGAAGATTCTGGTGTGATGAAGGACCAGAACTGTGTGGTTGTGAAACCAGTGAACAAGAGCAGCCCTGCCCTTTGCATCCTGCACAACAGATACACTGCACTGGCTCTCCCAGAGGCTCCTGAAGGAAATCACTGCACCTTCATGCACAGCAGGTACTCACCCACTCTTAGGGGCTGAATTAGGGGAGAGCTGGAAACACAGGAGAAAAGGGACTGGAACAGATGGGCCCTTCTGCAAGCTCTTTCCCTTCTCCTGGAACCTTTAACAGCACATCTAAAAAGGCTTGGGCTTTACTTTGAGATTTGGGAACTTGCACAGAGGCTGAGAAACAACCTGGCCTGCCTTGGGCCGCAGGATTCCACATCGGAAACTGGTTAGAGCACAAGCACTTCTGCATCCCACTCCTCTGCTTAGATGAGCAACCCACGCCTCTATAAATCACCCAGAGGCACTCAAGTTACTGCAGCTTTGTATGTGTGCAGTAAATCACAGAGCTGTGCTGAGGGAGACCCATCTGCCTGCTGGCTGCCAGGGCACTGAGCAGGGCTGATGCTGCTGTGCTGACTGAGCTGCCACCATGCCCTTGCTGGTTTTGAACAGGGCTGGAGTCTTGTGGTACAAAACAGAGTTGCTTTTTCCTTGTCTATTCTTAAACATGCATTCCAGCTATCTTTCCATCTGTTATGAAACAGTCAGGATAAGATCACTGAGGAACCTGTAGCAAGACAACTCTGACAATTTCTGGATGCTGCAGATCTTTTGGCACTTATCTCTTCAATTACTGCCTTGAATATGCAGTAGAAACTACATTTTCCCACTCCTCTGTAGTTACTACACTCTCCTTGGTGGGTGTTCCCAGCCCCTGAAACTCCTGTCTCCTCCATTATCAAACATTCTGATGTGCTGCTGACTGCTCTGTTCTTTATCCTCTCAGCCCTTTTTGACCCCCTTGGTTCTCTATGGGGCAGCCTAGGAGGTGGCTTCAGTAAAGAGTGAGTCCCTGTTTCTGACAGTTTGCTGCTTGAGCAAATCAAGTGCAACATCTCCCAGGAAATTGATCTCACTAAGTGTCTCCACTTGCATTGGAACTGAGAATATTGTTTTATTCTCTGTAACCACAAATGCTTTGAGACTTGCCTAATTGAGATGCTCAGCTCCTTTTCTGCAGGGATTTTAGCAATGGAAATCACCAGAGGCAATCTTGACTTAAGGCAGGCATGTTTTCTCTCTTCTTCGGAAATTGCTTTGTCCAAAAGGGCCCAGATTTTTTGGCTTTCAGGAAGTGAAGGTATGAGTAGTGACAGAGATCTCAGTGACACAGTGAGGAATTTGCTTGTTTTGTTACTGTGATTGCATGGCTGGATTTTTATTAGTTGCAATGTCTTGCTTGGCTCTGCATAGAACAAAGTCTGAGTATGGGACAAAAATGCTTCTGGGGCACTAGAACATAATTATAAGATGCTTATGGTCATCTTATAATTACAATAAACATAGTTCATCTATTATTTAATTTTATATTTTATTTTTCTGCTAAAACAGCAAGAATGAACTAAAATAGAGCAGGAAAACATACTTTTTAAAGCAAGCCAATAAACTGTTAAAAATGTGTGTATTTATATTGATGTTGCTGCTCTTTCTGCTTTAAACAACTGGCTACATTTTGTTCTTAATTATGAATTAAAGGATTTGTATGCACATGTCTACATTGGAGACTCCCAAGTGATTCTGAGATGAGGGTGAACTGAGGTTTTTCAGCCAGTTGAATTGAAATTACTTACCACTTGAACAGCATCTGCAACAGCGTAAGGCACGGAAGCAATTTTTCTTTTGTAAGAAGATGAAAAAGAAATAAAAAAGGAGTCAAAGAGTAAGCAGGCTGAATGGGCCATTAGCACCAAACTCTAAAGATGTAGAAGTCAAATAGGATAGAAAAGCCCCATAAATTTTTACAACTCCTCAGAGAAAAACACTGTGATTATTAAAACATGAAACCTTGCTTTTCTAAAATGCTTAAAAGATTAATATAGAAATGTCATACTGTGGCTGCTGGAGGGATTATCCTTAATGGGAATGTTAGAAGTTATTTTAATGTAAAGCAAACATAGCCACCAAAGAAAGATCAAAAGTGGAACAAATTCAAGGCTCTTAGTTTCAGGAAAATGAAGTTTGTCAAGAAACTATTTCTACTCTGTTAATTAGAATGAGTAAATTCTCCATAAATACTGTATATATATGACATAGAAAGTGATGACCTCATCTAATTAGTCATTACCTAATCCAATCACTAGCACAAGAGCGAGTCTTAGGTCTCTTTTATGAAAAATTTTGTTCCCTTTTTGGCTTGAGAAAAAGTATATTTTTGCTAGTGCATATTTTTGTGAGGTCATGTGCATGTACCCAAATAGCTTTGATGATAATCCACCATCCATGGGCAGGGAAGGTCGGTCACATGGCACAGTGAGCTCCCAGAGTTTGTGGTCTTTTCCATGCAAGAGCAAATTCAGTGACTTTTTGTTTTCTTTTCAATCTAGCATTATTACTTTTTTAAAAATTTAAACTGACCACAGAGCAACACACTGCTTTGGTCTCTATGTAAGCCTTTGAAGTCCAAATAAAAACTACAGTGTTGCTAATTTAGAGCAAAAAAAATGTCATGTTTTCTTTGCTGTTCAGGACAGCACTTGATTTGCTGTCTGTCCTAGTTTGAGCAGTGCTGCCATCAAACACCTGATTCCTTTAGACCCAGTTAGCAGTGCCAGACTATCAATTCCAGGAGCAGTAATTGCTTTACAAATTGTGCCACCATCGACTTGTTTTTTCCGCCAACACGAGGCACAAAACCACACTAGAGCACGCAGCAGTGCTCACACATTGCTGTCCTTGTTCCCCTGTAAAAGGGTTGGACTTGCAGAACACAGTTTCTTTTAACAGTTATTTCTAAAAAGATCCATCATGCCAATACTCAGCCCCAGCCTGCTGGCTTTGCTAAAAAACTTTCCCAGAAAGTAAGAAAGTGCTAAATCATTTTGTGCAGTGTGAAAATTCACTTGTTCAAATGTTTAGTGTCATATATGACAGCAAGGTTTTAGTAGGAGATAAGAAGTTTGAGGGTTTTTTTAAATAATTGCCAATATTTATAGGGAAGTTTTTTCAAACCTGCTGTCTCTTTCCCTTGCCTTATACTGGACATAGAAATAAATATCACAGAAATTAATGTTATTTCTTTTACTTGCTTGCAGCCCTGCTAGCAGCCAGCCTTCATTTTGCTGTTCAGACAAGGTACCACCACCATGTGCAGGTGATCAATTACCAGTCAACAGAAATTTTGCTTCAAGCTGGAATCCATTTTTTAAGAGCTCTGCAAGCACCAGAGAGCCCTGACAGGAAGGTGCTGCAGTACCTGAGGTGTGCCGAGGACTCAGATCATGGGAGGAAGGTCTTAGTTGAAATACAAGGATTTATTTAATTGGCAGGATTTACCAAACTCCTGGCAGTTTTTGTTGGAAGATTCTAAAATGTGTCCCAGAATATCAATTGTAGACCTGTTGAAACAGGAGTCAGAATTTTACAGAATTCTGTATTTTACAGAATTTATATTACAGAACCAAATATTTCATTTATAACATAAGACAAATTTATATTAGTTATGCACCAGAATTGTACTTAGCAACTCCTCTTAGAATTATTTTCACTTTCTTGCAATTCTTTTTAAAATTAGAGAGTTTAGTTGATGTCTAGCAGCTTTCCTCCAGATAGTCTCAGGAAATGTGCTGTTAAGGTAAAATGAAAATGCCATAACTTCCTAATGTACACTCACTTTAAGCAACCAAATCCATGAGTATTTTCCTCACCAATCTGGTGCCACAATGACAAAAGCAATCCATCTATTTTTTGTTACAAGTCATAGGCTACAAAGCACATCGTACAGATGAAGTGACTGTGACAAAACACTCAAGCTGTATTGAGCAAGTGTGCACCATCCTAAAACACAGGGCTGTAATTCTTGCTTCCCTGGTGTCCCTTTAATTTGCAGCCATGTAGAATAGCAGAAGAAAAACAATTAGCATGTTCTACTCCCTCATTAAAATATGATTACTTGATGATGATGATATGAAATGCAGGGTAAGAGCCATTGCACAGGAGCTCAGGATTTGTAACCTTGCCTTGCAGAGCTTGTGCTCATTCTTACACATCAGTGCTCAATGTCAAATGCACAGCTACAGTAGCAGGTTGGACAGAGAACTTGATTTACAGGGTTCTGGGGTCCTACCTGTGAACATCTTCCTTCTTCAGTTGTACTCAGTGTTCAGTACTCATTAGCTTCCTGCCTCCTCTCACCCCACACCTAAAGTGTTTCCAAAAGCACTCATGGCACTCATTTTCATGACTGACTTGCTAGCTGGGCACTGGGCTGACAGAGCTGAATGAAGACATTTTCCAGTTCCAAGGTGCCAAATGCAGAGTGACAATGCAGGGATCCTGTGCTGCCCCACTAATGAGCTGCAGGCCTGATGGAGAGGGGGGCATGGAGGGGACAGGACAGGGCTGCAGTTTGTTCAGAAAGAATCATGATTCTGTTCAAGTCAGTTCTAGCAGGGGAGCTCCATGAGTGGCAGCCACAGAGCCTGTTCCATTCTCTTACCTGCTTAAACCTTGTCCAACCTGCTGACACTGCCAGGAGACAAAGTGCCATCTGTACATGGGGGTTTTTTATGTGAACATGAACTTGGTGGGTTTCATGTCATTTCATGCAGCGACTCCAAATCTGTGGAATGAAAACTTTCAGTGACTTCCAAACTGAACATTTCAATGTTTAATGTGTGCAAACACCCTTGTGTATGATGGTACACCTGTGTTTTGTATCTGGCACCCATTTTTGCATTCTGCCTCAACACCCATGGCACTGAATCTTCTTGAAACTGGAGCATGACACACTGAGGGGTGTGTTGTATTTCTTGATGTCACTCTGCCAAATGAGCTATCACTCTAATAATGTTGATATTCTTTTTTTTTTTCTAGTGTCTTCTGATTTTCTTAGTTCTTAGGGTCACACTCAAGACCTGGGTGTGCAGATGCCACTTAATATCAAAAAGGAGGCTACACTGTATCCATTTATGATGCAGAAACTGGGGAACTTGGATACAGAAGTAAAATACGGTGTTGAACAGGATGAGATTCCTGCTAGTCCAGAGCTGATAACCAAAGCAAGGGTATGAAAAGAATAATAAAGAACTGGGCCCTGAAATTTCCATTTTAATTTGTGAATTGTGCAGATCTCGGCCACACGTATCCTCTGTGTATGGCAGCTTTGCACTTGGAAAAATGACTTCTCCATAAAAGAGTTTCATTCTGCAAGTATAGGCAAGTAAGTGGCAGTGTGTTGGTGTGGGAGGGAGAGGGATGCAGCAGGACACCATTTGGGGATTGATCTGACAGTGGCAACAAAATGGGAGTCACTTGGACAGTGCTCTATCAATCCATGAAGTACATATTCATTAGGAACCAGACTGGACCCAGAGGAGTATTTTAAAGAAATTAAATTGGATGAAATTTCCCAGCAATTGTGTACACCCCAAATACCACCTGCTGGAACTGGACCTCATGGATTTGCCATTGCTGCTTTAGAAACACACATGGCTGTGCTCTGGCTGCTTGACATGCAAAAACTGGTGCAGGGGTGTACTGTAATTGTGGGAAGAGGATTTATTCCAGCAGCAGGATTTGTGCACAACACACAGTTAGTGTCTGGTGATCAGAGTATTCACTAGCAGAGTGCATGCAGCGAGAATGAAATGCATCTTACAGCCATCCCTTTATATTAAAGCTGTAGCACACTGTGTTTGGATGCAAGCCCAGGCACGGTTCTGTGTAAGATCTTGTTTACCCTTTCATCCTGAGGTTCCTGCAAACTGCTGCTTTCTCACTTTCCACTCGTTTTCAGTTCTGCATGGGGATGGTGAGGCAGGTTTCTGAAAACACAGTGGCAAATCAGTGACCTCACAGTGTGCTGTAAATGCCAGGAACCCTGTGGAGAATACAAACACAATTAACCATGTAAAGTGAGATATAAGAGAGGAACCTGCATGTAGATATACAGCAAGGGAGTTGGCAAGCTGTAAAATAGGGACTTGGGAAAAGTCATGAAAAAGGAGAAATTCCTCATTTTCTTGCTCACATCTTTTCATCAAGAAGCAGAGTGGCATGGTTAGGATTCAGAATAGCACAGGGGGCTGAAAAATAATGGCAGGAGCTTCCAGGCTGCTCCCAGGCCCCAGTGCAGAATGCCTTGCCAGGCAGTGCAACAGGGCAGCTCAGCACCACAAAGCACAGCCCAGCTCAGCACAGTGTTAGCACAGCACAGCCCAGCACAGCACAGCTCAATGTTAGCACAGCACAGCCCAGCACAGCTCAATGTTAGCACAGCACAGCCCAGCACAGCTCAGCACCGCACATCTGTAGGACGGCACAACACAGATCAGCACAGCTCAGCTCAGCCCAGCATAGTTCAGTATGGCTCAGCCCAGCCCAGCCCAGCCCAGCACAGCACAGCACAGCATGGCACAGCTCAGCCCAGCCCAGCCCAGCCCAGCCCAGCACAGCACAGCACAGCATGGCACAGCTCAGCCCAGCCCAGCCCAGCCCAGCACAGCACAGCACAGCATGGCACAGCTCAGCACAGCAGTCTCCTGACATCTTGTGGCTTGGCCGCAGAGCACAGCCATCCCTTCCCCCACATCCCCAGGCACGGTGTCAGCTGGAGCTGACCTTGGCATTAACTGCAGCCACTGGAGAGCCTTATATATCCCTGCATTCCTCTCACAAATACAGGGCCACTGCTTTTCCCTCCTGGGCCAGAATGAAGGAGGTGAGTGAGACTGTTTTCCCCAGCACTTGTGCATGAGGTTTACTCAGATTTACACCAAAGAGGCACCTAAATTGGCATCTAACACAGATGAAATCTACCTAAACTGGATCCCAGATTCTACATCTGTCATTAACTGGTGGAACAAAACCCAGATCTGAACATCCCAATTTTGGTACAATCTCCCCAGCTCCCCCAGCTCACTGATGCAATCAGGGTCTGGTGATCAGAATTGTTCATTTCTTTTGGTTGCAGTGACCTAGCTTCAATGCCAGTCATGCATGGTCTCTTGAGGGAAGGATAGGAATTTTAAGTATTTTATAAGGTGCATTTATTTTTAGATACTGATTATATTTTTTAAAAAGCATTGGTATCCAGAATGTTAAATTTATACACATACAGAAACCCACACAATGCAGTTCTAGCCTCCATTGTCTAAAAATATAGCTGGCTCTGGAAATATTAATGGTAAAGTCTTTTGTCTCCTCTAAGGAACTGAGACTGACTCTGGTATTTGCCAAAGTTACTCAGTTTCAGAACTGGCAAAATGATGAATACTCTGAATTGTGTAAGCAGAGAAATCAAGTAATTTTCCTGGTGTTGGTCCCAATGAATCTCCTCTGGGTTACTCATTACACCAGGCTCTTACTCTGGGCTTGGTTTGCAGTGAGAGGGCGGAGGACAGCCAGAGCTGGGGCTGGA
The DNA here is from genome assembly GCF_051311805.1 of Agelaius phoeniceus. Taxonomy (NCBI): domain Eukaryota; kingdom Metazoa; phylum Chordata; class Aves; order Passeriformes; family Icteridae; genus Agelaius; species Agelaius phoeniceus. Next base: position 8,332,368 of record NC_135282.1, on the reverse strand, counting down.
GCTTTTGAACACCATGGCTGGCACTGGTGAAAGCTCAGGCTGGAGTTATAGAGCTGTTGAGTGATGAGGAAGGAGGAGGAAATGAACTTCTCAGCTATGTTTTGCGAGTATATTTCACACATTTTATTGTACAGATTGGCAAAATATGGTGCTGAGGAAAAGACACACAGCCAGTACTGACCACTGGTTCCCTGGCAGCTCTGGGTGGAGGAGTTGCTTCCCCACCTTGCTCCCTTCACTCCTCTAGGAACCACAGTTCAAAGAGGGAAGGAAATGACATGGAAAAGGGAGAGAGGGCTCACCCTGATGTGGAGCCATGGGGGGAAATCTGTGCCCAGCATTAGGACTTGAGAAAGATTATCAGCACTTTCCAAGATGCTAAGCAGGAAATCCATGGAGAAGGTAATATGGTCAGTTTGTAAGAACTCATTCCATTCCCATCCTCCTCCCATTCTTTTACAGTTTGGAAGTTAACCTCTGGGGACACCCTCGTGCAGAGGTGGCAGCAGAAGGAGCCAGAGCAGTGTGGCTGGGAAGCACTGTGAGAAGCTGAAATTTCCTCTTCCCTGTGTCTGTGGGATTTCCAGCACATCTGCATCGTAGGGAGGTAGGAACAGCTGTTTGGGTACCACTGCAGCCTCCCCTTCACCATTTGGATACACATAATTCCAGCAAGGACTCTTATGGGAAAGCCAAGGAGTTAAAAAAGCTTCAGCTGGCCAGTTTGAGTGTGAAAAAGTGTGGAATGGAGGAAGTGGTACTAACACAAGAGGTTTCTCCCAGTACTATTTTTCAATGTACTTAAAGCTTGTAATTTAAGAAAGATCCAAAGGAGTAAACTTTCACACACTTCATACAATGCCTTTGAATGTGTCACAGTCTTGGCTGAAAACAGAAACTGAGCTAATGGGCAGATGCTGTGCTCTGTGATGAAAGTTGCACTAAGGTTTTATAAGATAAATTGCCCCTGACTTCATGTTACCCACACGACAATTATGGTTACTGCAACAGTGACAGCAGGACAGACAGACCATGTCCAGTTCAGCTCTATCAGTCCCTTTGTAAAAGCCTGCTGCAAGTAGACAATTGGCTATTTGTGGCTTGTGGCTCCTCTCTCAAAAGAAGTTATAAACTGAAAGTGATACCAAGTGTTATACAAGGGAGACACAATGCACAAAAATTGAAGGAATTAAAATTCTTTTTAAAAATACCTACTAAAAAAATGTAATTATATAAAATTGTGTGTGTATTCACACATCCACATGCAAAGCCACACATATGTGAAAGCATGTTTCATTGAAATTTCCAAAGAAATTACATTTTTGAAAATATATATTCAATGTTCCATTGCTGCAAACCAAAGTCATCTGTTTATCTTGACAGCTACAGAGGGTGAAGGCAGCTGCAATTTGAGCCTCTGTGCACTGGCCAGCTGGTAGCTTAGAGCCAGCAAACCAGGGGGAGGTGAATTATCCCCACTGGCTGGGCTTAGAAGTGGTCACTGTAAGGACAGCTTTGGAATTCTGAGGGTTATGATTCTCCTAGGAATTGTTGGGCTAATATTGTTTTCTATTTTCTTAAGGCCAAATGGTGCCTGGAAGCTCAGCATCAGGCAACATCCAGCACCAAACATTGGCTCAGGGCCACCAGTACACAAACAAAAGCATCACTTGCTTTTTCCATACTTGCCATTTGTTTCTCTCAGTTGTTTTTGAATCACTGTAACTGTCAGGATGCTGCACGTGGTATTCACTTACAAACACCAGGAGTATGGGATCACTGCTAGAAACTAGAAACACCAAGCAGATCAGGTCCAGCTCCTCAGAGTGTCTTTAGAGGATGCCCTACTCCTGATGTGTATCTAGGAGAGAGAAGTGTTACCTTGCTTCAGCAGCTGCCTCTGCAGGACTGGCTCAATGGTGTGGACAAGGGGCTTATTTGAATGGGCAGCAAGAAGAAAGAGAAGGAAGGGGAGGACGTGATTTATATCCATTTCATTATTTTCAGTGACAAAATGCTGCAAATAAGCTGGTTACAGCTGGATTTCTTGGGTGAGCCCAAAGCCCTGTGTGTGTGGCTCCCAGATCACCCCATGTGATACCTGGGGGTGGGAGCCCTCACAGCACACGTTTACAGCAACATGCAGCCTGTTTGTCACCACTCTGAATTGGCTGGAGTGCTTTCTTTATTCATCCTTTTTCTGCACACAGGTTTTGTGATTTCTACATCACAATGTAAAATCTCTTAACAAGCCATGTGGAAAAGCAGTGTTGAACATATAAGCATGCAGTGTGTCTGGAAGCATTGCCATATTTTCCTCTGAAGAATTTGTTTAGGTTACATAAAATAAATAGACAGGAACCCTTGGGCTTTCATTTGGTGGTTCTCCCTCTGTTCTGCTTGGCTTCTCAGCTTTCAATAGATCCCAAGGTCAGGCTGTTATTTGTTGCTAGGCCAAAGTGGCAACCTCCCACCCTAACAATGCTGCTATCTTCATATCATCTGAGCTATGGGGGCCACATTGTGATGCTTTGGCAGTGTTGCTAGGGAGGTTGCTAGGTTAGACTGATGTCACTATGTGGGTTATAAATTGCCTTTACCCTGCTGGCCTTAACTTGGCCCCTAACACAATGATCTAGTAGATGGCATCAAAATGCTCAGAAGAGACATTGGAGCAACATCTTCAGATCCTGAACTTGGCAGCAAACACATGTTGGAACCATTCAGTAATCTAGAGAAGAAACTAAACAGTTGTATGAAATGCAACTTCTGTTGTATGAAATTTCTTCATGTCCAGAAATTAACAACATTCATGCAAAATACCCTGTGCTAAACCCAGGGCTTTACCTTAATGCAGGCTGTGTGCCATCTACATGCCCCACTGTTATGAAGAGGAAAGAAGTTTTATGATGACAAAAGTGAGACCTGAGGAAACAAGGTAAGGGAACTGAGAATTTCCCAGCTTTGAGTCCTGTGTGTCACAATTGCAACTCTACTAAATGTGCCACCAATGCCTTTAATACCAGGAAAATGCCATTTCACATTGTCAGGTTATTTACATGTTACTAGTTTGTGACCTCAAGGGATGTTTTAATCTTGCTTGTTACAAAAAATAACAATAGCTGAAGAATCATTTTAATTGATTTTTCAACATATTAACATATCAAATTTTAAAATTCCATGTTCTGTAGAATATAGATGTGTGTGTGCACATGTGTGTACTCATGTGTGCATTTCATTTGTTTTGAAAAGGAATAAATAAAATTAGATAAACATGCATGCCCTTCAGAGCTGTTCCGCTTTAATAAGTAAATACATAATTAGACAAGCTTTTCTTTATGCATGATGTCTTGATATGCAAGGCTTTAACTGCACACTTCTCATCAGCCTTAATGAAATTTATGTGGCTAAATCCCCATGCATTGTGTTGAATATACACCTTAGTATATTTGTAATTAATTTTTAAAGACTGCAGACCAGAGCACAGCTCCTACAGTGCCGTGTGAATCCATAGGGTGTATACATATTTATAAATGTTTTAAAAATGCATATTATATTTCACCCACAGAGCATAACATTTCTGCTGGCTGGAAACATGTATTAAAGAAGGTAACAAAAATCCAGAGGAAATGTCTTTGAAAAATAGTTAATACACATGGACTACAGCTGCCTTTTAAAGATTAATTTCTTGGCCATTTACAATGTGGTTTTTATTATCAAAAGCCAATGGACCATATTACCAAAATCTTGCTTTGTAAATTCCTTTTGTGCTTCTTGGGCCTGTTCTGTTCCAGAGAATTTGGTCCTTTCCTTGGCAGACTGACGCCGTTGTTCACTCAGAACTGGGCCTGGGGTGCCCCAGCTTAGGGCGTGTCCTGCTTGGTGTCACTGGAGGAAGCAGCACTCCTTGTGTGTGTCCTGAACAGTCAAGGGGAGGAAAGAGATGGAGATCTGAATCTTTGTTTCAAATGTGGTTTGCAAGGCTGCAAACATAACTTTGCAGAGTCATAGACATGGGTGTAGATATTTGCATGCATTAAATATGTGGAAGAGTTTAGAGAGCTGGAATCATACTTTTAAAAATGTGGTCTTATTGAAGCTGCACTAGTTCTAACTGGATTATTATAATTTCTTTCAGTTGTTGATCCCCCTATAGCATCTGAAAATGAACTAAAGACTGTATCAAAACCACTTACTGCTTATTCTCTATCTTCTTTTTCCTTTTCCTGGCCTTCCCCTTTTTTTCTCTCAAGATTTCCAGAGTTTTTCTTAGTGCCATGTAGTCCTCCTTTCCAATATGGATCTGGGCAGAATGTAAAAGCAGACACCTCTGTACACAGCAAATGCTGCCCTGTCTCTGTTTCAGCCTCTACACAGCAATGTTTCTTATATGCAAACAATTCAGGCTCTCAACACTTCCTCAGATCCAAAATCAGACCTTTTCAGGTTCCTCTTAAACACATAAAAAACAAGGGTGGGAGTGGAGAGGGAGAATGAAGCCAGTAACTGTTAAATCCTGCCAAGTAGAAGCCCAGGGAAGAGAAAGAAACTGCAGGCTCAGAGCTGTATTAAGCACAATAAATTGTCCTTACCCCTTAGCAAGCCATGAGAGGATGGACAGTGTGCTGGGGTGGGTCCCAGACATGGGCCAGTGCCTTTCCCAGAGCACAGGCTTGTCCTCTGTGACCTTGGGCAAATCATTTAACCTCTCTCCATATCACTGTTCTGTTTCTGAAATGAAAATAAACGGCAGTAATGCACCAGGAAAGCTAAATGTGCTGGTGATTACAAGGGGCTCAGATGAGAATGAAGGTGAGATAAATACTTCAGACAGATTTAAAAAAATCCTTCCTCAACTCCAGTGAAATCTTCAAACATTTAACTCGGTTTCTTGGTACGACAGACAGGATGTGTCCCTCAATAAACAGGATGGCTTGCATTTTATCATTGCAGTGTAAGTAGATGAGGTTTTCCAGGGCACTTTTGTTCTTATTCCTCTGGTGGCACTCAGAGTGACATTTCCATATTTGCAGCACTGGTGTGCAGGGCACTCCAAGGTGACTTATTTCAGTAGAGAATTCCCTCCCTGACTGGACCCATTTGTTTAGGTCTTTGTCTGGTCATACAGTGTCTGCATTAACCCTGAAGTATTCATTTCTTGGAAAGTGTTAAAATCTAATATGTAAATGCTGATTTTTTTTTTAATGTGCTCCTGAGGCTTTTTCATCTCTGCCAGAATTAAGTGCAAAGGGAATTTTTACAGCCGACTTGTAAATTCCTGACGAGAGGAGTTTATAATAGCAGTGTTGACATAACCTTACCTACAGTGACAACTGAAGCAGGTTTGTTAGGGAAGCAGCAAATAATTTCCTTGCAGGAAGGCAGGAATTGGGCATAGAAGGTGAGGCAGCTAAATTTTTTTCCCTGAGAATCCCCGGAGGCTATTGTGTGAGACAGAACGTGAAATGAAGCTGAAGCAAATCACATAGCAGGCAGAAGAAACACTCTGGAATTTGCTCATTTTCATGAAGAAGGTGCAGTTATCCTCTTATAATTTTTTTTACAAGCTGTGTTTCTCCCCCCAGAGGTAATCATGAAGGTCTTACAGCATGTCAGTGCTTGCTTTTAGCCTTACAGCTCTCTCTTACTTCTTTCTTTCTTTCTCCCTGAACACCTAAGGCAGTCAGGAATGAACTCTGGTGCCTCAGCTCCATGCCTTCAACAGGAGCAGGAACCAGCCCTTTGTTTGCAATCCGTCTGTCTCTTACAAGTAATAATTTTTTTAAAAGCCACTAAATCTTATTTCCTTGAGTCACCTGCAAGAGTTCAAAACCTGAGAATTGAACCATCCAGCAAGAGATGGTCAAGCCTTTGTGCAGCCAGACTGAGCCACAATAAACATTGCTGTCACTTAAACAAGAACCAAACCTACTGATAGAAAGAGGTGATTTTAACTTAAACCTGAAGCCAAAGGAGCATATGTAGAGTTGATTCTTAGGGCCTTTATTTCTTCAAAGTCAGATGAGGTTTTTTTAATACCTATCACTTCTCTCCTGGACAAGGGGAAGAGAAGTTTTTCAACTCTTCTCACAGGTATAAAATCAGGCTGTATTCAGAAGTAAAAGTGCCTCTCCACTTTCCTACACCCCTCTACTGGCTGCAACTCTCCATGAATCTTTGGGTTTAACCTCTAAATGGTATCCTAACAAAATCTTTCTTACACCTTTGCTATTATGTTTATGTGTGGAGGCAGTGCCCATTGGCAAGTGGCAGCAAGATTTACTGTGAGCTGGCACAGCACAGAGCCTGGGTGCTGGGAAGAAGGGGCAATGCCTGACTTCCTCCCTGCTCAGCCTCTGCCGTCCCCTGGCATGTTTGGCAAAATCCTGAAGTAACTTTCCTGGAAAGGTGAAAGGTCAAGGGACAGGGCATTCAACACAGACTAAATAAAATAAGCAGTTGAAAGCAGAGAAAAGGACAGCTCTGAAATGGGAAAGCCAGAACTAAACCCCCTCAGTATTTTCTAATTATCCTGGGACAGTTGTGGCCCACAGAGTGTGCAATCAAAGCACAGGAGCTGCTGCTGAGGGCAGGGGGGACTGAACAGCACTGCTCAATGCATTCTGTGAGTGTTGATGGATTTTTAAACCTCCTTTTCACTGCAGTGTGGTTGGAAGGACAACATGAGCTGCTCTGGCAGGATGGCAGCGACAGGGAAGATTAACCAGTAAGCGACCAGTTTGCACAAAATGTAAAGAAAAGCAAAGACTGCAGATTGTGCATTTGCCTTCTCCCTTCCCATTAAAACAATGATTTTTTGCCCCTCCCTATATTCTTTCGTTTTAATACATGTTGAAATACAACCCCTAGCTCTTAGACCCTGCCAGAAAACCTGGCGGAAACGCTGCACTCTCAGCCGTGGCCATGAGCTGGAGGATATGGAAAACTATCACTTTTTCCCTGGCAAACCAAACTCTCATCGGGGAAGCAAGGCGCCAGAGAATGTCTCTGCTTTTCCCCCAGAAAGTTCAGGATTTTCTGTCAGGATTTCCGCTCTGGATGCCCCTGTGTGTGTGAAAGGATCTCGCTGGAGCGAGATCCCGCAGCGGCTTTGCCCCGGGAGAGCCTCTGCAGGCAGGCGCTGGTTCAGCAGTGCCCTCTGCTGGGTTCCGCTCGGCGGCCACGGGGCCAGCGCGGTGAGTGGCCCCAGGGTGCCCTCAGCACCGCCGAGCCCTGGGCAAGGCCACCATGGGCTCCATCTCCTCGGTGGAGGTGGCTTTGGCTGTGTGCTCCATCTCCTCAGTGGAGGTGGCTTTGGGGCTGTGTGCTCCATCTCCTCAGTGGAGGTGGTTTTGGGGCTGTGTGCTCCATCTCCACAATGGAGGTGGCTTTGGGGCTGTGTGCTCCATCTCCACAATGGAGGTGGGTTTGCTGTGTCCTCTCATCTCCCACACTTCAAACGGAGCAACGCTGCCCCGCCTGCATTGAAGGCTGAGCAATGTCTGGGTGATATTTACACACACTTAGCCCCAGGTCCCTCACTGTCACAAAAGGATATGGTGTGTAGAGTAGATTTATACCAAAAATGAACTGAACAAGGGGCAGAGGCTATTGGGGATAAGTAGGTATTAGGACTGTGTTTTCCATCTCATGTTCCTAAATGAGGGTAGTGACACAAAGCATTGTCAGCAACAAATTGGCAACATCCAGCGCTGCTGTGTTTTGTTCTGTGCTTATGGCACTATTGGGACTGATTTCTCCAAATAGTCTTTTAAATTTTGAAAGGATCTGCCTCTACAGACAGCTGCTGTGTTATCTGTATCAGGATGCAGAGCTGACATTGCCACTGTTACCCAGAAGTATTTTCCTTTTTATATTTTCCTTCTTTTTTTACATTTCCTTGAAACTGTCTCCCATACCAAGCTGATGTGCCAGCAGTGTGTGAAGGAAAAGCTTAGGTGGCAGTTCTGGGTTGGTCAGGGAGTGATGAGGCTTCCCCTGGCTAGAGGTTTTCCAGATGAGATAAAGACTCAAAAATCAATCACTGAGGAAAATGTAGATGCTTTAGCCTAGCTCAGAGCAGGATGGGCAACCACATGACCTCTTCCAGGTCTTTGTTATGAGGCATAAGAACTTTTTGTGGCAAAGGCTTTCATCTTCAGTCCAGACACTCACTTTCATGAAACACGTGGGAACTTAATAGCTTTGAAACATTTTCCTAGAAATTGGCCATCCAATTGAAACATTACTGGGTCAAGGAACAGGCAGACAAAATGACTGTACAGTCATTTTTCTTGGAAGCCAAATACTGAGGGGTTGTTGCATGTTTGATTTAAATAAGGACAGGAACTCTGCAGTCTTGTGGCTGTGTGTCATATGCTTTGGCATGTTGTACCTGTTGGTGAAAGGGAGGAGGGAGTCTGAAATGTTCCTGGCATTTCCTGGTAATTCTGTGTTAAATTCTTTCATGAGAGTTTTTCATAAGCTTCAGTTTATGGTAAGGCCAGCACAGGCTGGGTCTTCTTCTTCAGCCTTTTTTCCTTTCTCACAAATCAAACCTGTCTCCAATTCTTCTTCCCACCTCTGCACATGTGTTCACTCTTTCTGTGACCCCAAAAGCCATTGGGAAGGAAGTGATGGGAATACTGACCTGGAGAACAGAGTGGCAATGGAGGCCTGGGAAGGCATGCAGGTGATGTCAGGGGTGTGTGAAGAGATGGAATTAGGAAAAATATGGGAAGGAGGAGGGAGAAATGAAGGAATGCTAAAGAAATTAATGAAAACCATTGCTTGTGGAACTGGCATTTGACTGGAAGGATCAGGCACCAAGGTCTGTAGAGAAGGTAGCTCCAAGAGCTGGGCAGTTCTGTCAGAGGCTGTGCTCTTTGCTTGTACAGAGGAAAAAAGAAGGCTGAGTTCTGTCCAGATTTGATCACTGATCCTCTTTTGGTTCTTGGCAAGCTACTTCAGCCTCTCCACATCTCTTCATTGTGTAAAATGAAGACAGTGCAGCTACACAGATAGGAATGAGAGCAGAGTCTTTTCCAGAGTGATGACAAATCATGGAACCATAAGGCTGGCAGACACCCCGAGAGATTGTCTAGTCTGGCAGTCATCAAGTTTTTTAATCAAAGGACTGCCCTGGAATATTTTTAAAAAACTGTTCCATTGCACAGTGCCAGCAATGGTTTGAATCTAAAAGTAACCAAAAATTGTATTTTATTCTCTAAATTGAAGAAAGGCCCACATTGAGCAAAAGTTTTCAAAAAAGCAATTAAAGCCAGATCTGCTTATACTTTAAAATAGGCACAAGTCCCTTTGTTCTGATTAGTTTTATCCTGACATCACTTATTTTCGTAGATGCTTATAAATGTTTTCTTTGCTAGTTAGTCCAGCTTTGTTGAAGTGTAGTGGAACCAGTGCACAAACTGGAAGTGTCCCACTCAGTGTGGGTCTCAGGCTGCAGGAACTCTGCTGCAGTGGGGTTACTTAGAGATCTCCCAGCAACACTGCCAACTCCATCCTGATTCCAAACATTGCCCCCCTTATTAATCACCCAAAATATCCTGATGTTAGCATCATTTTTTTAATCCATTTATTTGGAAGGTCATAGAAGTTCCTCCATCTGACCAAACCTGAAGTGCAAATATTAATAGCAATTATCACTCTGTACTTGAAATCTTGATGCTGTTACTGGGAGGAATAGTCAGAATGAAGCCATGTTAAGTCAGGGATGTAATTACACAAGAAAATACCAATCAAAAATCACACCTTTTCATAATTAACTCCTGTGTGCCTGAGGAGAGAATTGCATCCATCTCCCTCCCTTTGCTCAGTCTGTTGACATGTGCAGAGTCACACACCAGCACAGCTGCTCTGCAGGCAGCAGAGCACTGCCCCAGCTCAGTAATGAGGATGCTATGTGGTCATCTTCTTCACATTATGTGATTCATATCCTGTACATCCAGGAAGCACTGAGCACTTTATTAGAGCTGATGAATGTACTTTAACCACTCAAAACCAGTATATTCACAAGTGCACGTGGTACTGTGGTTTCACTCTGCTGGAGAGAACAGAGCAAGGTAAAGGAGTAAACAGACACTATCACTGTAAATAAGCAGTTTCTGCAATCCTAGATGCTGGTAAAAGTCTGTCTTTAAAGCAAGAAACGACCAAGAGCTTTTTTTTTTTTTTTTTTTAAATAGGATAAGACTGGATCTTCCTTTGGGAAAATAAAAAGTTCTGTGAGCTTGTCAAGTAAGCAAGTAGTTCACCAAGTTACTAAGTAGTTGGTAATGTTCAAGGTTCTAATCTGTATTTTAATCCTACTGAAACTTTAACTTGGTAGTCTGGGAATGGCCAAGAGAAGACTGAAAAAAGTGTCACTTTCTGAGTTACAGAGCATAAAACAAAACCTGAACTGTTAGTTCAATTTAGTCCTGAGCTTCTTCCTGATGTGCCTCTGTCTTTCACAGCTGGAAGGACCATACTTCTTTTGAAACATGACTCCCAAGGATGTTCAGTTTGTGACACAAAGGGAGAATATTGCAATTTAGATCACAAATATTGTAAGATACTACTCCTCTGGGAACAGGACAAGAGTCCTTGTACTTTCAGCTTTACAGGATTAGGTCTTACTGACCAGTAGGATAATGCAGTGATTTAAGTTTGCTGTAGCAAAAGGGAACAGCAAGTCTTAAGTGACAGAAAATTCCTGTAATTCAGAAAATGTCATCTTATCACAGAGTAATAGAAATTGAGAGAAGTTACTGAAAACTGTGGCACACATATATATGTATATTCTCTATCTGAACATTTCCCCCATAAGCACAGCAGAATGCACATCCTCTATAGAAACCACTCATTCCTTCACCTGGGCTTATCCCTGTGTAAACTGTAAGATCCAAGACCCTGAAGAAGGAAATGAGTTGTGAATTGTCTCTCATTTCTATGGTGTACATGAAAATTGGGGGTGATTTTTCCTCTTCACAAGCCAGCTGCCAGGAAGGAGAGCTGGCTGGATAGAGAAATCTTGACTTAGTGGGAAGCTGAGTGATCCTTATGTCCTACATGCCAGAATTCTGAACCTCATTCAGTTACACAGAAAAATCATCTTCTGACTATTCTTTTATGGTTAGTTTGCTTTTCTCCTTGAAATGTACACTTAATCTCCCACACCACCTTCTAATTGTATATCACAGAGGAGAAAGCAATAATGTTTTGTCCACACAAACCAGCATCCAATTCCTTCTTGAAAGCTTAAATTAAGGATCAAGTATCCTAAGTGCTTCTTAAATCCACTGCCCTAGCTCAAAAAAAAAATATTTACACCAAGATTCATGGATATAATTTATCTCAAAAAACAAAGTATTAAAAACCTAAACATGTCAAATGTGCATGTAAGCCAAGCCTCCCTTTGTGTGCTCCCAGAGGGTTCCCCCCCATGCACACTCACCCCCCTGCTGCAAGAGATCCATTTTATGGATTCAAGGACAGCTCTCTCCACGAGAAGAAGGGACGTTGCCAAGATACCAGATGCGGTCCCATTCAAGACCACTCATAGGAGCAATTCAAGATGAAATCAAATTAGATGTGTTGGTTATACATAGTGCAGCCTGCTTGGGATACTAAATGACAGAGTTTGCCAATAATTAAGTGAAATCTCAGAGATGATGAGTCCCCAGAGCTCTCTAGGTTATGTCGGTCTAATTCTAAGTGTCATCATTATAGCAGCAGAGCAAAATACTCTGCATAGGCTACAGAGCTGGAATTTTACTGTGGATATTAGCTTCTCATAGCCAGTGCTGTGGGGCACTACTGAGCTTCATTACATGTTTTGTGCTATTACACTTCCTTAACCTTTCCCTGATATAAAGCTCCTGAAACCTGACTCCCACTTAATAATTGATAGTTAGTACTTACTATCCATAGCAATATTCATATTCTAAGCACTTTACAAAGAGCTCATTAATCTCTCTGAACCCCCTCCCTCTTGAGGTCTTCACTACAATTACCCTAATTTTGCAGAAAGGGAAACTGAGGCAGAAAGGTTGTGCCTTATCCTGGGGCTGGAGGACAGTGTGACAGCCAGCCCTGGTGCTCAGGGTCCTCCTGATGAGAGATCTGTCCAAACTTCTGATGGTAGGAAACAGGTTGTTCCCAAATTTGATGTGGGAACAGAGGTGCAAGGAGGGTTTCTCAGCCCTGGAGAACCTCCACAGGGAACTGCTGAGCATTCCCATTGCCTGCAGGCAGTGAGGAATCAGAATAGCCTGCTGCTGGGTGCTGTATCCTTCAAGAAATCCTCCTCAGATCTGCCTGGGTGGGTCCTGCCCTGGGAGGAGGCTGGAAGACTATGGACAGGTGAAAAAGGTGCCATCTCTGAGTATATTGTGGCAAGGAAGCTTGAGCTGCCTCACTGGGGGCCATGGGGACAGAGCCACTGAGCACTGCTGGTGTCTGTCCCAGCCCCATCCCCACAGGCCATCCCCCCTGCCCAGGGACCACACTGTGTGTAAGGACTCAGAGCATGAGACAGGCCAGGCTCAGACCCAAGTGTTTCCAAAACATGCTCCCAGGAAAAGCATCCTCCCCAGCCCTCTCACAGCAATACTGAGCCCTGATAGAATCACCTTACCAGGAGTTTTAGTGTTTTAATGGTGCCCATTGCATTGTTTGCCCCTGCTCTACTGCCAGAAAACAGAACATCACAACTGACTTCAGAAGAGGAATGATTATTTCCAGCTTTGCAGGCATTCACTTCTGATCACTTAGAGCTGAAATCATGTGGCACTGAATTTGTGATTCAGAAAGGTTGAACAGAAACCCTCCTGAAGAACAGGACCTGATTTTAAAATAAATAACCTAAATATTAAAAATAAAGAAGTTAATGAAGGGCAGATATGAAAAAGTCAGTCTGAAGCAAAGACTCTCAAGAAGGGCTTGCTTCAAATGTAGCACTTGCTATGTACAAAGGAAGGGAAAAGTCTTGGGGACTGTGGCATCAGTGTTGCTATAGCCACTAGCAGCACACAGGAAGACAAAATCTGCACCCTGTTAGTCCCTGGCTGTAGTAACAAAGGTGGTAGGGGTGGCTCAGGGATTCCCAGTGCTGTGCTACCTCCCCTGGCCCCATTCAGCCTCAGTTGCAGACACTTCCCTGCTGTCCCTGCTATCCCTGCTGTTCTTGCTGTTCTTGCTGTTCTTGCTGCCCTGGCCACCCTCCCACTCCAGGAGCTATGCAGAGCTCAGTCTGCCCTCAGCTCTGTGCCCTGCTCCAGGGGGCCTGGGTTCATCCACAGTGGAAAACAGCATCCCCAAGATGATTAGGAGGAAGTTATAAAATTTACAGAAGGTTCTGATAACGATCTTTGATAAATATGTTCATATTGCTAAAAGATTCAAACCTAAGAGGTTTTTAATTAAAGACTGAGGCACTCAGAGCTAACTTACCAAGGAGGCAATAAAATTATTGACTAAATCTCCAGCAAAAGCAACTGAAGCAAGGAGTTTAAATGATTTCCAGAGACTGTTGTCCAAGTGAAGGTTATAGTGAGGGAGCCAGCAGTGCAATTAAACCAAATGAGGTCAAGCATGTTGGGCCTTAAGGCCTCTGCCTGCTCCTCAGATTTCTTTTGTTCTTATAATTCAATTATAAAGACCCCCCCTCAAGAACCATTTAACTGTCTCATAAACCAGTTTGTAAACTTTTTTATTTTTCTGTAAATTGTCTCCTAAAAGTGGCTTTCAATACTTCAGGCAGCATGGAGTGTACATGGGTTTCACAGTGCCTTTTTTTCTCATTTGAGCATCACATGCCCATGGTTGTTCATACAGCCAGGGCTGTCCCAAAGCATCCCATGAAAAGCTGGAGGTGGTCACAGATAAAAATGATGTGATGAGGAGCTGGAACGACTGTGCTTGTTCTGTCTCTCATTCCCTCTTGCTCCATCCTCTTCCCCCCCACCAGCTTTTCTTTATCCTGTTTCTGTGTGAGTCAGAAAGAGGGTAAGTTGTGTGTGTGCCTAATTTCCTGCCCACTAGGTCATGTATACCAACCCTTAACATCATAAATGAGGGAAGTCTTCTGGCCAGCAGATGCCTGTGTAGATCCACTGTTGTAGAACCAAATACCTTTAAGGTATAGGGACTTCTTGTTTTTTACACTTTTTTTAAAATTCTTTTTGGTAGAAATATAATTGTAGAATAGGATTAAGTGGAAATTAGGGAGCATCCAAATGCAAGACTTTTGCAGACTGTAATTCTGCTGTTGACAGTGTCCACTGACCAGAAGGGAAGCTCACATAACTTGGAGATCTCATGGGACTGTGTCTCATGATGCAACTTTTCCTGTTTATAGAGGCAAAACCCAGTTATTTACACCTTTCAGGGAAGAGAGCATTTAAAGTATGAAACCATTCCTGATTCACCTCTAGGAAGATTATGGAAGTCCTGAAGTGATTACATATTCTCCTGAGCAATTTAAGCAAAAAACTTTTGTTCAAATCATGGCTTTAGAGGGTCAAGGGTCTTGGCTTTCTGTCTGCATCATGAGGAGCTTTCATGCCTTTAAATCAAGCCCAGGGTAGCTGTCTTTAAATGAGCCACAAGTGAGAGCCTAAACCTCATACCTACAAGTGTTCCCTTGTAAAAATTCATATCCACAATGGCAGCATTCTTTCTGTCCTGTGAAATTCCCTGTGTCAGATCTCTGCTTGGAGATGAATTGAATGCTAGAAGTGACTGTTGTAGTAGGGAGAGAAATATTTATTCCTCCTCTCTATTTCTATTTAATTACAGCTTAGACAGTTTGGTTGAGACATTGGAAGTAGGACTGACAGCTCTGCTTTCTCAGGAAGGTCCTGCAGAGATGGTGTGGTCTGTTCCCTCAGTGCACATCAGCAGGAGCTGGGCAGCTCAATGGTCTGAAATCTGTCAGCCTTCACTCCATGGCTCCTCATAGACTGACCAGCCTCTGTTCCCAAAACTGTCCACAAGTGGAGTTCAGTGGGGTGACTGCTCATCTCCTGGAGAGAGGAACACTGACCCTGTTAGCAGCAATACTCAAATGACCAAATGATAGAAATTAACTCAGAACTCTGTGACTGATCCCTCCTACAAGGTTAACATCTTCTTTCTGAGTTCATTAAAATCTTATACCTCCTTCCCCAAAGGAAAGAAATGTCAATACATGAGAGAGGAAGATAAGTTAATGCTACATTCAGGTTGCAGAGCTAGAGATTTTGGAACTGCTGAGGTAAGATGCCTGTGTTGGTGCTAACTCAGCCACATTGCACACAGACTGCACAGCAGCCTTGTTTCACTGGTCATGAGCATAGATTGATGCAATTACCTTTATCAAAATATATCCCAAAGTAATGCCTCTTGCTCACACTGTAGATGGGGTCAATGTTTGTACCATGGTGGTCTCTGTATGTGCTCAGGGAGCTCAGTGCCCAGGACTGCAGCTCCCTTCACTCATGGGACCTGGATTTACTGAGCAGGAGTCTGGAGCAGCTGCAAGCCCAGTGGCACTTCCTGGATGGCAAAGGAGATTTTAGCTGAGAAAGTGCTTTTATTATTGTAAAAAATTAATGCAAAATGTCAAATATTTCACACCCAAGCCGATACTGGCAAAATGCCAGAAATATTTGGGTTTCGCTTGGGGTGTGAATATAGTTGATCATCTGTAATTCAAAAGCTTTTATTTCAAAGGAAAGAGACAGTGTGTTGCAATAGACTTTGTAGTGATAAATATCAACTGTGCCACTTCTCTCCCAAAAGGGATTTCCCACAGTTCTATAGTAATATACAGTTCAAAAGGCCACGCTGAGATTTATAGAGCTATACATTCAAAAACTGGCATCCAAGGCACTTTGCTCAGCTAAAGTGGATTTGACTTGCAGCCTTCACAGCTCTGCACAACTCAGAAAGCAGCCACAGGTGCAGGGTGCCAGCAGGCCTGAGTGATTGGTGAATGTGTGGTAGTTGGGTCACTCAAATCTGTACAGGCAGTTAATCCAGAGAGTCCTCAGTTCTGTGACCAGATACTCTGGAAGCTTTCAAATGTACTTGGCCAGCATATCTGGTCAGATTGGAGTAAATGGACAGAAATTCGTTTAAATCAAGGAGAGTTAGAGCAACTGATGGCAGCAGTGAATTTAGCCCTCTCCCTGCATGTATTATAATTATAAAATGATCTATTTTTCTTCTTTTCTATTCTATTCCTGTTTATTCAATCATCTATTCCATTCTCTTTAAAGCCCCACCCACATTCTAATCCACTTGCATAGCTGTAGTTTTTGCTTATGAATGTCCACTGAATGCCCCAAAACTCTTTCTAAGAAGACATAGGAAAATTAGACAAAATTACAAAGGGAAACCACTTTATAGACTTGCCTGAATTCTCAACTTCATATAATGAATATACATTGACCCATTAGTGTTCTGCATATCTTCCATTGTTCAAAGATTCACAGATAAATGGAGTATCTGTCTACACCGTTTACAGACTTCCCATCTAATTTTATCTGTGTGTCCTGAAGGACCTTGAGGTGTAGGAATTTGGGAGCCATGTGGAAAGGTTAGATTTGTTAAATGGACGGGCAATAACTTTCAGTAGCAAATATGTGAATTCAAGCCTCTGTAAACAAAAGCACCTAGATTTTCTGGCATTGGAACAACAAGCAGAAGAGCAACAAGAGTTTTGTTATTGAAGAACTTCACAAGAATTTCATACATAAAAAACAAGATATAAACCAGGACTGCATAACATCTGACCAAGAGCTTGTGTTGCCTGCCAAGAACTTTCTTTGACCCATCATGATGCTCTAGCAAACAGCCCTCTCTGGACTGAGCCCTCTCTGCACTGCCTTCTTACCATAGTCCACAGCTGGGATGGCACAGATCCTGCTCAGCACTGGCACACCTGGAAATTTGGTAACTCTCAGCCATTTAATTAGCTGAAAATCAAGAATGATTTTTGCTCTTGGTTAGTAGCTGCATGGCATGAAGAGTTGTCATCCATCCCAGGCTGAATGTGTCTGCAAAAGGCACATATGGAAATAGGGGGTGGCTGCTCTGCTCAATTTAGCACTTGTGAGACTCGAGCCAGATTGCTGGATCTCGTCTGGACTCTGCAGTCTGAAAAGAGCAAAAGTGGGGAGGCAGAGAAAGACAGGCAAAGCTAAAGCACTAAGAGATTTAGAAAACATGACCTGTGAGGAAAGGCTGAGAGAACTGTCTTCATTAAATTTAGAAAAGTAATGAGGGAAGCTGCAAGACTCCAAACATGTAAATGGTGTTTCTATTTTATATTTGCATTTTAAAATCATCACTCCTTGGGTACACAAACACAGGATAAGAGATAGTGGGCTAATTTATAGCAAAGGGTACTATGTTAAATAGTGAGGCTTCATTTCTGAGTGTGTGGATATTTGCTGAGGATAAACACAATCTCCTGTTTCCATACATATATCTTTATCTTCTGAAATTGGTAAGGTCTTGGTTTCTAACATTATGAATTAAGCCTTTCATGAAAACTCCAAAGCAATGAAACAATTTGTGTTCAAAATCATACTTAGAAAAAGACATTTTAGAGGCATATCACCCTCAAACCCACAGCAAGCAATTCTTTATCTGCATTTGGGAGAAAAATCAGATTATCCAATTATTTTATGAAAGTGTCAGAGTTGTGCCATTCCACCTCTGACATATCTGTTGGCTGATCTATTCTGATTATGCCCTATCAGAATCACAATGATACCTTGTTTATAACACACATGGCACCACTTGAAAGATACACACTGATATTGGGAATAATGTGTAAAATGGTTATTGTCATAAAATTGAGCTTATTCTCACTCCTCAACAGCAAACATTGTAAAAAGTACTTTCAAAAACTCTATCAAACAGCTCTACTTTCACAGTGACTCTGAACATTTGAAGCTGGGAATTCAAATAAAAATTAAATTTCTTACAAAATTTACTTTACAAAAGAAGTTTGGCATTTTTATTCAATCTTTATTAAAAGCCATCCAGATAAATACTAAGAACCTAGCATTGCAGGATAAATCATATTGGGCACAGATGAGAAATGTGCAGAGATTAAAACCAATTTGCCACTGTTCCAGGCACTGAGGATGAATCCTGGTCTGACTGAAGTTGCAAATAGCAGGCCCTGGATTTCAATGAGATAATAATTTGATCCATGCCATTGCTTCTGTCTCTTTCTTTGATATTTCCATAATTGCCTCTTCTTCTTTTAATCCAAAACAACTGAGATAGAAAGGAAAAGCCACATATGTTTTTATAAGAAAAGGGCAATACTTAACATTAAAAAAATGTTTCATCAAAGGTGCAACCATTTAAAATGCAAAACAGAGACTAGAGAGGTGACAAATTCAAGTTCTTAGTGTTTTTATTTAAGATCTTTCAAGTATTCATTTGCCAGGGATACTTGTTTAATTTTTTTAATGTATTCTGTTAGTCATATTCAGTTCTCTTTTATGTCCATTTCTCATGAATCACTTGACAGATGGACTTCTACAAGCACATCCCCTTGGGGAAAGTAAATTTTAAGTGATAATAGGAACATAAGACATGCCATCCTGGATCAGAGCAAAGGTCTATCTTGTCCATACCCCAGATCCATCAGTAGCCAAGAGCAGTATATTAGATTTTAACAGTAATAACTTTGATCTTTCAGTGAGTATTAAGCTGGTGACTAAGCAGAAAATCAAAAGGGATCCCAAGAGCAGACTACCCCCAAACTCAGAAAAGAGCAGGTGAGGCCATTTCTGGCTGTCTCCCAGGGAGCAGCACAGGGCACAGCACAGGGCAAACGTGTGGTACCCCAATGGCACCCACTTGATTTGTTCTCCTGCCCAGCCAGGTACAATGGCCTGGGGAACTGGGCAGTTGCTCTGCAAAATGCAAGTGTATAATTAAACTCCAGCAACAGGAATGAAACATGGAGGGAAAAGAAATGGCTGGAGGGGGAACAATGCAGGGTGGACACCAGGAGACCAGGGCAGGGGCAGTTTGATGCTGGCATGGGGAGTAGTTCTACCAAAAGGGATGGTTTGGGTTTAGGAACTTGGACTTGTACACAGTACCAATATTGGCAATGCCTAAACCTGTTCTCTCATTTCCAGAGTCAGAGCTCCACCTGTTCCAGTGAGATTGTAGTTAAAAGTTCTCAAGATTGAGCTCATCTTTAATTGCTGCTGTCTCAATTAAACTGCATCTGTGATAATAACAGCCCCCTGGAGCCCCAACAGGAACTTAAACACACTGTGAGTAAATTAAATAATTGTGTAAATTATAAAGTTTATATCTACTGATTATTGCATTAAAATTATATATAGAGCACATACTTTTTATAGACTTTCTACTTTAGGAAATCTTATAAAAAAGGTTTTTAGCCTCCCAAAAATCTGCAAGGATCACTAATAATTTGTTGATCAGCATAAGGTTCATTACGTCTATGCACTTCATTATCTGATTAATTCCGAGGCAGGTTTGTAATCAGTGGTGAAATGTTTAAGATTCTACAGCTCTGGCCTCCACAACCTCCTGCAGCTCATTAGAAAAGGTAATCAGATAGAATTTTCCACCATGCTGTTTATTGTAGTCCTAATGGAAGACAATCACTTTAAAATTACACACTTAGCAGGTAATTTCTAAAAGCCATAAGCCATGGAAGCTCTGTTCTCCCTAGGCTCTTTGTCTTTCTTTAATAGGGTAAGGTAAGCAATGGAGAATTGTTAGAATTTGGAGACATATTTTGCAATATAGAATACAATGTAAATGCTGCTGAAAAATTATTTTTGTCTTTACCATGTCTCTTGTCACTGGGGAGCCCTTTCAGAGATCATGACTGATGAGTTTGATTTAAAACTTAGATGGTTTCCTACTTTGTGATTTGATTATTTGAAGCATTAAGAACTTTCTACATGTCCTCTTATTTTGAGAATGAATAGCATTAAAAAAAAACCAACAACTTCTTGATCTTGGGGTTTCACAGATCAGTTATAGACACTGTTGTGCTGGAGCTTTCTGAAGTCACTGGTATGATCTGAAGGAAAATTATGACAATATTTGGTGATGAAGAACTAGAAATTACAGTGACTTAAAATGTAAAGTATTCTTAAGTTTTTAATAATTAAATCTCTGAGAACTATGAGAAGAAACAGCAGAAGTTGACAGTCATCACTTGCTGTGGCAATACTCCTGCCAGTCCTGTTTTTCTGAAGGGGAATTGGGGAATGCAGAAGGAACTGTCAAGCCCTGAGAGGCGCTGCTATTCAACCTGCTATGGAAAAGGTCCTTTAGGTAAAGCAGGTGTGAAAATCATGGACTGGGAGCCAGATGCAAGGTAGCAGAACAATTCCTCTGACTCATTCCCTGCTTTCTCAATCAACTGGACAAAAGTCCACTTGTGGTTTGTCTGTCATATGTGTTACTCCCTTATTTTAACCCATGAAAGGATGAGCTCCCTGGGACTGGACAGGCACCCAGAGATAGGGGCTGGAGGCATCTGTCCCCTTGCATGTAACCAGAATTGAAGCCATTACAGAATGGAGGATGCCATTTTGACTGGGGACATGCTTTTGTGGGGAGATATAAGTCACATAAGGATTTCTTTTCTTTAGTGATTTATTGTAAGAAGATCCAATCTAAACTTTCCCTGCCAAACCATGTTCATCACATCTCTACCTACAGGCAATAAGGAGTAAAGGCATATCCAGTGAGCACCATGAGGAAGACAAGTAACACAAGACATAACTAACACAAATTCATTCTTTTGCCAACCAGCATGCTCCAAATTTGCCATCTTGAAGGGCTGGATCCTACTTTGTGGATCTGTCTTCTTGTCACAGTCTGTGAATAAGCAGTGAGTTGCTAATGCCAGCTCTAAGTCCTCATTCTGCATGGATGTGACAGCTTAACAGTTGTGCTTGGGTCACAGGAACAAAATGTGCTGTGCAGGAAAGGTCGGGGTAAAAGCCGTAGCAAAGTGTGTTCCCTTCAGTGGATGATACTCCTGCCTCTTGGTTAGAACAACACTAGGGGGTTTGAAATACTGGAACAATAAAACTTGGGTTAATGTTATGGTTTTCCACAGGGTCTGCTCCATCAAACTGAGCTAAGAGTAGAGGAGAGAAGGGCACCCATCAGTTCATCCAGCCTGTGTCAGCTTGCTGTACAAAAGCATTTCTTGCAGTGGGGCAAACACGAGTGTGGGGGCTCCAGTCCTGGGATTACCTCGGGACCACCCTGTGGATTGTCTCGTGTTTGTGGCAGAGCCACTGAGCCCTGGGCATTGTGCAGACCTGTGTTCCCAATGGACTGGACACAGGGGAAAGTATTAAAGTATTTTAAGGACTGGAAACTCTCTAGAGTTAATATGCTTTAAGAAGAGCTGCAGTGTATCACATTGATGAAGAGCAAGTGTTTTGCTTTAAAAGTTCCTTTTTAAAATATCCTGAAGGAGACCCTGGTGCCATGGAGGAGAGAAGGGACATTGGGGGGTCTCGTTCCCCGGGCTCTGCTGCCACCTAATGGTGTCCCCACAGCCCGAGCCAGCCTCGGAAATCGCTCCCTGCCCGGGCTCCGGCTCTGTTCCCTTTTCCCCTTCTTGTTTGATAAACAGGGGCTCACGGGCTGTCTGAGACAGCCGGCAGTAAGGAACAAAGGGCAGCTTTATGCCAGCGGTAAGGTGAAGTTTCCTGCATTCTGTACCTCGCTGTAAAACCACCTAAGGTTCACAAATTGAAAAGATTCTAAAAGCATCTTCTAAATTACTGATAGAGCTTTAGGTACTTTAGGCAGGCCAGAAGGCAGACCAGCTCCTGGGCAGTGTGAATGTGCAGGATGGCACTCGAGTGTCCCCACCTCTGGGAGGGACAGAGTGACTTCACACAAATCAGTAGAACCTTGTCACTTTTTTCATCTGCAATATCCCATTCCCATCAAAGAGATTCATTTGTGAGTTAACTGTGAAACTAAACACAGTGCAAGGGCAAGATAACTCTCATAAGGTTTTGCAAGTTTATCCTTCCCTAAATAGTGGGTTTAAAAGTAAATGCTGAAAAACTACAAGAAATATATTGCTTGTAGTAAGCCTGTGTCACAAGAAAGCCATCTCCAACATTCATGTTTGCAAAAACCAAACACAGAACACATTTGTATCTCAAACCAAATATTGAGATAGATACAAAACCCAACAATGCTTCTACAACTAATAAATCTTCCACTGTTTTAAACAAATAAGCATGTTAAATAATGTTATTTCAATTTAAATATTTGAATGTTCACTTATTTTAAAATACTCCACATAAAATGTAGCTGTGAGCCACCCTGTATACCATTCTTTTGGAAGATCCTTGGGCATTATTAGCAGCTGATACACAAAGTGTTCACTGATGATGAGTGGTTGGAGTAACAAATCCCATTGGTGCTGAGTTTTGCTCCTGCTGCTCTTGGTTAATGAGTCCTTTCACATCTTGAGGTCACACTTTCACTTTTGCTCTTTGCTGAGGGCTGAGTTGCAAGCTTTGAACACAGAGCAGCGGACCTCTGCCTCATGGCATGTACCTTTCATCAGGGAGCACAGCATGTAAATAATTGCTGCTTGGCATCCAAGTGACCTCTGTTGAAACAGAATGATGCTCCTAAGTGTTAAACATTTTGGACTATTTGGAAATCTCTCCCTACTCGGATGCTGGGTTGCCTCTAACAGTAATTTCCTTTTTATATTACACTTTGAACTAGAATTTGGTAGGTATGACTTTTCAAAATCCAAGTCTTCAATCACTGCTTGAGCCTCTGAGCTGTCTGGGTATAGAAACCACATTTAATATCTACACAGCCAGCACAAGTGGAGGCTCCCAGCCAACAACAATACTTCTTCCAAATTGTTTGACTAAAGTGAGATTTCTTGGATAAGGTACTGACACATGATTAAGGGGAATCTCTGTATCTCCAGGTCCATCAGCCAACACAATGACACAGATTTCTTTGTCAAGACCATCCCTTTTTCCTCCATTGCTCATGCTTCTGCTGCAAAATCTCACTTCATGATCTGCACTCTGCAAGAGCTCCCTTGGCTATGGAGGCTCAATGTCACCATGTCACCCTTTGAAACTTCTATCACACTACAGGGGACCTGTTCTCCTCTGCCCTCTGTCACCTCTCCCTCAAATCAACCATCCTCATCCAAGCCTCAAAAGCTGTAAGCCACTTCTGCAGTAGTTAGAGGAAGCTCTACTTCAGGGTGCTCCCTAGGTCCATCATAGCCATGTTGAGCTAAGAATACTCCAAATTTTGCAGCCTATTGCCTTGGAGACTCTGGGGTTAAGGAACACTTGTCTGTTACTGATTCCTGTGTCTCAGTGGCTTCACGTGAAAGGAGTCAGGACCTAATTGCCTTGAAAGGGATCTCATGTCACTACCTGTCTCTTTCTTTCAGCTGCTGGGCAGTAGAAGCTGTTCAGTGTCCTTGTGCTGCTTTGCCTCCTGCCACACTTCAAGAGCTTCCTGCCTCCAAGGCAGTTCTTATTGTGAAGAACACTCCATAGTCCCTCCAGGTTCTTTAGGTCTCTCTGGAGGTGATTGTCCCCAACTATCACAGCTGCTCAGGGGTTTTTTCAGAGAGAAATGCTCTTTTTCACTGTGGTATTCAGAGTTTCTAGCATCATGGGACCCTGTCTCTGATTCAGGGTGATAGAAGCTAATAAAGCATGAATAGAAAGTTCGTGGTATTATTGTTGTAATACTTTGTGCATTCCCCCCTCCATCTCTAGACCAGTTTCCAGCATCAAAAGGGACATAATGCATTTAGTTTTTTATTAAGAAATATTGCATTCAAGGGGAAAGGCATCTGTATAGGACAGAATCACTTTAATAACATTCACGACACACAAAATGCAGGAGGAAGACAATGTGTTTATAATTCTACAATAGATACTTACTAGACAGAACAAATGTCAGATGACAATCATCATACATAATTAATTGCTTTAAAATGCTTGCCATTAGAGATCTAAGAGACTAAAAGACAAGAAAATCTACATAAAAACTTTAAATTGTTGACGAGGAATAAAGGATGAAGGATTGTCAACAGAATAATAAATTATGTCTTTTTTTTAACCATTTTAGATTTAACAATTCCAATGGAGAGGCATATAATTATTTAAGGCATTAATATTTTTTTACTCTTTTTACCTTTTTCCTTGCTCCTAGAGATTCATTTTGCCCTTGTGGACTACAGGTCCCTTTGATGTATTTTCAAGGTATTGGAACCCATTTGAAATCTGAATTCTGTCTATATTCTGGAAATCATCATATCCAAGGAATCCTGAATATCTGAAGTGTCCAGCTGGACCAGAGCAGAGTCTCACCTGTGCCACCCCTCTCTCACTGTCCATGCCAGGGGAGGATGGTTTATTTAGGGACCACCATGCAAGCCAACAGTCTGTCACCTCACACTTCCAGGTATCCATAATTATGACCAGGCACTAATTGGAGATGTTAGATGATTATTCCATGCCTATTCTCTTCTTTAATTCATGTATAGACCTGTTACCTAGTTTGACTAGTTTTCTTTTGAACTGCTGACTGCTGCCTTTAGTACAGCCTGTGGTAGGGAGTTCCAAGCATGAATTACCTGTCTTTGGGCAGTTGGTAATGCCTGAGCACTCTGTGTGTGTACCTTCACTCCAGTCTGACAAATAACAGCTTCACATCATCTCAGCCCCTGCCTTTATGATTTCATAAGCCTTTAACATATTTTCTCAGCCTCCTCCCCACAGGTGGAAGAGCCTCAGCCACTTTAACCTCTCTTAGTACATCGCTGTTGCATTCTCTTGATCACCACCTCTGCCCTTCTCTTTCCCTTCCCTGGTTCTGTTGTGTTGTTCTTGTGGTATAGTGACATCTCCCACTTGTAAACACAATGTGGGGGTACCAAGGTTTCATACAGCAACCAAATTATTCTTATTCTCATTCTTTCCTCTTCCCTTCAGTTTTCATAAGGTTTTTTGTTTTCTTTCAGATGGCCATTTCATAACAGTAAAGAAGCCAGGAGAATTTCTTCTAAAGTTTTCAACCATTGAGCTCTTGTGGCTCACTTGTTCACAAAGTCTGTTTGCACAGTTTCTTTTCTAGAAGTGGAGCAGTTATGTTGCTTTAAAAAGTGGAAATGTGATAGAAAGTTATCTTTGGCAGAGGGCAGGCATAAATATAGTGTCCAATCTTTTGAAGATATTACAGGATAAACACCAAAACCTGCATTCTGGACACTCTTAAGTGTCAAGTAAAATAATGGATACAACCTAGAAACCACACCAAAAGGCAAGTTTAAA
The DNA here is from genome assembly GCF_051311805.1 of Agelaius phoeniceus. NCBI lineage: Eukaryota > Metazoa > Chordata > Aves > Passeriformes > Icteridae > Agelaius > Agelaius phoeniceus. The sequence continues at coordinate 8,307,001 of NC_135282.1, read as the reverse complement.
AATGCAGAACCATCCTCCAAACTATGTAATAAATGGCCTGGATTTTGCTGCTGACAGGAGAGTATGAGGTATAATTGATGAAATTCTGTCTGAAAAGAAATTCCTGCTGCTTCTCCAGGACTGTACAGCAGCGTGTCCTGACTCAGTAAGTGGCACCCAGGTGAGATCCAGCACTGGGAGTACAACTGCAGTCCTTGCTCATGCACAGGATGCACAGGAGTGTGGCACCATCAGATCTGCTCCCCAGCCTAGCCCAGGCACTGGGAGGATCCAGGGCACTGGCAGCAGGAGTGTGAGATGTGCCCAGTTCTGGGTAAACTTCTCAAATACTGCTGTAAGAAGTGATTTCAACATTAAGTGTCCATTTGTGAGGACAGCTACACTCAACACCAATTTCTTAAGAGCTGGCTGGGCTGTTGTTGGTTATAGTGTGGGTAGTATTTTTGTCTTGTTAAAGGAAATGCAGATTATCTTATAATTATCCCAGCTACTTCTGACACTCTCTTACAAGCTGTAAATTCATGGATTAAAATTACAGATAGTAATTTCAGAATTCCCTGTGGTGCTTCTAATACTCTCTGGTGCTGGGTGGCTCTGTGTCTCAATGCAGGTATAGAAGAGGGATGGAATAATTGTATTTTGGGGGGAAAAAATCTTTAGAGAACATACAAAGACATATGGTAATCTTGGAAAACTATGTAGTCAAATAAAGATGAGCTGAAGATATAAATAGAGTTTTGGCAAATAAAGAAATCAAGATAGTATCTGGAGCAGCTTGTTTTTCCTATTTGTAGACATCTGGATAATCCGTTGTAAGAACTCTTCTTCCAAGTTACCATGGTATCAGATTTAGGTATTTATACATTTCACAATCATAGAATCTGAACTAGTTCTTTTATCAGAAGTCAGCATTTTTAAATCTTCATCACCAGCATCCCACTTCAGCAGCACATCAAGAATCCTCAGAGAGTCTCTGCAGCTCCTGGTTTCTCACAGCCTGTGCCTGCTTGGCACGGGTGTAACTTCACCCAGAGAACTTCACCACAGGCTCTCTTTGCATTTCTCCACTGCTTCCCCATGAGGGTCTGCCTCTTTCAGCATCCTCTGAGTCCATTTTCCTGGAGTAAATTGAATGCAAAAATCTTTACATATCCAACAGAATAAAGTTATCATGATCATCAAATATATTTAATAACTATTTACAAACTATTTCATAATATGCATATGAAGTAGGTGAGGATTAAGGTGTTTCTTATAGATGCAATATAGCTTATTTCATTAACAAATGTTGATTGAGTTTTGTAGAAATAAGCACTGTATTAATGTAATTATTGATTAGTAAATAGCTTATTCAAGAACTAATTTTAAGATTATAATCCTGTGCTTCAAAATTAAAAACTTCTGTTGCATTTTTACAAGTTTTTGAAAGCCTGTAATAAGCATAACATTTCCTTCTTCAGGTTGTATGAGTCTGTAAAGTTTATTTTAGAGCTTAGAACTTTGTTGCTGACTTGTTCTGTAGAACAAGTGTTAGATCAAATGAGGACATGAACTGACACAAGGGTGGGGGAAAGGGAAACTGAGATCACACATCCAGCAGTCCTGGAGCAATTCCTGAGTACATTGGGTCAATGGAGAAGGTTTTAGGGAGCAAGTCAGGTACCTGAACACGGATGTCTGGTGGCATTTTAGATGTGATGTAGTAACTTATGTCCCATGTCCATGTAGTAACTTAAATCTGCCAGCCCTGTGTCTTGGATACCTGAGGACACCTGCACTGCTGCTGGATCCTGAGCATGAGAGCTGGGAGCAGCTAAAGAGCCCCACGAAGGGGCTAAAAGCACATGGCAAATGGCAGGATGGACTGCTACTGACGGTGCATTTCTGCTCAAATGGCAGGATGGACTGCTACTGACGGTGCATTTCTGCTCAAATGGCAGGATGGACTGCTACTGACGGTGCATTTCTGCTCTCCCACAGCACTTTTCTGTCACACAGCGTGGCAGGGCTGAGGCTGGACTGGGCTGCTCAAGGAGAGGTAAGGCCAAGGGTGCTTTCATCTGAGACCAGCATAGCTGAGCATGGTTCTGTGGTCAGACACCTCTTGGAAAATAGCCCTTCTCTCTCCCTTCAGAGTGCCGGAAGAATGTAAGAAATAAAGCTTATGGGGGCTCTGAAGAGGACGTGGGCTTGTTTGAGAAAGCCCGTGACTACAGGTGGTTGTAGCCCCCGCCGAGGAAGATGGTATCGAATTTGGGGGATGCACAGTAAATAGAAAAAGGCACAGCAACACTTTTAAATCAGTGATTGGTGATTGAAAAGGCACCACCGAGACCTCAGGGCGGGGAGCGGAGCGGAGCGGAGCGGAGCGGAGCCGAGCCGAGCCGAGCCGAGCCGAGCCAAGCGCACGCCCCGCCCCCCCGCGCACCGCCCCAGGAAGCGCAGGGTTTAGCGGCCGGCCCGCGCCGCGATGCATTGTGGGGCGCAGCAGCAGAGCCAAGATGGCGGCCAGCAGGAGGCTGATGAAGGTAACAGCGCCGGGCAGGGCCGCCGGGCGGGCGGCTCCGGCTCCCGCGGCCGCCCCTCCGCCCCGGCCCCCTCCGGCAGCGCGGGGCCGCCTCCCCCGCCGCCCCCCGGCGGGGCGGCCTCCTCCGCGCCCCTCGGCGGCGCCCCGCGCCCTCACGGCCGGAGCGGGAGCAGCCGGCAGTCGGGCCGCGGCCGTGAGGGGCCGCGGCGCCCCCCCGCCGCCGCCGCCCCGCGCTCCGGCAGCGCCCCGCGGGCCCGGCTGCCGCCCGGGGCTGGGCGGGGGCGCCGGGCGGGCGCCGCGGGCCGCCCCGACCCCCTCGCTCGGGGGGCTTCAGGGTGACTAAGCAAAGAGGAAGGGACGGGGGGAAGGAAACGCCGCCGCCCGGGGCCGGGGCATCCCCGGGGCGGCGGGAGGGCTCGGCGGCCCTGCCGGGGGAGGCCGCGGCGGGGAAGCGCCCTCTCCTCCCTCCCTGCGGGGGGAGGTTCGCCGCTCCCCCGCGCTCGCCCCGGTGAGGAACCGTCCCTAGGCGCCCGAGGATGAAATAATTTCGTTTTCGTTGTTTCGGAGAGTAACCTCTTCCTCGTATGAGTAAGAGGTTTATCACACAGAAACACGGACCTGGGTTCAGAAGTTTCTTCATTCGCTGCGGACGTGGTAATGTTTTTGTCTTCACTCTTATTTGTTCTGAACCGTGGATGATACTTGGAAATGGAAACTCGGCCCCAGCTGGTAAAAGCTGCTCTTTTACCAAGAGTGCGTATAGTTTATGATGAAATACCACTCGGGTTTATGTTTCTCGTTATTTTCTTTGAGGAGGAAGGTACTTCTTACAAGGAAAATGGTAACCATTGCCCCCAAAGCACGCACATTTATTTTATGTGCTGTATATAATTGCCAATTAACATCCTAAACTGTAAGCAGCGAGGCTTGCCTAGGACACACTACATAGTAGCATAAAATTTATTCATCTGTAAAATGCTGTGGCAGAATCCAAATTTGCATGTGCAGTGTCTGTGGGGAAATCAATGGACTTTACAGGCCAGGCCTGAGAGGTGGAGGCAAAAGACCCCATAACTGTTGAGCAATGTTTCAGCCTTATTTAAAAACCTGCCCCTGTGGGGTGCAGAATAACTCTCCACTGGGATTTAACAGATTCTTGGGTGATTCTGTTAAATTTAATCCTTTAATACCAGTTTTACAGCTGGCTTCAAGGCCCTGGACCCCCAGTAGGGTTGGGATTTCACCCGGACGTGTTCATGGCATGTCCGGAAGTTGCATTTCCTTGATGAGCAGATATATGAATAACCATTATAACTTGGGTATTTTAGAGGAAACCAATAGCTCAGCAGTGCTTCTATAAGACTCATTTTGTTGGTTTAAATATTCTATGGAGCATTTCAAAATAGTAGCTAGATTGTGTGCAGTGTCATTCATATGTATTAAAAATCAGTAGGTATAAACCTTTAATTGTCTTAAGGATCCTGGTGAGATGGAATTCATTTTTTACTTCATTTTTGATAGCTCTATGTTTTCTCTGGGCTTTAGTTTTATAATCACCATGTCTGTTGCTTCATACTCAAATAAGGTTTCCCTTAGTTTCAGACAAGATTAAATGGTTGTTTACTGGTTTTGTAAGGCAGTTTTTCTTTCTGTTCTGAAATAATACATTAATTGTTCAAAAGCACATCACTACTCTGTTAGGAATCATATCTATTTCTTCTTTTTTTTGTGGTTTATTTAAAATAGAAAATACAAATCTCAAAGGCAAGAAAAATGGTTCTTAGTATTTTCAAATGCCTCTTGCTTTTTAGCCTCCCTCTTCATTTTTACTATACTTCTGAAACATTAGAATTTCAGTCTTACACTAAAATACACTAAAAAGGAGTTTTGATAATGTGACCTTATTTTCTCAAAAATTGGTGTGGCAGTTGTTTTTTGGAGGGAGTGGTGTGGGAATGCAGGAGACATTGATAACTTACCTCTTCTATTTTCACTTTTGTTTCTGTTGCCTAATACCCGTGGGTTGCTCGTGTTTGTGTGGGTTTTATGCAGTTGCAGAGCCGTGGGCTGCTGTGTCCCACAGCTCGCAGAGGCTGTTAAATCAGCAGCTCCCTTCCTGCTCCGGGGAGTGGAGGCAGCCCAGGAGGCTCTGGCTCTGCCATTCATCTCGGCAGGAACAAAGTGGAGCTCTCGTAGGGATGATGTCATCGGGATTGCTGCAGCATGATGTGAAGGTCCAGGCTCACGTGTGTATCAGCCTAATATCACTGCTAAAGTCCCATGTTCTCAGGTCTACTTTAAATCAAAGTCTTTCACTGTTGAAGTTTTGCAATTGGGAAGAGTCTTTGGGGTGTCTTTGTCAGGGTCTTGGAATGATGAGTGATTATAACTAAAGGAAATAGGGTTTTTCACTGTGTCAGTCAATTACCTTTAAAATAATTTAGGATAAGCATTAACTGTCTTTTCTTAGAGCTAAATAATCAAGCTTGTCTTTGATAAATGAGACTAAACCTTAAACCTTTCATAGCTATATAAAATTAAGCAATTCCTGTTTCCTTAAGGTCTTGCCAACATTTTGAAGTACTGCATTTTTTCTGGACTCAAGTCATGCATCATAGTTATTCATATTAATCACCATGGCTCAAAGAGACTGGATGCAGTACATCCATAATAACTCACTGGCTGCCTGTAGAAAACTGGGGGCCATGTCCACTGTCCAGGTGGGAATGGATGCCCTTTCCCACTTGGGGAAGCCATTTGCATCTTCAGTTCACAGACCTCTGTGTGAAACAAGCATTACCAATTTTGGTACATTGAACTTGTACCATCCAATTTTAAACAGGTATTCAGGTTATAAAGACAGCAAGATTGGCTTGTTATCTGAGGGTGTGTTTAAACAAATCACCTTCCCTAGGCCAAAGACCTTTTTTATGGCCTCTTTTTGCTGAGCTTTATCCCATCAAATGGTGCCACCTCACTGAAGTCTTGTCCCCTGATTCACAGCAGCTCCATGGAGGTGTGCCCTTCCAGGAGTGCACTCAGCATAGCAAAAACGTGAAATAAACATGGCTAATGACTCATATTCCAGTGACATTGATCTGTGAGCCACCATTACACCTTTTCAAAGAGCCCCAGTTGTTGAATCCTGCTCCTTGTGAAATGTGAGCAGTGGAATGAAGCAGGCTTTGTCAAGGATGTGGTGTTGTGGACAGTCAGAGTTAAAACACACAAATATGGAGTGATTATATCAGGAGAGGATGTAAGGCTTCTCTTTGGAGGGGGCACTGGGCTTCATGGCCCTTTCTCATAGAAAGGAAATTGTCTCAGGCTCTGTGATGGGGAACACCAGGCCAGTGACCTCAAGAGGAGGCTGTGCCCAGGTGCCACCTACTCTGATAGAAGAGGCCGTTCCTGCTGTGGATCCAGGGCTGTGTGGGGAGGGAGGCAGTGAGGGCTGCACAGGGAGGGCTGCTCTGTGCTGGACACTCACAGTCCCACGGGGGTCTGGGTGCTTCTGGAGAAGGCTCTGCTGCCCCAGAGGGAGCTGGGCCTCCATGGGGACTGCCAGGGATGCAGCTCAGCTGTCTGTGAGATCCATGCCTTGGTTCCCTGCAGTTTAGATGTTCAAAAGGATCTTTAGTGATAGAAATTGAAAATGGATTTAAAGAGTAAATAACACTTCACATAGGAAGTGAGATATGTTGACAATTATTTTAACTTTATTGGTTTTACTCTGCTTCCATAGTTGCATAGTCAAACATTTATGCAACTGTTGAACTCCTCCATGATAAAACACAAACATGGGACCACACCCAGGTAGGTGTCCTGCAATCTCCAGGATGCTGTGGTCCTGTAAACACTGTAGTGCTCCCAAATAAAGGGATTTTAAACAACTCTGATACTTGAAAAATAATGATAAATTGATCCAAACTTCAGTTCTTAGTAGCAAGGGAAATATGGTTTTGAGCAACATATGATTGTCCTTAGGCAGAAGTGAGAATATGGATGCATTTTCACTTTTTGAAACTGGGAATTGACAAAAAGATTTTTAATTAAATAAAATACTTTGCCAAAAAGTAGAATTGTTCAGTCAATAAGACATGAGTATACAGGGTTGTAATGTTGCAAAGGAAACTTACTGCTGATTCTTAAAAGAACTAAATTCTATTTCTGTTTTGGGTTGGATTTGTGATGGATTTTTTTGTGTGGTAGAATCAGATTTTAAGGTGTTTTAAGACTTCTCTGTGCTGTTAATGCAGAAAGTGAAACTAGCCAGTTCCTGATCAGTGTTTTGGAGCTTTTTTAACTTACAGGCATTTTTTAGAGAATGCATTCATAAACAGATAAATATAAGTTGTAATAATGATTTTGGGTTCTTTCAGGAGGCTTTTGGTTTTGTTTGTGAATTTAATAGTATTCTGGGCTTGATGCAGAACTTACTCAAGTCAGTATGAGCTCTTACACTTATTCCCATATTCTGGGATTGTACTCTTACAAGTATTTGCCTTCACTGCATTTTCCTATCTGGCTTGGGTTTATAGACAAGTCCCAAAACTTGAAAGATGAGTGGACAAAACAGTTACAGGGTTTTTTAAAGATTTAGTTACATTTTAAAGATTTAGCTACATAGGTGCCACTTTTCTTTCTACTTTAAAACATTTAATTTTTGATTTGAACAGCCCAAATGATTACACAGTATTGAAAATTACAATTTTAAACCTTTAATATATGAGAAGTAGTATGTACTTTTATGACTACCTTCAGCATGATATGCTTGAGGATCAGGTGCCACCTCTGAAACTGTTTTCTCCATTTCATGTGCTGTGTATAACACTTTGTTTGAACATTTCCAAATTACAAACATCATGTCCCAAGAGAGCCCCGTGAACATTCAGACATTTCATTTTTTCAAGTGGATAAACCAATGCAGCAAGGTCACATGCAAGGTTGATAAAGGAGTGGGGAATGAAGATTGATTTAAATTCTTACTGCAGTCATCCAACCTTTAGTTACGCTCCTCCTGTGCTCCTTTAATTATGTTACTTGACAAAATTAGGGGGTGGAGGACAAGAAAAGGAATTAATCTATTTACTGTCTGCCTAGACTCATAAGTATTACTTTGAAATAAATATCTGGACTGTATCTTTTTACCTCAAAGTAGTTTTGGTCCCTTTGGAGTTGCTCAAGCCCGCGTTAAAGGTATTGTTAGCTTTTAATCTGTGCTGCTTGAAAGTATTTGGTAGCTCATTCGGTTTTTTAACAGTACTCCTATACTGCAGTGTCTGCCTGCGTAGCCCTGAGGCAGTTAGATCTTTATTATGGGTTTTGGCAGTTGCCAGAAGGAAAAAAAACCAAAACAACCTCCCCTCACAGCCTTAAATTGTGTGTGGTGAAGGTCCTACCACTCCTGAGAGCAGCAGGGCTTGGGTAGTGTTACACTGCCCTTGTGGGGAAAAGCTCTTTGTGAGGAACTCCAGCATGGAGCCGATTCACTTGGAGTGACTCTCTGAAGCACTCCTAGGATAGGAAAAGTCATTTCCAGTGCAAATTTCAGTCTGTCTAGGGCCGTGGTTCAGGTGCGTGCCCTGCTGAGGTGGCTGCATTGTCCCTGACCTCTGCAGCCCTGGCTGCGTGTGAGGCACGGAGCTGCTGCTGCCCCTTCATCCCCGGCTGTCCCTGCACAGCTGTCAGCTCCTCCCGCGGGAGAAGGGCACAGCACAGGCCTGACACATCCACTCATTACCACAGCTTTGCTTTTGGAAGTGGTTTCCTGCAAAGGCCTCTCATGACATTTTAAAGAGGAAGATGGCCTGAATAATTTTTGTTTAGTTCTTTAGTGCCTCTGTACTGTTTAATTCCCTCTCTCATATGGTGGGCTTGAGAAAAAGTGGGAAACAATTTGCATATTTATTTTAACTTTTCACTGATGGCATACAAAGTTTTACAATTTTACAATTATCTCTGTATGGCATTCTTGCATTTCTTAACTCACCATACAATTTTTCAACCTGAATCTAACTATAAAATGTAGGTCTTTAATTTTCCAGCAATGTGAAGCTACACTTTTCTGATTTGTTGTATTAGTTTAATAGCATACCTGAATTACAGAGTCATAGTCCTTCCTTTTTTTTTTTGTATCTGGACAATTGTTCTCTGGGCCAGCAGCAGTACAGTGCTGTTGTCTGAACCTGGGACAAAAGCTCCTGGAAGCTGCAGTCCCACTGGGCATAATGGGGGAGATTTCTGTCATGTGCATAATGTTTTTACTATAGTAACTAGAAACCCATTTTCCTTGTCTTCTTTTAGAATGAAGGCACTTGTGATGATGCACGTTTCTTCATGCTTAAATACCTACTGCTTGGTTAGCTTATGTTGTTCCCAGTGTTTGGTATGTTACATTTAGTGTGGAGTGGAATTGATCCTTTGGCTGCTGTGGGCAGTGCTTTGCCAGCACCTCACAGGTCTGTGTGTGACAGGAGTGAGCAGCAAACTCAGTTCAGAGCAGGTCCCTGCCCCTGTCAGGACCCGCCCGGCTCTCCCTGCTCTGCTGCTTTGTGCAGGAGCACTCACAGCAGGGCACCGTGGGGATTTGCACTCTGAGTGATGGTAAAGCACCTCTAGAGCTGCAATCATAAAAGGTTATTGTCTTTTGAATATTTTGGTTTGCCTCTATCCCTATAAATATGACTCATGGGATTATTGGGGGGCGTTATGTTTTCCTGCTCTAAGGAAATAGGATAATCCTCTTAGCTCTTCAAAAAAAACCACCCAAACTGTCTGTGACATTGCATAAATCGAGCAGCAGTGGAATTTGGGATTAATCCATGGGTCTAGACTAAGAAGTCAGTGTTAGTGTCATGAAGATAGTGTTAGGCATCAATTAGTATCCAAGGCTCCAAGGTTAAACTTCTGTGCTCAGAGTATGCTCTTGCTTCAGTAGGTGCAGTGGGCAGGAATATAAATGTTCATTTACTGATGTGGGACTGTCCTGATTTTTGTTTCACATGCATTTGGAATTCTCGTTTTCCCTTTGGGTTTGAATTTTATCATGATGCTGAATTTGTGCAAGAGGTTACTGCAAGTATGAAATCTGCCAGTCAGGTGCAGGAAGGTTTGGTCCAAGATGAACATAGAGCTATTTTGGAAGGCAAACCACGGACAGCACTTGTAGCAGGAAAACTGATTGGTTTTGTTTTTCATTGTGTAGTGTCTTTGCTTTTAATTGGTGGGTTTATCATAATTATATCCAGCCTAATTTTGCAAGACACCTGCAGCCAGTGCAGAGCTGAGCACTGTCAGAGCACCCTAGTGCTGCTGTATAAGCAACATTTTTCCTAACCTATGCAGCCACCAGGCATGTGATGCAGTTTTGAAAGCACTGGGAAACTTTTATGTTTTGCTGTGGATGATTTTTGAATTCATATTTCATTAAACTCTCTTTAAAGATAAAATGGCAGAGTTCAACCACAAAGGACTGTAATTGTTGTGGAGGAAATAAAAGTGGAACCTTGAGGTGTTTCTTTTGAGGTCTTATGAAATACTCCAGCAAGCAGTCCCTACAGTAGGGCTTATATGTCATTTTAAATACAAAAATGCTGAAATACTTATTCTGGTGATACCTGGTTCACAAACTGATTAAAATAGTTTGACTGGTGCAGAGAGATAACCTTGCTCAAGACTGATACAGCTTTAAAGAGAGGAATCCTAATGTGTACTGTGAGCTTTGAGGTACTAAACAGAGAGAAAGCTGAATCTTTTCAAGTTACTGCTCTAAACAAGGCTTGATTGATATTTTTCTGGGTTTGGATCAATTTAAGCTGTTCATGCAGGAATTTGCTCATTTTCAGTTGAAATAATTGGCCCGTTCCTTGGTTTTATCCCTGTTTAAAACTATTATGAAATAGTTCTTCCAAATCACTGCTCTGCTTCACACAAGCCCTAAGATGCATTTTATTTCTGCACCTCACAGTATTGTTAATAGTCTGTTACCAAAGCCACTGATTTACATTTGAGATACAAGGACATATTTAAATGTAGTTTTTTAATCTCCAGCTTCATTGTGTCTATAATGATGTTAATAACAAGACATTTTTGTGTTTTCCTCATATATCAGAAAATAAGAGTTTTAGTATCTCATCTCAGAGAATTTTACTTTTTACAGGTGCAAAATTTTATTTCTTATTTCTGTGGGTTGCCACACCACTAATTAAAGAAAATCACGTTGACCTTTAAGCATTTTGAAAAATAAATGTGAACATCTTGCTTAATGCAGTTATTAACTTCCACTTAACACTTTGCTTTGCTTTTCAGGAGCTTGAAGAAATTCGCAAATGTGGAATGAAAAACTTCCGTAATATCCAGGTTGATGAAGCTAATTTATTGACCTGGCAAGGGCTTATTGTTCCTGTGAGTATAGACTGTTCCTTATGAGCTTTAAAATAAAATGAGGATCATTTGTATCTCATAAATCCATAGCTCAGTAGTGCTGCTGGTGACCATGAAATAATTCGTTATTGTGGGCCTGGGCTGACACACGGCTGGGGCTCTGTGGTGGCACTGGGCTGCTGGGAGAGGTGTTGGAAGGGGAAGCACTGAAGTTTGGTTTTACATTAAGCCTAAAATAAAAAATCTACATGATCACAGGAAAAACAAAGGATGTATGAAATACTTTTACTCCTTAATATGTATTTTTTTAAAATTTACTAGGTTTATTACTAGGATAAAACTGGGTATTGGGAAAAATTTGATGCAAGGAAAAGGTTTGGATTTTCTCAAGTGAGCTCTTTAAAAGAAAGTAGTATCTTTGTTTAGGCATTAGTTAGTGCCAAAATAAACTTATTTTACTTAATTTTTTTTTAAAGCACTGCAGTCTTCTTAAAGCATGTTTGATTGAAGTAGGTAACCATTTTATTAGTCAAGTAGAGAGGGATTTGTTATGAAGGGGAAAGCAGAAAATATGATGTGTTGATTTCTTGGTTGAAAGTCGCTTGGATTTTCACCTCTTGTGTTTCCCACAGCTGTGGCCCATAGCAGTGGGAAATGGCTGGCTTGGTTCTTGGAGCTATTTTTAGTCTGCAGCAATAGGGGATGGGCATGGGGGCAGCAGTTGTGGTTTTCTGTGGGTGGTGCCAGAAAGCTCCCCAAGCAGTGTAAGTCTGTCTTTTTATTCTATGAGTAACACTTGGAGCCATCTCTGCAGTGCCTGTGCCTCGTTAGTCAGAGGCTGCTCTGGAGCTCACATGGCACAGGCTGAGGTAATGGCTGGGTGGTTCCACTTGAAATGCTGTGGAATACATTCAGTTTGCTCTTTATTTACCTGCCTGCAAGTGATTCCTTGCAGTGCCTGACACTGCTCCTGCAAACAAAGCAAATGGGATCTGACACTGAAATTTGACAGAGCTGAGGAACAACTCCCTTTAATCAGTCACTTTGTGGTTCATGTGTAACAGTTTAGTGCTTTGATAACACTTTGAAGCAGTATAAGGCTGGTAAATATGACTAATAAAACAAAACAAACAAAATCCTTGTTTACTCCTGTTAAGATTAGGAATGTGTGGTGTACAGCAGCTATTTTTAACAGTTTCTGCTCGACTGAGGATGAGCATGGTGTTTGTTTTGCAGAGCTTTGCAGCATCACAAGTGTTTAAATGCTGGTGCAGTGAACTGTGCTCCAGACCTGCCTTTTGATTTGTAATATGTCCTGTTACAGGGGAAATAGCCTCAAATTCCCTGCTGGTATAGTTAAGGGGGAATTTTGTGATGAAATTACACTTCCTATAGTAATTTCAAATTTGTTGTTTGTGTTCAAAGAGTAGTGGAAGTTTTTATTCTGAGGTTATGCTATAGATGTCTTAGTGTTACTTTCTCTTTAGCTATTTTTGGTACCAGAGTTGATGGCTTATAAATGCAATACATGAGCTTATTGAAAGTTAAACTTTTTTCTCTGTGTTTTTGCTTCCCATGCTGTTACCGTTTTAGCAGTTGTTCTTACTTAGGGTTTAAAGACACATACTTCAGTAGGACTAACCAGTTACTGATTATTAAATGCTGTAACTGGGCATTTCTTGGTCAGCTGCTTAACAAAGGTGTGAAAGATAATGCTTATTATTTTTAATAGTGTTCACACAGAATTACTGTGAAAGATAATGTAAAGGTGAGCTGTAGAGCTTTAAAAGCTCCTGTTTGTAACATATTTTGCTCTTCAGAACAATTGTTAGTTTTTAAGGGTGTTCACTCAATTGAGACACAAATTGAAGATAGCTGGGCAACTTCTTTTCCTGCTCTATATTGTAGAATGAAGTAGTTTGTGTCCTGTGGGTGGCCAAGGTACACTGTTTGTTTGATTTCAACATCAAAACAAGACTGTAGCCCAGGCTCCTTGTCCATGTAAGAGGCACAGTGGAAAAAATGGATGTTTTTAAGGGAGGTCACTTCTTGTGTCAGTTCAGTGAACATCCTCACAAATTACAGCACATGATGAGGAAAGAACAATTGAGCTATGGGGGAAGAGGGCAGAGACTGCCTAAGTTGTCACCACCACCACAAGTTATTAGTTCAACTTCCAAAGCTTTTAGGATTGCTTGGGTAAAAAGTGATTTTAAAGCCACTGTAGTTGCCTCTCCCCCTGGCAGAAACTGTGCTATATTTCTTACAAACACACAGCCAAATTCTTCACATGGGTGAGCCTAAAATTAAATGTTTTCTGTTGACAAATATTTTAATGGAACACTCCCCACCCCCAAGTATTGATAAATTCTGGAGCAGAATTGATTGCAGGGAAGGGTCTGGTTGCTAATGAAGAATGGGTGTGATTATACTTTACACCAACTGGGAACTCTCATCCTTTGATTCTTGTTCTTGTGTTTGGAAAGGCTTCATTCCATAGTTACTGTTTTCAGTGCAGAATGGTATTTTCATAGGCTTTAAATGTAGCAGTGGTTTATTTTTGTTCTGCCTCTCTTGTGCAGTATCTGAAGCATCAGTATCAATAGTCTAACAGGTTTTTCTTAGTGAAATTCTGGGCATTGTTTTTTCTGTTTCAGCATGAAGAACTGCTTTGCTCACTTCACAGATCTCTCATCCTGCTCCTTCAAAACTGATCTGATAAGAGTGGGTGCTAAAACTGCATACAAATTCAGAATGTTCTCATCAGCAAACACAGTGAATATCTATCTTTAGTACCAATGAATGCTCAGCAGATTTTTGTGTAGTCAGCACAAAAACATTCTCGAAACATTTAGGGAGATCTGACAAACCAAATTGCTTTGCTGTTCATGCCACCATGTTGTGAGACACACAGAATAACTGTTCAAAAACCCACTTCCCTTGTCAGGCTTGCTGTTTGTGTCTTGGAAGGGCTTTACTATGTTTTTTTGAAACGTAAAACTACTTACTAGAGAGGGCCTTGAGTTGGATGTAAATGGAGCTGGATGCTTTCTTACCCATGGAAATGTCAGAAATGTAGGACAATGGCAACCTGCTTTGTCCAGGGTGGATGCAAACTTGCAGCTTGTATTGCCTCTCACATGGGTTTTGATGTTTCCTGACACATAAACCTGGCAGTAGAGTTGGTAAAATGCCTTTCAGAGAGGTCATTGAAGAGATCAATGAAATCCAAGTCTGTAGATGTTGCTTTTCACTTGTGTCCATTAGCATGTGCCACATTCTTGACACTCTGCCTTCTTGTTGCAGGACAATCCTCCATATGATAAAGGAGCCTTCAGAATTGAAATCAACTTCCCAGCAGAATATCCATTCAAACCTCCTAAGATTACATTTAAAACAAAGATCTATCACCCTAACATCGATGAAAAGGGGCAGGTTTGTCTGCCAGTAATTAGTGCTGAAAACTGGAAGCCAGCAACCAAAACTGACCAAGGTAGGACTCCATGTGGAGCAAGAACTGGGTATTGAGAAACTTTGTGGTGTTTGAATTTAAAGCTAATAATGTTTTACTTGTCAGTTTCCCAATGCTCTGAGGATATATTCATTGTAAGGTTTGTGTCATGAATCACGTGTTGAGCACAGAGTGCAACTTGTGGAACCTCATTTTGTTACTGGAATGGGAGGTGCTGGCACTGAAGTGGCATTTCCACCTCCAGGAAACCACAAAACTCTTGGTCTTCATGACTAAGGAGTTTATTAAGGAAGTGTCCTCAGCATACTTTAAAATTTTGCTGGTGGTTCATGTGGGGGTTATGCTGTGTTTCTTTTTAAACAGCGACTTTAGAATCCAAAGCTGTTCAGTAAATTCCTGGATGTTTGAAAGGCAAGGTCTAAAACCTCAAGGTTCTGTATATTTTATAATGTGCCATGTGGTTCAGTGATTTGAACATATGGCTTGAAATATCATGGGAGTCATAAACAGAATCTGAGATGATACTACAGATTAACTTGTAAACTTAAAAGATCATTGCTGTCAGGCTTGCTGTGTAGAGTGTCTTTGATAAAGAATCTAAATATTGTAAGGAAAAAAGTTTTGTCAAGTTCTGTGGCAGACTTAAGTGTAATATAAGTAGGTTTTTTCCTGTTGTTGCTTGCATCAGTTGTTGGGGTGAGAACTTTGTGTTGTCTGGCAGGTGATAATTAGTTGAGTATTAGGCTTTTATTATACATATAGAAAGCAAACATCCTTGCAAAAAATACTTATTTTTAAAGAGTCTTAATTCAAATGAGTAGCAGTTTAGGGCAGTGCTAGAGCTCCAGTGACACTGAAGTATCTTGTTCCATAAGAGAAAATACTTTCCCCTTCCAGGCTCTTCTTAAAGGTTATTTTCACATAATCTGTGTTCCTGATAGGAAACAATGCTGTACTTAAGATACCTTTTTCTGTGTATCCCTGTGTGCTAAAGAAGGTACTTCTGGTTGTGTGATCTTGCCCAAAGACAAAACAGGAGAATTGCAGTTGTTTTAGAAGAGATGAAGCAGCTGAATGTTGGTGAATATGGAGGTGGCAGCAGAGAGAGCCTGTGAAATAGGACTGCTGAGAGCTTGGATTTGTTGTAGATTTATCCCTGATTTTACAGGACAAAGGCCCTCAGGAGAGAGGAGATGGAAAGAACAAGTGGAAGGTTTCTGTTCTGTTCCACACCTGAGCAGCTGTCTTGGTGCTATCAGCCTTTGCTAGTTAACTAAAGAACTTACATGTCTCTACCCAGCTTGAAAAACAAGCTGTCATTAGCTGGAACTACTGAAACAATTGTTTGCATGCAGAAAATAGCCAGTGTCTCCCTGAGAAGTAGCAACTCCCTTTTTATCTGAGAGAGTGAATACAAGCTGTGCTAAAATCAGAATTTGGAACCAATCCTGACTATCAAAATATTGCAAACCTCTCATGGTCTGCTGTGTGTGGTTTTTTGTTTGTCTTAACTCTTTCTTCAAGTTGTTTTAACGTCAACATCTGTTGTTACTACGTGGTTGTATGAACCTCTGACAGTGTTACTAAAACCCTGCTTAAATGTCTATTCCTTTTCCTTCAGATTTCTTCTTCACTGAAAAATCACTCCTAGCTTTTCTCAATGAAGTAATTGTGGCATCATTAGTACAGCATCAAAGTGATTGGTTTTGCTCACACAGGTGTCAAAAAAATGAAGCAATTAAGTTCATCATAAATCACTAACTTACCTTTTGCATACTAAATGTACATCTTACTGCTGCACTTTTTGTTAATTTATGCTTAATATTAAAAACAACTGTTAATGGCAGGATAGTTTTCAAACTCTGTGACTATCGAGGCAGCTCCTGTTCTGCCAGGCCTGTGTTTTCTGGCTTGTTACTGTTACTAAGGTTATTGAACACACATTTCCTCTGTGGTGTTTCTGCATGCTTTGCTCAGTGAGAAGGGATTGCCCCTCAGTGTTTCTGCTGTTTTCAGCAATGTGATGGCAGTTGCTGTAAGGCAGGACTGGTGAGTTACTGTGAAGGAAGCTGGTATCAATTCTACATTCCTTAGATAGTTTGTTGCAGTTTAAACTTGGATTTGTGCTAAGAAATGCTTTTGTTCTGCAGTTTAGAGACAAATGTTGGATTTGAGTTTGGCTTTGAGTATTTGTTTTGAGGATCAATGCCCCAAACAAAGCCACTCTGGTATTCCAGCATCTGCTGGAGTGACCATCGTTGTATGAACTTCATTCCTGCCCAGAGAAAAATGTAGCAGTGAGTGGCACTGTGGGGTGTGAGGTTCACTGTGTAAATGTCAGGTGCACTTCCATTTCCTGAAGAGTGACTTTTCTTCAGAAAGTGACAGGGACATTGGTGACATTGCTGTGAGCACCTTGCCACTCTCACCCTGCTGTTTGCCCAGTACATCTCTACTGGTGGCTGCCTTGGGAAGTTGAGAGTAAAGGGAAGACATGCCTGCTGTTCATAGATGTAAGAATCACAGGGAAATAAAGCTGGAAAAAAGGGTTTCCAGAGGAGGGTCGGTCACAGCTGTGTCCCTGTGACAGGTGCTGGGAAATGCTTCATGGTGCAAATTCCATCTTCACCAAATCCCTTCAGGGAGGGAACCTGTCTGAGGACTTCAGTTCGTTCTCAGCCATAGGAGAGGATTTTAGATGGGATGCCAATTACATGGGAAATGATTTGTAGTGCACTTTGGTCTCCATTCATGTTGATTTTGTTTACAAATACGATTTTCTGGTGTTCATTCATGGTCATTGAGCTAAATCTTGGCATATCACTGCAGCTTACTCACGCCCTGCACTTGAAAAGGCCCGAGATTTATGGGGATGTATTTAAATGCAGTTAAAGCTCTTTCCTTACAGGGGAATTTTGCTTACATTTTGATTTTGAAAAATGACCCATCTAAGTCTCTGACGGTGTTTATACTTCTTTTGACAGTAATCCAGTCCCTCATAGCACTGGTGAATGATCCACAGCCCGAGCACCCCCTCCGGGCTGACCTAGCTGAAGAATACTCTAAGGACCGTAAAAAATTCTGTAAGAACGCTGAAGAGTTTACAAAGAAATATGGTGAAAAGCGACCAGTGGACTAAAATCTGACACAAGTGCTGTCAGCAACCTATGATAGAAGATCGGAGCAGTGCATTTGAGACACCCCGTAAAGCAGGACTCTATGGAAAATTGACAAGTGCCACCTTTTGGTGTGAACTTGTGGCTGTTACTAACTTTCTACAGTTTTCTTAATCAAAAGTGGGCTAGGTAACCTGTAAAGAAAGGATTAAAATTTAAGATGTTCTAGTTCTGCTTTCTTTGTTTAAAAATCACTGCTTCAATATACTTTAAAGTATGCTGTTTTCTTTTTCTTGTCAGAATTTATCAAAAATATCTTAGACTTATATTCTGCCCTTAAATTGAAAAGGTTGTGGCTGTCATTTCTTATTTTTCCTTGCAGTTCCCACTATCTTGAGTTCATTCATTGAATTTTAACCCCCTCCTCAAAGTGATGTCTTAGGAAAAATATCCCAGTTCCGGCAGAAAATGATTGAGTGTTTGGCAGTTTCATTTACTTTTCTTTCTAAATGTTGCACTGTGCTTTGTGGGACTTGTTGCAAGTTCCCCTGAACTTCAGTTTGTAACATAATAAACAAAATCCAACCCGCAAAACCAATCAGAAATAATGTCTGGGTCTGATGTAAATCTGGCCAATGTCTATTAAACAGGGAAATCCAAGTTTTCGTGTGCATCATTGAATTAGAATACGGCTTAAGTTCTGCTCTTGGAAAACTTTGGAAAAAAAATCTGTAGCAAACAAGTAGTAGAACGTGATTGCAAACTTCCTTCACTTCTATCTTTAATACCTATGCAGAGTAGTGGGAAACATGCACAGAACAACATTGCAACCAATTCAGGAGAGTTCCAGAAATTGGGGACCAAGAGGTACCAAAGTTACAAACTGTCTTTTGAATTTAAAATAATTATTTTGGAAAGGTTAATTTTGAATTCAAGAACTCAATCTGACAGCACTGCTGACCTGTCCTCTCTGAACGTTTTCCCTCAGAATGCGTCAGGAGCGTCTGTGTTTGTGGGAGGGCCCTTGGGCTGTTCCCAGCCCCAGCACGGCTGCCAGGCCAGCCTGAGCACTAAGGTGGGGCAGAGTGTGCTTGGCTGCTGCTGCTGCTGTGTTCAGCACACGGGGCAGGGCTGCAGTGAGTGCTCAGTGTGGTCAGTCCATCAGCTGTGCAGGGCTGCAGTGAGTGCTCAGTGTGCTCAGTCCATCAGCTTTGCCAGGCAGAGCCATCCTGTGGCTGCCCCGGGGCGCTCCTCGCATGCTGAGGGAAAGGAGAGGGAGCCTTTCCCTTCAGAGCTGAGCATCCTTTGCCTGTCTCTGCTGCTTCTGCTGCCTTTCCTCCCCAGCCCAGAGCGTGATCCTAGCTCCACAGTCAAACTGCCACACAGTCAACCTGCTGTCTCCCCTTCTGCAGCTGGGCTCTGCTACTGAGTGAATGGATTATTTCCAGAGATCCATCAGTATCTGGGAGCACATATCATTTCGATGTGCAGGAAGCTGAGTTGAAGTAACCCTGACACCTAGGTGGTTGCCTATACTCCTAAGTTCAGTTTTAATACAGCCTCTGCCTTTGCAACCTTTCAGAACTAGTGTGTCAAGCAGTAGATCTCTCTTGGTTTTAATGTCTTGTGTATTTGCTATTTCCTTATTCATCCCTCTCCTCTGGCTTTCATTTCCAATTTAGTGTAAACAATGACAGCCCAGTACCTCACCTCTGTTGAAAGTAAATTTTTTTATGAGTTAGGGAGCTAAGAAATTTTATGTTTAAGTGTTCTTAGACAGATTCTTTGGCAGGTAAATAAAGTTAAACCACATTCACCTTATTTACGGAAACTTGCATTTCCTAAGTGTTTTCAGGCTTGTGAGAGCACTATTACCAAATTTTCACATCTTTGTGTCTTCATTTGCAGAAAGTTGGTACTGATTTTGTTTCGTTCACGCTCACTCAGATTCATAATAAAATAATGCCAAATTATCTGTGAAACTGAAGTGTGTAACTTCTGCATCACCCGAGTCACTGTACCTTTGATCATGTCTGTTGGCATGGAAACTTACCATCCTCTAAATTTTATTTGAAACGAAATTGTAGCACTAGTTTGCCGCCCTCGTTGCTACTCAATAGTTACTCTGTGGTTGTAAAGCCTCTCAGGTCAAAGACTGCGCCGTCTGCCTGGCTGTGCCCGGATGCCGCAGAAGGGACGGAAGGGCTGCGGTGCCCGCGGGAGCTGCGGCTGAGCCGCGCCAGCCGCTCCCCTCCGGCTGCAGAGCTCACACGAAGACAGATCTCGCTATCAGTTCTCTTGGTGTGCTCTTCATAGTCCAATTGCTAAACTGTGAGACGTGTAAACAAAGTGCTGGCGCGTGTCTGGGGCAGCCTCTGAACAAAGGGATCCGGCACCTGTGTGGCTGAAGGCTGAGGAGGAGAAATCCAAGTGCGAAGTCCTAGGATAACTCAGGAAATCAAGCTCTTGTTCTCTCTGGTTCCCTAAGCCATGCTGAATTTTAAACGTGCGGTTGAACATCCACAATGAAAGCAGCGCACTGGTGAAACTACACCCAGGAGTACTGGTATAGGCTTTCTGCAAGTCCATTCTGCTACCCTAATAAAAATTGCTCTCAAAGGCTTTGTGGCATGGTTTTATTTTCACAGAAGTCTGGGAATTAACTGGGATTGTAGTAGTGTTTTAATTTCAACTTGGGTTGTCTTTAAAGCTTTCACAGAACTACTAAGAAATTTCCTTATCTCCCTATATTTTATGTGATTGAAAGGTTCCCTATTGAATAGTCTTTTAGTAGTTCATTATTCATTTCACTAATTAAACGTAAATTTGGGGTTTAATGCTCTTCATTTAAAAATAACAAATTTACAAAATCTGTTTTTCACAGTATGGTGCTTGGGTAGAAGCTGCCCCCAGGTCTTCAGTGCTCAGCTGCGAGGAAATGCATGCAGAATTCCACAGGTGTGTAACGTCGTGATGGGTGCGATCAGAGCCAGTCCAGCGCTTAGAACGTGAGGCAGTTTATAATAAGGTTTAAAAGTATTCATGAGGACGCGGTGACAATTCCATCCCCGACGGAGCTCTGCGCTCCGGCAGCGGCTGCAGTGCGGCCCGGGGGGCGCGGGGTGGCGCTGGCAGGGGCGGGCGCTCCGGGCGCGGGGCTGTCCCGGGGCCCCCGGCAGCGGCTCCGGGGCCGGGGCATCCCCAGGGTAACACCTGCCCCTGCTCTCACCCGGCCCCGCCTCCGACATCTAAGGCATTTCTATAATATAGGAAATAATCGGGAAAAAGATTTTCCACAGCATCCTTGATGTTTTTTCTACTTGTACAGGACAGAAACTTCATGACGTGTTACAGGAAAGCTCAGACAGTTCCCACTAATGATAGAAAGGAAGGCCCTTCCAGCGGTGTGGGAGCAGACAGGTGAGTGGGTTTAGTTCACTCACCAGACTTAATTAAACCCAAAAGCCTCCTGAAGCTTTGCCATAGAAAAGATCTGAGTTTATTTTTCATTTAAAAGAATAATGGTGAAACTAATATTTTTTATATTAAAAAATACAGTTAACAAAACCAGTTACATTAAATAGATCACTCTTGTGCAGAGAATTTTTCCCCATGTGAAAGTCCTTACAGGAATGATAGGGCTGCAGTTAAGAACGTATCAGCACTACTGGGACTTGCTGGAGTTCGAATGCTCTGGTGACAGGAACAAAAGGGACAAATTCAGGGACCTTCTGACTCACAGCCATGGTCATGGCTGGCACAGCTCATGGCTGTCCTGAGGGGCAGTGGGTGGTGCAGGACCAGTTGCTGCTGCTCTGACACACAGCAGTTACTGAAATAGCAGATGGGTCAACAGTTGCTGCTCCTGCAAAGTCATCCAAAAAATAAGAAGCCTCTCCTAAAGGACTGCAGCTGATGTTACTTTCCTAGGGGGGGTTTAACACCAAGAGGCAACGTAAACAGGCAGACACAATTCCTGTGGCTAAGGTGGCTGCAGACCCCACAGGGCCATGTGTGACCCGAGTGCTCCGAGCAGAGGAAGGCTCTGGGGGTGACGTGTCCCTGCAGCCCTCTCCATGGTGAGCAGGTACGAGTGGAGGGGCAGGCACTGCCCCTCAGAGAGCCAAATGCTGAAGGTGGCCAGGCCTCCTGTGGGCGACCTGCACTGAGTGGGTGCTCCAAAGCAGCACCCACTCCCCAGCAGGGTTCCTGTTCTGCCATCAGGTCTGAAAGGAGAAATGATCAGACCCCTCAGGGGGCTGTGCTGCAGTGTCTCACAGCCAAGTCTGTCCCCATGCTGCTCCTTTGCTGGCAGGAGCTGAGCCCTGGGAGCCTATGCTGCACTGGGGCACTGTGGAGGGGGTGTCACAGAAGGAGTTTGGCACGTTTGGAGCAGATGTTGTGGCCTTAAAACTGGCACTGGGGGCTCTGGGGTACTGCCTGGAGCTGCTCACAGGGTGGTGGTGAGCTGTTCACAGGGACTGTGAACTCCCTCCTGTCACAGGGACTGTGACACTGATAACAGTGATCTGGCTTCTCTGGACATTATCAATTGCATGTCTTCAGAGGATGGATGGATGGATGTCTGCTCATTTATTTAAAGATCTTTGAATGAACACAGCTGAATGTTCCTGCTTTTGTAATGGCTCTGCAGCTCTGGCTTAATTAATGTCTGGAGTTCATGGAGGCGTTCCCAGGACTGTGAGAAATCATCGGGTCCTTCCCCACAGCCGCCCACGGGGGGGACACTGGGGTAGCCAGGGTGCACCATCAGCTCGATGGTGACGGAGCCGCTGCGCGGTGCCCGGGCCGGGGGCTGCAGCACGGCGCTGTCGATGGCACTCTGGATGCTGCTGACAGACATGTTCCTGCCCATGGTGCTCAGGCCTATGTAAATGTCTGCCCACCTGCAGCCAGAGGAGGGAACACTGCTGTTAGTGCTAGAGGCAGGGAGAGAATTGGGTTACGTCCAGTGGATTAGGAATCAAAATTTACTGAAAATTTAAGATATAAACTTGGGAGGAGTTTAAAAAATCTTTTAACTATAAACAAAAGTAAAACCAGATAAACAAAAGTAAAACCAGAACTTTTCCTGATTGAAACCAGGATCCTATTTCAAGCAGCAGTTCTGCAGGGACAGCAAGGCCCAGCACAGCCCCAGCACTGTGTTTGGCATCTGTGAGCTTACAGGTGCATTTTATTGTCCCAAAAACAAAGAGCAACACTAAACTGAGAAATGCCACACCATCAAAATAAATTAATCCTGAATAATAACCCTCAGCTAAGTAGAAACAAAAGTGACTGAAATAAAATGGCAACCACCCAGCTAAAGCAACCTTCTGGCAGAATATACCAAAGAGCCATAATAACTGGATGAGTCCAGGAGAGCTGAGCCACTGCATGTGAGGGCAGAATGAAAATGTTTTCAGAAGAAATCAAGGCTAGAGTCTTTACCTGAATGATCACAGAAGAGCCCAGCTCAGCTGTTCTTGAGAATGGAGAAATACCAGCAGAAATATCTGCTGGTGTTCAGAACCACTGATACAAAAAATAAAATCCCAGAAGATAATGTTTCCAGTGGACTGAGGAAGTAATGACATCTGGCCCAAAGGACAGGTGACTGCAAGGGTCTCTAGTGAAAGACCTTTAACCTATAAAAAACTGTCTAAGCTTTTAAGAGAAGGATTTTATTGGGGGAAGGGCTGAGCTTTCAGGGTTTGGCCTGAGATGCAGGACACTGACAAGGCTGTTTGCTCACAGCAGTGATCACCTGCTGTGGTACTGCCAGCTCTCAGAGCTCACTGCTTCCCCTTAACAAATACCTGCTTCTACTTAGTCTCATTCC
Source organism: Agelaius phoeniceus (assembly GCF_051311805.1). Classification (NCBI taxonomy): domain Eukaryota; kingdom Metazoa; phylum Chordata; class Aves; order Passeriformes; family Icteridae; genus Agelaius; species Agelaius phoeniceus. Next base: position 8,283,656 of record NC_135282.1, on the reverse strand, counting down.
TGCTACTTAAAACCCTTTCTCTGCTATGACAGGAAGATGAAAATTTAGTTCTTAAACGCTTTCCTTAGATAATACTTTTAAAATTCCAGCATTGATGCAGCATTTCTCCTGGCATTCAAGATGCCAGGCTGAGGAAGCTTCACTAGAAAGGCTGAGAAGCATACCCTGAAAAGAACATTCCTTTTCAAGTGGAAGGTGACTCACCTCTGTTCAAACAAAACTTCCTAAGCCCTTGTGCCTCTGGCACTTCTGTGCTCCTCCTGAACCTTTCTCTAAGTCCAAAGAGGAAAGAGAAAGATGGTGTTCCATTTTTGAAAGATGCTATCAGGAACTGATACAATCTTAATGTTTTACTACAAAAAAAGGATGAGTAATACCTGTCTTACCTTATTCCATGCTTTGCAAACACATCCACTGTGTTGAAGGAATCTTCTTCTACTCCCAGGTAAAAGTCCATCAGGGATGGTGGAATCCAGTCACAGTTATGAAGGCCTGGCTCTATGGGGACACGTGTGTACTTAATCCCATATTCCTCTAACACCTCTGCAAACACATTCCTGACCTCTGTAAGCAAAACCAGAGATGCAGTCAGGAGTTGGATAAACAGCTTCTCGTGTCCCCTGCAAGCTCTTAGCACAGAGGCTTCTTTCCTTTCTGTATTTAAGAAAATAAAATTCCATTTGGTTTATCTTCTGCTGAAATCCATCTGTATGGGAGTCACCTTCTATACTGGAAACATTTTGCCCTGGACTTCTCCTGTAGGTGCCTTTCTTCCTTTCAGCACTGAGCCTTTAGTCCAACCCCCCTTCTAAGTGAGCAACTCTGGTCTTAGAGTGCACCAGAGGTGGCTGCACTGTCAGGAACAAATTCTTCATCAAGTCCTTGTACAGCCAGAGCAATGTTATCTGGAGGCAGTCAGTACTGCAGTGGGAAAACCTGGATTCTTTCCTCACTCCATTTTCCATCTCTGTACCACAATGACTTTGCAAAACAAAAGATCATTGCTCATCTCTAAAGCTGAGACCTGCAGGCAGGGACTGGGGTGGGAACACAATGGACAGGATGGAGTTCTGTACTATCTTAAAGAGCCAGCAGCTATTGCAAGCTCCACCATTCCAGTTTAAACTGGCCAGTCTGCTGCTGGCTTTGGTCTGCCTCCTTCGGTGTGGGTGAGTACATGGAATTAGGATGCTGAGGAGAATTACTGCTCCCTGGAGGAAGAGGTGTAACCTTGGGCATTTTGTCATTAATGCCCTGGTGCTGCTATGGGAAGGCCCAGGGCTCCAAGCAGAGTTTGGGCAGGACTGTGGGCTCAGGTGGGAACATTCAAACTGCAACAGCCAGCAGGTGTCTCAGGGTGGGGATTACTGCCCAGAAGGGAGCTGTGCCAGGGCAAGGCCCCTCTGAGCTGACTCTCTCACCTGCTTGGTGCAGGAGAAGAAGATTCCTCCTTACCTGGGAGAACATGGACGTGCTGGTGCCCATCCATGTGAGGAGGTAGGTGACCTGTCAGCTCATGGAACAGCTCCACCTGGGCCTTGAGCTCCTGCTTCACCTGTGCAGCAGAAAAGGGTCAGAGCAAGACCTGGCAGAGGCTGAGAGCAGGAGAGTGATGGGGCTGCTGGCACCTCACTGGGCAGGAGTCAGATCCAGCTCTGGGAAGCAGGATGGGCTGTGCTTGTACAGGGATGTGCAGCACTGCTGGGCTACCCAGAGCCTGCCTTGGGCACAGGGCTCTTTGTGGTACTGCTTATGGGAATGGTGGGATGTTCTAAATATTATTCTAAATATAAATTTCTGTTTAAATGGATGCAGTTTTGATCACCTGAACATGTTCATCCTTGCTCATGGGGCAAAACCAGCCACCTCCCTAGAGAATCAAAACTTCTCACAAGCTGAAATGAAAGTCCTGGTACCTACTTAGGACTTTTCTGTCATTTGCTCTTTACTGATCTCTAGGTTCTTTGTAAATACCTGTCCCAATGCCCCTTCTGCCTCCTCAGATAAATAGTTAACAGTGTATACAGGCACTGAGTCAGGGAGGAATGAGTTCTCAAAGGCTGCAGAGCCTCTGGCAGAATGAGGCCCAGGACCTAAAGCCAGCTCAAGCTGTACAGGCAGGGTTCATCTTTAAGCCTACTCATAGCTGGGATCTGGGAAAGTTCCTCAGCTGTTATGAGCTGGGATAAATGCAGGCTGATTGGAATCAGGAAGGGAAGTTGTACAGCTGTATGTGGCTTTCTCCTACCTCTGACATATTCAGGAGACCTTTTGATAGAGCTGTTCTGAATCCCATTTTTCCATGGAAGAATCCATCCTGGTTGAGCAGAGAAGAGTTTGCCTTGAGCACCTCACACACAGGGGAGCCCTCGGAGAGGTTGGCATGCAGGCCTATTGGGATGTTGTATCTGTAAGAGAGGGAAATGTCTGCCAAGCTTTGCACCTCCCTCACTGTGGTGTAAGAGGGGGAGATTAAAGTGTAAGAACCAGACTGATCTTAGAGGTGTTGCAGCACTCACTGGAGTACATGTTTGTATCTCTGCTCTGCCAGAAAGGATGGCAGAGTGACCCCAACCAGGGCAGGGCATCTCCAGGTAACAGCCCTGAGCACCCTCCCCAGGGCCAGCCTGTGAGTGCCCCCAAACCCTGCCCCATCCTGGCTCACAGCACCAGGCATCTCGGGCTAAAGGCTGTAACTGCCCTCCAGGAACTGCAGTCACTGATAACCAACCAAAAAATCCAGATCTTGCAGCTCTTTCTAAAGTGCTCCATTAGCCCTTGCTAGGGATCCCCTTGAGTTGTTCACCCTGTTAAAGATGGTACATTTAGGAGACATGTGAGTTTTACTTGATGACTCCTAAAGCTGCCCTTAAGTAGAATCCAGTAATTGATATCTAAACAGTGCCCAAGGAAGCCATTATGGCAACAGCACAGGCTACAGGTGTAAATACAAGGGGCTGCAGCTGGAATTCCTGCAGTGGCCAGGCTTCTGTCTAGTGCAGCAATCACTCAGTGAGTGGCAAGGATGAGCTGTACAGAGCAGCATCTCCCTGGCACAGCCAGAGAAGGATCAGTGCAAGGAGGCCCACAGTGAAGTGTAGAGCCTTGCTAAGGAGTCACAGGGGAATGACTGATTACCCAGTTGCAAGCTGTAAGATTCTAAAAAAAAAAAAAAGAACTTATGGAGCTGGTGTGGCTGCAGAGCTCCCCTCAGGGCTTAGCAGAGTGCTGTGGATTCCCCTACAATGAGAACAGGACTTGTGCGTGCTTGGATTTGTGCTGGGTCTCATTAGCATTTCTGGAAATCCTCAGAATCAGTAGCCAAAATGATGCTTTGAAACTTTTTCCAAGGCAACCCGTGGCCTCTGGCTGACCCAGTCAGGGGATGACAGAAGTGCAATGTTCCATCTGTGCTGCCCAGTCTGAGTCATGGTGCAGAGTGAATTTCAAGACAACAAGTCTGTGATGCTTTAAACCCTTCTTGGAACTTCTGCATGGAGCTGCTAAAAGTGGGTGTGGTCTGTCCCTGACACAGCCCTTGTAGCACAAGGAGAAAACAAAAACAATCTCCATTGAGGCAAAGGGTGCAAAACTGGGACATCTGAAGCTGACTGGTGAGGCACCAGCTCACTGGAGACAGGACTGTGGATGGATTGGACCAAGTCAGAATCATTTAGCTCATTCAGGTCCTAAGGCTTTGGCCCTTGAAGGACTGAAAGCCTTTTTTTTTTCCTGGTGCAGTCAGTTGCTAGATACTACTTCTCAAAGACATAAATGTTAGGAGTCAAATTGTATGCACAGCTCTGTGGAACAAAATTAGTCCATTGTGTGATTAAGGAGCTGGAATGTTTGTTTAATGGAGCAAAACAGCTTGTGGAGGAAAAGGTCCTCTCTGGCTTTTCTGATCTGGTGATTTCTGTGCAGCAGGGCCCGATTGTTTCACTGATGATGAGTGTTCATCACAGCAGGGGCCTGAGCACGTGTGCACACCAACTCCTGGCTGGCACAGGAGTGGAAGGTGTGTTGTCACTGGGGGGACAGGCTGCAGGGCAGCACAGGAGGCAGCTGCAGTGCAGGGGGTGCTGTGGCAGGAGGGCTCCCCTCCATCCTGTGACCGGCTGGGCACCCTGCACAAGTCCAAAGGCAGAGGGCAAGCCTGTGGTTTTCTTTTGGTTTTCTTTTAGAAATCCACCCCAGATTCTTTATTCTGTCTCTGGGAAGCTCTTACTGCCTCAGCTGGAGTATTATTTGTACCATAGTCAGTGCTGTTTGCAAGAAAAAAAGGATTCCTGTGTTACCATGAATCAGCAGATGGACTTTTTCTGTTGAGTACTCTCTTTCTCATGTGTTGTGGGAGGGCAAGAAATGAACAGCTGAGCCTCTCAGTGTTGTCTCCCAGGAGCATCAAATGAACTGCCTCCAATTGTGCAGTGCCTCAAATGCTGTGAGGGAGGCTATTTCCAGGAGAAGGCAAGTCCCTCTGACAGGTGTGGGACACCAAGGAGCCAAGGGCTGCACTGAGGAACATGAGAGCAGCTCCTGGCCAGGGCTGAACCCAGCCCCAGAGCTGGGAATGTGCAGAATGTGGAAGTGCAGAGAGAGCTGGCCTTGTCCTTGGGTAAGAGGAGACCCTGACTGTAACATTAGACTGTGTTTCAGAGCTTTGCCTAACACCAGCTGAATATCTTAATAGTGTTCTCGTGGAGCCAGTCCTGCTTTGACAGACTGTGCATGCTGAGGTGTCTGGAGAGGAACTGCTTGTGTTTATTGGTCTGGGATAGAGGCACTGAAAGCAAAACTCAAAATGCTGCACATGAGAAACTTGTTCAGAAATGTTCATCTGTGGGAGGTGCACAGAAGAAGGCATGGGAAGGTTGTAAGGGTATGGGGAGAAGGACAGATCAGTGGGTACAGCAGAGTTCCACTGCAAGCTCACAGGGAGAAAAAGTCAAGGTGCAGGAATATCCTGAGACCTACTTTTCAGAGCACATATGATAGTTTCTGGTACAGAAATACACTTTACAGCTGCCCACATCTTTCAAAAGACTGTAAAATAGCTGCTAATTTGTTGGCTGAAATACTGAAGCAGAGACCAGCAGCTCAAGCAGCTTACACAGCATGTGATGCTGCCCTGGGACCAGAGCTCAGCTGTTGTGGGTTTGGCCTCACTCCTCTGCCCAAGCCCTTTCCAGATGGGACAGGGTGAGCCCTGCTGGTCACTGCTGGTCATTAACTGCTAATTGCTCACACAAGATGCAAAATAAAAGGATTGGCATTGAGCTTCAGGCAACAGCTTAGTTTCTGCACACAGCTACCACTGCTGAAACAAAATGATGTGAAAAATCTACTTGGTGCCCCTAAATCCTTTTTGGTGACTCTTAAGTTGCAATGACCCTTCCAGTCTGTTTGGAGGGGCCCCTCTGTGTCTGCAAGTCTGTCCCAGTGCCCCAGGGAATGCAGAGATGAAGCAGGATTTAGCACAGGGGTTCACTTCACTCCTGATAAAGCCACAGGCTACAGGTGTGTGCTCCTACAGCAGGAGCAGCATTAGACTGAACTGCTTGGGAACCTGTGAGAAGAGGTTCAGGCCACTGAGCTCAATGCACTAGAGCTGTTTGCACTGAAAGTTGGCTGTTACCTCTTTAGCCCTCTACTCAGCATTCCTTGTGGAGGTGGGGGGAAAAAAGGAGAGACTTGTGCAGGAGGAAATATCCTTACAGCAGGTGTGAGAAGGAATTCACCCTGGAAAGATTTCTGAGCCAGCAGGCCCAGTCCAGTTACCAAAGAGAGAGGAAATACAGTCAGTTAAACTGCTTAAAGTGCTTCCTTTTCAAGTAGTTGCTTGTTTTGCCACACGAGTGCTCTGGATAAATGTCTCTGCTGAGGCAGTGTGCAGCTGCAATCCCTGTTCACTGACCCTGGAGATGGGCACTGCACTGTCACTGTGCTTGGGTCCTGGTCCTGCCTGGCCATACCACAGGACAGCAATGGCTGTGGGAATTATGAGATTTGCCAAGCACTGTTCCAATTGCCTTGCTGAAGGCTGGATGCTCTGGCATAAGCATGGCACTTTACCCTTTCCCTTAATGGGTAAACAGATCCCACCTTCAACAACCTATTGTATAATCCAGGAAACTGCTGATCATCAGGTTTCAGCCCAAGTGTGACCCAAGTCAGAGGCTCATGTAAATATCTGTATCTCATCATCTCACTTCAGTGAACACCCAAATGTCTGAAGCCAGACAAAGCAAGGCTTTGAGTTCAAATGTGCACTTCTTACTTTCCTCATGTTGGCATTTGTATACTTCCTCACACACACTTTCACCATTCAGTAATATCTGTCTTTCATCAAATAGCATATTTTCTTGCTCTATTACTGCTAAAAACGTATTTCTTCTGCCAGAAATGCTCTAAAGCCTCTGCAGTGTTGAGCTGGTGCTGAAACACAGCTTAGGGACCCGGGTTTCTGTTGTAATTACATCTTTGTATCAAGTGCAGCTCCTGTGTCTGTAGGCTCACGTCAGTAAAATGGGCTGCTGCCAGTAAAGTCAGTATGATCTGGGATTCTGGTGTAAGGCTTCAGATTGGGCCCCACCCCTATCCAAACAGTTCAGCAGAACTGCTGCTGCTCAGCACACTCTGCTGTGTGATTAACAGTCACATACAGGGGCTGATGAGAAAGCATGAGAGATTTTTATATTAGTCAGATGTTAACTGGGAGGGTCAGAATTAAGTCACAATTTACAAACACATTTTGCAATTAGTGTTGATGGGAAAGGAAGTGAAAACATAGAGAGTAATTAAATGTGGCTTTGTTAGATCCTTCTATTACATGTACCCAGATGTTGTGGGGACTTCGGCTGATGTTCAGTATTTAAACTGCAAAAAACCACCCAGAAAGACTGAGTTGTGTTCTAAAATATGTCACTCTTCTTAAGCTATTTGGACACACCTTTGGGAAAAGGTCCTAAGGCTCAGTGACACCTGACCTGTTTGATGTAAAGGGCAGGAGTGGGAGGATACAGCAGCAAACTGTCTTAGATGTCTCTATTTCTATCTCCATATTTCTAAGGAAAAATTAAGGCATCTCTTCATTTCAGGTTACAAAATAACCCTTCCAGTTTCTGGGAAAGGCTCTGGAATAATCACCAGGAAGTCTGGCTGACTTCAAGGCAGGGCCTGTTAAGTAGAAAATTGAGATTATATTATATGGATAAGCAGGAAATCACAGTCAGTCAAGGCCCCATAACGAGAAAAGTTTTGAGTTACTGAAAAAACCCTCAACCCACAATGGCAGTCTGTTCTCCCAGCTGCTGCTCTGGTTATGTTCTGCTCTGGCAGATGCTATCAATAGGTTTGTCATTTGGTGATGGATCAGGCCTCTGCTGAAACTCCTCTGTTGCCAGAAATGAGTGTGCCCCTTCGTTCAGGCCAGTTGTGACAGTGGATGAGGAAAGCCCAAGGTGCTGAGCCTGAATGTTAGGGAAGGTGTATTTTTTACTGCTTAGTTCTGCTGTTCTGCAGTTGGCTTGTGGTAGAGCTGCTACAAAGATCTGCTGACTATCATCACACGTCTGCCAAGGCTTTTAATCAAGGCTCGGGGCAACAGATGGTATACCCAGAAACTACAGAATTGTTGTGAAAATGAAAGGAAGAAAGAAATTTCAGAGGAACTGTGTTCTTTTCTGAAGGATGCCAAGTCCTAACATTGTAGGGCAGCATGAGGTGCTTAGGAAGGAAAAGTTGTCTACTTATTAATTAGCTCTGCTTGTGTCCAATTAACTTAAAACCAGGGTAACACAGTGAGAGTCTAAGACTTGCAGCTACAGGCAATCATGTCATAGACAGTTTATCAAGAAGCCATAAAAGCAGTCCATCACTCTGACAATCCTGGCACTACGTGTGTGAAAGACCAAATTCCACAGCACTGGAATGTGCCCAGGAAAGGACAAGCTACTTGCTTCAAGCCTCTTCTCTCAGCTGGGGACAGATCCACTCTTCTTGCTTATGCCACTGGTCAAGGCTGAATAGGGGAAGACAAACATGAGGAGAGGAAAAAAAAAAACCAACAGGCAGACTTTCATCCCATAATAGAAAAAGCCTCAATATTTACAGTGGGATGGGAGATGTCACCAAGCAGGGGAAAGAGGGAATAATATTGGCAAGGCAGCCAAGCCAGTGATCCTTTCCCATTTCTGCAGCACAAGATGAGGAGGACTCCATGACATCTCTAGCAAGTCTGACCTCTTTGTCATCTGTGTAGAAAGAGTTTGCGTCAGCCTTTGTGACATGAACAAACATCTCAGGGGTGACACAGGGGTTTGTTTACACACACTGGTGCCAATTAGCAGCAGCTGAAGCTGGGCTTGCATTACAACATGAGGAAACCTCTTCATACCTGCTAATGCTCCTACCATGGCTGGGTAGGGCTGAACACACCTGCAGAGTTACACAAATGAGGAACTGTAAGAACTTGGGCTGGTGATCTTCAGAGCTGGCAGAGATTCCCATAGTCACCCTGCTTATATGCTCAGAAACAGATTTAAATCCATTACATTCACATTGACAATTCAAAATTATGTTCCCCCCCCCCAAAAAAAAAAAATCAAATTGTAGCAGCAGGCTGCAGCCTCTGCTGTCCCCTGCCCTCCAACCTGGCTTTTCACACCCATATCAGCTGCCAGCACCAGTGTCATGACCTGGATTCAAAGATGCTTTTTAAACCCCTGATTACATGGCCTACTTCCTGGCTATGGAAATGAGGCCAGGTGGATTCTATTTTAAAAGCCTGCTAAAGACCTTGGCTAAAATAGCTGACAACATCACCAGATCACTGGGGCTTAAAGGGTTTCGCAGTGCCTCTGAGTCTGAGAGATGTGCTGGCTTTATCTCTGTGTTTTATGTTTCATTTACTAGTAGGATTTTTAGGAATCTTACTGGTGTGGTGCCTCTCCCCTTCTCGTTGCCAGGCAGTTCCTCCCTCGATGTTTGTGGGGAATATTTATCCTTTTTACAGACAAGATTGCCACTAACACAGCACCCTGGCTTTCCTCCACTGCCCTGCTCCAAAGAAGCTACCAAGTACCCCTAAAATCACAGCAAACTGAGGAGAGATGCTCAGTGAGAACAAGGTCGGCAGGACTGTCATGAAACTCTTCCCCACAGCAGCTGCATTTGGAGCATAAGGTCTCAGTTTAAGCAGTAGCATTACAGCTCCTTTCCTTTTCTGCTTTCCTAAATTGTTTCTCAACCCTGATGTTCTCTCTTTCAGGACATATTCCTGCTTCCAAGCACCTGCCCACACCAGAGCTCAATGGTTTAGCTGGGTTTTACCTCCTAAACACAAATAATGCTTCTTATTAAAGGATTTGCTGGACTAGACTATGAGACTGACACATAGCATTTGATCCACTGCAGAGCTAACTGTGCCAGCAGCCTCTGAAGTTGGTTAAGAAGTAAAGGTGGTAGGTACAAGGTATTGTCCCTTCCTTTATGTATGCATTTTTACAGATGTGTTTATCGAGCCTAGAATTAATAGAAATATTGATGTGCTTTTTTAAAAAGGTTTACAGCGTGGGGAAAAAGTCAAGTTTTCCACTGCCCAGTTTTATAAATAAGCCTTTGCAGAATCTCACCTTTGCCTGATTCTGCAATGATCCTGGCTGACCTTGTGTCCAGCCTGGATGAAACGGATCAATTAAATGAGATTTAAAGACTTGTGCTTTTATGCTCTTATAGTTTTAGGGCTAGCAGATTGGTCTGAGTATATAATATGCACTTTCCTTCTGATGATGCATTTTTAGAAGTGTGGAAGGAGAAAGTCTGACAAACCCAAATTCTACTGTCAAATAGTGGAAATGGCTTCCTATCCTGAGGGGGGGGCAGAGGGAAAGGTGCAGTGGCCAATTCTAGAGACAGACCATTACTGGTACTAGTTAGCAGATCACTGGTTTTACTATGAAGAGTCTTAGTAAATGTGTCTGAATACAGTTTTCCTATACCAGCCTAAGCTATGATACAGTGTTTATTCTGGGGCTACAAAATACTAAATTTTCCAGGCTTGGTTTTTTGTGGAGGCTGTCCACAAAGGACCTAAGGAAAGTCGCTTACCTCCTTGCCAGCTTGGCTGCATCTGCTGCAGCACTTCCGTTGACTAGAAGGGACACGTTAGATACAGCACCAGCCAGGAAACAGTCCACAATGCCTTGGTTTCTCCGAGGACAATAGCCGAAGTCATCTCCAGTTATTATTAGCTTCACCTGAAGCATCCTTAGATGTCATCCCTGGCAAAAAAAAAGTAAAAGGAGGTTAAATCGGAACACTCGGCAGCCTGCAGATCACAGGCAAACAGGAAAAGAGAGGCTTACCGCGGGCGAGCCCAATCGTGACTCAGCCCCTGAGTAACTCCTGCTCCACCTCAGCCCGCCGCTGGCTCGCACCGTGGCAGGATTTGCGTGTGGCCGGCGGGCTCACAGCACCCACCCCTGCCTGCTCCTGTCTGCTCCTCCCCGAGAGCAGCAGCCGTGCCCTGCCCTGGGGGGGCAAACCCTGCGTGCATTTTTACCTCCGGCGATGAGGAGAGTGCGAAAGCTCAGGGACTTGGTGGAATGATTTAATCGATCGAGGGTGCGTCAGAGGGTCAAATTCCATTGCCGGGCCCACCCTCGCCCGCGGTGCCCAGTGAAATGCCAGGGGTGCGGGTCACCTGAGGCAGCCCTGCAGCCGTGACGTCTTTGCGGCCACCGATCCCCGGCTCCATCGGGCGCGGCCAGAGGGGCTGCGGGCCGCGTCCCCGGGGAGAAGCGGGACGGAGCGCAGAGGGCCCACCAGCCCCCTCCCCTGCCCGGGGCGGTGCGTACCTCCGCTCCGGCCCGATCCGGCTCCCAGGGCCGCCGCCAGGTGTGGGCGGCCGCGGCCGCCTCTGCCCCTGGGGGGACGCTGGCCCCGGCGGCGGAGCTGTGTCCGCGCCGCCCGGCCGCGCATCCCCCCTGCCCGCGCTCCGAGCGGCCCCAGGCGGGAGCTCCCGCGGCCAGGCGAGCACAGGGCGGCCCCGCCGCAGCTCCGGCGCCTCCGAGCGCGGCGAGCACGGGGGAGGCCCCGGCGGCGGCGGCCCCTGGCGGCGGCGGCCCGCAGCGCCGCACGGCCCGGCACGGCCCGCCCGGGGAACCCGCGCCGCGCTCTGGGGCCGCCTCTGCTCCAGATTGCCGAGGTGAGACCCGCCTGTGGCCGAGGGTGGGACAAGCGATGCGGTTCGTGCTCTGTGCTGGCTTCAGCGCAAAACCGCTGATCCCAGTGATGCCATGGATGTATAATCCTGCAATCAGTGACTGTCACAGTAGCCACTCGCTTGTTTTCCCCCACCTTGGTTTGCTGGCAGTGCACACTCAGTCTGACTTCAGAGCTGCAGGGCAGCAAACCCTGGCCAGGAGGTCCCGTGGCTCTTGGTGCTGGGCTAGAGAAGGGCAGGGAGAACAGACGAGAGTTTCAGGAAGGGCAGCTTCTAACGTGCTGTCATTCAGTGCTGGATGCCAGCCAGTTCTCCATCAGGCTGCATGTAAAATCTTATTTGTCCTGGCATTTAACTGCTTTTCCTTACTGCAGAAAAGCTATTCTGGGTCTACCAGAATGAAAGTGAAAGTGCCAAGTACTCAGCTTGAAATGGAGAGTGGAAGATACTGTCAGCCTGCATTTTTCACCTGTGGAAGACGATGACGTTCTATCTGAGCAGAACAACCCCCTTCTTGGTCTGTAGTGTTATCCCAAAAGATTCACCCACTTCTGATATTGCAGGAGAAACAACAAACTCGTGGTTGAGGTAGGGAGAATGGCAGCTCAGAAAGTGACTTGGTAACATGTCCATGGATCCAGGGTAGCTGTTGTGGTGTTTGCTGTAACTTGTTCCAGGGAGCAGGGATCACACTGGAACTGGGACTCTTGCATAGATGATGGTGATTTCTACCTCTGAACCTGTGCCAGCAGGGAGGTAAGTGCAGAAACAACTGACAAGGCAAGCACTGGCTTCTTGGAAGAGCAGCTGGAGTGAAATTGGTTGGAAAAGGCTTTAAGGGTTGTTTCTGTGGGAATGGGCTGACAATCCTGCTGCTTAATTCATGTATAAAGAAATCAGAGAGTTCAATCCCTAAAAGACAGCCAGCGTGCCCATGCCCCAAAGTCAAGGACATGACTTGTAGGCACAGCCAGAGACTGACCATCTTCAGCAAAGCAAGGACCATCAGTTTGGAGACAGAAGCACACTTCAGCAGAGGAAACTGCACCCTTTCCACACCTGAAGTTTGAAACATCTGTCTGGGGGCATGAACACCTGTGGGAGTAATGGTTTTCCAGGTCTGTCTCCTAACAAGGAATTTGGAATCACTGCCTTGAGGTAGGTTGCAGCCCTGCTGATCTTTAGGCTCCCATAAATTGCAGCCCACGTAGCAAACTGCTACAAAACTTTGTTTCCATTAGCCTGAGAGGGCACTTTGATGGGCACCTAAGATTTGGATGATAATTTGTAAGTTTATTCTGATACTTTGAAGGAGAAAAATAAAAACAGAATGGGTGGTAGCAATATCATTCATGGTAGAATTTGGTTCCTAGGCTATGCTCTCCCTATAGGCCCCAAAATGGGCAGCACTGGGAGCATGGGAGACTTCTCTGCATCAAGAGGGGACATCAGCTGTTTGTCACTTTCTTACTCTTTCTTGCTCTTTCCCTTCTCATGTAAATGAGTGATGACTGCTGGAAATGATGGTGAGAGCTGGAAGACAGACTTCTGCCTCTTCAGTGACATTTTCCCTTAGAAAATAATTCTATGAAATGAAATTCTAAACAGATCATGCTAAAATGATGTAGACAACTTGCTAAATCTTCATTCAGGCAATTCCTGTGAGCTTTTCTGTCATTTGATAGTTGTATGGCTCTGTTATAGAAAAGTTTTTGATGTTCTGTAAAGGTTTTCAGTGCCCTTGGCATTTCAGAGGGGATATTTGTGCACCTGCTACTTGCTTCCCCTTCTGGGAGATGAACGTCACAGCCTGCCCACGTTCCCCAAGAGGCTTCACTTACTGGTGAGTGCTGTTACTGCAACAGCTGAAGTCAGCACAATTCTGAAGGAATGTCATGAATCATAAAATAAGCACCTCCTCTCTTTGCCAATGCAAACTCTGGGGTTTTCTGCCTCTTTCTAGAAGTGCCAGTGCTCCCTGACTCTGCAGAGGTGAGAGGCACAACATAAGAATCTTAGACAAAGCTTGGCTTCTCAGCCTTCTTAACCTTAGTATGCATTTAATGCTATTAACAGTAACATCCTTCTTAAATATTTAATGCACTTCCTGGAGGCTTTTCTTTTCTGATTTCATACCTGTTTACCCAGCTCTCCTTCCTGTCACTGGAAGCAAATACTCCCCAGCAAGCAAACCTGCTCCTGTGCCACATCCCCTTGGCAGCAGTGCTCCCTCTGCAGCCTGCACCCCCAGCTGGCTGCCAGGACAGCCCTTGCAGCTGACCCCAAAGAGCCCAGAGCTGAAAGGTCCTTACAAACTCAGCCTGGAGCTGAAAGGCAAGGCAGACTTCGTCTGGACAGTCTCTTCTCTGCAGTGAGGACAGGCACTTTGGCCAGGATTTCTGGTTCAGCTGCATAAGCCAGGACATGGACTAAGGAGAGGCTGCATCTTCCAGCTTAACTAAAACAAAACACAGCCCAACCTCAGCTTAGCTGCAAAAGCCAGCAGGAGCTCTCACCATCCTCGAGTGCTTCACTGCTTTTGAGCTTGAATTTCTTTCCCTGAACTTTGAGTTAATCAGTAGAAATGCTGAGGTTTCCTGTATTTCACAGAAGTGTTTTCCAACAATTCCTGCTTCCAACAAGGCATCTGTTTACATGTTGACATAAAAAATGTGTTTTCTTTTTCATGTTCCCTTGGCTGCAGTTAGTTAGTTCATTTAGGATTACAATGGTAGCACAGTAGGACTTTGTTTGTCTTTTCCTTGCATGAAATTTTGTTGAAAGTGCGAACTCTAAAAGGCGTTGAAATGAGACAAAGTAAAATCCATTTTTTAAATGAAAAGATGTAAACATTTTCTTCTCTGTCCCAGCCTCACAGGTTTTATAATCTCTGTTCTAGCCTCAGAGGTTTTGTAAATCTTTGAAGTTCAGTGGCTTCTGTAGAAATGCTTAAACTACAGTTTTTCATCCATAGAACAGCTTCTTCCATCCTGCATCAAAAAGGTTTGAAACCCCCAAACTCTGGGGGATTTCACTGTGCTAGGAGTGAAAGGCTTCCCTGGTTTCATGTGACAGCCAGGCAGTGCCTGTCACCTTCCTTCATCCATGTCTGAAATACCTGAATTTACAGCACAAAATAATGCCTGGCAAGGTGTGTAGTCCTAGCAAGGTGCCTGAAAGGCAAAATTTGCCATTGTGACCTTCTTATTAACTTGACACTTGGCATAAAATTATGGAGGACTGCTAAAAGCACTGGACTCAAATCCCTCCTGATGCACCTGGCAGGCCTCTGGTCCTTGGTGAAACTGTGGCTCATGGATGGTGAGTTTTTAAACACTCTCCCTGTTTTCAGAGGGTTCTTTTCTCTCTGCTGCATTTCCTTCAGTGTCTAATGTGTGGTAAAAGTTGATATTTGAATATGAACTAAACTACAGCATCTGTGACCTCTAACTGGGGTTGAGATGATGTAAAGCCTGCACATTCCTTTTCCAGATACCTCTTTGCCTGATGTTGAGGTCTATAAAGACACCTGGTCAAAAAAGAGTTCAGATGGGGAATATTTCTTCTAGACAGTTAAATGATAGGTCCAAAATAGGTTCTGTTTAACTGTGCACATTAATAGCTAAACCTAGACTGTCTGATTCCATGAACTCTTTGATTGCATCAGGAATTCAGTTTGACCTCTCTGAAAGTTATTGTAAAAGATGCATAGATGTTCTGTGGAATTTTCAGAATTACATTAATACTTACATACCGCTGAAACAGATGTCTAGAGGTTTTTCAAATCCCATGAAGAAGTTATTTTAAAAGCTGCCTGAACTGATGTAACATATACTGCATTTTTACATTCTTGTTCTAAAATAGAAGCTAATCATCAAAACAACAATTCCAATCCATGCCTACAAATTCTAAATAACTTCCTCAGCTTCAACTTACACTGTCTAAACAAAGGCAGAGTTATTGATTATTGCAAATGTTGATCAGGAGTCATTAAAAACAATTAAAGAGGCAGGTCCTTATGTTAAGGGGGGAAAAAAAAGAATTAATGCAAACATGGGTAACACCTCAGCAGTGTCACTACATGGGAAAGTTCATCTGGCAGATCACTTACAGTGATTGTTGTCACCTCCCAGCATCACTGAAAACATGTGAAAAATCCCATTTGATGGAATGGAAATGCAGATTAATTCCTTTGGGGTTCTGGGGGAGATCCCCTGCTCTTGGAGGACAAGCATCAGGCAGGAGAGTGGCTGAGAGATGGTGACAGTGCCAGACACATTGCCAGGACTCTGCAGAACTTCCCAGGAAACCCTCTCTACCTCAAAGACTAGAAAGAGAAGACAGCAATTAAAAAATATCAAATCTTCTCCCCCCAGATGAAAAAATCTTCAATTTAAATATGTAAATATGTATATATTAATATTTTTTTGTCAAATGTCTTCTGCTTATTTACTTACTCTGCTTATTCTTACATTATGTTTATATCTACTGAATGCAAAAATCTGAGCAAATTATTTTGGTTATCTAATCCTTAAACAATTTAGTCCGAGTGATAAGAAACTGGAATTCTATAAATTTTTGGCAAGTCATTTTTTATCACTTGGATTTCTCTCCAGCTGACACATTTTATCATTATTACTCTGTTCACTGTGTGTATGAGGCTTAGGGGTCACAGTTGGAAGAGCTCTGCTGCAAGGCATGCCAGTGGAGACAAATGGTTCAGCTGAAGTGAGGTTTATAACCAGCTGTTCCTCAGTGTGGAGTGAAAGAAGGAGACAGAAAAAAAGCACACAATCTTTGCAGATCTGATTGTCCACAGCTACTCTGTTGAGTTCAGTAGAGTTCATCTTTATTGGCATCAGAGAAGGGACCAGATACAGAGAAAAGCCAATGGAAGGGCTCGTGTGGGCTTGTTTCTGTATCAGGTACTAATGGCTTCAGAACTGCCCCTGTCTGGTTTGCCTAAGGTTTGTGTTGGTCTGAGAAAGAGCCCAGGTGTTGCTGCAGTGTTCTCCTTAAATCAAGGGCTGTCTGTACCAAAAGCTGCATCAGTGCATTTTGGGGTGTGCATCACACCCAGGAGCTGCCAGCTCTGCTACCTTAGCTGCCAGTAACTGCTCCAGTCATGCAAATCAAACAGAAAGTTTAAAGCCAAAGAAAGCTTAAACAAAGACCAATATAAAAGCTATATCCTTTTTCTATAATCTGTTGCTTTGGCTAAGCATACACCCTCTGAAATTGTCTTGTGCCACAGATTTTTTATTCCTGTATGTTAAAAGCATTTGGCACTGCTCAATCATTTTCTCAGGGAGGGCCAGGTTATACCTACAGCTGCACCTGAGTGGAAATGGCAGGAGTTTCCAAAATGCTTGAAAATCAATTGTGCATAATGATGGGGGGTGTTTGAGTGCATGAAGGCTTTGTAGTTATATTTTATATTCTCCCCTTTTACAGCACTGTTGAATTATTTTGTTTCTGTGCATAAACAAGAATCATAAAGATTCCCATCCAAAAAAGCTGATGTTCCCATGACCAAGGTGAAGCCACACAATTTCTGAGGCAATTTTACCTGGAGCTTACAGCAATCTGGCAGAAACAATAGAGGGCCCTGTGGCAATGAGGTGCTGGTTAATTGCCGTGGGTGTTAGGCATTGATGGCTCTTGGCTGGCAGCCGTTCTAACCCAATTATGTTTCTAAAGTGGGACTGAAAAGCGTTGTAGGGAGCACCGTGTAAACGGCACTAAATGCACTGAGATGCAGCGACCTCCCAGAAAGACAGACAGGTGCCAGCTAAAGCCCCACATGATTGATTTTCCACGGCTAAAATGGCAACCACAGACATCTGGTTTTGCCCCAGTTATAACAACAGAAGCAATGCTGGGATGGTGAGTTTTGTTTCCCACAGAAAAGGGCTGGCACTCGTGTCCAGGGCTCTGCCCCCCACCCAGGTGCCTGTGACCCCGAGTGGGCTGCCACCTCCCAAAATTCTGAACGGTGCAGGATGTCTCCCAGAGCCAACCTGCCACCACCAAGGAACAGGGCTGCCCTGGCAGTGCCAAGCATCTCCTGCAGACTGGCATCAGGAAACTGGTTGTTGTTGTCTTAGCTAGCACAGCAAGGCAGCTTAGAATGACCTAAAAATATGGCATTTGACTGTCAGTGGGGGAGCTTTTGCTTTTCTGTGACTAAAGCTTTATACCTCCAGCACTAGGAACTGAGTTTTAAGTCTGAGGAAAGCACACTCTGTGTGTCTGTGTGTGTGTGTGTATAGACACACACTTATATGTGACCTGTGTTTAGTACTTGGGCTTGTTTTAATGCTGGCCTGGCATTTAAGTCAGAGATTTTTCTCAAATGTAGGTCCAGCTATGGAAAACAGGCCAAAGCCAGAACAAAAAAGCAAACCATTTGATTGAGTGGTATCACATGGGCAGGAAAAAAGGAAAAAACCTTGCAGCTTCAGGACTGGTGGAAGAGAGAGTCAGCTGAGCATCTTATGATGTTTGCACTACCCAGCAACACTAATGTGCTTTCTAAATCATCTTGTAATATCAAGTGCAGTTCTTTGCTGTTGCAAAGACAAAATACCATTATTACAAAGATGTAAGTCACAAGACGGGAGTCCTTCTACCTGTTTCCTTGCCACTAAGATCAAAATCTTTTGCTCTTTTGAATTACTTTGAATTATTCACAGTTTTACATGGGGCTCACACAAGGCTGTGATGTGGTACATGGGTAAACCCACTGAGCTGCTTCAGAGGTAAAAGAACTGTGTAGGACTTCAAGTGTCCTTTGTCAATGGCTGCCTATTGCTGAGATTTTTTTTGGGGGGGGGGTATTTCTTCAGTTTGCAAAACGATGCAATAAAGGACAGTATGTATGTGAATTTGTGCTTTTTTTTTCTACAGAATAGAGCTTAATAATTTCTTAGTTATAAGAACTTTGCAAGAGATTGAAGCACAGAAGGTGAATTTTGGGATCCAAAAGCAAAGATGTTATGTTATTGCTACAGCCTAATGTTACAACAACCGTTGCTAGTTGTTCTTTGTGTAGTGTTTATGCCCTATCATTAGAAGCTCTAATATAACTCAGAAATTACCGGAGCTGTAATTATCATCCAAGTCACTTCACAAACATGAATTCCCTTTGTTTTTCAACACTGTGATACTTTTCTCTTTAAATCCCCCAAATGGGTGGATATTTACTCCGTTCTAACAGCCAGAACTGCAGGGAGGAGCAGAGCTAAATGTGCCGCCTGCCAGCTCTGAGCTAGAAGCGGCCTGAATGGAACAGCAGGGGCTGATTGACCTGACAGTGCAACTGCGGCTCCCCGAGGCGGCATCCGAGCACTGCCCGTACCTGGGCTGTGACCTCCGGGCCGGTCTGTCTCTGGCACTGCTCTCGCTGTCAGGACATTTGTCCTTCCCTGGCTTCGGTAATAACCGGCCGGTCCTACCCACTGCACATTTTCCACCAAGGCCCTTTAACAACCCCTCAGCCTGACCTGGCTGTGATTTTTCATACAGCCCAGACCACGTTAGACGAGAGGGTCGCACTGACAGACCTGGCCTCTCCTCCTACGTTCTCGGCAAGGGCAAACTGCAGAGCCGTGTCAGCGCTGCCCCGGGGGTGCCCAGCAGCCGGCGGTGACACCGCTCCGGGCCCGGGGGCGGCAGCGCGGCCCCGACCGGCCCCGTGAGGGAGAGCGCCCTCAGTTCTCCTTCGCGTCCTCACACGAGGGGGGCCGCCACGCCGCGCTCTCTGATTGGCCACTCCCCTCCTTGCCGGTTCGCCGTAGCCCAATGAGAACGCGCGGCGGAGTGGAGGAGCGGGTGGGGATTGGCTGAGCGCGGCGGAGGGCGGGGCGGTCGCTGGGCCCGCGCGGGGGAGCGGAAGCGCCGCGCTGAGGGGGGCAGTGGCGGCGGGGCTGAGGGGGCGGCGGGGCCGGCCGGGTGCGGCGCGATGCGGGGCGGCCGCCGCCTCTTCCCGCTGCTGCTCCTGGCGCTGCTGCCCGGGCTGTGCCACGGCAGGGAGTCGGCGCCGGGCGCCGTGACTTGCGGCTCGGTGCTGAAACTGCTCAACACCCGCCACAGCGTACGGCTCCACTCGCATGAGGTCAAGTACGGCTCCGGTGAGCAGGGCCTGGCCGGGGAGCTGGAACATGGCGGGGCACGGGCTGTGAGGGGCCGAGGAAGCGGCGGGGGACAGGTCGTGCCTGACAGGGAAATGGCGGGGGTGGGCAGGCAGTGAGGGTGGTGGGGAAGGTGGAGGAAGTTGGAGTGTCCCGAGGTTCGTATCCCTCGTGCAGAGGGAAGCGGCAGGCCCGGGATGGGGTGTAGGGATGGGCGGGAGACACGGCAGGGACAGGGGGATGCTGAGGCCTGTGGGACAGGAAGATGTCATGAAGATGTGTCAGCTGCTTTGTGGGCCCTGGAGCCGGGATGTGGCAGGGCTGCTTTGCCCTCTCCTGAGGCAAGCCCTGCTCTGTGTCACGGCCCTCAGCAGCACCTTCCCAGTGCCTGTTCTAGCAACGAGGATGTTGGTGTGTTGGGGAACACGAAGACCTTGATAGTATTTTTGATAAAGGTGGGATGGTGTGATTAGTACCTGTCATGGATCAGATTTTTTTCCTTGTGTTCACCATGAACTTTGACAGTGTGCATCTGCTAACACATGCTGTGTTTCCCTGCTTCTATCTGAAAGATGATTTGGTACCTGCATTCCTTTTGCAGTCAGTAAATGGACTGTGAGAATTAAGCGTCTTGTAAACACGAAGGCATGACAACACTAAAGCAGATTTCTGTAGTTTTCTCATGTCTTTTGGAACTGGGGAAGCGGGATAAGTCTTGTGTCATTTAATTTTATTCAAACAGGAAGTGGGCAGCAGTCAGTGACAGGAGTTGAAGCCTCAGATGATGCCAACAGCTACTGGCGGATCCGTGGGAAGAGTGACAGCAGTTGCCAGCGTGGGACACCAGTGAAATGTGGGCAAGCCATACGACTCACCCACGTTAACACTGGGAAAAATCTGCACACTCATCACTTCCCATCACCACTCTCCAATAACCAAGTGAGTTGGTTTAAATCTTAAGCTTTTGTACAAGTAGCACATGCTATTGACAATAGTCTCTCCAGTTGCTTGGTTTTTTGGAGAATCAGGTTTGAGTACCAGCTGCCAGAAGCAGTATGTCTGTGCATATCCAGATTCAAGTATAGGCTTTTCTGCATCTTGAAATTATGTATTTCAGTTTTTGACAGAGGTAATGTAGTATGTGCCAGCATTGGTATTTCACAGTACTTTTAACAAATCTGCTTTTTTTATTTTTCTGCACTGTTGCTGCTGGGAAGGCTGTTCTGAAATGTTTGGTGTTTTCTAGATGCAAGAGATTGAGTATCTCCCTCAACATTGTGAAGATTGCTCTAGAGCCAGGCAGCTAGTCATGTGTCATACCATTTGGCATTCCTATGTCCATATTCCTTGGTCATCCAGTGTATTAGTCTCAGTTGTCTTCTTGCTATCCCTATTTCATTTCACTGTTCATATTTTTCTGTCCTACTTCCACAGGAAAACTGAGCTGCTCTTGCAATCATATTTAATTATAGTTTTGTACATATCTAGAAGAGTGTAATTTCTAACTGTAATTCAGCCCCAGAACAAATACTTCTCCAAGATGGAAAATCTCTCATAAATAATGTGGTTGTTGGAAGATTTTTGTTGTTAGTCATGTCAGGCTGTGTAGATAGGTTGTTACATTCAAACTTGGAAGCTCTGACTCTGTGGAAAATTTTTTCTTTCATCATGAGTAAAATGACTGAAACAATAAGGTTCAGCTCTGTGTAGGGTGTCTCAATAATCTGATTATTAAAAGTGATGGAAAAATAACATTTCAAATGAATTGTTTAAGGGAAAGATTGACTCTGAAACATTCCCTGAGTTTCATTTTTCAGTGTAGACACTTCATATATTGTCATTAAGGTAAGAATGTTCATCTATCATTGTGGAGTTTTGTTTTGTTTGGAAGTTTTTCAGCACTTTTTGCTCAGATTACAGGTTGGAGTTTGTTGGTGCTTTGTGTTCAGATTGTCTGGTAGAACCTTACTGCTTCTGGCTTCAGTAACTGTTGACAAAGCAAAACAACAGCACTGCTTTCCCCATCCTTGTCTTTGAACTCTGCTGGGTCTGTGGTTGGTGTTTGTGTGTCCTGGAGGTGTTTGCTTACACTTTCACTTCAGGAAGCTTGTGTCTCTAACAGGAAGTAAGTGCCTTTGGGGATGATGGCGAAGGAGATGACCTGGATTTCTGGATTGTGCAGTGCAGTGGTTCTTACTGGGAGCGGGAGGATGCCGTGCGCTTCAAGCACGTGGGCACCGAGGTGTTCCTGTCCATCACGGGGGAGCAGTACGGGCACCCCATCCGAGGCCAGCGGGAGGTTCATGGCATGCCTGCTGCCAACCACCACAACTATTGGAAAGCCATGGAGGGAGTCTTCATCAAACCCAGTCTGGACCCTGCAAAACATGATGAGCTCTGAGCTGACACAGGATCCAAATCGCTTTGTTTGACTCCAGTGTTTGGAGATGTTAATCCTTGGTCTCTTCTAAGTCCTGCCTTGCCTGGGTGACTGATTTTTTGTGTTACTGAAGGGCATTAGTTCATTCTAGGAATGCAGCACTTCTGTGGGGAATGGCTTCTGCCAGGTTCGGCCACTGACATTTATTTGGTGAAGTCCTTTCTGAATTTCCAAGCTTTATTGGTGAAACTAGTTCATGCATCTGTTAGGTTTTGTTGTCATTTGTTTGCTTGTTACTTTTTCTCGAATTCAAAGGAAATGGAAAAATGAAAGTAATACTTTCCTCTAGTCTCAAGTACAATAAAACTTTGTATTTTGTAATCTTTTTCCAGCTATAATTAAATATTTAGAAACTGATTTCTACATCCTAGTGAAAGAATGTTATTGATGAGGAGATGGATTGAGCGTAGAAACGGAAAAATGATTCTGAAATACGGTGGTTTTTGAATGACTTGCAGTCAGCTATTCGGTCTTTGAGTTTAAAAAAAGTATTCATTTGAAAATTGCATCCAATGTCTTATGAGAGTTTCATTCTGTATTGTATTGGAAGATTTGAAAATATTGTGCGTGTTGGAGTAAGAAGACAAAATTTTAAGAGTTTTACTTTGTCCAAGAAATTCAGATGTTCTAGTAGGGGTGGTACGGCTGATTGTCCATTGGTAAGGCTGCTCTGCTCTATGAACAGGTGCAGAAAACTGCTGCTTGCTTAATTAATATTGGAATTTTACACAGTTTCTCATGGTGTAAAGGAACAGTTGAATTTGACTTACTTCTGTGTCACTACAAGATCAGTATGACAATCCAGGTGAATAAATAGTGAGGCATACATCTATGTGGGGCTTTGTATGTGTGAATCCAGAAGAGCAAAAAAAACCTGAGGCAATGGTTTGGCCATGGATTTCTGACAGAGTGATATGCACTGGAGTGCTAGCAAGGAATCTTCACTGAACGAGTTAAGAATTTCTGTGTTCCTCTGTGAAAAGGAATTCATTCTTCAGTGCGTTTTTTACACAGTGGTACTGGAAATACTGATTAAAATTCAAAATACCATGTATTTGTGATTTTGTCTGAAATTGAGAAGCTCACGAAATCAGTGAGGAAAGTCAGAACATTCAGGTGTTCTTGTTTCCATGTGTGAATAGTTTACTGATTACAGTGCTCGTTAGTCAATCAGTTAAAGAAGCAGGAAACTGATTTACTGCTCTTACAGCTGCAGGTGGGAGCTGCAGTGTTGGTGTTGTGTTGAGAGGGTGCAGTAGGCAGTTGAGTTCAGCTTCACAAATCCAGCAGGCTGCTCTGTGCACCTCATGCAGGAGTGCTGGCTCCAGGCTTTATTTAAGGATTTCCTGCTAGGGAAGATCTGTCCAAACCCTATGGAACAAGGAACCTCTGTAACAGCATTTCTGTGTACCTTGCCATTTTTCTTCAAAGGAAAAGGTAAGAATGTTTTTCTAGTAATTTTAGTTGCATGTGTGTATTTAAGGATTGCAGGCATTTTGGAGATTAAGTGGACTGGCTTTTGTTGTTTTGTATTAGAAATAAACTTTCCTGTGATTAATATTTCAGGTTCACTGATACTCTTGACTAATTGGTACTGAGGTTATAGTTATAAAAGGATAACTGTTTAAAAACAAAACAAACCTGCATAAACAAGCTTTTCCTTACGAAGGAGAGCTTTTCTTTTGAAGGTGTTGTATACATAAACACAAGAAATGTGATGGCATTTGACAGGAGGAAGAAAGTCTTGACAATCAGCTCTCTGAGTTCACTTAGAGCTAAAATGCTTTGTGCCTACACCAATGGCTTAGTGTTTGTGCACCTGTGGAATACTGAATTGGCTGAGAAGGGGCAGAGCTGTGGGGCTCATCTCAGTCTGTGTGCCAGGTATTATCCCCACCCAATGATGGTCTGTGCCTGGATGTTTCTGACCCTGGCAAAGGTGGCTTTCAGTCTTATTTATTATGCTTGAGTGGGATCTCACTGGACCTTTGGCTTTCTGTTCTGGATTTGAACCAAATTGGTTTGGTGAGGCTGTGAAAAAACTGACTTTTAGTCATTATTGCTTACTTTCTTATGTTCTGTTTTGAAAAATATTTGTGCCTTTTGTTCCTAAAGAACCAAGCTGCCACACACAAATACACCCATGACTGCCTTATTTAAAGACATCTTCAACAATATTCCTGTGAGCTGAGTTTCCTCCACTTCTGATTCTGACCAAGGTATAGAAGTTGCTTAGACTTAATATTTCACTTGGGTGTGTGTCACAATAGTTGGGGGGGATTTTGTTTGGTTGGGATTTTTCCCCCAATTTTTATCCCTGAGTGGTGGTCTGAAGGACTCTCAAATAAGGCTGTTTGAAGTACATCTTACTTTGGGAAGGTGTAATATAGTGCATCAAGAACTATTGGTACCCCTAGCGTGCTGAATTCTGGCTACAAAAGTCATGTAATGTAGGAAGTGCAAAAATTATAGCTGTGAAAAGTGATAGCTTGAGCTCCTTTGCAAGTACTGAGATTTCAGAGTGTGATTCAGGTGTTTTTATTTACTTTGGCTGCTTATAATTCAACTTTTCAGTCCTGCCCCCATGGGTGAGGATTAGAGACTTGGAGAATCTGTTTTTGCATTGCTGTGTGGAGATGTTTGTTTTCCATGTGATTTTACTGTCTGCCTAAAGCTGTTGGGGCACTAGGGTAAAACATGAAATACTGAGAGATGTAGATATAAAAGTTGGGAATTCTGTTTTGTTTCTTTATTTTCCTTTATTTTAAAATGATACATTTTATACCTCCTGTCAAAATTCTTTGTATGCTTCAAGGTTAAATGAAACCAGTTTATTTTGTCTTCTGATGCTAGCAGAAAATAATCCTCTCAAATAAGAAAGAACAGGTGCTTTCCTGTTTCTCACATTTTACTACAAGAACTCTCTGAAAAGGTGCACCAATGTTGCTTTGTACTCCTCCTTTAAGAAACCAGAAAGGCTTTTTGGGAAAGAATTAGAAGGATCTGTATTTATAATTGTTCTCAGCGGGAATAGTTGCTAGTCAGTCTTTGAAATCTGTCAAATAGTGCATTTTACACATACTTATATATCTAGTTCAATATGAAATGACAAAGAGTTCCTTAGATATGTTAATTTCTAGGCAAGTGTGTGCCTACAGATATTTTTCCTCTATTTCTGGAAGCTCTTTAAAGCTCTGTACAACTGCTCTGCATATGAACGCTTGCCACACACTTTGACTTTTTAGTCAGGATGAATGAAACCTGGGTTTAGTTCTTCCAGTGTGCTGGGAGGGATGTGTTGCTCATTGATTCTTCATTCTGAATGTTGAGGCTAAATATAAACCAGTGTTTGTATTTAAATGGTATAACCATAATTTAATTTATTGTGTTTAGGAATACTAATTGGGTGTATCTGTTCTTATTAGGTTAAATTAGCATATCTTTCTAAGAGGAAAAAATACAGTCAAAACAAGCCTGTAACAATGAATCTTCCTCAGCAGTATTTGTAAGCCTGTTCGTTTTGCTGAATCTTCTCTGTCTTCTGCCTGCCTTCCCCAGCTCTGAAGCAGAGGCTGACACTGTAGATGCTCCACATTTCACACCTGGCCTAGGCAGAGGCTGAACTGTGGCAGTGCCCTCTTCCAGCAGCAGCATCCTGCTGGTGTCTGACTCCCTGCCTGGCATCCTTGCTGCCCCTTTGCTAAATTCCCTGCTGGCAGCTGAGAGCCTGTCAGAGCTTTGAGTATGTAGGGTGTCTGATGCTAATGCTGCTTTCCTAATTTTGAGTTTGCATCTGTGCCCTTTTGGTTTTGCAATTTTCTCTTTAAAAACGTCTCCTGTAATCCAGCCCTGGGCCACCAATCAATTATCTTTGATAATTAATTGCTTCATAACATGGCTGTTTCATCAGCTGCCTTTCAGGAACTCGTGTTTGGGGATACAAGACAGCACTTGTGGTTGTATCATTTAGCTTTTTAAGGAAGCAAGAAAAGAAGTTAAACAGGAATATTTGAAGCTAAGGAAATGCTTTCCCTCTTCACTGTGCTTGGTTCTGTCCGGTGGGGTAGGAAACACAGGGCATGGTTTTCTTCCTCAAGGAAGAATGAAACATTCAACCTTACCACCCTGGAGTTATGTAGGAAACACAAGGCAATTTGAACATTACCTTAGGGTTTGTTATGCATGCAGGTCACAAACAGTAATAAACTTTAAGCATTTTGAAAAACCTTAGGAACCTAAAGGAGGAAGTATTTCATACCTCTTCCTTTTCCTTCCAGGGATATTCAAAGCATCTTAGTGCTCCCATGGTTATAAATTCTTTGGTAGGGTGTGCGGTATTTGCACATAATAATTTTTATTTTCTGTGCAAAAGAGGGAAACCCAGCATTAGCTCCTTCTCATCTGTTACCTGAATCAAACTTGCTGTAATTGCAGTAATGCATGGAAATTGATTCCTGTGGTCAGCCGATTCCTGTGAGGACAGTACTGGTTTATTTTGGGTGTATATGAGCAAGGAGGGAATGTAGGGAGCACCTTGAAAAGTAGACTTCAGCAGCTACACTGTTCAATACTTCTTTCTATTTAAATTGCATCAAATTGAACTGATTATAAAAGCCTTTTTACTATATTTGGTATTGTGCTAATTCTAAATTAGCATCAAGTTCACAGTGAAATCCTGTGATAGCTCTGAGACTGATTCAAGCTGCTGTTCTGTGAGGGATTCATCTGTCTCCTGTCCTTTGTGAAAATGGTGTCCTGCTTCATTAGGATAAGTGTTAGAAGCTGTATGACATCTCCAGGGTCTCAAACCTTTATGAAACACATTACAAATTAATCAGAATGTGTACAAGATGTAAAGCTGTGTAATTACTTCCTATGTGCTTTTTATTAATTGTAAAAATAATGTGTGGATGCTGGCTTTGGAGGACTGTTTAGCTTTGGCTCAGATTTGTGGCTCTTTGCTTGATCCTCGTGGTGGTTATGATTTATCCACCTCGGCTTCTGAGTACTAATAATTAGTATAAGTGTGTGCTGTACTGAAAATCGAAGTAGGTGGGGTGAATCTAAGTGCAACTCAAACCACAGCTGAACATAATACGCAGTAGGTGCCCGATGTTATTTTTCTTCTGCTGATGCCCTCACAACCCCATCTCGGCCTGGGAGGGCGGGCTGACTTCAGCCTGGCTTGGCCGGTGCCCGCAGACAGCCCCTACACGAGAGTTCTCTTCTGTTCGCTTAAATGCTGGTGGCTCCCCTGTCCTGCCAAGGGAGCAGCCCTGTGGGTGAGCCGTATAAAAACTTGCGTGGGGTGGATGCGGGCAGGGCCGTTCAGAGGTGCAAGGGGCGGGCGCGTGTGGCTCTCTCGGTGCCGGAGCCGCGGCCGCTAGTCAGCGCTGCTCCCCCGCCTGCCTGCCTGCCTGCCTGCCTGCCTGCCTGCGAGCCGTGTGCCTCTGGCAGCCCGGCAGGGTTTCAGCAGCGCAGCTTTGATCGCCGCAGATTTATACTCTTCGGGGGGAAACAAATAACATCCGCTTCCCCCGCGTTACACTGCTAAGGCGATCAGCTGCTGCAAGACCGCCCGTGCGGCCGTGCCTCCTTAGGTGCGCTCTGCCAAGTCATGTTCTGCTCGGTTATTAGAAGGGAAGTTTAAAACATTAGCATAAGCTCTGAAGCGGTGCTTCAAGCGTTTCTGTTTACTATTTTTCTTTAGGATCGTTGAAGTGCGGCCAAGGATGAAGTCTGTTTGCTTACAGTGTACATTTAAGGCAATTATCTGTATTGTAAAATTAAATACCGGGTTGTGCTCGGTGGGGGAAGAAAACGCACAAAAGGATCGTTAAAAAGGGAGCGCTCCTTGTCCTGTCATGTAAAAAAAAAAAAAAAAAAACGCATTACATTTCGCAAGATCTCGACAGTAAAAGCTAAAACGAAACGATCTGTTCCTAACTAGAATAGGCTGCGCGTCAGTGGTGGTTACAGGAACACCTCTTATCCCTAACGTAGCTCACCTGGCTCTCCTCGGCTCTTGCTGGACCGCTTCCCCTGGAGCAGATCCTGTGCCATCCGCCGAGGATTCCCCTTTGGCATGAGGATGAAAGCCGAGCTGCCATCTCTTACCGACACGGTATCGGTTTGCGAGCCGCTGCGAGACTTCTCCCAGCCATCCTGCGAGGATGCAGCTCCCGCTGGCTTCGTGGGTCACCCACATTGCGCCCCACCAGCCGTCCTCAGTGGGGACAGCAAGCGGCGGGTCCAGCTCCCCTTCCTACCCGCGCAGTTATTGCCGAGGGCTTTGTTCACGTGCCAAAAGAACGTAATTTTTTTTTCCCTGCGTGTCTGCCTGGCGGTGCAATTTGGGTTTCTCAGCATCCGCCGCCTGCCGATATTCTTTCATTTCTTTCATGTCTAGCGGAAAGATGCTCTCGCACTGGAGCCTTCAGGGATTCCGCGTACCAGTATTTGCGTGCCAGCCGCTGCTAACGGCGATCCTCGGGAGCTGGCAGGAGACCCTCATTCTCGTAGCGGAATTGTTCTCACGGCTCACTCTACCCCTATCCCTCTGCTCTCTGCCGGGCACGATCGGCGTCTCTTTATTCAGCCTCGCCCGCCGCAGCGGGGCGTGGAGGGAGCGGGGAGGTCCCACGGTGTGCGCCGGCCCCAGCGGAGCCCCCGGCTGCGGGCAGAGCCCGGGCCCCGGCAGAGCCTGGGCGGGCGCGGCTCCCATGGAAGGAAGAGCTGGGTGCGGCAATGCTTGGCCGCAGGGCCGAGCCCAGGGACGGGACTGCGTTGGGCAGAGCCTGTGTCCGATGGGTCAGCAAAGAGGGCGATTCCTCCGCTGCCTTCACCCGACTTCCTCTGGTCAGGCGGCAAGTTTAAAGCCCAGTAGCTCTAGAGCCCAAAAGGCTGCAAAAGCGAATCGTTGTGCCTTCTTGTGCCGAGAAAACACAGCGGCGACTCAGTACCTGCCCGGGAGAGGGAGCTGACAGGCTCACGGGGGCCCTGAGTTCTTAACCCGCATCAAGGACGCCCGGAGGCCTTCGTGCTTAGGGGTGTTCTAATCGTGCTTTTATACGGCTTGTGAGAGGGCTTCCGGCCCTGTCCGGCTGCTGACACTGAGAGAAACACGCCGTAATGCATTCTCAGCAGTTCCCATCCTAGTACAAACCCATCGAGCTCGGTAGCTGGCTTCGGCGGGCACACGGAAGGTGATGTGGGAAAATAACCGCATAGGCACTTGTTTAATCACCTGTCTACTCCGCTTGTATCCTCCCTGCTTGTTCAAAACGGGAAGGATCATGACGCGTGCCAGCAATATCTTACACTGGGCTAGCGTTGAGTGTGCTTGTGACTCCATTGCCGAAGGAAAAAAAATACAGTGCTCTTATAGCATTAAACCTGGGCGGGTAAAACAGACCTCGAGAAGTGCAGAATGCAAGGCTTCTCCTGAAATTGCACCCAAGGGAGCACCATCTGCTCTCTCTTGCAAATATTATACTTTTGAACACATTACCTCTGCCTTTGCTGGGTGAGGATGTGCAGATGATTATAGTCGAGCTGCAGGCAATTTTCTATAAAGCTGCACAGCAAAACACGTTTATGTTGTGCTGCGTTTCCTCAGCAATACAAACCCACGGTGAGATTGGCTCTCAGTCGAGCTTAGAGACTTCAGTCTCAAGGGCAAAATAGTTTAAAATGTTAAAATATTTGTCTCTCTCTATGTGCTCTGTTTTCCCTCATGATACGGGAGGCTGTTTATTGTGAGCAATTAACTGAAATCTTGCTTAAGAAATCCCAGCAGCCTCGGAGCCCCTCGGTCTCGGCTCTGAGGGAAATAGTGCTTCGTGACGCCCCTTAGGAAAACTGCCATTCCCAGGGGTAAAGCCGGGCGCCGGAGAACAGGAGGGATGCTGCTCGGCAAAGGGCGGGGAGGGGCGATCCGACCGGCGGGAACACGTTCGGTCTTTAAGGGGTAAATTCGCAGCTGGGAGGGCACAACTTCCCTCCTCCCCACTCGAAAAGGTAGGGGTACTTGTGATTTTTTTGGAAGCGGCAGCTGGAGTTGAAGGGACACCGCCCTCTGGGAGAGCAGGAGTGGGTGACAGAGAAAACCCTGAGAACGCTCCTAAGATTGGAAATTTGACATAGCAGCTTTTTTCGGCTTCCTCCCCAGCGACACCCGAAAGCCGAGCCGGGGAGCGATGAACCCCTCAACTCTTGTTCTGCTGGGACAGGGAGGGGGGTCCCGAATTTGGGGAACATCAGAACCAAGTGAATGTGCGTGTCAGTGACGGAGAACGAGGCTTTCCGAGCCCGGCGGTGCCCAGCAGGGCAGGGGCGGGGGCTGCGAGGGGCAGGGCGCAGGCGTGGAACGGACGTACAATGGGAGCTGGCCAGGGGAGGGTGGTTCAGCATCCTCAGCACGAACCTGCAGCCGGGGCGGCTCCTGCTCTGCCCACAGCACGCTCCTGGTTGGGACCCCGCGGCGGAGCTCCCACTGCCGGGGCACCGACCCCACCGGGGAGGAGATGCTGCGCGGGGCGGCGCTGGGAAGGCTGGTGCTGAATGGGATGCTACATTAAAAGATGCTTTGAAGGGAAGATAACAATAAATGCCGAATGTCGCTTTTCTTTCCAACCTGCTTTCTGTGCTCTTCTGCATAGGAAAGTTGCCCGGTCTAGATTGTTCTTGTCAGAAAACCACCTTAACACTAGATCATATTTTCTTATATCTGGTGCCTTAAGAAACCGAAGGAGAAGTGATTGTTGTTCAGTCTGAGACACTGTGGTTTATACTGAAAGAATTCCTTAGTACTTAACCTAAAATAAAATTCCATCCTCATAAAGTGTTAGCTAAAGTCCAGGGATCTTTTGGAATGAATAGGTAGAGCTATGCTTAAGGTACTGAACTGGAACTGATGAGCAGTACTCAGTTTGTAGCTGCAGAACTGAGTGATCCCAAAAACGTGTCGGTGCTTTTTCGTCCCATCTGGAAGAGAAAATGATAGGTTTTCTTTGCCTTGTCTGTGAGCAGTGCTCTGGGTTCCGGGGCAGGTGTCCAAGAAGCCAGCATGGAGACTGGGTGACATGCCCAGGGCTGCCCAGGTGAATCCCTGCCCTCCCCAATATCCTTCTCCCGCAGCCGCGCAGAGCGGTGGAAGATCACCCGCTGCTTGTGTGCTGTGGGCTGCTCGGAGCAGGTTAAAATGGCGACGGCCACCCTGTCCCTCGAAGGCAGGGACTTCTGTGTGTCCCTGTCCGGCTGTGCAGGGGCTGTGGGGTGTTGGGGTGTTCGGGCACGGCCCAAGGGAGGCTGGGTGTTCTGCCGGGAGCCAGCCCCTCTTTGGCCCGGGCTGCTGTGGCTCCTGCTCCTTCTCCGCCCGGTGCTTTCGCCGCCGGGACTGACCGGCTGCAGGTGGGAGACTCTCACTCACTTCTTGGAGGGAAATGCGGTGAAGCAGTGCGGGGGCTCACCCTCAAGCTCCCCGGTGGGCCCGGGAGGTGCTTTCCCGACGGCACAGTCGGAGCAGCAGCAGGCTCCCTCCAGGCTGGTCTCCGGGGCATTTATGTGCCTCAGTGGATTTAAATTGAATAGAGAAGAGCCAGGAAAGGATGTTCTTGGATGTCGGGCAGAGGTATTTTGGTCAGAGATAATCGGAAATGTGTGACTAAATAGCCTGAGCAATACTTAGTCCTGCTGTGTCGTCCCCCCTCCCCCTCCAAATTTATGTTTATTGTGTGCCCCTAAGTTAATTAAAAAAATTCAAGACGTTTATGTCGAGAAGTGGTTTTAGGCGGTGTCCCCTTTGGCCCCGCTCTGAGCCTGTCCTCCCCGTCTCTGCTAGGACTGGCGGACGTGACTTTTCGCGTCAGCCTTCCACGGAGGGGAAGGCAGTGGCTTCAAGCACACCTTCCCCGACGGAAGGGGGCCGCCCTCTGCCTCCCTGTGTCACGGGGTGGGGGGGAAGATCCTCAGGCTTGACGCCTTCCTTTTGGTCGGAGCCTGCGAACAAAGCGGCGGCACCGACTGTCAGCGGGGTCCTCTCATGAGCCGGAGGCCCTGGGACCCCCCAAATCATCGCTTTGCGGGGGCCGGTCCACCCGGCAGCAGCTGTGGGGCTCAGCCGGCTGCGGTGCACCGGCCTTTGCCGAGCACCGAAAATGAGCCCCCGGCACCGAAACCCTTTATTCCTGCCGGCGGTAGCGCGTCCGGGGCTGCCCGTGCCGCTCGCCGGCCGCACGGTGCTCGTCGGGGCAGCGGGGCCCGGGGAGCCTCCCCCGGCCCGGGGAGCCGCTCCGCCCCTGGACGGGGAAGGCAGCCCGGGGCTTTACCCCAGCCGCTGTAGTGCCGAGACCCATTCATTCAGATAGTCCTGGCTTTAAAGAAGACCCCTTACCCCACTGTCTTCCATAATACATGGTGCAAGTGGAAAACAGTTCGGCTTCGCTTCTCCCGATTTAAGTATTATCCAGATTCTCCCGCCCCTAATTAAATTATCTCCTGCTTTTTTTTTTTTTTTTTTTTTTTTTAATGTGTGTGAGATTTCGAGGGATGGGGAGGAGATTGGTCGTTGTTTAAGTTTTCTTCCTGTAAAAATTTACCTTTCAGTAAGGTTGTCTGTGCATGAACGGGGAAATGAGGGGGAGAAGGGATCTGATCAGAGAATTCAGACAGATATTCAACCAAAACTACTCTTTCACTTGCTCCAAACACTGCTATAAATGTCCTAAGTTAATCACTTGGTGTTTGGGGATAGCCAGCGAGAAATCCTTAGCTTTGCTCCTTCTTGGTGTCTGCAACAGCTTGCACATGAAGGTGACCTCCATACTTCTTCTCTAGGGTTGGTGAGAGACCCCCTTTTCCTTCAGAATGGGAAGTTTATCATTTTCTCCTCTCAGAACACAGCCTCCCTTTTGTCTGAATTTTTCAAAATAATTGAGAGATGTGTAAAAGGTGTATCCACTGTGAAAAGAAAACCAAATAACAGAATCTTATGCTGGAGGGCTGTGTGAACTCAGACGGCCATCACCCCAACCTTGTTCTGAAAAATGACAGGAATTCACAGTGGTGGAACAAACCAGTTTGTTTCTAGCACAGTGTGATGGTGGCTTTTGTAGTTAGTGTAACTCCCCATAGATTTTAATTGGGCAAACTGCTCACAAAGACATAGTGGCTCCTGACAAAGGTGTTACTTGTTAATATATCAGTGTTTGAGGAAGGCAGGACTCTGATATTTGCAGTAGTAGCAGGGTGACTCTATAAAATATTTGACTTATTGCATTCATGAAAAATGATACATTCAAGTTTGCACCATAACAGCAGCTTATCCCTGTCATCTGATTACTGTGTGCCTCAAGATGGTTAAAAGGTTCATCTCCCAGGTGAGTGAGTAAGCAGGAATTTTACAGAGTCAGTGTCTGATGCTGAGCCCAGGAACTGTACCTAGTTTCATGCAGTGCCACAAAGACTATTTTGGTTTGCCCCAAGGAACTTCCATTCTCAATTAGCCACCCACCCGCTGTTCTGCTAGTTCCTTATGGCAGAGATCCTGCCCATGGAGCTTCTGGTGACAATACACTAAAGACAAGAGCACTGTTTTAAAGCTCTGATGCTTTGAGACTTTTCTCCCCATCTGTTCACTTCTGAGCAGAGGGATGCATCCTTTGCAAGAATGCAGGGCTGCTAGATCCAAGCTTTGCCTGGGGAAGCTTTCCATTCCCAGGAAGGGTTTAGCTGGAGTCTCAGAAGTTGTGTACAGATTTAGCCAGGCTTCAGCTGAAAAGCTGGATAGATAATGCCATTGTCAAACCTCCAGTGGAGCAGTTTGGCCACCTGCTACTCCCTTTGGATGGAAACAGGATGTTTACTGGAGGGCTTTTCAGGAGGGAATGTACTTTCAGGTGCCCCATCTGAACAGGTTTCTCTGAAGGACTTAGCAGTGTATACCTTTTTTCCTGACCAATTACAGCTAGAATTTAGATTAATTTTTTTTTACCTGCTTCATCCTCTTTCTTAGCACTTAGTTTGTTGTAATTGCTGGAACACGTCCTGCTCAGTCTGTGCTGAAATGAATTCTGAGGACTGGATGTGGAGCAGTGGCAGGATATGGCCCTAAAGCCCAGCTGTTTGTGCTTCCTGCAGGGAAGTGGCTGTCTATGGCAGCCCTTCTAGAGGCAATGTACACCCTCTGCTGCAGTGCAGTGAGTGCAGTGCAGACCAGCAGATCTAGGGGAAAAAATTCTATTGTGCCTTGGTTTTCGGCAAATATGCTATGAGCTACCTAGTGGTATTAGGTCTAATCATAGGCCTCAAGGCTGTGGCTGGATTTATGTTGATCACTTTAAAACAAATCTCACAGATATATTTAGTAGAAGAATGTGTAAAATCCCAACCCCCAAATGGTATTATGTAACCAATACAGTATTTAAGTGCCCCCTGTGTAAACTAAGTGAAAAGCCTGCTGTTTGCTTTCTTTGCCTCTGTTGTGTATTGGTCAAGCGAAGCCGGGTGCTCTGTTTGCTGTTCTGATTACTATTTTAAAAGGAAAGATCCATAGGATCATGTTATCCAGAAATTGAAAAAGAGTTAAACCCCTCTCACTGGGCTTAAGAGAGGGGTCTGGGGCTGAGTGAGAGCCCTCTCGTGGGCTACCCAGGGGTGTCTATTGCCAGGGGAGCTTGTGCCATTTGAAAGCACACATCAAGGATACAGCCCTGCACAATGTACTTTGTCTCTTTATTTTGGCATGTGTGGTGCAGCCGTTGTCAGTGGCCTCTGCAATCTCAGCCACAGGGTTCAGCTGAGCTCAGCAAAGATGAAGATGTGTTAGTGTAGGGTCAAGGAGATGGTGGGAGCTAGTGGGACAGCTGGGAATGTTACTGCTGCTACATCTAGAGCTGATATCTGGTGGAAACAAGAGGTGGATTTCCTCTTGCTTTGAACCAAGAGGACTTTGTAGGCTTTCCCCCTAATTTACTGTTATTGATCTGCCATCAGCTCCTTGCCCAGTTAAATCCTTTATTCAAGGTGCTGGATCTTAGGAGCACAGTGGTTTCCCATTATTGTTATAATCTTTTGCCAAAGAGAGATTCCCCCTTCTCAGTAATGCACCAAAGTGGAAGTAATCGCTCTTTTTTCTTCTTGCATTTGTCCTTTCCTGTTTCATTCACCGATTGAAAAATGGCTAAAGAGCAGCCCCCATTTCACCTCCCCTTTTCCCTGATTGACTCAGCAGCTCCTGGGACAGAGAGAGGAAAGGGGCCTCGAGGTCACAACCTTCACAATCTTCAAAGCCCCTGCCGCTTCCAGCAGCTGTCACAGCTCTCACTGACCATATCCCCAGAAGGTCAGCAAAAAAATAAACACTGGGGCCCGACAGGTCCCCTTCTCATGCAAACTGGCCATTTCCCTCCCCAGCTCCCATTCCATGCATAGATTACACATTGGAGACCCCCTTGGATTTGCACAGAGCTATGCAAGAGCAAAATGCCACAGAAAATAAAAGCAGAAGGGCTTCCTGGGCAGGCAGGGTGGGAAAAAGAAAAGCAGCTTCCTGAGCTCTCCATGCCCACCCACAGGCTGCTGCAGCCATTTTGTGTGCGCAAAGCCTGAAGGTGAAGCTGGGGAGGGGGCTGACTTTTCCCTGGGAGAAAGACTGCAGGGAAGGATTCAGCTTTTGTATCTGCTTGTGCATGTGAGGGATGGAAGATAGAGAGAACCCAAAAGAAATAGGAAATTAAGCATAGACTGTAAAAACCTTTTCATCAGGATTAGATTGCATCCCTCTCTAACAGCCAGCCTGCTTTCTGAACTCACCTTCTTCTGCAAAAAGTCATGATGAAGCAGAAATAGTGCTAGGGAGAAGCACAGGTTCAAAAGGCCAGAGCAGGAAGGTCCTTTGCTAAGGAAATACCCCTCCCTAACCCTCTTTTATAGAAGTATCCATTTCACCATCACCACTAATAATCAAAGGGCTATTTCCTGGCCTTCCCAGATGCAAAGCACTGTTCTCATCTCCATTATTGCAAACCCTTCCCCTCCCGCCCCACATTCACTTCCCTACCCGTGCTCTCCCATGGCTGAACCCAGCACTAGGGCACGACTGGAGTTTTTCAGGCTCCACAGTGAAGGAAGACGCTCGTTTCCTATTCGCATTTTCGGCCTTTCCCCACAAGACCAAACGGGTGAGCAGCACACAGGATCGCAGGGCAAAAACTCGTCGAGGGGATTTTTATCAGCGAGGGGCTGCCAGGGAGGCAGGAGGGGCTGCTGACCTGCAAGAAAGCCCCCAGGAAGAAAAGGCAGGGACAGGGGACTCGGGGTCACTTTTATTTATTTGGTGTTGGCCGGGTACAGCAGAGGGGCTGCCCCAGGCCCCGCGGAGCGCGGCCGGGGCCGGCGGGGCGGGAAGCGGTGGCGGGCCCGGGGCAAGCGGTGCGCGGAGCCGCTCACCTTGTCCTGCCCCTGCGCGCACGCTCCCCGCCGCTGCGTGTTTAAACAAAGAAAGTTGCACAACCAAAGTCCGTCCGTCAGTGTCGTGTGTATCCCCTCCGCCCCGTTAAGGTGGCTCTCGGGTGCGGCGGGACGTCCCCGTCCCCGCGCGCTGTCACCGGCTCGTCCCCGGCTCTCGGCGCTCCCCGGCGCACTGACGCCCTTTCATTATTGCACTGCTCGCTGCGACCGTGACAGTAGTGCAACAGGGAAAGAGGGGCAGCCCGGCCGGTGGTCCCAGCGCTGGCACAGCAGCTGCGGCGGCTGCCGGGCTGGGGGCACAGGGGGAGAGCCCGAGTGGGGTGGGAAGATCCTGGCTTTGTCCCCGAGCTGCCCGCCTCCCATTGGAATGATGCTAGGGGCAGCTCGGGGCGGGGGGAGTTAAACCGAGGGTAGCGGCAGCCGTACAAGGGGGAGGCAGCGGGCACGGCCCCGTAGGATGGCTCCGGACCCTGCCCCGTACCCCGCCGCCCCGGGGAGACGCGCGGCAGCGGCCCCGCGGCAGCTCCGCCGCGCCCTGATCCGGCCCTCAGTCCCCTCCCACCACCCCTTTCCCTGGGCCCCTGAGGTCCCGAAAGGGACCGCGGGGACCACCTGAAATGGAAGGCAGGGCCACCCACTCGGCCATCCCGGCTGCTGTCAGCCCCCAGCTGATCCTCACAAAGCGGAGAGGAGATTTAACACCCCCATCCCTGCTTCGTTCCCACGTACCTCAGAGAGCAGCTCTCGGGAAGGGCCGGAGGCAGTGCCCGGCCCCGCTGCGCCGCCCGACCCTGGAAGAGCCCCGGGGATTCGGGGCACGGTCGCGGAGCCCGGCGGGCCGCACTCGCCGGGCAGAGCCATGAGCTTTGTTTCGCTGAGGTTATTGGGATTAGAGATTGGCCTCTTTGTGTTGTGCTCTGCTTTGCACCACACTGGTTTTCGGGCTGGGATCAGGCACAGAAACAGCAAGTATGGCTATGTATCTCCTCCCATCCTTTGGTGGGTGTTTACATCAGTATGTAATATAGACACCCTTCAAACGTCTCAGAACTCATACTATTTTAGAAAGGAACCATGATGGGTTTCTCTGGTTTCAATCACTGCTTGTGTTTTAAACACGAAGCCGTTTTGAATCCTGTGATAGCATCAAAAATATGCCCATTACTCACAACCTGAGTCACCAGAATAGCACGATTATTTGTCACAAATACCATCTCTGTACAATTACTCGCCTATCTAACAACACTCAGCGTTTCACAACTTTTCCCTTAACTCGGTGGGCATATGGGATTATTTTTTCCTGCTGTGGCTTTCTTCTCTCCATGAAGAATAACCCTCAAAAGAAAAGACCCTATAAGCAATATTGCACTACTACCCTGATCACAAAAGCAGAGGCAATATTGATAGGGTCTCATCCTTAAGGTTAGGAAGCTGGATAATGTGTCTTGCAGCAGGTGACTGGAGGGAGCTTCATTCCATGCCTGCAAAGGGGGAAGGGGTAAAAAGTTAGAAAGTAGTGCACTGCCCTTGGTGTGGATTATAGCACCATGTGCTCCTGGGAGAGTGGGGATGCAGGAATGGGGTAAATCTCTGACCCACCGAATCCGTGCACAGGCACTACCCCTTTCTCCCAGGACACATTTAACTCCAGTATGGATTTTATCCAGGTTTCTGTACCTCCATCCCCAGTTCTCACTTTCTTCTGTGTAAATTTCTCTCCTTTATTAATAGCCTCAGTCAATTAGCTGCCTAGCTGTCAGAGGCTGGGAAGTGCTATTTATTTGATTAACTGATAGTTGTATTTTGAGCCTCTTAGTAACAGGCATCAAGCCCTCAGAGAACTTCCTTTCTAGGGCTGTCCTACTTGGAGAGCCCAGTGTTTTAAATATCCCTCCCTTCATTGGAAATCACGGGATTAAGTACACACCAAAAATTAGAAAGCAAAACAGGATCTCCAGGGCTGGCTCTCCAGCACTGACTTCACATTTATGCACACAGGTTAAACAGTGTTTGGAGACGCACGCGTGTTTTGCCCTAGCTTGTTTTGTTTGGCTTTTTCTTCTCTTCCCCCTCCCCAGCACCTTTTCTGTCCAAGGCTGGAAGGCACAATCTTCAGCTGGGGCTGGCTTAGTGTTGAACATGCTTACAGCCACAGAAATTACTCCCAAGGAAGGGCTGAGACACCTCCAGCTTCAGGGGTGCTTTGCCAACTCGACTCTTCCTCTGCACTCAGCTCCCAATTAACCTGCCCCAGCGCATTTGTCACGTAGGAACACTTGAGAGCCCAGAGGAAGGGGAAGGAAATTTCATTCCCAGGCCATCCCAAACCAGGTCATGATTTTGACACATTAAGCTTCTCTTTCCTCATTCTGCTTTCCAGTGGATTAAACTGGAGTGTAATGAAGGGACAATCCCCTAATTCATGGATTCCTGGCTAATTTATCCATGCCACATTGATCTGGTCTTTGCCATTGGAGGTCCCTGGCTTTTGGCATGCTGGTGTAAGGCAGCCCTGCATCCTCTTTGATGCTGCCTCACTTGCCAAAGAAAAATGATCTAGGCAAGCTCCATTCAGTGTCTGGTTTTTTTCTAATGCCCAATAATCAAAATCTCCAATCTGTCCCAATCCCTCCTTTTCCCTATCCTTTGTGATGCTTGTGGAAAAAACCAGGGATCTTTTTTCCACATTATTTATTTATATGAAATCTTTGCTCACACTAATTAAAAGGCCACATTCACAGAGATTGCTGAAAGCAGCTCAGAATTGAGCTTTATCAAACTTCTGTATTCTTGTTACCTTGGCAAAACTTCAGGTTTAATCCTGCCATTACTTCTCAACAATCCCTGCAACCTAGACATCCAGTTGGACTGAGATCATAAAAAAAGATGCAACTAGGCTCAGCCTTACCTTTCCATCTATTCCCGTCCAGTCTATTTTGTTTATTGTTTACCATGTCTTTTCCACTCTTCAGCCTCGATGTTATCTCAAACAAGACTTAGGACATAATACACACAATTTAACTTCTCCAGTGGCCCAAGACACAAACCTACTGGCAAGCTTACAGTGGAAACACACAATCTGCACATGAAGTGCTGTTACTGATGCATGGATAGTGTGGGGGAAAG
The DNA here is from genome assembly GCF_051311805.1 of Agelaius phoeniceus. Lineage (NCBI taxonomy): Eukaryota > Metazoa > Chordata > Aves > Passeriformes > Icteridae > Agelaius > Agelaius phoeniceus. The sequence goes on along the minus strand of NC_135282.1, from coordinate 8,244,262 downwards.
CACGATTTGACAACTTCCTCACAACTTAAATACTTCAGTAGTTGCAGAAGCTACAACTGGCAGGGGAGGGTAAGGGATGTAATTAGAAATGTCAGCCACAAGTTCCAAGCAAAGGCAATTAAGTTACTTTATGTTTCTGGATCTGTGCTGAGAGCCTAGATGTGTCTCAAAAATGTCCTTATCTCTAAGTGGTGTATTGGCACAGACCTCCCCACACATTGCCTTTTTTTTTTTTTTAACAAAATAGGAAAAATAAAGACTGAATCAGCCTTCAGTAGTATTCCACCTAGTTTGCAAACGATATGCAAAGCCTGGCTTGCACTATGTCCTATAGCAGAGAGACTCTCGGGAATGTATATGGGGGTTATTTTAAAATAAACGTTTAAACACGAGATTATGAAATGCATGCTATTTATACACTGTGAGGCTCAGCATCTCTAGATATGTTTAGAAACCTCTCTTGCCTTTAATCACAGTTATAGAAACTAAATGGAAATGTCACCCAGACTAGTATAGAAATAACACTTTATATGTTGCTCAACAATGGAAGCTCTTTTTTTGGCAGTGTGTGTGGGGGAATCTTACTGTAGTGGAGCCCTTGCTATGTGTTTAAGTCCCCTTTTTCTGATGTTAGGAGACAAATAGACTGAAGTGTCCTTACGATGAAGCATTGGGATAAATAAAGTAGTGAGCTGAGTCTCTGGAGCTAAGAGGCCTCTGAGATCAGAGCTTGCTTTCCCTGGTTTAGCTTAGGGAGCCATTTCTCCTTCCCTTTGTTGCTGTTTTGTTTGTTTATTTTTCTTGTGGTTAAAGATGCTATTGGGGCAAGTGGTTTTTTTAAATTTTCATCTCAGTTACAATCTCACAAAACACAGAAGGACACAGTCCAGCCTTGTTTCCCTGGTCACAGCCAGTTCTCTAGCCTGAGGAAAGGAGACCATTTAAAAGACATCTTGCAATTAAATACATTATATAGTTTACAATATATTTTCTGCAGCGGAATTGACACTATCACCAAAGGTCAAAGCAAACACTTTAAACAGCTGTAGGCTGAAAGTTGATTTAGAGTTTTCCATCCTATTTAATAATTTTATCATTGTTTTAAAACTGGGAAGTGTTGCCTTTTTAATTCTTTTTTTTTTTCTTTTTTAAGAGAGAGAAAATTCTTAGCATTCCAGTCCTGGCTCCTTAAGTCTATCTAGCAAGTTTGTACAAATCTGTCCAGAAAAAAAGGGGATTCTTGCTTCCATGCAAGAGTCAACTTGTCCAGGTGTGAGACTCCAGAGAGTAAGGGTTGATAATCCTCTCTGAAAACATCACCTTCCCAAGTGTGTTTCACCCACCGAGCTTAGGGATTCTGTCACCCACAGCCACTTACCAATACGTTCCCCTTCTCCTGAAATCAGGAGGGATTACACTCCAGAATGTCCTGCCATTTGATTCTTGTTCATAATATTTAGTTTGTGGGTTTCAATAACCCTTTTCTCAGCAGCAATATTTCCTCGGCTGGCAGAACCCAGATCTGCGTCAGTGAGCTCCATTAAAAGGAATGACAGAGCTCCTTAAACAGCCCAGACTTTGTAACCCCACAATACGGCTTTTCTGCATGGTGTTTACCAGCGCTCTGCTGTCTGACGGAAAAAAAAAAAAATAAAGAAGACGACTTATGGTACTAAATGCAGGAGGAAAATAGGGCTAAATACTATCACCCTGGAAGTGCCGATCCCACTGTTGGCCCTGCCTGTGCAGGGCAAGTGAAAGGCCTTGTAGTTGCCTTGGCTGGGGAAGAGAACATGCAGGGCTGATCCTGAGCTCCCCCAAAGAACTCTTTCCCCCAGAGCAAGGGCCAGACTCCCCCCATGGCACACCCCGCTGCCCCCAGCCCGCCCATGGCCCAGGGCCGGGTGAGTCTCTGCAGGGCCCCAGCCCGAGCCTGCACAGCCGGGGCCGGGGCACGGCACGAGGGGAAGCGGCACCTCCTGCCCCCGCCCGGCCGCCTCCCTTCCCCAAACCACCCAGGAGCGGCCAGAGCAGGAGCGACCTTAACACAGATCTAGCACTCAATGCAATGACTCAAAAAGTCCCCCTGAAAAAAAAAAAAAAAAAAATAAAATCCCTCTGAAAACTTAAACCATCTGATTTCACTTTCCGCTCCAATTGGTTGTGTAGCCAGGGCGCAGGTCTGGCCTCCTCCACCACACTAATACCCTATGTGTGCTGCCTCCACAGAGGAGGGGTTCTTTTAACAAGTTTATGCAACAACAGGATGGAGGCTCTGCCGGAGCCCTTCCCCCCGCAGCCCGACCTGATTCCCCGCATTCCTCCCGCGCCCTCCCCCTCCGACCCAACTGGAGACAAACTCTGGCATCTCCACACACATGCAAATGGTTTCCCTTGCACAAATACAGACTCCTGAAGGGGCCTTTGCTTCCGAATCCCCCCTCTTTTTTTTTCTCTTTCCTCCAGTGCTTTTTTTTTTTTTTTTTTTTTTTTTTTTGCTGTTACATTCCTCAGCCAGGCAGGGTTAAAAAAAAAAAAAGAAAAAGTGGGGAAGGGAGGGTTTGGAATGTGTAACCTCCATCCCAGGCCCAAATCTGCAGGGAACCCCGTCCTCTCCCCTCACACCCCTGAGCTGGCGCTCAGCAAAGGGCGGGTTGGGCTCCATTGCCCCAGCCAAAGCCAGGAGCTCTCAGGTTGTCCCTGTCCTTTTCCAAATGGGGTATGGTCCTTGTCATCACACAGGCCTTTCCCTGTATCACACGCCTCAAATTCCCCCCACGCCCAGGGGAGGTTTTGAAGCGTAGTGACCATATTATTTTTAAAGACATAACTTCATGCAGGAAAATAACTATGCATCTATTCCCCCTGTGATTTCTCCACCTCCAAACAAGGCAGGCTCACATGTCTGAGAGGCCATCTTACAGCCCAGCATCAGCCCCACCAAGGCTTTCACTAGCACTTATTTCTATTCGCTGATGGGCTCACACGAGCACACACACACACAGAGAAGAACAAAGCGTTGCCCTGCTCCAGGGTGGCTTCCAGCTCCTCACTGGTCCACCCTCCTTCCCATTCTCCCTGGCCAGGGGCAGCAAAGGGCCCTTCATGCTCCCACTCTGGTCACTCTTACACTCCTATTGATGGCGAGGGGGGAAGACACCCCCTAGCAAATCCCTCAGAGATTTCACTCTTTCCTACCTCTTCATTAATCAAGAATTAGAAGGAAGAAGAGGGGAAAGTGCCAAAGCTAAATAGGCCTCCCTGTTCCTTTAATACACACAAAAATGGCAACTGTGCTACACTGCAGAGATGGATGAAAAGAAAAGCTCTAGAGAAAGGGAGCCATGGCGGCTCGAGTTTCCTCCACTGAGGCCTGGGAATGCAGCACATGGGCCACCAGCACCATGCCTCTGGTTCAGGCATGGAGGCTTAGCCTTCTCCTCTGGGTGTGAAAGGGACACAGCCTTCAGCTCACCCCAGAAACAGAAGGGCTGGAAAGGTGTCTTTTGTCTGCTCCCTCGGCCATTGGAGAACTGGAGCGCATTATTGAGGATTCAGCTTCTCCTCAACTGTCTAAAATGGGACACGCTCCCCCCCTTAGGATGTGGTCGTCCATTTTCTGCCTCCCCATGGCTCACTAACCAGCACGGCCTGGCATGGCTTGGGATGTGCTGTGCAATCTGAAAGCACTCGTTTACCTAGATTTGATTTCCAATATGACGGCTCTCCCCACCCCCACCCTTTGCTCCCAAGGTAACAGCTCAAGGCTTCAGGAAAAAAAAGAGAGAGAGAGAGAGAGAGAGAGGAAGGTCCCATCCCCCAGCCCTCCAAACCCCTTTCTTAGCAGCTGCAAGCGAAAATACCACATCTGCCTCCAACTACACCGCGAGTGACAGTCACCAACATATTGTTATTTAAAGATCAATTCTGAATGCAGTGTTCCTGTTCCTAGGCCTACATCATCCTTGCATCTCTAAGCCTCGCTCCACGTTGCTGTTGGGAAGTGCAGGGACAGATTGTCTTTCAAATCCTATTGATTATTGTTTAGGTATCTTGTACTATTTTTTTTAAATGAAAATGGAGGTATCAATATTCCTTTAATCTTAACAGTAATTTCTCTAAAAGTGAAATATGATGGAACTTGAAAAATACGTCAATAGGAAGCAAAAATTAAATTGTCTGTAAATACATGGGTATATATTAAAGTCACTGAATTCTATACATAACAGTAACATCCTTAGGTTCATAAATCCCTAATTTTTAGAGCAGAAGGAAGAAAATATTCAAAGCTGGTCAGGATATTTTTAATGGTGGTGATTGCTCTGAAAGAGGACAAGAGGGCTTTAAAATGTGAATAGGCCAGCTTTTTATTTTACAACTTGGAGACACAAACCCAAGCTAGTGGCAGAAAGGGCAATCCATTTTGTACACTGAAGCAGTCAAAACGAGGAACAAAACCCAAGGAATTTCCATACAGACCACTCAACCCAAACACAAAATAAACAAACAAACACAAGGGTAGGGATTTTTTTAAAGCAATTTCTACATGATCTTGGCATTTTAATGCTCATTTGAGCCTTTGTGGTGCAGGGAAGAAATCAGAGTAGGGGGCTGGTTCCTTACTAAAATGCATTAAATAACTACAGAATGCCATAATGTCAGGGGCTGGGTGTGCAACAGTAACTGATCATAAAGGATGTATTAGGACTGGAACCAAATGCTTTGACAATATTATTGCACTGCTTTATTTGTGCAGACAGTAGTGCAACATTGTCAGAGCCAGCGATACCAGCAGCCACTGTCACGTTCTGCACAGCTGTCCCTGCATCCTTTTGTAAGGGACTGTTACATTACAGTGTTAACCACAATAACGTTTTTATGTTTAGCCCCAATAAAACTCTGCATGACAAAGTTTATTTGCAATCGTAATTAGACAAGGTAAAAAAAAAAAAAAGAAGAAAACAACAAAAAGTTAGTTTAAAAAATGACAGAAAGTGAGGAAAGAAAGGGATAGAGATAGAAAAAGACCACTGTTAGTATGGCTTGTTAAACAAACCATTCAAGTCTTCTGCTACATGCCCAGTATATCTAGGCACGGTACGTTATAAAGGTTTTATACAATAAAATATTTTTCTACTGTAATGGAGAATAAAACAAGAAGGGACATAATTCAGTATCCCCAAATGTATGTGCTTCCATAAAACCCAAATTGGTCAGTCAGTGAATCTGAACTAGACAATTTAAATAAATCACAGAAAGTGCCAACCCTTTCCTGTGCCTTCAGAAGTTTTCTTAATTGTGCTGTGATTTTATCATGGTTGACCAATACCGATGAAAAAGCCTGGGGGGTGTGGTGTATATATAGAATGGTATAAATACACAGTGCTTTGATTTGCTATGGAAAATGTTGAGACCTGGGTACAAAAATATCTAGTGCCTGTGCTTCAATCTCACACATATCTGTGTGTGTGACCACTCAAAAATTGCAGCATAAACACCACAGATTCCTAGAAACAAATCAACACCTTTAAATCTCTGTACACATTGATAGGGACCACCTTAAACATATAGGAGAAAGTTTCTCTAAAGGGAAAAAGTAAAAGGAAATCATAAAAAATTTCAGTGTAGATATTGTATGGAAGAGTGTAGAAATTAGTAACTAATTACTCACAAGCTATTGGTAAACAAAGCAAGTAATGGGATGCCTTGAAAGCTCTCAGAAATGTTTGGAGCTTATGTCTGAAATAGGATGTTTAAATTATTCCAGCCCATTTCTATAGACAGACACATAAAAATGGATAACCCAGAATCTCTCTCCTTATTTAAAACCACTCCCACATGTATAAAACCTTATTTCACACACGTGCATAAATACACTGGAGGAGGCATCTATTTTAGGGTTGTTTGCCCACTCTGAAGAGGGTGGGCTGCTAAAGGGGGTCATGTTTCTGCCAGCCAATGCCCTTTTAATATTGCACTGCTCATCATAATTGCCAGTAGTACAACAGAAAAAGGGCTCTGGACAACAGCATACTTCAGAGACTTTCCAAAATAAATGATAAATCAGTTAGAAACTTCTCCAAGTGATGGCTTCTGTGCATGTTTTAGTCTAAAACAGATTTGTTACATTCAAAAAAAAGGAGTTTCTTTAACAACCACATTGAATCAATGTCATTCTTTAAAATTAGATTTTAATATTTCAAAACTGCTTCTTCAATTAACTTCAGCAAGAATTTAGGTAAGCTTGCTTTAGGGCTTTATTTTCCTTATCAATAGGAAATGTACTGCATTAGAGCATGTAAAAGCAAATACCAGAACTGGGATTGTCCTGCTTGCATTTTAGCACCCCAGTATTTTACCAAAGTAGGTATAATAAACTAAAAGACACAATGGAGGATAAGTTAATATCCTTTCTCTTGCTTTCATCTGAATCAGCTGTTAAAATAATTGGTATTTATTACATACATGCTTTTAGTACCTTAAATTATTCACTTCTACTTGCTAAGGAAGTCTTGCTATTTTAAAGGCATCTAAACAAGCTTTCAAAACAACTGCCATCCAGCAGTGAGAAACCTTTAAAAATCACCTACTTGCATCATGAAAACATTATTATTGTAATTTTTCCTTTTTCAAAAAGAATATATGGGTAGTAAGGAGAAAACATCAGTTAATCATTACAAATCAGACATTCCAAATAATTTTAGCAATAAGTAACATTTAAAACTCAGTCTTTAGGCTCAAACTGTTTACCATTTGTTTCTCTAGACAATTTCAAACTTAAAGCTAGAAAATGTAACTATTTGTTAAATAAGAATCACTTGAGAAATTACAAAATTATTTTATTTCAAACAATGCAAAGAAATTCTATGCAAAGAAATCCAAACTTGAAAACAACTTTCCATGAACTGTATAGACAAGTAAGAATCATACCAGATACTAAAAGAAATTAAACTAATTCGGTTCTGGGGGAGTTTGGGCTGAGTGAGAAAATTCACTACATGAATTCTAGTTGTCACTCTATCATAGTAGTATTAACACAAAGCCAATTGATGTGGAAACGTCCCAACCCAATTAGAATCTTAAATTGTATCATTCCTGTTTTCTCCCTTCATTTTAATTTTTCCTCCTTTTTTTTTAACAATAATCTACCCCTAATCCAGAAACCTAGGCTGGTTTAGAGATTAAAAAAAAAAAAAAGGAAAAAAGAAAGAGAGAGAAAGAATGAAAGAAAAAGAAAAGAAAAAAACCTAAAAGAATTTGCATTAAACCTTAGGAAGTTTTTTTTTAATTCCAGAGCCCCAAGTCTGTTTGAGGGTACAAGCTTTCCTTACACAACTCAAAGACCACACACTGGAGGGAAACGGAGCGGAATTGGGGCAAAGTGCAAGAATGCCAAAGAAACACTTTGGGTTGCGCACCCTGGTTTATTGCAAAAACTCCGGACTATTTAAGCAAAGCATTACTTTTACGAGATTTAAATATTAAGCCAATATAAATAGTGGCTGGAGATAGCATGTGACTTATTGCCTCGCTCTTTGGGGGTTTTAGCAAAAAAAAAAATCCCAAAAAACAAAACAAATCCGACAAAAAGAGGGAGCTTCTATAACAGGATCTTTTAACAAACCGATTCTACGTGGTATCTAGACAGATAGGAGTTTTGCTGGGTTTAAAAATGTGAATAGTACTTCGCAGGAGGAGCGCTGTGGCACAATGAGAGCGGGCAGCAGCCGCGAACCCTCCCGTGGAACAGCGCGAGCTGGGGGTGGGGAGGGAGCGCTCGGCTCCGGCCACAGCGATTTCATTCGTGGGATCCCACTCAGTTCCTCGGGAGCGTTTGCACAGGTGAAACGTTTGAGAGGAGGAAAAGGGGGGAAAAAAGCTCACCACTGTCTAGAGATTTCCAGCCCAGCCCGCGGCACTCGTCTCTCTCCCGGCGCTGCTCGGCGCACGGGCGATGCGCTCCGTGCCGTCCCCGCTGCCGCTCCGCTCCCGGCGGGCACGGGCGCCCATTCCCCACTCCTGCCGCTCCCAAGTTTTACCCCCAGCCCCGCTGCCGCCCTCGGCGGCTCCGGCCGCCCGCTGTTTTCAACGCCTCGTATCGATCGCATGCCAGAACGCAAACCGACCGGCCAAACTTCACTCGGGGAATCGCCGCACTTACAATGCGGGAGCAAAGGACTCCCGCATGCCCGCTCCGCGGGGAAAGCTCCCCGGGAAGCGCCCGGCCCCGCCGGGGAGCTTCCGCATGGGAGGTGGGCGAGGGGCGCCGCCGTCAAGCGGCTCCCCCTCCCCCGCCCGGCCCCGCGCTCCCCGGCGGGTCCCCCCGCCCCGCGCCCTCGCTGCCCCGGGCGGGGGGCGCCGCTCGGCCCCCGTCCCGCCGCCGCTCGCCCCGCGGGCCATTGTCAGCGCCGCGCCCCCCGGCACCCGGCGCCCCCCCGGGCCCGCGCTCCCGCCATTTCCGCCCGGGCGGGCGGATGCGGCCGCGGGCGGCGGCGGGGCCGGCGGGCCCCGGGCCCCGCGCGGTACCTGGCGGCGGGAGGGACGGCGGACGGGTCCCCGCGCCGCGGGGGGGAAAGTTGCCAAAAGAGGCGCAAAAGAGGCGGCGGGAGCGGCCCGGCTCCGCAGCCCCCCGCCCGCCTCCCGCCGCCGCCGCCCCGGGCGCGCCTCGGCGCGGGTCCCTGATCGATCCGAACGTGGGCAAATCCTCCGGTACCAACCTCATGGCCTCCCCGCTCCAGCCTCCATCTTTGACTAGTTGACATTCAGCTCCTGCCTGACCAACTCCTCATTAGCATACCTCCCCCGCCATTGGCCCGGCCCTGCGCTAGTCTTTGCCACCGCCTCCGCCATTGGCTCCCGGGGAGGATGTTTAAAAATATTACCCCGCCGCCCATTGGCGCCCCGGTGGCCACGTCACGGATCGCTCTTTATTTTAACAATGAATGCACAAACACATTCTTCCATTCACAAATTTTTTTTTTTTTTCAGTAGTTTGCCCGCCTTTTCTCCAACTACATTTTCATTGATTTTTTGTTTCAGCTGAGGGGGTCCCGGTTGTAAACAGATAAATCAAAGGCGAACAGAGGGGGGACCTGAGCAAATATTATTTTCTCTCTCTTTTCTCTTTTGTTCGGCAGTGCTGGTGTTGGGGGAACAAAACTGATCCCCAGCCGTCCCGGATCGGAGAGGTGTGGTCGGGGGTGTGGGGGTGGGGGCTCCTCTGCCCAAGAGGTTGCAACTATTTTGCGTCTATTTCGGTTTCAAAGCTGGACCTCTTTCCCGCAATTAGAAAAGCAACCTCTGCCCGGGCAAAAGAAACCGCTAAATGAGTCAAATTTAGAATAGAAATGATTGCAGTGGGTGTGGAGCGTTTGCGGGGGGGCTCGGTGGGTGCGTGCCCACGGGGAGGCTGCTCCGCTCCCTCCCGCAGCGGCGGCAGCGCCGGGACGGCCGCGCTCCCCTCCCGCTCCTCCCGCAGCCGCGGGCTGAGCCAACCGGGGGATTTAATTGTGACCGACTGAAACACACCAGGTCACTTCAGTGCACTTTCATGACAAGAGCTTTTCCTTTTGTACGCGCGGTTGAGCTGAAATCAGGAGATATCAAAGTTTAAGGGCTAGGGAGGAAAGAGCTCTAGCATTTCTCTTGCCCTGCAAATTGTTAAAACCAGGAATCGTTGAAACATGAATCAAAAAAGACTGAGTCATTGACTCTGAGAGTCCCTCTCGCAGGGAAGGGTCTCGGTGAGTCTCTTTTTTGGAAAGGTTCCTGCCATATTGTTAACTAACAAACTCACGACTGTGCAGTTGCTTCCCCTTCCAAATACACAGTTCCTCAGTTCTTCAACAATTGATTTCAACAGATGTTTGTAAAATGGAAATGTTTCCATACATCAGTGAGAACAATTTATCAGCAAACTGAGTGAGAAAGCACTAAACTTTCGTACACTTTTGTGGGTATGAAGGGGTTTTTTTAAATTTCAATTGTATTTACTGAAATTTTATTAAGTTGCCTGTCTTTAAAACCAAAACAAAACAGTGTATTTTTTTCTAAATTGTTGTATTATTTTAATTTTTAAGTATCCTTTCATTTCATTTGTTCTCTACCTTCATACCAAATCCAGCCCAAAAATATAACTTGTGTCCGTGTGAACTAAAATTTTACATTATACAAGAAGAAAGATATTAGCTATTTTTAAAAATAAACTAAACTTCCTTTGTATCTATTCTTGGGCTTGGGAGTTGGTTCTGATTTGGATATTTTCTCCATATATGTATGCATATATGTGCGTAGCCCCCCACGCACAAACATTGAACCCAAGTTGTAAATGCTGGATCTGGGTACTAATGGGTGGGGACTTGGAGCAGTGGATCTCTGGCAGTGTTTTTGGAGATGGGAGAGAAGGGCAGTGGGCTGTGAAATCACACATTCCTGTCCAATGGAGCTGAAATAATGGTATTGTTCTCTGGAAAAGAGGTTGCTTTTCTCTTCTCCATTCTTCCCCTGATCTGCAGGGACCTGATTGTGCAGTTAATCAGCAAAAAAGCGTTTGATGTAAGGCAGGGCGTGAATTCAAAAGGGCCAGGGGGGATTCAAGAGGGATTCTTCTGTCTGTTAGAAAATGTTTTTCTGATTTCAAAATGGTAGGCATTTGAAAAGCTGCACTGGCCTCTCTTCAGAGATCCGAGTTTGTAGTAGGTACCAGCACTAATTATATCGCTTCCTTTGTGGGTTTGACACTTTACCGCTTGGGAAAAAAAAAAAAAAAAAAAAGTAGATATCTTACAGCAAAAAGAAAGATGTCCTTCCTGGAGCAAAGGTGAGCCTCTCTACCCCTGCAGTTAATTCCTTCAGCTCGCTATCAGTCGCCAGAGTCTCCTCATGCCTTGCCACACGTTTAGCATTGCACGATTCAGAGTAAAATAAAGCCCGTGGGGAGCAGGTAAGAACTAAGTTGGTTTTGTAGCTCTTTTTGGTGACCTGTGTGTCCTGAGCATGGCATCCACCTCCCCGAATCTTTAAACACTGAGCCTTTCCTGTCCCACACACTTCTCTTTAAATCTTTCCTTGCCAGACCTGTCTTGAATGCCAAGAATATTTGAAGCCTGTTTCTTATTTCAGTGTGGTCATTTCCCAAACTTTAGAAAAATGCTTTCTGCCGATTTCTGGTGCTATCTTTCATATGCACAGCGCCTATACATATGTAAATATGTAAATTCATTGCTATCCCTTTACTTAATATGTTATTATAGCTACACAGGAAATGACACATACTAGAGAAAGGCAACTGCCTTGGATGTTTACATGAAAAATGTGTAACTTTACAGCAAACTCCAAGCGGATTTGTCAGTTTAACTTTGAACAAACTGCAAATAAAATTAATGAAAGGTCCCCACTGCCCACCCTCTGTCCCCAGCCCCAGATCTGTCACTGAGCACCACAGCCCCTTCCACGGTTTTTTTCCTGCTCTGTGAAAGGAGGATTGCTCTTTTGTAATGCTGGATTAATTGATTTAATTTTTGTGTTTCAGGGCTGGGGGACACTGGGGAATTCTTTGGATTTTTTTTTGGTGGTGTTTCGCTGCAAATGTGCGGTTGTGCTCTCCCCTCCTTTGGAAAGGAAGGCTGAGGAAAGACATTTGTTCTGCTGTTAGTTTGCTTTCAAGAAGGGCTCCTTGCAACTGTCCAATGCTGGAGAAGCATGGCGGTTTTACAAATTTTAAACATCAAGGAGGGGAGGGAGAAAAGCTGATTTTTTTTTTTTCTCCAGATCTTGGGGTGTTTTTGCAGTGTAACTCAATCTGATGTCACTGGGGGTGGAGTCTCTGATGCGTTTGCTTAAACTGGAGCTGCCTCAGTTCAAGGCCTTGTGGCTGAAAGTTCTTAAATCTGTGGCAGACAGGCATGACTATTCCTTAATGAGACCCCCGCTGCAATAACGCATTTTGTATTTTAATCAGCTTCTTAATGCTATTAATTACGATTTCTTTCATAATACTCTCCCCATCTGCAAGGTTAATGCAGTCCCACACGAGCAGCACAGTAACACGCTCCACCGTCACCGGCTGTGTGAAAACACATGTACAAACTCATATAAACCCCTCTTAATTAGGTCCTGAACATGCATATGCTTTGTGGGTGTGGGTGACAGGCAGAAACAAAGAGAAGAGAGGAGGGCAAGGAAAATTTCACAGAAGTTTCCAAAGATATTTACAGATGTAGTTATAAATTAACTTTAAACTTCATCCTTGTGGAAGATTGCTACATAAAGGAAGGATAGATTTGGAGTTTGTGTTTTACCTTTTATTACAAACTCTCTAGCTGCAAACATTTGCTTCTGTGGATGAAACTATAAGGTTGGGTTCAAAACTAATTGATAAAACTCCATGGGAGACAGGAACAAATAGATTCATAAAGTGTTCACAGGGCAGCATTGACTATTCATGTTTAAACTTAAACAGATTGGACTTTTGGTTTGCTTCAACTTCAAAAAATCAGTACTACTCCTTCAGAGGGGCTGGAAGTCAAAGACCCTCTGAGATCAGCTAAAATCATAATTCTCTTCTTATTTAGCACAGCTACTTTGACTTTTCTGTTTTAACACATTAACATGAAAAAATAAATGGATCCTTTATTTAAACATTGATTTGAATGATCCTAAAACTTGTGCCTTAAATATGGGAGGTTTTACTATTCCCATATTTTTACCTAAGTAGTTTACAAAAAAAAAAAAAAGTTTTCTTTGAATGGGCTTTCATTCAGACACATGTGAATAAAGCAGTTTAAAGGTATTATATGTATGCATATCCCTCTCTAGATATATGTGTCTGCATATCACTGAAATTCAAATTGTTTCTTAATTTCCCCCCAGATTCTTATAGTTTTTCAGCAAATGCAATTTGTTAAAAGCTTTTTCAAGTGGAAAAAAAACCAACCAAAAAACAAAAACCAACCAAAAAACAAAAGCACTATTCACAACAAAAAGGCATCCCCCGAAATATTTTAGTAATTTAAAAGCTGTCAGAAACGATTTCTAAAAGTTTAAAATGCACCCAAACTCACTCCCGCCCACCACATCTTTATTTAGACTGAACAATCGTTTTAATGTGATAAAAATGCAATATTCTCTTCAGGATATTTTCCTATCTGCAGGATTGAAAACAAGAAAGGCAGAGAAATCTCGTACCTTTTACTAAAAAGAAATAATCTTAATAATTTCCTAGCTAGCAGATGGCCAAAAATACCTTCCATGTTTCCATAAACATATCCAATCGATAGCTTCAAAAGCGATTGAATGTAACCGAGATGCAGCCAGCCCAAAGAGCTCAGCTCTCTCCTGATCAAACCTCTACAAAGCAGGCTCTTGTGCTCGACTTGACAGTGTCCGAGAGGGAGGGGAGCGGCAATGAGAAAACCAGTCACTAAATGCGAGTTATGAATGAGGGATTGGATGGGAGGGAAAAAAGAAAAAAAAAAAAAAAAAAAAAAGGGGGACGCAGCTAATGCAAAAATCAGTTTAATTCCATCGGTTTTACATTGATGTGCTTTTGCCCCCGGATCCCAGCGCGGCTGCGGACCCGCAGTTAAACCCATCTCTAGCCCAAAGCCCGGCTCTCATCCCCGCTAGAGGAAAGAGGGGCATTGTGCTCCTCGGCTCACATTTTCTTCTCCCCCCTCTTTACTCGTCCCCCATCTCTCCCCCCTCCCTCTTTTGTAAATCAGAATGAGGAGGTTTTATAGTGAGTCTAATTCTCACTCCCTCCATTTCCTTCCTTTCTGCATTTTTTATCCCCCTTCCACCCCGCCCCTCCTCTGCCTGCAGCCCTGCTATTGATTAACCACTTCGCTGCTACCCCGGGCGCTGCTCGCTCCGGGCCGGGCCGGGCCGGGCCAGGGCAGCCGCGCTCGGCAGCGCCGGGGCCGCGGGCGGAGGCGGCCGGGGCTGCCCCGGGGCCGCTGCCCCAGCGCCCGGAGCCGCCCCGCGCTCCCGCCGCTCCTGCCCAGCCCTTTGAAGTCAGTGGCACTTAATGGTATTTAATGAGGCTGCCGCAGCGCCGGCAGTGCCCGGGCGGCTCCGGCAGCGGGGAAAAGTGGTCAAAGCATCCGCCGGAGAGCCGAAAGTGGGGGGTTCGGCACAGGGGTGCAGCCCCCGGGACTGCGGAGCCGCGGGAGGAGGAGTGGGAAGGAGCGAGGGGGAAAAACCCCGAGCACCGAAATAGTTAATGGCCCCTGGATGCATTGATTAGTATTGATGGTTTTGGTAGTTTTAATGGATTTGTTGTTTGTGGGAGGTGGGGAGCTTTTCCCTTGCTTTGAATTCTAACCCCCTGGCTGGGAGCTTGCTCCTAATTGCATGCACAGCATTCCTTCGGAGTGGGTGGTATCACCTTTTACTGCTGCTCCCTTCCACAGGGAAGGCCTGTAAAAAATCCCTTTCATGTGCCCGAAAATCAATACCCAGGGCTCTGGATGGCTGCTGTAAAAACAAAACAAAATCCTGTCCCTCCCTCACACAAAAAATAATTATACATACGTATATATATATATACGTATATACATACATGCACATATATCTACACAGGGAGTGAGGGGGGGAAAAGAGCCCCAGAAGAGCCACCCCTCCCTGCAGATAAATGCAGGGGGCAGTTGGTTCCTTTTGCCAAACCAGGGCAGAGGCAGTGTCAGGCTGGTGTGGAAAGAGCCCCTATTTTTACAGCTGTTGGGGACACTTTCAGAGGGGGCTGCAGTTGGGAGCTGGAGGTTTCAGTGTGGTTCTGGTCAATAAAAATGGATGTGGCTTTAAAATGCCTGCTCCAGTGGCAGGGAGGATGGAGGGTCAGAAGCAGTGCTTAAAAGGTTAAAAAGGACTGTATGAGTGGGAAGTTGTAGGGTTATGGGTGGAGTTATCCACACTTTTTGAAAAAGCACAACAGAATAAACAAATTCATCTTTCAGTTAATGTCAGGATGGAGGTAAGAGTGAGAGTGGGTTCTGTCTCACTGTGACCAGCACTGGGCTTTTTGAAATAAAAAAATTGAGACATTTTATTAGGAAACTATTAAGCCGAGTTTATTTTTCATTCTGTCCCCAAATTGTGCAAAAATGATACCAGTCTAAGTTACAAGTGAACTTCACATTCACTCCTCTCTCTGCTGGATCTTAATTTCTTTAGCACTGAGAGGAGAGGGAACGATTGTTAAGCGTTTAAAAATCCATGCAAAATAAATCAATGTGTTTCTGCCATCTACATTTCAATTCAATAACATCGTTTTCATAGAGCTATTTCATTAGGATGGAATAACTCACCTGTAAGTAATTACAGCTGACTTGCTTTCTAGCAGAGACCAATACAAGTCCAGAAAGGGGATAAAGGTTAGCTCAAAGAAATACTGCAGAGGTTTGGCATGGGTATAAAAGCCAATAGTTATGTTCTCTCCTTAGAAAGCAAGTAATTTTGAGTCATCATTTAAAATAAAATTCATAGCTGTGCCTTGAAGCTTCATTTTAATCTAGAATTTAAAACCAAAATCTAACTTGAAAGTGTTTCATCAGTAAAAGGTCTGCATCAAACAGAAAAAAGCTACAAACGAACAACCCGAAGTTCCTATAATAATTGTTTGAGAAATCCACCTTTCTCAGATTTCACAGAGGCTCAAGCAGTCAAATAGTTTGTTTGGTATTTGTTGTTGTAATTCTTCTTCTTGTTGAAATTGTGTGTTGGCACTGAGTAACATTTGTTTGAAATTAGTTTATCAGTGTAACACTAACTTAAGAATGAGTTTAGTGGTTCAAAAGTGCACTACTTTGAATGAGATAATTTAAGTGGAGCTGTACATGAAAAAAAAACCCATGAAGAGTATTTAAAATTATTTTTAAATCTAATATTCACTATCAGATTTTAAAAGCATGTTTCAATATACAGTTTAGTGCAAAAATCCTAGGTGAAAGTTCTTATTTAAATACTACTTCAAATTTTACTAATTTTATTTAATGATTTTATTACAGCAAACTGCCCAAACATTTTGTATTAATTCATACCAATGTGCAACACTTATTTCTATCTTGTCCAGAAAATGCAGAAGGAAATTTTCCAGGACAATTTCTTTTCAGGAAGCCCCATATTTCTTAGTAACAAACAAGATTTTAAATAGAAAGAACCTTTCTCATTATTAGATAATTTCAGGAAGTTCATCCTTTCAACATTCTACAAGCTTTTGTACATACATTTTAAAACAAAATACTTGCAAAATAAAATATCTTTCTAAAATCCCTAGGACATGCTCATCTCCAAAATTCTGTGTGTTTGCATTTTAAGCTCTTTTTGGAACAAAATTAAAAAGGTCATTTTGCTTTAGCAAACAGTTAAAATGTGCTTTCAGACAGGCAGGGAGAGGAGGGAGCTGGGCTGTGACGGATTTGAGGCATTGTTTTAGGAGAGCACTACAGCTACAAAACCTACACTGCCAGCGTTTCAGGAGTGTACTCTTTGTTTTAGTGTTAAGAAGAACATTCAGATAATTTTATTTTATTTATTTTTAAATTAAGACAGTCCACAAAATTTAATCAGAAGCAGAACATAGGATTCAGTTCTTTCCTTCTTTCCAAAACTGTTTCTTAGTTGCTTTTTTCCCCCTAATAGTTTAAAAAACCCTCAACACCAACCTAAAATAAAATAGAGCAAACGACTTGCAGTTCAGAGAGCATGAAAAAAAAGAATAGTTATTTCCTTCATTCACTGAATTCACCTTAACAAACTATTTTGGAATTTCATTTGTTTGAAAACTGCAGCATATTTATCTCCCAGGCGTTTTAGGGCACTAATCTATTTGACATTCAAGAAAAGCAACTGAAGAAAAACCCACCTCTTTCCCACCCCCAAGCAGAATTGCCAATTAATATGATTTTGTTAGTCCTGACCAAATGGGAGGAATCAGTGAGGTATTATGGGAGATTTATCAAAGGGTCACATCTCACTTCTGAGTTAAGAATTTCATATGAAAAGAAATAATTATAAAGGTTTTCTCTTTCTTTTGGTAGCTGTAAAATAGGTGCTAAACATGAAGATACTTCTGTGCTTGTTGAGGTGTCAGAGCAGTCTCTGGGCAGAGCTAGCAGAGCTTTTTGTTTCTCTGCTAAATTTTGAAATCAGCTTCCCCTTTTCTAACTCTAAAACCCCACCAGTAAACATTTGTGCAGATGCACTTGGTATATTTAAAAGGAGCTAATCTGTATAAAAGGAATTATGAAATTCTGGTTTGCTTATCAAACAGTTTAGTTTAAAGGGCTCATGAAGCTTCAGCTTAATTTTGGGTGTTTTAGAGGGGTGAGCATGTGGCTGTGATCTTAGTTGGACTATCTCATAAACTGTCCTTTCCAAATGAAGTAGAAAACTGCAGCTAGAAATGTTCACAGCTTTGCTTGGCTTGCTACTGAATTGCAGTCTGGAGCTGCACTGCAAACTCATTTCCATTGCTTTTAGCTGTTAACCAATATAATTTTGTTTTAAGCTTGCAGACTTAGTGAATGCTTCCAAAGTTAAATTTAATCTTTGTATTCCTCACTAGCACCAATGAAGCTTAATTTTAAACAATATTTATTAAAAACTTTGTTTCAAGATTAATTTCCCCTTCCCTTACAACTTGTGTGGCTTGCTCTTCTCACAAACCCAAAACAATAATTATTGTCATTTTGCTAAATTATTTTTTCGCAAGTTGTGTGCCAGTTATTCAAGTACATCAAGGATTAATGGTTCAATTATATTTGAAATATCACTTATAAGTTCACACCCAGTTTTCAGGCATCTCTGGTTAACCAAAGAGTGCACCTACCTTTCATTATAATTTAGTATTCCTCATCACTTGTAATGAAAGATGCTGAATTAGTTAAGCAAGACTTTGTTGGCACAAGAGGAAAAATGAAAATAAATGAATTAACAAGCCCTGAGAAATGATCTTTGTAATTACAGAATTTCTTTGTTTCATATCTCACACACATTGTGCATTTAACCACAGAAAAGTGGAGGGTGCTTTAGGTGTAAAAGACCCTTTAGAAATATTTCAGTCAACACTGCTAGCTCTTGAACATGTTTATGTTTGCCTTTCATGTCAATGGGGGAAAAATAGCAATGAAATTTTGGTGTTTATACACCTAGGAGCTGGGAAGTCCTGGTTAAATATACCAATCTGGAGCTGGGAACATTTATGTGGGAATGAGAGCTTCTTTGTGCTAATTGAAATCTGTACCTGGAAAATAACAATCCACAAGAAGAACTAATTTTTCAATCAGAGCTCAAACTGGTCAAGAGCCTGTGACCAAACCCAGGACAAATTCAGATATGTATGGTGCTCTATAAACACTCCCTTACAGAATAGGAGCTTTTTCTATCAGGGAGATGGAATTCAGATTGTAGAAGTCACCTGTTAAGATCAAACAGATAACAGTGTCTTTTCAAAACATTTAAAAATATTCTTTATCCACACTGTTATCTTTGTGACTAAATGATTTTAGCAAATGCTGCAGGGAATATGACATTAGCTAACAGAGTGCAAAGGGTTCCTGTTTGTCTCAATCCTCTGAGTATTCCTTGTAGTGGGCTGAGTCCACATTTAAAACATTCAAATGCTTTTCCCCAAATGACATCAAAGACTGTTTAAATCAATATTTGGATGATCAGGGAGCAAATGTTTGAATTTGGGAAGGAAGGGGCAAATGCAGCCTGTGCGTGGTTCTGTAGCACATCCCACAGGTCTGGGGTGGGCAGAGCTGGGGAAGGGCAGGGAGGGACAGCAGATACTGCCATGGGCAGGGGAGCTTGGAAGGGTTTCATGGCTGGGCAATTCCACCAGGCTGATTAAAACTGGGAGGAATTAGCACTACCTTCAAGGGAGCTCTGAGTTTTGTGTGGACAATATTAACAGGGAACTGGAGATTCTCAGGGCAGAATCAGTTTAGCAAGTCTTCCAAGTACTTGATTTAATATCACCAATGAAGAGGTGCCTTTGTGGCAGAAACCAGAGATAGCACATTTTTTGATCTAAGCTTAAAAGGAAACTGCTTTGGTGCTGTGAACATCACCAAAATCCTCTTAAAAGTCCAGAGTTTAAGAGAAAATTTTCTCTGTTAAGACCTGACAGTGGAAACTTCAGGCATCATTATGTTCCAGCTCAGACAGTTTTCTCTTTGCCATGTAAACTGTTAAGAGAATAAAGGTGTAGAACAACTGTGATTTAAACCAAAACAAAATAAAAGAAGACAAAAACAAAACAGAAAAAACACCACCCAGTAAGAACACCTTGATAACATTTTAAACAAACTATTAAGGTTTGTTCCAAATACACACATAAACTTTGTTCTAACAGGGCAAGACTCAAATAGAGTATCAAGTTTGTTTACTACTTTTACCTGTCTCTTGGCAGACCTACCTTGGCTTCAGCACAACCTTCAGAAGTCCCTGGCATCCTAAAATTGCTGTTCATTAGTAGCTGAAAAAAACTAACCAGCTTTTCTCTGCTGCTCATAGAGAGGGTGTGCACTCTCTACTTCACTATTTCTCACTCAAATTAAAGTTTTTATTAAAAGGTATCATCAAAAGAAATCCCTGAAAAGTTTAGGGTCATTATGTGACAGGATATTTGTTTTTATTAAGGGTATGTTAAACTAT
The DNA here is from genome assembly GCF_051311805.1 of Agelaius phoeniceus. NCBI lineage: Eukaryota > Metazoa > Chordata > Aves > Passeriformes > Icteridae > Agelaius > Agelaius phoeniceus. Next base: position 8,224,603 of record NC_135282.1, on the reverse strand, counting down.
CCTGATCCAAATAACAATCAAGATAACATCTCTTTAAGCTACATTAATTCAGACTCTTAAAGTCCCACATGTATATGGCAAAGTGTGCAAATTAATAGCTAAAGGATGTTGTGCACTTAAACCACACTTTGAAACAACAGACCGTTCCAAAGAGATTGTACACTCTCATCTCATTTAACTGAAATTAATCAAAATTAAGCAAATTCTCAAAATGTCAGAAGCGATTGTAAAAAAACAATGTGCATTGCAAACCCCACCACCTAAACAGCCATTATGTTTAAAGGAAATCTGTGATCTGCAACTAATTAGGAGCAAAATGGTTGTAAAATATTTAATTTGTGAGTAGCATTTTAAATTCAGTAACAGCTATAACAAAATGGGTAAGTAAATGACATTAATCACTCCTGATACTAAATTATCCCTATTTTGCTTCTAGGACAGGAATCAGACTGGGCAATGTTTTCTATTAGTTAAACACATCCATAACCCAATGAAAGCCTAGGAGGCCCTTTAGCTAACAGGGATTCCAGCATCCTTGCTGTTCCTTTATTTTGGGTACTTTAGAGGTCATATAACTGTTTGAAAGAGTCACCTCTTGATTTTTCAGCAGAGGTAGTGAGCATTATTTTCCTGATAAGAACTGTTTCAGACAGGTAGAACAATATTTTCTGCAGTGGAGACTAAACACCAAGCTCATCTGAAATTACTTTAACAACTAAAGGAAAAAACTGCTCTCCAGCCTGCAATACCTTTTTCTTCCTTTTTGGTTTTGTTTCAAAGAGGAAGAATATTTGGAGATTGTACTAAATAATGCAACAAAATCTAAGTGGTTGTTTCCACAGTGAAGCTGTTGTTTCCCTCAAAATATGGTATCTTCTTTGGCTTTAATAAATTAATGGCAAGTGCAGCAAGTGGGTGCAAGTGCTCAGCTTCTCCATCCCAAAACACTCCTGTGTGGTGTCTCCTGCATGATCTAAATGACAGAGACATATGGTCTCACTCTCACCTGTTTTCCAGTTTTTTACACTCTCTGGCTGTCCATTCCTATTTCTCATTTCATGAAAAGTAAAATTGTATTTTTATATATTTTTAAAAAAGAAAATAGACCCATTTTTAAAGCTCATTTTAATTCACCAACATCCCAGATTAGATTCAGCTTCTCAAGATGAATTATTTCCTGCTTTTCTTTCTTGTAAATATCTTCCACCACCAACCACCTTCTGCAGATAAAACTTTACCAATTAGTCATTTACAGACATAAACTCACAAGGCAAAAAACAGCCTTTGCAGCTCTAGGCCTCTTTGATGATGATGATGTTTACAAATGCTTTCACTGCTGGGCTAGTAATGTGCACTTTGCCATTAGCTCTCTGAAACTGTTCCACACACAAAATGTGCCTTTCAGCAAGGCAGATGGTAAGAAAGATTGTTCCTTTCATTATATGCAGGACACTTGTAAAATAAATAATGGCTGGGGTGAACGTACCGATTTCTTCAGACTGAAAAAAGCTGTCTTGTTGTTCAAAATGATTTCACTGGCTGAACAGGTCACTCACATAAATATCTGTCCTGGTGAGATTTCCACTGTTCCCACATTGCCACTGTGCCTCCCAGCAGTGGATGGGGTGGGGGCTTCTGGTGCCAGGTGCTTTACATGCCCATTGTAAGGCATCCCTTACATGAGATGGGATTGAAATCCTTCTTTTCTCTACCATGGCTTTTTCAGTTCCTATGAAAATTTGCAGTTCCCTCCTTTAGATGTCAAGTGCATGAGGACATGCTAGTTCCCAACAGCACTGTCATACATAACAGAACAAAAGTTCTGCATTTGATGGGGATACAGGAGCTGAAAAGGGTTAAGTCAGACAACAGAGACATGAATAATCTGCACTGCCTGAACAGAAGCAGAAGTGGGTTCCTGAACTGTGTGTCTTGCAGGAAGGGTAAGTGAGAGAAATGTCAGAGCCCAAGCAGCTTGCACTCATTTGGGAGAGGAATAGCTGCTTCAGTAAAGCAGAGAGTGGGCAAAGTTTATCCTGTACAAGCACCACAGGGGTTAGAGCCCTTTTGCTGCTGGAGGCAGCCTTGGCTGAACAGCTGAGCGTCCATTTGGAGCCAGGCAGAAGCAAACATGAAGTCTGTCAGCTCAGCTGCTCTGTGCCACAGCATTCTCTCTGTGCTCTGCTTTTCCCTTGAGTGCTGGATGGGACCAGCCATTCCCACTCCTGGGACTTCTCTGAAGCTCAGGCAAGGAGCTGATCCCAACACAACCGGTTTTTGCTTTGCAGGTGACCAAGGCAGCACATCGAGAGCAGGCAGCGTATTTAGCTTTCCATCTGAGTACCAGACACTGACAGAAATCTGGGGGTTAGAAAGCAGAATCAGCTGCTCTCTCCATTCCCTTCCTTTACCATGCTCTGCTGTGATCCACAGGAATACCTGAGCTCCAGCTGAGTTTTGTTTGAATAGCCACCAAAATACTTTAATAGCTGACTTTGCTATTTCAAGAAAGAGAAAGTAGCTAGAATGAATGAAATTGAGTCTTTGACTCTGTGGTGCAAAACCCTCTCTGTTAGACTTCTAATCACTAAACTAAAAGGAAAGCTGGAGACATAATAATCAATTGTAAGAAAGGAACTAAAGCTAGGAGAGGTAGGAGAAGAGAACAAATGATCAAATAGGAGGGATGGAAGCATTCTCCAGACCAACCTAAACACTTTCAAGCAATGACAGGGAAAATAAAGACTTCAGATGTCTCCAGACAGGGAAGGAGCAGGTTTCTAAAATCATTCTGCTAAGAAAGGGAAAGAACTTGGGCACTTCTCAAAGAGAAGTTCCATTTGCCTTTTCCTGTGCTGTACAGCCATCACTGGCACTTTGGACCTAGCTCAGCTGGGTAGAAAGGTTCTGAGGGGAATGTTTCCACACCTGTCCTTCTGCCTCTCCATCCATCATTGTTTGTGTTGAGATGTAAAAAGAGAAAATGCTCTCAGTAAAACTGGGTGCCTGTGGGTCTGTCACTGGGACATTTGCTTCCTTCTTGGAGGATAAAACCACAGACATGTCTTACCCTGATCTGTCCTGTACTTACACGTTCCTGGGAAAAGCAAACACATCTTGGTCTCTACTCATCATATCCATGCCAGCTGGTTAGCTGTGTGAGGGACATACAGCTCTCTGGAGAGAAGATGGGAAAGGGAGCTGAAGTTTTGATCATGAATCTTATGAACTGTATCTTGGTCAACAGAAAAATAAATGAGAGGATCCTCAGAATGCAGATCTGCTTAAACACATGTTCTTAGCACTTGACACTGAGATTGCCAATGATCACAGTACCCTGATGCTTTCCTAATCTGGCGTGTCCATAGGCCAGGCTTCTCGGATTTCACTTATATCCCTTTGTCTCATGTTTGCAGCTAATGCAGGACAGGAGTCCCGTGGCTGAATTCCCAGAGAACTACATCTCTAGAATTTGACTGGGACACAGTCTCCTGTGGGGAAAGTAACTGTGGGATTCTGAGTTCAGCTCAAGGCTGGAAAAAAATGTGGTCCAGTCTATTGACAGGTTTTCACTTGCCTTTTCTTTTTTGACATTGTTTCCCAAAACCTCATAGGAGTTAAACAATAAAACATTTTATTTTTATGAAGAATCTGGTACATCTGTGCAGTGGGACTCTGGATCAGCACTGCTGCTGAGTTTTCTGAGTATTACTGGTAGGAATGATGGATATTTGCTACTCCTTGGGAGGATCCAAACTCCTGCATGACTTCTGTGATATCCTATCATCAGAGGAACTTAGGCCACAGTACACCAACAGAGTAATCTACTTAGGTTTGCCCCAAATCAAGAGACTGTTTTATTTTAATGCACTTACAGAAACTGAGGATGAGGAAACGTCTCTCAGTCCCTGTGGTCATATTTCAGCTGTTACTGGGACATCCTCTGCACTGAGAGATGGAGTTTGCTTTTCAAAAAATCTCAGCAACAGATGGGCATTATGAATGGAAAGGGAGGACTGCAGAAGCCAAGTTTCATTTCCCATACTCTGCACAGACTGTCAGTGATGCCAGATCTGGGAAATGACCAGATTTAGCAGTACTGTCCAATGTAGAGGAGTTTCTGTTTCTCTGCCTGTGTACCAGCTCAATGCTTTTCTGTCCAGGTTTGTTTTATACACTGTGTTTAGAAACGGTTCATTTGTCATGTTTTAAGAAGACACAGAGTATCACTGTTTCCAACTCTTTGAACATGGAACGCTGATTAATTTCTAATTTGGACACTTAATTAAGATTAAGAGCTTGGAACAGTTTCCATCTGAAAGCAGTGAGACTGTAGCTGCTGATTTTGAATGCAGGTAGAATTACACTGTCAGGCTGTGTCAGTGCAGCACAAAAAGTACACCAGAGTGCTAAAGAAACAGATTTTCCGCTAAAGTCCAGAACAGAGGTCTGGAGAGCTTCCAGCTCCTACCCAGCCAACAGCATCTCCTGTTAAAATCATTGGTGTGGATCAGTGTGAGGATTGGAACTGTGCTTTCGAACAAAGCAGTTGTCTTTGAGGAGGCTGCCTGTGTGTCTCAAAGGAGAGCATCTACTCAAACACTGTCCTCAGTGCTTGCTACAAGATGATTCTTTTTTCTGGCAAGACAAGAAAAAGACTGGTAGCCTTTTGCCAACACAAAGATGGCACTCACTGACTACAGAATTGTGCCACATTTCAGAGCAGTGTCTTGCTGCTCCCTGTGCTCTCCAGCAGAGAAGAGACGCTTTACTTCCATCCTTCTGCAGCAGAAGAGGTCCATTCTTGCTTCTCCCACCCCTTCAAGCCAGAAGTTATTTCATTTGAGGACAGACAGACAGCTCCCTGGGCATCACTTGCACAGCTCAGAATTCGGTGTGGGGAGGGAGCAGCAGTGGGGCAGCCAGGGCTGTGCTTGGGGAGGGGATGAACTGAAGTGGCTCCTTGGCCCTGCCCCTGCAGAGAGCTGCACTGACAGGCAGGAGCATCCTGTGGCAGAGACCATTCATTCACACAGGCCAGCCCAGGAGCAAGTATGTGAAGATAAAAAAAAATTGATTGGTCAGGGATCCCTTATATTCCCTTTTCTCTTCCCAGTAAGCTGTGTTGTGCCTTATCTTGCCTACGCTTTAGGATCACCTGGTGTTAGTGAGCTATTGATTACAGCAGGCAAAGCCCCTTAGCACTTACCCAGCTGCACAGAGCCTCCCATTATAGGAACTCCTTCCCAGAAAGCCCCACTGCACTGGGGGTTAGGTTTTAAGTTTGGGAGGTCCAGGCCACTTCTCTTTATTCTGACTGTCCCTTGCTGCAGGTTCCTCTCTGCTTGCTGGTGAGTGAATACCTTTAGCCTGTGTTACTTCTCTGTGTTTCTTTCCTTTTTCCTTTGTTAGACACAAGGTTTATCGCTTCAGGAGCTGCTGTTATCCGAGGTTCTCAAAACACGTGGACTCTGCAATAATAGACACAGACACAACATTGCTCAGAGTAGCAGCTTGCAATTGTAAATCTCAAGGCATTTTATGAAGGTGATTGTTTCTACAGCAGAGAAGCGAAGTTGCCTGCCCTCAGACACATCTCATGTGGGACAGAACACAGATTGTGGAGTTCAGATCTCAGCTGCACTGAGTGCTCTGTTTGCTTCCTTGGCCTTGTATTGTGCTTATGCTGTGGGAGCACACGGACAGGGTCCTTGGAGTGAGGCAGGATTGCAAACACCCCCACACCTACAGGTGGAACTTGAGTAGATGCTCTTTCAGAGGTACATGCTTTTTCAGAGTAGTGCTTGGTACAAAGTTAGGCTATCCCTGTAAGGAAAGCCCTGTGTGTTTGTGCCAAATAGTTTTGTTGTTTTCTCTGCTTTCCTCAAGTGTTCATTCTCTCAACTCTGATCATCACCATAGACCTTACTGCTGTAATTGCTGTGCTTCTTCCTTGTGTTGCTCTAAATTTAGTTTTCAGATGAGGGTGTGTATTGGGTAAATGAGGAATTGTTGTACATGTCCAGGGTCTTGTTTTAAAATATCAAATGGAATAATGGTACCCAGCTGAAAAGTAACAGGACTTTATTGTGATTATTTGATCATTTTCCTTTGAAAGAAAGGTTTTCCAAGCCCATCAGCACTTGTGAGCTGCAAGAGAAAATGATCAAATGACAATATGCTCAGGAAAACAGCTGCTCTTGCTATAGCCATGAGTCAAAATCTGTTTTACTGTAAAGTTTCATTGGCGTCAACTGGAACTTTGCCTGAGTAAGGTGCTCGAGATTTTTCTTCAAGTAACTTTACAGTTACTCAACATGGAGAATTGGGAATCACGTGACATTCCTGACACAATATTATGTTTCCATTCTTGCTGCATGAACATACTTATCTGAAGAGAAAGTAGATTTTGCACTTTAAAAAGTGCATGCTCATGCTGAAGGCAGACAAAGACCTTGGAGCTGTTGTGCTATTGGAACTTCATCTATTTATTCAACTGTCCACCATGGCAGGAATTTTTCTCTTAAATATGTAATTCCCCACTTTTTTTTCTTAAACAAGAGAACCAGAGGGTGAAAGGGTTGAAGATTAAAATGTAAACAGCAAAATTTATTATAATTACAAGAGTGTTTCAAATTATTTCCTTAAACTGCAACATAATTTACCTCTAGTCAAGGTCTCTATTGGTGGTGAAAGAGGAAACTGCTTGACCTTGGGGTGACCTCTGGCCCCCGGGGGTCAGCGCCCGAGGAATGTGCAGATGTCACGGTTCATAAGCAAGGACAGAAACTCTCAGGTTTCCCAGGCAGAGAGGCGCCAGTTCGGGGATGGGGCCAACATGTGCACCTCCCTTTGAACCAGCCACTCATACCTGCAAGCCCATGGAAGGCAGCACGCACCAGGCTGGAGATGGGAAAGGGCCAGGGCTGCCCTGGGTGGAGGCTGGTGCCAGCAGTGGGCAGAAGCAGCAGAACATAACAGAGGGAAAGATAAAACTTCCCTAAAGGGGATCAGCATCTGCACCACTTTTTAGTTGTACTCAAGGAATGCTGCAGGCAAATGTGACCTGCAGTGCAGATCCTGGCCAGGAGCATTTAGAGAAGCTTTGGCTGCAACCAACGATGCAGCTCCTTGCTGTTGTAAAAACAAGTGTCCTAAACTCTTAAAAATGCAAAGAAAGGAGAGGGGAATAGAAGGATTTACTGCCCATGTACTACATTAACAAAACTGTATGGGCTGAATTGGTGCAGTGCAAATTGCTGCTGGGACTTTTGCAAAACCTGCAGAGATCCTCTCAGTAACCCTGTCTGGAGTCAGTCAAGTGCTCCTGGATACCTTCTCTCTGCCCCAGAGAAAGCCATTTGTGCTGCCAGCCCATGTTCTCTGAGCAACCATACAAAACAAAAAGCTCAAAAGAAAAATTTTCACGGCTAAAAAAACCCCAAACCAACAAAACAAAAACCCCAAAACAAAACCACAACACCTTTATAAAATTATTCATAATAAAACAAATGAACAAGGAAAGTAGGTTTAAGCTAAAACAAATTGTGTGGTAAATATTAAGGTCAGGGAGAGAAAATTATACCAGCAATAATATTCAAAGAAGAAATGGGATGAGGGAAAAAACAAACACAAGCTTTATTTTAATATTTAAATCATACCTTATATATCAAAATATAATTTATATTCAAGGAAATTGTGAACCCAAGAGTTCCTTTCAACTATTTGCAGCCTACAAACCACAAGTTGTGCTAAGCATGATCAAAGTACTTCACAATTAGTTAGGGTTTAAATCACTATAATTGTCAGCCTTGGTTGTAATCAGAGAAACATTGTTTTGAAGCAGCAGCAAACTTGCCCTGGTTGTAATCTGGGGAAAATTCAAGAAAAACCTTGGGTTGGCTAACTGTAGTCCAGTGCTTGGGGACAGAGTTGTGTTAAACATGTGGGACATCAGAGAGGCTGTCCTGGGTCCCTGAGAAGCCACCCTGTGCAAAGCCCTCTCTGGCTGCTGCTCCACTCAGCTCCCTGGAGAGGAGTGGGCAGCACATCAGAGCCTTTGTCAAAACCAGTTCCTGAGGTGCTGTAAAAATCACATGCTCCAGGTGATCCTGGGAGGTGCTTGGTACATTCATTGTGGGATGGAAGGAAGAGGCAGCCAGTGGAATGAGCGGTGCAGAATTCTTGGATGGAGGAGGCTGCAGGAGTGCCAAGAATGACTGCAATGCGAGTGCAAGCCTGCTCGAGCTTTGCTCTTTTAATAAAGCTGGCAGTGTGTTATCTGGAAGCTGTGATGGGTTTCCTAACAGATTCCTTGGAAGTTTCAGGTTGGAGAACTCTACCAGGGACTCTGCCAACACAGCTGAATAGAGGATGAGCTCAAATGCCTTTGTAATTAGGAAGAGAGTATTTCTTGAAATTAGAAAGATCTTCTAGGAGTACAGGAAATAAAGGCTGTCTTTGAAGAAATCATGCTTTCTAGACCTTAAAAGGGCAAAGATAGCTTTAATCTGGACTCTGCTATGGAGACACTGGAGGAAATTTCCCCACTGGAAGCCTCAAAAAGAGAATTTGCTCAGCAGTACAAATGAATAAAACAACAAGGCTTTGTGCTTGAGGATCTCAAAGCGTTTTCTGCTCTGCACCAGGAAATGTAATACCTCCTGGGAGCTGTGCTAAATTGGAAACAGGGACTTTCTCAAAGCTCGCTCAACTCCACTCTGGCTCAGCACAGCCATGCTTCCACCAGCGTTGGTGGAAAAGACAAGTGATGTTTTGACAACTTGAGTCTTCAGTCGTGACTTTTCTACAGGGATGCAGGAGATTAGCAGGCAGCATAGATTTAGTGAAGAAGCAGTTAAGAGAAGAGAATTAAGTTTGCCACCTTATATGCAGCCAAGCCAGTGACTTTCTTTGGGTTCAGAAAAATCACCACCTTCTTTACAGTGACTCTCATGGCTTGCAGAAAAATGAGTGTAGCATTGGGATGGCAGTGAGGGAATGGACTGGTTGAGGAGGCTTTGCTGGCAGTTTCCCCCGCTCTGTTTCAGAAAGAAATGCAGAACTGAACAAAGCTCAACCCCCAATTTAGTTTGTATGAATCATCTCCTCTGCTTCTGTTCTCTTCTAGTCACCAAAGAGGTATCAGGGAAGAGATGATTAAAAAGGAGCAACGGGCAGGTGAAAGTGAGGGCAATAATTAGTAGAAGAGATGAGGTTTGTAAGAAGCAACCAGTACATCAGGTCTTCATCTGAAGAAGGGAAACAATTTCCTGGAAACCATTTGGGTGGTGCTGGACTGAGAGAGCCCTGGACATGACTGTGGGAAGGAGGGGATTGTAAGAAAGCAGAGGAGCTCATGGAGAAAGGTGTGTTGTGCTCCCCCAGTGGAGTGCAAATGGATTGTAGCTGTCTTTTGGGTCTACTTTCACAAAATAACTTTTTGAATTGCTTATTTGAAGAAGTCACAATTAGAGTAAGTAAAGTAACTCAGGTGTCATCAGGCACTGCCAGACTCTGGGCAAGGCCACATGGCTGTGGTCCCACTGAATTCCAGAGCACCCAGCAGATGCTTTGCTGGCTTTGCAGACCTGGCATGGCACCAAGGAAAAGGCACAGACAGGTGAGACCTGATCTGGTGTAAAATGTCTCAACGCGAGCACTGCCCTAGCAAACTGTTATAAGTTAAGAATTCATAGATTGGATTTATATGCAAGCAGTGACTTTTATCAGATTATGGCTTTTCTGAATGAATGATTAAAACCTCCCAATTAGTTTCCCTCTTTATTGCTGACTTATCTAAGAACAGAGTAGCCCTCTTGGCTTTGCTTTCTGTGTCCAGAGGTATAGGACATCATTGCAGCTCTCTGTTACAGAGGTGTTATAAGGGTGTGCCAGCTAAGGTGGCATGTCATGGCTCATTACCACAGAGCTTTTGTTTATTTTAGTGTGAAGAGCCTTTATGCTCTTGCCCAATTTTGACTGTGCACATTAACCAGTGCAATTGTGAACAGTCCCAGTAAGGTGTCAGCGATGTACATGTTTGTCTTCAGCCTCTGACCATGCACCTTTTGTGACACAAGGTGTGTCTAATGCATCCCTGCAAATTTGTCCTTACATACTCAGCCCACACTGTTCAATTAAAGATAGTCCATACAACCGATGGGTGGGAGTAACAAAGAAAGAAGTGAACCAAGACTGTTTCTGTGATTTTTTTTTTTGTTTGGTTTTTTGGGTCCCCCCCTTTCCATGAATGGATGAGCATCAGATGGAAAGAAAGACAGTCATTGGAAATTGGTGATGGAAGGATTCTCCCATTGACTGGCTTGACTCAACAAACAAAATCCACTTGAATCCATGGAAAGCAGAGGGCAGAGGGAGAGAAGTGGCAGTAAAGCTGCACCCAGCCCTCTAGCAGCAGCAAAAGCCAGATGTGGAAATTTTTCCCTGGGCTGATAGGACCCAGAGTTGTTTCTTTAGCTTTCCTTTGGCTCTTCTAAGATTTTCTTGCTGTTGGGAGGAACTGGGTGAAAAGGGCAGCGAGAGAGGGGCCTTTGTGCCATTCTTCCACTTGAGTGTAGAGAACAGAGAGCAGAAGGTGCAGTGAGAAGCCTTTTAAAGTGGTCGTAGATGTGTGAGGTCTGATTCTGTTTTCAAAAACGTATCTGTTAGATGTAAGTGCATGGGAGGTCATTGGAGCTCTGCTGCCTTTCAGGGGGTGAGGCAGGAGGGAGCTGGGCTGTGGGGTGAGGCAGAGCATCGCTGCCGGGAGCAGGAGCCGCCCTGTGATCAGCAGCCTCCAGCAGGGGGACCGGGGCAGAAAGGTTGGATTTCCCTCTCCTCAGCCGAAGGCATTGCTGGTCACAGCCAGGCACTCATGTTTAAAATCACACCAGCTTGTGATTGTGCCAGGAGTTACTCTGGAAATTAGTATGGTTAGCTGGTAGGGTTTGAAACAGAGCAGTGTCTATCTTTGGTGGTCACCCAACATCTTGTTATTTACTGGATCTAAAAATAAACTGTGTTTTCCCAGAGCAGAGAATCCAGCTTGTAGGAAAAGGCAGGTATCTCCAAATTGCTTTCCATATGGTAGGTACCTCTGGTTCATCTAACAACCCTTGGTACTCCTCTAATCCTTCTCAAATCCTTGCTTACTTTCCATGGATGGGGACTGAGGGCTTGCCACACAGCTTTTTATTCAAGAAGGAAAAATAATTAGTTCTTATATGCAAAGTTATTTCTGAGAGACAGATGTTACAGAATGTGTGATAACTTTCTGAGTTTATGGGAATGGGTATCCTCTCAGAAAAAAAAAAAAAAAGGGAATGGTCTGATACTCACTCTGCACAGACACAATGTATTTCCAAGAATTGTGCTACTCCCTGATATTAAGATTCTTGTTGCATCTGAACTAATCCCCAATAAGTCTGTGATGGGTCACAAGTGAAGACATAAAGGCACAGATATGAAAGGAGAGATGTGATAGGGTCTCAATTTAAGGTTGGCCATGGGCTGCATGTGACATTCTTGTAAGTAAACTGACAGTGTCCAGGTTTATAATAGCTAAACTCCTCAGTTTCCTTTATGTAAACATTTCACTCTAATGGAACATTATACCCAGGACCATGCCTCAGCAGACATACATGTATATGAATTGCATAAAGATAGAGCAATAGATAAATAGATTTCTGGATTTAATAAACACATTCTAACAGTAATAGGCTGGTGAAATCTTACAGAGAGGGAGAGAGAGACTGAAGGAAAATACAAAATACTGCTGAGAGTTTACAGACTGGCACAACTGGAAGCACTCAGCATCAAAAGAATGAGGAGAGGGAAAGGCCAAGATGGATCAGGCATATTCTGTGCTTATTAGTGTTTTCCCATCTTGTAGCAAGGGATGGTGAACAAGCCAGTGGGTTTGGGTGCCTGCTATTCCTTCAGAGGGGAAATCATCCTCATCCAAATCAGAGTTTCATTTATGAACTATGGAAGATTCAGACATGATTTGCCAAAGCCAGAGGATCTCTAGGAGTTTGTATTCCTTGAAAGTCAGGTAAGTGCCTTTCAAAATTTTACTTTGACTTCTCTTGGAAGCAAAAATGTTTTTTCCAGTAGGGACAGATTTCTTCAGATCGCTCATTTTCCTGTATACGCTTCTTGACATTTTCCCTGTTGTTTTTCACCAAAAAAAAGAAGAGGGGGGGAAGAAAGTGGCAAACAAAATCCTCCAATCCCTATTCCCTCCCAGATAAATCTCTCTTCCAATTCTTGGTCTGGGAACCAAAATCCTGTAACAATGGCAGCTCTCTACCGAACTTGTTGAAACTGGACAGGATATGGTCCTGATGGCCAGCATGGAAACAGGAGGATTCTGAATCCAAAGCCTGTGTGGGAGGGCTCAAATAATCCTTGTCAGTTATTTCTCATGGCTTCAGAATGCAAGGTAACTAGGTGAGAAGAAGGAAAAACTTTATGACAGTAAATGAGCAACAAATCAAACAAAAAAAAGAGGGAGAAATAATTTCTAAGTTCCAGCTTGCCCACTTGGGTCTGTCTTTGAAATGAGCATTGTCTGTTACCCAAGTAAGGTCAGTGCAACTATTGCCCCAGCCCAGACACCGTTTTTCCCTCATTTTCACAGTGCTTGGGTTTATTTTACTTCCCTCTGCTTGGCTCCATGCCATTTTGTTGGCTAACATTCACCTTGGCTGCACATGCCAGGGAAGGGCTGCTCCATGGTGTGCCCAGTGAAGCCCACTCTTCCCAAATGGCTCCAGTCCCTGATTCCTCCTGCCAGCTGCATTTTGGGGAGCCAAAAGCAAACCCCCTTTTTAGCTGGTTTTATTTACTGTTCTGAGCTAGACCAAAGAATATGTTTGTCTCCTTTGCAAAGAGGAAGCAGTAGAACAAGGGGGCTGCCCAGCACAGGGAGGGGAGGGCAGCACCAGCAGAGCCCCCCACGGGCGCGGGCACCGCGTACTCTCCCACCAGGGATCTGCAATCTTGCATGCATGAATTGCCTTGCAACGGCCACTCGGCTGTCATCCTGTCAGGCCCATTTACAAATCACATAACAGGTTTAATTTTGAAATCTCTCTCTTCTCCCCCCCCTCCCCTCCTTATTTTTGCTGAAATGGATTTATAATGAAAGTATTTGAAAAGGAATAATTATCTATATGAGCAACAGCAGCACAATGCCTGCAGCAGCAGGGTGGGCTACAATCAGAGGAAATGAGCTTTAAGTCTGAAATCTGCTTTTATACATGTATACATACTTAAAAAGAGACAGGTATTTGCAAATACCTATAAAATATTTGATGGATATGGATATGACATGATTTTTAAATTCTGTGGGTATAGATCGGACATGCAAAGTCTGATTTCGGCTTTTGCTTTTGTTGTGTTAAATGCCACATTTTAAAATAAGTGTGCACTTTATATCTGAAGTGATATTCCTCAAGAAATTGGTTACCAAAACCTTAGAAATGCTTTCCAAAGCATTCCAGCCCAATTTATGTTTTTAAAAGGGCAGCCAGCTCACACTCTCAAAGTGCGGGAGAGCCCGTTTTATGCAGTAGTGGACATGAAGCTGAAGCTTTTTCTATAGTCTCTGTCCATTTCTCTCAGTGAATTGAATCCAGTCAAAGGTCAAACTGGCCAGAGGCACTTTTATTGTCATGGTAACCATGACTTAATCAAACAATCCTGAGATTCCAGGTTTGTGGGAACAGGCAAAGATCTGAAGAGACTGGAATGAATCAATCAAAGGGGGCAGGAAAGAAAATCCTAAGATATATGACTTATCCTTCCAAATCTATTACTCTGTCCTTAAACACACAAGAATTATGCCTTGGACAAAGCCTCTTTTCAGACCAAATACCTCTGATTTTTGTTTTCTTGTCCTTTGCATCAAATTTCCTAACATACCTCTGTCCTACAGCAATCAACCTCAGCCCAGATTTAGCCAACAAGAGGAAAAGAGAGGAAAAAAGAATTTAGGAAAGATAAAGATTATTTTGTAAAAACCTACTTAAAAAAAAAAAAAGAGGAAGAGGAAAACCAAGGCAAAATGCAATCAACCACTTTTGATTTGAAAACCTATTTAGGCTTGTTAGTGGTGATCTAATGCAACTCTACAGGCAGTTAATGAATTTTTAAGGTTTTCCTCCTTTTTGGGCAGCACCTGTGTCTTCTTGGGGTGCCAAGGCTGTGGGGCTTGCTTGTGTCTCAGGCATCCAGGGGCTCTGAGTTCAGGCAGCCTCTGCTCTTTGGCAACTCCAGGGCTGTCTAGGGACATCTGGAGAGTGCTGGGGGCTGGTTAACCTGAGACTTGGCTGGGGCTAAGGCTGCCCCGAGTCTGTTTGTGCATCTTTGTTTTTATTCCAGAAGCAATTTGCATGTGTCTTAACTCCTGTATGTGCTTGTGAGTCCTGGTTGCATTTCTTGGTTGGAATAGAGGCAAATGTGTGGCCTCTGCTCCACCACCTTACTAATGGGGGAATGTCTTGTGGGATTTTGGAACCTGACTGCAGTCTATGTCCACAGGCCATTAAGCCCCTCCTAATAATTCCTACTTTGGTTTCTAATATAGTTAATCTCTTTGGCTTCCTCTGTCCTGAGAAGTCATAAATAGTAAAATCATGGGGATATGAAAGGAGTAGGAGACACTTTGCTGAAGTGTTGGTGGCAGTGTGTTTAACTTGTTCTACCTGGTTAAGTGGAAATATCACATGTTCTTTTCCAGTGCTGGAGAAGAATTAGCAAAGAATCTGAAATGTATTTGCTCTTGGAGACTTTCCTGAAATTGGGAGTGTGGGGTTGGGGTTGGTTGTGCAGTGTGTGTGCCTTGTTACACTTCCTGATACACAGTCATGGAAACATGGGGAAGCTGTTGGCTGCTGTGCCATACTGGAAAACTGGTTTTGTAATGTCACATATTACAGAATGTGTGATGTTCACCTCCCCAGCCTGCCCTCACATGCAAGACAGGATCTTTTCTGGTGACTACCCTGTCTGAGGGGATTGCTGCTGAAATTCTCTGTATCCATGCAATTTAAGGAATGCAGGTTGTGGCTTGCAAACCCCAAACCTAAGAACTGTAATGACAATCAGAGCATGAAACAAACTCCTTGATTGTTGTTTTTAATGTAGAGTGTCCTTACCAGAAAATGTCCTCTTAATGGGCTCAGCAAACAGACTCTAATGGGGGAATTGTCCAGAAAACAAGTTCCTTCCTTGCTGGTGGATGGTTGTAGTGTCTCCTACAGAGGTAGATGTTGGTAGATAAAATATGCAGAAAAAAATTGCATAATAGAGTTTAGCAGATGGACAGAATTCCATGGATACTGCCAGGATACTGTCAGGACAGAAGATAAGTTACTGAAGCCTGAGCATCAGACAGGGAAATAAGTAGCTGAGGAGGTCTGGAAAAAGGAACAGCAACCTGTGTCCAGGGAGGATGTGATTTTCAAGTGTAAGAAGAAAGAGGTCCCCTTTTAGCTTGGCTGTAAGGAGGCCGCTGCTACCTCTGATAGTGGTTGTGGAAAGGAGACATTTCAAGCCACATGGGAGGAATGGAAAAGCAATTCAATGTAGAAAAATAGCAAAGTTTAGAAAACAACAGGAAGGAAGAGGCAGAAGGCTGATTATTTCAAGAGAGCCTTTTCTGAGGTCTGTACATATAGGAGCAAACAAAGGAAACAGAAAATAATAGCAGAGATGAAATGAGAGAGAAGTACAGGGAGATCAAAAATGGGAATTAGAGGACTGGATGAGCAACTACATGAGCAAAGAGGGAGTGACACATCTGATGTGGGCTTTCTTAATAGCAGAACAAGAAGAAAGTTTAAGAGGAAGAAAGGCTGTGCAGGGCCTGCTCTGAGAATGAACAGGGTCTGTGGCTAGAGATACTGGGATCAACAAAATTGAGGAGAGTTCTGATGGTTTTTGATAGGGAAAGGCTTTTCTTCATTTCTTGTCCAGTGTCTCAAATAATATTTCAGACCAGGGCAAAGAGCAGCAGAGACAGAGATGAATTGCTGCCTCCTGCAGCAGTGCTGAGCACCCTTCTATCAGGACTATGAGGAGCAGCAGGCGCTCAGCACTACTGGGAAAGAAACCTCAAATCTTCTCTTCTCTTAATCTGTTGATCTCCTCAGGGCAAGACTGAGGAAATTGGTGAGATGAGGGACCATGGGCAGGTTATATAGGGAGCCAGCACTGCACATGACCTGTGCAGAAATGAAATGCCAGTCTGGTAGGTAAAAGCCCTTGTAAACTCCTTCCCCTCTGCAAAAATACCCTCCAAGTTAGCTTTAACACTTAAGTACCATGGTTCCTGAATGCTACCTTTAAAGGTTAAAGCATTTAAACTATAGGAACAGCCAGGGGCAAAAAGAGGCCCGTTTCAATTTGATATGTTGAGGTCCTGTGAAAAGCCAGACTGGGGGGTCTCTGAGCTCTTTGTCCTTCCCTTTCCTCCTGAACCTGAGATGGCCCCGAGGCCCAGGCTGGGCTGTGTATCACTATCCTTCTTCCTTTCTCTCCCTATGTTGTAGTAAATTAGCCATTTCCAAAGGGCTCAAGCAGGGGAGGAAGTTCTCCATCCCTGACTTGCCTGCTGCACAGGGCAGCTTTGCAGGAAGGAACTGAAAGTAGATCAGGAAAGACTGGTGCAAGAAGAGAAGAGCTGCACTTCTCCCAAGGGTTCAAAGCTTGGTTGAGACAAAAAACACCCCTCTGCCACCATGAGCACTGCCAGGATGGGTGGAACTGGTCCCAGTGACTGCTCAGGGGGAGCTCATCTGCCTTTCATGGTAGGTCACAGGACACCTGCCTTCCCTGGAGGGATCAGGGTCTGTCCCAGCATACTGTCATCAGCTGACAGGGGTTTTTTCCCATTTCCTGACCTTTATCTTGTAGCTGTGTTTCGAGGCAGGCCCAGGCCTGGCTCTTGCTGTTTAGCACCCAGGGCAGGGCAGGCTGTCGGTGTCACTGCAGCAGCCACAGCAGGACGGTCCCGCTGCACCGCGGCTGCTCGGCTTCAGAGAGAGGAGAACACCCTGCAGGCTTTACCCCACCCTGTAATCCAGAGTACTCCTCAGTTTGCTCTAACCTAAGCCTTCCTGCAAGCTGCTGCCTTTTACAGCTTATCTGCTGTGATAGCTGTGGTATTAATAGCAGGAACCTTCCTTGCAAGGAGCCGACTGCAGCCAGAGCCCAGCTCCCCTGTGCTCCTGCACTGCTATCTCTGTGCAAGGAAACACTTCCAGCTCTGCTCCACTGCTTACAATTAATGGAGATCTCCATCCATTTATCCCCCCTCAGCATAAACAGTCCTATCTGGAGGTGGTGCTTGCTGTCAGCTCCCACCCTTTAAAACGGTGCTGGAACTTCCTTGTGCTCAGAGAGGTGAGCAAAGGTCTCGAGCACTTTCTAGGCAAGAGCAGGGCTGAAGGTGACTACTGGGGAATAGAAGTGTAAAATCTTCTTTCTGGGAGCCCTACCACAGAGAGATCTTCTACTGTTGTGTTTCCCTCTTTTAAAGACATCCCTTTAAAAACCTCAATGAAAATCGGGAGGGATTTGCAAACAATCATTTAATGGATCAGAAAAGCCCAACTACTTGATAAAGCTCTTTTACCTTTAGTAAAGCATGTTGGTACTGGAAGGCTGCCATGTGCTCTCCAGGGCTGTCCTTACAATGAGCTGTTTTAGAATAGCTGCTGTTCAGGAAAGGATAGGTGTGTCTTACTAGGAAAGCTTTCTGAGGGTCTCTTCCAAGGCTTGCTTTTCTCATGGGAGCAGAGAAAGGTCCAAGAGTCACTGCTGTGTTACCCTGACACAGCTCACTCCTCTGCTCAGCTGCACGGGCAGGCACCAGTCCTGGTGAGTTTCTCAGGTGGGGAGAACTCTGAATAGTGCTGACTATTGAGTGCTTAAAAACAGACATTCTGGAATACAGTTTTTTGGGAGAAATGTTATCTGCACCAAGAAAAGCCTGTAAATTGTGTGTATACTATAAGAAATTTAGTGCCCAAGTCCTTGACAGAGACCTCTATCAGATATTTGTTTTCTCCATCCTGCCCTCAGTGCAGCTAGGGACTGTAGCTTTGCCAGGGAACTCTGAATTCCACAAGTTTCTGCTTCTGCTAATATCCAGTCTGACACTTCCTAATACCATCATTCAGAATAAGATTATACTGGGATACTCTAATTTCTTTGTCAATCTTCATTCGATTTAGAAAATAGTTCTAAATCATTACAAATTTGGATCTATAGCACTGAGCTATCTCTCCAAAAAGATCCCAAGAAAGTATATTATAGGCTTTTCATCAGATGTGTTAGAGCATAGAAGCAATGTGTGAAGATGATGGAAAACTTAAGCATGGAGACCATTTTTTCCAAATAATGAATGTGCAAAATCTTTTGTTATGGATCTTGAACCCCCAGAGGAAGGACTAGGTAGATGGCCAAAATGTCTTGCTAGTTGATGTAAAGAGAAAACTAAAAATTTGGTATGTGAAAGTTGGAGCAGGAGGAACCTGACTCAGTTAAGTCAGAGGAATATGTCAGATATCTAAATATAAATAAATCCCTCCTCCTCCTCCTTAAAAAAAAAAAGTTAAAAAAGAGTAAGATCTGTTAATTTTTTAGAGAAGAAACCAAATTCTGCTTCCTTGCATTTTTATTTTAAAAACCCCAACAAGCTACACACACAAACCCCCCCAAACAACAAAAAACCCCAAATCCCAAAACAAAACAAAAAAAACCTACAACCTTTCTAAGCACATGAAAATAGAGTTGCACTTCTATATGAAGTGCATAGTCTTATTCTGACCTCACTTTATGGCAGTGTGTGAATCTAAAGTTCAGCAGAAGTTGATGAATTTACACCCCTTAGTGTCCACTTGCAGAGTGTGCAAGTCTTGAACCAGAGCCCCAGCAGTGTGAGCCATGCAGGCAGGAAGCTGCACCAAGCTGCTTTTGAGGAAATCACACTTTTTGGATAAATATCAGTCAGCTGCAAACATTTTTCTCTCCAGGATGTGTGTGCTTTTCTAATGTTTAGAATAAAAATGTGGTGCTAGGAATTGGGAATATAGTTTTCACGTATTTGATTACTCCAGCATTAAAGCAGTATGATAATATTAGTGGTAGCCTTTAACATGAACTTTGTTCTGTAACTTCCAGGCTTCAAAAACTAATGAGGAGTAAAATTGGGGGAAAAAATGTCTTCCGACAGGCTGGTCTTCAGCACCTTTTTAATGGATAACAGATTTGCCATCATCACACATCACTTGGAATATATTATGACAAGACACACAGGCTAATATAATGCATTGTCTACACAAGGCTACTATGTATTAGTGAATTTCTCTTTAACTTGATACAGGATGGTTCACTTCCAGTTACAGAAGGTTTCAAATCGTTTTCCTGGAAATACCTAAACCCAGTGCAGGTATTCAATGTAACCAAACAGCATCAGATGCTTTGTACAGAAGTTGCAAAATGGTTTCTTTGCTTCAGTGAAATTAGGAAGGAAAAGCATGGCAAGAGTTTCTAACTGTCAGCACTTAGTAACAAGATTTCAGGGAAGCCCAGGACACAGACAGGCAATCAGAAAGGTCAGATTTTCACTGTGCTGGGTTCTGTTCCAAGAGATACGGGGAGCTGACTGCACCCTGAGCCAGGCTTGTTTTCATTTCCAGTATTCAGATGTGAATCTAGATAGGTGTTTTCAAATCCTTCAGCTCTCTGAGTGCTGGGTGCTTGCTGTCACAGGTTTGGCTATGGGGTGGTGCATAGAAAGTGTAAAAGCATCAAAAGTTCCTTCCCAGGAAAGGCAGGGTGGTGAAAGAGACGTAAACTTAAAAGCAAATATCTTCTCTTATTAAAAGACCAGTACATGCAAACCCTTTTTTATATATTAAAAAATTTTGATCAGCAGAACAAGATTGGCAGATGTGAGGGCAAACCTAATGCAGCAGGCACAGCCATCTCCATCAGCTACAGTCAAGACTCCCTTTGTGTTTTCCCTGGCTGTAAATGGCAGATCTAGAAGTTTATCTCTTGTCCTGGTTTTGCCTTTTCAGTCAAGAAAGTATAGGGCAGACTTAAAACATTTTTTAAAAGTGTTCTTCAAACTTCCCCAGGTAGGTCAATGAATAGTTGGAACTGGAATGACTCAGGAGCATTGAATCATCTGCTGACATTTTCCCCCTCCTCTCCACTTCTACACAAAATGATTTGTTTTCTTCCTTCCTCTTGATTAGCTCTATAATATACCCAGATTCTAAAGTGAACTCGATTTTGTGTCTCTTGTATTATCTGTAGTGTCTCATTAGCCTCAGTACCATCATAATCCTTCTCTGAATCATCATTTGTATATGGATGTTTGACATATCAGCTGATTGCCCCTTTTTCTCTTTCCTTCCCCATCTCTTCTGAAAGCCACTGAAGACATTTCTGTTGATACTTAAATATCACAATTTCTCCCACTATCACTAATAGCATAATAGCCTTATGAAGAACCTTTCTGCAGTGCATTTTTGTGTGACGTAATGCAAACAAGATTGAATTCAAGGAAAACATCATTAAATGTTACCCTCTTAAATTTAATTTAAGAATGAGCAGGAAGTTTGGACATAGCAAATGTTTTTCAGGGTCTAAGCATTGAGCAAAGTATTTTCAGGACAGTTTCAGTCAGGGCAGATTTAACATGGAGAAGGCACTGTAACGTTTATATGCATATGACCATAGAAAAGGCTTGAGTGCACAGAAAATAGGTGTCTATGTGCCACTGAAACCCTTGTGGCATAGAATTAGTCCTGGTTTTCCCCTTTTCATAGGGTGAGATGAGAATAAATTCCCTAAGGCTTATAAACAATTCTCCAGATATAGGGTAAAAGGTGTCTCCTGCTTCTATACAATATAGAAGTCAAAGTAACACTCCCAGTGAGCATTCTACTCTGTGTGATGTTGTGTGAGATTCTTGCATGTATATTGCTTTTTAAATATTTTCTTGTCACCCATAGTCACAATCTGTTTTTCTCTTCTTCTGGAGACCTTTGTCCAGGGAGCTGCTACTTTTTAAAAATCAAATAATTAAAGCCATTGTTACCTTTTTTTTTTTTAAACTCAGGATAACAAATTCTGGCAGGTTTTTAGTACTTGGTATCCACAGGAACTAGCACTGCTTTGCAAACATCCTCAGATTTTCAAGATCTTGTTCCACCAAATACAACCTGCATTTTTCTAATATTTTCCTTTGTTCAGCTTCCCTGTTGTCTCATTCCATGTGGTCTCACTTGAGTCTTGTTTTAACAATGATAAGTTCTTTCGTTTTCCTATTCTATCTTATCTTCACAGCCACATTTATTTTTCCTATGTAAAGTTAGGCAAAATGTCTTGGTGTTACAGTGCTGATGTAGGGGTGCCCAGAAAGCCAGAAAATGCTCCTCAAGAAACACAGCTTACAGACACCAGTCAGGCTGGGTGCACACACAGTGCTCTGCTGGCTCGGGACTTTTCCTTGATGCAGTTTTGCAATGCATGTGAGCAATTATTTTGCTGAAGCAATGGGACACTAAGTTGTCAGGCTTTGCTCATTCTGTGATCTCCTGAAAAGGCAGAGAATTAGGAGCCATCTTAGGAAATTATAGCTCTTTGCCCTACAGGATACGGAACACTGAGCTCAATTGGTATCCTTGATGGATTTGACTTCAGAAGGACTTTGTTCTTGTGACCAAAAAAAAAATTATCCCTAGTATTTCACATTAATTTAGGGTCTAACTTGAGAGAAGTAGTGCTTGGTGATGTCACCCTGCTGGGGGCTATTGCAGAGAGAGCTGCTGCTGCTGCAGAGCTGCTGTGATTGCCCTGCCTGGGCTCTGCCCAGTGCTCCAGGCAGTGCTGAGGCAGGAGAGCACTGGCTGCAGTGTCAATGCTTGGGGAACCAATGGGCACTTCTGCAGCAAAGTTTATTGCCCAGCACCTGCCAGGCTCCATTGTCCTCTCTGTGTGTCCTGGGAAAAGGAAAAGCACTGGCAAGCAGGGCAGTGAAAGGTGGCAGTGACCTCTTCTTTCCTTGCAAGGCTGTGAAAGCAGGTGCAGCTTGAGGCTGTGCTTTTCCAAATGTAACAGGTTTGTCTGTGCATCCCCCGGCAAGTGCTCACTGGGGACACCCCTGTTCTTACTTTTTTAATTAACATTAACATGTGGGTGTTACCTTGCAAAGAAATTAGAAGTCCTCCTTTCCATCACTTGCTTTATTTTAGCTTTTGGAATGGGTGAAGATTTGTTTTCCTTTCTGGAGTAGCCATGCTGTTATGATGGAGAAGTTGAAGGGTCCAATTACCCTCCCCTTGATGTTGTTTGTAAAACAATTAGAACTGGCAGTGTGTGATTAAAACCAAGAAGTTATCACTCCTTTCTTGAGGCAGGAGGGGTGGCTGTTTGCAAATGAATATGCACCAAATCTGCAACAGGAGTAATTTCCTCCTCCAGTGTGTAACCCCCTCCCCTCTGTTACTGACTGCAGGTATGCAGTGTATGGGTTTTTGCACATGAATTAACACTTGTAGCTAATAGCAGTAAACTCACAAATGGACTATTACTTTTTATAGCCTTTTAGCAGAGGCAGCCTAGTGGAGCAAAACTGTTAACAAATTAAGATACGTTTGACAGGACTTCAAGTAGGAATCCTAACCCAGGAGTCACTCGTTGGTACATAAATGTGAAGCTGTCTGTAGATCAAAGCTGTATCTCATCTGTTGTGTGGTGGCAAGTGCTAAACCACAAAATAAGAATTAAGACCAAGAGTTAATCTTGGAGAGGTTTTCAGAGCAAGGAACTGGCTTCCTGTAATGGTTGTAAAGAGCTTGTCATATCTGTAGTGCTACAGGATATAAAATAGCAACAGTCACAGTAAAAATAAGTTGTATTTCTCTACTTATGACACTGTACATATTTTAGCCATTGTATGATGATGAGGAAATCTTCTGAGGGGAGTGTCTTTAAACCACAGACAGTATATATTTGACAGCACAGATGCAGGGCTTTTGTGGGGTTTGTTACTTGAGCATAAACCAAACTGCAGTAAGAATGGCTGTAGGAACTATCAAATATGTTCAAAGCAATTCACCTTTTCCAGCAGACACCCTGCTACAGCCAAACAGGGTGTGGGATTTCTGATATGTGGCTTCAGCTCCATTGTTTTGTTTGTTCTTTTTTTTTCAATTGAGGAGGTGGAGGTGGCTGCACAGAGGCTGTGTTTGCAGAACATCTGGATGAGCACTGGCTCCTCTGGTGTGTGGGAGTTAACAGAGAGTAGCTGCCCACCCTAGAGCTTTCTGCCTCTCCTCATCTGTGGCTTTCAACCCTGTCATTCTGCTTTTTATTTGAACTCTCATAGAGTATCTAATATCTTCTACCTCATCAAACCCCATCTCAAGGACAATCTTTTAGTCAGCTTCAACTTTTCCCTTATTTTGGAACTGGCTGATGGGGCTCTTGCATCTGGCATTGTTTCATTTTCCGCCTCACCTTTCCACTACCCAGCACTGCATTTTATAAGGTAGAGATGCAACACATGTCTTGAAGCCCCAGCATAAGTTGTACTCTACAGGGGGCTTTTCTGAGTGCATTTTTATTTTTGGGGCTTGTTGACTCTGTGCAGCATCACATCATGCACCTGTGTATGCTCCTGTTGAGGAGTTCAGGAGAGTTCAGTTTGTTACCAGCTCCCCAATGGCTCTGCTTATTAGTAACTTAAAGCACAAACTTAGAGACATTCAGGCTGATTCTACTCCTCTTTCTCTATCTTGAACCTTCACTCCCCACTAGGCTTTTTAAAACTTCATTCAACATAACTGAAGACTCATTCTTCTCTTAATTCCTTGTGATATTCTGCTAAGAACATCCAGTGTTACAGTTCCAGCATAATTATATTTTCCCATAGGTGTAAAATATGTCTGCATCAATAGCTTATTAAAAGAGTGTAATAAAAATTATGACCCCACAATTCTGCTATTAATATAACAATTCTGAGCCAAGAAAGCTCCTTGATCCTTCTTATGTGTCTGCTGTAACATGGTACAAGAGCAGAACACTGTAAGCCAGTTTAATCCCTTCTTTTCACCCCCTAGCAATATACATTGGCCCAAGAGAGTAACGGGAATTGAAAGTTTAATTTATTAATATGCAATAGTGATAATGTCAAAAGAACAATATATAAAGCCCACACAGAACAGGATTACACGGTACATAGGGGAAAGCCTAGAGCTAATATTTAATATAGCAAAACACAGCCAAAAATAACTTCTCGTCCAAGGAAAAGAGGGAGAGCTCTGCAGGTGCTGGAGCAGAGGAGCTGTGCAAGCAGCTCTGCCTTCAAGTGCACAGCTGGACCCAGGCATCCATCCTCTGGCTGAGCTTCCTCTCTGCTGGGAGCCACAGAGATTGTGGTGCTTTCCACCAGTGCCAACTGTTGGGCAGTGACTGAAGTTCTCAGCTATCACTTTGTCTACTTTAAAGTCTCTCACTGCTCCAGTTTAACAGAGCAGCAGACACAGGCCACACAGGTGGGGAGCAAGCCACAGCAAAAGGGGAGCCTCAGAGCTCAGAGCACTTCTGCAAGTGAAGCATGAGACCAGCTGTTCACTTCAGCTAAATTGTTCGTTTAAGCTTAAGCAAAATTTCACCAGTAAGCAAAGTACCCTACAGCCTTAGCAGAGGTACAGAGATAGCAGAGATGTCACTGGCTTTGTCAGAAATGAGAAATTTGCCCAAGAGTCTCAAATCAGTAAGTCATGTGAGTGGAAAGATATTCAGCTTCTTAGGGACTGGCAGCTTTCACACACTGCCTAGAGTTTACTTTCTTGTTCCTTCCCTAAAATAAACAAGGAAGGAAAGGACAAATGTGAAGGAATAAACCTCAGAACTTCTTCAGTATTACTGAGGGTTCAGCATACAGCCCAGAGAGCAGAACTCACTCTTGGAGGACAAATTGAGAGAGGGGTGAGATGGGGCACTCCCTGACTTCCCTGCAGGTTTCCCAGTCTGCCACACATTTCTTAAGTGATGGGATGAGGTCCAAGCTGGCCATCTATCCTGCCTACTGCTTGGCACTGTCACCTCCCTGTACACACACACACACCAAAGAAACTGCAATAGCAAATAAGTACCTGATCAAAATATGGGACCTACTTGTCTCTGTTGATTGAAGAGTGTAGGTCTGGCAGCCAGGGCTCTCTGAGCTGTTGTGTCTGTAGATTCATCCCCTGTCTGATTCCTCTTCCAGCCTTCCCCAGCTCTAATCTGCTTGCTGTCCTTCCCTTTGCTGGAGTTGATTGCTCCCTTCATGGCGTAGTCTGATTTAGAAGAGCCAGGTCAGCTCAGCAAAGCTCTGCTGCTTGAAACTAACTCATCTCCTCTTGAATGCCACACAAGATGCTCAGCTCTTATATAGCAATAATCTCTAAAAGTCAGGAGGAGGCTGTGGAGATGAGAAATGAGGGCAAAACAGGAAACCTAGCTCTCAGCTGCAACACCAGCAGCTGGGAAAGGCTGTGTGCCCACAGCCTGGCTCGGCTGCATGTTGCACATCAGAGTCCACAAGCACAGCAGGAGAAGAAAAGCCTTGGGGTCGCCCTGCCAGCCCCTTCCTGAGGAGGGATAGATAGAGGAGGATGTTTGTAGCAGCAGTTCTTGTATGAGTTTGTTGTCTCTAAAGTTTTCTCACTGGTGTTTTTCAAGTGCCAGAGCCTGGGCAGATTAACACAGGTCACAGCTGCCCTGTGTGGAGGTGTCACGTCATGCTGCCTGGTTTTTATACATGGGGCTTCTGTGATTTATTTGCTGCTTCTCTCAAAAGCTTTATTTCTCTCTAGCTGGCTAAATTAATGTATTTGTAGTAGTTCAAAACGGGTGACTAACAGCAGGCTGGGCCCCTGCTGAGTGGAGGAGGAGAGCTTTCCCCCTTCTGCCAGGAGAGAGGGGTCAGGAAGAGCCATGTGTCTGTCTGGCCTCTGCAGACTTTCAGGGCCTTTGTGATATTCTCCTGCTTTCCTCCTGTAGTTGCCATTGCTCTGCAATTTCCTGTACTGTCATATTTTTTTTTTTAGCTTTATTTTGATACTCATTAAATCTGTGACTATATTTTACTTTGCTCAAAGCTTCATGCGGTGTGTGCCAGGGTTTTATCAGCAATAGTTAGTGCATTGGACTGACACCCAAGGGAAAACCAAGGCTCCAAAGAGGATATTTGCCAAGGGTTTACACATAATATGTGGGGTAAGAGCCAGGGAAGCTGTGGGCAAGGACAAGACCAGGTCACTTGGAAGGGCAGCTGTGAATGCTGTGTTCACATAACCCAGTCCAGAGCAGGGTGAGGGGTCAGGCAGCAGAGTTATGCCCAACATCAGATTTCTGTACTGGGTGAAGCTGCTGCTGGACAGAAGTAGAGTGGTTGTACCTGCTCCACTGACCAGAGGGACATGAGACTGGAGACAGGTAAGTGAGTCTCACTGGCAAAGTGAGTTTTACAGTCCCCAGCTGGTTTCTTTCCTCCAGGAAAGAAAAAAAAAATTGGTTTGCACAGTTTCTGTGGTTTCAAACATCTCATTGTGTTGCTTCAGTCAGATGTGGGGATATGATACATGGGGTGAAAAAGAAATGTGTGAGACAGAAAATGAGGAAAAGTGCCCTCCTGTTAGTACAAATGGTTCTGCCCTGGGCTGAAGAGGGCAGGAGAGAATGACAGACAAGGGCTCAACCAGAGTTGAAAGGCAAATCTGAACTCAAGGAAAAAGGAGGGAGTGATTCTTCAGTAAAGGAAAAAAAGATTAAGATCTGACCTAGATACAAAGATCATTCCCATCCTGCCCCCCATTTGCTGGGTCAGGAGAGGTAATGAGAACAAGACTGCTACAAAATTCTTCCAAGGTTTTGAGCCCACGTAAGGAGGCTCACCAGGAAACACAAGGTAGCTGTGCTGAGCTGGAGTCTCCCTGGGTACTGGATCAGGTTCAGGGGATCTAAACCTGTTCACTGTGTGTCCCCATTCCTCAGCTCCTCACAACATCAGGTAAAGGCCAACAGGCAGAGGATTGTGTGTGTGGAACCACGGGTGACTGTTCTGGCAGCCTGCAAGTGAGAGGCTTTTACTCAATGCTGCCTTAACAGCAGCACCTCAGCTCCCACCGTGCTCAGGATCTGACCTCCTCAGCTCTTTTCATGTGCTCTTCCCCTGCCCTGGGAAGGGTCAGGCTCTTGCTGTTGCCCATTTCAAAATAAGGGTGTGTAGCTCAGCTGAACAATGTACCCTAATGACAAACTGCCAGTAGGTGATGAGTTTAAAAATATCAAGAGATATGATGAGAAACAGCAGAAGAATAGAACTAGGAGTAATAAAATGAGGTTGATAAAGGAAGAGTCATCTGAAAAGTCTCCTGGGAGGTCTGCTATGCTGAGGCATGGCCTCTTGGATAAATGTGAGTCTTCCTATGAAACCATTTATAAATTATGTGAACTGTTTGCTTTTAAAAGCCTCATAGCAGAGACTGCTATCCATATCAAGTCACCTGTTAACTCTTGATATTTCCAGCCTCTTTTCTTTGCCTGTTGCCAGCACCCTGATTACAAGGCTTTCTTACACTGATGAGTTACCTAGTCTTATCTGGCCCAGCAAGGCTTGCCCTGCATGGAGCTTATCCACAAGAAATTTAAAAAATATTGCTCAAAATTCAAACCATTTTACTTGGCCTTTGCTATTATGTTTGAATCCTGGACTTGAGGAAAAATTTTAAATGTGTTCAAAGTGACAGCTAAATTCCAGCTTAATTTTTGAAAGTGACTTGGATATCTCATTCATGGTGAATTCAAGCCATTTGGATTTGGGTCCATTAAAATTCTAGACAAGGCTTGGATCACATATACCTTCAGGCCTGGGTCTCTGGTTGTAACTGAATCCAGGCCTTTGTGCTTAAACTCTCTGGTGTGAACTGTGAAGGAAAAACACGCACATGGACACTGTTGATAAAACCTGTGGGTACTTGAGGGAGATCTGTTTCAATAATGTTCGGGTTTTTTCATGAAAAAACATTTTACATTTGTTTTTCACTGGTCTTTAGAGATTGACAGTGAACACAAACCTCCTCACATATAGCAGGAAAATAAACCTTTTATCTGCTGGTTTTTTAAAACATGACACACAACACTCTTTCCCATTCCGGAATTAGAGAAAGCATTAATTCGATCAATTTAAGTGATGAATGCCCACAAAATGAAACCTTTTTTTTTTCTGGAATGATGACCTTGGGCAGATTAGAGCAGCTAGGTAAGAAATCCAGCAAGTATTTATCAAAGGCTTCTAAGACAGTGCAAACTCTAGTGAGTTCAAAAGCAAGAGACTTTCAGTCTTCATACAACTGACAGGGTCATAACGTTTCAAGAATGTCAGGAATCCATGTGGCTGTTCCATTAAACACCCCTGATTAGTGAATGTGCTGATAAACTTAGAGAGTCAGAGGTCAACATTTCGGAGCCCAAGGTACCCCAGGTATCTGAAAAAGTCTCCAGAATTCCCGTGCCTCTCGCCCAGTTAACCCCTTCCACCACGGCACCCATGGAGGCTTAAAAATGAGCGTCTCACACACAGCATTTTCCAGACAATTCTGCAAAGATGTTGAGTTACTCTGAAAACTATGGAAAAATTACCTCAGGCACCTCCCATGGAAGTGTTCATGACAGCTGGCTGCTCTGTGATTTCAGCTGGAGCTCAGAGTCAGTAAATGTGTAAAACCCACGTTGCACTGGCTCGTCCTGCTCCCTGCCCGGGGCTCTGGGTGATACCACGGTGGCAGCAGGCTGTGCATTAAACACCTCCAGAGCTACCACACTGCAAACACGACAGTGGGTTCAAAATACTCAGGAGCAGTCACACCACCCTGCCACTGCACTGAGCTCTCTGCTCTGCTCAGGTTTTGTTGCAAGAGCTACAGCTCTTACTCCTGCCAAGTGCCTGTGGCAGGCAATTGGGAAATCTGTGAAAATATGGGCTGTGTGCCTGAGCGTTGCTTTTGCAGGGCATTGCTTTAACTGCAGCACAATCAGGAAAGTCCCAGGAAGGCTGAATTATCCCAGCAGTTCCCCTGGGTGTTAGCCCATTTTCCAGGCAATTGCCCTAACTGGCAAGGCCCCTCCATGGACGTTGTTTCTGCCTCAGTCTCCCAGGCAGGGATGCAGAGTTGAACTGGTCCTGCAATATATGGCTTTTCATTCCACGTGCTGATTATGAGCCGCTGGAGGCACTAAGCATTCGTGTCTGCTGAGGGCCACAGCGTGACCCCATCAGTTTCTTTGAAAATCAATAGGAAAAATGTTGGAGAATGCAAAGGAAGCAGGAACAGTCAAAGTAAAGACAAGTGATGTCCTGTAATGGCTGTAATGATTCTGAAACACGCAAGGTCACAGATAATCAGGAATCTAATTCTCCTTTGAAAGAATCTGTCAAGTTACTTCCCTACCTCAAAAACAACTGCTGATTGATGTTATTTATGGGCTAACAAACTCATTGAAGGCAGTCTGAATGGAGGTTGTACCGCCTTTAGTATCCAGGTGGAGTTAGGTAGCCTCAGCTGTAGAAAAAAAACAGGTAAAGAGATTTTCATTGTTGCAGTAAAACACATGGATAGGTTGTGTTTCAAAAAGTGCCAACACTGCTGCAAGCCAGAGCCACAATGCAGCAGTTCTGTTAATCAAACTCACAACAGTTTAGGCTTGAGAGATCTCTCCATTTAGCTGTTTCACTGTGCTGCAGTTCAGAATTGTTGTGAAGTGGGGAAAAAAGACCCAGGAAGGATGGAGGTGCCTTGGGACTGGGCAGAAGTGTGGAGGGAGGTCAGGGCTGCGCAGGCACTGGCATGAACCTTCCAGAAGGAACCAATATTTGGGGCTCTTTCTCAGTGTATATTGCTCAGTGCAGATTGCAGGTAACACCTCGGGAGGAGGGTGTTGAGCTCTGCAGGCTTTATCTGGGAGGATTTTGAAGCCAGTTTGTAGCAATATACACCCCAACGTGCTGGCTAGAGCTGCAAATCAGGACAATCTGTATCTAACACTAAATGTCAAACTCCTTCTTCTCTACCAGTTCTACCCAGGTGCTTTTTGGTTTTACTTCAAATTGTACAGAGCAAGGGCAGAGCTGTTTCTGTAGGAGTGAAGTAAAAGGTTTATCACAAGCAACTGGGTGGGTTGACAAGAGGGGCTCTTTTCCCTGGACTGTGTGTGTGTGCTTGGAGCTGGTGCTGAGGGAGCTGTGGCATGGATCCAGATCCAAAGCAACCTCCAAACAGCACAGATGCAAGGCAAATTTGGACTTGAGCATGAGCGTGGATGTCAACTCAAAATGTATAATGCAAAATCAACTCACAGCTCAAGGGCCAGGGCCACAAGCAGGGAAGTAGCAACCCCACAACTCACAAATCTTGGGATTAGGCTGGATGGCAAAGTCAGCCAGCAGAAGGAAGAGGCCACATGAACCTCTCATGTAGATATAATTTAACTGCATTGTAGTTGTGAACTGCGTTCTCAGAGATTTCTTGTAATGAGACATCTTAGAGTTTGTTGGGTTGGGTTTTTGTTTTTTTTTTAAAGCTGGTCCTCAATTTTTTTCACAGCTACTTCAACCTCAGCAAGCTCCTAGACCTGAGGGGAGATGGGTGGTCCTTCCAAAGAAAGAGCAGTGCACTTGTTTCGATCATTTTAACTTCAAAGATGTGGGGTAGAGAAAGACCATAAGAAAATGTGGTTGCAACAAGGAGAGAGCATATGAAAATATGTGATGAGTGAGATGTGAAACTCAGGCAAAGATGAGATTTTGGCTGGCTCCAGCTGGGTTCAGCTGGCCCTTAGCATTGAGGATTCAATGCAATTCAAAGAAGAAATTCCAAATTCCAAACACAATAAAAACTGTTGTTCAAAATGAAGCTATTTCTGCAAAGTGACAGACAAGAATTTACCTCAACTCTAATTCACACAACTTGGATGTTTAGAAAGCAGAGACATGAATAGTGAGATAGACAGTAAAGATTGTGATGTCTAAACCTCCCTGTATGGTTATGAATTACAAATTATGTATTTGCTCACATCTAGGTGTTATTTTTTTGGCAGTGAGGTTGTTCATGGCATGTCTTTTTGTTATCTAGATTTTTCTATCACTTGAACAAGAACTTTGAAACTGCAAATATGGTCAATATCTAGTGCAGGCACAGCAGGGCCAGGGCACATGAGAGTCTGTTCTGCCAGAGCAGTGCAGGGGCTCTGACAGGACAACTGTCAACAGTCAAGATCCAATGATGTGCTGTGTGTCACGTGTGTGCCTGTCCCAGCAATATCCTGTTTCATCAGCATTCACCCTTTTCTGTCCCTCCTATTATACAAAGGTGTTTTAAAGAAAAAAGTTCTTATAAGGGCACAAGCATAACTTTCACTCCAGCATGAAACTCTTCACGTGCTGGTGTTGCTCTGTACATAGTAGACTTTGAGTCCTTCTTCCCAGCACTGAAGTATCTGGAGCCCAGATTTGTAGTCAAGATTTCAGGCACATTTTTGTGGCCTCATAGTTCTTATTTCGTTTTTTAAAAGAAAAAGAAAAAAGCTATTTTAATAATCTGACCTGCATTTTAATAATTTCTAATGTCTGTGGTATCCATCCAGATGTGGTTTTGCCTGTCTGACCCTCCTGTCAATACTTATTAATTTCATGACAATCTTTTCAAGTGTGTTTGGAAACAAACAGGGAAAAGTTACTCTAAGGTCAAGAATGAGCCCAGGGAGGTGAAACGGAATGATCATACTCCCTACAATAGAGAGTATGATATTTCTGCAGCTTTTTCTATCTTGCTCTTAAAGTGGGCTCTATGCACAGATCAGTAAAGCATCCCTGAAGAGGGAAGTTAGTACTTGAGTCCTGGAGGTGAGAGGAGGAACCAAGGCATGTTACTGAAGCAAATCAGTGAGTCAATGCAGAACAAGGAGGACCAGGGCTTTAATCCTTCAGGTCTTCCATGGACAAGTGAAACGTGAATGTCTCAGACAGGGTGAGGGCTTTGCTTAAATAACCGTGCACCAGTGTAACCTGGGGGAAAATTGGTGTTGAAAAACTTGGGAGTCAAAAAGGCAGCAGGACTGGTGAGGCTGAAGTGCCCACAGTGTGCAAAGTGCTTAACCAGAATGGTGGTTTCTTAATTTGACAAACTTACCAAGTTGATGTAAACCAAAATGCTAATTATTTAAACCTAGAAACTTTCTTTATTTTCTTTGAGAAAACCACAGCAGAGTCTGCTTATTTGGGGGTTTCATTGTTCTGCCCTGTTGGGTACAGCTGGAGAGACTTCAGATCTTCAAAGGAAAAGTGGAGGAACACCAGCCAGAGCTGGATGAAGTAAGGATGGGTTGTCAGTGGTCCTGGAGGAAGCCTGCCCCAGCTCTGTGAACAGCTGCAGTGTTGGCAAACACGGACTCTTCTCGCTGGAGTTTCTCATGTGGAAATGAGGGTGCTTGGCATGGGGCTGGGGGGTCTTTTTGGAGCCTTTTCAGTATGGTACCTGTGCCTTCTGAGTACCGGGCGGCCAAGCCTGGGCTGGCAGTAGCACAGAGCCTCTGCGAGGAGTGAGCGAGGCTCCGCGGGGCTCCCCGGGCTGGCGCGGCGGGCGGGAGCCCATCCCCGGGGAAACGCTGCGGCTCGGAGA
This sequence comes from Agelaius phoeniceus, assembly GCF_051311805.1. NCBI lineage: Eukaryota > Metazoa > Chordata > Aves > Passeriformes > Icteridae > Agelaius > Agelaius phoeniceus. The sequence goes on along the minus strand of NC_135282.1, from coordinate 8,191,850 downwards.
GGAGCGAGAGCGCCGGGGCTGAGCCGGGGCAGCGGCGTGAGGGGTGGCAGCGGTGGGATGGGTGGCGGAGGTGGCAGCGGTGGCAGCGGCAGGATGGGTGGCAGAGGTGGCAGCGGCAGGATGGGTGGCGGAGGTGGCAGCGGTGGGATGGGTGACAGTGGTGGCAGCGGTAGGATGGGTGACAGAGGTGGCAGCGGTGTCAGCGGTAGGATGGGTGACAGAGGTGGCAGCGGTGTCAGCGGTAGGATGGGTGGCAGTGGTGGTAGCGCGGGTCCCCGCCCGTCCCCGCCGAGCGCGGCCGCGCCCCGGGGCCCTTGGGCGGCTCCTGCGGCGGCAGCGCCCCCCAGCGGCCGGCCCGGCCCGCTCCCGGTGCGGTCCCGCTCTGTCCCGGTCCCTCCCGCGCTGCCGGGGCTGGCGCAGCTCCGTGTCGGAGGGCTCGGAATGGGGTGAGGCTTTCGGGACAATTTTCAAAGCGCTTCAAGCCACTGTGTGACCTGGTGGCCCCGCGGGGCACGTGGGTGTCCGGCCGCGGGATCCCTTCAAGCCGGGGGAGCCTCTGTGCGGCCGCAGGGAGCAGCCACACGCGTCTGTGCCAGCCCAGGGGAACACGGGGACTCCGAGCGCCCGGAGTCCCTCGGCCACGTGGGGGAGAGTCCCGACCGTGCTTTACCGGGTGAACGCAAGTTGAAATTTCATGTTTCGTTGAGCATTCAAAGAAAAAAGGAAGGTTGGATTTTGTAAAGGGCTTTTACCAGAGGAAATTAAAAAATATGTATCTGACATATCTGAAGACTTGGTTTTAACTTGCATCCTGATTGTTCCAGATGTTCCCCAGATGTCAAAGGGAACCAGGCATTGAAACAGCAAAACACATTTGTTTTAATACGCTCTAACTTTAGTATTGACAAAGAATTAAAAAGCCTGAGTTTGTTTTGATTTTTCCTTTCACTAACAACTTCAATGTCTATTAATTGTCTACTAATCAAACGGAAGGTGAATTAGTTCCTTTTTATTTCAGACAGCATGAGGTTGATATACATCTTGATCCTGGCTGCTTCCCAATCTCTTCTCTTTGGGTTTGTATGGTACTGAGCAGCTCTGGGAAAAGTGCTATAAACATTGGCAACGATCGATGCACAGCCACAGGGGTAAAAATAGAGAGCTGAGCTCTTCCACAAAGTGCGTATAAAATCCATCAGCTTGGGGCTTCCCTCTTTAGCTGTCCCCTTGACAGATTTCAGGATGTGTGGAAGAATTGAAAGCTACAGGACAGGTTGGAAACATCTTCAGCCCACTGACCAAATCTCCTTAACAGGGCCCAGCATCCCCGGGAAGCAACAGACAGGGCAAAGAGTCCCTCCACGACTTGAGGAAAGGAGCTGCAGCTCCCAGGGGCAAAATCCCCTGGGGCAGCCCTTGCCTTCTCTCTGGGCAAAGGTGGGATGAGGGAAGTGTGTGCTTCTACCTGGCCTGAACCTTCTCTTCCCACGTCTTTTCTCTTTGTATTTCTGCCTAAGTGAGACATCAACATTTAACTAAAATTTAATGTGTAAAAAATGCACTTTTTCAAGAATCATTCAATATTGTTTCCATTATCTCATTGGGGTGCAAGGGAACCAGGTGCTCTTAAGACTCCTAAGGTGGATTTATTGCATTTAAGGAGATGCTGTCGATGTCCGACACTCTTTGTAGTGTGTCAGGTCTACGGAAACTGGAACCTGAGTGACAGACTGGGCACGGGCACAGCGGTCCGTGTCACTGGAACAGAGCAGATACAATTTGTGTGCGTGTTCTCTTAGAGGGGTTTGGGGATTCGTGTTCTGTGCACGTGTGTGGCTGAAGGAGAGGGGCATCTGTGCACCGTACGGCACTGTACCAGCGCTTCCCGCGGCACAGCTTTGCACACGGGCTTCCGAAGGAAGGGGTGACCGTGCGTTGTGCCCATGTCCTTGTGCCGGGCACCGCGAGTGACCCGAGCTGCGGCCGTGCCCAGCCCCGGGCCCAGCCCGGCCCCGTCGCCGGGAGCACGGGGGGTCGCGCCGCCCTGCGCCGCCAGGGGGCGCTGGAGCGCGCGGGCGCCAGCCCCGGGAAGGGTCTGAGTGTGAGTGCCTGTGTGTGTATATATATATATATATATATATATATATATATATATATATATACATAAATATAAATAAATAAATATATATAAAAATATGTGTGTGTGTCCGTGTATACGTGTACCTGTATGAGTGTCTATATGTGTGTGTGGGTATATGTGTGCAAATGTGTGTGTCCATGTGTGTGTGTACATATATGTCTGTGTGTGTGTCCGTGTGTCCGCACATGTGCCTGTGTGTGTGTCCTGTGTCCGCACATGTGCCTGTGTGTGTGTGTGTCCTGTGTCCGCACATGTGCTTCGGTGTGTGTGTCCGTGTGTCCGCACATGTGCCTCTGTGTGTGTGTATGGTGTGTATGTCTGTGTGTCCCGCGCCCGCCCGCGCCGCCGCAGCCCTGCGGAGCCGCCCGCGCCTTCCGGCGCCGTGACCCGGCAGTGACGCGGCCATGGCCGCCCGCTGAGGCGCGGAGCGCGGCCGAGCCGGCGGAGCGGGGCGGGCGGCGGCTCCTCGGCGTTGGCGCTGTGTGCTCGGCGCTCGGGTGGAAGCGGCTGCGGCCGTGCCCCTCGGCCCGGGGCTGCGGGTGCCGCCGTGCCCCGGAGCGGGCGGGCTGAGCCGCGCTCCGTCCCCTCAGGCGCGGGAGCCGCCGAGCCCCAGCTCCGCCGGGCCGCCCCCGCGGCTCCGCGCCGCAGCGGCCGAAGATGAGGACCGTGCTCATGGTGGCGGAGAAGCCGTCCCTGGCGCAGTCCATCGCCAAGATCCTCTCCAGAGGTAGGGGAGGCGGGCGGGTGCCCGTGCCCGGTGCTGAGCCGGCGGCACCGGGAGCTCTCCCGGCACGGCCGGGGCACGGGGATGTGTGCGAGCTGCCGGGGTTGCTGTCAGTGCTGTGAGGGTGAGAAACGCCCTGGGCAGCGGCTTGGTTGTCTTGGAGCCGGAGCCTCCTAGGAACGGTGGCTTCGGACAGGTTCATAACAGAATGGGATGTCCCATCACGTTCAGATTTGTATGGATCCCTGTTTAATCCAAGAATAAAGGAATCTAGTTTCAATATTTTGTGTAGCTCTAGAGTGCCTTAGAGGATACGGTGTCTGGAAAGTGCCGACCAAGTAGCAAGTTGGTGTTCTGAGATTTTTGAAGTTAAAGTTTTGTAAATCTGGAAAATAAAAGAAATTGATTGTGTGTGATCTAGAAAAGTAGCTGTATTTTTATAAGGTATCATGGTGGGAGGGAAAGGCTGGTGGAGATAATGGATAGTTTAATTTGAAGATGAAATATACTTTAAGAAAGCCCTGAATTGATACTTAATGAAATAAAAGTTTGATCAATGAGTAGCTTAAGATCTAAGGAAAGGGGGATGTAATTTCACACAAAACAATTTGTTTCACTAGCTGGGTTTTTTTTTACCTCATTAATATTTGTGATCCTGTTTTCACAGGGAACATGTCCTCCCGAAAGGGACTCAACGGTGCCTGCTCTGTGCACGAGTACACCGGGTCCTTCATAGGACAGAGTGCCCACTTCAAGATGACATCGGTGTGTGGTCACGTCATGACTTTGGATTTCATAGGTATTTGCCTGCTCATCAGATGCTTTAACTAATATGGCTTGTAGAGCTGCCAGGTCCTTCAGAAACAGCTAAGAGGTTCCTTGGTATACAGTAAAGCAAGATGTGTTAGTGTAGAAAATTTTCCATATAAATTTTGAAAGCCAAGTGTTTTGCAAAGTAAAGCTGTTTGTTTTATAAATATTTCTTCAGAGCTCCACCTAATATACTTTTGCTTTTTAGGAAAATATAACAGCTGGGACAAAGTGGATCCAGCAGAACTTTTTAGCAAAGCTCCCACAGAAAAGAAAGAAGCTAATCCCAAACTGACCATGGTGAAGTTTTTACAGGTATTCTTTCTTAGGAGTAGTATTTAGAGTTATCATTTTCTATGTTCCTAAATAGGAATTCCTCCAGGGAGTAGCTCTTTGTCACAGTTAGATCTATTTTATTAACATAGTAGAAATAATTTTTTTTTTGCTTGTTCTTACACTGTCGGAAATCTTTGTTAAATTTACTTTTCCCATTGCCTTTAGAGTTTTTTGACAGTTCATATCCTGCTTCTCAGAAATGGAGCATTGGATGCAAGCTTAGCTTTAACAGCCAGTGCAAGGCACAGCTTATAAATGCCTTCTTTAAAATAAGTCTGTGTTGGTTACTGCTCACACTTCACACACCTGCTGAAACCAGAAAAAGAAATATATAGGTAGGGAGGGGGGAGGTGTTTTTTTGAGCTGCTGAAGAACTGTGCTAATTTTTCTCACAGGTGGAGGGAAGAGGCTGTGATTGTATTGTCTTGTGGTTGGATTGTGATAAGGAAGGAGAAAACATCTGTTTTGAAGTAAGGTTTCCATTTTTTAAGACTCACAATACCATAATATATGTCTGACAAGACTATTAATGCATTATTTTATGAGTATGCAGTATAATTCAAACTAAAGTTGAATAAAGTTTTAAAGGCATAGAGGGCCTTGGTGGAAAAACTCACACGCTTTGAACTCTGTAAGATATCGGTTAAAGAGTATAAATAAATTTCAGAGGTGTTGCTCATCTCAGAAGAACAATAAGGCCTCTTAAATGTTAGAGCATTCCAGTGCTTCAAGAACTGGTCTTATTCCACAGCTGGAGTAGTTATTTTTATGTCCTTATAAAACTTCATCTCTGTTATCTTTTGTTTATTAAGCAGTTAGATGCCTTAGAGCACAGAAGCTGCTTGCAAGTGTAGGCATACTGCAGAAATTTGGCCTCTGCACGTAAAGCATAGAACAAAAATTTTGCTAAGATTTTTTTTAACATCCTATTCCCAGAAGTCTACATGAAGAGCATTTGTTTGGAGCTTTTCTTTAGAGTAAAGAAACACATTTTATGAAGTGATTGTTGTAAGTTCTTTACATACCCCTGTATCATTACTTGTGCCTTAGCAATGAGTAGAATAAACCCAGATAGACACTGGTACATATTCACCAAAAGGTGCTGCATCTGCACTGGTAAATGTCTTTGCCCTTAGCCAAAAATACTGATTTGCTCCCAGCAGTTGCTGTATAGTAAATAAACCCTTCAGTTTTGTTAATTCTTCATATGCTTTTGAGTGGATGGACAAACACTGCTCTGGCATATCAGCTAATGCATTGGCATGACATCTTGCTGACTTAAAAAAGTAGTGACACAGAAACAAATATTTTGTGGAGAGTGTTTTTTTTTTATCTTTAGAGAGAAAGCCTTTATCTTTCAAATCCTCTTTAAGTATGCTTCTGATTTTCCTTAGGTTCTTGATGCTGTTCTTCCTGTCATGAACAAGCCTCGTGGCACGGAGCGGACGATTTACAGAGCTAAGTTCAGTTCCATCACCGACACCGACATCTGCAACGCCATGAATCACCTGGGAGAGCCCAACCGCAACGAGGCCCTGTCCGTGGATGCCCGCCAGGAGCTGGACCTGAGGATTGGCTGTGCCTTCACAAGGTGACAGCACAGCCTGCAGACAGCCTGCAGGTTTTGGAAAGGTTCAGGAGTGGCTCTGTGCCCTCGTGTTTTAACCCCAGCCCAGCCCCACACAGCCACTCACTGGGGTGGAGGAGAGTTCTGGATGGGTAGAAGTAGGAAAAGTCATGGCTTGAGAGAAAGACAGTTTAATAGGTAAACAAAAGCTGCACAAGCAAAGCAAAATGAGGAATTAATTCACCACTTCTCAGGGGCAGGGAGTTGTTCAGCCATCCCCAGGAAAGCTGGGCTCCATCACACATTATGTTTACTTGGGAAAACAAATACCATCACCTCAAGTGTTCTCCCCCTTCCTCCTTATTCCCCTAGCTTTATATGCTGACCATGATGTCATATGATCTGGAATATTCCTTTGGTTATTCAGCTGGGATCAGCTGTCCTGGCTGTGTGCCCTCCCAGCTCCTTGTGAGGCAAAATTATTATGCCTTAATTAGCTATAATTTCTCAGAATGCTCTTTTCCTAATGCCTGAATGATTTTATAGATTACTCATATTTTGTGCATGTATGATGACAAAAACTTCTGCTTTTCATGGGAATGAGAATATTAATGTGTACATTTCTCATTTGTTTTTTTCCCCCTTGCCTTTCTCTTAGGTTCCAGACTAAGTATTTTCAGGGAAAATATGGGAATTTAGACAGCTCCCTTATCTCCTTTGGGCCATGTCAGACCCCAACACTTGGATTCTGTGTTGAGAGGCATGACAAAATCCAGTCATTTAAGCCTGAGACTTACTGGGTGTTGCAAGCTAAAGTAAGTTTTACAGTACTTATTTTACAAAAGAAATGCATTTGTATTTTGTTCATTCATAATTTCTTAGCTGCTGACAAGAATTCACAATGCCTATAGTTTACTCATGTGTTCTCATTCTGTTCACATGTGTGTCACCACTCTCAAGAACAGATTCCAGGATGTCAGTTTTGCATTAGAGCGCTTATTGTCTGCTGCTTATAAGAGTTCTTCAGTGCTAATCATCTAAGCTTAGATTCTGCCAAAAAAACTACTTAAAATGGTGCTCTTTTGTTCCCTGGGGTCCTTGGACTGACTGTTGTTAATTTGAATCCAGGAATTAATTAGCCTGCCAACAAACATTGGCATTGCTGAGTATTGGAATTTTAAAGCAAATAAAATGCTCATTGTGTTAATTGGCAATTGAGTCCTCAGAGTACTTTGGCAGCTTGGAGTGGTTTTACAGCCTCGCTGCTGTCCAGGCTCTGGGAGCAAACCAACAGGGTTTTATGGTTTGTGATCACAAGGATTTTTAAGCAAATGAGGGATTCGTGGTAAAAAGTTGCCATTTTTGTATTTTAAAAGTAAAAAAAAAGGTGAAATCTAGCATCTGCTGTCATCTGTTGTTATGTGTCTTGTGTGTCATGCTAGGAAACACTTGGTGCTGTTTACAGAGGGGTTTGTGCTCTCTCATGTTGGTCACTTCATACTAATTTTTGTACATGGGGCTGAAAACATGACCTAGTTATAGTTTAATACAAAAGATTGAAATCAAAATGGTAAACTTTGAATTTCTGCCTATTTCAGTCTTTACTGTTCCCAGCACTAAACAAGAACAGTATTTCAGTTCAGTCAGGAATAGCTCTGGTCATTCCCCAGACCCCAGAACTCCAAGTGCTCCATCCTTCACAAAAGCCCCCCCAAAAAAGAGTAAAATTACATGTTTGAGCACTGGTGTCCTGGGGTGGGTTTGTCCTAAACTTCTCCTAACAAATCCTCTGTGTCCTCGGATTTGCTTGCTGGACTCTTGTTGGCAATATGCATTGTCACACTTGTAGGAGTAAAGTTGATGGGAATTATATTTTTTTTTTTGTCCAATAGGTGAACCCTGAAAAAGAAAGTTCTCTCACTTTGGATTGGGATAGAGTGAGGGTGTTTGATCGTGAGGTTGCTCAAATGTTCCTGAACATAACAAAGATGGCAAAAGAAGCAAAGGTAAGAATATTTACCAAGTGCCAGTAGATCCATATTTCATTGAAAGGAAATACAATTTAATATTTCATTTGCTGTTTATTGAGGCTATTGGTTGTTTTTTTAAAGAGTGTAGAATATCTATGTTTTGGTTTTTATTTCGTTCAGCTTTATGTAAATGAGAGTAAAAGGCAAGAGATTTTTTTATTGTAGATTGTACTGTGCTGGTGTGGTCATCTCAGCAGAAGCCTCTTCTTAGTATTGACTTTGGGAATGCTCATCACTCATGATAGGAACTCTTCATTACTAAACCTGCTAGGAAATACTGTTCAGATGTCTCCAAGCAGACCTCTTATTTCCCATGAGACATTGAATAAATTGGAATTTAATTATGTGTAGGGCAATATTCCTGCAGTTAAATATTTAATTATGTGTATGGTACAGTCTTTATAGCCAATTAACTTATACTCTGCTCTGTTCAATACTTGTTTGACACTGTGTTTGGATTTAAGTGCTTTAGACATCAAGGTTCAAAGACTGCTTGAAGCTTTTAAAAATCTACATTCTTATAGTTAGGACTGTTGCTTGGAATGAGCACTAAATCCTTGTAGCACTGAAAGTAGGAGCTGCTGAGGTAAGTGGGAGTAAGGACAGCAATAAGCTGCCTTGCTGTGTTCCCAGTTAGTTACAGACCTGATCTAGTCCTGGCACAAAGGGACTTTCAGACTTTAATTTTAGAACTAGATAAAATTATCTCCAGTCATATTTTCTGAAGTAAAAATATACTGGTGGTTACTGTTTTAAGAGAACAAAGCAGATATTATAAGAATAGACAATGGTAGATATGATACATATTTATAGACATTATTAAAATTATGCATTTACCAAATGTCAGAAGTTTTACTGTGAAAATGCTCTTTTCTAGGTGGAATCTGTAAGTAAAAAAGAGAAGGTGAAGCAGAGACCACTGGCTCTGAATACAGTAGAAATGCTTCGAGTGGCCAGTGCTGCTTTAGGTAGGTACAAAAGTTCAGATTTTCACACCGTTTTAAAGCAAGTATTTTGGCTTCTCAAACAAAACAAATAATGCATCATTTTGGGCAAAGAGTCAATTTTAAAAAGCTGTTTGTCAAAAGTGAAATGTTTGACAAGATCAAGGTCAATCGTGTGGAAAGGACAAATCATAATTTATTTAAATACTTGGGTAAGGTGTACATCCAGGTGCAGCAAACCATAATCACAGGGATGTGGATATGATTTTTGTTTTCTCCTGTCCCTCTCAGGAATGGGTCCCCAACATGCCATGCAAATAGCAGAACGTCTGTACACTCAGGGCTATATCAGCTACCCTCGAACAGAAACTACCCATTATCCAGAAAACTTTGACCTGAAAGGATGTTTGAGACAACAAGCCAATAACCCTTACTGGGCAGAAACTGTGAGTACATGAAGCAAAAGCTGTACTATCATTCTCTAGTCTGTTTCAGACTAGATCTTGCTTGGTGTACTATGACCTGTAGGCCTTCAGAAACTTTAAATATCTCTAGTTTCTTTTATTTATCTTGTATTGTTATGGATTTGATGTGAGTAATCCATTTCTTCCTTCACCCAGGTAAAAGTATTGCTATCAGAAGGCATCAATCGTCCAAGGAAAGGCCATGATGCAGGAGACCATCCTCCCATCACCCCAATGAGAGCTGCAACAGAAGCAGAATTAGGTACAGGCAAATTCAGTAGTACTGGGACACTGTGTGAGGAATTCAGTCCCTTGAGATGTAAGGTGCCAGTTTCAAAATCACTGAGTTGCAACAAAAAGTAAAATTATTTGAATGGCAAGAAGTGAAGAGAGAGCAAACTTGATCCTCACTGAAACTTCTGGTGGCAGTGAAGTTCAGAGCTGCTCCAAGCAATTGATCCTTGGGACTATAGTACTGCCAAGAAGAAGAAAACAACTTAATACCTACATTTCTAGGAGAAATTTGTCCCAGAATAGTAGCTCCCAAGTAGTGAAGTTTGATTGTATTTGGTGGCTGAGGTGTTGTTTCTCCCCAGGTGGAGACGGGTGGCGACTGTACGAGTACATCACTCGGCACTTCATTGCCACTGTCAGTGCTGACTGCAAGTACCTACAAACCACCATCTCCTTCAGTATTGGCCCTGAAAGATTTACCTGTGTTGGAAAGGTGGTAACTTCACCAGGTAAGACAAATCAGAAGAAAGTATTAGCTGCAGAATATTTTTTTTCCTCATTAATACACTGAATAGATATAAAAGTGAAGCTCTGGGGACAATTGCAATTGTGAAGACTTTTTTGAGCTCTCAAAACCAGAGACCAAATTTTATCCTAATTTTCATACTTCAGTTATGATAAAAAAGTGTTATTTTTCATGTAGTAGTCTCAAAGATTTAATGCCACATTTGCCAGTGTGAAGACCAGTCTTTTTACACACAGTAAATGCCTTTTAGGGGATAAATTACACAAAGGCAGAAGTTTTTTCTTGGGCCTCTGTAAAAACAATGCAGCAGCACTACTGAGACTTTTATGGTAAACTGGCAAGTTGTTTGTTTCTTTACTTACAGGGTTCACAGAAATTATGCCATGGCACAGCATCCCGTTAGAAGAGAGCCTTCCCCACTGTGAGAAAGGAGATCTTTTTCCAATTGGTGAAATAAAGTTGCTGGAAAAGCAAACCAGCCCTCCTGATTACCTGACAGAAGCAGAACTGATCACTCTGATGGAAAAGCATGGCATTGGTAGGAGCTTGCATAATTTCCGTTGTTCTGCAGTACATCCACCAAGAGTGCAGAGTCTGAGTCACTCCTCTGCACTGTCTGTGTCAGTGATGAGCTCTCAGTGTTCATTTGGATATGTACAGTGATCATCCCTTTCCCTTGAAACCACCATGCCCATAGCTCCCCTCAGCAGATGGTAGATTGTTTCTTCCCCCACGTTCCTTTCCCTTTCTTATCCTTATTTTGAACAGTTTCTGGTTTCTGGCCAAACATTTCTGGCCAAAGCAGTATCCTTTCATAACACATCCCTGTCATTTCTCTGTCAGAAAGAGCTGATGTGTGGAAGGAAGCACCTCCTCATTCTTAGGAATGATTTCTTGTCTTCACAGCTTGCTTTAGCTTTGCTCTCTTCAGTAATCCTTCTGTATCTTATTATATAATCTACCACAATTCTACTTTCCTTTATCAGTCTGACTTGTTTCTTTTAATGGATTTTCATGAATTTGCCCTGTCAGAGCAAACACAGGCTCTTAGTCTACTGTGTTTTTCCAGAGTAAATAACTGTGAGAATAGGTGTCTTCCCAATAGTAATTCCTTGGAAGAGATGAAAGGATTACGGTTAAACCGTATGTTTCAGACTTACCAGGATTGCAAAGGAACATCAGAGTTACTAGACAGGGAGAAGTTTTGCACTGGAAGTTGGGTAACAGTAAGAAGGTATCTGAATTTAAGTAGTCTTAGGAGCCCTGTAATCTGACATTAAACCAGAGAAGCCAGAAAGAAGTCATTTGTTGAAAATTCTTTTTTGTTCAGGGTGGATATATTGTTTTCCTTTGTGTGGCAGGAACTGATGCCAGCATTCCAGTCCACATTAACAACATTTGCCAGCGAAACTATGTCACAGTGGAGAGTGGTCGGAGACTAAAGCCTACAAACCTTGGCATTGTTCTGGTTCATGGTTATTACAAAATAGGTCAGTTAAATGCTCTTCCCTTTCCCTCCTCTTCCCTTCCTTTCTCTTTACTATATCAAAGGCTGATGTCAATGTCTAAGTAACATTTCTGTCTCAAATAATGCTTATTTTGATGTCAGTTTATGTATGAATGGTTTCCTACCTCCATTTTTGACCTTTTATTGCTGCTGTCTCTGGTTTCCTGTTAGATGCAGAACTGGTTCTTCCTACAATCCGCAGTGCTGTAGAGAAGCAACTCAACTTAATAGCTCTGGGTAAAGCAAATTATCATCAGGTCTTGGAGCACACCCTTGACATTTTCAAAAGGAAATTTCACTATTTTGTGGATTCTATTGCAGGTAAAACTTTCTACATGTGAAGTTCCCTACAAGTACTTAGTTGTTGCATAGAAAATACTTATATATTAGGCTCCTTTCAGAGGTTTAGACTTTCTGAAAAGTTGTGACAGGACTGGAAGTTTCCGGTCAAATTAATTTGCTCTCCAAAGGGACTGAATCATGTCTCCAGAACTCTGCTTCAAGTTTATTTTGTGCCTGTGCAGTGGTGATTTTTTGAAAACTTGAGATTAGCTGAACCAGTATGTTTGTGCATGCTCAGTGCAAAATGCTTTATATTTGTCTTTGTAGACAAGGAGGAACATTGTGAGTAAAATATTTTCATTCTCACTTCTTCACAGGCCTAGAGGTGATTTTGTGCAAAGTTTCCTCTTAAGAACTAGAATTCTAATCTAAGTGTGATTATTCCTTTTGCAGGAATGGATGAACTGATGGAAGTGTCGTTTTCACCCTTGGCTGCCACAGGCAAACCCCTTTCCCGCTGTGGTAAATGCCATCGATTCATGAAGTACATTCAGGTCAGTTTACCTCACACTTGGAACTGGAATTTCACTTGCTGGGGGGCATTGAGTATAAACTTCTTTTCTATTATTTAACTTCAGTTTAAATGTGGTCATCACGAGTTCCTTTCTAAAACAAAAAGGCTGATATGGTTTTGCCTTGGGGAACAAACCAGAGAGCAGCTCCAGCTGGGTTTACCACAAGTTTTAAGCTCTGTTCACCCTGCAGTTGCTCAGGAGATTTGTGTTCTGTTTCCAGGCCAAGCCAAGTCGCCTGCACTGCTCTCACTGTGATGACACCTACAGCCTCCCCCAGAATGGTACCATTAAACTCTACAAGGAGTTACGTTGTCCCCTGGATGACTTTGAGCTGGTGCTGTGGTCATCTGGATCCAGAGGAAAGAGCTATCCACTATGTCCATACTGTTACAACCATCCTCCCTTCAGGGACATGAAAAAAGGTAGGAGTTGTGCAAACATGCAGGTATCATCCTTACTTGAAATAGATTAGGTACAGTCAATACAATATACTTTTTAGGAGTTTTAAAATCAGTGTTGCTTAGTATAAGGTGCTGTTCCCTTTAGGTTCTAGATACCTAAAATTTATGTTAAACTTACTGACCAAAATGTATTAGTTAACAAATTTTTGAAGGGGTTTTTTTCATAGAAGAAGTAAGAAAATAATTTACCTGCATGCGCTGTAGGTGACCTTCACAACACTCAGCATGCAGTGAAAGACACCAAGATACTGATGCCTTGCAAATTTGGGTAGTCTTGGATAGGAGTATAAACAAAGACCAGGTCTTGGGAATGTTCTGATAGAGATAAATGATGTGTTAAAAGCTGTTGAAGGATATAAGAAGAGGTAGACTTTGCAGTTAGTTTAGTGACTGTGGGACTGAGAATTAAAGTAGTGCACTGAAGCTTTTCAGCATCTTTTTATTACCATCTTTTAATTAAAAATATCTTGGACTAACAGTGAGTAGTTCAAGTATAAAATAACAGTTAGGCAGGAGCCATACATTTAATTGAAAATGTAATGAGTTTTCATCACTAATCTGTCTAAACTGCCTGTACTGTACAGTGGCAGTATATGGCAGTTCTGAAAACCATTATAGGAAAATTTTTCAGCAGGGGATTATTCTGAAACTGTGAAGAGGCAAGTTGCCATTTTGGGAGCAGTTCCATTCTTCAGTGATTTAGAAAATCTACAGTATACTCAAGTGTCTCTGGCTTCTGTGTCTCACTTCCTTCAAACTGGGTAGTGTGAGTAGTGAGATAAAGGGTGGTGTGGTTTCACTCTTCTTCCCCAGGAATGGGCTGTAATGAGTGCACCCACCCCACGTGCCAGCATTCCCTTAGCATGCTTGGAATTGGGCAGTGTGTGGAGTGTGAGAACGGGGTTCTGGTGCTGGACTCGACCTCGGGCCCCAAGTGGAAGATGGCCTGCAACAAATGCAACGTGGTCGTGCACTTCTTCGAGAACGCCCACAAGGTGCGGGTGTCGCCCGAGACGTGCGACTTGTGTGAGGCGGCGCTCGTGGACGTGGATTTTAACAAAGCCAAATCTCCCCTGCCTGGTGATGAGACCCAGCACTCAGGCTGTGTGTTCTGTGACCCCGTGTTTCAGGACCTGGTGGAGCTGAAACACGCGGCCATGAGGCACCCCATGCACCGTGGGGGACAGGGCAAGAGGCAAGGGCGGGGAAGGGGCAAAGGCCGGAGACCTGGAGGAAGGCTCAACCCAAAGAAACCCAAGGACAAAATGGCAGCTCTGGCTGCTTACTTTGTATAATGGCTACACAACAGGAAAATAAACTTCTTATAAAAATGTGTTTCTCTTTGAGTTCATTTTTAAGGATCTTTGATGTTTCACTGCTTTCCTGTTCTTAGAACAGTTAAACACCTTAGGTTGCTCCCAAAACAAACTATTCTGGGTGATCTGTCAGTAACTGAGTAAGCCTTTAATTGGGAATCATTGATACAATTAGAGCTCAAAAATAATAGGGAGACTCAAGAAGTCTGCTTGGACTGTTAACTGTGGCTAATAGAAAGGAAATGGAATGTGTCTCTTCTGACATTTCTGGGGCCTTTGTCAGCAATGCAAGTGCCAGGAATATAACAACTGATTAAAATCAGTGTTATGCTGGCATAGTCTTTAAGTGTGGCATGAGACTTGCTTCATCTGACTTTGAATCTTCAAAAATAATAAATGATTAGTAGCTGTCAGGTTTTTAAATTACATCTGCAATAGCAAGAGCACTGCTTTAAGTCTGTCACTCTGCTGCATAAGTGAATAATGCCAACAGACATACAAAGTGGAAATTATAAATGTGAAGGGGAATATCTGCCTTGAGCAGTGATTCCCAAATTATGGCCTGCACAGACAAGTTACTATCTCACAGTTAATGGGGCCCAGTGAAATGAGACCTCCTCCTGCTGCTGGAAGACAGATTGAGTATCCATGCTGGTTTATTCCTCTGTGGTCACACAGCAGATCATGTCTGACAAAGCACAGTTTGTCCTGTCTGTTCCTAGAATTGCCATTTCAGTGTTGGTTAGTTGTGGTGTCGAAAGCAGGGTGTCCTCGTGCTTTGGTGTGGAGCTGTATCTAACCACTCCTGCAGTGGGTGCCACATTGCAAAATCTCATTGTACAAATATATAATACTCTCTCCTTTCCTTCCATGGGCTCATGGCTGAGCATGTCTGGTCATCTGCTCAAGTGCAGTTTGTGTCATCTATAGCCCCAAAATGGTTTCAGCACTAGTTGAGGTCAGATGGGTGGAGCAAAGGCTGCTGCATTTCAACACAGAATGTGCAGAGAGTGACCTGACATGGGATTCATTGGCAACAGAGAGGAAAAACAAGTCCCTACAAAGGTAATTTACAACTCTGCTGTTTTAGTTGGCAAAGTGTGTGCATTTACTGAACCAGAGAACACAGCCCAAATACCACAGCACCAAGCCTGTTCCTCTGATCAAATGTTTGTTTATACACTTGGAGCTCAAACATGAACTATGTTTTACAGTACTGCTTAGAAGATCCAGCCATAGGTAGAAGTTTCTTTTTCTGTAATTCTTTTTAGTTCTTTCTGGTAAAAGCAGGCTATTTGCAGGAGCAAATAGCTTCTTTTCAGGGGAACTATGCCATTGTTTTAAAAATCAAGTTGATGTGGTGCCTCAGAGTCATAGGTCTCGGCATAAAGTACAACAGCTTCCAGGGTGCTTGTACTGATTCAGTTGTTGAAGTGCTCTTAGCTGTAGCCTGGTTTGTACACCAGGAGCTGCTCTGAACATACCTGTGTGCCCAGCTGGCTGCTGCTGCTGGCTGGGATTTCTGTAATGCTTGGAGATGATCCTGGAACTGTGGGAAACGTGTCATTGGTCATTTTCCATGGCTTCCCATCTGGGTGGGAATGCTTTCCTCTTCCTCCAAGCATGGCTTTTACTTTGGTTATTTGCAGACAAACCTTTGCTTGGAAAATCTATTTGCACCCTCCCCATTTGCATGTCTCTCCATGTCTGGTTTGTCAGGGTGTGTAATTCTTCATAATCTAATGTAGAGTAAGCATTTTAGGATAGAAAAGCCACTCACCTGGGTCAGTACTCACCTTGAGTACTGTGTGCAGTTTTGGGCATCACAATGTAAAAAAAGCATCCAAAGGAGAGCCACGAGGGTGGGGAAGGGTTTGGAGGGGAAGCCATAGGCTGGGTGTACAATACTGTCAGGCATATGGTGAGATTTTTGAGGTGATCCTGATGGCTCCTTCCAATGAGGTTATTCTAGGATTCCATTGAGTGCTGAGCGCGGAGAGGGCTCAGTGAAGAGGAACCCTGGGAAACACCTTCGTGCTCCTTTCTGCTGTTTTCAGCCCTTCTCTGGTGGCAGAGGGTGTGTGGAAGGAGAGCACCAGAAGCTGCTCTGGGCAGAGAGCGGCAGAGACTCTCTCGTCCCGCCCGTGCCTCTCGCCGCGGGCCCCGGGAGCCCCGCCCCGCATTCCAGGCATTGTTTGCGGCCCCGCCCCGCCCGGGCCCGCCCCCGCGCGGCCCTTAAAGGGGCCGGCACCACTCTTCGCCCCGGCCCCGCCCCGCCCGCCCCTCCCGGCCGGGCAGCGCCGCCATGGCGCTGGAAGTGGAGCCGTCCGCGGCTCCCCTCAGCTCCTTCCTGAGGGACTTCCCGGCGCCGCTGGGCCCGGGGGAGCCGCTGCCTTGGAGCTCCGCGGGGAGCGGCGCCCTGAGCAGGGCCGAGGTGCCAGGCGCGCTGGCCGAGCGAGCGAGGAGCCTCCTGGGCAGCAGGTGAGGGGACGGTGGGGCGGGCAGGGACTCCGGCCGGGCTGCACCGGGGGCGCCGCCGGCGGCCGCTGTGAGGGAGCGGGGCCGCCCCGGCACCGAGGCCGCAGCAGGTGCAGGCGCGGGAGGCGCTTCCTCCTGACGCGGGGCCCGCCGGGGGCGGGGGAGAGCCCTTAGCGTCTCCAGGGAATTTTAGGTTTGGAGATTTATTTATTATTATTCCCCCTTCTGAATTACTTTTGATGACTGTTAATAGCATGCTTCTATTGAGGCCATAGGCCTTCGGCCCTGTGCCTTCATAGGATTGTTTGTGTGTGCTTTTCAAAGCTATTGCTCTCCCGCTCTCCGTGCGGAGTCAGTCACAAGCCCGCAGTTAGCGCGGCGGGGCCGTTCCGGTGCTGGAGTGGCAGCAGCGAGAGCTCAGGTCCCTCAGGGCACCCGTGTGGTCAGCCGGGGGTCGGGGAGGGAGGCAGTCCCTGAGGTGCCTCGCAGGGCTGCCAGGGGTAAGGGGCGAGCCAGCTCCAGGGGTGTTCAGCTCCCCAGCCCTCACGAGTGGGACGTGCCCGTGTGGGTTTCTCAAGCTGATGTTTTCTTAAAACTTCAGGAGCGCAGTCACATCACTGCTGGAACACGCAGCTGCTCATCAGTGATGCTTTTATCATCCCCTGACTGCATCCTAATAACCCTCATCCTGAACAGTTTAGACTTCGTCTTCAATGCTGCTAAGAATTTGATATGACTTATTTTGGCAAGTTAGTGCTTCATCAAGAACAGGTTATCTCCCACCAATTCCCCTCTATTAATGCACTTCGGCAGTAGGGCCTGTGCATTCCAGCTGTTAAAAAGTTCCTACCACAATCTGCTTCGCTAACCTGAGCAGTGATTGTGAATGCTCTAAAAGAGTATGAGTGGTGATCAGTGCTGGGGTACTGGGGTGTGGAGGAGACTGGTTCTGGTCGGGTATGTGCTGAATGTTACCTGGTTACTAGAGGAATTTGATAGATAGTAAACATGGTTTGAATTAATTGCCTTTTAAACTATCATCCACTGAGTTTATGAACACCAAATAGATTTTGTTGTTGTTGAAAGTGTATAGGTGGTTTTTAGATATTTAAATTGTCCTGGAAATTTGTCTTTAAAATCAAGTTATTCCTGCATATTAGAGAGATTATTATGGACATAATATCACTCATACCTTAAATAGTATACCTAAATCTGAAGATGAAAAATGCATGCTAAAGAAATACAATTTCTTAGTCTGTAGTTTTAAAAGGCCCAGATAATCATTGCATTTTTTAGTTGTGCTTTGACTAAATTGCTCTTGAACAAAACACAGCTGTGTTTTGTTCCACAGTGAGATTGCAAATTCATCACGTGCATTGAATCTTTGAACTCTGTGGAGCAAGAGTGCTTCTGGGTGAATGCTTTAAAGAACAAGGTAATGCCAATCTTGAACAAATACTTATCACATGGCACCCAGTATGCCACGTGGGCCAGGCTGGTGCTCTCTACAATTGATTTAGAGAGGAAGGTATGAGGCTGTAGAGTTATGGGATGTGTTACTCAAACTGCAGTGCTTTAAAAAGCAGTATTTCTGAGCTGCATGTCTGCTGACATTCTGTTGTTGTCTATTGGGCACAGTAACAAGTGGAAGCAGAAGAGGAATGCTGGTTTTGCAATGCTTTCACCTCACCTGTCACTCCTGGTGTTTACACAGAGAGGAGCCTGCCAGTGTCAGAAGCTTCATTTTTCACATACCTGCCCTGCAGCCAGTTCTGGCTCCACAGCCTCTCTTGTGGAGCTCCCCAAGTCCTGAGCTGGCAATTAAAAAAAAAAAAAAAGGGGAAGGAGAGCTAAGGAAAGTAAAGCAGAATTGAAGTGCAGTGATCTACTTATTCTTCTTTTTACAAAGTGTTTGTGAAAAACAGAAGTAGATAAGAAAAGTGTTTTTATGAATTCTCGTGGCTGGCTGCAGGCAGCTCTGTGTTTGGGTGGAGCCATGAGTTTGGGTGTAATGTAGCATACCTGAAGTGTCAAATGTAGGGATCCCTATGGAATTATAGCTCAGGTTTGGACTCCTAAGACAAAGAGAAACCTCATTTTCCAGTTGCAAAAAGGCTGCATTTTCCTGTTGGGTAGGCTAAGTTCTTGCATGTGGAGAAGACTGATACAGCCCAAGGCCAAGACAGGAATCTTGTGTTTTGAAATTGCAGGCCTTCTTATAATCCCTGTAATTAGGAACTAAAACTGAAGTCTCTGATTGTGTGAGAAGTTGCCACCTTTACAGTTTTCCCCCATGTTTGCTGTGATGGATCAATTCAAAATACAGCTTTGAAGGCTAAATAAACTTTTCTGTTGATGTGAATCCTCAGTAAAATAGATGAGGGAGTAGTAAGGAAATAAGTGATAGAAGGCTGTTAAAGATTTTAAGAAATGGAAAAATAAGGGTGAGGACTGACATTAGAAGACACTTAAATGTTTGTATAAAAGTTGTTGAAGATGCAGGGGGGGGCCAGATCAGCGACTGTGCAGGAGGTCACTGTAGTTGGGATCCAGCAACCTGCAGGCTGTCATGGCAGCAGCCCAAACACAGGGAGGGCAGCTCCTGAGAAACACACACCTCAAATAGCTCTCTGTTATTCTGCATAGCTTTAACACTCTCAAGGGTTATTGGGTGTACCTTGCTGACTTCTGGTGGTGTTGCTTGATCTGTTTCCTGAGTGTGAGATTTCTCTAACACTCCAGCATCACAGAATGTATTTTACATGGTGATTAGTACTGATGAAGAATTTTTGTGTAGATCAAAGTGTTATTGGGGAAGCAAGTTTGACACTCAGTCCTGCTGGTCTGCTTTTCATTTCTGTGTTGTCAGGTACTCCATTCACACCTGCACAGGAGTTTGGGTCTTGCCCAGAAGGGCCCAAGCCAATCAAGGTCCATGGGCCAATAAAGGCCCAGCAATATCCTTGGCTCAGGAGACAACATTTGGTGATGTTCAGCTTCTTCCAGTTGCTTGGAGGCACAAACCTTTGTGATTTGCAATGAGGAACGTTGTTCCTCCACTACTGATCAGGATTTCTGTTGAGAAGAGAATGGACCAAGAAACAACTTTGATTGGGTCCAACAAGGAGTTTCTGAATGCTGTTGCTTCTCCAAGGCTGCACACATCTTCTTACATGGAAGCAGCTGGGTTTGTCAGGCCAATCCCTGAATGGCCTAATCTAAAATGAATTATTTTAACAAATTTCTGCAAATGCAGCTACCTCAGTAAAACACCAGCTAAAACAGCAAACCATTTTGCTCTCTGGCATGCCTTGTCCCTAAGTCACTCATCTGGTGAAGTTTTGCAGATATTTCTACTTTGAATAGTTCATTTAAATCAGTGGAACTGCCTGCTGCTGACTGCAGCTAAACACATGCACAACATTTTGAAGAATCAGAGCAGGCTTAAGTAATCTTGTTTTGCAAAAGTTCAATTAACATACACTTTTGGGTAATAGCTATGTTCTGATAGCCTATGAAAATAGGTGAATGTGAATGAAGTGACCATTAGTTACTTCCCAAGCTTTAGAAATTAACCTGAAATATTCCTGACTTTCACTGCAACAGAACATGAGATGAAGTCAGACCCCCAAATATAGAAATTTCATCTTCCCCTTGATAGGAGCTGAAACTTGTATGGCCATCCTGTGACATATCCAAAGAACAATGTGAGATTGCTGCAGCCTTCCTGTTGGAGGAGATTTACTACAATAACAGTTGAGAGACTTGGGTTTCCTGTTCTGCCCCCTCCCAAGCAATCTGCTGTTGCCTCAGCATCCTGTTTTGTGTCTTTGTGCTTTACAATGTAGTGCTCACACTAAGGTGTGGCCCTGGTATCTTTATTTCCAGTATTCCCTTCTTTTAGAGTAGTTAATTCATCAATTCTGATATTTTGATGTCTAATGTGATTTAAGTATGAGGAGGGGAAAAAGAAAATCTTATCTTGCTTCTGATTCCCAGTCTCTTCTTAAAATACTATTTAGTCTCTTCCTCAGTGAAAACTAATTTCTACTGTGACCTCTGCTTTTAATAAATTCCCTAAAACTTACTTCCTTATTCCTAATTTGAACAATTTGTTGTAATGCACTGGTACTTCTTGCTTGGGAATATGTTTGCATATTTTGCTCTCATAACCTGTGTGAAACATCCTTTCTGTTGTTGTTTCAGGATAAATACTCAATTTTGAAACAACATGTTTAGGGTTTAATTGAAAAGTGGCTTTTGTGGAATTAAGCCTCTCCTGTTCTGCTGTGGGGTTTTTCTTCCTGCTGAGAATAAAATGGAAGTAGCAGGTGACTCTTCACTGCACATTTTGTATAAAAACTGTTCAGTAATGACTGAAGGGCCTGAACAGATGGATTCTAGATTCTAAAGCTGCTGCTTCTGGTAGTTTCATAAGAAAAGCTGAGGAAAAACTGCTCCATGTAACCATAAGAGATGGAAATTCTGTGTGTGGCATTGTTTATGTATTTGTTTTGCTTCCCTCTTGTTCATCTCCTTTAATGACCTGATGTCATTAGCACAGGAAACAACTTCCTGTGCATTGCAGAATGTCAGATGTTCTCTCTTTAATGGATATATATTTGTACTTTTGTGGCCACCATCACCCTGGGAACTCTGGGTACTGCTCTAATAAATGCTAATGCTTAAAGCTGCTTGAGTGGAAATATTCTGTAGTTGATTATAAGAATAAAAAGCAAAAGGGAAATAAAAGCAGCAGATTGGGGAGAAAATACTGAATACAAGCAGCTTTTGTTTATGAGGAAACTTGTGACCTGCTATTATTTTGGCAGTGTGAGAGGATCTTTCAGTTGCTGGAGAACTGCTGCCATTTGCAGATCTGCACTAAACCCACTGCTGATAGAACTGCAACGTGCTGGAAACACACCCTGAGCCTGCAGTGCCAGAGCTGAGCTCTGTGGGATCTTCTGTTCCAGAGCCATGGAGCAGATAAGGCTCCTCTCCCTCAGATGTAAGGCAGCTGCAGCTGAGTTATGCTAGAGCTCATGCTTTCAGATAAAACACTTGTTCTCAACATGTGTGTGTGTGCACAGCCTGAAGGGAAAAGAGGATTACACACTGGTGCACTGGCCTGCAGTAGCACTGCTGCCTTGTTGCCATGACTTTGGTAGTAATGTCTAGAAACAAAATTAATCACTTTTTTTTTTTTTTAAATCTGAAACGTAAGTGATCAATACTTGGCCAAGACAGCTGGTAATCTCTTGTGCTTTATTTTATACAAACAGATTTCCTGACAGTACTGTGGGAGAATGTGTGTATTTGGAGTGGGGGGAACATGAATTCTTTTGCTTGCAAAATAGGGGCATAAAAATGCAGAAGGCTTTGTGTAAACATGGAGTGTTTGGCATATCCTAGAGTGGCTGTGTACCACCCTCCAAGGTGACACAGAGCTCAATTCTCTGCTCCCAGTGCTCAGGAGCATCTTTTTGGGGTCTGCCATCTGCTGCACAACTCTGAGTGCTCAAAGCCATTGTAGGCTGGGCATGGAGCACTGCAGGAAGTCTGTCAGCTGTTTTCTAGCCTTTACAAAAAGTGTAGTTGTAGCTGAGCCTCTGGCCAAGGTCTAGTGGCCTGACCTTTGATGCTCTGGATGCTTCTCTGTTACCCAAAAAACTCTTTGCTAGAGACTTCTGAATGTACCTCTTAAACTGGAGGGGAAGAGGTGGAAACATCTTTGAACTGGTGACTTGTTTGCACCACTTGCTGCAAGTGTACTGGAGATTTAATGACCCAGATAAAAAATGAGTGAGAAGCTATCTTACTATGTTTCTGCTTCCCAAAAGAACATGTATATATTTTGATGTTTGTCTTTCTGAAGACTGGTACTAAAAGGGTCAGTAACATCTTATGATTGACCTGACATACGTGAGTACACTGTGGCTGTGGTGGTGTGACAGCTGGTCTTTTGAAATGAAAAAAAATAGATAACTAAATTGTATTGCAGAAGAGAAACAAGGTGAACAAGAGAAGTAAGTTCTGTTCTGTAATTTATGCCAAATCTAAAGTATGCAAAACATCATAATTGCGTTCTACTTCTGTGGGTAACTTTATTTTGGCCCGGAGGTATGTGTGTCAATGGAGCTTTGCATAGCTCCATTTACCAGTACTGTGTGTGTCCAGTAGTCCTGGATCTTTCAAGGAGGAGGGTGGCATGTAAGTTTAAGTGTCATCTTTATTAGCATAAGTATTGCTTTACTCTTTTACTTACTTCTTTTATCTGTACTCAGGTTTTTGAAACAAATCTTGTATTTTGCTGTGAGTAGCTGGAGGAGACGAGCTCCCTGCTCCAGCCACTGTTGATCTGACTTCAGCTGCTGGTGAAGCTGTGATGCCTCGTCTGCACTGTTACAACATGCTTTAGTTCTTTTAAAATATTTTTTATTGTGGTCAGAACACACCCTTTATGTTAGCAAAGAAATAGCCTGCAGCAAAGGAATTCAAGGTCTGTTTACTACTAGCCTGTGTGTGCTGAGGCTGAGTGTTTGGTGTTGCGTGTCAGAGAAATGAGGCTAACGTGTTTCTTCTAAACATTCCCCTGAAGTAGCATCCTGTGCATGTAACACCCCAGCAGCTTTCCTCTTCTTCCCAACACAGTTGGTTTTCCACTGAGGAAACAGCTACAGTGTTCCTTGTGATTCATGGAGATTAAATTATGCTTGGGTCAGCTCATCACTGGGGTGTCTTGGGCTTCTTTGAAAGGAAGGTTTTAACAATAAGTGACATTCTTCTTTGCTTACAGGAAAGGTTTGAAGTCTGCAATGGTAATTGCAGTGGGTTACTTCTGCACTGGTTGCCATAGGTACTGTGGCTGTTTCCAGATACTCTCCAGCCAAGTGAGACCTTGTAGCTCTCAACTAAAGCAGCAGTTCTTGCTCCTTTTTAATGACACATTTTGTTAACTCTTAAAGTCTCTGATTTAGAAGGTGAACTTAGAGCTGGTAAATGTTGAACCTGAATGAAAGATGCTACTCCTTGGAGCTCCACTTACTTGAGCTCAAGTGAAAACCAGTCTTGCCAATATGGTAATGCTGTGATGAAGATTTAATAAAGTAATCACAAATATGTTCTGTTCAGAACAGAGTTTGAACTAAATAGGTTTGGTAATTTTTAGACTTCTATCTTTTTTCAGTGTATCAGAATCAATTATTTGATGTTGTTGCTGTCTGCATAACAAAATCCCAATGAACAACCACTTTCTTATAGATTTGCAGAACTATCGAGTGGGAGGAAATACATAGGAAGCAAAGCTGAATGAAGCATATCAGTACTGAGGAATCACAAAATTTCCTTCTTAGGAACTGGGTGGCAACTGGAAAAAGTTGAAGGATGTGACATAATTTGTAAATTTTCTCTTTGTTATGGGTATCCTGTAAGCAGAGATTTATACATGACTTGTGCATTATAGCACTTAGTAGATTTCCTTTTGTTTAAGCTGCTTTTTATGGACCCAGTTCAGCAATTCTGGACTCTGGAAAGCAGAAATATACAAAATTTAAAATCAAAGAATTAAGCCCTCTTCTGATCTTGAGCTGTGAACCCAGGCTAGATATGATTTTTTTCCTCCAGTATAGCAGAGAAATTCTGAAGATGTCTGAAGCTGTGGCTCTCACTGTGCATCTAAATGCATTGCTATTTTCTTAATGTTTCTTGTCTCTATTCTTGGAGCTGAAACGTGCTTTGACTAAAGCTTCTGACTTTCAGCAGTGTCAACAACACATCTGACATTGTTTGCGGGGCTTATATTCTCATAGTCCTTTCTTTTTCTCTTACATGAACAACAACAGGAAGAAGGATTTTGGAGGGCAGGGGTGCCATATCTGTTTTGGATATGTTTCTTGCCTGACCTTTTAAAAGATTGTCTGTCAGTGTCAGAGCCATTATAAGCAGGCATTGTTACTTTAAACGAGCTAGGAAAGGAACTGACTCCCCTAAACATATCAGCCTTAAAAAAGAAATAAAAAGCCACATTCTGTTTTCCCTTGATGTGGCATGACTGCAGCTAGCACTGAAAGAGCTGCAAACACGTTGCCATCTATTTGAAGTACCGAAATAACTCATTAAATTGGGCTGTCACCGCCACAGAATGCATGGCATAAAGCAGGCCTGTGTTGGAGCCTGCTGACTGGCACAATGCTTTCTGTTTCTGCCACAGGAGGTACTCATACATGGCTGTGAGGATGTGACAAGGCCCCTCTTTCAGGAGCACAATGGCAAAATGCATTTCAGCTTGTTGTCACTGGGATCTAAAACCCCGCAGCCTTCCCCTCCCTGCCCTTCTGTACACACAAACCACTCATTGCTGAGCAACATCACAGACCAAACGCTTCCACTATTTCATACTCCCCAGCAAACCAGTTCCATGCAGAACTTTCTAAATGTTTCCTGGGAAAACAAAGTCTTGTCCTTGACTTGCACCTTAATGTGGTATTTGCTTTGGTTGGGTAATTCAACACCTTGTGGGAATCAAACGCTCCATGAACAATGGATAAAGTGGCTTTTTATGGATGCTGATGCTTATTCTTCATTGTGCTCATAGAAAATGGCTGGAACATGTTTTGTATGTATACTGTAGTTGTTAGTGCTTGCCATGAGGCTGTAGTGAATATAGGAGTTATTTTATAGTAGCCTCCTTTTGCAGTTAGATGGGACTTATTTGTTTACAGATTCAAAAACCTTATAGCAAGTGTGTGCTTGAATAAAGCATTGAGTGAGCAGGAGATGGTGAGCAGACCATGTAGCATTATTGTGTTCTAGATGCCTACCTAAAAGCTTTGTCTAAATAACAAGTCTTGGAGCCTCTTCTCATCCTAGTCTCCAGTCTCAACTCTTTGCCTGGGTGGTTTCTTTGGAAAACTTCCAGTCAGAATAAACTGAATGATAAGGGCTGTAGGTTAGCATTAAGCATGACTTTTCTTGTGAAGGGAGGGAGAGTTCCAAGGAACTTTTTAGAGATTTGCATCTACCACAATGATGAGATCTTGATGCTGTCTGTGGTGAGATAGTTGACTGCAAGCAAGAAATGCTGTGTAGTGAGTAAAAACAAAATGTGTGTGTTCAAAGGCTGGAATTGAAGGTAGCAGTTCCCATCTGAGAGCTCAAGAGAAAGAGGTACCATCTGTGACTGGAGTGTGAGGCAACAGTTTGAAAATATGATTCATACGCTTCTTCCTCTTTACATTCTTGAGAAAGCAGTTGTCTAACTGAGGATCTTACTAAAGATTTGTGTGAATAAATATTGAACATATGGTTTGCTCTACTAGTTTACTAATGAAGTTTGTGTTATTGTGTGTAATGGTTTCTAAGTCTGAGGTCACCAGCCATACACTGTGAGGTTGTAGCTCAGTTTAAACTAATGGAGTCTATTTTGCTTTCCCTTCCTTTTCTTACCAGCAGAGATGTTTCACCACTTCTTGCAGCATCATTGATCCATGCTGCAGTTGATGAAGTTCTCCAAAAAGACTTGACTGAATTTAAGCTGCAAAATGTGGAAACAGAGGAAGAAGGAGATGAGGAAAGGTTCACCTGTAAGTATACTTTTTCTTCTGTCTGTGGTTTTCCCAGAGGCTGTCTTTCAGAAGAGTTTAGTGTTTTGAAATGTTTCCCAGATATATTTGGTTAGGCTGCCTGGCAAGCAGCAGTGAATGGAACTTCATTTGCTTTTGCTGTGTAGCTGTGGGATGAAAGGAAGCTGTGCTGGTTTTGTGGGCAACATGCAAACACAGTGTCAGGAGCCCTGACTGATCCTGTGCATGGGCTTTCTGAAAGGGGAGAGTGTGTCCTTTTCCCTTGGGCTGAGTGACCCTATTATTCCCATGTTTTGACAATGACATCACAGTTGTTGTACAGCCAGACCAACACCTTCAAATCTTCCATATAAACCATCTTGCTTTTGTCTTGGCAACCAGATTCTGGCTCCTCCACATCTTAAACATCCTGAAACTCCAGATCTTTCTCTTGGCAAGTTGCTCGATAGTTTGTGGCTTTATCAATGACTTTTTCCCACTCTCCCCTATAAAAGTGAGATACTGAGGGAAAAAGAGCTTTGCATGTCTTCTACCTGATGCCTGCATTTTTTCCTGAGTGAACTGGAGAGAGAACAGACCTTGGTGACTGAGTATTGGGTTTGTGCCTTGTGTAACAGATGGTCCTACTGCATTTATGTACTGAAGTGTTTAACATTAGACTTCACCAAACCTTTAGTGCCAGTGCCAGGAATTTAAACGGAGCAGGATGCAGGCAGAATATAGAATAAAAATGGAGAAGAGATGTCTTAGGTAAACCAGTCTGTTCTGCAAGAGGAAATACTCACCCTTCCCTTCCCCTGGGATGGATTGAAAGGCAGTTCAGTGTGCCCCAAACAGAGCAGTGCAGTGGCCAGGATATGACACTTCCCAGAAGCTTCTTTCAGCATTCACGTCCAGGTCTGAAACGGCAG
This sequence comes from Agelaius phoeniceus, assembly GCF_051311805.1. Lineage (NCBI taxonomy): Eukaryota > Metazoa > Chordata > Aves > Passeriformes > Icteridae > Agelaius > Agelaius phoeniceus. Next base: position 8,164,961 of record NC_135282.1, on the reverse strand, counting down.
GAGGGGGAACTCGGTTAATTAAGTCGTGCTGCACCCTCACTATGTCATCCTTTGCCCTAATGCTTGTGGCTTTCACTCACTGCAGCTACCCTGGCCTGGGGCAGGATTCTGCCTTGAGGAGAAGCTGGCAAATATGAATTTGGTGTGGCCAGGTCACTGCAGCCTCCACAGGAAAGTCAGAAGCAGCATATTGTAACTCACCTAGGATAATTATGTAGGTTTGCACAAAGCAGTTGGAAACTGTTATCAGAGCACCCTGCAGTCACTGTGCTGCAGACTCTTCATTGACTCCCATGAATTATCTTTGAGGTGAACTATAGCAGTAATACAGGACATGAACTGCTATACATTTGTGAGCCTAGGATTGTAATCTGTAGTTCTGTGTTTTATGTAAATCTTGAGCCCACAAACCAAAATGAACCCTATCTGAATAATAAAGAAATAATGTTTAGAAACAAGGAGTAATGAAGAACTTGATAGGACGTGGATGTTTTCTTGGCTACAAGCATTTGATGTCTCTGGTTACTATATACTGGGGACATTTGCAGAATATTCAGGCTGCTGTTTTGCTCTGAAGGCCATAAAGATAGGACTGGAGTCTACTTTTAAGATAGTGCAGGCAAAGTTGGAAAATCCTTGGATGAGTTTCACGTTGAACTAGTTCATGTTCTCTCTCACTATTCCTTGTTGACAAATGCCCCAGAGCCCTCCCTGTTCTGATGGTTGAAACCTTCTTTGATTTCCATTTTCCATATTCCTGTCTATTTTGTTTCTTTGTTCTTGTCATCATTGCCATTTAGACCAAATCTCTACTGACCATTCATTCCCCTATCAAACAGGATGGAAACTGGCTCATTGTTCAGGTACTTGAGTCAGCAAGGAACAGCTACCTTAAAAATGTTCATTTTTCTGCCCCCTTGGACTGTACTTGTTTTCCCCCTCTTGTAATTGCTATTACATCACTTTAACTGTACAACTTGAAGGAAAGCTGTTCCTCATGCTACGGCACAGTATGGACTCTCTTCCTGCACTGCAGTAATAAATCTGCCAAAAAAAGCATTCTTGGAATGAAAGAGAAGTGATTATATAAAAGCAACGGGGGGGAAATGTGTGCATGTGTGAGTACCACTGTTTATGGTACACTGCAGAAGCATTTATGCTGTTAAGATATTAAATTCTTTGTCAGATGTCACAAGCTTAATATTTAAACAGCAATATGTGTCTTCTGGTCAGTATTAGTCTAGATGTTTACAAATATGTAAGCTAACAGCTGTAGGCAAGGCTGTCAGAGATGCTGTCCTATTTAGTTATTTTGTGTTTGGGATGATTTAATATCTAAAGGTTTTTATAGCTTGTCCATTAACACCTACATATTAAGCAAATCAAAAGTAATTTTGGTTAGTATGTAGTGGCTGCTCATCAAAGATGTGTGTTTAAATTTAAGCTTTCAATTCTCCAAGCCCAGAGATGCATCTGAAGCTGGCCAGCTACTGTTGCTGAAGAAAAAAAGCTTGAGAACCAGGAGTTGTAAAAAGGAATTCTGAGGAAGCTTTAATGTTAGCAGGAGTCAGGATAAAATAGATATAGGAAAGATAGTTCATGCACTGCAAGTCTTTAGAGTATACAGTAGTGACCAGCAAATTATTTTTGCTCTATAAATGTTCTTTTCAGTGCGTTTTGAAGTTAGTTGATTTAGCATTGAGGCAGGTTTTTCCCGTTCAAATAACAAAACTTTAAATTGTTACCTGTTTGGAGGGATACTGTGTTGCAAAGCTAGACACAATGCCAAGCACCAAGCCATTCAGTCTGATGAACAAGTTTGGATTAATTGATCTTTGGGATCTGTCCAGAAAAGGATTTGAGTGTCTGGCTGGAGCTTTTCACGCTATGCCCAATGAGTGTTTACAGTTCTGCTCTGTAATGACAAAGCTGGAGAGCAGTGGAAGTGTTCTGTCCCTGCAGCCCCTACAGCCATGAGTATTTAAAAAGATAAAGATAACAGCTTAAAATTCTAATCTGTTCAGCTCAACTATGAGTTGAGCTATTGACCTTAGCAAACATTTTCAGACTTCCTTGTTGTTTCAGTGGAAGTGGTTCAGTAGGACATAACCTGACCCAAAGCCAGGCCAGTGCTTTTTCAGTCCTTGTGTCCAAGACAACAACAACCTCATCTTGAAAGTTTTTCTGCCCACTTGATGATTCCCTTTTATTTTTCAGTATGTATGAACTCCTACCACTTTATCTTACTGATTTTACTTGCGTAATAATAACATTTATGTCTAATATAGTAGACTGATTTTTTTTTTGGGTCTTTGTTATGATTTTTGTAATGTAATCACCTGCTTGATAAACCTCTATTTTTAAAAAGAACTAGCAAGTAAAGAAGCTGCTGTTATCCTTAATTTTACACTATTTTCCATTGCAACTTTCTCTCCACATTATTCTCAGGACCTCATTTTAATTCTTGCAGAGTCTGTAAAGGCAGGGTGCTGGATAGGGAAAGAAACTCGAAGGAAAGACAGGCCAAAAGATGGAGTAGTGCAGGAAGGTGGGCCAGAGCACTCACTGTTTTGCCTCTGTGCTGGCAGTGCTGGACGGGGAGTCGCTGCAGCGCTGCTTTTTTAACAAGCTGCGGGACGTGTGCTGCGAGTGGCAGAAGCAGCTGCCGCCGCTGCGGCCCCTGGCGCGTTTCCTGCTGGTGTCCATCCACGCCATCCGCAACGCACGCCGCAAGATGGAGGATCGCCACGTGCTGCTGCCCGAGTTCAATCAGCTCTTCGGTCTCTCGGTAAGTCTGGACACAATGGGGCTGGCTGGGTGGCTTTGCAGCATTGCTGTAAGCACAGGGCCCTGGTGATGGATGGTCTGTGAATTTGTTGCCATAAGTTATTTGTCGTGTCTGCATTGGAGCAAGGACTTGGTGACTCAGATTGCTGGGGGCCAGCTACTGCCCTGATAAAGAAGTGATGCAGGGAGGATCTTGTGACTTTGGGATTCGTGTCATAAGTTATGATATGGGAAGTTCACCTAGTGTTATGTTGCTGGAGTTAAAATGTTCTTGTGACTGACACAACTTATATATGGATTGAGAGCAGCCCTGAGGAGCAGGACTTGGGGGTGTTTGTTGATGAGAAGCTCAATGTGACCCAGTGATGCAGTGTGCCTGCAGCCCAGAAAGCCAAATATGTCCTGGGCTGCATCAAAAGCAGGGAAGGCAGCAGGCTGAGGGAGGGGAACCTGCCCCTCTACCCTGCTCTGGTGAGACCTGCAGAGCTGTGTCCAGCTCTGGGACTCACTTCATAAAAATGAGAAGAATCTGCTGGAGCAAGTCCAAAGGAGGCCACAAAGATTATCAGAGGGCTGGAGCACCTCTGCTGTGAAGGCAGGCTGAGAGCTGAGGTTGTTCAGACTGGAGAAGAGAAGGCTCTGGAGACACCTTATAGCAACTTCCAGTGCTTAAAGGGGCTACAAGAGACAGGCTTGGAGCAACCTGGTCTAGTGGAAGGTGTCCCTTCCCATGGCAGAGGGGCTGGAATTTGGTGGTCTGTAAGGTCCTTCCAACCCAAACCATTCTGTGATCTGGAGAAGAGCAGTTGCCCAAGTGCAGTTCATGGAACTGCTGGAGAACTATATAAGCAGCAGTCTGCTCCTTCAATGCCAGGTTATTCTTAAGGACATTAAGTGACTAACAGCAAACAAAGAAAAGTAATTGGCCTGCAAAGTACCCATCTTATCCATTTTGTACCTGTGTAAATGGACTTAAATTGTCATTTGTACAGAAGAAAGCCCACAATAAAGAATCTTTGCTTGTTGGTAGCAGTCTGAGCCATTTTGGTTTGAATGTCTTCCTCTCTCTCTCCCTGCCAAAGGATGATGTTGATCGTGCTTACTTTGCGGTGTTCGATGGCCATGGTGGAGTGGATGCTGCCAATTACTCAGCAACACACTTACATGTCAATGTTGGGTTGCATGAAGAGATTGTTAAGAATCCAGGTGAAGCTTTGAAATGCTCTTTCCAGAAGACAGATGAAATGTTTCTTTTCAAAGCCAAAAGAGAGGTGAGTGGGTACAGATTAATTCCATTGTTTTTAAATAACACTGAGAACTGTTGGACAATGTGGTATTATCCAGAAGATTCTGACAATACAGTTTATTTCAATCACTGGCTTCTTTATGAAATTATGCTACATGTAAAGATTGTCTTTGATCAAATTATTTCTTATTTTGAGGAAAACCAGTGCTTGGGAGTTCAAGATGAGTAATTGAAAAGAAGTGCTAAAGTGATTTAAATGATTCTGACATATCAATTATTTGAGAGAATACTGGTGCCTCCTTGTCTAAACCAGGCAGCCTCTAGATGTTCTGCTGTCTTACTTCTTACCTGGAAAAGAGATTTCTTTCTGCCTGATAATATGGTTGCTATCTTCCTCTTTCTTGTCCCACCATTAGTGTCACTGGTGATTGTAAGTGAAAAATGTGTTCTATGATTTAAATCAGACTCCTCAGTTCATTAAACTTATTGATTAAACTTTGAATTTAGTTGGTCCAATGAACATTCTTTCTTCAAATACACATAACACTGTTTGAGAACTCTTACTACAGCACTGCTGTGGAAGTACTCATTGTCAATATCTTTATTTCTGTCTATGAGGTACGAAAGAGGGACTAGCATTTCATAAGGTCTGACTCTCATCTTTTCAGGGAATCTAGGACAGTTAGATGTTTTCCCTCTGTTGACATTCTCATTTAAATACTCAAGGATAAGGAGATCTGTGTGGAGCAAGGTATCTGTAGTTGCTAGGGTGGAGAATGTGAAAGGGATTGGAGAGACGTGTTTGTTTGTGAAATGTTCATTCTACTGAAATTCAGCTCCTTTTGCTTTTCTGCGTGTCTGTTTTAAACAACAGAGCTCTTAGTCTCCTAGATCAGCTTTGGAATTAATAGCAAGAGAAGGAAGAACATAAGAGACAGTATTTATCATCTGCATATTAGAAAATATCTTTATAAACAGTTTATTTCACAGCTCTCTACTGTCTTGTACCCTCTTTTCAAGTACCTGATTTAGGATTAGCAGGTCTAATCTGCTGCATTTAGTGTGATCAAGCCTAAGTTTTCAATATTGCCATATATCCTAGTGGAGCTTGTTGAGTATTCACACCCGTTTTCCTTCTGTAGAAGCTGCGGAGTGGCACAACAGGTGTGTCTGCACTGATTGTAGGGAGCAAACTGCACATAGCATGGCTGGGGGACTCTCAGGTGATGCTGGTGCAGCAAGGGAAAGCTGTGACATTAATGGAACCTCACAAACCAGAAAGAGAAGTAAGTCTGACTTGTTTTTTCCTCTTAAGTGTGTGATGTCAGATTCTCTCCTGAAATCTTTTGGAGTCAAGCCTTTTTAAGTGTTTGGTGCTTTACCTAATTACATATACTGCACAGGATGCATGGGATTAACAATTTCTTGTTTTGTGTCCACTCCTGTGTCTTGACAAGGTGATCCTTACACCTTACCTGCTTGGAAGTACTAATGAATGGTACTGATAGTCCTGACTTCAGTTCCTGCTTAGACTACTCAAAATTTGCAGGAATTGAAGACTTTCACAGGCTTTTTGTGTGTGAATTTAAATCTGCCTGTTAAAGAATATCTTAGTAATTTGAGATTAATAGCAGTTTAAAATATTAACAATGGTGCAAATCTTTCATTATATGCAGTACTGTCAGTGAAAAGCTAATGCTGATCTCTTGGCCTAACTGGCTTAAAGTGTATTGCATTTCCTATCTATTTTCATAGCCAGATATTTTATTCCATGAAATTGGAATGGATGGGGACTTTGCAAGTTTAGCTAGCATTGCATGACCTTTTGCCTTCACTGCATGAATATTTGTAACAACTGAGTAGTTAAATGAGTATCAAGGCAAAGACTATTGTTACTTAGCTTAGTTATCATGTATTTCATTCTGAACATTTATATATTCACCCAGCTGCTCTATGGAATGGGAAGAAGTGGCAGGAAAACTTATTCATCCATATGAGAAAGCTTGTGATGATATAAAAACTTGAGAATTCTGCTTTTCTGTGGACAAGCCATAGGAGGGATGGAAAGTAATGGCTTTTATCCAGTAATCCTATGTGCCTGTTTCTGTGCTAGATTCTGATATGTTTGCTATATTCATTGGAGAAATACACAAACTGGAGCAGCAAACAAAATGTATTCCACTGTTTTTCAGGATGAGAGAGCAAGGATTGAGACTCTGGGTGGCTGTGTAACCTACATGGACTGCTGGCGGGTCAATGGTACCTTGGCTGTTTCCAGAGCAATTGGTGAGATTCTGTACAGATCAGAATCTGGAAACTTGGGATTAAATTTGATTGAAACACACCTCCTGAGACTGTGTTTACTGTAAATGGTGTCTTGTTCAGCATCAAACAAATAGTAAACCCCTTACTGTCTTTCCCATAAGGCAAGGACTTACATGCCTTGCAGCTACATCAGCTTATTGGTTTTACCATGAGAGTAAAATGTTTTATTTTACATACTAGCCATGATAATCCTATTTTTTTTCCTACTACTAAGATCTTGCTTCCTATAAGTGCCTAAAGTACTGTAATGTTTTACAGTAGTTTAACAAATATGCAGCATTTAATTTGTAAAAGTGGAGGAAGCAATAAATGTTTGTCTAGCCTTTTTTATGTGCTCAAATGTCTGAATTGTGAGGGGGTTTTGTCCACTTTAATATGAATGTATCTTTCTCCTGACTTTGGATCTTTCTGCTTAAGTCAAATCACTGTATTCTCCTTCAATATCCTGCAATTTAGGGCATTTTAATTGTAGTATTCTCACAATCTTATTAAACAAGCTTACTTTGCTAATTGCCAATTAGGGCAGAAAGAGAAGAAAAACCCTGAGCAATACAGATAAATGCAAAGTATGAGTGGGAGCAGATTAGTATGGAATTTGTATAATGCTATTTGGATCAGTAGCAACCCATGTTTGGTAAGTATGCCCATACAAAACTGATAAGCTGAACACGATGAGCAGATTCTTAGGGCATTGTGATGTATGTCTGGATAGCTGAGAAAAATTTTATTTTCATGGCATTCTGAAGGCTGTACAGGAGGCACATCTGCGAAATGAAGGCCTGACTATCTCCTTGCACAAATATATTTCTGAGAGAAAAAACTTAGGAATAAATTCCTTATTTTCCCTGCAAAATTAGGGGGGTTTCTAAGGAGTTACTTTAATTTTTACTTTCTAAGGGGTTGCTTTTAATTTTTAAATTAAAGTAACTCCTTAGAAACCCACCAGATTTAGGTGGGTTCCAAGCATCCTTAAAGAAGCAAAAGTCTTTGTGCTTATTTCATGGCTTTTAACTACTCTCATTCTGCATCAGGTACCTCTGGAACATGATCTGGCCATCCTTGAGGATGGTAAAAGCAAGGGGTGGGTAAAGAAGGACCTGTTTACATCTGAAGTAATCAAGCCTGTGCTTTGTATGTTTGTCTCAGGTGACATCTGCCAGAAGCCCTATGTCTCTGGTGATGCAGATGGAGATTCCTTTGAGCTGACTGGCTCAGAAGATTACCTGCTCCTTGCCTGTGATGGATTCTTTGATGCCATCAAGCCCCATGAGGTTGTAGACTTGGTGCTGGATCATTTGATGCAGACCAAAGGAGTGGGGCTCAAAGCAGCAGAGAGACTGGTGGCTGCTGCCAAGGAGAATGGGTCCAGTGACAACATCACTGTGCTGGTGGTCTTCTTGAGGGATCCTCAGGACATCCTGGCAGACTGTCTCAGAGACTCTAAGAGCCCTAGGGCTGATGATGATGCTCAGAGCTCACCCTTCACCTTCCTCAGCTGTGAGGCAGCAGCTGAACAGTGACAGAATCTGTTTAGTCCAGAAGGTTCAAGTAAGTTCACGTAAGGAACTGTTTTCCAATGAAGAAGCCTCTAATACAGTGGGCACAATGTATCAGGAAAAAAGACAAATGGACAAATGTGGAACAGAAAGGCAAGACCCCTTTTACTGAGTTCCCATTTGCCTTTCCCTTCTCCCTTTTCTCTCCCCTCCCCTGAAAAAACACTGAGCGGACGTGGAGATCTGTACAGCTATTTCATCTCTGGGAGCAGACACTGAAGTGTGTCCCAGGGCTGTTGGTCATAGCCCTCTGTCCTGGAAGGGTAAGAAACCATAATAGGTATAAGCTAATGGATGAGAAGATGCATTTCATGAATTCTGAGTGAAAATTTGAATTAGTGCTTTAAAAGAGCACTGTATGTTGTACTTAACTGTGATGTTACTTTGGAAGGTGGAGGGGAGAAGGTGTCCCCACCACAGAAAAGCTTCTTCCTGTGTGTGTTGTGTAGGAACAGACTTGGGGTGCAGGGACTGGCTGACTCCAGTGTGCTGTGTAAGGTGCTTATGGTTTGTACCAAAGATAGTACAAGAATGATGTGGCCTCTTTATTCAAACACAAACATTTAGCATTCGTGTGTATGGAGAGGAGAAAATAAAACTGGATGCTCCAGAAAAGCAGGAAAACTAGCTAGAAATATCCCAGGGAAAATGATAGAAAATCAACTGCTTTCTGGGATGCTCTGGTTTATAAACTGGAATCTGATATTTAACTGCACTGAATTATTTCTCCCTAAAAAACATGCTTATTGGCTATTTGGCTACCTGAAAAGACCCCTCTTGTGGTATTTGAGAGAGATCTTTACAGTTTGTGTGCTCAAGCAGGTAAATGTCCTCTTCCTGCCACTATTTTGTGTACTATAACAAAGGAGGAATTTATTTTTCTTGTGTTTATTTGTTAATTTTCTGAACTTTACATTTGAGGAATGTTTTGCAGTGTTACTTTATTTTGTTGTGGTTTTTATTTAAACTGGAATTTTCAAGTGGCTCTGTCTTTATTACCTGGTGTAAAAAAACTGACTACCCTCAAGTGCCTTAAATATTTCACCCAAGGATTTCTGGCTGCCTATCACAGTCTGGTGAGCCAGTTCCTAATTTTTTTAATGTGATTTTTTGTTTTCATTGATGCACTTAAATGTTTCAGTTTGCAAATTATTTAGTGGTAACTAGGTTTCAAGAAAACATCTTTAATTGTTGCCAAATCTTGTGGTTTGTAGTAAAAGCTTTGCTGTGACTTACTCCCTGCCCTGTGCAGAATGCTCTAGAGGTTCAATCATAAAGTAACAATCTGAGTAATTATTTCATTTAAAAAGTAACTTCTGGCCTTCACAAAAAATTTAGTAACACAAACTAGAAACAGTTTAGTAACAAATTTTTTTTCCTAATGGAAGGTTAATTTGGCCACACTTCATGAACCTTTTGGGTCAGAATAACTTTCTAAGAACTGTGAAGCTCAGAGGATGAAAGAAGTGTAATGAATAGGTGAAGGTGTTTGCACAACTGCTCCATTCATGACGTGCTAGAGCCTGTGGTTGTGTTTTGTCTTGCCTGGCCAGCAGGACTCAACAAGATCTAAAGGCTCAATGGTAAATTTGTTATTAATTTCAGTGTCTAAACAAGAAGTGTTTTGCATCTGGCAGCAAGAATGTATGCCACATTTAGAAGCACATGTCATTGCAATATGTCAGCCCTATTGATTAAAATATGGTGAGCATTAATGTTGCTTGGGGAGGAAGGTGAGGCAGAAGAGCTGAAAGGCTCAGAGGAAGAACAGAGCATCACTGTCTGTGTCCCCAGTCTCTGGATCCTTTGCTGATGTGGGATGGTGCAGTGACCCCAAGGGTTTGGCTGGAATTACTGAGGATGATCCTACAGTTTTTAATGGAGGAACTCCTCAGTGACCTCCTCTCTCACTGCACAGCAGCTCACACAGCAACTGCCTTGTTTTGACACAGGGGCTGTTCTGCTGAGAAGGCTGTAAGCAGTTTTCCACCCTACATTTTGGTGTCTTAAAATGTATGGGGAAGGATTTCCATTATGGCAGCCTGGTGGGTGGGCATCAGTGTTTTTAGTGAGCCTTCTTCAGTTAAGGGAGCCCTTAGGCTTGTTCAGTAACCTCCTTGGCTTGATCAACTCCTCTGTCTTTGACTTCTAGCCAGATATTCAATTCCATGCTGAGTCCTGATGACCACACTAGTGCCTCTTGGTGTCTTTGAAATAGTTCTATTATTAATAGAGTAAGAATCATGCAGAATTGATGGCTATCTGAGGGTTATCAGGAGAGGGGAAAATTATTGTATTTATGAAGGAAGGTGTGAAATATTGGTAAGTTCATGATATGGTTTAGTTTCTGAAATTTGCCAAATTTCCTCAAAGGCGAAAGGGATTGAACAAGCCAAACTCTTTGTAATGGTGATTTTTTTCAATCTTTTCTAGGCAGATTTGCATTACAGAGGAAAGAAAGTCCTAAGTCTTTTGATGGATGCTTGCAGCTATGTGAGAATATAGGTTTTTGTTTCAAATTTGATAATTTCTGTTTTATGGGAGCTAAGTGAAGTGGGCCTTTAAAAAGCTGTCTGTGGCAATCATAAAATCTAATTCTGAAGCAATGCTCTAGGGAAGAAATTCTGCGTTCTTAGAAGCTGTTCCCTTACATTTGCATTCATTCTGACTGACATAGTGCTTCATTTCTTTGAGATGTAAATGAATAGGAACAGTCTTTGAGAAATCAGAGAGATTTCAGCATGGATTAAAAGTATTTCTCTCATTTTCAGATACTTCTTACTAGCTTTAAAAAGTCTGGTCAGGTCAACAGAAATTGTAATGGGTCAAAAAAGGCAGTTTGTATCCCATAGCTAGAATAAGTAATTCCTGATGTGTCATCTACAGGGAAACCCCAAATACGGTTTGGGGCAAGCTGTAGAAATTAGCTGAAGTATTGAAGACAAATGTTCAATAATTTTCACGTCTTACTAGACCCCAAATGAATGTCTGCTGAGTTCATTTTAGCACTCAGTAGAAGAAAAATTGCTCTTTAGAGGAGCCTGAAATTTTAAAACAGAGCACACTTAAATTCTTTTGTTGTTTGGCTGGAAACTGACTTCAGTTCTTCTGCTTAGTGGGTATGCAGCATCTCTTTTGCTTATGGGTAATTCATGCTTCTACCTTCCCTTCCTTTCCCCATCCTCTCCTTCCAAGCCACACCTAAGACAGTGAATATTCTGGGTCTGACAGAGACAAGATGAAAGTTTTGCAAATAACATTTGTTTGGGGGGTTCATTTTGGCTTTTTTTTTTTTCTGAGAATACGGATGATAGAAACACAGGGAAATTCTTAGAACAGAGAGAGATTAAGTAAAATCCACCCTCTGAGTGATGGAGGAGTGAAAGAGAGAGACAGGAATGCATTTAAGTATTATTAATGCCTATTTTAAAAAGGAAGTGGGCTGGAAAATAGAGCTACAAATGTCAGTTCTTTGGAGCGAAATACCAGTGCTTGAAGAATTGGAAACACACCCATTAAAAAGGCAGAGCTCAGCTGTGCTAACTCTTGTCTTCAAACAGCCAAAGAAGGAATAGCACTAAAGTGTCCAAGGTGACTTTCTGTGACCCCTCAACACTACCATGGCAGCTAATGCTCCTAAATGGATTTTTCCAAGCATCCTCCTGTGCTCAGAGGGAGCAGCCAGCCTCTGCAGTTCCTGGTCACTGTGCAATGCTGCTGTGAGTAAACCTGGAGTATGTTCATGAGTGGAGGGGCTGGTGAGCCCTGCAGGATGAGTAATTGGGCACCGAGTGGTTACAGCAATGCTGGCAGCTGAGTAGTGTTAATCACTGTGATGACTTTAATAGCATTTAATAGACACTTATCTCCATTCAAAGTCAGATGTGATACTGCTCTTTTAAAAAGCATTTCCAGTGCCATTAACCTTCTGTCATGAGGAGCCACTAAAATTTCCTTTTTTGTTGGATGTTGGGAAAAGTACTTCTCTTGTTTTCTGAGTTCTGGAGAGAAGTTGGCTGTCTACACTGGAAAACCTGTGTTCAGTTGATAGCTTAAATCAGTTATTTGGGGTTGAAGCTTCCCTCCCAGGCAAAAAAAAAAAACAAACCAAGAAACCAACACGTAAAGGCTAACCTAAAAAAGGTGTTTCCAAAACAAGTGGCTAAGAACTTTTGTAAATGGTATTTGTAAATGGCCTTGCAAAAAAGGTAACCAGCAAATACCCTCCATCCATAAAGGGCATAGACAGTAAAGTCTAAGTTAATATTCCAGCTCCACTCTTAGTGCAAATTTGACTCTGTTGGTTAAATTATTTGTATTCTTGTGGATGCAGGTACTGGATGTGCAGCACCAGCCATTGTCTGTTTCTGTTTCTCCAGTCACTGAAGTATCAAGCAAATGCTTTAGGGAGCAGGTAGGGGGATGTTAGCCACAACAGAGCAGATTGCAGATGATTCATGTATAATTTAGCTCTGGTTAAGCCTGAATTAAATTTCCCTGCTTAGTTCTATTACTGTCCCTTTTGCAATTGGGCCTGTGCCTTCAGACAGATTCCTACTAGGAAAAAATGGTTAATTTCCCCTTTTTGAGGAGCAAACTCTTCTGATGAACAAAATGCCACCAAGGAAGGATTGGGGAAGGAGAAAAATGAGCTTTCAAATGAATGTGAAACTGCCCAATCTACATGAAGTTGTATCTCTCCCTAAACACAAATTTATAGCAGCTCTGGTTGCATTTGAGTAGTACTGGAAACCAGGGGGGTTTCTGCCAAGCTCATCAAAACCTTTCAAACAGCATCAAAACCAAGAGGCTGGTCCTCTCTGTGTTACTAAATCGAGCCACTCAACCAGCCAACCCTGTGGAGTATTTGTTTTTTAGCATTGACAGCCCTTAAAAGCTAACCCAGACACTTTCTGCATGTGTTTTGGTTGGATTTTATTTAATTTAAAGTTATTTTTATTTATATAAGTCATGTCAGCTGAGAAGGAAACAAATGGGGACTTGAAGGAGTGACTGCACTTCTGAACATGTATCTGTCATAGACACTTGTTAAAGTAATGCCTTAAAAGGAGCTGGTAGGATCTTGTGACAGAGAACCTTATCTCTGCATGGAACAGGAAACCAACATCTTCCAGAGAATCACATAAACCTTTATTTTGGTGTGACCCATCAGACCTGAACACTCTTCTGTGTCCCTGGTTTAATGCATGTTCCAAGCTGCACACGCTGCTGCTCATGCACACAAAGATAAACAAGGGACAGCTGTGTTGACCACATAGAAAATTTAGCAAGATGCAGCTTTTGTTAAGTAGGAGAGGACAAAATCAATAGGAAAAGAAATGTTTTCAAGCTTCTTGGAATGCAAACAATAGAATAAAAAAAAAGCAGCCTAGAAGTGTTGGCAGTGCACTGTCGGCTGAAAACCACTGTTTCAAGCAAATGAATTTGGCTGTGTTGTGATGTCTGCTTTATTTTGATAACAAACTCCTCTCAGTCAGAGTTTTATGTCTTATTATGTGCCTTTTGGTTGAAGAGACAAGATACATTCAGTTCCTTAGAAAGTTAAATATATCTAGGCTTTCTGACATGCTAGATCCTGATTATTGAATTTTCTCTCAACTATTAAGCCTGATTACTAATTTCCAGGAGATATTGATCTATCAAATACTGAAATTATTAAATGGTTTTGGATTTCCATGCAAGGGAATGTCATTGGTCCTTCCTGATCAAGTGGGTCACTCCTTGAAGTTATTTATCCCTTTCAAGGCCATACATTAGGCAGGTAAAAGGTTTGTTGCTTTGGCAAATGGAGGTGGAATGTGTGACCATCATTCCTGCCAGGAGCTATTTATCCTTTTATCAAAGCAATGATGCTTCTTTTTGGATGTCTAAGGATAAAGAGATAATAGCTAGGAAACCAGGGTGAAACCTTTGTGAAAAGGCATTTGGCTGAATATTGCATGATTAATGCTTCTTTCTTTGTCTGTTTTACCCACTTTTTTTTTTCTTTAGTGTATTTAATAATAGCAAGATTTTTTTTTATTTGGGGTCAAAACTTTATACTGACAAAAAAAGTCTAGTATAAAGTTTTTAAGTTCCTTTAACTTAATGACTTTAATTACTTTGAAATTCCTCTTCTGAAAGTCAGTTCTGCTCTGTGTCCTCCCTATTTTCTTCCCAATTTTCTTTTTCTCTATCTTTTATGTCCTTTTACATTGTCACCCTCTCCCTCTACAAAATGCTGCTTTTTAGGCTAAATAATCTGTTGGCTGTTAAGTCAGTTTAGTTGCCACTTTGTAATTTTCACTTCATCTGTGTCCATAGTGAATTTGGTCCAATCTATGGAGGCCTGCAACACCAAGAGTGTAAAAAGAACCATGTCAGCTAGGAAGATGAGACTACAATAACTGTTGCTTTGGCATGGACCAGTATTGGATAAGTAAGAAGAAAATCCTGAGATTTGTATTTTACTTCATAGGAATACTTAAGCTTATTTCAGGTAACAATAGCTCTCACCCTGATTACAGGAGTTCAGAAATGTTCTTGTCTGTCTTTCCTTATTCTTGCAGATAGTTTGTGTTTTCAAACATTTGCACTGTTGAGAGTGGGGGAAAAGCTTTCTGCCTTCCTTGCCCTCTGCAGCTCTCTGTCCCAGCCCAGCTGAGCAGGGTGGGAGCAGCAGCACAGCCCCAGCTCAGCCACCTCTCAGCCAGTGCCACTCTTCAGGGCCTGCCCGTGCTGTAACGCCCGTGCTTGAGGAGTGCTAAGTCAGACTCTGTAACTACTCCTGCTGACTTAAAATATATCTTCTTATCAGTATTAAAACAGTACAAGAGCAGAGCTGTTGCTTTAGGCACATTTCTTGCCACTGTGTTGGCTGATGAACCTTGAATGGAAGTAAGAGAGCCAGTGACTTTGAAATAGGAGCTGTTAGCCAAGTTTTGTAGAATCATAGTCCTTATTTATTTTATATGCTAATCTGCACTTGTGACCCTGAGCAGAAAAGCTGCAGTACAGCAGGTTTTATAAGCTGTGGCTTAACCAGTTATCTAGTCTCTTAAAACTCTTATTTAAGCTGACTGGTTTTATGCACAAGTTGAAAACCTGTTGTCATTGATCATTAAATGCTATGCATATTGTACATTCATTTACATGGATTGTTCTAATAGTGCTTGTGTGTTGTATGCTACATGACCATATTTTTTATATATGTATGTATTGCATGAGGTTTAATTGTTGGGAATTTTTTGTACTGTCACTTTTGTATTCACACAGTGCCTCATGTATCTATTTGCATATTGCAAGAAGTTGTTTCAAAACAGTGATTGGAAACAGGTGGGGATAAGAACTTGCCACTGGAGGATTTGATGGTTCTGAAGTATTAATAAAGTATAGTGACTCAAAGCACTGTTTGTTTCTTTTCTTAAAGATCTATTTCATTCTAATATTTCAGGTGCCTCATGTTGTAACTTTTTTCATGTAGGTCATGGTGCACATCTTTGAGTGGTTACCCTGTCTCACCACGTTACCTTTCTCCATAGGGCTTTTCTGAGAAAAGAGATCAGTGGCAGCACTAGAAGGAAGCAATCCTTGGGATTACACAGTGTGCTTACTTGAGAAGATGAACATCACTGAAACCATTCAGGACTGTGTACCTCTAATTTGATCTATTCCTTCTTTTTCCCAGCTGACCACGGTGACAATGCAGGTTAAGTGGGGTGTACTGCTGGTGTCCTGCAGTAACAGGATAATGATCTGAAAGACTCTTTTGCAGCCAGACATGGTGACAATTTATTTACTTGAATACTTGTTAAAGAAGTGGTCTTTGACCACTGAAGTGGGAGGCTGGAGAGCAAATCCTCAGAGTATGTTAGGGCTAATTTACTGCAAAACATAGAGGAAGTTCTAAGAGGAATGGTAACCTGAAATACAAGTAAGGCTTGGGAGCTGACCTAACCTGTGGTTGTTTCTGAAGTGCAGGTGTTCCTATCCTCATGAGAGGAAGACATAACGAGAGCAGGACAGAGATGGGAGACTTGACAAAAGACAAGCTTTAACAAGGGGATCTGAGAGATGCAATCTTTCAGGAAGTTTGTCTAAATGCTTTTGTATTTATCCTAGAGAGAATAAAAGTCTACAAGAACCCAGAAGGCTGCATCACAGGGAAGCAGATGAAGTATTCTTGAAATACAAAAATAAGTATAACCAAATGAATCATCAGGTGTGTTCTGGTCAAGATGTTATGGGCGTGCTTGAACCTACTTCAGATCAAACCTCAAGTCTCTTGAAAATATCTTCCATTTCATGGTTCTAAATGTCTTTTTTTGGTTTGCTTTTATTTTATTCTTTTAACAGGAAGAATTGCCGGGGTGAAACTTCACTTGTAATAATCTCTAAAAAAGCAGCAAATTCCTAGAAAAGTGTGGGCTGGGGATTTGCTTGACTAGGTTTAGCAGCAAATCCAGCCTGTGATTCACTGGGCTCACCAGGGAGCACAAGCAGCAGCTGACTGGTGCTGTACTTCTGTGGTTTTGTAAAGCAGCTGTGGGAATCCATCAGCCAGGTAACTCCACAGTCCAAAGGCAGCTACAGCTGATCTTGGCCAATAACAACACAGAGCTGAACAAAGTCACTCCAGTGTCTCATGGGAATCCCTGGTGCTTCCCTTCCCAAAGGGCACTGCCTTCCTCTAGGTCAGAGCCCATTCCAGCTGCAGTTGAGAACAGGACTGGCCATCACTGTTGTTTCTCCGTGCTGGTGCCCGACATTGGCTTTGCAGTCTCCTTTTGAGCAGTAGGAGATGAAATCCAGGCATTGCTGATTCTTGGCAGTGCTGTTGTACTCGTGACTGTTTTCCTTCTCATCCAACAGATCCCCACCACCCATGTGTTCAACATGGGGCTCAGAGCCAACCTTCTGCTCCAGGATTCCAGTCATTGCAGGCTCTGTTGCTGAAGGGTTTGAGCAAGAAACAATCAATAAGCCTATGGAAGTGAATGTCAAGGAACAGCCTTTTGGCCAGTTTGGGTCAGCTGTTCTGGCTGTGCTCCCTCCCAGCTCCTTGTGCACCTCCTCACTGGCAGAGCCTGGAAGACTGAGATGTCCTTGATTTAGAGTAAGCACTGCTTAGCAACAACTTACAGCATGAGTGTGTTATCAACATTATTCTCACACTGAATCTAAACTACAGCACTGTACCAGCTACTAGGAAGAAAATTTAACTCTATCCCAGCCAAAACCAGGGCTCTGCCAACAGCCTGGAAATGCCTGTCCTTTCCACCTGGGAAATGGAGTGAGCAGAAGTGCTTCTTCAGAGACTGGGAGAACTTTAAGAAATATGGGTTCTCCTAGTAATGCAGACTTCACATCTCTGCCATTTGGTGAGGGATAGAGAAAACATCTTCTGCATCTAGATCAAGTTTGCTATTCAAGTAGAACTAATGTAGATTACAGGCTTTCATCTTACTATCTCTAATTTTATTTTTTTTAAGAAATCGAGCATAACCTTGAATATGTCATGCAGAAAGTTGTTTGTAAATTACATGTAGAGACTGTAATGGGTGTTTACCTGTTTCACCAAACCAATACTGCAGTTTTGCTCATGTAACTGTGCAGGACTTCTACGGTCAATATCTCTTATATTAAAAAAACCCAAGCTGTTAAGCTGTTCTTGCAGTCTTCTGGTTTGGATCACTAACAAAATCTGTTATTGGTTGCACTACAGTAAATTCTTAATATCTGGTTAGAGGCTTTTTGATGCTTGTATTTTGTTTTGGGTGTTGTTTGGTTTTGGTTTTTTTTTACTGGAGTCAAAATGTTTTGAAGTTTGAGTTTGCCATGTTCTCATGTTGTTATGTTGAGCTGTTTGGAAAGGATCTTAAGTTCTCATTAGAATGAGAAAATATTTAAATGTTTAAATGCTGCAGCTGTTACCTAGCCTTCAAATAGAAGTAGATCTTGGAAAGGACTATTTTGAACAAGCCTTGACAAAGATAAACCTGCTCATTTTATACCAGAGTTCACAGTATGCTTGAGGCACATAGTAAGACAAAACCAAGTCCTTTTTGCATAGCCTAGAAGAAAAAATTCCAGCTATGCTGTGGTGAGCCAGGCTAGCTCCAGAACTGCAGTCTGCACTTTGGTGATGTTCTGTTTTCCCTGAGAGGATTGAACCAACCACGGAAAAGAGACTTCCCACATCATATTCCGGGCTGGAGGGTAAGCACTTCCAGGAAAAAGCCTGGGACTTCCTCGTACCCAGCCTGATTTTCTGTGTAGACCTTCAGGTGCTGAGCCCTTGTAGGTGCCAGGACAGCGCTCCTGTGCCCGGGGAAGGCAGGAGGGGCTCGGCAGGGAGAAGGCGAAGGGCTCGACAGGTGCCCAGATCCCTCCAGGGCTCCGTGTGCCACCCCTAGAGGGCTCCCGCCTTCCTCCGGCCGGAGCGAACGGAGAGCCTGGGAGAGCACGGGGGAGCCACGGTCTGCCCCGGCGAGAGCCACGGTCTGCCCCGGCGAGAGCCACGGTCTGGCCCAGCGAGAGCCACGGTCTGCCCTTCTGCCCTAGAGAGAGCCACGGTCTGCCCTAGAGAGAGCCACGGTCTGCCCCAGAGAGCCCTCTGCGAGTGCTGTCCTGCCTTTCATGTTTTCGTCTTGCGGGTGGGCACTGGAAAGCCCAGTGGGAAGCGTTTCTTTGCATGATAACCCCTTCCTTCCTCCTCTCTGTCCTTTAACAAGTTGCCATTTTTCTGGCAGTAATTCTGTGGCTTACTTTTTGCTGATTAGGATTCAAGCAGTTGGTTCAGGCTGGGGCCCAGCTGCCTGATACCAGATCTCTGATAACAGCAGAAATTTGGGGAGGGTGCAAAAAGCTTTTTAAATGGGAGGCAAGAAATAAGTCTTTCCTATAAGGACTGGGACTAAACAAGTGTAAGTTAGAATGATATTCATTTTTGCATCTTAGTCAAGATTAAAAAATTCTGAAGCCTTCTTTCTCTTTATATAGGATATAAAAGGTGTTTCTCTACAAAGAGATGCCTCTTTTTTAATCTTCTAGTTGACAGCCCAGTTCCTTTATGAAACCACATTCTGGTGTCAAATGTGGGGAAAGGAAAAAATAATTCTAACAATGGATGAGAAGACACTTGAGGCTTTCTGCCTAATTAATTATAGTCATTTAAAATCTTGAGCAAAGTCTATGCTTGGAGAAGTTCTAAGTTATAATTAAGCCAAGCTGCTAACGATGGATCTAATTGTTGGGTTACAGACAAGCACAGGTAACGTGAGTTGGGCCACTGACAACAGATATTTTACCCCATTGTTTTCTGTTGATGCAGCTAATTCCACACAACTGTTCCAGCAGCTGGAATGACCAGCATGGGCTGAGTGTGGAGGCACATCAAGAGTTTTTCCCTGACAGACTTAAATGGCACAAGGTCATTGGTCTTTACAGGTACCGTGTCCTCCTTAGTGCTGGCTGGCAGAAGGCTCCCTGGAGCACAGCTGCTTTAGCCCTGCTCCTGCTGAGCCCCACCACGATGGACTTGGAGATGGGAGAATGGATCAGCTGCTGAGATGACTCTGCCAAGTTCCTCTTTCTACCCCATATCTTGCTGAAGAACAGAAATGTTGCCATTGAGATGAAGGTCAAATTCAACAGTGCAGGCAGGCTTTGGTGTTGCACTGGTGAGTGTACTTTTAAAACCAAACAGTAATCCTCTCCCTCTCTCTGTCCTCCCTCCAAAGGATTTCCATCTTTTCAGAGTGATAAAAATATAAACTCATACATGGACAGACCTTACTCTTACCATAGACCTATGGCTGGTTGCCTGTACAATTTTTTGTGTCCTGATGGATCAGGACACTAAAGTGAGTATCAAATTCCAGACATCCAGTACTAAGGTTATATTTTAAGTCTAAATACAAGGTGTTTGAAAGTTACCAGCTAAACCACTGAGACAAGGTTCCTGCTGCATAGTGCAGTGATACCAGAAAATTGTAAGGAAAGTATTTCAAGTGCTGGATTTTGTACTGACACTAAAACCTTTGGAAAATAGTTTAATCTTCCTCCCCTCACCAATTATGTTCTTTCTCATGGAAAAGTTTATAAAGCTGGGTTTTGCCTGAATTGTGGTATTTCAATTTCTCTTTGTTTTGTTTGCTTTCTAATGTAAAGAGCTTATAGATCTCTGTGGTCAGTCTTAAACCTTTGTAATTGGTGGTTTATACTTTTTTATTTCCTTGGTAATGCTAGCAAGAGATGGGGAAGGACTGTTTTCTGCAGGGCAAGTTAGACATGAAGGGGATCTGAGCAATTTAGTGGTTTTTACTTTTAGGTATTTAAGGAAGACCTAATGAAGGAGCCCTAATACAAAAATACTAACAAAAACTGTTTGTTTCTTCCCCCTACCAATAATCACCTTTTGTAATGGAAGACACATTGCAGAGGCTGCCCCTGTCATTAGAAAATTGTCTTCTAATATTTTCTTGTTAATGACCTTTTAAGTCAGT
This sequence comes from Agelaius phoeniceus, assembly GCF_051311805.1. Taxonomy (NCBI): domain Eukaryota; kingdom Metazoa; phylum Chordata; class Aves; order Passeriformes; family Icteridae; genus Agelaius; species Agelaius phoeniceus. The sequence goes on along the minus strand of NC_135282.1, from coordinate 8,144,541 downwards.
GAGCTATTCCCACTAGCAGTTGGCCAGGCCAGGATGTGCATTAGCAGGCTAATGGCAGGAGTCCTTGCTGTGTCTCATGGCAATCCTCTGCAGCTGGCTGCAGCACTTGGAGCACTTAATGCTGCCTCTAGCTCTGCTAAAGCACTTCTTGTGCTCCCAGCACCTCCTTTGGGAGACTGCTCCATTGACTAATACATCTCACTGTCAGGAAGTCTTTCCTGTTCTTCAGTCTTACTGATCTCAGCTCCAAAATATAGAACTGTAACTTCTTTGACTACTCTTCAATGAAAAGTTAAAAATGAAGAAAAGGAAAGAACATAAGTCATCACACTTGTATAAAAAAAAATAAAACTGAAACTAGCCTGGTTTCCAATCTTCACTGTAAAACTTGTAGAGCTTGGGGTTTTAGTTAAATGCTGCCTGCAGATATTTTTGGCTGATGGTAGCAAGATCTTAAAGCTGGCTAGCATTAAACTCACTCATAAATAAAACTACTGTGCCTTTGGGTCTGTCAGGGACTGATGTGTGTGCCTGTGTCATGTACAAAAGCTGGCAGCTAATGAAAGCCACACAGAGCTGCTCAGGGAAGTTTGTGACGTTACACAATGCACTAGTTGAGATGTCACAGGAAAGCCAAGGGCTGGGGGTGTGGAGGGAGGACCACCAGGGCTGCATTTTGCAGAAAAAAAGGTGTCAGCACAAGAGCAGCCTGCAAAGCTCCCAGGCTGGGCAGTGGGAGCTGCCTGCAGCCCTCCCCAGCCTGGGAGAGAGGCTGGTGTGCAGGAAGTAGCTGGAGAGAGGTTTTCACAAGGACCTGTTGTTTGGTTGCTCAGATTATATCAGCGTTCTGGCTATTGAGAGGGATTTGGCCTTTGGGTTTTGCTTTCAGCTTTATTTATTTTTGCCCGTTCTCAATTCTCTTTGTGAATACCAATATTCTGAGTCACTCAGAATGATTTCTGCCTTCATTAAAGATTCCTTCCAGCTCCCCTTCGACTGCCTGTAGGCTGGTGCCTGCCCCTGCCTCCCCCTTTGCACTTTGCTGCACATATTTAGCTCTCAGTATTCCATCACTCCTCAACTCCTGCAGCTCTGGCACCTGGGTACCTTCGGTTCTTTGCCCAATTTGTGTTCTTCACCTGATCTCTTCTGCATTGTCCCTGCACTGTCCCATATGTTTCCCAGCATTTGAGATATGGTATGAGGCTACAGTTTATCCCAGTGCTACAGCAGCTCTGCTTAGAGCTGATTGAGTGAAATGCTTCAGCCTGGAAACCAGGCATCCAGAGCCTTTGGACTGTTTCTGTTACACAGCTCCTTCTGTGTCACTCTGGATGAATCCATTTACCTATTTGCCTTTGTTTCTTTGATATTCATTGGTGGTGAAGCTGTCTATGACAGGGCCATGTTTCTCTAAAACCAAAATTAAAAGATGCACTATACAAAAAATGTAATTGTATAGTGCTTTAAGGGGTGTTCCTACATGAATTGCTGAGCTTTGTCACACTCTAAAGCTCATGTGTAAGAAAATACAAATCAATAAAGAAAATAACCTGGGAAGGAGGATGGGTCACTGTGTCAATACTGTAGATGCCTTAGTGCTCATTAATGACTGTCCCTAATGGTATTCAAACAATCTACATTTGCTTTAGCTTTTTTCAAAGTCCAGATGAGCTGCTCAGAGCTCTCTTAATGATGCGAATTATTTAATGCTCATTTGTATGCAGTATGTTCCAGCTTTGAAAGTACTTCACAGAATTGGAGCCAAATTCAGCCTTGCAGCTCCACTGAAGTCAGTGCTTGTCTGTGCATCTGTTGGTCGCTTCTCTTTTTGGTTTTGATTGAAGAGCTAACTTCTGGTTATGCTGATAATATTTTTTAAAAGGTAATATCTGCAAAGGATTTTTCATCCCTCTTCTCTCCTCCCAAAAAATCAGCTGTAAGTACAGAAGCAGTTCTGCTGATTCTCACATCTCCCTCTTAACCCCTGCAAGAGGAGGACAGGCTAAGCAGAATACCATTTTGGTGTTCTTTTCTTTCTTTTACTTTGCACCTCCTAAGCACAGTTTCAGTGATATCTGGCACTTCTCCTGAGAATCATCCTGCAAAGAATCTCTGCCATCTGATGTATGCAAGATATTCTCTGTGGCCCATTTCCAGTTTAACACAACACGAACTGGTGGAGGCCAAAGTCTTGTACAATTCTGCAGGTTGGTTGTGCTCAGTATAACAATGTCAGGATGTGTTTTCTTGTTGTTGAGAGCAATAGGCACAGGAGCCTACCTGAAATTTCAATTTAAAGTAAGTGCTGAAAGGTAGAGCAGACACTCTTAGTTCAACCACATACTCATTTTTAGTTAGACTTGATAACTGCAGTATTCTTGTAATGTAGTTTTTCAGTTATCTCAACTATGTTTTTAACACACATTGAAGAAAATAATCATTGCAAATATATTGTTCAGTCCCTCTGGGTAATGAATAAGGTGTGATTTTCAGCTTGCAGCACAGACCCACAGCTATCTACTGCCTGCACAGAGGAAGTGGGAGTAATGGAACAGCAACCTTTCTAGATGTGCATGTCACTAGAATGGGCAGAGACATTTCTTGTCAGGTGTTAGAGCTTTGCTGGCAGCACAGGGATGAGTGCTGAGACGTGGGAATAATGGCTTCATTTCCAAGCTCCACAGCAGATCAATCCAGATGCCCTGTTGCCCTATTTTACATAATGGAGTGTATGACTGCTTCCCCTCTCCCTTTTCTCCAGTACTGCCTTCCAGCTCCTGCCTGGGTTAATTTGGATGTTCCCTATTGCTCACTCCTTCCCTGCTCCACTCAACTCCTCCCTCCCCACTGCTTGCCCATCCCTTTTGGCCTGCATCTCTTCCCTCTCTCCTGCTGGGATGGATGTAATCCCCCGAGGAATGTGGCCACAGGCCTCTGCAGGACTTGGGTGTGACTCTGGAGAACCACTGATGCTGAATGTAAAGCAGGAAAAAGCAACCTCCTATCACCTGGCAGCACAGGGAGGGAAGAGCTGGATATTTGTGGACTGTCCAGACAGCTTATCAGATGAAAAATAGAGGCCAGACTTTTCGGCTTCATGTGCCATTTCCCTATTCATTGTGTCTGGGTGATGTATTCTCTGCCTGTGGTTGAATAAATATCTTTCATAGTTACTTTCTGCTTCAGTCCCCCTTGGGACAGCTCTTTCCAGCTCAGCTACATCAGTGTGCTGAAGATGTCAAGTCCAAGTGTGTGGAACAGAGGAAAGAGGAGAGAGAACTTAATGCAGAGCATCTAAGAAGCTTTAGCTTCAATCATATCTCTGTGAAAGCTGCTACACATAACACAAGCCTCACCTGCAGTGTAAGTTGCACACAACTCCCTTACTCAAGGCTCTTCTTCCCTTTCCTCTCTGTATTTATACGTCCACAGAGTGTTCAAAAGTATTTGCAAGGAGAATTCCAAGCTACTGGTAGGACCCAAACTTGTGATGGTTTTTTATAAGGCTTTGCATTTGGGATGTTGCTGTGTTAGAGAGTATCCTGGAAAAGTAACAGGGATGTAATGGAAAAAAGAAATCACAATTCTGTGTGGGGAAAGTGAGTTTTGCTTTATGTAGTAAGCACCCATCTCAACCCTGCTAGAGCAGAACAAACCCTCTCTCTCACAGAAACCCGAGTTGTTGTTAATTAACGTCTTGCTGAAAACGAAGGCTTTGCCATCTGTTCCGCCACCTCACTACGAATGTGCTCTCATGTTGATTATGTAAGTAAAAATGAAAATATATTTTGGTAGAGTGCTGCATGGCACTGTGCTGATTCTTCTGTTTCTATTTACCATTCCCTGCCCCCATCTCACAAGGAAAGGAAAAGGCCACAATTGTTTGACTCCTCGACAGCTTTATCCTGGAGCTGCTGTCCTGGCTGCCAAACCCTGCATGTTGTGGGAGCAGCCACCTCACCCCTGCTGTGTTTGAGCTGTGAGCCCTTTGCAAACCCTGCTTATTATTGGGTTCATGAAAAAGCCGTGTTGGGAAGATGCCCCTTAAGCTGAAGCTGCTCTAAATTCTTGTGAGGGGTTAACTTGAAATGCAGAAGAAAAAAGTGAAAAGGAAGGCCTGGTTACTCCTTAAGTGATAGCCTGACCTCTGGGAGCAGCCTGCTGCTCCTGTTACAAGCGTGGCCTCACTCTGTCCAAGGGTGGAGAAGGAGAGAAAGAGGAGGGGTAGCTTTCCTGTAAGTGGGTTAGAGCAATTACTGAGGTCTCTTACAGCAAATGAAGTTGTCAGTGTGAGTCACATTCCCTTTTTTCCCTCACTGCCAAGTTTTAGGTACTAACTAGACATAGGAAGAAAAAAAAAAAAAAAGGAAAAGCAACAATGGGGTAAAGTTGAACTGGAACAACCCTTCATTCGGGGTATTGTTTGATGTTTTAGCTCTGATTGTACATAGAGATAAAGGATCTATAAATATCCTGTCTGCTGAAATTCCTTATCACAACATCGCCTGTCAGCTGAACAAATAGGTTAGGCTCTCAAATAATACATAATTATGTATGTAAATACAAAATTACTGATTAAATCCCTGCAATGCCACATGCAATGGAGCCTCATCGCTGGAGAGGACATTAACCTCTTGTGGTGCACTAGAGCTGCCTCAGCCTCAGGACAGCAAGTGGCACATGCAGCTGTTACTGCTGAAACAGCAGGAGCTTGGAGACTGGGCTGGAATAAGCAAGGAGATATTTATCTGCATGACTAGACTAGATGAAAGCATCTTCTGACACTTTTTGAAAGTATCTGAGCATTTAGTTCTGTTTAGCAAATGTCTGGAACCTTTTCTACTCTGCTTTAGAGCTTTTAATGAAGCATTGTGATTCCCATTGTGGTCAATTGTTTGACACTTTTATTATTACTGGTATGCAGAGCGTTTTTTAATGTTTGACAGCTGGAGAAAGAAGTATTTTGTGCATTGAAACTTTTAGCACAAAGCTGCTGTTTTCCATTCTGCCTTTGTCTTTTATTCTTGCTGATGCAAATCAACCAAAGACAGAACTGATTAAATTACATTTGTTTACTTCTTCCTTGATGATAATGAGACACAGCCAGCCTTTTATAAAAGGCAGAAATAGAGGATGTGACTGTTTCTACAGTATTTCTAGAAAGGCTTTTTTCCCCCCTTACAATATAAAGGCATTTATTTGTTTCTAATGTCTTGATTTACCAGATAATGTGCACTTCCTAATGTGTGTGGAACAAGAATAGAGCTATGAAGGACAGTTAGCAATGGATTCCATTTGGAAGCTTCTATCTTGTTATTTTTATTAATCCAACAGTATAAATTAGCAGAACACATCACAAAACAAACACAGCAAGATACTTCTGTCCTTCACAGTAGGGCTGCTGATCATTGCACAAAGCAGTGCCCTCCATTGCAGGCTTTGGGTTTATACAGCCTTTGGGTCCTGCCTTCAGGGCACTGGTACCACTGCAGAGAAAGGAGAGGCACAAATAAGATTCCCAGGATTGTTTTGGTGAGTAATGTGCATGTCTTGGGGATTGTGTAATACCTTTTTTTTTGAGCACTTGTCCTGAGAAAGGAGGACTGGGTTTGTCTGTCTTTCTTGTGCAGTTTGCAAGGGAAAATTTCTAGTGGAAAGGCTCTCCTGATCCAGGCTGCTCGTGAGAGGTAGGACAATGTCACCAGGAGCACAGAGAATTACAGCTGGGAGACTTTGGGAAGCATAAATGGCAGAAACAGGAGAGGCAGAGGACAAGCAGAAAGGAGGTGGTTAAGGCAGTCATTAGAAACCTGCCCTCATGAGTGCTTTTTGCTGCATTTTTCAAAAAGAGAGAAAAGTGCAGCAAAGAATGGCAAAGGCAAGAGAAGTGTCTGAAGGCTTCTCAGCAGTGCAGTCAAACCTCCTGATTTTAGAGCTGAAACTAGTCTTAGGGAGTGATATCACCTGGCAGCTGAGCCAAATCTAAAGGACTGCTGGTATCAAAATGATGCTTCTGCTTCCAGTCATGCTGCTTTCTTTGTGCAGGTCTGGTGCTTGTTTGACTCTTTAATGAGCTCATGCAGCTCAGTAAACTGCAAGAAAATGAATTCAGTAAAAAATATACCAGTCCAGGAAAGGAGAAGAATTGGACACTGTAAGAATTGAGACTGCAATGAGTGGGAGAAGTATGAACATCAGAATTTTGCTGCACATTTGGGGTGTTTTGGGGGGTGCCTTGCTCCTAGTTGATGCTTAACCCCTCACTTCACCTCCTAGGTGGGGCTTCTCTCAGAAGGGCACAGGATGAACACGCCTGAGCAGGGAGATGAAGGAAGCTCAGCCAGCAGCACCAGCCCCTGGGGCAGAGAGAGGATTCAGTGGGACTGCAGCAGCCCAGCAGGATGCTGGCATGGGGAACAGTGTAGTGCAAGAGGAACCAAAAAGGAAAGGGAACACGTGCAGAGTAACCACAGAAGGTTGCTGCAACAAGCACTGGAAAAATGCCTGAGTAAAGGGTAATGGTCCCATCTTCCTAATCTGGCTCTTAAAGGATTTATTCTCATGTATCCATGTAGCTGCCCCTGAAGGTGCTTTTGTCCCTTGTTTAGCCATACATTTCTCTAAATTGGGTTTTGATAAGAGGACAGCTGCTGCATTTTTATTATCTGTGATAAGCAGCAGTAAAATCAGTTTAGAGTTCATGATGGAAATGTATCCATATATTGGCATTTTTCCAGCTGCACTTCACAAAGGTAAATGGGACACCAGAGTGGTGCACTGCCCCCTTTTAATCCATTTTCTCTAGATGGGGGCACTTTGCCTCTCTGCATGAGAGGCCAGCACAGCTACTGTGCTAATAAACACTCATTCCTCACTGAAGCATCTGCACTTCCCAGACTCATAAATCCAAGCAACTTGTAGTTGAATAGCAATTAAATATCCACGTGCATTTCCATACCACGGTCTGGTGCACAAGGCAGAGGCTAAGTGGCTGCACATCTGCTGTCTGCTCCCCCACACGTGCTGCTGGCAGAGCCTGATCACTTAACCTTATCCTGCCACTACTAATGGTACTTGGAAAATGGGATGCAGAGCATCATCCTACAGATATTTTGCCATATCTTTCTAAAAGAATGATGTTCTTTCTTGTTTGTTTTTTGTTTTTGTTTGTTTGGTTTTTTTTTTTTAAGCAGCCTTTGTCTTTTTCTCAGGATTTCCAGGGCAGGGATTCAATTGGGCTGTTAATGTCAGTTGGAAATGAGACATCATATTGAAAAGTTAGTTGATATTCAGGACACTGATATATCCTCACAACAATTTTGTGTCACTTGAACAAAACCCAGAGACTTGGTAATGCAGTAAGATAAATGTAGTGCCTGATTACAGTGGATGTATTGGACTTATAAAAGGCATCTCTTATCATGAGGCTCTGTGTATCTGCAATAATAACCACCATATGTCAGGTAAGACAAAGATAATGTGAGCCAGATCATTTTCCCATTGTTAAAACTTTCAAAATCCAAAAAGCTACAAATGCCTTAATTATTCAATTTTGCTAAATCTACTGCTGGTAGCTGGAGGGAACATCTTTCTGGTGTTCAGTCTTTCCTCTTGTCTAACTGATAACAGTCAGTGTGGCAGAGTTTTAAATGCTATAGCCATTTAAAGAAGCAAGAACTGTACACAGTCATTGCCCATCTTGCATTTCCATGCAGCAGGATTTTACCACATGAAACTGCAGTTCAGATGTTCCCATCTTGAACAAACAGATAAGCCTTGTAGTTTGCTTTGAACTTTAAAGTGAATTTAACAGTGGTGAAGCTGGAAGAGGCACCAGCCTGTCTTGTGTCCGACTGTACAGTGTTGTTGTTGTACAGTTGCCTATCAAAATGCTTCCCCTTGGAACTGGCAGAAACCTTGAATCCCCTCCCCAGCCCCCACCCCGTGGGTCTGTCAGCTGCAGACCAAGTTCCAGCCAGATCACAAGAACATCCTGAATCAGTCACAATAATTTGCATTTCCTTGCCAAAGATTTTATCTGCTGGGGGTGCAAATTGTGCCATCGAGGTTGCTGGTGTTGAAAAATCTGCACCCTTCTGCTCTCCAGCTCTTCCTTTCCCAGCTAGGTTAATTTATCCAGAAGAATTAATTGAAGGAACAAAGCTGACAAGTTAGAAAGGCCACACAGCAAGACAGCACCACTCTGAACATCTGCACAGTTTGTGTATTTGATTAGGTACCTCAGCACTGGCGGATTATTGTTGTTAAAAGCAAATCTTACTTTTGCCATTTTCATACAAGACTCTCTCCTGCCATTCTGCAGATGTTTGTTCTCTGTATCCCCACATTGTTTAAGAAAATGATGAATGATGATAGTAAAAATTAGATTTGCTCATTCAAATACCTTGCTGTTTACATATAAGAAGAATCATGTGCTGGGGTGCAATGATCTAATGAGAGATGTGACATTGCCTTCAGCAAGAGCTGGATGGGACCCTCAAAATCTGCTGCTTTCACACAAATTGTCCTCCAATATATGTAATGAAAACCTTCTTTTGTTTATAATGGCAGATGCCACAGGGGTTATATATTTGGATATTATTTTTTCTCTCGGAGTGTTTATTAACAAATGCTTGCAATTTTATGATGTGGTGAAAACTTATCTCATGATAAACAGGAAGTGCTCAGAGGTATTGCATTGCCCCATAATGCAACACAGATTCCAACAGCTTGGCTCTTTTTCTCAAAATACGGTGACACCACTTCCTTTAGGAAATCTCTCTTCACAGCTTTTATCTGCTACAGATATGCAAAACTGCAAAAGAAATTTTTGGGTTTTGAAGTGATGATTCATCAGTTTTGGACTGTAGAAACTGATGTCTATAATTTATACAAAATCTATTAAAAATAAGCAGTAAAGGCCCTTTGTACTGTCAGATCAGTGGATTGAATAAAGTGCAAGGAAAGGAGACTGATACCTGCCCTCCCTCCAGCAGCATAGGTGTAGACAGCAAATATGCAAATTTCCCTGCAGCCATAAACCTGGAGCTGCCTCCTCTGCAGTTCCATGTCAGCAAGGTCAGGACCTGCCCAGCAGAGCAGAGGGAATCCTGTTTCCTTGTCACATGCCCAGGAAATCCCAGTGTGACAGTTTGGATATGGAGCCTTCACCCAGAATTGCTGTGCTACAGCCTCCAGCTTGCTCCTGAAGGCTGCCACGCACTTGTCATGGGCTGTACAGCCATTAATGCAGGCTGAACGTTCAACCCTGGTGAAAATCTCAGAATGCCATTAGTGTGCTGTCCCCTATCACTTGTTCCTGCTCAGCCACTGCCCATGGTTTAGATTACATCTAATACCAGCAGACAAGCAGGACGTGTCCGTGTGCCATCAGAGTCATCAGCCACGTTTGTGATCAACGTCACCCCAGCAGACGCCGACGTCAGGGAAAGCAGGTCCTGGTGAGCGCTTTTAAAAGGCCTGGCATCATTCCCCAAACTGGTTCTCCATGAATAGACTTGGGTGTCTGCCAGGGGCTTCACTTGCACACAGCCAGATGCAGGGGGGTCTGGATATCAGCCCTCCAACCAGGACCCTTCTATTCCCACAGCTCAGTCCCACTATCTGTTCATTTTACTTTTAATTTACATTCTTCCCCCCCATATTCTTTTTTATTCATTCTTGCATCACCCTTTTCCCTCTGTCCTCACATCAGCCACCCTCTGCATTACAAAAGTTCCCTACATTTTTAGCTATGAGCAAAAAGCATTAAAAATGCAATATTTGGACAACATAAAATCCTAATAATCCTGTTTCTACATGCTTTGACTTCTGCCTCTGCTGGAGGCATCACTTGTCCTGCCTACAGCTGAACCAAGAATAAATGTGGGGGAAACACAGTGCGTGTTCTAGTATTTGTAAATTATTAGACTTCTGAGGTTATGTAATAATTTTTATCTCCTTTTTTTAATTTATTTTCTTAGCAGTCAGTGATACCAGAAATGCAGAGATCAAGAGACTGATATTATGTACTAGCTAAACCTTACTGTAAGAACTTAATAGCCTTCCAGTGTATAAGGCTTCAGCACACTAAAACAGGGGTCATGTAGCAGGAACTCAGTGAAGACTCACAAGTCGCTGTCATGTGCTGTGTAAATACTTAATATGCATATGTTTCATTTTGTCAGTCCTGTAAATTAACTTTTTATCTGGTGATTCAATTCTCTTATCATCCCCAGCTTGTTTACTGAATTTTAAGTCTTGGGCAAGATGAAGCAAGCTCATGAGGAGTTGCTGGTTTTCAAAAGATACAAGCTCCAGATAACCGAGGACAAGTAAGGCACACAACAATATTGAAATCACTCAGAGTTTTATTGCAGCTGACTGAGACAGAGTGTGCTTTGAGGCTGGGAAATTTCCATTACTGAACTGCAGGACAGTGCCTGGATACTGCTACTACTGCAGTTGAAAAATAAAAGCAACTTAATTTTATATAGACAGCAACAAAATGTCAGTATATTAATTAAAATAGCTAGATTTATATGGTAAGCTTTTAAGGTTTCTGTAAAATGGATCCCTTTAAAAATATTTAGAGTATGATTGTAAACTACTTGTTCAAAACTAAGGAACATAAAAATGACTTGAAATTGCAACTGTGTTTTCAAACCATATTTGTGAACAGCAAAACTAACCAGAACATGATGGATAATACAAGACATCTCCTACAACAGTGACAGGTTCTGACAGTGACAGAATGATACTCAGTGCAGGATCAAGGCTGTTACTGTCAGAATCATTCTGCAATTAATAATCTTTTGTGCTCCCCTTGGCATGCACAGAACAACCACAGCAATCTGTTCTCTCATCTTAACTCCATGGTGTCTAAGCCACAGTAAGCTCCATGCAAAGTCCATCAGAATGTGGAAAAAAGGAAATACTGGGGGGAAAGTAAATTTGTTCTGGCACCAAGTGCCCAGCAGTTTAGATGAGAGATTGTTTTTAACCTCCCAGCAGTGCAAGATTACAGCAAGAGCCTCATTTTCGTTAAGGTCACCTAATGCTGCCAAAGCAGTGGTCAACATTCTCATGAGGATCAGTCTCAAGGGATTTCTGATGTGTGTCACCTGTTCAGTCAAGCCCAGGTAGGTACTGACTACAAGTTATTACCAGCTGCTGCTCTTTCTGAATCTTAGGATTGTTCCCTGTGGATCAGAGCTCATATTTAAGCAATTTCAGGAACCATCACCATGGTTCCTGAGTGCCTTACAAGTTAAAATATATCTTTATAAAACATTTTAACATGTCTTATTTCTCTCTCTCATCACCCCCGCACAAAGGCTTGAGGTCTTTTGAAACAATTCTGGTAAAACTGTTTGTACTTAATGCCCATGCTTGGTTGGGATGATGGGGAGCTTCAGGTTCATGCTGACATACTGGTACAGCAGCTACCAGGAAAGCCATGACTGCAATGTCCCACGCAAATCACACAACCGGTATAATTATGATGATTTTAGGAGATGTGGCTTCAGTTTTAAATTAGCACAAAGATCTGAGATGCCTCCCACCCCCACTATGGAGGGGCACCATAGGGCAGCTCCATGGTGTTTGTCCTCAGCCTGACCCGGCACTGCTGATCCCAGGGCCCAGGGGCCTTGTGGTACAATGTTCCCTTTTCAAGAGACCAATTTACAGAACAAGAATTAACAGTTAAAGCAGAAACGAGCAACAGTGCAGGGAATTTCTAGATCCTGATTGTAGGATGAACTCATTCATGTGACTCCTGAACTTGACTGAAGATGGAGACAGTCCAAACCATGACGTATTTACATGACTTAGCTTATGGCTTAGCTTTTCCTTAATATTCCTGTTTCTGCTTACACAAACTCTTCTCAGCACTGCTTTGATTTCTTTTTGAAATAAAAAGGTTTTTTCCTTCTGCTTCTCGTTACCTGGTATCATTTTTTAATATCACCTCTTCTCCCCCAACACAGCCCTTTATTTTGATCATGGAACTCATAATTTTCTCAAAATACATTTACGTACTTTCCAGAATTGAGCCTTTAATGTCACTTTGTTAAGGCAAAAGACCCAACATTAAGTGCAGGTAATGGCAGTGTATTTAAGTAGGCTGAAAACTGATTGATACCACTCCCATCCACTCTGCCTATCTCAGCAACTGCAGAGCTTCACTGAAATACTGCACCGAGTTCTGTCATGGGAGGAGTTGTTGGGAGAGCATGCCACAGCCTCTGACCACTTATTTGGGCTTAATTGGATTAGACATATATTTGAACACAGTGCTCAAAGGAGCTGACAGTCCTTCCACAATTTTCTGGCCTGCCTGGTCGGTTTCCTTTTTGATCAGATGCTTCCCAGTGAAGGTAGAAAATAATCTAGATACACACCAGTTTTTAATTAAATTTGATATGACAGGCTGTGTTTAAGCTACATTCTCCATAATAATTTGTTTTGCATTTGCTGATGACAGATTTATTTATGTATGTAATCAGAACTGTAAGCAAATTTTCATTTTTAAAGAACTTTTAAAATAATACTTCACTTGGCTTTAGAAAATTTAAATGCTCACATTTACTGCTGACTGAAATTTCTGAGAATAATTCTGTGTTTCTGAAGTGCAGAACACATCATGAAACAAAAACCGTTATACACACATAAAAATTAATACATCAGAAGCATTATCCCACTCAAATACACAAAAGCACGAGCTGTAGAGTTGAATGCCTGTTAAATAGAGGGGAGTTTGTTAGATTTTGGTGCTCAGCCCTGACGGCTTTCTCTCCATCACCTGGGCTGGGTGGCACCCGGAGCCTTGGGGACACCTGGGGGTGCAGCCAGAGCCGGGACTGCCCTCCCCACCCTGGGCAAAGCTGGCCCGGAGCCGGGGGGGAGCGAGGGGAACGAGGGGATCGCAGCGCTGGAAGCGGCTCCGGGACACTGAGAGGGTTCGGCCATGGCAGAGGAAGCAGAAGGGCCAGAAGAAGGTGGGATGCCAGAAATGACCTCGGGGAGAAGCAAGACATTGTCAGGGACATGGCTGGGGACAGCCTCCAGGCAGGGACAGATGAGAAGCAGCAGAGATGGTGGCAGTGAAAATGTCAGCAGTAACCAAAGATTAGTACTTTTTGTCAGGGTCATTAGAGAACTGCAGGAAAAAAGGCAGAAGTGGAGTTAAGATCCTTGTGCACAGACTCCTGCAAACAAGGAAAAGCTATTTTAGGAAAACTCTGCCTTGCAGAGAAACAGAGGAGGTACGGCATTGCTGCAAGCAGCGCTCAAACCGTGACAAACCTTCAGCTGAGATTTCACCTCCTCTACAAAGTTTATTTACATTTACACGGGAAGCAGCGAACAGGCAACCGTAATTACATGTAAAAGCAACATGCTAAAAAGAGTTTGCAAAACTGTGCGCTGAAGTCGGGGAGTGTCACAGATGAACTCGCCCTTATCGCGGTGCCCGAGCTCTGGGACCGGCGGGGCGCTGAGGGTGCGGGGGACGCTGAGGGCGCTGAGGCCGGGCCGGGCCCGGCTCCATTTCCCGCCCGTCACCTGACGCCTCTAATGGCGCCGCGCGGCCACGTGACCCGCCGCGCGCCCCACGTGACCCACGGCCGCCGCGCCCCCTCCCCAGCGGCTGCGGTTACCGCAGTCCCCGGCCCCGCCCCTGGCCCCGCCCCTGCCGCGCGTGGCCCCGCCCCGCGCCGCTCCCTGCGCGCGCGCCCTCGCCCCCCCCCGCTCCCCCCCCTTCCAGCTCCCGGGCCGGGCGGTGCGCGCGCGCGCGGCCGGCGGCGCCTCCTCAGAGCGGCCGCGGCGGGTTCGGCGCTGACGGGGCCAACGGGCCGAGACCGGCGGAGCGGCCGGAGCGGGCGGTGCCTCTTCCTCCCTCCTCCTTCTCCTCCTTCTCCTCTCTCCTCCCTCCCGCATCCTCCTCCTCGCCCCCCGCCTCGCCCGCCTCCGCCCCCCCGCACGCAGGCACCGCGGTTCCCGGCACGGACAACATGGCGGCGGTGTCGGGGGCAGGGGCTGCGGGCGGCTCCGCCAGCGCCGGCGGCCCGGAGATGGTGCGGGGACAAGTGTTCGACGTGGGGCCGCGCTACACCAACCTCTCCTACATCGGCGAGGGGGCCTACGGCATGGTGTGGTGAGTGCGGCCGCCGGGGCAGCGCCCTTGCCCCGGACAACTCCCTCCTCCCTTCCCTCCCTCCTTCCCGCCGCCCTGCCCGGCCGCGGGCCCGGCCCGCCCTTGCCCTCGGGGAGGGGGAGCAGCTCCGTCTCGCTCTCCTCAGCTCTGTCTCCCCCTCCGTGTTCCCGAGGTTGTCTCTCCGGCATCACCCTTCTTTCCTCTCCCTCCCTGCACCCCCCCCATCCCTCCGTCGGTGGGTGCAGCTGAGCGTCTCGTTTCGTTTCGCTCCTGCCTTTATTTTCTTTAAATCTTTAAATGTGCATGTGGAGTTGGTCGCTCTCGTTATTTCCCCCGTCTCCGTAGTGCGATTGCAGAGGTTCAGGAAGGAGGGGAAGGTGGTAAATGCTGCTGGCAGCCCCGCGTCCCTTCCAGTGCCCTGCGAGGGCTCACCTGGCTGCAGCAGCCCGAGGTCGTGGGGGATAAAAAAGGTGAATCTGAGCACAGGAGTTGCTGCCGCTGCCTGACTTTGCTCAGGACGTGCTGGCTTTGCTGCAGAGCTGGCCGGGTTAGTGCCTGCGTTAACGTGGGCAGGTGAAAGTTCTCTTCGGCTGTCCTAGCTCTAATTCTGTTGCATTATAAAGACTTAGTCTGAGTCTCGCTGAAAAGCGATCGTGTATGTTTGCTGTGGGTAACATCGGTCTTACAGAGCGCCGTGAACGAACTACAAAAACCGTGAACTAACTGGATTAAGAGTGTGAGATGGATTTTTTTAGCAGCCTCAGTGAGCTGGGGTGATGCTGTGTGATCTGTGTATCTAATGACTGAGTTATTAACCTGGTATGCTCAATGGCCTTACTTAAGATTTCATATTCTGTCTTCCATTAGTAAAAAAAAAACCTGTAGTCCTGAAAGAACTTAAGGGATGCAGATGAAAAACTCTTTTTTGTTGCGGTTTTATCAACTTTCTTGCAACACTGCCTCTGTTTCTTCAGTATGGTTTTTGACCAGAAGTACTAAAAGCGACTTACAGGCTGTGACTTTATGAAAGCTTTAGCAGCATTAATTTCTCTCTCTGATGAGGAATCTTTTGTAAAGCAGTGCATTTTTCAGTGAAGACACCTCACAGCCTTCAGCTGTGCGCTACAGATTTTTATAGCTGTAGGTTTTTGCACATAGTCACTGAATTGTGCTGGCCCGTCAGGATGAAGTCATTGTGTGTTTCAGGGAGGGAGCTTTCATCTAGGCCTGAGTTTAGCTGGGAGATGAGCCTCTCTCTCAGAGTTTTGTGTTGTGGCCTTCACTTTTTTTTTGCTGTGGGAAGAACCTTCAAAATGTAAATCAGAAATCCCGTTTCCAGTGTAAAAATATCCTTGTTATTGTTTCAGTGTTAGAAATCACAGCAATATATCTAGTCCAAAACTTGTTGATGTAGCTTCTGGTACAGGCTGTACTTTATTATGGTTATTTTATCATCTGAACCAGGGTAAGGAAATGAGTGCAGATAATCTCAGTAGTGGCTGCACTGGTTTGCATTCACAGTCAGGTTTTTGAAGGTCCTGGGGAATAGCATTGCTGAGGTGTCTGCTGGGGGCAGTCCAGTTCACTTCCACGGAGTGTTAAACACTGTGTTTCACAAACAAAGTGAAAAGCTAAAATGTTTCACCCCAGATCAGGGACTGCAAGAAGCAGCACGACAGCAGTTGATGCCCTTTTTTGGCATCCCTGTGCCAGTAAGCAGATACAGGGGAAACAGGGCCGCTTCTGCCCCTCCAATTCATGTGTGGTAAACTTGTACACTGAAGCTGTTTCCACTCCAAATCCAAAAGGTTGGTTTTTATTTGAAAACTTCTTTTGATACTTTGTGTCTGCTGTGAATGCTGTACAAAAACACTATCAAAATTTCCAAATTTCCAGTTCACTTGAAATATGCACTTGGCTCCTCTGTTTTCTGCTATAAAATTATTAACATAAAATGCCACATTATGTATTTTGTGCTCTTGATTATTGCTCTTGTGCCTTGGGTGTGAAGTGACAGGGAACAAAGTCTCAGTTTATAGCGTGTACTTGATCAGGAAAGTGTTGGATGCACTTGCAGCAGCGCCATAGCAGCTGTGCTGTGTGGTGGTGCCTGCAATGAAATGTGATTGCCATCAATCCCAGCCGTGCAGGCTGTGCACTTCACTGCTCTGTGTTTTGCTCTGGTTGCTAATGCAGTGAGGATCTGCAGAAGCTTCTCCCTCAGGGGGTGGGGTAGAGGGCAAGCTGTGAGTGTGCAGATGGAGATGTTTCCTGCAACTGCAAAAGCCATTTAAATTTGTACATTTTATTAAAGGAAAGCAAAGCAGGCCCTGATGGTTTTGTTTAGACCCACAGCTAATGTGGGGCTCTTCAGAGATGATGGTTATTTACAAGTGCATTGTGCCAGAAGGCTTGTGACATGGCAAACGAGTGTCTTTTGACTCTTAAAATCCTTCACTCTCTTTCTCATTTTTATCCTAATTCTTATGTTTTTACATTATTGGATTAGGGATTTGAAAACAATAAAATGCTTTTGATTATATGAGTAAAAGGGCAAACGAAGTTTTCTTAGGATAGTGCTGTTATGGTCAGTCTTCCATTTTGATTTTGCAGCAGAGAGAATAATGTTTGAGAAATATTGATCACAACATAAAATACCAGTACAGGAAATAGAGGAAGATGTTGGCTGAAGAGACTGTACGTGAATGCTCTCTCATCTGGATTTGAAAACCCTTAAAGGCATTTAACTATTTTCCCTAGTGCAGTCATTTTTTTACATAATCAGATTTTGAGTAAAAATAAACTGAGCAGAGCAGTGTATTTACTGCAGTGTTGTGGTTGCACTTTCTCAGCTTGGTAAGCAGAAAATGCACATTATCAGGCCAAACCCATCCTAATGTCCTCCAGTTCAACTCTGCCAGAATCGTTCAGCCTGTGACACAGGCTTTTGCCTTTTGTTGCAGAGGGTGAAGTGGTAGGAGGTGGATCCCTGTCAGAGCCCCCTTCTAACCCGTTTTTGTTTTGGTCATTCTGCGTGTGAAACTAAGGGCTGAGCACAGAGCAAAGTTTGAGCCAAAATCCTCAGCACTTCCTAGGACTGCAGGACATTCTTTGAGCAATTACTTAGTCATCCAGTCATGTTTGTTACTCTGACTTCATTTATCCAAATATATGTAGATGTTGTGTTGTCTTCTTCCTCTCTGCTTTCACTTAAGAATTGTTAGTCCTTTTGAGGGGCATTGGGGTGAAGTTCTTTAAGTGACTTTCCCTTTCATTCAGTGATAGGATGTTATCAACATCAGTCAGATGGAACACAGTTTTAGACCAGGTCTGAGAGTTTCAGAAACACCTTTCAAACACAACAAATTGGGAAAGGTTGTTGAGGTTGTTTCTTTCTCTCCCTATGTGGGCTTGGTTTTATTAGTAGGATTGTTTTAAAGCAGCCTGTTAACAAGCTATACTTCAAACACACTGGAACAGCAATAAAAACATGATAGAGCTGAGCTTTACGTTTCCAGCGTGACTTGTTCTTCCTCCAGTTGATCAGTGGTAATTTGGCAGGGATGATAATTTGATAGTAAAAAACAAATAATCATTTTGGAAAGAAATGGTGAATTGAATGTGATAGGGATGTTCTCATTTTTATCCTAGCTTTTGGAAGCTTTTTTTGTCATCGAGCTTCTATGAATGTGAAGTAATATCAGTGCTGCAAATAACTGCTTATAAATAAGCAGTTGAATGCAGATGAGTGCAGTTGGAAGAAAATAATCTGCAAGCTCAAATTTTAGATTTCTTGCTCTGAATTTGCTGCGTTACAAAGAGAGCTTTGTGTTACTGATGTGCTGTGGAAGACTGATATTAGAAGTTTAGGTAGTCAATAGTTAAATGCTAAATTAATACTGAAAAGAATACTTTAAACATTAGGCAGTAGATTCTTTAAAGTTACACTTCTTGCTACTGCTTCATGGAACTGCCCTACTTTTAGAGCATCAATAATTTAAAATGAAGAGAAGCATATTAATAAAGAAACTAAAAGCAGAAAGAAATCAGGAATAGAACGATCTGCAAGGCATAGATATTGATACTAAAACATGAAATTTGAATGGAATTGATGGTTGCATAATAGTTTCTTTTGAGTTACATAAAAAGGTGGATTTTGCATCCTTTGTGGGGGTCAACGTGGTGGCTGGAGTGGGCTGCTCAGTGGCAGCCATCAGAAAGAGCCGTTCATGTTTGTTCTGTTAACCCTTCCTTGCTCCAGAGAGCCTTTAACGATGGAGCCAGTGCCGGGATCCGTGCCCCTGTTTGTGTGCACTTCTAGGGAGCGCAGGTTGGGTCTGCGTGTCAATACCTGGTAATTAACATCTTCTGTCTGTGTGATAAAGAGAGCAGGGAGCTGATACAACTGAGCCAACCCGGCCCAGTGCAAGGATCAGAGGAGGGAATTAGGGAGTGTAATTGGTGGCCAGTTATCAGCTTCTTCCCTCTGGGGAGAAGGCAGAGGGAAGCACTTCCCTGCAGTCACTCAAGCTTCTAGCACTCACCTAACCTGCCCTGGGAACCCGAAGGAGGAATTGGAGCTGCTTTTCCTGCCCTCCCCGGGGATGGACAGACAGGTGGCCCCCACAAGCTGAGCAGCAGGGACGGGCAGCAGCCACTTGCTCGTGTCAGAGGTAGAACTTCTGCTGTCACTATCCCAGAGCAATGGGATACTGGCTTAGCCAAAGAGTGCAGCTCATGGACACTTGCATTTTATGAACAAATACACATTTTTCTTGCTCAGCATGATCCATCCCATGGGACAGGGATAACTTATGGGTTTTCTTAGAAGTGTGCTTTATGAAGGAAATAAGGCTTGTATGTTCACAGCATGTGTCTGTGGCTGCATCTGCCCATCTCCCATACCCCTACATAGGATTCTAGTACCTGTTGCCTGCCTTCCATCAAGTCTGACAGATGGTAAAAGTCTTAAAGATGGAAAGTTATTCTGCAGGTTTCACAAAAATAGGTATTTTGCTCAAGTGAAGAGATCCTGTATGCTGCTCCACTGGGGAAGAGATTGTTTTGGGTGACATGTGAGAAATCAGACTCCCTGAGGAGACATGACGTGCCCCAGTTTCACAGATGGATTTATTGCTACTCCTGAGACCAGAAATGTGTATTTGTAGGACACCAGGCTCTGTTAGTTCAGTGGCTTCTTGTTCAGGGGTAGGGATCTACAGCCCAGAAAGAGTTGGTGCTTTACCAATTGAGTAGGTGTAGAGCTCAGCTTGTGTTGAA
The DNA here is from genome assembly GCF_051311805.1 of Agelaius phoeniceus. NCBI lineage: Eukaryota > Metazoa > Chordata > Aves > Passeriformes > Icteridae > Agelaius > Agelaius phoeniceus. The sequence continues at coordinate 8,125,100 of NC_135282.1, read as the reverse complement.
AACTAGTACTTTGCCAACATTGAAGGTTTTTTTAATGCTTTTTCTGTTGATGCTTTGTCAGTTTTCAGCTGTGATCTAGAAATGAAAATAACTGATTGATTTGGTATTTAATGAAAATATTTTATGACATCTTTTTATGGAATATTTCACAGCATAATGTAGGTTGAAAGGGACTTTCTGAGGTCATGTAGTCCAGCCTCCTACTCAAAGCAGGGCTGATGTCAAAATTAGACCAAGTTGCTCAACATGTCCACTGAGTATTTCCAAAATCTCCAGGGATGGAGATTCTACAACATCTATGGGCAGCTTCTGGTTTTGGTGTTAAACCAATTGTCCAGTGATACTTTTCCCCTTAAAATCATGAGAGTTTGCCTTGCTGCAACCATCCCCTCTTGTCCTTTGTACTTTTTGTCTCTGAGAAGAATCTGGATCACTTTTCTCAGTGATTCTCCTTTATGTAACTTAAAAGAGCAGTTGGATGTTTTCCACCACCACCCCTTTTCCCCCTCCTAGCCTATACAAACCCAGTTGTTTCCATTTTTTTCTTTCATGTCACATCCTTCAGCTCCCTATGCATCCTAATGGTTTTCTGCTGGATTTGGTCCTGTACTGGAAGGGAGGAAAACTGGATGCAGAATTCCAGATGTGCCCTCACAGCAGGACTCAGTTCCCTTGACCTGCTGGCTGTGCACATAACACAGCCCAGTCCTTGGTCAGCCTTCATCACTGGGAGCTGGCACTGCTCATGGATGAAGCTGGATGTTGTTCTGATAATTTGGAGAAGGCTTTCACCTAAAGTGAAGTATTTTAGGAACTTTTAAAATAATATCTGGAAAAAAATCCCAAACCCAGAAACATTTTATTAAGTGATTTCAGTTGTATTTGATTTTGATTTCCAGATCACTCAAATGAAGTGTATGGAGCTATAAATGTATTTGAAAATAGAGCTTCTATGTTTTTTGTGTTTTGAGGGAGATAAAAATAATAGTGTAATAATATGAAATTCAGCAGTATAGTTCATTTCAGGTGATTTATCTGTGTGAAATCTGTGTTCTGTTAATTGGCAGGACGGTTATTAAAGACGCTGGTTTGCTTGTGGATGAATCTCCTTTTCAGAAGAGAGCTTCTTTTCCTTTTATTTAGTACAACGTTTGGGTATATGTTTGAGCTATTCTCAAACTCATCTTTTTGCACGGTGCACAAAAAACCAAATGCAGTTCATTGTCAGCTTTGAGCAGGTAGATTGGTAAGACAATTACAGCTTGTACTGAATGTCACCGATTCAGCTAGCGTTATTTGATGGCAGGTCCTTCGGCAGGGTTTCCTGTGCTCCATCGGGGTGCAGGAGTTGGTTTCTGTTTCGCAGCATTCCCGTCTCCACCCGTTTCCGCTGGGGAGAGGCAGAGCAGGGACAGCCCCGGCCCCTCCCCAGCCCCTCCGCACCCTCGCGTGCCCCGGCTGCCTCCGCAGTGCCTGGGCTTGGGCCGTGCCGCTCCAGCCCGGTGACCTCGCACTGCCGGATCCAATACTGCTCTGTGTGTGTATATGTCTTGTAGAAAGGCTGTAGTAGAAATATTTTTCTGTTAGATTTGGGCAGAATCTTCGTGACAGTTCAGTTTTAGCAGAGTTGTTTGTGCACATGCTTTTACTGTCCATCTGTTTGCAGTACCCAAAATCACAACCTAAGTTCCCCAAGAGGAAATCTCTTCTCTTGGAAGTCCTTCTTTTGTATTTTAAGAGAATTTTCATAAAATACTGAAATACTCTGTGGTGATTAGGATGCAAATGAGAGTTTTTGTTACATGGTGGAAAGTAATTGGTCTGTGTTGTGGGTATGTTTTAAGTACGAGCAACTCGCAATTAGGCTGCAGTTTATAATGTGCAATTACTTCATTTTGCAGTTTTTCTTAACGTTAGCAGCTGCCACTGCAGTACATTACTTCTTGCTTCTTCAGAAGGAAGGCAGATTGCTTCACCAAATATTGCTGATGTGCCCTGAGTAAAATTTCAGGTCATTTGAGCACTCCAAATCAATACGTCCCAAAATGCTTCAGTCTAGAATTTGCCCAATTTTATTGGGATTTGGATGTTGCAAAATATCCCAAATGACATTCAGGTTGACTTTTATATTGGATTTTTTTGAGTGTTTCATAATTGTGAAATAGCTTCCTTTCAGCTACTGGAGCCAACATGTCTTAGTGCTGATACCTCCTCTGAACAAACCACCAAGCTGTGAATATGCTGAGGGTTTATTGTTGGCATGTCTTTTTAGAAACAGGGAAAAAACATGCAGAAAACGCCTTGTAATCTTACACAAAGGGAAGTAACTTCTGATAGTGGTGAGGTGCACACTCAGTGCTAGTGGTTTGGTTGATTTGGTTTGCAAGTGAAATACTGAGTCAACCATGGCAGAGTGGCCAGGGGCAATGACCTTGTTTTCATCAGTGCTTTGAGATACTTTTCATTTTGTACTGATGTTTCTACATCAGGTTTAGAAAAATCTCTGCTTTTGAGTGTGCATGGATGATTTTGTTCTGTTTTCTGTTGGGATGAACTACTGTGAACTGTCTCTTCTGAAGATTTATATGGTGTGGAATCAATCAAATAAGCTGATTTTAGGAGGAGTATCTGGGATATAAGTCAAATTAGAACCTTAGCAGACAAAAGACTAAACCACACTGGAGGATTTGCTAATCCTATCACCACTCACAGCTCTCTGGTAGTGCTCTCCCTTCTCTCTAGGAAAGGGGAAGTGTTTCCTGCACACATTTATGATTCCTGCTTTGCTGCTTGGGGATGTGGTGGTTGTTTTCCAGGCTCTGGAGTAACAGTGATGATGTTGCTGACCTGTCCTTTGCTGTCTGGTGGGTTTTTGTTGCCCCTTGAGGAGCCTTAAGCACAGGGGGAGGAGTTGGGCACCCCATCGGCTGTGTGGGGGCTGAGCTCTCCTGAGCTGAGCTTTGCAGGGCTGAGCCTTGCAGGCTGACCTGTGCTGATCTCGGGCTGTGCTGCTGCTGCTGCAGGGGCAGCTTTTCCCTCCATGCCTCTGCTCTGTCACTCCTTCCTCCTCTCTTGTGCTGGGGCCTGCACAGCTGGAGCATTTGCTGTGTTGGAAGGCTGGTTTAGCTAAAAGGTGACTTCATACAAAAATAAAATTGAAAGGTGAGAAGTTGAAATGATGGACACAAAGCCCTGTGAGTGCTGGTGCTGACACAGGAAGGCAATAGGACTGTGCAGGTAAAAGCTTCTTTACTGTTCCTGCTTCAACTTGGAGCTGCTTTAGTTCTCTGACCTGACACAAACAAAGGCACCACTCCAACCAAAAAAGTGAGAAAGGGCAGGGATGTGAGGCATAAAAGGGAGAGTGAACCTCAGCCCCTCCTTTGAATTCACTGAGACCTTAGGTTGGCTCATGTTGCTGAGCTCTTACAATTTTAGCCCAAAATTCATTCCCACAGGAATTTATATACAGAGGAGAAAGATAGTGATATTTAATATTGTGATATTTTATCAAAAGCAGTTGGTGCCTTTGGAATTAATTTATTTCACAGATGCCAAGGGGCCTTTAAATGTAGTGAAGTTTGTTAAATTTAGCATCAATGCTATCAAAGGAAATACTGGCAGTGGAGAACCAGTAAACCTCTAAAATAAGGAAGGGAAGTGGGAAGGGAAGAAGTAGATAAAGTGAGATGTAAGAGCTTTCTATTTTCTGAAGACTAACTTGAAGTGGCAAAAAACAGAGTAGGCATATGTGGTGGTTTGAAGTCAGTGTTGTACAGCTAAAGGTATAGAAAGAAAAATACACATTAGAAGAGATTGAGAGAATTGGGTTTTTTTTTTTTTTCAAACAACTAAGATTAATCAAAACACCATAAAATTAAATAACATCTTTAGCCAAACAATACAGAACCTTGGGTGAAATAGCCAGTATTGTTCTAATGCCAGGATTAAGGTGTGGCTCTAGAACTGCTGCTCTTCATAGCTCGGTTTAGTAGGTGCTAACAAAACACAAATCATCTGGTCTGCCACACCCAGGATTATGAATTGACTGAGCTTCTGGCAAAAGTAATTAATTTAACAGACTCCATTTTGCATGACTAGCTATTCGTTTTCAAAATACTAGGAGTGATCTAAGGAGTTATACTATTAAGTAATTATTATGTGCATAGTAAGTAGCTTAAAATTGAATTTTTTGCAAGGATCCATCAAATGCTACTTTTCAAATTCTGAAAAATAAAATTGTGCCTTTGTAACCTATTAGAGCCTAGAATGATTTGAGTTGGAAGGGACCTTAAGGATGAAGTAGAGCCAGCCCCCTGCAGGGACACCTTCCACTGGACCAGGCTGCTCCAAGCCCTCTCCAGCCTGGTCTGGGACATCTCCAGGGATGGGGCATCCACAGCTGCTCTGGGAAACCTGTGCCAGTGTCTCACCAGTATTAGATTTATTAGATTTATTTGAGCAGATAATACAATGAAATGAAAGCAAATCTTAGGAAGTTATGAAAGTGCCTTAAGAATTTGTGGTGTGAGGGGCAGAAACCTGCAGTAGATCAGATCTGAGTAAAATCACTTCAGAGTAATTATTCACCTTTGTCATGGGAGGAAGGAGTTGGCGTCATTGTAGCAGGCAGCTTTGCTGTCAGGATTGCTTTGGAGTGTTCAAAGGAAGATGACTGAAGCAGTAGTGGCAGAGATGAGGGCAGTGCTGCTCCAGTGTGACCCAGTAAGCCTCAGAGGTTCACTAAAAGCACACTGGAGTCTGCAGCTCCAGTTCAGCTTCAATGGGCCCCTTGCTATGGACTTGGGATACAATAAAGGGCACTGATTCAGAAATTATGTTGCTTTTCTCCTTTGCTGGTTTTTTATTTGTTTGTTGTTTTTTGAAGAATATAAGAGTAAGGTAACTCCATTTTCATGGATTGCTGACTTTCCTACATGGCAGGGGTTAGTCTGTAAAACTAAATGTTTAATGGAGGAAAGTAGAAGTGTATTAAGATGCCCCTGTTTCTGTAGTTTATTTCCTGAATTCTCAGCTGACAAACCTGAGAAATGCTTTGTTATTGAGAACCTCTTCTAGAGAAAGCTGAGAAATCAAAATGAAGCTGTGACATGGGTTGTCTTTTTATAAATAGGTTTCTTGAAACATGGCAAATGTATCCCAATATAAGTAGGCACTTGTTCCTTCTAAAACCAGGTGCTGATTTTGTAAATTAGTGCTAATAAAAAAGTCTAATGAATAATACACTTGTCTTCAAAATATTATGAATAAATGGAGGAAAGTAACAAATATTTCTAGTAAATGTAGGTGTTTACAGTTGGCTACAAAAAATACATTCAACAGTGTAAAAATGACATATTACTCAGTGTCCTCAAATAGTCTTTGACTATTTTTATCCTTTTTCCAGTCTTTTCTCTTTATTAAAAAAGTCATACACTGTAGCTGCTCTCTGTGGTTCAATCATGTAGAAGAAGAAAGTAATTATTCTGAAGAATCTGGAAGGGTTAACATCTGATTATTAAAAACCAGCTCCAAACAAAAAACCCAAAACCCTCTGCAAATCTGCACTTTTGCAACCACCTTCCCCATCCCCAAAAGTTGAAGCGAACAGTCTGTTAGGGTGGTTGTTACTGTGCCATAATATTGCATTATTTTATTTACAGGAGTCTTAAAAATAAGTTTAAGCTATTTGCATTGTAACTTGATAAATGTCAGCGTGTTGTGGAAATGTCCATGATTGAGCTAAATGTAGACTGAATGAAAAGATTAAAGATCTCTGTAGATCAGCTTGCTTGCTGGGAATTATTTTTGCCTTTCCTATTCTGTGAGTAAGCCGAATTACCCAATATTTCACAAAGATTCTTATCTCTGGATATGCCCTTGGAATCATGTTTCCACAGCAACGCAAAGCTACTGATAAAAAAAAAAATCCCTTTTAAACTTCAAATCAGTCTGTTATTTCGAGTTGTAATGAGTATGTTTGCCGGTAGCGTTGTGTATTTTGTGTGTGTGTGCTGAGAGCAGCCTGTAGAACAGCCACGAGGTGAACAATCCTGGAGATGTTGGAGGAGCATCCCGTGGTGGGGGCAGCCTGCAGGCAGCGTGGCAGAGGAGCCGGCGGTTGCTGCTCGGTGTGCAGGAGCAGCCCCGTGCGGGATGCAGGGACTGCCCGGAGCTGGCTCCTTTCCTGCAGCGTGCTCTCACTTGTTCCAGCTCTGCCCCGGTGAGACATGCGAGGAATAGGAATGGGTGAAGAACATGGAGCAGGCATTGTGGGCAGAAGGGCTGAGCTTGGCACTGGGCCACACGTGCCTGCTGAAAGCTTCCCTTGCCCTTCCCTTCCCTCGAGTTCATGGCAGAGGGGCCCGAAGCCGCCTGGGCAGCGCTGTGGGCTCAGGGCTGCGGTGCCTCTCTGGTCACTGCTCCTGGAAGCAGCCCCGCCCTGCACTTCTGCTTAAAAAGGAAGTTGGTACCAGAGAGTAGAAGGATAAAAACTGGCTTTAAAAGTTATGTGGTGCAACTTCTTGGGTTATAAATGCTCATTTGTTTATTTTGTTTTAGTTAGTCAAAACTTTGTTATGTATTTTCAAGATACTTAAAATCGGGAATGGTAAACTCTGCTGCTGGGGCTTGTATTGATTTTCACACGAGGTTGCAAAAGTATCTAAATAACGGTGCCATTGCAGGTTGTCACAGTTTAGTAACCACGGCTTGAAATAGGAATAATGTTGTGGCTACAACAGTTGGGCAGTTGCAAAAATCTATATTTAAATTTATTACATTACAGACAAATAGCACTCACAGCTCAATGGTTGCTTCAGCTTGTGAGGCTGCACATGATTGGGGTGGAAATAAATCCTCCCTTCTGAATATTTAAGGTGTTGGTGTCTAGATTCATCATAATGGGACAGTTCTGTGGGTGATGATCAGTACATGTGCTTAACGATTAGAAACTAAAAGCAATAAACTGGCACTCTAAGAGTTCTTAATGTGGGAACTGTTATTCCCATTTTACAGATTTTTATCTTCTCTGGAAAAAAGTCAAGATAGTAGAAAGTTCCTGACTTCAGAAGATGTCCCAGTTAACTGCTTCATTGCAAATATAACCAGCTGTCGTGAGCTTTAGTAGAAGCTGACAGCCCAGACAAAGAGGTTACACTGTGCACACTGGGACAGCACTGCCAGAATGCAAATAATCTAAATTTAGGATGCGCTGTGGAGCTGGTCCTGGTCGGACTGCAGGGGGAGCACGGGTGACCAGGAGTCGCCCATGAGATCAGTAATTGCGGCTGCAGCCCGCAGGGATGAGCCGAGCACGGGCTGCAGGGAGATGCACCAGGACCTGCATTGCTCCTTCGGGGGGGTTTGTTTGAGCTGCTGCAATGCACGCTCTGAGCAGCACATTTCTGCAGCAGAGCTCTGGGCAGGAGTGTGTAAATCTGCTGCTGGTGGCAGGAGGTGAACGCTGGGATGGAGGGAAAGCTTGGGAGGTGGCTCAGTCTGCCTTCCAAAGGACCCTGTTCTGGGAATGTCAGGGGTTTCCTGCATAGTCAGGCAGTTATTTCCATAGGGCTTCATCGGCCAAATGGGGTCTGGCTGTAGCCTGACACTTCAGTTCCACTAAAGTTCAGCCCAATGTGCAGCTTTTACACTTTCCTATAGCACGTGTCAAATCCAGAAAGAATTTTTAAAGGGTGACAGAGTTTACTTAAGCAATATGTGCTTTAAGGGCTGTGGCTGAGAATGTGAAATGCTGTTAACTAGATAATACAGATTCTCAATGTACCTGCATTATGCATGACATTTAAAATATTATGCACCAGTAAGTGACTGCTTGTATGATTAGCTTCTTGCTCACAGAAGTTGAGATAATCTCTTGGATGTTTAATCAAGTTGCAGAAAGGCTTATATTTCAAAAAGTGTGACACCAGCAATAAACCCAGTGACCCTTTTAACGTTCCAACTAGACAATATTTCAGTTTTGCTCCCCTCAGCTGAGGCAATGGAAGCTTAGCTGCGCTAGTGGTGACTGTATGGGGAAGGTACCCTGGAGAGGAAGCTGATTGCATCTTTATTCCAAATATGCAGCTTTTTTCCTCAGTGAACCAGGTGTATTATAGTTGCACCATCAGAAAGCAAAATTAGCCATCCTTTTCTAAATGACAGCATAAACCTTTTGCTTAGAAATGCTTAGGAGTGTAGGGGAAACAGCTACAAGAGAGGAAATCTTGGTATGTTTAATTGATGAATTCATGTTCATTTAATCTGTACTAGAAAAAATAATGTATTTTCCATCAATAAGCAACCCTCGTGAAGCAATAACTGATTTATCAAATATTTTAAGCGACTGGGAGCTTTTATTTAAGCAGCATCAATGGGTAAATATTGGCATTTTGTCTTTTTGTGGTCTGCATAGCTGCTGCTGTCCAGTCCTTTGAAAGGAAGTAAGATTCTGCATTGTGGCAGAAAAAATGCTCAGGTCAGTACAGAGGAGGAGGCAGGAGGTTTGTTTATAATGATGAAATGGCCCATAGCATTCTTTCATTTCTTCCCCAAATCCAGGTTGTTCCTGCTTCAGGGTTATTTCTGGTTTTGTTTTCTGCTTGTGACAGACCTCACTGGTCTATTGTCAACACCACAGGTGATGAGCTAAGAAAATTACTGGAGCCCAAGTGCTCTTGGAGGCAATGCCAAGTTCCACTTACAGCACTTGGTTATTATCTATTTTGGGACTGAGGAACTGCTAATGTGTTATCTATACATATGCAGCAGCAACAGTTGTAATGAATACTTGCTCAGCATGTGGCATTTCAAAGCTCCCCATGGAGCATTTGAGTTCAGTGTTTCTAGAGGCAAATAAATGGTGCTGTCTGTGGGCACAGGCCAGGGTTGGGGATGCAGGCAGGTCAAAGGGATTGAGTGGGAAAACCGTGCAAAAAGGATGTTACAGTTACATATGTAACTGCATGTGCTCTATGAAGATCTTCCTGGTGACCCTAATTGACTGAACTTTATGCCCATTTGAATAATGAAAGTGAGAAATTTTAAGCAGTTTTGCATCCAGTGATGACAGTACCATCTCAAAAACACCTTGTTACACCATATTTCTGCTTGGCTGTCAAAGAGCCTTGATGTGGCCAGGTATTTGAATTCCTCAAAGGCCTCCTTTTCTAATTGGATTTTTGCATGTTACTCTGCTTTACCTGGTCACCACATACCTGGACATCTCAGCAGAGTAAGGCAAAATAAAAGTGTATCAAAGAAAGTTCTGGGACTCAATTATAGAAAACTGGTAGGATGTAAAGCCTCCTTGGCTAGTTATGGCTAATTTTATATTAAATAGTTGAGGCTAACAGATATGCATGGAATATAGGCTTGAGTATTTTTTAATTTCCTAATAATTCAGTAGCGGGCTTGAGTAGGGACAAGACTCATATAAACACATCTAAATTTTAATTAATTAAATTAACATATACTTCTAATACAGTAGAGGTTATGATAATGAGATGCTTTGTCATCTTTGTAAACAAGACCATAGAAAACATACTAAACCTTGTTAGGATTCATTGTCCAGAATTTAGAAAATCAGGTATGATATTCAGAAAATCAAGTCTCAGCTTTTACTGAGACTTTTAATTAGACTCAGGCTGTGATATTCTTCAGGAATGTGTAGGCATGTTGAACAGAGATACTATTTATTGAGCCTATTTATTGGTGTAGCTGGGAATGGAGTTTTGAGCTCCTGGAAAGAGTCATGGAAATGTAGGAGGCAGTGAGTTCCTTACCATGGCTCACAGTCTCTGTGATCCTCATTGTGCTGCTGCCTGCTCCACTCCATGTATGTACCTGATACAGCTTTCTTTCCTCAGACTCTGCTTACCTTTGGAATTGCACTTGGCAAGGTGCTGGCACAAATTCTCCATCCCTTCTGTTCTTCCCTGTCTGTTGTGGAGGTGCTGACAGTGTAGATTGATGGAAGCATGAAAGATTGTGACAACTGCTCTTACTTGTGGGAGCTGGACACAGGATGTGGTATTTTGCTGCTTAAGAGATGATTTCTGAAGGTTTTTCTGCACCCCAAAGTGAATGGGTTAACTCTAGATGAACTTTCTCAAACTTCTGATGATTGCAGCATATAGAAAAAACCTCAGACTTGGTTGTTGCACAGGCTGATAAAGAGGACAAAGACCAAATACCTTTCCCTTTGTGCAGGACCCATGAATCAGAGACTCCAAGTCAGCTGGGAAAGCCAATGGGTAGAGACCCAAACAGGCTGGTGAAAGAACAGCAGTGTTTTGTCAGTTCACCAAACTAAAAGATGTGTCACTGTCACCTCTCCCCATTTGATAAAAATAAATGTAAACAAAATGCACCACCCCTGTATTAAATGAATTCACATTCTTTCTTTCTGAATTTAATTAATGTTCCTTGTAATTGATGTTATTGATTCTCTTCTAGTTCTGCTTATGATAACGTCAACAAAGTTCGAGTTGCTATAAAGAAAATCAGTCCTTTTGAGCACCAGACATACTGCCAGAGAACTCTGAGAGAGATCAAGATCCTGCTGCGCTTCAGGCATGAGAACATTATTGGAATAAATGACATTATCAGAGCTCCAACTATTGAACAGATGAAAGATGTGTATCCTTTCAAAGTGTTTTTTGGCATCATTAGTAATGGTTGCCTCCTCTCTTTTGATTGTTTCTTCCCCTTCATCCTCTTCCTTCCTAAATATTAATAAAAGTTGGCTTCTATTATTGTAAATCAAAAGGGAAGTTAATAGTATTTGATTGGTTTATAGTTTTGATGTAGATGAGCACTAGTTTAATTCTTTCTTTTCCAGGAAGAGAGAATAATTTTTATCTTCCAAGGCAAAGAACTCAACATTCTAGAGAAGAATTAGTTTGGTCACATAATTCTAAAACTATATTTGCTCTTAGTTGAGCTGCTGTTACAACTGGTTGCTTTGATGAGAAAGTCAAATGTCCAGACTCTGCTATAATTGTCTCAAATGTTCTTGAATTACAGGGGAAGAAAATTTTACTTAACTCATTCCTGTCCAAGCAAAAAAAAACCAAAAAAGCCCCTTCTTTTAATTTTCATTACAATCTTATTAAAAAAAATAATCTGAATGAGTACATTGGGAATTAGTTTTGGTAAGAGGAGGACTGTTGTGTTCAATGTACCACAATAAATACGTATAGAGAAGAACAGCTGAATTTTTAAAGTGGGGAGATGGTAGAGAAAATTTATCAGAAATGGTGAGATCTTCTACATTCCTGCTTTTATGCAATTGCAAACAAGTATCTTGGAAGCTTATTACTCATTAACCAAAAAAACACCCTTTGTTTCTTGGCAAGCAGGATAGGAATCAGATGAAATTGAGATTCCAATAAAAGTCAAGCTCTACTATGAACAAATAGAGGTTTATGATGATTAATTTGAGAGGATCACATGCTGGTGCCTTTTTATTCTATAAAGGGCTGCATCATGTAACAGGGTTGATTGGATTCCAAGCTTCTAAAGCAAGAATCAGCTACACAATGTCATAATTGTCATCAAACATACAAATAAGAGAGAAAAGATGTTCTAGAAGTTCCCTTGGGTACTGTACGTTGATATCTGATATGACATTGAGTTTTTTTGCTGCCTTACATCTAATACCTCACAGATACATTGTGCAAGATCTTATGGAGACAGATCTTTACAAGCTCCTAAAGACTCAACACCTCAGCAATGACCACATTTGTTACTTCCTTTACCAGATTCTGAGAGGGTTAAAGTATATCCACTCAGCCAATGTGCTTCACCGTGACCTCAAACCTTCCAATCTGCTGCTTAACACCACATGTGATCTCAAGGTGAGTGGAAATTTCTTACAGATTTTCCTGACATGGTTTTCATAAACAAACTGCTGTAACCATGAATGTGGTGATTTTACTGGGTATCAATGTGATTTTTGTCCTGGAAAGATTGCCAAAACATTATTTGGTTTGATAAAATAATTATCAAGATTTGAGTGACTAAGAATCTGTTAGACTGCTGTAATGAGTGCATCACTGTTTCCATCTGGAGGCTGACTTGGAAACAGCCTCTTTGAAAGCTGGGTGAAAATACTGATCTGAAGCAGCATCATGTTTACCTCAAAAGTAAACTCAGAACTGTGTATGTTTCAAGATTTGGTTTCTCTGTTTACACTGGTAATGTTTTGTTGTTGGAAAAGGACTTCATATTAGTGGGCAGCTAAAGCAGCATGTGAGATTCAGTGCTGATTAAATGCATGGCAATTACTTAGGGAGGGAATGTTCCTAATTTGCATTTCCAGTGATCAGCTCTGTACTCGTTAATACTACAGAAGGATGAGCTTAGAGCTGTTATGATTCTTGGAAAATGTCAGCTCAATGCTTAGTGACATTCAGTAAAGCAAACCAAGTGTGAAGAAATAGAACAGAAATAGAGAATAAACTGAAAACATGCCATTCTCTACCTTTCACTTGTTTTGAGCCTGTGATGGTAGCTATTGCATTTCTCCCAGTGATATGAGGAGAGCAGGATTTCAGAGTACTGCTCTCTAGAACACAAAGGGCTGTTTAGCTGGGTCTCCTCTGCTGGGAGATGCTGCGTGAGGAGCAGAGGAATCCAGTAGGATTTGCCAACACTGATAACGTTGGCAGTGGCACAGGGATGGTGAGTGGGGAGCAGCTGTGCTCACTGTCTGTACCTACTGAAAAGGCTGTGAGGGAGGAAAGGAGCAGGTGAAGTTTACTTGCAGCATTGTTAAGCTGTGGAATTTGGTATCACAGAGCACTCTAGATATTGCAGTTTTTAAAAAACCACCAAGCAAGTTAGCAGAAAAAACCCTCATTGAATGCTCCCTGTGGTTTAGAGTCCCACAATGGCAGATCCATGGAAGATGGGAGAGGCATTGGAATTTGTTTCCCTTTTCATGGTCTATATAAATATAATGTATATATTTCATGTATTTGCTGCTGGCCACTGATGGAGTGGAATTGCTGAGTTTACAGTTCTTGATCCCAGGTGGTACAACTGTGTTTGTTGAATACTGTGTTGCTCCTAATTACCCTCTGATTTTTAGTGTAGCTCTAACTTTCTCAATAAACAAACCACAAAACAAAAATACCCTCTTCAAAGTGTGAGCCAGTTGTGAGCTGTACAGGTTTGTCACAATTCCAAGAGTGTCACACAGTTCCTTGCTGTCTGTATGCTGGTCCATTCTAAAGACTGGCTGCATCATCAATTCTGTCTATATAATGAACACTCACAATTATTAAATGACCAAGAATTGTTACCTACTGCAGCAGGCATGAAAAGGTGATGAGAGAGGGATTTTTTTAAAGGAAAACTGCAAGTTAGTGTTTCATGATTTTACCAGTTACTCAGGAGATGCAACTGTTTGAACCACCATCTTATCAGTAACAATTAAACTTAATTTTTCTCTTTCCTTTTGTACAAATACACAGAGGCACAGGCTACTCAGCAATACAACTGCAGATATTTCAGTATATTTGTAGTACTCTTGGTGTCATTTCGTTTGCTTAGTAGATGGTTGCATGTACATGATCCTCCTAAATCTTCCCATCTGCTTGATAGCTTTATCCAATTTTAAGCCATCTCTGTTTAGAAAACTCTGATACTGATTGCAAGAACATTGTTTTCAAGAAGTGGAAGCTAAATATATAGATAGGATGCTGGTTTTATTTATTATTTTAAAATTTATTTAGCAGGGAAGTAATTTCTTCTGTCTCACTAGCATCTGTTCTGTCTCTCCAAGGCATGAAGTGCTGACTGACATACCTGAGTCTTTCATTATGTAGTTTTTTATTCTCTGCTATGACTTAGTGAAAATGCCAAGAAAATTTGCCTGTTATTATATTGCTCTCAGATTATTTATTTTATTTTTGTCATTGTTTTCATTCACGTGGAGAAGCCTAAAAAGCAACTCCTTGTGCTTTGCCTGCTGTGCATCATCATTAGATGGGCAGTGGCCCCAGAGCCCCTGGAGCAGGGCAGCTGCTCTCTGGGTGTCCTTTGGGCTCAGGGTGAGAGGGCTCTGCCCTGCCCAGCTGCAGCCAGAGCTGTGCCCGGCAGAGCCTGCACCTCCAGCGTCCCTGTCCCTCTGTGCTGTCACTCCTGGCAGCCAAAACCTCTTCCTTGCAGCTTCAGCCTTGAAGTCTTTCTCACTAATGGTGTTTCTGCTTTTCTGCTTAACCTGTTTCTGCTCCAGTCAGCAGAGGCTTTTTGTCATTTTAATGAGCTCTCTTTGTCATTATTCTTCCTTTCCATCCCATGAGCATTTTTCTACTTGAGTTGAGAGATTCAGAGCCATCTTCTGTAATTCAGTTCTTGCTTTTCACTGTGGACCAGAGAGTGTCTTTCTCCTTTTGTTTTAATGTGACAAACCCTAGTGCTTTGCTTTTGTGTAATACTGAAATTCTGCACAAGTCCCTTTGCCTGTAATCTTATCTGGCTTTTTCAAGGTTAGGAGGAAGAGATTACAACAATTTTGCCTGCTGCATAATTATTTTCTGACGTTTCTAAGCTGTCCTCTACAGTTTCTTCATTTCTGTCTTTAGAGGAGGTTCTTCTGATTATTTGTACTGAGTCTCTTTATGCAAGCTAATTGCACACAAGGCAGCTGCTCTGTTGCTGTAGCCTGGGAGAACCTTGCCATGCTTTAGAAAGGTTCTTTTTGGGGCTGTTTTCTAAGGATTCGGGGAGCTGGGTTTATTTTTTGAATATGTAGCTAAAGTAATGGGACACAGCTGGGCTTATGACATTCATCATTGCCTTTCCTTCAGACCCCCTGTGTAACAGTCAGCTGTGAGTTTTGTCTTTCAGATGCAGCTTTTAGTCAGGTGAAGTATTTCTTCCCTAATTGATCTATCAGTTATTTCACTGACAGGGTGTCCCTACAGGAAAGTTAAGAAATATCTGCCAGGGCAAAGTGAGGTTTCTGTGGTTGTGGTAGGATTTTCCATTACTGACTTTGTTGACTACAGCCTATTTTCACTTCACATTTTCAATATAATCACTGTACACAATTAACTAGCTAAGAGTAAATATTATAAAACAAATGTAGCAGAGGAACCTCCCAGTGTTTGCCACTCCTACATTTGATGCCTTGTTTTCCTGAAACTATATATTCTTTCATGG
Source organism: Agelaius phoeniceus (assembly GCF_051311805.1). NCBI lineage: Eukaryota > Metazoa > Chordata > Aves > Passeriformes > Icteridae > Agelaius > Agelaius phoeniceus. The sequence goes on along the minus strand of NC_135282.1, from coordinate 8,109,926 downwards.
AAACACACTTTGTGTGGCAATCATAACCTGCTGTTTTTTGGGGGGCAGCAGAAGCTTGTGAATGTGTCTAATGTGCCACTCAACAACCTTGCCATTGACCTTTGGGACGGTAAGAAAGGAACATCTGCTCTGCTCCACAGCAGTCTGTCTTCACATTTTCAATTTGCCTAATTTCTCTCTAGACAGTAAATAGCTCTGAAAACCATGGAGCCTTCTTACAGGAGCATAACTAAAACCACCTTTTTCTTTTTGCTGAACTCACTAGTCTAAATTGGTATTTGTTTTTCTTTTCATAGTTAGATAAAACTATTTTCCTTATAAGGGGTTGAGAAATTTTCTTGCTTGTGTTTTCTTTTTGGGGGATTTTTTTTGTCTTTTAGGCTTATGCTTCCTTCAACAGCCCATAATCTCTTCAGCCTACCATTATCTCATGATTGGATAGGTTGTTTCTTATGCAAAGATGCAGTTATGATGATAGCTTTTGTAAAATTGGGTGTTGAACTTGGTTACAAATGTGTTGGTTGCTAATTAGGTTTTCTGAAAGTCTTAATTGCTATTCTTTTTGTTTTCTGGTGAGTTTCTGAGAGGTTGGAGCAGTGTATCTTTGCCTGTTTGGCAAAGGTGCTGTAAGCAAGCCTGTAGTGCAGCATAAATTGTGAACTGTTTCCTTTTTTTACTTATTCTTACTGGCCCTGAATGGCAGTTGGATATTCTTTGTAATTGATCCAAACATTTTTCTTCACCTTTGTGCAGTAACTTTTCTAAAAGCATAGGTTGCCATCTCTGCATTTGTGGGTGTTACATTGATTGGGAAATGGTGAATCAGTAATGTTGTAGTGTTGGAAACGTGTCTAATGTGCTTTTTTTTTCCTATTCTCTAAAACCAGATTTGTGACTTTGGATTGGCTCGCGTTGCAGATCCCGACCATGATCACACAGGATTCCTGACAGAGTATGTGGCCACACGTTGGTACAGGGCTCCTGAAATCATGCTGAATTCTAAGGTAAGGCCACAGGGAGCTGCTGGGGTGCTGCTGTTGCTGCTTTTTCCCTTGTGAGCTCCAACTGGGCTTGGAACAGCGAGCCCTTGTGTGTTTTTAGGATCAGAACGCACGCACAGTCTTGGGGAGAAGTGGGCATGGTTTCCAGTAGAGCTGCTGGCTTGAAATAAATTGTGATTCCAGAATCAATTACTGGGTACTAGAACTGAGAAATCACGTGCTCAACTTCCCACACCTCCAGTTCCTTGCCAGTCACGAGGCTGCTTCCATCACCTGCTGTGCCACTGAGCAGGACAGGAGTGCTAGGAGTGAGCATTCTGCTGCTGCCTCCATCGAGGCTGCAAATGTTGCCTTAATGTCATCTTGACATCTTCATTTAGGTTTAGAATGTATAATGAGGGTGAATCTGATTCTGAATGAGGGCATGTGATCCTTCTTATGTGTCAGTCTTAATTGCATTCCCATAGTCTTCATGAAATCATTCCTTTGGTTTTTATGTATTTGGAATTACTGTTGTGTTCTGTGGCTGTTTTAAGGTGCATCCAATCCTTGTGTGGGTGGGGGGTGTCCTTTAGAACGCCTGTGTTCACTCCCACAGCCAGACATCTGTTAGCAAAGCACCCAAGTGACACCTGGAGCTGTATTTGATATCCTGGGACAGCTGTTGTTCCTGTAGGATTTACAGCTTTTCCAGTTGGTGGGTGTGTTTTGGTGCATCAGTAGCATGTCCAAGCAAATAGACATCTGACCAATTAAGTGTGTTTTCCTTCAGCTTCTTGTATTTTAAACTCACATCTTGTATTTTAAACCCTCACTGAGGCCACAACACTGGGCTGGTCCACATATCTACTTATCAAAGGTATCACAACAAATATATTTTGTGTTTGTAAGAGGTGGTCAGGTTAAAAGTTCCTGGTTTAATGTGTGATTCCTTTTATGATTCTGGCACCTTGAACACAAATGGTGAAGGGATGAATCCTGAGGAGCTGGAGCCCAGTGGCTGTGGGGACAGTGGGGACAGTGGGGACAGAGCCTTCCCAGGGGAGGGGCAGTGGCAGCAGGCCAGGCACGGGGGGCTCTGTCACTGACGGGTGTCACTGCTGTGCCTTTTCCTGGGGCTGGCAGGGGTTGGCCATACATGGGGATATCCCTCTGTTCCATTCCTGTTATACCCCAGGGACTGCTGTGCTCTGCTCCCAGCATCTGCACCTCCTCCTGCCTGTGGTGTTGGACAGAGCAGCCAAGCAGCAGCCATTGCTTTGGCCATTTCCCCCTTTGCCAAAGGCCTGGTCCTGGAGTGCAGCTTAGATCCCCTCAGGGACAGCTCTTTGACACGTGTTCAGCACTCTGTCAGGGGCTGTGCAATTCAGAATACCTGGTTTCCAAAATGTTTTAGTTTAAATTGGTTATAAAATTAGGGAATCTCAACAATTTGCAGTTGGTAACAAATTTAGCTAAACTTAAAAAATCCTTTTTGAAAATTGTCTCTTGGAGACTTCAGTTCTTGCTACCCCTTCAAAATAGTGTTTTGATATATGGTTCTTAATTATTTCATTTGTACAGAGAAACCAAACAGCATGAGCAAGCAGGACTCATCTAACAAAGAAAAAGATGATTTGTGTGCACTTTCACGGTTTACTAAAGTAACACTTGCTGCTATTATACAAAAATTTGACAAAAATGTGTTTCTGCTTCACTTGCAGGGTTACACCAAGTCCATTGACATCTGGTCAGTGGGCTGCATTCTGGCAGAGATGCTCTCCAACAGACCCATCTTCCCAGGAAAACACTACCTTGACCAACTTAACCATATCCTTGGTAAGCTTTATGGAAAAGCAGCATTTCCACATCTGCCTCTCCATCGTTTCTGCCAGCTGGGCTGGTCTTTCTCCAGTGGGTCACTGTGTAGGGTGTGCATCTGCAGGTGTGTCTGCTCTCCCCTCTCGTTATTTTTGCAGCAATTGCTACAGGTAATCATTGTTTTGGGGACAACTGGAGAATACTTAGCAATTTATTTACTACATCAGCAGATATATTTTTAAAACAAAATTTAAAAAAATAAATTAAAAGCTCATCTATTATTAGGTCCAGGTCAATTTTTTAAAACTTTCTTTAGGTACACTACTTACTGGGATCTTTCTGAGAGATTACACATCATTAGAAAACTCAGATCCATTTATTTATGTAACAAATGGTTTTTAGTAAAAGTTTCTAAAAACTACTCAGATATTCTCTGTCCTTAAAACATTTGGTCTGAAATCTCCTTCCCAGCAGTTTTAATACTGAGTTTTAGCAGATATGATACAGCTGTGTTAATATGATTTTCACAGAATGCACTATTGTTTGTATTCATATTTTTTAGGTATACTTGGATCCCCTTCCCAAGAAGATTTGAATTGTATAATAAATTTAAAGGCCAGAAACTACTTGCTTTCTCTACCACACAAAAATAAGGTACCATGGAACAGGCTGTTTCCAAATGCTGACCCCAAAGGTATTTGATACTCTATTACTTTGTATCAAAGTAATGGCAGGATGGGAGTTTCTATAACCTAAGAATTTATCTTTATATTGGAAGTAGAACATGCAAGTGCCTTAAAATAGCACTGTTAATCTATTATAAAATCATAAACCAGCACAAAGCCCTCACACTAGTTTATCTTTTTAATGCAATTCTAGTAACTCTAAGATTACCTGTTGTGGAGTTTGGTCTTTAACTGACATGTGAGATCCAAACTCTTGTCACTGTCCTTAGAGCACAGTTCATCATTCAAGTGCTGATCATCAGCACTGGATTTTGACACTGGCATCAAACAAGTCTTGAACTTTGTTTCTAGCACTAGGTAGGAGGCAGCTGCTTGCTGCTGCCCTGGGTAGAGTTTTGCAGACTGTGCATCAATTGTAGGTTAAACAGGGTCTCGTCAGCGGGTGGGATCCTTAGGTACCATGAAAGCTTAAAATTTAATGGGTTAAAAAATTCAGGATGTGTGGAGCAAAAGTTATAAAAGCAAGGAATATAATAATTGTTAACCTTTCTTAACAAGGCTTTAGTAAAGGGTAAATGTGATTTGTTTTGCTAGATAGCTATTAATTTACCTTTTATACTCAATTTTGTGCAGTTTAGGGGTGGCTGTGTTCACAGTACAGCGCTCTTTTACCTGCTCTAGCACAATTCCTAAGTCACTTCTTTTTGAACTGATATGATAATTTACTTTTACTGGATATGATCAGGTACTGAATTACCATGTAAAAGCTGATTTCTGCAGATGGAACTGTATGGAGCTGATTATCTCTGTCATTGAGGAAAACAGCAGTGATTTATTCTGCTTTTATAGCAGTGCTCATCAGTGTGAGAATCCTCCCTGTGGGCTCTGACAGCTCAGGTGGCAGCAGTGCTGGTACCTCAGCTGAGGGGGAGTGTGCCATTGGTGCAGTCCTTGACAGTGACACCCCAAGGGCAGCTGTGCCAGGGCAGCTGTGCCAGGGCAGCTGTGCCAGGGCAGCTGTGCCAGGGCAGCTTTCAGGAGCTGGCTGGCACTGAAGGCAGGGGCAGCGCTGGGCCCTGTTGCCCGCCTGGGGCTGAGTGAGGGAACCACAGCCAAGCACAGAGTGATGGTTCCAGGGATGGTTCCAGGGATGGTTCCAGGGATGGTTCCAGGGATGGTTCCAGGGATGGCCGCAGGGATGGCTGCAGGGATGGCCGCAGGGATGGTTCCAGGGATGGCTGCAGGGATGGTTCCAGGGATGGCTGCAGGGATGGTTCCAGGGATGGCTGCAGGGATGGTTCCAGGGATGGTTCCAGGGATGGTTCCAGGGATGGCTGCAGGGATGGCCGCAGGGATGGTTCCAGGGATGGCCGCAGGGATGGCCGCAGGGATGGTTCCAGGGATGGCTGCAGGGATGGCCGCAGGGATGGTTCCAGGGATGGTTCCAGGGATGGTTCCAGGGATGGCCGCAGGGATGGTTCCAGGGATGGCTGCAGGGATGGCTGCAGGGATGGTTCCAGGGATGGTTCCAGGGATGGTTCCAGGGATGGCCGCAGGGATGGTTCCAGGGATGGTTCCAGGGATGGCCGCAGGGATGGCCGCAGGGATGGCCGCAGGGATGGCCGCAGGGATGGCCGCAGGGATGGTTCCAGGGATGGCCGCAGGGATGGTTCCAGGGATGGTTCCAGGGATGGCCGCAGGGATGGTTCCAGGGATGGTTCCAGGGATGGTTCCAGGGATGGCCGCAGGGATGGTTCCAGGGATGGCCGCAGGGATGGCTGCAGGGATGGTTCCAGGGATGGCCGCAGGGATGGCCGCAGGGATGGCCGCAGGGATGGCCGCAGGGATGGCCGCAGGGATGGTTGCAGGGATGGTTCCAGGGATGGTTCCAGGGATGGCCGCAGGGATGGTTCCAGGGATGGTTCCAGGGATGGCTGCAGGGATGGTTCCAGGGATGGTTCCAGGGATGGCCGCAGGGATGGTTCCAGGGATGGTTCCAGGGATGGCCGCAGGGATGGCCGCAGGGATGGCCGCAGGGATGGCCGCAGGGATGGTTCCAGGGATGGTTCCAGGGATGGCCACAGGGATGGTTCCAGGGATGGTTCCAGGGATGGTTCCAGGGATGGCTGCAGGGATGGTTCCAGGGATGGCCGCAGGGATGGCCGCAGGGATGGTTCCAGGGATGGTTCCAGGGATGGCCGCAGGGATGGTTCCAGGGATGGCCGCAGGGATGGTTCCAGGGATGGTTCCAGGGATGGCCGCAGGGATGGCCGCAGGGATGGTTCCAGGGATGGTTCCAGGGATGGCCGCAGGGATGGTTCCAGGGATGGCCGCAGGGATGGTTCCAGGGATGGCCGCAGGGATGGTTCCAGGGATGGCCGCAGGGATGGTTCCAGGGATGGCCGCAGGGATGGTTCCAGGGATGGCCGCAGGGATGGTTCCAGGGATGGCCGCAGGGATGGCCGCAGGGATGGTTCCAGGGATGGCCGCAGGGATGGTTCCAGGGATGGCCGCAGGGATGGTTCCAGGGATGGTTCCAGGGATGGCCGCAGGGATGGCCGCAGGGATGGTTCCAGGGATGGTTCCAGGGATGGCCGCAGGGATGGTTCCAGGGATGGCCGCAGGGATGGTTCCAGGGATGGCCGCAGGGATGGTTCCAGGGATGGCTGCAGGGATGGTTCCAGTGCAGGCCTGAGGCTTTTGGAGCTGCCCTCGAGTGCAGCTGGGTCTCTTGGGCAGCGCTGGGTGCTGCTCAGACCCAGAGGAGCTCACTGCAGTGTGGGGTGATGGGGATGGTGCCTCCTCCCTCCCCAGGCTGTGCCATGACCTGAGGTCACAGGTGTGCTCCTCATCCTGGTGCAAAGCTGCAGCTGCTGCACTGCATCAAGAAGTCTCTGTTAAAATTCTGGTTCATAAATGATGTGGTGAGGAAAAAAAATGTGATGGAATTTAGGATACTGCAGATATCTTAGGGCTTCTTGCTGCTGTAATCAGTTTTTCTCTTCTTGGGAAAGGGAAATGTGTTACAGGCACAGTAGCTGACCAACTGCAGTAGCACTGATTTGTGATGCCTGTCCAGAGTTTCCCCAGACCTCACTCTTATCTTACTGGATCCTCAGGTTCTTTATGGATTCTTTGCGAGTTGTCTTCAACAGATTTTGAATCTCATGAATATAAATGTATTTGCATCTTCTCTGGAGAGTATCTTCTGTGCTGCTGGTTGTGCCAGAATATTTCACTGTGATGATCTAGAACTCCTAATGACTTCTGGATGATATTTTCATCTGTAAACAGCCAAGCTCTCTTTTCAGAATAAGAACATATTCATAATTATTTATTTCAGAAAAGCTCCATCTTAGTTTGGATTTTGGCACAAAAATCCAAAGCATTTTTCTGAGAGAAGAAAAAGCCTCATCTATTTAATTTCTGTTATAGTTCAGGCCAGATTGTACTGTAGGATTTGCTGTGTTTCTTGCCTTGCCATCCCTTCTGGGGCTGAAGGGCTTGGGCAGGGTAACACCTGTGCTGGAGCAGGGGTGCCCAGGGCAGCTGCAGCCCAGGAATGCTGAGAGGAGCTGGCACAGCCTCTGTGCCCAGGTTACAGCTCCCAGCCACAGCAGGGGAGCTCCAGGGCTGCACTGCCATTAGCACAGACCTTGGGCAGTGGGTATTGTCTGGGTAAGGTCAAGGTTTGTGACACTTTTTTGGAGTGTGTATTAAATCTTTGCTCACTTTTTTTCCTCTTAGCACTTGATTTGTTGGATAAAATGTTGACCTTTAATCCTCATAAGCGGATTGAAGTGGAGCAAGCTTTAGCCCATCCATATCTGGAGCAGTATTATGATCCAAGTGATGAGGTAAAGGCATTGTTAAAATGTAAACATTGATAAATTATCCAGCTGATTATTTTCTACTTCAGTTCAAGGGGAATATTTCTACTGCACTAACGGAGTTGAAGAACAAATTGCATCAATTTACCACAATTTCTCACTTCAGTACAACACTCAGGAGATGCCACACAATAAATAGATACTAAAGTGTCCTCCCTCTCCAGAAAATGGAGACTCTCAGCTCATGTGAGGCCTGGTTTCATAATGTCTGAGGTAAAGGAGGAGGATGACTGAGTTTGCCATCAGATTATTCTTTATAAACCTGAATTGGAACTGGCTGTAGTTTATGTACAGTTCTGAGGAGATTTCTGGCTCATTTTTCTGAAGAAATAGGGGAGGAGGAAATAACCTAGTTTCCCTTAAAGGCCAGATATGTTTATTCCAATTTAAAAAAATGTTTAAGATAATTTTTTTCTTCAAGTAGATACTGAGTTAAGAGCCTCAAATAAATATTTTAACTTGTAGTTTGGATTTGACCAGCTACTTACTGTGCTTGATGTAAAATTTGATAAACTAATACCTAAAGCACACATAGGACTAACAGGGGGAGTTCTGCCTTGAAGACTGCTCAGTGTTAGATATTTTTGTGCAGGACATTTTCAGACTTTTTCCCCATCCATAAAAGGACTGCATGAAATTGAACAGCACGGTGACATTAAAATAATGATATTTCTTTGTGTTACTAAGCCTGTAGCTGAAGCACCCTTCAAGTTTGATATGGAGTTGGATGACTTGCCGAAGGAAAAGCTGAAAGAATTGATTTTTGAGGAAACTGCAAGATTCCAGCCAGGATACCGATCTTAAATCGTGCATAGGTAAGGTCACAGCAGTAGGGGACACTTGGGCAGGGGGGACATTGAGACTTTGGTGCTGCTGGTGAAATGTAGGACTTGCCTGTCCCAGTGCCCAGTAACTCCCTGCCCAAGGAGCTGACCTCAGCCCTGTCCTGTTTTTGAGGAAAGTTTCTGTTTGCCCACAGCAGTGAAGTGTCCACATGGAATCCAGGCAACTGTCCCAGGTGTTTACCTTGTTGTAGGTTACATTTAGGGAACAAGAATTGCATTTCAATAGTGCTGCTTAGAATAAAGGCAATGGTAACGCTTTGAAATGCAAATTTTATTAAAAAACATTTTAGGGGGCAATGTTCTTCATATTTTACACATACATAATTTGGTCATATGGCTTCAAAGGCTTTTAAAGAAACCTCCTCCTAAATGTAATGTACAGAGGAGAAATCTCTTCAATTATTTTAAAGGAAAAAACCCACACACAAAACTTCAGCAGAAATTATCTTCAGTTTTAAGTAGCTCGCAAATAGTGTGAGTAAATAAGAATAGGTATTTAAATATTCATAAATTAATTATTATTAACCTTTCTAGCATCTTGAAGGTCTGAAAGTTTAATTTAAGATTAAATGTACTTATATTCACTGACTGACTTTTTTTTTAAGTCAATGAACTTAACTGGTCTTCCTGTGCCACAAGGCTTGCAAGTCTTGGGAGTTTCATACCAAATTGGCCAAACACTGACTTGATTGGAGCACCTGGGAAACTTCTGTGATACTGATAGGGGAAAGTATCAAAGTTTTATGAGTGGAAAGGAAAAACAAGCCAAAGGCAACAGGCTGCCCTGGGTTTCCTGGTTTGTGCTCTGTGTGCTTTCCTCCCCCAGAGCAGCATTCTGCAATCACTGCTTTGTGGGGGCAGCTCCAGCAGGAAGGTGAGGTGTTGAGCCAGGGCACTTCCTTGCTGCCAGAAACCCACGGGGGTAATCCACAGCTCTGGCAGTGTGCTGGAGCTCTGTCGCTTTGCTGTAAGCAATAACTTTTCTGCACTAAAAACGTGATTGCAGTTTCTGCATTGCATATACCCCCAGGTTTTCATTGAATGATGAATTCATAGGAAAGAAAAAGAAAGTGGGGGAAACTTTTAAAAGTTTTTACTTCATTAGGGTAACAGCTGTTGTCACTGGCTTGAGTATTTAGATGTATAGAAGCTCACAAATGAACAAATTTCAATTTTTACAAATACTGCATTTTGTTTATTTAAGCTTGCTAGGTGATATTTGAACTGTTGTAATAATTGAAAGGTAGGGAAATCTGAGGTTCACACACTGGTTCTATTAGTTGGCATTGTTAATAGAGCAGACCTGGGACACAGTGACTGACTGGTGTTCATGTCCCACTCATGTTTTCTGTGTGAGAGCACAGCTGTGCATGTACACACGGTGGAAACAAGTTACAGAAATCTTTAGGAACAAGCTGAAGCCTGTTCCTAATAGGCTGTAGTCTCAAGGAAGGGCAGTGAGTGGTTACTGATGTGGTAAATCACAGTTTGTGATCTCTTGCTTGCCTCATTGCTCAGACCATATTTACCTAGGTTGTATTAGGGATTAAGGGATAAAAGGATTAGGGATAAAGATACCAGTGATCCGTTGCTAGCAGAAATTTCTGGTTTGATAAAAATGTTACCTTCAAATGCTACTATGCAGAGTTGATTTGGCCAGCACAACACTGAAATTGAAATACTGTACTTAGCTTGGTGAGGACAGTTGGTAATTTGTCCAAGTCATTTGTGGGTAGGATTGCCAGCTCTGCCATAGCACAGCAGTTTAAACAGAGCTGCTTGACATCCTAGTGAGGGCCAGTCCCCAGGAGCTGGCTTCAAATGCACAGTACCAGTGTCCTGCTGTGCATTCCTGTTCTCCTGCACACCCCCTGGGCTTCAGCAGCCAGCTCCTCTCACTGGGCTGTTTCTTGAGATTCAAAGTGTCCCCTGAGCTGTGGATTTTGGAATTGAGAAGCAATATGAAAACAACAGATTTTTGGTTCAGACAAACAATGTACTTCATTGATTAGTTATGTTTAATCTTTCTAATCTTTTGAAGAATTAATAGTTTAAAATTGAATGCCCTGAGATCCACTGTCTCTGAATTCTTTTTTAACATCTGTAGATCCTGCTGGCTCTGGCTGATGGTAAACACACTGTGCACAGAAATAGGAAAGGGCTTGTTTTAAAAGGTGATGTTAAATTTCCTTCACTGAAATATGTCTCTGCTCTCTTGTAGGACAAGGACTTAAAGGACTGGGCATGCTCAAATGTTGCTGTTCCTCTTCCCAGTTCTTTATTGTTGGTCATGTCTTGTGGCCTCTCTCAGCTTATCCACTAACTCCTTTGAGCCATTCAGGAGGGCGGTTCCTGGTAGTTTTGGCTTTTCATGCTTTCAATGAATCTTTTAAGCCTGAAGAATTGTAATTGACACTCCTATGCGTAATGCCCATTGTTGACCTGTTGCAGTACTGTACTGTACGTGCACCTACTGCTGCCCGTGTTTTAACTGCTTGCTTTCTGGTTTGAAAGATGCAGTGGTTCCTTTCACTCCTGGATCAATGTCCAAGAAGAGAATCCATTCACCTGTAAGACGTTTACACCATGAACTGTTTTTCTGACTTTACTGAAGTCGCTGGCATTTTTTTTAGAAAAGCTACTATTCAGGGCACTTTAAGTCAGTGACATCCCAGATTTTTTTTGCACGTCCTTTTTAAATAGAAATGGTTGGTTAGCATCCGGCAGAGTGTTCCATTATGCTATGGATTGCAGCATAAGTTGTGTTCATGTTAATCTTGCTTATGCACTTGTTTGGGTGTCCTGTGCTGTACATACAGGTATTCTATCCAATGTAAGAGCTACATAGGAGCCCATCTTAACTGAATTCATCCAAGAAACATTTTTCCATGTATTGACAAAATTTGTACCTTTTTTTCCCTGCTTTTCCTAAGAGAGATCATTTAAAGTTTACCCACGTTGGAGGCATAGTACTCCCAAAGTTCCTACCATGCAGCAGTGCTTGTACAGCCTGTGCAAAGGCAAGGTGGCAGCTGCAGCTGCTCTTTGCTCCCTGAGTGCTGGAAGGGTTAACACAGACCACGATGGCACCGTGACCCCATGGCCAGTGCTTTTCCTGGGCAAGGCAGCCGTATCTGGTGGCAAGCAAGAATTCAGAATATGATATTAATTAACTCAGTCTACATCCTGCATACCAATGAAATGCTTCAAATGAGGATTGATAGTTTTGACATTTGAATCTAATCACTGACATTCAGATTCTTGCAGAGAGGAACACTGCATCTTCAAATGAGAAAGTTTGATTTTACTTTTGCTCCTACAGCATGTCAGCATCTCAAGTTCATTTCTTGCAACCTACACTATGGTGATTTGTAATCAAGCCTCCATGAGCTCGTGACATGAAGTACTGTTCTGTTGTCAAGTACTATCAAACTTTTCTGATAATGCTGAGTTAGGACAACCAAACAAAGCTAGCACTAAATAACATTTAAAATTGTATACCTTTTAATGATCTTTTCAAGTATTTGTTACTGAAATTGTATAATGTGGAGTTTACTAGGTGTTATGTTCCAGTGCAGTGCCTCCTTTTCTTTCCCCACTGCTCTCTGTGGTGAGAAATTTGCCTTGTTTAAAATAATTACTGTGCCCTCGCATGACTGTTAAAGCTTTCTGTGCAAAGATGATTGTCTAAGTGCCACATGCCTATGATTGAGAAAAAAAAATAATCTATTGTTACCTCTGAGTTGTGTTCAACTGAAATGCTATTCAACAAATAACTTAGGAAAAATAGTTCTATTTTTAGCTTTTCATATCTCTGCTGTCTTTTTCTCATTTTATTTTGGCAGCAGTGAAGAATGGATTGTATAAAGACTGCTTGCTAATATGAACAAAATGCACTTGTAATTCCTGGAAATAAATTTAAATCTTATATCTTCACATTAACATTAAGAATTAGTTTTTGGTTTCCTCTTGGGTAATGTCTTTGAATGGAAATCAGGTTCAATTGCTACTGTAGTACATAAGGATGCTGGCTGGTTAATAACTCCAGGCTTCCTCATACCATTTAGTCTGCTCTTCAGAGAAATCTAGAAAGCCATTAACTTAGACTCCAGTAGATAAGGGTGCTTACAAGATTCCATTTCAATTTTTTTTTCCTATAGTTTAAGTGTTAATCTGCCAAAACTAATTTTTAATAAGCAAGGGTTCATCATTAAAGGGCATTTTCTATTAGGAAGTTCCTGTGGTACATAAATCTCTGACGTGGGGAACAAATTCAGAGCATTGTCAGGACACTGCACAAGTGATCATGGAATCGTGGTATGGAACCTATGCTAAAAACATTTCTGTAGAAGAAATATGCACTTGACTGTTGATATCAGTGTAGAAATTTCTCTTGACCTTTCTACACATCTTTACCAAAATGCTTTTCTCACTCAGTTTTGAAAAGTTGAAATAGTTCTAGAATCTCTGCTACTTGCATGATCATCATTACAACAGGAATCATTTTTGGCACGGTTGGAAAGATGACTGTTACTGAAATTAGTTTGTAACACCTTCATTTTAATTTATTAAGGAAGAACTTTGGCAGCTTACTTCACCCTTCTCTTTCCCAATTCTTTTTTTTTTTTAATACTGTCTTTAATTTGGGATGTTTGGGGAGGTGTAGACTTACCCTTGCATCCTCTCTGAGTGAGAAGCCGAGGATTTGCTTTACCTAATGTCTGGTGCTTTTGGGCTTTTTTCCTTAGCTACTTTTGCTGAATCCAATTGGCATCCATCAGGATCCATAACCACATTCATCAATCTTTTACTGAATTCAGTCAACATTGTTGGGTTGAATTTGTTGATGCGTCAAATGCTGAAGCACGAGTTTTTTTTTGGTCAGATTTTAAAAATAGTTTAAAGAAGGTGCCTCTAACAACACTGTGTTAGGTCAGTTATTTCATCATTTTACATTGGGTTCTTTTCTTTATGCAGTTTTTATATTTTAGAGCGGAGAACAGCAACTCTTAATCGAAGTAGCATGCATATTTCATGGTAAAGATGCTTTGGGAATAAGGAATGTAAACAGTTCACTGTCAAAAACATTCCAACCTTACAGCTGAAGAAAAATATGCAAACACAAAATTCTCATGGATACTTTGGCAAACAAGCCTCTGACTCTGCTGTCCTGCCTGTGGCCAGACTCTTCCTCACCCCTGTGACACCAGAGCTGGGCCGCGTGCGCCGGGAGCTTCCGGGAGTGGCAGTGGGGACAGACAAAACCTGAGGAGCTGGGCAGGGCTTTCCTTGCAGAATGAGAATGAAAAACCTGTTGTTGCTGCCCACTGTAATATGCTACAATATATTTATACCATGTCAAAGTTGTTTGCTGAGCAACTGTACTATAGATTTAAACTTTATTAATATATATTTGCTTATGTTAGTGTAGTTTATATAGTCCTTGGTTATTGATAAATTTATTGTGTTGTTACAGCACAGTGATATGGTATAAATATAGGTCTATACATACACACCATATACTTATGAATTTGGTCCCTTGCATAGTACTTTTATATTTGTACAGCAATGTCTTCAAGCAATCCCAGATTTTAGGGGAAATATTTTTGTAAATGCAGTGGTTTAAACAAAAAAGTCCAAACAATCCTTTTACTAAGTTTTAAATACATTTGTGGTTCAAAATGGTTTAGTTAACAATTGAAATCAAGACACTAAATTAGTGAAAAGTGCACATTAGTGAAGTGAAGCTTACAGTGGTTTTTGTAGCATGTGCTGTGATCAAACCAAGTGACACATTGGCAGAAATGTAAAAGTTGGACTACATGTGTAAATCTAGAACAAATTTCTAAAGGTTGCAGCTGGTTTACTTACTATTGTTGCCTTTTCTTGTGTTGTATCAGTGTAGAGTACTCTTAAAATACTCAAACTGCTTTGTCTTTGCTTTGTACTGTTGGTGCCTTCTTAGTCACGTACCCCACAAGTCCTGCATAGCTAATTTAGTTAATGGTAAGTTTAAAATAAAAAAGCAAAGGAAGATTTTATAAAAAATAAATAAATCATTTTCTGTATGTTCTTATTCATTGTAACAATTAAACATTTATATTGTGACAGATTTGTGATTTGGTTAATCTGTATAGATCAATTGTAAGTAGCAAAGGTTTATATTTCGTCTTATTCTTTTGATGTTGTAAACGTTTGTGATTTTCTTTTTTAAATCAGGTAACTTAATGTTCTGTTTTGTTTTTGGCATCTGAATCTTGTAAAAACAAATGCAAAGAAAATCATTAAATTGTGTCCCTGTATTACCAAACCAGCATAGTTCCGTGCATATCTAGAACGACTGGGACTTTGCTTTGGCCTGAGCTGGTCCATTGGCTGATCCAAAACTGCCCCTCCTTGGCCTGCAGGCAGGAGCTGTAACTGCTCAAGGTGTGTCCCCCTGTGTAGCTGTACCAGCTTGGAATTCAATTAAGGAAGCCATCCCAAAAAAAAAACCAAAAAACCCACAGATGAGCTTTCTTTATAGACAGGCAGAATGTGTTATCTTTGGTGTGAGAAAATGATGAAATCTTGACCTGCTGAGTGATGCAAATCAGTGTCAGTGTTACCTGATGGCTCACAGGCTTTTCTGACACTCTTTCTATGGATATTCACATTGCACTGTTCCCATGAAATCTTGAACATGTTTACTTGTGTAATCTTTAGAAACCAAATGTTTTCATTTCAGTACAAAAAGGTTCTTCTCCAACCAGGGATTTGAAATGTGGGATTTCTGCGAGCAGTGCAAGTTCATATCACTGTCATGGACCTTTAACTCTTCTTCAAAGAATTGAACTCTTAAAAGGTGTAGCTGGATAATGGCAGCTAAAAACTTCTTAGTTAATATGAAAAGGCAAAAAATGTGGCCTGCAACTAAAGAAAGCTTAACCGTATCTGGCAGATGCATAATAGCTCTGAGATTGGCTTGTAAAAATTCATCTCTCATTCCCCTCCTTGGCTTTCACTGCAGAGTACAGACTTTTTTTCCCCCAAGAATAATACAGAGTTTCATTTTTGCCGTGTTTCTGTGTGTTCTTAACATTGTTGTTGGCTGTGGCTGTTCCCCTGGCAGAAGGTGTGTTCACTGTAGCATGCACTTCAGGAAGGGACTTCAAGGTACAAGTGCACAGCTGCTTGGCTCCAGGAAAGTTTTGACAAATAACTGATTTGACTTAACATTGTTGTGGTCCTTGTTTCAGTGGGATTAGTTTGAAATACCACACAAATTTCCTGTGTTTGAGCAGAAGTGGCTGTAAGCTCTCCGTGTGTAAGCTTCAGGTGTAGTGGGCACTCCTGAGCTGTTGGGATGTGGGTTGGGGTGGTGGTTCCAGTGAGCACCCCCAGGTGCTGGGGAGATGCTGCACTCAGATACCAGGAAGGCTGGCAAGGAGCTGCTTTTGAGGACAAGCTGTGTTTATTGGAAGAGATTAATGTAGCTCTGATGGCATCAAGCTGTGTAGAACTCTGACCCAGGACCCTGCAGACCAAAGATAATTCTGTGTTGTGCATGTTTCATCTTTAGTTATTCTTTCTACTAAATTGCATATATGTAACACTGAAAAGTTTAAAAAATATAAAACACTTGAGGAATGTAGAAGACTCACAAACATCATTGCATCAATGTATGCTGGGTCTGTTGGTGGTTACCTTGCTCTTCTCCCACACAAGTCCAGGTAGCTTCGGGAGGAATTCTAGAGCCTCAACTCTGCTTTCAAAGGCAACTTCAGTGTGTCTGCTGAACCTCCACTGGTGTCAGAGTTGTGTCAGTGTGTCTGCTGAACCTCCACTGGTGTCAGGGGTGTTCACATCCCTGTCAGGAAGGCAGCCCTGCTGATGTGCTGTTTGTGTCAAACCTGATCTTGGGAGTTGGATGTGAGAACTGTTCTGTAACCTCTCCGTCTTTTTCCCTGTAATTTATGACAACTTTCCTTCAAATGTTTTCTAAAACTCTGCCCTGTTTTCAGGACATCTTGCTATTGGCAATTTACTTTTCTCTGTGAAACTGAGTCTAAACAAGTTCCACTTGTTACAAAAAAAATCTTTATTTTATAGGATTTGTAAGCGTTCAGATGATAAACAGCAGATTATTGATCCTGTTAAACTGATGTACCTTGTGAATACTGAAAACTTCCTGCAAGTTCCCTAAAGCTGCCTCTTGTTTTGCTCTCAACATGCACACACACAGAGCCTATTTTTCCTGAAGTTCCTTCTCTTTCCAGCTGATTAATTGGTGTGGTAATGTGTGCTCCTTCTAGCTTAGTACAGAGGTAGCTTGTGTTTGTATGTGAAGGCTGAAGAGACTTGAAGTCTTCTATTCCTGATTTCCCTGAAAAGAGCAAGAAAAGCCTTGCCAGGGTCTTGGGTTTGCAGTGTTTCTTACCTAAAAAGACAGTAATAAAAATACTTTCATGTCTCTTGCCAGTCTGTGAGTTTGTGTGCGCTCAGCTGTTGCCTGCAGCTCCTCTCTCTCCTTGCCTCACTGCTTGCACTGGGCTGACCTTTGATCTGAGCTCCTCTTCAGTGACACTGCTCCTCCTCAGGGGTTTACACTTTCCATGTTGGGATCTTTCTCCAAAGTCCCTTGTGTGCTCTGGCTTGATGACTTCACTCCTTTGTTCTTTCTTTTCCTTGCCTCACACGCTTGTAGATTCCTGCAGTCTCACAGCTCTGCTTTTATTTGCTTTTCATTTTTTGCCTCTGTAGAGCTGAGCCGAGGACACAGTTGTGCCTCAAGGGCTGGGGCTGGGTACAGCAGCTGGCCTGGAGCCCTGGCTCTGGGGAGAAACCCGAGGTGCTGCAGGACAGCTCCAGTGCTGGGCCAGCCCTGCAGCAGCCAGCTCTTGGTGCAGGGATCTCTTATTCCACCTTGCGAGTTTCGTTCTGACCTTGAACACACAACTTAAAATCATGGAAGATGTTAATCTCTATCTGTGATGTGTGATCTGTGTCTGAAAATTCAGGCTTTTTTAGAAAAAAAAAATCCAAAGCTGTAAGAGAATGCCATAGAATTTTTTTAAATTTGCTATTACTAAAAGAATTGAGATGCACCTTTTAGGAGGGTAGTTTGTTTGTTTATTTGTTTTTGTTGGTTTGTTGTTTGTGATTTTTTTGTAACATCCAAGACAAAATGGCTTGCTGTGAACATCTTTTTCTGCCTTAAAATTGCAAATGCAAAAATGCTGAATATTCAGAATTTTGGCTTGAGACTCACTGAACTGATACTGCAAGAGAGCTGGAAGGTTTTTTAGTCGAGCTTTTTTCTCCTAGGTCACCTTTAATTTTGTTAGCTAGTACTGAAAAGGAAATTTGGACTAAAAATCCTTTCTTTGTTCCTGGAAGTGTTAAAACTCACAGATATTCTAACTTACAGTTGAGGCACCACAGACTCAAGAGTTCAAACTTTGGACTTTCTAATGCATTCTGTGTTTTAAAAAACTTTGTTAGTTTTTGTACACATACATACCTTTGCAGGCTTTCTGAGTAGGTTTGCACAGGTGTGGAGGGGACACAAACTTGCAGACCAGTTTTCCCACTCAGAAATATTTCAGTGGGTGTTGTGGCTGTCACTGTAGCTCCGTGTTTGGATTCTGTTTGCCTCCATGCAGTATAAGCACAGCACTCCAGACAAAAGTGGGGATTGAAAACAAAACCATTTCTTAATCATTCTGTTGTAGCTAAATGTAAAATAAATTTGGATTTGAGGATATGCTTGGTATTTTGGAGGAACTGTGTTAAGCTGTTTTTACAGCTGACTTGGTGACATTTCTGTAAGTAAAATATGCTGTTGTTCCAGCATGGCAAAGGTCTGCATAATTCATGTGCTCAACTTAATCACTGGTTTTCTTCTTGTGACAATAAATGGCATTGTACCAAAAGCAATATATCCTGTGTGTAGTTACTAGTGGAAATAATTATTACTGTGCAGCTTGTATATTCATTGTCTTTGCAGCCCCTAGCATGGATTGTGTGCACTGACAGTCGCTCCAGGCTATTAAAGACGTCTAGGGGAAAGCCAGGTCCTGGATAACACTTGTTTGCTTTCTGGAAGCTGTTGCTGTACTTTGAGGCAGAAAAGGGTTGCACCCGATGCTGCATTAAGCTTATTTTCTTCTGAGTCTTGTCATCAGAATACATCTAAGTCTAGAGTGTTTCTCCAGATTTGCTCCTCCACATTGTTCTTCTTGAGAAAGGCCCAGGCTCGACACCAGCATCATTAGAGCCAATGATGATAAGAGAGCAGAAGGTTTTTTTTCTCTGCTTGATTCTGGGATTCTGCTAAACTGTACTCAGCTTTAGAGCACAGCACTGTAAAAAGACTTATGGAATGCTGCAACTGGCTTTGCTCACCAAGTACTTAAGAGCAGATAAGACCTCAGAGGCAATATGCAATGCTTGGGAACTCTCTAGTCATGAGTTCTGTTCCCTCCTGCCCCCCAGTAGCAATTCTGCACTACTGGCTCTGCAAGTAAACCAGCCCTGGATAACTCCGTCCAAAGGGAAGCTTGGGGTTTAATTCCTGGATGTTCAAAAGGGCAAGATATTAAGACAGTTTTGTCCCTATCACTTGCATTTGACTGCTAGTGTAGTAGTCATTATACTAAATTGTCACTGTACAAAAAAATTCAATACTGTAGAAATAAGAGGGCTGAAGAGCTTGTTCTTCTCAACATATATTCCTTCTTACTAAGTCTGTAGAAAAATACTTTAAGTTAGAGCTAAATAGCCTTTCTGCATTCCCTTGTGCACATTTTTCTCTGCTGCCTCCTTCTTAGATGTGACTTACTTTACTGCTAATGGTGTTCTATAAACTGTAGTACTACAGGTGTCATGGTAACTTGTAAATAAAATTACTGTAAACGCACAGTCAAGTTATTTGTGGTGCTGCTCTGTACACGTGTGACACTGCCTTAGCTGTCAGTCCTCACTGCACTTCCTGGAGGATCACCTGGGGATTAGAAAGGCTGTGCCTGTGCTTTTATGAGGAACCTTTTGCTGACCAGCCTCCACAGCAATCTGGTCCTATTAACAAGTTCCAGGCAACTCTAGCATTGACAGCAATTATTCTAGGCAGGAACATTGCCACATTATTTGCCAGCTGACAGCAAATCAACCCTTCTGTCAGACTGATTGTCAGTGGAGCAATAATACCATTTTATGTAAATACCTCTAACCATTTGTATAACAAGTACAGAGCACAGGATAATTTGCAGTGGGAAGCTGATGAGGAAGCTGTTGCTGGGGCCTTGTGTCCTTGGAGCCTGTTGCTGTTTCCCATCCAAGGAGAGAGGGGCGTCAGAGTGGAAGAGGTCTGCCCTGTGTGGAGAACACCCAGCGCTGCTCTTGAGTTCCAAATGCAGATGTGCTGCTCTGCTGCGCTCTCTGCAGGTGTGGAGCCGGCAGGGGAGCAGCAGAGGGGCAGCAGGAATGCTGGGAGATGTGCTCAGTGCCCCCTCTCCTAGAAATCGGTCCCCAGGAGGTGGAATGAAGGCCGCTGTGAAGCCCTTCAGAACAATTTGCCCTCGTGAATGTCCATGTGTTGTGGAAGGCATGTCATCAGGCAGTGCAGCAGCAGGTAAAATTTAAGGAGTTTCATATGTATTTCAAAATATGTATTTTCCTTGGGGGGTGAATATGAAATACTTTTAGGAAATATTCAAATGGCTGGATTTTCTGCAGTGCTGAAGAGAGAAGCAGCTTGCAATTCCCAACTACCTGAGGCTCCAGTCAGCTGTCTTTTGTGTATACAGGGAAAAATTCTTTTTTTTTGGAGGTGACAATATTTCTGCTTCCCAACTTTTAACTGCTTCTGTAATTCTTCTCTGTTTTCCTCCCTTTAAAACTCCTTCCCTGCAACTGTTACATAAGGTCCTTGGGAGCCTGAGTCTTTCAAAGGTATTTAAGTGAATTAAGAGGCAAATACCACATGGAAACATTTATCTGGCAACAATTTCACTTAACAGTTTCTCAAAGCAAGAACTTGTGGCCTTTTACCACAAGGGGTAAAAGAGTTTATTTACAACAAGCATATTAAACAAAACACTTAGCTTGAAGAATAAATACAAATACAATCCTTCTCAGAATAAAATGCCATGTCTGTAATAGCAACTGAATTAAATCTTGGGGGGGGGAAAGGGACTAGGAAGCAAAAATATCTTCAAATCAATGCGCTTGAATGAATGAAATTTGTGTGTGCAACAGGGGTTGTCTGAAGGTGGTGATTATAATCCAGGTGGGTTTGGTGGGTAGAGAGGTGGGCAGCAACAATGAAGCCCATGGCATTTCTTGTATAAATATTGCTATCTGCAAATTGCCACACTCCTCATCAAACAAAGGTAGCAATTAATTAAGCAGGTGAGTCTATTTCAGCTCTTAAGGTGCTAATTTCGGGATATTCAGGAATTGTCTTGGCATTCAGTGGCACTGAGAATGGATTCATGATGACATGTTTGTGTTCAATTACTGAAATTTTGCATGTGTATATTTTGGTTTTACTTGAATGTATGAATCATTTGAATATTTGGTAATTTTCACTGTGAAAAGAAGTGTGATTGCCTTTCAGTGATCTGTCTTACTCCTGCTTGCTAACTCTGCTAGCTTTTGGAGCAGGGGGCGTGAAGCCTTTCATGCCCTGGAATAAAATAATCTTCAGGTAAACTAGTAAAAATTGAAACCTCTTTGTATGGCCTGTTTAGGGATAATAAATACATCTGTAAACCCTTTGCACCTACTCAGGCAGTGAAGAGCTAACTAATTTCTGAAAAGCTTGAGGGAAACAGCTCTTCCTATGAGCACAACTCCTATCCCCTGCTGGGGACTACACCACGGAAGCCCTGCCTTCCAGGGCTTGCTAATCAGCAGCTGCTACAATACTGCCGGGAGGGTTTTCCAATGCCATGTTGATTTTCTTAAACCAGCCCCAAAACTGGATTCACCCAGTACCCAGTACTCCCTCAGGAATTAATGGGCGCTGCCAGAGGTCTCCTGCCTGGTATCTTCTTGTGATGGTTTTGTTTCCATTTGTCGTCCTGTGCAATAATTTATTTTCTTGTTGTTTTACTCTTCTCTTTAGTCCCCTTACACTTTAAAGGCTGTGCTGAGGTGAGATGAATGCCTGGCCTTCCTGGATAACAGGCAGTCCATCTCAAGAACTTTCTGTAATTCAGTGCCATTAGATGTAGCTGTCAAATGTAGCCAAGCTCCTGAAGGCAGCCATAGAAAAATCCTGCTGGAAGGAACCTCTGAAGGTCACCCAGCCCAACACCCATGGCAGTGCAGATGTGGTGACCTGGACACCTCTGGGCTCCATGGGGCTGAAGAGGACCTGCTCAGGGGAGGGGAGAAGTGAATCTTTAGTTCATACTTGCTAATACCTTATAGAGCTAAACTTTGCTGTTTAGCTGTGTACAGTGATCAAGACAGATTTAGGCATAGAATTTGTCCTTGAATCACTTCCACCCTTACTTCAGTCACGTTGGGCATAGGGTATAAAGGGGGCTACCCCTCACATCCTTTTTTCTGTTTTGACTGGAAGACATGGGCAGAGAAGGATGATTCCCGTTTGTACAGAGCAGATGCAAAGGCTGAGCCCCTCCCTGCTGCACAGGCTGCCCTTCCTGGCACCACCACAGTTTGTGCTGTTCCTGCCTCCAGGCTGAGCTTTCGATCTTGTACCACCTTGCACGTTTTGGATTTTACACATACTTTCTACAAATCAAACCCAATTTTGTGTAATGTTTGCTATTCATTTTGTCTGTGGGTCAATTTTTTCAGCAATGGTGCTCTAGTCTCCAGAAAGCAAAAATAACAGAGACAAAACCGGCCCTAGAAATGACGTAATGACACTTTTTATTCAGCCTCGTAGTAGGAACCTTGCCTCCGTTAAAGGCTGTGAAGGAAATGAGAAAGCGTAGCCGCAGCTCAGAGCTCTGTGCTGCAAAGCTCCTGCCCAGCCCGGTCCTGCAGAGCTGTCGGGATGGTCACGGCTGCGCTCGTGCCATCTGCTGGGAAAAAGCTGCCATGAACTGCGTTACACACATAGAAACCCTGCTGACGGCACTCAACTGCCATCATTCAACAGCAGAATTTATAATGATACTCAGACTGTCTAGAAAAATATCATATAAGTCTTCTAGATTTAGAGCTTCAGTGTTTGTCAAAGGCTAACCTATGACAGGGTACAACATAAACATATCTCTGAAACTGTAAATGAATAATTTCTATTTTTATGTGGTAGGTTTGGGGTTTTTTTTTGTTTTGGGTTTGGTTGTTTAGTTGTATTATTTTAAAGCAGTCTGAGTCTCACAGTGGGTGTACAGTATAACTGGTCAAGGCAGTAGAAAGGAGGAATTAAAGACAATTTTTTTGTGTGGGACTGATTTGATCATTCTTCCCTTTTTCTCCCCGTTTCTGGTGTGGGTCCAAGCAATTCCCACCACCTACAAAAAAAGCACACCACCGTGCTAGGGAATGAAGCACAGAAGCAAGGTGAGGCATTGGGAACTTAATATGAATATTAATGCTTATGATTATGCTAGTTATGATTGTCAAACTTTGTACAATCTGTTCTTCTCATCTCTGTTCCCATCCACCCATTCCATACGTACTGGCAGAAGTATCAAAAGAACAATTCAAGATAGAGGACTGAGAGAACAGTATTACAGCTTGTAACACAAAAACTAACTTCACCAGCCTGTGGGTGTGCTTTGTACCCCCTGCTAAGATGACACATTTCTCTCTTGTAACAATATCCAAGGGGTTGCAGAATCTTGTTTGTAGCAGCAGCAAAGTGTCTTACAGGAAGTTTCTGGGTGCTCAGGGGATTTTGCTGGTTCCAATAGCTTTTCTGGCAGTTTCCATGCCCTGCTTTGCACCCTGCTCACACAGTTAATGCTGTCTGCTCTGCTCTATCATTCTTTAGCTCAGACAAGAGCAAGTATCAGTTTCCTGATCAAATGTGAGTTATGTTGGCTTGTGTGCTCCTGCCAGAGCAGCTGGTTTGGTTGTGTCCTGTGCCCCCTGAGCCATCCAGAGGTCTCAGGTGACTTTTTTTTTACAACCTAAAAGTTTAAGGTACCCCACAAAGGCACTGAAATGTGGATATCTCTGGCAGAGCAGGGTCTTCTCAAGGATACCAGGGAATACAAAAACAAAGCCAAGGATGCAAAGTGGGTTTCAGAAAAGCACAGGACAAAGGCGCCTGTGACAGTTCCTCTGCGTGGCACACCAACATCAGCACTAATTCTCTGGAATAGATGGATGCAGAGAAGGATGTTGAAGATGTAACCCCCAGCTGGTGTGGGTAAGATCCACCTGAGCACTGGCCTCTCTAGAGCTTAGATACCAGCTGAGATGGCATTGCAGTATTTGCATTTCACCCCTCTGTTACCAGACAACAACCTCCTAACCTGGCACACTGCAGGACATGAAGCAGCAGCATTACCTCTGCCTTTAAGTAATTGTTATTACATTCTATGACACGCACCTGGCAGCTTTTATGTGCAGTGCTGGATGCTGCTGTCTCAAGCTGATGTAAGAGAGCCTTTTATGGCTTTCTCCCACCCTTGTGCAGTCATTTCAGCAGCCTGGCCACCCCGTTCCTCTCCTGCGCTGCCTCCCTGGGCCACAAGCTCAGCAGTGCCTGTGCCAGGCTCAGCAAACATTCTGCCAGACATGTGAGTACCAGGGCAGAACAGAGAGAGCATTCAGCAGCTGTGGGCACAGCAGAGCACAGCAGGTCTGTCCTGTGTGCAAAGGCCATCCTGACCAAGTGACACGCTTAATGCAAAGATTTTTTTCTTGGTACAAAATCTAGCAAGGAATCCTTCACATAAAACTGTAGTGCAGCTCTGAGTGGATTTGCTTTATGCAACGGGGATGATGTGCAGCAGAGAGAGTGAGACTTTGACACTATTAACTCACTGTGGCAGTCTTGCAAATCTGTATCTATTTCCAGATTTCTGAGCATGTCTGCAGGGGATAAAAATGGAATTTTAGATATAGAATGTTTTCCAGATTGGCAGCTAGATTATGTGCCAGCAGCTCTCTGGCCACAGAGAGCAATGCACAACTTTCCCAGGCATTGTCCTGGGAAAGGCTGTGAGAAGCTCAGAGAAAAGAATGATGAACAATTATCTTCACTTGCTGCACCTGTTGTTGTGAACATGTGGAATGTGTTATGGAGATTTGTTTACCACAGGGTTTCTTTAATTGGCCAATGGTGATGGTGTTTAGATTGAAGGACCAATTGGGTCCACCTGTATTGTGACTGTAAGTGTAATAAAGTATAAGTATATATAAATATAGTGTAATAAAGGGATGGATCAGCCTTCTGAGAATCGTGGAGTCAATGCTAATTACCACCTGTCTGGAGGCTGCAGCAACATTACAAGGTAAAGCTGCTTTGTCACTCAAGCTTGGATATGGTGGATGCTCTGTATGACATAGCAAGAGTGACTTTTCCTGCCATGCATATTTTGCTGGGGCTTGTGACTCCTTGGACACAGGCACTTTCTTTGTTTTCACATTGTGTGGATCAGGGAATGTGTCTTTTATATCAACACTGCCAAAATATGGGTGCAGCCAGTCTTATCCTGCCTTGTACCCAGTAACCAGCCCTCTACCAGGCTCTGCAATTGTAATTTGTGTTCTCTTGATCTCTGCAATCTTGCAGCTGTGGCAATATCTTTAGAGATGAATGCCATTTCTACTGTGCCTGTTAAAGCTCTGTCCTGTAACACACAAGCTGATACACAACAGAACATCCAGCATGCCCTGGCAGCTCACTGCCTTCCTGCTGCCAACACTGAAGGTGCTAAAAGTGAACTATTTACTTTTCTGCAGTCTGAAGAAAACACCTAGTTGTGCTGTACACTGAAACATGAACTTATATAATGGGGACATGAAGCAGGCAGTAGCTGAGCCATGTGGTCAGTGAGCCAGGGTGTTGGCAGCCTTCTGTAATTCCTGCTGTGAGTTTTGTCCTTTCCTATGCTCAGCTCATGGTTTGGGTGGCTGAGCAGTCAAATTGAGGCATTTACTGAACACAGTTCAGGGATGGAAGGAAAAGGTTAATTAAAAGGTATCTGCTTTTTTCTTCCATTCAAATGCTAACATTTTGTTTAATGACAACCACTTGAAAAAATATTTGTTTTAGAAAAAAAAGAATGCTGCCAAAATAAACTACACTGATCTGTGTTTATGTTTTGGTAGAAACTCGAAGCCACTCTTGAAGGTAAATGACGAATTGCTTTACTGGCCACAGCAAGTTAATAATGAACAGCAACATTAGTGGAGGTTGGAATCAAAAAGTGAAGCTGGTGTTTGCTTGTGCTCCTGTGGCAGTAAGCAGAGAATGTAACCAAACTCTGTGACTGACATTGCTACACAGGGAACTGGGCAATGCTTGCTCGGGCCAATCTTGTCTTCAACCTATCTCCCTATTTCTCTATTACCAGAAAAATTTGAGCCATTTGTCCTCAAAGTTATAAAGGAAATTCACACTTATTTGTCAATATTTATATAAGAATGATGGCAAGAAGGGTCAGCCTGTTCTAAAGAATCAGTGCAGGTTCAGCCACAAGATGGAGCCACTACAGTACCAGGCACACCTTCCCAGTGGGACAAAGTGTTCCACTGTTTTTTCTCTAAATCCTTCAGCAGTTTTAATAGGATTGTTCACTTCTCAGTTACTGAGATAGCCTTGGAGAAAATAAAAATCAGAAATATCTAGTATTTATGATACAGAAATCACATATAGCTTGTTCCAACCTACAAACAAAATGTACAGGTAATCTGATCACAAAACATAAAAATCAGGGATGCTTTTTCTTGAGTCTAAATAAAACCAGTCTTTAGACTCGGTTGCATTCTCCAGGGGTTGATGGAATTAAATGATCCAAGGGAAAAAAAGAAGAAAAGATTAAGAGGAGGGAAAAATTACAGGGTGGCAAATAAGACCTTTGAGTTAATCTCACAGAATCTGGTGTATCAATACAAGTAATAAATCTGCAGAGGCAGCTCTAGCAATTGCCACAGTGAATTAAAAAACCCGAGTGTGAAGAGCAGGAAGACAGGGGCTGCTTTGTATGCTCTCCTTCCAGCAATCTTTGTAGACACTTTTTAGATAAGTTACTCAAAAGAATATGTGTCAAGTTACAGTGTATAACCCTGTGCTCTGACAGTCACAGAACATATTTTTTCTTGTTATTACTGTTCTTCTCTTCAGTCTCCTTCTCATTCAGTTTCAAAGTTACACTAGACATATTAATTACAATAAAAGCTTTTATTTTTGTCCTTCTCAGAAAACTTCCATGGCCAGCATTACTCTTTACTTTGTATATTTATCTCAACATTGCAAAAAGAATCAGCTCTTTAGTATCTGTCTTCATATAATTCCAGAGAATAATTTGATGCCCTGTTGCATTTTGCCCTGTAAACAATAGGCTGGCTACCACAGGAAGTCAATCCTAATCAAAATTGGTTCCAATTTAATTTTTCCCAGAGTACTGCTTTGCTATGGAAATCTGTAATTCACCTCTGAAATGAAATTAAATTCACCTTCTGTGAAAAAGTCCGGTGACCTGCTGGTCATTCCTGATAGCAAAAGCCTTCTGAATGTGGCCGAGCTTTTAATTTGTATAGTATGACTAATTTGATTCATGAGAAAACACAAGTTGAAAAGATTTTTACCATCAATTAACTAACTTTGGATTTGCTTGTCCTTACAATAAGATATTCCTGGTTTTGAAGTGGGAACAGCAATTCTGAAATGCCTTTGGCATTTCCCAAAAGAATCAGTTGAACTGGCAGTGAATTGCACAGATAGATATGATCATCTATCTGAACAGAAAAGGACAGTCCCATGCTTGAATCCACTGCTGGAATCCACAGCTCAAGAAATCATTTGATACCTTGGAAAAGGATCTGAGAAGAGATCTAGAAACAACTTAGAAATTGAAAAATGTGTTTTATCAAATGCTATTACTTGAAAGGATGCTCTCATGTCTATAGTGAGTCCTACAGTCTCCTCCATCTTACAGAGACAGAGGAAACAGTAGCTGAAAGGTAAAATTAAATACATTCAAGGGAGAAATAAGATGTATAGATCTGTCAATGAGAGTAATTAATGACTGGAACAAGGAATTAACAATTTGTGGAGACAGGATGTTCTAAGGCATGTTTTCCTAAGGGATGTTCTGGTTTAAATGACAAGCAATATCACCAGTCACGTGGCTTCTGTCCCACGGTGAGTTGTAGCACATGATTACAATAATCCTCTGGCTCTATTTATCTGTGAAATGACAGAATATGCTTGTGCTGGATGCCCTAATCTGGGCAGGATAGAAAATGAAGAAGGAAATACAAAGCTGGATTTTAAGATGAGAAACACATCTCTTAGAAGAAAGGGAAAAAAAGGAAACTGAACAATCCCAACCCAGAAAAAGCTTGAATCCCTGCCTCTAGCCAACTGTTTTGCATATATAGGCAAGCATATGCAGAATGTGTTTCTACAAAACACATATCAACAGAAATTTAATCTCTGCTTTTCTATGGCTCACAAAACACAAATTTAACATCCCAGATAAGCAACAGCTGGCCAACAGTCAGCCAGGGAGCTGAGAGCTGCATGGAATATATGGCAGTCCTACATTAGGGTGGAGTTTTTAACATGTATGTATACATTGAAAAGCTTACCTAGTTCTCTTTATTCTACTACCTTTTCCTTTTCCCTCTCAAAAACACATCTGCTTTCTCTTCTGCTAAATACAGACAATCCCTGCTAGCATCTGATTTTGTATTTAAATGCTATGGTACTCATCAAGTGCAATTAGTTTCTATGTGTTGTTGTGCTGCTTTACTGTGCTGCCACTCCTGTTTGCATGCTAAATATTCCACTGTACTGTGTAATTTCCTTACCAGGAGTGAACAGCTGCACAACTGATGATGCTGTTTCCAGTCTCCTGGTTAAATGCAGTCTGCTCCTTGTCTACAATCTCAATGTTTCATGCAGGAGGCACAGCCTCCAGCCCTCTCTGCATTCACAATCACACAGCCACTGTCAGGGAGGGGTTAGAACAGTTCTGTCTTGTCAGTCTCTGGAGATGATCTAGACATCAGCCCTTGCAAAGGAGCCTGAGATAGCTTAAAAGAACTTCTGCTTCTTTGTCAGAGATGAGGGGGAAGTTTCAGATCTAACAGACAGGGCCTGTGAATCCTGCTGTTCCACAGGTTGTAATTGATTGTGCCAGATATAAACACAAATGAAACAGTTACAAATTCTCCCATTAGAAAAACAGTGTTGTAAGTTTTAGAGATACACACAGGTATTTATTTACACACTGCAATTGTCTGTTCTGCTCTTGAGTCTCTTGACCAATTTCCACAAAGCCAACAAGCAAAGCCATAAGGAAATGGAGACACAACCAGGTTTCCCCACTTACACAGCCTGGTCACAGTCCCTGAAGTTGCCTCTGCTTCTGAGGACAGACAAAACTTCATCTCTCCACAGCTTGGTTAGTACAAAAAACACATTTCAACAATAAATGCAGCTGTCACTTGTTCTTATGATCACCATTTTCATTACTGTGCTCATAGCATGATGATTCTTTTGAGGGCCTTATATTTTTGTTTAAAGACTAAAAGAAGTATAAAACAAAACTCAACTTACTGTTATCATGTAAAGAAAGGTCTAGATATTCTACTCAAAGTTGATATTAAATAATTTAAATTCAGGGGGAAAAGATCATAAAATTTAACCAAGCTACTAAAGCATGCTGATGCTTGAAGGGCACATGTGCTGGCTAATTCCCTGATGAACCTCTCTACTCCAGGTAGGACACTTGTATATCTGTCAGTCTGAATATTACAAAAGTTTAATTAACATCTGGTTTTGCTATTTCAAAAGTCACACAAGAGATAAAGTAGACCTTCCACAGTGATGCTGGGCATTAACAGGGCAATGCAGATTTTGCAGATGACAAATTGCCCTCCAGTGGGGTGTATTTCAGCCCTCTGATAGAGACAACATATATTCTCCTAAATTAAGTATCTGGAGCTCTGGGTGATTCTGACTTTTTTACACATCACATCCATTTATATGTATATGAGCAGATGTCTACATCACATAAAAATCATGATACAGATTTGTTTGAGTCATAACCCCCAAACAAATTCCTTTGCCTGTTCTCCACTTGATGGAAGCTTGAGACATCCAAGTGTTTCAGGACAGCTGATCACATCGCTTTGGATTCCCTGATCCACTGGAGATGCAGCTTCTCTGCCTCTTTTCAGGACTTGCAGATTTTGTGTTGGCATAAGTGGTACAATTTAATAGTTGTACTGATTTCAGAAAGCATCCCAAATGAAAGAATGTATTTGTTCACCTAAAACACCTCCCTACACAGACAGTTCCAGACAAGTAACTAAAATACACTGTGACAAATACCAGTGTAACTTATGTCCTAGCAACAAGCTGGTTTACAATTCATGCATAATGTTGTATTTTCATATTATATAATAAGAAGTTTGATATGAATTTTGTCAGTTATTTCTACATTACACTACTTAGACCAGTTGCTGCCATGTCCCAAGAAAAAAGATGCATTTTTCTATTCTTTGGAGAACACAACGTTACAAACCTGAGTAACTGAGAACACAAGATCAGATTGTTTTGTTTTTCATTACTAAGCTTGCATTTATGGCAAACATATAGGAAAGTAGTTAAATTACTTTTTTAAAAAAAGTCTTTCATTCTTTCGGTGGTTTTCTTTCAGCTAACACAGAGAATCTAGTATTTGAAATTCTAAGACCAATTGATTTTTAAATTTGGTTAAAGTCTCCAAACTTTTAAGACTTAACATACCCTAAAGAAGCAAAGAAAGTAATGATGCAAACACTGAAATGCATCACTACTTCCATCATTTTCTCCATGCTTTTTAAGTTGTTTCACTGTCTCAGCCACTGACTACATGCAGTGACCTCAAGTGCATTGTGCTGTATTGGAGGTTCATTCATACTAGCAACCTTAACCTGCTACTACTGACTACATCCTTGACATGTCTTTATCTTCAAAAAAAAAAAAAAAGAAAGAGAAAAGGATGAAAGGATGGTATCTAACAGTGCAGCTTGTGTATTTGTTACTAGGGAAACAAACAGCAAAGAGAAAGAAACCCTCAGTGTCCTTGTCATTTGGATCTTTCAGTAGAGAAGCGGAGCTTGTGTTAAAACAATGGAAACACTGTTCAGCTTTCAGGAGCCTTTGCTGTCCTTGCTGAATGACAGACACTTCTTTCTCCCCCTTGTCCATCCTGTCATCTCTGAAAAGGAGAGTCATTTCTACATTCTGCACTGGATTGCTGGTTGTTTTTTTATTCATCATGTAAACTTTAATCCCCAGTTCTGTGTAACCTGGTCAGTTCCTATCACCTAAAGCACTATTGCAGCAGGTCTCTTGAGGTAAACAGAAGAGAGAACCCTGATGTTGTGTTCATGGCTGTAGAAAAGCAGACACAGCAGCACCAACAGTGCCAGGTTTGTGCTAATTTGAGTTTGTACTGAATCAGAGTTCAAACTCACTCAGGACTCCAGAGAGCATGAGTGGCACAGCAGCATTTGCTGCACTCCAGCTCCAGGAGCCGTGCAGTGCTGAAGGCCAGTGCAGGTGTGACATTGTGACATCACTGTCCCTAGGCCCCAGGCTGTGGGCAGTGCAGGTGTGACATTGTGACATCACTGTCCTGGAGGCTGTGGGCAGTGCAGGTGTGACATTGTGACATCACTGTCCTGGAGGCTGTGGGCTGTGCAGGTGTGACATTGTGACATCACTGTCCTGGAGGCTGTGGGCAGTGCAGGTGTGACATTGTGACATCACTGTCCTGGGGGCTGTGGGCAGTGCAGGTGTGACATTGTGACATCACTGTCCCTAGGCCCCAGGCTGTGGGCAGTGCAGGTGTGACATTGTGACATCACTGTCCTGGAGGCTGTGGGCTGTGCAGGTGTGACATTGTGACATCACTGTCCTGGAGGCTGTGGGCTGTGCAGGAGCTTTGCCACCAGCCCAGGGAAGCAGGGAGATGCCAGGCCATGTAAGTCATGACTGTCACTGTTGGTTTCAGCCAGTCCAGACGTGTCAGTCATGGCTTAGCTGGACTGACACCTCCCTGTGTGGGTTGGGAGGACGATTCAGAGATCAACACTGCTTGTACTATGACTTTCTGCTCATTGCTAAATGTGCACTGTATCAGATTCCATGTACTTTCTCTATCAAACTACGCTGCATCTTCGCTTCTTTTTCTGTGCCAATTATTATCTTGTTCATCTTTAGCTTTTGCCTCATCTAACTCATCTTGTGGGAACTGGATTAGGAAGCCAGATTTGGTGCACTCTGAAGTGTAGCTAAGTAAATCCAAAGGATTATCACCGTTCTCCTGTTTTTACAAGACTACAGCTACCAGCACCAGAGCTAGAGAGATGATGGGAAAATTGCAATAAAAGCCCTACTGGAAATACTCTCATAGATTTTTGTATCCTGCTGTTTCAACAAAGCATATTTCTTCTTTACTCTGCAAGCATGGCTTTTTTGTTCCAGACTGGCTGTTAATTTGCCATTAAGAAGGAAGAAGGATATGACAAAACACCTGAATTATATTATAATAAAATATCAACATTTGAATTACATTTAAAAATGGATAGGCAGAATAAAATCAACTAGCACATGGCTTATTGATCATAGCCACTAGCTGAACTGTAATGGATTCCTTCTCTCTAGTATTCCACAAAGTACCAAAGGCCCTTGGGTAAAGAAAACAAACCACTTGGTAAAGATTATGGAAAAAAGAAAAATATGTCAGGACTGACAAGAAAAGGAAGTGGCAAACATGTTATTGATGATGTGTGTTCGTAGCAGGACAGCAAAGCCCTGCCTGCGGGTACGGTGTAAATGACAACTTCGTCACAGGCTCCAGCCGTTTGTGTCCCTACACTCTTAGTCCGTGGAAATAAGAAGGGTACAGCCAAAATAAACCAGGGGGTGGCTTTTATTGACTTTTTAAAGAAAAACACAATCATTGCCAACAGACCTCAAATACTTGGGAAACTACTTGTATGTGAGTTGTATTTTGGCTCCCTAATGTTGAAAATTGTTCGTTTACACCATAAAACCTGTGTATTTTTTCTCTATAAGCAATGAGCTTTCTCCAAACTCTCTGTCTGGAATCAAGTGCTCCAACCGATCCTCTTTGTCTTTCAGACTCTAAGTGGCCTTTTTTTCCTTAATGTTTTTTCTACAGCACTTAAGTTTTACCAGACCAGTGCCACCTCCCAGGGTTTTACTAACTCCGGCAGAAACGCGGAGGACAAATGTTTTCTGGTGTGAAAACGCACTCTGAGCAATCCGACATAGCCGATTGCAGCGCTTTCACGTGGAAACCGCACCCGGCGATGAAACCGTAAACCGAGGGGCTGCTCCGGCAGGGCCTTTATTACCTGGCGTTCGCTCCGTTCCCGCTCCGTTCCCGCTCCCGTCCCGCCGCTTCTCCCCTCAGGGCCGGGCCCGCCTCAGCCCTCAGCGAGCGCGCGCCGCCCGTTTCCCGCCGCGCGCCCGACCCCGCCGCGCGCGGGGCTGAAGGGGAGGGGGGCGCTCGCGGCACGCGCCCAGCGGCACGCGCGCTCCCCCACAGTCCCCCCCGCCGCGCCGCGCGCACAACGGCCGGCGGGGGGCGGGGCAAACGGGGGCGGGGCCAAAGTCCCCAACACGCCCCCGAGCCCGCTCTCTGGCCCCGCCCCCCGCCCCGAGCCCGTTTCCCTCCTCCACAAAGCCGGGGGCGAAGAAGGGGAGGGGCGCGCGCCACTTCTGCCCGCCCCCCCCCCGAGAGGGGTGGGGCCGGGCACGGGGGGCGCGCGCGCTCGGGCGCGAGGGCGCGCGGCTATTGGCTGGCGACAGAGGGGGGAGCGCGTTTAACGGCCGCTGCGCCCCCGGGCCGGGGCAAAGCAAAACAAAGGCGGCGGCGGCGGGAGCGGGAGCTCGGGCGGAGCGCACGGCACGGGCACGGCACGATGCCTCGGCCGCCCCTCGGCCCTCAGCGCGGCACACGCGCGCCCGGCCCCCGTCTATGACCCCCTCCGGTGGCCGTCGCCGAGACGGTACCTTCGAGGCGAGGGAAGCCGTCGTGTCCCACCCCCCTCCTTTGATCCCCGCTCTTTGTTTTTCGGTGAAGGCCCGGCGCGGAGCTCTCGCTGCCCGCCGCGCAAGGACCGGGGGTCCCGCCTTCCCTCCTACCCGTGGCCCCTAAGGGAGAGGGGCCCGGGGGCTGCTCGGAGCCCGGGCTGGGAGCGGAGTCGGCGCGGCGCAGCGGTGAGTACCGAGCGGGTGAGAAGCGGCCCCTCTTCCCTGTGCTAGGATTTATTTTTTATTGGAGCGGGGTGGGGGGGTGGGTATGAGCGGAAGGCGGCTGCGAGAGGAGCCCCGTGCTGCGCCCCGGCCGGGGGGGCCGCCGTCTCCCGTGTGCGCGGGGCCGCCGAGGCAACTTTGCTGGCGGGAGGAGGCTCGGGCGCTATTTATAGCGCCTGGAAATGACGGCAGCGCTGTCTGCCCGCAGCCTTCTCGGTGCGGGGCGGGTAAGGGCGGTTTACATAATTGAGGGGGGGGCGAAGCCGAGCTCGGCGCGCCGGGAGCCGGTGGGGTCCCCCCGCGCTCTCGCCCGCGCCGCGCGGGGCCGGGAGCCGTGGGGTTCTGCACGGAGCTGGCGGCCGGAGCAGCGCGGGGCTGTGTTCGGGTGGACGCGCGGCCGTACCGGTGGCCAGAGGGGGGAACGAGCCGCTTTCCTGCTGGAATCGCTGCGGGAGGGGACAGAAAAGGCGACGGCGTCACCCGCCGCGGCAGCTTCGTGCTCCGGCGTGAGAGAGGAAACGGCTTTAAAGGCGCACGGCCAGCGGCTCCCTCCCGCCGGGAGAGCGGGCTGTCAGCCGGTAACTTTCTCCGCGTTTATTTTCTCCTGTTATTTCCTGGTATGTAAAGGTGAAAATGAGGCTCCTGTGGCTCAGTCTTTAACTTGGAGGCTTTTCCCTGCTGGAGTAAGCTCACTGCAGGTTGCTGACAGTGCGTGCACAGGCTGTGTCCGGCTTTTTGCAGCCGCTCAAAGACTGTTTGAGCGTGTTTCATGTCGCTCCTTCCTTAGAGCCCCGCAGGAACGACGGAGAGGCCGATTCCTGACCAGCTGCGCCCGTGCCACGCACGGGGTCCCCACGCGCGGCAGCAGCCGCTGTTTCCCCGGCGGCGCGGGGCCCGCGCGGGGCCGCCCCCCATCCCCCCCCGCCACGCTCATCGGGGTGTTTGTTTACACATCCGGGACCCGCGCGGGGCGGGGCCGCCCCGCCCCATTGGCCGCCCCGCGCCCCGCCCCGGTGACGTCACGGGCGGCGGGACGGGGGCCGTTCTTCGCCCCCGGCCCGGGGATTGCGGGGTTCGGGGCGGCGGCGGCGGCGCTGCCCCGGGAGGAGGGCGGAGATCGCCGTGCCTGGGCTGCCCCGGGAGGAGGGCGGAGATCGCCGTGCCCGGCTCCTGCGGCCGGGACAGCCCCTGGCGCTGCGCTGGTAGGTGCGAACACAAGCAGAGCTTCGGGAGCCACACCTGTCCGTGCGCAGGACCAAAGCACGGACTGTGCCGCGGCCAAAGAACGAGAGCGGAATAGGTGGTTCGGGGTTTTGTTCTGTTCTGTGCGGAATAATGAGCAGTAGCCCGAGGAACTGCTCGGAACCGTGAGAGGGAAGTGATACTGTGTTTATTCACCTTTGTTAGAGCGAGCTAGGAAATGGTTTGTTTTGAATTGTGCTCGTAAAGGCACAACAAGTCTGTGGTTCCTATGGTGTGTATCATACAGGGTCCTCTTTTTAAAGAGAGCAATATCAAATACAGTTTTGTTAAATCGACCTTAGAATTATTTTAATTTCTGTAGTTGAAGAACCTGGTATATTGAATCTGGAAGAGTCCAGATTGCCTGTAGAAGTGTTTAAAAACACTTACAGGAATGCGTTGAAGAAAAATATTTTCCTTTTGCATTCCAGATCACGGAATTGCTAAGGTTAGAAAAGATCTCTAAGATCATTGAGTTCAACTATTAACCCAGGACTGCCAAGGGCACCACTAAGCCACATCCCCAAGTGCCACATTTACACCTACTGAACTTCTGCAAGGATTTAACTCGTGTTCCACTGATGGAAAGGGTTTGATTTAAGCCAGAGTCAAAACATCTTAGCATGTGGTGCCTTTCATTCTGAAACCCTGTTTTGTTCTGGTTTTGTCTATTTCTGTTAACCTAAATAGGCTCTGTATCTAACATTGAGTTCAAGCAGGGAATTTACAGAAACCTCATGTTCTTAGATCACTTTTCTTGTATATCTTGCTTCTAATAAATGTTTCATATGTAACTGTTCTACAAGAGCGAACTGTTTTCTGCAAATAATGTAATTATTCTTCCCTGTGTAGTTGTAATAAGTTATCTTGGGGAAACAAGGTATATAATATTTCTTTAAATTGCTATTAATATTTGAGTCCTGTTCTTCATGCCAAATGAGTTAATATTTCACACGTGTAAATGTATCCTTTATCAGGTGTTTTCCCAATCATTCTCATGTGTAGATCCATGCTTTGGATGAGAGCTTGTTCCCAGTGCTGCTTTATTTTCTTGGATTGCATGTGGTGTGTTACGTGTTTTGTTTGTGGCTTATCTCTGCCTTTGAAATTCTTCATGTAAGAAATTTTCTTTTAGCAAGTCCTTCAGTAGTTTGAGTTTTCTCCTGCTTAGGATTAAAAAAAATCTAAACTGAAACTCCTTTAAGTTTTCCTGTGGTTATGTCATGTGCTAGGCCTGCTGTACAGATTACTTTCTCAAGGCTTCTTTCAAAGCAGTGACTGCTTCCTATAAACAGACTTTAATTTATGTGGCTTTCACTATCTGCTCCTACTGCTAGAAGAGTGGTTAGTGCTGCCTGCACACAGTTTACAACTGTGATAAGTCATTTGCGTGCTCTTAGCTGGATCAGCAGACTCTAAACTCTTTGTATTGCCTCTCATTTCTGTTTGTGCTATTGACCTACTCAGGCAGTCACCTGACAGCTGATGACATAAGTTGCCTGTGCAGTGTTTTGGGCACTCATTAGTGTGGTGCATGCACAGCCTGGGAGCTGCTGGCCTCTGACAGACCAGGAGATGTTAGCAGCGTTCAGCATCTGTTTCGTTTTCAGGCAAACTATAAAGGTTTGCTTTCCAGCACAGCAGTAGGCTCTGGTGTGCTCTGACATGTAACATCTCTGAAATGCACTTTGAGGATGTTGGGTGTTCTCTGTGCAGAATTTAGCTTCATTATCAGATTGTGGGTCTGGTAGCTTCCATTAAGGCTATTCTGGTACGGTGAGGAAGTGCCTAATTAGCTTTGATCAGGACACCAGTCAAGAAGGTCTTTGCCTAAAGGCGTAATTCTGCAGAGCCAAAAGAGTAGACAGGGATCCCTGAACAGGGTGGCAGCGTCTTACTTGGTGTTTGACTTAGAGCCAGATGTGATCCTGCAAGATTTTTGCTGAAAACCAAAGTGCAAATATATGAAATATATTGACTGTTGACAGAACAAGTGCTTTCTAAGATTGCTTTCCTTGTTGCTCGCTGTATTGGAACTGACCACTAGAACTTTCAAAGACAATTAACTTTCTCTCATTCCCTGCCTTTTTAGTGTGAATTTCTGCATGGATGTCTAGAACAGTACACCTGGTATAATGTAGAAAGTGCTTGTGATTCATGGAGAACTGTTTGAATCTCGTCCCTCATTAGAAGTGTGATGGAGTAGAAGCCATTAGTGGAACAGAACTGCTTTTTGCTGTGTTGAATGGAACTTGAACTGTGCAGTTCCTTAGAAAAAGGGGCCTGTAGTGCAGCCAGGCTCCAGTTATTTGCTCCAAATAATGCTTTGCTTTATGGCTGGACTTGTTGAATAACAAGTTAACTCTGGTTTTGTTGTAAGCTGCTAATTGTTCTGCTCTTTTCACCTACAGGTTGTGACGGTTTCTCTTCTGTCATTTGTGTGGAAAGTGCCACACACACTCCAGAACAACAACGGCTTTTGCTTGCATATTCCAGTGTTTCTTTTGTCAGCGAGTTCAGCAAAGTTGTAATTCTTCAAGTGCCAGCCCTGAGCTGAGTGAGGAGCCACCAGCAGAGATGGTAAAAATGACAAAATCAAAAACGTTCCAGGCTTACCTGCCAAACTGTCATCGAACCTACAGCTGCATCCACTGCAGAGCCCATCTCGCCAATCACGATGAATTGATCTCCAAGGCAAGTGGTTTCTTTAGAGACCTCATGAATTATTTCTTAACCAAAATGGTTGTCACTGTGACACCACTGCCAGTAGATAAGGGATGCAAATTGATGCATACTTCAAAGTATCTTCCCTGGGTTCACTCTTGGGTCGTACATGTTGTGTGCTAAGAACTGGATATGTTCTGGAAACTTCTGAATGTGACATAAAGGTTGATCTGATATATTGCCCATGTTAACAACCTGTGTGTGCTGCCAGGTGGGTACTGTGTGTGAGCTGTTGTAGCTGAAAAGCCTGCTAAGGAAAACTGTCAGAAGAAAGCATGGATCTCTGGGTAGGGAAATTATTCAGGTTATGGTTATTCCAGATAGAGATTTCTTTTGACTCTGTTGGACTGAAGGTCACCAAACTGTCTGTTTCCAGGGTGTCCCACTTGTGTTATGGAATCTGTAAACACACTTTTGCTGTCTACCAGCTCCTAAGGAATATGATTAGCCAGAGATGTTCAAAATAGTTGGACTGTCTGAGCTTAGAGAATAGGTGGAACCTTGAAACAGGCTAGGCCTGCCCTTCTTCCCTGTTGCTAGAAGAAACCAAGACTTGTAATGTATGAAATATGTAGGAAAGCTTGAAGTTTGGGATAAATACTTGACAGACTGGTTCATTCTTTGCTTCAAACAAACTCCTGATTAAATTACTCTTTATGCTGTCATGGAGAAAACACTTCAGTTGCTTTTCAGACTTTTTAATACAAAATGTTCTTTCTATAATTGTTTTGTCAAATAAAGTTAGTTATAAAGGGTTTGACACTAAAAGTTCTCTCTGTTGCTCCTGCCTGTTTGTGTGTTCAGCAGCACTCAGGTGATGCTGCTCTTCAGTGCTGAAGAGATGGGAGGGCTTGAAAATGCTGCTCCTTCTGAATTTAGGTTTTCTTTGGGTGAGGAGAAAGCATACCTGCTTGCTTATCCCAGGGCTGTCAGGCAATAATGGGTTTTCCACATACAATTTTTTCCTTTCACTTGAATTTATTTTTTTTCCATGTTGACTTCAGAATTTGAGTATGAGGCCTTTTTGGCACCACTGGATTCTAAATTACAGGCATTCAGAGTTTCATTATTCACTTCATGTTCTGGGCCAGAAAATACTGGGAGGGGTTAATCTTTCCTGAACTTCAGGTTGTAGATACTTACAAGAAGAAAGAAACTTTTTTTTGTTGTGTCTCTTAGCATGTATTAATTCATTGAGAAAATGCAATCTAAGCACATGCTTAATAGGAAGCTCTTCTTTTTGTGGACTTAGATTTTTGCATGCCAGCTAAGCTGCCACAGTTGCTACATGAGCCAGTTTTCTCCAAGGGCTTGGGAATTTTGGTCAGCAGAATACTTCAAATATGTTAAGCAAATCATGTGTTCATTTTACAGCTTCATAAAATAATTTCAAATGTTAAGAATTAGATTTTCAATTCAAAGAAAACATAAAGGACTCTTCAAAAATCTGTAGTAAATACAAAGAATTACTTTTAAGTTGTTTCTAATGGTGTTGGGAAGGGTATTAGAGGTGGTTTCTACTTTCTGGCTTCCTTAATTTTTGATGAAGACACTTAACAAAAATATTTGTACTTGCAGGTTGACCATATGCTTATTTGACAGCTGATTCATATTTTGTCAATTTAAGATTTCTTAACCATATTTTATTGTCTAAATCTGTATGGTAAAAGAGAAATGCATTTAAATGTGTGGTATATTTTTGTATGCTTTTAAAATAAAAAGAACATTTGTCATCTATTGTACTTGTATTTGGGACATAGCTTTGGAAAACCCATCTTCATTAGGCTGAAGCTTTACATAATCCAGCATGGGAGGAGTTCTTCTGAGGGGAGCAACTGCAAAACAATAGATAGATTTGGATCATTAAAAACAAGTACAGCTGGCCCTGGTGAGGGTTGGGGAGTGCAAATAAAATTTGATTTATTTTTTTTTCTGAACTTCTCTTGAAGTACCTTCATTGAGGCACATTATATGCAATGAACTTAGGTTAGTGAGAGAGATGGTTTTTTGACATACATAGAATCCTAGTTAATGTAACTTCTCAGATGCAGGGAAAAAATCCCAAACAAACATAAACCAACCTGAAGTGTAGGAAGTTGATTCTACATCATCTGAAGTTAACAAAGAACAGTGTGGTTCCTGGGCTGGTTTGGATTTATTGATGGAATAGAGACAGACTGTTCAACCTGGCTTCCCCTCACTGCCTTTCCTTGAAGGCCTAGTTCAAAGCCAAAGCTCCGTGTTACATTCTCTAAATACAATTTCTGGTTGTGGATTCTCACTTTATTCCAAGTGCTTCCAGTACCATCTCATGTCAGAACCCTCAGGTTTTGTAACAGTATTTACTTAATGCCTGGCTGGAGCTGCTTCTCTGGGGGCTGTCCCTCACCCCATGTTTTCTGGGGACATGGTGGTTGTTTCTTCCTCATGTGTGGTCAGGGAAAATGAACCAAAATGCGTGGTGTGCTTCTAATTTAAAGCAGCTCCAGCTGGCTTTCTAATGTGCTTTGAGGTATAAGAATTTATTATACCTGACACTGTAGTGGTTTTTGACTTGAAGATGAAAAGATAAAGCTATGCTGTGAATTGAGTGGTGTTTCTCTTAAACGTTGGTCTGTCATGGAAAAGCAAAAAGTGCTGCATATTTCTGTCAATCATCCCTTTGATTCTGATCCTAAGAGTCCCTGACTTCAATACAGATTTGCAATTCTTCTGCTTTTGAGAACTGTTGATGCCAATTGTCTGACAAGGATGGCAGCGTACACGAATCACCTTTTCATTTTATTTCTGTTCTGTTTGAGCAGCAGGATCTCTTTCTTGCCCTGGAATGAATCACAAAGCTCTCTTTTTCTTGTGCCCTTGCTGGTGACAAAATGGCAACCAAGAGTCTTGGTAATGGCTTAGAAATAAGAACACAGATTAATGAGACAGGACAAAAATGTGTTACCTGCTCAGTGAATTCAGTTGTGGTTTTAGTTTTCTCTGCAGCTGTGAAAGGACTCTGTGTGTTGCCCAGTATTGAAATCAACATGATGTTAGTGGTTAGAACATACATTTCTAGAGGTTTTCACTCTGTAATAACCTTGTTTTCTGCAGCTGGGGAGGAGCTTGGGGGAAGGGGAAGGCGTGGGAAGAGGATGGGTTGAGACGAGGAGCCCCAGACTGGGAGGTCATTGCCAGTAGAGATAATGACAAACATTCTGTACAGCTGGACACATGCACACATGTATGAACAGTTACCATAATAATTTCTAACTCCCAGCTTATCTTGGAGGAACCATTGATTTGAAGGATACTTAGTGAGAGAACTGATGAACTGTAGGTGACTTTTAACTGAAGTAAGTGTGAGGTGGTGCCAGGTGCACCTCAGAGTGACTGATTTGTGTTGCTGACAGGTCTGTGAGTGCTGGATCTTCTCTTTCTTTGGTGAAGACTTCAGAGCCTGTCAGGATGTTAAAGTATTTTTTAAATGCTGTGAGAAGGAATAAACCAATCAGCACTACGCTGGGGTATGCTCACAAGATGGGGAAGAACCTATGGCTTTTAAAAAGTTCTTTAAAGAGGCAAATATTTTTAGAATCATATCCTACCATGACTGTAGGCACAGAAGAGAAGCAAACTATGAGCAAATAACCACAGATCTTAATGAAGAGTAAGGCAATGAGCTGATGCCATAGGAAGCACTTAGTGGATTTAAAATTGATACTTCATGGATTTAAGATGTTCAAACAGCATGTAAAAAGTGACCAAACAATATATGTTAGTAATAATAATTTAAGAAATCCAAACATAATTTAATTTTGAAAGAACTTCTACAAGACTTCTTGAAGTACAGGGGAGATTGCCACTTGTGTGGCCTAAATAAAATGTTATATATTTGCTATTCTTGGAGCAATTCTAGGATAAGTTTTGTGGAAGGCCTGACTGAAGGAGCTTTCTTATGATTTTTTATGTAATAGTAGGAAATGTGCAGTGATTATTAAGAGTACTTAATTTTATAGGAGACAAATGTTACTTGAAGAGCATAAGTTCCAAAGCACTTGAGAGTGGCTTGTACCCTCTAAGTTCCAATAATTGCTTAGAAATTCAGGTAGGATCCAACAAATTACAAAAAAATACAAATACTTAATAGAATCTTGCAATCTGTTGGATATGCTGCAAAGGATAATGTTTTGTTACTCAAGGTTGACCTGCTTGAAAGACTATTGAAGCATCTTAGAGTGTGCCTGAGTTCTGGGAATGGAGAGAATTTGGATTACTTTGTACAGATATCTGTATAAATCCTGTCGCTTTCTTCTGTCTCATTCATTGCCGAGCATATCTGACCAGAGGGGAAAAAAGTCATGTGAAGTCACAGACAAGACTAGATGAGTCAATATTTTCAAGAATGAGTTCTGCATAAAGGTATATACATATATATATATATGTAACTGTCATTGATTGCATTGGGAAATCCTTGCACCTTGGGATTGGTGGTTAAGTTTAGTTCTCGAAGGCATTCAGTGTGAATGCTCTTCTATTATTGATGACAAGGAAGAGTCTTGAGCCTAAATAGATGCTAAAACATTTTTAGCCTTGTTTAGCAATCTGTGGTTTTGTCCTCCACTGTGTAACCGATGGGATCAAGAGGAATTTTTTTAAAGGGTTTATTGTCTTTAAGTAAATATGCTGTGCTTAGCTTGGTTCAATTTGTAATCCTCCTTTGCTTATGATATAATGAGTATTTAGAAAGATAGATGGACCTGTTTTATGTATATTTGAGGGCTGGTTTTGTTCCCTCACTAATTTCATAAATATTCTGGTGACAATTTTTTTTCTCCAAGAGGGTTCTAGTTTTTTGTGTTCAGTTTTTTCTTCTGGGGGAAGAACCTAGGTTTTGAAAGAGAAGCAATCTTTGGAAAACATCCAAGAATAGATTTGAAGGCTTAAAGGAGTTGGAAAGTGCAAGGCAAGTGTTCTACTCTGTGTATTTTGACATAATTATTTCTGAAATCCATTCAAGAAGCTGCATAGGTCAAGCTAACTTGTCCTGCATAACAAAGTCTTCACTTTGGGGAAATATCATTTG
The DNA here is from genome assembly GCF_051311805.1 of Agelaius phoeniceus. NCBI lineage: Eukaryota > Metazoa > Chordata > Aves > Passeriformes > Icteridae > Agelaius > Agelaius phoeniceus. Next base: position 8,067,247 of record NC_135282.1, on the reverse strand, counting down.
CCATGTTTGCTGGCATGCAGTTTTTTGGGTAGAATTTCTTAAAGCTATTCTCTACATACTGAACTTTGTAACTTGCTTTATCAAATTCAGTAAATATTTGAATGGAAATGAACTTAAAAAAAAATTAGTATTTCTCATAGAGTCTTCTAGAAGTTGCCTAGGAAGCAGCTGGGCAGCATCTCTGGTGGTCTGCATTATCAAGGAGTTGGATGTGAGGGAAACACCAACTGGAACAAATGTGGGGGTCTTCCCCTGATAATTATTTTGTCTGTATCTTATGGTGAATTCGGTTTTCTGAATTTATGTTGCAAATCTTGAAGTGAGAGGATATCCTTACACTCTTGCTGAGGAGATAATTTCACACATCAGAGCACTTGTGTTTCTGGTTTACTTCAAGAATGCTGCCCCTAACAAGTACAATTTTCTGTATTTCCCAAATTTGCTTATTTGGCCAGAGAACTGATTCAGTTTGATCTATCTTAGCTTGTAAAGGGAACTCCAGCAAATGAAAGGAAATGACACCAGATGAAAACCTATGGACTTCTTTCATTTTCCTTCTTTAATATTTGATTTCTGTGTTTGGAGTAGCTTGCAGCCACTGGTGATGCCCCTGTGGAACAGTGCCTGCCTTGCCCCCAGTCCATGCTAAGATGGAAGTTTCCCTGGGTATTTGCTGTAGAGCATGAGCTCCAGCCATGCAATCTAATCCTGTCTCTGGGGAATAATTGATGGCAGAAGCTTTTCAGCAGCATCCCTTCCCCCCTCCCTGCCTTCAGCTGTGCCTCAGGGCAGTAAATACATGTTCTGCTTGACTGATATTTCCTTTCCTCCTGGGTAAAACAGCTACTCCTGGTGTTAGAGGTGAGGGTGGGTTCAACTTACAAGCATAGATCATACCTAATTCTGCATGTGTGCACAAGTGAAACATGTATAAAACTGCTTTCCTACATCATGTATCAGTGACACAGGTCTGTCAGATGACTTGAAAAGATCCTAGTTCCAAACTGGTCTTGCAGGTTACTTCACTGTAGTTTGTAAGCACAGTTGGACATTATTGCTGATACTATTAGATGTTCTAGATACTTTCAGCTGTGCTGAAACAAGAAAACATGATAGATCTTACACATCCTTCTGTATAAATGGGTAGCTGGTCAAAGATACGGATTTCTGAGGAATAATTTCACTCATAAATCAATACATTATTATTAATTGAGGATCATGAAAAAGCAGCCTTACAGTAAGTTTAAAGTTCAACTGCAGTTATTAGTGGAACTGATAAATTGCCCAGCTTCTAAGTGAAAATCCTGGTTGCTGTGAGTCATTATTGATGAGAGTTGGTCACACTTGCCACTCTCTTCTAATTTCTCTCTACTGGGTAAGACATATTTAGGACTCAGTTTGAATAGAATGTTCTGCCTTAGTTTTGATTCATGTACAGTGCTCGTGATCTTGGGAGTGTTGAACAAATGTTGCACAGTTAAAGTTTGTGTTTGCATAGATGATGTTTATTCTAGTGAAAAGTGGTTTGTCTGGAGACTGGTTTGAACAGTTGTGCCTGTTAGTCCTTGACACTGCCATTTAAAGTACTTTCTTTCATTTTCTTGGAGGAGTTGACACACAAGGTGTTCAACCTGTCAGTCCCTTAAAATTCATATCAGTATAACTGAATCACACAGTGCAGAGTGTGAGAAACCTAGTGCTGGTTAAAGCAAATGTTCAGTATTAATTCTGGTTATGCAAAATATTCTGTTTATAGCCAAGCTACAAGCTTAGCAAGCAAGCACCAAACTGAGTTGTCCTCTTCTCATTTCTAGTAGTGGGATGCATCAGAAAGTAGAACTCTGCTAATAAATCCTTCTTACACCATTAAGAGAATGCATCCATGACAGATATTTACCTTTTTGTGGTGTTTGAATACAGTTTCGGGGAAAATATCTCAGCTGTTCATGTGAATAAGAAACTGACTGCCAAGTGCTGACAAGAGATTGATTATAATAATTCAAAGGCATAGGAATTTACAGATGGATGTCCTTGCAGTGCTTTTGTTGTAGTCAGTGTATGGGAGTTCTGCAAGGCTGGATTGCACACCATTCAATGCTCGGTGAGACACAGATTATGTGGTTGGGCACTGGTTTTAAAGGGAAGTCTGAGTTGCCTGGACCCATGTTCTGTGTTCCAGAATGCAGTTACACAAGTTGCTGCAGGTTCCTGTTGAGTTACCTGAGTGATGTAAACATGGAGGAACTTGCTCTTTGCAGCTGGGCAAGGAAACAACTGTTCTGTGGCATGTAAATACAATCCTTAGCCTCTAAACATGAGTGTAGGTAAGAAAAGATGGAATCAAATGCATCAGTCATACTCTGGGAATGGGAAGCAAGGCTAGAATGGAGGAACTTTTCACAGTGACATGTTTGTGAACACTCTTTCTAAAATCACTGTCACAGGAAAAGATTCTGTGTTGCTTCTCCCTCCACTCTACCTTGATAATCTACAAAATCAGAAGGTAATGGCCATTTCTGAGGGAAAATAAGCCTAGGAGAGTACAATATATCTAGGGCAACAAAGCAAGGAGTGCAAGAAAAGTCAAGTCATCTTTAAAAATATATTAGGAAAAGAAAAACAACTAAAGCAGTGCTTTCCAACCAGTGGTTTGTATTTCATTTGGCTTGATTTTTTTTTTCAGCTTATGAAACAAGAGAGGGGAATAGCTGCTTTTTGTGCTATTCCTGGCATCCTGTTACTGCCCTCTGCTTAATTTTGAAAAATGCAGGGTCAAAGGAGAGCTTTTAGTAGGTGATACTAAGTCAAGACTAAACATAAACTTGGCAGAAATAATTGCATAAGATCGTTCAGAAGATCTCCTGACTCTTGTTTTTTTCTGGAGTCTTTTTTTCTTCTCCAGCCTGCCAGGGAACCTCAGGTATTGCATATAAGTAGTTTAAAAATGATGGTATAGGACCAGACAAAAAAATCCCAACCTACCACATAAATTATATGTGATTGGTGTGTGTAATTACATATAAAGAGAGAAACTAGCACATGATAATAGACAGTATTTCTTGGTGCTGTTTAAAAAAAGGATTTGTGAATTCTAATTTACAACATGGAATTTTTAAAGCAAGGGGAAATGCCTGCAACTTTTTTAATTTAAAAATTTCTACAGTAGTTTGACCAAATATCATGGTGATCATGGCTTTGGAAGTTCTTTTTAATAACTTCAGGTGTGAAACATGGAAGTTCTAATTTTACGTTTACTTCTTATTGAATAAAAGGATTTTGGAAGTATTTCCTTTAACTTTCCTGAAATTTTGCAGTTGCACATGTATCATTTTCTCTAAATTAATGTGTTGTTTAATCAGGCTAGCTACTCATTTGTTAATGGGCATTTTTGAGGAGTCTGTATCTGAAGAGTTTTTGTTTTCACCTGCAGTAAGCATTCTCTGTTTGTTACTGGTTGGAGTCTAGAGAGTCCTGGTTATTCTGTAGGAACTGCAGAGTGCAGGTCTGCACTGCTCTGCCAGCTTTGTGATGTGTGGTTAAGTATCTCAGGAGAACTGAACTAGTGGTGGGGTTTCTGTTTGTTTGTCTTAAAAGCAGCTGTAAGGATAAATTACTTTCTGACAGAACTGTCCAGGCTCTGTTCTCAACTAAGTCTCCCCTTTTCAGGGTCAGTCCTGCCTGAAGTTTCAGCTTTCACTGTCCTGCACAGCCTATCTGGTTTTCCTTGCCTGGTGAAAAATAAGACTTGTAGTTCTGGCTGGTGGAGACAGTGCTTTTTCTTTTGTCTTTGCTAAAGGTGGAACCTCCTTAGAATCACTGAGGTTGGAAAAGACATGTAAGGTCATCAAGTCCAACCACAAACCCAACAGTGACAAGTCTACCACTACCATGTCCCCAAGTGCCACAGCTGTGTCTGTGGTGACTTCACCTCTGTCCTGGGTAGCCTGTTCCAAGGCTTGCCAACCCTTCTGGTGAAGAAATGTTTCCTGGTACCCAACCCAAACCTCCCCTGGTGTGACCTGAGGCCATTTCCTCTGGTCTTGTCACTTCTTAGGTGGGAGAGGAGACGGACCCCACCTTGCTACAACCTCCCTTCAAGTCTTTGTGGAGAACATTAATATGTTCTCTCAATACTACTTTTAAATGGTTGCTAAAATAATAAAATATTAGTGCTATTAACTGTTAGGTAGAATTTTTCATGTTAAAGATTTTACAAGTATGTATGGATTGTATGTAACTACTCAGGCACTATTGCTACCTGGAGTAGTCCAGAGTCAGGGGTTTCTTTAAACATTCTTTATTGAAGTATATAATCTGGTTAGTGTTGATCAAAAAGGGTTAATTTAGGTGCATTTTCCTTTTACAAGATGAGGGGATTTTTGCACACTATTCTGAGTTATTAAAACACAACAATTACTGCTGTTGTGTTGCTAGTTGGTAGAGTGGCAAAATACCTATTACAGTGTCAAATTACTTGTAATGATGTAACTAAATATGTAAAGAATCAAATCCATTGCAGAGAGGACCTTCTGCCTATGGTTTCATGCTTGGCATTACTAAAACCATGCACAAGTATTCAGGTTGAGATTTTCCTTCCAAAAGCCTTCCATGCTGATCTATGCAGGCTTCTGAAAAGTTGGTCTGTGATGTTCAACACTAGAACCACAGGGATTCTTAAAAACAATTGTACTTTCTTTGCATCATGGATAAAGTAGTTAATTTTCTTTGAAAGTAGGTTAGAGAATGGAAAGGCTCAAAGAAAAAAGAAATTAAGACAGTTTACAGATTTTTTTTAAAATGTAATTCAGTATGGAAGAGAGAAGAAAGGAAAAGTCAGTTCCAGTGTGATCCTGTTTGGATGGGAAATAATGGCTGTGTCTAAATTACCAAGTAATTCAATGCAGAAGGAGTCAGATGAAAGCAGTGGTGTGTCTGACATAGGTTTGCAATGTTTTACCTCTGGCTGGCTCTGCCTGCTCACAAGTTCTCCCAGGATGTCTGCAGCTCACATCCTGAGCACATTCAGGTCTGTGTCTGCATTACCATGGCTGAGTGCATGAAGAACTGCTGGGTTTGTTGGTTCAGAAGGATCAAGGGTGCAAATCAAGGCACTGAAACTGCTCCACAAGCCAAACCAGCCCTCAGTGAGTGTGGCTGATTAGGGGTTTTAATTCAAAACTTTGCTACTGCTCTGAACTAAAACATTATTTAGATCCAGCCAAGAAAGCCCAAGTGCCATTGTTTGTCCATCATTTATCAGGAATGGGAGAGATTGGAAAGCAAATGCCTGTGGTCAGGCTTTTAATGACAAGAGTTTTCTTACTAAAATGAAGCTGAGCTTATCTGTGAATTTTAAACTGATCAGATGCATTTCCTGAGTACAGTATGCTGGTTTTATGCTTGGTTTGGAATTTCACTGCTCTTATATCAAATGATGCAATGAAATTGAAATAAATAATCTTTTGGCTGCAGCAGGGGAAGACAGAGGAGATGAGAGTAACTCCCTTTGAGTTAAAAGCAGATTATTTCAATTAGCATGAAGGATGTCTAGGAAAATGAGAATTGATATCTTGCAGAGGGGTAGGAAAAAACTATGTTTTGCTTGCATTATGGGTGTTGAATTTTGAGCAATAGCACTTGACAAAGCAAAATAAAATTATTAAAAATCTAATGTAGATGAAAACTTGTCTGACAAGACTTTCCTATAAAGAACTAGTATAAAGTAGTTAATCTGAAATAGATTATATCTGTGTTATCATTATATGTTTACTTACATACCCTTCTGGAACTATTTTCTTGTTTGGTGGGGCTTGTGTTTTTTAACATGTGCAATTTTTTTTTTTTTCTAATGCAGTCCTTCCAGGGAAGCCAGGGACGAGCCTACCTCTTCAATTCTGTGTAAGTATGTGGTTATGGTTCTGCACACCCATGCAGAGTGTAACTCTGTGCTTCCCAAAGGGAAAACACTGGGAATTAACATAGCTGTACTTTGCCCTGTTCTTTTTAATGCTGGCTTTACTCACCAGCAGTAGGTATTAAAGAGCTACTGGGCTGATTCTGAAGCATTCCTTTGCACATATAGGAGTTTATCTTATATTTTAAGGAATTCTGCTAAGAGCTGAAAGATTAGGGGAGTGTGTTAATGTGAAATTCCTTTTGTCTATGTAATGGTAGCTGTCTCGAGAGGAGCTGCCATTCTGAGATACTCCAGAAGTCACAAGATATTGAGTGACTGTAAATTTTCTTTAGACAACTCTACTGTGGTCTAAAGAATTTCCCAGCCTGACAGTTGGATACATTTACAGGTTAATGTTTCAGTAAACTTGGTACATCTTTAATGACCTTGAATATTGCAAATGTGCTAGAGGCAAAAGGTCTTTGTGATCTTATCAAGCCTAATATTTGCAATCTTAGGCATGTCCTTCCCTTGATAGGAGGCTCTTTGCATTTGTTAATGGGTGTATTTTAAGATTTTTACATGCAGGATTCCATTTTTGTATTTATTTTTCAGCAGTTTTTTGTGTTGCAGCATTTTGAAAAAGATACAGTTGAGTGTCCTGGTCTATTTTTGACGAGGATAATGGAACTGTAACTGCAAAGGATTTGATTGCAGATCCTTGAAATTCTTTTAATATGTAGACTCTCAGTGGTGACTTAGGATTTCTGCTATAATTCTAATAGGAAGAATCTGGTACTACAGCAGCAAAAATGGCAAAATTTTGCTCATATTTAAAACTGTCTAAAAACTTGGTTTAGTCTTGCCTCATGTTTTCTGCATAGACTCATTTGTGGAAAAACTGGCTTGATGCAGTACTTCAAGGGATGTTTTGTTTTGAAATTGCTGTTTGTTCATCAGAGCTTAGTCTGCTGATCTGTAGCAAATATTTATGAGGCTTTTTTCTTGCTGCTATTTTGGAGCTGGTTCTAAATTCAGCTGTTGGTGCTGATTCACTGGTACAGACTTCCATTAGAGAGGTCTCAAATAGTTTTTGAAGTAAAGCCTGAAACTGTAGAAGTGTCCAGTTACTGTGTAGTGTTCTGTTCTCTGGAAGTTTAACTATTTAGCTTATCTTTGTTGCTGGCAGTAAAGTGGATATCACCAACAGTGATACCACAGCCACTTAAAAACAAAAAACAAACCCCTTTTTTCTTCCTGTCCTTCTGCTCAGTGTAACAGAGGAAGTTACTTCTGCAGCATTGAATAACTTAGGCATTTTTTTAAACTACTTTTTATCTGCAGGAGAAAAGCTGGGGAACAGTAAGAAAAGAAACACACTCATCTGTTAACATAATTTCTCCCTTTTTTTCAGGGTAAATGTGGGCTGTGGTCCAGCAGAGGAGAGAGTTCTTCTGACAGGTTTACATGCTGTAGCAGATATCTATTGTGAAAACTGTAAAACCACTCTTGGATGGAAATATGTAAGTAATATACTTAAATCCTCAATAGAGGCTTGCATGTTGAAGCACAGATGTTTGAGTAGCCACTGAGTAGCACCTTTGCTGATAATTTATGTGAGTTAGCTCTGGAGCTTTTGTGTACATCAGGCCCTAATGTAGTCTTGCTTCCTTGCATTTGCAGAAATGTTGTAGCAGATAATAATTTTATTCTGGCCTGCAAATCAAGCATGAGCTATAGGTGGTATTACAGCTGTCTAATATTTCTGTATTTGATAATCTTTTTGCAAGACTCTCAAGCACACGTGCACTAAACCAGGTGGGAGAAATTGTCAAAGTGAGTCTGTAGTGTCATGGACTGCAAAAGGTGGTGATACAGCAAAAATATTAATTACAATAAACAGTACTGAGCATATTACTCTGTTTACAAATAATGTGGAATCGATTCTGTTGTTTGAAAATTTACCTGTGCACTTGCAGCTGTGTTGCAAGTTTGTGATTTTGAAAATCTTAGATTCTGGGTAGGATTTTCAATTTTCAATGATTCAGTGTAGTTTCAGATCTTAGGAATTTTCCTGATGCATTTCCTGTGATGATGAATATAATGGAGAGCTTTTGAAGAGGTTTGCATTCCCTATTTTCATTACTTCTGGTAATGAATAAATAGCATGTATAACATGCCATTTCCTAACCTTCACTTTAAAAAGCATTAAAATTCCCTAAGCAGAGAGAGAACATGATCAGTTCTACAGCAAGATCTGTGCAGTAGATCTGCTGATTCCACTTAAGTTTGGTTCTGTTTCCTTCTCAGTGTTTTTCAACCTCTCTTTTTTTCCCTCCCTCCCCTTACTCGGTATAACCAATATGGGTTGTTAACTGTAATGGCTCCTGGTTTGTATTTTTACTGTAAGTTTGATGTTTAAAACACTTAATTCCTGAACTTAATTCAGTGTTGTTTTGATTTTTTAATTTTTTTCCTTTCCAGGAACATGCTTTTGAGAGCAGTCAGAAATACAAAGAAGGAAAATTTATCATTGAACTTGCCCACATGATAAAAGACAATGGCTGGGAGTGAACCACAACCTTTTTCCTTCTGTTTGGACTTTATTCTGTGGAACAGGCTTTACAAAGACTAATGCAAAGTAAAGGAAGAGCTTGGCTAGAGTGGCCCTGAGAATATCACTGAACTCTGAAACCTCACAAATGAGTAGTGTAGTGTAAGTGGCTATTTCAGGCCATGTTTGCCTTTTCTCCTTGTGTAAGTTCCCTCTTTTTGTACGTGTATTATTGTGTGAACAGTTGTTTTGGAACATTTTGGATGACCTTTTTCTAAACTCTCTCAGACTAGAGAAACAGTTCACTAATTGAAAACAGATTTTACTGGTTAGCATCTCTCTCTGACCTATGCCTTTAATGCTACTTCTGCTGTGCATGCTTCTTGCCTAAACACCTACACTCCAGTCCTGTAGAAGTTCTGTCCAAGAGCAGTCTGAAAGAATGTATGGGATGGGGTGCTTTTTTATATGTAGCAATTTCTGATGTGTTTGGCAGTGAAGAGGATGCAGTATTGTAGTTATTAATTTCTTTTTTCAAATTGAGTGTACCACAACCTATGTACATCTTGTAGGTGAATTGGTTAAAGGTACAGTGCTCACTTCAAAAAAAGATTTCAATTGCACTGACTGAAGTTAGCAGGTCTCAAGTTGTTAGGTTATGCCAGAGGCTTGGTATCTTAATGAAAAACATAGAAAGATTTTAAATCAATAATGCTATAGAATATGTTCCTTTAAGACCAACATATTCCCTAAGGAGTTTGCTGGATAAAAAATTTATAAAACTATAGCTTGCAAGATTAAAACGACAGAAAAATATATGCATCTTCTATTTTGAAAAAAAAAAATAGTTGGTATATTAGGAAAAAACAAAGTTTTGGTACTGTACCTTTGCCAGTAACAGGGACTTGTGCATCAGTGAAGTTTTATGGCTGGTTCCATGTAACTGTATAGTCCTAATGCACTGGACAAAGAGGTTGATGTCAAGGAAACTTGTTGAAGTCTTCTGCTTCTGCTACATTTGAACAAAAATATTTATTTTTGTGAGAAATGGCCAGAGCCTATGACATGAAAATTAATATAGTACCTGTAGGAAAAGGAGGAGTAATAAGAGGGAAGGGAAGTTTGACTTGTTTTTTCATAAAATAAAATAGTAAGATAGTTTTTAAAATTTGGGGGTGGGGAAAGGGTTTCCCGGTTTGCTGGCTAAATCATCCCCAAGTATCTTTTTATAATAAAAATTTATATGAAACTCACCTTCTCTTTTGTTCTCATGCTGTTTCTTTATTGGAATCAGTTAATGAGAGAAACTTCTGGAAAGTATATGCACAATATGAGCTGTTGGTATCTGTGTATGCAAACTGAGCAACTGTGAAAGAAACGCTCTACATAAATTTGCTAACTTAATTTTCAAATTAAACAGTCTCTAGAGACTTTTTGTATGTTAATCCTTTTACTGGTTGAGGACAAACTCTTTGAAAAAAAATCCCTTTAACACTACATAAGTCCTATAACTGAACAATACAGAAGCCTTGCAATATGAAATCCCTTTCTCTCAATAACAATTCTAATATGGCACCTGTGAAATTAATCATAGGGGCTGCTGCTGCTGTTCTGTTTTTGGGAATCTCTCCTAGGCTTTCTGAACTCTGCTGCACTTTAGAAATTGTCAGACATGAAAAATTACGCCAATGGGTAGGGGCAATACAAATCTTTAAAACCAGCTTTCCAGTGTTTTTGTGGGGAGGAGGAGTGAGAGGAGCATTCTCCCAGCTGTACACATTCTCTGTGATGCAGGCTGGCTAAACTGCCTGCCAGATGTTGTCATGATTGATACCCATGAATTAAAACTGTAAGAATTAGAGAAGTAGTTCAAGCTGTTGGGTTTCAGTCCAGAGGCCTGAGGTGGTACAGTTACATTCAACCTGGATTTTGTGGCTTGCACATTGCTACTTTGTGTTCACATCAGGTCTCATTTTTAACAATGCCATTGATGCAAGATGGGCTTGGGTGTTGCCTGTCTCGTGCTCTTTTTGACCTGGAATTCTTTGGGATTTTGTTTTCCACCTTGTTGCCAACAAGGAAGGCGCTAAAACTTCTATCAGCAAAAAGTTTGTGTTGGCTTCTAAGTCCTGTTGCAATGTTGATACTTGTGAACAGCTTGTGTGAGGTTTGTGTATCTTTGGGCTTTTCTTATTTCCTGGCTGCAGACTTGCTGAGGCAGTACACTGGACTGAAGGCAAAAGTAATGGCTGCTTTTCCAGAGAGAGTTGAAATTACAGAAAATATGTAAAGTATTAAAGATTTTTCTCTCCAAAATTGGGGGTTTGGCTAGCTCTTGTTAGTAAGCTAATGCTGTCTCTAACACAGTCTTATTCTTAGAAATTCAACCTCTTTCTTCAGTGCATTATTTATATTTCAAACTGGACATTTTCACCAAAACCTTAATTAACTTTGATGCCAAAGGTTGAGACTTCAAGTGCTTAGCACATAGAGCTTCAGACTACTGGCATAAAGAGTTAATGACCTATATGTGATGTTTATGGCTTTTAAGAGAACCAAACAAAGCAATATTCTTTTTGGTCTTTTATTAAGAGTGGATACTTAGAAGGAATAAAGAGTAGAACTAGTACAGAATCACTATTTTATGCTGCCATGTAACAATTCTTGAGGCTTATTCTTTTGAGGGAATATGTGAATTTTCTTCCCACATTGTTTGGTAGCATCAATGATTATTTTCTCCCCTCATAAAGATATAGAGAATTCTTGTTATTGGTTTTGGTGAAAGTTGAATCCAGATAGCAATGACTGCTGGCTGATGTGAAGAGGTCAGTCTGGTCACTGAACCCTCCAGCAGTCATTTGAAAGAAAAATAAACTTACTTGAAAAAAAATTTTACTAAAGCATTTTCCCTCTAACCAATTTTTGTAATATATTAAAGATTATATTTAAAGTTTGTATGTGTTTGCTCTGGGCAAGTTTACTTCCCCTCCAACTTGAGCACTTTTGTTACTTGTACTGGTTATTTTTGGTCTTAACATTTATTTTGTATTTTGTTTTTTATAAATTGTAACAAAAAGCTTTTGTGAACCTTTGTTTCTTGCTGGCTCTTTCTTGGACCAAATGAACTGACTATGAGCTGGCTTAGAAGAAATGTTCATTGGGATGCATAGGAATTTGCTAGCAAAAATGTACATGTATTGAAAGTTTTTTCCACTGAACCTCTAAAGCGCCATGCCTGTCCTAAAGTAATTAATCATAATTTGGTGTGACTTCAGTCATCTGACCACACATTCTCTGTCTAGGTCCAAAATAATGGTTGTAACAATGGTTTTCCAGGACTGAGTCTGCCTCCAAACCCTAGAGTTTTTCTTTGGCTGGTTACTTTAAGTACCTTTTTGATTACTAAAAGGCAGTGCTGCCATGTATAAAAATCCTGTCACATTGCAAACTTGCTGTGAAAAATCAGCTGCAAAATTTGGTGAGGGATGGCTCAGCCTAACCACTCCTGCTGTCTGCTTTTAGCAGCCTGGTAATCTTAATTTTAACTGCCAGTTAAAAGGGCCAGGATCTGAATTTCCCTTGGTGGTTGTAAGCTGTACAATGGCAAACTGTGTGAAGGAAGATTGTTATGGCTTCATCTTAAGGTCCCTGTAGCAAGGCCCAGCAGAGTGACCAGTGTGGGTGGTGTGCCTTTGTGCTTGCAGTCCTTGGGAGAGGAGAGGAGAGACATTTCTTTGAGTTAAAAACTGGCCTCAGAGGTTCTGACCGGGTCCCTACTGCACCCATAACCAAAGGTCATCTGTGTTTCCTACTGGTGGATCAGTGGAAGGGTTCCCTAGGCTGGGTGCCAGGGTTGGTGGCCATGCACTTCCCTCCAAGGGCTCCTCCTGCCCGCTCATCTCAGCAGCCAGGTTGCAGCAGCAGTGACCTCCAGACTCACAGACCAAACTTCACTCATCTCCAGCCTTGGATATTGGCCATGAGAGGAAGAAGCTGTCAAATTATTGTTAAACTTCTTGGACACTTTATTGGACTTCACTGAGACTCATGTTAAGCCAACCAGCAGTATAAACACTTACTGGAAAAAGGAACAGATGCTTCAGAGGTTTCTTTTAAAAGGACTGTTACAAGTGGTTTAAGGTCTAAAGCATGAGTCATAAATGGCAGTTGAGTTGTGCCTCATTGTTTCTTAAACTCTTTAAAATGCTTTCTTTTACAGGTGACATGGCTGTGTTGCTGTTTTGTCCTTGCAATACTGTACATCATTTGTTGTTTCACTATACTGTATCTATTCGAGGTATCACAATAAAAGCTTTCAATTGTTTTGTTGGGTTACATGTTGGTTTTGTGCTATCTTTTCTTGCTAATTGAGTTCTCAGGCTTTATCCTCTGGTAGGGCCAGAGAGAGAAGACAGTGCTCTTAGTTGCTCTCAAAAACTCGTAATTGGTTTGAATCTGATTTTTATGTGGTTTTAGGACTGCCACAAAACATTTGGGGTTTTTCCTTTCAGAAATCTTTCCAAAATACAGAAATTTGTGCTGCTACTCTCAGGGCTTTTGCCTATTTTGAGCCAATTGTGGGACCTCTGCATAATGAGAGTCAGTATGGACAACCCCCAGAATGAATCCTGAGAGGAACTGAAGTGTGGGTGTGCTTTTTGTTGTGTCAGCTCGATCAGCTGTAGACCTGAGGAGCACTCTGAGCACAGTGCTCCCTCTGTTCATTCTGCTCTGGCTGGGAGGAACTCCTGTAGCTTCTCTGATCAGATTATTGGTCTTGTCAGTGATATGATCCCTCTGGACTGCCTGAGGCTCAGAATGAAGTCATTCAATAATCCATCATTGCATCTCACAAAGAGATAGGGATGCTCTTTGTGCAAATCACACATAGTATTTCCATCATGAGAAAATGGAAGATAGCCAGCTACCCTTTTTCTTATTCAAGTGCTGTCTTAGGGGCATGAAATAAGGATCTTGCCAGATCTGAAAAAAAACCCAAACCCTAGGGATAAAATGGCATTTTATGTGAGACGTATGGTCTTCCTTGTACAAAAACCTGTGTTTTGACAGGATAGAATTGTAGTAATAAAGATCCAAATAACAAGTATCTTTGGGATTTGAGATGTTCATAGTAACATCCCATTATATTTTAGTGTATCAGAGGGACTATAAAAACACCAACTGTCAGCAGCTGGGTTACCAGAACAATTTTGGCAATGTGAACTCCAGTGTTCTGTCTTACCAGCTGGAAAACACCAGGATATCTGACTTGCAGATAGACAAGGATGGGCAGATGCCTCATTCAAAGCTTGAGAACCTTCTATGAGATGTCTTTTTGTCCCTGTAAAATTTCAGTAACTGGGCAGTGGTGTAGTTTGGGGTTCTCCCCCATCCCCCAAAAGCTGCAGCTCTGCCTGGGGACAGCAGTAGGTCTGTACTGCCAGAGTCCAGGTAGCCTGAACTGGAAAACAGCCACAACTAGAGCTGAGCTTATTCTCTGCACAGGACTCCAGCTGGGTCACTGCCCATGTGAGATTCTTTCCACTTTTGTCTCTTCCTCTGCTCCCTGTCCTTGGCTGTGCCCCAGATGGGTCTGAGCAGGGAGTGAGCACCTGTGCTGCTGCTGGCACTCACCTCCAGCAGGCACAGCAGCTGTGCATTAACTGAGGCTGGACAAAGTAGTTCCTGGCTGTGAAGCAGCTCTGCTGAGCCATGGCACTGATGAGCATTAACTGTTTCTCCTCTAGCAGAGGCTGAGCTGTTCTCAGGGTTTGGCTCATTCATTTCTATGAATAAGATTTGAGCTGAGGTGATCTGTGATCCTGGTGGCAGTTTAATCTATGCTAACCTGACTGCCTGAAGATTTTACTTAGTAAAGATCACTCTAGAAAGCAGACAATACAGGTTTTTCAGTGTTTAATGAATTAATGAGTAGATTTTTCATGGTCTGATTTCTGTATTTTAATAGTAAGCATAGCTTAACTTTCTCTCTTGCCCAAATAGACTTTAGTGATTTCTAGTTCAAGCAAAAACAATGGCAGGGCCAACCTAGCCCTTTATTCAAAATGGAGTTTGCATTCTGACATTAAAACATGGAATATTATGGCTTGCCCTGTACCTGTAGGAAGGGTTGTGAATGTTATTTAATTTTCAGAACATCTTTTTGACATGATTAGCTATGATCATCTGCTTTCTTTTACACCTGATAGAAGTTAAATTAGTTTTATAACATGAGCAAAACCTTCCAGTTTGGGACCCAGCGCTGATGACGGAACAGCAATGCTGTATTGGGTGTCTGAAATGTTTTTCTTATGTTTCAAATGTTGTAGAGCTAAAACTCCAGTGGATTAAACTGCTTGATTGGGGTAAAGGTTTTGAGGTTTTTTTAGCTGTTGGTTGAGTGGCACTAATAGCTGTGTTTGAATTGTGAGTTATTTGTCCATTTAAAGGTGAAATTATAAGCTTTATTCTGCAGAAAAGATTATTCAAAATGTTTCAGAAGGGATAATATAAAATCACTCCCACAGAGGTGTAACACTAAAAGGAAAAAAACCAAACCCCAACTGCAGGAGCTCTGTGCAATGCCTGTGCAAACAAACTTTTTTCCAAAACTTTCTTTAACAGCCCACTAGAAGTCCAGAATCTTGTGACAGGGAGCAGGGCTGCCAAGGGCCAGAGCAGCTTGTTTTGCAACTGGGCCCTGGGGAAATTGCTACATCTGGGGGCTGGGTTGGAGCTGCAAAGCACGTGCTTCTGAGGACTGGGGGGGCTTTCCTAAACAAACATATTTCCTGAACAAATATTAATAGATTCTCTGCCATGCACAGGGGAAACCTGCTGATGTTATCACAGTAAATCTTTATTCTGTTAAACTGGAACTGCTGAACACTGTGCAACCACTTAGAGGGGCACGTGCTGAGTGCCATAAAGCCCTTGGATGAAAGGGTATGTGGGGCACTGGGACAGGAGGGTGAGGACCAACTGCTGAGTGCTGTGAGGGTGGCTGTGCCCAGGAAAGAGCTGGGTCAGTACAGCTCTGACAGCCTGCCCTGCAGAACAAGCACAAGTGCAAATCCATGGGAAAACGTGACATTTTGTGACACTTCAGGCCTCTCCCAAAACTATCCCTCTCCATGCCTTGTGTTAAATGGCCAATGACACTGCTTTTTGTGTGCCCTGCAGGGAAGGATGTGCCCCTGTGTGAACAGCCTGTGCTGGGCAGTCAGCAGAG
Source organism: Agelaius phoeniceus (assembly GCF_051311805.1). Classification (NCBI taxonomy): domain Eukaryota; kingdom Metazoa; phylum Chordata; class Aves; order Passeriformes; family Icteridae; genus Agelaius; species Agelaius phoeniceus. The sequence continues at coordinate 8,051,566 of NC_135282.1, read as the reverse complement.
CCTCCTGTGCACTGCCTGAGGTCAGCCTGGGCTGGCAACCCACAGCTCCCAGCAGCTGCTCCTTGGGGCAAGAGGCTGTTCCTGGCCATAAGCTCCTTACAGATGAATTCATCATCTGTTTCCCACTGGTGCTCAAACAAGCACTATTGACTGGCTGGCATGCTCTACTTTCTTACCAACTATAACTGATAAGATTGAAAATCTGCTTCTGCTTGTCCACTTAAATTATCTTCCCTTTCTTTCTTCCTCTTTTATCTTCCTGTTTCCTCAATTCCCCACTTTTTATGATACCCATAACAGTCCAAAGTCTGCAGAATTTTGCTTTTTTGTTGTTCCTCTTTCCCCCACAGAATGTGTTACTCAAGGGGGAGCAATAACGATTTGTAGTCAGGCATGAGACAGATATTTCAGGGTGTTTGATCTAGTGCCGAACCAACCCGAGGGAGCCACTGTGCTCCCACCCTGCCTGGCTGGGTGTGCAGCCCTGAGCTGGGAGCCAGCAGGTCCCTGAAGCTCAAGGGCAGAGGACAAGGTGCTGCTCTTTGCTCCTAAACTTAATCGCTGCTTTACTGATTAAGCTTCTGCAGCAAGTTTTAGGTCTAAATACAATTTCTTTGGCATGATAATCAACAGCAAATGAGCATGTATGACCTGCAGACCCATAGCCTCCCTGTAATGCTGTGCTTTACTGCCCCTGCTCCTCCCTGCTCCCAAGCTGATGAAGCTAATGGATTTTTTTTAAACAGTGCTTTTCCCCCCCTTTATCCCCTTCTTCTGCAATGAAAAGTTTCTCACAGCATCGAGGCTGGAGACACAAGTTAATGCCCTTTAATTACCTACTCATAATATACAAAAACAAAAGCTTTCTCACATCATTCTTTCAATGTTTACTAAAACAGAGACCTTGCTCTGGCAGATCTCTCCTTCACTGGCCAAAACTCACGCTGAAGGTTAACAGTTCCCGAAGTTAATTATTATCTTGCCTTGTTTGCTCAGTGTTTCAGAGTTAAAACATGTAAATATGCCTCCCCCGTGTAATTGCTGTGGTCAGCCAGCGATGAGCTCTGCAGCAAACATAAACACAGCTATTAGCAGAGACAAATGCTTCTCCCTGGCCTGGCCTCCCGGGGCTCCCAGAAGTGTCAGCTCCCCCAGAAAACAGCCAGGATAAGGCTGTCCCGCTGGCGCTGGCGATTACACAGAGCCTGCTATGAAAACCCCCTCTCAAAATAGCAATTTCTAATCTTCCCTGAGGCCATTAATCAGGTTTCTAATCCAGCAAAGCTGTCCATACTGTACAGGCTGTGATCCCCAGGCCTTTATTAGAAACCCCTCTTGGTCACAGCATTTACTGGGTCAGGGGACTGATTGTCACGTTTGTCTGGCAGGAATAGCTGCCCATGTATGTTGTGAGACAGATCTGTGATAGAGGTTAATGCCAAGACCTGCCTGCACTTACCTGTGAGTGCTCGACTTACCAAAGGCTCATCTGCATAGAAACACATCTACACGTCAACTCAAACTTGGTAATTCCTGAAGACTTAGAGTAATCTCTGCTTTTCTGGAGACAAATGCAATACCAATTCTATCTGATTCGTTTCAGATCAGAAAGGAATGTCCTGAAGATGTGTGACAGTCAAAACTTTCTGGGCAGCTTCACAAAAGCAGAGGTTTTGCCCAGGTCTTGACTAAATCCCAGCTGGGGTAATTGCATCTGCCTCTTCTCCACCATTCCCCGGGTGATTCCATCTCGGAGGACCTGATGTGGTGCGGAGGTAGGGGGATGTGACTGATGTGTGTAGCCTCCACACAAATATGTGACATTCGCAGCATTAACGGAGATCCCTCTGGCAAAAGGCACTGTACAAATGCAAACCCATTGCTGCAGCACCCTCGGGCACGGCTGAGCTCGCGCAGGGGGTGTTACCGAGGCAATGGGCTGCTAAATCTCCTCCTGCCACGGCAGCTCCAGAGGCTCCCTGCGGCCCACGGTGATATTTAGACACTGAGGCGCTGCTGGAGAGATCCAGCTCCCACAGGGGCTCGGCTGGAGGATGCTGTGGGGTCGGTGGGGGCCTGTCCTGGTGCTCAGCAGTGTCGTGACTGCTCATGGAGGGGATGCTGCAGCTGAGCCCCACCTGAGGATTTGCCTTGGTGGTTCCTGGTCCATGGGGCCGTGCCATGCAGCTCAGTGTCCCTGCCAAGTTGGAAGAGGATGCCAAGGGGCAGGCAGGCAATGGGGAGCTCAGGCTGGTGGGTAGTGCTTTCTGTGCCCCAGGGCTTGTTATCCAAAGGCTAATGCAAATGAGCCTGCAAATGGGCAGACATGGGACTGGCATCATAATTCACCCCACAGCATGGGTCCTGCTGGCTGAAATCCTGAGCACTGTGGCCAAGAGTCCCCACCTTGCTCAGCTGCCCATCCTGTCCTGAGCAGACCCACGGGGGTGTGGAGCCATCATGTCCTGGGCTCAGTGCTGTCAGCACAGGGCAGTGACTCATTCTGCCACTCGGGACTCTGGGTGTGGATGCCTCACTCACATCTCATCTTGGCAGCAGCAGCTTCTCCTACTCAAGGGCTTTTGCTGCTGCCCAGCACGGCACAGGGTGGTGGCCAAGCACACATGGTCCTAGTCTGCTGCTCTGCATCTGATCACATAAGGCTACAAACCTGCATTAAAGATACCTGCCTCATCCCTTGGTTTCCTAGAAATGCAGCAGCTGGCCTGGCAAGCAGACACCCAGCCCATAAGGCCAGTTAAATCATCAAGCAGTGACCATTACACAGAGGTTTGCATGACGAAGCTTTTGCAGCTATGCCAGAGGGTGGGGGGAGTGTTTTCAATCTTTGCTTTTCCCATTTGCACTATGGATGCAAAAGAACAGCGAGGTGGGACACAGCCTGCACACACAGGTGGGGTGTTGGAGCTGTGTCCAGCTGCTGGAGCCCAGGGGCTGCCTTGCCTGTGACCAGCAGTGCCTGGGCACAGCTCCCTGGCTGCTGGGCACTACCCAGAGCAGCAGGTGATGGAGCTGGGAGCTCCTGCTGGAAACTCAGCAGGGACATGCACTGCTGAGCACTGCGCTGGGCCTGTTCGATGCTCAGGCTCCTGGTGTTGAAAGCAAAACTTATTTCAGTGCAATGAACATAATGTGAGATGCAGCTGCAGCAATGGGACATGGGCAGCATGCCCAGCTGTCCTCTGTCCTTCTCAGGGGACGGGAGCCCCCCAAGACTTTTTCCAACCTTTCCTTTGCATCTTTTGGATTTTCTCTTTATCCTTTTTTCCCTCCTCTCTCTTTTCTTTTTCTCTTTCTTCCTCCTTTACTCTCTTCTCCTTTTCTGCTGTGCCACAATCAGACAAAGCTCTTCCATTCTGCTGTGCCACAATCAGACAAAGCCTGACAGCCAGGAGCAGTTACTGGCTTTGTGAGCTGCTCATGTCCAGCAATACCATGGCCTGACTATGCTGGCTGGGACAGAATTCCTTCCTGAGGGCAGGATTGGTGCTGGTGCCTAGGAGGGAGCTGAGCTGGTTCAAGATGGAACATCCTATCCCTCTGCCCACACGAGCTGCTGTTCTGGCGCCTGTTTGTGAGCATTAACACACCATGGTTTTGCCACTCCAAAACCCCAGGAGTTGTAACAAGAGCCAGGGCTTCACCCAACACTGTCCGTGTGAAGGGCTTCATGGAAACTTCTCTGGTTTCTGCACGTCAGCTCTGAAAACCAAGCTCATCTCCTCTAGGCCAGGCAGCAGGTCCCACACTTGAATTCTGTCCAAGAGGCAAGGGCAGCAGCCAGGCTGTGCAAGGATCTCCAGCCCTCACATCACAGGTCAGTGAGATCTGCCCTGGGCAGCAGCAGCAGTATCAGTAGCAATATCTCCTCCCCACTTCTTTCCCCATTTTCCTCTTTTTTTCCCACGTTTACATGAAGCTGAGCTACACAAATACACAAATACAAATACAGTGTCCCTTCAGACACTGGACAGAGAAGTGAAGATTGTTGCTGTTCTTCCAGGGAAATCTCCCTGTGGTCAGTACCAGGCACAGACAGAGACCTGAGGACTGTCCCTCTGCTCCCCATTCCTCAGTACTCTGCCACCACCTCCAACTGTGTCCCTTTTGTACGAGCTCTGAGTAGCTCTGGTTTGGCTCTGCTGTTGCTCCCAGTGGCCTTGTTGCTCTGTGGGATGGATTTTAAGGGAAGGTGAAAGTGTGGCAGGGGTGTGGAGGTGGCAGAGCTGGACCCTGGGCTGAATGAAGCTCAGGCTGGCACCAATTCCTCGACAGAGCAGCTGTGCTCTGTGAGCAGGGTGTGTGCCAGCCCCCTCCCTTGGAAAAAACACATGGATGCTACAAAACCCAACAGGCCAAGCTCTAGTAACATGCAAATTGTTTTGTTAGAGATTAATTGCTCCAATAGACTCCAGGCACTGTGCTGAGCTGGATATTTAACCTACTCCGTTAAGTTATTTTAGTTATTTTTTTAAGACAGGAACATTACAAATTGGAGCAGAGGGTTCCACTTCCAAGAGTCCAACCCCAGAGTTGTGGGATGCAGCCTGGTGTGGGTCTGGGGAGCACCCTGCCCCCAAGACATGGGTGACGGCAGAATGTGAGACCCTTCATCTCAATGCTGGGCAGAAATGCCATGTATTGACTGATCAACTCACCCCTGAGCATCTGCCACCTCCTGGCAGGGCTGTTGAAGGCCCCCTGCCCCCACCAAAGGCCCTTTGCCAGGCCCAGCAGTGCTCTGGGTGGTTTCCTTTCTGGAAAGGGCTCAGGTGCCGCCCAGAGCACGGGAGGGTTTTGCTGACCCTGCAGCCTGTAATCTTACTCCTGGACTTGAGACACCTCTTGGCCCCGTTCCCCGCTCCTCTGTCCCCAGGACGGGCTGTAATCATCTCTTGGCAGGACAGCCCTGACCTGAGCAGTCCGGCTCCCAGCAGATTTCCCCAGCCTTGCCAAGTGTTTGCAAAAATACCCAGTGATTTATTCTCGACAGCTCAGCTCAACGAAGAAAAAAGCACATTGCTCTTTACATCTATTCTTAATTTTGTTGTTTTTCCTTATAACAGAGGTTGCCAATAATAATATAGCAGGAACAGCTCCTGGCCCCAATCCTGACAGCTCTGTACCCTTTTTTTGTGCCAAGTGCCAGCCTGGTTTCTTGCCAGCCCAGTGTCTGCTGACAGTGTCCAGCAGCGACGTGGGCGTGATAGCAAGGGCAGTCCGTGCTCCCTCAGCCCCGGCTTGCCATGGGAATGGCAGGTGACACCCAGCCCTTTGCTGCCACTTACAGTCACTGCGAGGTGACAGCTGACAGCCCTCCCCTCACCCCCCATCCCCCCAAACTGCTGGTTATGGAAATACGGCCGGATGAAATGGAAAACCAACAGAGACAGACAAGGCAGGGAGCACTGACTACGCCCTTGCCAGACCGGACCTGGGAAAAGCCTCACTGTGACTGGCAAAAGAGAAACCAGGAACATTAGCCCTGGCAAGGTGGGGTGGGTGGTGTTACTGTTTCCTTGTCTGCACTGGGAGTGGGGCTGGCAAAGGAACCCAGCTCTGTGTCCCACCCCACAGACCCGGTGGGGATAAGCACGCTGTTTGCCTGGGAGGGGGAAATACATCAGTGCCTTAAAATGTGACCCTCCAGGTTATTCACTATGTAAATATATGCTCTTAACTAATCAAAGCTGTAAAACTCAGTTGACGTCTTCCTTGTGTCCCTGCCTGCCTCCTCCCAGAGCTCCACAAGGTCTGCAGCCACAAAAAGAGTGAAAAATGTGCTTATTCAGCTGAGACCCTGGGAGCACTGAGGACACGGAGACAGCCCACGACTGACAGACATGGAGCAGGATGGAGAAAGCAGGATTATTGCCTGCGATGAGGCTGGCATTGGCAAATAGGACAGGGAAGGTCCAGCCATGCTCCCACCAGCTGGGATGCTGCAGGACCTGGACACAGTGCCTCCATTGCTGGACAAAGAAAAGCTGCTTCCCTGTGACTGTTGAAGATTGGGAATCCTGTTCACAATCAGCCCCTTTCCCAGGCATCCCTACCTCCCACCTGCCCTTCCCAGGGGTGGCCGTGGGGCTTGAGCCCCATTTCCATGTTTCCTGGGGAGAGGCAAGAGGGCTGACCCCTGCATCCCACCTCTGGGACGGCCGAGCCCTCCTCCCCCCGCAAGGCCTGGGCTCCCCCTCCCGCCGCCTCCTGCCGCGGCCTGGCACACAGACCAGCTGCAGAGCCGGGCTGTGCAACAGCTAAACACTGGGAATCTGGGCAGCTGCCAGGGACTTTGATCCCCAGCCACAAAACCCTCCTCCACAAGCTGCCTTCTCTTGCGAAATAACCTCCTGGGGGGGCTGAGCTGGCGTGTGCTTCCCCTGAGGCCTTTGCAGCCCCAAAAAGGGAGTTTGTCTGGTCAGCAGCCTCACCCTGCAGTGATGCAGTTCCATTCCAGTGCCTGTGCCAGTGGTGGAACTGGGCAGACGTGTGTGGCACCAAATGCATTTACCTTGGACTGCTCCCAAGCACTGCTGTGCTTCTCCCCAGTACATCTGCACATTCCAGTCCCAGCAAGGCCAGCTGAAAACCTTCCCAGCTGGGAAACCCCAGGCAGAGGGTATGTGCCTACTTTGGCACTCGGCCTCTTCTTCCAGAGGTGCCCAGTGGGGCAGGACAGGCAGCACCGTGGGGCACTGGGATCCTGATCCTGCACTGCAGGCTGGGTGGTAGGTACAAAGTTATCAGAAGTGGATGATAGTGACTGCCTTAAAACATTCTTAAAGTTTTTTAAAATATTTTTTTCCAATTTCTTTTTCTTCCCAGGGGTGGTCAGCAGCCACAGCCCACCCTGGCTCATGGTGGACAATGCTGAGCATCTGGGTACAAGCTTTGGGCTGTGCAACATCAGCCTGGCCAGGTGTGACAGAGCCACAGGTGCCTTCTGCTAAAGGGCTGACTGAGACGCTGATAAACAACTTGTTTTTCCCATTTTTGCTGTCTTTCTTCCAATGCCAGCATCATCCAGAATGCTGGTGGAGAGGGGTCTTTTACATTATTTAAAGGCAAGCATGAGAAATTGAGAGATTTTTTAGTGAATGACAGACTGCAGCTTGATCAAATCAAGGTGAAACAGGGTCTGCACAAATAGGGATGTTGAAAAAGATGGCAGAAGAACATCTGGGGCTTCTCATATGAGAAAGCCCCCTATGCATTTTTTCCCATGGCCCAAAATGCTGCCAGATGGACACTGGCATTGTGGTCACAGCCAGCCCTGCTGTGAGCTGCTTTTATTTCACTGTTCTGTAGTTAAACCCAGGTTTTCCCCATCCTTGTTTGTCACTTTTATGAGCTTTCTGATTCTTTACTTCTAATTAGGCACAGCCTTATATCTCGCACCCATGGACACAATGTGTCAGTGAGACACCTCTGCTTTTTGTCCTGGGACTGCCTCAATCTGCCACCACATCCTGACCATCCTCTGGGCCTGAGAAGGTCAGGGCATCAGCCTTTAACAGCCCTCCAGTGTCACCAGCTGCGGCTCCCCAAGCCCAGCAATAACTTGGAATGTTTTCCTGCTCTGCCAAGAAACCTGAGGGACTTCCAGTGCCCTCCTCCCAGTCTCCCTGCAGTCGGACTCCAGCACACACACTCTTGGTCACACCTGGATTTATGATTTTGCAGACCTGAGCTGTCACCCTCCAGGTCAAGCGCTTCACCTGCAGCACCCTCCTGGGTCTCCCAGTGTTCCAGGAGGTGCTGCAGCTGCTGGAGCTGGCTGGGACCAAGGGCAGCTCAGTGTATTTGTCCTGAGCAGTGCAGATCACTGCTGGGGCTGTTGCTGCTGCTCAGCAGCGTGGGAGAATTTCCTTTCTTTATGAGCCAGAGTGCTGTACTTTCCTGCCCTCCCCAAGGTTCCCATGGATTGGGGTGAAATCAGGGATTGGCTCCATGTCAGCCCCTGCACAGTGCCTGGGAGTGAGACAGGCCTGGTTCTGGTCCCAGTGGAGGGGATGGACGCAGCAGCAGCAGCACCAGTTCACCCTCCTGCCAGACCAGCCTGGGTCGTGGCATGCAACAGCTCCACAGAGGGGGCATGGACATGGTACCCAACACTTTGTCCAGAGAACAGAACTTTTTTTAACCTCTCAAATTAAAAAAAAAAAAAAAAGAAAGTCCTAAACCCAAACAGTTTTTTTAAGGAAAACCAAAGATTAGAAACACTGTAAGCAGTGGAGACAAAACACCAAAAATAGCATCCGAAGTTTCCTCCGCGCACTCTCCCTGCAGGCAGCCTGCACTATATTTGTCTTCACTTGCCATTTCTGCTGCAATCAATTTGCAATGGCCGCTGGCGAGGAACCCATCTATTAAAAGCTCAGCTGAGATCTGTGGTGAAGATGTCTCCAATAAAAAAAATGTGGCCATTCATTAAGAAAAACAAACAAACCAGTGTCCCTCTCTGCAGACCTTCCCGCTCCCAACAAAATCCACTAAAACCATCCCTGGCCATGCTGTCTGGGCTTGGGAGCAGCTGTGGAAGCCCAGTGCGGGTTTCCTTCCACGCAGGGAGGGATTTGCTCTGCAGCTGCTCCGAGGCTTGGAAGGAAGCACTCGGTGTTTGCTGCCTGTTGTGCTTTATCTCTGCGATTTGCTGCAGGCCACCCTGGGGAGGCGGATTCCTCCCGGGTCAATTGCTTTTATCACAAAACAAATGTTTTCTATCATCCCTTTCATCCTGGGATGAAAGTGCAGCAAGGAATCACACGGTTTCTGCACTGCCTTGGTGGGCTGTGCTGCCAGGTGCTCCTCTCTCCCCACAGAAATGAGGAAGGAGGGACAGGGAAGGCAAACAGGAGCCTGGGGTAATTCCTGCCTTTGCCTAAAAAAATAACCCCATGGGGCTGCCTAAAAAAATGACCCCACAGGACTCCCTAGGGACACACGGCTCTGCCCCCAGGTTCCTTCCCAAAAGCATCGTGGCCAGTGCTGACACCAAACTGGTTTCTCCCAGAGCCAGGCACTGGCTGGGGCCTGTCTGACCCCTCCACTCATGAACAGGACACTGAGGGAGGCAGGAGAGCTGTTTGAGGAGGCCGGAGCCCAGGCAGCCAAATACAACAGTGGCTGCAGGGGGATACAATTGCTGCCTATAAATAGTGCTGGGAAGCAAACATTAGGGAGGCAAAAAAGCTATTCAAGCTAGAGGACAATGTTGGCACTAAAGCAAATAGATATAATTAGCCATTAATAAATGAAGGCCAAAGATTAGGGAAAGTATGTAATATAATATCAGAAAAGTGAGAGCTGGGAAGGCTTTCCAGGGGGAAGGACAGAGGAGACCTTGACCAGCTTTTATAATAGGCTGTAGCTATTTTTTAGTTATGAGTTGTCAAACCAAGCCTGCTGTGATTGCTGATGAGCCTTTTTTTTCTGTATAAAAGGGAGAATTTGGCCTCTTTGTGACGTCAGGAATGGTAGAGGGGCCTAGGAAGCTGCCCTTATCCCCACTCTGCTTCCTCTTCCCTTGGTCAGATCGATCAATCCCAGCCCCTTCCGGAGCCCTCTGTGCCTTCTCTACCCCTCACAATGCAATGAAGCCCTACAGCCCTTCTCCAAACGTGCCTGGAGAGATGCTTTAACCTCTGAAAGCTCCACAACAATGCTGGAGTGGGCAGGTCCTGGTCTTGTGCCATGGGCTTGCCCCAGCCTGGGGATGTGGGGCTGGGGAGGGTTTTTCTCACCACAGTTGAGGCATCGTGCTGGCAGCAGCAGCTCCTGCCAGCCTGTCCTGCAGTGGCCAGCCAAGGGCTGTCATGGCTGACAAGGCAAGTGGATGCAGGGACTGGTGCCTGCCTTGTGCCCACACCAGCCCTTCACACTGGCCCCAGTGCCACAAATCCTGTCCCTGCACTGTTCCCCTGGAAAAAACCCAGACTGGACAACCCCAGGATGCCTCCACAGGAACTCCAACATCCCTGGCCATTGTGGCAGGGCCATAGTTTGGATGATCAGGGGTTGCTCTGTGCTGCTCCAGCAGAAACCTCAGAAGACTCAACTCACCAGTGGTAAGAGGGCCCCTGTTACCTGAGCCAGCCAGCTGCTGCCATGGCTTTGCTTTACTTTGCAACCAGGGGAACTGCAGGAGTCATTTTCCCTTGAAGCTCTCGCAGGGAATCAGGTGCCTTTTCTGGAACATACATTTTAGCCAAGGAGCCATTATTGGCTGAGTGTCTGTATGGGTACCGTAGTGACAGAGATGGTTCCTCCTCGGTTGCTATTTCTAGAGAATGAAGTCACCGGGCTGCAGCGCCTGAGCTCCCTGGAGGCTGAGTCAGTGCCGGCCCTGCCGAGGCTCCGTGCGCGGCCCCCACTCCTCAGCAGCCCCCCAGGGTCGGTGGCCCGGGGCTGAGGGCTTCAGGCACTGATTAAAAATGGCGTCCGGCCAACCCCACACGGCTTCACCGCGGGGGCTCCGCTGGCCTCAGCTCTCCCGCCATCGTCCCGCCACCACCAGCTCTGTCCCGAACAGCTGAGTGCGCCTTCTCGGGAGTGTCCCTCCCGGACCATGGCTCTGGCCCCCTCCCCACAGTCCCAGCACAGGCTGGTTAAATCCTCCACAAGGCTGTGATAACAAATACACTTCCCAAAGAAAGAGAGGAAGTGAGAGCTGCCCGGCCGCGCCGCCGGGCTGTAACCCGGCCGGGCCCGGCGCTGCCGCCTCTTCCTGTGCCGTCTGAGGGGGTTTGTTTGCCTCCTCCAAAGCAAACAGAATGGAAACTCGGGGGGTGTTTTGGCACATCCCCTCCTCTTGCTTATAAAAGATGCTTCCTGTGCCAGCTTTCCAGCATCCTGTTCCTTCCAAGCGTTGCTGGCCATCGGTGGCAGGGGGATCCCAGAAGTATTTGATACTTAGAACCCAGGTTTATCCGCCAGCTGCTCCCTCCACCTGCAGGGCGGCCGCGGCCGTGCCTGTGACTCTGCCAACAGCTGAGGTGACTCGCAGCCCGTGCTGGGCTCAGCTGTGTCTTAAAAGGGATGGAAGGAAAAGCAGGATTTCCTTGGAGACCTTCAAACACAGTTTGACTTCTCACAGTTTGTGGCCCCACATGAGATGGGAACCACCATGATCAACCATGTGATGCTGAAGCAGAGCAACTGGTAGTCTGAACTCCTGGGCTGCAGCCATTCAAACCAGCAGGGAACTGGCAAAATTAAACCAAACCGAATCAATAATATTTTTGGCTTTTTCTCTTGGTAAATATGGTAACAGAGTTGCAGCTACTTGGCTTGAAAAACTGTTCAATCTGTGCTATTTCTCACACAGACAATACTTTTTTCCTTGAGGGGCCAGGCTGAATTCATGCCAGAAAAAGCAGAGGTGAAGAGCTGAGTCCCCCGTGAGCCTCCTCTTTGTATATGGAAACAATTGGCCCCGGCTGCCAGCCCCACCACACACCACAGCCTTCTCAAGGGTGTTTTGATCTCTGCCATGGTGCCAGATCTCAGGAAACAATGAATTCACTGGTCACCCAGTGCCTTTCAGCAGAACAACTCAGGTATGGAGCAGTGCAAAGTGTGAAAGGGCTGGTGTTATTCTAGTCAAGGCCCAACAAAAGTTTCTTCAGCCCCTGGTTAAAATCCTACTTTTTCTCTCTAAGCACATTTACTGGAAAAGTGTCAAAGAATGTAAAAATGTGCTTACAAACAGCACAGTGGTTCCCAGGAGTGAGTTCCTATAGTCAGGCTGCACAATTCTTGCTGATCCCTCTGGCCATAGCAGGAGCTGGCTGGGTATTCCCTTAACACACCATTTTTGCTGGAGAACCAAGTGATGAAAGGGAAAAAAAGATTTCAGTACAGTCTCCTTCCTCTCCTTTCCTGGCTCAGGTAGTGGAAATCACAAGTCACCCTGCAAAGAGCCAGATTTTGGAAAAAGGAGGGATACAGCCCACTGCCTTGCTCTCTGTGCCCCTGCCATCTTACAGAGAAGAGCTTGTGTCACACTGGCCCTGTGGATTCCAATCACTGGAAGGGAAGTTGAAATTAAAAAGAAATTTACTTGAACACACAAAATTAGGTGTGTGGGAGGGATCAGAGGTAGGGCTCTGCAGGACAGAACTTCACTGCAGGGTCTGGCTGTGGTGGAACAGTGTTGGCCCCACAGAGTCTCCTGAGTGTCTGGCTGCTGACTCAACACTGGGCACTGGCCAAACCCTTGGGCCACAGCAGCACCCTGGGGATGGGCCAGAGCCAGTGTCCCCCAGCCTGAGAGCCACTGACTGCAGCTGGGAATACCAGCCGGCCAGAGAGCTGCATCCAGATCCAGAGGTGAACCATGGCTGGAAAGCTTCACCCCTGCTTGGAGCAAAACTGAAAAGGTCACACTCAGCCCTTCCTAGAAGCCAGGAAATCGTTCTTTCTTTCGTGTCCGATGTTAGGGTGGGAAATGGCGAGCACAGGGGCAGGGAAAAGGGAGGGCCTGGAAGGGCAGCAGTCCCTCTGCACTGTGAACAGCAGTGCCCCTTCGGGGACTGAAGTGAGCTCTAACAAAAAGCTGGAAGAGAACAGGAAAGTGGGCAGTTATCTCTACAGCCTGCTGCCCCTCGGATCAATCTGCAGCAAGGACTTGCTGAAATGGGAGCCCTTGCCACACCTCTGCTGCCTTCCTTGTAATCAAAAATCTCCTTCCTTTCATAATAATCTCCATTTTAATCTAGTACAAAACCAGCATTTTATCCTTATGGATTAATGAAATTGCCTATCCCAGCTCTAGCAATGCTGTGAACTTGACTACTCAAAGGTGTGTTGAAGTATGCTGAGTTAGGTAAAGGGGATCAATAACATTTTATCATGAAAGGGCTCCAATAAGACAGAAGAAACTCAGCTTTAGGAAAGTACCATCAAATCCCCTGTTCCAGTAATCAAATGTGTTATTTCAAACTTAGACGTTTGCAAAACAAACTCCCCCTATTATTCTTTCAAATTAGTTTGAACTTCCTATAATTTAACAAAGATGTGATCATATCCGCAGAGATCCCAGAATTCCTTATGAGCATCTTAAAAAGCAGGAATGAATCATTTCCTTGTAAAACAATCAAGTTTGCAGTGCTGTGATCTTGGAAATAACAGTTGAACGGTCAAAGTCAAGCACTCAAAAGAAAATAAAAGCATTTAATGCAAAATATTTCCAAAAGTTTTTACAGCAATTTCCTATAAATGGAGTCTTTTCTTAAAGAATGAAACCACTGATACAAATGTATTCTTCCAAAGGGGATTACAAAATTTTCTCCTCAGCCACACAGGAGGTAGAGAGGGCATTTCTCTTATCTGAAAACACCTAAGATGAGCTGAAAAGTTATATTCAGGATCTAGCCTGCTATGTCTAAGTTATGGTAACACATAGATTCTTTGGGATTAAAACTTCACAGGCTGATATATCTTTACCCCATAGGGCCTTTATTAAGATTCCTAATAATTTGTGGTTATGTAATGGAAATATCTGACATGCCTGTCAGCTACATTATGTGGTTTTTCCTAATGATGGGAAGCCTGACATTGGAGCAGACTATGGGGTGTTTTACCCTGCACAGACCAGGCTTTAGGGATGGGTGTTAAAAAAAACAAACAGAAGAGTTGTTTTTATTCCTGCTCAGTTGCTCAAGGCTGTAGTTTCTGGTACCTGAGGGCAGGTGTGAACTGGTGCATCCTGACACCTCTGGCTGTCCACTGGCTCAGGGAAGGGCAGCCACTGGGAGGAGTAAGTGGTGCAGCTGCCCCGGGCTCCCCATGTAGATTTGCAGCTTCCCAGGCTGTTGGAGGCTTTAACGGGTACATAGAGGGCTCATTTGGAGTGAGCAAGGCCCTTCAGATGACAGCAGTCAGTCCAGACAGAATTGGTCCTTGTTGAGAAGCAGCAGGAGGCAGCTGGAAGGTAAGGGCAGGACAGGCTGGAGCCCTTCCACAGAGCTCTCCAGCAGCACAGGAGCTTCCCAGCACTTGAATTCATTCCCTCCCTTGGCACACTTGGCTGGTCTGGGAGTGATTACCTGTAAAAGGAGCTCTTTCACCACTGTAGCTGTTTGCTGCAGTAGTGCCTTGCAAGGCTGGGCTCTGCCTGGGCTGCTGCCAGCCAAGCAGAGAAAGGCTCCAGCTGATCCCTGGGGAGCTGGGCTGCCTGCTCCCTGCTTTGCAAAACAACAACAAAACAGCCTTCGAGGAAGATGCAGTGGGGGAATGTGCTCTCTAGAAAACAAAGCCACATTAACCAGCCTCAACAAAGCAGCAGTTTTCTCTGCCAGTGGAAGGGCAGGCTGGTGCCTTCCCTCCCCAGGACAGACTGGCTTTTGGGCTCTCTGGGGCCACGTGGGAGGCTCCTGTTTGCGCTGTGCTGCTCCAGTGCTGGGCTCCCCATGCTGCTACCAGGAGCTGAAGTCCCCGAAGCCTGTGCTCTTCTTCTCTTTCTTCACAGCTGTGCTGGTTGAAGGCCCATCATCTTCCACACTGCGCTTCCTGCAGCCAGAATGAAAACAACTCTGAGGGAGTCTTTACTGCCAGTGGGACCAGGGCAGCTTGGATGCCTGTTCTGCCTGTTCTCTCCCAGCACCAGCTATACTGGAGCCAGCCCATCCCTTGTCAACTAGACAGGAGTGCAAGCTCCATGCCAGCATGGCTTGGGGGTCTTTGCCAGGCCCAAAAAGAGGGAGCATGAGTCCATTGGGATGGTTTAAATCAGGCTTTGAACACTCCCAGGAATTGTTCAAAGCACAGGAAGTTCTCCAGGCCAGAGCTGAAGATTTAACAGCTGTACCTTTTAGCATGGTCAGGAGAACATGAGCCATGAGTTTTCCCACAGCTTCTCACCTGCACTTGTGGCAGCAAAAGGATTTACAGGGAATTAGGTATAAAGCAGCTGGGAGAGCTCTTCCAATCTTTCCTGCTTCTTGAACCCAGCCTGTTGCAGTTGCTGCTGTTATCATCAGCCTCTCTTGAGCAGAGCTTGCAACCCCAGGGAATGCTGTGCCACCAGCTCATGTGCTGTAGTTTTATTGTCAGATATCAGTAGCTGATAGGGAGAACACCAAACTCTAAATCTGCCAGAGCAGGCTGCAATGTCTGAAGGTCCTTTCTATACTACCTGGTCCTTTCCACAGAGCCACAACTGCTGGATTTCCTCTGTAAATAAGAGTGCAGTGTATCAGCAGTTTTAAGCTGGACATAGTATTTTAAGGGACACACAATATTGTGCAACTGAAAAATTTCACTGACACACTGAACTGACCTACCTGAGCTAACATATTTCTGTTCTCACAGTTATGCAAATGCCTGTAAGTCACAGAGGCACACACAGGCTGATTAAATGGCTGCCCAGATCTGTGTATGCATAAATACAGGCCTTTATGTAGCAGACAGACAACAGCATTTTTGCAAATGCTTTTAGAGAAGTCTGCTAAAAATCAAGTGGAAGGCATTTATTTTAATTTTTCCAAAACACATGCTAAGCTGCTGCTCAGCCAGGATTCTGTGCTGTCCTTATGAAAGAAAGCAGTGCTGCCAATCCTGACAGGGGTTCAAAGGGTGCCTGGGAGAGGATGCTTTAGGATAAGCCTGTCCAACCAGCCAGGTACCCTGGAGCTACTCAGCTGCCCTGTGCTCCCACAGCAAGCCTGGGAGCCTGCTCCCCTTTCCAGCCATTTCAGCTGTGCTGGTACAGCTGCTTGTGTGGCTGAACAGGGAACCAGAGCAGCAAACTGATGGGGGCCTGGGGCAGCTACTCTGTGCAGGGCAGAAGTTGCTAAAAGAGAAACGTCTGTGGGACCATGGCCTTCAGAAATAGCTTCAGAAAAGGAAGAGGATAAAAGATGGTGTAGAAGTGACACAGCACAGTTCCTTAAAGACTTCTGAGTTCTGGAAATGTATCTACAGTTCTGAAGTCAGCAAAAGCTTTTAAAGACCAGCTTGGTCATGTTCAAAGGCTAAAAGAGAAGCTCAGTTAATGTGTGACCTTGAAAAACAACAGAACTGAAGTAAACTCTTGACTGTTAGGACTACATGAGGGTGTCTGAACATCTGAACAATGGCACTGGACAGGGCCAGCATCCAGCAGGAAAGGGACCTAAAATATTCAGCAAAAATCAGAAGGACAGGGAACTCACGCTGCAGCCATGTTGATGTATTTTCCAATCCCCTGCCGGTAAGTTTTAGGAGTCTGAACCTCTTTCTTTGGTGGGACCACTTCAGCTTTTATTTTGGCTGCTTCTTCTTCCTGCTGGAACTTCTCTCTTTCAGCAGCGACCTGTGGGAAGCAAAGGGTGCAATCTGTTGCAAGAGATAGTGCAGAATAAGGAGAAAATGTCTACAATTCTTTGAAGCTTTAAAGCACTCTAAACCAGCAATCAGCACTGCTGAGATTACAGGGCAGGCTTTAGGAGACAGCCCTCAAGGGCCACTACAAACAGGCTCTCTGCAGCCATTATAGCAAAACTCTTTCTCACCTGCAGCCACCCACAGCTACTGGAGGCATTTGAAAGGAACCCATCAGAAGCCTGATGGACTGGGAGCTGTGCCAGACTCAGTTACAAGAGTAACTCTCCATTGAAGGAGTGACTGGGATCCTGGCAAAAAGGTAATGTTGAATGGCAGCTGCTTAATCTTAGCTGGCAACCAGATGGACCAGGGAGCTGCCCATGTGCAAAGAAAAGGCATTAAGTTGTAAAATTCTCTCCAGAAAAGCTTTGGCCTTTCAAAAAAACCTCAACCAACCAAGCAACCTCACCTGTGCATCTGCCTCTTCATAGGGATCAACAAAAACGGTCGTTGTCTCAATTCTTATTTCTTCCTGGAAGCAGAAGAGAAGAACAGTTATTCCATCTGCTGATTAAGTTGTGCCATCTCCCCCTCTTTTTGTTCCAAGAAGTGTCAGCAGAGTGACCAGCACTGCCATGTGAGGCCAGTGCCCCCAGTGCTTCACACACACACCTTGGGACGGTCTGTTTTTGGGTCACTTTCCACATTCTCCATTGCAGTCAGAGTTTCAAAGCCACCAACCACCCTAAAAGAGGAAAGACATGTTATTCCATTGTCACAACATACTCAAAACATTCCTACATCCTAACCTTTAATATATCTCATTTATGTCCATTACTCTAGCAGAGTTTTAAATCATCCTGTTTGGGGGGAGAGGAGTCAGCAAACTGTGTTTGGCAGACCTAAATGATGTCATTCAGTGTGGAAGATAAGCATGTTTTCCTCAAATATGGGATTTGAATTTAAAATTAAACAGAACATGGAAAAGCCCAACACTCAGAGGCAAAGCAAAGCCACATAAACCAGCCACATAAACCAGCCAGATGAAGAACAAATGTTTTCTTCTTCTTTGTTTTCAAGAGTATATGAGACCTAAGAGTATTATCAGGAAGAGAATGGTAACTACAGCACAGGAGAGCAGTGGCAGAGCTGTCTGCACTCATACCACTAACACAGAGCACAGGATTCCTCCAGAAGAAAGCAGAAGAAACTCTGCTTTCATATCAAAGAAATAAGCAATGCCTTGACCAAAAACATGACTGTGAGCTCATGAGGGCTCTGGGAAGGCAGCAGAGCATCAAGTCACAGCCACAGGGTAAGGTCAGGACACTTCTCAAAGCAGTTTTCACCTAGCAGGGCCTTAGATCCCTGGCTTCTCACTTTTCAAGTCAACATATCCAAACACTTGCTTGAAAATGTTTAAGGCTGAAGGCTTTCTGGACTGTTACATGTTTATTTTCAAAAAAAGTGTGGAACAATGGGAACATTCTAGAAAAGCATATTTAGAAAGGATAAATGGGGAAACCCAGATAATTATAATCCTGTCATCCTGTCATTTATCCCAGCAAAATAATGGAATAGCGGAGACAGGACATGATTAAGAAAGAAAGGAAATAAGTAACAGCAATCAACAAGGTTTTGTGGGAAACAGTGTCTGTCAAACAACCTTCTATCTTTGAGACAACAGATGTGGCTAACAGGGATAACAGTGTCCACAGAACAGACTTCTGGAAGGCGGCTGATATTTTGATTGAGGAACCAGAATGCTATGAACTGAATACAGTACACATGAAATAAAAAATTGGCTGACAGGTGTCAAAATCTAATTTTAAACAGGAACCACTGAGTCAGTATGTTTTCAGAGGGGTCCTGCTGGGATCAGCTCTTGGTCCCAGGGTATTTAACACTTTTATCCACCTCATCATCCACAATTAAATTTGAAAACAGCTATTCTTAGAAGAGCAGTAAATAAAGAGGAAGACAGGCTGTTGATGCTGAGTGATCCAGATCCATTAGCAAAGCAGGCTGTAGCTGGACAACATCTGTTTTAATAGAGCCAAGCCACATGGCCAGGAACCAAAAATACAGCCCATACTAACAGCTGTGGGACAATGAGAAGCAGCTGTAATTCTCAAAAACACTGCTCCAGGAGCCAGGGAGTTTGGGGCCAGGAGATCAGCAGCAGGGGCAGGAATTGGCCACTGAGGAGTCCAGAGCTGCCCATGGGACAGGGCAAGCCAAGAGCCAGCAATCCCCCAGCTTCCACAGGGGGTAACTGTTTGAAGCCTGATTATTGCTGGGACTGCAGCACCAGCACAGGGAGGCTGGCAAGGGATGGGCAGATGAAAGGGGGGAAAATCAAATTAAATTAAGCTGGTGGGGAAAAAGGATACCAAACTGGTGGAATATGTAGAGCATTTTATCACCTAACTCTGCTTTCATATCAAAGAAATAAGCAATTCCTTGACCAAAACCCACATGATATTCACAATCGCCTTGATACACTTTATACACTCATACCAGGGTATTTCCCTCTCAAAGACACCTGTCCAGTCCCAGCATGGCAGGGTCTGCCTGACCAGCACCAGGAGAGGCCTCTGACTCTCCCCTGCCATGGTCTCAGCTGATGCAATGGAGAAATCACTTCCTACAGCACTCCCCAGTGCCCTCAGTGCCACCCCGTGGGCTGGGACAGGCTGTAACCCCAACCAACAGGACAGACCCCACCACAGAGAGGGACCTGAGATAGAGAGGGTGTCCTCACCCTGCCCCAGCACTGCTGTGCTTGCTCATGGTTCAGTGCTGCTCCCAACTCCATTCCCCAAGGGCCTGCTGATATTCTGTAATAAGGCTGTGACTTTTAGGTTAAAAGCCAGGGATGCAGCCTAGAACAGCCTCAGTCATTTGTGACTGGAGGGAGCAGACTGGGGGAGGCTGCACAGGGCTTGAGGACCTCGTATGAACTTTGGAAAGTTCATAACAAAAACTCAATTTTAAAATCTCTCTCCAGGCCAATATCAGATTGACTTATAATACTGGTGATTAACACCCAGCCCAAGGTATATTCACTGTATTTTAACTGCCCCAAAGGAAACTTCTGATTTAATATCGGAGGATTTTCTAGCCAACAGCTCACTCATTATCTGCTTGTATGTTTTCATTTAATTAGGTTTCTGATAATTTGAAATGGCCAGATCAGCTGTGCACTGGCAATCTCAGCTGAGTAATCCCTTAGCCCGTAGCTAGACCTCCCACAATATTAGCCCTAATGCATTTTACTGATGCTACCAGATCTTCAGTTGCTCTGTAATTAAACTTTATTGGTAATATTTTGTCACTTGCACATTTTGAAAGGCTGTGATAGACATGGCATTCACAGGTCATCAGTAAATGACCTAAATAGTCTATTTTGACATGACTGTTAAGGGCTAAGGGGGAAGAAGACAAAGTTGTTATGCCTGCAGAGCATGTCATTCTCTTTTCTTCTTCACTTCTTGTCTCTCAAATGGAAAATTGCTTCCTTTTCTCTCCCTTCCATTCTCCAACATTTTGCACAGAGTATCTCTGTGTACTACACTGTCAGCACAATCAGCTCTCAATATATGTTTTTGTCTTTATAAAGACACTGCTGTAATACTGATAAAAAATAAAAACTAATTTGAATACAAACCACCAGCTCAGAGGAGAGAGCTCTGAGCAGAGGGACAGGAAATAATCTACAAGTCACTTTTGTTCAGGGAGCACTTGGGAGCTTTGTCAAGGTCAGGCCTGGCTGAGGCTGGTATCTGACCACTAAAAATGAACATACAAAAGGACAAGGTCTGATTGTAAGCATCACCCAACCAGTAAAAACTGAACTACACACTAACCTGGCAGTCAGAGCTGGATGCAAAAGAAATTGAATATTCCAAACTGTGAAGGCTTTTGCAAGCTTTCCTCTGATCTAAGAGACAAGGTATACACAGGCCCTTGAAATATTACACGTTGTTATTGTTAAATCTCATGATGTTATTGCAGCACTAAAATAAGTTTGATGAGATATAATATGTCAAAGCCCATGCACTGGCATCCCTCACAGCAACTGCTCCTCAGTGAATGAGGAAACCAACACACCAGAGAAGTTTTTGGGATTCTTTGCCTGCCCAACAACACATATTTTGGGCCAAGTAAAAAGCCCATACAAATTTTATGTAGAAACGATCATCAGATCAGTACATAAAAACATTTTAAAAATCCTCTAAAGAGTGAGCCACTACTTAATATTATCGTAATATTCAAGGAAATCTGTACAAAATTTTCAGTAAAAGAAAATCCAGATTCCAGAAATTCAGACTCACATCCCTTTATAGTCTTTACACATGCTAAACATGTGGCACAGACAGTGACTGTCCACACTGTGTTGTCTGGTCTCATGCAATGTCACTTTTGCCAAGTTGGAAGCCAGCATGGCAGGGAGGGGAGAAGGGCATAAACAAGTTTAACCTTTTCCACTGCTTCAGGCTCTATTCCTTTTCTAAGGTGTCATACATGCTTTGTCCTAAACTGGCTGAGGTTTAAGGTAGTGTTCAGATGACACCCTGCAGTGAAAAGGGTGACACTTTCAAGACACCATTCACAGCAGAACACCCAGTGGAACCGAGAGTTTGCTGTGTGCTTCCAGTAGATGCTGAACAGAGAAATTATGATCTCAGCTATATATTTAGCTCAGCAACCCTGAGACAGCTTGTATTTTTAGAGGAGCTTGATAAATGTTGCATTACATTTAAGCATGAACGACAAGGCAGGTACATTTATGGTATTTTTTTTCTGTTAGCATAGGAATGAAAACAAAAATGTGCCCTTACTTGTGCAATTCTGTTTTCTTGAAAGCTGGCTGAATTAGCACTGGAAATCTTTGCATTTCACATTTAGATGTGTTATTAAAATCTTACTTCCTGTTAAGGCCTCTTTATGTAAAGCAGTAACCTTGCTTCAGAACCACTGCCAATGCCTTTGCATGATGAAGAAGTGAAATATCCAGAGCAGGCTCTATCCATTTGCAATATGCCAATGAAGGTCTCAGTGTACTTTAGTTAGTGCTGCCCAAAGAAAACTGCATCTCCCCTGCAGACCCAGAGACAGATTCACATTCACATAGATTCACATTCACATGTGAATCTATTTCTCATACTTTTGTTTGGAAGAATTATAGGATACAAGATACAAGAACAATATCTGGACTTTTTTTTTAAAACAAGCTTTAAACTACAAACAGAAAACAGAAAGAAAAATTGCTCTTTCGTAAGCACATTCTGCCCCAAAGGTTATTTTTATAAAAAGGAGAACACACATTTATATACACACACAGAGGGAACAACACATACGTGCACAAACACGTACATTCAGGACAAAATGTTTTCTATGCATACACCCAATCTGCAGTGGAGTGAGCAATTCAAATGCACAACAAGAATGCAGCCAAAACATCTCCATCTCTCTGCTAGATAAGGGCTTCATCTACCAGGTGAGAGACAGTAATAAAGGGTGATGAAAATAAAACAACTTGGAAAGAAGCTTATTGAAACTAGACTCAACAGGTGAACCTGGCACGAAAGGACTTCCCTGCCTTGGCACAGGTCCCTGTTCAGAGATCATACAACTGTTTTGGAAATGACAGCAGCCCTCATGCAGCTCCAACAGCCCAGTGCTCATGTGCAGCCATGGCTTCCACAGGGAGGCCTGGCTCATTTCCCCACCTCGCTCTTTGCTCCTATCCCAGTGTCTGGGGATAGGAGAATCTGCAGTGCAAAATTAGGTCAGTCTCCCTACACACAATCAGCTCTTCTGCTGTCACACAGTTTCTCCAATCTTCAGATGTACTAAAGGAGAAGAGCCAAAAGAACATGAGTTTTCCAGCTTAGAAGCAACTGGGATTCACTGATTCAAATCATACAGGGAATGTTGCAAGTGGAAACAGACAATGTGTTATATAACAGTAGCTGGGTAACTGAATAATGCCTGCTAGTTGCTTTATGTAGCTAATTACTTTAGAGGACAAGAGTTACTTCCATTGCCCCAGTCTACAGAATTGCAGTAGAAAGCAATTAACAGGTTAAGGAATCACTTAATACAGAGTGATACTGATCCAAGGGAAGAACTCTCTTCCACAAAAGCATCTGGCAAGGAGAGGAGGGAAGAAAAGAGAAGAATAAGCTGAATGCATGTCAGCTATTGACTGATGCCTCCAGTCTGACCAAGCCTGAGGTTTCCCAAACCACCTTGTTCATTATTTCTGGGAACAAGAGAATTGAAGAATGAGCAGCAGAAACCTCGAGAGATAGTAAAAGTTATGCACATAAGCAGATATGTACAGCCTCATAGCAAAGAGAAAACTGTCCTTGATATACTCATCTCCTGTCTCAGTTGCCACTTTCTTTTCTCAGCTCTTGACAAACACAAGTGATGCTCTAATAAACACACAGAACTGCTGTACAGATAATTTCCAGCTTTGCCACTCTGACCACAACACTTTTCTCTCTGCTCCCTTTATTGCCCTTTGTTTTATCTCATCACATCACATCACATCACCTATCTGCAACATGTCCTCATTTTCAAGCCCACCGTGCTCTGCTAAATCTCACCTAAAATTCTGAAAGCATTTTCTCCTTCTATTGATCTTTCCACTACTATTTTAAATATGCACATTTTTATGAGTGCCTTTAGCTTTGGAACAGGCTCCCAAAAAACACAGATGAAGCAACTTTGTTTTTTCCTGAGGCTTTCTTTTTCCAAAGGTGGTGGAAGGTAGGTGGGAAGGGGTCATTGTCACAACTTCCCTCTTTTCTACTTACACAGCTCTCAGGGACAGAGATTATATTTCTATTTCTGCTAAAAAAGGGCAAGTGTATACCAGGTCTCTGATCCACAAGAGCTGTGAACCATTGCAACAGGAAACATAACAACAACATGGATGGGACATGCTTCATTCATAAAGAACACCCAACAGGAACCTGAGCTTAGCTGCTGTTTTGGCTGTAGTGTTCCTGTAGCCCCTGCAGGTCACAGCACAGAGCACAGGTAGGAAGGAGGCTCAGGCACAGAGCCCAGGGCAGCAGCAGGCAGGACCCTGCCCAGGCAGCAGCCCCCTGCAAATGCTTCTCATCCCCTCTGTGCAGAGCAAAGGCATGTCAGTTGGTTGATATTATCTCAGTTTCTAAATTAAACCTCTTACCAGCAAGCTAAAAGCCCACAAAAACCACCAGTTGGTTTTCATGTTAATTACATCATTCTCTAAGTCAGAAGAAATAGTAATTACTAGAAATGGTAATTACTAATTTAATCTAGGCAGCTCTGTTGGAGCAGGAAATCCATGCAGCCTGCAATACACCTCCAAGGGAAGGCATTCTGCTCTCTCTCTCTGTTTTGGCTCCCCAGCCATGCCAGATTATCTCCTTTCTTTTCAGAAGCAGCATCCTCATCACTGCCATGGTGAGCAGCACAGTCCTGACGAGTCCTTCCCTGTCCCCCAGTACACTTTCTCCTGAGACATGAAAATCCCAGTGCACCAAAGCAGACACGTGTCCCCTCTTCACTGTCCCACTGCCCAGGTGTGAGCATTTATAGAGTCTCCTACATAAAAATTGTGTTTCAGACCAGTGGGGATATGAATAAGATGCATTTCCAGAAAAGGCACTTTTCAATGTTGCATCCCACAAAGGATCAAAGAAACAAAGAAAGGAATAGGGAATGGTTGCCTTTTCACTCTTTTTTGTTCTCCTAAGTACGGGAAGCCTGCTGAAAAGTTTTAGACAAGTCAAACTGTGCTCTCCAAGAATACCTGTGTGACACTAACATGGACCAGAGTCACACAGGAGTAGCTGAGAGTACAGTTCAGAGTATTTAGGTTTTTATATTAACTGAAATAAGTAATCCTCAAATCTACATGAAAGTCACAACAGGCCAGTAAGCATCCAGTTAACAATACAATTAAACACTGATGGAAACAAAGAATCCTGATATCATGGGTTCATTCTGCTCTTAAACCTAGATATTATTCCTAGATATGCTTCCCAGACATTATTGTGCTATAATCAGCTCAGATATAGTCACCAAATCCTGGAATCACCCAGGATCTAAAATATCAAACTGAAGTTGGAGTTTTACTAAGGTACAATCTCTGGCAGCTTCTGGCTTTTATGACCTTTAAAAACAATGCAGGTAAAAACAGCTGACGGATTTTGATGACAAAATACAGATCTTAAGAGCTACACACATCAACCTTTTATTATTAAATTTGTAGGTAAATTCAATTATTCAATAATTCAACTTGTAGGTTAATACAGACTGACTGGGATACATATATCCCAGCATCTTAATTTTACCTTATTTGAATTGATCTTCATTTACATGCAGGACAGATTAGAGTAAAATTTCTCTGCTCTGTGTTCATATGAAGATGTCACTCAGTTTTCATGCAGGAAGCCAAATATGATTCTAAACCAACACTTTTTATAAACTTTACCATTGTATTTTAGCTAAAAATATAAGCAGCACCACTTCTTCACTCTGGGACCTAAACTCAGATTTTTGTTTAGACAGCAAAGACAATTCACAAATCAAGACAGTCTTTGCTAAAACTGCAAAAATCTCTGTTATATATGCTTAAGCAGATTTACCTGGACTAAGTAATGCCTCTCTAAAGGGCAACATACAGTGTGAAACAGCATCTGAGCTATTTTGCTCACTTGAGATATTCAGCACAGTGTGAAGGCTTTGGGGAGCACACTCCCTGCACCACAGCTCAGCTTCTCTCCAAATCCTTTCCTGGTGAATTCTGGTAAAACTGGAGCACACTGAGGAAACTCAGCAAAGACCCTGGAGGATTACACAGGATGCTCACTGAGACCAGGCTGCACCCAGAACTGAAGACCAGGCACATTTTCAGCTGAGCTGTCTAACACAGACCTTACTTGATGAGGTGGCCAGCTCAGGTTAACAGCATTACTGGAGGGGATTTGAAGGGGTTTTTGCAAGGTGCACTCAAATTGTTGCTGAAGTTCTGAAGTAGTCCTAAGATCTGGATAAGGTAACTCCTCCAAGAATTACTGGCTCTCAGCTTTTAGTATTGGAATTTGCTTTATTTGTCTGCTTTCACAAAAGGACAAAGGAACTTTGAATTTTTCTAGGACAAACCTGAGAAAGAAAAAAGAAATACATTTCCAAGAGTGTAATTATTGAAGAATCAGTATTGGAAGTAACAGCACTAAAATAAAGTGCCATTAAAATGAAGCAGTTTCTGCCTCAAAAAGTTGCAGGCAGGGAAGATGGATTAAACATATCACTTTCACTGTACAGCACAATTGCATGACGTTCAATCAAAGTAAACAGCACATGGTTCTGTTTTCCATTACTGACTTCCAAATGAATAGAACCATGAAAGGAATAAAACTCCAAATCTACAAGTAAAAAAGATTATAAGATTCTCAGGAACTCCCAGTGCAGCAGGCTAGCAACATTGCCACTCCTGCCATGCATGAGGGATGGCTGAGAACAGCTCTGCTTGACTTGGTAAATACCAAGTACCTGCAGCAGAGGAAGCAAAGAGCAAACCATAACAAAGATTTTGTATCTTCTTCTTCAATAAATACCTTATTCTTTATCACGTGAAAACTTCACTGGAAAAAGACTTTCAGAAGAGACTTCTTTATAAAGGAATGAACTTCTCTCACTGTCTGGGCATTGGTAGTATCTTTATATATGTGTGCATAAATATACAGATTTTATACCAGTGATAATTGTCAGGAATAAAAGAAAATAAGAATAAAATAAAAAAGAATAAAAAGAGCCAAAAGACTTCATCTCTGCAGAAGCTCTATTCCATGATGAAGAACAGTCCTGTCATGACTAATTTTTCAGTTGATGGCTCATAAGAGGATGAAAGCAGTGTTGAAGAGCTAATCTCTTGTGTCCCAGCAATTAACATGCACAAATATTAACATGGTTCATTACATGACTATGATTACTTTGCTCATGACTCCTGGAGGGCCACCCACAGAAGGGAAGTGAGGCAACTTACACTGATGAAAGGAGGGAAAAAAGGCAGGGTCTGCTGACTGGCATTGGTGCAATGTTGCCCACCTCCTCATGACCAGGAGAACTAGATTGTGAGCTGGGATTTTGCTCCAGTTCAATTACAAGAGTTACAGGATTCTTCTTTTTAGGTTTCAGACACACAAGGGAGAATGTCTGCTATGCTGCTGCCCAAAATATCCTTCACTTACCTTCCAAAAACTGTGTGCTTCCTGTCCAGATATGCACAAGAGCGGAATGTGATGAAGCTAGAAGGAAAAAAGATATAACAGTTACCACATTGTCCCACTGTCCCTCAACAACAGCCAGTAATGCTTAAAAATGCTTAAAAACACGAAGTGTATGCAAAAGCTTTCAGAGAGAAGCCAAGCCCCTCTCCCTCTCTGGCTCCTCTCTGGAAGGCCTGTGGACCAAACAACCTTTCATGCCTCAGTATTGTGGGTTCCACCTGGATTTCTGGAGTTTTGGCTTCTCACTTTTCATCACACTAACATTTTTAAACAGTTCTCCAAGAGTAGGGCCTTGCAGCAAGTCCAAAATTAATCTGAGCATGTGCCTCCTTGGCCATGCAGGCCCTGGGAAGCTCATGCAGGGCAGGCAGACGTGCATGGGAGGAATGCTTCCTGCTTGGGAAGAACATTTCTGGTGCATGATGGGCAGCTTGTATCCAGCAAATAAAGTTACATGACACAACAGCCTCTGCCAGTGTAAACTTCTATTTTCTGGATATTTACTTTTTGCATTTCTCTTCCCTTAAACTGGTCTGTTGGTGATCTATTTCTCCTCTGGACAGAGCACACTCGTGCTCCAGATACAAACATCCCAGAAGAATACTTTGAAGTGTCAAAAGTAATTAATTGGACTTTTAATTTTGGGGGCTGTACTTTTAAACTTAAACATGGGAACTCAAACACTAATCCAAAGCAACCTTTACTACTAAAGCTTTACTCTAAAGCTTGATGCTTCTTTGGAAGTCCGGGACTACAAATGTATGAGACAAAGGTTTCCACAGTGTGGTCTGCAGACCATGATGGCCTGTCTTGGCTGGACATGCAGTGCTGGCTCTCCTCCCTGTCTCCATCTGTTACACTACATAGGAGACAGCTAAAAATATATAAGCATTCCAAAAGCACTTTTCCATATAAGCAACTGCCTCAGGAAGTTATATGATTGGAAATAGGAGCAGCTGTAATGTTCCAGACAGTCTATTAAGATGCAGCTTGCCCTAGGAAAGCATTGGCATGCTGTGCAGAATGCAAACTCCTACATGGGATACCACTTTACTGCTGGATATCCAATACTTAAAATCATCACATGGTCAGTTATGTAGCATTGTAATAAAAACCCCTGAGAAATAGCAAATATACAGGGAAAGCTTCTTATCTGTCACTACAGACAAAATAAATTAAAGACAAGAGAATTAACATAACTCAGGATGGTCCCAGAGAAGCCCTGAGCATTATTCAAGCATCACCTTGCAGGGGGACCCAGCTCTTTGCCCTGTAGTGCCTGTCACCAAAGGGGAGAGCAGTTCACAGAGTTCCCAAGGCTAGAGGAGATGTATTTAAGTGCTGCCTAGGAACCTTTATAAATATGGACAGCTGGACTCTCTTAAGGACTTACATATAAAGGAATTTCTTATTTCATTTGCAAATTTTAGGAGAACATACAGTCACATTTACAGCAGCAGATGATGTGACTCAAAATGGCACATCCCTTATGGTCTCTGTAACCTCTGTTATTAGAACGCTCTTTTTATTAAAAAAAAAAAAAAGAAGAAAGAAGCCTCCACTCTCCCCTAATTTAGCACGTGAGAGCTGGCAGCAACATCCAAATCCAAAATAAGTTGTACAGCAACTTGATCCAGCAAACTGCCCCACACGTGCTTAGGCTTAAGAATCCAAGTAAGCCTAAGAATGTGAGGCCCTGAGACAAGGCCTTGTGTTTAATTAAAGCAAAGCACACTGCTGCAGAGTTTACAAACCTTCCTAACACTCAGCATCATGAACACCAAGACCCACTCCCTCCCTCCCTGCTCAGTGCAAGTCACAGTTCTAAACACACACACACACACACACACACACACACACACACACACACACACACTCTCTCTCTCTCTCTCTTTCCTGGGGCTCCCAATAAAAGGCCAATTTTTTATACTGCAGTACTTACAGAGCAAGCAATAAATAGTTGGCTCAAAGTGACACAGAGCATTTTAAAGGACTGCAGGCAAACACCCATATTAATGTTATACATGAACAAGGCCATTACAACTTCAGTATCTTTAAGCTTTCCCTCATTTTAGTCCTCATTCTGCTTTTGTACATTGGAAAGCAAGTTATTCTCAATCCCAGATTGTACACTCTGCCATGTCTGGGTCTACACATTTCAACAGAGCATTTATTTAAAATCAAGTGACTAAAAAGAAGTTATATTCCCATAGAGTTTATGTTTCATCTAGTTCCTTCAAAAAGTTCAATATGGAGCTAAATTTTAACAGAATGAAGAGGTGTGATGAATGATGATAATTATAGGGGAAATACTGGGGAGGGACACTGAAAAAACAAACAAAAACTTCAAATAATTACAACAAAAAAGACAAGTTCTTGCTGATATAATGAACCCACAGGTCTTCTTGCCATGCTTCACTTTGCTCTTAGATTGGCTAAGAGCAGCTCTAGCCCTGATTGCAATATGCACCACTCAACAGAATATTTCCCTTTACTGAACTTTACATTTAGAGTAGCTCATAAAATGCCATTTTTCTTCTTAACAGAGTGAGACACAATGTCCAGAGACAACCAAAAAAGCACAAAAAAGCAAATGACTACTTACAACTGTGATTTGTTTGTGTTGGGTCCTGAATTTGCCATACTAAGAACACCACGTCCCGTGTGGGACAAATTGGGCTTGAATTCATCTTTGAAAGGTTTTCCCCAGTAAGATTCTCCTCCTTAAAAAAAAAAGAAAAAAAAAAGAATAATGTTTGTTTTCATTAGTTTCCCACTGTGTGTTGCAATAGGCACTGGCATTAAATTCAAGGTTCCCAGCACTTGCAGTCACCATGTGTTAATACATTGTTACCTCACCCCTATCTCTGGGCCAGTATTTGAGCACGACCTTGAAATCTGGTGTTTGCAACTGGCAACATATTTCTGTGCCCTCACACTATCAGCTGCAACAGACCACACTTTATCAACAGCTTTATGTATCCTGTGCTGAAGAACAGTCAAGGATTTAATTTTTTCCTCCTGATCCACCATAAATTTTCTCTTTTGAGACATTAAATCTTTAAAATTGGCTTCATGACAAAACATAGAGCAAAGAGTTACCAGTTTAATTGCACTCTGGATATAGCACTGCTTCTGGAAATAAAATAGCAAGGAGATGAAACACATTCATAGAATCAACTAAGAATAGGAGCTATAAGCTCAAATGCTTAATCCCAGACTAAACAATGAAGAATGATGATATATGGTGCTCCAAATTAAAAGGCAAAAATTAGATATTTGGACTAGAGACCTGGATGATGGGAACACTTATGTGCAGTGAAGGTAAAAGAATGATAAAATTGCACAAACCCCAGCCCCAGCCCTCCAAAACTGATTTCTTTTTTGTGACTGTGGACAGAGAGAGGGTCCATGAGAGGTCTCCTCCTGGCTGTCATTTTTACATTATTTATGACAGATCTGACATTTTCATTTGCACTTTCCTCCAGGATCATTCTTAATAAGAAAAATGAAGGCTGAGATGAGTCATAGTTTTACAGTCAAATCCATAATCTTGTTTGACAAACCATGAAAAAATATTTCACCTTAGGACAGTATCAAAAATAAAACAAACAAAACTATCCAAACAGGCAGCAAGGCTGGTCCATCTGCAGAACTGGCTCAAGAGCCCTCCAGAGTAAATGTATCACTGGAGAAGCAGCAGGTCAGGGAGGGATCTGTAGTGCTCCACAGCCACGTGCACACATAGCACAGAAAGCAATTTGATGATATGGTGCACACAGAAACAGTAAATAAAAACAAGGAATGAATCAGGCTCCCACTGAAAATCTTACCCAAAAAATCACAAGAGTGCCTTAAATGAGGAAAGAGTTTCAGATGATACCATGAAAACAAAGCATCTCATATGGACAGCTGCAAGTGGAACTAAGTGAGAAATTCTGGAAGAAGCTGACCCATTAAAAAACCCAATTAATCATATTCAAAAGACCTATTAATAGAGTTGAGTGTTGCCTGCTCTGCAGTTTGACAAGAGTTGACAAAAGGGGACAAAGCCTGTGGGGATTTTCTGTAATTTTCTGTAATCAGGAGTACAGCAGTGGTTACTTCAGCAATCTCTGGCTATTGAATATTTTAAGATCAGCTAAATGATGTCAGCTTGATCCCATATGCCAATATTTTCCAGAGCTGGGTGACAGGGATATGGTCCAGTTGCAGACAGCTCTAGAGGAGTTTGTGCTGTCTGAAGTTTTCAGAGGATACAGAACATGAGTACAGTCTGTTTAGATGGGACACAGCAGCCAGTGGCCAAACCTGTGAGCCTGCTACACCCTTCATGTGCTTCCAGCTGATGCTGGAATTACAGCCAAGCTGCTGAAAGACAGTGGAATCCAGCCTGAAGCCTTCACTGGTCAGAAAAATAATTCAAAAGGAAAGAGAAAACTTGTGAATGACAGAGAGACTCTCTCTTTCTGGCACTGCAAACAACCAGACCCAAGAGCTTGCAGACAGGAGCAATGAGCCATGATCTTTAGGCTTTGGAATATTTATTTTTGTATGATTTCATTTCGGATCATGCACTGCAGGTCAGAATTCATCTCATATGTATGAAAGCTAAGTTTGGTTCATTCTGCTTCTCTGGAAATAAGCACTAATATTTTAGCAGATAGCTACAGCCCCTGCTCTGTCTGCCATACAGCTGTTTCCAAGGCTAATTCTGTCTGCCTGGGAGCTGCAGCGGGAGCAGGGAATGGCCTGTGCAGCATTTGCCTCAAAGGCCAGGCATCCTGTGAAGGACAGAACTGAAGAGTCTGTGGAGACCTGGCAGCACAGACTGGCAAAGGGCAGAGGAGACACTGCAATGGCACTCTGCAGAGCAGGCACAGCTTGGGGGTTCTGTTGTTGTTTTGGTTTGCTGTTTAAAAATAATTTAAAAGGAATACTTTTTTTTTCTTTTTCAAGGAAAACCCCAGAGTATTCTCCTTAAATTAAAAATAGCCTGAATGTGCTTTTCATCAAACTCCAGCTAACCTCTGGAATTGTTCCAGGCTTCAAGTATCTGCTTGAAGCAGGACTAGACAGAACAAGTCAGAAGATGGCAAGTTACATCGATACATTTTTTTAATTACTGAAACCCAGCATGACTTTCTCTGTGAAGATTAGGTACAGACCCCTCATCAGTCTAGGGCCATGGCAGCAGAGTGCCTAATCCTCAGCTGGAACAGGGATTTTACATTCTTACCTTATACTCTCCACATTAGAGCTCAATGTAAACTTGGGAAAACCTATCAGGTTCCAAACCTGCTAATAATTATGAGGTGCTTGTAAGAATCTAGCAGATTTTACTGTGTTTATTCTCAACACAGTTGGGAGGTGTGGTTGTACATTTTCTGAAAGCAGAATGGATGCTGACAGAGGAGGTGGGAGCATGGCAGTGTATGGCTCCAGCCTTTTTCTGTTACACTCCCTGTATGTGCCACAAAGAGAAGAGGCTCCTCCTGACACTCCCCAAATCTTCCTCAGGGTGCACACAGATCTCTGCTGGCTATATTTGGAGTCACAATGATGCAAAGCTCTCACCCCAGTGCTGATGTACCAGCCTACAAGCAAAGCCCACAGAAAACAAGAATTGACTCTGGGTGTTGCATTCACAGCTGGCAGCACTGCCTGTCACTTCACCTCCCTCTCAGCTCATCTTCTGTCCCAGTGGAGCTGTGTGCCTACTGGACTTGTAAATGTTTCTGAGATCCTATTACAAAAGTGCTGGAAAAGAATTCTGTGGGCTTCTGTGCTAAAAATCAGTTCACATGGCAGCAGCCATGGCCCCAGCACATACTGCCATTGGCTGGATTGGTGTTGGGAATAATTACAGCCTGCACATGGGAATGTCCTGCTTGCACAAAGCTGGAAATGTATTTGGGATCAGCTACAGAAATACAGTGCCATTCAACAGCATTTAACCTGCACAGTGTCAATGCCTTCAGAGTTTTTGGACAATTCTGTAAAATAAAAATCACATGCCTACTCAGATCCACATGATTCAAAGCTGCAGGAAGCTGGGAGACAATTCCACGCATTCTCCTTTAAAAAAAAATTCTCTTAAATTAAAGATGTGTTTAACTCATTCTCACACAGAGATGAAATGAAACAGACCACACAGCTCTTAGAAAAGAACATTAATAATTTCTGTGGCTATCCAGAGTGGCAAGATATATTTAGCTTGTACTGAAGCATGGGTAGTTACTCAGTCTTGTATCTGCATTCTGTGCTGATAGTAAACAGGTGAACAGAATTAAACTGACATCTGAAGCAGTCACACATCAGCAACTACACAGAAAAAAAGCCACATTTTCAGATTGTCTTTTGAACTAAACCAGATTACTCTTTGGTAGTCTTTGTTCCTACTAAAAGCATGTAAGTTTTTTGAGGTACAATCACAGATTTTGTGCAACTTTCTTGCAAAGAGCTGAGAGATGCATCTAAAGCTTCAGAAATGTAGCATTCCAAAAGCCAGGTGTGGGCTGGGAATCATCATTCA
Organism: Agelaius phoeniceus; assembly: GCF_051311805.1. NCBI lineage: Eukaryota > Metazoa > Chordata > Aves > Passeriformes > Icteridae > Agelaius > Agelaius phoeniceus. The sequence continues at coordinate 8,018,404 of NC_135282.1, read as the reverse complement.
TGACAGTTGTGATTTTAAATAAATCCTTCCTTTTTCTGGCTTAAAAATTGCTAAGCAGTGGTAAGGAAGTAGGAGGGTTCTGATTCACAAAAATGATGGCTTACTTTCTGTAATTTTCTTCTTGTCATTTGGAACAACGAGGCACATAATAACATCTGACACTTCTGTAGAGCTTTCCAAGTGAGATTCTGGAATCATTTTGCAAATATGAAAGCCTTAGCTCAGGCAGTAAGTGCTTCTCTCCTCTCAGATAAGAGGACATGGCACTCAACCCCACAAACCTGAGAGTGGATGTGCACAGGGACTGCAGATTAAAAGGAGAATATTCTAGATAAAAAGGTCTTGCTCCTGCTTTTGCTGCACTTCAATCATGCAAGAAAAGCGGCTCTAAAACTGGCCCAGTTAAGGAACTTGCCATCTTAGGAAATCACATTGCATTGATCAAGTTTGTCCAGAGTCCTTTGCTATTGACATTTCAGAGGAGCTCTTCTTGCTGCCAAACAAAATGCAATTCCCATCTACCAGTAGTAATTCATCCTGGACTTTTACAGCTATAATGTGCCTCTTTTGTGCCCTCCTGGATTCATAAATCACAGGCTGATTCATGAGACCTTCCAACAGGTTGCAAGAAAGAGTAGCTGAAAAAAGCCTGTGCTGCTTTGAAAATGTGATGCTTTGCATATATTTTCCCTTTTTCATACAAAAGGGTTAGGATATTAAACCTATTTTTTCTACATGCAAATTTTCTTCTATTATTTGGAACACTGAAAATACAGAGCAGCTGCTCCACTTGCACGACCGTGAGTTAGAATTACTCACAGTGTTCAACCTCTTACTTGTTATGAACAGCAGGAAAAGAGATACATCACAAATCTAAAATTCATTTTCAAATAATTAATCATTACAAAGAATGACCATGACTCAGCTTATTGCTCTGAATACTGCCTCTATGGGTGGTTATTTTGTTAGAGAAGAAATAAGCTGCTGTACCACAATAAAATTTCTCCCAGTAGTCTTATGAAACATAAAGGTGAAAGCTCTAAGAAAATGAGTCTGGTCCTCCAAATCAGTGTCATCCTTGGAGCACTGTGTATCTGACTGCTCTGGCAGTGCAGGTCTGACAGCTGTGCTAAGGTAAAACTCTATTCCCCACTCTTTTCTCAGGGTGGTATCTCAACTCCCAGATGCCACAATGCTAATTTCCACCCTTCTCCATTCCAAGGCTCACTGCTGAGTACCAGAATTAGCTGTCCTTCACGTGTCTGCTGGGTCACATTTGCTTTTATGACAGTCCAGAAGAGACTCAAGAAGGACACACTGGGCAGCTGAATAACAACAACAAAGCAAGGCTGAGGGTGCTTCCAGAGAGAACAGTTCAGCTGGAGCAGCCTTGGGAGAGGATGGTCAGTGACAACCAGCCTGGCATTTACCTCATGAGCTGTTTCCAAAACACAAGCACACTTAATTCAGGTGAGCCAAAGCACAGTTACAGTCTGTGTATGTATGACAAGTCACCTTCTGTCATGCTGTACTAATTGTGCCCAAATCCACCCAGAAGATGAACAGTCCTGGGCTTAGTTAGCAATGGAGTGGGTGATCATCTCAGCATCTGGGGGCTGCAACCATAAACCTGACACCCTGACACATGGGATGAATGTCAGATGACAGAAACCAAATGGTGGGAAGATATTTGAACAAGTCTGTTTAAGATCCTGATGAACAGGAATAATTAAATAAATAGAGGAAGAATATATAGAGGCTTAATGCATGTTCCATGTATCAGTTTAGAAAAGAGGTTTTTTCCAAAAAAAAAAGAAAAAGGCCAAATCTCTTAGCTAGAAATCATCGGTTTAAGCAGAAGGTTCTGTGTGAATGAGGAAACAAAGCATGTTCTTTTTGTTCTGAAGTATTCCTACAAAAGGCTCTAATAGAAACAGTTTATAATATTGACATTTAAAGGGTAACCTCCAAATAGTCCTCCCTATTGCCAATTGAAATATCTGGGAAGAAAGCCCTGTTCTGTTCTCATATGCTTCTTTGATATTACGGAAGTCAAGTTATTTATTCTAAAGCACATTTAATCTTACAGACTTTTTTAGCTTTCAAAGGTGCATCTTTTTTTTCCCCTTCTAAGAAGCAGTGAGTCAAAAAAATACTGAAATCCCTTCCAGCAGAAGACATAAATAAAGGGAATTTATACTGCAAATAACAAACAGGCCACAGGCAAAAATGGTACAAAGTACTGATTCCCAGTGCTTTACTCCAAAGCTTTCCTAAAGTGAATGCCTGTGTGCACATGAATAATGCACAAACGAATGGACCAACATTTTTACAGCAAGGGAGCCCAGGAGAGCATCAGTCCATCTGCCCTGCCAGAGCACTGCTGCTGAGCTGAACCCTCCTCTGGCTGCCCTGCTGCCAAGGGAACATCAAGCCTCAAGTCTGGCCACCTTCTTACAGCTCCAGACACACAAGTGGAATTTCTGCCTCACAGTCAAGTGCCCCAGATCTATCCAGTAGTCAGGAGCAAACCCTGACAGACTACTTTCACTCTGTGAACTGTCTAAGCAGCTTCACTGAAGTATTAAACACAAAGGCATGACAGTTCAAGAGCAATCTACAGCCCACCAGGCTCCCCATTTAGATTTCCTTGTGATATTATCATATTCAATAAGCGATTAGGTAAAGACATATAAAATTCAACTGTCTTAAAAATATAAAAGCCATTCAGGTGCAAAGAAGACATTTGCACCATTTGGACTCTACAATAATTGCAGCCAGTCTCTAAAAATCTGCAAGACTCATGTCTATTTGAGTGCACACTGTTCATTTCATTAGAACTTTAATAGTCCTGACAGATGTTTGCGAGACATCTCGCCTGCGATATCCTCATCTTTAATTAAGAATGACAAGGAGAAAAACAAGATGGAAAATACTAGAGGTCATTAGATTCCTTTTTTTAAGTGGAAGAATATATGTAGGAGGATTTTCATCCTATGTTCTTATTAGCATTTCACTTCCTACTGGCAAAGGCAGTGGAGCTGAGCCTTGCCCTTCGGTGCAGCAGTGATGCCAGTCCTCTGCCTCTGCTAACTCTGCTGTCTTACAGCACTTCTGCATTTGCACAAATAGAAGCAGGGATGACACCAGCAAGTTAATTTTCATTCCACAGCAGGATCTGAACTCCACCCTGCAAGGGTGAGAGGTGTTTGAGTCAACCTATTAAATCTCTCCTGTCTCCTGACACCTCTTTAATTTCTCATTTCCAAAGATGTTCCTAATTATGTCTTTTGGGATTTGAACCAAAACTTTCCGTATTAAAAAATCAAATCACATTTGACAGTCCAAGCATAGATGGTAACAGTTCTTGTTAATGGGTTTTTGCCATCAAAACACTGAACCTTTAACTAGTCTCAAATCCTGCAATTGTTGATTATCACATACACTATAAGAAAAGTAGGCAACTCACACTAACATAATTAACAAAGTAAATAGAGCTAAAGTATTTAAGTAGGGGAGGAGCTGGGGATGCTGGTGACAGCCACAAGTGGGCAGATAGAAGGTGCATGAGGAAAATGAGCAAACTTACAGCAGTGACCAGAGGTATTTCATGACCTATCTCCTGTGGTGGGCAATGCTGTGACACCCTTCAGCTGCTCTGCCCCCTGACCTTTCCTGCTATTCTGACCTATCCTGTTCCCAGATCTCCAACCAAGGGAGAAAGAAGAGGAGGAAGAATTTTGTAACAGTGATCCCCAAAAGTTAGAAAAAGAGCAGCTTGGGCATTACAAGGCAACTAGCTGGGAGAACAGATGGTGTCTGGCCAATCACCAATTCTAAGGCAGGTCTCAAGTATTTCATTAACACTGAATTTGAAAGCAACTTCGCATGAATGTGTTTCTTCCTTTATTCTTTGCCCTGGAAGACCAGCTGTAAAATCATTTTAATTTTCATTTATTTATTTTCTGAAGGAAAAAGGAAGCAAAAACCACAAGAATTCTGCATGGAAGAGTGCTTTAGATTGAGAATATATCGGATGAAATTTTAAACATAATCAACATGGTCATAAAAATATATCAAGAAAACCTCTGTTTTAAAGTAAACACAATGTCCCACTTACTATCATTTAGAGAATTTTAATTTTAAATTGTCTGGAAGTAAATGTAACCACACAGCCCATGAAGTGAGAACAACTTACTTGATTAAAACTCAACCTTACCTGTTCCTGTCCCAGTCGGATCACCTCCCTGGATCTGCAGAATTAAAATTAAATCAGTGTTACATATGCATCTATGTGAAAGACATTAAATACAAACCATAAAAGCCAATGGTGCTCAATTTTCTGCCTTCTATATTGTGTCATGTTGACAAGTCAGCAACAAGGAAACCATTACTTCTTATTGGAGCTTACTATCAGCTGGCTGTCATCCCTGACATTGCTTATCCATAAGCAGAATGGCAGTTTCATAAAAATAATAGGTCTTTTATGGGTAAATAGGGAAAATAACTAATCTCAAATGGGTTAACCAGATCATCCTTTTTATTAAGTGCTGAATCAGAACCTGCTTTTTAACTCATGATGCAGTGCTTTTGGAACTGGAAAGGCTTTACATTTTGCTGCCAACCCTCCACATGATGGGAAGACAAGAAAAGGGGGGAATATGGAATATTTTTTGTATCTGTATCCCATTGACTACCTCCAGCAGGAAAAATCCTCATGTGAAACTAATCTTTGAGTAACAAAAGTGTATTAATTACTGTACATGCAGGATCTACAGAAATAGTATTCTATGCTTTAATGCCAGTCGAGGGAGCGTGACACGATCAGTTTCAAAGTAATAGCACACAAGCACAATTTTAGTTGTGAGCTTAACTATGAACTGAGATACACAGTGCTGTCAAAAGAAAAAAAGCTTTTTGTAGGATGACAGGACAGAATGTAACATCCAGTGATGTTCCTTGTGAGATGTGCTCTGCCTTCAGGATCAGGTTGTTCATTCTTCTGAAAGGCTACAATATCCTAAGCTGCCTGGACTGTAACTCTGTAAATAAAGATCTTTGACTACCAAGGACACAGTTCAGGAACACAAGGTGCTTTTAAACTCCTTTACAAGAAAGCCTGGGCACCCAGTGCTGGAGCACACTAGGAAAGGATAACCTGATAATATCCAAGTACCACAACCTGAAACAGAAATTCAGATGCTTGCTAAAGTTTCATCTGAATGGGATTTCAACAGGCCACAGTATTACTTATCCAAATTAGCATTTCCCTCTCTCTCCTTCTGTTCATTAACCACCCACCCACATCTTGGGGAAGATAGCAAGAGCCAAGGCAGTGACTCTTCAAGGCTTTGTCTGGAATGGCAGCAAATGCAGTGCTGAATGCAGTGATGTTCTGAGTGACAATGTTAATGAGTGACAATTGTCAGTAACAACCATTAATACACATGGCATAGGTAAGGACAACCCTCATTCTGATGGTATATTTAATACACTTCTATTGCAAGTTGTCATGCATGGAACCACCTAAACCTGAGATAAGTTAAATATATGGGATATTTTGAGTACATCATATATTGTGCATTACACAGGCGTTTTTTAATACTCACCACAAAATTCCGAATTGATCGGTGAAAGATTGTTCCATCGTAATAGTTCTTCTTGCACAGTTTGATGAAGTTCTCACATGTTCGGGGTGTCTGAAAGACAACAGGAAGTTTTAATTAAGCACAACCTTTAAACAATCATTACAGTGGTTACAAAAATCACTTCTCACTTGTGCCTTACAAAGGAACAAACATGCAAGACTCAAAGAGGACGGAGGCTCTGTCTACAGGAAAAAGCCTGCAGTATACCTTCTTTAAGGTACACTGGAGAGACACACACTGTGTTAAATAAATGAAACCCAGACCTTCCAATTAGCACTGAGAAGTGTTGAACATTAGCTCAGATAACAGGAGTTCCCAGATCACATCTTGATGGTGAACACAGGAAAGCTCAGAGACTTGCAAGTAACTGAGTTCCAGCAGTGCATCACAACTCTTCCAAAGGGAGTTCCTAGCACTGGAAAATGGTAATTTAAATTTACCAGAGTAAGAAAGAACCTGACTTCTCTGCTCCCCTATTTCAAAGTGAGCACATTGAAGCTAACTGAGAGAGAAGCATTTGGTCCTCTTCACCACTTGGAAGTAACAATGGGACTGACCCAAGTCACTGGAACACAGGAAAAATAAAAAAAACCAAATTGTTTTCAAAGCCCTAAATAAAAGAAAAAGATGGTAAATATATTGCCAACTTCTAATTCACTTGTACAGTGCAAATTAAAGTAATTTAGTAAATTTATGAGTCATGATATTCAAACAGTACCTTCTGAAAAACTTTACTTTCCACCTCATCATCCTTCCACTGTAATTGTATGGATTCTCTTCTCTGCAGTACTACAATACCTTCAGACATACAAACACAAGTACAGAAACAGCCTGTTTTCTATTCTTGGACATGTTTTCCAACTCCACTGTGGATTATGTGCATAAATCTATTCCAGTTTTACAAAAGAATACATCTAACTGAGTTCTCAGAGGCCTTAAAAATATCCTTATTGCTGGATGTGGTGGCAAGTAAAGCGCAGCATGAGCTGCAGGGGCTGTAGGTGAGCACACCCAAGATCTGTGTTTGTGAAAGGCACCAATTCACTTTGCACTGCTGTGACATCACTCTTGGTCTGGGAGCTGCTGACAGACACTGAGCCATGCAACCTCAAGTGACTTAAAAGCAAAAATAAAATAAAAAAAACCACCAAAAAAAACCACAAAAAACCACAAGGCCAGCCTGATTATAATAATTTAAGGATGAAATAATCTCTATCTCTTGAAAAGCCAGTCCATACAAGTATTCATCCAGAACCCTACAGAACTTCAGTTTTCTGTATTTTCTCATCTGAAACACAACCATTCTCACCCCTCTTTATTTACACTGAAATGTCTCTTAAGTTTCCAAACAAACTTTTCCTGTCATTATAAATTCTCTATATTGATTCCTTCTTAATTACTCTACTCACATGACAGTTTGTCAGCTGGGCCACAAGTGAAAAAATTAGCAAACTGTAATTTTACACCAGCCATTATTTCAGATTTCGTACAGAATTCATTACTGAGTTAAATGGTAATGGTACCATAATGGCTTTATGGTAGAATGTCACCAAGACATGTACTTTGGTGGCATCCTGAGGGCAACTCACAAGTATATAACTATATTCCATAAAATTATATCAAGCAACAGGAGGTTCTCCTACAGTTTCAATGTTTATAGTAAATGTGATTTTTTTCCCCTTTGAATTTAACATGTATGCTTTAAAATCTTTGTACTTAATCTTTCTAGTAAAATTCAACCCCTGAGGAATCACTTGTGAAGCACACGCTTCCTTTATAAGACAATATCATAATAGCATTGATCCTAGCATTTTGCTATTAGTTATTACTTGTGGAAAATGTCAGTAAGGATAAATATAAGTTTAAAAATTTCTTTATGAATCAGAAATGGAATCAGCAGCTTTTAGCCCAAGGCACTTTCTGTCATGAGAGCCAAGCACTCTTTGGAGAGAGAGAGACATAGTTAATACATTCTCGAGGGGGAATACAGGAACCTGTAATTAATTTTTCACAAAAAATGAAACCAGGCAAAAGACTGAGTCCCCTAGGAATGGACACCAAATAATCTTAAATTTGCACAAAGCTGATAACCCAAAACAGATTTCCTATTTATTTTCAAAACATGATTTGTAAAATATACATCAAAAAAACTGGCTCTAGTAATGTATTTTTTATGTAGGACCTGTGCTGACCCTTCTCTCTAAATGGATTTCTAGCTATTATACCCTTTCCCAGAAATAAGCTTTTTAAATGCAACTTCAGAAATATTTAGTATACATGCAATAGTCATTTCACTGCAAGGTTTTCTTTAAATAATTGCCACCAAATTGGTTCCCATGGTCACCTCATGCATCACAGAGATACATTTGGCAGGTAAACAGTTCCTTAGCAACATTAACACTACCTTTTATAGTGCTTTTTAGTAGACACAAATAAGAAGGTTTGCATTCAATCAGTAATAAACCCCAGTTTCAGTCATGCAGTAAATCTAGAATATCTGGCTCAGATTATCTGATTTATTCAAAGCAGTTAATGTTCTTGGCAAATCTCACACTGCCAAGCACATTTCAGGGATTTTTAAAGCAGCATCCTGTCCAAAGCAGGAGAAAAAGGCTCGAGGTTTATGCAGAAGGTGCAGATCCTCAGTAATGAAGTTGTGTTCTGCACTGACCACACAAACAAGGCCAGTCTTTGAAGTCTTTGTTCCAACTACAAAGACTGATGACATATAAATACACATAAACAAACCTGACTTTGTTATTTGATACAAGATCTTGTGGCAGGTGTCAGACTCCCGTTCTCTGAATGCAAAGCTGTCTCCTTCTTCAGAAACTTCCTGCACAGCACTTGCCTCACACCATTTCTGAAGGAGGAGGGGATGGTCAAGGCACCTGCAAACGCAGGAGGCAACGCTGGTGCCCTGTTCTCTCACCCCTGACTGTGTGCTCCAGGCTCTCATTTTAGTTCTGGCTGGATTTGACTTAAACTGGCCTCAACAGCAACTGCTAATTTCCTCCCCTTTATCCCTTTTACATTAAGCAGGAAATGACTTAAATTATTTTATTCTACTGACTATGACTTAGACCTATATGTAAGGAAGTCTAGGGAAAAATGCAACCATGTTAACCTGATCTGAAATCCACCGACAGAAAACATGGTTTTAAATCTACTGCAATATCTTCTCAGAATGATGCAGTGACAGTCCTAAAAAGGAAAATTTAAAAATTGTGGAAGGCTTTTCTGACCAAAGAGTGTGGTAGGAGAGCCCTGAGAAATCATCCTTTTCTTAGGTCAAGTTGGGACCATGTAAGTGACTGCAGTGTCTCTACGATGTCCTTCAGCTAAAGACACTTCTCTTTCCAAATGACAAATAGTAAGAAGAAAAATTTTATTTATACCAAAAATGAGTCACCTGCTCCAACTGTGCTCCCTATTTATTTTGTAGATGCCAGATAACTGTCTTTCAACTGCTGAAAATTCACACCCAAGACAAGCAGTAAAATTTTAATAAATGCTTTGAGACAGGAATCCAGAAGAGTACTTATCCCAGAAGATGCCACAAATGCTTTGCTTGGCTCACAGATATACATATTTAATGGGGCCACAGCCCAATGGTTTTCTAAGTAGGTTTAAGTCTCCATATAGCTAACACCCTTAGTAGCGTGGAAACACCAGCACTCTACCAGTTACTATGCCCAGACAAATTTCAGAGTTAATGAGAGATTGCAACAAAGACTGACCCTGCAAAAATAGTAGTGACAGGAGACTGTGAAATCATTGTACTCAGAGAATACTGAAGAAAGGAATATACAATTTAGAAAACCAAAGCAAAACAGAAAAAACCCCTTAGTGCCTACTACAAACTCCTAAGATAAATGCAGATTTTATTCGAGCCAATTTCAGTTTCCATTTTGCCAGCAAGGGTGGCTCCATGCCAGGTAAAATTCATCTCTCCTGCTGCATCCCGAGACCTGAAGGGTGGGACCAACCAAGCCAGGTCCCTGTCTGATTTCCCAGTCTGCAGCTGTCCTTTCTCATTAGTTCCAAGGGTTCATTACATTTGTAAAAGTTACCTTAACTCAGAATCTCTACTGGACAGCGAAGAGCCAAACAGGAGGAGATGAAAACCTGCAGCACTCCTGTTGCCAAGGTGCAGGAGATGGGAAAAGAGGGAAGAGCTCCTGAGTTGTTGCCATGACTGCAAGGAAAAAGGCTTTACTATGTGAAGAGCTAATCATTTCAAAATGCTCCATCCCTTGAGGATGTGCATGAACCTTGAAGGGAAATTTCACACTAAGCATTCAGAAGCTGTCATTCGCACATCTGTATAATTTTCTTGTGCTAATTCCACTTCCCTTTTATTTCTTTTTTTCTCTCTAAATTGGATGAACCGTAGTAGTGGCACTAAACTACAGAGCCTTGCTATATGCTCATTAACCCTATGTTTCAAAGCAGGAAATAATGAAAAGCTCATTCCTCTCAAATTAAAATTGCATTCTCCAGCCTTCATCTTATCACACAAATGCCAGAATTCTGCTACTAAGAGGCATGAACTAGTGACAGAAATTTCTAAAGCTTCAAACGAAGCTTTCCATTTTCTTAACATAGATCTCCTTTAAAATGCAAGGTGGATTTTGCTTTGCTTTAATCCATTTATGTTCTTTTACACAGAGCATTTTTTATCTTGTAATTGTTCATTCAGCAGCTCTTCTAATGTGTGAGCCCAGAACAAGGTGATTTGGTAAGGTTTAAACTCAAGTTTCCCCCCTACCTTTCAATCTGTAGTACTCAGCCTACCCATCACACAGAAGAGAATTCAGCAATAAAAGCTTGGCATTATTTGGGGCTTAGTCAGAGCTAAATGTAATAGTACAATTTCAGGAATCACCACCTGGTGATTCAAGTGCAAGTGTCTGTTCCCTCCTCCAAGCCACGGAAAGAAATATGTAAAGTTTCAGTGTCCAATACTGTTCTGGAAGGCCATTTAAACCACCCCATTTCACTTTGCACCAATGAACTGTGAGCACATTCCCTTTGTTTCACAGGAAGAGGGACAAGAAAACCCAAAACTCCACAAAGCCCACTGCAAGAGCATGGGAAGAATTTCACTGTGGGAAGCCCGTGACATTTCCCACAGGAGAAACATTTACTCCAGACCTAAACACCACTCCCTGCCAGCTCCACTTTCCTGCTAACAGTTCCCCAGTGTGAGAGAGGGACTGAGCCAGTGACAGGTGATGGTGGCAAACAACAGCTGCCTGTGGTGGTTCACTTCAAGAAAGCCCCAGTTCATCTAAGGGACACAATTCTCAACTGGTTATACCACAAGCAAACGCGTTCAGGCAATTTGTGATCCGTGATCAGAAGAGCACAGTTCCAGAGAGTGAGCATTGGGAGACATGAAAGCACTGGGGCACTGTGGGGTAAAACACTCAGCCAGACTCCTACTGATAATAAAAAAGAATCAGAACAAGTTAACTATGCCTTGGGAAATAGATTGCTGACTTGATAGCAAACATTTGCCTATTTTGCTACCTCAAAGCCTCCAAGTTTGCTTAGAACAAAGAGCAGAATTAATACATTCTCATTACGCAGAAACTCACTGTAATTTAATCAGCTATTTAGCAAAGACTTCAGCAGATAGCTAAATTTCACTTTTAAAAGGCATTTCTTCCACAACACTGACGTTCATGATGTTACTGAAAACTTTTCTGAAGTCTAAGCAAGATGCTCAGCTTAGACAAGATGCCAGTAAAAAGATGACACACTTCAGTTTTAGTTCTCACATTCTTGCAAACACAGGGACAATCAATCAGTTTAGCTGAGCACAACTCAAATTAAACAAGGCATCTAATTCACTCATCTCATTTGTCAATGTTAACTACTAGTTCTCCAGAGGCAGAGTCAGCCACAGCTACTACTTTTTCTCCAACTTAAATTTACTGCAGTGGTAGAAAAGAAAACAATCCTCTCCCCACCTCACTGCCCCCTCCAAATTTGTCATCACACAAGGGTTAAGGAGCTTGTCAGAGAGCACAGTGCAGGGCTGGGTGCTGATGAGGATCCACTGGTAAGCAGGACAGCACAGGTGGGTACAGTCTAAATGAGGATGCAACTTTAATTGCTCAAGCAACCTCCAGCAGTTTAAAACTGGGAGTAATGAAGGTCCCACGGCAGCTCCCTGGCATTTCATCCATCTGCAGCTGCCTGCACATAAATTCCACCTTTTCAGAAGATGCAACCTGTAACACTTTCCACACTAGACAGAGAAGCTCTGGTAGCTGTCAACCTCCCAAGGTCACCCTGCTCTCATCAGACCAGCCAAGGCACAAACAAGAAACACGTCAGAGAAAGATGAAGAGCAGCAGCTGTGTAACTCCAGAACACCCACCTCATCCTCGGGTTTGGGATCACTCATGGCAGACACAGCTGCCATGGGATGGCTGCACCTCATGTCTGCAAATGTCAGAAATAAGGGGCACGATCCAATAACATCAATTCCCTTCCCAGATCCAGCTTGCCAGGGCAGCTGGGAAGGCAGAAAGGATCCAAATGTGCAAAATGCCTTTCCACCAATTACTCAGTGCCAAGGGCTGCCAGGAAAACACACAGACAACCCAGGGCAGCAGGGACAGCTTCATGGAGAGGTGGCTCAGCATATAAAGCTGTGGGAATAAGGAGGAAGGGGGGACATTGATAAGGATGATGTTTGTCTTCCCAAGTAAACATTATGGTGATGGAGCTCAGCTTTCCTGGGGATGGCTGAACACCTGCTTGCCCTTGGGAAGTGGTGAATTAATTCCTCATTTTGCTCTGCTTGTGTGTGCAGCTCTTGCTTTACCTGTTAAACTGCCTTTAGCTCAGCCCACGAGTTTTCCCCTTTTCTGATCCTCTCCCCCACCCCATGGGTCAGGGAGTGAGTGAGGGGCTGTGTGGGGATTAGTTGCTGACTGGAGTTAAACCAGGACAGGGTGTTATGCCCCCAAAGTTAAAACTATTAAAGTGTCAGCTTCCAATCACTCCAAACAGCCTAGAAGTGACCTGTTCATCGAGATGGCTGTGCAGAGCCATCCTACTCTCAGCCCCAAAGAGCAATAATCTGTCTGTTATTGTACAACTTGGAGGAAAAAACACACCAAGAAGTAACAACATCCTCTCTAACAAACATTTTTTAAAAACATATCCAGCTCTTCTACTGGAAAAACACAGCTTTGTTTGTTCTTAGTTTCTGTTGACAAGAACTCTTGAAGTTGAGAGTTGCAGCTCTCCCTATAATGGCCTATTTTGATGAAAAAATAATAAATAAGCCATTACAACCATGCCAAGACCACTGTATTTCATACCTCCAATCCTATTACTGAATGAACAGATACTGGTAAAACATCAGCCAGTTATTTCCCAGACAGTACCAATATCATGTTGACAGAAAGCAAATAGAATGAAGGTTTAAATTAGAAAGAAAATGAGAGATTCAGGAAGACTGGAGAACCTCATCATGCCAGGAGGTCAAAGGATTTTTTCAGCAACTCACTTCTTTGCCAGTGGAAATGGATAAGAAGTTTACAGGCTTCTGATCTTCAGAACAGTCCCTCACACAAAAGGAGAGGTGATTTCAAAGAACAGGGGGTGGATTACACATTTATAGATCACAGGCATATTTAACAGGTCAGAGGGCCTAAAAAGATTAAAACATCAATGTTTGTAGAGCAACAGCCTCTTGGGAAAGCTATGCCAAGACATCATCATTAAGCAGAGTTTGCCAGGCCCTAAAACCTCAAACAGCATTTGTGGAGTGTCAGATGGAGCTTTGAAATCCATCTCACATTCTTCTTTGTTTTGCCATCTTGCCCTTAAACCTTAAAGTACTAAACCTGAGAGAGAGAAGTGAATTTATAAAACCTGCCAAGGCAGCTACAGATTAGTATTTGATTACAGCTCTTGGCATGTGCTGAACCACCAGATCATCATCCCAGTGACCACTCGTAGGCAGAGGACACACCCAGCAGAGAAGGGAGATAGAACATCAAACCACGTGTTCATCATTTTGACAGGGTCTTCTGGAGCATTACATTTACATATTTATTTATATGTATATATATATGTATTTAAAAATGGCTGCTCCACCACCTACAAGGTAAAACTCCATCACTATAGTGACTAATGCAGCAGAATTCACATGGATAATATGCAGTTGTTCCCAGCAGCAACTTGATTAAAGCAACTAGAAGAACTTGAGGAGACCAGAAAAATCACAGTAAATAAAATACAAGAAATTCAGTGATATTCATTGCCTTTCATCAGTTATTTCTTCAGAATTTATGTGTTTGATATGCATGGGACTAGAACTGAAAGAATAACACTTGTTGGATGTTGTTAAATCTTCTGTACTTGCCAGAATTACTTCTGGCAAGTAGAATTTTTGTAAATTTTTAATACAATTAATGTATACAACAAATGTTTCTTATGTGCAGCTGAACTCAACTTCCTGGAAAATGTCCCTACAAAAGGGCATCTGATTAGTCCCCATCAGGAGGAACACACTGTATCTGAATAGGAGGATTGGGAGAAAAACAAACGACCAAAAAATGCAGTAGGCACACTGCTATGATCCCAAGAGAGAACAGTATCTTTGCTCATCTGAGGCACAAATTCAAAAGGGGGGGAAAAATCCAGAAATCCAGCTTATCTTCCAAAGTCTTTTTATTGCCTTTTTTCAGGTCAATGATTGAAACCACACACCATCCTTCTAGAACCTGAGTGAAGTTTTCTGGTGCTCTGAACAAGTGATTTCAAACACTGAAATTATCTGGATTCTAGTCCTATTTCATGCTCTTTCTGAATCTTGTCACAAAGTAACTGATGACTTCAATCACACTGCAACACTGATTTCCTGCCCTGGATCAATACAAAACATTTCTTGATTAGGTTTTTGGTGCTAGGAAGAATTTCATCACTATCAATCTTATTGACTGGCACCTTAAAGTACCAGTATATGAAGAACCCTATATTTAATTTTAAACAAAGGTTTCCACATGCACATATAGACTGAGCTACAAACAATCCATACTGGCAAATAGCTCAAAAAAATGGGAAAGAAAGGAAAGAGCTGTGAGGGGACAGGGAGTGAGCACCCAAGGACAGTGCTGAAGGCAATAGATACTGGGCAGATTTCAGAAGCAGTGCAGAGTGCTGACAGCACAACTGCAAGAACATTTTGCTTAAATACAGACAAGAGGCATAAAAATCCAATTGAAGACTCAGTACACATACCATCTAAAGGACATTTCACCTCAAAGTATGTACTGAAACCTAAACCATAAGGCTATTTTAGAATGTAATTTAAATGTTGCAAACCCTACCTCCAGACCCAGGTATTTATCTGTCATATTTATATAGCAACTTCATCCTCAAGTTTCCTTAAACATTTCACAATCATATATTTGCACTACTGTGATATTATGATCACTGCCAGGGTGGCTTCCATAATGATATGCACAGGATATCCCTCAGCAATTAAAAAAACCCTGTGCAGTTTAATTTGAGAGAGCATTATGGTACAATCCTGTTCTCCCTGAATGCATTCAAGGACCTTACCCACACTATACACTTTGACAGGAAAACCAAATTCTGTATATAAACCAGCTCCAAATAGTTTCCAGGAATGGTCCAGCCTGTGCACTGGATAAGGCAGAAAAGCTGATAAAAACTTGGCATATGATTAATTAAGACTATTGCCACACATATTCACAAGCAGGATGAACTGGAAGTGCTTAACAATACTTAGATTTTTTTGATCTTTGCAGTCTCAATAGACTCATTGTAGCTGATTTGTGTATATGTTTGTGACCTATGTATGTGCTATATGTTGCAAGATGTTTGCTCTGTCTGCACTGAGCTGACCTCAGTGTGATTCAGGAAAACCAAAGTTAGAAGCACAAACTCCTTATTTAGTAAAGGGAGAAAAACAAGTGCCTCCAGGAAAGAGCTGATTTCACAGACCTAGGATGATGACCTAAGGTGGATGTTGTGAAAACCTCCCAACAGCAGCAAGCTTTCCTTATTTATTCTAAATATATATGTTTTTTCTCTCTGCAGTACCAAAGGTCTGCTAAATTCACACAGATTTAATTGACACAAGGAACAGATGGCTGGAGGCCAGCACTGGAGCATGTCTGGTTGTGTAAAACTGCACACACTTCCAGGGTGCACATGAAGAAGTTTTGTGTGTGAAAGGTGGGTGAATAGGAATTCATCTGGAAAAAAAGGAAACATAATGGATATCATACAGGAAGTTTATAATGAGCAATTGAGCCTGGGTCCTCAGGACTGAGTGACACTGGTCACACATGTGGCCAAAAAACCCACGCTGATAAGAATAGCTGCAGTCAGCCTGCTTTAGCCAGGAGCCAGTTTGAGAACATATGGCAAAACAAATGATTCAATGCAATCTGCTTGTTCTGCTGCTTCCCCTAAATATTGCTGTACTCACATCCTCTGCTTTTTGCCTTATTACAGTGTTACTATTTCATAGCATGGAAAACACCTGTAGGGATAACAGAGACCTACAGAGTTACTAACACGATACACTGCTGTGGAGATTCTCATGCTGTTTGCATAGAGCAGCCTGAGATGTTTACACTTATCTTGCTTCTTACTCATGTGAGAGAAAGGAAGAGAAGGGAAAGCCAGAAGACTTATGCTGTTTGCTCCTTTTTCTTCCTTGCACACAAAAATGGATGCATTCTCTGGTACATCTGGATTTCACATCAGGCACCCCAACTCCTACCCAGCACCACTGCCTTTAAGCTTTGTGAGGCTCACAAGAAACAGACGTTTTACCATTTAAACCCCTATTTTACCATTAAACCTCTATAAACCATTTAAACATCCTTTAACTTTTTAAAATACCAACTTCCAGGCCTATAATATCCTGAGACAAAAATCTCAGTAAACCATCAAAGCTTTGAAAACCTTTTTCCTTTTATAGCTGTGGCTGTACAAATAAATAAGCAAACACACTGCCCAAGCAGTGACGTCTGAGACATCACTGTAGCCACAACTCATTCATCTATCAGAAGTCTTGCCATGTTTATTAAGAGCCACTGACTTCCCCCAGAATCAGACTGCATAGACTATAAAAATCTCCAGTCTGTTGTTCTTTAAAATCAACTTCTCTTAATGGCAAAGGGAAAGTGCTTGAAAACTAGAACTTTAAGAATTGGAACTACAGGAAGTAAAAACATATTCTAAGGTTTTCATTTAGGTTTATTCTATAAAGCTTAGGCTTTAGAAACAAATCTAACCATTTCTGGGGATCTTAACTACATGGACTCAGACTGACAGACTGCTCCTGGTTTCAGTGAGGTTCTTTGCCTGGTTCTGTCAGTAAACTGTTGTGTAACCTTGGATTATTCCCTTTTCACCATGCTCTCCCTTCTCTTTGCTGTCTTCCTTCCTGGTCATTTTTTGGGTCATTAATCCTGACCCTTTGCAGTTCTAGACAGGTACCTTGGCATATTGTAGGTAATCCACTAAAATGATGGGACTACTCACAGAGAACACTTACACATGCAGTGTAAATATATATAGTTAATTCATTTATATATATATACACACATTTCCACTGCCAGCTCCAATTCTGGTTGTTATCTACAGAAATTCATCTTATGGGGCACATTACCATGTCACAGTGCAGCTCCAAGTTGAGGTCTCCTTTATTAGTGTGAAGTCGCACATATCCCTTCTTCTTCACGTACTGGTATCTCACAACATCTTCTTCAATAGCAGCTACACCAAAGCAAAAGACAGTAATTAGCTCTCTGTGAGCTCACTCATTGATCCTTAGAAATCATCAGTAAACAATTCATAGAACCTACTGTCTGACCTCTCCTGTGGTACTGGGTCCTGAGGGATCCTACTCTGCAATTCATCTATGATACCTTGCATTAATCTCTGTGCAAAACACTTTCCATTATAGTAAACCACCAACTCTTTGAGAACCAACCAAAAAATGTATATTTTAAATCCCAGAAGCATTCAGTATTACAAACTATAATTTTCAACCAATGCCTACCAACCACAAACATTACTTTGAACCCAAATTGCTTCTTGTCAATCCTGGAAGCCAAGCAGGTCAACCACAAACTGCTGACATACAGAGACCTACCCAGTTCTGAAAACAACTGAAGCTGTTACTGGGACATTACTGGTAAGGATCAATCTATGATGTTTCCATTCCCATTTTGTCAAAATGTCCAGTTAGTCAGATATTTTCTGTACTCAGTCACCTTCAAATCACTGTAATTTACCAAGTAAAGGAACTGAATTTGGTAAACATAGTTTTAGCAATGCATTCAATCTTTGCTTAAGTATTTGCCATCTAAATTTTAGTTGCTCAACTTTCTCAACTGGAAATACTAATGACTCGGCTGTTTAATCAATATCCAAACTAAATAAATCTTATACATTTGTGTTTAGGCTGGAGAATAAAAAGAAAACTTTATTGTATTAAACTGTATTTTTGTGTGAAAAGTAGTAAACTAAAAGTTACCATCACAAAATTTGCTGCTGTTCTCACTAATACTGGGGTAGGCCAAAAAGGTGGGCAAGGTTTTGTACGATATCTGAGGAGAGATTCTATTTCATTCCTAACTTAGAAAAGGGGATATATCAATTTGCCATCCCTGGCCATAGAAAATGTCTCATTAATTTTGGTTCAAAAGAAGTAACTGTCATTCAAAGCCAAAGCTTGATCATAATTGCTCAAGTATTTTCAGAACAACCTCACTGGAAAGTAAGGATATATCTGGTCAGGGAATACATTTCCATGGCATCAGCACTGACCAATTACCAATGCATTCTTTAAGTCCTCATAAATGTACATGTGCTAAGGAGCACACTGAAATTCAGAAATAAATAAATGGTTTGCAGGTAGGTAGTTCTGGTACCTGCTTCGTGGGTAGTTTCAGGCACCATTGCAGTGGAGGTGAAGGAAGCACTTACAGCTCCAGTGGAATAGTGAGCCTGTTTGCAGAGGAAAAAGCAAGAGAAAAAAACATTAGATCTTAGAATTTATCTACCAAAGATACTATATAAGCATCAGAGACACACAAATGCCATCCTTCTGAAGGCAGACTTTCTGCTCTAGCTCTTACTGAAGGAAACAAATACCCAGTGCAGTGATAATTCTCCATCTGTTGCCCACATTTGCTCTGATGAATCTCTAGTTAAGGCTGCTCATGCACTGAGCCAAAGGGGCTTAATGCTTCCAGTGCAGTTTAATACATCACTATGCAGAGATTCTATTATCACCATTTATTTGTATGTCCATGGGTACAGACAGGCAAGAGTACTTCTGCCAAGACATCTGTAGAAGTCTCCAGTGCTGCTGAGAGGAAGGAAAATCCAGTGAATCACAGAGATATTGCAGGGGAGAGCAAACCAGCCCCTCCAACAGCTGGCCCTGCTGTGTGCAGAGGCACCATCCCATGGTTCCCAAGGTCTATTTTGAGCTCTGTAATTCTGCAGAAGAGAAATGTTAATGTCACACACGGATTTTGTAGTAAATTACAAAGATCTAATAAACCCAGAGACATGTTTAGCAGTTCCAGGGAAATGCCTGTAAAGAGTCCAGCCAGGTCATTGCTCATTCCCTAAGGTTTCACTGCATTCTAAACAAGTTTGCATCTATGCCCACCTATGTCATTAGCTGACAATCCAACTCCCCAACATGTGTAGAGCTCATCCTTATATCTGCCCTCTTTTTTCTTCTCCTTACTTTTTTTTTTTAAACACTACAATGTCCCAAAAAAGAGAGCATTTGTGATCCTGCTCCTTGGTCACATACACTCCCTAATCTGGCTCTAAGCCCTCTCATTAAAAGCTGTATGCTGCACTCCTGTTAGTTTTCATGTAAGTGTAATCAAAGCAAGTAGGCACACACATCCCAGAATTATTAAAGGACAGAAGAATACTCTCTCTTGCCCATTTGAAACAGCCTTTGATGTAGGAAATCTAGATGCAGATGGATTGTTCCTCTTGACAACCATGAACATGCACCTGGAAGAACATCCTTTAAAATATTCCACCAAACCCTGCATTCCAGTGGAAAAAGAAAATGGAGGAGCAGCTGTGGAGGATTTATAATATTTGTCCACACCAGAAATTATTCACTTGCACTCCCCTTAAGGTGTGCTCCCTCTGACAATAAATGCAGGAAGCAATGATAAACAAACTCAAAGTGAGAGATTATAACCTGGGAAAAAGTTTCTGCCAACACATACATAACCACATCATAAGGATTCTTCCTTCTCATTGTGATTCAGGTCTCAAATGTTTAGGTTCATTTGCAATGATTTAACAAATAGAAACTCACTGACACATACTATGCATGTCTAAGGAATCCTGATATGATTCTCATTTTCTCATCTATGACAAATTTCTGTGTGAGAGGAAACAGAAGGAGCAGTGTTTGTTTATACTGCAATACGGCCTCTAAGAAGAAAAACAACTATTACCATTCTTGAAGAACTCAATCAGTACCAAACTACAAATTAAGTCAACTTACTGCATTCAGCTTATCCACTTTCTTCTTTTCAGGAGCCTTCATAGTAGCTGCTAAAATATCATCACCTTTGAATTCCTTATAAAGCTCCAGTAAAGTCTCTCGGGTCTCTGTATTTGTATTTTTCAAATAGTAAGATGGATCTAATTTTGCTTTTTCTTCATCTAGGTAAGACAAAGTAAAATCACTGAGAATTAAAAGAAACATTGTATTTTGTTCTTCTTTAGTTTATTACATAACTAATTACACAAAAATTTTCCAGCTATTAATGCTACTTTTTCTTAAATAAAAAGGTCTAGCAACTATATATATATATATATATATTTCTCCAGACACAGTGACAAACATCAATTCATAACACTATTGACAGTGTAACCCAAAATACAGCACAATAAATGCCAATATGATGTACAAGGAAAAAAAATCAAGCCAACTATCATGAAAATTTATTTGAAATCACTAGAAATCATCTAAGTCCATTCAAGTCTTGTAAAATTTTTATAGAACAATAAAGACAAAATACAGTTGGGTACAATACAAACTTCTGTCTTTCATCTCCTCACTGAATGGCCAGGCCTGTGATATAAAAATATCAGGATCAGATATTTAATGTGACAGTAGGGGAAGAAGGTTGCTGGACTGGACTGTGGAATTTGATTTAGTTAATATTTTAATTTAATATTTAATTTTTACAAGTTTCACTTGTCCTCTGTCTTGGTATGCTTATTATTTGCTGGATATTAGATATTCCACATCTGAGATAATACTCACTTATTCTGATTGGGTAAATAGAAAGAGATGCTTGCTTGCACAACAGTAGGTTAAAAAAACCCAAAACCCAGATATGAGCATAAGCTAACCACTGAGAGATGTCCTTCCAGAAAACTGAGACAATTCCACAGAATCATATTCAGATTTTCCATGTTGGTGTTTTCTCAGCCTACCTTCAATTCATCCTTACCTGGATCAATTACTTTTATGTTGTTCTTAACATGAAAGAAGTTTGAGACATTGAACTTATCCAGGTTTGTTGGATCCTGAAAATAAAAATAATTTAAAAAACTAATATCAGAAACCTTGGTAGGCACATAATCCAAGCAACAGATGAGACCAAAGGGCAGACACCATAATAAATAAACAGGGAGACAGAATAACTTCCATACTCCCAAACCACAGAAAGATGAAAAAAATATAAAGCAATCAAGCCCAACCAACATCAGCAACGAGTCAGTTCACAGCAGACTCCTTAGGGAGCTGGAATTCAGTTCCAAACATAATATTACACATATATCACCTACAGAAGTTACTACCAGAACTCAGCTGAGTCTCCCCTATCCTAGAGAAGCAAGAACAATGCAATCCCCTGGTTCTTTCCTTTGTTCTGAGCTTTGGTCTAAGATCTGTGCAAAAGCACATCAGCTATCTCCTGCTATTTGTAATCCTAGGCCTGATTTGCACATGCTCTGTGAACTTTTGCAATGCATCTCAAAATACAAATAAAGCCTCAGAGCAAGTCTCTGCAGTAAGAACTGTGCTGACAGTTGTTTTTTTTTTTTACTAGAGCTTACAGAACTATGTTTTAAAATGATGAAAAAAAAGAAAAAAAGCTGCTATGAAAATTCAATTTAGTGACCACTGGAGGAAAATAGCAAAAACACACAGTCCATTAACTGTGATCCTTTATGCTATCTCTAGGCAACTTTCTGCAGAACTCTGACCTTTTGTCAGAGAGAGTGGGACAAGGAATGCCTACTGGTGATCTAGGTTACTTCAAACTATTATTAAACAGTCTTTAATCCTTTCCTTACAATGACTTCAAGGCTTTCTCCTCAAGCTCCTCTGCAGCACAGAAAGGTCAAAACATCAGCCCAGGACACTCAGTACCTAATGGAAAGTCTATCTTAAAGAAAACAGTTCAAACTTTAAAATACCAAACTAACAAAATAAAATGCAATAGTTTCTAGTTCAGGATAAAAATAATGCAACATATTATGCAAAAAACTATGACCTAACATGAATACTATTAAATATATTATCCTAAAAATGTAACAAAGCTTCTCATACCACCATGGTTTATAAAAAGTTTGACAATTTAATCTCTGCCCTAAGTAATGCTTAATACAAGCAGAGGCTGCTAGCTCCATAATTTATAAAACTTTCTAATTATGCCTTTCATTCATCCCTGAAATGGTATGCTTCTACCAGAGAGTGCATTTTTAGTTTTATTGCTGGCAGTAAAACCAAAACACATTTATGAATTCAAGCTGTGTGATTCTGCACTTTAATGGGACCTCCTGGCTTTCTGCTGTCCCCTTTCCTAATCACCAGATAACAATTTTCTATTGTTTCCTGTCCCACTGTACTCCTCCAATAGATCTTCACTGAGACAAAAAAACTGCCCCAAAATATTACCTCTTTAGGATTTTGCTTTAGAAACAGACAATCTTTGAATAAAACTACTAAAAACCAGAAAATTTGGATCTGTTTTTTAGCCCTTTTTGTTTCCTCTGACACCAGCACTCACATGTATTTACTATTTATTACCTTACATACATATTTACATATGTGAATAGAGATGATTTTGGGCCCTGCTTTCTGACAGTCAACGAGATGCACAGTCTGGAGAAAGAACTTTGTGTGTTCTCACAAGACGTTTTCACTCTGAAATACTCTGCAGCAATCATGAGCTGCAGCTTTCCAAGACTGCAGTCATTGCTCTGCACATAAATGTACTACCTCAAAAGGTGAAGGAAGGAAGGACTGCTTACCCTTTCAGGAAAGGGAAAAGTATCTGTGTAAAAATATTAATAGAGATAACAGATTTATAGAAACCCCTGTCTGCAGTTCATGGCAAAGGGCAAAGCTGAAGGGCAAGACTGACTCCTGAAACCAATTTTTCATGGGCAGGAGGGAAGGCAGCAGTAAAAATGAAACAGAAAACACCTTCATGATGTTCCTCTAAATAAAGTGTCTTCATTTATTGACTTATTGATTGTTTAAAAATAAATAAAGGACATCACAACTGCCAGTGCCTTACAAAACCCAGGGCCTTGTGCTCAGGGTACCACAAATCAGATTAGTTCACACTGTTTAACAGCCACAGTCCATTCAAACATCTGTGTGGCTTAATCAGCCTAATCACAGGCATTGAGCAACTCCAGCAAAATGTTTACAGCCTCTTTGCTTGCAGGGGATTCCTCAGGGCTCTCCAGTTCACCACCACCAGCCCCTCTGTGGCAGTGCAGCTGTTATCATGTGAAGGACATGAGGCCACAGGGCAGCTCCCTCTCCTTACAGACCAGCTGTCCACCTGCCCTCTGGGACATCTGAACTCCAAACCCCAGAACTGTGACCCAGCTCCTCCTTCCATCACAGCCATGTGGGCCATCTCTTTCAATGGAAACCTTGACAAAGGTTTGGTTCACAGGGCTGTCCCTTGTATTCCTGATTCTGCAAAGCAAGAGTCTCACCACACTTTGAGAAGGGGGACGAACAACACTCCTACCCCAAGAGAGATTTCCCTCTGTCAGTGGAATAACCCCTCAAAAATAGCTCCTCAAATTGAAATTTGAGTGTCATCTTGTACAGGATACCTAGGACATGTTTATTCCTCCCTCTAAAATACAGCATCTTGATATACTAAGAGAAGTTCAATTAGAATTAATTTGATTAGAATTAGTGTGAATCAGAATTAGCATATGGTGAAAGTACTGCAGTGAATACTAAGTCAAACACAAGGTACCAGTTGCTTTTACCTGCCCCCAAGAGGAGAAACAAGTGACTTGTCCAACTGTGCTGCACAAGACACAAACCATTTCCTTACTGGTGGTACTGAGTGCTACAACATGAGATAAACATTTTTTAAAGGTAAGGCTATGAAAATTTTGTAAGTTTGTAAGTCTTTAGACATATCACTTCAGGAAGAAAACTGTCTAAACATTAATAATTAGCCTGCCAAGCTCCTCTCATTGCATCCATGACAGTTACTGGGCACAGAATCAGAGCAGTCCAAACAAGATGCCACAGAGATGGGCAGACAGACACACTCACATTGGCAAAGCCTCAAGCTCTAATGAGTTAATTGCCTCTCCTGGTCACAGAGAAAGGCTGGACTCATGGGGATGTTCCCAGTCCTGTTAAGATTAAGGCCTGGAGCCCAAAGACTTAAAGAAATAAGTTCTGTGTAAGTGCACAGGAACCAGAAAGGAAGATGAACCATGGCCTACTTTTGTTTGTCTTAGCATGCTTAAAAATACCTACACAAAACACCATGGCTGGCAGTCTCAGGGTTTTTCATATTAAGATTACAAACCATAAACTTAAGTTTAGCAAATTACTAGCACAGATATAGACTTCAAAGGGTTGCTAACTATCATCACTATTAAAAATCTCATATATAGTGTTTTCCTGAAACCTGAGCAATGAAAACAGGTAATCTCAAGTTTTATTCCACTTGTTTTTTTCCAGTTATTTTCTGTTTTTACCTACTTAGGGAAACAGCTTGAACTCTGTTATCTTATGTACCACATAGGAGCCCCCAAAAAGCAGGTTAAAACCAGCAGGTTTAGATTGTGTGATTTCCTTGAGTCCTGATTTCTCTCACCATTTGGTTGGCCATGCTGCATCCCTAATTATGCTCAGAACTGTCAGCCTCATATGCTGACCATGTCCCACTTCTTTACCCACTACTCTGTACCTCCATTGGTGCAGGATTCTCCCTCAGATACCTCACCCACAACCATGAGGAAATCTGCTCTGACCTTCTGGCACACAAAGAGCAAAGGAGGAATAGCTGAGGAGTGAAATATCAATTAACAGTGTGCAGCTCAGCTACCTCCAGCTCTGCTCATTAGCTGTGCTTCCTGCCACAAATGTCAGTGGTGTTGAACAGCTTGTAGGGAGCCATGTCTTGTCCACAGCTGATTAGGTTCTATAGAAACAATAAAACTGACAGAAGGAAGCACATTAACACTATGAGGCTTTTTGCCCTTTAACAGCAGCAAACCTGTTAGCATTTACCCAGACTTGGTGTTTTCTTCTCTTCCCCCCTCCATTTCTGCAGTGCAAAGATGCATTTGTTAGCCTGCATCTACCAGGGAAGGCTCTCTGCAGGCTGCCAGCAGAGCACTGTGCCTGCTACCCCTGGCACAGCAGGGCAGGGCCTTCATTGCAATTCCTCAGGCAAGGAGGAACCTCCACGTGTGCCTCTGTGTCACCTGCAGCACAGCCACTGAGCACAGCCACATTTCTCATTAAATCCCCTGCCAGCACACAGCTCAGCAATAGCTTTGAAGAGTTTCCAGAGCAGGAGTAATTTCTGCTGTATCCTCACAAACTGAAGTTTGTCTCTTGTTTGTGAACAGAGCCACAGTGGAGGATGACAAATGGGCAGGGTGCTATCAAATGGGATGTGAAAGCTGGGCATTTCAGCACTCTTACTTTGCTCTCCTCGGGACCTCTCACACTTGCTGGGATGGGAAGTCCACCACTGTGTCCAGCAAAGCACTCCCTGACCCTGCTCCTCTCTCCAGCTTGAGCTGGAGCAGACACTTGCTTCAGCCTGCCTGGTCTCAGAAGGGGGAACTCAGATGACAATGTGCTTGCCATTGAATTCCACATCATTACACAAAGAATACTTTGCATAATATAGGATTGAAACACACATGGAATTTACATTCGCACTAATTAATAATAATTTCTACCAGATTTTGTCATAAAGATTTGACAGTAGACATTGAGATCTAGCAGTAAATCCCCCAAAAATTTACTTGGAAGATAATCTCAAATTAGGTTAAACATTTAGAATGAATACTAGCTGAAAATCTGTAAAACATAGGACTGGAAGAATTACCTAGATCTGAATTGAGGTCTAATGCACTATTATTTCAAAAGCTATGCTCAATCCAATCTTGAAACCAACTGCAAAATGGTGAAACCAATTCAAATGGTGAAACCAACTGAAATGGTGAACAGCAGTGTAGCAGAATGGCAAGCAGAAGAGGAGGGAGGTAAGAACACTGCAAACAAGTGTCAACAATATCAGTTTTTCCATTACAGACATCCTGTCCCTCAGATCTCCAAGTGCTTTACATCCTGCCTTACTCATTAAGAGCAACTAATTAATCTTACAGTACTCCAGTTGTCTGTCAGCTGGGAACACACTCATGACATTTCAAGGGATGCTGAGTTAGGTTGAGCTGATCATCATCAAGGAAAAGAATATAACTGAGTTTAAAGTTGAGCAACATAGACAACATACAACAGCAAATCCCATTTAAAAGAGACATGAACCAGTACAGCTGGGAAAAAAATTATCTGAAATAATGATAAGGAGAGAGAAACTTGGAAAAATATAAGACCTGCACAGCAGAAGATGGAAAACTTGAGTTTGCAGCAAGATCACAAAGCTAAGACAAGAAAATTTAAACTTTAGTGTAAAGAGCTACAGTCTAAAAACCCAGTCATACCAGGAGTGCTGTATCTAGGGAGGGTATCATATGGAACAATGTCATGTGCATTTCTGTCATCATCAGCAAAATCCTAAACTAGAATCCATGACATCTTCCACCTGAATAGCTCCATTCCAGTACTGCTAATGTATCTTGCACACCAGGATATGATGTTACTCTTTCCCTCCTGCCCTGACTGGCTGGATAATATGGCCATATGCTGATGAAAAACTGCCATGCTCCACCCCAGGACATTTGCATTTCAACAAGGGAAAAAGTCACTTCTGTATATGGACTACGTGTAGGAAGCACTGCAGATTCCTTTACAAAGAGAAGCACATCATAGACCTAACCCAGTATTATTAACAACTGAAGCTGTGATCCTGCTTTTTTTAGTTTCAAATTTAGAAAAAAAGTTGTCCTTTTTAACAAGTAAATAACACATAAATAGCTGCTACTAAATTCAAAGCAACCAGATGAGATGGTGCTTAGCAGAAAAGATAACAGGGTGGATTATGACTTGTATTTGAATAATGTTTAGCACCAAGAACAGGAAAAGCCTATTATGCAATTCTGCCTCCTCTGAAAAGAGCAAATCTTTCTTGTTTTGTTTTTACTTATATATGTTAGGAGAGAGAAGCCAAGTTTGAGGCCAATTACTATTCTGGTAAAATCCAAGCAGACGTAGGATGGTCCTTTATGTATCAATAAGGAAAAATGTGATCATACAAATATTCTGTAAACATACATCATTCATATTTTCCACTTAGCACTTATTTGTATTTCACTACCAAACACAGGTACCCCCTCTGTTTTCTAGGACATTCAGAGTCGGCCTCTGGAAATGCTATTTTCTATTGCTAAACACAGCTATTACAGACAGCCCTATTCAGCTGTTATTTGCAAAGCAAAGAATGTTTTTTATAGCAACTTCCTTTATATCTACTTTTTTGCCAAACAGCAGGGTCAGTGATACCAACTCAGTCTCAATTCCAGCTCTCTTGGATACCACAGCACTCAATTTACATGGTGGAATGAGAAAACAACAAAGTGATACATTTCAACACAGAAATTTAAGAGAAGGAGGAATTGGGGTAGAGCTCTGAAACACAACAGATTGCAGTCATGAACTCTGGCTAAGAAACAGAGCCACAGGTGGTGGAGCTTGGCAGTGTGAAGCCTGAAGCCACCACGCCGCCTGCAGTGTTGTCAACAAGAGAGCTCAGAGAGGAGACATCGGTCTGGCTTTCAATAATTTATATGACGAAAACACTGTGAGAAAATAACAACTCATTTCTCTACCACATCTACTTAAGCAATTCTAAAACCCAGACTAGTCATGACACTTCAGGTTGAATCCTGGCCTCAACAAAGCAAGTCAGGGTAGGGCAGAATTTGAATAGGAGAAATCAAGCTCTACGTGCAAGTTTGAAGTGGGTGTTGTGCAGTGCAGTCAGTGGCTCTGACTTCTCCTTCAACAGCCTGAAGCCATTTCAGACTGTTAAAAATAATTCTGAAAAAAATATTTATAAACTGATCTGGTAAAAGGTCAAAATTTATCTGGTCAACAGCATTCAGATGGTTAAATTTCCTGCAGTCCAATCCCAAGATGGGGGTGTCTTTGCTATTTCTAAACTTATTTAAGAAGAGTATAGCACAAGACTGCACTACAGTATAGCACTACACTGCAGAAGTTACCACAATCCACAAGGAACTGTTTACTTAAGAGGACCAAATCTACTCACACATTATGAATGCCACCCTAAATGGAGGTGGGAAAGGTGCAGGGCATGTGTGGCTGTGACCTTGGACTGCACAACTATCAGAATCTACTTAGTTTCATATTAGACATATTCTTCCAAGCAAGACAGAAACCAGCGTGTCAAAAATGAAGATGAAAAATACTGATAAAAACTCACATAGGGAATGACTAAATTTTTAGATGTTGCACTTTGAGATTTAGAGGACTAGAGCAGCTGTGAAAAATCAAAGCTAGGCAAGTAACAAGAACACACTCTTTATATATACATCCAATTCCAACCCTACAAAACATACCAAAATATTTTTTAGTGACTGCACATTTCAATTGTTTGTTCAAAATAACTTGGTTTTCCATACGGGTGCACAGACACATTTTTAGACACTTGTCTTTTTTTACTTTTCCAAATCCATTAGCAACCATGCAGTTACACAGAAATAACATTCTGTTGGGAGCTTTCAATCAGAAAAAAAGCTGTATTTTTTGCATCCATTGGAATAAAAACATTTTGCTTTGTTGCATTAGCTTGAACACGAACAAGCCCAAAGGAACAGAGGAAAAATATTTAAAAACATGCTGTCAAGCACTGGGGAGTAGGGAAGAAGGCTTACACTTTATTTAAATTTAGACATAAATGAAAAATATTCTTCTATTTGAATTAGACTGTATTGGTCTTGGCTAGTGGCAATTAAGTGTTCATGACATGCATACTAACTCATGATTTCAATAATAATGATGCAGGAATCTTTTTTCCTCTGTTTTGAAATTATGCAAGCTTCAAAGCACCTACTTTTAAACAAAAGTTTTAGATCCTTGGATACTAAACTTCAACTGTCAATAACTATATTTTACACTGTAAAATTCACAATGCTCTTTTAATTTAGGTTTTGATTTTCTTCAAATCATTGGTATCTACTAAGAAGCAAAACATTCCAAACAAGCAATTAGAGAAAGTCCTGCTGCTGCCTTACTCTAAATTTAGAGAAACATTCCATGGAAAATACTTTTCTGAACCTTTGACTCTTGTATACATCATTGGAAGAGTAAGATGGACAACCCACTTCAGTCTTAATGTAACATGTCTAAAAGTTTAAATACTTTACATTCTAAACATTGTTTCTTTTGATACCACAGACCGTGTTACTACTCATCCAGATTGTGTCACGTGGAACCTTTGTGGCTCATCTGATAACAAAGAAAATACAGTGAAGTTTCTCTGTTCAGCTCCTCTAGATTCCTGCTAGAACAGTGTACACAGCAGCATTTCACCCTCTGCAAAACAGAACCCTGTATGGGCCAAGGTGTAACAGAGAGAAAAGTTCACCTGCAGCGTGACGATGTCCTGCCGGGTGAAGGGCTCATCTGTCAGGAGATCCCTGTAGCTCTTTGGTTTTATGTTCAGCTGCTCAACTGCCTAACAGCCAGGCAAAAGACACAGATATCAAAAATCTGATTCTTGTGTGTAAATATTACAAGTAAATAGGTGATATCAATAAACTGTTGAAGATCAAATAATAGAGAAAACAATTTCACGCTCATTCTCAACTGGCAGCTGCAATATTTTTAATGTGGGCTTTAACAAATGAGAAGCTTTTGTCTTTCATCCCTACAAAACTAGACAGTTTTGTGTGGTTTGCTGGGTTGTTTTTCAAAGAAGAACCTTGCAGTCTCCATTCCATAATTATGTCTATCATTCAAACCAAATTAATCATAAAAGTATGGCCAAAATTGAAAAAAAAATCTTGCTTTCAGTTTTCTAAGCTCTTACCTGCAGAAGACCCCTGAATCTATCTTATTTACCCAAATGTCCTCTGATGAAAGTGATCATGTCCCAATACCTCCAGAAGTCCATAAATTAATTCCATGCTTATAATAAACCAGTAACTGCTATGACTTCATGTGGTACCACATGGGGCACACACCCTCCTAGCACAGCCCACTCAGGAATCCCAGTATTGCAAACTGCAGCAAAGAGAGCAAGAGTTCTGCACTACTGCCCAGGCTTTAACAAAGACCACTCTTAAACCCCTCCTTGCCTGTTAACCCCAGCAGCCAAAGAATCCTGCTTGCAGAAAGAACAGAAAATACTTTCTATTTTAACCTGATCTAGACTGCTGTCACAGGTGAGGACAGCTCTACTACATCAGAGCAAGTTTTCAAAACCATGATGAATCCAGTCTTTTCCTTGACAGCAATGGTTTCAGCCTGTTCCTCCCTCAGTATCTGAATGTCCCACCAGAA
This sequence comes from Agelaius phoeniceus, assembly GCF_051311805.1. Lineage (NCBI taxonomy): Eukaryota > Metazoa > Chordata > Aves > Passeriformes > Icteridae > Agelaius > Agelaius phoeniceus. The sequence continues at coordinate 7,987,744 of NC_135282.1, read as the reverse complement.
TTCAAAAAGATATTCCAGTATTCAGACTTTTTACAACACTGGATATGGATTCATTAATTGAAGGATTTATTTGCTACTGAAAAAATAAATAAAACTTGCTTTTACAGTAAGGACTATGCAAAGAAGTCAGGATTAAAATTCCACTTGGGTTTACATAAATGTTCACAAAACATGAATAAAAATGCAATTTGAGTGCCCATTAAGGCATTCTTTCTCCTGTTCCCCCAGCTCCAGCTAAAATGCTCTTTTTTATATGCTCTTTTTTTCACTGATATGAATAGAAATGAGGCAATTTGTGGTTTTGTGATGACACTGTATCAGAAAGAAGACAACAGAAAATTTGTCTCTTAATCCAACTGAGAAGCATATAAAAGCTACTCATTTTGAAACACAAGATTCAGTACATGCAGATTAACTTAAGAAAAGGTTTTAGAAATACTATTTAATTCATATTCTAAAATTGTTCCTATTTTGAAGGCTAAAGTTGGACAACAATTTATGAAGTCAGTCTATCTCCCATCCTTTAATTTCCCTGGCTGTAAAACAAGAACAAAATTTACTTGGTTTTCTAAAACATTCTGTGATTTTGACTGAAATGCATCAAGTGCAGAATATTAATAATGAAATGCAACAGAGAACCTACCTCATAGGCAAACACATTTCCAGTAGTCTTGATGGCCACAATATGGGAGTTATTGGTAAATACAGTAAACAGCACTGGACAGTGGTACTTGCCTGATAGAGGGGAAAAAAGCATACATTTCACATGAATATCTGCAACTGTTCTGAAATAGCTAATTTTTCTGATCTCTGTGGATGATATTTACATTAAATTTTAATATAAAGTGCAAGTTCAGTGGATATTCAATGGTGTTTTAATAACATTTTTATTCTCCAGTGACAGAAAAAGTGCTAGAAAAAGTAAGTTAGGAGAGCTATAAAACAAGCAAGGAAAATGCAGTTTTGAAATTATTGCCAATTTCCTAACACAGAACTTTGTCCAACTTGCTTGATATTTATGAAATACCACAATACAATTGTTACTATTGGAATCAAGGATCTATTGATAATATTAACCTTGTAACATGTCCATTGCTCTGTATCACTCTTGTTCACAGGAATAAAAGTTTAGCTTACAGTCTACAGAAAAGTACACAACAGCTGTTGTGCTTGCAGCAGAGGAGAGCATTTTGTATTCAAATGTGGCAAGCAGAATGCCATTAAATCTGAACACGTTACTCAGTAAGGAACCCAGCTTCTGCTCTAATCAAGCTGTGAATTTTCCCAGGAGGGTCAGCATAAATATTAAGCAAGTCAACAGCAAGCAAACTGATGGGAGGCAATGTAGGAGGAAAAAGAAAAATGTCTGGATAATCTCAGCAGAAAGCAGTTAGAAGAAGATTATTAATACTTGATCAGTTTGCTAGACCTGGGGGTTTGGGTGAGATTTTTGAAATAAGTTGGGCCTATTTAGTTCTTTTCTTCCTAATTACCATTTGCAAATCAAAACCAGCAAGGAGGCCAGAACAGGCTGCTCTCAGCACCTGAGGGGACAGGGAAGGCAAACACCTGCAGAGACTGAGCCCTCGCTGTGCCACCAGAGGCAGCTCTGCCCCCTGCACAAGCAAAGCTGAGGACACTTCTGTTAATGCCACCAGGGCTGAAGGAAAGCCACTGCCACAAGGGACTGAAACTCGACAAGTTTAGAAAGGGATTTCTGCAAGTGCCCAACTGATGGAGACAGACACACACTGGTAAAATGTGAGGCCTCATTCCAGCTTTGTACAGAAGAACAAGTCACCCTCTTCTCAGTTCTAGGAAAAGCAAAACTGCTGAGGGCACACACATGTTGATCTGGACACAAAGTACTCAACTCATAAGTGATCACTACATGGGAGAAAGTGCAAGGCCCAAAGATCTTTTATATCACATTTATGTGTGAACAGAGAAGATCCTACAACCATTCCACGTTATGATTTAGAGAAAAGTTTGCTGACAGACAGAAATGCAACATTTAATTTTTGTCTTTTGTTGCATTTTCCCTTGATTGGTTAATGATACAGAATAAACCTTTTTAAGGAAAAGGCTTCTAAGACTCTATGGCTGTTGTCATTCCACCCCAGCATTGTGAGCTGGACTTCCTTAGGGAAAGCACAATGTCATGGTATCTTTCAAAAGCCTTGGCCACTATTGATCAATTTTTAACACCCTGCTCTTGAGACAGATGGAACACAAGGCACAGAAGAAATCCATCAGCTACAGAAAAGAACTTGTAATCCATAGATTTTGGTAAGATAAGGAGACAGACACTCCAGAATTTTATTCCCACCTAATCTTAGCCATTTTCATTTCAAAGAAATCATTATCTGCTTTGTAGAAGATGAATTCATCTCCACTCTTCTCTTTTGTTCCTACCATGCTCTCTTAGGAGGCTGATTTTATATCTTGCAAAAATAAAACTCGAGGCAGCTGTCTTGTGTGCTTCTATTCATAAAATCCCACGTGTTTATTTAAGTCTAATCCCTTTTATAAACAAAAAGCTGTTCAAAACCAAGTGAACAGCAAATATTGCCACCGGCAAGTTGGAAATAAGATAACATTACAGAAATTTCACTTTTTCTGATTCTTTCCTTAAAGTAAACAGTACCTTACTGCAGTAGCAGCTATAGTAAAGTGAAATTGCTGAATAATTTACAGCTCCCCAGTGTAAAGAAAAACAGAAATGTAACTTTGAAGGTAAACATATCACTCACAAGAAGCAATTATTCTACTCAAAAAAAACCATGATAGAGAACACAAACTACTTAAGTTCACCATGAGTAAGACAAACCAGAATTTATTAAAGCACTCATTAAGGAAAAAAACCCAACAAAACACGACCACAGAAAATGACTGCACTTACCTTCACTGTTTTTAGCAAAATTCAACTTTATAAGTGATTTGGCATCTAGTTTCTAAAGAAAATAAAGCATTAAAAAGATTAATCACAATAGAATGTAACCATGGAAATAAAAGGAAACTGTAACATCACTGTTATGACTTCAGGAGTACATAATTTATTACTAAACTATTGCAGGTTGTCTGAATTATCAGAACCCTGGGAATCCAAGTCACAGACCACAAAAGCAAGGCTCAGGGAGCCTGAGAACTGGGATACATTTGTTTACAGGGCTCTATTTGACACAGGACAGTGCTAACCATGGGGAATCAGCTCAAGGAGTTGCACAACTCTTAGCATAGACTGAAAGGGGAGTTGGCATGAAAGGCTAAGAGGAAAAGATCATTGCCACTGATCAGAAGGGACAATTCAGCTTTATGAAAGTCATAAAGCCAGCAAACCATTCTGGCAATCAAGCTCGATGCCTTTTCTGAAATAACTGTAATTTCCCTTTTACTCAGGAAACGTGCAGCAGAGCTCACATGACAGTGATCAATAATAAAGAGAAACAGAGGCACAAGTTCTCTGGAGAGGCACTTGGGTAATGGAGTCTCAGGAGGGATTTTCAGTCACTTAACCCCCAGGTAACAATTCCACTGAACAGGGAACTGAGGTGACAGCCAAGGCTGGGATAATGTTCTCCAGCTCTAGAGAGGACACTCCAAACTAAGCTACTCCTCTTCCACACTTCATCAGAGGCATCTATGGCATTTCTCTGCTGCCCTCTCTCTGGAAGGGTTTTCTGCCATGGGAAGAGCAGAGCTGTGAGGCTGGCAAACATTTCTGGACAATCAGGCTGCTCCTGTCCTGCAGCCTTCCCAAAGACATGGAAGCTGCACACACACCCAAAATAACAGCGAGCCAGGCCCCCAGTCATTCCATGGCATCAGTGTGTGATTTGGATACATCACTGGCAAGACAGGACACATCACAACCTGGGTGACCTCACCAGGATGGTCAGGTGGTGCTTGACTGTGGCACCCACCTGGAGATGAAACAAGCTGCAAGGCTGAGTCAGGATCTGAGACTTCTAAAAAACAAAGCCTTCGATTGTATCAGCTGTCAGAGACAGTTTCACAGCCAAATGGATCCTTAAAAGCACACACAGCACAGGCCTTTTAAAAGAAACAATCGGTTCTCTTCTCAAAACACGCACCTGAAGGGATTAGGGAGATTTTTATAACCCAGACAGCTCTTTATAAACAGCTACAAGTGGAGATCTGCCAGCCCTGGTACCAACACTGCTACTTCAATCATTATGGCAAAAAAACAACAAAGAAAAGTGTGAAACTAAGTTAGTGGGCTTTCTGTGCCTAATCAAAATTCATATTCTTGGTTTACAGAGTAGATGTTATGACAGCTGGACTCATTCGTTTATAGGGAGGCGCTTCTCAAATTGCTCTCAACCAACTGACAGGCTCATTTGCTGCCAGAAAGGTAACCAGCTCTCTAATTTATTAGCAGGAAGAGCAAGGAGAGCTAGTAGGAATAAGATGGGAAGGGAAAAAAGAGGCCAGGTTTGGTTATATTTAGTTATGTGATAAAAGACCAGTACTGCTGCTTTTCCTTAAGTGGATTCTCAAAAAAACCCACCCACTCCAATTATCTGCACACTGCTGGGGTACAAAGAGGGACAGCAAAGGCAATGGCAGCAAAGGCAATGGCAGTCTGAAATGCCTAAGTGAATGCAGAGCTTTATTTATTTATTTATCTTCTTACAAGAACAAATTTATCAAAGAAGTAGTAGGGGAAGTGCAGCATTGCCAAAATGAACATCTGATCCTGGACAGATCTGTTCAACCTAAACAACTATTAACACAAAGCAGCATCCATCTGTGCACATGTTGTTCAATGGCCCAAAAATTATGTTTCAGAAAAAGCTTCTTTACAAATACAACCACTGGAAACATTGATAATTTCAAGGTCCTTAAATTATCCTCCTGGCAGATCTGAGCTATGCCCAAAACACATAAGCATCTTTAAAGAAAAATGAAAACAGTTCTGTAAGAAACAGTTTAGCATGATTGAAGATTCAGATTTATACCTTGACAGAAATTTCACAGAAAAGACAGACTAACTGCTGTGCAGACTTTAAAGGTAGCAAAAGCTGCAGTGCACTTTTCATCTGTCACCCTATGATGTATTGTTAGAAGTGCTGTCAAGTCCTTGGACTCTCACTCTGTGCCCAGGGAAATAGTATGGTATTTCAGGTCATATCTTTCCAAATTATGGAAAAAGGTAATTTTTCAGCCTCAGTTACTTGTGGTGCATCAGCTGCTCGTGCTGGACCTGCTCCCCACAGAGAGCAGCACTTACACAGTCTCATGTCAACAGTAAATAAAAAACCAGTGATTGTCATACAGGAGTTGAAATACTGCCTGGAGTGAGAACTCTGTGGTGAAGTACTGATGAATATTACAAACTTTTATTGCCACAGGCTGGCCTTCTATCAGGCCTCTCTTGAAGAAGTGACCTTGGCATGTCAACTCACGCCCTTTGGAGCAGCTCCTTCAGCTTGCATGAAGGAGCTGCTCCAAGGTAAGAGGGGGATTTAGTGTTTGTCAAAGAAAATCTTTGGAGCATCAGAACAGCAAAACCAGATGATGATGTGCTACAAAGGACTGCTCAGTGCCCAAGACCAGGCTACAGGATCTGGCAACTGCACACAGATAGCCACAGAGGAGGGAGTTCACAACCAGGACTTCCAGGAGGTTCAGTTTTGAAACACCTACACATTACCCAGGAAAGTGTAAAAGGACAAATAAGCAAACTGTGTAATATCATTTTTTTCCTCTCAAGTTCTACATTTCCCATGAAAACAGGATTATCTTGCATGTGGGTGAATCTCCTTTTATTTATTCTCCATCAAAAGTCAGAGCTTTCCAAGCACCATCACACAGTTTGTTGCCATGGAAATGACCGTTATGCCACAAATGGGCGCCGATCTTCACAGGAAGAGACAGCAGGAGTGAATGAATCCTAAAATGAGTTAAAGTACTTGTTTTCATGTATTTTTTATTATTAATAATGCTTAAGAGAGAACAAATATTGCATACATAGCTCAAGTTCAAAACTATTTTCAACCTCAGTTTCCCTGACACACACCCACCATCCAGTTTCAGCCACACTCCAGTTAAGAAAGCAAGAGGAAAAAAAGTGTTTATTAAAAACACTTGATCTAATTAAATTCTAAATTCCTAATGACAATGAAAAGGCCACAAGCATCTGCCACTTCCCTTAAGCAGAAATAAGAGCCGCAGCATATTCCCTTCTAAAAATATTTTATGCAGAAATACTGGAAAGCAGACGCATTTCATGGCACGTAGTGCCAGCTGCTCCACAGCAAGGAAGGGCTAAAAAAAAAACAAACGCAAACCCGTGCGAGCTCTTTTCTCAGCTGACTCCTCTCTCACAGGCACACTTCCACAGAGGCAGCCAAGGCTACTTTTGGCCATGACCTACTTTCCTGTGGCAGCGAGCGGCCCCAGCGCCCCGCGCACTCTCCCGTGTCAGCTGACAGCGCTGGCTCCGCGGGATCCCAAAGGGCAGCAGCCTCTATTGACAGCCAGGCTGAGGTGGTGGATGAGCCGCGGGGGTCAGTGGGGCACTGTGGCAGCTCCGGATGGAACACGCCCATTGTTCCCAATTAAATCATTCTCTGCCATGGCCGGCTGTCTCATGCAGATATGACCCACAATCCCCACGCATCAATTAGTTACACTCGCTGAATCCCTTTGGTCTGGGGCTGCACGTTCTTCTTGTTAATAAGGCTCTGACCCTGCTGGATATGCACCAGCCTGAAAAGCAATCAAGAAGGGCTCCACTGATTCCCTACCCACACATGGGCAGAGTTGGTGACATGAGCACAGGCTGTGTTTAGTAAAGACAGACTTTCCCACCCTACCAACAGCAACTGAGTAAGTGTTCAAATGTTCAGCACTTGGGGATTGGCCCCCCTGAGCAGACACACTGAACAGCCTCTGTCAGGAACACACAAAAATCCAGGGAAGCTGGTATTGGGGTTGTGTGGCCAGGTTTTGGTAGTGGGGGGGCTACAGGGGTGGCTTCTGTGAGAAGCTGCTGGAAGCTTCTGCTGTGTCCAGCCAGCTCCAGGATGGACATGCTGCTGGCCAAGGTTGGGACAATCAGAAATGGTGCTAAGGCAGCTGGGATAACATATATAGGAAGAAAATCTCTCCTGGCCCTTATCTCAACCCACGAACCCCCAATGGGATTTTCTCTCCCCTGTCCAGTTATGGAGGGCAGTGAGAGAGAGGCTTTGGTAGTGTCTGGGGTCCAGCCAGGACCATCACACTACACAGGGAAAAATTAATGTGTCACATCCGAACTGGCTGATAACATGAGGTCAAAAACCATTCAGAGGTGGCATGGCCATTTGATGGTTTTTCATCTCACCAAAACAAGAATCACAGAGTTACCTCAAGCAGAAGAGAAAGCCAGAACAAATACTAATATTGAAATGCAGTGTTGCCTACCAAGTACCAAACTTAGCTTAGCAACAGCAAATGAATTTTGTATTACATTCCTTGGTTCCTTTAAAGATGAGACCTGTTACATATAACTTTACATACAGCTTCCCATTTTAAGAAGCCCTCTTACAATTTTCCTTGCTATAAAATCTCCCCAAAAAAGTGGGTCATGAGTTCAATGAATAGTACTGGAATAACTCCCTGTATAATGTTACTTATTTCAGATTTTGTAAATGGATTTAATGACGATAAAGGGCATTGGAAATCCTCAAGCCTACACATCAGGGTTTGCAACTGGAAACAGTTAAAACAAACTGTTTTAACAAAAGAAGCCATCTATATGTATTTTAACACTCCATGGAAAATCTGGGGTCAGCAGTCAAGAGGATAGAACAGTCTCACATGAGTTTCAGATATCATTTCTGTGTTTAATTCAACAACAAAAATGCTCAATATTTATCACAGCTGCCTACCTAATGCTAAAAAGATACCCTCAATTCACATTCTTGGATGAAGCTGCTGTTTAACTGCAGTCTTCATGTACTGCTGAGCTAGACTGGAAATGGACACAGAAGATCCTTCATTACACACTTCTAGACCACTGTATTTACATATTTAAAAGTTAATTAAACTGACACCATATGGTCACCAAAGCCTTGTCCAGAGAACCATAAAGATATGCTTGATAACACACATGGTTCACAGATACCAGCAATAATACTGCTCTATCAAAGAGCACATTAACAGAAATTACCATGAGAAAAAGACATGTAGCTGCATTGCAAGTTCAAACCTGCAGTCCTAATGCAGTCAAAAGTCTACCAATCCAGAGATCCACAGCCAAATACAGCACAGTTCAAGGAAAATAAAGCTTTGCAGAAGCACCAAAAATCTAGTCTCCAATTTTAGTGAAAAACAGGCAAGTAAAGATCTGTGGGAAACCTCATGCTGCATCTCATTTAAGCCTAGAGCGCTTCACAGCTGCTAGTTTTTCAAGTGTCACAATCACAAAATCCCATCCAATGTGCACACTTACACCAAAACACAGAGAAGGAAAAGGAGAGACCATCTGTTCAGTCTGTAAAACCTAGATGTAAATACTTTTTTGCTGTAAGGGACATAATGCATTAGAAATAACGGTAGACACGTTTATCTGCCCGTGCCCAGAGGTGAGTTACTGGATCAAACACTGCCCATCACCACCACAGTCAGCAAGGTGTGAAGGAGGAACAGCAGCTTGGCCAGTGACTCATGACACTGGAGGGTTTTAAATGTCTTTTTTTGATAAAGCACTTGAACAGTAAGTAGAAGGAAATCTCATCTTCTTTGCCCTCACTGTTTCCCAAAGATACAGGGAATTGAAAAATAAATCCCCTTTTTAGGACAGATAAAGGCTAACTCTTAGTAGTGCTGGGTGCACTACTGTAAAACACACAAACAACTCTGGAAAAGAAAGAACCAGCTATCCATGTTTGTCAGCAACAAAGGAGAGAGGGAAAGTTTCAGAAAACCCAACAAAGGAAGGAGTTATCTGTCAGATACAACACAGTGGGATTTTCATCCCCTTGATCACCCCTGTGTTTTATGACCATTTCGTTATGCCACGTGACTTTGTGGTCACTCCTCAGGGCAGAAACCATGTCCTCATATGTTTCTATCCAGGGGCATTGAAAATTTATGTCACTAGTCAAATATTAACTCATTTAGACTGTTGACTAAAAGCTAATAATTTCTGAGGCCAATGAGGTAAGACGACACGGCTCAGTTGCTGCATATTGAAGAGTTCATCTCGTTCAAAGTGGATTCTGGGCATTTGAGCAGCAGCCTGTGTCTGCTGCCCCAGACAAAAATGCACCTGGAGAAAGATGCTTAATGACAACAGCTGCAACCACCCATGTCTGAAAGGAGTCTGCTACTGCCCACAGAAATACAGGCAGCAACGTTTAAGTGGAAACAACAAAACAAAGAGAAAAGGAAGAACTACTGCTCATCCTGGCTAACTCTAACTTGTACCTGCTTCTGAAATGACCCAGACTACCACAAGAAAATGCAACAAATTCTCATTTTCTCAAAGCACCCTTCCCGTCTCAACACATACACTGAAATGGTTTTTGGTTTTACACTATCACGTGCAATATTTCAGATATTATCAAAGTACTTCAGGAAGAGATTAGAAAATATTCCCACCACTGTACCAGGCATTCACACAGCATTTACTGTGTATGATTAAGATTAACTCTGTTCAAAGAAGATATATTAAAATTTAACAGATGTGGAGGAGAACCATGACCATGTAGGGTATGGAGAACTTAAAGGCATGAAGAACATCTGAGAGGAAAATACAAGCCTCAACAACAGAATGTCAAGAAAGCATTAAATTCTTCCGTGCGAAACACACAGCTGTAAACACTAACAGAGAGAAGCACAATTCTGGCACCAATACAAACGAGACTAAGCTGGTCAAACCCAAAATTTACAGAAGATATGTATCAGATGAAAAACCATCAGCAAAAACTATGAGCAGCCATAGTAGGCAAAAAGCAAACACTGGTTCAAGACAGAGCACGCAGTTTGCAAAGCAGACTGAGAGAGTTGAAGACCTCAGACAGTCTCCCAGTTTTCTGTTCCTGATCATTTCACTCCTCTTTCTGCAGCACATGAAAACCAAGATGGGTTTGTCTGAATCATTTTTCAACAACAAAGCTTCCTTTGGCTTTATTTCTGTAAGCTTTGTTCTCTGTTCTGTAATAAGCTATTACTCACCCAGAACAAAACTGTATTCCCACCCCACACTGAAACTTTTCTTACAAATAAACAAGGAAAAAAACCTCATTTCAAATATATAGGAAAAATATGCTAAGTTAAACAAAAGGGGGAAAAAGGGGGCAATTGACATTTAAACTTCTGCAATATCTGAAGACCTGAGTTGCATCAGACAAATTAAGAAATATACTTTGAATTTCAAAGCTGAAGATGTGCCGACTTCTTCTGACATGTACGTAAAAGGAGTTCTCTAGAGAAAAATTAAAATTCTCATTTATACATCACTCACATTACACCCAAATGAGACCTGAAGTTACCAATCCACCTAAATGATCACTCATTTCCAAAGCCCCAAGGAGAAAATACAGCAGACTACTTGGATTTCAGGTGCTGTGCTCTGATGTTGAGGAAAAAACAATGTGAGAGGGATATGACTCACTCCTGAGTTCTACATAATGAAAATTATCTCAACTGGTCAAACTATTTAGTCCTTAATTAGACAGTCCCAGACTCTAGGTATGGAAAACTGATGTGGACATAGCCTGCCTGTGGAAGTCTCCACAGCATTTTCCTGCTGGTATTTTGGACCCAGACAAAAGATGAAAATGCTCAAAGTAAGCACAATCTCTTTGGAAACAGTAAGTGACGAAAACTTCTCAAGACAAAAAGATGAGAAAGCACAAGGAAAATCTGACTCCTGCTTCAATATGACATTTTTAGGTGATCATCAGAATTGTGGGGTAACATTACCAGCAGGTTACAGAAAGGTCTCAACAAACACTCTGAAAATGCATCCCACTGCACATTATCTATGGCCATTGCATTCTCCTGACAGTGTTCACTGCTACACTGCCCTGAAAGAGGGCACCTTCAAACCACAGGGTTTTGGCTAATGACATCCATTATTTGCTGCTCATTATCTAGAAACACACCTGGAACAACACAATTAAAGCAGCGATCTGCAGTAAATTACCTCACAGACCATATGAACTGAGTTAAAAGCCATTGTCACTGTTGATTTAGCCATAAGGGTCACATGAAATTGGAACTTCTCCTCCTCCCAGTTGAGGCCTGAGATTGGTTCCACTTCACTCAGGGTTGGATGAGTTTTGTCTGTGACTGTGATCTCAACACCTCTGACTCAGTCATGTGTGAAGCTCATCCAACCCACTTTCAGGAATCCATTCCTGAAACACAGGGACCCTGCACTGATTATGTGACAGAGCTGGAAAGCAATTTGTAGTGAAACAAAGTCCTGGCTAGAACTTAACCTGTAGTTTAATACCTGTTCCTACTTGGTATTTCCCACATTGCTCACACACTACAGTTTCTTTATTCAGAATATTGCAAAAGTAGAAAAAATACCTAAACCCTGTTTCTCATTATGTTCTCTCCCCAGGTGAAAAAACAATTATCAATGTTTTCTATTTCTATCTCTATGCTTTCGAAATACAAACATGGTAAAAACACTTCTATGATTAAGGAGTTTCACCTTTGCTCCAATTTCTGCATCCTTTTCAGACAGGATTTCCCTTACTTGGATAGCCAAAGACTTTTTTAGGGCATTAAAAAAAAAACATTGTAAGGTTGTTTGTTCATTTTTTAAGTGGGATCAACAAATCAACAGTAAAAGAAGTAATCTTCTTCATATGCTCTTCATTAAACCAGGTCAGCAAGCTTCACTGCAAAACCAGTAACTGATTTCTATGGGATCTATGAAACTCACAGAAATCTACTTGACCAAATTGAAAAGAAATCATGATTTCAACAACAAAATGAAGTAAAAATAGCCATCAGCATTTAGAAGATAAATATTTTTAAGGAATGTATTTGAGAATGCTTTCCCAAGTTTTGAAATAACAGATGTAGTTGCAATTTTTTTCTTTTGTGGCTAAGAAGTTATAGGTTTTGAAAGTGCCTGTAATTATTATGGCAAGCATCATCTTACTGACCTTACTTCAAACAAATGATTGAAAAAAAGGGCACTGTTTACATTCCTAGTGAGCAGTGCTGGAGGGAGGAGGTGTCCACTGCAGGCTGTCATTGCTGCAGGGCATTGCAGGTACAAGCTCTCTGGTGCTTCCAAAGCCTGGATCAGACAGGCTTACAGCAGGAGTCAGGCACCTGTACTGCCACTATTTGATCATGTTAGTCATAATTTCACCCCAAGTCAGCTTTATTTGGTAAATACAAGATTAAAGAGTGTGGGAGAAAAATAGCAAATATTTATATTGTACACAGAGCAAAGCTCTGTGTCCAGCTCTCTCTTTTTAAAAGGCAGATGTCTCACTGGGAAAAGTCAGGGATTTTTAGCCTTCTGACTCCAAAGCTGGTTCTCATTTTCCATGTCAGTGGCTCTGCCTTCTATTAGTTCATCATATGCAGCAGACTCCTCTTTATGGTTATCTTCAGAGCCAGACCAAGCAAAAGGCTTTTCTAACATGTAGAAAACACTATTAAAAAATTTCCTTCTTAACATAGTGATGCTTAAGAAAATGCCCTCTCTGTCCTGCAGGTCTGGATCCCAACCTTGCACAAGACAGGGCACAACACAAATTCTACTCTGCCTCATTCAGACCACAAATGGGACTCTCAGTCTCATAAATCCACCACACACCATCTTCAGGTCTCCCAACCTGACTCATAGCCAGGCTAAATTAACTGGACTGAATCAAATTACCTGGCTTTCCAGTGTCCAAAGAGTTAAATTCCCACAGAAAAGAAGGAACCAGGGACAAAGACAGTAGCTACTTCTGAGCCAAGGGAACAGAGATATTTGCCCAAGGTTACAGGGGCTGAAAGTACAGCCACAACAATCTGGCCTGCCCACACACAGTCAGAATGTCACTGAACCAGAGTGGAAAAAATAGGTATTGACATCAGACACATTACAATGAACAGGAGGAAAAATAGCTCAGCCCACATAGAACATATCCATGCAACAAAGAAAACCAATTTTCCTTGAAATTCCTGTCAAAAGGCATGCTGATCTATCATCTGTTCATATTTGAGATTCCAAGCAAGCAGCCATGTTCTGGCCAATCTCCCTCCTTGAAACAGGTATCCTGAGCCCTGCTGGGATGCTGCCTCGTGTGGGCCTGCTGGTCAGGCTGTCAGAACGTCACTACATGAAACCTCCTGGCAAGCCTGCAACTCTCTGCAAGCCCAAGAAGCCAAAGTGCTGCTGTCAGTAAAAAGAATTGAGCTAACTATCACTTTCCACTTTATTTCATGCCATTTTAGTGTAAGGATAAGCCAGGGCAGTGTCCTGACAAAGCTGACTGAAAAAGTAAGTGAGACAATGCCAACTGACAGACTCCAGTTCAGCTGTGAGAAATGCACTGCTTCTTCCAAAATTGTTGGGGTAGCAGTAAAAACAAGCATTTTTTTACCACAATGCATTGTTAAAAGGTGTGTGTGTGGGGGGGGGAATAAATCTGAAGTTACTTTCTAGAATAGCTCATGGTAAATTCTAGACAAAGATCAACAGTGATTTGTATTGCAGCATTTCTTGAAAAACAAAGGCTGGTCCAATAGTTTAGGATTCAGAAGAATCAGAGAAGTCCCTTGTAGATCAGCTCACAGACATCCAATTAATAAAAGACTAGCACAGTCCTACCCCCTGGAGCACAGCAGAGATAAATATCTTAATGACTGCAGGGCTCTCCAGTTCTCCACTGAGGGCTGCACTTCAGAAATAAGGCAGCTAGACAGAAGCAGTGAGTGCCAAGAGTGCACCATTACCCCCCATTTCCAAGTATCTACTGACTTCTCTAAAGCATCTGTCCTGCAGCAAACCACAATTAGAGAAGAACAAGCCACAAAAGGTTTCATGACTATTTTTTACTTCAAGACAAATAAATGCAAAAATTCTCCAGAGCCCCATCACCAACCTGTGCAAAGTAACTCCATAAGTTAGTGTACAAAACATGGCATAGCAGCTCATCTGGCTCAATTCCTTTCTAAATAAACCCAGAGTCCTGGGTTTCTCCAAGTCACCAATTAATTACAAAAGCTACTTTCTGGTTTCCATGAACAAGCTGCACAGGGAACAGAGGGTGCACACACAGTGACAGATTCAACAAAGGACAGAACAGTCCAGAGATGCACAATCTCAATTCACTGACTTCCTCTGCCATCTACCCAGCACTCCTATCCCATTTCTGCCCAATGCCACCCTACTCTCCCAAAAACCTGAGCTACCCCTCTGGGAAACAAAGTCTAAATCCCAATCCTTCTTTCAACCCCACTCTTCAGCTTAGAGCTCCAGAGAGCTGAATTCAGCAGGGCTGAGTACTATCCTGGAGAACAAATGTCTTCTTTTACTTCCAGCTCATCTGGAACACCTTGGTCCTGTGGAGGAGAGAGCTGTACAGCACCAGCCCACCACAGAACAAGAGGGGGGAAGAAAGGGCTCCCCAGACAGTGATACAGAGCAAAAGGAAGAACACACACTGAGGAGAGCTGGAACAGCACTGCAGACAACTACAGAAGCACAAGTCTGGTGAATTAACAGGTCTCAAGGCCTGACTTCATTTAAGTATTTATGGTTCACCAAGTATATTGAGCACAGTCTCCCTCTCTCTCCATTACACAACACAGTCAGGGACATTACAATTCTTGCTTAGCATTTACTTGAAGCAATTTTAAACCACATCATAGTTCACAGTCTGCAATGAGCTGCTCTGAGTGAAAAAATTGATCTGGTAACACCCCAAAACTCCCAACCAATGCAGAGAGCATCAAAGTGGTGAGAGGCTGGCAAAACCAAATGAAATAGCTGTAATTTCATTCCTTCTCAACAACACACTGGCCTCTTCACGTGTGAATAAAGACCTTCAATCACCCCACCATTGTACAAACACATCTGCAGGAAGATATTCAGTCTCAGACAGGCTGTTGATGTTTAGAGTTTGAAATGTTACACCTGTATTTAGCTTTTCCTTGTATCTGTGTGACAGGAAAATCTTTAATCGAACACAAGATCTTTCAGAAGGAATCTCAGCCCAGAGGCAGCTGCAAACCTCCCCAACCCTGGGCAAGGGCTGCCACCCAGTGCCTACAAAAGTAACTGCACACACTGAAGAAAAAGAAATTTCAGTTGCTCAAGCAACAGTTCCTGCTTAAAATTTTCCTCGATGCCCTCATGAACAATGCACTTGACACATCAGAAGAAAGATAATTCCAACAGGGAAATATTTCCTGTACTTCATGTTTATTCAGTGTTTTACCATTTCATGCTGCTACAGACATTAATCCTGTCATAATTATCATTTATGCAAAAAAAGGGGGAGGAACCCACAAAGGTTTCTCTCACAGTGAACCACCATGACAAATGCTTTCTGAAATACACTGTCAGGATAACTCAGAAGATTTTGTAGTGTAGGCTTACTATTCATAATATCATCTATTAATCTCCTTAAACTGCATGATGGCAAATATCCTTTGGGTTAGGAAACATTGCTGTAAATTTAACCCCAGATGGAGAGGTGTGAGCCCCTTGCCCTGCAGGAACCAGGACTGTGTTTACATGAGGCAGCAGGAGAATCTTTTCCATCAATGACCAGTCAGGCTTTCTGGGCAGAACCAGCATTAACAACAGTTTGTATTTCCCTCTGTACAGATGTTCATTATGTTCATTCATTAGGCAAGATACCCTGAGAGTTCACACAAATGAACCACTCACCTCTGCCCCATTTACAATCAGATTACAAAAAATAAATAGAGGTAATGCTCTCCTTTCTTCCACACATCTTCAAAACTGCACTCCCATTCAACTTCCTTTGCTTTCACTGAGGCATTTTTGTTTCTTTAACACATTAAATAAAAAACTGAGCATAAAGAAAGCAAAGCCATGATGTGAATCCACCCATCATTACTTACTTCTCCCGTGATTGGATTGGTTCCATATTTCTTTATCCAAGGTACAATGCTCCTGAAAAGAGAAGGGATAAAGTAATTCATTACAGGCACCACCAGAAACCTCTACTGATGGCAATGACTGCTTTTGCCAACTTGTTAAAGCTAAATGATGATTACACAGCTGTAACACAAAAATAAAGCTAAGTATAGACAGGAACTTACAGGATGTCAAAGACTGTCCCATCTGGTGTGCAAACTGGGTATTCAAATGGCTGCAGAGACAAACTAGAAAAAAGAGAACAGAACCTTGTTAGCAAAACCAGGTGGGAATCACAATGTGACTGGCAACAACGCTCAGCATCTCCTGTTAGGGATGCTCCCATAATCCTGGCAGCTCTTAGCTCATAGGTGTGGAAGGCAATGTCCTGAACTACCCAATTTACAAGGATTTCTAAACCACTTCCACCAACTCTCTTCCTTCACTCCTGCACTTCAAGCAGTAAACTCTACAGAAAAAAATAACAGAAATATTCTTCAATCTACCTTAATCTCTATTTTAGCAAAATGAGTGACTGACCAAGCACATTCTGAGCA
Organism: Agelaius phoeniceus; assembly: GCF_051311805.1. Taxonomy (NCBI): domain Eukaryota; kingdom Metazoa; phylum Chordata; class Aves; order Passeriformes; family Icteridae; genus Agelaius; species Agelaius phoeniceus. The sequence goes on along the minus strand of NC_135282.1, from coordinate 7,971,097 downwards.
GGGACAAGCAGATTTGAGCCCTGAGGACACAGATTTGAAAGACTGGGACATACACAGTAATTGTTCTGCATTATTTCACCACTTGTGTATCCTTTCAGCCATCAGCTCCAACCTCTGCAGACACTGATCATGGGTCATGCAGACTCTGTTTCAGTTCTTATTCAACTTTTCCTTGCCACACTACTGCCACAGCAGGCACAAGTCAATGAAAGTAATTGCCTCAGAAGAACATGGCTTTAGTTCAGTGTCAACAGTCAGATAAACAGATGTGTCATTAAACAATGATAATGTAAATTTGTTGTCTTACCTGCAGTGATCAAATGATAAACGTCTAAAATTGGTTCGTGGAAGGTCTGTTTATGGGAAAAGAAAATCCACACAGATTTTAATAAATACATGGTGTTCTAGGTAATCAAGAAACATTTGAAAGTTACATATTGCTACATAACCGGTGGTAAGTTACTGATGACAAGGAAAAATACCCTAAAGCTTGCGAAACTGTAATTAACATTTCCGAACTGAAATTACACTGCCAGGAAAAGATCAAAACAGAGCTGTGACAGTTGGACAGCGCTGAGTTTAAATGTGATCATTAACGCTCAGGCTCTGCCCCAGCAGCGGGCACACTCCCGGCGGAGGGCGGGGACGCTCATCGGGCACAAACGCGGCCGTTCCGAGCAGCACCGCGGGCGGGGGGCCCGGGGCTCAGGGCTCGGCCCGGGGCTCTGAGGGAGCGGCCCGTCCCCCTTACCTGCTTTCTTGCCGCCGTAGAACTGCGTGTACTCGGCGCACGTGATGTACCTGCGAGACAGGGGGGTCACTGAGCACAGCACAGACACAGCACAGCCCGGCCCCCGCGCTCTCCCCCGCGCCCCCCGCTCACATTTTGTCCTTCTGGTGCTGCCGCTTGCCCATGGTGGCGGCTCGGCCTGCCCGGCCCGCGCTGCGCCTCAGGCCCGGCCGCGCCTTCCGCCGGGTGCGCCGGGGAACGGCCGCGGCGCGGAAACACCGGCGGCGGCAGGCGCGTTCCGGGCGCCGGGAACAGGCCGGGAAACTCAGAGCAGCTTTCCAGGGCTGCCGCTTCACCAAAACACGTTCTCTGGCCTGGAAGTTAAAATCTTCGTGTTCCTGGTCTGTTGGGCAGTGATAGGACCTCCCAAGAAAAAATGGGTAGAAAAACCTACTTGGTGTCTTAATATGGATAGAGCTCTTCACAAAAAAAGTATTTCAATGTCTCTTCAAAGACATAATGACGAAGAATTTACAGTCCCTTAGGACTGGCATGAGCAAGGCTGAACAGAGGATGAGCACAACCCGGATCCCTTGCCTTTAGCAGGATGAAACAGCCAGATTCATGGAGATTCCACTTATCAAACACCTCCAAATCCATTCATGCTCCTTTTTTCTTTCCTTGTTAAACCATCACCCTGGCACTGCCCACACAGAGCCACTGGAGTGACATCCATGGAAGTGGACAGCAAGACTCCACTGACTGCACCAGGCTCCCAGAAATGGTGTTCAGCTCCTGTTTCAATCCCATCAGTTGGTCCTTGGCTGCATCCATGAGCACAAGGTGAGCACATCCTGCTCTGTTTGCAGGGGGTTATACTAAATGATTTCTGAGAGTCTATGATTCCATGTTGTTGTGGTTCTCCTCTGAGGAACAGAATACTTGTTCCCACCAGTGCAATTTAACTGGCAACAGCATATGAATGATTTACAACATTACAACTGGCTCCCACTATCAGACTCTTTGGCCACAGCAGCACAGCTACTCCTTGTCCTGGCTGAGGGGAAGGATATTGTTTGTTAGATATTTAGGGGAGAAACTGCCCTTTTACAAGGGTTTAAATACACTTAATAATTTTGATTCTCTTACTCAAAACATTTCAAAGCAAGGCATTGAGGCACATCCAAACAGCAGGGCCTGCAAAGAACCAACACCTCCACTTGCTCCTGTCCCAGCACCAAGTACACTCTGGGAAAAGAAAACAACTTGATTTGTTTTTAGTGGAATTCCAAAAGCACTCCACAAGGAACATGGCCATAACTGCAGAAAGCTCCCTCCTTGCTGCAGTGCAGGCACTCTGCTCAGTGTGAGGGAGCCTGCTGGCTGTGCCTGACAGGATGAGCATTCCCTGAGAGGATGAGCACTCCCACTGCTCCTGCTCCTTCGGCTGAGATGGGCTCCAGGGGCAAACACTGGAACTGTCCAGAGACATCACCAGCACTTGTCTGATTGTGCTTTCTGAGGAAAGATCATCCAGACAAAATTATTTATTTCCAGACACGTTACTGTGATTCAGCCTGTGTTGACATTTCTGGAAATGCCTGTGCTCTTTGCAATAATTCAAGACCATGTTTTTGCTTTTTGTTTTTTTTTTAAACCAATGCAACGTTCTTTTATTTTGTACTTACAAAAAGAGCCACCCCATTGTATCCCTCCCCCTCCCCCCAAATGCCTTTTACAAACATTGAAAAATTAAAAACCTGATGATGACATGTTAATTTGGTAGAATTACTTTGAAACATAGCCTTTGTAATTAAACTCCTACAAGATGACTTTGTAGTGATAGCCTGATTATTGGCCAAATAAAATTCCATATTACAAGTTAGCAAATTCTAGTACAAAAATAGTCCATGTGTTAGAACAGCCTCTTATTATTATTATATTCACAGGAAAGAGTCTATTGGCTGCATAATACCTTAATATTTATGAAATTTCTTTTTACGTGGCTCATTCATCTAATTTAATATAGTGTTGAGCCTCAATAAATCCTCAGGCAAAAAACCCCAAACAGGGTTAAATATGCTGTTCAGTGTACTCTGAAGTACTGTGCTTTTCACAGGACATCCAAGAAACCGCACAAACAGTTCTCAGCTAGTTTTAATATTAAATGAGATCCAGATCCAAAAGGATCCCCCTGAAGTACATATCCATGACTTTCCATAGAAACAGAGGTCACAGCTTCAATGGTCAAGTTTCACTGGGGAAACTGTCGAGCTCCTGCACTCATCATTTCCAGGAATCCAGGGACCTCTGTGGCACAGCCCTTCTTCAGGAGTGTCCCTGCTGGCCGGGCTCTCGCTCCTCTCTTGTCTCCGGTAACGCTGTTCAGCAGTTTCACTGGGACCAGGCCCCACAGGGAAAATCTGGGGACATGCTACTTGTCTCTCAAGATGTCCAGCTGCTCTTGATACTCTGTGAAAAGCCTCTGGAAGCGGAGGTTCTGTCCAATAACAGGAAGAAGCTCTTTCAATAGTTCTCTCTTTCGTAAACCCTGCACAGAAAACACAAAAGCATCCTCAGAACCTATTATTTGTTATGATTAACATGTTCCATGGAGCTCTCTAAGATTCATGCCCTTTTTCCTGCCTTAAGAGAGAGCTGTGCATTTTATGTTCTCACTCGGCTTCCATGACTCCCAGAATAAAAACTCTCTTTACATTTACACACTCAAGAAGCTGGAGCAGCCTCTGCAGCTCCAGACTCCAGGCTCTGTTCCGAGAGGGAAGATGTCTTTGGCATGTACCTGTTTCAAAGCTGCTGTCTCAACAATGTGGAGAGCTGAACATGCAACTCTCCTTCATCTGTGTGATACTCAAGACAGGACCAGAGCTGGCACTGGGGCAACAAGCATTTGCCTGTGGTTTCACATGGAATAAATCCCAGTGCCATGGGAGAAAGCCTGCTTATGTGATCAGAGCAGAGTATGCAAAGGATAATATCCTGCAATTTTTATGGGAAACTCTTCCTTGTTCTTCCTTAAACTATTATCAGGACTTACCATAACTGTTGATTCCCACTGACTTCCAGCTGAGTAATGGACTGGACCCAGTAAATCCTTGCATAATTCTCGCAAACGATATTCAAACCCTGGAGATAGTCAGAAATAAAATCACATTTGACAGTATTTCACTACATATAACCACTCCACAATGTAGCAGACAACATTCGGGAAAGAATTACAAGTATCTGGAATAAAATAAAGCTCAAAACATTGATTTCAGGAAAGTTATATTCTTATTCTTACAGCAATTCTTTGGAAATATAAGATAATTTTTAGAGCTCTGAAGGGTCTTATTTAAGGTTCTCAAAACCAAACACACTACTAAAGATGAATCTACCTCAGGGAGAAAAACTGAAGTCTGAAGCTGTTATTACTCCAGCTTGTTTTAAGAGGTGCCCTGATCTCAACCTCACTCTCCCCTCCCACACAAACATACCAGCTTTTTAAAAACCAAAACACCTTTAATAAAACCACACACAGTTTCTGAGCCGCCTTTATTTACCCAAAAATCAGAGAGGGGAATTCCCTTGCAGGAAACAAAGTCTATTCAAGAGTAACTTGCCAATCAACATATACTAGATCAAATATTTTAATGGATTAGAATTCAATAGATGTTGAAATAATCATAAGAATAAAGGAGCAATAATAGGATGTGCGATTTTCAAAGTTCAGCAGCTCTAGAAAATTAGCGAAGCAGTGATACACATCTGGCAAAGCACAGTTTTTGTGACATCCATCTATCCATCCATGGCAGCAACACTTGGAGGTGCCAGAGGAACCCAGTGCATGCAGCAGAGGTTCTCAGTTAGTGAAGGCTTTTAAAAGTAGAACCATCTCTTTAATGTACAACCCAAGGTGAATATTTTAATTTCAACTGGGGAAGGACAGAGAGAACCACATGCAGTTCAACAAGCTCTCTTGTTAAATAAGGTAAAGGTCAAAAGGCAAGAATTAATGAGTTTGATTCTGCCAACACCTATTAGGTGGTGTAACATGAACCATTTCATTTCCCTCTGAGCAGAATGATTATGCAAGGTGAGGAGTAAGGCTGAATTAATACAAGGGGAACTATTAAATTATGAATGTAGACAGGCAGAGATACAACAGAGATCTTTAGAATCCAAAAGGTATAAAGTCAGTTGGTTAACCTTATTTAACATAATAGCATAGAGATAAAGTATATTCAAATATAAAATAGACACAAGGAACCTTTCTTGTGTATTTCTTTTCTCAGAGAATTTAACATGTGGAACTCACCGGTAGAGGAAGTTGAAATTTTAGAATGTAAAAAAAGAATAAAGTGCAAACAATACAAGCAAATTCTCTGCAATTTTATTTGCTTGGGTACAAAGTGTCAGAGACTGAGCAACCCCTCCACCTCACATCAGGCAGCAATTGTCAGCTGGCTGAGGAGGGTTATGCATTTTACAAGGTGCTCCTGGTTTCCCTGAAACATCTGTAGCTGCTGCCAGACAATACCTAGGATGTGCCTGACAGACCACTGGGCTGTTTCACAATGCAATTGCCATTCCTGCAGTCTGCAGATGGTCCTGCTTCCCCAGACAGTCTGTCCCCAGTCACTGTGTCCAAACAGGACTCCAGAGACTCAGCACTGCAGCAGCAAATGCAATTTGGTTTGGTTTTAAGAAAACCCCAGTCCAGAAGCCAAGTGCTAAAAGGAGGATGTTAAGGGCAATCACACACATCCATGGCATGAACAGAGTGTTTCTTAGAGCTGCAGAGAAGCACCAGAGCCTGGCAGGTCTCACCTTCATTAACTAGGTACCGTGCATAGATAAGGAGCCAGTGGTGATATTCATGACTGGATTGTAAAATAAGTGCTGCTGCTATCTGGTTCTCCAGGTATGCAAGTGTTGTTTCTTGTTGCACTAAATGAGGCATGGAGAACAATCTTGCAGCTTGCCTTCCTGAACTGCAAAACCAAAAAGATTAATGTGCCATAAAATCAGATACAAGTTTAAGGATTATATCTTTTTGTAGCACTAAGTATACTGCACTGATCTTTCAGAGGTACACAAGACATAAAGCATTTAAAGTATTTCTTGCATACAAACACATTATCATAAGAAGGCTAATTTGAGAAAAGTAACTAGTTATTAGAATTTTTTTTCAAAAAGGGAATTTTTCATTCTGTTATTGTCTCTCTCTCTCTCTCTCAAAAAGAGTGTTGTTTGTTTATATTTCAAATGCTTTTCACAATGAACTGCTCTTCCCCTCATGAAAACAGCAATAAAATCATAGAACACTACACAGTTTCTCTTTGGAAAAAATTAAACTTGGATGTGAAGGGAGAAATAGCAAAGAAATCTGCCTGGGATATCTAACTCAAATCCAAGGGAGGATGGGCTATAAAGCTACCTACAGAATCTGCTCTGGCTCACACAATTCCTTGGTGAAATTTTCACATGTTAAAAATACTCACTAGATGACTAATATCTCAACTTTCTCAAAGACTTCATTAAATAGATTCTTTGAGGCCAACTGAACTAACTCAAAAATTGTAGGCCTACTCCAGAAAGCTGGTAAACTAAAAATTAAAATGGAAAATGGAAAAAAATGCAGTTTAGCTAATAAAAGTACAACAGAATTGTCCAATACCTTACCCATCCAATAAAGAGGAAACTTAAAATGATTATATTTAGAGCATGCTTTCCTGCCCCCCAAACAATCTCATAACATTAAGATACAGACTATAAACATGCAAAGGATCACTGTGTGAATGACTGATCATTTCAGAGCCACTGGCATTTCAGAAATAATCCAATGACCCAGGCAGGTGAGTAAAGACCCTGACAAAACCCAGCCACGCTGACACGAAGGCGGCGCGCGCGTACTTGGATGTGCGTCCCTGTATCACAGCCAAGGGCCCAGAACACAGCATGGCTTCTTGAGATGGCAAACTAGTCCTGAAGTCTGCACATTGTGCTAGAGAGTCCTGTTTGTCAGAAACAAGATTCCTGGAAAACAGCAAAAAAACAAAAAACAAGTCTGAGGAGTGCAAACAGCAAGGTCAGAACAGACCGAGCTCTGTTCTGCCTCAAAAATGGATTTGTGTTTTCACAGATAACCAAAAAAATATCACTGAAGTGGCTCAGGAATTCCAGGAACCCTGATTATTCCCACTACATGTCCAAATTCTGCTTGTAGTGTGTCCCTCCTACTCCCAAAGTAAAAAAACATTAATTACATAATATAATTTACTGTTAATTTGGAAGGAATTTTCTCCTTGCCATTTTACAATCTAAAAAGAAGACATGACCCAGAATGATGAGAATGATGTGTGGAATGAACACAGGTAATGACTTTCTCATTAAGAACTTGATTTTACCTTATGTCAGGTCTCCCCCCTACCAGACACACACACACATTGACAATCTTTTCCATAATTACAGCTATCCCTTCATATGGAGGGAGTTGACATTACAGCTGCCATTTCTACACCTAATTAAGGACATCATCTTCACTGGCTTGAGATGCCAGGAGAAAGAGTGGCTCAAACCAATGCTAAGTTTAGATTTCATACAGCACAGGGGTAAAATGGTACAAATATTTAAAATACCCTTTGCTGCTTTAACATGTTTAAATGTGTATGATGACTAAACACATTGCTCTTTTATGTATTTCCCAAGCCATGGTACAAACTAAGAAACAGCAGCAAACTCAGAGTTATGGCTGAGAGTCTGTCCCCTGCTCCTTACTCCCTTAATAAACAAATAGGGTATTTTTCCTTTTCCAGAGGATTCCAGAGTAGTTGAATAAAAACAATTATTCTAAGGAGGAGTTACAACAATATGCCCTTTCATCCAGCAGGCTCATTACACTAATTACAACAATTATATTAGGATTACAACATGTTTTTTTTTCTTCTTAGGAAGACAACAAAGAACCTGTTTTGGAAAGATCCTGTAAATAATTTACCCATGGAAATTTTTCACAGGAACTTATGCCTCTCCATGGGGAAAGCCCATCTGATCCCCAACAAGACACAGACTCTTGTGTAGCCTTTCCTTGTGTTTAGCAATGACTCTTCCCTGAGGTAGAATGATTTCTTCCCAGTAGATCAGAACACATCAGTTCCTGTGAGTTGCAAAATCAGGGAGTAATCCATGACTTACCATGTAGAAAGAGAAGGATTAAAGCAGTATGCCTTCCCATCAGACATGCTCATGACAGGAATTCCATGCTGAGTCAGCAAGATCTGAGAGACAGTTGCATCACTTCCTGCAAGTCAAACCAGACCAAAGTGTTTCTTTTGGAGTCTTGCCTAAGACTCATAATGGTAAAAAATGGTATCCACCATTTCTTATCAATGACAGCAACTAACAGAAAAAGGTTCAATGTTGTTCTCAAGCACTGATAGGAAAGTCAAGACACAAGCTAACGATGGCAAGCACCAGGCTCAGTGCAGTAGCATTAACATCAATTTTGCAAAATACATTATCAATCTTGATTCTGCAATTTATACAGAAAATGAGCTAAATTAGGAACATTTTCTTTATCTAGGGAAAATCTTCACCAATTCTGCCATGTCTTTTGTAACCCAAAAAGCCATTGGCTTTCTTTTTCCCATTAAATTAAAATTATAATCCCCAGCATATTTAGAAAAGTGTGCTCTCTAAGAGCACAGTATAAGTGGGATAGCTGGAGTCTCATTTCCCAGCATATTCCAAGCTCAGGGCTTGTGCATGTAATTTCTAATGATGACATTTGCAAACTGCTAATACAACTGCTTTCTGGCTAGTTTGGATTAGTACCGGATGGATTAAAGCTAAACCAGGAGCTAATGTACTCTGAGACACTGCTTTTCTGATGATTTGTGTTGTGCCACATATTGCAGTGATTGAAAATGAAGATTTTTAAGTAATGAATCAGAATATAATCAGTTGTTCAGCACTGAGACAATAAACATGCAAATTACAGAGAAATTGCTATAATAGCAGATTTACATTAAGTATTTATTTTGTGATCTTCACAACACTGAATTTCTACATTCAGTGGAAATGTAAAAGCAAGGCAGACTATAAGCTACAGAATCTCACACAAGTTTGCTACTCACTGATATTGTCATCACTGTTATTTCAAGAACTTCCCTTTACTACACAATAATGAAGGGAAATTATTTGTTTAGGCTTTTCAGGTTTCATAGAATTTCAGTATATTCATAAATGGCACTAAACAGTACAGGTGGGCTCAAAGGTTGGTAATTAAAGGACTTTTTTATTACCTGAAAATATTGTTTGCAAAGACTCGTCTCTGACAATGGCTGTCTGCTTGTGAACATCCCTGAAAAAGACAAAAGGACAAGTCTGCAGTCAACAAACAACTGAAAACTCCAAAATCTTTTAAGAAATGCACTTTTTCACTATTCATGACAAAGTGGGGGGGTGGGAAATTTGTTTAGTTTTTTTTTTTTGTTTTGACATTTCTTCATTGCTTTGACAAAATTATTTTGGCAAACTTAAACCCCTTATGGCAAGACAGAAGTTAATAGCAGAGAACAATTTTATGGCTCTTTATCAGGAAACCTCATTACAACAAAGCAAACAGTGAGGATCTAAATAATTCTCTAAATAATTCCTTTAGGAGCTCTGACTTGCCTGAGACATTAGATTGAATTCAACAACTGCAAACGAGTTACCAGTGTTTTTATCTTGGCATCTTAAAAATGGCTGGAGAACTTTGACTCTGAGACTCATGTGCTTCATTGGTAAAGTGTGATGGAAGATGGAAGTATCCATAGTTCTCTTCCCCACCCCCCATCCCATTCCACATGCATCACAAGCATTTAAACTGATGAAATCCAGCTGATTCTTTATCTTCATTCTAGAATGAAGTTCAATATTCTGCACTGTCGGAGCAGAAACAGGATTTTGCTGAGAGAGAACCAGTCCTGCCCAGTTAACTCTGCATAGTCTATTCAAAAGTGGACTTGTGCTCAGACCTGATGTGGTTTAAGCTCCTGCCTCAACAACTGAAGGTACCCATGAACATGGCCTGAGGCAACGTGGCCCTTACCAAACAGAGAGCGTAGCAGCAGTGGTGAGAGCCATGATGCAGGAGCCTGTGCAGTGCAGGGTGGAAATGGGTGTGTTCAATATTATAGGAGGAAGAAGGCGACGACCACAAGCTGAGAATACTGACAGTGTTCGTTTCTCACAGGCCACAGTTACAATCTCACTGGAAAAAAAACCCAACCAAACAAATAAACAAGGAACATTTGTGTGCTGTCAAATGCAAGTAGCATAACAACAGGCTGAATTCTTAAGCTATCATACAACTTGGGTAAATTCCCTAAAAACTAACTATTGCAGCTTTAAGACAAAATTTTCAATACCAAGAGGAGAAGTCATAAACTAAACAGACCAAGGGGCATAGCTGGAAATATCAGTAAAGCTTTTGGTTATACACAAGCTCTCCCTCAAGGCTGTACTTGTATTTAGCTTTAAAATCTGCTGCTTCTTTTTCAGACCTAGACGGGGCTCACTTGAAACTCTGAAGTTGGAACTAGGCAAAATTGAGAAAAATTAAGAGAAAAAATAGCAAAAGACTCAGGAAAATACTTCAACATGACCAAATATGCCATTTCAAATTTTTCATTCTTTAGTAGTTAGCACTTGAAAACCTGTCACTTACTATTTAGTCAACTTCAATGAAGAAATTTAAAGGAGAAATGTAAAAATACAGGAAAATAGTTGTAACTGGCTAATCCAAATTGTGATGTTTTAGAGTTAATTCTTGAAGCAAAACCTGAGACTAAGAGCAGTGCACACGTTTACCCATAAATATTATGAAAAATAACTGTAAACTGTACTTTTGTACACCTAAAAATGTCTTCTGTCCTTCAGGACCTCCTTCCTCCAAAAGATACTGTCTTACCAGCTTCCTGCTGCAGCGAGGATTCGACTGGTCAGGACTGTCTCCCATTCCTTCCCCTCTCTATTACACTTTAACCTGCTCAGCTTTGAGCCCCCCACTGTGGTCATTTCATTCTCCACTTCAAGGTACATTGATGGATCTGAACTTATCTGAAATACAAAAAATAAAATAATTCTTGGAAGAGGAAAAACACTACTCAAAAAAGCAGCAACTACTATTCGAACCAAAACAATGCTGTCTTTAAGAACACATTTAAGTATGGCATTCTCTGTTTAATGTGGGTTCAAAATATACCATGGCACTTCAAAAGAAGCAGACCTCTGAAAATCAGCCTTGCCTAAAACACAAGTAATTTCTTTGTATTTGAAGCACAAACATAAGGAAAGGCTGTGCTAGTCTGTCTCTGCTTCCTAATTACGGGCACCAGATCAAGTCTGTATGTGCCCAGTCTCCCCACAGTCTTGCAACTGGAACCAGACTACCACAGCCTGGTAGTCTGAACACACAGCCTGAACACACCTAAAAACTGCTTCATAAATACCTAAAACATTGCTATTTGCCACGCTGTTCAGATGCAGAGCACCTCCAGAGAGGTCTCAGAAAAGCCCTGGTTTTATTCCTCAGTGGTGTACTCCCCACACCACTGCAGTAACAGTGCAACAGCCACTCCCCCCAGAGACTCTTATCTCTACCCCACACTTGGGCTAACCAGGGGGAGGGACTGATGAACCAGAGGTACTCACTCCTCTTTGGAGTTTAGCTGGGTCAGAAGTGACCCATTTTTAGCTGATTTGCCATTTTATTTGCTCATAAAGACATATTCTTAGAAGCTAAAGCGTTACCATCTTGCTTGCTTGGACAAACACATGCATTCAAACATTAACTCATCAAAGGATGTGAATAACCTTAGGATATTTAAAAGAAAGCAGGATTTTTTTGTTTGTCTTTAAAGTATTTTTTCCTTATAGTCCACTTACTTGCAAAGTAAACGATTTCTGTGGGATTGGGGTTGGCAGTTTAAGTGCTAATGCTGGTGCAGAGATGCAAGCAGCATCCTTCTCAGAGGCCAGTGTAGCTGGGGACTGGAAAAAAATTGCAAAAATAGTTACATTTTTTATTAAAAAAGTGAAAACCAAATATATTCTACCAAATAGATTGATTTGAAAAAGAATTTTCTTAAAATTCCAAATACTGCCAATTGCAAATGTTAGTCTTGTTCCAATTGGTTTTATGAATACAAGTTTTTAAATATAGCTTCTAAGAATCAAAGAAAAACACAAAACTTGAAGTGGTCTCTCTTTTTTTTTTTTAAACCCTCCTACTTTCAGCTGCAACTAATTCCTGAAAATTCTGGTGTATTACATGGAAAATCTAAGCTCTAGATACTGAAAACACAGGTATCTATATGCCTGAAAATGGTGGAAACTCTAATGCAACTACTTTAGAATTCTGAGAAAATTTAAAACCATTTAAATCACCATATCCAAGTCACTTTCTTGTTCTTGGACCACTTTCCATCATAAACCACCAAAAACTGTTGGCATTTCATTTTATTCTAGACAGTCTTTGGCAGTTAGCATTACTTAGGGACCTTACATATCTATATAAAAGATAAACACACTTGCCACACCATGTGCACCTGCTTTTTCTAAGCTTAAATTCTAAACCCAGTAAGTTTAAAGGCATGGAAGAAGGATGGCTAAAATTCTGAGGGAGTGATACTACTTGTGTTTCCCTGAGTCAATGGAACAAGTCAACAGGGGACTGACTTTATTAAATGAACTTTGAAAGCCACAATGAATTTTATATATTTCACCTGAACAGTTAAAGTTACTGGTACAAGTCTGGAGTCTTTCCTAGGCCTTCCTTTTTTCTTCTTTTCTACTGTTTCTCCCTCAAGTTCCAGTTTCCGTTTGGGTACACTGAGTGGTTTGACAGCTGGAATCTTCTCTTCACTGTCACTGCTGCTCTCCAGAATATCCTTGGGCTTATTGTCTTTAATTAAATTCTGATCCTTCAGTCTGTAAAAAAAAAGTCTGTAAAAAAAAGCTGATTCCAAAAGTTGCCATATATCCTACACATTGCCTTCTTGCAGCTCAGATGACATTTCTGAGCCCTCTTTGAGTGTATGTCAAAGCACACAAAGGCAGGAGGAGGAAGCTGTAGAGGTATGGCAAACCCTTTCCAAAAGGACAATGTGCAATATAGATGTAAACCAAGCTGACATATTCTCCCCTTTAAAAAAAATTAATCAAACCAGCAGTTAGCCATGGGATAAAGCTGGAAATAGCAACTTTACTTCAGCATTCAGTTCCAATTACCATCAGATCTCTTTCCCTGAGCTGATACAAATAATTCAGCACTCTAAGATGCAAGAGTAGTTCAACTTTTCCCCTTCAGTGGACATTTGACTTTCTGCTTATTCATGTAGAACTTCTGTCATTCTGTTGTCTACCCCCAGAAGTTGTTCTGTTCAGTTCTGACTGCTGCAAAATGTGTATCTGCAAACCACACACATGACTTCACTGCTCCAGCTTCCATTCCAGGAAATATAACTATGGAATCACAGAATGGCTGGAGTGGGAAGAGACCTTAAAGACCATCTGATTCCAACAACATGCCATGGGCAGGGACACCTTGCACCAGGCCAGGTTGCTCCAAGCCCCATCCCACCTGGACTTGAACACTTCCAAGGATGAGACATCAACATTTTCTCTGGGCAACCTGTTCCAGTGTCTACCACCCTCACAGTAAGGAATTTTTTACTAATATCTCATCCAAACCTGCCCTCTTTCAGTCTGAAGCCATTCTCCCTTGTCCTGTCACTACATGCCCCTGTGAAAAGTCCCTGTCCAGTTCTGTTGCAGCCCCTTTAGGCACTGCACTAAGGTCACCCTGGAGCCTTCTGTTCCCCAGGTTGTGCAGCCCCAGCTCCTCTCTCAGCCTGTCTCCACAGCAGAGCTGCTCCAGCCCTCTCATTACCTTTGTGGCCTCCTCTGGACTTGCTCCAACAGGTCCATGTCCCTTTATAACTCAATATAATACAACCAATACAAAGTACAATACCTGTGAACTCCCTTGTTAACCATTATACCCTAAAATAGGTCATTTAATCATACTCTTCCCTTTCCCTCCAATAGCTGGTTATTAACTCACACTGTTCTGCCATTTATTCCTTAACTACTTGGCTTCAGAGAAATACCTTGCATAATCCAAACCTTTTTTCTCTGGCATCTGAATTATGCCAAACAATACTCTTTTATCCATATTTTAATGACACATTAGAAGCATTTATGAGAGTAATTTAATACATCTTGCTTATGCATCACATGGTTAATCCCTTTAACATAAAATATTGATGTATAAAACCAAGTTTTACTGATAATAACTGGGGAATTACATACTTTTTTCTCAAGATTGGTATTTTTTAATCATTTGTTTTGGTGAAACAGGAATATTTATGCCATAACACTATGTCAAACCAAAATGCTTTCCTTTTTTTTTTTTTTTTTTAAATCACATGGATCCAGAGCCAAAACCCTTTAAACTCAGAGAATCTTCTCTGCATGCCTTCAAGGCATAAAGCTGAAATACAACTGCAGCTGTGGTGATGAGAGGTCATCTGCTGACATGTATGGTAATTTACCTTGAAGTAAATCTCTCTTGTACAGAGATGCAGGCTGGCTATTTTTGGCTGGTTTTGTCTTCTAAGGAGTTCAGCTGCACTCAGTGACAAAGGCCTGTGCACACACAGCCTCTTACAACAATAGTTTTAACTTGGGATATCTTGGAGATTCTGTGTGATACCAAAATGCCAGGGACAAATGTACAAAGGGTAACAGCAGGACAGAATTCACCTATTTGTAGCTGCTCCCCTCCTTCCAATAGTGAAAGAAACTCAAGACAACTTCTAGAGTGTCAGCAGTGTGACATCTACACCACACAGAATTAGGGTTTCAACTTTACATAATTCCCTTCCTCCTTCCCCAGGCTATGTCTTACCTGTCCACAACAGTCTGATTTGTGTTTGTTACAACAGCAGTCCCTGAGGTGGCTTTGGATCGTTCTGTGAATCGAGAATCAAATGCTTTCATGGGCTCAATCTTGGATGGAGTTGTCAACACAGAGGAAGACGATGCAGAAGGAGCAGCTGAGGCAGAGGTAGCATTTACACTGTCAAGAAAAGAGACAGCAAAATAAGGATTGAAAAATTTAGTACTGGTAACTGCATTGCTCATAACAACTAGCACTCATGATAGTGGCTAGAAAACCTTTCTCTCAAATATATAATCAGTTATAATATTCTTTTTCCACTCTTTCATGCATCAGTGTTTACAAGCTTTGCTTACTCTCAAAAGCTGTCTATGGTACACCTCAGAGCTTCATGTGGCCACATATCTGGATTAAAAGACCCTAATTCATTTACTGTGCATTTTAAATTCAGGAAGGAAATTATACTTTCAGCTGGTACTTACTGAGAAAGGATCACTTTTTAAAATGATCACAGGGGTTCCTGCTTTTACCCCTTGTTCAGGTTACCAAATATTTCCATTACAATATTATATTTCACTGTTTATCAAGCAAACAACTGGGGATGATACAATTCATGCCAGGTTTAGATTTTGTTGTTGAAAAATCCAACCTGATTATTAGGCCTTTCCAAGCATAACTCTAGGGCAAAGGAATGTGTTTTCCCCACACTAAAGCATTCCAGGGATCTACTATTTCAATAGCTGTTTACTTTAGAGATTTTTCAATTCATTCAGAGAATTAATTCAGAGAATGAATGGCTCTAAAATAACTGATGCTTGTACTAAAAAGCTGCTAGAAGTACAATTTACAAAGAAAAGGATACTTTATAGTTTCATCTGTCAATCATTTCTCATAGTCCACCCGCTCATTTTTTAATCTGTGGCCAATTTCAACCAAATTTGATGGAGTTGTAGAGGTTTCAATGACACTGTGCTGCTACAAATGCTATAAAAACACACTGAGAAGTCAGGTCAGTGCTACCACTGAGAGAAAAGCAAGTAAAATTCAGTTTTTCTGTAATTAATTTGAAAGACACGCTGGCCCATCAGCACATGTGCACTGACAAGCCAATGTCACTGTGCTCTGATGGGGCTGTTGTATAGGAAAGAAGGATCACTATGTCTGAAGAGAGGACTCAGGTGAGAATTTGATGAAAAGTAGGTTTCATTCCTTACACTACTGGAACACCTTCTATTGTTGTACTAATAGCAACCCACCAACAAGTCATTTTGCTAAAGCATTAGCAATCAGCTGTGTACTTCGCTGCACTGAAGTCCACTGCCAGAACTATGCACATGCATTTATTCATTCCCAATTTATCAACATTTAAAGTAACCAAACACTAATAAAATCTTAATGTTTTCAGGAAGATTAGATTCTTGGGGTTTTGCAATAAGGAAACTACTTTAATAATTTCTTCATTATAAAACTATAAATAAGAATTAAAAACTAAACAGACTCATGTGAGTGCAAAACAAAACAGCAAATACTGACCCATCTTTATTGGCTGCATCATCTGTTGGTTTTATACTGGCTGCTGTTGGCTCTACAGAAGGCTTTGAAGTATTAAGGGAATTTGCTGCGTTCGAATCTAGTGACATGAGCTGCTGGTTACTTTGAGAAGACATCATTGAGCCAGACAGAGTTCCAGATATTGGGATGCTATTGAAAAATGCTGTAGAAAAATCCCTAAACAAAAAGACAAACAACAAATACATTTCTCAAAACCACTTTAAAGATAATTCAAAAATAGTAGTTTTAGCTAAAATATTTATTCCACTCTTCCTTTTTCCACATGTAGATACTCATATACAACCTAAATAAATCCCCAGTACCTTTTCAGAGTAATTTCTCATATCCAAAGGATATTAAAGCTGGTACTAATATAGATATGAATCAACAATACATTAGAGCATAGTTCCCCTATAACAGTAAATAATGAGAATTAGCCAGATCTATTAGAGATCTTATGGCCAAAGAACACTGGTTGAAACCAGTGTTTCAACCATTTGAAAGTGTGTATTTTATAAGAATACACACTTATTTCCAGTAAGTGCTTTATGATGCCCTAAGATGTAATGCCAAGCCTGGAACAGGGAAACAAACAAACAAACAAAAATATAAGAAGGTAGAGAAGGATTTTATGGATTACTTCCAAACATACCCAGTGTCCAGTTGAGCTATGCAGAGAGGTGTGATCCTTCTCCGACCATCTGCTGTTCGTGTTTCCACTTGTTTTTTCAAGAGATTCTGTTGGGAAATACATTTTGTCACAATTTCTGATAAATAAGAAATGCTATTTTTAATTTTTTTCCAAACTGACAATAATAGATATATTAGAAGAGGTGTCTCAATTAAAAATCTGTTAGCAAAGACTTTTTCCCATAAACACAAACAATTTTCCAATTTTCAACCTATCCATCTGTAGAAAAGGCATTTGTGGAGAATGTAATCTGCTCTCCACTTTAGAATCAATCTAAAACATTATGCATATCAAATCTTTAATTAAAAATTGTGTTCTGTGTTTAGGACAGAACTAAATAATGCTTTCAACCTCTGTAATTAAGAAACTGAAACACAGTTCAACAGCTTCTCTGTCATTAGTTACTCTTGATTTCCCTTCTGCACACCAAGAATTTTGCACCTATCACAGAAATATCCACAAGCCTGCTTCCACATAGCCTGCCTTGTGCTTAAAAGCATTTAACTTTTCAACAGGTCCCCGTAATGACCCACTAATTGATCAGCTGGGCCGTACACAGGCTGAAAGGTGCCATTGACACAAATAAGAGCACAGGAACTGGTTCTTTCCTAACAGTTTGCTATTTAGTGACTCAGTATTTGCCAGTGCCCAAGAGCACCTACCTTTCTGATGTCCTCCAGACTCTCCCCATTAACCATGCTTGCCACTTTGGGAGCTGTGGAATTCCCAGAGCCTTCCCGAATTGAGGAATTCTTCTGATCCCCCTGCTGCTGCCTCTGCTGGTACTTGAGCATCTCTGGATTCTCAATAATGGTGGTGGACAACTGAGCTTCAGTCATGATAGCCAGGCTTTTGCCATAGGTGGACTGGTGAATGTTGCTCTGGGGACATGAAAGATGTGAGTGACCATGACATCACTGATTGTAATACAAGGGAATCACACAAATCTAATGGAATCCATAAAATTCCCCCTGTAGCATTTATACACCAGATTTTTTTCTTTGTGTTTTCAACTAACACTAAATCAATATGTAAAATAAATGAAATTCAAAGCTCTAGTTGCTAATAGCAATGAGAGGAAAAACAGCCAAGAGCAATCAGTTTAAAAAGACTTGCATATATGCAAGTGAAGGAGTAATTTTATAGTGCTTTGAAGCACTCACTTCTTGTTTCCTTGGCCAAATAATTACTTCAGATGTATAATGATGTGTAAGCAAGTGGATGCTTTCCAAATTCTTTCTTTCCAGAAGAGAAACTAATACCACACATTCACTTGGCTACTCTTTTTTAATGATTTGTAAAGCAGACAAAAGCAACATATTTTCTATAATATGGAAATCAGTTACTACATACTTCAATAAACAGGCCAGCATTTTAATTGAATCAATACATCCCTGAAATATGATCAAAGGTTCTCTGAGTGCTTACTGTACCTTTTCCTCCTCACTGAGTGGATCCCCAAGTTCATCCTGGGAAAAGTCCAAAAATGCCACTGATCCATCCATGGAACACACCAGGATACCAAGTCCATTAAGGGTCCTGAGGGAAATAAAGGTCCAACTTTGTTTTTAATCTCTTTCATTCAAGCAAAGATGATGGACTGTTCAATAAAATCTGATGGATTGTTCAATAAAAATCTCAGCTTAAGATTTATTATCAAAGCAATAATTCATGGAACCAGAGAGGTGGGACAGTGAGGAGACAGGATGACAGAGTCCCTGTGCCAATGCTCCTTGCAGACTGCACAAGGATGGTGGCACTGGGACAATAACCTGCCCATGGCAGGAGCAGCACCATGGAAACTTTCCTGAAGGGGTAAACCTGAGTAGTGTTCACAATGAACAGTGAGAGAAAATTATAAATGCATTTCCTTCAATAGATGAGCAAAATTTTTGTGCTAATGGAAGTGGGTGAAGAAATGGGCCCTCAGCTGACAAGCAGGCCAAAAAATCTTGGTACTAGACAAGAACACAGGTTTGATTTTGTTACTGTTCAATTATTTGGGTTTTTAAGCAAACTGCACATGTGTTTATTTGTGGGGATACATAGTAACCCTCTTCTGGAGGTCAGGTTTTCTTAGCAAAATGAGAGAGAAGAAACTAAGTAGAATTATAATCTTGCATATGTAACCTATTACTGCACATTTGAAAAAAATAGTTGAATTTTGACTTCTCCCTCAGACACTTTTAAGTACAGAGCTCACAGAGACAGTGACACAGTGGCTTACAGGTGAATTGTTACACAGAAGGGAAGAAGAAAGGAAAGCTGGCCCAACTTTAAAGTCCTAACCATGTTAGTAAAAATCTATTACAAGTACCACAGCTACAGGCATTTGGAAAATCCTATTTTTGTGGCAGCTGGTGCCCTGATAGCATCACAGTCAGAGAAATCAGCCTCAGCACCATGAAACAAGGTACAACAACAATACTCCAAAACAGAAAACAGTAAACTCATGTTGAAAGTTTTCTGTTTGTTTATCAGAGAAAATTGCTGAGCTCCTATTGACCTCTGGATCCAAGCAATTGTTCTGTGAAAACATAATCCCTCACAGATATTATATTGATGGATCCAAGTCTACATTTCTAAACCAGAAATTATATAGCTATAACAATATAATAGTACCAGGTTTCTCAGAATTTACTCAGTCTGTTTTCAGAATGGAGCACATTTCTGGGAACACTCCATATTATTGACATTTTATCCATCTGTTTCAATTTGTAAACAGGATATAAAATACCAAGCTGCCTGATGATCCTTTGTCTCTCAAATCCCCACAAAACCATTTCTTCACAACACTACAAAATGTTAACCAGTTATTACTCCCAATGACTTCATGCCATGAAAAATGTGCAAATTGCAGATGGAGAAATAAAAAACACTACAGGAAAACTAAACTATTCAAAGCTATTGTACTATAACAATAGCAGCACTTCTCATGAAACATTCCACTTTCTGGCTTTCTAGCCATAATCTCTTAATGAAAGAAAAATGTTTTGGTTTTGAAAGCTTTTTTTTGTGGTTCACTGAGCTTCAAGGCAAAATCTACATGGCACATAGAAACCAGAAAACTTTAAAATTCCCAGTAAAAACCCACCAAGAGATTGTTGTAACTATTAAGGGAGAATTTCAGAAGTGAGGAAGTGATAGAATTAAGACAACCTATGTCAGAGAATCGTAACAAGTAGAAACTCATTCCACAGCTATGTTACTGTGTCTTCTCTAAATACATTACTGTTTGTTTGGTTAATAATCTCAAGAGACCATGTGCTATTTGCTCATATTACTACCAAAGATGCTGCAGCAGAAACAAAACCTACAGGAACCAATTACTTGTGTTCCAACAACCACAATCTGTACTGTTCTAAGGCATTTCCAGCTAGTAAGTACACCTAAAATTGATAGCAATGGTTTGGCTTCCATAACAAACAGCAGAAATCAGCTTACCAGGAGATGTCCATGATTGATTTGTCAAACAGCTCATGGATGACAACTAAAGGTCGCTTCAAACACGTGAGCTTAAGAAAACAAGAAATAACGTTCAGAAATGTAGAAGTTCAACGCTACCACATTAACATTCTCCCAGAGCCTCACAATATGCACCAAACAAGGTCTGGCCAGGAAACAGCTGCGTGCCTGGTGCTGCATCTGAAGCACCAAGTCACCTGTTCCACTGCTGGGGCAGAAAACCTCTGGAGAGGAACAGCCGACATTCAATTCTCCTTTCTGAAACACAGACTGAATTTCTTAATCACCTTTACCTTTACACCACAGTCTTAAAACACCTCTCTGCAACCCCAAAAGCAATTCCACAGATGTGAAAGACAGCTTCTATTCTAAGCTGTACTGAGATAAGGATGCTGCAAACTGCCAGCACAAGAAGACAGAGAACAGATTAGGTTTCCACATCCTCACTCAGACTACTTGTCTGAGAAAGTGAAACCTATCAAGAGCAAAGGGAATTTGACTCACAATAACTCTTAAAGAGGATTCCTATGCACTTAAGAATCAGCTTAGTAATAAAGAACTGAATATGAAAACTCCATTAACCTGCTCTAAATTAGACATTCTAAGCTCTTTAATGTCAAACCAATGGACTTAATATCTCTAAGTGTATAGTACAACTGAAATGAAGCAGAGGTTGATAAGGTCAAGGAAGTTTTATGCTCACAGGTTCATAGATGCAGTGTCACTGTCATCTTCAGTAGTTACTTATGCTTCCATAGGCCTGTGCTCTATATATGTTTATTAAGCTCCTCAGGGCAAAGACAACCTATAACTGCATCTCTGTGCTACCTTCTGTAATTTCAACAGCCACTCCAAATGAAATCTTCATAATATAAATAGAAAGTAAAATATACCGAGTGATACTTTGATATGGGTATGCACTGGTAGCATTACCAGAAACAGATTTAGTTATGCATCCAGAGATTGATGGATAAATATCACACTGGAAGCTATAAATAGTAGATTGCAGTTAGCAATTGGTGGGTTCTGGCACAAGTTCTCATCAGAAAGCTTTAAAAATCAGTTGAATTTATTCCCTGTATTTTCCAGTTGCATTTAAAAATGTGAAAATAGCTACTCTTCTCTTAACCAGAATAAAAATTTTAGTGTAGATTTTAAAGTAAAACCCAAATCAGATATCAAAAACTTGAAAGAATACTTAAAAAGCTCATTCACTTTCACATCCCTTTCCTTTATAAGGACAGAAGACAAGTAAAAGGAAGAAAATAAGGTTGCAGTTATTAATTGAAGTAAAATGTTTTATCTCCTAACAGCTGCTCCCCCTTACCAGGGCACACTCTGCCACTGGCTTCTAACTGCTCTTGCCTTTAGAGAAATGAACTAATACCAATCCACCTCCTTCCCGCCCAGCTAAGCCTGTAACAACAGAGACAAAAAACCCCTAAACATGACACTAAATGTGAGACCTAATGCTGTACATGTGACCTTTGTGCTAAACCCCCAGGTTATCCAATGACCACATTAGTTCAAAGGCAGCAAAGCAATCACTTACCCAGACAGACAGAGAGCGATCTTTGCTACCGACAGCACAACAGCAGTAGGGACAACTTGACTTGGTGGAGCTCCCATTCTTTTGTTTCTTTTTGAAGATTTTTGGATTGAATTTCTGAACAAATGAGATGCCCAAGTTTTATCACAGTAATTACTTTTCAGCAGAAGATCTGCTTTCAAAGCAAATTTTCCACTTAAGAGTGAAAAAACAACATTTCATAGAAATAAAGTCCTGAACCAGACTCTATAAGAGCACTGACAAAAGCTGCAGAGGCTTTCTTAAGGGCTTTTCTGAATGCCTTCACAGAAAAGGCAAACAATATTAATTTTACTAGGGATCAGAAACCCACTAGAAACCTAAATCATTTTAATCAAGTCACTGAACAGCCAACAAAGCTGAAGTTTGACATTCCTAACATGCTCCTGTATTCCCCTTTGTCTCGTTCATCTACATCCAGTTCTCCTATCACAACAGCCACCTGATTGCTTCCAACATGTAAAGCTGACATTTTTTAATCACCACCATGCATTTGCTTTACTAAGCTTGACACCCATCTTCACTTCTTGTCCTATTTATACATAAAATCATCAAAAAGCAACAAGTTTTAACTTCAGGGATAAATTTCTACCACTCACTCACCACTACTGTAACTGCCTTCCGGTGCCCTACAAAATCCATGTTGGTTTTCCATCCATCCCTCTCAATGATCTGAGCAGTGGGTCCAGAATTATTCATGGCATGAGCAGAAACAAGATAGTGACCATCAGGTGACCAGCTAAGGCGCAGCACATGAGTTGTCCCTCCACACTGACAAAAAAAAAGAATATACCAGAGCTTTAAAGGTGTTTGGCAAACAAAGGGGTTGTAATACAAACTATTTAAATTTCAGATTTAGGGAATATGATTACAAAGTATCCTGAGAGTATAAAAGAATGACCTCACACACAATTCTCAGCATTTGACCATGCTTACACAGGTGATGTAGTGTAACTTAAGAAACCCTATCAAAAGGGGGGGAAGGGAACTCAGAGAACTTTTCTAAAGGAAAGACAAATGTAACATCTTTTTGGATACTGTTTCCTCAGTATTTATCACGGTCCTGGTTAGTAACAGGGCTGCAACACAGCAACCATTAATGATGAGACTGTAGCTTGCCACACCAGCTCCCAGGTGACTGGAAGCAGACTGAGATCACTGCAGAACACTCCACTCACCAAGCACCAGCTTCTGTCCCCAGGAACTTGATCTCTTTATCAAAATCATCACCTAAGAACCCTATGATGCCTGACCAAAGACCCCTCCTAAGTACTTACCTCATTTCTGATAGGGGCCAATAGAAGATGCATAGGGAAAAATGTCAGACTATTGTGATCAGTGTGCAAACACTTCCCCAGAATAACCACTACATTTTCAGAAGTCTACTTAATTGCTTATATAACCCATGTAAACTTCTGACATCCACAATAACAAATGACAACGAGAGTCTCTAGTCAATCATATTTTTATGAGAAAGTAATTATTTTTTCCCCTCTTTTGTAGCTGCTATCTGAGAGCTTTATTTGATTCAGCACTGTTCAAGTAATTCATGTTCGTGCAGAATCCGAGTTATTTTTATTTTCATTCATTCTTTTTGGCTACTGGGAATTCACTTGGAACAGTCACCCATTGTGAAGTACCTCATCAAAGGGTTTTGTGATGCTGGTTTCCAGCTGCCAGTCCATGGTCCGCCACACCTTCAGACTCCGATCATCAGCCTGAGAGGCAATGTATTTTCCAACAGGATCCCAGGTCAGCCCTTTCACCAAGCCAGAATGCCCCTTCAAAGTGGCAAGAATTTCTGTGCACATAAAAATTGAGAATAAAGAGTAGTTACTGCTAACTCCTTCAGGGCAGAGCCTTGAGAAAATTTACAACATCTTTTTGGAACAGTGTATTAAGCATAACCTCCTTTAGTGTAGAAACAACATATCAACCAAACTGGAACCTGTACTTAAGAAAAAACTGATATAAAAGAAGTGGTAAGGAGAGTTCTGGCCAGAATAAGAGGTGCAAAACTCTTTAGAAGACAGGTCAGAGCAGCAGAGTCCCAGCACTTCAGAGCAGCACTCTGAAGCTGTGGAAAGCAGCACTTGAACTGGAATTTCAGTTAAACACTCGCCCTTTCCTCCACACCCAAAGATTATCACAACTAATCCAGCTTTGTGCAGCAAGTGTGAACCAAGTCAAAGTTGTGACTCAACAGACACACAAGGCTGGCAGACCTGGTAACCTACTTTCAGTCACACTCTTGCTTATCAGCCTGTGGGAGGAGAGGCTGAGAGGGTGCACAATTAGCTTCAAAGCCTAAACACTCTGGTATCAGAATTGGAAGCCAGATTAAAATAAATGCCATGTAAATAAACACAGGCAATCATGACTTTCATGTAAAATTAGCAGCACACCTGAATGCAGCTGTTGTCTGCAGCAGGGTGGAATTCCCTGCTCATTGCCATCCAAACCTGGAAGAAGGACTGACCTGCCAGACTGCAGGTGTGTCACCCCAAAAGACAGACAACCAATGCCTCCTAGAGACCTGAAGAGTCAGAGAAATACACCCAAGGAGGGAAAACTTAGTCACAAAGCTTTACATGCTGGCACATTTTTAGAGCTCTCACCTGGGAATTTGACAGCGTTCCAGATGACAACAGTGTTATCAACACTACAGGATGCCAGCCAGGCATCATGTGGAGACCATGCTACATCCATCACATCTGTTTGGGAAAAGGAAGTTTCCATTTAAGAGATTGATGGTAATCAGAAAATCAAAAAGTCTTTGTACAAAGAACTTGTGTTCTCAGTAGCAATATTTTGCTATCACTGAGAAATGATTATCACCTCACTAAAGTGGAAGGTAAGAAAGCAACACTCACTGGGAGTGAATCTCCCCAACTTCCAATGTTCAGTAGGGGCCAAGAAAAAAAAAAAAAAAACAAAAGGGAAAGAATGCAATGTTTAGTGATTGTAGGAAGTACTAATGCCTGCACAAAGAACTTAGTCTTGTTTTGAATGAAGAAATAACAGAAGCTATTACAATGCACTCACTTTGCTCCATGTGGAGTGATCAAAGTGATTTTCATCTTGATTTTAATCACAGCTCATGTCAGCAGATGCAAAATGCATTTGAAATTATTTATTTATTCAAATTTTGCATTGTTCTTTAGATATTTTTCTTCTAAAAAACATTTATATTCTTTGGTTTACAAAACATGGTCTTTTGCCAATCAGATTATTCACTGCTAGTGTGAACATTAATTAAAGATACAATTTAGCTTCCTTTATTCAGATTCATTTTTAAGCTAGAAAATAGCAAAATGTAAGTTTCTCAGTTGTTAATTTTTCTCCTACATACCATACTTGCCAGAAGTTACTTGTATGAAAATTGCATTTCATAAAAAAGTTATATTTTAAGTTTTCATTGTTGCTCTTAAAATTAATTACTGACTTGCCACCAAATACATATTTCAAACAAGAAAATGTGATGCTAAAAAGCAAATTTTTTCCAAATACATGCAAATTATGTTCATTCAACACCTTGAAACTTACCCCCTGAATGGCTTCTGAGAATCGACACACACCTCCATTGCTCAACATTAGTAAGTTTGCTACTAGAACCAAACACAGTGCTAGGTCCAATGTACCTGTTTAAAATAGAAACAATTATAAGAAGAACCACCACAAGCTCTTCACTTTTTTAAAAGAAAATCAGCTGCACAGTACACTTGTATTTAGTTATTCCTATAATTTAGTATACACTTGTATTTAGTTATTCCTACAATACAGAAGGGGGAAAAGCGCATTTTTTTAGAGAGAGTAATTATTATAGAGAGAGTAAATATTATTAAAAAATTAGCTTCCATAAAATGTAGAATTTCTATAGATAGCATAAAATGGTAACATTTAAGGTGACTCTTCAAATCTCACCAGGAAGTTTTCTTCAAGGAGAGAAGAAAATGTCTCAGCTCCTCCAGAGGAGAGAGACTGCCCAGGCAGACACCCTCCAGCCCTAAGGACAGCAGTCACATCCCCAGCACCACTGTGGTGCCCCAGCTTTCAGCTCCTTCCACAGCAGGTGGAGCACTGAGCTGAGCAAAGGGCAGCACAGGGAGGGAGCACCGAGATGTCACAGAGAAACCTCCTGGAAATGAAATTCAGAGCTGAAGGAAGAAGGATGCTTACGCAGCTCGTTTCCACACCATAATCAGCTTGTCATCTCCCCCCGAGGCCAAGTAAACGCCATTGTTCGACCATCGCACACAGTTCACACAAGCTGAAAGGGAGAAAAGAAAGTTTGCAAGATGAAATATGTGAGTAAGTGGTTCTGGACTGCAGGCAGGATTTATATTACAAATAAGCAAAAGTTGTCAGGAGACATTTAGGATTTAAGTGGGCTTTTCCCACTCAAAGCAGTTGCTCTGTCTGCTTTAGATAAATGAATTGGTACTTATCTTTCAGTAGCAGTTGAGGAATTTCTTACTTTAAAAACTCTATTCCTTATCTAAAGAAACTTCACCAAAAGAGGCTTGAAGGAAGAAAGATTAATATTCCTCTAATGAAGGAAACTTATTCTAGTAAATAAAGTGGGATTAAGAGGGCAAAGAAGGAGAGGTATATTTTGAAGAAAAGAAGGGACAACTTGTCAGGTGACCTTACTAATTCCAAATGCAATGATTTATAATATAATAAGTGTAATAATTTATAACTATAACCAAAATACTTCCTATGATGTATCTTTTACATTACTTCTTCTCCTATACTTTCCTTCAGAGCTCTACAGTTTCTCAGAATGTGCATTATGAAATACTTTGTGGCCACAGCTGAAAAAAGCTTATAGGGAGATTTCCAAAGGTATCTATAGTCTTCTGCACATTCCCTCACATTTTAACAGCATTTTCTGCTGAATATCTTGAAAAGTATACAGCCAAAGTATAAGACCACTCTGCTTGTGTTTTACTGATTCTTCACCACTGGACAGGCATTATTTTTGCAATTACAGACATGTAAGTCTTAGGCTTTGGCAAATTACCAATAGTCAGCAATGAAAAAACCCAAGCAATTTTGTTACCTAAGTGATTGTCCATCTGACAAAGCATCTTGGGGATATTTTCATTCTTTTCATCTTCCTCTTTCAGGACAGGAGCCATATTCCAGATCACAACTTTGCCAGAATCCTGACCTGTAAGAGACCAAAAAGCTCCCCCTTCTAAATACATCCAAAAAAGTTTTTCAAATCAATCTCAGTTCCAGAACAGATGTGAAAATGTAGGCATTGCTGCAGTGGGGACTTTGGAAACATCTGAATACAGATGTCACTTTGATATAATTAGACCAAATCAGAAGTGCTTTATTTTTCCTGGAGCTATTAAAAATAAATTTATACAGCCTCGTACAAAAATCATACTGTACATAACTGATACCAACTGTAAGGACAACTACTTGTAATAAATTGTATTCTAAAAGAGAAAAGATACATATTCAAATACTAAATTGCAATTATTGTAGCCAATATAAAATTACTCACTATTGTGAACCAAATAATATTTTTGCATATATTTCTTAAGCTATCCTATTTATATAATTGGATTTTTCTGTTTCAATAGCTCTACTATTTAGCCACTGAAAAAGCTCAACTGCACATCCAGTTCCTCTTCAAATTAAAAAGAAATTTGGCCCATATGGCCACGGCTCAATCACTGATAGCAGCTACTATCTCAATGACATCCAACGGGATGAGGACATCAGAACATGTAACCCTGCCTTCTGCAGGAGCAGCAGCACTTCCCAATACATTTTCATAGCTTACATAATTATCTGTTCTTAGAGATAAAAGTGATGTCTTTTTAAAAGGGTCAAACCAATTCAAGTGCTGTGAAGGCACAAGATTATTATAATTATTTATTATTATTATTACCCAAAATTCTGCCTTCTACCAGTACACAGACTTACCTTGTCCTCCTGTTGCAAACTTGGTCCCATCTGGGTGAATGTCCACTGAAAATATTGGCTTTCCTGGAATTAGAGAACAAACAGCAAATCCTGAATTGTTTTACATTCAAGGGAATGCAGTAACACCAGAACCACCATAACTCTTCTGGTTGGCAAGTAACTTTCTTCTTCTAAAGACTCGAGTTGTAGGAATTCCAGCTGACTACAAGAGCAGAGAGAAGCTTGCTGACAGAAATGGCAGCCTATTAAAAGCCTATTTGGAAGTTATCATGCCACAAAAACCAGAGATAACCAGGGACACTTAATCCAGCAGGATATGCAAAATACCTCAAAGCAAAGTAATACCACAAAGCAAGTGCCAACAAAGCAAAACTGTATTTGAGAATGGAATTTCTTCCAGGTTTCTACAGTTCATTAGCTGATGACCTGAAGCAAATCTTCTTTTGGTTTCTGTTTTTGTTTTTTTAAAATCCTTCCCAATCTCAGGCTGCATCTGTTGGTCACACCATTACCTGTCTCAAATTTCAATTCGCCTAATGAAACTCTTCTACCCAAAGACCAGTTTTGATTTTATGGCTTCCATATAGAAAGAGGAGGACTAAGCAACAATAGTATTACTCTTAAATCCTTCAATTCTCCACATGCTTCATTAGAAGAAAGCTAATAATTTTACTAGAATGTAAACTCTGTAAAAACATAGCTGGGGATCAGCTTTGGAAACCAGAAAGGCCTCGCTTCCAACCTGTTCTGCTCCAACCACTGGCTCATATTCACTCTCTGTATGTTCACAGTTGTTTTAACCTTTGCAGAGGAAAAGGAAGAGGGGAGCAGCAGCTTCCTGTCTTCCAGTGATGCTCAAAGAGCTGCCACTAAGGATTATGTGAAAGAACACACATGTGATTTCTACATCCAAAGAATTTCTGGCAGCACTTCCAACCCGTTCAAACTGGAAAGCCTCTGCAAGCAAGATCACATATATGCCACTGGAAAATAAGGCAATCTACCAAACAGGCAAAAGTATCAGTACCCACACACCAAGATTACTTGATAAATTTCCCATGAGGGTCAATCTTGTGCTGTATCTTCATGAGATGTTAAGACATAAATGATAAAACCTGGAGATCTTATTGTACAGCAACTTTTATGTGCAACTGTAGGAACTGAAACCTTGACACTAAACTCCTAATAAAATCCAAATACCCACTTTTTCTTACTTTTTGAGGGATACACATTTGGCTTCATTTTTACTTTTGTATCCTTTATGTTGACTTGTTTTAAGGTTTGTTTTATTTGGATTTATTATTTGGATATATTGCAGCTCTGACATGTGACTTCCCTTAAAATTTTCACAGGCAGCCAAGCAAAAACCTTAAGCACAGAAAGATGGCACTCAACTTACATTCCTTCCAAGTCCTTCAGACCACATAGCACACATGAGCTGAGACACACATGAGCTGTGGTTTTTCTTCAGCTTGTTATGCCTGATTCTTGCTTTTATTCTATTAACTCAAATGCAACATTCAGGACTAAGCTGAATATTTAGAGAAGCACAACAAGAAACAAATATTCTTTTACCCTTTCCAAAATGTGGTATTTCCCTTATATTAAACCAGTGCATCATTTGAAATAGTTGAGCCCACTGAAACTTACTGAAAAGGCCACTCTGGAGACCTTAGAGGAGGAAGAGGTGACATTTTCAATTTGCATCAAATCTTGGGCAAGAAGAGCTCATCTACTCTGGTATTTGCCATTAGATGTGTAGGGGAGAGTAGGAAGCCAGCCATCAAAGACTTTTGAATTTTAATAACCTGGCTCATTTTGCCTCTGTATCATTTGCACCAAAAGGAAACTTTCCCAGCGAATCAGAAAGAACAGCAACCTAGCCACCACCACTACTATTCAGGCATATTCAGATATGCTACACATTCCAAAAAATTGTCATTGCACTCATTGCTTTGCAAAAATTACTGACATGATATAATTTTCCTTTCCTTTACTATATGTCTAAAACTACCACAGCCTCTCCAATTCCTGCCTTAAGAGCACAACTCTACAGGAGCAGTAACATCATCTCTCTCCCTTCTCCTGGGCAAAGATTTTTCACAGATCCACAAATGGGGTTGAAGAAACCCAGCAAATTACTTTGCTTAGAGAGCCAGAGGTAACTTAGCTACAAATTCTCCATAAATGCTTTAAATTAGCCCCACCAGGGAAAATGTCCACCAAGCCCAGCACTCTGTGTTCAGAAGCCAGCACGAGAGAAGTCCCTAAGGATCTGTGCAATGGTGAGCACACAATGCTTCTTCCTAAGATAATCTTCCAACTGCAAAGAAATTACAGATCTGCCTTCTTGAATCAGGGGCCCTCAATGGACTTTCTTCTATAAATCCAATGAGCCATTTCTCAGATCCATAATCCAACAACCCCTACACAGAGATCCACTGCTCAGCCATGGACTCTGTGAGGAACCTCCTACTCCATGGATCTGTACCAGCTATTTGTCACTTTAACACAATTAATTCTTGTACAGAAGGGCAGTGAATGAAAATCACTCAACACTGATCCCTTTTCTGCCATTCACAACTGTGTCCATCATGTCCCCAGCCCAATGACCCCACTGCTTGCCCAAAGAGTCCTGCTCTACTCCTCTGCTCCTTGTACAAAGAGCTCTGATCATTCTGGTCACTCCAAGCCACTTTCAGTTCTCCTCTATTTTATTACATGAATAGAAACTCGCATTGACGACCACGTGTTCAAACACAAACCATCCATATATTTACATAGCAGGATAACATTTTATTTTTACCTTTTTCCTGGCATAAATTTGGGGTTCAATCAAATAAGCACTGAGTAGCTTTTCATAAATTGTTATAATCCTAAAAATACAGAACTCAGTGAAAGCTGCCAGACTACAGGGCATTATTTTATACATGAAGTTTAAAGAGGGTATGGACTTTGCACCCAGGAAAGGCAGCAGTAATAAATGAAGCCCTGGACAACAAAGTTTCCTACACAGCTCAACTGTGATCCAGGAAGGGATCTTATTCCACAGATAACTAATGATACACAGTGATCTGCTCAGTGCCCAAAGTCCAATTACTAATTAAAAAAAAAATAAATAAAAAAGCAAAGAACAGATGAAGTGGTCACAGTACAGAGAGCATTGCCAGGGTGCTCTTTCCTCCAGGGTACCACTATCAAGAGAATGCCATCTACAGTGCTGGATAACTCTAACAGGTTAAAGCTGTAAGAATTGTTCCATGCTACTTGTGGTTTACAAATTGAGCACAGATACTGGGTTTTTCTTCACTTCCTTCAATTTCTCAAAAAAATGAAGAAGAAGTCATTATTTGATAGCAATCACCTTCTTCCCTGGGTCCATGTCTTTATCAGATTATGTTGTTAGTTCCTGCTGAAACAAGCCAAAAGGCACAAGGGCCCTGCTTCAAAGTGACTGAAGCTTTCCCATGCTCCTAATTGGAGATGTGCTGAGTTTCACAACAGTAATGATGCACCAAAACAAAATGTGATATTTAAGCAGCAACACTAAAATCTAACACAGTGTGTTTTAAGACATTCTGACCTCTTGCAATAATTTCTAAAAAAAGATAAGCTTAAATTATTGAAGCTCCCAGAATCACATTTGCAGGAGGAGGCAAATCAGGTTCATTAAAAACAGAGCACCTTATGATATACCAGATGTCCTGTGGGCTTATTTGTTTAAAGAACCCAAATATGCATTTTGCAGTTAAAGAAATACTGATAATGAAACAAGCTTGGAACAAAAAGATCTAAGTAAGATAATTGAAACCCAAGGAGAAGGTTCCATCTTAAAAAAAAATACACCAGTGAAGAATAAAAGCAATTTTAAACATTGCATCATTTTTGTTTGTTCCTTAACTTTATACAATAATCAATTAAATATAAGAAGAGTCCTAGGTGAATTTCTACCTCAAAATGAATTAATTTCTATTCAATTTGCTTCTAGCCTATCTAATACATAAAATTCAATGTGACTCACAAATCAATTCAAATATTTACATTCCACCATTACAGCTTGGAGAGATAAACTCCATGCCTATATTTAAACAACAGCAGGCTCCAGTTTCCACAAGCTGTTATACATGAGCAGCACCTTGGGGCTTGCAAGGGTTTCTTGGAACAGCAAGGGACTTCCTTTCCCACAGGGATCAGTGTTTGACTGCCTGAGTTGTCTTTAAGCACCTGAGCTCTCAAACCCTGAGTGCTGAGTATGTACAGGCAGCTGCTGGATGCAAGATGCATCTGTACAGAGGTACTGAATGCAATACTGGGAAAGAGAAGCCAATCCCAGCACTTGTATCCTACATTCATCTGCTCTCACCCCCAAAATTAGACTGCACTTCTGAATATTCTTCCTTGCTCTAAGTCAAAGACACGTGGAAGAGAAGAGCACAACAATAATGAGAATTTCATGCAAAATCTAACAAATCCACATTAAGTGTGTGAAAAGCTCATGGAAAATGCATCTGAGCAAGCAATAATTCCAATAAGCACTCAGAAAAAGTGACATGAAGAACTCCAAGGCAAAAACCTGTAGAGCCAAAATGTGCTGAAGTGCTTTTACTATAAGCATGCAGCATCTGGCCTGTGCAGCACATAATTCCCAGGTGTGCTGGATTTCCTGGCTACAACACTCACTTCTAGTGCCTATTATCTCCTGGAGAATGTATGCCTGGAAGCATCATTCTAGTCCATTCAGTAAAACAAAACTCCCAAAACTGAGTGGGAAGAGGCTGAACTACAGCAGCTGGATCTGGAGTGTGGAAGAGGCAGCCCTGCTGTCAGGAGTCACAAACGAGAACAGTGAGGCACAGCCCCATGTGCCTGTGCAGAAATCAAAGGAATAGGAATTATCACAGAGTCTCCAGCACAGAGTGTGAATTCTGGAGAGGTTTCAGAGCCCAGAGGAAGGCCCATGAGGAGTGATGGAGACTCCTGGCAGGCAGCAATGCCTGGAGGATCCGGAACCCAGGCTCATTACAAGAGGCTGACTAAACTCACCGGTTTTCATCCTGCCCTCCCTGCCCCAAGGACAGCAATGTGTGACTGTCACACAGCCCTGCACACCTCTGCAGCCCTCAGAGCACCTCACAAATGGAACTGCTGGCAAATGTCTGTTTTGCAGGTGGTGAATGATGATGGAGTGCCTTGGCCAAACTCATCCTAAAGGGTCAGTGGCAGAAATGGGAGTAAAATTCAGGACCATCAAGGCCCTGTGTAGTGCATTATCCATCATCACAGGGCTCTGTAAATGAAGCCCTGCTTGGCTGAAGCCTGTGCTCTGCAATAGTTGGATGTTTTCTAAATTGCTACAGATTTCAAATACATACCCATAGCAAAAGATACAAAACTAAGGAAAGAAGTTACAGAGATTAAGATGTAAATGGTATATTTGTTTAGAGTAATCAAGGAGAAATGTAAAAAACATCTCAAATAAGGCACTTCCACATTTTTTTCAGTTCTGTATAACCTTTGGTTACAAGGTTGAGTCCATCTGCTGCCTGTAGAGTCCCTAGAGAGGGCCAAGTAAAGAGGCACACAAATGGCAACTCGAGGCTTAAATTGTTATCAACATTTGCAGCATGAACACAAAGAACACAATCCATGCAGAAAGGCAGCTGTAAAGTTCTACCTGAGGGTTTAACTCAAAGCACACTTTTCCAGCTTGAATAATCTGGTCTTAGTTTTACTCTAGATATCAATCAGCTACATGAGCCCAGCCAATGACATGTATACAATGACAGAGTATAAAATCTGCAGTTGAAATGAAGCTGTACCCATGAATCTGAGGGCAAAACTTGCATAAACAGAAGTGAGCTCTTTGTGTTAGGTTTCTTGTCACTGGAAATTCATCCTAAGCCGTGTAAATATGACATAAACTCTAGTGCTGTCCTGCATTTGCCACACAAGGAAAGTACAAAGCCTTCTGTCAATATCGACACCTCACTCTGAGCTGTTTTAGCTCACACTTCACTTCAACATCACCAGAGGACTGGCAGACAGGACATTACATAAATTCAGGGAGTTGTTTTGAAAGAACTGCTGGAAGAAACTTTTCCCTCCGTGGAGAACGATAGCACAGCTCAGTGCATTGGAGGATTTTTAATTCTGTACTGCTGTCAGCAATGTGAGAGCCGGGTGGTCAGTGCAGTGCACTGGATACCGACTCATCCTACCTGAACACTCATCCCGAGGGGACCTCGACCCCTGCACGGGCTGAACTCCATTCAAACTCTCCCGCACTTCCACCAGCACGGAGCGGCCCCGGGCCGTGCCCGGCCGGCGGAATCAGCTCAGCGTTCCCTCAGAACCTGCAGCCGTCCCCGCAGAGCCCGGGCGCGGCGGTGCCCGCCTGTCCCCAGCGCACTCGCAGTGCCGGGCGGGCCGGGTCCCCTCCAGCCCCCTCCCGGGGACGAGCTGTCCCCATGCCGCCCTCGGGAACCGGCCCGGCTGCAGAGCCCGGGCTCCGCTCCCGCTGCCGTCCGCCGGCACGGACTTGTTGCTGCCGCTGCCCCCGCCCGCAGCGGCCGCTCCCGGGCCGGCGGAGCTCCGGCACCCGCGGCCGCCCGGGGAGCGCCCGGCAGCGGCCCGAGGCTCCGCCCGCCCCGCGCCCCCCGCGTGTGCCGCCCGCCCGTTCCCCCGCCGCACCTGCCCGGCCGGCCCGCGGCACCTGCTGCCCGGCCGGCCCGCGGCACCTGCTGCCCGGCCGGCCCTCACCATTGTGGTTGACCCAGGTCGGCTTCAGCAGCTTCATTGTTCCCCGCCCGGGGCCCCCGCCGGCCTCCGCCCTCGGGACCCCAGGGCGGCTCCGCCCGGGCTGCCTCCGCGGCCGCGGCGCTCAGCGGCGGCCGGCCACCATGGGCCCGCGCCCGGCGCCGCAGTGCCCGCGCCCCCGGCCGGCCCGAGCCGCCTCAGCGCCGCTCCATGTCCCGGTGCCGCCGCCGCCCCGCCGCATCCCCCGCCCGGCGCCGCCGGCGATCCGGCACCGCCGGAACTCGGCGCCTGGCAACGGCCTAACCGGCCCGGCGGGAAACAGCGCCCCCGACCCCGCCGTTCCCCCGCCAGGCGCCGCCCGCCCTGCAGCGCGCACGGGCGCCCCCTGCCGGGCGGAGCGAGACAGTGCGGGCGGGGTGGGAGCTCCGCGTAGGGCGCCCCCCGGAACGTTTGTGCTCCGGAACGGGGAACGCGGGGTCGGAGCGCGGCCGGCGGGGGCGCGGCGCACGCGGAGCCATGTGGGCGGCGGCGGCGGCGGCGGCGCGGGGGCTTCGCGGGGCCCAGCTCAGGTAGGGCTGGGACCGCGCTCCGGGACCGGGCCTGCGGCCGCCCTGCCCCAAGACCGCGGGAAGGGAGCCCGGGAAGCGGCCCTTAGCCGCAGTGCCTGCCCAGCCCGCTCCCGCCCATTCCTGGGGCTGGGCCCGCGCTGGGCCCCCGCACTTGGAGAAGTCGGTGCCTTGGCACCTGGGCCGGTTCGTCCTCCCGTGACAACCGCCGAGATACGACAGTCGGCATCGCCCTTCTAGTCTGAGCGGTGGTGGTCTGACCTCTCCCATACCAGCTCCTCAGAGGGGTCATTGTCAGAGCTTAAAACTAAAACTGCTCTAATATCCAAAAACTGTACCTCTGTCACCCTTCGGTACCCTGGGGGTCTCACACCGACCTGTCCGTATTTGGGATCAGTTGCCAGCTCAAGAGTTTGAGATTATCTCTAGGCAAACGTTGTGTCCTGCCATGAATGAAGTGGCCAGAGATGGTTCAAATCTCATCACTGTAAAATGTGAATAACAAACAGTTCTTGTGCAGAATCAATGACACCAGAGTCAGTTCCTCCTCATTCGTTATGTTGCTTTTCCTCCTGCAGCTCCTGGCTGCCCCAGAGGGTCCCGCTCCGAGGGAGTCACTGGCAGAGCTCATTGCTGGGCTTCAGGACATCCCTCCCTGTGAGGTGAGTGCAGCTTTCTTGGAGTCACACAGAAGTGTTCTCATCCACTGGGGGAACACAAATTTTCCCAAGTCTACATTTAACCTTTAACTGTACATGTATAAGTCTCTATATGCCAGAGCAGTTGGGAACTGTTGGCCTCTTGTGGAGAGTTCAGAGGTGATACAGTTACCACTTTGTGCTTGTGGGTAGCACAATCACAGCTGGAAATGTTGGGATTTATGCTGTGCTCCAGAATTCCCTGCTGGGCAACACCAGTGAAAGCCTGGCTGAACCAGAAATGCTTGGCTGTGAAGGCAGAGGCAGCCCATGTGTATTTCTGTGCCATATTTCAGTGTCTGTGTTTTGTTTTGATGCAGCTTGATTTAAAATACCCAGGTCGCTCTTAGGAGAGGGACTGTTTCACACCATATATGTTGTTTGTTCAATCTACCAGGCAGGAATCAGGGTCAATTTGTGTTTGTGGAGTGTGCAATGATATCTCAGATCTGCATGGAGAAGTAACATCTACAGCCTGAACTTGGCTCCAAATGCAGAAATTTCAGAAGCATGTATAAAACCACTTGAAGTCTTCTTTAATGTGAAATAAGAGGAATATTTGTTCAAGGCCAGGTTGGATGGGGCTTGGAGAAACCTGGTCTAGTGAAAGATTTCCCTGCCCATGGCAGGGGGTTAGAATCACATGAGATTTAAGGTCCTTTCCAGCACAAGTCACTTGTATGATAAACCTGCTATGGTGCACTCAGAGCCAGTTAAAACAATTCTTAAAACAATTCAATTTTTTGTGGAACTTCCTCAGGTCATTCTCATGTTCAGCACAAAATTGCTTTTCCCAGGCAGTTACAGTTCTCTCTGCAGAAAATCTCAGCAGAAATGTCACTGGAAATTACATTACTTGAATAAAGCTGAAGGCTGGAACTTGTGTCAGGGACAAATTAAACAATGGTAAAGAAAGTCAACGTTGCTGGTGTTGAATGAAAGGACAAAATATCTTTT
Organism: Agelaius phoeniceus; assembly: GCF_051311805.1. NCBI lineage: Eukaryota > Metazoa > Chordata > Aves > Passeriformes > Icteridae > Agelaius > Agelaius phoeniceus. Next base: position 7,934,198 of record NC_135282.1, on the reverse strand, counting down.
CATTAACTATTTCCCTTGTAGAGCACAACCAAAGAAGAAAAAGAAAGTGGATGTGAAGAAAGAGCAAGCACAGAAGGAGCGTATGAAGAAAAAGCTTAAAAAGTTGGAAAAAGCTGCCCCAGAACTGATTCCAATTGAGGATTTTATAACCCCACTCAAGTACACAGAGAGCAATAGGTCAGTAGGTCTGCCTTTCACCTGCACCTGCACTCACAGTGAATTTCTCCTTCTGCACAACTGCAACATAGTGCTAGCCTTGGTACAAAACCTTGCTCACCTCTATCAGGACAAAAATGTGCAAATGAAATATTATTTGTTCTTGCTAAAAATAATGAAAAACAGTGCATTTCCTGTTAGAGTGACTGGAAGACCTCACAGACTGACTAAATTACTAGTGAATTCAATGTATTCTCTGGGTTTGGCGGGGGGTTTTTGCCTGGCAGTGAGATTTTTGGTTTTGGCATTTTGTTTTTCTTAGTCTGGTCTTTGGAGTCAGGCTGTTTCTCTGTTACAGTGTTACCCTTCTTTTCATCAGGGTGCGAAGTCTTCCTGCTCTTTCTCCTGAAGAGTCTGAAAGAAGAGTTTTACTTTTGAAGAAGTGGTGTTTGTTTAAGCAGAAACAAGATGAGGCAGAAAAGAAAGCAATTAAAGCCCTTGTAGAATCTCAGCAGGAGGCACTGAGGGAGCTGCAGCTGGAATCCGAGGAGCTGTACCAGGCAGCAATCCTGAGGGACGAGGGGCTCTTCCCCTTCGAGAGGGAGGGACCCAGTTACACCCCTCCCCTTCCTGGCTACGATCCGCCCGAGGGGAAGTGCATCGACATCACCAAGGTGTACACACAGTGACAGGGGCGCTCCTGCTTCGGCTGCCAGGAGGTGCTCAGTGACTGAGTGAAGAAAGAATGGAGTAATAAACAATTTTTCCTGCAGGTTACAACACTGCAGGATGTGACTGTAAAATAATGAATGAAGTATCTCTGTGTTTTAATGACTATTCACCTAGCAAAGCTACACAACCTTACACAGTGGCAAAGCCAATTTTCTTTATTTTTATATTGCCATGTAACTGTTGTAACTATGTTTCTGTGGGTTTGCCCTAATACAAACCAGATCTCTCTCTACATTCATTTAAACCTTTATTTTTTATAGTTTTTATACTGCCACAACACACACCACCACTGGAGAGCACTTCCACACAGGGGCACTTTCAGGGTGTGCAGCCCACAGGTAAGAAGCTCTTCAACCACCACAATCCTGATTCTGGGAAATGTCTTTAAATGCTAGTGTTTGGGATTGTCCTGAGCCAGCAAGGAAGAGTCCCAGCTTGGTTTTTTTCCCCATTTGGCAGGCCTGGGGTGGGTACCTTGTTCCAGAAGTGCTCAATGCCAGCTGGTAGGGCAAGAGGCCCTCAGAGCTAGAGCATGTATGCATTAATTGAAAGGTGCCTGCTGAAATGAAATCCTGCAATGTAAATCAACAGTAAAAGACCACAACCAAATTAAGCACTTTAAATCTCCTTTTAAAAATATTCAGTGTTTAAATAAAATTTCAGAATTTTTGAGTGAGTGCTAAAGTATTGTAGGGCAGAGGTACAGTTGAATAACTTCAAGATGATGCAGAAGGAAAAAAAAAAAGCATAATTCTGAATTTGTGTATTATGTTACTGACCAAACACAGAAAACAGTCTTGTTAATTTGATTTGTCGTGGTCAAGTGGTAGATACCAGTCAGATGGTGGGTTCTTCCTGAGCTTCCACACTGGAGCATATTTCTGTTTTTCCATAACTCGAGCTCTTTCACTCTTGCACAAAGCTTCCTGAAATACAGGAAAAAAAAATATTTCAATAATAGTGTTGGATGTTCCAGTCATACAGAGCTGATTTCCTGCTGTGAACATCTGAGATAAAATTATCATGCTTAAGCAGAAGTGCTAAATGTTTTCTAAGTAAGCCAGAATACATGTTTTTAACTAAATAATATTTATATTTTGCCTCTGGCTCCTAAGTTACAAAGGAAACTCTCGCCAGAAGCTGTCCTGGCTGGCGACAGGGAGGAGCTCGGCTGGAGCGTGCGCTGCAGGGCTGGTGGTGTCCCGTGTCCGGGGGGCTGGAGCCAGGGACATTTCCAGACACCCCAGCAATGCCTTCTCCCTTTAACGTGGCGGATTTCTCTTTTAGAAAGGAAATGTCAGAGTAACAAAACCCTAGAGCTTTTACAGCTGAAAACTGAAAATTCTCCCTGGGTCCTTCACCGGATTTTAAGACAAGCCGACCCACCTCCGGCATTTCCAAACCCTCCCCAGCCGCCGCGGCTGCGGGGCTTCAGTGCCAGCAGCCCCGCCCTAGAGAGCCCCGGGAGGCCGGGACCAGGACCGGGAGCGGGGCCGGTACCTGCGCGGCGGGGGCGCGGTCCCTCTCCCAGGCTCGGCAGGCCTCGTAGTCCTCCCGCCAGCGGCCGCACTCCGGCAGCTCCCCGTGCGCGTAGTAGTGGTGGAAGGCGTGGCGCAGCCCGCGGCAATGCTTCCACTCCCCCCAGTAATCCTCGCACGAGCGCGGCGGCTGCGGACGGACATGGCCGGGCTGAACAGAGTCCCGCCGCCCACCCGATCCCAATCCCAGCCCCAGCGCTCCCCGGCCCCGCTCCCGCTCACCCTCCAGGAGCCGCCCGTGCCCGCCATGCTCCCGCCGCCGCCAATGGCCAACGCGCTTACGGCGGCACCCGCAGCCGCGGCCAATGGCGAGGAGCGGCACAGAACGGCCCCGGCCCGGCAGCCAATGGCGAGGGGCGGCACAGAACGGCCCCGGCCCGGCAGCCAATGGCGAAGGGCGCACAGAACGGCCCCGGCCCAGCAGCCAATGGCGAGGAGCGGCACAGAACGGCCCCGGCCCGGCAGCCAATGGCGAAGGGCGGCACAGAACGGCCCCGGCCCGGCAGCCAATGGCGAAGGGCGGCACAGAACGGCCCCGGGCCCGGCCGCCAATGGCGGCGCGGCTGCCGCACGGGACCAGCGCCGGCCGCAAGCGCCGGGCGCTGCCCGGGGAGACGCTGGGGTCGCCCCGCAGCCCCCGGCCCTCGTCGGTCCGAAAATCCCCCGGCCCTCGGTCGGTCCGAAATCACCACACGGGCACGCGGCTGGGAACGAGGAACTTTACTCGGGCTCGCAGGAGAGCGCAGGGTTGCACCCCGGTACGCTCGCCGGCAGACGAGAGGGTGCACAGGATATGCTCGCACCATTCCAAAGTGGCACCGGGCAGTGCAGATGGGTCCCTCCTCTCCCTACAGGTGCCAAGAGATTGCTACGCTACGTTATAGTATCTGAACTATTAAAAGGCATGTTATTAATTATAAATATAAAAAGCAGTTACAGGGGGTTTGCTTAGAATGATTAATAACCCAACACCTGAAGCTAAGCTCAAAGAGACTCCCTGCACTAAAATCCTAAACACCAAAGTCACCCTTCATTTGCACCACACCAAAAAGCTGATCTGAAATGGTGGCAAAACACATATAAAGGGAGAAAAATACCAAGCACAGAGCAACATGAGATCATCATCACTCAGGAGATGAAGGGAAGGTGTAGTCTAAGAACCAGACCATTAGGAAGGTAGGGCTTGTTAGTTTTCCTTCTCAGGTTTACCACAGATCTGTGTTCCCCTCTTTACAACACATACAAAAAGCTTCTTCCAAATTCCCAGAACTGACAGCTCCAGCTCTAAACATGAAACCAAAATACCTATGAAGTGCTCCTGTGTTGCAAAACGATCTCTCAACTGCAATCATTAAGATCCAAGATGCTGCAACTGTTATTTTATTTTCCCCCTAACTAGCTGAAGGTACCATAACTTAGGGCTTTCTTCCTTTCTTGCGCAGCGACTGCCCCTCTCCTGAAAAGGCAATAAAGCGGCTTCCAGACTCATCCTGGGAAAAAGAAAGAGAGGGGAAAAAAAGTTTTACCTCTTGGCTCACTGCTTATGTGTGATGAAAGCTGAACAACTGTTAGCAAGAATACTCCATCAGAGCAGCCACTGACTGTAGACATTTCACGTCCTTAATCTAGATAAAAATCACTTTCTTCCTGAAAATAAAATAGCAGCATTTTGGTGACCTTCAGCCAACTGGCTGAATAAACTGACACCAGGCCAATCTCTCTCCATCAGTAACAAGGACATCAGAGGCTGCTTCATGTGACTCAAACCATTCTAAACTACTGCCACTTTTTAATGGAAGCATGCTGCAAAAAAAAACAAGGGGAAAGAGAGAGGGACCACAAATTTGGATCTTAGTTCTAATTCTGTGCAAAACTGGGGAGGATTCAACTTTATTTACCTCTTCCACTTTCTTGACCAGGGGACGTGAATTCCTAATGAATGTGATTCTACCAATCTTGAAGTCATAGTTGGGAATTCCTCTGGAAAAGAAGCATAAAAATATTGTGTTTATATACTGTTGAATTGGACACAGAGAGACCTATTCTGTGTCTGTCAGTGTAATACCAACACTGACTGCACATTTTCATTTCTAAATAACTCCAGAGTTAAACCACTGAATTATTTTCTAAAGATTGCAGAAGTAAATACTCAAATACTGGAGTTTTTGTGGAAGCTTGGCCACAAGCACGTTTCCATTAGCCTGTGGATAAGAAAGGCTATTTTCTAAGGCAAGCTCATGACAAAATTAGTTTGTTTATATTGCAGGAGCAGGGAAAAAACCAGACTCTGCTCAAACACTCATCCTGCACTGGTTTACAAGTGAATGATACAGACATACCTTCGGATGTCTCCTGGTTTAATTGGTGAGGGACTGGGCTCCACACCTTTCTTCTTGCCATCCAATCTGTTCCCAGATCCAGAGAATGCCTGTGGATACACAACCAGTTTTAACTGAACTCGTGGCATTTGAAAGCACACTGCACAAAACATTATATCTGTAAAATCTTAGAGCAGTTTTTATTTAGTTTTTAAATTCAGCATTCTTCTTTTTGGTACATATAAGCTGATGAATTGTGGGTGTATGGGTCTGTTTCAGTCTCCCATCTGCCCTTTGCAGAGACCAAGTCATGCTGCTCCTGGCTGTGATCACACAAAACAGTCACAGGCACTTGCCTGTTAAATAACAAGCATCTCCAAGAATAGGTACTAATATTTTGCAGTTGTTCAGCATAACTTTCCCTCACCATTTTACAGCATTCAGAAACCAGCAGAACCAGGGCACTTACACGAAATCCTATATCGCTCACATATCCACTGTGGTCTGTCTCCACATCCTGAGAGGGAAAAAAACAAGTTCATTTTGTTTCTGTTCTGACATGCACATGACATGAAAACAGTTCCAAGTATTTCTGACCAAACAAAACTTCAGAACAATCACTTTCCCAAAACAACAGTTGGTAAATATCAGTCTCCTAAGTAACACATGCAAAAGCTTTTGGTAAGTAAAATTTACCCCTAAGAACTAAAAAAAAAAAATTATGTTGGCACTCACTGCTCCCCCCTGAATCAATAGTGACTTCTAGGGAATGGATTCTGGAAGAACAAAAGTTTAACATACTGTGGTCTCTTCGTGTTGTGCACTTCTTTCTGGTTCTTTGTATCCCAAAGGAGCATCAAAATCCACCTATTTACACAAGAAGCATGAAAAAACCCATGATTAATATTTTTCTTTAAATCATAACCTTTATACTTCTATTCCTCAAAACTCCATGAACTATTATCACTACATTTGATCGAAAAATAACTAAGGTTTGGTTGTTAAACATTTAAACTCAGAACTAAAAAAAGACCAAGCCTCCTCCTAGGAATTAACCTTAGCATGTAATGGAAACAGAGCAGTAAAACAGCTCCACATTATCACTGAAATATGAGTCAAGACAAGGCTATTAAATAAAACTCAGATAAAATATGCCAAAGCTAAACATTAAATTCTGGGCTCTGCAATCATCTGATGTACATGAAGTGCTAATCAGGATCACAGATGGGGTTACAAAGCCACATGAGCATTCCCAAGTGAGTCACCTTCCCTACCCCAGGGATTGCACCTTTCTTGCAGCATCAGCTGGGCTGGGTGTGCAGAGCTATCACTGCTCAGGTGCCTCTCCTCTTGGGAGGGCACAGTTAGGGCTGACTTTCCCAATCAGCTTTAACTTACGTTCATATCACACTCTATGATGGACACAGCCTTATCTGGTTTGGTCTCCATTACCCGAAGCTCATAGATCTGAAACAGTCACAGATATTTGAAGATTGCATTATGTGTAAGGAAAGCACACCTAAACCTTTCCCTCCAGACCTGAAGGAAGTATTCTTTAGGTTGAGGACTCAATACTGCAGGGTCTCTAGAGAATTTAGAAGCAAAAGTTTTTAATTTAGAAGCCAGAGAACCCATTACTGTACCTTGCTGCACTCTTACTGTACTTTAATCTGCATTTTTGAAAACAATTTCTGAATTTAGAATAAATTCTTTCCTTTGACTTGTAAAATCTTCAACAGCACAAGCATTTATTTTCTTGTGAGTCCCAAGAAACTTAACAGCTCAGAAAAAGACTTAGCTGACTCCTTTTTCCCCCCAATAGAAAGCCAACTGTGAAATCTGCCATGTGGGATTACTCGTCCAAAACACTGCATAGCTCTGGGTTGATTGTTTTAGTACCAACATCCAACAACTGAACTTAGTGTACAGCCCTCAACCCTACACTGTACCTTCTCATTGTAGTTGATGGCAATCACATCCCCAGTAGTTAGACAGGCAAAGTTCCTCAATGCATTTTCCAGTCTTTGAAGTATGTTAAGATGAAATATTTGTTTTCAGTACAACATCAAAGCCTTAAAGTCACCATATTGTAGATCTCTAATCCTTAGTTTCTCAAACATGGTTTAAAAGTCATCAGTACTGCAGAAAGGATTTTAGGAAATGTTAGGATGTCTAAGTTCTTCAAAGGGACACTCAAAACTCATTGGATTTTAAGCCAACACTCCTCCTTCTTCAGACCACACTTTGTACCAACAGTTGAACCACATCTCTGTACATGAGCTCCCTATCCCTCTTGTTTGCAGGAGGAGCAGCAGTGGCCATGTACTACAGGAAGTGTATGAGCCACACATGAAAAGCTCGCTCTGTTTGATCATTCCAGTTTGGAAGAAATTTTTTCCCCTTATTCCATAATTGAATAGGAAGGATACACAGCTTTGGGATTGGTGATGTCAAGAAAATCTGGACTTTGTGGCTGGAATTTTGAGTAAGTAGCAACTTGCAGATTCACACTCTCCACTTGCACCAAGCCTCCTTCTTCCAGCAGCAAATTCTGCATCATCTGCAAGAATGGAAACAAACACACAAAGCCCTATCAATGTGTCTGATGTTTTCAAATCTCTCTCCTGTATATATCAGCTCTTGTGTATATTCAATTTCAGGAAGAACAGTCAGGTGCACATTAAAAGCAGTCTGCCTTGCTAAGTTAAACTTCTGCAGAAGGCAGCCTGAGCCAGAACTGAAGGGACCATTGTAGAACATGACCAGCAGAGACAGGCACTGTCAGGAAACATTCCACCTCCTTATTATTAAACTTGGCAACTTGCTAATCCTACTTTTCAGGTTCTGACACTCCAGCATGAGGCAGCTCACCCAGTGTGGAAGGTAACAGATGCCCTCATCAGCCACAAACTCCAGCACTCCACAGTGAGTCATTCTGTCTGAGTTCTTGTTGGTCAGCTTGAACAGCATGGGGTAAGTAATATTAAGGCGGCCTAGTGAGAAAGGAGAAAAAAGTTTTCTTTGTTAAAAGCCCCAAGCACATTTCTGAAGCTTTCAGAGATCAAACATCACCAAGAGAATGGGCCAGACCATAGGAGAGGATTCCCCTCACCCCATTATCCCAACTGCTCAAAACTAGAGAGAAAGCAGGTACACAGTTCCACTGCACTCAGAACTTTAAATGCTCAGGGACCCCAACACTTCAGATGTCTGTACTTGAAGGCAGACAAGCTCCATGAATTCTGACAGAAAAAATACCTTCAAAATACATTTTTTCAACTAGTTATTCTCACAGTGTCTATTTAAGACTTAAATAGATAACTAAAATACACATTTGTTCCTATTTCTAGTTGTTATTCCAGAATAAAGTATTCACTTACTCAGTTGATCCAAAGCTGATGGTGGCATAATTACTGCAGAAATTAATAAGAATGTAAAATTAGGAAAAGTACATCTATACAAGAGTACATAACACACAACTTTATTCTTTCTTTCTCTAAAGCCTCTTTCAAAAAAAGGGCAGATCCTAAATTATGAAAATTCACTTTTAGACAGTTCAGTAGAATCAGTCATGACAAATATCCTTGCTATGTGGAGATTATTATAATCGGGAAAAATAAAAGAGAAGACAAGGTTTTACAATGCTTTCACTAAAGAGAAATTTTCCCAAAGCTAATTTTATTTGTTAGGGCTCACGGGTGCTCTTCAATCCATACCAACTCAAAACAACATAGCATTAGCCTGACAGCCTGAAAACTAAGTTGGCCAATCTATTTCTTTATACAAATTAAATGTAGTGTAACACGGTGGGGAGGAGAAACTCCTTAATCATAACCTTCCATGGCTCACACTAGATACAAGATTGTAACAAGAAACTTTATAGATGAAGACTCTCTCATCCTAATACTCATAGACCCCGACTCACTTGGTAAACACTTTTAATTACCGAGCAATACAAGGGAACATGACCCCTCCTCCTTCCTCAGAGCCCGACCCAGGCTGCTCAGCACTCTGTCACCGTGTTTTCAATGTTCCCGCTGTCTTGGCCAAAAGCTGCAATACTCGACACTATTTACAAACACTCTTCCAAGAGTTTATAAGTCAAAATAAAACATGCACATACTCTTCCCGCCTTTCTCCACATCTGACCTGTCATTAGGTCCGGCAAGCATGGATACCGAGAAGCAGCGGTACTGGGTTGAAAAACGGTTCTGGAACACCCGGGGGATGGGGTGGTCAAACATATTGAAAGAGAACTAGAGAGGAAAAAAAACAACACAGAGAAGAACGCACTCATCAGTATCTACAGCACACCGAGTGTCACCACAACCACTAAGGGCTCCTGAAGCGTCGCCGCCGTGACGCGGCCCCTCCCCGGCTGTCCCCCGGTCTCACCATGGCTGCGGCGGCAGCGGGCGCTCCCTCCGGGCGGCCGGGCCGGGCCGGGCCAGCGCCGCTGGATCGCCTCACGGGCTGGGCCGGGCCCCACCCATGGCCCCGCCCCTCCCAGCGTGCCGCGCGGCGCCGCCCGCCCGCCCGGCCATTGCGGATGAGGGCGGAAGCCCGGCCCTCGCGCCTTCCAAGGCGGCCATCGCCGGGAGCCCCTCCTGCTCGCTCGGCTTCTTTTCGGTCATCGGGTGCTGACGGGGCCCTGCCGCCCCTTCTCCGGGCTCCTTTTAATGGCAAAGCAAGCAAGTCGCCCTTAGCAAAGATGGCAAACTCGGCGAAAACACCCGGCAGGGTGCTTCCGGCCGAGGCCCTCTCGGGATTGGCCAGCAGCGCACATCGTCACCGCCTTCTCCGCATCCCATTGGCGAACCCCCGGAAAGGATTGGGCAGATCGCCCTGAAGAGGCGGGATGGGCGCGTTCCTATTGGCCAGCGCTCCGTGAGGCGCGGACCAATGAGAGGCTCTGGGCGCTGCTTTGGCGCCCAGTTTGAGCGGGCGCGGCCTGCGGCTGCCGCCCGTTCCCGCCGCGCGCGCCCATTCCCGCCATGTTCGTCTCCGACTGCCGCCGGGAGTTCTACGATGTGATCGTCACCCAGGTGCGGGCAGCGCGCCGTGACCGGCCCGGGCCGGCACCCCGAGCGGCCCCTCCATGGGCTCTCCCCGCTCTGGGCTGCCGCGCTTCCCGCCGCCTCACGGCGCAGGGTCGGTGTGGGGCGTCCCCGGTCTGCCCGTGGTGGCCGAGGCGAACCGGCTGAAGAGCTGCGGTGCTCTGGGGCGATGCTGGCCCCGCTCCAGGGGCTGCGGGGCGGAGGTCGGCGGCGGGGAGCACCGGTCGGGCGGCCGCGCTGAGGGAGGGGGTGGGCCGGCGGTCACCAGAGTGCTAAAAATCGCGTTCCCGGGTGGTAAAAATCCTTTTCCCGCGTGTTTTCCCCTTCCCTACCCTTGGGAACCGGGACAAAGCAGTGTCAGTGCCGTGACGTCTTGCCAGGGTTTTCACTTATGGATCGCCTCCTTCCGCAAAAGTTTTTGTGCGTTTTGGATCTCATGTTTAACAATGACATCTCTGAATTATTTATTTTAATATCTTTCTAACCGTTTTGCTGTTATTTGCCCAGACGCTAAATGCTCTTTTCTGTCATCTTTATTGGTTTTCCTGCAATCTTGTAGCACATCTGTTTGCAACTTGTATTGTTAACCCAGGGTTTGCTTAACTCCTTTCACTGTGGTAAGGTGGTGAAGCTTTTGTTGGACAGTCTTTTGGCATTTCTGCCAATGAAATTACATTACGGACTGTGCAAATGAAAGCATTTATCTTAATATCTCCAGCTGTGAGCAAGATCTCAAAACACCCTTTCCCTGCTAAAACAACACTCTCACAAAACAAACAAAAGCTGAACCAACCAACCTGTCCCTCCCCCCTCCAAAAAAATACCAGCCAACTTTGATTTAGGTGAAAGAATTTATTTCTTGAGTTTCCTTGCTCTTGCTTTTGCTACAGACTTTTTTTTTTAGTTAAAATTGGAGATCTGTGCTGAAAACAAAAGTCCTTCTAAACACAATGAAAATAATTGTAGGGCTTGACTAGGTGTGAAACTTCAAAAGTATGTGAGGTTCAGAGGAGTTTGTGTAATTACATATCCCTAAAGGAGCTGACACATTTTGGATATGTGGAGTTGCTTGTTTTTAATATTGACAGATATCCAAACTGATTTGGTAGATTTTGGTTGTGGTGTCCGTCCAAAAGCAATCTTGTTTTATGCTTATGATGATGCCTGTCTGGATTTTTGGTGACTCAGTGTTCTATGCATTTCATGTACCAGCATGCTTTATTTGGCACCTATATTAATGCCATTATTTTGTTGTTTTTACAGCGTGTTCTTCTTCTTGTTGCTTCAGATGTCGATGCATTATGTGCTTGTAAAATACTCCAAGTAAGTCTGGGTTCATTGTCACTGCAGGCTGACAACATGAGAAAATATGCATGCCCTGGGATGCTGTACATGGGTGTGAACTGGGGAGAGGGGGAAGCTTTAATCTGCTTTTGTAGCCTTTGCTTCCATGAGTTATAGCACTGAAAACTGGCGATTCACAGTCTCAGAGCTCATGTAGATTTGTCATTAGGGATGGGATGTCTTTATTTTAAGGGTTTGTGTGGAGCAGAGCCATAGCCTGGTGTAGCATTGCAGAGAGGCCGTTTCCCCTCCCCTCTGCTCACAGCTGTTCCTTCCTTGCAGGCTTTGTTTCAGTGTGACCATGTGCAATACACACTCGTGCCAGTGGCTGGGTGGCAAGAGCTTGAAACTGCCTTTCTGGAGCATAAAGATCAGGTGAAAAATACTGGGAAATTTTTGAGCTGCAGCTCATCTCTTGTAAAGATAAACTGCTTCCCTTCCCCAATTTAAAATATCAACACCTAATCTCATTATTTTTAGGGGTTTCTTAAAACTGTGGTTACATTTTAACACACCAGTAATAAACTTCTCAGGTTTTTAACATCACCTCCAACAAATGTGCAATAATGTTGATAGAGTCAAATGAAGTTTGCACAAATTATGAGATATCAAGGTGCTGGTATTGAATGTCCAACATCCCTGAATTATGTGCTTTGCCTTAAAAAAAAAAATCTACCTCAGAGACATCAAATATCAGAAAGTAAACCCAAGTTTTGGCAATGATGAGTGCTCTGTAGGTTTTGTAAATGTATTTTCAGTTTTCCATGTTTCCTGGCAATTTAAGTAATGAGTTTCTTGGTTTTTTATCTGCTTTTGATTGCAGTTCAAATACTTTGTACTTATTAATTGTGGTGCCAATGTAGACCTCTTGGAAATCTTGCAGCCTGAAGAAGACACTTATTTTTTTGTATGTGACAGTCACAGACCGATCAATGTAGTGAATGTTTACAATGACACACAGGTAAAAGCTTTTCTTTCATAAAAACCTCCCCAGAGTGTGGTGGTGAGCAGTGTAGTGCTTTTCTGTGTTTGCAAAACTGCTTAGAACATTAGCTTGTAGGTCAGAAAGCAGCATTAATAAATAAATATTTGTAGGAGTAATGTGCACGACCAGAAAAAATCCTTTTTCCAGTAGTGAAATCTAATGTCAGCAATGTGGTAGTGGTCAGTAGTAAGCACCCGTTAATCTTTTTGCTGTAAATCAAACTGCCATAAATCAGAGGATAAACATCCCTTCAGAATCTGACATGTATGATGTCTCAACATCTAGCAGCACCTAGAATTTAAAGTATTAAGCACAAATTATTTTATTTTAACAAGCATTAAAATGATAATGTTTTCAATAATGCTCTAACAAAGGAATGTGAATTTTTACTCTTATTTTCAATAAATCAGAATGGTATTTGTATTAAAAACCACTGTTTCGTTATGCTAGGAATTAATACAGCCTAAATGAATTTTTAGTTTCTTTTCTAAGTAGGAGTGCATTTTGCTCACTAAATAAGATCCTTAGTCTAAAATACAGTTTTCTCCTTGCTAGATTAAGCTGTTGGTCAAGCAAGAGGATGATCTCGATGTTCCTGCTTACGATGACATCTTCAGAGATGAGGAGGAGGAGGAGGAAGAGGACTCAGAGAATGAAAGTGGTGGCTCAGAGCCCCTGGAGAAGCGCAGACGTTTTGAGGAGGTTTGTTCACTGCTGTGCTCTGAAAGGAAGAAAAAGAGCACTGCTATTACATATAATTTATGTCATAATTATATTTGAGTTTAAAAGTTGTGTTCCCTTAGATCACCAATCCAAGTGCAAGATTTAAAAATAATCTATAACAACAGGTAGTTTCACATAAATAAAATATTTATTTACCTGAACTACACAGAAATATTTTCTCCAAAAAAAAAACCTGTTTGAATTTACTTATGCATAATTCTTTGTATAATCAATGAACTGGAGAGATCCATCTCCTGATGTGTGCTGTGGGCTTGGCAGTCTAGCAGTAGAAGTTGTTTAAATATTAACTCCTTTTACAAAAAAACTGGTTGAGAAGATATAAGCTCACAAATACTTTAGCAATGCATTTTATCTGTGCTTGTAACAGTAAACTAACAAAAGTCTATTAAGTGTACACATGAAATTTAATTTGCCATGTTACTTGTAGCATATTTTCTGTTTATATTACAAAAGCAAACAAAGGCATGAGACCAGCAACATTAAGGGACAACTAAATATGAAGACATCCTTAGATTTAATAAATATTTCATGTTATCTTTGTTATCTTCCCATTAGCATTGGACTTTTTTTTCCTAGTAATTTGAAAAGGCACTACCTTAGCCAAAGAAGCTATCCAATTCAAAAGAAAATTACAAATACACAAAAGCTTTTCTCAGATCTGTTAAATATTTCACAAAGATCTTATGTGTGCTCCTTGGCAATATTTTTGGTAACACTTTTCTCATTACATATTATTAGTGGCAATTTTTTTTTTAAGAAGAAGAAATATTTTTAATGAAAATTTTAATTACATTTTTTAAATTAAAGTTTAATAATTGATGTATTTAGATGCTCATCTATTAGAATATTTTTTCTTGCTTTTTAACATCCTGGAAATTAATTTACAGGAGGTAATAGAGAGGACAATGAAAAGGAGACAAAGGAGAGAATGGGAAGCACGCAGGTGTGTAAATGGGTTTTCCTTATGTTGCTTCTTTTTCTTTTATTCTTTAATTAAAATTGTGTTAAGAATACAAACACAAGATAACAAACTGTGATTTGCAAGATGCTTTGGTTATAATTTTGTTTAGAAAGTTGAAAGAGATATTTCATATATAAAGATAAATTGTTTAAATGGAGGAAATTGTAAATAATAATTTAAAATTTGAGTACCAGTAGGTGCATTGGCTCAGTTCTAACAGCTGTAATGTTCTTATCTTGTCTGTCTTGGGGTGAAATTTGTCCTTCTGTTTTCTACTTTTACAATCCCACTGTAGTCAATAGGAATGAGCAGAAACAAATCAGATAAAATGGGATTTGAGGAATGATAATGTAGTTATTTTTCATTTTGCTTTATGAGTACATTTCAGTGTGGTTTCCACATTGTTATTCAAGTCTAATTGCCTTGCAGATAAACAATTTCTAGCCTAAGTTTAATATTTTTAATTGCTTAAATGAAATTTAAATATTAATCACCATTTCTGGCTTATTTTTTTTAATTCGCTGCAATGACCAGTTCCCCACTTATTCAAATCTGGGTTTTTTCTCCATTTTAGACGAGAAATTCTTTTTGATTATGAACAATATGAATACCATGGAACCTCAGTAAGTATAAACTCTGTTTGCCATAAAACTTTAAGGTGACAGTGTAAATGTAATTGGGCAATGTTCAATGTTATAATTATCTATTACAATTCTATAATTATCTAATAATACTATTCAATATAATAATGCTATTGCACCTTGCATTTCTTTATCTTATTGTTATATATATGATGCAGTTTATATATATAAGTAGTTTAATTTAGTTGAATGTTTTATGGCTTTTTTTCAATCTTTGCAAGGATATCTATCTATTTACAAAATACTGTCACAAAGAGGCTTGAGCATGTAGGGAGGTCGTTGTCTTTCAGAGTGTCAGAATATCCCAAACACAGCACTTAGGGCATCAGACTGCTCTTTCTGTCATTTGGCCTCTCTGATTATTTATATTTAATTGTTTGCTTTATATGTAATGCAGGTTTACCGAGCTCACTAGAATATTTTTCTTTCTTATTAGTATCTTGGGAAGAAGCTGGCAGATTGTCAGACTGCAGGGTGGTTTCCAGGCTTTAGGAACGTGCTAGGACTTGGCAGATTGATCTGTTCTGTTTGTTTAGTGAACTGTGTCTTGTGTTCATTTGTTCTTTTGCTTCTCCCTCTTGCAGTCTGCAATGGTGATGTTTGATCTGGCATGGATCATGTCTAAGGACTTGAATGACATGTTGTGGTAGGTTTCCATCATCATTTTCTGTGCAGGTTGGAAGCTTAAACCTGCCACAAAGGCAGGCAAGATTTCCCAAGATCATTTGATTTCATTTTGAGATTCCAGTTTCTTTTGGGAGTGGATACTTGTCTTCAACCAGAGGATGCATCTGTTTAAATTAATTAAAAGCAACAACAGATTTTGCATGAAAAAAGGGAGATTGGTACTGTATGTGTATGTCTGCAAAAGAGGGAATAGCAGTAGATAACTTTGTTATTAACTTCTCTGTACTGCTGGTAAATAATGGTTCTGATTTGTTCTGTTATATACTTAGAGGGTTAAATATAATATACTCTATTGGAATATTTGTTGGTTTAACCTTTTTTTTCTATTTCTTTTTTTCCTAAAAAATTTTAGGTGGGCTATTGTTGGCCTAACAGATCAATGGGTCCAAGATAAAATCACTCAGTAAGAAAGTTTTTTTTAATCTTTTTTTATCCTTATTCTTTTTTATTTATTTGTCTATCATTTAAATGTTTTTTTTGGGAATAGCTTGCAGCAATTAGTAGAGATCAGGAAACGTAAGGGTTTTATTATAACAGATAGAAGTCATTAAGAGTGATATTAAATATATTAATGCCTGAATGTGATCTGTTGCCTTCCAAAGATAGGAATGCGTTTATTTAAAAAATTATTTTCTGTTATTTAGAATTTTTAAGCTAACTTTGTTTTTCACCAAATTATAAATCAATCACTTCTGATCTAGGAGGAAATTGTGTTTAATGGTAGTTTACCTGAGCATGAACTTGATACATCTTTATTAAAGGAAGAAACTTTTGTGTGTTCTGTATCCTCAAGGTTCCTTTACAGTTTTAGATAACAAGTTTCAGATATTTTTTCCTCTTTTTTTATTTTCTACTAGATATGATCAGAATTCTAATATTTTCATTCTGGTGTGGTATTTTTACTAATACATGGACATTTTAAAATAGATAAGTGTAATAGTACATTGCACTTACCTTGTAATATGCTACAAGATATTTCTGATTTCTTTGGTCAGTCTATTGTTTGGTTTTGTAGTATTGTTTTGTTTTGGGTTTTTTGTGGTGGGTGGTTTTTTTGTTTTGTTTTTCAATTTTAATTGCCTGGCTAAAAAGATGAATATTGAAAAAACATTATTTAACGAATGTGGAGGGTTTAAAAATGTATCTACAGTTTTCATGCTGCAGACTTTAGGAAGCATTTTTATTTTCTTGTAATCAAGAACAAAAGTTCCCAGGCAGAAGGTGAAGTGACAGATTGTTTGTGTGCAGGATGAAGTACGTGACTGACATTGGGGTCTTGCAGCGCCACGTCTCCCGCCACAACCACCGCAACGAGGACGAGGAGAACTCCCTGTCCATTGACTGCATGAGAATTGCATTTGAGTATGAGTATCCTTCAAGAAGCTCTGGGGTGAATCCCTCTGGAGTTTTTATCTAGGGAAAAAAAAATGCCAGCATCATCTCTGCTGAGAATTGAACTAAATAAAGGGAAATGTTTTATAGTGGATGGATCCCTGTTTCAGCTGCTCGTGGGGCTTCAGTTCAGCTTAACCTTTCAGAGCTGGTTACAAATCACCATTGTTACCTCACCTGAGCTCCTGACTGCATTTTATGCAATATGTAGGGGCAGCTGAATCCTGTCCTGCTTGTGGAGTTTGTAGGGTCAGAGGATATTTGTGTTTGCAATTGTTTGCCATAACTCCTGCTCAGCCTGCGCCTGGCACTGTACCAGCACTGGTCTCTCTATGAAAGTCTCTGTAACACCTGCTACACCTCTGCCAGCCTCAAGCTTTGGTCTGTGCAAGGGCAGAAGAGGCTCCAGGAGTTTTTGGCTGACATGGGGTGAGTTAAAAAAATTTGCATCATTTTTTTCAATGGCTTACAGGAAAATACTCAGAATATAGCTTGCAAGTACTCAAGCTGTCAGCTTTTAGATATGATTGTGGGGCTCTGAATAGGTGGCAGTGTCTCTGAGTTACACAACTTGTGTATTGGTTTACAAGGAACATTTGCTGTATGCTTTTATGGAATGGCAGCTCAGTAAATAACCTCTGCTTCTTTGTATTCACTTTTCAATGACTGAAAAAACAAATGCATGCAAATTTAGTCAGACTTAACCTTGTTAAATTATCTAATAATTTTTAAAGTCCTATGAGAAAAAGGCAAAATACTTGTTTCTTCTGGCATACCTGTCAATTAATTTTTTTCCTTCTGTTCTTAGTTTGCCCTTGAAGCAAGTGAAACAGAAGTTTAATTCCATGGACATGTCCTTGAAAGAAAATCTTCGGGAGATGATTGAAGAATCTGCAAACAAATTTGGGTAAATTGTTTTAAATATAAATGTTTTATCTGAAAATACTTTTCACTTAAGTTCAAATATTTTTGTATGATGATGCTCTAATATGTTGTTTTTAAAAATATGATTCTTAGATTGACAAAGTAACACTGGATTTGTTGCAAATGTTAGTATAAGGTTTTTCTTCATGTGCTTAAGATTAACAAACTGGGGAGACAGCTGGTCACTGTTGATAATGTTAATGAATTTTCTGGGTCTGTTTCATTTTGCAGAATGAAAGATTTGCGAGTTCAGACTTTCAGCATTCACTTTGGCTTTAAGAACAAGTTCTCAGCAAGTGACATAGTTTATGCAACAACTTCTCTCATGGAGAACATAGAGAAAGAGGGGCCTGAAACAACAAATTTCATTAAGGCTTTGGACAGTCTCTCCAGGTACTGAAAATATGCCTCTTCAGTATTTTGCAATTTTATTTAGGGAAATGTATTGGGATTACGGATCTAAAATATGAATTGTTGCTTCATAAGCTATTGAATTCAAAAATCAAAATATCCCTGTGAATAGTATTTTGATATAATTTTTATGTGAAAAACTTTATTGTACTAAGGAAGTGTCTATTTTTATTCTTTTTGTTGCAGAGGTAACCTGGACAAGCTACACCAAGGACTGGACCTGGCCAAAAAGCAGCTACGTGCCATTCAGCAGACAGTGGCCAGCTGTATTTGCACCAACCTTGTCATTTCCCAGGGGCCATTTCTTTATTGCTCCCTCATGGAGGTCAGAATTGTGTATTTGGGCTCTCATTTGACTCTCCTTTTTGACTGTATTATCCTTGAATAACGGTTGCCCTAAGTGCTTGGCACAGCAAGAGTTACTCTGTAAGAAAGAACCAATATCTCTGTACTGTGCAGTCCTCTGATGGGTCAATATTGACATTGCTCTGAACTCCCAAAGGCAGAATCACCCCTCATAAAGGGTGGAGGGCTTTGCTGCCAAGCTGGGTGAGCTCAACCTCCTGTATTGAAATGGTTCTTGGTGGTGTTCTTTGAGCCACACACAGCTTCTAGACTTGTTAGTAGATAATAAAAACTAAGTAAGAGCAAGAATCACCTTGGGCTGTCATTGAAATATTTTTTTTTTCCCCAGGGCACACCAGATGTGAAACTGTTTTCCAAACCAGTGTCTCTATGTCTGCTTAGTAAATACTTACTGAAATCCTTCGTTTGCTCTGTAAGTAAATCAAAAGCATTTGACTCACAAACTTCTGGCTGGTGTAGTACTTACTGTTCTGTCAGATACTTGCAGTTGATTATTAAAAACATTAGAGGAAACTATTAATAATTTTCTGCTGATTGTATGATTTTAGCATATTTGTGAATGCTGCTCTAGGGAAGATACCTATCTGGAGACTTCATAGCATTGAGTTTTCATTACCAAGATAATAACAATCTGAACATTTGTGTAATTTTGTAAGTTTTGAGGGAGTACATCACTGAAATTTCTATTAGTCCTTAAAGTGACTTTTACTGTAAGGAACAGTGAATTAAGATATCCTTTAAAGAAACCACCTTCTTTGAACTGCAGAATATCTGTATCCTTAGGTGGCTATTTGTAATGCTATTTCACATGGACAGCTGATATTAAATTGCTTTCTGACCCCGTGTAACAAAGAGACTTTCTGACTTCCAGACAAAAAACAAGCGCTGCAAGCTGCTGCCCCTGGTCATGGCTGCACCCATGGATGTTGAACAGGGAACTGTGATCATGGTGGGGATTCCTCCAGAGACAGAAAGCTCAGACAAAAAGAAGTAAGCAAAGTGTTTACAAGTTCTAAACCTGTCTCTGAAGCAAATATATCTTTCCTGTACTATTTAACAATGATTATGTTGACTTGAATGGTCTCCTTCTTAGAAACACACCTTCTGTATACTGTGTGCATGGGGTACTTTGAGAGAGGATACAGATCTTCAAGCAGGATCTTGCAATCCTTGCAAGGTTTTTCTTTTCCTTCCCTCTTAAAAGAAGGAAATAGTTCACTATATGGCCCATGACTTCATTTCTAAAAGCCTCCAATGTAAAAATTTTTGCAAGTGAGTGAGGTGCGTGTTGAATACACAGCACCTGTAAAAACATCTGGAATCCATTTCCACCTCTCAGCCAGGAAAAAGTTCCTTGCTTCTACCTCAGTAAACATCCTTTCCCGTGACACTCATCCGTATTTCTGCTCCTGCCTCAGCTTTTTTGGAAGAGCCTTCGAGAAGGCTGCGGAGAGCACCAGCTCCCGGACGCTGCACAACCACTTCCAGATGTCCAGTGAGTAGCGGGGCCCGCAGGGGGCGGTGCCGGCACGGCCCGCGGGAGGCTCGGCCACTCTCAGAGCCTGCCTCCCGCTGCACAAAGCGCAGAGCGCTCAATCTGTGCACAAAGCACAGGGCACCCAATCTGTGCACAGAGCACCCAGCCCGTGCACAAAGCGCAGGGCACCCAATCTGTGCACAGAGCACCCAGCCCGTGCACAAAGCGCAGGGCACCCAATCTGTGCACAAAGCACAGAGCACCCAGCCTAGGCACACACCACAGGGCACCCAGCCCGTGCACAGGGCACCCAGCCTGGCTTTCTCAGACAGTGTGTCTTCTGCATGCCCTGATGGTTTGCACATGTGCACTTCACAGTCCTTGATGTTGTCTGTGAAGGCTTTAAATTTAGCAGCGTGGTGTTGATGGGACACTTTAGCAGTGAGGTCAGCCTATCTTGCACATGCTTAAAAAAGAGACAGGCTTTTTAAACAATATCTATCTATGCATGTTGAACATACTCAGAAATATTCTTAGATTTAAGTGCCTGCTCTGTTGTGGAGTGAGCACCCGTGGTGGTGTTCGCAGAGGTCCCAGGATGAGGGAAGAGATGAGAATCTTGACTCCATGTTTCAGAAGGCTGATTTATTATTTTGTGATATATATTATATTAAAAGAAAATTATATACTAAAACTATACTAAAATAATAGAAGAAAGGATTTCATCAGAAGGCTGGCAAGGAATAGAAAGGAATGATAACAAAAGCTTGTGACACTCGGAGAGTCCGAGCCAGCTGACTGTGATTGGCCATTAATTAAAAACAATCAACATGGACCAATCAGAGATTCACCTGTTGCATTCCACAGCAGCAGATAATTATTGTTTTTCTTGTCTTCTGAGGCTTCTCAGCTTCTCAGAAGAAAAATCCTGGCAAAGGGACTTTTCAGAAAATATCATGGCGACAAGGACCTGCAAATTAGTTTGCTAATATTTAACACAAGATAAACAATGTCCTTTGCATTTTGTTCAAATTTGCTTCTCCTTCTTAAAGATGGGTAAGAATATAAATGGGTTTACTCAGGCTTATTGTTCTTCAAGAGAAGATACCTGGTATATCTTCTGGTGATATCTGGTATATCTGTCAGTTATTTGCATCCTGTAATAAAATATTTCATATTTTAGTAATTGAATTGAAAACAGAAGATCGGAGCAAGTTTCTGGATGCACTCATTTCTCTCTTGTCTTAAAGGTAAGACACTGTAAGGATTACTTTGAAAATTATTATAAATCTAGTAATGTGCCACTATTTTTTTTAAAATATGGCAATATTTTTTTAAAATATGGCAACTTTCAGTGAAAATATAAATTGAAGCTGAGAGTTTCTAACAAAGACAACTGCTTTCCTTTGGAGGAGGAGGCAGACAATGTGAAAGCAAAATTTTTTCATCCTGAAGAGATTTAAGTTTCATCATCCCTGAGCTTCTCTGTCATTGTTCCTAACTTTTTGTGGCTTTTTAACTCATGGTGGAAAAGGAGTTTGTGTTGTGACAGAAATATTGGTTAATTGTAGCTGATCCTCTGTTACTGACATTTAATTCTGATGGCTTCTTTGAGCTCAGGATGGAATTTTGGCCACAGCAGTGCCACTGGCTTTGATGTTAATGCAGAATTTGCATTTCTCTTTCCCAATGTTAGGGTTGTGGCCTAGGTTGGTGTGTAGTTTCTACCTGGAACAGAGATGGGGATGTAAGAATTTGTTTGTAGTTGTCAAGTAGCTGCACACTGGTCCAAAGCAGCTTGTTAGACAGCAGAGGCATGCATGGCTCACAGGATTTCTACATCCATTTGTTCCTTTCTTTACCCTCTGCCTACTGATTGTTTTGTCTTCTGCTCTTGTTATGCAGTGGTGCCTTTTGGCTCCTTGTGCTGGAAGCTGAGGATGAGACCCTCTGAAATGGTTTTGGATGTTCCAAAGTTCATGGTGCTGCAGTTTTGGTGTGTCTTAGGTACTGGTACAGGCCTGGACTGGTGTTTTTATGCCTTTTGGGAGGCCAAAGGGATTTTGATCTCAGCACAGAGATATTGAACACATCTTTTTCTAAGCATCCTACCCTGGTAATGGCAAAGGCTGTCACCTGGTGTTTGTACATTGGATTTCTATTTATCAAGCCTGCTTTTATTAGTAGATGTACTCTTGTGATGTTCAGTTGTTGACTGATAACAAAAAATAGGTTTTGAAATTCCATATTTATATTACTGGTCAATTGTACTTTTAAAATTGTCTTGAATGCTTTTTATTTTTTTTTATCAAACTATTTTAAACTCTCCTTGAAGTTCTAGAATGCTGAAAATGTTTTTTAGTATTATCAGATTGAAGTCTTGTAGTTTAATTGAAAGACTTGTTTTGTGAGAGGAGTTTTTAGATTTCAGGGTTTTTAAAATCCAAATACTGAGTAACTGCCAAATACCAAATGAAAAATCCAGGGAATGCCAGCATCAATAAAGCCTTTTTAGTCATGCATTGTGATACTGTATTGTCACTTGTAGCTTGACTCTGGGAATAGTTTTCCTGAAAGGAGGCTGAAGTACTATGATAACTCTGTGTAGAGTGTAGCACTATAAATATTGACAGTAGCTTATCCTGTTCCATAGCAGATTTCATTTTACTTTGGCCATGTGAAATGGCTCCTTGGCCTTACCCTGCTGTGTATATGTGTACATGTGGAATGCTCTTCTACTTGAAGTGTTTGTCTGAATTCACTGTGACTTCAATGTTTTCATGTATTGTAACAAATACATAGAGGTTATCTGTCATTACATCATTCTTTGTACATATTTTAATACAGATTAATTTAATATTAAATGTGATTTAAATGTAGCCAACAGCAACATAATTAAACTATCTATTTTTATTCAAAGAAGAAGTTTGTTTGGGTTTTTAAGAACTTTTTAATATGTTGTCACCTTATCTGAATAAAATCCCTGTGGCTGCCTTTTGGTTTTGAATGCTTACTAGGTAGTATTGGCAATAAATTACATTGCCCCTTAGCAGCTCATTTTGGGGTTTACACAGCATACAGAAATTCTGTCACTTTTCTGAACTACCTTGCTGGGCTTTAGGTCTCTGGAAATGGAAAGTTTCTGCTGTCTTTTGAACAAATAGAGCCAGGCCAATTAATATGTAAATGGTACAAGCCTCTGTGACAGTGGAGTGCACTTCTAAATATTTTCACTTGATCTGTCAGCTGCAAACTGCTGGGTGAATTAAATCAAATCAGATAAATGTAGGAAATTAATTTATTTATTACAAAATAATCTTTGCCATCTCTGCAGTATTTAATGACCAACTACTTCAGCCCTATCATATATTTAAGACTTCTTTTACTAGGTGACTTTCATGTTTTGAAAAAATGGACAAATTTTCAGGCACAATTACCCTTTAGCTTCAGCATGTTGTGTCATACTGGGAGAATGAGAAGTGGGAGCTAATTTTTATGCTGGGATGTGTTTTTGATTGTTTTACTGCCAGATTCTTCAACCAAATGTGTGTAGCATAAAACATAAACTTTCCTTGTCCCTCCTTTACTGGTTTTGTTGGTTGATTGGTTTTTATTGGTTTTTAAGGTTCAATTTTTCCCAGGATCTGCTGGAAATGCCCAGAATGCTTTTGTAAATTTTAGAGTTGATCAGCTGTTGAACTGATTCCCAGGTCATCCACATGTTGCCATAAATCAGTCAGTCCACACTCAGTCAGGAGTGTGGAACCCTGTGTAAAAAGAAAGTTATTAAATCTACATGGACACCTGAAGGAGTCTCTGCCAATAGATAAAAATTTGGCATGTCAGCATTTTACAATGTGGGCAATAGAATCCAAGGCTCCTTATGTGGTTTATTTTAGGCTACAGAATTTGTTGGTTAATATATTAATGCTACCTAGAGCATAATTGTGTGAAGAGATTGCAAAGCAGTTTCATTCAGCAGCAATAACTTAATGGTTTGAGTGGCCCATTGAAATTTGTGTAGATTGGGTAAAATGGTCACTTAACATCTCTGCCTGAAGAGATAATTATGCTTTTGATTGATTATCCCAAACAGAAATTGTGGCTCTAAGACTCATTTTGAAATAGAGCACTGAGAAATCAGCTTACCCTCTGAAATGTACAGTCATATTCCACCTAGCCATGTCTGAATGCAAATAGAAACATTCCCTAAGGATTATACTGTAGCTGCAGTAACTCTTCCAGTGTTTGCTTGCTGTTATAGCAGCCTCCTAATCAGTTCTTTAAATATTTCTGCTGCTGCTAATCTGAGAACAATAGCAGTATAAAACAAATCCCTTAAAATGTTTTAGTTTTCCTTTAACAAAATAAAATCCTTAAATACCAAAGTACTGAAGCAGCTGAACAAGCTGATTTATGCCATTCCTGCTCAGTGATTCATGGCTGGGTTCTTTATGGAGTGATAAATTTAAACATAATTGGAATTGCACAGTAAGGACCTGATTTGATTTGAATTGAAGTGAATCCTCTTTCATGAAAGAATTGTGGTGACTTAATAGACTTGTACTTACCAATATCAAGGTTGCTTATTGGATAAGAATTCTTACCTACTTTCTTATTTCTCTTTAGGAGAAAAAATGAATGAATGTTACAGCTTCCTTGTATGAAAAACCTACAGAGTCTGTGCCAGTTTGACTGTGGCAATAACAGCCACAGGGGGAGGCCAGTGGGCTTTGCTCAGTTCTTGGCCTCTAATGTCAGAAGTAGGTGCTGGGGAAGGGCAGAGAAACAAAGCAGCTGCATTTGATGCTTCCTTCCAGACACAAACAAGTGCTGGCCCAGTCCTTGTGCCCAAGGCATCCTGAGCCAGGTGAGGTTTCTGTGTGTTTGGTCACTGTCAGTGATTATCTGGGAATCTGCATTCACTTCCTCCTGGATCCTTGCAGAATTCTGCCCTGTGCAGTGTTTTGTGGTGAGCAGATCTGCAGCACAGCTAGATATTGGGTGAAAAACTAAACCCTATGGAACAGTGTAATAGTGCTGGTTGCTCTTATTAATGGAAGTTCAAATCTCTACAATGATTTCTAAGCAAATTATTTTGCAAACATTCATTATTTTTACTTGCTATTGTAAAACCTTTTGTAAGAAAGGACAGAAAATATTCCTGGCTTGAATATTGGGAGATATTAGGGGATTATGCCTTGATCTACAGGAGTATGTATGTTTATCATCAGACTTTTATGCTTTGGTGCTTAGATGAAAATACAGTTGGTCCTACATCAATAGGGGCTCTAGCTCATGAGCCATATCAAATTTAGCTGCAGTACCTGCTCTTTCTTCCCACTCTTCCCTGTGACTACTCCCTTAGAGCCTACTGCTCTGCTGCTATGGCAGAAGCAATAAATCAGAGGTATTTCAGAATCTGAGGGTTTTAGCTGCTCTATCAGCAATTTGAGTTTATATTAGTAAGTAACAATCATCACTTGTAAACCTGATAGAATCTGAGGCAGCCATTGCAGCCTTAAAATGCTGAATGGTTTGCAGGAGAGCTGTTTGACTGTTCAGTTAAATCCCATGTACTCTAGAGAACTGAGGCAGGAGAAGAACCTTAGAATTGTCATGTTTGATCATCTTTCATGCTTCAGTTTCACTTTTTCCACTCCTGTTTTCAGGACAACATTTCCAGTGCTCATCTGTCCAGAAATACAAGAGAAATAAAACTTTACATCACTCTAATCACTGGTCTGGAGCACCCCAGTTGTAAAGTCCAGAAGAGGAAGTTTTAAAATCAGTCTCTTTTGTACAGCAGCTCTTTGAAGACAGTTTTGTGGTGTTGAATTGGCCTCTCAGGGTGTGATGACTTGTAAAGAGGGGAGAAGTACAGAGCAGTATTTATTAAAAAGGAAATGTAGTAATCACAAGTGGGGAAGAATCAAAACATAAAACACCAGGACTGTTCTCACGGTAATAAACAGCATCATTTCTTGATTTTATGGGTACATCTGTCAATCAATGGGTTGGATTCCCTCGTAGAAGGAATATTCTTGAGAACATTCCTCTGAAATTTCCTTTGTGAATAAGTCTGGCTTGAGGGAAAGAAAGCAGTGAAATGTTTGTTTCTTTAAACGGAAAAATTGAAATCCCTCTTGGCACTTGTGTACCATTGTTGGCTTCAAGGTGGTACTAAAAGTTCCCTTGGAGCAGATTCAAGAGCTGAAAAATATGCTGCCCAGGGTGGAGCTCAAAAATGCCACCTTTATGTACAAGCATTTGGGTTATAAACACAGACTTAGCAGGAAATATTGCAGAACATTCACTAGGGAAAGAAAATTGTGGGAGCTTTTTATTTCAGACTGGGTGCCATTCTTTTAAAGCATTTGAGTTTTGATTTTTGGCATTCAGAAGGTGGCAGAATTAGAGAAGATGCACAAAGGTCAAACATGTTGAAAATAGGCAAGAGATCCCTAATTTCATGCTACCTAAGCTCATGCCATCCCTGGGTCTGACAGAGCAGAGAATGGGGGTTCCCCAGTCACTGCTGCTGGGTGATAAAATCATTTTGGCTTCCTCTGCCCCCTCGAGGCACTTGTGGCTGCTGGTTCTTATCCTGGCATGTGTTACCTTGACTTGCTGTCTGCTCCATGGTGTGCATCTGGGCAATGCACTAAAATCTCAATAGCCAGAGATAAAGACTTGTCTGGCAATTTGATATCACAACAAGCACTCAGCAGAGTTGCTGATGCATGATATTCTCAATGAGCTGAAGGCTCACAAGTCATTCTGAAACCAGAATTCAGACCAATCCTGTAGGAATTTATGGGCAAGCCTAATCATATCTTATGAACTAAACTAAGGTAAAATGTGTACAGAAGCTGTATCAAAACATAGTTCCTTCCAGTGCTGGATCTCAGGTTATTTTATTAAGAGAACAGGGGATTTTTTTTTTTTTTAATCCTTGGTTCAACAGCATCCTTCTCTGAAGTCTTTGCCACCTGCTTAAGAGCTGTTGATGACTTTTCTGGGTATTCCTTCATGTTAATGACTAGGTTGCCTATGTTAGACAAGCACCATGACATTCTGGGTCCTTTGTTTTCTTTTCAAAACCAGTTTTAATTTAGATTATTCCTTTCTGGCCCTTGCAAAAGAGATAATACTCCCTTACAACAAAAGGGTGCTGTCTTTTATAGCACTTAGAGTCACCTCTTATTGCTGCAGCTTGTCTGTTTGCAGTCCCTTTGGTGTTGGTGTCTCTTTCCACTGTTTAGCTCAGTGGAATTTACTTTCATTTAATCATTCATTTGCAGCATGTCAGTGGAAAATCGGAGGTACCTGCCATTGAATTGGAAACAATTCACAGGGACAGTCAGCTCTTAGTATGTTTTTATTTGCTGAAAGGAGTCACCAAGGGGCTCTCAAAATAAATATGCCATTAATAATGATCTGCTGTCTGATCTGAAAGTCTAACTGGATCAGTAGCCTAGAAGGAAGAGGCACTTAAAATGGTATTTTCTTTAAAAACTGCTGTGGTTAGTGAAGTAATTCAGGACTCAAATAGCAAGAATACAGCATGCACTGGATCAAGCATGGTCTGAGCTCTGAGATTACCTTCTGGGGCCCTGGCTAAGTTCCTCATCTGAGACCATGTGCTGACCAAAATGTCCCCATCCCTATGTACAGGATGACATTCATCTTTTAAGAAATTAGCATTATACATTTTTTTTCCTGAGGCTGCTGTGCTTCCTTCAGGGAAACTTCTTTTAACTGGACAGGGATTTGCTACATCATATGGAAGCTGTTAAAATTAATTTTAAAAAAATTTAAAAAATGGTCCTCTCCAAACAGTTCTGGGCTTTTCTGGTGGTAACTGTTAAGTTCAGAGAAACTCAAAAGAGTCTTTGGCCATATCACTCATGAGGGGGCAGACTGTCTTGGGAGATTTTTTTCACAGGATCTCAAACTTGAAAAGCTGTTGCCCTACCAATGGAAATAAGATCTCAACAGCTGCAGAACTAGTGCTGTAATATAATTCTGCAACCTGATCCTTTAGCTGAGAACTCTGGTGTTTCATGGTACCATTTGGTTTGTGTCACACTGCCCAAATAATTGCCTTCCAAACAGAGCCAGGGCTTGTTCAGTGTTTCATTTACACTGTCCATGCTTGCCTCAATTACACAGTCATTGCTTACTAGGTTAAATCAATATCCAGTTTTCAGATATATCCAGATTTCTAGTAATCCTGTTTTGTCTATAACTGAGAGTTCAGGTCTATCTAGTACCAGACCAGATTACCACCCAACACTGTTTGTGGGATTTTCCTTGGGAAGTTTAAGATGTTCCCTGTCATCTCAAGCTTTACTTTCTCACTTGCCAAAATCTTCATGGCTGAAAATATTTTCTACTTTAAAAATATAAAACCTGGTATGCTCTTCATTATTTATAGCTCTTGTCAGTAACATGCATTACCCTCCAGGGTTAATGGCTCTGCAAGTGTGTGCTATCAGAACAGCACCATTTCTGCACTGTGTAAAAGTTACATTTTGAAAAATTGAGCACAATCCTTTAAAGACCTGTATGCACATATTGTAAAGCATTTGTGGAATTTCCCAGACATGTCTGTTCTAGGGAGGGAAATGCTGTTCCCCTAAAACATTCTAAGGAAAAGCCAAACCACCCTGCAGTTTTTCCTTTCTGTCTGCCTGTTTTCTCCCCTTGTGAGATTTATCTGCCTCTAACATTAAGCAAAACCCATTCTTCCTACCAAAGGACTGAATCTCCCTGCAGTGTTTAGGTTTCTTTATCCTGTTATTGGGCTGCAGTTTGTTCACACCCACAAAAACAGCGTACATGGGGCTGGATTTGGTTACCTGCTTTGCAAATCCAGTGTGTGCTGTTTCATGAACATGAAGAAGGGGAAGAGTATTGTTTTTTCAGCTGGTTCCACTTGCTGTGTAGCCATGTAAGTAGATTAGCTGATATCAGTGTTAAGGACAGAGTAGTTAAAACAATAACTTAATGAACATATCCTTTTTATGAGACTTTTTCCTTGTAAAAGCTACTGAATTCTGACTCATTTTTCTGACTCATAGTGAATTGCTGGCTCCTGTTGTAGAATATCCTCTTAGAAAAGTCTCTGAGTGTAGTATGCTGTGTCAAAGGGACAGAGCTTTCCAACTGCTGCATACAAAACTGAGAAGGGGACCTGAAAAGGACTGAAAATGACAGGGTGAAGTACAAAAATAGAAAATAAGGAACCGAGAGGAAAAGAGAGACTGAGTAACAATAGAGGGTCAGCAGTAAATCCGGTTTGCCTTTCTAGCTCAGGAAGGTGTCTTGGAATCTGTGTTTCAGGGCACCCACTGGGTGGTCACCAGAGCTCTTTGAGTGTGTGAAATGAAATGGAAAACAATAGCTCAGCAGCAATTGCTTTTTTCCCTCTGATGAGGTGTTCCTTGAATTGCCAGCACGACTCCTGCTTGATTTAGCAGTGAATGCAGGCAGGCATTTCCTGAAGCAACAGCACTGTTAGAAATGCAAAGGGAGAGGGAAAGGGAATAGGATACAGGAGAGTGTCCCACTAAACTGTCTGTGCAACAAAAGGGAGGAGGAAATGTAGCACAGCTGCACAGGGGTCATCTACCCAGTCTGAAAACCCTCATCTCATTCTACAAATAGGTGATAGGAGCCAACAAGATCTCTTTGAAAGAGATCTACCTTTTTGGAATGCTTAGTAGTTAAAGCCAGCTTTGTTATCTTACTGACTTGTCTTCTTTTTATTTAAACTCATCTAATAAACTCTCAACTACCTCAATTCTCATGGGGAATTTTTGCCAGTAAATGTAGATATTGTTTGTGTTCTAGCCCAATCTGACAGTCTCTGTGTATGTATATATCTGCTTACTCATCTGTTCCGTTATCTCCAAATAACCAAGAAATTATTCCTTTCAGAAAGGGTATCCTCTCTGAGCCTTTCAAAGGTACAAATACAGTGTATGGCTCCAAGAGTACTGCACTGACTTGGCAGAAACTATTCAAGAATCACTGCTGCCCCTCCTCCTCCCTGATTACAGCCCTTAGGAAAGAAATGTGATGACTCCTCATTTTTTTGTTATTCAGCACATATTTGTGATCTTTTCTTTCATTAAACTTTGTATTTCCTCTTTGCCTCACCTTCTTACTTCATTAGGATGGATGTTAGAGAGCACCTCATGCAAATGGATGGGGAGACCCAAAAGGACATTACTGTGACAGATTACTTAGTTATTACCTAAGCAGTATTTAGTCTCATCTCATGCCTTTATATTTAGTCACTTGTGCTGGTTTTTATCCAGTGTCCAATTGCTCATTTTAGTTCTCTCATTAGTTTTTAGAACAAAAAAATCTTGTACATTGCTGAGATCAGTTTTAAACCCTCCCACTGTTCAGGGCATTCACCACCTTACCAACACACATATTATGTGTACTATTTTCTAGTCTGTTAAAAAATCTTTTCCTATTGTACTTTCAGCTTGGGTACAACCTGAAACAAAGTTAATTGTAGTTCTACATTTACATTTTAAGTTAACTGAGCTCTTTAGTTTCTGCTTCTGCCCTGGATATGTTCAATTCCATTTCCAGGCTCTATTCCTGTTAACTGTTTATCAGTGTGCAGTGTCTGTGCTTTCACTGTCACCTCAGACTCTCAGTTTGGTGCCTACAGCAGAGTGAGGTCTTACCCCACTTTGCTCATTATAAAGCACTAAGATTATGTCTTTCCTTTTTCTTCCTCTGAGTTAGACCCCTCTGTTTGACTCAAACTTCCTTGCAAGGTCACAAAGTGAAGTTTCACAGCAGTTTAAGAGCTCCTGCATCCTGCCTGCCCATGTTGTGAGGCCAGGCCAGACCTAAGACCTTTTGGTTCAGGAAAAGGATGGCAGTTTGCCCTTCCTTCACAATCTGAACTCCTGTGTAGCAACAGGTGTTAAAACTGAAATTCTCAATTTCTTATTGTGACATGAGTTAGATTTCAGTAACTATATTGAGAAAAACCTTGGTCTTAAAATTTAGCTCCCCCTCCCAGCCTATCTTTGAAGTGGGCTTTGTTTACAGCAAGCCAGTGTTGAGTGGAGTTTTTACCAGTGGAGTTCATTGCAATCTGCCAGAGGCCATTTCTGCAAGGCTGTGAATACATTTTGCAGAGAGAAAGAAGGAAAAAATCTCCAACCTTGTGAGAGAGGCAGGAGAAAAGGGGATTGCTCTTCCCATCACCAATGCTCAGGCTTTAGGACAGATGTCAGTAATGGCTTCAGAGTGTGAAATGACCCACACAGCATCCAGGTATGAAATCAGGACTGCTGTAATGAACTAAAAGTGCAGGTTCTAAAGAATGTAATCAGCTCTTCAGGAATCTGGGCAGGATGCCATGGGTAATAGCTTTCCTTTTAGGAGGGACACTGTAATGATGATATGGATGTCTTAAATAGTTGTGGTCATTAATAACCCCAGGTAGACAAGAAATCTCTTTTAATATTATCCAAACATCAGCATTTTACCCCTAGAGTCTCATGTGCTATTGGCTTCTGGGAATATCCACTATCTATAGCTGCAGAATAACTGCTTTAATGATGTCTTTGTTTAGTTTCTTCCTAATGGAATTCCCACCCAATGGAACTCTTCTCTTTCTCCAAACTGCTGCCCAATCCACATTGTTAAAGCAGACAAAGATTATCTCTATAGGGAAACTAGTTCCATATGTCTGAAAAGGGACATTACCATGTCACTTTCTGAAAAGGGACATTACCACATCACTTTCTGAAAATCTGAAACTCCTCTTCCATAGCACAAGCTGTGGGAGTTAAGATTTTATAAAATTGATAAGTATTTGGGTGCATGGATATTCTCAACTGATCAGACAAGAAAATCAGGAGAAAACAGGACAGCCTAAAAATAATTTAGGGGTTCAAGAACATAATGGAATTCAAGTAGATGTTAAATTTTTAAAACTTGCCTTGCATGTCAACATTTTGAAATGTCAACAGTATAACAAAAATAAAGTAGATGTAAACAGTGAAATGTATTATGTTGCTTGGATCTTGGCAGTCACTTCCAATGAAATAATAGCAGGAAATTATAGAGGAAAAAAATGGTGAAATCATTCTGTAGTCATTGGGTATTCATGTGAGTCTTCTGTGTCGAGATAACACTTGGGTTTATTTGTATTATAGAATGAAAGATTGCTGTTATAATTGGAAACTGTTAAAGGTTTTGTAGCTCAGGCTAAAGGTTATCCAGGCTGCTGCAGCAGATATCCTAATTCTAACAAAAGATATACAATAAGGACAGAACGTTATAACTGAAAGAGTAATCTAAAAATATACATAGTGCAAGAATTCTGCCGTGCTAGGCGCTTGTTAGAGGTGATAAGAAATGGTGATTGTTGGTTTTTGTCCCAATTCTTCAAATATGTGAAGGTAATTATTGAAAGTGACAAATATTGAAAGTGAATCCTACCATTTTGAGATTTCACATATGTTCTTGTCAAGCAGTGCCTATTTTTCTTTCCTGAGTGATCTTTTGTGCCCAAGCCTAAATTCTCTTAAGGTTTAACCTTCTGTGGAAGTGTTCTGATAACAAACACAGTTAATGCTAATGAGTTATGTATGAGTGTAATGGAGGGGAATCAGTTCAGTGCAGAATGTGTTTGAGGGTGGGAACAGAGCCCAGAGGTACCCACATATGGTTAAATTAATGGTCACAGTACCTGGCATGGGATCAGGAGGAATGTCACTCTGAGCTCTGTCAGCTAACCTGCTTTGTTGAAACTTTAGGAATATACACAGCTGAAACCCAATGCATTTAACATTGAAACCCAATGCATCTAACATTGCAAACCCATGCATTTAACATTGCAAGCTATTTTTGCTACCAGATTAAAATTGTTGTTGTGGGATCTGTGTGCATCTCCTAGCTTTTAGTGCATTTGTTCAACCCATAAAAATCTTCTGCTTATCTTAAAAAAGCCCAAAATGTTCCACAGCTGGTGCTAAAGACCTAGAATGTGCACATGTGTAACTTACCTCCTTGCAGGACATAGCCAGCAATGAGAGATGCACAGGATGATACAACTGGCACAGAGTTCACAGCTTGCTCACTGGATCAGAGTCATTTTGAGAGGGTTATCTGTTGTTTGCCTGGAAAAATCAGCTATTTTAAACATTTACTTTTGTTCTCCGCTGTAAATAAACATGAGCAGGCTTAATCTCATCTGTTTTGTTTGTGTACACCAGAGCACCTCCCTGGGCCATGCAAACTCTGCCTGGCTGGTGCAGCCTGGAGGATCCACTAGAAGGGAACATCCCTGGATTTTGAGCTGAGGTGTAGTAAGGAATGGATTCACTGCTATTGCTGTACATTAGAGGACTGAGGCACTTCATCATGCCTGAACTAAGGCTATTTTTTTCCAAAAGGAGTAACTTGTGTGGATGTCCTATCAACTGGGCTTCAGGAACACCTTGTACCTGCTCTGAATACCCTGCCAGCTGCTGCCAGGGCTTTAGTCAATGTGAGTAGCTTTTACCATTCAAGATGCTCTAATGAGGATCAGAGTAAAGGATGCAGCTTATTTTATTTTCTGCCTGATTTTCTAGATGGTCGAAGTCCTTCTGTACTGGGTATTGGAGGTGGTCTTGTTGTTTACTCTCCATTATTAATGTAAGGAGATTTGTGTGTCGTGTTGAAAAGGCTGTGGCTCGTGGAGTGAGGTGTTTCCCTTTTTATTTTTCTTTTGTAGACCAAACCAGCTGGATAGTAGTCTCAAGGTTCATTCTTCTTTTGCTTTAATCAGTGCTGTATGTACAGTACCCCATGCTGGATGATTCTATTGTTCTTAAATCAAAAAGCTAATGCCAGTAGTTCAGTTAATGCACCAGTTAATTCTTGTCAGGATGGTTCACATCCAGACTCACTCATATATTCATTTTCCTGTACCACTTTCAAAACACACACTGATGCTGATGAGTATTTTCACATTTTAAGTGGTAAAGTTTGTGTGATTTGATCCCCCCTAATTCTGAGCTTATTTGGGTACAACAACCAGCAACCCAAACCACAGGTGGAGTTTCTGAGAGGCAAAGCTCTCCCTCAGGGCAGCAGATGAGTGGCCAGGGAGCAGCATGAGGAGAAGACTGGCAGGAGCCCTGGGAGATGCCTTCAGCACAACATTTGTGTTTCCATGCTGAGTCCTACTGCTCCTTACCTTTCTCTGATTTTGGGTTGAATCCACGTGGTGAGATTTGGAAGGAGGGGAAGCTCAGTGTTGTAACAAAATCCCAAAATGGCACAGACAAAGGACACTGCTGAATTGATTCATGATGTCTCAATCTGTGCTTAAGAAAAAGGTGAAGCAAGTCTTGTGTATCCAAGCAACTGTAAAGCCTTCACTGTTGCCATAGGAGGTTTTATCAGTGATGCAATCATTGAAATTCTCCTTTTCTTCTAATTGAGGGTAGTAGTAGGTAGAAGAAGGAGGTTTCTAAACAGACCCTATTGCTGCAGAGACAGCAAGGAACAGTCTGGAGCAGTGACACACACGGACACAAACCAAGGTCTGATCAAAATAAAAATGGTAGAAGTCAGTCATGTCCAAAATATAAATATTAGAAACTCCTGAGGCTTTGCTTGTGGAATGATTTGTCTTTTCACAATCAGGCTACAAGTAAAACAAATGCAGTATTTGACCTGAAAAGAGAATTCACCTTCTCTCACCCAATTAATTTAATACAGCAGGAATATTTGTTATGTCTTAGCAAGCAGACTTACAAAAGAAAATCCTCAAACATGTGTGCTTAATTAATGATTTTCTTCTTCGGTGCACACACAAAAGGGGTGCATTGTGGGTACCATCTGATGCTGAATACTGCCTTAATATATTGTTCAATATATGTATGAATATGGCACTTACATGTGGCATATGGCTCCTGACAGGCAGGACTATCTTTTAGCATTACAGATATATGGATGAGTTGGAGGAGACTGCTTTTGGGGTTTAAAGATGGCCAAGGAAAAAGAACAAATTCCTTGCATAATATTTGATCACAGAATAGATTTTAAATAAAAATCTGAAATTGCACTGCTTTCTCACTTCAAGAGTAAAATGTTTTGTATGTTTCAAAGAGCAGATGCCCAACAAACATCTTTGTACAGGAAAAGGAAATATTTCCTTAAACATCCTGCAGCAAATGTGACTGATTGAGCTTCCTTTTTCCCCTGCCTGGTGCATTTCCCTTCTTTGCACAGACAGGATCTAACCAGATTTGCAGGGTATGAACTGCAGGTTACTTTCAAATTCATAACTATGAAATGGTTCGTTTAGCAGGACAAAGGCCAAGCTGACAGACACCCTCTTTCCAGCTCAGCATGTGCATAGCAATGGGAGGGTGGCAAGGAGCTTTTGTTAATCTCAACCGAGCTGGCAAGTATGCTGCAAAATGAAGGCTTTGAAGATGTTTTTTCTTCATTTTTAAAGTAACAGTTTGTTAGAACAAAGCTTGAAAATCTTGAAAGAAAAAAAAAATCTACAAAATATTGAATGTCCTCCCTGGCAGTCATAGGACTTAAGCAAATTTCTCCACTAGCAATTAGTCTGTATAAATTACTTAACAAGTTTTTATTGGGTTTGGGTTGTGGGTTTTTTTGGGTTTTTTTTAGGTTCTGTTCTGCTGCATCTGTGAAAATGTTTTTCCCCAGCTTGAATGCACTTTTGGAAAAAAAGAAATGGTTGGCAGAAACAATTAGGGTATCAGGTCAGGTTGGGGTGATCCAAGCAGCAGGATTTTTTTTCCTTTTAGTTTAAATGTATAAAAATTGAAAGCTTTAAAAGCTTCATGCTTAGAGCTGTTCCCAAAATAGCTGGGACTCACACTCCACTTCCTAATGTGCTCACAGCACAAGACCAGCTGCTGCTACTTGCTCTCTTTTGTCTGAGGCTTCAGTGGAGAGCTGAGGTGCTGCCTGCTCTGCTCTGCAAGGGAGCAGCCCTTCCTTCGTCCACAGGGGCGACCCAGCTCTCCTCCCCAGAGCCAGCCCAGGTGATTTCCCTCTGGGCACCAATATCACATCCCACCTTCCTGAGCCCAAACAATCCAGTGGCTTTCACAAAACACAGTGACTCTGTTCAGGGATTGGTTTACATGGTTTTATTTTTATGCGAAATCATAAATACAAAATAAAAATAGTAAACAAGTGCTATAGATTTATCTTTTCATTGGGATGAGGTTCAGACCTGATCCTGAGCACTTCCAAGGTTTTAAATTCAGGACTAGATCTTTGTTCTTAGAAAAAAAATCATAGCAGAAACCAGCTTAGACTTTTACCCTGAAGCCAGTGACATCAGTAACAGCATTCTGTCAGGTTATCTTTTAAAGCACAGCAACAACTAAGGACACTGAAGGATGAGATTAAATATAAAAATATTTTTTTAAATGGGCTCCACTTCCTGCAAGTATTGTTGGGTGCTGCCCCACTGATCTCGGGCACAAGTTACAGTTTTGGTAGGATGATGCTGTGTTTAGTAGCACATGCACAGTTAGCACTGGCTTCTTCCAAGAGATCTTTCTGTCTAAGTTTTTCAGATTTTGGTTATAAGAGGATCCAGCCCTGCCTCGATTCAAGAAATTTGGCTTATTAAAATTCCCTTCTAAGGCATTGGTTTCCCCTCCTCTCCCAAAGACACCAGTTTTGATTTGAAATGCTACTGATGGATTGTCCAGGACCATTTCATCTTTTGGTCAGACCCCAAACTCTGCAGCACTTCTGAAGGCTCTACTGTTCAGAGACAATGCAGACATTTTTGTCAGTGGGTTTTACTTCTTCAACTTGAGACAAAAGAGAGCAAGGTCCAGGATTTGGGCTGATATCTGTGGGCTCATTTGCTAGACACCAGAGAGCTGAGTGAGGGTGAGTGACAAATACAGCAGGATGTTACACTTTGAAACAAAGTAGTCATGAAATAAAGGCACCAAACCATATAACAAGCCAACTTTGGTAGATTTCTTGCAAAATATATGCCTTTAAATACATTTACAGTTTACAAGGTTACACTGTTTTCAAAAAGTTGCAATGATGAAATATAGAATGTTTCACTCTTGTACCAAAACTACATATCACATCATAAAAACAATATTACAGCTTTTATTTAAATGGAGATGGTATTAGAACTGCACCTCTTTATAGAGCAGAAGTAGTTGTAGACATATTGCTCTGCTTTTGTATTCTCTGATGAGCTCAGACCCCGCTATTTATGTGTTTAAAAAACAAAAGCAGTTATCTTCAAAAAGGTGCTCAATATTCAACATCAAAATTTGCAGGGGCAAGGCTTTAGTCTCTCATTCCAGTTTATGAATTGCTGATACCTCCAGGGTTTTAAGTTTGCTAAGCAAGGCAGGAACAGGGTCAATGTAAATCTGTCAGACTCACAGTTATGGTTTGTCAATAAGTTTGGTGTTACCAGAAAGCTGTAAGAGTTAATGCTCAGGTCAGGTGTGCACTGTATTGCTACATGATTGTGAGGACCCGTGAGGTTGTAGGGTTGATCTCTGAAGAGTATAAACAGCACATTTCCTCCCTAACTCTTGGCAGAAATCTCCTTATGGCAATGTAGATGCTGCCACAGTCAGTAGCATAATCCTGTGTGGATTTACAAATAATTAGATTGAAGGAATATCACACCATCCCGTTAAGCCCCTCCCTTAACAAAGTTTGTCTCTGCAGTGTAAAATGAAAAAGTGTAAGCTAATATCTCAGACTGTGGTGAAATTCAGGAGGTGTTGACCTCACAGAGTTATGTTGCCCAAACCATCTTCCTTCCAGTCTGCAGCGTGTTACTAGGGCAATGCAGAGGAGCTGAGAGCTGTGAGAGTCATGACTTCACAGTTGATCACCTGGTGTAAAGTCTCAGTCAAGATATTTTTGGTAAAATTCTTCTAGCAATTTTTTGCTTCATTTGGTAAATGAAGGAAAGCACGTGTTAAAACCATGGTGGGGAGCCAACCAAGCTCACGTCCAACTGAACACACATTTCAAAACTGGCAGCAAGCAGAGCTTGGCAAGAAGACCACAAAGACATCATTCCCCCCAGCCATCAGTATCTGGGGTGATTTTTATGTTTCCAATCTCCTGTAGTGCAGATGAGAGGAGCAGAGACCCTGCTGGAGCCAGGACATACAGTGATCTCCTAGATTTCTTAATCTAGTCCTTGAATAATTCTGGCAATGAGTTCATATTCAAGTAAAAACAGAGCATAAGCTGAAGAAGAGATGAAGAACCTCAGGAGACAACCTACAATCTGATTTGTACTCCACTAAAGGACAGCAACTACCTGAAATCTCTTTCAAGGTTTCAAATACACACAGACCAATACACTTCACTGAGGAACTGAAACAACTGAAGAAAGTCAAATAACTCTCTCCAAAGAGTTACTGCCTGTGGGATTAAGGACCGAGGTTAGTGTCATGCTTTGGACAGGATCCCTATTTTAATTGCCCGAATAGGTCAAACCCCCCCTTATCAGTCCGAGCGGGAACTGCCAGATGCAGCCTTTGGGGAGAGATGCCGAAGATGCGAAGCTGCTCCTCGGCTCTGGTGCGCACCCGATGCCCGGTCCCGGCGGCCAAGCTGTGCCCCGAGGCACCGGCAGCCACAACGGGGGCAGAGTACTCACAAGTGTCACGGTAACACCGGGGAACGGCCGGGGCCTGCGGCGGGAGCCGGCGGGCAGGCGGCGGCGGCGAAGCCCGGACGGGGCGTCCCGGTAAACGCCGCCGTGACCCGCCGGGGCTCCTCGGTTCCCGACGCTGGTTCGCGGAGGGCTTTGCTCGGCCGGCAGCGCGGTCCGTCAGTACCGGGAGCCGGCGGCGCCGAGCGGAGCGGCCGGACCCGCCGGGGAGCCGGGCTGGAGGGCAGCGGGGCGCTGCCCTGCCTAGGGCCGCCGCTTCACGGGGGTCCCCGCTAAGAAAAGCCTCCAGGCAGGGGAGCGCTGGAGCTCCCCGCAGACGCTCCCGGGCCGCAGCCGTCTGTCCGTGCCCCGCGGGGCCTCGGAGCGGGCCAGCCCCGCTCAGACGTAATTCTTCTTGTCGTACTCGCCGTTGGACGTGGGCCGCCGCGGCGCCGAGTACTTGACGGGGAAGGAGGTCTCGTCGCGCTGGGAGCAGGAGCAGCAGCAGATGAGGCAGCCCCCGAAGAGCAGCAGGGCCGTGGCCGCCCAGCCGATGTAGAGCGCGGCCCCCATCTCCCGCTTCTTGGACGACGGCACGCTGGGGTCGTAGAAGTCGCTGATGACGATGTTGGCGAACCAGCAGAGCGGGATGAGGACCAGGACCCCGCAGAGGATGTAGATGGCCCCGCCGGCGATCACGATGCGGGACTTCATCTTGCCGGGCCGTATGCAGTTGGTGCACTGCGCGCCCACCACGGTCACCAGCAGCGCCACCAGCCCCAGCAGCGCCACGATGACGGTGAGCGCCCGGCCCGCCTGCACCTCGGCCGGCAGCGCCAGGATGGAGTCGTACACCTTGCACTGCATCTGCCCCGTGCTCTGCACCGCGCAGCTCATCCACAGCCCTTCCCAGATGGTCTGCGCCACCACGATGTTCCCGCCGATGAAGGCCGACACCTGCCACATGGGCAACCCGCAGGCCACGATCACCCCCACCCAGCCCAGGATGCCCAGTCCAAGCCCCAAAATTTCCACCGCCGCCGAAGTCATGCTGCTGCCACCGCTGTCCCACGGGCTCCGCAGGAAGGAAGGCGCGGCGGGTCTGCTCCGCTGCCCCGGGTGGCTGCCGAGCCGGCTCTGAGCGCCGCGGCCGCGGGCAGGGCTATTTGAGGAGCCGCGGGGCGCCCGCCCTCCTCCCCCGGCCCGCCCGGCCCGGCCCTGCCGGGCAGCAGCACCGCCCGCCGCGGGCCGGGGCCGGGGGCGGGTGTCCGGCCCTCCCTCCCGCTCGGGGGTCCCCACCGGAGCCAGGAAACTTCGCTCTGCTCTTCCCGGCACCCTGCTCCGGGAGGAGCTCGCAGGGACGCTGCCCGTTCCCAGTTAGGCATGGGGCGGGAGGCATCTCTTCTCGGATTTCGGCTGCTTAAATTCCTTTTAGTGCCGTTATCTGTGAATTTCCTATTTACTGATAAAGTCCGCAGCCAGACCTTCAGAGAGGTCTTGCCAATACAGGCACCCAGCAGTGTGAAAGTCCTGGTTATCGGAGTCTAATTGATCATTTTTCGGAAGACTAAGCACTGATGGACAGGCACAGCTCTCTCCTGCACACTGTGTCAGGCAAATGTAAAAAAACCAGCATCAAACGCTTAGGAACCACCCAAAAACTAGAAGAGCCTTGGATACGGGATCTGCGTGTCACCTGTCAGTACCAGTAGACAGATTTTTAGATAGGTCCATGAAAAATAACTGCTCTTAGCTTACACCAAGCATGAAACTGTTTGCTCTGATTCTGGAGCCAAGAGCAAGGTATACAATTTAAACATGTTTTCACAAAGATTTCAAACTTAACTTTATTGTTTTAATTGTTCCAGAACATTTTACTCTTTATGGTAGGTTAAGGAGTTAAATGCCTATGTCAAAACCGCTGTATTTGCAAGAGGTTTTATCATCAGGCCAGGCAAATGTAATCGCTACAGTCTCTTCATGGACCACTGGTGTCCTGGATTGTTATTGAAAGTAGCCTTGTTTCAGCCCCTGCAGCCAGCAGCAGGTCTCAGCCCCCCAAGGCTGGCAGATGCAGGGAGTGTTTGTGGTGTGATTGCTGCAGTTACAGCAGCTGGAGAAAGAGGACAGAACTCATCAGCTGCCTCACAGAACTCACAAGGAGCTGTGCCCCAGTGGCTTTGCACTGGGCGTCTTGAGAAAGGCTTTTTGATTCCAATAGGTTTAAATGTTTTAGACAATATTGAAAGTTATATTCACAGTGATTTTTGAATTGGTTTGACTAGATTTACTCTCAGTTAGCCAAAGTGTCCTTCCAGTGCAGAGGAGACCACAGAGCTGAAAAGAACACATTTCCTGCCCCTGGATAAGAGGTTTTCTCTGTTGTACAAAAATGCACAGCACATCTTGTGGCATGCAGATGTTTGTGATCCAAATCTCAAGACTGATATGAATGCAGCATGAATGGAAAAGTGCACATGTGAGGAAGAAGCAGCAGAAGAAAGACTAAGCAAAGGTTAAAGGAATCACATGGATTGACAGCTGAGGATGTGACTGCTGAAGTAAGAAGCAGCAATGTCCTGTGCACATCCTGACAGGTGACTTCAGCAGAGGACCCCAGTGCAGTAACAGGAGGATGACAACAAGGTCACAGCACACTGAATAAGGCCTTTCACTTCCTTTTTTTAATAACAGAAGATGAACTTTAGCCACAAGACACCCAAAAAAAGAAATATGAGAATATCAGGAGCTTGTGGACCATCGTGGAGTTGGACATGCTGACACATGATGGCTGCAGCCTTTTGATTATCTCTGCCTGAGGAGCTGTAAACAATTGTAGCATGGAAAATGTCTTCCTAACAAAGACTGCCTGGTAAACAGAGCTCAGAGGATTTATCTCCTCTTCCAGTTGTATATAAAATACATACAGTTTACTTCAATTATTCAAAACTGCAAATTCCAGTGTGCAAGTCCAGGAGGAATGTGTGACTGGGGCTGTGCAGTTTGTCAAACTAGGGCTGCTTACAATCACTCAGAAGAGTCCCTGGTGTCAGGGGGAGGAGAATGTGCAAAAAACCCATCCACAGAGACAGAGATATCTCAGAGGTGAACAGGAAGAAACCCAGATCACAGGCTGAAACTGAATAACATCTGTATTTATGATGATAATAATGATTATATAGAAAACAGCACAGAAGAACAATTAAGAAAGGGGGGAGAAATGCCAGTTATCTTAGCCCATAAGCACAGGAAAGCCCCACCCTTGCCACTTGCCCGGGAGCACGGAACTCTGAGTTTCCTTTGATACATGGCCTGTGTGTGCTCCTGTGCTGGCTGGGAGGCACTCAGGGGGCCAGAGCAGCTGCCTGGGTCTTTGGGCTGAGAAGGGAAACCAGCCCATGGCTTGTTTTACCTCTGCAAGCCTCACCCCACCTTCCTTTGCTACCTGTAACCCAGCAACAGATTCCTACAAATCACTTAATCCAAGGCAATTATTTCTCTGGGGAAATACATGCTTCATAATCACAGGGCAACAGAACCTTTCTGCTTCGAGGCATTTCCATTCCTGGTATTTCACTTTTCTCTGTTTCTTTTCATTATCCCAGATATTAGCTTTTATCCTGGTTACTAGCAACAACCTCCATTTTTAATTACTTTATTCCTTGATCCTAAAAGTTTGTTGCACAGGCTACCTCTAATGAGATTACTGGTGCAAGGTGCTCACAGGCTTGCTTACTTGACTTACTGCTACCTTGACTGACACAGCTGCTGGGGGGCCTGAGGACACCATCAATTCAGCATGTTGTGGTTTCTGATGGTAGTAATGTCAAAACACTGGAAATTAAACTCCCAGAAATGAAAAGGTTCTACTTTCTTAAAAGGAAATACAAATCAGCATGATGTTTTATTTGGGGTGTTAAGTAAAGAAAATCCCTCCTTGTAAGTTAAACCCTTGCTGGAAAAGTCTGGATTCCTTTAAACTCAAAGGCACGATGCTCTTACAGCAAAGTAGCTCTTTAACAAATGACCATTCCTGTCATTACATCTATTTCTGCTTCAGCTATGTATGAATTAAATGATTCTAAGGGGATACATAGGGGGGC
The DNA here is from genome assembly GCF_051311805.1 of Agelaius phoeniceus. Taxonomy (NCBI): domain Eukaryota; kingdom Metazoa; phylum Chordata; class Aves; order Passeriformes; family Icteridae; genus Agelaius; species Agelaius phoeniceus. The sequence continues at coordinate 7,891,677 of NC_135282.1, read as the reverse complement.
TTTACAGCCTGTGAAAATGGGAGGAAGTGGTATTCAAGCTGAGAACAATTGCACAGGAGCCATACTATGGCAAGAGGGGCTCTGGGATTAGAGGTGATTGTGTTTTTGCTCCTTTCCTGACAATCAGGACAAACACCAGGCACAGAGTTATGGGAGGGCTGCTGATGGGGGTCCAGGCTCTCACCAGCACTGCTTGTCCTGGTGCATGAGCCCTGTCCATGGCACAGACCTGCTGTGCCCAGCCCTCCAGCCTTGCCAGGGCTCTGCTCAGCCCCAAGGCCTCCCACCAGCAATGTTTGGATAGATTTGCCTTTGGGGACCTGAAATGTAGTGTGCAGAGCACACTTGGTTTATAATTTGTGGAGTATCCCTTACCTAAGTGCTTCTGCTCTTTCTAATCCCTAAAATATTAAGTATCTGGAAGACAGAGGGGAAAATGACATTTGGGATCAATCTTATGCACAAACCTTGTATTGTTCATGTGAATAAGATGGAGTATGAGTCAAAAGATTAATTAAAAGCTCAATGATCTTGAGACAGCTTACCATAACTTTTGGATCAGACATAAGCAAAGGTGAAGAATTAGGAATCCTATTAGAGATAGATTTTGTGCCATATTTTGTATTCTAATTAGTACTGAAATAAAGGCAGGGAGATTTACAAACACAAAGGGGTTAGGCAAAGGTTGTTCTTTATTTAGAAAGCCTGAGGTTTCTCAGAGAAGATTATTTCTTTATGAATTTTCCTTTAAAATGCAATTCTTTTCCCAACAGAAGTGATTCCATACTGGGATAGGATTCCAGGAAGTTCTTGTGTATCAGCAGTGCCAATGTGTCTTTAGTGTGGCACATCAGAAGACTGGCACATAGGAAATGAGTTCTTGTCAAATGAGCAAGTTATTACAAAATGAAAGAGCTCAATTTCACCACTGGATTTGTTTAATTTCTTCTGGAAACAAGCTGAAGTGGTTAACACAAAATTCTCACTTCTTCTCTTAGATCCTCTTTTGAGCAAAAAGAGAGCCAAACCAGAATTTTGCAAGAACAAGTAGTGTCTCAGTAACTGGTGCTAATGATGTAGAATCCGACACTTTTTTTAGTTCAAGTGTTGCTGCTGCCCCTCAGGATTGAGAAATGGACTGTTCCCTCTCAGTGGCGATGTGACTAGAGTCAGGTAAAAGAAAGGAAGGAAATGGATATATGTAGCTGGAAAAACACTGAAAGAAGTTATAAATGTGCTTCCAGCCTTCATATATTTACTGCTGCAGATCCCTTCCCAGACACTGTGGCCCTAGCCCTGTCTCAGTCTCCACTCTTTACACACACACACTCTGCCCAAATGCAGCCAGGACTGCACATGGTGGGAATGCTGAGACAGTGTTGTTACAGGTACTTTCCTCACTGAATGAGGAAAACAATAGTGGTAAACCATCATTAGAACTAAATTCAACATCCCCCCTCTTGAAGTTCTTTGCACATGAACTTCTGGAGCAGCATTTGAATCTCCCCAGTGTTGGAATTGATCTTCATGTCTCTCTGTTAAAGCATGCCCTGCAGAGAACATTTCCAGTCACCACAGTCAGGACCAGCTGGCCTGCACTGATGAGCTGCTGTGCACACAACCCTTCAGCACCTTGTTTTTCTGGATTTAGCTTTGCAGAGAACACTATGCTGTCACTAGACAGCCATAACCCCGTGTTAATGGTGTTCCAGGGCAGTAAATATGGGCAATGAAGAGCCTTTCCCAAAGTTTAGAATGTCAGTAGATGAGTTTGATCATCCCACTCATCAGAAGATCACACTGAATATGTGCTTAGGCCATGTCACTTCAAATAGCTCTCTTTAATGCTATGGACAGATCTTGAGAACATAACATATTAAAGCTTGGATAGGCAGGATGGGGGGAAGCTATAGGAAATACACATTGTTTCATGCCTAATGGTCCATTCTACATCATTTTTCCTTCAGGACAACTATAGTTTAATTTTGTCCTCTTCCAGAGTCAGCCTCCTTCCACAGATTGTGGTGCACCAGGATCCTGGTAGATCTCTTTCCCGTGAAATTCTTGGGAAATCAGATGAGATGTCAGTTTGTAAAGAGCAGCGTCAGCCAGGACAAATGCCATTGTTTTAAATATATATTGCAGATGTTGAAAGTAATTAGTAAACACATGACCACAAATTACTGAAAACTATTCAGGATTAGTAATGGGAAATATACTACATTTATCTCATGTCTCAAGAAATGTGCATTCTTGAGATGTGGGAAGTTTGGGACCTCTTCTCAGCAGTGCAGCCCCTGCACATCTCAGCCAAGCTCTGCTTTCAGGAATAACACACATCTGCTTGGTCAGTCCTGACTTCCTTCTTAAAAGGGAACTTTGTTCCAGTAAGAGGAAAGGATGACTGATATTGGTAGAAAGATGCAAAATGTCTCTTATACTGGAGAATATTTGTAGGCTTTTCTTATTGCTTCTTCATTGCCATAAGTAGTATCTTGAAATGGAGGGCTCTTATATGCTGGTAAATGCAAAAGAAACACTTCTGTTCCTCTGGGGCTACTACAAATCAAATATAATCTTCATTTCCTGTAGAGTGTCACTGAAAATGAGGCTTGGGTGTTTTTACAGCAAGGGAGAATTCTTATCTGTTGCAGATTTTCTTGTAAAGCAGCTTGTGTCTGTAAATCCCGGTGCATGCACAGATAGTGGCTTCCTGTTCCTACCCTGCCCAGGCTCCAGCTCTGAGCTGTAGGTCTCAGAAGGGCTCATCAGTGACACCAGCTTTCCATGGACCTGACATCTCTGATTCCTGATGCAGCATGTCTGCAAAAATGAGGAAATTTGAGATGTTGGAGTGGTTCATCCTATTGGTGACTCCATAGATAAAGCCTTACACAAAAGAGTATTTTGATCAAATCAATGGGAACTTCACCCTTACATTTCTGTCTTTCAGCACACCCAAATCTTACAAATAAACCCAGGGAATATCTAAATTACTTCATCTGACATTCCCACTAGCTACATTCAAAGTATTTTTTTTCCTCTCCTAATTCTTTAAAAGAGGATGTCACCCACAGTGTGCAGCAGATTTATTTCTAAAAGGTTTGGATCTGGAGCCATGTACTGCAACTTGGCAAAGCATACACAAATACTTTGAATCAAACACAAACTGAAATCTTATGGAAATGAAAAGGATTTATGTATATGATTAAGTTGTTTAACCAGCCCTTGGGCAATTTTATCTCCAGAAAGATTTGTGAGAGTTCAAGGTGCTCAGTGTCTTACAGTAGCGAGTCAATATGTCCAAATTGCTTTTATAGAGCAGCCATTAATTACAGCAACCACACAGAATTTTAGTCTCAAACCTAAACATTCATCTATGTGAGGAAAAGACTTAACTGAAATAAAATTGAGTTAAAAGGGATCTCACAACTGAAAAATAAAAACTGTTTTATGCAGCATATCTTAAGGAAAGTAATGTCAAGGAATGTGGAGTTGGTTTATCTATTACACTCAATTTAGGTTTCAGTTTATGGTTGTATTTATTTAATATTTACTAAAATATTATTTTATTATAATCAGTATCACCATTTTCTCTGGTAAGAACAGGAACAAAAGACACATAATGTCTTTTGCTGAATGTATGAGGTATTTCTGACTTACTAAGATGTGACTCTATACAAAGTTAAGATTTGAATTCAAGGAAGCACTTTTGTCCTTTTGGTAATGTAAACCCTGATGTATCAGGAACTTTAAGCAAAAGCATTGGAACTTCCAAGGGAAAAATGAAACATAGTTCTTTCAAAAATAATAATTCTGGGAATGAGTGATTCACAGTCAGACTGCTGTTCACAGCATGAACATTTCTAAACTATTTAACCACTGTTCCTCAGTACAAGCACTTCTTCTGTTTGCACCTCTGCTACTATTGGTGTGAGAAATAAAAAATATGCAGCATGTGTTTGGGGGGCTGCATTTGCTGTAGGGTCTGCAGTGCAGCATTTCTCAGTCACACACCCCAAACAATTCCAGTTCTGTTGCCTGGCATTCCTGGGAACTGCACTTTCATAATGAGTCTCATAACAGGTTTCAAAGGTAACAAAAGTACATTTTCATCAAGTGACTAATGCACCGTAACACTCATTGTCACAGGATGCTCTTTAATGCCAGAAGTTGGGATGGGTTCAAAAAGCAAGAAGAAAAATTCATGGAAGAGAGAACCATCAAGATAAAACTTCTGGCTCAAGAAGCTGCTGAGCTGAGCTGCAGATTGCAGGAATCTGGGAGGATGCACAGGCACAGTGCTGCTGTTATCTTTTCCTAAGCATCTGCTCCTGGGCACTGCAGAGGCAGGGCACTGCCAGGACTGACCTCTGCCCTTACCCCAAGTGCCCTTCCTTTACAGCACCTTCTGGCTGTGGCTTCCCTGAACATTTTGTATGACCACTGGTCAGCGATCTGATTCAGCCATGACTTGGGAAAATTATTGCCTCAATATCAAAGGATTTAAAATTTCTGGAGACTCTTTCACCCCTTGCACTAAATCGTGCCAAAGGGAAGCACTAACACCCACCTGTCTCTGTGTTGATGGCAGTCTGTAGTTTGGCATTGTCTGTGCCAATTTCTTATAATTTCTTCAAATACTAAGCAGTTGATTGTGATAGCAGTGCATGTGTGCAAAATCTTGTGTCCATCACAGTGTTCTAATTTAGTGAAAGAAAAACTGCCACTGTTGTTTCTCTGATGATAGCACAAAACACCTATATGGAAATCCATGGAATAATTTAAAATAAAACCTTAATTTCTAAGGAAGACTGAAATGCCATCTTTTAACTCCTCCAGGAAGGAAGTGTGAATCAGAACTTTCAGTTATAACATTACATTTTGTCCTAGGAAATGGAACTTGCTTGTGCTTTCACTGGCTTTTATCTTGTTCTTACTCAGATTCCATCAATGCTCAGTTGATAATATGAGCACAATGAGTTGCAGATAATGCCAATCTGCCTTCTGCAGCATTTGTTTCACTCCCACATTCTCCTGTTGTGAGCTGCAACCCTGTTTGCTTAACGGATGGGAATACAGACATAGGAGAAATGTGTTTCTTGGTATTCAGAATTTTTAGTCAAAAGATTTACTTCTAGGTCACACACAGAAGCTGCCCTCTCAAAATGTGTGGATTGATGTCCAGGAACTTTCCTGAACACAGTTCTTGCAGCTGGAAGGTTGGTAAAAGCCTCCCCGGTACTTCTGCTAATACGTGTTTTAGTTTTGACAGTGTTGCATTTAGACTTTGGGCTATGTAACACTGTTTCCCCATGAGATCCGTGTCTGTAACCTAACTGTAGGTGTCATTTACACTCCAGGTTTGCCTGCTGGAGTCCCTGACAGCTCCGAGAGCTTGCAGGAGGATCCCACTGGGCGCCTCAGCGGTGACAGCGACCGGGGCTCTCGCAGAACCAGAGGGAAAGCCGTGAGGGAGACACCAGTGTAAGTAAAACAAGTACCGGGATTTTTTGTACAATGTTTGGGAGAGGAATTTGCTTTATGTGTGAATGAGCACCTGCAAACCAACCAGGCTGGTGCTAATGTAATGCTACATACTGCATTACAGTCAAACAGCACAAAGTTTAAGCTCGATTTCCCCCGGCTATCACACCAGCCATGATTACCACTGGGGAGTATCGCTAAACCCGCTCTAAGTGGAGCAATCCCAAAACTCAACGATGTTTGGGTGGAAAACAGAAACCAAACCATTCCGTGTAGATGTGGCACCTCGGAACATGGTTCGGCGGTGGCAGTGGCCCCGGCCCGCGGGCCGCCATGGCCGCTCCCAGGAGGGCGGGCAGGGGCCGCTCTGCCCCTCCTCTCGCTGCTCCCGGAGCCGCCTCTCGCTGCTGGCTCCGGCCGGGCGTGCACCATAAAGTGGCGCGGGGTAGGCGGGCGCTCCGCCGCGGTGGCTGCTGGGATGCGGGAGGGCTGTGGGGCGGAGCGGCGGATCGCGGCCTGGCGGCGGGAGCGGCCGCGGCCTCAGGTGAGCGGCGGGAAGGGGCCCCGGCCCCGGCGGCGGCGCCTCCGTCCCCACAGCGCTGCAGGGGCTCCCCGTGCACGGCACAGCCTCGACCCTGCCTTCCGCCGCCGTTGCGGGGGTTGTGCAGCCGGTGTGTGGGACGGGAGAAGTGTAGCCGGGGCAGGAGCCCCGAGACGCCGCGGTGGGGCCGTTCCGCGCACACCTTGATTTGTTTTTAAAGCAAGGAGGGATTAATTTGAGATGCGGACAGGGCCGTGGGGCTGGGATAGCCGGAGATGCGAGGAGAGGATGGAGCAGGAAGTGCTGTCTCCACTCAGGCATTCCTCGGATGTTTCTAAACTTGCAGCGCCCACCGAGGGATCCCGGGAGCCGGGGGTGCGGCGGGGATGCACAGAGCGACCCGTGCCTGCTTTGGCAACAGACCCCACCCCTGCTGGACTTCTATTTGTCTTTAATTATTGTGCACGTATAGGTCAGAGACTTCATGGTATCGTGAGACTTAAGCATGTCTTGGAAATGATTTAAGTACAAATTTACCAGTTTGCTGTGCGTTGGCAGTATGTACACAATTATACTTCAGCTCTGTGGGTATGAGGCAGAGCTGCCTATTTCCTGATGAGTGATCGTGGCTAATATGTTTATCTTTTTAATTTAAAAAGCCCTTGTTTATCACAGTTATAGGTCCGTTTAACAGTGCTTTTTGACACAGTAACTCGGCAAAAATACTGTCAAACGCTGCTTGCATAGAAACAACATCATCCCTAAAACTGATCATTCACAAGAACGGTATCACTGCCTGCTTTGTGCATTTCAAGCGGCTGTTTTCATTGATAAAACAGTATGAAAGGAAGTTGTTTAGAGTCATGTGTTAGCATTGAAATGGAGCTTTAAATAAAATATTTAAGATTAGAGCTTTAGGTTCGTGTCTTGCTTTTTCTTGACCTTTTAAGAACAGTGCTCATACTTGGTTGAACTCCTGTTTAGTCCTTGCTCCTTTTGCTGTGCATATGTGTGCTGTTGAGTCACAGGCATGTTCCAAATTTTGATGCATTCCCAATAGTAATCCCTGTACAGTTTCCTTGGTTTAAACACAATACCAGAAGGACGTCTGTAGAACTTATGAGCTCTGAACATCAGTTCCAAGCCATAGCGTGGTCTGTCTGGAAAAGTCGCAGCTGGGTTGTTGCATTTTCGGTAAATTCCATGTTTGGTGGAAGTGATGCAGTCATTTTCCTGAATAAGAGTAAAGCAGAACTGTTATGGTGTAAAAGAGCATTCCTTCAATTGATAATACCTATTTCTAAAGAGGAAAAATGAAACCATCTGGGATTGTTCATCTGGAGGAGGTTTCCCACAGTGGAGGTGAGGACATGCCAGGAACAAACATGGCACACAGAACAGACTGTGCTGGATGCATTTGTTAGAACTCAGTGATTCACAGAATCATGCCATTTTTTCTATTATTATTGATGTGACTCAGATTTGACATTTCTTCCTTGGGTTTTGTAGTTCTTTTAGTGAAAAACCACAAATAGTGCTTTATTACTGATATATCTTGGTGTTTCTCTCTGCTTTAAATCTGAAAAGTGGCTTTAGAATGCTGATACTGTTGAGACCATTTCCAGCACTGGGAAACCTCTGTAAGTCTTTACTCCTGTCTGTGGCTATTAAATACTGCCAAAAAGTATCTGAGTTATACAGCCTCTGGCAGAAGGAAGAAGCTTCATTTGAGCAATCAGGAGGGCTGTTCTGCTTGTCAAGATGGCTGTGAGGTCACTCAGAAGTGATTATTTGAAAATGTTGTCTGATATCCTTATATGGCCAGGCTCTTTGTACATGTTTGTAGTGCTTTCTTTGTGCTGGCTCCTATTGAGAAGCTCCCAGTCTGCCTGTTCCTCACAGTTTACTTCTTGCATCCTGACAGGAACAAAGGAAATGACCCATTTTCCTTCTCCTCTCTTTCTCTCTCCCTGGAATGCTGCTCTTAGCAGAGGACAGTGGGATGGCACGTTCCAGCTGCAGCTGAACTCAGTGGCACTTTGCTCCTTTGCATTGCCAACATCAAATTGTTCAGGATAGGAGTTTGTTGGAATCCAAAATGAAACTTTGTTGCATTATTCACTGTTCAAAACCAGATTTGGACATTCCTATGCTGTAGCACAGTGTCCCTTTTTTACTGCTAGGCCTGCTAAATAAAGCCCAGCATTATTTACAGATAAAGTTTCACTGCTTTTTTGTAAGTTGTTACAAATGTATGTTATCTATTCCTTTCTCCTTGAACTGTTTTGTATGTGCTGTTTTGCTTATCTTATACTGATTGAAGGAGTACTTTGAAAGTCTAAAGAAAATGGAGCAGATATGGTTCTTGCTCTGGTTTGCCTCAGTTGTGGGGGTTTTTATGCATTTTGTTCTGGACAATTGATATGAAATTAGATGCTACAATTTTCAGGTGTGTGAACTCCCCAGAGTGTTGTCAGAGACTCAGCTTCACCTTGTTTTGGTGTTTGAGTCAGCTGTGTGCAGACAGAGCTGTGAGTTTCTGTGCTCGCTCATGCACAGCAGGGACTGGTGCAGTGCCAAGCTCTCACTGGTGAGCAGTGCTGGGAGTGCTGTGCTTGTTTGGTGCTGAAAGAGGATTTAACATGTGGCACTTTGTTCATTCTGAGGTTTTGATTTGTACTGTATGGTAGAGCTTTGGGAAGGCAGCACATGGTCACCAGGGAAGTTTGGTGGAATGATTTTCGAGGAATCCTCATGAGGGCAGTATTAGGAATTGCAAAATGTCAAGGCTGAGTAACTGAGCTCCCAAATGAACCCTGGCACCTTAACTGCTGTGGAACAGCAGGTGTTTCTGTGGGGTTTTTTGTTGTTGTTGAGGTAACTTTTGGCTAGCACATTTCTGTTCTAACAAAAGACATTGGGAAATCACTAACTGGAAGTGTGAGCTGCAGTCATGATCAGAGCAGCTGGGCTGCTGCTTTGCCTACAGCAATTTTCAGTCAGAGTAAGACACAAGGTGATGTGGTTTGCCTTGTAGGAAACAGGTTTTGTAAGCTGTACTTGTGGAACAGATGATTTTATGAAAAAATGTTCTTTATGAGATAACAGACCCACTTTGAGGCTGTGTGTGTCATAATCAGTTGATGGCAATTTTGACTCTTCTGCTTTTTAATCAAGTAACTTGAGTAATGCTGCAATAGATGTGACTCCACTGTCAGCTTAAAGTAGAGGTAGGGAATTTGCCATACATCTTGAAACCTGAATCATCCCCCTGTCTCTCCTTTATCTATGGGCAGTGGGCCTGGGTGATTCTCCTCTGTCATTACTGTGAGAAATGGGTCAGGTATCTCTACATTGGCACTCAGTAACTATGAGCTTTTCTAAACTCTTGAACTATGTTACTAATTTTATTGACAAGGTGACAACAGAGGTTTCCAAACTTAGAAACAAGATGTCAACAGAGTTACTTCTGTCAGTGGGATTGTGAGTGTTTTTAAGGATCTGTGACAATGGTTGGCTGGAGGCTGGAATGAGCCTTTGCATACTGGTCAAAGGAAAAGAAGTTCTGGTTTTCAAAACCATTCTTAAGGGATGCTTTCCAGAATGTTTTGAGGAATACACAATTAGAGGCTGACAGATGATTAGAATGAGGACCTCCCTATTTTCCAGCAATGGGTACATTGGGCTTTCATTAGTAAAAGCAAATGAGCTGGGTATGGGGGAAACGTGAGGAGGAAAAAAAAAACAACTTTCCTTGCTTATAGGGTAGCTGGTACCTGCACAGCTGCCAGGATTTTAAATGCCTGCTGCAGGGCAAATGAAATACCATGGGAACTGAAGATCTGTTTTCTTTAGAACTCCAAGCAGCAATTATGCTAACTTTGACTTTTCCTTCAGTCCAGAGCTTGGACTCTGCCAGAATTTGACTGTCAAACTGCCAGTGTCAGAAACTGGACTGTATCCTGCTAAAATGACTCCTGCTACCCAACAGGAAGGTCTGAACACACAGGTGCCTGCCTAGGTCACTTCCCTACTTTTCCAGGCCAAGAGCTGCATTGTCAACAAACCAAGCTGTGAAGTGCTTCTGCCGCGTCTGCGTTTCCTGTCCCTGCTCTGGGGCTGCTCTAAATGAAAGGGCTTTGCTCTTGCCCTGGTAACTAATCTATAGCACAGCTAACATCCTTGAGTAAAGAGATAAGGCCTTGCCAAAGTCCAGCTGTTCTGGGTGTCTGAAACTGAAGAACAAATCTCTTTTGATAGTCCTTCACCCTGGCAGGAATTTTTTGCGTCCAGCATGGGTTGGCCAAGTGTAGTGTCCTGTTCAGCAACAGCACTTTGAAGTCACTGAAAATAATGGTATGTTCTGACCCTTACCTGGGAATCATGTAGGTGTCCTGTTCTCATGAGAATTTTTGGGTGTGGTAATCATTCTCAAATGTAATGTCTGGACAACATTTGCATTGCATTCACCTATCTGTGAACCATCCTTCTACAAGGACAGGATGGGTGAAAATTTGTTATGATACTAAATTTTAATATTTTGCATTTTAAAGGAATTTTTCTGTTTTGAAATTTTTAAGTATTTAAATTAAGTATTCCTGTGATTTATTTCAGAGGGAAGACATTTTGATTATGGCTTGTTTGTTCTGGTAATCCTTGAGTATGTGACATTTCATTCTACTAGAATAGAATGTGATCAGTTCAAAATTAAAAATAATGTAATCTTCAAGTCAGCTAACATGCACTATGGCTTTTTTTCTTCCAGTGAAGAAAATTGAAGTGAAGAAACATGTCTCAGTCCGGTGAAAAAGTAAAGGTAAAGAGATGGCTGCATAGCTAATATTTTGTCTACAATCTGTTTAACTTCTGAAAGCATTTGTAGTTTTACTGAAATGCTAAAATTGTGAATAAATTATACCTTATTGCTTCAGATGTGTTTCTTAAAAGGAACTGCTTAGTTGAAACAGAGATTGCATGTGATCCTAGTGATGGACTTTCTGGTGTTCACCAGACATTCAGTCTCTGCTTACAAACCTAAAATGGTACCTTCACCTAAGGAAATTTCATGTGACAAACCTTCATTCGTAGTGTTTTGCCCACCTGGATGGGCATTAAAAGAACTGTTAGCAAATAAGTAATTATCTTTTAAGTGATTTCCCTTGTATCCCCCCACACCACTGGAAGTGTATGGCATTGTAAAAAACCTGTTCACCTGTTCTTAACATAAACTCATCTGTGAAGAATTCATCTGGTTGCAGATAGCCCACAGGTCCCTAAATCAGGTGGCTGCAGTTCTTATTTAGGCTCCTATGAGGTTTTCAGTCAATGGGTAACAGATGTTGGGGCAGACTGCCCTGTTTATAGCCCAAATCTCTCTGATAAGTTTTTCAGACATGTTTCTTTTTCCTGCTTTTGTGTTAGAAGTTAAAGATTGTGAAGATAGGTGAACAACTTAACCAGCAAAAGATACATCTCTTGTGTGATTGTATCTCAGTAATCCCCCCAGCAGTATAATGTTCTTGTTTTTTACCTGTAAGCATATGCATTATTTTTATAGAGGATAGTAGCAGCAGACACCAAATTTGAACAGTATTTTTTATTCTGAGCTGTATTTATTTCTTGAGATTAATAATAGTGTGTTCTTGCAAGTTTGCAGATTTTTATTTTTATTTTATCCAAGGGGAGACTTTTGCTTGTGTAGCTCAAGGTACTTATCTGATTTCTATTTATATCAGCCTGCTTGGTAAATGAGGCTTTTTAAGGTCTGCTTTGCTATTGCAGCAAAAATGGTTTCATTCTCTATTCTTCCTTGTGCTTTATATACCCCTGCACTTCATTGTGTAGAATCAAGTAAACTCTTTTTCAGCTTTTTAGGGGGAAAGGGATCTCATTTGTATTCAACCTTTGTTTTCTTGTCAGTTTTCCGACTCGGCAGGCTATGTGGGATTTGCTAATCTGCCCAACCAGGTTCACAGGAAATCTGTGAAGAAGGGCTTTGAATTCACACTCATGGTGGTTGGTAAGTGAGCTCTTTAAGTATTTTTGACTGTTATACAACAACATTTCTTTCACATAGATGCGTGCATCTTCCTACTTAGCAATTGACTGTTAGCAGTAGAAAAAGCTTTGAACCTCTATACACTTTCTAATTACATCTGTTACTGTTTTGTCATGTTCAGTAGGAGGGAGTATTTATAGTGGTTAAAGATGATGACTTGGAGCCAACAGGACATTTTGGCATTCCTGATGCATTGTCAGATGACAGGGGTGGTTGTTTAATCTTTCTCTTGTTTCCCCACTGAAGGCATGAATGCACCCAGTGAGTGTCCTGCTGTTGAAATGGTGATACTGCTGTTGTGCTTTCTGCTGTTCTGTACTGACTCACTCTGGTGTCAGAGATAAACCTGTAATTTGCCTTTCTGTCAATGAGCACCTCTGAGTCTCTTTGATGGAGAGTCCTTTAGGCTCAAAGCTCTTCTTAGTGATGTTGAATTATGTTTACATTAAATCAGTTCAATGGTTTGTGTGTGCAAAAGGAGTCCACAGTTACCCTCTTGTAGCAGTCTGAAAAATGAAAATGTGCTCTGTAGTACCATTTGGGATTACTTGGTGACAGTATTCAGCAGTGTTTGTGAGATAAACAGATAATTCGTGATAATTGTAGAGTTCTTGTGTCGCGTAGTTTGTGATGAGAAATACAAGTAATTTTTTCATCTCTAATATCAGGTTAGTAGCATCTAAAATAATGTGGCCAGTTGGCCTAAATGCTGGCTCCTTTGATTCCTTGAGTTAGGAAACAAGCAGTTTTTTGCAACTCAGATTTAGTAGTTAAATTTACACGTTTAACTTTGTTACTTAGATGTAGGACAAAATTTTTATCATTTGAAGTTACAGAATTATGAAACTACTCAGGTGAATTTTAAATAATTTGCTTTATGATTTTCAGTTTCATGGAACTTGTATGGGCTTAAGTGTAAGGGTGCAAACTTGACTATTTGGGATCGCTTCACTCATTTGTCTTCCCAGCAGTGTTCCAAGTTCAATTTGTAGCTTAGGAAAACCTTCAGGCTCTCAGAAATTTTCAGCAGGAGAGTTACAGCTCCTGATTCTGTAAGTTGAAATGAAAAAGCTGTAATTTCCCCCCAAGTAACTGAGCTATCTCTAGATCTATAGTCCAAGTGCTGTATGACCTTTCAGCTTTTATTGTGACATCTGTTACAGTAAACTTACAATTTTCATGTTACATTTATGAAAACACTGGAGGCTTGTTTTTCCGGTGTTTTCAAAGTGCTTAGCTGAACCTTTGATGTTTTTATATCAAAAGCTAGGGTGGATCCTGATGAACAAATTATTTTTCCTCCATAATGTGGGCTTGGAGAAAGACAAGGTGCCTTAAAAATCTTGGAGTAAAAAGTATATATGCTTAATAACCTGAATTATTTTGTTTGTAGGTGAGTCTGGCTTAGGAAAATCCACTCTAATTAACAGTCTGTTCCTGACTGATCTTTATCCAGAACGTTATATTCCTGGAGCTGCAGGTAAATGTGGTTTTGCAGTTCCTCCAGCACACTCCACCCTATAAAATTTCTTGTTCTTTCAGTTAGTATTGCTTCATTCTTTACCCATTACACCACTTTGTCATGCTGTATTTAAATTTTCTAAATTATGTTTTGTTGAACTGTCATTTTCTTATTTAGATTTCCTTTCAAAGACAGCTTTTGTTTCTTTATCAGCTGCTATTAAAAAAATCACCTCCCAAACCTTTTAGGTATCAATATACCTAAATGTGGTTTGGCTCTAATCTCCATTTCTTCTCACTGCTTTTTGTCTGTAGTGCCTTAAATCCTGGTTAGAGGTGTAAATAACCTTTTGACAAAGAATCTATTGTGCTTTTGAGTATTATTATTTTATTTTTGCACATTGTCATAAGTAAACCCATGTTTTAGTTCATGGTTTCTTGTTTACTTACAAAAACGTGGTGTTAAATTCTGCTTACTACTTTGTGTATTTTGATAAAATATTTTGTCATGCAGGTTACACACCTTGAGCTTGCAGTTCCTCCTCTGGGGGTTTCTGCAGGAATTGATAGGCAAATAACAATCCAAATGTTCCTTTATTTTAGAGAAAATAGAGAGGACAGTTCAAATCGAAGCTTCCACAGTAGAGATAGAGGAGCGAGGGGTGAAGCTGCGTTTAACTGTAGTTGACACACCAGGATATGGAGATGCCATTAACAGCCAGGACTGGTATGTGTGGAAATCCTGCTTTGTTAATAAAGTGTGTGTCTTACACAAACACTACTCTAGTGTGTCTGGTACTTTCTACAACTTCCAGTTTCAATTTTCTAAACACTTCTGATGTTTTTACAAGTTTTGTAGGGTGTGTCTATGATTCTGCCTCAAAATTAACAGCCTCTCCTTCAAAAATTTTCTCTGAGCACTGCAGTCAGCTTTTTGTCTCTATGGCCTTTCCAATAGAACAAAATTCTGGTGGGGGGAAACTTTTTGTCTTTTACTTTCTGTGTCTCTGGTCCATCCAGTTTCCATGTTTTTAGGACAGTTCTTTTCATTCCCTGTCCTCTATATGTACTACCAGCAACTTGGGTAGAAGTGGTGGTTTTTTATGATGAAGTTACCACTTGGCTCTCTCTGGCCTAAATATCAATGACAATCTTTAAAGGATCACTGTGCAGAGAAATGGAACATAAAGCTAATACAGGTTGATTTGAGTCCTTCACTTAAAGACCAGGAAATAGATAATTAGCAGATAAAATAAACATATATAGTGCTAATAGAATGTTTTGCAATCTTTCAGTGACAGAATGATGTATCTGCAGTGTGCTTTTATCAGATGGATTTTCTCTTCTATGGTGTAGATGTAGGAACACAGCAAAAGTGAAGGCAGTGAAGTTCTGTAATACACTAAATGAAAGTCTGAAAGTGAAGCTCTAGTGAGATTTTTATTTTCCTCCCACTTTTCCTACTTTAGTAAGTTGAAAAAAACTGAACTTTTGGTATAACACAAATGCATCTTTCTGGGCTGCATCATGGTCTTGCTTATTTTGTGCACTGTTGACTAGAGCTTCCTTCCGCTGGAGCTGAGAGCTCTGCAGCCTGTGCATTGTGTTAGAGAGAGCTCTTCCTGTTGATTGTGTTCTAATGCCCTTTGTTTATTCTGCTCAGATGTTTCTTAGAGACCTACGTGTTCAGATTTTCCCCTCTCTTTTTGGAGGTTTTCTGAATAGAATCATTCTGTGGTGATTCAGAGCTGAGTAGAACAAGTTATGCGTGATTTTATGTGACAAATATGAAACATCAAATACACTACAGGAACAAATAGTACTTACATCTTACAAAATAAAAAGATGCAGTTAATGGTATCTCTTTAGTCCACTTATGTCACATGAAAAGCCTTTCAGCCATGGCATATGTCATTTTGACAAAGTCTCTTAACCTTTACAGGATGTCTTGGGGACTTGGATGGGCAGACTCTTTGTTTTGAGCTGTAGTGAAGACTAACCCAGAGCAACCACCTTCCTTCCTTGCTAGTTCAGAGGAAGGAGCAAGTTCATGTTCTTGAACTTATGTTGTGTCCAGGAGCATTTACTGCAATCATGGTTCACCAGTAGATAGTGCTGATCATGATCCAAGATTTATAAAGCCCTTTTTTTTGGGAAGGCTGTAATTTATGCAGACTACTTGTTTTTCAAGGTGACAAATTTTACTAAGGCTGTTTTTGAACACAGGTAAATCAAAGTGGCACGTTGTCTCTAGGAGGTAGCAATTGCTGGGAGAGTTTCAAATATCTTTCTCCTGAGTAGGTTCCCTAATGGCTTTTAGTCTCTGTGCGTTGATGAAAGGGCTAAATTTTAGAGTTTGACTTTCAGGGATGGGAGCTGAGGTAAATTTTTATGTATTTTATGTCAAAGAAAATGTACTGATTAGGATTCTGTGCTAGTAGGAGTGTGTCTAGGAGGTCTATTGGATTGGATTGGAAAAACACCAGTGTTGGATTGGGAAATGATTTGTTATAGATTATTACAACACACTTTCTGAAGTAGTGTAATTCTTGTTTTCTGGATGCTATTGTACTTAAAACAGTATGAAAGGTAAGGTGGAGGTGAACCACAGTTAACCATGGTGATTTTTTAAAGATTCTGTGTGAAGCTTTAGTGCTGGCCGGAGTTCTGTATTCTAGAATCAGACCCACAGCTAGGATTGGCATCAGTTTAGAGGTGTGTTTGGAGAACAGCAAAATTCTTTGTGGTGGGAGGTTTGACACATTCAGCATCATTCCATGCATAAGTACATTGGGATCATGAGAGAAGTGTGTCCTTAAAATAACATCTTCCATCAGAACAGAGGGGATCTAATCAAGGGAGGAAAAAAATTTCTTGAGGCTTAGATTTACTTTGATATCTGGCCTCAAAAAAGTGGTTGACAAAAACAGACTATGAGTGAACTTGTTAGATATTGCTGATCACACTCTATTTCATCTTGCTTGCAGTGTCACAGGTCATTCTTTGATAGCTGCTCTCAGCTCCTTGGCTGCTGCTAAACTTTTTTATCTTTCTTGTTTTGCTTTTTTTTCATAAACTAACTAAAGCTATATTTTATGGGTTTTGGCAGCTTGATAATATTGTTCATTTTCCCCCAGTGGGCTTAAATGCAGCGTTGGTGTTGTTTGCTGTTAGAATACAGGATGTGCTCTCTCCTATGCAATGACAGCAGTGTGGTGTAAGCCAGGTGTTTCCCGGAAGTCAGGAGGTACAGGACACTGACACTGTATTTACAGGGAAAATCAGAGCTGCTAGACCTAGAAAACTGCACGTCAACTAATGGCATTGCCAGAGAAATGTGTGACAGTTCTTTCCCATTGTTCGTGTTTGGTTTCTGCCCTAATATTTGTACGTCTTCAGTCTCGTTACCTTTTACCAGCTAAGAGAGGTATTCAAGATTAACAGGAACAAAAACCATATTGATGTGTTTCAGCACATTTAGATATTAAGATGCTGTTTCCTAATGAGTAGCACCAAGGTCAAAACCCAATGAATTCAGTCTTTTGCTTTGTTGTCTTGTGTGATATGACTTAGAATAGCCAAATCTTGCAATGATGTAAATGTGTGTGTATATATTCTACCATGGATTTATTCCTTCTCAATCCAAAAGCTTACTTAGCTTTAGAGAATCAAATTCCCTCCAGGATTTCTTCCATCATTCTTGTTACTTTCTTTTATTATCTCCTTTGCAGCCATGCAGCCCTGGGTAAAACGTTGCTGCCTATTGCAGTGTTTGCCAGCATTCTGTGTTCATTTTCCAAATTATTAATTTTCTTTTATCTGTTCTGTTTCCTCCTTAAATGTATCTCATCAAGTTTGTGTTTTCTCAGCAACAGAAATATGGGTGTTCCTATTTTTCAAGCTTTCTGCTTAGTTTTTTCTCAAGTAGTTTAAGACATGTTCATGATACACAATCATCTGCCTCAGCTTATCTACATCAGCTGTTCCCTTCCCTTCCCCTGCAGTACGTAATATAAAGTGTCCTTTTATATAAATGGTGTTTGCAGGTGTCTGCATGCTCTGGAATAGCTTAAAATGATCTTAGTTATGTGTTGCTTTCTTTTCTCTCTAGTCGCTGCTCTCTGGGTCTGATTAATCTGTGATCAGATTTTGTGCTCATTTACTTCTTTGTAGGGAATATTTTAAATTGCCTTGAACTTAGTAGTTTTTTCCTTTGCCAACAGAAAAGAATTCTGTAAGGTAACAAAAATAGCTTAATAAATCATGTGATGCTTGAGTGCATGACTTGCAAATGTAGTTGTACTTAATTCTAACAGAATACCAGAATTTTCAGAGGTAACTATAGAAACCTGGCTTTAGGGTCAGGGTTGTAAATCAAGAGGATATCCGGGATATGTCATTCATCAACCAGTTTAAAAACAAATCTTCAGCCCCTACCACCAGAAAAAAATGCAGAAAGATCCTCAATCTTCTGTTCCTGTGTTGTCTCAGCACCAAGTACTTTTTTCTGAGCTTGCACTTGAACTTTTCATCCAGTGAACAGAGTAACAGTTGAAATTGGCTCTAGGCGTAAGTTGACACTTAGTGGTTGTTATGAAAACACCCTTTTGCATTATCAAAATATTTTTCCTCAGTACTGGATAAAATGCTAGGAAATTGAATTTTCTGTAATAATCTTTCCTTATTATTTAAAGCTGATGTAAGATGCCTGTCTTTCTCCCCCCTCCCATACCACAGCTTCAAAACAATTATCCACTACATTGACAACCAGTTTGAGCGATACCTCCATGATGAGAGTGGTCTGAACAGGCGCCACATCATCGACAACAGAGTCCACTGCTGCTTCTACTTCATCTCTCCTTTTGGGCATGGGTAAGAAAAAGCTTGAGCTTTTGTACTTTAGAGTCTTGTACCTTCATAACAGTTCATAAGTCTGTCCATTACTTGAACTGGTAACTTAGTAGTAATGTTAATTGAGTTCCCAACCTGTCAGTTAGTGCAATTAAAACAGTCCATGGAAATTAGTGCCCTCCTTTACTTTGTCTCCTTTTGCATTTAATATTGTTTCAAGGCAGTCAGTACTGCATTGTTTATCACCCAGAAGCATAAATGCTTTTAACATCCACTTCATTATAGAGAAACAATTTTAATTACAACTTTGCACAACCACGTTGATAAGCAAGGGCATTAAGTTAAATGGCTTAATTTATTATGAAAATACTGTTTATGTGGACACTTGAAATAAATAATTTTTAATACATTTGGTCTGTTATAAAACAACACAAGACTCTATGGTTATTTTAATATTTCTTTTCCCTGCTTGTTGGCAGACTGAAGCCATTAGATGTGGAGTTCATGAAGGCTCTTCATGGAAAGGTCAACATTGTCCCTGTGATTGCCAAGGCTGACACCCTGACACTGAAGGAGAGGGAGAGGCTGAAGAGAAGAGTAGGTCTAACACTTGATCATGAGAACAGAGCAACCCATACAATATTAAAGCCAAATATAAAGTAATTTCTAATTGAAGAGGGGTAAATGATATTGGCCAAGGACCTAATCTTGGGGAAGTGTGAGGTGGGAAATCTTCACTGAAGTCTGATGTGCTTTGCCAGTTACACTTGCTAAGAATGTGGCTGTTCTTGGCTTCATGTATCTTAGCAAAGCAGTGCTAAGATACATGGGTATCTTAGATATCTAAGATACAAGGGTTCAGACAATCCTGAAAGGAGAAGTGGAGATGTTTCAGACTGGCTCTCTGAGAGCAGTGGCCAGAGTGCCCCTTAGTGCTTGAGAAAGTCAAAAGTGGGGACAGTGTGACTGTATGAACCTTGTCTGCAATGCAGGCAAAGATCCACTGAAGAGAAAAGGAGGTACTTGTACAGAAATGAGCAGCTTTATGGTGAACCAGGTGAAAGGAGGAAGGAAATTTAAAAAAGTCTGTTCGTTGAGACAAGAAGAACCTTTGAATCTTGCTGGGAGAAATTCTGTCCCAGCTCTTGAACTTTAATTTTGTTCCTCCACAAATATTATAAGGTAACGACAGGTGCACTGCATTCAAATTGAAGGAGCTCATAGGGAAATCATAAAGCAAAAATGTGGCTGATTGTGCAGGTTTTATTGCTTTTCCTTTTCTGTTACTGTAATGACTTTGTGAAAGATTTTTATCTCACACTGTTTGTGTAGCTGCCACTTTTTCTAAAACCCCCATAATTCACCCATTCAGCAGTGTACTTCAGGCGCAGTGTTCACAGTTCCTTACTTTTTGGTTCAGCATTTGGGAGCAGAATGATGTTGAAAGATTTGAAGGAGGCATTTAAGTGGAACATTAATTATTTAAAAATACAATTCACTGGGAATTTAACCAACTTTTAACTAACTGATCTTTAAAACAGTCTGGACTTAGACATATGGACACCACATTTATGCACTGCTAAGTACAACAAGAAGAAGGGCATCTGTAGTCTAAGGGAGTGGTTAGGGAGCAGGTAAACAAGTTTTATTATTTTTGTACTGCTGGTAAAGGTCACTCTGCAAACTGAGTTTATATTAAGTCAAATGTATAATGTGCTTCCAAAGCTTTGAAAATCAAAGCTACTGTATATTGTTCTAACTCAAAGCATCTTGGCCAACAGAGTCTCTAATCAAGAGTAGGAATCAAAGTCCTGCTTTGCTGACGCAGCTTGAAGTCTTACTTTTTTTAGATGTTTCTGCCATTTGGCCATCAATCTGAAGTAAAATGTTTTTGTTTTGCCGCTATGGATTAAGCAGCAAGATTAGCTTGTGGTGCTTGCAAAGGAAACCCAGCTTGGAGTAATTCCTGTTTGGGCTTTCTGGAATTCAAAGTTATTTTTTCAAACTCTTGAGTGGGAAGAAATGCAAGACAGTTTCACAAGCTGTGCCATGCAAGGGTGCTAAGGAAACATGCTCAAAAGAATGACTTCATGAGAGGGGAACTAATATTTTGACTTTTTTTTTAATTTCCCATGGGAAGGCTAATCTTTAGGAACACAGAATCCTCTGAGGCCAATAAAATTCAGATTTGAAGAAGCAAAATGCTGTTTCATTGTTAGGAGCATAAAATACAGTTTGTTTTTATTGCAATTCTTTTTCCTTTCAGGAAAGCACTAGGTTTAACAGCTGTAATATATTATTCTAGCACCCCTTGCTGTTGGCTTTCCCGTTATTGTTCCACTTGCATTTTATCTCAAAGATCTCAGCCAGGTTAAATGTGCTTTCTTGTTTTATGCAACTACTTAAAGGCATCGAACTGCAGTGCTGCCCCACCCATCCCAGCTGTGCATCTTTTATTGTCATTTGGTGACAGTTCTCTTTTATTTTGCAAAATAGTAACAAAATCCATTGATTTAAATGTCATTGTGTGAATGTCTTATTTAATTACAACACTTACTCCCAAATCTCTTTTCTCTCTATAAAATGTTGCTCTCTGTGTAGATGGGGGCTCGTGGTACTCAGTGCACACGTGTGTGGGGAATGTTTATATACCTGGCAGGAAAACAATGTCAGGGAACAGCTGTGGCTCATACATGGTCTTTCCTCTGCCAATGGTCTGGAGAATTGTTTTCTTTTAAACACCTGTTAAATGACCAAGTTCTGGTTGGACAATTTTCATTTATACTGTAGCTGTCAGTTGCCATCATGACAGAAGATGGAGGAACCCAGCCATACTCAGAGAAGGTTCATTAAGACCTCTCTATTTAAAGTCTGCTTGTTTTCATGATACCAAGTTAATTTACAGTTGTATACACAGTAATGGCATCACAAGTCCTTACATAGGCTCTTCTGAATATTTTTACCATTACTTTAAAACTCTCCCTGAATTTGCCCACACTTTGTCTGTGCTGAGAGTTCATTGAGCAGGGCAGCTGCTTGGTCCAGGTGCTCTTGGTGGGGTTACAGTTGCTGCTCTAGGAAGTTTGCACAGTTCCCCTATTCTGCTGAAACATCCAGGATCCCTTTGGAGAGAGTCATTGTGGAATCTTTGTGTTCTCCTTATACCACCACGCTTCCTTTACTGAAAGTAAATCTTGTCAGTGCATTTGCTGCAGTGACAAGAGCTGACTTAAGTATATTCAGTAGTGGGGAAGCAGAAAAAGTCTCTTTGGTTTTGAAAAAGGAATTGACTTGTGCCACCTTTTGAAACTGCAAAAGGCCTGGGGTTGTGCTGGCTGCTCACCCCTGCAGTGATTTCATTAGGAAAAGAATGTGCCCAGGAATACAGATACTGTATTTTTTTATGTTACCCTCAGACATTAATGAAAACTGTTTAAGAACAGGATCTTTTTCTTAGTGGATTTTTAATGACTTTCTTCAGTTTAAGCGGATAATAAGCTTTTATCTTTTTTGATTCAAGAGGCACTAGGCAGTGTCTTCTACAGATTTTGAATGTATGAAATGCACAAAAATATATTTTGACACAGGGTGAATGGTTTTGATTCTGTCACTAATGAATTCCTTCTTGTTATTTCTACTCTTTTTTCATATTAACCTCACTTTGCTTCTGTATTTGCCTTGTAAATCTTACGGCATTTTAAAATTATTTACTTGCTGTGTTTTCCAAAAATACATTTATCTTTTGTGCCTTTTAAAATTCTTCAAGCCCGTGCTATTTTGCAATTTGGACCCTGAGTCAGGTGAATATTTGTGACAGGCTAGTTAATCAATTTCATATATTTTTAACTGAATACCTCTTCAATGAATTAAGAGTATTATTCTTTCTTTTTTGCAAACTTTCAGGTTCTGGATGAGATTTCTGAACATGGCATTAGGATTTATCAGCTCCCTGATGCAGATTCTGATGAAGATGAAGAGTTTAAAGAACAAACTAGAGTTTTAAAGGCAAGTTTCACTCCTAGTTTATAATTTTGCTGCTGTAGTTCTTCAATCTACAACATGCCTAAAGGTACTTTATTCCTTTCACAATGTGTTAAAAATTTCAGTTTCCTTTGTGTGTTGACTCTGAATTATAATCCCTTTTATTCCAGTCTCTGCTTCATCAGAATTCCAAGTGTAGTGTGTCATGACTTTCTTTTCTTTCCTCTTTTAAGTGTAAACCAGTGTTCACCATGAACTAGTATTTGCAGTCTGTTTTCTGACTCAAACGTTTTAACATGTGAGCCAGGAGAGAGATTGTGGGTGTTATAGTTGCTGTACTAATTAACAACTTGCCTTGTGTTAAAGCAGATAATCAAGGTTTTACTGAAGTAATTTCCTCTTTGTGCTTGCAAAGGTGTTTGAAGAATGTGTCTGAAATTCTCTTTCTAGCTACTTCACTCTGCATCTGAAGTATGTTTCTGTTGGCTCTTCTCCATGCATGATGTTATGTCAGATGACACATTATGCCCAAACTGTACTTGAACAACAGTTGAGTGTTCCTAAAGTGAGGCGTCATTTCCTTCTGGGCCTCTGTTAAAACAAATTGACCCTAACACAGCTACAGGTGCTCATAAGGAGAGGTTCCATTGTCTAAAATGGGATTTGTTCATTTTTTAAAGCGAGAGGGTTTTAGTAGAGAGTGTTTGTCAACATTTCTTTTCCCCCTCTCTTGCCTGTTGCTTGAATTGTTGCTTTCTTTAAAAGAAAGACAAAGCAAAATACAAAAACTAACCAGCCAAAAATCAAAACAGTAACTTGTTTTTTCTGTCTCACCTAGGCCAGCATTCCCTTCGCTGTTATTGGATCCAATCAACTTATTGAGGTGAAGGGGAAAAAAATCAGAGGCCGCCTGTATCCCTGGGGAGTTGTTGAGGTTGAAAATCCAGAGCACAATGATTTCCTCAAGCTGCGCACAATGCTGGTGTGAGTAATGCTAAAGTGATCCCATCTCCTGTGGTGACGTAACTGCCACGATGGCTACAAACCTATGGCAACGTTCATTCCTTCATTTTAAACTAGCCCTGATGCCAGCATAGAGTTACATTTTAGTCCCCTGCAGCTTATTTTTCTGCTGTACCCTCTGATCTCTCAATTCAGAAAATATTTTCTATATTTTATGTTGCCAGATATATGTGATGATTTTATGCCTTATGTAAACTTATCTGATGGCTGTACGTACCAACTGAAGTTTTGTTATATGCAGTTGGTGGGGCAGAGAGGCTTTTAAAATGCTCTTCAAAGTGAAGAGTATTCCAAAAGCAAAGTGCAATTTTCTTGGCAGTAGGGGAAATCCTTTGTTAAATATGATACCCCACCCCGTTATGATACGGATATTCTGCCTGCGTAAATGGTTTTAAGTGATTTTTTTTAAAAACGATGTTTTGCTATTGTTGGAAATGAATTCTGTTGTGTCATTCCAAATTGGGTCTGCACTGGGCAGGGATTGCCCTCTGCTGGGCACTGGGAGCAAGCAGGTTTTCCTTTTTTTTTCTTGGCAATTGGAAATTGTTAAGCAATGGCAGCTGCTGTAGGAGCCAAGCAGCTCCGCCTAGTTCCCGGTTACAAATGATATTTGACAGCACTTAAGAGTAATAAAATACTTTTGGAATTAAAGTATCTTTCTGAATTACTGTCTTTGCAAGTTCTTAATACTGCAAAAACTGGTATAAACAACTCAGCTGAAATAATAATGACCAAAAGGAGGACAGCATCTTTTGGGTCTTTGATATTGGTGGGGCACTCAGGAATGAATTAAAGATCAATGAACTTGGAAGCAGAGTTCTGGCTGGCTTGGTCTGTAAGGATTTACTTTTCTGGTAAATACATTAGTTAGATAAAACAGAAGCAGAAGATAAAAGGGTGTTTTTCTTTGCTTTGCTGAGTGTTCAACAGCCCTTTGCATGTTGTAGGACTCACATGCAGGACCTGCAGGAGGTGACCCAAGACTTGCACTACGAGAATTTCCGTTCTGAGAGGCTAAAACGCACTGGCAAGTAAGTGTGGGCTGCCCTGGACTCTGCTGCTCCTCACTGCCCACTGACAGGGGACCTGCTCTTCCTCCTAACTAATCCCAGCTGTAAACAATTGCTTCTGATGAGATTTCAATCTGTGGAATTCTGAAATTTGTATGAAATGCTTTTCTTGAAGAGGAATGATATATAGCGAAGTGCTGTGCTTATAAGCAGCTTAAATCCCCTTTTCTCTATGCTTTTAATTGGAATGTGCAGGAAGAAGGTGCCTGCAAGCAAGATAGGTTTTATGTAATGATGTCTGCTTGAAGAAAATGAATGCTAGTGGGCAAATTTAAATAGGGCCCCAGTTTATCTTCTTAGGGAGGTATTGCATTCTTGCTCCTTCATGTGTAGCTAAAGAGAAAAATCTAGACCAAACAATCTTTTCTGATAATTTGTGTGTTTTGTGGAGTTTATTAAATATTTTTTAATTCTTGGCAAGGTTATCCTTGGCAACTTAATGCAAAAAATGCACAACTACCTTTGCTTCATCTTTTTGGATAGTAACTTACTTTTGTCCACATTCCACTTGTTTTACAAGTATTCAGCAAAGCATTTTGATGTTAAAGATGAAATAGCCTACACAGCTTTTTAGTGGTTGATTTTTGTACCATGGATGGATAGTGAAGGAAATCTCTTCATTAAAGTAAATTGCAAAAAAAATTTAAAAATCCATATAGCAGTAAAGAAATCAAATTTTAAGAAATGGAGAGTGAATAGCAGGAGTCTGTGAGGTAAAGATGGTACAAAAGGGCAGCATGATTTTTTAAATGTCCTAATTTGCCCTGTATGGAAGAATGTAGATTTTGATGATGTGATATTAATTGAAATATGAGTCTTGAATCTGTTCTTGGAGATTTTTACTTCTGTTTTATGCTGTCAATTAATTTTTTTCTTCAATAGGCCTGTTGAAGAGGAAGTGGTGGACAAGGATAGAATCCTCCAGCAGAAAGAGGCTGAGGTAAGAGGAGCTTTCTAAAACTTGTTTTTTAATAAATCATGCTAGGTTCCAATTTCTGCATCAGCTGCTGCCTGTGGCAGGTAGGATTGGAGTTGTGCAAAATGACAGGCAGAACCTGCCCATGCAAGTGGGACTTAGTGTTTTGTTTATAGTGACTTGCATTGTGGATGGGAGGTACTGTGTGCACTCCTGGTTGTAGGCAGAATGTTTATCATTTCCTGTTTGGGTGCTAATTTTCCATAAGGATATTTGTTATTTTAAGTCTTGAAATCAATTTATGTTTGTCAGCTACACATGCTGGGTGCTGTGGTGGGATAGACTGACAGTCTCATGTAATTTCAGATGTACAGGCGCTTACTGCAAGCACATTACCAATAAATTTATTCTTATGTCTTGTGGCTATGGAGTAGAAATAGGCTCTTGAGTCTTAAAAATCCCATAATATAATTAATACATGTGTTTTTTCATCTTAACCTTGACTTACATCATCGTATTTTTGTTGTGCCTGTCAGTTTATGAAATCGGTGTTTTCAAACTCTGATTTCTCACTCTGTTTCCAAGTTATTGCTAGGCCTTTTAACTTAGTATTTTTATGTTGAAGTTGTAGAGACTCAGAAATTTTTGAGCCTGGTATTTAAATTCTGGCAGTATGCTGCCAGTGCTTATACTACTTGCAGTGTGAAAGCTGAAGACTTACTGCCAATTGTAAGATAGTGGGGTTTTTTTTCTCTTTATCCTTCTTTTATCCCATTCAGCTTGGATCCACATCTATAACTGCAGGAAAGATCATTGCACTTGTGCAGTGATTTGGAATAAAAAGTAAAAAACTACAAACAGTTTTGTGTGTTTCTGAGGTGGAAAATTCATTCCCATACGTGGAAATTTTTGAAATTTACTTTGGTCTGTGCATTTCCTTTTTCCCTTATAGCATCCATATTTAAAAATAGCTGACCCTGGTTAGCTATTGGCTAACTCTGGCATGTTGCTATATATAGGAAAAAAATTTCCTATAAGGAAATACAGAAGCCGCTGATTGTCACCATAATTAGTAGTTAATAATATGAATTACTGGAAATTGAGTGAGCTCATATTTATCACTATATAACTGCATTTCAGCAGCATAAGCACACTTGTGACTGTACACATACAAGAGTGGAACTTCTGCAAGTGTTCTGTACACAAATTAACTGCCTCCATTTACTGGGGCATGTGCAAAGCAACAGGAACTCATCAGCTGACAGCCAGCAGCACTGAATGCTTCAAAAAGTCAAGAGCATTTTTTGAAAAGATTGTTTGTTTTTCTATTTTTCCTTAATGATTCCAAGCAGACAAGTAGACCTAAAGAATTTAAGGCATAACTGTTTCTCCTGTTGTTTGAACTGTGTAAATTGTATGTGCCTAGTAGTTAAGTAGAATTTTGGGTATCCCTGTAGAACTATTTGTTTTAAGATCTATGTCTGAAGAAAGTCTCCTATAAATATTTTCCCTGGAAACTGTTGATATGACAGGCACTATATATATATATATTACATACTTTTTTTTTCTATTTATGCATTGACACAGAGTGGTCAAAATAGACCAGTATATAAATATGTAACGTGTCTTTTATATAACATGGTTTAAAGGGATGAAATTTTGAATTTCTCAGGGGACAGTCTTTGTAAGTTTCCTCTGGGGCTAATCATCTCTGAATAATTGCTGCTGAAGTTGCAGGGGATTAGGTTAGAACTTGAAAAAACAAAAACATTTTTAACTTCTGCATTCTATTGTTCCAAAGAGATCAAGAGGCTTTGCTGAATCTTCTGTAGATAAGCTGGTATGAAGTCCCTTCATCTCCAAATCATCCCTAAGGTTCAGACTGGGAAAAATCTGTGGAGGAAAGAGGCACAGAGGAAATGGGCTTGCATTCCATGGCCTTCACAGAGAAAACAAATATCCATTTCCCCTCCTGTTCTGCATTCCCATCAGTAACGGTGCTTGATGTTCTATTTACAGTTTGGTGAGGTTTATATAACCTTGGAAGGAATGAATGCTTGAACTACTGCCAGGATCATCTTTATCAAGGCATCACTTTTGCTAAATGGTCTTTTATTATGCCAAAGGATGTGGTCCCCAGTTCAGCCAATTTGTGATTGCTAATCTGTCATTTTGGATTTATTGCTTAGTCTGGTTGTGCTTTTGCTCATTTGCAAATGATGACCTGGTTTTTTTAGAGCTGGAAAATGAAAATAGACATAAAGATATTCTTGTTCCTTACTGTAAAAATGATGCAGAACAGATTATTTTGATGTTGTAGCATAAGTGGGCACAAACTTAGTTTGTAGGTTTGTGCCATATTTTTCCTACTCTGAAGATGTCTTGTTAATAAAAACCTTTGAGGGTTTTGACAGGTAGTACTTCCAGAAAAATGTTAGGGCTGTGATCACATGAAAACAGCAAGGAATAAACTCCTCTGGGTTTCTCTAGTGAGCTACCCTGAGACTTTGGGCAAATCTTTCCACACTTCTCCTTTCAGTGAAGTTGGTCAGCAGTGGGCTGTATATGGTAGAATGAACACAATGTTCAACTTGTTTTCTCTCTGTTTTTCTGCTTTCTGAAGGTGTGTAACCCTTTGGCAGATGGGATAAAGAGCCCTGGGTCAGTGTGGGAGTCAGGAGGGGGAGCAGCACTGGGGCTGCCAGGCTGGGGGGCAGCAGTGACCCTGTGAGGATGGGACAGAGGTGAGCAGGTACCTGCCTGCCCCTGCTGGGCTTTGCCTGGAGAGATAAGGGGCAAACTTCCATGGGAAGAGACAGCATGACTGCTGATGAAGACCTGCAGACCTGAGGGAAATAAAAACAGGTCTAAAGTTTAATTTGTTTTGTGGGATGTTACTGCTCAGTGCAAGGGAGCAGAATGCTTCAGCCTTGCCCTGTGAAGTGTGCAGTCTTAGTCTCTTAGTCCCGGAGAACTTCCTAGAAGTTCTTCTTCCTAGAAGAAGAAAACCCCAATTTGCAATGGGAATCTCTGAGGAATTATAATGCAAAAGCTTTTTTTTATTTTTTTTCTTTGAGCAATTGCTTTTTTTTTTTTTTTTTGTTTTTAGCTGTTTTTTGAAGGAACAGTGCACGCTCCTTCAAAAGCTCAATGGCTGTGGCCTAAGTGACTTCTGCTCTCTGCTCTTTGTGAATGTGTCCTATGGAAGACATTTATCTTAATGGTAGCCCCATTTCCAAATTATCAGGAATATTTTTTCCTGTCTTCAGTTAACAAAATTACTTGTGTTCTTTGATATTGGAAGTGTTTTTAATCAAAAGAACTCTTACAGGAACATTCACTAGAAAATCCACTGTCTGCAGTTTTCCATCTTCCCTGTTCTTGCAGCATCTTCACTTCTGCCTTTCTTATGTAAAGGCATGGGCAGAAATAATCAGACTTGGTAGAGGGGAAACGTATCAGTGGGAGGAGAAATATTAAGAAATTAAATACTGTTAATTTCTTAATATTTCTCCTCCTCCTGTGATACCTGCATGTTGTCTGAGAAGTTGTTCATGTTGTTTAAATAGGAGTAGTGTCTGTCAGTATTGAGATGCAGTCCTGTAGATACAGCAGAGCTGTGTCTGTGGTTTCTGTTTAGGCTGTGGATTCTATTAACCAGATGTATGGTTCACTTTTAACTCTGTAACCTTAGCTCTCATTTTAAATGTTTGTTTCCTTTCTGGTTTGCTGCAGTAGTTACATGATTGTTTGAACTAAATTGTAGACCTGACATAAGTAAACTAAGGGACATTTATACCAAGGTTATGTTTATTCTTTTGCCTTTTGTTATCTGAGAATTTACAGGAATTATTTGTTTTAACAGATTTCCAAACATTGTTTCCTAGCTTCCTTCCACTCATGGTGTGCATTGGCCCTATGCTGTCATGTTGTAGCATCTGTTCTTTAGGGGATGAACACAAATATATCAGTGCTGCTCTTGCAAGTGAGAGGACTCTGCTGAGCAAGATCAAAGTCATTTTCTGCCCTTGATGCTTGCAGTCCCCAACAGCAAAGGGAATGAAGATGTTGACATGACATCAATTTCAGTCTTTGGTGTGATTCTTCTACATCCTCCTTTATTAAGAGCAGAGGTTTTTCTGTCTATTCAGTAGGTCCAGAAAGGTGAACATGAGCTGGTTTTGTTTGTAGTGTAACATGGAGGAGCAGCTCTTGTGTCCTGTCCTCTACTCAAAGAAGAATTGCTGAAGAGACTGATGTGGTTACTCCTTGAGCACAATAGAGCTTGATTCCCTTTTCTTAATTTGACAACAATGTACCTTGTTTTTTTCACAGGCCTTGTGCCTGAAAGGTTTTCTACTGGATCATTCTAAAATAGCTTCAGAAACTTGCCATTCCTTGCCTAATGGAAAAGACTGAGACTTCACCAGTAGGTCTCAAAAGCACCACATGAGGATGGAAAAGGAAAATCTTTTACACTCTGACTGTAAGAGCAGAGTAGGTTTCCTGGGGCTTTTGTGCTACCTTATATTTGTGTCATATGCAGCATCTGATTTATTCTGTGCTATGGGCATATTTTTATCAGTTAAAGTTAAGAAAATGCAATTCTCAATGCTGTATTTAAGTCTTAAAATATAATGTTGGCTATTAGCAGTATTCTGTGTTTGAGCAATCACCATAATATGTGTGCAGCAGTATCTCCCCCTGTGATTACTGAATGGTTTCTATTTTGGGAATGTTTCATGGCTCAGCTTGGAGTGCTCTTGGGAAAGCTCAAGTAGGAGAGCTTACAAAAAGCTAGTTTTATTCTGATGGTAGATCTGCAGAGAGGCAGTTCAAAAGACCAGGTGTCTTACATATTTGCAAGTTGATCTTTGAAGCTTTTCTTTTTTCTTGTATCATGGAATCAATGCAACACACATTTTGGGAACTTTCTGCTTTTTTTTTTCCTCCTTTCTGCAACGTTTTGCCATCTTCTTGATCAGAAGCTTTTTGTTTTAAGTACTTAGCAGAAAGATGTAGATGGGTTTATAATAATCCTCACAGACTTAGCTGCATTTCATGCTGTTCCTGTGTGAATCTCCTTTTGTCAGAGGCCATCTCTGCAGCAGTCACAGGAACCTGAATTAGCCTCTCTGAGCCCTGTGCTGCTGCAGCAAGAGGTTAAGTCCATAAGCCAGTGAGTTTGAGGCAGCTCTGGTACTGCTGGCTGTGCTGCAATCTTTTTTACTCTTTAGTTAATCTTCTGTTTCTTACTTTTTCCTAAATCTGTATCTGAGAGCAGGCAAGAAAAAGTTATATGGGCACTTGCAGTTAGTTTTTCTTGTTCTGTGATGTTTCTTTCAGTTTGTTGGATTTTTTAAACAAAACAACAGCAACACCACATGCATATATTCAAGCATTTATCTCAGGCTCTTTTGTATTGAACCTGGTGGAGTGACAAGTATGACAATAGTTAATGTGGTTGACTGGATGAATTGGTTGTTTGGATGAAATGTGGTTGTTTGGATGAAAATAGAGTATAATTGCTTAGACAGAGTGCTTTTTCAGTTAGTTTCCCCCCTGAAAATAAATGGAAGCACTTCTCTACATAAATTTAAAAAAAGAGAAATTGCTATACAAGCGTCAGATTTATACATGATCTCTGGTTTGAGGTGATCTCATAGGTTATACAATGTGCATGGAAACAGCAGCACATTTCCTTCCCACTTTGGAAAATGGGGCTCTGTATGTGGAGCTTCCCCACCTGCACTTGGAAGGAAGTACCCAGTCATTTGTAAAGCAAATTAGAGGTATTTGCATATATACTTTGAAAATCCATATTAGCATTCTTTCTTCTGTCTTAGGATCATTTGTTTTGGTTAATATTTTCTCTTTTTTTGAAAAAAAAAACAAAACAAGCAACAAAGCATTATATAAAAGTGGCCTTTTATGAAATGGAAACTAACTTTTAAGTGTTATAAGAAAATGCCTTAAGCAAACAATTTTTTCCCGGAAAAGTAATTGTTTAGTTGTAAAAAGTATTGCTGCTTAATATGTTTAGTCTGGCGTTCCAAATTTTATAAACATCTTTCTATTTCTCATTTGAAATAGTTTTTAAATCTTGTTTTCATGTTTGGCTGGTACTGCTGCTAAAAATTTGCAGAGTTCTCTGATAGTCACAGGATGAGTGTTCTACATGATCCTATGCTTTGAGCACCTGTACCAGAACAAAGCTGCGACATTCAGGTGAAGCTCTTTGCACACCTAAAGGATATGCATTCCTAATTATGGGTTAAATGTTGATTCACAGGTCTGCAAGCATAGCTGGCTTCTAAAGATCTGGATTCTATTGCTTAATTTTCCTTACAAGTGTTCTTACAAATCTTTTGTGAAAGTTAGATGTGCTGAACTGAAGAATAAGAGATGGAGAAAACCAAAATATTCAGTTATGTGAATTATTGAATATTTCCAGTTTGTGAAGAGGAAGATAAGATCTGTGTTCTACCATGGGAAAAAAAGTTTTAAGGTTTCTTGGATCTTTGGATTCTTGGATTTTTGGATTCTTGGATTTTCTTCCCATGTAATTGTTGTGAACACTTGGGTGTGTTTCTCTTCCAGCTGCGCCGCATGCAGGAGATGATTGCCCAGATGCAAGCCCAGATGAGGATGAAGCCTGGTGATGACTAAGGTGCTTAACAGCTGGATGCATCAGGTATTGCTTTTCTGACTTGTTTCACCTCTTACATAAGATTTTGGCAATGATTATTGTTAATTTTGCACATTGGCCTTGCATTTACTGTACTTAATAGGAAAAAGTGATGTCATGAGTAGACTAGAAAAGATATATGCCAGTGTTATCTTCCAGCTGTTTTTAAGACCTGTAAATCCTTCTCTTCAGTGCCTTACTTTTGGATCATCAGGCTTTGCTTCTGTTAGCACAAGCTGGTCAGAAAGTTAATTTAATATGTAAACAAAAGATAGAGTGTTTTGGGGTATGTAGGCTGCTGAGTTTTTAACAGTTTTCTCAAAGAGCCAGACAGAATTTTGCTCAGGTGTACTGAATATAGACTCCCTTGATATGTCTGATGTATTAGGGGAGATCAGAGTGAGTGAAGAAAAAAATTCCTGTAGCACATACTCATTCTTTCTTCTGGTAGAATTTTTCTTTTAAATGCAAGAACAAAAAATGGAAGGATATGAGAAGCCTTGTTGCTTAATACTTCAGTTTAATACTCTAGTTGTGATTGCTGGTCTTGTGGAATGTAAAGCTTGAATAAAATGGATTATATTATCCCTTATGACCTTGTGTCAGCTGCCAACATTCCAAGCCTAAAATAAGGAGATTTTTTTGTTGCCTTTATTTGAACCTTCAGTCTTCCTGTTTACATAAAAAAAAAGAAAAAAAAATCATTAAGAAATAAACTTATTCCCTGTATTCTCACTTAAGCAGAAGTCAATGGTTTTACTGGTATGGGCACTGTTCCCTCTGAGTGAAGTACTTAAGGGGAATTCAGTAATTCAGTCTCAGGTTTCTTACAGTCACAGTTTCAACTGTTGCAGATGGAGGAGTCTTCACATCATGTCTTCCAACTTCCATACTAAGATGTGTTTTCCCAGAGTTGGAAATCTAAACACTGAGGATAATTTTGTGGCTCACCACATGGTGTACATGAAAGCAGTGTCTGACAGAGAGCTCTCATTGTCCAGCCAGGAGCTGGTCATTTTGCAGCCTGTTCAATATTGTTAAATACTATAGTCTGAATTGAAGGTTCCAAGTTTTCACTGTGACTTTCTTGTCATGGGGCCAAATTCTTACCATTTGTAGAAATAGTTATTTAGTGTAGGAAAGCTTTTTTAGTGTAAATTATTGTTGCTGGTTTTTGCTAAGGAGCTCAGTTCCTTGTAGGTGTTAGAAATCATATTTAATCATATGACACCTTCAAACTGATACTCAATAAGAAAAACACACCATAAAACTACCCTTGTCCACAGTTGTTGTTGGCAGGGCAGAGGATGGCAAGGGATACAAATATATTCAGAATTCTTTGCTCAGTTCCTAGATGCTGCCTTTGCTGTGCAATCAGTATCTGAGGGCTGATGGGATGTAGTATTCCCATTAATGGTTAGCCAGAAATGGCCCCAGATCCCCTGTGTTTCACAGCTTCTGGCAATACTGGATATGGCCTTTATAAAAAGGAACTGGAGCATGGGTTGTCCCAGGCTGAATTTGCAGCCATGGCTACTTAAGTAAACAGAGTTCTGAGCATGCTCATGTCTGTCCTAGGGAAATGTTCTCCTGTAGGTACCTCACTCTGCTCATCTGGAGTGAAGCTTGCACCACTCTGTTTGTTAAGCAGACTTTGCAGATTTAACTGAGTGTTCCCATGATCTTGTTGTGATTTGAACTTTATGATCCTGCATGTGGAAGGGAATCCTCATCCAGAGCTCAGCCTTGGGGAAGTTTCTCTCGTGCTTGTGAACTGACTTTGCAACTTAGGTGTGATGAGTTCAACCTCCACCATTCCCATCAGATTTATTTGCTGTATTTTATTGAAATTACTATTTCTAGAGAAACCAGGAAACTTGTAATTAACGCAGTGGCTAACAGAGCCAAACTGCCAACAAATTTAAATGTAGTTGGTATTAATCTTTTTGTTCTATCACAGCTTATCTTGAACATCTCTCAGGTTCTAGTTTTACAAGAACTTTAAAGGATCACCTGTTCTACTGAAAGTGCAGTCTCTCCTCCCATTGCTCTTTTGCACCCTTACTTTGTGCTGAGAAAAATATATGAGTTTATAAACAGAAAGTTAATGTAAAAATTAATATTTTCACTCTTTCTATTTTGGATATATACCTAATTTTTTGTGTTTTCTTCAAAAGTCCCTTAAAATATTTTCCCCTACATAAAGTACAGTTTTCAGGTATTTTGGGAAAAGTGGGGTGTGGTGTGGTATGAAGACCTTCATAGGTAAGAGCTGGAGAATAAACAATAGGGTAATGAAATGTGTTAATATCAAATATGTGAAATACCCACTTCTGATTTCAGGTGTATTTTGGAGTGGGGAGGAGATTGCTGAATGCTTTGGGGTTTTCTAGGAGGAGCATTGCATAATGATTAAAAAGTGTTAAACCCAAATTGTTGCCAAAAAGACTGACAAGTCTGTGTTACCAGAAAGTGCTACACAGATGGGATGACTGGAAGATCTGGTTTGCCTGATTCCTTTTGAATAGGGCCATCTTAAAAGGTTTTATGGAAAAAGCAAAGGGAGAATTCACTTCAAACAGTTTCCTTTACTTGCAAGGCTGGAGTAAGAGAATAAGGGGAGTGACAAAGGCAAAAATTAGATGCAGGGAATACATTCAAAGTTTCCAAAGAAGGCAGACAGATTTCTAGCTGTGGAGAAGTAGAATCCTGAAAGGGAATGAAGATGAGTGCTGGTGGAGACTGGGTTAGAGGTAGAAAAGGAAGATGATTTTGGCACACTGGTCGTTCCTGTTTCCAACTGCAGTTTCTGACAAAAGCCCGTGAGAACAGATTGTGGTGATTAAGATCTTTTGAGTGCAGCCCTGACAAAGGTGTGTTGACCTACACTTTTGTCTCTTTCCTCTAAACATTTAATATCTTCTGTGTGCAACTAGTGCAGGTGGAGCAGCAATGAGAGCACAGCTAGACACCAGAATATTCTGAGAATAAGCAGTAACAATTTTTTTACCCTGACTTTTGATATACTCCCCTTGCTAATCTTTCTTGGATTTGTTTTTTCTTGCAAAACACAAGACACTGCTATGAAGTGTAGGAGCTTATTGGTTCTTATATTTGACAGTTCACATGAAGGATTGAAGAGAAAGATGGAAGGTGGAATAAGGTAGCAAAACCTAAAACATACTTAGTTTTATTTGGGTGCTCAAATATGAAATGCTTTTGGAATAAGCCTGCAGTAACTCCAATAGCATATTTACGAGTTTCTGAACTTATCCATCTCAGATGAGCAATTATTATGAAAATCAGCAATAATTGTACCAAGTGAAATGGTTATTGGTGGATGTTTCTTCCCTTTCCTCCTCTGCTTCTCAAAGTGTATCTCTTTGCAATCTGTTTTCCTCTTGTTATTCTTACAAATCTGATTTGTCTGTCTGCACTCAGTTTCAAGATCATACTGGGACAAATCAGTAACAGAAGCCAGGCTGTGGAATGCTAATACAGCCATCTGGAAATGTAGTTATAGTTAGGAAAATATGTTCAGACAAAAAAGAAACCCAAGCATCTTGCGCTTAAAATATCTGTAGGATGTTGAAAATTCTATTAGTATAGCTTGTGATTTCCACAAGCATTTTAAAACTTCCTGATCACATTAACACTGTTCTGGTTCTTGATAAGAACAGTGCTAAAGACACCAAACAGCTCCTTCTTTCTCCCAGTGAATTGACATCATTTAACAGAAGACACAAAGCACTGTCATAGCAACCAGGCTTCTAAAATGATGCTGCTGAATGCTGAATTGATCTGATGAGAAATGTCATTTGAGGAAGTAGAAATGATGTGGTAGTTTTTTTGGCAACTGAAATTGAGAGCCCAGAGAATGTGAAGCTTGGGCAAATTTGTAGTATTTGTAGCAACTGCCTGGCACTGCCAGTGGATGTTTCTCTGGCGAGAAACTAGACCAGGAGAGTGCTGTCAGTGTCCAGCTCTCCTCAGCTCCTCTGACTGTGGGGAAGTCAGCAAGCCCTGCATTGATGGGCTGGCACAAGTTCTTTCACCTCTAGAGAACAGACTTGTGTTGGAAATTGTAAGGTAACATGAGGAACCTGAAAATGTGTCAGGGCCACTTTTCCCTAAAGAAACAGAGGAACATTTCTGATAGTTTTGAAGCTTGGATCCTGATATGTAGATGTGACTCTGTGGTTGTCACCCCTATTGACATAAATAACTGATGAGCATTGGTAATCAGTTTAAAGGCCAATTTTGTAATTTTCTGTGAACTGGGCTGATGATGTTTGCTGTGGGGAAGTCTGAGGTCTTGCTACAGAGTAGCAAAGGAAGGGGAACAAACTTGAAGCAGTGAAGTCAACAGAGGGTGACTGAAACACCAGAAAACCAAAATGTTTGGGGTGTGGTGACAAAATGAGTCAAAACCTACAGCAGAGCATTGGTGTCATCCAGTACTCCTCTGCCTTTTGGAAAGATGCCATTTCTCAAAGTTCTTGCTGATGATGGGACACTCAAAGGGCCGTAGTTATCATAAAATGGGTGATATTTGAAGAAAAACAATTGAGATGAGTGAGAAAATGTAGCTGCTTATCAAGCAAATTTCTCTCATTTGGAGTTCAGAAGTAAACACAGAGGTGCCAAGTCACCTTGTGTTGTAGTGGTGTTCTTGTAAGAGCTGAGGGGGAGACAAACCCATTTCTTTACAAGGTGTTCAAAATCTTCACAAATACAGGACTCTGAGCTATGTGACCACTGGATCAGGGTGCAGGTGTATGTAGTACTTGCTAGTTATGCTGCTTACTGAGAGAGAGTTTTGTTTTAATGGCCCACTGGAGGAATATCCTCTTTGTTCAATAGTGGTATGAACTCCTGGTGCAGATGGAGGCATTTGTTAACTCTGGGTGTTGGTGAAATGAGCATAGGGGACTGTAAGGTTGGTCTAGTAAAGCTGGAGGTCAAACTTGGCAAGAACAGTATCAACCTAATTGTATCATAAAATATTGCCTTACAAGGAGATGAGGAAGAAAGAGCAGTGAAATGAATCCATGTTGAAAGGACACAAACATACTTTGCCCAAATGTGTTCTAGGAGCTTGTAAAATGTAGGTATTGTGTAGCTAATGCTGCTAACATCAATGCACAGCTGTGCTTAGAACCCAAAGCTTCATGTTTATTGGAAATCCCAGTCTTTTTGTGAGTCTGAAACATGAGTTACAGTTTCTTCTTGAGGTATCTTCTGTAACAGATTAGAGTTGGGCAGGCAGTGGCAGAAACCAAGTTTCTCTTTCAAACTCAAAGTAGCAGTGTAGCGCAACAGGTTGAGTTTGAATTTGAGTATTGAATTTGCTTAGAAATTTATGGACTCTGGCTTTAAAGCCTTATTGCTAGCTTGCTTGTTTAGTTGTTATTAGAAGTGATGGGCTCCTTAAAATGAGAAGGAATTGTGTATTGAACAGAACTCCCACAGTGAGAAGGACAAAGAGCAAAGCACATGGCTCTGTATCCCCACTCTAGTCTGGATGAGTGTTACAGTGCATTTTACAAGTAAGTTGGCAAAGAAACACAATAGTGTTTTCTAGGATATTTCTATTTTCTCCATCCAGATGAGCATTTAGATTAAACTAACTTTTTCTGTCAGGAATGAGGATTTTTGGGACTGGAGAATTTGGGGTGTATCCCCTGAGTTCCAAATCTGACACAACTTCTTAACCGGGATCCAACTTTCAGGAAAAGCTGGGATTCTGCTTTCTTTGTAGCAGCCTTTTTGATTGGCAAGTAACTGTAGAAATACCCAGAACTGATGGTTATTTTTGAAATTACAGACCAGTATCCGTTCTGATTTTTTCTTTTTTCAGCCACAGGAACACTGCTGTATGAATGCTTGAAAAAATATCTGCTTTCCTGCTTTACCTTAGCAGTGTTGGAGCGTGATGTTGAGCTTGCTGCCTACTGCCTGCCCTGTTTAGCTGAGTGGTTTGTTTCCCTCAGCAGCAGTAATGCTTCACAGAGCAGGCCAAGGTCGATGTGCTGTGTGCAGGACTGTTGAGAGGAGCTGGGGGGGTGTGGGTGCCTAAGAAGTTATGCAGCTAAAAATAAGTTCTCATTTAGAAGCTCTTATTGGACATTTGTGATAAATATTTGGGACCAAACTGCCCAGCTGATCTAGTTGCAATGCAGGTGCCTGTGCTGCAGGAACTGCAACTCCCCATTCCCTGGATTATGCTGCTTTGCTCAGAGGGGCTCTGACAGCCCCCAGTGCTCTGACAGTGCTGAGAGTTTGTCCTTTCTAATGCTCTGTTTTCCACTTTTGTTCCCAGCAGCATACGGTTCTCTAAGTGGATGGGTGCTCTCTTTTCTTTGCCCGTGGTAACGTTCAAATGCTAAAGCTGGATGCCACAGACCAAGACCTGCATTAAAACACAAAGTCTGAAGATCGTGTTGTAAACCTGCTTGTTTTATATAATCATTGTTATTCAACTTATAGTGTATCTTTTTTGATTCCTTTCATAACACTGTCTTCATACTTACCAATGTGGTTTTATTATCCTTCCTGTACCTTTTTATTCAGAAACTGCCAAGAGTACACTGTTTGGACTAGTCATTGTGGTGGGTTTTAAGAATTAATCATTTATCTGCTAGGTTGTTCTGAACAGTTTTGTGGTTAATACTAAGACTTTGTGGCGTGTTGACGGTAAATGTACGTGTGTTTGCACAGTATTATACCTTTCACCTGCCATTTTAGGTTATTCTGTATCGTATCGGTTTTTCAGAACTTCCTCTGTGCTTTTGTTGCTTTTGAAGCTTCATCTCTGGTGATTTGCTTTTGTGTGATGTATGAGAAAATGTACGAAACGAAATGAGTCACCAGTGGTTGGAAAAAGCTGACTTCTCTAAATCGCCGTGCCTTAACTCACCTAAACACTCCACACACCAACAACTTGTGTGGATGCCTCTGGAGGTTTGGCTTCAGGTCGCAAGAATTGATGGCAAAAATTTGTCACAGGCATTTCTATCTGTCAGCTGAGCGATGGCATGTCCTGATTTTTTATATATACCATAGCACTACTTTGAAGTTTTGTAATAAATTGTATGAATGTGGAAAACGTTGATTTTCTTTTTGGGGTGGTTTTTCTTGTTTTATTTTGCCTTTTCAAGCTAATGTATGAAATGCTGTAATGGCATTGTGCACGGTGCATATTCAAAGGAGTTCTGTTTACCCTGGGATATGAAGGTGTTTTCTAAAATTTGTATACCTGCAAACTGCATTGATTTCATTTCAAAACACTTTAAAAAGTGTTTTACCTGTAAGTTAGGTAGCAAAGCTTCACATCCATTTTTTTCCAAAGTTCATTAAGCACCTACTGATGTCTTTGGGTGGATGAATATCTTGGAAAATCTGATCACACACCTTACTTTATAAGTTCATGAATGTTGTTATTTCCTTTATGTCATTGCTGAGTTATAGCTCTATTCTGCATGCTTTTGTAGTCTTGTGTGTTTTATATATGCACTAGTGTAAATGACTTTCCAAATATGGGATTGAGACACTTTGTCTTCTTACTAAATTAGGGTGTCTTTCATGTAATGATTACCCCTAATTTTGCTGTCTAGCAATGAGTGTTTAATCAGGATAGGATTCACAAATGATTGGCATTACTGGGATGCATATTTGGCTTGCTTGGAGTTGAACTGCCTAAAATGGACATTACCTTGTTACTTCAGTGGCTGCTGTAACAAAGTTGAAAGAAGAAATGGAGTGACAGATTTGCATTCACACATATTCTCTGCCATTTTTTATGAAGATTTTAATTTAACCATGTCTGTCCAGAGGGCCAAGGTGAGAGACTTAATGGCAAACTTTTTCTCATCATTTGTTTGCTGTTATTTGCACATTTCTTGTTTTTCTTCCAGGATTTTGCATCATGTTTTGCAACCTTCTTAATTATGTGCTGTCCGTTTGTGCTTGTGAAAGTCAGGACAGCCACACCCCTCCTGAGAAACCCAGACTTCAGTTGGAGACCTTAGGTACAAGCTAGATTAGCTCTCTGAGCAAAGGTGGCATGAAAGCTTTGCCTTTCAAAGCCAGCTAGGACAATGGGGAAGCAGACTCTCAAAAGCATCTAGTCTTTAATTTTATTAAAGGAGTTTTTTTCACTCTCTTTAAAGCAAGGCACCTAAAGTCAGTGTCACAGGTCTTGTGTAGGAAGCCTCAGTGAAAAGGTTTTTACTTGGTGATACTGAGTACTGATTGATAGTCTGTGCTTTCTTTGGGCTTGTGGATTCCAGATGGAGCATTTTGGCTCAAAGTTTGAGATCTATTTTAATAATTGTCCAAGAAGGGCTTGTAGAGCTGCTGATTCCATATGTGAGTATTTTCCTTTCAATGTAGTTTTATTTTTTTATGCTTTCTACCACTTCTTTGATCTTGACTGATGTTAGTTTTCAGTTACATTTGAACCTGGTTTTGTTAAAATACTTAACAGCTTACTGGGGGAATATATAGTTGTTAAGCCAAGTCTTTGTACTGTGGAGCTCTCTGGACAGAGGACACTGGCTAGACCCTGCTTTCTGACTTTGCATTTCAGCTCCCATAGGTGTTGGCAGTCCCAGGGCCTTGCAAGACAAGTCCCTTACTCTGAATTTCATCCTGGCCTTCTCCAGTCAGATGTTTTCCAGCACTGGGACAAAGTGCCCACATGTAACTTTTTTAATGACTGTTCAGCAGGATCAAAGAGCATTTCACTGCAGTCCTTTCAGTGTTCATTAGTTTTAAAACACTGTGGCAGGCTATAAAACAACTCATGAAAGGCTGATTAGTTCATTGGTGCCTTTAATTGTGGTGCGGAGTCTCTGATGGTCTGAGGCTTTCTAGCATTTAAAAACAAGGAAATTTGCTGACAATTACCTGATTCATTTTTTTCTGATGCTTTGAATCAATGGCTAAAAGTGAGCTCAGGGTGAGCTAATGTGGTTTTAAAATGTATGTGCCTTGGATTGCCAGGCCTTGGAAGTGTCTCCTTGTTTTGTTATGAGGGATGTTTTGAATGAGAAGGTGGAAGAAATGCCAAGATAAATGCTGTGATGACTACAAGGATTTGAACAGTTGGTATTATGGCATCAGTGTCACATTTGTTCCAGGCAGGGCAGTGCCCTTCAGTTATGCAGCCATCACCCTGCCAAGCTTATCCTGTCCTGTATTCTGAAGAGTTTCAGGTCTGATCATTTGCCTGTCCTTGAAATGGTAAAGGCATGACCCCTCCCTGCAGTCATGGAAGTCAGGGGAAGGATCTGGGTGTCCTTAGTCTTCATATCCCATTCTCCTTTCTTCTCTGCTGTTGAGTTTTCTATGAGTTGTTCTCATGTCATGTGCAACTGCTGCTTTTCATTTAAGTTCTCTCTTGCCTTGTCTTAGAGTTATGCTGACAGCTTTTACCTAAAATAACTTCTCATATAACCTCTTTAAAATTTTTAATGGAAACAGAGCACACATTCCTACTTCACACAGCATGGTTGCAGTATGATTCAGGACTTCCCACTGTATTTTGAGATGTTAAATCTGGAAACACATTTCCTATTTACTCCATTTGTGTTTGGGTTTTGTATTTTTTTTGATACTGTATACGTCCTTCTCGATGCTGTGTTTCTATTCGAGAGCAGGGAGTGCTGCCTTTTATAGTGTTTAAACGTTCAGGGAGGTGTAGGGTGGCTGCGGGGGTTATTCCTGCCCATCAGCCGGGCCCGGGGCTGTGTTCTCCAGCCGCTGGCTCGGGGCGGGGCTGGAGGGGGGGATCGCTCCGGTGCTGCGGCCGGCGGGTCCTCTGCCCTGCCCGGCTCCGGCAGCCCCCGGCCCGGCTGTCACCGGCGGGTCCCCTGCCCTGCCCGGCTCCGGCAGCCCCCGGCCCGGCTGTCACCGGCGGGGGCGGGCCCGGGGCGGGCTCGGCTCCCGGGATTGGCGGCCCCGGGCGGCCCCGGCCCCTCGGCGGCGGCGCGGGGCGGCCCCGCCGCTCGCACTCCCTCAGTCCCCCAGCCAGGCTCGCACACACGGGCACGGCTGTCGCTCCGGGCGGGCACCATGAGCACGGCCATGCGGTACAAGAGCAAGCTGGTCAACCCAGGTGAGGCGGCGGGGACGCGCGGCCGCTCCGCCCCGCGGCCCGGAGCGTCCCCCTCGCCTCACTGTCTCTCCTTTTCTCTCCCCGCTGCCGGTTCCCCCCGCGGGCATCCCGCCCTGGCCGCGCCGCCCCGCAGAGGAGAAGCAGGTAGGTGAGCTCGGCTCTCCGCGGGGATGCGGCTGCTACCTGGGCACGGCGGCCGCTTGGCCGCATTCATCCGGGAAATAGGCGCTTTGCCTGCCGCATCCCCCCGGGTTTTGGCTTGGCTTTCTTTTTTGTCGCTGCCTTTGGGTGTGTCGAGCGGGTTCGGATGGAGAAAGGCGGCGCGGGGCTGGCAGAGGCGTTTGGGTATTGGGAGCACGTCTCGCATCCCTCTCCCCTCCGCAGCACAGATGCGCAGACACAGCCCCGCTCCTTCCGCTCCTTGGTGCTGCAGCCGATCGGCACCTCGCAGGCGGCCAGGATTTGGGTGTTAGGAAACATCTGTTTTGCTTTGCAAAGCTAATAGCTATTTGGAGACATGCCTTTGAGTCCTGGAGAGAGAGGAGGGGTGATGCAATCAGATGACATCGACAGGTTTTTTTGTTGTCTATTTGGTATTTGGAGGGATTTAGGATGTTTGAAAAGAAGATGAATCTTCCTCTGCAGAGCTTGAATGCTTAAGTGAGGGGTTATCAGGGTCCTGTGTGTTCCTCAGTACCCATCATCATGATATAGGGAAGTCTGCTGTAAAGGAAAGAGCCTTTCTGTCTCACAAGGGTGGGGATGGAGATGATGGTTAACGCAGCAGAGCAGTGCACGGGAAGAATCTCACCCATTCCCAGCCTGGTTTACAGTTACCCTTGAGTCCAGTCTTTCTCTAAGGCTCCAATTCTGTATGAAGCAAACACCTTGCCTGCTAAGACCCTAGTACTGCACAGCCTTTTTGGGCCACAAAAAAAGCAAACTAGCTTTGTAGCAGCTTGGGTATTTACCTGGCCATGGCAAGAGTTGGTGCTTCCCTATATAATGCAGACTTGGCACTGTGCATTTTGTGGGCTGCTGATCGCAGTGATGAGAAGAACAAAGTAAATCTAGGGGTAATAGGATAATGGGATCACCAGATGCATTTTTCCCAAGGTACTTGAAATTTTGCTACTATTTTGTAGCTATTTGTGAACATTGTAGTTAATTCTTGGTTTATTTCTGGATGAAAGCAATCCAGAATGTGTTCTGACACTGTGGAACATCTAGTGTAAGCTGTGAAGTGGGGAGAAGCTTTGTGACATACCCCCCAAACCATGCTTCTTCTACAGTTCATGTTTTTAAATGAAGAAGGAAGGGGGTTATGTATAAGGCTCCTTTCTGTGCATTCCCTAGGGGAAGAAGCGAGGCAGAGATCAGAGGAGTCTGTTGTAGATATTATCATAACTCCTGAAGGCTCTTGTCACACTGCATAGGCAGAAGTGGGCTGGATCTGGAGCCCAAAGAGCCCGTGTGTGCAGGCCAGTGCAGTTCCAGCTGGGCAGAGGAGATCTTTCCTGCAGTGTGGAGGAGGTGTGTGTGTGTAACCGCGTGTCTTACGCTGAGTGTAGAGTGGCTCCTGCATGACAGAGCACAGTTCATTGTGGATTTGGGCCAGGCCTGTTACTTGTGGATGGAAAGGGGAAACCAAGCTGTGAACACAAAGCAATCTGTTAAAATTAAACTGAATACACAAAAGCATAAATGATTTTTATTTAGCATTTTTTAAGAGCGGGATTTTTCTGCCTTTTTTCCAATCTTCTTGCATCTGACAGCAGATAACAATTGAAAGGCTTTACTAAAGCTATAGTTCTTGTCTGAATTGGTTTTTAAAAAAAAATTATAAAAGCTGGTTTTTAATGAATATTTGGGAAATGAAGGGAGCTTCTTAGAGGGCAGTACAATAGATTGCATGTAAGTAGGGTTGCCTTTGGTAAAGTCTTAATAATATTC
The DNA here is from genome assembly GCF_051311805.1 of Agelaius phoeniceus. Taxonomy (NCBI): domain Eukaryota; kingdom Metazoa; phylum Chordata; class Aves; order Passeriformes; family Icteridae; genus Agelaius; species Agelaius phoeniceus. The sequence goes on along the minus strand of NC_135282.1, from coordinate 7,847,528 downwards.
ATGACTTACCAGTCCATAGAATGGAACAATGTGGTGTCAAAGAATGTGTGTTCATCCTCCCTCACAGCATGGTCAGGGCTGATGCATTATCTGGGTTCAGGGTACTCTGATTTGCAGATTGGGCTCCTAATTACTGCCATTCATCAGGAAAAAATAACGGGAGATTCTCCAGCTCTCTGATTTCCAAGGAATGACCTCTTAATTACTGAAGTCAGTGGAGGTTTCATCCTGGTCTCTGTGTGCAGAGCATCCAGCATTCCCAGGGGAAGGGTTGTGGTTTAAGTGCTTGGGCTGCTGTGGAGCTCTGTGGCAGGTTGCCTGGTGATACCAAGCTCCTTAGTTTTATTATACCTCAGCTCAGCACCTCTTGGAGAGGGATGGTTTTTTTCCTAGCAATTTATTTGCTACTGGATCCCTAAGAGAGATTCTCATGGTGGAGCTGTGTAGGAAATGAAGCAATAACTAATGTCACGTGTGCAGAGGAGTAGGCCCCATGTAGGGAAACCCAGCACTTTGTCAAGAGTTTGACAGGGCAAGTACAGCAGATGGATGCTCTGCCAAAGCCAGAGGTGTTGCTGTGGGAGGAGTAAAGGTGAAACCTTGCAAGTACCTGGTTAAACTGGAGTCTCCTGGCACACTCCTACAGGACATGCCTCCTATCTAGTGTTGTTGGCGTGTGTGTGTTTGGGGTGTTACCTTGCTGTGTCTCTGAAGCTGGCTCCTGCCCATTCAGGTTCATGTCTCTCATGTTCTTTGAAGTCATTGTTTCTTTTTAAATCAGGAGGATGGGAACCTCTCCTTCCCAAGTTGATCTCTCCCCACCCCATCAACTTGCAAAGTTGTTTGGGTGTGGGAGCAGAGACTATCTGGTGGATCCAGTTCTTTCAGTGGGTTTGAAATTACAGGGCTGTGCCTTTTGCATTCAGTTTAGTCTTTTTTTTCTACTTGAACTTATTTTTAAGTGGTCTGCTTGTCAGTAAAAATATATATGGGGGTCTGTGTATAGAGAAGATGCTGTGCAAAAAGTACTTTGATTGGAGGAGTGGTTTCAGTTCGAGTCATTGAAAACTGAATTCATTGCCCTTATGTTTCAGTTTTGAGAATCTGGGTTTTATATGTTAAAAACTTACATTCAGACTCCTTTGTTTTTTTCTTATTAAAAATGGAGCAAAGATTTCTATCATTCCTGGAACAGCAGATATTGCAACAGCAGAGATGTCTTCTATCTAAAATAGCAACTGTGCCAACACAGAGGATCATTTTTAAGGTCAACTTTCAACCCCAGCCTTGCCTACTGGAGAACACTGGCTGGTGGAAATCCCCCAGTTCCCTGCTAATGTGTACTGAACTGCCTTCTCCTTTTCTCTACTGAGCTTATGGAGAAATAAGCCCAGATGGGCTACAGGTAAGTGTATCTCCTGAAAGACTGCACTCTGCATAGAGCTGAGACACCCGGGGTAGTTGCAGATACTGCCCATCACACTGAGGGCAACTCAGTGCAGGCAGCTGCTGATGACCAAGAACAGATTAAGAGGAGGGAAAAGTGGTGATTCCTTGTGCTTGCCTTGAGCTTGAGGTTGAATATGACCTAATGTAACCCTCAGTTCCTATGTAGATACCTCTGTGGGGAAAATTGATTAACTGAGTTTTGTGAAACATGTGATGAGAAGTATCATCAGAGTGGTAGGTTCTCTTGTACAGCAACTGTACAACAAAGACCATAAAGCAGAGTTTAGTCTTTATAGAATCTCCCCAAAGTCTCAGCTGGAGTAGCCTGGAGGACTTGTACCTGCACTGTTCCTTTGCAGCATTTCCATCTTTCACCTAAATGTTTTTCTTACAATAACAGTTCTTTTAGTCTTGTGGCTAGAGGAACATTCTTGCTTGTGCAGAAAAGTATGGAATCTGGAAGGAGAACAGACTACCACTGACTCTTTAATTTTCTCAGAATTAAACCAATTATTTTATAATTGTGATTCTTTGAGTCATTGGGAACAGCAGTATGGATCTGTGTTCCTGCTCTGTGTCAATTCAGGGTGGTTGTGGTGAGGTGGCTTTTTTTTTTTCCCCCTTGGAGAAAGCAAAATTATGTTTGCAGCTGTCTAATGGGATATTTCACCACAGCTGGATAGTCTCTCACTGTGTCATAGCTTGCCCTGGGTGAGGCTGTTTCTCTTTGACTCCCCACATTAATGTCTCTTCCAACCTCTGTGTTTTCCAACCCTGGTCATGCATCCTGGCTACCAAGATGCGCCTGCCAGAAAGGGAGTAGCAAATTAGTCACAGAATCTGGAGGTAAATACTGGAAACACTCTTAAAGCAGCACATCCCTGCTTGTTTTTCTGATGTCCCAGTGTATCTTGGCCAGATGCAACATAGGAGTGGAAGCTTTTACTTCTCTGTGAAAAGCCTTGTGTGTTTCATTCATTTTTTTTGGCCCATTTCAAAAGACAGTGTTGGTGCCTTGCCCTCGGAGCTGGGCAGAGTCTCAGGGCTCAGAACAGTGCTGGGAGGGTGGGACTGCAGCAGGTCGGGAGGTTCAGCCTGTCTGTCCTTCTGCTGTGCATCTGTCCAAACAGCCTGGCTGCAGGAGGCCCTGTGTCACAGATGGGCTGGGCTGGGAAGGGAAGTTCATCCTGGGTGCTTGGACTTTTTTTTTTTTTGTTTTTGCCATTCTTTGTCTGCTTGGCTACTTGGAAAAGGGCTGTAAAAAGAGGTGAGTGCATGGACTTTGTGGTGAAACAGAACCACTGGAGAGCTGGGCAGAAATTCTGTCTCCTGCTGCTGTCTCTCTTCAATTATTTATGCTCCAAATGGATGAAACAGTTGTGAGTGCAGGGCAGGGGAGAGGTTCAGCCCTCTTGGTGCAAGTACCAATCTGCAGTTTATGGAAAGGAGAAGTAAGTGCTTCCTGCACAGGATTTTTGTCACTTCAATTTCCCTGCTCAGTTACTTGTGCACAACTCCAAAATTCTGCTGTGCTTGTGAGAGTTGTACAGGGCTGTTCCAGTGTTCCAGGCACATTAACCAAATGTGTAAGTTCAACAGGTGGTAGGGCTTGATCTTTGCTGATATTGAGGGAGTAGGAACCACCTTCATTTAACCCCAAGAGATGCTGGTGACACTTGTTCAGCTGCTGGGTTCCAAACTGCTGGGGCTTTGCAAAAGCTTGCAATTGCAGAGGGGAAAATGTTGCTGCCATTTGAACAAAGGAGAAACACAGTCCCTGGGTGCTTTTAGTCTCCAAAGTCAAGGAATCTCTTACAACCACTTATGCTCTCAAAAAATGTTATTGGCTTCATACTGATGGTGTTCTTCATTTGATGCTTCTAGCAGTAAATGTAACGGGCTTGTGTTGTGACCTCGAAAAGTTGAGGAATGGCAAATCAAGAGAGGGAAACAACTGGTGGAGTTCAGCATCTTCTAGAACCCATATTGCCCAGTTTCAGTCTAAGGTGCTGTTCATTAAATACCCAGTGAAATGGACATCTTGGAAATGCAGAGGAGATTCCATCTCAGCCAGCTGGTTGCTCACTGTGCCAGGCCAGGCTCACTGTGCTTGCTGTGTATCTCAAGAGCTTTGCCAAATTAGTTTTAAATGTTCAGTCCAAGGGGTTTCTCCAGCTGTTTTGGGACACCCCACAGTGGTGGCTCCTGTAACCATGCTGCAGTTACTGTTCATATGTGCTGGAACCAAGCCTGGGGATCTCAGCTCCATCCTTAGTACTTCAGGTACCTCTTGCTGAGATACCTCTTGGCTAAGTTGAGAGGATTCCTCTCCCCTTCCCATTCCTCTTCCAGTTCAAGTGGCCTCTGTGTTGCCTCTTTTCTTGGATAACAGAGCATGAACTGGAGGGTGCATTCTTTGCTTACCTGTAAGTTTTCATTCCTGACCAACACTAAGTGTTTGTCCCCTTCTTGCCCAAGGCAGAGGTTTCCCTGTGACAGTGAAACCACACAGTGTAATGCTCTACTCATAAGAGAAAGGTGAGGCACCTCTAATGCTTGCGTGACTTCAGATGTTTGTGAAGTGTATGCAAGTTGTTTCATAGCATACTGGAATAATTCCCATAAGGGCTGGATTTTGTGTGTGTGTGTGCATGTCTACAGTGTGGTTAGCCTTGAAGCACAGGAAAAAATGTTTGTCTGCTGTTACACATTCCTTTCTCCCAGAGATTTGTCCCTGGAGCTGTGAAGAGGTTTGCAGTCATCTTGTTCCCACAAAAGTGTTCAGGAGCTGGATTTGTGTGTGGTGGTGGGATCAGATGCCAGAACATATGCTCCTCATCAGTATGTATGTGTGCTGCTGTTCATCCATGACTTGGCTTTCCAGAAACACTCTTCAGCATGAACAGGGGAAGGCAGCACTGCACACTGAGAGGGAAGATTTGGATGTACAGTGCTGACCACAGGGGCTGGGCTGCAGGAAGTGGAACAGATCTGTTGCTTCTGACTTAAGCAAGAGCTGTCTTTGTTTTAGGACTGAATAGGGTGATATTCTTCATTCCTCCTCTTTGGTATTTCCAGTGCATTAATTGAAATCTGTTATGACCTGCTAACATTCAGTTCTGGACTGCTATCCCTTCCCTCAGTCCTCATTCCTTGCCTGCAAGGCTGGTACCCAGCAGCATCACAGCAGCCAAGTGCTGGGGGTGGCTGGAAGGCAGAGTGTGCTGAGAAGATGCAGGGACTGTTTTGCTAATGAGCAAAGCTTGGCTAAGTGTTGGCCAAGAGCTGAAGAGGAAGTGAAACCCTGCACAAGCATCTGCAAGGGTGTGACGCCAAGAGGGGGAGGAGAATTGTTTAGTTTCTGGCTTGAGTACAACTGTCCAGTTCTGAAATCAAAAGAAATAAGAGAAGTTGAGTTCTGGAAGAGGGATGTAGCTGTGCTGAGCAGGGCAGGACAGTGCAGGGATGCTCAGGATGGCAGAGACCTCTCTGGATACAGCTGTGGAGCCCTTGGCCTGCCCCAGCCTTGTGTGTACCATGGCAGCCAGGGCTGAGGGAGGTTCAGGGTTAATGCTTGGAAATGTAGCACTGGAGGATCTTGGGCTGTGGTTCGTGCAAGCCTGGGGCTCTGGGGGGTGTGAGCCAGTGTAGTTGTAAGTCAGTCAGAGGTGGGAAGCCCTTACCAGAGTTAACTCCAGTTGTTCACTCAGCTCTTCAGTCTGGGCTGTTTCTGTGCACGGTGGCTGATGGCAGAACAGCCGTGCTCGCCCTGCCCTGACTCCTGCTGGAGAGGGAGGGGCAGCAGCTGCCTGGCCCTGCCTGTGCTGTGTGAGCCCTCGATGCCAAGGAGAGGAGACCTGAGCTTTGTGAGGCTCAGCCCTTTGCTCTTCCAGGGATCTTCGGGAGTGCCTGTTTGTCTTGCAGCTTGTTATCCAACGCGTCTGGGGTGTGTATGGGGCTGGGATGGCCCATTTCTGCCTGACCCCACCCGAGGCACTTGGTGCCATTCTCTCAGAATGACTCCTGGCAGGGAAACTGGAGCTGAGAGTGCAGGCTGAGCAAATAAACCCCAGGATCATGAGTGCTAGCTCCTGGAGAGCAGCCATGAGGAGCGAGCCCGTCCCACTGACCTCTGGACGTTCTCAGTGCAGAAGCAGGGAGGGAAAGAGATCCACTCAGCTTGTGAGACAACAGGCTCCAAGGGTTTAACATCTTCCTTCTGCTTTCTGTGAGGCAAAGCCCATGGCAGTACAGATGTGGCTCCAGTGATTACGTTTCATTTTTTCTTGCAGACCTTTTGTGCACGAAGCTGTATGAGCACACATGAGAGCACAAGCCCGGCCTCTTACTGCTATAGTTTGTATTGCAATTATTTTTAAGGTTACTTCCCAGGCAAGTCACTTTGCTTTCAGCTTTTTGTAATGTCTCCTTGCTGTTTCCTCAGCGTGGGAACTATTTTAATCCTTCCTGACGCACTGAGCTCATTCTCGCTGTGATACGTACACACAAGTAGTCTCTTTAGATCCTGCAGTCTTACATCCACTTTTATTTTCAAATAAATTACATACTACATTAATTATATATTCAGGTGAAATTGAGTCACAAAGGTACCTGCCTGCCCTGTGCACAGTCCCCTTGGCTGTGCTTTCTCTTTGGTTTGAAGTTATCTTGAGTTTCTGCCAGTGATATGAAGTCCTGGAAATGCCCATCTGGACCAACAGTAATTTCCCTCTGCTCAAGGCCTGCTGTAAAAAATGTCAGGGAGATTTATGGCTTTTAAGATTCTATAGATTCTCAGAGGTTCCTGCTGCTTAGGGAGTTTGGTGCCAGCTGGGATCAGACAGTAATGGAAGAAGCATCATAGCCTTCAGCAGCTGATATTTGCTCTGTTTTGTAAGCAGTGGGATGAATCAAGGCAGCAGGAGTTAACTCAAGAGATGCAGCTGGTCTGCAGCAAAGCCTTGCCATGGCTGCACAGGGCCAAGATGAGCAGGAATGTGTCATTGGGACAGTGAGAGATGCTGTCAGGGATGATCTCTTGTCTCCCGGCCATTGTCCTTGCAGCCCTGACTTTCAGAGATGATTTCTGTGATGCAGCTGGAGCAGTGCACTGAAGCTGTAGCAAGCAGAACTGCTTGTGTCCCATCCCAAGGTTTATACCTGGGCTGTTCAGCTGCTTTAAAGAGCTCCCCTCCCCTTGAAAGGAGTCCTTGGCAGCACATGTATTTATGAGGGAAGTGGGTATTGGGGAGGACAGTAATTTAACAGAACTTGATGCTTTTACTGTGCAGTTAATCCAGGCACATGCTTGGGAAGCACTCCAGGGTCACTGAGCAGCTGAGACCCTCTGGATCAGCTCTTGTCTGCCAACAGCCCTGGGGCTGACACTTCAGAGGCTCAGGGCAGGCCCATGGAGGTCAGTGAGTTAGAGGCCTGTTTGCTGCATACCCCCCATCAGTGCCACATGGACCTGCTTGGGACCCTGATCACCATCACTGTGCAGCAGGAGTGTGTCCTCCTGTCACCTGGATAAGCCTTATCTGCCCTGCCCCACCGTGCTTGACTCACACCAGGTTCACAGCACTGGATCTCAGAGCAATTTGAGTAACCCAGAAGCAACTGGATGGAGCCCAGCGTTCCTGTTCCTCAGTGCTGCCTCTGTTCAGCTGCCAGTCCCCAAATGCACTTGCATGATGGCATTATTTGCAGCAGCTCTCATTAATGTCAGTGAAAGCCTTTCTGTTTGAGGTGATGGGGCTGCTCCTCAGCAGCTGCTCACACGTTCCAGCCAGTGCCAGGCATTTTGCTCCCTCCTTTGAATGCCCAGTGTCCTCTGAACATCTCCCTGCTCCTCCCCTGGTGGCACTGTCATGGGCAGGTGTCAGGCAATAGCAGAATTGTTCTCTTGGTAAACAAGTGATGGTGTTATTGGAGCTGCCCCTCATGTGGCAGCAGTGCAGTGTGTGCATGGGGTTGCTAATGAGGGATGTCATGGGGCTTGTTAGTTTGAAAGCTTAATGAGCCATCTTCTGCTTCCCTGCAAAGTGTGTGGATGCTCCTTCCTGTCAGCTGTTCTGTGCTGCACCTTGCACTTGGGTGTGTTTGGTAGTTAAGTGTGTCCCTGCAAGTTAGAGCTCACAGCACATATTGGGCATTTTGGAGAACCCAGATCCCATTTATCATGACATTAATGGCAGTGGACATCCAGGAAATGTCTGGATGAGACCACTCTCTTGTTTCCTCAGATAGCCTGTGTATGCTTGAGAGCTGAGCTTTTTTGTGGCTCCAGTGAATCCATGTGTACTGGGTACGTAGAATTTGTCCCTTAGCTGATTAGGGATTTTCCTTCATGACAAATAACTATTTTTCTTCATTATTTTTCAAAAAATAAAATAATTAGGGCATCCACCCACCTCTTGGCTGGCATCCTTCAGTAATAGGCCAGCATGTGTTTTCCTCAGAAGAGGAAGCAGGTCTTGCTTTGTATTTTCAAGGCAATGGTTTATAAATGAGCCTGAAAAGCCTGCAAGGGGCAGTGGGATGAGAACCCACACAGAGAATAGATCTGAGAAAATAAATTCCAGAAGATACATCCCAAGAGATCGTTGTTTGGCCTGGCAAGTCAGAGCCCAGGTTAGAAGCCCAGGAGGACCCCTCCCCACTTTGCATGTGATGGTGGTTCCAGGCTTTGCTTGAAGATAGTTATCTTTGGATTCCTGAAACACATAAAGGTTTGACTTCACGCTGTGCTGCACGTCCTAAGAGCTATTCGTGGGTATCTAATTTGATTTTGCACCCAGTTCTTGTTAAAGAGCTGCGAGTGACAAATTACTCTTGGCCTGTTGTGGCTGTCACTTGAGCTGACATTGCAGGGGGTGCTGGCTCTCTGCTAACCCATGGACTGAGCAGAGCATTCCCCACCCTGCCTCTCTGCTCTGCCTTACCTACACGACTGTTTCCATTTCCTTTGGGTTGCCTTGTAGGAAAACACAGCCCAGCAAATGCAATTTTTTCCACTCCATTGCTTCCAAGTTCTTTCTAACATTGCATGTTGCTGCCCCTTGTGTGTCCAACAGCCACCGCTTTTACAGTCAAATGACTTTCTGTCTTCTCTAATATCTTTTTAATCTGGTTTCATTCTGACTTCTAGAAATCCAATGTAATCATCTCAAAGGTGACATCTTCATGAACTCTGCTATTCCAGTGCCTGCTGTGTTAGCATCTCTCATCTTGCATCTCATGTACTTCACCATTTTTGTTATTTTCAGATGAGCCCAGAAAGAGATTAATGAAATCAGCAATACTACAGAAAAATTCTCAGGAGGGATGATTCCACCATTATCTGTTCCTTACAATCAGGACTCTATTATTGAGCTGCTGATAATGTTTTTTCTACAGGGCAAGTAGAGAGTGTAGTGATGACTCTGACTGGATACAGTGGAAATCAAGACTGAAATGGCAGCAAAGACCAGTGTCACAAGGATATTATCAGTAAAGAACATATGTTATGGAGAACTCTGTTTGTTCCATGGTTGGGCTGTGGTCCTGATGCAAGGACAGTAGTTATTCAGCATGGGACACTAACCTCTTGTGATTGCTTTCTCTCTCAGTTTTTAAGGGAAGAAATTGTTATCTTAAGGTGGAAAGGTTTTAGGTGGTGTAGAGAATGCACTTTTGAATGTCTGTCTTTTAATAACCCTCTGCAAGATGTGTGACTTTAGTGTCTGTCTCCTGCAGTCCAGCTGGGTGATAAGGTTTGTTCCTAAGGCTGTAATTTTTGATCAGGAGAGAGGCAAAATGGCAGTCTTTAATTCAGTAGAAAATACCATCCCTAAGACCTTGTCAGGACAATACTTGTATTCCACATCTGTCCTGGTCAAATTGGGTTGCCTGGTCTGGCTGCAGTATTTTATACTGAATTATCAGTGGTGAGATTTGCCAAAATTGCAGAGTTAGGTTGTAGACCCAGTGCCTTTTTTTTGTAAGATCACAGCAGCTCTGATCTTCTTGTTCCAGCTCAATGGGGCCTTGTGGCAAGATGGCAGTTAGTGAGTGTTTGCATGGCAGTGGTGTCTGTGGAGCCTCTCCTGAGCCACAGCCTTGCAGTTTCCCACTGTGCCAGTCCAGGAATGTGGGCTGTTCCTGCCACAAATGAGGTGATCCTGCTTGCAGTGCTTCTGAAATTGTTGGCACATTCTGGATTAACCAAGGATCTGACACATTCCTCTGGTCTGGGTCGGTGGTGTGGAGATGAAAGGCAATAGGCTGAAACATGAGCATTCCCACAAAGGCCATTGTACAATGTAGTTATTTAAAAGGCAAATTTTTTAGGCAATTTGCAATAATAGGAACCAAGGGACGGCCTTCTTTTAATACAGATGAAAGTGCCTAACTCCTTTGAAACTGAGGAGCTAGATACCTCCTGGATTTTTATAGATTTGGCTCTGGTGAGCAGCCTTGTCACTGCTGTTCCCCCACCATCCCTCTCTGATCTAAGTTGCTGTGTAGCAAGAGCTCTCACCATCTCCCATGAGGAGGCTGCTGCTGCCTCGGCATTTACACACCTGGTGCCAGGCTTACAGCTGCCTTTCATGTGCTGTGGTCCATGGATTAGGTCCAGGAAAGGGCTTGCTGAAGGAAAATACTGCAAGAGGTATGTTCCAGGCTGCTCTGAATGGCCCTTTCATCTTTGCCTCAAAAAAAATCAGTGAGAGTTGTAGCTCTGTGAAAGGATCATGGCTGTGCTCAGGAGTGACAGACCCATTTAACATTTGGGTTTCTGTATTGGAATTGAAACTTTTACAGTGCTGCTTCTATTTTAGGGATCTGTTCAACAGATATGTTCCACTGCAGATTAATCTCTTAAGCTCATCCCACCTTCTTTTAAAAATTATCCTCTTCATTTTCCTTCAGACTTCTCCTTAAACCCCTCCTGTGTCTCTCTGGCAGGAGCTGGCTAGTGGACAGTCACTGTTTATCTCAATGGCTGTTCTGCTTTCTGACTGCTCTGTGTGCCTGGCAGTTGTTTTGTGTGCTGAGCACGGGCCCTGTGTGGCTGGGATGGCCCCTGTGCTCCAGCTCTGCACCCTGACACAGGGATGTGCTCCCTGGGAGTGTGGAGCTGACTGCAGTCTGCTCTCTGGATGACAAATCCAGGGCTGAGGAGCCAGGCAGTGCATTGCCCTGAGGCCTTATGCTCCCATGTGCCTGTCTCTGCTTCATCCAGACTCATCACAGCATGGAAAACTCACACAGGCTTTGCTCTTGCAGATCTTTTCTTATCTTTTGCATGGTTTGGAGCTCTCCAGGGTATCTGGGTGCAGGGTGAAGAGCACAACCCTTCTTCAGTGCTCACCAGCATGGGATCCTTAAGGGCTCAGCAGACAGCATTGGCCCAGCTAGGGCAGGTGTGGGTGTTTGCAGTGAAATTCTCTATGCTCAGAGGTGGTGGAACTGAACCCAGGATATAACAGCTCTGTCTAGAGGCATTTCTGTCTGGAGGCCATGATTTTTAGGGAGACACAGCATACTTTGATGAAGGAGTGGCTCTGCTCCCCCGTGAGTCAATCACACCACAACTAAAGCTTCCCAGAGGCACTTGAACCTCAGGATTCCCCTTAGCCCAAATGTTCAACTTCAGACCTGTTCCTTCCATGTTGTGGTTGATGCTTCTCAGGATGTGAAGCACACCCTGCTCCACTCATTAGTGTTGGAACCCTCCCACTGGGAACTCACAGGCACTGCTATGTGGAAGTTCTGTGGTTCCTCATCTCCCCACCAAGGCAGCCTGTCTGTTGGACAGTCACTTCCTCACCAGATCCTCACTGTGTTGATGACTTCTGCTGGCATCTTACTGAGTTACAGGTGGGAAGCCAGAACTGGCAGAAAGAAGCTGGTGGGAGTGCAGCCAGGGGGAAACAGCCTGCTGCTTCATCTGCTGAGACCTCTTTGTCCTGCAGTGGGTTTATTCCTAGTCTGTGCTGAAGAGGAGCTACCTTAACAGCCCAGCTCTGTGCCAGGGGTTGAGAGAGATTCCTTTCTTAGATGTCCACTGCTTCTAGAAGGTCTGAAGCCCACAAGAAAAAAGATCTCACTTTCATTGCAGTTTTGGCTGGTTGTTGTCCAGGGCTGGCCTCTGGAGAGGCTGAGGAACCAAGTGCTCTCTGGGAGATGCAGTCATGCTGTACTTCTCCTGCTGTTCAGCCCCAAGGTTGTTGTGTGATCTAAAGAAACTATCACAGGATTGGAGCACACACAACCCAGTCTTCTATCTGCTTGAAGGAAGTCTAAAATGATGCAGCATGTGATCAATAGCTGCACTCCAGCATGCTCTGCCCCTTGTTCCTCTACCCACTGCATTCCAATAGCTCTTCCCACCCTGTGGGGTTGTGCCAATGGCTGTTGTGTCACTAGTGAGGCCAAGGCCATGTACATGTGTGAGCTGCATTGGATTCCAAACAGGGTATGGATCACAGCAGCTGTATTTGCTGACATGGCCCCATCCAATGGCTGCATTTGCAGTGAGACTGGGAGTTCTGGAAGAGACCCACAAAACCTGGGTGCCTTCCTGTGGTGAGCAAAGCCTGGGGTGAGGAGTATATGTATGACAGTGATGTGTGGTGGCTGTTACTGCCTGAGGCACTGCTGGGTGCTGCAGTTGGGTTAGAGCTTCCAGCAATGAGACACTGATTCATCTGTGGTAAATGTGTTTTTAAAAGAATGCCACTGAACTGTCAGTCTGCTTTCTCCTGGACAAGTGTGACCACTGCAAGGCTCTTTTCCTTAGGACTCCCCCATGCTGGTGACCCTAATTTTCATTTTTCTTTCTCAGTCTGGTTCCTCAGGCATTTGTGCTGTCTGATCCAAGTGGACAATCCTGCTCCCACCTTGGCCAGTGTGGCCACTTGTACAGTGGAGAATGGGGCTGTGCTGGAGAAACCACAGGGTTGTGGGGCTGGTGCTCAGTGCTGCATTGCCAGTACAAACCATTTCCAACCCTGTGTGTGGGGGGATAGACTTGGGCTGCTGCAGTTGGAGTGCAGCAGTTGGAGCTGGCACAAGGCAGAGCAGTGTGGCTGGGCTCATCTGGCAACACCAAGCTGTGATTCTTCCCCACTGCTCTGCTTAGTTTTGGGGTTGAGTTTAGTCCTGTGCAGCTTGTGCCATACCCTGCTGTTAATTCAAAGCAGTTTCTGCCAGATTTGTTCTTGCAGGGGAAGGAGGGAGGGTGGAGGGTTCGGATGGCAGTCGACTGGGAGGCAGAGATAAATTAAGTGTTGAGCTCTTAATGGGGAACATGCTCCATTGGTTTGGGTTTCCCTCCCCACCCATCCCACTCTTTTTAATCTGTGGCACAGTCTTGGGAGCAGTTTGAGAACGGAAGTGATTTCAGACTGGAGGTGACCTCATCTGTCTCCAGCTCTGAGGTGGAGCAGTGTTTGGAGGCCCAGCCAGAGCTTATGGTTTGAAAGATGCAGGCAAGGGGCTGAGGCTCCAGGAGAGCCCTGTGCCTCCTGCCCAGTGCTGTACAGCTGTGTGAGGGGGTGGTAAGTGGGTGATGGCTGTGGGGGTGTTCATCTTTCTGTTCTCATCTTTCTCCATGCTAGAGTGCGGGGAAGTAGGAAGGAGAAGCAGAGTCTGAAAGACACAGCTGGATGTGTCACATATCAGAGCAGTTAGTTCCTGATGAGAGGTCCAGCCCTGTCCTGCAGGGTGCTGAGCTGTGCCCAGCTGGAAAACACACTAAGTGTGGTCATGTGCTGTGTGGAAAGGTGCTGAATGTACGTGCATGGATGGAAGAGTCCCTGCGGGTTCTTTGAATGTGAGGACCCTGTGGATCAGCAGAAAAGGAGATGAGAGCCCTCCTGGAGGGTTTTGCTTTTTAGGACCCAAGATGTCAGTGAGAAATCTGGGAGATTTGAGGATCTGGAGCATGGGGTGGGAGCTAGCTGGGGTGTCAGCTGCTGGTCCAGATAGTGATGAGAAGCACATGAGACCATAGATGCTACTTGCAGAAACTACCAGATAATTCTGCTTCCTGACATGGAAAAGGGCCCTTCCTACTGACTTGATGTCTGCTATTTTGAGGTGGCCAAGATTTTCTGTTGCACAGCTGGAGCCTGGAGTCCTTGGATTCTGCTGGTGTCCAGCAAACCCAGCTCTATCCTGGATGCTGGTCTGCCAGGTGCAGCTCTGGACTTTATAAATGTCCATGTTTTTCAGTAAGGGCAGCTTCCAAGTGCTGTCTCACAGGCTGTGTGGGGGTGTCCAGCCACTTCCCCTTGAGCTCAGTTGTCTTCTGGCTCCAGCTCAAGCTGAAGAGAAGCTGGGCTGTGGTAGGCTATGGCTGGGAAAATAAAAGCAGTCTTTTCTCATGTCTCTGTGGCTGTGTGGCTGCAGAAACTCCCTGTAGCTGGGTAGGCAGTATTGGAAGGAAATAAATTGACTGGAAGAATTTGCTTTTTTCTTGGCCTTGTCCCAGGTGGCACCAAGACTCTTGCTTGGAGATAAATTTCCCTCCCACCACTGCTAAATAGGGAGAGTTTAACTATTCATGGGATCTAGCAAGAGACTTTCTCCAGCCTTCCTGCCCCTCTTCCCTGTTGCACTGGGAGCAGGGACTGAAAACGAATCCTGTTGTGACCATGTCACAGTGGGGACAGGAGTTTGCAGACTTTCCTCCTTCCTGCCTCAGCATTGTCTCCATGCCTGTATGTGATGAAACAGTCCCAAAGTGCATAGACAAACAGGTATTTTGTGTTAAAAATGCCCCTTTTTTCTTCTCTGCTCAGCATCCCACAGCTGTGCCCATGACACTGAAGGTGACTGGTGCTGGCTGGGTTACAGAGGAGCTCTGCCATGTCTTTGAGGAGGAGTTTGGGTCAGAGGAGTCCCAGGAGAGGTTTGTGCTGCTGTCAGTGGTGACGGATGCACGGTGCCAGTGCTGCCTGGCAGGGCTCAGGACCTTGGCAGCCCCCTGCATCTGCAGCCTCTGTGTGTGAGCCCCAGCAGCATCCCAGAAAGGGACCATTATCCCCAAGCCTTGCCTGCTGCTGAAGTCAGGAGGGCACAATAAAGATGTGTCCTGGCAGCAGCCTGGAGCGGGCTCGTGTGCCAGGAACAAAAGAGGTTTTGTACCAGGCACAGCCTCTGCTGGGAGGTTTGTCAGCTCTGGAGCTGGGGTGGTAACTCAGGGCTCTGTGCCCAGCCCTGCTGTGCTGCTCAGGGCCTCCCCTGATTCAGGGCAGGGTCATTGGCTCTTCCTTCACTGGGGGAGGTCTTGGCAGCAGATCCTGCTTGCCTGAGCACAGCTTTGCCCGGTGGGCTGGGAGCTGCAGGAGGCAGGGCTCCCCTGGTCTCTCAGGTTCAGCAGCACCGTGCTCTGTGGCCTGAAGCTGTGTGTGCTCCCTGCAATGTATCAAATCCCCAAGAGCAGCCTCAGGGTGACTGGGACAGGAATGTAATGGACCAGGATGGCAATGTCACTCTATCTGGAGTTTTGAGGAGAAATGTCTCCTGGGAAGATTTCAGCAGAGCAGGGCTGAGTGGGACAGCTTGACAATATGTGACAGCAAAGCACAGGCAGATTGGAGAAGCAAGGGAAGCTCCTGTGCTACACTTTAGAGAATGCTCTTTTCCAGCTATTGAGAATGGACCTGAGGTCTGGCTGCTCTCCCACCTCTGTCTGCAGCATCAGTGCCATGTTGTTGTGGGACTGAGCATGGTGGTGGCTGCCAAGTGATCCAGAACTGCCCTCTGCAGAGGGGCATGGTTGGAGCTGAGATAACCAAAACCACAATGAGGCAGAGAAGTTGGTGATGGGATTGGGGCAGTAAGACAAGATCATGTTGGGAAGGATCCCTCTATGAAGCTGTTTAGGATGTTTTAGGATTTTGGTTTTGTGGCAGTTTTGTCCAGCCAGTTGCTGCTACTGCAGTATCACAGGGTGTTTTGTTCATACTATGTCCTGATATCCCATCCTTTCTCACCTAAGAGCAATGTTCTCCAGGAACACTCAGTTCTGCTCTCTCCAGTCAAGACTAGGAAGATTTTATTGTGAAGGAAAGGAGAATTTAGGATATGTTCTACTGCTCTCTGCTGTTTTTGTGAGTCCACCACAGGCAACAGATCTTCCAAAGGGAAGGAATCTCTGAAGGGAATTGCAGGTCCCACGGGCAGGCTGAGAGGAGCATAATGTCTCTTCTGGCTCTGAAAAAAAGTGTACTCAGAGAGGAAGTAGCAAGCACAGGAAAAGGGTAGTTTCCGAACACAAACTGTCAAGAATTAAGCAATCTGTTTTATAGTATGAAACCTCCTGTTGAGAAGGAAGACTGTTTTCCCTCCCAAGCAGGTGTGACTGGTAAAGCAAGGTGGCAAAGGCCTCCCAAAGTTCAGCTGCCAGACAGGACTAATACTTCTGTAGCCCTCTCCACACAGGGTGTCCTCAGTTTTTATCCCTTTGTTCCTGCTGTCTTTTTTGGAAGCTGCCTAGACTCTCCCATGGTACCTGCTGCCATTTTCATCCCCACTCTGTGCTTTTGTGTTGCACAGCCATCACTAGCACATTTTGCTCTTTTCTTGGGCTGGGTATGTGGTTTGCCCAAGCAGCATGTATATAAAAATGAATGCATGGAAAAGGTGTCTGGGTAAAGATTTCTTTGTATTAACATGATTTCTGCAGGACCCTAATATAGAAAAAAACAGGGCCTGGTGGCTGTTAATTTAGAGATCCTGGCTTATCAGTGGCAGATTCCTTCTGGCTTTAAGAGGGCAGGCCAAGAGGTATGTGAACAGTTTTATCAACCCCTCCTCTGCTGTGGTGCCATGCAGAGCAATAATTTGGCGTGGGAGCACTTGGGAGCAAGTCCTCTGTGCCTTCAGGGAAATGGCCTGTAGGTGGATTAATGATGGAGGTGGATTAATGATGGAGCTTGGTCACAAAATCAAAGGGAAGGGCTGCAGTGCCTCCCAGATGTTCATTTTGCAGAAGGAAGGTATTAGGTCACTGAGGAGGGTGAAATCAGCCTCTGTCCCAACTGGCTGGCTGTTCACTCCCTGTGTGCCCAGGAGAGCAAACCCTCTCTGGAGTCCTTTGCTGTGTAGCTGCTCCTGTGAGCCAGCACATAAATGGAAACAGATGGCTCCATCTCAGTGGTTAGCAGGAATCTCTCACTGCTGCAAAACTGCTAATGAACTCTAGGGCTGGACTGAAGCACACAAGGCTGCTGTGCTGGTGGGCTGTGCTGGGCTCCTGGCTCTGTGCTGGGGTGCCTGTTACTGCCCCCCTGTCACAAGAGCACCAAGCTTGCTGAGCTGACCCCCTAGCCTGGCAAACTGTGCTATGTCCTGCAGCAGCCTCAGGCAGGGTGTTCATCTGGGTACTGCAGAGCCACCAGGACCTGTCAGTGTCCACCAGTCTTGGTAAATGATCTTTGTGGTCCATCCCTACTGTGGGCTCCAGACCTTGCAATTCACACCTGTATTGTGGAAGGGCAAGGGGAGCCCTTTAGTATCTGACACAATCCCTGCTGAGACTCTGAGCCAGATACTTCTTCATCTGAGGTTCTTTGCTCTGTTTCACTACAAACTCAGACTAACTAGTCTTATTTTTGCCCTACTGGTCAACATTTCCCTGATAAGGAGAAGCAACATTCAGCAGTTACTGCCTATTACTCTTAAGCTTAGAAGAAACTTATTTAAATTCCCTTTGACAGCACAGTTTGATTTAGATGTTCAGTGACTTGAAGTTTTCTCCCATCATCACATAAAATGTGACTCTCCAGTCACACTGCAGGGCACAGGGAAGCAGTGAGTTGTGCAGCAAAGGTGTAACCAGGCTTGGTGTTTGCTGGAGCAAGTAGGTGATTGAGAAGGGGAGAGAAAGGTGTTGGAAAGCATTTATTGACTCAGTTTTTGATTATTCTGACAGCTGCCCCCCAGGCACAGCCTCAGTGTCTGTGCTGGCAGGGTACAAGGAGCCAATGTCAATGCTGGATGGCTGCAAAACCACAGGCAAATCCTGGTCCCCAGCTGCCTTGCTGCCCTTTCCTTTTCTTCTTCATTCATGCAGCAAACTGCCAGACTCTGTATCTGCCTGGGTGGTGCCACAGCTGTGCTGGGACCTCCTTGGGCAGCCAGGGCTGTGATGCCCGTTGGGAACACCATGATCCAGCGTGGGCACCGCTGTGTGCCAGGCCCTGGCAAGCCCAGCCAGGCTGCAAAAGGTGCAAGAGGCACCGACGGTTCCATGGCTGCAGCGCCTCAGCCTCGTGGCCTGCGAGCCTGGCACAGCTGCATCCAGCTCTTGGTGGGCAGCCAGCAGTGGGCTGGCATGGATCACAGGGGAGGGAGGCAGCTGCAAGATTCTGGAATCTTCTGAAAGGCGTTTCAAAGCTCCTTGCATGGAGCAGGCAGCAATTTGGTTTTTACAGCCACATGCAGAATAGAAGCTACCAAGCCCAGGCAGTGATGTGGAGCTGCTGGAAATCTTGATGGTTTGCTCTGGAGGGCTGTAAGCTCCATGCTCTGCACACAGGATTCAGGACATTGCCCATGGGGAACACAGGATGTCACAGGGTACAAGAGGACAGAATTGACAGATGGTCTCTGAAAGCTTCAGTCTGTACATCTCCTGTGAGGGGGAAACTGTGGGAAAGTTGTGGACCCTAGCAGGATAAATTCTCTCTGTCAGGTGGAACTCATGTGTCTGTGCATCTCTGCAGGTCCTGGGGGTGCTTGTGCAACCATCAGGGCTTGAGGTATCAGTACTGCTTCCCAGAAAGCCACTTCTTAGTGGCAGGGGAGGACAGCCAATCTTGTATGCTCAGTGAGGATCTCTTTGGATGCTTCATCTGGGCACACAATCCTCTCCTTCTCTGGGAGCTCTGAGATACAGCTCTGTGTTAAATTACCCCAATTTCAACATTGCTCCATCTCTTCCTCAGGTTTCCTGCAGGAGGGTGTTATGATCTTTTTCTGAGAGCATCTCACACCATGGCTGAGAACCAGGTACGCTTCTTTAGGCCCTGCCCAAAAGGAGTGTTTGGCACCACTGCTCATAAATGGAGCTGTGCTGCAACCCCAGTCCAGCTGATTGCATATTCCTGCTGATTAGCTAATTGCTTCCAATTGCCAACAACATCACAGTCATTGAATTCACAATGTGATTCTGTGATTTCTGTGTCACCTGGGGAAAAGGGGCAGGGTGCAGCTATGGGAGGGAAGGCTGTGTTCGCTAGGCTGAAAAGGACAAATACTACTGCAATGAAGCACTCCAATCATCATGCAGCTCATTCTGCTGTTCATATTGAACCAAGAACAACATCCTGGGGAGGAAGGGAGCAAAATTTCCTTCTGACTAATGCTGCTGGATTGTGCAGGGCTGCGGGGGAATTGCCAGCCAGAGAAACCATCAGGAGGGGAAAGGAAATGGAAAGGGAATCTAATTATCCATCTGCAAAGACAGATGCTAGTCCTGACACAGGGCCCAGCCCTGGGCAGGCTGATGTGGGCAGTGACGTTTGCAGACTGTTTTTATGGTGGGGCTGGGAAACAGGCTCCTGGGGGACCCCTGTGGGATAGCAGATGGTCCAGCACACATCCCAGAGAGCTGGGGCAGACTGGAAGGCACACAGCTGCTTCCTCCAGGAACACTGGCCCGTGCTGGCCTCCGAGGGACAGCCCTTCACAGCCAGGTACAGCTGTGTTGTGTGGAGATGGAGGTGGAGCAAGGCAGAGCCGTGCTGGTGCAAAGGGAGGAGGGTGAGTGCATGGCTCCCTCTCAGCAGGCTCATCTCCATCAAGTGGGCTGGGGCCACAAGCCCTGGGGTGAGGGTGGGAAGGAAGGGGAAGGTCCTTGTGTGCCTCTGCTGCCTCAAGGTGCACAAGGACTCTGCTTCATGTTACTGAGTGTGCAGAGGCAGCTGACAACAGGGAAGGAGGGTGTGTGGCTGGAGCCTGGGTGTCTGAGTCCTTCATCAGGGACCTGCAGGAGACCCCCCTAGGAAGGAGAAGGTGCCTCTACCTCTTTGTTCTGTGCAGCTTTTCGGGGTTATTGCTCTAACAGTCTGAGGCCAACTTTTGTCTCTTTGGGTGCCTCCCAGAACTGAAATTTGCTATAGAGAGCTGACTTTTCCCCCTTAATTAATGGAATTTAAAATTATTTGGTGAGCTGAGTGGGCTTATTCTCCTCTCTTGTGGGTATCAGCTACTCCTAAAGTTATGTTAATTGTAGGTGGAAATAAGGTTGAGAATTCTTCCAGGACAGTTGGCTTTCATTCTCCCAATAAGGTTTTTGGGAGTCTGCTGGGAGGACAGCGGGGTTAAGAAAGATCTTCTTGCAGACCTGGGAGTATCCATGAGATGGGTGAACTGGGAATTAATCAGAAGAATTTCTGCTTGAGTGGAGCATCTTTGTTGTCCACTACCTTGCCCTCCATGGTCTGTGCCCAGTGTGCTGTTTCCACGTGTGGTGCCCCAGCCTGGACTGTCTTCCCCTGTGATGCCCTTGGATTATCTCCTGCTGGACCAGGCATAGGTGTCTCACAATGCTCCTCTCCAGTTCAGGATTCAGCCTCTTTGGTAGACAGGCCTGATCCTGCATCCCTTACTCACGTGAGCAGTCGTCTCTATTGCAAAGGGACTACTCGGTGAGTAAGGATCGCAGGATTGGGACCACTACCTGTAACTTAAACTGCACCTTCTGTAGGATCCTGTCCCCAACCTTTTCCTATTCATGTATGTTAACATGCACCAAGAACTTCCAAAACTGATGTTCTTGTCATTTGGATGGAGAACCTGAGAGCTGGAAGAAGCAGTGCCTTTCCATTGCAGAGGATAAGTCACCATTCTTTTCCATCCTCTTCACCAAACTGCTCTCAGCCCAGCCAGCTTTTGTGCCCCAGAGGAATGTGTACCTATTTGTCTCCCAAACACTGTTGGTCCTGGCTTCCCAGGGCTGGCAGGGTTCTGCTCTACCTCTCCCTGGTTTTCCTAGCTGTAGCTTTGAGAGGCCGGGCATCTATTTAAGTCTGATCTGTGCTGCAGAGCTGGAGGGTGAATCGGAGGGAGAGATGAGCAGCAGTAGTGCCGAGACTGCCGCAGACCTTCTTGCACCACCCGGTTTCTCCTTCTGTCTTAGCAGACTAAATTTGGAAACCTCTGTCCTGTGCTAAGGAATATGTTCGAAATCGGAGGAAGCAGCGAGGGTGGCAGGTTTGCCCTGTACGTCGATTTCCGTGTGGCCCTGGCCAGGGAAGCCGCCGGGGCTCTCCCCGCTCGGACCCGGCCCTTGCGTGCCCCGGCTTCTCCCTCGCGCGGAGCGCTCCGGTACCGCAGCGCGGCTCCTCCCGCGGACAGGAGCGGGCAGCGACCGAGGGGCTGCGGGGACACATCCGGGCAGCGACCGAGGGGCTGACATCCAGCCAGCTCCACGTCTGCCCAGTTTGTTTTATCGTGCAGATTATCCTAAATGAGGAGCTGGGTGTGAGAAGCTCTGTGAACTCGCTCCAGAGCAAGTCACGGGTTTAAACAAGCAGGAGGCAAATTACGGTTGTGGCTCCTTTTTAAGAGCTGGAAGTGGAGGCATGGCATGAGTCACACAGTGCTTCTTGGGAAGCACGAGGCACTTCAAGAGGAAGCAGGGAGCATAAATACCTTTGAAATAGAATTTGATACATTTCTGGAGGGATTATGTGCCAAAGCAGCAGTGATCCTTGAGCGGAAATTAGAAGTTTGACCTGTGGGATAGGTAAAAGAAAACATGAGATCTGGCTGCTGTGCAGATTATGCTGGTGGCACTGAACATACAGAGGATTAATCCTGTGCTTTGGGATTTCTGCAATTCTTGTCTGGTATCTTGCTTTTTGCTGATCATCACAGCATGAAACCTGGCTAAAGAGTCAGGGCTCTGATGCTCCCAGAAGCCACTTAGATGGAGCCTTGCTTGCAAGTTTGAAGTTAAATTATTCATCAGAGTTTAGATCAGCAAGGCTTTTTTCCCTTGGATCAGGTCAGCAGGAGCCTCAGGGTGAGTGTGCAGCTCTGCTGGTGATGGAGCAGCAGAGTTCAGACCTTGCAATACCCATGAGATTCATCTGTCTGAAGTCAGCACTGATGCTCACTGTAGTGGGAGAGGAGGCAGCAGGAGAATAAGGTGGTAACTGAGCCCTGGAGGTTCCCAGCTATGCACCTGCATGGAGGATATTGGCTGTACTTCATCCTCCATTGCCCTGGTCCAAGCTGGGAATGGGTTTGCTGCCTGCTGCTGCTCCTGTTCAGCTTGAGCAAACAGCTTCTCTGGAACTGCCCTTCCCTTCGTCCTAGAAAACAGCCAGAGAGAAAACTTTCCTTCTGTGGGGAATACTGAAAATAGCTTAGATGTTTCAGAGGAAGACACATAAATGCTGTTATTACGTGACTGTGTGACCCTGCCAAGCCATGGATAAGCAGTTTCACCACTCTTCCATGCAGGCCAGGCTGGCTGGGTGCATCCCTGGTGGGACCCTGTTGCCTGCTCTGTGCTGCTCAAGAGCATCTGTCTGGATCAGACTGAAGATTTTTCCTTCCATGATATGCTCCAAGGATGGAGCCTGAGCACTGCAGTCCCTAAGCCACAGCACCTCTACCAGGAAACAGCTCCCCTGCAGGTGGAGGACTTCTCTGCTGTCACAGTTTGACAAAGAGCTGGTCTGTGAGGTGGGAAGGACTTGGTGCACCCCAAGTCTGTGTTGCCCTTGCTGACTGTTGGCAGGTTGGGGCTGGGCAGGTTGGGGTTGTCTGCTCTGACATTCAGATACCTGGATCCTGCAGCCAGTTTGACCCCCAGGCTGCTGCCTGGAGAGGAGCTTAGAGGTGCCAGTGGAAGAAAACACTTCGGATTTGCTCTAGGTCTTGGAAATGCCAAGTTTTTCCCTGCTGAGCTCTGCTGCATGCTTCATAAGATGTCCTCTGTCTTTTTTCTTTTAAGGATTATGTACATCAGATTTCTTGTTGGAGGAGCAGGCCAGGAATTGCACTGGGCATTTCTAGGGGCTGTATGGAAAGAGGATTGTGATCAGAAAGGACAGGGGCAAAACAAGATTGGCTTGGCTCTCTTTGGGAAGTTTGGACACAGATCAGCCTGAGCCAACAGCTCTGGGTGTGTCACATGGCACATCTGAGGGACACAAAGGAGTCTGTCATTTATGGTTTGGTGACTCTGAGGATGCCAGATGAGCATCTCTCCTGTCCCTGGGACAGACAGGAGAGGCTGAGAGCAGTTGAATGTCCTTCAGCATTTTGGAAACCATAGCATTGGCCACTCAGTCTTAAGATGGTCTCTGTAGCCAAGACCTACTCTTCTGTTTCTTTTCCTGATCTGCTCTCTGAGTTGTCAGGCATGGCCTTCTGACTGGAATTCCTCCCTGGCTGCCAGTGCTGAGAGCCTGTATGATGTGTGAGAGCTCAAGGCACTCAGGAGACAGTCGTTCCTTGTTCCTCTCTGCACTGTCAGCACAGCTCCTGGGGCCATGAACAACACTGTGGTTTCGTCACAACCAAATAATTCTTGACTTCATCTGTGATCCCAGCCCAAAAGAATGTTCTGATTTGGTGCAGTGGGCTGGTGGGGACACAGCATGTCTCCATGTGCCTTTGGAAGATGCTTGTGGTTGGTGGCCGTGTGGCCTGTGGTACTCAGACAAGAGTTTTCCAAGCCATGAGAATTCATGGGAGTTGGAGAAGGTTTGCTTGCAGCTATTGTGGTTTATGGTGTGGAAGGACTAGTGAAACCTCCTGTTATCTTAAGAAGGTTTGGATGCACCTTGGGTGTGCCACAAGCCATTGCTCTTGCTGCCCAGTGCAGGCAGTGTGGTGCTGTCACTGCTCCTCAGTCATGTGCCTGTTCCAGACCCTGGTGGAAGAGTGCCCCAGTCCTGGAAAATGAGGATTAGGTGAATCTAGAAGGAAGAAGAGGTGTCATGAGCATGGCCTCACCTACCACTGGGCAAGGAGACCAATGCAGGGCTGTCAGCTCCCTGGGGAATGGAACAATGCAGCAGAGGGATGTGTTCTGAGCAGTGGCAATTCTTGCCACACCTGGATCTCAGTCCAGGCCTTCTGCTTGACTGCTACCCATGGAAACAACTGGGAACAAAACTCAGTGGTGTAATTAAGGATGCTGCTGGCAGAGTAGGGTGGTTTGGAGAAAGGTTTCATGCATGTGGTATGGCAGCTGTTGTATGGCAGAGGTTTTCCTGCTCTGGGAGTGTTTCCCAGTTCTCCTCCATTTGTTTTTATCAGCCTCTAGGACCTTGTGCCTTTGACTTCTGACATCACCCTCCATCAGCTTATAGGATGGCAGTGCAGATAAAACACTGGGGGGGGTTCCCCTCTTCTTTCATTTGCACACTCACAGCTGCTCCCAGACTTGAGGCCATTGGACCTTATAGTGACTCAGTACCTTATAACAGACCCTGGTGTCAGCCAGACCTGGGGTACATGGTGGAGGCCCTGGGTTGTGGCCCAAGGTGACCAGGGCAGGCCTTGCTGGTCTGGCACTCTGTGGAGTCACTGCTGGAGCCCTGCAGATCCCAGAGAAGCAGCAGGAGCTCTGGCTGAGAGCGAGGCAGGAGTATGGCTGCAGCCTGTGTCCTTCCCACTGGTGAGCAGAAAGCTGCTCAGGAACCCGTGAGGCAAGGGACAGGTTCCTCCAGCACCACCAGTGCTGTCATCTCCTGTCACTTGATTATACATGCTGTGGTATTGTCACTTCATTATACAGGCTGTGGTATTAACCCCCCAGTTCCCAGAATGGTGTGATTATATGAAATTAGGAGCTTTTGTCTGTTTAATATAAATTCCTGCTCAGTTTCTATGGCTGCACAGAAAAGCTGGAAGGCATATTTTATATGAAGGTTCACTACCCAGATGTGAGATTTGAATAACTTTTTGGTGTGCTGGGCTGTTGTTGGGTTGGGTTCATCTGCCTAATGAACACACAGATACTTCCTTATTCTGAAACATCTTCAGAGCTTGAATGGTTGCTGTAAGATCCAGAATGCATCTGCTGCTATTCCAGTTGCATTCAGAGATGAGGCTGCAATAGAGCCTGGACTATACAAGAGAGGAGCCTGCACCACGTGAGGACAGAGCCACGTCAACCAGGACTGCGATCTGGGGGTTATGTTTGAACCCTGCTTTTTGGGGGCTTTGTGGATTCTTGAGACCCTCACCCACACAGCCAGAGGCAGCACTTTTTTGTTGAGAGCAGGTTTCCTCCAGCAAACCTTTGTCTGGGCTGCATCAGGCAGGGTATGTAAGAAATCCTGCAGCTGAATAGGCCCATCTGTCACACGGAGTCAGAGTGATGGCAGGGACAGCATCCGGTACGTGCGCAGCCTCTCCGCGGGACACTGGCGGGGCAGAGACGTCGCCTCTGGCCTGCGGCCGCGGTGGCCTTTGTCCTGTCCTCGCTGGCAGGCTCCTCCCGCGGCACAGGCGGAGGCAGGAAATCCCGGGCAGCTGCCTGGGAGCCTCCTCGCCTTTCCTCGCCTCTCCTCGGCTCTCCTCCTCGGCACCGAGGCGAGCCGAGCCAGCCCTGCGTGTGTGTGCACGCGTAGGCGGGGGGGCTGCCGCATGGATTTAGCGAAGGCTGGGAAGGAACACATGGGTTGGGGTTTTTTCCCTTGGCCCGCCGTGGCTGTCCGTCCGTCCTGCCAGCCGCGGTTATGGATTCGATCATTATTCAGGAGCGGTTAGTGGAGCGGCTGCTGTCTCCCCGCACGCAGGCACAGCGAAGCCACCCGGGCAAGCTGAAGGTACAGGGATGTATTTATAGCACTGCGCGATCCGGGGAGCAGCGGGGACAGGAGGGGGGAGGATGGTGCCCGAGAAGACGCGCGCAGCACAAGATGAGACCTCTGAGGAGCAGAGGAGCGGGAAGCCGCCGGTAAGGGAGGGACGGCGGGCACAGAAAGGAGGGGGAGCGGGGCCGAGGGGCCGCGGGGAGATGCGCGGCGCTTTTGTGCGGTTATCGATGCAGTGATTCCCTGCCTGAATGGCGTGTGCGTGCATGGGGAGGCTCAGGGCAGCAGCGCTATGTATGCCCACACGCACTCCGATTTGTGTTAATTAACAGTGTTAATGCTGTGCTTTGCTGGCCGCGTTCTTTCTCTTCAGCAAATGCTGGTGGCCGAGTGGTTTTGCCGATTCTCCTGTGCTCAGCCCCAGGCCCGAGGAGCAGATGTCCGTGGCAGATGCCTCGGGGGCTGTTTGTGTTATGAATTTATGCAGCTTTCTGCAATGAAAGGAAGCAAATGTTCTGCCTCTCCTCCAGGGCTGGGCTGTGCTGGTCCGTGCAGACGCGGATGTGGCGGCCGTGCCTGGCCGGAGGGGACAGGCTGGAGGAAGGGCTGCCTGGGAGGGAGCGGGATGGCTTGTGCTGAAGGCTGTGACACCGAGAGGGCCCCTTCCCCCTGAGAAGGCAGAGGCACCAGGGTCCTAGCACAGCTCCCTCATTTCTGCTCCAGACCTTGACACGGATCATTCTTCAAATTTGCTGTGGTCCCATGATGTTTAATTTTAGCCCTTTCGAATATACCCAGCAAGGCCCCTTTTATCCCCAGGCTGAATGAAGTCACGTGAGATCTGGGTTGGCTAAAACGGCACATCCAGCAGAGAGGTGAGGGAAGGACAGCAGTGATGGAGGCTGTACTCTGCCTGGGAGGTGCAGACAGCCCTGTGAACGCCTCAGTACCAGGACAGCTTCTCCTCTGTGCAACACATCCTGAGTGTTTCTATGTCCCCAGCATGAACAGGGCTTGAGCCCACCCAGGGCTTTGTTGCTTGGCTTGAACTCCCAGGGAGAGCACTGGCTGCAAGGGGAGCCCTGGCCACCTCGGCCGGGTGTTAGAGGTTGTGAGGATGTGACATGTTGCTGCAATGTCTGGTGAACCAGCAAGCAGGTGCCAAGGGAGAGTTTTTCTTGGCCTGGGGTGCTTTGGTTTGTGATAGGGTCCCAAAGATTGGCCACAGCTCTTCGTGGCCTCTGTGGTGGTGTGGGGCACGTTCCCAGGCACGTGGTTGCAGGATGCCAGTGGGAACAAAGGCAGCAGCGTGGAGCAGGCAGTGGGAGAGGGGCTCCTTGTGCCAGAGTGCTGCTGGCTTGGCTGGCCAAGGCCCTTTCCTGACAGCTGGAGCTGGCAAGGGAAGCGCAGTGCAGGAACCAGCTGTCCTGGCTTTTGTCAGCTTGATGGGACCTGGCTTGTGAGGGTCAAGAGCACAAGGCTGTGTTGCATTTAGGAACTCCCTCTATCCAAGCCTCTCATCTAACTAATGGATTTTAGCTTTTCATAACCCAGAAAGCCCCCTGTCTCTGGCAGTAGCCCTCCCAGCCTCTCCACCCCATGCATGCTTGCTCTGCAGGTAGTACCTGGAGGGGGTGAGTGGTGTAGAACTTTGAGCAAGGCACACACCAGGCTCAGGAGGCTACTTGGGCTCTTTTAAGTGCCATATTGATGCTGCCATGCTGGCAGAGGTGGTGATACATCCATCTGACCAGCCATGGACACACTGCAGAACCACAAGTAAAGGCTGGTGCAGAGACCACACTGCTGCTCCTGAGAGAGGCCTGTTACAAGAAGGGGATCCCTCCTCACAACTCACTTTGGGTCTCTTACCTTCACCCTTGACAGGGCTCTGCAGTGTGTCCATGGCTGGTCAGAGGGAGACATGGCTGGGGACAGGGTTTTTCCCCTCACAGGTGTGGCTGCCTCCCATAGTGAGGAAAGCTCTTCTGTTGGTATTGCACTCAGCACTGACCTTCCCTTTTGTAAGGGAAATGACTACATGAGTCATGGGTAAAGGGCAGTGTCCTGTACCAGCCGGGATTTGCTCATTTTGAATATCATGATTCCACGGAGCTATAGGGAGGCAACCAGAGGTACAGCAAATCCATGCTCCCTTTGTTGGGCTGAACAGAAATGAGAGATCAGGTTCAGCCAGTTACACCTGGCAGAAGTAAGTGGAGTTGCACCAGAGCACAGCTCCCCAGTGTCTCCATTGTCAGCCCTTAGTCATCTAGGTTAAAACCCAAGCAAAACAAGAGAAACACACCCCAAGCCTCAGCCATGGTTTCATCAGCACATTACTAGTACTATTTCACATGTAGGTCACTGGAGAGAGCAGGTGATCATTGTCTTTCCAAAGTCTGGTAAAGATCAGGGCAGGAGAAGCACAAAAGGGAAGTATGTTGTATGTTTGTGGTGCTTGCTGGGAAACACTGGACCTTTTACTGTGAGGAGCTGGCTGTTATGTGTCCACTTTGGCTGTGCTCATGGATGTGTTTGACTAGGAAGTGAAGCAGCTGGGAGACAGCTCTGGTGCTCAGACAGAGGCTGGAAGCAGAATCTTCTTCCTTGTTTTTGTGACCTTGCCATTCTCACGTTTCTCACTCTGCTTTGCACACCTCATTGCCCTTTGCTGAGCCCTCTGGGTGGCAGTTTGTGATGTCCCCCAGGCAGGCATTGCTCTGCTGCATGCAGCTCATCAGAGCTGCCATCACTCATCACCCGGGGTCCCGCTGCTGCTCGGGATGTCACTGCCTCTTAGATCAGCCATTACAGCTGCAGTGGAGCACTTTGGGTGCTCTCTAATTCTCCCCATTTCTTTAGTTTAGTTTTCTCTGTCCTTTCCTGCCTTTCTGGACTGTGGGGTGGTGAAACAACATTGCTTCAGCTATGGGAGGTGAGGGAGATCAGAACCCACAATCACTCAGGGCTAAAATGACCAAGTTTCAGATCCAAACCAAACCTCAATTGCTGGAAGGCAGTGACAATGCTAAAGGACAGAGTCCTTGGGCCATCATGGCCATCAGCCACATCTGTTCCATCTCAGTGGGCAGCTCCAGAGCAGCCATAAATTGGGAAGAGGAGACTCTGTTTTCCCTGATCAGTGTCCCCAGTGGAACTTTGCAGTCTGTCAGACTGAGGATGCCCAGGGATTCTCACACAGGTGGACATGCAGCTGTAGAAAGCTGCTTGGGAATGACGTTGCCCACCTGCAGTGTGGAAATAGGTGCAAGTCAGCATTGCCCTAAGCTTGGCACAAAATGTGGATCATATTTTGTATTTCTTTGAGTGTGTTGCTCAGGAATGGAGATAGTTAAACTTAGGAACAGAGGTGCTCCCTGCTGTGCCTGGAGAGTGGGTGAGGACAGTTATGTCTTTGAAGGCATCCATGGAGTAGGAGCTAGGGCCAGTTTTGAGGAACTCCTGGCTCCTTGGATGTGTCTGTGGTGTGAATACCAGTGGTATGATTATTCAGTGAAATGCAGAGTCTATGGTGTCTCTAGCTCAGGCATTTGTGAATGGCTTAGTGTGCTTGTACAGAGCATGTGCTATGCTTGTGAGGTGCCTGTGGATTTTGTGCTGTGAGGGAGCACTCAGTGACAAGGGGCTCTGTCTTGGGGGTGGTTGGGTGGTAGGTAACACTCCAGTAATACTAAAAGTAATATCCTCACCAAAATCATCTTAGTTCTATTATCAATATTTCCACATCCTTCCACTTCCCATGCTCCTTGAACTTTGGTCTCTTCAGAAATAACACAAGAGATTACTCAGGATTTCCTCTTATTCAGCCAGGAGTGGCTGTGACACAGCAAGAAATAATCCTCTCTCAGGTCAAGCAGAAGCTGAGCCACTGTACCTTCCTCTAGACAAGGCTCAGGACGGTGCAAGCCCCAGGGTGCTAATTACAGAGCTCTCCATCATGTAGCACACGTGCCTCTGGAGAGAGGGATGTGGAAATGACCTGGGGAGAAGTGGCATTTGGTGACCCTGCTGTGAAGGGAGCCTGTGACTGTGCAGATGAAGCTGAGTTAGGAAGGCTGTCTGTCAGCTCTCTGGTGGGAATGGTGGGATGTGCTTTTTCCCTTGTGCTCTCTGTGCTGGGAAGCTGCTGGGAGAGCAGCCAAGCAGGGCTGTGCCTGGGACATGTCCCTTTGTGCCCACCTGTGGGAAGGGCCAAGTCCCTAAGCCCAGAGGAGGTGTGTGCCTTGCCCTGCACTGCTGCCAGGACAGGGACCCACCTCTCCTCCAGCCCTTGGCTCTGCCCCAGGGGCTTTTTGAGTCCCACTCCCTGTCACTGTGTGAGGCTCAGGGAGAAGGGGTGGCACACTCTGACCTGCTGCCATCCCCCTCTGCCCCACAGGACCATGAGAAGCAGTACGTGGGCTTTGCCACCCTGCCCAACCAGGTGCACCGGAAATCTGTGAAGAAGGGCTTCGACTTCACCCTGATGGTTGCAGGTGAGACTGCCCATGGATGGAGGTGGCTGGGCCACACGGTGGGGATGTGGGGGGAACCAGCTCTCCTCACTTCCCTTAGGTGCTTCCATAGCACCTGGACCCTCCTCTCACTCTGTTCTGGTCCTTGTCTCAGGCCTTGCTTTGCTCCTCAGCCTGTTTCAGTTTCCCCAGGAGGAACAGGCCCCTCCTGACCCCTCATAACCCACTCGAGCAAGCTTTTCCTCCAACAGTGACTGCTCTGGGTGGTGAAGGCTCTGGGCTGAACAGGGAACAAGGGAAAGGAAGGAGAGGAAGAATGGGGAGCTGGGAGATCACATTTTTACAGGGATTGAGACATCTTGCAGCAAAAGTCTTTCCACTACTGGAAAAATGTAGTGCCAATAAACAGCTCCTGACAGCTTGTCTCTTTTGCTTCCTTTGGCTCAGGATTCAAAGCCTTGTTCAAAGTTTCATTTGTAAGTCAATTAGTGTGTCATGTTGCTTGCTTATTTCTCCTCCCCTTTGCGCTCTGTCAATTAGGAGAGTCGGGTCTGGGCAAATCCACGCTGGTGAATAGCCTGTTCCTGACAGACCTCTACAAGGACAGAAAGCTCCTCAATGCAGAGGGTAAGTTGGGGGCAAAGCAGGGTGAATGGGACTGTCCTAAGGACTGGCACTTTGGTTCCTTGCTCCAGCAGCAGCTACAAGCTTGGCTGGATCCCAGCCCTCTTGTTTGGCTCTGCTCTCCTTTGTGTTTGCTAAGGCACTAGAATTGAGCAAAAACAGTTCGGCTGTAGGGCTCTTCTGTCCTTTGAAGGGAAGATGAAACTGCAGAGCAGCTGTTTGGGATGAGCTATTGGGGATGAGATGTTTGGGATGAGATTGAGGTTTGTCTTTTGTTCTTGGATGCTGGAGTATGGTAAGGATTCCCCTTCCCCAGTGACTGGACAAAATGTTCAGAACAGCTGGACTACAGGCACTTCAGAGCTTTTTGTATCTTCTTGGAGTCTGTCTGCCTGCTGCTGACCCCTGCAGTACCACCCCCCTCAGGCTCCTTAGAGCGTGATCTGGGGTTTTTGAAACCTGTGTTACTCCCTGTGTTCAGTGGTAAAAGGGAGCTGGCTTGTCATGGGTGTAGTGGGGATCCCCAGCATTACTGTCTGGCTTTAACTCACATGCTCCTGTTCAAAGAGAGGATCAACCAGACAGTGGAGATCATCAAGCACACAGTGGACATTGAGGAGAAGGGTGTCAAGCTGAAGCTGACCATAGTGGACACACCAGGCTTTGGAGATGCTGTTAACAACACTGAGTGGTGAGCAGGGCACTGCTGCCTTCCTTTTAGTCCTTGACCTCACAGCATTAGGAGACAGGAGACACTACTGATGATTTTGTTTTGGTTGAATTGCCCTTCCCAGCTGGAAGCCCATCACTGACTACATTGACCAGCAGTTTGAGCAGTATTTCCGTGATGAGAGTGGCCTGAACCGGAAGAACATCCAGGACAACCGAGTGCATTGCTGCCTCTACTTCATCTCTCCCTTTGGGCATGGGTGAGAGCCCACACTCCAGGCCTGGGGGGTGACTCAGTGCAGAGGGAAGACCCTTGTGCCCCGGGATTGCCCTGTAGCAGCTTGTACACTGCCAGGGCTGTTTGCACAGGAAAGGAACTGTCTGGATGTTCTCCCTCTGCTAAGCATCACAGCACTCCCTTCCCCTCACTGGCAGGACAGACAGCCTGTGAACAGACAGAGCAGATTTCCCTCAGGCCTTACAACCTGATTTGAAAATCAGGAGAAATAATGCCATGCAGACTTGTATATTTCCATCTAGCTAAGCTGGACTGATATGTAGGAAAGGGAGTTTTAAGCTGCCTTTTGTCCCTGCCCCTTGCTGGCTCATGTGTCAGCCTAGCCTGGAGCAGCTGAAGGGGCTGTGTTGGCTGCCTGTGGTACAGGACAGCTGGAGGGAGACCCCAGGCTGTGGCCCCGGCAGTATTTAGCCTGCAAGGGAGCAGATACCCAGCCAGGGTCTGTATGAGACACTTAGCAGCTAAAATTGGAGAGAGCTTTCCTGGAGGTGCAGCCCTAGCTGAGGGCTGTCCCAGTGCTGCTGCAGGCTCTTGTGACAGTGCTGTCTTTTTCCCTTTGTGCTGGGTGGGTGAGAGAGGCTGGAGGGGGAGCTGCCCAGTGTGTCCTTGCTAACAGTGTCCCTCATCCCTGCTGCAGGCTGAGGCCTGTGGATGTTGAGTTCATGAAGGCTCTGCATGAGAAGGTGAACATTGTGCCCCTGATTGCCAAAGCCGACTGCCTGATCCCCTCCGAGATCCGGAAGCTGAAGGAGAGGGTGAGATGCTCCTTCTGTACAGGGTTATACCTGAAGTAGTGGCAGGGATGAGCTGAGGTGGGAGGGCAGATAGACATATATGTGTTTATATGTCTGTACAGCATGTTTGTGTATATATAGATATGCAGATAGACATATATGTATTTATGTGTCTGTACAGCATGTTTGTGTGTATACACACACACACACACACAGAGTATCTGCACATACAGCTGCAGCTGCGCCCTGCTCTCAGCAGAGATGTTGACTGTAGAAGAAATATCAAATCCTTTTGCCATCTGTAGGCTATAGCAAACCATGGTAGCACAAGTAGAACAAACCCAGCATTTCTGTATTGTTCAGTTTTACTTCCTTTTGTTTTGCATGGAAATAGATCCGGGAAGAGATCGACAAATTTGGCATTAAAGTGTATCAGTTTCCTGAGTGTGACTCTGATGAAGATGAGGAGTTCAAGCAGCAAGACAGAGAGCTGAAGGTAAGGAATCTGCTCAGCAGGGTCTGGGGAATCAGGCTCATGGATTGTGGGTCAGTCCAGAAGAAGCCAGAGCTGCCCTGCTTGTGCTGAAGGCCTGTGCTACTGCTACCCAGGGAACAGCCTTGGCTTATGTGGCAGATGGCCTGGAAAAGGTGCTGATGTCCTTGCTGGTGCCATGAAGTCAAGTGTGGCATGAACTCACAGCCCTTCTGCTCTCCCTCCAGGCAGTGTCAGTCTTTCCTCCATCTGCCCCAGCCTGTGTGTTTAATATGAAAGCTGGGTACAGCAGTTCTGAGCCCCTGTTTGTGGGTGATGCCATCAGCAAGGAGGAGAGATTTGTGAGTGATTAGACACCACTGTGGCGCATTAGTTGCACTGGGGGACACAACATAGAGGCATATCTGGAGGCCCCAGCAGCCCACTCCTCACTGCCTCCCAAGCCTGTGTGTGCATGCACAATGGCCTTGTTTCTCCTGTCAGAGGGGGGCAATGGGCTTTGACTCCCTTCTGAGCAGAGAGGAGCATGGTCTGTACATTCCTGCTCTTGGCATTCATTGTCCCACTTGCTTGGTGTCCCAGCCTCTTTGCTCTGGCTTCCTTGTAGAGCTTCCCCTTAATGAAGGGATGCAGGCACCTGCAGAGACACAGCTTCCCTCAGGACAGCTGAGCTCAGGCTGGGAACTAGGCTGCCTGTAGATCCCAGTGCTTTAGGCTTTTCTCTGCAACTGGGTTGTGGCACCCTGCTCTGTGGCACATGTGGATGTCCTTTCCTACCAGCACCTTCCTCCTGCTGTTCTGCTGTGCCTGAGCTTGGCCCCTGGGGCAGGGATCCATGGGCTGGGCTGGGCTCAGCGGTGCCTCTCATTCCAGGAGAGCGCTCCCTTCGCTGTCATCGGCAGCAACACCGTGGTGGAGGCCAAAGGCCAGCGGGTCCGGGGACGGCTCTACCCCTGGGGCATTGTGGAAGGTAAGCAGGGAGCCTGGGAGCACTGGGAGGAGGGGCAAGGACAGACAGGCATTCCAGCAGGGATGGCAGGGGAGAGCTGGGACTGTCTGTGCCACCTTTGGCACAAGATAGGGTAGAGACAGAGGCACTGGGACTGGCTCGGGAGGTCTGTGTTACTGGGAGTGTGTCAGTAACCCTCCCATTGCAGACTGGGGAAGAGAGGCTCCACTGTGAATGGATGAATGCCTAAGATTTAATGTGCACTAGGACATGGCTTCTCATTAAGCAGGGCAGGCTGGGCATTGCCTGTTTATTTTCTGGGGTGAAGCTGTTGCCCTCAGCCAAACAATCAGAAACCCTCATGCATCCCTCCTCTGCTGCTGCTCCTGTAAGTGCTGGAATTGCTGGGCTGGAGGCTGTGCTGATGCACAGTGTTTGTCTCCAACTTTCTTCCCTTCTAAAGGGAGAAATTTCATAAAGCCCTTAGGCAGAATAACCCTGGAATGGCTTTTGCTGATTTGCCCTTGCTGGTTTGTTGCTTTAAGACTTTGCAGCTTTAAATCCCAAAAGCTTGTGTTTGCACTCATGGGCTGGTGCTGGCTGCTTGAGCTCCTCAGCTGTTGGCTCTGCTCCCTCAATAGCTCCAGAGGCAGTTGCATCAACTTTGTGAACCCCTGTGCCTCCTGGGAAAACCCCTGATATAGCTGGTTTTCCCCAGCCCTGCAGAGAGGCAAATAGAGATCATCACAGCAGCACAGTGCTTCCCACAGCACTGTCTGGAGCCAGGCTCCCCATGGCAACAGCAGCTCTTTCAGCTCTCCATTGCCTGCTCTTGGCTTTGCCCCTCAGGGGCTGATTTTGTCTACAGGGGCCTTTTGCTAAGTCCTAAATTCTGATCAGACAAGCAATTTACCTCCAGCACCAGCTGTGCTCACTGCGGTTCATCCCAGTGACATCCCATTACGTGGGATCCTCTCTCAGGGCTCTGCTGTATGTGCTTAATTAATCCTTTTACACAGAAAAGGTCCTGGGAAAGTGGTGCATTCAGCAGCCTGGCCTCAGTGTTGAGAAGTGCAGGGCACCATTGAGGCCTGTGCCAGGGCAGTGGTGGGGGACAATGAGGAAGGAGCCCTGGGGTGGGGTTTTAGTGCAGTCTGTGTGTCCAGGAGCTGAGAAGGGGCTCCCTGGAGAGGCCTGGTGAGATGTGAGATCCAAGCACTCTCCCGTTGTTGCATCCCCAGTGGAAAACCAGGCTCACTGCGACTTCGTGAAGCTGCGGAACATGCTGATCCGGACACACATGCACGACCTGAAGGACGTCACTTGTGATGTCCACTACGAGAACTACCGAGCTCAGTGCATCCAGCAAATGACCAGGTGGGTCCCCACCTCTGGTGGGAGGGGTCTGTCACCCTCTGTGGAGCTGGGGTTGCTCTCACAGCAGCCCATTGGTCAGGAGGCTGTGGATCTGCTGGGGACTTGCTGGGCTGCAGCCTCCAAGAATGGCACTGGGAACTAAAATAGCAAATCCAAGCATGTTTCCCACAGCCTGAACCCAAGGCAGGAATGCTTCTGAGAATCCACATTCCTGTCTGAGGATTCCTCATGCAGATATAAAGAAATAGGCCTGGAGATTCTTTTGAAGAGCTGTTTCTAGCAGTGGATGAAATACATCCAGCCAAATAAAATGGGATAAGCCATCTCTCTGGTGAGGGATAGCTGTGTGCATTGCTGAACAGGAATGCATTCTGTGGTCTGTAGTTATGTCTAAATAATAGCATGACCCTTGGGATGCTGCTGTTTCTCAGACAACAGGGCTCAGGCAATTAGTAAGACAACACATCTTCAAAGATTTCTCTGCATTGTCTTCCCTTTGCATTTGGTGCTCTGTGGTTTTAGTCAGAATGATCAGAAAACAGAAGAGAGAACACTCACAGGCTTCTCATTTGAGACCTCTCCTTTTCTTTCTCCCTTCCATGACTGATATACTGATGAAAAAATTTGTCTTTAAGTAGGTCTCGGCTCCTCTGTTGTGAACCATTCCCTTCACTTCCTGCCAGCCCTGGCTGGGCAGCTCTGTGCTGCCACGTTGCAGAGCAGAATGGCTGTGCTTCAGCAAGGAGCAGTCCTGCATGTGTGCCAACGTGCAGGTTGGCACATTCTCCTGACATACACTGTATCCCTGTACTTTTGCATAGCAGACAAGCCTGTTTTTTTCAGCAGCAAGTATATGGAGTCCCAAAATAACTATGTTAAATGCTAGAGCTGGGTGAACAGTGTCACAGCTGCTATTTAGTTAGGCTGTGTGTCTATTAAAAGAAAAGCACAGCGAAAAAGTGGTTGCTATGCCTAGAGAAAGCTTCAGTTTGGTACTGATTAGTTCCTTGCCAGTGAACAAGTTTCATAAAACCAGTACAGGGCCATTTCTAGAGTCATTTTGGTAGGAGATCCTAAGCTCCAAGGCTGGAATTTTCTCAATAATGAGCCAATGGTGACTCCAAGTGGTGAACACGTGCAAGTGGCACTTGAAGTTCCAATTTTAGCCCAGACTTCTTTGATTACCATTCCCTCCTCATGTACGCAGAGCTCCAGTCTTTTGAAAGAAAGTCCTCTCCTTCCTGTGTCCCCTACCTACAGTCATGGGCACCCCAGCCCTCCGAGCAAGGCTGCTGTGCTGTGCCTGTCTCATGCCTCCCACCTGCTGAGCAGAAGGTCTCATTCTCCATCCAAGTGCATGCCACAGCTCTGGACTGGATTGCCCTACAGCCCCTCCACTTGGTTGGGTGTGTGATGCTGCACTGCTGGTGGCTCTACCATGGGGAGTGACAGTCATTGTATGGTGATACCAAAGGCGGCCATCCTGGACCACAAGTGACTGCTCTTTCCCTCTCTCCATCTCTCTAGCAAGCTGACTCAGGACAACAGGATAGAAAGCCCCATTCCTATCCTGCCTCTCCCAACACCAGACACAGAGACAGAGAAGCTGATTAAGATGAAGGATGAGGAGGTGAGTACCATTTGTGCCTGTGCCTCCTGGATGTTGGAGCTGGAATCCCAGGAGTCTCTCCAGGGTTGCCCCATAGAGGTGGTCCTGAGGCTTCCCGCTCCTGTGTCCCCCTGTGGGCTCCTGGGGTGGAGGACAGGGTTGAAAGCTGTGGCTTCCTCTGCCAGGGAAACACAGCTCCCTTCCACCCCAGACATGGTGCCTCTGTGCTCAGGCAGGAGTTAACACCCCCTGAGGGTTCCCCTTGTCAGCTCCAAGGGCTGCCAAGTGTGGATCCACCGGTCCCTTTCTGACTCTCTCTTCTGTGTCTCCTGCAGTTACGGCGGATGCAAGAGATGCTGCAGAAGATGCAGCAGCAGATGCAGGATCAGTGAGAAGCAGGTACCTGGAGGGCAGAGGGGATCCCCCAGTGACCACCTGAGACCTGGCAAGAGCTGTGACCATTTAGAAAAGGTTTCCTGTTGTATAGAGACTTGTGGGCAAGAGCTGCACCCGCACCCTCTAATTTATTAGCAGCAGTGCTGGCTTTTTGACCAGCTGGATTGTGGAGGAGGCTGTTCACTTAACAGTTTACTGATGTGTATTTCTTTTTTAATAATTATTCTTTTGTTTCTTTTTTTTTCTTTTTTTTTTTTTAAAGAAACTAGCCTGGGACGTCTCTAAGGCATCCTAAAAAAAATAAGAAAAGAAAAAGATCCCCCTTTCCTATGTACTAATCTCTTGTTTGGGAATGCTCTGGTATTTAAAGTCCTGGTTTCTCTGGTGTACAAACTTAAAGTATCTGTGTCACTGCACGTAGGTGTTTACTCCCAACTGAGGTGCTGTGCCCCTGTCCCTGTCCCCCTTGTCTGGGGCCAGCACAAGCATTGTAAAGGCAGCCATACCCTCCTGTGAGTTTGACCTGTGCTGCTTGGGCTTCTCAGCCTGGGGACAGTGCTGGCCCAGAGAACTGGGGCTGGGGGTTCCTCTGTGCACTGACCTGCTCAGGAGTCCTGATGATTGCCTGGTATCCTGTCCAGGTTTTTATGGATTTTTTGTTTAGTTGGTTGGTTTTGTTCTTCCTATCAAGAAAACTCCAGGATGTTTGCACTGAACAGCAAGAGACTGAGTGCCTCGAGGAGGCTGGTTACAAGAAAACTGTTCTCAGTTACATCTTTCTGGCAGAGAGGTTGAGTTGTTGACTATTGCCTGCAAGGTGATGGGAGTGAGCACTTTCCCTGCCATGGTTGCCTCCCACAGCAGGCTGGAGGCATTGGTAGAGGAACCCTAAGGCCCTGCAGTAGCTGGGTGAGGGTGTTTCATGGTTTAGCTCTGGTCATCACCTGCAGTGTGTCTTCAGTGTCTGCTCTGAAAAGCACTGTGGCATCCAGAGCACTTGCCAAGACTGCTTTGGAGGGGGTAGAAACCCTAGGGCTGAAATCCAACCCAAAATGCAGACCTGTCCCCTACCCCCAGGCTTTGCAGTCCCATGAGCACATAGCTGGCTCCAGGCTTCTCCTGGGGGAAGGGGCACACTTGTAGGCTTGTACTGAGATCTGCAGGCAGTCTGTGTGGGCAGGTGTTGGGTCAGCCTGGCAGGTGCAGGACTGTCACTGAGTGGGGCTGAGCACAGCCCAGCAGGCTTGGCTCTTGTTCCCCTGCCCTTCCCCCAGGCACTCAACCCTTCTCCCCCTCCTTATTCCTTGGCTCTTCCTGCCCTAGTGCTGGGAAGGCTGGTGAGTCTGCTGGGCAGAGATAAAAGCACTCTTTGGGCAGCAGCTCCTGTCCTGTTCTTGCTTCCTGCAGTATTTTTAACTTGAGTACAGCCAGAGCAGAGCCCTGGAGTGTGATGTGCCTGACAGGGCAGGGCTCGCCAGCAACACTGCCATGCTCACAGGAGTCAGGGCTGTTGGAGGGAGAGACACTTGGCTCTTCCCTTTGACTCCAGGGACTGCAGCCATGGGCTGGGCCCTTCTGCTCCTTGCCTGACTCCTCTGCCCCCTCTCCCCTTTTGTGTCTGTTCCTCCATCTCTGGATCTCCCCAGTAGATCTCCCTGGGTAGGAAGCTCAGTGTTGGCCAGGAATAGCCAGGCCCTAGGTTCTGTTACTAGGCACTGCATTTGTCTGAATCCTCCCTGGGGCTTCAGAGTCCCTGTCAGGGTTTGTCCAGGTGGTGAGTAGGTTGGCTGGTTCCAGTTATTCACTGTACAGAGACTCTGCTTAGCCAGTGCATGGGCTGTAGGGGCAGGGGAGAGACCCTGGCACCGTGTGGAAGGACAAAATAAGGATGGAAGCCCTTTCACAGAACTGTGTATGTTAGGCAAGAGCAGTGTTCAACAATGTTCATGGTTTTTTTTCATGCTCCCTTATTTTGGGCTCATAAGTGGCAGTGCCATGCTAGGAGAGCAGAAGGATTCAGCTTGACTTCAGTAACATGAAGGACTGAGGCACCTGAGAGGAAGTATAACCTTTCTCTGCATGATGTGCTTACTTGGGCAGTGGAGTAGCCTGAAACAGGAGCTTCCTCCAGGTTTTCCTGGAAGGTGGACAGCTGAGTTCTCAGCTTTGTCTGTACTGACATAAAAGGAAACATCTTGAAGTACCTGTCCCCTCTTTTCTTACACTAATCTTGGTGAGGAGGATGTTCTGTT
The DNA here is from genome assembly GCF_051311805.1 of Agelaius phoeniceus. Lineage (NCBI taxonomy): Eukaryota > Metazoa > Chordata > Aves > Passeriformes > Icteridae > Agelaius > Agelaius phoeniceus. The sequence goes on along the minus strand of NC_135282.1, from coordinate 7,808,417 downwards.
GCAAATGAGCCCTGTCCACCTGGAGATTTTCCTCTTCCAAACAGATTCATTCCTAGAAGACAAAGGAGAGCTTTTCCCCTTAGCATGGAGATGGAGCAGCTGACACCTTTGTTGCTGGGCTGTGCACAGAGGTGCTGTGTGCTGGTGAAAGCACAGGGTTCGCTGCTCACAGGCAGGGCTGCTGAGGGTGGATCTGCCCATCCCTCCACCTGGGGGTTCTCCATCAGCTCAGTGCCTCCTGCATCAAGTCAAGGGTCACAAACCTGTCCTCTACAGAGAGCTGAAGCCTTTGGCTACCAGCTGGCAAAGATGGTTCAAGTTGCATTTAGGAAAAACCACACAGGAGTGAGGCACCAAAGATGGCTTCCACAGAGGGATGGTGGTACCACTGAAATCATGTGTCCGTAGGATGTTCCCTGGCCTGAGTGCCAGAATTCAGGGACTGCTTGGAAAGGGATTAGAGACTGATTTTTGGGGACATCAGGGGGTCAGATTCTGGCCTGGAAGGTGGAATCTGTTTATTTAAGGAATCTGTTTATTTAAGGAGTGTGGCATCAATTCTCACAGTAAGTGGAGAAGAGACTCCTGAGCACAGGGAGCTTATGTGGCTCTGGCAGCGAGAAGTGTGGATAGGAAAGTAATTTAACACCTCCCCTCATGCAACCCTCCACAGCCTCACATACCATCCCTGCACCCCCTGGCACATTCCCATGCCTCTGCCAAGCTTTGCCCTGCTGAGTGAGTGGCTGCAGGGATGGTGTCCCACCCACAGCTATCCCAGGCTGCAGCTGGGGCTGTTGGTACATCTTGGCCCCTGTGCCTGACAGGATGGATCCATGGCATGAACTCCTTGTGTGCCACTGCTGTGCTGGTCCTGCCTGTGCAGTCCTTGCTGCCTCCTTGCATGCCTCCCCTCAAAGGAGGGGCTCCCACTCGTGCTCTGCAATGGCATTCCCTGCTCTTCCTCACAAACTCTGCTGTGCTTTAATGCTGGCTTGCTCCTGCCATGCACCTTCCTCACCCCCTGCTCCATTCCTAGGCTCTATGTTTCCTGTCCATCTGTTAGGTTATTATAATTATATTTTTTTTTTGTAAATTTCTGTTTGAACATTTTGTCATTGTGAACAAAGAAAATGAAACCTTTTAAACATATCCATTTTATTAAATGATTATTGTTATTATTATTAATGTTTACTACCTGAATTGATCAGTGAAATAAATACATTCAAAAATCCAACCTCTTTCTGTTTCATCTTCAGCCCCCTTGAGCAGCATTGGTGATACATTATGGGCAGGAGAGAGCAAAACTGACCCTGTTTCTCCTTTTGTCTAATTCAGTCAGAGCAGGTTTCAGGCAGGTTTCCTGCATGAGATTTCTGGCCTGCTTATTGTAGAAGCTAGCAAGATGATCTTGAAGGTTCTTCTATATCCAAGCTTCCCTAGGAATGGTATCTAAAGCATCAATGGTCAGCTGGGCAAGATCCAGTCCCAGGAAGTCCAGTTTGTAAGCAGCCAGGAGAGCATTGCCAAGTCCATGCTGCATGCAGAGCCACAGATTAGCTCCATGCCACACCTGGGCTGAACACCTGCCTGTGAATAAACACAGCACTGAACACATGAGATGAGGTAAGTTTGCTTAACAAACTTACCCTGCTGTAGTTGAGCTGCTCCCAAGTGGAAAGCAGACTCTGCAGGAAAAACTGGGTTCGTTTGTTAGCCTAAGATATCTTTCCCACTCTGCCTGGCCACCACAGTGAAACAACTGGAATTCTCTGCATCAATTTTGTAGAAATTTAAAGTTTAATTGTTTTCTTCAGAGCATAAAAAATTTCTGTTGGTTAGGGCCGCATTCTGCAATTTTTTGCACTCTCAATTCTCTTAACATGAACACATTCAGGGCATTCATCATTTCTGATCTCTAGGATGTCCACAGCACAATGTAACAGAGTTGAGTTCAATGGGGCAACAGTTCCATAATGTGATTCTGGTGGCCTTAGGCTAAGGAGTGCAGTGTATGCCTGGTCAGGCTGATGGCAGAGAAGTGTCTGTGAAGATGCTATGGCCATGAGATGTGATTCTGCCTGAATGCAGTTTTGGTCCTTGGACTTACCTGTTGAAGTATTTGTGTAATGCAGCTTCTAAATAGAGCATGTGGTCAGTCTTTCTCAGTAACTGCACTTGTCAAGGGCTGTGGGCCATTTGAAGAGTCTTTCTCTGGAATGATGGATGGACTGGCAGACCATGTCTATCAGCAGATCTTTCACTAATAAGAACTAGATTTGTGTCACTGCCTCAAGGGAAACCTGAGGGTGTGCACCCAGAAAGTTCTAGATGTCACCACTCTGCTAAGTTTTCCTGATGAGATGGGAAACCAAAGGTCACAGTGCTGAGGGAGTGTGGTACAAACCAGTAACATCACCTTCCAGTCTGAAGTGCATTTTGAGTTCCTGTGCTGTTGAGACTTCATAACACTTCTGTCGGGCTGAGCCTGTGGGCCCAGAATCACAGTTATCAGTACTGGCAGCATCTCCCAGCAAATGTGTTCTTGTGAGCAGTGTCAGCTCCCCTTTCTTGGAAGACTTGCTCAATGAAGCCTCAGCTTCCGGTGACAGGCAGCAGACTTGCAGGAAGGCCTCATGTGGGAGGTGTCCCTGGGATGAGGCTGACCCTTATCTTCCCAGCCAGCTGCAAGGGGATTATCTGGGAACAGAGCTCTGCACACACTGCACTGGCTGGGCTGCCTCGAGACCTTTCTCTTGTGTTGTAAAGCCAGCAAGAAAGCAAGGATTGAACTACTCTGGTAAGTCAATAATGCTACCTTCTAATATTTTTAAAATTTTTCTTTAATTGATTGACAATTACAATTTTTCAAGCACAGAAAAATGCTGTCTTGTTGCAAGTATGTGTAGTTGTTCTCCTAGAGAAGTTACAGCAGCTCCTGTTCAGCAGTGGCATGAGACTGTAACATATAAAAAGCTCGTTGACCCATGTCTCCCAGCACAGGTGATTATTCACCTGCTGGAGCAGTGTCTAGCATGAAAAACTCCACTGGCCTCTATCCTCAGTGGTCAGCACCTTCACTGCAGCCAAAGACTGTTTATCTCTTCTTTTCAAGGCTAGAAAGGCTATTTTTTACTCATGGTAACAGTAAGTTTATTTCTGAATCTCCTCTTGCAGTTGGCATGAACAAAGCTTTGCTTAAAGATGTAATCCAGAGCTATGATAAGGCATGAGGAAGTTCATATTCTAGTTTTTGATTCCTTGATAGAAATTTTCTTGGCTATCCTGATAATGCACCTCCAGTAAGGCTGAAAACACAAGCAGCTCTGGTACACTTCTGAGGACTAGTGAAAATATCTTTGATTGCTGCATCTAAGCCTTCCACTACCATGTATTCATATCCCTCCTCAAATCCAGGGTTGAAAGACCATGAAAATTCCTTCACCTATACTGAGAGACCAGAATTTGCTCTCTTTTAACTCTGTTCTTTTCAGAGCTCTCGTGTCTCCACTGGAGGATACCAAATTCACCCAACTGTAGAAGCTCATCCTCAGAACAAAACAACAAAAGACCTTGGCTGTGGTGTCAGCCCTAGAGTGCGTGGTGTCTGGTCTCCACCTCATCCAATCTCACCAGGGAAGTGTTTGCAGGTGAAAATGAACAGTGGAATTCTCTTGTCCCTCCTTGGCTTCCTCCCACTCGTGACACCCACATGCCCTGTGCCATGCAGGTGCACCACCAGCATTACTGACTGCTCACTGAAAAACCTGACTGTAGAAAACCTGCCCACTGCCTTCCGTCCCTCAGCTGAAATCATCCACCTCGCTTCCAACAGGCTCACCTCTATCCCCAACGGGCTCTTTGACAACCTGAGGAGACTCCAGGCAGTCTACCTGCAGGGCAACCCTTGGGAATGCACCTGTGACATCCTCTACCTGCGCTCCTGGCTGCAGTGGCAGCAGAACCGCAGCCTGTACAGGGATGTGAGGTGCAGCTCCCCGGAGCACCTGCAGGGCCGCATCATCGCCTACCTGACAGAGGATGAGATCGTCTCCACGTGCCAGCACTGGTACTGCAGCCTGGCTCTGCTCTCTCAGCTCTCCCTCTTCATCCTCCTTATCCTCCAGGCTATCTTGGTTATCCTCATCATTGTCTACCTGCGGAAATTTCGGAGAATGACCGCTGAAGTCCGGAGCACCACCCGAGAACTAGGCCAGCAGGGAGACCCTTGGGTATCTTCTTCAATAAACCCCTCCAACAATGATTAACATCACGAGACAGAAGACCCTCCTCCCTATGGGGGATGCTGTGCCAAAGTCCTGTAGCTTGTGATACCCAGAGGGGACAATTTAGTACAGCAGCTAATCCTGACTGCAGTCTGAAGCAGGACTTGAACTGATCAGACTTTTGCTGTGTTCCTAAAGAATAAATCTTGTGTTTTTTCAATGCTTTAAATTCTTTAGCATGATCTTGGCTGCTTGTCTGAGCTGGAAGTGGTTTGGTAGACTAAGGAAATCATAAACTACAGCGGCCAGAACTGACTCAAACAGCCCATAAGGGCTCCAGTGCTCGATCCCTCCCCTCCTACAGCATTCCAGCCATATTTCCCAGGATGCTTCTGGTTGTGCTGGGTCAGGTGAGGACAGAGGTGAGCAGTAAACTGTTTGAGTACTGAGCTAGGACAATGGAGAAATAGTTTCCTTCTGCTACCACAGACAGCATTAAGAGCTTTGGACTAGGGATTTAGTCTTCCCCTGCCTTGGTTTCCCAAGTAAAAGGGAAAGGAAATATCTTCTTGCTTGATGCATCTTTTCCAATGTTCTTCTAGGAGAGGGAGGACATGTCTAGAAGCCCACTCACTTTACCTTATCTGCATTCCTTTTAGTCTACTTTAGTTTTAATACTGACTTAATTGAGTGAAACTGGGGCCCTGAATCTTTATGAGAAATTCATCCTGAAGACAAGAATTGTTTGACTGTGCCTGTATGGTGCCTGGCACAAGAGATCTGGTCTTGAGAGGCTCAGACTACAAACCCCGCTGATGTACCTACTGCTGTTTATGGTGTCCCTTAATTATTTTTGAAATAAAGCAAAATTTAAATAAAATTATGTACGATGATGTAAAAGGCATATTTTTCTATTCAGCACTGGGTATCTTGCATGCTGTTGTGCTCCCTGAGACTGTTCCTAACCCTCAGACTTTGTGCCAAGTAAAACAAATCCTGAGGGCAGGTGGAGAAATTACTGGAGTGCACCATAGGGTTTAACTTTGGCAGCTGCTGGCTTTTACCATGGGCCAGGAGAAACAGAGAATTTCTCCCAAAGCCGCTTTGTGGCTGCTTGTTTTGTGATGCAGCTGGAATGGGGAGGGTGTTTGTGGGGCCAGCAGGCTGTGGGGTGACCAGCAGGTGAACGACCTGTGCCCTTCAGTCCCCAAACCCAAGTCACGGGGGGTCCATTCCCCACTCAGGTCACACTGAATGCAGCTTGGCCACGAGAACAGCTCTGCCCAGGGGCTGCTGGCAGCCGTGGGGACGGGGCAGCCGGTGGCAGAGGCTGGGGCAGTGGCCAAACAGGCGGGGGAAAGTGATGGGACATGGGACAGGTGAGGGCAGTAATGGAGCAGTGACAGGACACAGGGCAGGGAGGGCAGTGACTGAACAGGGACAGTGGCGGGACACGGGGCAGGGAGGGCAGTGACTGAACAGGGACAGTGGCGGGACACGGGGCAGGGAGGGCAGTGACCAGACAGGGACATTGGCGGGACACGGGACAGGGAGGGCAGTGACGGACACCTCCAGGGGGCGCTGCCCCGCGGCCGCCGAGCGCCCCCTAGCGGCCCGCTGGCCGCTGCCCCAGGCCGCTGAGGGAGCCCGTGACGGGTGAAGGAGCTGAAGGAGCCGGTCCGGGCACTCCGGCGCCGCCTGAGGGGAAGAAGGGAGTCCTGGGGCTTTTCCCTGCCTCAGGCTGCTTCACCTCGGCTCAGCTCAGCCCAGGGAGCCGCGCTAGCCCCAGATGCACCAGGCGTTGCAGTGAAAAGCCGCAGGTGCTCGGGGCGGCGGTGCCGATGGAGCTGAGGCGGGAAGATGGAGGCCTGTGGGTCCCCTCACGGGCAGCGCGCGGTGGAGTCGATGGCTCAGAAGGACGTTCCCGATGCTGTGTGTGCCGGGGCCAGCCTGACTGAGGTGAGTAACATGGGGCTCTGCCTTGGGTGTCTCCTTCTGCCATTTCCTTGCTGTGTCCCTCCAGCACTAACCCCTGTGGCATTGGCCTGACTGGATGTGGCAGCAAGGCACCCAAGGAAATGGGGGTCCAACTCAGATTTATTTTTTCTTCTGGGAACTGCACCTCTTGCACCAGTACCCCCTGCAATATCACTATGACTACAACCTCCAAGGAGGGACACAGGTCCACCAAGGAGCCTTCTCTGTGGAGAGGTCCAGATTGGTGCTCCGTGAGGCCCCATGAGGGGACCCACAGGCCTCCATCTTCCCGCCTCAGCTCCATCAGCACCACCGCCCCGAGCACCTGGGGCTTTTCACTGCAGTACCCGGTGCTTTTGGGTTCTGCAGATTTTTAGCTGAATTTACCTGGGTTAGAAGGTGCTGCTGGTGCATGTGGGCAGTTCAACAGGTTCAGTTGCTGGGAGAGGCTGAACTGGGAGCAGGCACAGTCCCAGCCCTGTGACAGCTTAGTCTGTTGACACTGCCATGGGGTGCTGAAAATCCTTCATGGCTCAGTGTGTCCAGAGAGACAGAACAACTGCTGGCTTTGGTTTTGCTTCCCTGAGCAGGCAGGAGGGCTCCTGGCTCTGCATCACTAAGTCTTGGCGCATGGAAGTTTAAAAGCCTTTTTGGCGTTATTTGCACCTGTGAAAAATGTGACCAGCCATGGCACTGTGATAATGAATTGCACTGAGTGCAGAGTGATTTGTGTGCCATGGCAGCATGTCTAATCCATAAATCCAGAGCCTGCATACCTTGCCTTCTCCTGGCTCAGGAATCTGCATGTCACAGATGCTTTCTTGCTCTGCTACCCAGTGGAGGATCTGCTGGGATGTCATTTAAAGGAGAACTGGCTTTCATTCTGAAGGGACACTGTCCAAGAATGCACAGACGCTTTGAAGGGGAAGCAGCAGTGAAATATGGCAAACATAATAAGCACAAGCTATTAAGCTGCTTTGCAAATAATTTTCTAGTATCGAGGCCAATCCAAGCCCATGCCATGCAGGGTTGGGCTGCCAGGCCTGCTGGACAGTCTGCTGCCTTGCCAAAGGTTCAGATGCTTCCAAGCAGCTCCTTTCTCTGAAAGTTACCAGGTTAAAGAAACCTGGGAGACCAGACCAAGGTGTTTGCAGCCTCCATGATGCAGAGCTCCAAACCTGAGCTGTCTAAAAAGCAGGTCAGCACTTCCTGAGTGAAGGCACAAATGGTTGGTAGATGACATTGGGGAAGCACACTGCTTTTTTCTTCCTCCAAATGCCTTGTTTCTCAGTTATCTTTGTGGTGACTTCTGCATGTTTTATAGAGAAAAAGAAGGCTTGAAAGCAGAGCAAGCTGATTTTGGAGCCCAGAGAATTTTAACCCATAATCCCACAGTCCCTGTAGCATACAGTGATTGTGGTTCTGTTTTGCTTCGAGATTGCTGCAGGCCCTTGTTTACAGATTGCCCGGGTCCATGTGACCCTTGGGAACCTGCCCCTGTCCTTTTATTTACAATTTCATGGGTTCTGCACCCTCAGGTGTGCAGTGAAAATATCACATCTGTACACACAGGCAATGACTCATTATCACCCTCTGCAGGGCTTGGTCACTGGGACAGGCAATTCCATGCAGCACTTGCAGATTAGGCAGTGCTTGGAGGTAGTATGGAGTGTGGCATATCCCTCTCATGCAGTCAGGGCTGGGTGCTGTGTGTGTGCCTGAGTGAGAACTTTCAGTGGATGCCTTGGTGGCAGCCTGATCTGGCATTTGTTGCATTGTTTACAAATTGTAGAGGCATTTTTCTTGGTCATGAATATGAGGCTGCCTGGCCTTCTCTAAACCCCTCATTTCCCTTCAGGATTGAAGCATGAAGGGCAACCCAGAGAGTGTGCCAAGAAAACAGCGTTGATTCCACATCATGGGACATCTTATCTGTCCTAGGATGGAAAAACATGGAAAAACAAAGATTTGAGAAATGTTTAGAAGTGACTTTTACTTTTTTTATGTCTATATTTGCATATGAAAACAAAGGCTCCCTCAGGTTCATAGGCCTTATTTGGAGGGCTTTAATGGAGAGCACAATTTAATTTAACAGGTTTCTGCAAAAGATAAGTTATCATGGGGAAGTGCATTGAAAGCAGCAGGTTGCATTGTTTTGTTCTGAAGATAGTGTGTGTGTACATACTGTATGTCTAGGTAGGAAGGACAGGAGGGAGCACTGTTGGAGGATATAAAAGATTTAAGTGGGTTTAGTAAAAAAAACCTCCTCAAATTACCCTACAAATTAAATCTACAAGTAAATTTTTTTCTATTTTTTTATATATGGCCTGCTTCTGCTCTGAATTGTTTGTGACTATTGAGAACAGAATATGCTGGGAGGTATTTCTTTGTATTTCCACAGAGGAAAATTAACCTGAGAGTTACAAAACCAAAATGCCAGGAATGCTCTCTGTGGATGCCAAAAGGTTCAGGCTGTGTAGCTCATCTGCCGTCCTGGTCTGTCACAGTTGATGATCACTTCTAACCTGCCCTGTCACAGCTCTTTGGTTCCACACCAGTGCCATTCCTTCTGCATGGGAGCAGCTGTGCTCGCTGAAGGAAAGTGTCTGCAGAGCCACTGCAGTACTGACAGGCACTGGGCCTGCTCAGGAGAGGGCAGCAAATCGCTGTTAAACTCCTGTTTGCTTTGAATAGTAAAATACACGTGAGATTTGGGCCTGGGGGAGGGTGAAGGCAAGTGTGATGTCAGCCAGAGGCTAACAGGGATGCTGCAGACTTAGTTGCCCAAGCAGCAGACTTTGCTGCTCTTGAACCAGTAACTACTATTTTTTCTTCTGGGTAGTAACTTAGTTTATTTAGTAGCTACTAAGTAAAAAGCTCCTTATCTCGTTGTTGTTTCAAAGCATCAGACTGAAACAGAGAGGGGGGGGGAGGTGGTCATCACGGTGTTGTGGCCATGATGTAAATAGGGTTAGTTCTCTGTGTGTGTTTAGTCTGATGAGTTTTGGAGGGTGGCAGTCCATCCTTTGGCAGGTGGTAGAAAAAGCTCTTGCCATGGTCACTGAGTGGTGAGGGCAGTGGGTTTTCACTGACATGCCTGTTGGAGAAGGGAAGGTGCCTGGGCTGTTTTGTACCTCTCACAGGTGAATCTTCATGTTGGGTCAGGAGGATGAGTGGGAGGTGGGTGCTCTCAGAATACCCCAGGGATATGTAGGAAAGAGACTCAAAATTGTTGGGGTTGGCTCTGTGCATCTGTGGGACAGAAAATGCAGAGGCTTGAACAGGCAGCTGTGTCAGCACCCATGGAATTGAAATGCCCCTGCACTGGAAGGAGCTGTGGGGAGCTGAAATCTGGATCAAAGGACTGTGAAATACCAACAGCTCCTGTTAGGACTCCTAGCCCTTGACTTGGTTGTCTCTCATAGGGTATGATAAGGGATGTGCCTGTGTTTGGGGAGCTTTTACCTCCAGCATTCTCAAGCTCACCAAAGGATTATATGGGTGCCCACACTTGCTCTGTATCTCCATTACCCGATCTTTCAACACAGTGTTAGCAAGCTGGTTTTTTTCCCAGGATGAGACTTTAATTCCTCCCATTGATCATGGCCAAAGAAGAGAGCTCAAATGGAGATTTTATTCCAGAAACAATGGCTCCCTTATGTGCTGTGTCGTGATCTCTCTGAATGAACCTGCTGGTGAAATGAAGGCTTTTCTCCGGGCTGTTTTGTACCTCTCACAGGTGAATCTTCATATTGGGTCAGCTGCCTTGATTCCTGAAGGGAGAGAGAAGGGAAGTAAAACATGAAATCTTTGTTCTGTGGGGACTGAGACAAAATGAGAGTCAGTGGGACTTGGGCTTTATATTTAGATTCCATAAATCCCCATGTGCTGCAGGGAATTTGTACCCATTAACACCTCCAAAGTGGAGGGCAAGTTCCCTGTGCAGTTGTATGTGTTTTTCTGCCTTAAGACACTTCTCTCCAGGTCCAGCCCAGAGCCTCTTGCCTGGACTGGCTGCTCACTTCCAGCCTAACTGCTGTTGTCCTTCTTGCCTCGTCCTCAGCTCTGCTGTGAGCTGCTGCCTATTCTGTCTGTACCTGCTCTTCCACACCCTTCCCACTGCTGTCAGCATTTCCCAAGTTGTACATAAAATACAGATTGCTGCTTTCCCATGTTTGGCTCTCTGATGGCCGAGCTGCAGCAAACCCAACAAACTTATTAATTTGATCATCCAGTGCAGGAGGAGGCTTTGAAAGCAAGACCTTGGTGTTCTTGATTACTTCCTCTCCTGTCATCCCCTCTTGCCACTATCCATCAAGAACGGCATTTTAATGATCCCTTTGCTTCTTTTCCTTTTTTCCTGAGACTTCAAAGAGCACAAGAAGCAGCATTGTCATTTCTGTGCTGTCTAAATGAAGGGAAACTCTCTCCTGTGTGTGAATTTCAGTGTGCAAATTCCCATCCAGTTTCCTACAGCACATGAGGCAGTGTTTTGTATTCTGTCCATTGCTGGATTTGAGAAAAAAAAAAAAAGAATACTGTAGTGGTTTCTGTTTCTGTGTTGAGAGGAATAAAGAGATATACTTACACCAGGTAGAGATGGAGAGAGGGCGCTGTATTGTCTGTAATTTGGAAATATATCATGAGATGTGTTTTCCTGTGTGTATATCTGAAAGGAAGCTCCTCGGTAAGTGCAGAACTCTGTGGTGGTGTTCACTCTCTGGAAGAAGTCAGCTGTGGGTAAGTTGCTCTGTGTTGCAATAATCCAGTGCCCTACTTTGTGTTCCAGATGTGTAGTAAAAAATAATTTGGGAATGCATCTGCTGAAAGCATGTGAAACCTGAAGGGAGTGGAGTGAAATCCTGGCCCTGCTCTATTGTGCCATTGACTTCAGCGCAGCTCAGGGTTCAGCCTTTGGAGCATGTGCTGGGCTGTGCACACAAACTGCCAAGAGGAATCTCTTTAAGAAGATCCAATGCAGGGAGGCCCAGTTCTGGGGCAGGAGCACAGGATTATGCATGTCTTGGTAGTGTAACATTAGTTATGTACAGTAAAGCAAGTATTTCTAAAACCACAGAAAGCATCTGAGTCCTGTCAAAATGAAAGAAAATTGGGATGAAGGTTGGGCACTGTATTCCCTAAACTTGTTCCAGTGATTAATTAGCTGTGGAAAAATTAGCATGTAATTTCAATCCCCGTTTGTCTGTGAGTTTCCAGCATTCCTACCTTGCCTTGCCTTTATCTGTAGATGTCTGTAGGGCCCCATCTACTAGGTACTCTATGTTCCCAGGGATGGGAAATTGTGAAATCCATGTGGGATGGGAAATTATCTCGGATGTTTCCCATCTTAGAGGGAAAAAAAAAAATCTGTCTTGGAAGCAATTCAGCTGAAACCCAGAGCATACAACTGGTGCATTCATCTTCATGCTCACTCGCCTGCCTACTAGCAACACACTTGACTCTCTAAGTGAAAAATAACTAATCCAAAAATTGGAGCCTCAGTATTTGTTAACTGGAAAACAGACAGCTAAACAAGTCCACTGATTTATATAATTTTTAATCTGTGTCTTAAAAATAAATGCATACACCAACTGTTCCTTGGTTGTGCCAAGGGGGGTTTCATATTAAAAAATAAATAGTTCACAGAATGGTTTCCACCAGCTTTGTATCTTGCACAGGCAGGAGGCTCTGTCTGGGGTAAATGGTCCTTGGTAGTGCAATGACCAGTGACCTCCTGGCCTGCTGCTGAGGGGAGGTGTTTTATGCCATGGGGCACTGTCTTCTCGAGAGCAATGCCCCAGAATGCTTGGGCCACGGGTGGATTCCCCGTGATCCTCATATGGGATGAAATGGGCTGCTCTCCACTGGGCAGTTTCCCCTTGGATTTCCTGAGCCAGGAAGGTTTGACCTGAGCTCTGCAAAGATGAAGAGGTCCCTGGCAGGTGTATGGAAGCATTCCCTGCTGGCTGTTCATTTGCTGCTGTGAGGTGCCTGGAAAAGGTTTCCTCACTCAGCTAAGGAAGAACTTCACTGCGGAGTTGAGCAAACAGCCACAGGATGAAGGCTGTGCACACAACCAGGAAAAGACCAGGGGTGAGCAGAATAAAGGAGTAGACCTGATGGGCAATTTCCCAGCAACAAGAGCTTGATCTGGGCTGATTACTGAGTATTTACAAACGCTGAATCAGTGCCTACTGAGCTGGCCTAGTTGTCTCCTCAGCAATTCCTCCAGATTGAGAATGAGTGGCAAGAATAACAGAGGAGGGAGGATCTGGTTACAGGCTCAGAGAGGAATGCCAGGACTCCCTTGCCTGTCTGGGTGCTCACTTTCTCTCCTCTTGCCCTGCCCTCCTACCTTTCTGGCTAATCCAGCCCTATTGCAGAGCACAGGACAGGAAGGCTCTTTTGTTGGAGGCACTGTACCCAAGTCAGTCTATGCCAAGTTGTACATAAAACATATTTGAGCTGCTGCACTTGTAATGGAGAGGAAAACAGAAGAACTTGGGGACTGCCATGAATACTTCATAGCAAAGCAGCATTTGCAGGACCTTTGTGGGCAGAAGGAAAAAGCTGAAGTCTATTTTATGGAGTAGAGTTATTAAGAAACTTAATCTAGAAAGTTAATCTCGGAAGTATGCTAAGTTTGAACATCTGTAAGTGCTTTGAAATTTCTGAGTGAAAAATGCTGGACAGAAAGAGAGGATATGTCTGGTTCAAAGCAGGGGCAACAGAATGCCTCCTGCCTACAGCTGGGCTGTGCAGTAACTTCTGAAAAACTATTTCCTTGCTTTTGAAATACATTTGACTGCACTAAGTGGCATGGTGTTCTCAAAATGTTTTCCTTGGCTCGTCCAATACCTCCTGGCCTGTCTTCCTTCTCTTTTTCTTCCCTATTCTTTGCAAACAATTCTGTTTGAACCTTACTTTCCTTTGTTTAGGTGTAGTATTTCCCTCAAATATTTATGGCTGTGATACTCATCTTGAGTAGTGAGCCAAGGAATCACAGAAATTCTGTGTTAATTTCTTACCCTCCTTTTGCTACACAGTGGCTTTCCCAGGCAGATAGGTAAGGTCCCAACTTGCTTCTTGTTCTATTCTAACACAGCATAAACAATTTGGTCTTTTATCTTTTGGATGGTGGGACACTTTAAAATAGCTCCAGGCACAGTTCCTCCTTTTCCCTACCTTGTGAAGAACCTGCTGTTTTAGGAAGTGTGAGGAACATAATTAGTAAAACAATACCAGCTGTCTCATAGGTCCTTCTCATCAATGGATCTTGGAGGGCTTTGCCAAGCTGGATACCACTTGTTGCACCTATTGCAAAGATGGAGAAACTGAAGCAGGGAAAGAGAGCCTGCTCTCCCAGAACACATCAGCAAAGCTGGGACTGAACACCCCTGCATTTTTCACCACCTTCCTCAGAAGGGAGAGGGAAGGATGTGCAGCCCAAGGTGCATTTTCTGCACATAGCTCTTCCTTGCTTCCTTCTCAAACACTGGAGAAGAGGCACCATGGTCTCCTGTTCTTCGTGGTTAAGCTAATTGCCAAGCTCCCTCTAGGTTTCAGTAAGTCAGAGGATGGGAAAGTTGGTTTACTGGTTGACATCAGGGGCTAGGAAGCAGTGTCTGTCTCCAGACCCTGGGCTCACATGGGCAGCTGCTGCCACCTCACAGAAGTCTTGTAAAACGCTGCCAGGAGCCTTCTCAAAGTACCCAGATCCTAGGTGCTAGAGGAATAATGGGGAACAAGGGCATTTTTTCATGTGTGATGCAGCTGGGAGCTGTTTCACTGGGAAAAGATCTCCCTGACTCTGCTCTTGTTGACCATGAAATGTATCCTGCAGTCTGGCAATGTGCAAAACTAGCAATGGGAACAGAAGTCTCCTGTCTTGAACACACTTCACTCAAGCGTGCACAGCGATATGGGACAGTGTCCTCTTTCAGTGTGCAAGGGAAGCCAAATCCTGCTTTCATCGGGTCTGCATGGCCTTGGAGTAACTTCATTTCTTTGTTGTGCCGCAGTGCTGCACTTGGCTTCCCTACTTGTGAACCCCAGCACCCACTGAGGAATGTGTCTCTAGGCCCCATCAGGCCCTCAGCCATTTTGACTGGAGGCTGAGGTACAAAGACACTTGTGATGCCTAGAGAGGGAGAGCAGAGTGCGCGCCTGCCTCCTATGATAATGCATCTCCACCTACGCCTGGCATGGCTGTGTTTTTCTAGCTCTTTTGTGGTTTTGCTGTTCTCCCCTTGCACCCACAAGACCCTGCACTGGCTATAGCAATTGGCTAAACCTTTCTTGTGTTCCTCCCTCAGGACCCAGGCACAAGCCCAGCCAAGCTTTTTGTACATGTCTGCAGATGGACCTTTGCCCTTCTGGTTTGCCTGGCCCTCTCTTCACCCGTGGCCAGGCACTCCAGTGCATGAAGTGGACGTTTTCCAGCCCTGAGCTGCCAGAGTTAATTAACCCTCTGCTAAGGCCAGGCCAGTCTTTCTGGGAAACTAGATCCATTGGACTGTGCATTCCACAAGCCTCTCTTTGCCTGGCGTCTTGTGTATCTGTACAGGAAAAATCTGTTTCTTCCTCCATATACTTGTGTTTTGGGATTGGAGGGGGCAGAAGCCTAAGGAAGAGAGAAGGGATTAAGTTCCCTAAGTTTCCTTGCTGTCATCAGCTGCCAGGAACTTGCCATGGGAGAAAACCAACCCAAAGCTGCTGGAGATGCCTTGGTTTTTTTCTGGGCAGAGAATGCAATCATAGTTTTCCCCATCTCCTCTTCCTTGTGGCAAAGTTGTCATTGTATAAGGCAGCTGCTATAGTTTCCCACAAACTGCTTGACATGACTGGTCATAATATTGCCATCCAGCTTAGTCCTTATCTTCTGTCTTCCACGAGGCTTGCCCCACTTTCAGAGGAAAGCAGAAGGTTTTCCTCTGAGGACTGTTTAATTTATGTGGTTTTACTGGCTGAGCCCCTTCAGAATAATGTTGTTAATGCTATCACCCTTTGGGATCATGGGGCTCAATTCCCTTCTGTGCCTTGAGATTTCAGAGGTCCTTGAGGTACCATCTTCCAACAGCCTGAGGAGACAGAAATCAGAGAGAGGGACTGGACTCTCACTGAGACATGCAGAGCTTCAGTGGCTGTGTTCTTGAGGCAAACTGTAGAGTTGAGGGTTGAATTCTTCCCGGGCTGATCTCTGTCTTAAAAGAAAGTACCCCTTTTGCACTGTGCCCAGTGCACCTCCGTGTTTTCAGGCTCACACCACCTGTGTCCCTGTGCTTCGTCTCATGGTGAGTTAATGCTGGTGCCAGAGGGAACAAACACGGGGTTGTTCAGGCTCCCAACGCGTACATGCCTGACTCCTGTCCGTGTTGTGCTGTTAAGGTCATTTATCTCCTCCCCGAAAGGCCCTGCAGAACGCTGGCCAGGCCTGTTCCCGTTAACTGTGCCTGTCTTTCCTTGTAAGAAAAAGGAGTGTAATTGTGCAGTCTTCCAAAAATAATAATTAAGAAGTATAAGCTTGTATGAAAGCACGTTATGCTCTGGAGAAAGAAAGATAGGGACCTTTTTGACTGGTGCTGAGGGCAGGATACAGAGAGTTGTTTGCTTAAAGTGAAAAAAGCCAGAATTTACCTGCATGGTCCAGTCCTGTTTGGATAGAGGCTGCAAATCCCCCCTTCCCCACCTAGTTCTGTGAGTGAGTTGCAGTAAATCAGGACAAGCTGAGGGGTTTTTTTTGTTGGGTGGTTGGTTGGTTGGGGTTTTTTTTGAAAGGGCCTTGATTGTCCAGCTATTTTTCTCCCTTGGTGCTGCTTCACGCCACTTCTGACTTTGATTAATAGGTCTCTGAATAAAATGTTAATCTAACTAGGGGTCCTTGGCCCAGCCCCCCTGCCCTCCATGCCTTGCTCCAGAAATATCAGAGAAAACACACAGAGGTTTTGTCTCCCTGCAGAGCACTTGTAGCTTTTGATTAATGGGTGGAAGGGCCCAGCTCCAGGTTTGTGGCATCTCTCCCGATGGCAGAAAAATAAGCAAAAAGTCACTGAACATGACACAGAGAAGGCAAGTCCCAGGAGCTGCAACAGGGAGAAAGGAAGGAGAGAGACCAGCCTATAATTTGAGATAAACTGTGCTCTAAGCCCTGGTACTTGTGAGTCCAAGTTCAGACTCTCATCTCCATTTTAAACTTTCTTTACAATGAACTCAGACCACATTGCTGAATTCAGCAGTTTCCAAACTCTAGAATGTCTTAATTTCTAATATGTGCATCATGAACTACTCTGCACGTTGCCCTGGGTCGACACTTCACATGCATGTGTTAAGAGTGGCTAAGATGGCTTAATAATAAAATGAGACCTTACAATTCAAACAGGACATGTGTTTCCCCTATTCCCCTTCAAACTCTTGCCCATTCTCTGAACCAGACTTCTTTTGGAGCTTCTGAAATGATCAGAAACATGTGTTTCATTCTTGTCTTCTGGCCAGTACCGAACTCGGAAAGACTCTTCTTGTATCCCTTTCATGTGGAAGCCAGACCTGGAAATTTTCTTGTTCCCTCAAGGTGGATCATTTGGTGGAACTACAGATATACCAAGCTACTTGTGCAAGGGCTTGTCCATATGGGGCAATTAGACTTGAGTGGGTCGGGAAGTCAAACTGAGCTGCTTTGTTAGTCTGAAATAAGAGTAATCATTGAAGGGGTTTATCAGATAAACTGTTCCTCAGGCAAGCCCTAAGTAATGGTGTGGGGTATGTGTGAAGTGTGAAGGAGATGTGTACACCACCTTACAGCTCCCTTCCCTTGCAGCCCCTCTGTGGAGCTGTCAGTGCTGTCCAATGTTCCTCTATTTTATGATGGGGTAACTGGAGCAAACTTGTATCAGAGCTATAGGCAGGTGGGGATTCTTGTATGGGTATTCAGAGACTGTAGGGAAAGGTTCACACCATTCAGAAAAGAAAAAAAGAATCCCTGAATACTTTGAGCCTGGATTTTTGGTCAGAAAATATGAAGGGCCTTAATTTGTGCAGTTACAATATTCCCTTTTGCCAAAGAAAAGTGCTGCATCCTCAGCTACTGTAGAAATACTTCAGTTAAGAAAAATCAAAACTGATACCAAGAGATTTATGCTTTCTTCACCTGGAAGGAATCTGTGAAGCAGTGTGGCCTTTCCTGGCATTGGTGCAGAGTAGTGACAATCACTGTATGGTCTTTCTTCTCCTCCTGGCATCTCCCCAGAGGCCTCCTCAGTCCTTGACGTGCCTGTCACCCAACTCACTCGGCAGCTGACATGCCTGGAGGATGCAGCCACCCCTGCTGACAACAGCTTTGTTTCCCAGGTGATGGATGGCTTTGTGGCCCAAGCCCGGCCATTGTCCCCTGCCTGTGGCCTTACTTCAGTGATTCTTATCTTGGTCCTGGGCATCCACTCCCTGCAGGGAAGGTGAGCAGTTGCCAGTGCTGCACCTTCTCCCTAGGTGCCTCTCCAGGATGGGGGGGGGGAAGGATAACGGGCATCCCATCCAGACTGAGTGAAGCCAAACTCTTGTTTACCTGGGCCTGTGAGGCATTGGCTCTTATCACCAGGGGAAGGCAGGCAGTTCCTTAGTCAAACACTCTGTCATTTAGGCAGTGTGGAAGCACTCGTGTAATTGCCATTCTCTGCTCTCACACTCCTATCTTGTAAATCACCAATCCATCACAGCCCAGGTCCTCGTATTGTTCTATAATTAACTGGACAAACTACAGGAGCATTGTCATAGTTCCCCATTTATAGAGGAGGGACAAAGACTTGAATGAAGATTTCAGTCCCCTTCAGCTTTTTCTTCCTCTCTCCAACTCTTTTTTTCTGTATCTTCTGATCCATTTCCTGACTCTAAAGATGTCTCACCTGCTTCTTTGAATGAGCACTTCTTTTCAAACCAACAATAACAGAAAGAGTGGCCACAAAAGGATAGACCTGAGGATTTTAACCCTTCTGATTCCACTGTGGGTGTGTGCACATAAGGTAACTCACTCCCTAATGCAGGGAGCAGCTCAGTTCTGAACAGGCTTTGGACCCTCTGCTAATGAAAACAGGCTACAGTTGCCTCATCCATTTTTTAACGATAATATGCAGAGGATTTAGCTCCAAGCAAACAGTCTCGTTATGAGTTAGACACTCCCTGGGGCTGGATTATGAGCTACAAGGGAGATGGATGATTTCCAAAGGGTGTGGTAGTGCATAGATTTGGGGAGTTACTGTTACTTTGCTGGTTTTGACCCAGGAAGGTGGATAATGTATTTCAAGGTTCCATATGGCTTTTAAGGCTCTAAAAATGTTTGATGTAGGCTCTGGAGCATGGAGGGAACTGGCAGTGATTTGGAGTAATAAAGCTGGTTTCTTTTCTGTAGACCAGATGAGTGAGGCTGCTGTGCTGCTGGACAGTGTGGGGAGTTGGTTGAAAGGCAGAACTTTCCCTAAATTGGGTCATCTCACTTTAAAAGACTGTTCCCAACAGCCTTTGAAAGGGTTATCCTGCTGTATTGCCCAGTGAGGGTATTCAGGGCCCTGGGTAGATCAGGAAAACCAAGCCAAAACTGTGTTCTCCTTGCTTTATCTTCTTACCCCCTCATGCCTACAGGGACTCCACCACTTCCAAGCAGGGTGTTTCTCTCACTTTGGCTTACAGCACCTGGCATGCTGTGGCCCAGTTTTCAACTGGAAGCTTTAGACACTGGAGCACTACAAATAACAATAGTTTATATATCCTCTGATCCCTTCCCTTGCAAATTATTACAAAAGGTCTCACTTCTCATGGCTGCTGCTTTGACAGCAGAATTTAGTCCTTTGTGTTTACAGTGTCATGCAGCCAACTTTACTGACCTCCTGGGCATCCCTTGGAGCAGATTTTGGCTCCAGTGCTGAAGATCTACTTTTCTTCCTTATTTGAGGTGTCAGGTAGGTCTGATGGATGAAATGTATACTTTTATATTCTGGTAGGCCAGGCCTTTTAATAAACCCCAACAACATTGCTTATTTAACCTCCCTCTCTAAAATATTTTCCAACTCTTGTGAGCTGTAAATTAGAACTGTTCACCCCATGGAAATTCTGAATAAGCGACCTGAGGCTGACCTCCAAGCCATGGGGCACTTCCTAGCACTGCCTGCATCCCAGTGACCAGGTCGCTTCTATTAATGTATGAGCACATTGGATTCCCTCTTGTGAAGCCAGTGAAGTACAGGGTGTCTAAGCTCTGCTTGGAAAAAGGCTTTGCCACTTCACTACATTTGAATGGAAAGGGGAAGATCTGTTCATGTTTATTTTACAGCCCCTTTTATTGACTTGATTTATAGCCTGAGGCTGTGAGTTAATTGAGATCCAGCCCAGGAGAGGGCACCTGGGAAGGGGAGGTGCTGCAGTGCCACCAAAGGGAAAACAGGCTTTAAAGAACAGTTTATTGCAAGTTCTGGCTCTTGCTCTGAGCCAAGTTTTTGCCACCAGAACTGGTTCCTCTAGCTCAAGGAACACCCTTGGCTCACTGTGGGTGGCAAGGACCAGGAGGGCAGTGGTTAGCCAAGAGAAGGTGCATTTCTTTGGTGTGCCCTTCATTAAAGCATCCTCCTGCCTGTCTCTTATGGGTGAAACCTAGTCACCTGTATAAGTGCAACTGTCATCACCTTCTCTAATGGAGACCTGAGAGGGTTGTTCCCACAGCCTGAAAGCAGGTGTCTTTCAGTGCATACCTCCTGGCCTGCAGAGCAGATGCCAAGGCCAGTGCTCTTCTTTGGCACCCAAAGTGTGGGATGCACACTTACATGCACTGAGGCAGATGAGGAAGCAGGGCTCCTACTGAGGTTGGCTGGCTTCAAGACAGGTCAGGGAAAAGGCTCCTGCAGCCCAGTGATACCCTAACAAACAAAGTGGATATAAAATTGCTCTGGGTGGCCAAGGGCTGAATCTGTCCTAAGCTGGAGGGTGGCAGATCAATCTGGAAGGGCTGATTCACCCTTTTCTGTGTGGCAAACAGTAATGTGGCTTTGGGGTCTTGTACAACCCTCTAGTGCAGGTGCTCTGAGCCTGCTCCATCTGCTCCTGAGCTGTTGGGTACAGAGACAGGCTGGAGCTGAAGGGTTGCCAGCAAGTGTTTATTCTTTGGAGCTGGTGGGATGTGAAACCTGTGTGCTGCCCCTCCTGAAGCTGTGCTAAGAGGGCAATGTTCTGTCCCAGAAAAAGCCCTGATAGGCCAGGGGCAAAGTTTCAGCAACTCCTCTTGCTTGGCTGGCCCTGCCACAAGAGGCTGGTACACTTCAGCAAAGAGCTCCTCTTCCTCTCTCCTCAGCCCCTTCATCAGCCTTGGGAGGGAAGCTGTTCTGCCAGTCACAGCAGCTGTCCCCAGGCAGCTCCGGCCTCTTCACCCACCCTGCAGTCAAACTCCAAGCCCACAGACAGCAGGGCAGGTGTGACAAGGCAGCTGTGGGGTCCCTGCAGACCGGAACCTCCCAAATTCTCAGCCTGCTGATTGGCCTATGGGAGCTCTTTGTCAGAGTTCTTCTTCTTTTCCTAATTCATCACCAGCTGACAAGAGCAGGAAATAAAAAGACCAATTTACCCTCCATTTTTCCTGTGCAATGAGCCCTTTTCTTTAAGCAATCAGCCCTTTTATCTTTTGCCATCAGAGTGGCTGCAGTACAGCTTGTTTTCAGCTGTCTCTGGACATCCCTTGAATTTTCAGGGCACTTGTCTAGCGCCACTCAGATAATCCCCTCTTTCACTCAGAACAAACAAAGTGCTCCTGGGCCACACTGCCTTCCCTTGCCCCATTGTGGTGCAGGACTGCAGGGGCTGATGCACTTCAGTGTGTGCTCAGGGGGCTATGCTGGTGATTTTTTTAAATACCTTCACTGGCTGGAGGGCTGAGGTTCATTCTGAACCTCAATCACCTCATACACGTGATTTTACAGCGACCGTGTCGTCCCTTGGCAGTCGAGTTGCTGCGTGGGGTACCCAGTCAGCCTGGGGAAAGGAGAGGAGCTTCTTGCACCAAAGTATGGTCTGTGCGTTGTGTTTGAGGCCTTTCCATGCAGACTGGCGAAGGCCTGGGATCTTTCTCCCCTCGCTATCCCATCAGGCTCTTCCTCCTCCCGCTGGTCGGCAGAGGGCACCAGTAACCTGGAGACGGCTCTTGGGATGCGCTTGCTCTGCCAAGCACCGGCCAGCGGGCGAGGAAAAGGGACGTCCCGCTCTGGGGCAGATTTCTGCGACATTTGGATAGAAATGTCCCCAGCCGGAACATCCACTCGGTTGCTCATTCCAGCCGGCCAGACTGGGGGAATGGGTCAAGGGGCTGCTTCACGAAAGGATTCTCTGAATCCTATTTCCTGCCCACGGGGCCCATACACACTGACAGAGCCGTGCCCGCTCATCTCCACTGCCGTAGCTGAAACAAATGTTGTTGGCAGGGTCAGTGGCTGGAGCAGATCTTTCTGCCTTTGCTTCATGTTACAGGCGATCTTGGAGGTGTTTCACAGAGAACACATCTCTGGGTCAGGGTACAGCATTTCCCAGGGTGAATTTCTATTAGATCAGGAGACAAGCTATTTAGGAGTTAGTTAGTACTGGCTCTGTGAGCACTCCCTACTTAGTCTGCACTTGGCTTTTTCTACCTCTATCTCAAATCTGACCAAAACACAGATCTGCTAGAATTGTTTACTGCTCTTTTCTACTGACACAGATGAAAAAACACATGTAGTATCACAAGGGCAGCTTTGAAGCCAGACGTGCTGCCGTGGCTGGCACTAATGGATTCATTATAGGTTTTGTGCCCTGCTTTTGAAAGCATGGGATGTTTAAAAAGATATTCATCTTTCCTTGTTTTTATTAGAACTCAAACTCTCATTTCCCTCATGGCCTGCTGAACTCCTTGTAGCATGGCCTTTTTAATGTAGGCTCCATATTGCACACAGTTAAGTTGCTTCTCCAAAGACGACCCTATTTCCTTGTTCCCTGCTCCCTCCTTTGCACTAGATTTAAGCCATGTGTAATTGCAGGGGAAGTTGATAGAAAGTGAAGAAGAAATATATTTTCTTCTTTTTTCCTGGAAATTCTTTCCCCAACAAATGAACAGTGGAGAGTGAAGCCAGATTCCCTGTTCATTTCAGACTGCTTAGCAGGCAGTGTGTAGAGAAGCCTGCCATCCCTCACTGTGCAACCCATAGAAAGCAGTTCAATCTTTGGAGTCCAAACCAGTTCTGACTGTCAGGCTTCAACTGTTTATAGCATCCCCCTGCCAGAGGCATGTGTTGCAGTACACCAGCTGCAGTGAAACTAATGATGATACTGCACACCTTCTGATTTATTGTCAGAACTACCTCCTAATCTCTGTATGTAAGTCTGGAAGAATAGCACTAATTGGAGCAGACTTATTCCAAGTTCACATGCTGTAACTGAGTTGGGGTTAGGCTGACTGATGACTCAGTTTTTAGTCCTTCATGGTTTTCTGTCCCATTTTTATTCCCCCTGTTGTTTTCCTAATTGTAGTTGACCAAGGATGAGCAATGAGTCATCCAGGAAAGTCTCACACATCACTTAAATCCTAAACCAAGTATGTCAGGTGCTTGATTTCTTTTTCATGCATTTCTGTGGAATTTTAACTTGAACTAGAAAAGCAACAGAAACTGGAAGGCTGCAGTAGAGACATACTTTGGGATTTCTTTTTCCATGTGGAAATGTGGGAAAGGATCTCTAGTAGAAGCTATTTCTTTCCAGTCTTCTGGAGTGTTTTTCCTCAAACAGGACAAGCATAATGTTACTGACTTTGAGTTATGTTGCCTGTCTAAAACAAGGAAGATTTGGTTCATTGCTGGAAATGATGATTTTGTTTCTGTACTTAATTGCTATTGATACTGGCACACTGTTTAGTTTGTGTAAGTAAGTAATGTTTGTACCAGCCAGTACAGAAGTGTTTGTCTCAAATTTGTTGGTTACATATAAATTCTAGGCAAGCTCTAAATGTGTGTTTCCAGAATTGAATTCAAGATGCTTTGTAAACTCCACAAGACAACAGTGCTTCTGGAAATATATAGAGCCAGTGGGTTGAGAGTAGTGAGTAATGTGTAGATCTACTGGAAATGATCCAACCTCGTTTGCAGAGGGAGGGATGGGGCACACAGAACCAATTACAGGGGATTTAGGTTAAGATAAGTTTATCTGGTCATGATTTAATGTTATATAAGTTCCTCAGAACAGCTTTATTTGATCAGTAGAGGAGGTTTTAGATGTTCATAATCTCCAGTACATCACCAGCAAAGTCTCTCTACATATCTCTTCAACTTCATCTTCAAAAGCCCGGTGCTTTTGTTTCTGGAGTTGATTGTCCAAGAATACTGTAGTTCTTCATTAGTGCCCTGATTTCTCTCATCTCCACACCATTGTTACTGACTAGATCACCTTTACTGTGGGAAGTGAAATAATAACCTTGCTGCGTGCTTTGGACTTGGCTGGTGAAGAGCATGTGAGCTCAGAGCTGATGGTTTCTGTTGGCACCTGCTGTTCACCAACATCTGGCTATTGCTAAAACTCTGACACAGGAAAATAGTTTCAGTCTTCTGAGCTGCAGTCAATGTTTAGATTGTACTGTTTGTTCTTCATGGAAAATCTTGGTGCAGGAAAATATTTCTAGAAAACTGTATTATTTCTAGTGCAACCTGGAAAGAAACACAAAAAAATCACCTCTGAAAAAGTGAAAAGGAAATGCTTTTTGATGTTCTTATGCCATCGTATTTGCACAAATGGCTGTGCCAGGGGTTGGATTTGTTAACCAAGAATGAGAGCAAGAGCTAAGATATTGCAAGTTCTGCAGAAAGAAGAAAGTGAATAGGATGAATTCTCATCTCTCTTGCATTTGATAGTGTTTCATTGAAGTAATCCCAGTTCTTGTATGTAGTTCATTCTTAGAGTGGTTACTGCAAAATAGGAGTCAAAACCATGTAAAGATTATGCTTTTTCTCCTGGCTCCATGATTCCCTGGAACTGTCATGTGCCATGTTTCACAGACCTTGGGTTTCAGAGAGGTTTTGAATAAAATGCTATGAACCCTGTGGCTTTTGGGAGAAATGTCTTCTCTGGTGTCCTGGGGTTGATGGGTTTGGGGGTTGTTTAATGTCCAAGACAATTCCATGTTCAGCTTTGCCCAGTTTAAAATAAGCCATGTTTTTGTAAAATGGTGCTGCTGATATAAGAGAGGGTAGGGAATACAGAATTCTGGTACAAAGAGAAACCCTGCAATGAGGGCACTGCCCCAGAGGGACTTTGGGGAGAGAGAGCAGGAGAGGGAAGGGGCCCACCCAGCGCTAATTGAAAGCGCATCTTCCCGTCAGTCATGGTGCTTGCCCATCAATCATTCTGGCACCAACAGGATCTGACATCAGTAGGGAATTAAATAAACTCCTCTCTCTTTAGGGATCTGCTGATGGAAACCTGTAGGGGGGAAGTGAGCAGAGAAGAGCAGGAAGTGTGTTCGTGGGGGAGAAACAGTCTCAGCGGTCCCCTGGGATGGTGCAAGTCTGTGTCCTCCCTTTTTCTCACACCAGCATGTACAGCTGAAGGGATTTTTCAAAGAGTCCCCAAAAAGGTGCATTTAAAGCTGGTAATAGGCCAAGCTCACCTCAGTTTAAATAAACAAACTGCAATAACAGTATCCTATGGTGAGTGCCCTGAAAGCTGAGTGATGCACTGTGCAGCTGAAAAGTAGTTCTCACCCTTGGGTGAACTTAGTGTTATTGGACTGCAGTAACTGAGGTGAATCTTGACCAAAGTGTCAGAGCAAAACACTGGGAAGGGAAAGTGGATTAGAGCAGAGGGTTAGAAAATGAGCCCGTTTCCTATCCTGCTGTGAAACTGTCTCCACGGTGAATTAGGATGTGATGTGAATTAGGGTGTGATGTGGATTAGGATATTACAGATTAGACCTGCCTGAATTCAGGGGTTCAGTGCAGATAAAGGGACCGGTGTCTCCTTTGTCAGGGCTATCAGCAGTCCCTCAGGGTAAGTGGCAGTGTGTGTGCACCGTGCTCCTGAGGAGAGCCCCAGAGCAGCTGGAAACCATTCGGTCACTGACAAGTCCCCTGATGGACCTCTACTGACATGGAGCGGCTTTGGTTTCAGGAAAGCCAAAGGGAACCTGTCACTAATTAGACACACAGCTAATTAACGAGAAGCAAACAAAGAGCAGCAGCTTGTGTTTTGGGAAAGCTCAGCTTTAGTAGCCAAGGACGTCTGCTCCTCCCTTTCAAGCCATTTCAAAAACAAACAAAGCGGGGAGACTTGCATTTCAAAGCAGTGCAAACACTACCAACCTCAGAAAGCCTTCCAGAAGGGACGTCCAAGAGTGGGATTTAGCAGTGAAAGGAAAAAGGGCTCTCCAGGTATAATGAGACCTTCCCTGTTCCTAGATCAGGGCCTTCTGAATCCCCCGTGTGCATCTCTTACCTATTAGCTTTTAATTTTTCTTTCTCCAAATAAATACTTCTGTTAAAATTTTGGGTGAGTGGATGGGAAAGAAAGGCAGGTGTGGAAACAAGAGCTGCCATTTTGTGCTTTGTTACTTCCCAGATCTTACAGAGGTGTGTGGTATTTCAATTTAAAAACATTTTTTGTGCATTTTTTTAATTGATGTTGTATGCTGCTTTATTACTGTGGGGTTGGCTAGAGGTGTATGTCAGTAACAAACTAAGCAAAAATTACCTAGACTATATAAACAGATGCTCAGGAGTGAATGAGGCTCTGTTTGAGTGCTAAAATCTTAAATAAGAGAAGTGTGCTTTCAGGACAGGAGGAATCCAAAACTGTAATCCCAGTTATGAGTTCTCCAATGACCCTGAGAAATCTTGCTTAGGGCCTGATCCTCCAAAGAGCCTTGTCAGGGTCCCAAGTCCTGCTCAGAGCAATCATTTTGCACTAACTCCAAATACAGCAGCGCTAGCAGGACCCATTAACTGAATTTGCTCTGTGCTTTGAACATGAAACATGGTAAAAATGCAAGGTTATGTGATATTTGGTGTATTTCCTAGAGCCATGCATTTAATTAATGGGAAATCTCAGCCTTCGAAAACCAAGGCAGTTTCTAACCTCCTTGTCATAGGAAAAAAGGAATAGCTGGAAAACAAGACTGAAGGTTCAGAAATAGGAGGCAAATTTAAAAGAAACAACAACCCAACAGGTTATGATATCTTAATATTCATGTCATGGGTTTGGAGACAAAATCATAAAATTGAGTGCTCAGGTATGACACTATATGACTATGCTTTAAATATTTACTAAAGGAAATGCATTATTAATATTTTTGTGCATTCAGTAGAGAATTATTATTGTTATCACTGTCTAATGTGGAAATTCAGCACAGCATCTGTCATCAGATTAGCCTATCAACCTAACTTTGTCTATTTTCTTCCTTCATCTTGGAGGAGGGACTGTATTCCTGCTTAGGGAAGAGGCTGGGATTTGCAGGCTTAGCCCCAGTGCTGTCAATGGCTTCCTGGAGGAGCATTGTGTGGTCCTGCTGGGATCAGTCCCCAGCCCCATAGGGGTGGGAGCAGACATCAGCTCTCTAGCAGATTACAGAGTGAAGGATACCTCCCTGTTTCCATGGGATCTTGCAGTGTTTAGCTCATGAAAGTTTTTAAAGCACTGCAGCCTCCTTGACAAGGAGCTACCAGAGCACCTGGGGTTACACTGCAATAGTAGACCACCACATGCACTTACATAAGGATTTTTTTTTCAGCAGTCATCTGTTTTTCCTGCTTTATGGCCTGATTTGGAATTGTCTTATACTCTGGTATCAGCACGGGTGTTTATTGCCATCAAAGGACCTGTTCAAGTAATCAGCAAAGCCACAGCAGGATTCCTTCTTATACCATTTTGGCTCAGGTCTCAAATATGTACCAGTAATTAAAAAGAAAAAAAAAAAAAGAAAGAAAAAAGAAGGGAGAAAAAAGAAGGCAATGGCTTCAGGTTACAAGAAGTAAGGAGCATATCAACTTTTCCAGACACAGATTGGTTTCGCTGTGCCTCTCCCCATGAATATCCTTAGCTTCTGTGAAAAAGCTACTGGAGGCAGATACATGAAGCACTTCATAAAGAAAACATGGGGTGGCACTTTAGTTTTTCTGACTGGGATGTTACTTTGCTGTTTTATTATTGAGACCACAAAAAACTAGCAAGGAACAAAGCAGGATAAGAAGATAATAAGAATTTTCTATCCAGCCAGCACACACTGGCTGAGGGGTGTTTCAGATGGCATCAAGTTTCTTTAGCCTACTCAGCGCTTGAAAATGTGCCCTTGATTTCAGCCCACAGGAACGTGGGCTTGTTCTGCTTTATTGTCTAATGGATCTTTCACTTGATCTCCTCATACAAACACGTTGAGCATGTGCTTGGGTCACTTAGAGAAAACTGAACCCCACTCATGTTCTTAGAGTGTAATCCCTTAATATTGATTACTGTGTTGCACAGGGGCAACAGGTAACAAAATCCATGTGGATTCAGACTGACAGCTGATCGTCCCACACACGCACGGTTCAGCTGGTGAGCACTTTGCAGCGTCGGGACTGCCTTCCCTAATCGCTTCCCACTGCTGTATGAAACACATAAATATCTTGGAACAGAAATACCAGATTGCAGCAGTTGTTCATGTGAAGGGAACAGATGCAATGGAGGATTTTACTATGGAGTGTGTTCCTCTCTAGATTTATCTTGTAAGCAGCTCGTGTTTATCTTCTGCCAGCTCATGTTGGACCAGAGTAGGGTAACCTTGAAGGAAGTGTGTGAGAAAAGTATTTTGATAAATAAAAGCAAGCAACTAATTATAAAATGTATGAGGTGGGGGGGGGGGGGGCGGGGGGGAGAGACCAAAGTATTTGTGAGAACAACTTTCCAATTACCAGAACAACTCTGCTTGGATTTTACACATGGTTAGGGCCACGTTTTCCTGACATTTGTGGGGTTTTAGGCTCAGTGGAAGCCTCGTTCTTCTCTGTTGGTTTTGGGGACTATGCAGTGATAATTTGAAATTAGATTCATAGGGTGTACATTATAAACTTGGGTCTGAAGGGAGGTAGGAATCTCAGGAACTGTTGTAGCCTGAGGCTGATTTCTAAATATAAAGTATCCTGAGATGATCTGTCATGTTTGAATGTCTCCTTGGTTCAGTTTAATGGGAGCTCAAATACTGGTGGTGGGAAACAGAGGAAAATGGGCTAATGAGAAACTTAACAAACATTTGAGTCAAGATGAGGGACTGGTTAAAGGTAAAGCCTAGTACTTGGTGATTGTTTGGCTATAAAGGGGCATCCTGGGAGGACAAGGAGGGGAGATGGCCAACTGGCTTTCTACTCAGCTTCCAAATATAGCAAGTGC
The DNA here is from genome assembly GCF_051311805.1 of Agelaius phoeniceus. Classification (NCBI taxonomy): domain Eukaryota; kingdom Metazoa; phylum Chordata; class Aves; order Passeriformes; family Icteridae; genus Agelaius; species Agelaius phoeniceus. The sequence goes on along the minus strand of NC_135282.1, from coordinate 7,779,816 downwards.
AGATTTTGCACCCAAATGGGAAGAAGTGCACATACAATACTGCTCATCAATAACCATGCACTAGAGTATAAAGGTGCAATCCAGGACACTCATGGGAAATGTGTCCATTAATATCACTGAATCATGTTACTCCCAACAACAACAAAAAATGGAGATAAGCTTAAGTTCATCCTACTTGAAACATTTATTAGTTCTCTACTGTTTGGTAATAAGAGTGTTTCTGTACAGTGTCCCACATACACCCCTAAATAGGCCTGCAGTTTCTAAAAGCTGTGTTCCCAGCAAAATAACTGGTTTTGGCACTCTTGTTTCCCAACTAGACACCCTGACACTGGATTTTTTTCACAGCATTTTTATTTGGGGTTGTTTTGGCATGAATTTCAAACCTGAATGCATCAGTATCCCCAGGCTATCTTGAGGATCTGATCTAAGAGGCATCTTCACACTTACCCTAAAAGGCTGGAGACGGTATGTGCTGTTAGCTCATTTAAGACCTACAGGTTTGTAATAGACTTGCACTTGTAGGTCACTAATGATCCTTTAGTGGTGAATAAATGACCTTGGCTGTAATGCCAAATGCTGCTGAGAATCATTGTAGCCATGGGGATATTCATAGCTTGCACTTTAAAGCTGTGGTTTCCTTTGGGATAAGGTAGTTTCAGGGGCCACTGTATTTGAATGTGACTGAGAGAAGAAATCAAAATTGGCATGCAGAAGGGGCTTGTACACACAGCATTTTAACTGAGGCTGCTAGCAGATGATATGTTGTTGCTTTGTGAGCAGATTTGTTATTAATGATTACTTCATTATTAGCTTTATCTAGTTCTCCCTCTGTTGTATTGCACTCAGTGTGTAGTACCTGGATCTTCTCCAAGACTTAAACTTCCTCTCTATTCTCACTCCCCTGTAATTTGGAGAGATACTAATTGAGACAAGGTTTCCTGATTTATTATCCCAGAGTCGTGGAAAGTTTGGGTTGGACTGGCCCTGAAAGACCTGAAAGACCTGGTTCTAACCCCCCTGCCATGGGCAGGGACACCTTTCACTAGACCAGGTTGCTCCAAGCCCCATCCTTCCTAACTTTGACCATTTCCAGGGATGAGACAGCCACCGCTTCCTGGGCAGCCAGTGCCAGTGCCTCATCATGCTCTTGGGGAAGAATTTCTTTCTAATATCTAATCTACACATGGCCTCTCAGTTTAGAGCAATTCCCTCTTGTTCTATCACTGCATGTTCTTGTAGAAAATCCCCTTCCAGAGGGACTAGAGCTGTTTAAAATCCCTTTTGTCAAGAGTTAAGGTACCAGCCAGCTGGCCCTCGACTGCACCCAACAGAAAAGAAGGCACAAATAATTCTTCAGTCAATCCTCCATCTTTTAGCTGACCAATTGCTATCAGAAACAAGCATTTACATAGCAGGGAATCCTCCATTTTCTTGGGACAAAAAACCTAATAGTCTGTATTAATAGAGAGAAATTTTGCCACTTTTTATTATGTCCTGAGCCAAGCAGACACAAGAGATTATTTATTTTTAATTTCTCCTGTTGGAGCCATATTCAAGATAAAATGTACACTGGCAGTTGTTGCAAATGGAGGCTTTATGTAGCTCCACACATTCCCTTTCTCCCTCCTTCTTTCAAGCTCCAACACATGTGATCAGATCAGGAGATCTGATGTCTCAGTGACCTGGTTTACATGAGAGCAGCCCAATCTCTGGACATTTGCAAACTCCTTTCTGAAGCTGCAGCCATATTTAGAGAATGCACTTTCACAGTTTGGCTCTCCTGTTCCCAAATATTGTTTTTCATACTGTATGCTAATAGCCATAGTTGGGGCCACGAATTACAGGAATTTAAGCTGACACCTTATAAAATGTTAGAAGAATCCAGTGGGACATTTAGAACATGAGTGAATTGGAGCCAGCTGGAAACAGAATACAGGAGGTGGATTTTCTCCTGGAGGGGTGCTAATAATTCCTGGTAAAGATCAAAATGAAGGACAGTTGGGTTGGTTTTGGATATCACATGGCTTTGCATAAAGAGAATTTCACTTCAGTCACAGCTTATTATCAGGAGGTTTTTAGCTTTCTAGTGGAGATCCACTTTCCTGTTCAGTTTGCCTCCTGGAGGAGTGTATTTGCAGGTGTGTGCTCTCCTAGATCATACCACCCCAAAACACAGAGAGAATTGTGTGGGGTACCCAGAGCCATCGATTTCTTTGTTCCACAGGGCAAGCAGAGCTCTGGAGGGGATCCCAGGAGTGGTTGGCAGCACAGCACGAGTGTTCATCTTCTGCCCCCAGGAGTCCAACACTGCCTCCAAACTGTGCTTCCCTGGGCCTTTGTGCCACATCAGCTTGTCTGTGTGGCAGCAGGACAGCTGGATGGGAGGGTTCGGAGCAGCCTGGGCTGCTTGTTCCCTGCTCCACTCCAGTTTTCCTTCTGAGCTCAGGGATCACAGACCTGAGAGAAGGTGAGCAAGCCACCAGCACTTTCTTTTCTCACTTTCTCAGAATCACAGAATTATTTGGGTTGGAAGGGACCATAGTGGATCTGGTTCAATTGTCTTGGTACTGAGGAAATTTAAAACATTTCCTGTTAGCTGTGATGTCTCTTGCTACCTACATTTCATCCTGTGATTTGAGTCTTTAAGTGTTTCCTTCCTAGCTTTAATGCTATTCTTTAATGCTCATCAGCACTGCTTTGCCCTAGTGCTGCTTTGTGTTTGCTGCCCATGCCCTGAGACCAGGGTGCACCAGCAAGATGCTCATTCAAAGCCTGACAGCTAAAAATTTGCATTCACTGGTACAGCCAGGTCAGCAGTGTCCTTGGGCATTTGCTTACCTTTGGTGTTGTACTCAGAGGGGCTTAATCTTATGCTGAAACACTTTTCTGAATTGATGCTGAAGGACAGTGCAAATGGTTATGCCACACCCCCAGTGCATCAGACAAATGGTTTTATTAGATGGGGAGGGGTGGGAGGTCTGTGAAGTTCGTTACAACTTTTAATCAGTAGCAGAATGGGGAAAGGAAGAACACTTGACTAATTTTTACATTAGAATTTATTGTATTCCTTAGAACGATAGCTGAGTTTGCTGCTGTATCTCTGATGTTTGCCAAGCAATCTTTATGGCAGCAAATACAGCAGAACTGCTGCCAGGTGTGAGCATGCACCCAGCCTGGGTAAGGAAATTCAGGTATGCAGGATTTGTTACACAAATATTCACCATGAACAGTGACAGGGAGATTGGAATGCTGAGGATTCCTCTGCTTTTCTTATAAAGTTGTAGAAACCTTTTTCTTACAGGGAGGAGAAATACCAAATACTTAGGTATCTACTGCTGCCCACTGTGCTTTAAACATGAAAAACACCTCCAGTTGTAGCTCATTTATCTTCATGGCATAGATTGTGCTTTTTCTGGTGAAATAAGTAACCCAGGCTCACTGGGGTACTTGTGAATAAAGGGAGGAAGAGACTTTGTTTATCCTCACATGGGGTGCAAGGACAAGGAAGCCATTCCTCAGTGACTTCATTGCTTTGAGTTCAGTAAGTTTTCTTCCTTGTTACTCCTATCCCTAGTGCACATTGTACCTGTCTATAGGACAGATGAATCCCCTCCCCTTGGCATGCAGGGTGCCTCTGGGAGCCTGCAAACTGTCGAGGCTTTGTCTGTGTTTCCTGTGTAGGTTTGAGTACATGGTGCAGAGTCAGGTCACTGTGCTGCTTGTCCTTTTCCTGCAGTGAGCCCACTCTGTGGCAGGGATGCCTCAGGATGGTAATAACTGCAGGGTCTTTTGTTTGATACACTGAAATTCATTTGCCTCCTCCTCCCACTGCTGGCTAGCTCTGAGCTACTGTGGCAGGCACTGCCAAAGAGACCCACAGCAAGTCCTTGTACCCATTGCTATTCCATAGAGCCTCTGTATATTGCTCAACAGCCATTATGGTATTTTCTATAGCAAAAGAGTAATTTAAAAAAGAACTTGATGTAGCTCACATTTTTCTTTCTGAGGTCTGATGAATTTCAGGCTACCACCTAGTGTTTCCATCCAAAATATCAGGACATGGGCTGCTAGGGATGTGTTTCTTCTCCCTCAATATCTTCTGTGTGGCAGATACTGCTCTAAAGAGGTTCACAGAAGAAGTAAGCCTCTTTTCTTATGCTTCAGCCAGTTTCCTTTGAAGAATTTAAAGCTGCAGCCAGACATGATGCAAAGTAGCTCCTCATTTTGATCAGTTCCCCTGAGTTTTATGTACATGCAGGTTTATTCAGATGACTAATTAAGTCAGTTAATGTAAGGCAAATGCCAAACACTTGGGTGTTCATTGTGGTGTCCTGGTTATTTCTAAACCTTCAAAATATCTGATGATCCTTTGGATTGTATTAGCACATAGAAGCTCCAGGATGTTGTTGTCCTGCAGCTAAGCAAACATATCACAACCTACCTGTCAAATACAGCACATGCTTCATCAGTGTATTTACAGAAATCATCTATTTCTGTACTGTGCTGGGAAGTTTTGCTTGATGTTGTCCCTTTCTAAAATTAAAGGCAGAGTGGTCATTGTATTTACCAGAAAGGGACCTTGCTTTAAATGTGAGGTTTTTTAAGTTGCCAAAATCTTTATGCACATTTTGAGGGAGTGTGATGATTTTGCAATAAGGAGTATTTCCACTTTTCTTGCAAAGGCTTTTTGCCAATTTTTTAAACCCTTAAGAGAAAATTTTTTGCAGGGGCTTGGTGAGAAAATGTTCTTTATTGTTTCAACATGTCTTGGGACAAATAGAAACTGATCCTGAGGCAAGATGGTATTCAGAATTAAAATAATTCTCTTAAATATATTATTCCAAGATACCGTTGATATTGATGTGTTTCCCAAAGTGTGCATGGCACAGTTGTCTGTGTCCCCCCTCCATTTAATGATACCTCCTTACGCACTTCATTTGAAATGAGAGTTGTTGAATTTTACCTTAATTTTACTCCCTTCAGACACTAACTTGTAGCTGGTATATCCTGTATGCTTGTACTTATTCTACTGACTATGGCCCACACACCAATAACTGTTATTTGTAGAGTAAGGAGCATTAGTGCAAAGTGACACAGCATGGTGGGTGCTTGGTTTCACCAGCATGTGACAACAGACAGATCTTGCTCTCTGTAGCTTCTATGATGGCAATGGCCATCTTTGAAAAATTTTGGTGTTGTCTCCTTCTGTGCCCCTGTGGTGTCACAACACTGTGTTTTCCTTGCTGAAGGAGAAGCCCTCCATCCAGGCTGGGACACAGTTTCACAAAGACTGTGACTTGGCCATAATATCAAAGGAAACATGAAAAGCAGAGCAGAGGCATCAAGCTTGGAGCTTGTGCCGTTAAGGTGCTGTTTCAGACAGTTCCACAGCTGAGGTGCAGGATGGGACCCTGAGAGATGAGTGACGTGCCAAGAGGTCAGCAGGAAGTGATTACAGAGCTCCCCAGCTGGTTCAGTGTCCTGCCCTTCATGCTGCTCATCCTCCTGGGACACAGCACTTGTGGAACAGAAAAGCGCCATGTGCCAGTTTATCTCTGCCCTGTGAGTGTGCAGCCAGGATTCCTCAAAAGCACAAAGCACTGAGGAACCCAGGGCTCTGCCAGTGCATGGGAGAGAAAAATGCAGGTATCTGGAATGGGAGAAGAGGTGTCTGTCTGGAGAAGCAAACAGAGAGGCTGGGAAGTTTCCAGGAGGCAGTTCCAGGCTTGCTAATGTATTCTCCAGGGTGCCAAATAGTTCTGCAGAAGTCTGGTTGCAGCAGGAGCTGCTAACAGATATAGCTCATGGCTCTATTCACCTGTGACACACAAATGTGGTACGAGGAGCTGCTTGTAAATTGGATTACAGCTTTGGGAAGATTTTTTTGTTGTGTATTGCCAAGTCCTGGCTGTTCCCTTCTGTCACCTACAGCAGGGAAACTGCTCGGTGGGGACATTGCAAGTCAACTGCAAGGGTCCCCACCACCATGAAGAGCCAAAGCCCAACTCAAGTGCAGGTGACAGTCTGAAAGCATGAAGTGCTGAGGAAGAGGCAGTTAGCTGCCTGAGATTGGTAGCCTGTCCAGAGGGACTCAGCTCCCTGGATGGCCTTTTGCAAATTTATGGAGGTAGATAAGCATCAGTGAAGATGAATAATGATGCCACACAAGGTGAAAGAAAACAGCTTCCAGGAAAATGAGGTGTAAGAAGAACACTGAACAGAATGTCAGAAATAGTGTCTATTCCAGCCCTGTAGGTATCTGGCAATAAAAATGTATTGATTAGCTGACATTCTTGCTAACAGATGCTAACAAAGAGAGCCTGTACTAGGCTGATTTTTGACTGAATCATGGCTTGTGAATTGGAAACTACCAAAAAGAAATTCCAGGAGTCTTGTATTCATGTGAGCCCTGCTTCCATTTGTGCAACTGAGCCTCTCAGTAGCAAGCACAGGGGCTACTTCCCTCTTCTGCCACTCATAAACACCAATCTACTTCCTTCTTGGCAATCTCTGCCTCTGCTCTCTCTTCATATTCTTGTGCATCTCTCTTTTGTAGCCTTTGGGGGTTAGATGTGCTTTGCCTCCTAAAACCTGTGTGTTAAAGGAGTGTCCTCTCCTGGCCCTTCCTGTGTTTGACCTCGTAGTGCACACTTGCACTCAGGGATAACTCAGAGTGACCTAAAGTGAGGCTGAACAGTGCAGCAGAATGGAGAGCACACAGCTCAGGCAGAGTGAGCTCATCACTTCAGGGGGCTGATGGAGCAGCTGTGGGATCTGTGCCATCAGAGTAGCTGTGATGGCTGCCTGACTGCTGGGGTCTTTTCCTATCTGTATCCAGTAGCTTAAGCAGAGTGGACTTTTGGGTCATGACTTTTTATCAGTGTCTGTGTATCTCAGAACAACCAACATGGTTCCCTGTCCAAGTTCTGAATTTTGCAGCCAAATTCTGTAGTGTTTCTTCAAATTCAATCCCCACTGAAATAAATTTTTATTCAGTGAACTGATGGAGAAATAGTTCACTCTGATTCATGGCAGCAGAAGTCCCTAATCCCGGCTGCTCAGGTGCTATTAGTACCAGTCTTTCAGTTGCATTCACTAACATTGTTACTTTAATTCCTCCAGAGGAATCTGTCTCTTAGATGCCTGAATTATATACCTGATCCCTATATAAGGTGGCCTTCTGTTGTTTTGTAGGTTTGTTGAGAAAAGTAGTTAGTAATGGAGTGATAAATTAAATCTGCCTTTTTCCAGGTATAGATGAATTGGATGGGTAGAGAAAGGTGGCTTTTTAATGCAGAGGCGTGTGTTAGCTTAAACAAACAAGAAAAAGAACAACTAAATCTGGGCATGAATTATAGCCTGCTTCAGATTTCAGTGTGTCACGTTTTGAATTGAGCTGGAGTACCTATGGCTTTTTTAAATTGCATTTGAACAAAAGTAAATACAAAGAGAAAGAAACCAGGACAGCAAAAGCCTGCAGGAAATTCCTCTACTGTAAACAAAGTCACCTTATGATTGATGTGAATGTACAGCCCCTTGTAAACATGTCTGTTTACTTGCAGGAAACCAGAAAGAACCCACATTGGGCACTGCTGATTTTATCTAGCTTTGCTTAAATGCTTTTGGCTTCCAGTAGTCACTCTAGAGGGAGCACAGGAATGATGGCTGCTCCCTGGAAAACTCCACTCTCCTGTACTTTAAAATCTGTGCCAAATTCTGCACATGGGCGGAGCCTCACAGGAAAGATTGATATCAACTTTTGTGGCTGTCCTGAACATCAGCAGTGAAAGCTTATTAATAGTGGATGTGAAGCATTCTTTGTGAAGGAGCTCTGGTTTTCAGTGCACCTAGTGAGAGAACATTACACCTCTGATAAAATAATAATAACCCTGGTCCTCCACCATGAGTTTTTTGTAGGCTCCCACTAAAAATTCATTGTTCTAACAAAGATTGTCTGTGCTCCTGAGGTTGATGAGATTTGTGTTGATGAAAAATGCTGCAATTGTTTGTGGGACATGTTTTTCTTTAAGGTTTAGTCATACCTGAGACTGAAATCCTGGCCATGATGAAGTCCATGGCAAGCTGGTCATAGCCTTCAGGGGGTTGCAAGTCACAGCAAGCAAGTCTGGATTTTTCTTCTATTAGATATATCAGAGAAATGATGGGGATTATCAATTGTCTCCTTCTTACACCATTATGAAACTTTTGTAAGGGACCTTCATAAAAGGTGGGTTTTTAAAAAAAAAGAATATATTTTAGAAAAGAATATATTTACACAGTATCAGCTGGCTCATTCTTACCCATACACACAGGGAATCCTTCAGAGAGCTCTAAGGGATTGATGCTATCATTATCTTATATTTACAATTAATTCTGTTCCTTAGCATAGTTTCTACTAATTTCTTCAGTACAAAGCCTACATACTCAAATTCCAGGATCATCCATAATTATGAGTTTTAGTGAGCAGACATTTATGATGCCTAAAAATTTAGTTCGACGTCTTTATTAAATGTGACATTTACTCATTCTTTGTGAAGACAATCAGTCTCCCCCTACAATTAAGTTTTCTATTTTTGCACTTTTTGGAGTTCTGAGCATGTTATAATCAGGGTCATCATCTTGATGGGACAGTTGAGAGAACAGTCCTAATGGTTCCTGTGTAGAAGTACTAATGTTTCTTGGACTGAGTTTAGAGAAGAATAAAATTGGCTTTGAAGTTGCAGCTTTATGAGGAAAGTCCAAAGCCTGAATATTGGCTCTGAGGCACCTACCGGGCAAATGAGTGACAACAGCCATTTCTGGCTCTCTTCAGGGTAGTGCCAAGTGAGAAATCTTTGCACTGCTGAAGTGAGTGATGCCAGTAAGAGTAATAAGCTGAAAGTAAAAGGGGAAATTGGGCTACATACAGGGAAAATTATGCATGCAACAATTAATGTAAACAGACAGATGTATTAGCTGAATAAACAGTTGTCTAGAGGGTGGTACAGATTTCTGTATTAGAAGGGAGCTGAAGATCTGTAGGTGCAGGTTGGGTGTGATCTGTGGTAGTGTGAGCTGTGGTTTGGTGTGAGCTGTGCTTTGGTGTGAGCTGTGGTTTGGTGTGAGCTGTGGTTTGGTGTGAGCTGTGCTTTGGTGTGATGTGTGCTTTGGTGTGAGCTGTGCTTTGGTGTGAGCTGTGCTTTGGTGTGAGCTGTGCTTTGGTGTGATGTGTGGTTTGGTATGATGTGTGGTTTGGTGTGAGCTGTGCTTTGGTGTGAGCTGTGCTTTGGTGTGATGTGTGGTTTGGTATGATGTGTGGTTTGGTGTGAGCTGTGCTTTGGTGTGAGCTGTGCTTTGGTGTGATGTGTGGTTTGGTATGATGTGTGGTTTGGTGTGAGCTGTGCTTTGGTGTGAGCTGTGGTGGTGTGAGCTGTGGTTTGGTGTGATGTGTGCTTTGGTGTGAGCTGTGCTTTGGTGTGATGTGTGCTTTGGTGTGAGCTGTGCTTTGGTGTGATGTGTGCTTTGGTGTGAGCTGTGCTTTGGTGCTGAGGCAGACCCAGGCCCTGAGCAGCAGCACTGCTACAGTGGCAGTGCTGTTCTAGGGGCAGGAGGTTCTCCTGCTCTGGACTGGGCCATTTTTTAACTCCTGGCACTGCTGATCAGCCTTGTACCTCTTGAATCATGTGCTCTTCTGGTTTGCTAAGGTGGACAGGACAGACAAGAGGAGAATTTATGCCAGACCGAGAACAAACATTGCCTCATGTGGGTGGTTTTATACCTTGGAGGCCAATCCCTCAACTTTCTGACTTGTTTAGCCCCTTCTTTATTTCTGATGGGAGAACAACCCAGAAGGGTGTAAATCATGATGCAAGTCTCTCCACCCATGTAAAAATGAGAAACTGGAGCAAAAGGGGCTGGCCACATGCATGCAAAGACAGAGACAGCAGAATGAATTTCTTCTTAATAAATTTGACACAGAGACTGGGACTGTGTTTATAAAACCCTATTGGAGAGTAGAGGAGGGTTTGTATCTTTGTTTTTTTAAAGTGCAAAATCAGGGCTGGTTTATTGGACCCATGGGGTTGGACAGTGTGTAGAAGGCCACCCATCTGGAAACCAGCTGATCACTGCTGAAACTTTCTTCCCAGGCTCTGTCCCTTCTCTGACAGGGTGCTGGGGTGTTATGAGAGGCTGACAGCAAGCCTTTTACAGACCATAACTCCTTGTCTCAACAAAAATTGCTATAAATTAGCTGGAAAAAGGACCTGAGGGGATTGTCCAATCTTGCTCAGGGTGCCAAGTATACAGTCAGCAATTTTAACAGAATAATCTGAGTTTTCAAATCAATTGTGTTTGGAAACGACCTTATGGGAAATGGGCAAGTGGAAGGTAGGAGACAGGGAGCAAGAGGAGGTTATTTCTAGATGTCAAAAGTGTAGTGCAAGTCTCTTCTCCCCACAGACTTTTCAGGGTTTATAAAGGAAGTCAGCTAGTCTTTCATTCCCTGGGAGTTCTTATTTTCTTCAACCTGAAGGCAGCTTCTATATGAAACTTGGATGTGTTTTCAACCTGGGTATTCAAAATTTTATAGTCATTCAGAATCTAAGCTTGCATGTGACCTTCACAGTGGATCCCATTTTCACAGTAGCCTAAACATAATGCATCTTGGAACACTCCATTTCCATCAGATAGATGTGGCAAAAAAAAAAAAAACCTTCTTATCCAAATAACCAATTGATACTTGGTTTGTATCCCAGAGTGGTTCCACAATAAACAGATCAGTTTAGGATGGAAAGAGATGGTCTGAATTTTACACTGAACAGTGTTGGGCAGTGTGTCTGGTCCTGTCAGCGTGAGGTGTGTAATCAATGGGGTGATGCTACATCAGAGAAAGAAACTGAGAAAGCTTTTCAAAAGAAGGAAGTTAAATACAGGCTAAAATTTCAATAAGTATTAAAAAGTATTAAAATATTTAAAACTTTAATAAGTATTAATAAGTATTTTAAAAATATTGTTCAGGAAATTAAGTATTTTGATGCACTATAGGCAAGTAGTTTCCTTATTAAATCCCCAAGCAGTGTTTCTAGATGAGTAGACTGAATACTTTCTGATGAAAGCTGTTTATGCCTATGTTTGTTTTGGAGCTTTTGGAAATATCAGTGAAATAGAAGAAAAAAATGCATTAAAAAGGATCAGACAGGAATTTGTTTGAGCTGAATGTAAGTATTGTTGGAGCAAACTTTTGTGGTGTATTTTCACATCTTATGGCAAACAAGTTGTCTGTTCTGTTGCACACAAGTCTCTTGATCTTGATTTTTGCTTTCTATAGTGACTGAGTGACTGAGCAAAGCAGTAGAGCAAAAGGATGGAAACCCCTTGGACTTCTCCTCTTGGAGGGAGGAGGACATCTGAGCAAATCAGGAAAATGCTGGTTGGAAGCAGGGACAACTGCAAGAAGGGCTTGTAAGCTGGAGGACAGAAGGAGAGGAGCACCTGGCATCTTGCCTGGGTGCTCACAGCAGTTCCTGGCCATGTGCTGTTTGGAAGGGAGAAGCAGAAAAGCCCTTGCAGATCCCTCTCTACCAGAAGACAGCACCAGGTAGGCTGGAGAGGGCTTTGGGTGGGGACAGTGCTGGCATGTGATTTTGAAGATGCTCTGTGAACTGTGAAGTTTTGTCAGTCATTTCACATTGTCTTTGTCTGAACTCAGTGTGGTTCATGGAGTGGTGGGGTCAGGGTGTTGTGAGCTGTGCTGAGCTGAACTTTGGCATGATGTGAATCAGTAGTAACTGGGACATGTGCTGGGTGTGGGTTTAAGATGCTTTTTCCCCCAGTCTTTTCCCAGTAATTGTCCCTTCTGCCTTTAGCTGGAATGTGTTTCACTTGTGGTTTGAAATGCTGCTTGAACTGCAATAATTAATTATGACAATGTTTAACATCCAGTCTGGTTTATACAGGAATGTTGACAAGGATCCATGCCCCAGCTACAGCACAAGTCAGAAGGGCAACATCTCCTGTTGGTGCTATCCTTGTACAGCCTTTAGGTGTAAAAGGTGTATGTGCCTTTTGTGTGTGTTAGTGCACAGGGCTGTGTGACTGCATTCTCTTCCACAGCTGGGGAAAAGGCATAGATAACAACTCAGTGCAAAGGTTTAGATAAGCAGAAATTGCCCCAGTTTGAATTTTGAAATACATTTATGGGGCTATTTGCAGGAACACTTGGAGGCTCTCAGAAATGTCAGAGAAAATACACACTTCCAATGTGTGAAATGTCCTGGCAAAAAGCTCAGCACAAAATAAACCAAAACTTTCACCAACTTCCACCAGCTGGAGCTGTTACTGTAGCTGCCAGCCTGCCTTGGTTCAGAAGTTACCTGCTGCTGCTTGATCTGTAGCACTGCTGGGGTTGAAAGACAGAGTGAAAAGGGAGCTCTTTAAGTTCTCAAAATGTATTATGTGTGAAAACATTCAAATATACACTTAATTTCAAACAAAACTGTTGAGAATCGGGTTTTTTGCTGTTTGCATACATGACAAGAACTCTGCTCTTTCCTGCAATAGCTCATTCTATAACTTAGTCTGACTGGGGCTGTTCCAGCTCCTATTAAAAGCAGTGGAAAACTGCTGGTGGAAGGTGGATTGGGCTCACTTGGTACCCTGTTGAAATTTGTGGTGATACACCAAAACAGAACAAAGATAACACCTCAGACTGTAAATTCATTGGAGCAGGGACTCCTGTTTGTGTGCCTTGTGTAGTGTTGAAGACATTTGTCGACACTTCAGAAATAATGAATAATGCCAGTGTGAGGAGGAAATCTCTCCACTCAACCCTAGGTGTTTCTGCTGGTAAGTGTTGAAAGAGAAACACAGAGCCCTGAACTTTGAAGACTTGGCAGGTGAGGAGAAGGAAAAATCTTTTCACTTTCCATTTAAATTTCAGCTTAATCTGCATTTGTTGGGTCTGGTAGAAATATTTGAGTTTTTAATTTAATGTTGTTGGTTTTGGGAAAACTTCTTGGGATGCGTGGCATGAAAACACCTTAGATATGAGGCAAGGTTTTGCTTTAATTTCTCCTTTCATCTGTTTTCCATTACAAACCAGACTAATTGCAGTAAGATTCTCTGTGGTAAAAAATACTTGAGGCAGTGTGAATTTGGAAGATCTCTCACTTTACAGTAACTATAAAAACAGTCAGCAAACAGGTTTCAAAATGATTTAGTACGGAAGGGAGCAAAGTCTGGTTGTCTTCATAGTAGCAGGATTTCACTGGCACTATCAAATTTTCAAAGCTCTCAAATTCAGTTTATTCATATTTATATAAAAGCTTCCTTGCACACTTGAGTTGCATTTATTCCTATTTTAGAGACTTGTAAAATTGAAACACGAGCTGATGTGGCCCTAGTGTTTGACACACCCCTGTTAAATGTGCACCATTCTCTGTTAATGGCTGACAGATAGGTGTGTTCATGACAGAAAACTGCTTGTTAAAAAAAAAAAAAAAGTTAAAAAATAAAGAGGGGGCAGGCTTTAAGCAGTACTTATGGAGCAGGACTGAAGGCACCCTTGGCATGATTTTTCCACTTGTGCTATAAATCTGGTCATTGAATGATTCTGATTTTAAAACAACGCTCTATAAAAGCACTCTGGGAATAGGCTGAAACAGTGAAAGGCAAGGTATCTCCACTGCCAAAGACAGTGTGTCAGGAGTTTATTGCCTTGGTGATACTTTTCTTTGGCTACAGACTTGCCACAATTTTTATTTTATTTCAGATAGTGTCTTAAGTGGCAGTCACAGGATTTTGAGCTGCCATAATATGAAACTGACATTAAATAATGCCTGCACCACAAAAAATAACATTGGGTTTATTTTGCACCGGAAAAGATGAAGTAGCTACAAAACAAGAAACCTCTGAAGAACACCATATGTTGTGTTTTATCTTAGGTTATATTTGTAGGGAAAGTATAGGACTGTGATAAGCTATCATTACACTTTAATTAGGTAGTGTATGGCTTTGAGAAACTCTGGCCTGTAGTGTAAATGTCACATCATGTGTATTTGGTGTGGGGAGCTGGGCTGGGCTCCTGCTCCTTCCTTCAGGCATAGCAGCAGGTAACAGCCCCAGTGACTGTGACAACTGAGACACACATGTGGGCCAGTTCACTTTTGTCCTTGAGACAGCTCAGGTCTGCCTAACTTAGCTTTCTGTTTTGCAAGATCCATCTGATCAGAGCTTAACAACACCTGGGACCTTCAACATGAACAGGGCAATAAATTCTGGCTCCTTTATTTCCATGAGATATGATGATTCTATAAATTTTTTAATGTGTGCATTAAAGTCTTTTTGGGGATCACGCTGTGGAAACAGGCTCCTGTGCACTTTGTGCTTATCAGCTCACAATTCACTATTGTTCTGTATGTGTTGACATCATTTGTGTAGCTGTTGAGAGAAGCAGGAAGGGAGCTGAAATGCCAAGTGAATGTCAAAGTTGTTATCATCATGTGGAAGAGGGACAGCTGTCACATGAAATGTGACAGAATTTACAGGACAGGATCTTGTGCCTTGGTACTTCTGAAACACCAAGTAAACAGCAAGCAGATAGTTACTGAGGTGAGGAAAACAGGGTGGTCACGTTTGCTGTCTTCAGAAATCCAGGCTCCCAGGATCCCAATGGCTGCTGCAGATTCTTTAAAAAATCTTTTCTGCATTGCTTGTGTGGAAACATGCTGTTCTTTCTGCAGTTTCTGTGTTTGTGTTGCTGGCTGGTTTTAATATTTACATGTTAAAAAACCCCAATTACTGGTCCTTATATAGTGGAAAATTTGGTTTGAACTTGGATATGTGAATACATATGTGGGCATTTCCAAGATCTGGGATTCTGTAATTAGGAGGTTTTGGTCTGGGCCTGTCTCTAGCTACAGCTGAGCAAAAACCTCCCCACTGTAAACTTCTTTTTGCAATAGAAAGAAAAACTCCAAAGCACATAAACCATAAAAACCCCTCTAGGTGACCTAATGAGTTGTCATTAGGAGGTGATTCCCCACCCTTGGAGACTCTTGTATGGATCTTAAGCTCAGCCAGAAAAAAAGTATTCTTTCTGATAGTATTTCCTATATCCTAAGGGTGGAGCCTCTCCTTTTGCTAGATGTTACACCCTGCCTTTCTCCAGAGAACCAGTCCTCATACAAAGAGGATAATGCTGGTCTGGCAGTGAGCTACGTCAGCTGAGGGAGTAACTCCTTCCTATAGTGAATCTGTGATGCTGCTGTGCTGGAATGTGTAGAAGGAGCCAAGAAACAGTTATGGGAGAGTAAAATTGCAGTGTTTGTTCTGGAGACAGGCAAGAAGGAAAAAACACATACAAAGCAATCTGTGTATGCATGTATATGACATAGCAGAATACTTTTTAGGCATATGACACATTTGATTACATTAAAAATCCTTTTGTTCCCTTTTCTTCCCTTGCTTTTTATGTTGGGTAGTATTCTTGCTCTAGGGGTGAAGGATGGAGATGTTAGGTCTTCAAGCCTTTTCCAGACCTGATCAGGCTGATCAGCTGCTTTTTCATTTGTTTCTTGGAGAGCAAAATTGAAATTTAAAGAAAAATACTGTATGAGGCATAGGATTGTCTTTGGGATAAGGAGCTTCTGTGACCTGACTGAGCCAGGCACTCTGAGAAAGAGATGAAGACTAGAAATGTGTAGGAGATAAATAGGGAAAGAAAGTTGATTGTTTTATTCTCCAAGGTCCTCCTGCCTTGATTGTAAGGGATGAGTGATGCGTTTCATTGGCAGATCTTCATCCTCTCCCCTTCAGGGCCCATCCAGAACAGAGAAGTACCTGGTCCCATCCCAATGTTCTTTAGGCCTCCCTGATAGCAACTTGTTACTAGTTTTGAAATCCTCTTCTAATTGCAGGACCAGCAGAGATTGGAGCTTCATTCCCTAATGCTCTCCCTGCTCTGTGTCCTTCTGGAGCTCCACCTGTCGGCACAGGATGTGGCAAATTTGATTATTTCCACCCTCACGGGAAGAACTGCTTGTACTGATGATGATTTGCAAGTGTGGTGTTTTGTGGTTAAATTATTGCTTCCACCTGTAATTTCTCCTTCTGTGCCACACAGGGTGTTTAATAGCATCCTTGGGTTAACTCCATGATGACGAATTTGCTGAGGCTGTACAGACTGCTCATGTCCTCTGGTAAGAAGCTGAGTGGCAAGGATTGATTATAGACCTTAGTGCAGGGTTAGGGTTAGGGTTGGGTCGGCCCTCACTTTGCCATGGAGTCAGTGTGTGAAACCAGGCATCCTCCAAGGGAAAGCAGTAGAAGAATCTGTGCTTGCCGAGCAGAGGCATTCATAGACAGGACCTGCCCTGTGAAGTGGGGGGCTGGGATTCCCCTGCCAGCTCAGGCTGAGAGAGGAACACAGCCAGGTTCATCCCGCTCTGCCTTCACCTTTACACTCCATGGTGGCAACGTGCAAGGCAAGGGCTGCTTCTGTCTGTGCAGTTTTCTGAGCAGCTGAGAGCACATCACCCTTCAGCAGCCCAGCCAGAGTCCTTCCTCTGCCACTGGCAGATTGATAAGGAGGGAATTTCTTCCTCGACGACTAAGTGCTGCTCTGATTTACTGCAGCTCTTCCTCAAGCACTTCCGGAGGTCAGAGGGCTGCAGACATTAGCCCATAATGGCAGACCCGAGGTCATGTGTAACCAATGCCGACGGAGCTGGGCGCTGTGCAGCGCGGCTGGGAGTAAATAAAGCTGTCCCTGACTTGCTTTGTAAAACCGCTCACTAATGTGACACAGAGAGGAGGATGGAAGAATAATGGATGGTTCTCATCAGAAGAAATATAGTGCCCAGTGGCTTGTGAAGTGAGTGTGTTTATCTGTTATTCTTGTGGGATGCTACCCTGCAGTGCAGCTGTGCTCCCTAAGCAGGCTCTGGGGGCCGTGGAGGCTGAGGGCTGCACTGCTCCTGCCCAGGCAGCCTTTCCTCAGCCCACCTTGCTCCAACCTTGTTATTTACCATTTGTAATGGAAACTTAGAACATTTCTAATGAAATAACTACATTTTAGTTCCAAGAGCACTGTAAAACTCCTGTACTGTAGTATCACTAATTTGTATTTGATGACCTGGGATTATTCATAATGAGTATGAATTAACCTAAGTTAGGTTGACTGTGATAAAATTCCTGATGGTCCTTGCTCCAGTAACAGTTGGAAGCTGTCCAGCTGCAATGACTGCTGATAGAAGGAATTAAAATTGTGGGTGTCCTGTGAGCAGTTCTTTTGGTGGTAACTGAAGGACTGAGCACCATGTGCAAGGAAGTGGACCCAGGCAGCATGCACTACTGTATGTGCAAATGAAGGGCCTAATCCTAAAGGCAACAAGATTTTCTGCATTTCAGTGCAGTAAATCCCACTAAAATCCATGTCAGGACTCTTGGAGGCTGGCTCTGAGGCTCAGCAGCTGCACACCGCTATCCCTGAGTGGCTGAGCAGCTGTGGACTAGGCTGCTGCAGGATTCTGAGCAGGAGGCCTGAGAACCAGCCACCCTTGTGCTGTATGAGCACAATAGGGAAAGTGCCTGGGACAGGGGGGAGAAGAGCTCAAATGGTGATGGAGATACCATTAAAGATACTGGTTATGACTGCAGTGCTGAATGCCTGTGCTTGGTGATGCACTGTCTCTCTGTCAATGCCATCTAAGAGATCTGGGAAATCCCATCTTTAATGCTGTGCTCTGGATTGGTTTACTCATAATCAGAAGAGGTAGATTGATCCTGCAGGAATTACAGAGAAGACCTCCTAAAAGGATCAGGAAAATTGATTTTATTTTGTGGATTTTATATACAAAATTTGGCTGATTTTGTCTAGCAGAATAAATAACGGGGGGATGTGGCTGTGCTCTGCCAGTACACTGGGAGGAAATTCAAGGGAAGCAGGTGATTCATTAACAGTGAAAGTTGGTGGGCTGTATTTTAGTGAAAGCCTTTTTTAAAGACACATAAGTGAATTGGACACAGACCCCTGAATGGGGTTGTTTTATCCTCTTGGGCACTTTTGTAACAATCTGGCACATCCACTGGTTCTTCCCAATCACACACCCACCCACACCCAATCAGCAGAAAATTTACAAAATTGAGTTAGGCAAGATGCCTTTCCCTGGGCCTGTGTTGTGTGTGTAATTGGGACAGTGGGCCAAAAATCCCATGCAAATATATTGGACTTTATTGGGCAGGATTTTTACATCTGAAAATGGGAGCTCAGAAGATGGGAAGCAGTCTTTTTGAATCTTACTTGAAAACAATAACCATGCTTAGCACCTCCATTCATGCAATAATCCCACAACAGAATCTGTCATCAAGTGGTACTCAGACCTGCTCGTGTCTGCTCCAGCTTCATTACTGGACATTAGGTGTATTTATACTGCTTTCAATGCTCCACGCAATTCAAGTCCTGAGGAGAAAGACAAGCTCAATAGTCCACACAACGTTTGTTTGCCTGATGTTATCACCATCAGCAAAGGAAGCAATTTTCACAAGCAGCAGGATCCTGTGGTGGCTGCACCTCGAGCTCGTGGACCGCTCGCACCTGAGGCCCGCCCTGGCAGCGCGGAGGTGATGACAATAGGCCTGTAAGGTAAACAAAACAACGGAATAAAAAGTGCTGAAAGCCAGCAGCAGGTGAACTGCTAAGAACAAACCCACATGCCCATCACCCCACCTTCAAGACAGGCTGAGCTGTGGCTGGGCAAAGCTTATCAGTTAGGTTAACACATGGTCCTTCCCCGCCCCCCCTTCCCCAACACCTCCCTTCCCAACTGTCAACAGTTGTTTGATTACTTGTGTGGTACAGCTACAGAGAAGAAATTATTAGCTGCCCCCACTTCCTCCTTCACACAAAACAGAGGAAGCAGCTCCACTGGAGCATTGTGCAGGAGCCAGGTGCTGTTGGGTGGTTGGTCACTGCTCTCTTCAGGAAGGTAAATATTGGGCTAGAAGCAATTACAGGTGTGTTCAGAGGAGCAGCACATGGTCTGCAGCTTTCACACCCTCACGGGAGCCCCAGCATGCATTTGCATGTCTCCCACTGAACCAGCTCTTGTTGGTGTGTCTTCAGCAGTAATTGGCTCGAGCCTCAAGTAAACATTTGGCTCTGACAGTCAGAGAGATGGTGCACACATGAAAGTGCTCTTTGCAGGGGCTGAAGTTGTGTCTATCTCTGCACCTTAATGGCAGCTGTGTTGGGAAGAAAGCAGACAATCCAGCTGAGATGACCTGTGTTCCAAAGACCACTGGTGTCACCAGGACCATGTGCACTCCAGCAGTCTCTGGAGCATATTCCTCTCCTGTTACATGCTGCCAAATGCTTGCTTTACTTCAGTTAGATTTTCAAGGGACATGAATGGAATGAAACTCTGTAAGAGTTCCCTGTGGCAATATGCTTCCTCAAGCACCTATCATGTAGAAGGCCAACAGCATCTTGCTGCAAGGCACTAGGTTTCAGGAGAAGGCCTTCCCTGAGGTGGAAGCAGTGATTCTTAGAGATAGATGATAACAATTGTCAGGATTTGTGTGTCATTCAGTCTGTGTTTATGGGTGATGGCAGAGTCTGCACTAGCTCTTACCATGTTTCACTGCTGTGGAAAGAAGTCCTTTACTCCATGATGAAGAGTTGTGCAGAACCTGGCTAGCAAGTGTTAACATTATGGTATCAGCCCCTGCCTGTGTCATGTGTACGAGGCTGCAGCAGACAGACCCAGCACAGAGAGCTGACAGGGTAAACAGGGGGGCCAGATAAAGTACTGCAAAGGGAGCAGAGGCACAGAGAGGTGCAGTAACAGGGTCAAGGTCACACAGCAGGTCAGAGTTGGGCCGGGTCCCGCGGGTCCCAGGCCGATTCAGTGCCCAGCATGGCCGCAGCCTCACACACTCCCTTCTGCAGCAAAGACAGACACGCTCTGGGAAACTCTTTGCTGTTTTAACAGCTGCAACTTTGCACAGAATCGATTCAGGTTATGTGATGTGTTCTTCCAGCTTCTTAGTAGGAAAATGCAGGCAGCACAATGGAAACTCAGGATCTTTTTGGACTAGCTTAGCGTGGTGTTAAATCAGTTTGTACTTGAGCAGCATTGTTCATGCAGTCCAGAGTTTTATGAATTGGAAAAAACAGGGTCACTTCATTGTAGCTTCTGTAGCAGCAGGGAGAGGAGAGTAAATCTGGGATAGACAGATTATTAGAGCTTCTGTGAATCCAGATGGTTCATGGGGATGGCAAGAAAAAAAAAAACACCTTTTAATATTTTGTCCCTGCCAGACATCTGGGTGGTATTGCCCAGTGATGAAGGGAATAGAAAGGGCTCCATTTATCATCTCTTCTATTTTTTCTTTTTATTTACTTTCCTTTTAAAAACACATTAAAAAAATTAATTCAGTGCTGGGGAAAGGTGACAGATTAACAACCCCAGAGATTTCAACCCTCTGTTTATCCTCTGAGCAGAGAGCTCTGAGCATTCTC
This sequence comes from Agelaius phoeniceus, assembly GCF_051311805.1. NCBI lineage: Eukaryota > Metazoa > Chordata > Aves > Passeriformes > Icteridae > Agelaius > Agelaius phoeniceus. The sequence continues at coordinate 7,759,313 of NC_135282.1, read as the reverse complement.
AGTGCTGCTCTGGCACTGTGCCCCAGCCCTGACCTTAGGGAGCAGCTCCCAAGGGAAGAACAGCTACCCCATCCCTCCAGCCCCTCTGGCCTACTGCAGCCACATCCCCTCGGATGGAGCAAGAGGTGCTGCTGGCAGTACTAGTGCCAGGGACTCCTGCAAGTGAGGAGACGGGGGGTGTTCCACACCTAGACTGCTCAGCAACAAGTTGTGTTTGTGCAGAGCAGCTCTGCAGGAGTGTTACTCCAGATCCTCCATGCCACATTTTGATGTCTCATTCCCCTTCCCCACCTGTGGTCTTCTGCCTCTGAGGAGGGAAAGAAAGCAAATCCTGTGAGGTCACAATAAAAAAGGCCTTTGGGATGCCCAGGTATCTGTGGATGGGGCTTTTGATCTCACTGAAGTGTGGCTGAAGTGTGGTTGTGACAGTTTGGGCATTTGCAGATCCTGCCAGCTTCTGGAGAATTTTTAGATGCACTATAATCATATGGTTTTATTTTAGGGTATAAACATGCTACATGGATCCTAGCACTAGGTCTCCAACTTTGAAAAGGTAAAATTCATTCCCCATCCCTCCAGCCTTTCTCACTGTCATACTTGGTTAGATTTTGTTTGATAATTCTCACTATGGGTCATTTCAATTTCCCACCATAAAGGCCTTGTGTTCCCACCTTTTCATCAGCTCTGGTGTTTGGGATAACCCTTTGCAAACTAGGTATTTCCCTCTGCCATAAAGTTGGAGTGTCTGGGAAAGGAAAGCATCCTTCACAAACCAGTCACCATGGTCAGGATGGGGGTGGCACTGGGGGGTATTGCAAGCAATACCTCCTAGCAATTAGTAATGCTGCCACTGCCCCCTCCCCTCACTCAAGAAGTGACATTCCAAGACATGCATTTGGTGTTTGAACTACCCTGTCTCCTGGACTCAAGGGACAGGGGCTGGGACAGCTCTGTGGGAGGCCCCGGTGTTGAATCCATTTTCTGGTGTGCCCAAGGGGCCTTCCATCATCACCTGCCTCCATCCCAGTGAAGGCCTCTGCTGCACCAGGTGGTGCTCAGGAATTTTATCCAGTGTGAGTTACCCTGGGAAGAAACTCCTCCCTTGCCTTTCTGCCAGTGGTATCAGACGATTGACCCCATTCCCCCTTTTTGCTGAAGGGGCAGAAATTTGATAATGGCCTTAATTATGTCTGAACGTTAAACAAATGCTCTGGATCATCACTGCTGTATCCACTTGTCCATAATTACCAGGACTGGACATGGTGGCTTCAAAGGCCACCCAGTTATCATTTATGTTTACTATAAACACAGCAGCTGTTTTGGGTTACGAGGGTGGTCATTCTCCTGGAATCTGATGAGCCAGACCCTGAAATCCTCACCTGACACCAGCTCTCTCCCTTCTCTCCTTTCCTTCATGAGGAAAATTCAGTATGGGAATGCTCTATGCTGCTTAAAGAGGGAGGAAAGGATGGGCTGGGCCTCATAGCTTTGGGTTTTGCAGTTTTTCGAAGCTCCCTCTGAATTCCAGTGAACTGCTCTGTGTTTGTGGAGCTGTTCCATGTTTGCTCATTTGGCAAGTCACCAACTACTAAAAAAAAAAAGGGATCGGATCAAACTTAACTAAAGTGTTAAAAACTTCTTCTTTTTGATTCACTTTGCAAAATAGGTGAAAATCCACTTTGCAATCATGTGAATTGATGTGTCTTATGATGTGTGAGCTCATAAACCTCACACTGCTCTGTGCACAGGGGAGCTCTGGGTTTCAGAGTGTGGCTGGTGTTGCTCTGACTGTGCTTCCTTAAGAGGGGATATGCACTATAGCTTTACCTGTTCCACTGGAGTGAAACTGTCCTGTCTTAGTGAGAGTTTGAGAGCTCAGGACAGGTTGATGTTGCCCATGGCTTTGGTATAATCTCTACAAAATTACAAATTGGTAACTCATGATGGGAGCAGCAGAGTAATTTATGAACTGCCTCTTACTGCCTTTCATGTCAGTGCAATGGAACTTAGTTTCTCATAGTTCAGCCAGAAGACGTGGGACTTTTCCAAGTTTTTCTCTTAGTTGAAAGTCTTCCATCTGGCACAGATTTTAAGAAATGCCACCAGAGTGGGTTTTTAAACTAGTTTGTTGCTGTGTAATCCTTCCTGATTTTTGTTCTTACTGATTTTTTACCAGAGGAAACTGAAGTTCGGTGGTTACAGAATGGACTGTAAACAGATGGACTGACAGGGAATGAAGGGACAGCAGCATATTTTGTTGCTATGATAGTACTACTTTATGAGAATTGAATTATAACATGGGAAAATTTCACACCACTTCTTGGGAATAAAGCTCTGCCCATGCTCAGTTCTGGAGGCCAAACACAGAATTCTCCTTCAGGTAGAGAGGCACAAAGGAGCCACTGCTGTGCAAGGCTTATACTTTCTATGAGTGGAAGCAGTGCATTCAGCCTCCCCCATTCTGTGCCCTCCCTGGGAGCGGTGGCAGAAAGGCAAACCACAGCAGCAGGGGAAGGGGGCTGGAGATGTGCAGCTGGTTGGCACCTGCAACCTGACTGCAGGTAATGTGCTCTAACTCAGTTATTCCTCACTGGGAAAGGATGCTTCATCTTATCTGTAAAGCAAAGAGCAAATTGGCTGGGTTTTGCAGCAGGTAACACATTTCAGGATGATGTATTTATAAGGGGAGGAAAGAACAACACAGCCAGTGCCTGTTTGTTTATTTTTTCATGAATTACGAAGGCTAAATGGACTAAACACTATTTCACTCCAGAAAGAAAAGCAGTGCCAGTACATGGAATTGAGAAATTCTGTAAGGTTCAGACCATTTCATTGTTCTCCTCCCAGTCAATAACTGAGATAAATCATAGCCTCAAACAATAATGTTCACAGAAAAGCTCTGGAGACAAAGCTACAAAGCCAGACTTGTGAGAGAAAGCTCTTCCCTAAGACTCTCTAAAAGCTATGTTAGCTGAAGTTGTCATGCTATGGCAAGTGTGTCTGTGATGTGTGGCACGTAGATTATCAGGAGTTTGTGTGTTGTCAGTATTTGCAAGTGAATATGTTTCATGTAAATTGAGAAAGATGTGTTACACATCTGGAACGTTGCCTCAGGTCTCTTGCAACCTCCAAGGCTTTTTGGCTGTGCACTCCAGCCAGGGGCAGTTAATGTTTTCATGTTCTCAAGGTGAGGATTTCAGTGAAGTCCCCAGAGGACTAGAGAGGGATAAATGATGCAGTGCTATCCTGCACGGATAAAAGTTCGAGGAGAATAAGGAATAGGGAGCTGAAAGGATTTATTTGTAAGGTAAAATGTAAAAAAGGCAAAATAAAAAACTGTCTAACAATACTGTACTGTGAAATGAACTTCAAGTAGGAGATGAACATCAGAGAATAGGTTGCAAAGCTTTGGCAACATAACAGAATGGGTGCCCAAATATTTGATTTTTTTCATTTTCAGCCTTTGCAAAAGCCAAGAGCCAGATCAGACACATGAAATGTTACGCTTGTTCTCAGGACCTGGCCCACCTCCTGTTTAGCCCTCAGCCCTCCAGCCCTGTCAAATTGCGAAGGATCAGCTGGAGCAGGTGTCAGAGGAGATGTATCAGTGCAGAGTTTTGCTGGGGTTTCTCAGAGCAAGTGGCAGGATCTCTTTTATCACGCTGAGCCTTCTTCTGTCAGCAAAGCAGACGGATGAAATTTCCTTCTCTGGAGACCCCCTCTCTGTTGCTGTGTAGCCAAAGGATTTTGTAGGCTCCTTTACTGTCTTAATTCTCATCAGATTTGCATCATTATTCAGGCCTAGGAAAAAAACATACAGCTGACTTTAAAATAAAAATCTCTCCACAAAGCATATGAAGAACTTCTGATTTTGACATGTTTGGAAATATTTTGGGATATTTTGCTTCTGAGCATTTGGAAAGTACAGACTGAGCTGTTTTGTACTAACTTCTACAAATGCTAACCATCTGGCTCTGCTGACATTACTTCAGGTATTCATTCTGAGTCATTTAACGTTTGAACTCACATAAAGAGCAAAGGTGTTTTCTATATTTCAGTAAATGTGCTTAAAGTGCAGAAATGGTGCCATGGGTCCAGATTTGGAGTGCTCCCGGGAAAACCTGGAAACAGAATTTCATTTCAGTCCTCTATAAAAAGCAGTCTACTGGGCACTTTTGAACCACATTCAAGTTTGATTTTTTTTGAGTGCTTTAATTTTGGGGCATTTTAGTCAGAGTTGTCTTTATTTTCTACCCACTGAGAAAAGTGAAAGATTGCTCGAGTGTCAAAATGCATTGAACATGAGCATTAAACCTTAAACCCCATAACCTTTGTTCTTTCAGGTGGTTGGTAGTTTCAGAATTAACAAGGCAAGAAGGTCCACATAGGGGAGGAATAAGGAATTACAAACAGAATCCAGCAATCAGCTTTAGAGAGTGAATGATGAAGACACAAAAGGTGCAGCAATGGTAATTCTCAGGTGCTGCTGTTTCCTTGGGATGGTCTTCTGTGGTTCTTGTCATCATAAAGCAAAGTAGAGGGGTTTTGTTTATGCTTCTTGATAGACATAGTTAAACAATAACAAAAGGCAAGAAAAAGACCACTAAATCAGAAAGCAGAGCATCCTTGTTGCCCTGTGGTGATCAGCCAGCAGGACCTCTCTATTTCAAGGCTATAAAAATGATTATGAGAGCAGGAGGACTGAGCTGGTGCCCTGCCATACTTTGTTTGGGATGCTGATTTGCATACTCATGTTCCAGTCACTGCTGAAATGTGCAATAAAACACATCAGCTGCTTGACAGGCCATTAGGCCAGGATGAAGAGAGTCTTGAAATGAGGAGCTCCCCTTGCGGGCTGGCCGGGCCTGGCATCCCAGAGGATGTCCCCAGTGTGAATCCAGCTGCACATTGCTCTTTGCTGCCCTCAGCTAGAGGGCTCTAGCACCACCGACTCACAGTGTTTGTCTTGCTTGCAGAGCATTGCAGAGCAGGAATCCCACAGCTAAAGTATTGTATCCATGATTTATCCAGGATGCAGCCCTTCTATGGCCTTTGGTTCAGGGAGGCTCAGTTGCTCCTGCAAGAAGGACTAGGAGGAAGGCTGGGAGCTCAAGTTGACAGCTCCTACCAGAGGCAAGAATTAGTTTGTATTAATTTGATTTATTGGTTTTTCTTCCATAAATATAAGTTAGGAAATTCTTTCACTGATTTAAAACAAACAAACTTTCCCTACTGAGTGGGAAATTCAAGATAGCAGAATCTCTGTCCAGAGCTGTTATTCCAGGCAAAGGAGTTGGTATTTGTTATGTGGAGGTGTTTATTAAACACTTCTGATATTGAAAAGGAAAATGTCAACAGTTTTTATCTGTAAAAATGAGATGTTGCACCACGGAGTTGTCAAACATCACAGAAAGGAACAGTCCCACAGCCCAGCTACAAACACATTTACAACCAGGGTTAATGATATATGGATTTAATTTAGCTTTTTTCATTATAGCTTTTATAAAGCCCTCTTAGGTTACAATAGAGACAATAAGGTTTGAGGGAAGAAAGCAGTTAAGGAGAATAAAAGGAAAGGTTTAACAGAAACCCAGGACTGAGGTATGTTTATTGGGCTGTAGGAGACCTGTCCAGCTGGAATCAGCATCAGCAGTCACCCTGACGGGTGCTATTCCAGTGATGTCTCTATTCAGATGGGATTAGACGCCTGTCTGGCTGCTGCCTGAATAATCATTATTTTTAGTGCCGTGTCCCTCTAGTCGGTTTTCATTCCCCTCCTGATAATGTGCAGTTGGGATACATTTTATCTTCCCCCTCCCCTTCTACCAGGTTTTGAACAAATAGAATTCTCTCTGGTTGTTAAGCGGCTCTCCCTGGCCCTTTTTTCTCGTTTCCTACCAGAGGGTGATGGATTTGGTAATTTCTAAGGACCTTCCCAGCTGTTTTGGACATGAAGACAAAAACAAGCTTGGAGAGATTCATCGATATTATGGAAGATTAGCCTGGGAGTTTAAGGATTTCTTTCAAAAAGAATTGGTTTTTTTCCAGTTTGACTCTTTCCTGGTGTGCATGACTAAAACACCCATGATATGGGATCAGTGCAAAGACAGAGGGATCTAACCCTCAGCTGCTGTAAACCAGCATTGCCCAGTAAAGTTCACTACAAGCTCCCCATGTTTACACCTGCTGGCAAACCACCCATGACAGAGGCTGTGTGTCTGTCTGGGGCCAGGGAACACACACAGCATGGCATTCCCTCACTGGCTTTTCATCCAGAGCCAACAACAGAGAAGGTGGCAATCTCTTCTCTTTGAGCCACAGGTCCAAGTGTGGCAGCAAACTGGGGGCATTTGGTTTTCCTCTGTCCTCCCCCTCCCCTGCTCCTCCTGGAGCCGGGCAAGCTCTCCCAGCAGCACTCAGGCTATGGTTGGAGGGCATAGCTGTCATTCCATTAGGCTTGGCTAGGCCTGCGTTAAAGCATGTCATACAAATTGAGGGGATCCAGCACATTGACAGACAGATATTTAGCATGTAATTGCACTGAAAGTGCAGCACAAAAGCTCTGGGAGGTGGGAGAGTGGAGGATTTGGATTGCATGAGATCTAGTTGAAGTGAGGTTTGGACTTTTTTTGCAAAGTGCATTTGAGCTCTTAACAGGTGTGATGGTAAGGCACAAATACATCATCTCACAGCCATTGAGGCACTGTGTTAGTCCTCTTCCAGCCTGCTTTGTCCCCTTGAAGAAATCCTGTTTGAGGCAGTATCTGTTACAGACCAAGCAAAACCATCCCGTGGGCTGGTGCACAGCTCCCACATGCTCATACTCGGATCCACCTCTCACAGGAAGCTGAGCTGCACTTCTCTGGCCCTGGCCCTGGCCCTGCCTGACACAGCCTCCTGTCCCTCAGCCACACAGCAATAAATCCAAACACCTCATGCACTACAGCTTTCTTATCATAAAGATACAACATAAATTTAACATGTATTTGGCAGTATAGGAAAAGGAACATTTCAATTTCTGGCTTTAGCAGAATTGAGCATTAAGGACCAATTCCAGTTCTGGTGAAACTCTTGTTTGCAGATGCAATCAGGTTGGGTGTTACTTGATGTTCCTGGTGCCAGACTGCACCCACCTGCCCTACCAGGGCTTTTAGTAGCCAAGGGTTTTAGGAAAGGCACTGGGTCTTAGGAGTTCAAAATTCATCAGTGACTTTTTCAAAGACAGCTCATGCTACCAAGTCAGGTTATTTTTAAAAAACTTGGCACTGAGTGGCTGTCAGCTGGTGGCATACCTGGGACATGGGCCCAGGTCTGTGGGCCCAGGTGCTTCTCTCACCTGCACCTGCCATTCCCCTTCTGCAGGTGTTCCTAAGGACTGAGCCCCGGTGTCTGCAGACTCTGTGACTTTATCTGAGCCTGTAGCAGAACTACTAAAGAGAAAATCACAGACTGACTTGGGCATTTGAACTGGAGCATGCCCAAATAATCCCTCAAAGTGGCCTGATGTGGGAGAGCTGTTCAAACATATTTTTTGGCCATGGTCATATGATGTGACTGAAGAGGGAAGAAATCACTGGCTTTTCAGTCTATGTGGTAGGGCAGGTTGCAGATTAAACTGCTTATGTCAGCTAATGAGGAAATAGATGTTAACCAGTCAGTGGTCCTGTGCTGGAGTCAGGACCAGTGGTGAGAAAATGAAATAATGCTTTTGCACTGCTTCTTTGCACCATACCTCTGCTTATATTGCTTTGGTGAGCTGTACCCAACCACCCCTTGGCTGGAGGTTGTTAAAGCTAAACTTATAAAAAGAAGCTGCTAAAATAGGCTACTGAGATCTGATTATGTGTTTACTTTGAGCTTTACTGATGTTCTGAATTTTTAAATCTATGGTTTTGAACCTAGCTAGAAAGCAAAACCGAGAGGTGCAAAAGGGTGGGAGCACTTTAGTTAGGAGATTTCAGGGACAATGACCAGGCCATGGAAATCTTAATTGAATTTATTAATTTACACAAAGAGGTCCTCTCTTAACTCCTACCAGCAGCTAAGCAGAGCCAGCATTCCTCAGTGGTCAAAGCCCAGGGTCTGGAGGTGTGTGTTAGGTGCTGTACACCCAAGTAAGAGGGGAATGTTCCTGTCACTGCACAGCCTACATGGATGATATAATATTATAAGGAGCTGGGTGGAATGTAGCAACAAGCAGTGTGATTGATCATTGATGATAAGCTCTTGTCATGTTCACTTGATTTAGATTGTTTTAAGTGTATCATTTACCAATGTACCATTTACTGTCTCTGTGAGAGAGAGAGGAGATTCCACAATCAAGGAGGGGTTTTTTTGCAAAAAATGGTGTTGTTTAGGGCATTCATTTTTAATGCTCAAACTGAGAATTTAAAGGGATCTAAATTATACGTGTGCTATGTTGTCTAAAATAGGAGGAGATGCTTGAGGATCTGGATCCACAGATCTCTTCCTTGTTAAAGCATAGCTTTTCTAAGAATTGTTGAAGAGCTGTAAGTGAGTGGGCAATGCAGATAGCACTGGATGTGTCCAAATGGGCACATCCCAGGGCTGTAAGTAATGATGGGACATACCTCGGTCCCAGCTCACACCAGGTGAGTTTGCTCCATTGACTGGGATGTCAGGACTCAGTTTATTCCAGTTAAACTGAGGTCAGAGGGGACTGAAGGATTTCTCTGGTGCTTCAAGATCACCCAGAAGGAACAGTGCCCAGCTTTTATGACAAGGACATTACTAGTCTTGGGCTGTTTCTCTGCTGTTCACAGCCACACCTTCTGTATGCTTCCTCTTTGTACAGCCTGGGCCCAGGTTGCTGTCAGGGAACATGATAAAGGAATAAAGCTGCAAGTGGGATCATGTTTCCCTTCACTCCTTGTGTGTATGTGTGTGTGTCTTTGTTTTTTCTGTGCTGTAGCTCAGGGGGGCTCGTAAATCTTGGAGACGAGTGTGGATTTTTTTTTTCTCCCCCTTGTATGACTGATTGTGCAAATTTATGTGTGGTATTTCTCTCCCCCAGCCTCACTCTGTTAAAACGAGACAGGAGGCCAGTAAATTTGCAGTGGGAGCTGTGCAGGGTTCTGGGTCCCTCACCCCCTCCTCTTTGCAGCCTGAGGGCTGGCTGTTCTTTAAAAGATAATGATTTTGGTGTTTCTGCTGGGGGTGGGATGCTGTTTGCAGCGTTCTGGTTTGCTGAATGAGCATGCTTTGACCCCCAGCTTCAGCACAGGCTGGTGTTTAAGAGAAAGGTGCTCTCAGGGAAAAGTTACAGTCTTCCAGGTTAGTCTCCAGTGTGGGGAAGGGGAAAATCTTGAGGTCAGTGTCAGTGTTTCAGAAGCCTGTTGTGTTACAGGAGGAAGCAGGGGGGTTAAAAACTCTTCTGGAATCATGTCATAAAACTATTTGTGTCCACTTCTAATTCCTAAATATTCCCGAAAGAGTCCCTGCCTGTGCCCCTTTTCCTGAGGTGGAAGGATGCCCTGCACCCAAGCAGTGGTTTTTGCCTTTCCTCTGATTCACTTCAGCTCTATTAATCCCACACAGCTCACTCTGTGACTGGGAAATCCAGCTTCAAGTCTGAATGCCACCTTGAATTTGAACTCCAATAGGAGTATTTCCCTTGAAGAACAAGTTGATATTTTTAAAGCATTTCCAGGTTTATTCCAGATTTATTCCAGTAATAACTGCTTTAGTATCAGTAGCAAAAACTGGAAATTTTGGTTCCTTGTTAGGGTTGAGAGGCAAAATAATCATTCAAGGTCTCATCTCCACCTAAAGCCATGTCACATGGCCCAGCTTAATCAGTTTAAAATGTCCTAAAACCAATCTGGTTTTAGCTAAGCTTATTAAATGCATTCAGTGAACTACATCTGTATCCCTGGGTGATAACACATCTCGTGGACTTTAGAGCTAGAGCTCTTTCAATAATCTGAGCCAGTTCCAGCCTGTGCAGGAGCACAACCAGACTTTAGTGCTGCTGTCCAAAGCTCCAAGTAGACTGTCAGGACTGGCCTCCACCTGGGACAGTGAGGAGCTGGGTACACTGGGTGGGACAGGGGAACAAGTGAGAGCCTCTGGAGGCTGGGCTGGGACACTGGTACCTGTCAGGATTTATAAGGAAGTCAGATAGCACTGAGCTGCTAAACTGAAACTTGTTCCTTTCAGTTTTATCCTTCTGATTTGGAAATGACAAGGGTTCAGGGCCAAAATCTAGGACTTCTATCCTGCAGGTTGGTGCCTTGTATCTTCCATTAGGACACACATTAACACTGATTGATCAAAAATGATGATTTATATTAAAACCCCTATGTGAATCGAAGTTTGGGCAGTAGCCTCTCACAGCTGTGTCTCTGTGAGCCCAGTGTGCTGGGTCTGTACAGTCCTTAGGTCAGATTCTTGTCTTGGCTCTGCCCTGGGTCTGTTTTCAGACTGTGGTCTGTCTCTTAACCCTCTGGGTGGCATTTTAAAAGGCACTTAATGGCCAGCTGCAGCTAAACATCCAGGGAGAAGTGACTCCCCAGGACACCTTGGAGCTCCAAGGCCATCGCTGCTGCCTTAGAAGTGTGCAGGTAACAGCTCTCTCCAGCCAGGCCAGACTGAGTGAACACATCTGAGCTCTGTTATCCTTCCAGAGCATGAAGCTCACCTACCCTGAGCAGGATTTGGTTGCTGGAAGGACCATGCAGACACTCATAAATCTTCAGTGTAACTCTGAAGCAGCTTTGTTGACAAATTGGCACCCACCTCTCCCCCCACCTCGCAACATGACTCTCGCACTCAGGGCTGCTAAGAGCTATTTCAGGCCCCGTAACAAATGAAATATTCATCTCCCCTTTGCCCTGGCAATTGCCTCCACACCACCCTTTCCCCTTCCTGCTGAGCTGAGTTCTTTAGCACAAAACCTCTAAGCCAGCAGTGGCAGCTGCAGAGGACAGGAGCAGGCTGGGTGACTGCCACTCTCCAGCCCCTCAGTGCCACTGAGCCCTGACTCTCTTCATGTCCCCCTGTGACTTTGCAGCCCACCCACTGCTACTTCAACCTGGCTGGGAACCTGGCTGGAGATTTTCACCTTGTCATTCCTCCCCATCAACAAACCATTCCTTTTGTATGCACATGATCCAAAGTCTCAGCTGCTCTTTGCCTCTCTTCCCATCCCCATTTACCAAGAGTTGGGACACCCAGGGTCTATCCTGTGACTGAGGCAAAGGGGACATAAAAAGCTGTCGGGTGAGAGGTGTGTGTTTAGCAGATGTACAGAGAATGAAAAGATTATATGTGGTCATTGTGCTCCATGCCATTGCAAAACACCAACTGCTGTATAGCATGCAGAATAAAGACAGCAGACTTTCTTTGAAGCCTTTGCTTTGACTATATTTTTTTTCCTTCTACAGTGCCAAAATGCTCTTAGACACACATCTGCCTTAAAAACAACAATCTCCCCTTCCATTAGCTCAGTTAAAGCTTTTTTTCAAGCTTTTCATTTTGAAAAGACAAGGAAAACCAGAAAAGGAGAATGAGCCCAGGACAATCAGGCATGTGGTTCTTGTGACAAAAAAAAGTAAATTGAATTTTAGTCAAGAAATGTGAGAGATTTAGAACAATACAATTAGTACTTAGTGGAATAGCTGCCTGACAAGCAGGTAAAACCAGGGTAATCCTCCATCAGTATGTAAAGCAGACACAGAAAAAGAGCAAAGAAAATAGAGAGCAAGCTCTTTGCTTGACAATTTAAATCCTTATGGTACAATAGCTGTGTAGAGCACATCAAGCTGCCTACATATTATACATATAGCAATGTATAATAACTTTCACTGTGGGACATGGGTATAACCTATCTAACACCAGTCAGTGCCACTGTGGATGTGACCATAAAACAGACTCCTCTTGCCAGTGCAGCTGTGCATGTGCTGTCACCGTGAGACATCAGCTAAAGTTCAACAGACCTGGGACAAATAAAACCTTGCTGAGAGAAGCAGAGGCAGGCAGCCTTGGAATAATCTAAAAATGTTATGATATTCACAATTTCTTCCTTTTTTATGGAAGTAAGTGGTGACTGGAAAAACTCAGCAGGCCACAGCCCCCCCATACTGCTACATGTGCTGGTGGAAAACTCCTGTGGATTTTCATTTTCAGAAGCTACCAGGGAGGAATGTACTGTTCTTGCAAGAAGCTGTGTGTCAGATGAGACAGCAGTATTACTGCAGCCATATGCAAAAAACACTAGCCCAGGAAAGCCAAAGAGTGTTCAAGCATTTCAATCTCAGAGAATTGATGATACAGTCAGAACAAATTTATTTAGCAAAAGATGTTTGTTTTTGCAAAAGAAATGCTGCATGTCTGCAATGCTTCTGCAGGCCAGGTTCTCAGAAGGGGAACCACAAGCTCACTCACAGAATGGCACATAATTGTCTCAGGTAGGACAATTTTCTGCACTTGCCAGTCATTTTAAGCCTCACATATGGGTGGCTGCCTTTGTCTTCCAAGTGCCTGCTTGTACAATGAGATTTACCTGTTGTGTTATGACAGACAAGTGATTAACATGAGAAAGACAGGTTGGATCTGGTGTTGAGCTTCCTGCATATCTCCCTTGCATACCCTCACAGACGTTTCCTCAGAAGAAAAAGGACCTGTCTGTGCTCCTGGTTGCTCAGAGCAAAACATGGTGATGGAGCTTGACTCTTCTTGTGGTGCTACAGCTCTTGTGCCAAAGGAGTGAGACGTCCATGATGGTCACTGTAATACAAACACTGACAGGGCATTGATTGACTGCTGCCTGCACTCTGTGGCATGTTTGTAACTAGAAAAAAAGAGCTTGGATTTGTGTCTCATGCAAAGGATGTGCTTTACTGTTCCTTCTTCGATGGAAGGAACTGTTCCCATTCCTGAAGGCCTTGCAGTATCCCTTGGACAGTTCTCATTTCAGGCCCAAAAAAAAACTCGAGATGACAACAAACCTATGAGCAAAGGCACTCTTTGCCCCCAGCCCTGCAGTGAAATGTAAGTGAAAATACTTTTATCTTAGGAGTGAAGTATAATTTGCAAGTCAGAAAATCAGGTACAAAGCAAAAGAGTCTTGAGGTGAGTCTCATGAGGCTGATGTCTCACCCCTCCCCAGCATCACTGCCTGTTTCAGCATTGTCTGAACCCTGCAGAGCCCCAGCTGTGGAGGCACCTGTGCAGCTCACGAGCCCACGATCCCTGCACAGCCTGCAGCCCTCCCTGGGACCTGTGGGATGCAGTGATGGAGCTGCCATTTACCATGAAAAACAAACAACAGGCTGTGGGAATAGAAGCAGCTTCCTTTTCCCTCCAGCCCTGTCAGGCCATTTTGGTGCCGGCCTGCACTGTGAGGAAGCTCCGAGCGGCCCAGGGCTCCCAGGCAGGCGCTGGCAGCCGGGGAGGAGCAGGAAGTTGGGCAGGGGCAAGGTCACCTCTTGACCTCCCATTCAGCAAAGAATGCAACTTGCTGTCAGGCACTAGGGAAGGCTTTTTTTCTTACTGCAGTTAAAGATCCCTGAGGTTTCTGATGGGAAGAAGCTTACAGCATGATTTTTATTTTATTTTCTCAAGTGTTTTTTAAAAGAGGAGATGCCAATGACATGGTGTAATCACCAGAGAGCTTTGGAGAATGGCTGCTCACTCAATGGGTATATAAGGGCAAAATGCTGGGATTAGTATTGCATTATGCTTTGGAAACATCAAGGTTCATAACTGATCTTGGCATAACATGACTATAATCTTGTAATAAGAGGGAAATGTAATCTCTTAAAAAGTAAAATTTCTGCTCCATTTTTTCCTTAAAATGATGGGATTTCATAGCCATGTGGGTTTTGTAGCCATGTAAGTGAGAGCAAAGTCAGGTCCCAGTGGGACCTTGATTCAGCTCCTGTGGTTTGTTTGTGCCATCTTGTCTCTTGTCTTTTGAGCTATCAAACCTGGATCCAGTTTTGCTGCCACTGTAGGACAAAAACAGGGTTGTGTGCTTTGGAAACTTTGCTTTTCCTTAGTGAATCCACTGCCAGTCTTGGCTGGGGAAAAGCTTTGTGGTGAAGTCATTCTTCCTCAGTAGCCCTCTATAGCCCATTTCTTCATCTTCACTGTCAAGAAGCTGTGACATAGGCAAAAGGATCTATTTCTATCTCAGTTTTCAGCCAAAAAACTTTCCCTCTGGGTCAATATCTGATAATGTGTCATAGCCACAGAACAGCATGGTCAGACTTGTCCCTCTGAGCACTTTGGAAATGTCATCCCATCTGAAAGTTGTTCTTTGCAGAAATATCCATGGCCAAGAGGCAAACAACTTGATTTGAATTTAGCAGGAAACCTGCTGAAGAGTAAAGAGAAAGACACAGCGAGAATCCCAGCATGGAAAGTATCTTGCTAATACTTAGCAGGCAGCTCCCTGAAAAGAAAGCTGCCTGCCTGTTTTAGGTATGGTCTGTTTTCCTGTGAGAAAGTAAAAATCTAAATATGAGGGTTCATAAGTCTATTGTTCCTTATGCTGGTGTAAAGCTAGTGCATATTAAACAGGTTCATGGATTTGCTCTGGATTAAATTCACTCTAACTCTGAACAAGATTTGGCCCTGGTCTAATGTAACTAGAGAGACTTTAAGGGCAGAAGAGACTTGCTGTGTAATTACAGACCAAAGATCTTCAGCACTGGCAAGATACCCAGCAATATCTATGGACAGGTAATAGCTCCCCTGCTCTACTGCAGAGAGATCTCTTCTCTATTTTAACAGTGTGACTGATGAAGAACTCCCCTCAGTTCCAGTTGTGAATACCAGTCACATTTAGAAGCAAAATTTTATTTCTCATATTAACTGAGCTACTCAGAGCTTAAAAAACTTGAATTTCAGGGTACCTTTTCCTGCAAGAATGAAAAGCTAATCCAACTCTCTGCCGGTGTTTTCTGGAAATTTGTTCCAATGCTGATATTATATTTTCTTCCATGCTATTGAAAAAGAATAGTGAAAAGGTTGTTGAACTAAAAGCACAAGAATACATCTGTCCAGAATACTTCCAAGAACTCCCCAAATTCCTCCCTCTTAGAAATTCTTTTCGTATTCTGTCTTTGAAGTGGTATTTTATGCATGCTGAACATATTTTTGTTAGCATTTTCTCTCACAATATCGTGAAGGACTGTAATACCTCACAAAAATAGAGGTGCTGATAAGGGGCACATTGCAGTGTCTGCTCTGTGACAGAATGTGCTGTGTGACATCTGCTAAGGGGTTTGAGTCTCCCTTTACCTGGCACTGCCTGACACCAGTGCTCACATCATTCCTAGCTCAGCTGCAGAAGGGGCATGTCAGCCATTCTGATTTATTTAGGTTTTCTACCTCCACAAAAGAGGAAGGGTTCCACGTTAAACACTGAGCTAGCCTAAAATTATAATATATTTAATTTGCATTAAAAGGAGTTCAGTTGCCTGATTACAAAGTTGGAAACAAGTTAGTCACAAAAGAAAAGCTTAATAAGAAAATTCGTTCTTAAAGCATACCTGAACCTTAGCCAAGGCACAGTGAGATACTGTGTAGCTATCACAGGTGAAGAGCCCAAATCAGCTGAGTTCCACCTCCAGAGTTCTGCACTAGAGCTGACCAAGGCTCTTGACTCTATTTTTTCATACCAAGGGATTGATACTAGTGTTGTAATTGACCCTTCATAGCAGCCATCCCCACCCAGTCATTCCTCTCACTGCTCAGTTTAATGACAAGTGGCTAAACTGGCAGCTTTGGTGAGTGCTGCCTGCCTGCCTGAAGGGATGCACAAGAAACTTTGTTCATGTTAGTTTGTCAGTCAGATGTAACTTAGCTCACCCTAAGCTTGCTTTTGGTATCTAGGACATTAATTTTAGGTTCTCCATGATGAAATAGGAGCCATCTCACAAGGTTTTCCATTTTCGTTTTATTAAAGCTCTAAAGCAGATGGGAGCAGCTGCAGACATCTCTTTGGTAAAGTTTTGGGAGAAGGCTGAGGCATGGTTTTCCAGGATGGCCAGGGCTGGTGGGAAATCTACTGGCTGTAAAGATGTCTGTAAGGCTGTGGAGGTTGTGCTGTGCAAGTTAAAGATAATTTAGAACACTTAGACATAAATCTTCAAACTCATGCAGGAATGCACATCTTTACTCAGCTGGTGGATGAACATCTACATGGGCTCTGAAACATCTTGTACAAAGCAGAGCAGCTCTCACAAGAAATACACCTTCATGTCTGGTCAGAACTGTGGGTCTTTTAAGAGGTGGGATGGGGGGAAGGTGTGACACTCACAGCAGGCATTTACTGTTTGCACTGCTGAGGAGAGCTCAGGGTCCCAAGCAGGAGGAGACACCTGCATCTTCCTCTTGGATGACTGAGCCCTGTCTGTTGCCTCTTCATTTCAGGAGTGTTTGCCCAGGCTGTAAATGCACTGGGGCTTTACAGCTGGTGAAATTGGCTGGGGGCCAGTTCAAGGTCCCAGTGTTGCTATAGTGTGTCCCCTCTGGCTTCTCACATGTCCAGGCTCTGTTCTGTCTTCCACCTGCAGCAGTCATAACTATATTTTTGTGCTCATTTTTAATATTATAAATGCCAAATTGCTTTTATACAGATAGCTCTGAAACCAAACAGCCTCACAGTGCCCTGCACCTTGCTCTGTGCAGTCACTAAGAACAGGATATTCCTTGCCTCCAGGGAGGGAGGCTTTGAAGATCTGCCCCATCTTTATACAGAAAAAAGAGACAGCTGAGTCAGGTACTGTGTTGCTCATAAAAGAGAGAGCTCCCTTAGATGTAATCTCCTGAAGTCCTCTGTTACCCTTTGAATGTCTCAATTTCCCTCTCTGGACTAGTAAGAATGATGGGAATGGTTGGGCTGGGTGTACCCATAGCTTTGATCATCAGCTGGAGATCAGGAAACGTTGTCCCTCCGCTGGGCAGGGTGAGACACACAGGTAGGCACAGCCCTGAACTTTGGGAAAGTTCATACCTGAACTTTGCATCCATAACCAACCTGTCCTGTCCAGACAGGAGAGAGTTTGGTCAGTGCCTGTAGGGCTTGGGTGGGGGTAGCGATGAGGAGTTCTTAAATAAAATGATGATGATTAATTATTATTTCATAATGAGGGATTATCACAGGCTTTACAGCTAAATAACCCAGTACTTAGCATTTCTGTGCTGTGGCACCATGCACGTTCAAAATGTTGTACAAACAGCAACTAAATTACTAAAATGAAGAGATTATTTAATAGCCTGTGTCTTTGAATTTCTCAGGGAAGGGTGGGGAGTGTTTAGAAATTTGCCCTTGACATTACCATGCAGTCACATTCCAGGATTGTGGCTCATGTTGCCAGGCCTGTGATGTTTGGCATTTACACTCAGGAGACTGTAGTTATGAAAATAAAACCAAAATGCTAACCAGGCACAAGTGCCTTAGTCTTCCCCCTAACACCCAGCCACAGATGGCTGGGTGGACAGCACAGAGGAGGAGCTCTTTGGCCCAAGTGACATAAGATGTCAGCCTGGTCACAAAATCTCTGACCCTCCAAACGTATTTTTACCTAGCACAGTCTGTCTTGCAGAAACACCCCATGCTGCCAAGTGGTATCAGCTGATCTCCAGTGATGACATTTGGATCCCAGCTCAGTGTCCCTCTGCCTATTCTCCACAACTCACAGTGTGCTCATTTTTACAGACTGTATCTATTATGCACCCCGTGCATGATCAGCCATCCTCCACAGGTGCTCTCAGAGGGCTTGGTTTTCTCCTCAGTACTTTGCCTCAGTGAACACTGATTATAAGTAAGGTTGTAGTGTCTGCCAGAGGGAAGAGACTGTGATAGCTGCAGACTGGATGAGTAGGTGAAGATGCTGTGGGGTTGAGAAAGTTGTTGCATGTAAACCAGCTTGGATATAGATGTGATCTGCTTCTGTTAGTCTGATAAATTTCAGCCTTTACTAGATTGTATACAGTGCTTAGCTCACCCAAGCAACATATCACATTGGAGGTGATGGAATGTTCTGAACCTCAGCTTACAGTTTGTGTCTCTGTGCTCTCCATATGTGTACCATGCTCCATTTCACAGGGCAGACTCACCAGAGGATCCAGCCACAGCTTAGATCTGTGCTGTTTCTCTCTGTAAATGTCCAGTGCCTTGAATCATCTTTTGTTAACTGTATTGCTACATGTGAATTCCTTTGACTTGTGTGGGGAGTGAGCTTCATCCTTAGGCAGCCCCTGCAGTAGCTGCTCACACCATGCTGTGTGTGGCTGGGCTTGCACCTTCACTCACTGCATTGCTTTGCAGTCAGGACTTTGTTTGACTAAGATAGCTAATGTATTGACACAAAATTTCAGGTATTAAGATAAAAACATTGCCATAATTTCTTCCTTAATCCCAACAGTAAGAGCTCATGAAAAATAATTATTTCAATGCCCCTTCTCAGTGGATTTGGTTAGGAATTACCTGTGATTTTTTATGTATGGTTTTTCCTTTTTACACAGGAAAAGATACAGTTAAGTTCCAGGAATGCTGAAATCCAGCAAATGGTATTTTTTCCTTTGGGCAAATGTATTTACAAACTAATTTTAAAATACTTCTGAACTTTGCTGATAAGTAATAGTGTTAATTGCTCTCTAATGAGCCTAATTGCTGTTGTAAGAGCACACAGAGGCACAAGTCCTGATGCCTGCTGGAGTGGGAATAAGCTGACAGGTGCTGACACAAAGGCTGGATAGCTGAGCTCCTGTGAGGTGCTAGAAAAAGTCCTGTGGACGTTTATTTTGGTGGGGCTTCATGCGTTAATTCCATCTGCTCTTGGGCTTTTGGAAGGATTTGGCTCTGTTCAAGCTCCAAGGCTGCTGGAGAAGGAAAGGTGAGGTTACACCTTAGCTTTGGGTGCTGATTGCCACAGCTCCACATTGTTTCAGGGACTGGTGCCTTTAGTACTTTGCCAAGCTGGGGAAAACAGTGGATTGTTGCTTTTCCTTCTCTTTTCTAGACTGAACCATGCTGATTCTTTCAGCATTTCTTTAGAGAACGTTTCCTTCTGGTCCTTTCCGCTCTGTCCTTTGGTCCATGTCACACTGAAGCCCAGCATCCAAGAACTGGGCAGCACTTGGTCAGCAGGGAGGGGAGTTGGTCTCACTGGCCCTTCCCACTTTCATACAGCCCAACCCTTTCTGCCGGAGTGGGAAACTCCTGTCTCAGCCCCACTTGCATTCCTCAACCCCAGCATGGCTGGAGAGCACCTCTGAGCTGGGTGCTGTTCCTGCATGGGTGGCTGGATGTTCCCTGTGCTCAGTGGTCTCAGGGGGAAATCCCCCATGGCCTGATGTGGACTTGCTGTGCCAGTGAAAGCTGGACATCTGCTGGGTGAGATCAGGCAGCTGCCTCCACCCAGCCATACTGGCAATTTGGGCAAGTCCCTTGTGCCTCAGTTTGCCCATCTACAGAATAAGTGTCCCTGTCAATGCCTTTGAGAGCCTTAGGAAAAAAAACCACTTTGTAACTACTCATTATTTATTAAATGCAAGTCAGGAGTAGCACAGGGACCGTGGAAGATTTATGTAGCCATAGGAAAAAACAAGGCATCTTGTTTCCAGGACAGAAATGTACCATTTATAATTATAAGAGAAAATTTTAAACCTTTTTGTAAATAGCCTAGGGAATTCTCTTGTAGACAAGGTAGGCTTCAGTTTTGGAGTTGCAGATTGCTGGTGTATCAGTATCTTTAAGAAAATCTGGCTCTTGCTCTTGTGTAGACTTGATAATCTACAAAAAATACGAGGAAAATATGAGAAACATAAATGTGGTCCTGTGGCTGGTGATAATTATTATTTTGTTTTGATTTATCGTTCACAGGAATTTTTTTATGAGAGCCTCACAGGCATAATTCTTTCTCGTGCATAGTTTATTTTTTGCCAAAACGACAAGAGGACAGGATATTTAGCAGAATATGTATGATGGGTGGGTGGAAAGCAGAGAGGATTTGGACTTGTGCCAAACATCGGGAAGGCGAAAGAATGAGAAGAACCCAGCGTATTGCAATAGTGTGTTGCTCTTTATCTTGGAAAGGGGTATTTGCCTGAAGTGGCACTCCTAAGTCATCATGGGATTTTATTACAGGTATGCCTCTGAACTCCAGCTCAGCCCCAGCTTCAGAGGCTTCTTCAGCCATTTGCATAATTGCAAAACCCTCAGTGATCAAAACGTATGCAGCAGGCCAAAAAAAATCAACAGTTTAAAAATATAATCTTCCTTTTAGCATCTGAGCCTTTAGGATATGTTTGTTTTGCATTTTTAGGTGTTTCCCAGTAACCATGAAGAGCAGCTAAGTACTTTGCTGTTCAGGGTCTTCAATCCAACAGCTGAGCTTTGGGATTGAAATGTGCTAATAATGTAATAGCTGCCAAAAAGTCACCAAGGTTGTTACCCAGCAGTGGGGCATGACAGAAAGTTGCCAGATGTTACAAAATAAGCACAGACATGACTGGTGATTTTCAGATGGGCAGTGCCAAGTGTTTTGGAAGGGTTGTTTCTTATTTTGAATATTAAAATGGAAGATTTAACTTTTGGGAGTGCTTTTGAAAATATTCCACTTGCATTTTAGCAGAGTGCCAGCTATCAAGAGCAGGAACTTGTGAATAAGTTGTCTCAATGCCAGGTGAAGACTCAGCTTTCCAACCATATCATTGTGGCTACAACTTCTCACCTTGAAAAGGTCTTAATCCCATGTACAAGGTGCACAGGCATTTATAGGATTTATGTATGCAAGAGAATTGTGAGTCCTGCCCTTACTTGCAGAATAAGATGGAAAAACTTGTGTTCAGCTCATCTGCTCCCTGATCTCACTGTGACCTCAAATCACTGGAAAATTGGCATGTTTGTTAGAATTACTGATCCATCCTTTCTCCTAAAGTTTGTGAGTAGGTTTAGGGAAAAATCAGGTAGATTAGAACAAAACAAGGAAAAAAATTGTTGACGGAGTGGTTTTATTCTTCTGTATTTTATTTTTCTAGTTATTTTATTATCCTTATAGTTTTGGTATAAAGAACTTTTGCACTTGATTTTTTTTCAGGGTTACTTGATGTAATCCTGAAAACAAAGTTGAAGGAGTTAAAATAAATAATCTCTCTTATTCTGTTAAGTTTTAGCAGTAATTAATAATAAACTCCTGTCATTGGTATGCCAGCAAACCCCTTCCAGGGTTTCCATCTCAAAGCCTGAAATTGGTGCATCTAGGGAGGCTGCATGGAGAGGCTGCATGCAGTGCTCAGGAACTTGGAGGTGTTCAGCACCCTCCAGACTGAGCACCAGGGCTGGCCTTTAGAGGTCTCCAGTGCTGAGCACCTGTGGGCACTGTACATTTCTGAGAACATGGCTGTTCAAGGGGTATTAATAAAATGCTCTGCAGGAAATGAATTACATCTTGAGGATGCTATTAGCTTCTGTAGAATTTCATCTATTGCTCCTGTTGGAGACCAAGCCCAGAGTCTTCACAGCTCTTGTATACCTGACCTCAGAGAGAGTTTTTGCCACGAGAATAGTTTTGGAGTGGGAACTGTGTCCTTGCATGGTCTTAGAGTTCCCCCCAGGCTCTGAAAAGGGATGAGGATGGAACAGTAAGTAAGGGAATCTGACACTGGGCTACACTGGTGGGATTGATGCTAGGACTTCCGCTATAGCCCGTATTAGGGATTAGCTCCACACTATTAAAAATGGAGGTGGGGGAAGAGCAGGGGACAAGGAGCATCACAAACAATTTCAAGCTAAACAGTGTGAAATATTTAAACAGCTCAACTCATCTGACTTTCCAAAGTGAGGTCTAAGAGGTGACTTGGCTACAGTAGATGAGCAACTTTTCAAAAGGAAAATACCAAGAACTAAACGCTGTTTAATCTGAGTGGAAAGGCAAAACAAGAAATTGGCTGAAAGGTAAAGCCAAATAATTATAAAATCAGGCACTTCCCTCCTCTTTTCACAGTGAGAATAATTAATCACTTGAAGAAGGTTATGTGTACATTTCTGTGTTTCTTTCTTCTTCAAATCAAGAGGAGGTGCTTTGTGGAAGACAAGTGCTGAGTGGCCAAACACACAATATTGAACACTGTATAGAAATACCATGGTGAGATGCTGGGAGAGGCAAGTGTTCTTGTAAGAGTCCTTCAGTTCTTTCAATTGATCCTCTCTGACTTATTACCATCTTCTGAAACATCCCAGTGCTCCACAGCTGTATTTCAAACACAGTGAATGGATTTGAGATGGAAAGAAATACTGCTCAGCACCATATGAGAGCCTGGAGCACTGAAATGAAAGTGGGCATGACTGCCTCACAGAGATGGGAAGGCACTTGCACAGCTGTACTGCCTCAGAAATTCCTGGTCATACTGCAGAGGTCAGTCCTTCACTCAAAAATGTGTTTCTGATTAGATTCTGCCCCCTTGCAGATAACAGTGCAGTCAGTGACAAATCTAGGGGCAGAGAGGCTTTTGGAGCAGCTACCATGCATTTGCCTTCCACTGGGCTGACACAGCTCATCTGGTTTAACTTCTGCATGGCAGCTGGGTGCCAATCAAGCCTGTTGTGGCTTTCCTTGGAGACTGCAGTTTTCCTCAAAAGCAGCATGGCTGCTCCACCAGTGAAATGATCTGCTCTTCTCTCTGTGATATGACAATTACTTATAATGACTGATGTCTAGGTCAGGCAAAGAGGAGAGCTCTTTTGCAAACAGCAACGCTTTTCCTCTGCAGCCAAATCACGCACTGTATTGAGCATTTCAAAAAGAAAGGGCTTTATCTCAGCGCTCTCCATCTGATATTTTTATAAACCATGCCTGAGCCCTCTTAAATGGGGCAGAAAAGCTTGGCAAAGATACTTATGAAAGGCAGCTGGGCCCAAAGAGTCTTTTACCTACTTTTCTGGGAAAAAAGTCTTGTCTTGGACAGCTGTGGATGGAGGAATTGATGATCTTGCAATTAAGACCCTGGTTGAAGAACTGCGTGACCTGGATTCAATAGGTCAGATCTTCTGTCTGGCCCTGGGCCAACTACTGTGATTTGTTATGCCCCTGTTTTCTTGTTGAAAAATGGGAATGGCAGGATTAATTTGTCTGGCAGGGGTACAGGGGGATAGGTGATGCAGAGTGCTGGGTTATAAAGTAGAAAAACGGAAGAATTCTCAGAAAAGCAAAGCTGCAGCCACAGCTCCAGAAGGCTTTTTAGAGTCCAAAATCCAGCTGACACCATGAAGCAGCTCCACGACAAGGGAGGCTGGAAGGCCCCAGGCAGGGATCTCCGCAGAGCCCTGACAGTGAGCCAGCCCACTTGTTCCTTGCTAGAGCACCTTGGGGACAGCACCAAGGTGAGGGATGGGCACAGCTCAGGTGCCAGGTCTGTACCTCAGCGCTGGCCTTGCGGTCAGTAGGTCTGGACAGGCTCAGAGCCCAAGGGAGTCCCCCTGACTTGTGGCTGTGGGACAGTTTGGCAAGCAGATGGCTGCCAAGATCCAGAGCCACACTCCCTTCCTGCCTGCATTTCAAAATGTTTTGGTTTTGCATTCAGTCCAAAACATAATCTCCAAATCCTCCACGGAGGAGCATTAGCATTCCTGCATCGCTCTTCTAGATCCCGATCAGCTCTCAGACATATCATTTCCACTTTATAACACTCGTTCTTTTTTATTTTTTCATTCACAACCAATTTTATCTGAAGTTTAACATCAGAAATTTGCCAGTTTTGTTCTAATTACAGGTGACTCTGAGCCAAAACCTCAGATATTATCATGTGTGAGCTGGTGGGAAAGGCAGCAGGGAGAGCAAGGCACAGGTTCTTGGCCTCAGCATGTCAGCCTGGGCAGGCGTGGGGCTGGGAGGCAGGGACTGGGGTCTGACCCTCGCTCTCTACTTCCCTAAGTACAGTGCTGCAGAGCCAAGCTCTCCACTTGCTTTTGGGCTGTGGTATGACCACTGTGTTTTTATGCCTGTTTCTTGTGCCACAGAAACAAAGTTCTTTGAATGCAAGCCCTAGATAATTCAGGATCAGGTGCAGAGAGAAATTGAAGGCAGGGTGGTAGGGGAGAGATTGCTGAGGAGGAGAGACAGGAAGAGTAAACTGGGAGCTGCAGGTGACATGGAATGAGGTCATACAAACCTTCCATATCGATCAGCCTGAATTCCCTATGGGTATTCTCTGTCCCTTCTCAGCTGTCTGCTTTCCTGGTGGATTTTAGTTGACATTTTAAAAATCTTTTTTTATTCGCTATATTTCTGTGCTTGAAGATCCTTCCCTGTCTGTGGCTGGGGATGCTGACAAAGCTCTCTGAGCCATCAGTTCCCCAGTCTTTCCCTGCAAGGTGACAAAAGTTTGTTGAAAGCATCAGGGTGGTTGATGCTGTTTTACTTTCAGCCTTCATCATGGAAAAAAAAGAGTATGGAGAAGTGCATGGAGCGTGTCTGCAGTGGTGACTAATGACTATTAGGCCCTTATTGCTGTCAGGTGAACTAGTAGCTGAGCCTCAGACATGTGGTCATTGTCAAGAGGAATTTTTGACTCCCCTCTTAGGAGCACCTCCTCCTCCACTCCCCAGCCATTAATTACTTCCACCATCCTTCCAAACTGCCAAGGAGTGAGGAGCAGCAGAGCTGGAGATGAAAGGAAGCAGCGGCTGCCCCGGTTTCCAGGTCTTTCAAATAACCAGTCTGTAATAACTTCCACAGCCAAGGGAAATGGGTGAGCTGTGGGAGGAAGGTCAGCGCTGAGGGGAGGAAGGCTCTCGCGTAGCAATGATGTAGTGGCTCCTAATGGAAGAAACCTGTGGAATTAATCAAGCGCTGTGCCTCATTTGTTAATGACAGCACGCCTAAAATGTGCACCAGCCTTTCTTGTTGGTGGGTAGCTGAGACCCTGGAGGTTCAGGCTGTCAGCATGGGGACTGTGCTCTCAGAGCAATGGCCAAGCTCTGTGGCAGTGCATGCTGAGGGTGACGGGGCGCTGGGATGTGCCTGTCCCTGTGCCTCATCTCTCCAAGCCACTGTGAGGGAGCTCTGAGCGAGGCTGGTGCTGACCTCCCATGCTTGGCTTCCAGGCTGTCATGCGTGAAGTTGGTCACGCTCAGTTTCCCCCAGATTAGCACGGGGTATTGAGATGACATTGTTCTGGCTTGCTCGCTGCGGAAAGCAGCAGCTCTGTGGAACCAGTTAAGGCAGTTTGGGCCCAGCTTCCATCTCCTCATCCCCCACACACACTCCAAAGTTTGGCCTTGATTTCATGGGCCAGAGATGAGCAAGAATCAAAGTAGAATAATTACTGGTAGTGCATGGGGCAAGTCCCCAGCCCCTCACCCCCAAGCTCCCTCCACAGGCTGAGCACACAGACTCAGCCCTCAGCCAGCAAGGGTGTGCAGGAGACTGGTTCTTCTCACATCCTGGGGAGGATTGCAAGCAGGCAGAACCCAGCACATCATCTTGATTTATGGGAGAAATGGCTAATGTGGTTTAGGGAGTGTTTTACATTTGCACCCCCCTAACACTGTCTCTACTTTGCACATGGATATGCACATCCTGGGGGTAGCAAAGTCACCCAGAGCTCCTGCAAGTTCCTGTATGTTGGTGTCCCAAATCAGCCCAGGGGATGTGTCTGGGCTACATGCGCCCTCACACCCTGTCCCATTGCTCCAGCTGCGCTCCAACCTCTGGCAGTGAATAACTGCCCTAAGTGTTGCTGATGTTCCTGGGGGACTGCTCTGCTCCTAATGAAGGCTGGTAGAGAAACAGAGAGGGGTCTCTGCATCCTGACCTGCCGGTCCTGCTGCGCTGTGCACTGTGCTCCTTGGACAGAGATGAAGCTTTGGTCCTCCATGTGTCTGATGCAGTTAATGGATTAGGCCTATGTGCCTCCACAGAGAATTGCAGATATGAATGGTTAGCACGTAATGAGTCTTCTCAGATATTATGGCCTTCCTATGTGTATAAAAAATAATGTACAGTCTTGTTATAGGAAACATATGTGTCCTTTCTCCAGAGGCTGGGCAGATTTCTGTTTGAAGAAATGACAGTCTGACCAAAATGCCAAGCCCCACATAGTATCACATTACACCCCGGAGAAGGGCTGAGTTTTCTCAACCTAAGGTTCTATTTAAGCTCCAATTCCCTTCAAAGGAGTGCAGCTGCACACTGCCTGATGGGGAAGTGTCTTCAAAATATCTGTGAGGTCACTGTCTGATCTTGGATTAGTCATTTACTGCCCCATCCATACCTCAACTTCTCTGCTGGTAAAATCACAATGATACCTAGGGACTTTTTAGAAGATTTGCAAGATCAGTTGCAGAAAATGTTACAGGGAAAAACCACAATGTAAAGAAATGTAAAAGGGTGGATTTTCTGTGCTTGTCATTAGTCCTGATTCCTATCTAGGTAACTGTATTAGTTGGTGTACTGGATTATGAACTTGAAAAGTCATATGGTTGGAAATGATTCCTTTGAAAGACCAGTACATGTAGGGAATGTTTCAGAAACTGTAATCAGAAGCTCCTTAAAACCCACTTATTTGTGATGTACAGGTGTTACAGTGTAAGGACATCACACTTGAAAAGCTGAAAGTGAGAAACAGTGGCTTGAATTTGTATTTTGCAGGCACAAGAAATATCGACAAGCATCCCATCTGAGGAGGATGGGAGATGCTGAGCTCTGAGCTCTATGAAAACTCAGCCTTTAAAAGCCAGGTAAATGCCTTGCAGCAATTCTGTCACCACAGTAATGCTGGGCAGGACTGTCCAGTCCTCAGAGCTGTGGGCCATGTGCCAGTGATGGGGCATCTTCAAATCACTGCCCCGAAGCAGCAGCTCATGGGCTCAGAGCCTGGGCATTTGCAGGTGCACCAGGACCCCTCCAGCCTCATCCCTGAGCTGCTGCAGCAGCATGAATTAGACAGCCCAGAGGAAGGGCTTCATCAGCTCAGAAAAGTCTTTAGAAAGAGACAAAGGTACCATGTACCTTTTAATACAATGATCTCAAGTTATGCTTATGCTTTAGGCAGGTAACCTAGAAATGTGAACAACCACAGATTCGCCCTTGTGCACAGCATGCTCTGATGGATGAACCTGACACCCCAGGATTCTTTCATAATTGGCTGGTGTGTGTATGTGCATCTCAGAGTGAGTCCTAATGCTTTTTTCTTTTTCAGCTCAATGATAAATTAAAGTCTTTAGTCCCATTAAAGTATTAAATTTTAGCTAAGTCCTTAATTAAGCCCTCCTTGCTTTAATTAAGGCATTAAGATTTAATTAAATGTTCACACATTGGCAAAATCTCCTTTCTCTTCTGCCTTAACTCCACTGGAACAGATTGTGGCCCCAAATGTGATCTGATGCTATAAAATCAGGAGACTTTCCTGATGGTTTCCCCCACACACATGAGCAGGCTGAAGTGCATGCCAGCACTTGCCAGCAGAGCCCTGAAACCAGCTGGTGCATCCGGTGTAGCTTTTACAGCACATCAGGAGGGGTGAGGTGCTCTCAGTCTCTCCTCCCAGCTCCTCTCCCCTGGTCTGGGAGGCAGGGCCTGCCTGAGCCCCCAGTATAGGCAGAACTGCAGGGAAAATCTCCACATGCAGCTTTGGCCTTTCAGCTGGCCCTGGGCAGCTTTGGGCATCTCCCAAGGAGGTGTGTGTGGTAGTCACCCTTGGAGGATAATCCCACCCTCAGTGTAAAATTAAAATAAAATCAGAAGAATTTTTAGCAGGAAAAAAATGAATTCTAGAAAGTGGCAAGTAGGTGTGAAAAGATGCCTTGTGATAAGTTCACTACCTGAGAACTACAATGAGTTACAAGAGCAGAGATTATCAACCAGGACATGGCTGGCTCAGTTCCAGGCTGTCCAGCAAGAAACCCAGTGGGAGAATATGCTGAAGAACTTGTCTGGACTATTGTGCTTTTCTGGACTTGCTGGTATCCTGCTGAAATCAAGTATAATATCAAGTATGTATCACACCACTTCAGTGCTCACTGCCTTGATTGTTTCTAGGAAAGGTGAAGCACTTGGGCATGGAAGGCAAAAGCACTGTAAACCATGTAGTCTTTTAGTCATGTTTCACTTAAAACTTCCATCAATACCTGCATACTCTGACTTGTCAAAACCAGCTCATCCCAGCTGTCATTGCAAAAGCCCCTTTCCTTGAAGCGGAATAGAATTGGCAAAGAGAAAACTGCATTTTTAATAGGTTGCATTTCTCCAGCACTTCTCTTCCAAGGACCTCCAAGATCTCTGCTATGATAATGACACCCTTGCAGGTCATATATTACTACTTTGTTTTCAAGTCAAGGAAACCAAAGCCCCGAAGTAGAGCAAGCTTCCAGCAGTGCCTCAGCATCAGCAGTGTAGGCTGCCAGCCTCTCATTTTCACAGGAAAACTCTGCTCTGCCGCAGACACGCACACAGGGCCAGTAGGCAGCAAGTGGGCTCTGTCTGTGGCCGCACAGTGGGTGATCACCGCAGCCCTTTTGGGAAAAAAAGTGCAGGTCCCAGGGTTTTGGCTGGATGCATACTGATGGAGTGCAAATCTGTGTGGCCTGCTCTCCACAGGAGAACTCAGCTCTGACGCAGTGTCCTGCATCATCTCCTTTTGTCAGCGTTAAGAAGGAAAACTACTTTTACACCCTGTCGGTGCAGGACAGAAGGCTGTCCCCAGGTTCTCCGTGTTCTGCTCCTCGGCCGTGGCCTGGGGCCCTTGGGTCGGCGGGGCTGGAGCGGGGCGGGACTCTGGCACCCTGTGCAGTCACGGGCTCGCCGCGAGGTGTCTCCGTGCGCTGCGCTGCGGCTGCCCGGGCACCGACGGAGGGGACAGCGCTGGAGCGAGGACAGCGCTGGAGCAGGGACAGGACTGGAGCCGGGACAGGGCTGGAGCGAGGACAGCGCCTGAGCGGGGACAGCGCTGGAGCGGGGACAGGGCTGGAGCAGGGACAGGGCTGGAGCCGGGAAAGGGCTGGAGCGAGGACAGCGCTGGAGCGGGGACAGGGCTGGAGCGAGGACAGGGCTGGAGCAGGGACAGGACTGGAGCCGGGAAAGGGCTGGAGCGCGGCTGTGCCGCGGACTGCAGGGCTGTACCTGTGCCTCCGCTGCTTGAACACGCGCAGGCACCTCGTGTGAACGGGCAGAAATGTTTCCTGTAAAGGAGGGTTGGTAGAACAGGAGTTAAGCAGAGCCTCCATCACATTAACACCAGGCCTCTCAGTAATGGCAAGGAATTTCTTTCCTAAATAATTAGAATTCATACCAAAATATATTTAAATGCTGGCAGCACCCCTGGGAGCCCAGTGATGGACAGCAAATGAGAAAAGAAGTAGCTAACAGTATTTGAAGGCAGAAATTAAAGCAGGCAGCCTGTCAGCTGGTGACCTGTGATAACCAGCCCAGTATCTTGTGTTGAACTTGTATGCATCTCTGTGCATCTGTGCTGGAAAACAGGCCTGAAAAAAATCCTGTTCCTTGCAGGTTCCTTTGGCTCCTAAAGAGAATAGTGGCTAGAGCCCCAATGAGAGGGTATTTCACAGGTCTCAGCTCACTGGGGAGAGGAGAGGAGAGGGGCTGTGTGAGTGAGCAGGTGAGCAGCAGAGTTCTGGGCAATCAGGGAGAGGCCTGGGGAGATGATGAAATGCAAAGTGCTGCTGTGCTGGACTGCACATAGAGGGACCAAGGTAGAAGACAACACAACAGAGATTGGTGAATTCAGCCCTAATACCCTTTGGTGATTGTTCCTGGAGAAAAATTTAATATTCAGACACTCTCACCTGAACTTGAGGTAGAAAGTTGCTTGGAAACGGTGATATCCTCACATAGCAGCAGAGCTCTCATGCATCAGCTTTGTCAGTGCTGGTAACTGTTGGGAGCTGGACTCTGCCACAAACCTGGAGCACCTCTCAGCAGGCCCCTGAGTTTAATGTGTCACATCTGAAAGGCTCTTCCCTGTGCTTTGTCACAGCTCAGGCAGAGTTTTCCCCAGGACCCCCAGCAACCCTCCAGCAGGGTCCCAGCTTGGAGCAAGGGACCACACACTCTGCAAGCACCTGCTTGTCATCCTGAGGTGTCTGGGCACTCAAAACAACCGAGAAGAAACCTGCACTTCTCTGCTCCCTCTTTGCATAGGATACATGTGATGATAGGAAGTGGGAAGCATGCCAGAGTATGAAAACCTCTCATCCTTAAGGAAATAAGTCCCTGCAGGGAGCCATTCCTGAAGAGTGGGCAAGACAGCTTGAGAATCGAGTCCAGGAATGTGGGATGCCTGCTTGCCAAGGAAGCGCCTCGGCTGCCTGCTCAAAAGGGAGGAATTACTGGAATGTTTGGGGGATCCAAGCTATGTCATTGTGAGATAGGAACCAACAGGATTAGGAATAAATGCTGAATGCAAAAAGGTTCCAAACTATTCCCGTTCCTTCAGTGATCATGGGAACTTAGTAGGCTCTGAAGAGACAAGATTTACAAGAGATCTGGGGTGGTTCAGTACATCAGGCACTCAGCAGCAAGGCTGTTTTAAAGGCCTGAGTCATGTGATGCCTGGCACTCATTAAATCACACATTTTTATAGTGTCTGATGTCAGCCCCTCTGCCCTGGCTCACTGGAGCAGCTCTCCCAGGTAGAGGGGCTGTCATGCCTGGGCTGAGGTGCTGGATGATGGACAGCACAGAGGCCAGAGAGCCTGGTTTTGGTGGTTTAGTTACATTGAAAAGCCTTTTGCCAGCATGTCTATGGAACTTGAATTTTTTTCACATCCAAAACCAGTTCCTTGGAGATAGTGCAATATCCCATGGTAGGCAAAGCCTGGGACACCACATCACAGCAGCTTTTGGGAAACATTTCTAGCTCTATAGCCAAAAGAAAGACACAGTGTCTATGTTACTATCCCTCCTGCCTGACACAGGTTCAGAACTGGCTGTGAAGCAGTTTCTGGGCTTAAGACTCACCCCACATGATTCAGAAAAGAATCAGAGATACGTATGATTCCCCTAAATACTCAGAATCCTAGTATTAACTTCTAAAAATGGTTTCCAAGCCCTCCTGCTCCAAATCCTATATGCAGCTTTCAGGGAACAGGGAAAAAGAGATTCTATTCCCCAGCTGTCTGCTGAGAGTGTGTGGGTAGGGCGTTGGGCTGTAACAAGTGAATTTCCACCAGTCATTTCTTGATTCCAGGACTTCAAGTCCTGCGAGGTGCCCTGTAGCTGGACACTGAACCTGAGATCCACTCAGCTTTGCAGCCTTGTCCTGCCAGCCCCTGTGACCACCAGGAAGATATGATGTGAAAGCACTGGCAGCATCATGCCGCTTTTGGGAAGATCTGACTCCTGAAGATTCCCATGAGCTCTGCAAATCTCTTTGGCTGGCTGGGAGAGGCACAAACATGCATGGCTGCAAATATCTATGGGGAAAGCAGTCATAGGAAATTAAGTTCCAATGGCCAGCTTTGTACTATAAATTCTTTGCTACAAGGTCTGTAATTGCCTCAGTTCCATAACACACCTAACTTCTCCACTACTTGACGTCATCCTAGAGCACTTTACAAAGAGACAGCAAAATTCCCAGACCTAAAGCAAACAGAGAAGTAAAGTGACTCATTAATGTTTCATCAGTGATTCTCTGGCAGGTGATGTGGGATGTGAATTCACATTCACAAATACATAATTATATTACTTATATTAATTCTGTTTATTGCCATAATTCTGCATAGTGATTTGATGCACTGATGACTGTAAAGGTATACACAAAATTATTTGTTTTCTTGAGGTTTTCAAAGAAGACTGTCTAACAAAGCTGAAGTCTAAGCAGAAGGATGTGACCTCTACTTAGGAAAGGTTCACTCAAAGACTAAAATTCTTCAAGCCATGGCCATCTTGAAGCTTGTAGGGAAGGGATAAGAGAATGACGTTTGAAAGAAAAAAAAAGTTCCTGTTTGTTAGTTTTATTAGGAAGGCATTTTAATGATAATTTTCCCCTCTGTTCTTTCACAGAGTGATAAGAATCTCTTTTCTTCTTGTTTCTTGGAGGGCACTGGAAGGCATCATGGGTCAGCTAGGCTGCCCTTTATCCTCTCCCATCCATCACGGTTCTGGCTGGTGATGGGTTCAAGGTGTTGCAGGTTTGAGATCCTAAGCAGTTCCTAATGCCTCCTCCACACTCTGAAGCCTGCCTTGTTTTTTCAGTAATCCAACCTTTCCCTTCACCCACGAGAGAGTTTAAGGCATCTGCTACCACAGATTTCTGAAGAGAATGGGGAAACTGATAAAGAGTTTTCGTTGTGCTTTGATTTCCAGAGGAAAATGTCATCCTAGTAGTAGTGACACACTGATACATTTTTCTTAAAGAGTAAAAAGGAAGCATGAAAAATTTCAAGAAAATAACCTTTAGCTGACTTCAGTGCTGTTATGCTGCTATAAAGGACAGAAGGGGCACAACCATTAATGTGCCCAAAGATTTTATTTTTCAGAATCATAGGTGAGACATAGAAATTAAATTCTACCTTGTGCAGCCCAACAGCAATAATGACTTGTGAATTGTGATGTCTTGATATAAACCAGGACTGCCTTTATATTTAGCTCAAGGTATTTAGATCAGTCTGAAGGAACTGAGAAGCAACTGAGAATGACACTGTCAGCAAGTTAGCACCAAGTTTGTGAAGCAAACCCCAAGGCTTTCAAATCTGCATCAAGACAATTTTTTACTTCGCAACCCGGCATTGCTGTAACAGCACACACAATCTGATGTAGTACAAGGTGAGGGGGAGCTACCACAGGGGCACCTGGGAACCTTAAGCAGGGAATATCATCCCTACTTTGTTCAATGTTAAGCATCACACCCTTGCCATTATTTAACTTTACCTGATCTTTAGTGGGATAATTGGTGTTTAACATCTGTATTATACATCCTTCTTGAGGATGGTGTTGACAGTGCAGCCTCAACACAGCCTGAATAGCAAACACTCTGTGGGGTGCCCTGCCCAAGATAGAAATCTCTGATCTTTCCTCCAGCCAGACTTGCCTGTTTCCTCTCTGACTGAGGTGTAACTTCTGAGTGAGTTGTGAAACTATGGGACTGCTGTCATAAATGTGATCAGACAGAAACATGTAGATGTTAAGCAGGGAGGGCTTGCCAAATACATCCTTATGCCACTGCCTTGAACTTAATGACAGTGAGATTAGAAACTCAAGTACTCCAGACTGCAGGTGATTGTTTTGGGACCAAGCATGCTACATTGGGATCAACGTGGTCCCAGGTCTCAGTGCATTTTTGTGCAAGCATGGTTGAAGATTTTTAAATAAAAACCTTCATAGGGACAGTCAAAACACAGGGATGTCAAAACTCCTCCCTGTTCCTTGAAACAATCCCTAGACACCAGGCTGATGACAGTCAGATCTGACAGGGTCTGAGCCATGTGCTTGGAAAGGTTCCATAAATCTTGCTCACACCTTTGGAGCACTCTTGGTCTCAGGCTGCAAAGGGAGCTTTCTGCAGGATCCCTTTGTACAGTGTGTGCAGACAATGACATTTTTGTCTTGGTTTTCATTTCATATTATTGCACCAGTTGTCCTGGATAAGATCATAAACTTGTCCTCACTGGTAATGTGCTTTCACAATGTCTGGAGGAGGAGGGAGGAGGTTAAAATTAATGCACCTCCTAGCGTGAAATTATTCATGGCTCAACACTTGTAATTACCAGGGCCAGTTTTAGGAAGCCCATAGTTATGAGGAATTTGATATTTTAAGACTTAAAACAAATGTTTTACAAGCTTTATCCTTTGCCCACTGCAGAACACATTAGAGTCTGGTAAAATCGCAGTGCATGTGTACCATCCCCAGCCATTGCCATCAGCTGATCCCACCTGTCACTCATTCATCACCGACCATTGCCCCTTAGATAATAAAATTCAATTGGGGTGGGGGGAGGTCAGCCCAGCCATTGTGCTAATTCCCCACCAGAGCAGGGCTCCTGCAGGCAGGCCCAAGGCATCCTGTGCAAAGTTCAAAGCTTTTGGAAAAAGTAATCAGATCAGACCAATTAGGGCCTGTCTGCCTACCCTGACAACTGTGTCAGGAGCTCTGTCCACCCCATCCCCTCATGGGCATGCTCTGACCACATTGCTGCCCTGGCTTCGGGCTCCTCTCGCCATCTCAGGCTTGTTCTGACATAGCTCCATAGCAATTCCTCCTCATTCCCATTAAAGCAGGAGCAGAATTTGGCCTTCAGTGCCATTTTATAGCAAAGAGACTGGCTGTAGGCTGAATGGGGAATAGGGCTTAATTCAATATTTAATCCATATTCTTAAATCGTGTATCATATTACTACCTTTGAATTCCCTTTGTTACTCCATGATTTGTTATGTGTTCTGGGGGACTCCCACACAACTCCTAAGTGCTTCTGCAGCTGAGTCAAAGCGATTCAGCTTTCACTAGACACCAAAATACCACGGACTCACAGGGACTGTGTGGTTGTGTTTTCACACCAAGACCCTCAGCTCCTTTGCCCCATAGAGAAGGCAGCTGGCCTGGCAGGCCCTGAGCTCCCACTGCTGCTGGCTTCTTCTTCCACCAAGTAGTGCCACTCTGCTTCCCTCTCCTACTGTTTTGTACAGTGAAAAGAGATCTGTAGTTCAGTTTGTATTAAGAAACTTTGATGTTGCATCACTATCAGGTAAATAAATACTTTTGACAGTTAAAGGACTTGCACTGTACTTCAGATGTCTTCTTTGGATGTCACTTCACAGTCTACTTACACTTTCAAACCAGGAAATGTATGATTGTCTCAGACCTGTCTGTCAATTTAGTAAGTAATTTTTGACCTGTGTGTTCCAGGTTATCTGGATTTCTGTCTGTATCTGAAAAAGGCCCCCAAATTGCTTGGTGTTTCAGACGTATTTTGCTGCAGGGTTGTGATTAGGGCTGTGAAAGCAGAAACAGGTCAGAGTTGTTGTTCCTATTTGTGTGTCTTGGGATCTTTAAGGGGATCCAGCAAGTTAGAATAGAGGATTGCTCAGACTGCAAGATTATCACCAAAAAGAATATCCAGTTGTATTTTTTATTTTCCACTTACACATGCAAAGTAAGTTGTTACTAAATGACAGATAGGGCAGTTGATGGTGGACAGTGATTGCAGTAGTGTTGAAGAGGCCCTCCAAAACAATCTGTGGCAGCTTCCTCTCATCTGGTCATATCCATTCATAATATACCATATTTATAATGTAATATAAAATTTATAAAATGGTATAAAATGCATGACTTTAAGCATTTACACTCTTTTTAACAGCTTTTCATAAATAAGCCCTTCATATGAAACACAGACAAAATGATGCAGTATTATACCATCACAAACCAAGGCAACATTAATGGAGAAACACATCCACTGACAAAGTCAAGCTTTTGAGGGCTGCATGGTTTTTCTGGAATGAAAGGAAGCAGGCTGGATTGCAAAGTGTGTGGTGGGCACTGCAGCCAGTGCAACAGAATAGCTCAGCTCTGCTCTTGGGCAGGGCCTGGCCCTTTCTTGATTTATAAATTAAGAACTCAGATGATGTAGAAAAAAAAAAAACCTGCTCTGTGTTTTTCATTTAATGTTAAGTTTGCCACGAACATAGGACTCACACATGCTCCTAAAATGTATCTGGTTATCACAGAAGGAAGACATTGCAGAAGATACTGATGAAGATTCAGAAAACACAGCAGTGTGCCAAGCTGTTGATCCCCTAAGGAGCACAATAATGCAGCCTCTCACCAGGCTCCAAGGCAGAGGCCCAATGCCAGAGCAGTATACACAAGGCTTTATAACACCACAAAAAGGAAGGAATTAGAAATTATTTAACATGCACTGCTCCACTGAGGTGCTCTTAGGCAGCCAAACAGCATTGGAGATTTATGTTATTCTAGGAAGGACAACTCCTGGAAACAATGCACACCACACGGGCAGACAAACATTGTCCCATCCAGACAGTCTGAATTAATGCCTGGCCAAGTGTTTGGCTTTTAAAATGCCTGTCCCAGTTTCAGGCTACCAGATGCCAACTCCCATCTTTCCAGGAGCAGGACTTGACCCTTTGTAGGAGGACCTGTCAAGATCTCTGCTTTAATCATCACAAATGGCCAAAAGAAAAATCAATCTATCATACTGAGAAAAAACTTTTGAGATCACCCCTCAAGGAGGATTGCAAGTAATCCCTGTGCAAAGGCCCTGTAAAGTGATCTCTTTCAAAATCATATGTATGAAATTAGTTATAATCTGCATGGTAACGACCCAAATTTTCAGCTTGACTGTGCAGGACACAATAAGGAGCATACAGATGGTTCTGAGCAGGGGGGCTCTACATACCATTTCATTTGGCCATGTTGAGATCTTCACTGCATCTCAAAGGCTGTTCCATGAAAATGTGCACAATAAATCAGGGTGACTGTGTTTTTCTGGTAGAGCCTGACCCTGTGCCCTTTGAAACTTGTGACTAATCTCTCACTAATTTTAGAGGTATAGGATCAGCACTTCATAATTTAGGGCCTAATTTTTGTCTGCATGAAGGTGCTTTTACACTCTCAAAGTTGTGAACCTTAATGTCCGAAGAAGAGCCTACAGCAGGGACTCTTCAAGGAGCTTGCCTTTACAAGCCAGTCACCAGAGAACTCTTTGATGATCACTGATTCTTTGGATTTCATTAAATTTAATAAAAGCAAACCTTTACATAACATTCAGGATACTGCAGAGGGACAAAGTAATGGGGGATTGATGGAAATGCACAGATAATCATGAAATTGCTCTTTCCCAAGTACACAAAAAGACTATATCATCCATGATAAATAAATGCTCATCAGAGTGGAGTTTTGGATGAAGTGCAAATCATCCCATTTACTGTTGTCACTGTCAAAAACCTATCCCCAGAGCAGCATCTCAGTTGAAAGAGAGGCAGAAGAAGACAAAGGACTGTGAAAGTGCAGTTGAAGCAATCTGAAACTGGGATAAAGTGGATCTAAAAGAGGCAAAATGGAGCAGCCAAACTTAGGACTTCAGAGGGAAAGTCTGCTTACTTGAGGAGGAAAAAAGACAACCTGTTAAGAAAAGGGCAAGTGAAAAGAACCTGTCCAGGAAAAACAAAATGCTATCTATTTTGTATATAATATTATCAGAAAATTATAATAACAGTGAGGGAGACTTCATAAAGGAGCTGATAAGATAAGTGGCCTATCTCCTCTGCTATCTGACTAGAGCACCAGTGCTATGTTTTTGCTAATAACCTTATCTCTTGTGGCCTAACGTCTCTGATAAGAGGCAAAGCAAATGCTGTGTTTTCTCCTGTTATGTTTGTAGTAGGCAAGCTGCTTGCTAATCTTGTTCCCTTTTCTTCCATAGTTCTCAAAAGTGGGCATCTTCCCAGGTGGAATGGGGAGAGGCAAATAGCCAGTTTAGGATGGTTAGGTCACAGGAATAGGTCTAGGGACACCTGGGGGCCTGTGCTGATTCTGTCCCAGACTTGCTGGGAGACTTCAGCCAATCTGTCCATCTCTTTGTTCCTGTATTGCCCTTCAGTCCATAGCAGAGACAATTTCTTCAGTACCTGGCAGCAGGACTGGGGTCTTGCAAACAGTACATGAGAGTTGGGTATTGGAGGAGAGCTTCTCCTACCAATTTGAGAGCCATGGGACAGTCAGGCAAGACTGGTACAGCCCTGTCTACTGTGCCCAGTTCAGCAACTGGAAAGAGGGCCCAGGAGTCCTGCTCTGGAGTTCCTCACTCTTGCATCACTGAAAATATTTTGTGTACAACTGTGTTAATTAAAACTTTGCTAGTAGACACTTGAAGTAATGAAAACCAATACACACCTGCCAGGTCTAAAGACATTTTCTTCAGTGAAACTATTAGATCAACATACACTAAAACCTGGCCTGTAAATGTTTTGGCCCCAGGGCTTTTCTCATAGTACATTTAAAAAAAATGTCAACCCAAGTTAATCCTCCTTCTAACAGTTGGTAGATATGGTTTATCTGATCAAAACAACAGGACAAAGGGATTTTACTGACTTTATTTTCATTATCATTAAAGTAAATGTTTTTGCATCACTGAAAAAAAAGTTATTGCAGAGTTATCATGTGCTGTGGCATAGAAATTGCCCATGCAAATCTTGATTCAATATTATTATATACTACTGTAAACAGCACGGTGTTGATTCAGAGAGAGATCGGGGGTAGGTATATTTCAGTTAGTCCGTTCATTTGTTTTCAGTTCCTGCTGGGGCAGTTGAACTCCAGCTGCTGACTCTGCTGGTTACACTCCCCTGTCCTAAGCCTGCAGGTTCTAAGGTCAGGCAGCACTGCTAAGGCCATTCCATGTTCCATGGCTGTTCTCTCCTGTTCCTTGGTTTGTCATCCCACCTCCTCTCAGGAAAATACAGCTAATGACACAGTGAAACTTATCCACCTTATGTAGTGACTGATCTTTGAGTTGGTCCTGAGCATAAATTTAAACAGGTACATTCAGCCCTGTGCAGGAAAGAAAACATTGCAGGTATGTGAAGTAAACCACACAAATAAACCTGTCCTCAGGAGCTGTATTAGGCAAGGAAAGTCCTGCACAGCACAGAGCTTGCTAAGAAGTTCCCATTCCACACTTGCCCTCATTTGGATAAAAGTATTTTACTGATGAATGAGAGGCAAAATCCCACACATTCCCAAAAGAGGAAGGCAAGGCTAGGGGCAGCTCTCTCAGGAGGAGCCTTTTCAAACCAATCTTGAATTTCATTCCACCTCGAGGTAGTGGCCCACTGCCTTGGCTTTGCTGGTGGCACAGTTACACCAGGGATTAAGATGTTAATCCTCACTTCCCATTAGCACTGGCCAGTGCTGAATTTACCTTCCAAGGCCTGGCACATGTCTGGGCCATACATGCCAGGGCAAGACCCTAGCTGCTTTCCCAGCAAACAGAGCACAGCTAGGTAAAGCACAAAAAATGTTTGCATAAATCTCTGCAAAGCACAGGCACAGAGGGGAGAAATGGCCCCAGACCTCCTTTTCATAGCACTGCTTCTTGGCCCCATAAAAAGGGATCATAAACTAAAATCCCCAGGCCTCCCAGGCTTATCTCTCTCTATAGGGCTGTATTTAGGAATAGAAATGGGATCGGGCAATTTTTAAAGATTCAGATTCCTTAATCATTCATGGTGGGAGAATGTCACTGAATGGGGATCCACACATAAGCCTCCAAGATGGGAAAATACAGGGAGCTTTCGGTTGCTAAGGAATAAATGAGGTTAAACAGAGCACATATCCTTTCCTCATGCAGTGCCTGTCTGGTGGGAATGAGAAACCCTGAGTTTGGTATGCAGTGGTTTGGTGTCTCTGGAAACATCTGGATGGCAAGACAGGGCTGTAACTTTGAATATTGTTCTGCATGTTTCTGGTTGCAAAGCCCTATTTCCTCCCATCCTCTCACCATGAAAATACCTCTCCTCATGACACAATGGGGGAATCCACCTTCCAGTGGGTTAAGAGATTTATTTCCCAGCAGCTGTGGCAGGGGTGTAGGTAGAACATACATGTGCCATTACAGGGCAACAGAGCCCAAAGAACAGCTGCTCTGTACACACCTGCCGTGGGGATATGAGAGGGCAGTGATTTATCTGCCAGCATCAGTGAAAAAAGCATGTACCAACCAGGCACAGTCAGCCTCTCTTATTTTCCAGCTCTTCTGTGAAAGCTGTTCCCTTCTCCCAGGCTGTCCCTTGCTTTTAGCCCATGGCAGTTGGGTTGTGCAGGATGTGAATTCACAGACAGTTCTCCATGAAAGTGGACAAGATGTTTGAATTGACAAGAGGTGCTGAGGTCCCCTGCTGTGGAAGGCAGCCTCCATCCCAGGCCAGTTTGAATACCAAACA
Organism: Agelaius phoeniceus; assembly: GCF_051311805.1. Classification (NCBI taxonomy): domain Eukaryota; kingdom Metazoa; phylum Chordata; class Aves; order Passeriformes; family Icteridae; genus Agelaius; species Agelaius phoeniceus. The sequence goes on along the minus strand of NC_135282.1, from coordinate 7,719,429 downwards.
CAAGCAATGCTACAGCAGGAACTTGGCCTGTTTTGAACCCAAATGGGCAGATCAGATTTCTGCTTTAAAATGCTTAGACACAGAGAAGCAAGCAAAAAATGGTGGTATGGAAACAGGAGAAGCAATATTCCAACACAGCCATTGCTTGGGGATTTCTCTTCAGTTTTCTCTTGTAGGTTTGTCTTTCTTTTTGTTCTGTGTGTAATCTCCAGCTGCCTGAGTGCAATGAGCTGGCAGAGTGTGTGAGCCTTGGTTGGGTTGGTCACTGCTGCCCCATTGGCTCAGCAGCCACAGCTGCACACGGGGAGCAGCGACACATCCCGGGATGGCTGGGCTGAGTGGAAGGGGTGGCACCACTGCAGCTCTCCAGCTGTGGGAAAGATGTGGGGAGGCTGGGGCTGCTCAGGCTTGTGGCAGTGGACTCCCAGCTATGTGGTGTTAGTCTTCTGGAGAGCTTTCATATCCCCCTATGCACAGTTAATTGGGGGTTAGGCATCCTTTGATACAGCATTAGCTGATATCAAGCTGCTGAGGAAGAGGCAGGGTGAAGTGAATGCAAATGCAGGGTGAAATGAAAGGCAGTTTCTGGGAAAAGCTTGATGTGATGGCAAATAATGTCTCTCACCAACTGGGATTTACTTTTGAACAGAGAAATGTATTTTGCATTGTTGCATATATGTCTCTGAATACAGAACATTCTGTACACAGACTGATGATGAAGAAATCATCAAAAGTCAGCACAACCTAGTACACATAGGGGCCTTAAACAGTTGAAGGAGTCAGATGGGAAAATGGAAAATAAGTTTTGTTACAGATCAAATTAAATGAGCTAGAACTAAGCTTTCCAGGGAGAGCAGGATCTGGCCTTCTGTCTCACCAGTTATAAGTGTACCCAAGAACAGGAGGAAAAAACAAATTGGCACATGCCTGTAGATGGATAGCAACATTAGATATAAAAAACACGATCAGTGCTCAAAATATATTATACAAAAAAATCAAATCACAATAGTCTCTTAGAGATTGCAGAAGGGTTACATCAGCAACCCTGTCATTTAAAGTGCTACAAAAAGTAATTAAAGAGGAGCAAAAAGACTCATTAAAAACCTGATTCTGTTTCTACATGCTTTAAATGTCTGTTTTTATTGGCAAAACTGGAATAGGAGCATTTTTAAATGTTTATGAGAATGGGATTTATATCAAGACCAAAGGGATTTTTCCATGTGCCAGCCATTCACAGAATCTTGAAAATAACCAGAACTGAAGAGATCGTAATATTCCAGATAAGTTTTCATATCAATGCTGCTTTGCCTTAGTAAGGCTACATTTATATGAATATGTAGAATTGTTTTGTAACCTAAGAATACAGTGTATATGGAAAAGTTACAGTTGGAGGTTTTTTATTCCTGCCTTCTCACTGCTGCAGTTCAGCTGACAAATGCTCAGGCAGCTGATAAAGAAGAACTGTACTGGCTGCTCACAGCAGGTTCCAGAGTATGAACTGCAACAAAAGAATGAAGGCTGGATGTTGCAGTGTTTACTTCAGTGACTTTAAGGCTTTAGGCATTATGTGTAACATGTAATGGTGCATGTGGAGCAGGATCCATGTCCTCTGATAAAGTTTATTCTGTGATTATGATTTTCAGATTGGGATCTTTCCCAGGATGCAGGAAGGGTAGCTAGGAAAATATGATGACAAGCTCCTTGGCTTCAGTTCACTGTGCTATGAGGTGTACAGTCCCACATTGGGAACTGGGGGTGCTGCCAAGCAAAAATGTGTGAAAAGCACTAAATGGGATTGATAGGAATAAATACACAGCATCAGCTGTGTCAATTGAAACTTGCCTCTTGTGGGATAGTGTGTGTTCAGCAGCATCAGTAACAGCAATTTAAGAACAGATACAGGGAAACAAATTATCCACTGTAAACTCCAGTGGGAGGCAGAGTTACACTAGGTTTGAGCAGATGAGTGAAGCTGGTCTTTCACCAGGGTGGAAGGAACCATGGTGAGTGAACCAAATGGCAGTGCTCATCTAGAGTTAGAACAAGCGAATGTCATTCCTAAGAAAAGTTATAAGCAGCAGAAAAGCCAGCTAATCTTCACAAAATCTTTACTACTTAACTGTATGTAATTTTAAAATAGCTACCTGCCTGTTGGGAACAGGAGATGCTTCGATATGCTTAGAGAAGTTTTGATGGGAGAGTGGCAGGAACTCTGCCATCTGTTCTTGAACAGAGGCTGAAGCCAATTCAGAGCTCCACCCAGAGATGGCTCTTCCATGAGCACAAGCTCCAAAGAGACTAGCTCCTGAGTTATTTCATGGGAAGCATCTTGGATGCTGAGTCAGCATTGCCACTTGTGGTAGCTTTGAGTTTTCCATGTATGGTTCCTGTGGGCTGTACAGGACTTGTTTATCTGCTGCAGCCTGGCCCAGTATGGCAGGATTGCAGGCAACATGAAAAATAAACAGGGGATTCTGGCAGCATTATGTCACTCAGGCCTGCCCAAATGCTGTAGAATTGCTGCCAAGTTAGGTCACTTAAGCAAATAGTTTGAATGGGTTTAAGAGACAGCTGGACAGTTTTATGAGGAGAAAGGAGATTTGCAGATGCAAAGACAAAGCAAGGAGGTGGGTTCGAGATAAACTTAAAGGGCCAGGCTCATTGGCCCAAGTGGCCATTTCCTGCCTCACAATTCTTTGCTTCCTCACATCTATTTACAGAGGAGAGCATGTGATGGTCCAGTGCACAGCCACTGCTTTGGGAGGTGCCTGTGGCAGAGCACAGAGGGATCATGATCAAAAAACCCAACTTTTCATGGAGCACATGGCTGAAGATGGTTAGTAGGAATTCCAGACTGCATCAAGGTTGAAATTAGATTTGACTATCTCATGAGCCATCTAAAAATTCCTCACTTTCTGCCCTAGAGTAAATAGGGACAAGATAGTGGATAGGAATAGGTCACCAAACTATTGAGCCCCTGGAGGAATCATTCCTCCTGGGATGTACCCAACTTGCACTACAGACAGCGTTTCCTGGCATGATGGAGAAAGAAATTATGGCATTACCTGCCTAGGACTATTTAGCTCCATTAGGGCCAGCATGGAGCATCTGGTAATGGTATTTCTTTATTTCATGAAGAATTCTTAACTTTATGAAATGAAATATGCAATCAGCCATCTTCCAAATACCTTATCTATGAAATTTGGTAGAAAACTAAGTCACAGCAGGAAGGACATTGTTGCTGAACACAACTGATAAAAGAAAGGAAAAATTACCTGCAGAACTCAATTTCTTGGGCCGGGTTCTGGATCTCCACTGCATTTAGCCTTGCTCATATCACTAGAAGTCTAAAATAGAAGACTATTAGGGGTGTTAGGTCAGACAGATTGCCAAGATGCAGGCACCAAGTCTCCCCTGCGTGCTGAGCAGCATCTCTCACTGCTACAGAAGTGCAGTGCAGGTGTTTGGATGTAAAGTAGGAAGGATTTTGTATGTTATTACCATTAAAATAGGATTATTTTGTAAAGCTGGGATGTGGCTGTAGTCATCTTTCTCTTTTCCATAAAGAGAAAGGCACTTAAAAGAAGGGAAAAGCTTCATCTAGTCACAGTGGCTATAAACTTTATGTACTGCAACCAGCTATTTAACCTCTGCAACCTCATCTATCTGGAGACCAGTTCACACAGTACCCATGAAATGAAGGCCTCAGGCAAATGGTTTGTTGGGTGTCTGTGCAGACTCTCAGATGTACACAAAACATCATTAGGCATGCAGAGTCACAAAAAGCAGAAATTGATTTTTAGAGAAAGGGACGGGTCTGCCAAGCCCCCAGATCTGAGGACTGGGGACTTCCAGTAAGAATAATTTTCTTTTGTAAGAATAGTGACCTTTTTATTATACTTACCCACAAGTGATCCATAATGGTCAAGTACAGAAGAGTTTTATAGGAGGGTAAAGGCAGACATTAAAATTTTCATTATTTTTCATTCTTCCATATGTTCTTACTTGGGCTTTTCCAACCATCACAAATCCTCCTTTGTAGCTCTGATGAAGCTGAGGCACTCATTAGCTGAAATCCAAAGAGGATTTTTCATCATGGATCTGGGTTTTATTCCTTGCAGAAGAAAAGCAATCTGCATCTCCTGTTCACATTTCAGAAATGTGAGGGACTGAAACAATATCCCCTCTTTCACCTGACTTTGCAAGCCACTGTATGTTCATGATGCTGATTTCAGAGTAGCAACGAGAAAGTTACCAGTACTATTGAGAAAGATGTCAGGAGGGGAATCTGCTGCAAACTGGGATGAAGTTTACAGAATCACACAGAATCACAGGATCACTAGGTCAGAAGAGACTTTCAAGATCATCAAGTCCAGCCCATGCCCTAACACCTCAACTTAACCATGGCACCAAGTCTTTTTTTAAACATCCAATCTTTTTTTAAACACATCCAGGGATGGTGACTCCACCACCTGCCTGGAATGGTAGATCATTCCATTACTTTATCACCCTTTCAAAAAAAAACTTTTTCCTAATATCCAACCTGTATTTCCCTTGGCTCAGCTTGAGTCTGTGTCCTCTCCTGTCAGCTGCTGCCTGGAGAAAGAGACCAATCCCCACCTGACTACAACCACCTTTCAGGAACTTGTAGAGCTTCAGCTGCTAGTGACTTTAATGGCAAAAGCACCCTGTCTTCATTATAGGAACCTTTTACTCCACTGTCTAATTCCCTAAGGGACTGGGAGCAGATAGATCCCACAGTAGCACTTCAACTAGTAGAAGAGCAGTAAAAAGGGGGAAACAAAGAAGAAAAATTCCCATGTACTGAACAGCAGCCATTCTGCTGCTGGCTTTCAGCACAAGCAGGTGCTTATGGGGTTTTCATATTCTCTTTATAGGAGCACTGCAGTAATGCTCTTCTTGGATGTGCAGAGCCCTCAGCAAAAGGAGGACCTGCCTGTACCTGTAGAGAGGAAAATAATTCCTATCCCTCAGTGACAAGCCAAAATTCTTCACAAGTATGTGCTAGGAATTAAAGGCCCAGCCCTATTAAGAGCAATAAATTTGTACCAGGGATGTTCTTGGCCCAACAGAGAGAGTAAATTGACACTTTCTGGTGCTGCAGCCTCTTGCCAAAGAGGGGGAAGAAGTAACCCAGGTATCAGTAAACTTATCTCAAGGGGGGTTTTCTGTAGCCTGGCTTTTGGAATGCAAGCCAAATTGTAGCCTTGTGCAAGCCTCTCCAAAGTTTCCTGAAGCTAAAATACTGTGCTTCTTTTACTACAAGTTGATCAGAAGTCTTGGTGTTTCTTGATCTAACCCTCTCAAAAAGGAAAAGAGAGAAGGAGGAGCAAAGAGCTGGAAGGGGGAAGAAAGGGGTTGGCAAGCAGCACAAGGGAGTGAGCATCAGCATCCTCCTTTTGTGTAGGAGGTGGGGAAGAGATACTCCTCCAGCCTGTGCCTTCTCCAAATAAGCAGCATTTAGATTCCTTTTTCCAGATGGCTGAAGACTCCTGGAGCCTCAGCAGCTGAAGACCAGGCCCAGGCTCTGGCCCCAAGAGCTTTGCAGCCCCGGGGCACTGCAGAGCAGCCTTTGGCTCTGCAGTGGGCATGGCTGAAAGATGGGGGGGGGGGGAGAGGGCTCTGAGTGTGGAGCAGCTCCCCCCTTTTGCCCCAGGCTGTGTCCAACACTGCCAGCCCCCAGCCCAAGGGGACACACAGGGGGCTCAGAGCCAGGTGCACCCCAAGGGGAAGGAAAGCTGTCACCCTGCTGGGGCAGCTGGGTGTGCTCCCTCCTTGGGGAGGGCTCACCCTAAAATGCTGGTAAAGGGCGAGGCAAGGGAGGGGCTTCTGTTGTGGGAAACAAGCTGCAGCTGCTCTCTGGACTGTGTCAGCCAGAGCTGGATAAGTGATGCCTGCCTGGTGATCCCAAATGCTGCCACTGAGGTTGGTTTTTTTCAGCATCTCCCTTCAGGGTACCACAGAGTTGATGGCTTTGATCTTGCTCCCATTTTTCTGTTTGGGGCCAGGTGTAATGTCAGCTTCTCCAAGCCATCCATCCTCAGTATGTTCCTTAGCTCAGAGCTGAGAGCATTACGAACCTTTTCCATGCATGGAAAATCATTTCATGGCCCATGAAGAAACAATTTTAATGAGATAGAAGTGCTCTGTGAAAATCCCATGGATAGGAGCCAGCAGTTCCTGAGGGATAGAGGTGCCTCTTCTACATCTCTATCTGCCCATGTGTTTGCTTTTAAAATTATTTATAAACAAGTTTCTGAACTGATGGAACTGCTTCTGTCTGGGGTCAGTTGCACATTCTGTGTTTGCCATTTGCAACATCACAGTGCTTTCCCCTTACACCTCTTTTCTCACCAACATTCACCCAACATGTAACCCACACTGGGGTTTATGGTACCTTGGAAATTTCTCTGTGATGTCAAATTTTTTCAATTTATCCTATACTGTCTGTGGAGCACACAGGATTGAAGGGGAAAATCCACAACTCACTTCCCAGTGGCAGAAGAATCTCTGGAATGGGAGCAGCAGGAATGGAAAGCAGTCCTGAACTGCAGAGCCTTTGGTCAGCTCCCCCTTGCAGATGCTGCCACCTTTCCCAGGAGATCAGCACCTTCCATCCCCCCTCTGAAAGCGGTTCAGGACATTGGAGGGGCTCCCAGCTCTGGTGTGCTGTGCATGGATTTGTACACTATAGCCTCTTCCAGAGCAGACAGGACACTTCCTGACCTCCTTGCTCCACAAGAATCCTGTGTGGCCAAGAGCTCACATCGCACGCTGCAGGCTGAGACCAGGCTTCCCTGGGAGGCTCTTTGTTAAAATGGTCCCTTTGCTCAGCCACAAATAACTTGATGCATGAAGAGAGGGAGGGAGATGACGTGACCATATCCAACAGTCTCCATTTGTCACTGCAGATTGGGACCTTAATCTTCACTGCTTTGTGTGACTTCCTTCTCCTTTCTTGTTTGTTTCGCTGGTGTGACTTTACCTTTGGTCTGAGCAAATATCACAGAGAAATCTCCTGTAAACAGGGGGACATGACATTTTTACAAGATGCATGCTTAGCTATTTGCTTTGGAGTCTGTAGACAATCTAGACAAAGTTGAACAAATGGTCTGTTTGCCTTTGCCCCTGGAGGGAGCCATGTTCTGCACAGCTTGGCCAGGGTGTGTTAGACTGGCCCAGACCCTTCAGGTTTTCAGTAAGGGGAGTGCAGAGGGGATCACCCTGAGTTCTGGAAGCCACTCAGCTCTGTGCTTGTGTGCAGGCCCCCTTCTGTAGTGTTTCCACCCAGTCAAATTCCTCATTCTGGTTGCAGACCCCCTGTGGGTAAGCCTCTGATGCCACACAGCACTGTATGGGCTTCTTGTTACTTGATCAGGGTAGGAAGGTAATTCAAGTAGAAAACATGCCTGGCAACCTGGAGTCCAACTCCTTTCCCTGCCCAGTGAATGAGTGATGAGCTACTGCTGTCACAGTGCTTCCTTCCTGGGAGTACTGTGGGGCTGTAGTGAAAAATTGTTTGTTGGATGTGGTTGCTCAAAGTGTATTAGAAATTCAGATGTTTCCCAGCCAGCACCAGGCTTGCACCTCCTCTGGGAACACATTTGCAAGAGGGGCTGCTTCTACCAGATGCAGCTTTTTGAGACACAGGTCCTGGGTTCCCTTAGTCTCACTGGTCCTGCCTTTGCTCCATCACATGATTTAATGGTCAATTAGTACTTTAGAGGCTTCAGAGATACTTTTGTAGTGTGAATAATGATAGAGGGATTAGTGAGGAGCAGCAAATAACACACTGAACCAGGACTGGTGAACCAACAAGCTGCTGTGTGACCTTGGACATCTTTCCACCATTCTCTGCCCTGGCTGCCTCCATTACTCTTCATTGATCATCCCTGTTTAGGAGTGAACCAGTTCCTATTAGGAAGCTATATATTCCTAGTGTAGTGACATACAAACATTCAGCAGGGCCTCAAAATATTATCAAAGTAATAATTTTTCAGTGTTATTGATGCTGTTTATTAGGCTTGTATGTGAACCATCCACAGCAGCCCTGGTTGTTTCTAGAGTGCACACAGGACAAATAAACACTGTCTGCTTCACTGTGGGGCCTGCCAGCCCAGCCCCTACAGTGACTTCTGAGACCAAGGACCTTCAGCAGGGCTTGCTGGAGGAGAAACCATTCTTTGTCACCGATGTCATAACTCAGCAGGGTTGATTTATTGCTTCCTGAGTCCCTCTCTCCAGTTCCAGAGTTATCATGGGCCAGTTGTGGTGTGTGCTCTCTGGCTGGGTGACTTAAACCAGGACCAGTTCCTGTCATCTGCATCAAAAGGAAGGAGATCAGGTTTTATTAGAAACAGCATGTGGGCATTCTGAGCAAAAGCAGTGTTGTGAGTGTCTCTGGCAGGGAGGACGAGGTGTGCAGCCGTGTCAGGCACACTGTCACAGGCTCTGCACAGCCAGGCCAGGTCAGGGCACAGACTGGGCTTATGTGGTGCTCAGCATCCTGAGTGAGTGCGGAGGGAGAGACAACCAAACAAGAATAGATCAAACATTTTACCTTTTAGTGGAAAAAGAATTTTTTGCATCTAGCTGGAAGTCCACAGAGACAGCATCTTTTTTATTTTAACCTTTCCCTTAAAAAGTATCTGCTCCTCTCCCATCACTAAAAATAAATTAAAATTGATTTTTTAAAAAGCTAAACTGGAAAAATATCTTTTCTTGGGCAGCAAATTAAATTCCCAACAACTTCCAAACCAGATACTTTAAAAAGCCACATTTCTCCTCAAAGTGTAGAATACATAATACATACCTGTGCAACAGCACCAGTGTACTTTTTTGTGTGTGGGTGACATTCAGTGCAAATGCAAGTAGAAAGCTCATTTCCAACAGAAGAGCTGACAGCTCTGATACTTATTGATCTCAGCCTCACTAGGGTTTGTCTTTATGTTTATTTCTTTTCTCGGGGCAGAAAAGTGTGGAATGTGTATTTATTGGTCCCACTGCCTTAGGGACTTTAGCAAGGAAAGCAAAGACGACTCCTGTAGACAAGAGAGGATCTGAAAATGCTCCTGGTAGGTTTGGAGGGATGAGCAGCATAGTTACAAAGTGAAATGGTTTTATATGACACAGTTGTCTGCGATTGCAGAGGGCTAGACTCGACATGCAGACGATCTTTCCAGGTCTGCTTGCCAACTTGGGCATGTCATTCGAGTTCGGCTCAATGCAGCCTCGAGAGCCCCTCTCCACTTTAGTGTCTGCCACCAACCTGCTGGGGCAAGTCATTTCCTTGCTCAGAGATGCTTGAAGAGGAAGTTGTATTGGCTTCAGTTGTACTTTATTTTTATAAGCCTGTGTGAGCTGCTGTGTTGACAGCTCTGTTTCAGCCTATTTCAGTGTGACCTGTCTCCCAGGGACACCCACACAAGGGGTTGAGGCACTTGGACCTCAAGTGTGAAGGAGTATCTTGGGTGAAAGTGGTGATGGTGGAGACAAACTCTACAAAGGGAAATCTTCCCTGCCTAGGTGCCATCTGCTGAGCTTAGCAATTGTGTATGGGGCAACTCCCACTGAGGCTTTGCCAGGCTTAGGCTTTCTCTTAACAACTATTTTTAGGGTTGATACTATAAATCCCAGTCTCTCCCTCTTGCTGCTGCTTCTTATCTCCTTAAATCATGCATAGTAGCAGCTGTTTGGCTCTACCTCTGACTTCTCCCTCCAAAGGGAAGGGAAACTATTTTGAAATGTAATCCTTTTCCTCTTTTTTTGGCTGGGAAAGACCTGACCTGCAGAATGTAGGCCACTGAGTAACACCACCTTTTTGTTACCTCCAAACTCCAGCACCGCTGTGGGGTCAGGGGGAGGATGGTGCATTGTGCTGCTCCTGGTAGGTCCTGCAGAGCACACTTGGTGCAGAGCACATCTGGGCAGGCACTCAGGCTGCCAGCCCTGAGAATGCTGTGCCAGGAACAATGGCAGGAGGCAGCTGCCCACCAGCTCCTCATATTTGCTGGGGGTAAGCAGCCTCCTTAGCTGGGATGTGCTGTCCCAACACCTTGCAGACTGACTAGCTGACTGCACCCCACGGGTGCTCTATGCTCCTCAGCCTTGGTTTCCTCCCCTATGCCCTGGGACTTTCCAGGAAGGCCAGGAGTAGAGCAGGCTCTCAGCCCTGGGACTCTCACACTGGGAAGGTCTGGTTTGGATTGTTGAGCTTTGGAGGAGTTCTGGGGTTTGGAGCATTCACAGCACACGTCAGAGCTTGGCCTGTTGCGTCAGGCCCACTGTGTCACTCCGGATGCCGGGGCGGGTGCTCAGGTGTTGGGCCACCGTGCTTTATTCCTTTTGGTGTCAAACTGTTTGTGATTCATGTGTTGCCATAACATCACTTCCCGTTAAAAACATGGGATAGGTGACCCAGCTCATCTTCCAGCAAAGCACCTGGCAAACAGCCCAGCTCCTGTCTCCCCTTCACCAGCCACCTGCATGCTCACAGTGCAGGCTGCCACCAGCCCCTTCCTCACGGTCTCAGGTCCCTCCTCTGGGCTAAGGGTGGCTGACATGGCTCAAAGTGCCTGGTGGAGTGGGAGAAGAGCCAAGCCTGGGTGGCACTCACGGCTTGTTTGGGAAGGGACGTGTGTGTGCCTCATGTGAATGCATGGGCAGGTTGGCCTAGGGGCTCACCAGGGTACAGCTGTGGGTGGGAGTGGAGTTGGGTTTTTGCAGCCTCCTTTGCTACTGTTTGTTCAGCTAACACAGTTGCTTTCATTCAAGAGCTAAATCACAAGGGCATAATTTGCAAATAGCAACTGTATGTTAAATACTAATTTGTATGTACATGTTTGGGTTGCTTTCCAAAGTCCATTTATCATCTCAGGTCCCCTGCATCTGCTGCCACGAGGCTTTCTGCCAACTCAGCAGAATGGGAACTCCAGCTAACCCTGCTCGCACTTGTCTTGCTCCCAGCACCTCCGGATGAGAACTAACATTGCTGGGTCTGCCATGAGATGAGCCATACCAGTGCTTGCAACATGTTGGGGTTTCTATCCAACAGAAAATGCTAAACATGTAGAGTTTATCTGGGCTTGCTGGAGTCTGTACCCATCTTGTGTTGTCACTATTCTAAACTTGGAAAAACAGTCTGGAAAGAGTAGCTGGTAAAAACAAGTAATTTCTCAGGACCTCTAAACTTGGTACAAATTCTAGATGTGTAGAGAAGGCTGATGTGAGACCCTCAGTCTGTGCACCAGCCTGTGGATTTGTAGTTCTGCTTCTTTCTGCTGGACCTGCCACCAAAAAGCACAATTCCACGTGGTGCTCAGCACAAGCCCAGAGCCAGCTGCTTGCCCACAGAGCTTAGGTGGTAAGGAATATCTGTACCAATATCTAATCTGGGCAGGTCCAAAACTAACTGTGAGAAAAAACAGCCCTACTTTAAAACAGATGGAGGTAAATTTACTATTATTTCCTAAAACCCATTTAGAATCAAATCAAAACAGTCTCTACTGTCTGTGAATGTGCACATGATGTTAATTGCCAGCACCACCAGTTGCACAAAGCAGATCAATACAGCTGAGCCCAGAGCCCATTTTCTGGGGAGACTGGCATTGTATGTGAGCTGGAATTTCCTGTGAACCAAGTGCCTCTGCAATAGAAAGAAATGTCCAGGAAACAGCTGCACACATGCAAAGCACTTTTACTACTTGCCTGATGTTTTCCTCAGCATCACTTTTTCATAAATTTTTTTTAAATGCTTAAATCCTGTGCAAACAACCTTTTTCTCACCAGCTTCCTGTATGACAGTAGCCAAGAGAAACAGCTTCATTTGGGGTGATCTATTTAAGCCACACACCATATTGTCTGGGAATTTGGGGACCAGGGATTATTCAGTGGAGGTTGAAAAATGTTAATATTTTATCAGCCACAGAGTAAACAGATAAAGCGGAAACCACTTTATATTTTTCTGAAATGTTAATAATGGGCTGATAATCTCCAAAGCCTACATACTTCCTGTGATTGAAAAGGGACTGCATGTACTCAACATTCATGGTGTGGACCTGGCACAAGATACACACCCTCTTCAAGAAAGGATACTGTTGGTCTGGATGGGAACATGGCGAAGCAACCAAAAAGCTGCCTTCTGCACTTTCTTCATGAAAATTGGAAAGCCACAGGAGAAAGCAGACAAGGGGACCAGCAACCATACATACCTGTCTGGAGCCTGACCCACACATCACCTCAGACCTGGGACCCAGCAACACTAGTTTTAAACCTAGGAAGACCTGTAAGCTACTTGGCACCTGTGTAAAGATGATCTTTAATTATTTCTGAGTGTTGAATTGTGGAAGGACACAAAGGTTTGGACCAACCCTGAGTTATTAGAATGAGATTCACAATGAGGTCCATGTAAAGGGCATCCCACCACACATCTGCTGCAGGGCAGTTTTGTGTCTTTCTCTTTGGCACTAGGCCACTCCAGGGCCTGGCATCAAAGGCCCCATGCACTGCAGGGCTGGAGCCAACAGCTGAAGGTCTCTTCCTCACTTGGCCCAAACAGGGACACCAGTGCCTGCCCACAGGAGAGGGCAGGAAACACACAAATATCATTGTATGAATCTGGAAAGCACTGGCATAGGAAGGATAAAACTGCAGGTACACTTTTGCTTTGTACTTAATGACACTTGATCTGCAATTCCAACTTTCTAGCTCCTGAGAGGTCAAATTAGACTTTTATTGTAAGTTAATGTAGCTTTTAGATACATCTCGTAAGGAGATGTGTATTGGTGCTTATATTGCTACAGGCTGGTCTGACTGCAGAAATGGGAGATGTGACTCTCCACACCAAGAACTACTTCCATTTTAGGTTCTATCAAGCCTCTACAAACCTATTCAGCTCTTATATCAGAGTGACTGTATTGAAATCAAAATAAATTTCTGGTATTTGGTATAGATATATAATTTCTTTGGCTTTGTATGTGGGAACCCTGATACTTTCCTGGCAGAAGTTGAAAGTTTCTGCCATTTACAAACCTGTGCAAAAACTGACAGGTATAAAATTCCCTGCTGGTGCCAACTTAATGCCATTTTTCTTTTGCAATCAAGGATCTAAACACACACACAAATTTTCTATAACAATTGCCAAAGCCTGGGGGGTGTTCCAGTCTCCCCTTTCTCCAGGGTTTCACTGAGACTTGCCATTTTTTGACAACAGGCAATGTCATAGTGAAAGACTTGAGCCTGAGCAGAACAAACCCTGCAGCCCTAACTGGCAGCACCAGATGACCTCCCTTCCAGGTGAGGCTTTTCCTCAGGTTTCTGCATGCACATCCCTGTATCTTTATTCAGGATGTTCCCATTGCCAAGTGCAACATATAATAACTACTTTTCACTGTATTGATGACACTTCCTCCAAATCAAAACTAGATATCCTTCTTCCACTTCCAACAGCAGAAACAAAGAAGGTTTCCCTTAATTTGTGGGTAAATATGGAGAAAATAATAATCTCTGGAGATCATAGTCACCACATTTTCCTTTTTTTGCTTTCAAATTGAATGTAACTGAAATATATAACCTAAGGACTTTGTCCTTTCTTCTAATCCAGAATTTTCCCATGTCATTTTGGTTTTACTACACAGCAGATATCTATTATCAGCAGCAATTTAAATGTAGTTTTTAAAATGCTGGGCAATTTGTAGTATTACTTGGTAAAACTTTACTTGTAATCAGTGTTTCATATGTCTTACCAACAAAAGTGCTTTGAGTATTTTCCTTTTGTTGTTGCTGGTTTTTCAATGCAAGTTGCATGTGAGCAGGAAGGAAGGAGGCCCAGAGCTCCATTGCCCCTTAGCTGCTGTGGGATGGATGCTCTGTCTCTGGTCCTTCTTGCCCACCTTCAGCTCTGATCCAGCCTGCCCAATGCCCCAGAAACAAAACTCCAGCAAGGGGAGCTCAGGGTACCCCCACAAGGCTTGGTGAGAAGAGGAGGTGGTTAAAACACAACAGCTCTGTTGCGTCATTGGCCCCAGGCAGCGATTCCAGGGAGCTGTGCACGCACAGAGGATGCTTGATGGGATTCCCAGACCTTCTGGCTCCCACTCCTGCCCACAGTTTCAAGTAAACAGTTTGATCCACTTCCCTTTCCAATTCCTGTTTCCCTTTGCAGGCACATGGGCAACACAAACTCATATTCTTGAGACAAGAGGGCAAAACCAGCCAAATTGGTTGTGCCTTAAAACACTGTTTTCTATTCTTTCCTTCCTTTTTTCCCCCTCTGCCTTTGCATGTGTGTTGCTGTTTCCACAGCAGTGACTAAATATTGACATGCAACATTCACCAAACGAGAAAAACGAGCACATGAATAAATATGAACTGAAACTGAGGCCTTTCCAGTGGCAGGGTTCACTGGCCTCCTCCAAACCATGGGAGCAAGAAAATGCCTACAACCCACCACCTCTGCTTGAGGCACTGGGGCTTTCCAGGCTTTCGTGTCAATCCACAAAATTCAAAGCTGCCTGCTGGCAGCACTGCATGTGCTATCACTGTGAATTTGAATGCTATTGCTATAAACTGATCATCAGGGAAAGGCCTCTTCCCATTTACTCCTAAGTATCCATGTGAATAGTGTGAATTTACAGTATTTGCAACTCCATCCATCCACTTGCCTGCATCCCCCAGCAGGTCTTTTCACTGAGCTACTTTTTGGAGATAAATCTTAGCTGAGACGCAACATCTGGTTTTCAGCAAGATCTTGATTTTTTCCCAGTTCTACAGCTGGACTGGAGGCTGAGGGGGTGAAATGCTTGCTCAGGTTCAAAATATCAGGCAGGGGCTTAGGTGGGATTAGAGCCCAGGATGCTTACAGTTCAGTCCTTGCCTTCACTACCATTTCTCAGCCATGTGGTCTCACTGGGTGCAAGAAAAACTTGTTCATGCCATCGGGGTGTGTAATTCTGGAGCTGCACACCCCAGCAAATGGTTTGTCTAGAAAGAAATGTAACCAAACTCCAGTTAAAATTCAGCTTTGTGTTACCCTTGGCATAAGATGTGTTAGAGTTTAGGATCATTGGGATGAGAACAGCTCAGAGATCAGGAGATCCATTTCATGAAAGATGTCAGGCTTTAAAATTTGGTTTCCCTTCAAGCAAAAATGAACATAGAAAAAGTTGCAGCTTTCCTAAAAGTCTCTTCTAGGTTTCTCCTCAATAAATTACATAGATTATGTTCTACAAGCCCTTTGTTTTCTGGCATAGTTTCCAAATCTTGTCTCATTTAGATATAAATTTTTGAGTGTATCCCAAATTTTTCCACATCCTTTTGAAGAGTAGATCCGAGGCAGGACAGATATTCTAGAAGTGATCTCACTAATTCCTCAGGCAAAGATAATACAATTTTATACAATTTTCATCTCCCCTGATAGTCTGTTCTTTTGGAGTTTGAATACTCTTAGCCACAGTTTTGTACTGATTGTTTTGTGTTTCCCAGTGCCCTTCTAATGTTTTTAGAACTTCCCATCGTAGAAATGGGACCTCCAGTCTTCACATTGGCTGCTTGTTTTTTCATTTGGTCAACTTTGAGTGCATATTAATGAAACAAGACAGAGCTTCATTCTTGATACAGTACCACATTCCCTTGTTGAGCCACTTCCAGTGTTACCCCTACTTAAAAAAGAAACTGGATGGTGTTTGGTCAAGGGCAGGATGCTATCAGAAACAGCTCCATTTCATCACAGTTTCTAATTTACAAATATTTTCTGTTCTGTCACTTCCCTAATTGTATTCAACTTAAGAAATGTTACACTGCTTTGTAGAGTGCTCAGTCTTTTTGTCAGTGTTGTGCAAATAAACCTTTACTCCTTATAGGAAAATCTCTATATTATATCAGAGGCATTTTTATTAATGAAGCTTGTAATTTCATCAAAAAAAGTTAGTTTGGCAAAGCCTGTTTTCCATACCATTGTGCTGATTGGAACAAAATATACTGCCTTTAAATTCTTCAATGCTTGTATCCAGTATCAGTCTTTTCACAATTGAACCCAGAATAAACATCTGTTTAACTGAGTTAATACCACCTGGGATTTTCCATCTACCTCTGTTCAAGTGTTGGCATTTTTTGCAGTTCTCTTCAGTCTTGTGGAATTTCCCTCAAATTCCCAAAATTCCTTAGATCTAACAGTAGCAGGTCATGCAGCTCCACTTCTGCTGATTTTAAAGCAGCTGACTGCTTCCTATTGAAAGCTTTCCCTGGTTTCTGATGGACCAGAGAGGATGCCATTATCTCTGAAAGATAGAAATATGCCTTCTTTTTTAAAAAAAATCAGGACAGAAATAGGTATTTATGAGTGCTTCCTGACTGAGGGACTCATCCTTCTTGGCTATAATAGGGTTCATTACTTCTGGATATGTTTCTTAGTTTTCTTGCTATTCTTACTTGAAAGGCCATTCTTCGTTTCCCTTTCACCCAGGTAAGAGTGGTTATTTTAATAATCCCAATTAACTTCACTCTGAAGCACCATTATACTTGAGGGGCTTGGTTTCCATTACAGTTTGTCCTTGAATAGGTTTGAGTAAGCATATGTTTAAGTACTTAATTAAAATCTGAACAATCTCCTATTTCCAAAGTGGGACAAGTGGTGAATTTTCACAGCAGAACAAGTCCTTTCTGAAGAGCTTCATATTCAGTGTCTGTGCATAGCATGATGTTGTATTACCTGATCTCCCCTGGACCGCATGTTTCAATTACCTTTATTGAAACAGATCTTACTTTATAAATAAGGTACTTTCTATATGCCACTTTGCACTCTTCATTTCAGGTATAGGTGCTTGTGCATAAACAACTTGTCCCACTGCCAGATTTGTGGGTTTAGACAAGTATGAGTAGGTGTGAGTAGGATCTGTCTGACTCACAGAAACATGTACTTTCATCCAATAACCAACATGGAAGCCCAGTATTCAAAATTTGTTTCTGTTGAGTGCAGAGAATAGTTTTCTGTAACAGGAAGTTTTAGTTTTGCCAAGCCAAGAAAGCTGTCTGAAGCTTATCTCATCTGTCTGATCATATCTTTCACTGAAAAAGGCGTGGGTCTCCTTTATCAGCTCATGTTATGGCATAAATATCCACAGGGACTCTGAGCAATGCCCATCAAATTTAATGGAGAGAGGTATGGCTTCCTAGGCTTGTACACTGCTACAGGTGGTGCCTGCTGGAAACTTTCCCAGGCTTTGCAGAAGTGGGTAAACTCTTCTTTCTTAATCTGTTCCTAAGCAGAGCCTTTGCCTCTTGCTGATGTCACACAGACAAATCTCTGGCTGTGGGTCATTTGCAGATGATGGTGTGTGATTTACCACCTTAGGCCCACATAGGGGTTTTGCTCTGCTTGGCCACTGGCATTGTTGCAAAAGGGAGGATATCCAGAATTGTTTGCTAATACAAGTCATCGATAATCATGTGTGTAAAGTTCATGAATTTCCTGACACTTGCCAGTGTTTTCACATTAAGCCAGGGGCTGTCCAAATTCTTGTAAGTAATAAATCACATGCCTCACCCACTACACAACAGGAGAGCCAAGTTTATTGAATAAAATATTCACAAGGTGCCTATTCATCTCCATGTTGTTCAGACCCATTCAGGTGAGCACAGGCATCCAGTCAGGAGCTGGCTGCTGTTTGCTGGCCCAGGTGAGGCAGGCTGCCATTCCTGCCTGTCATTCCTTCTGAGGCCCAAGTGGCAATCATTTACTTGGTACCTTTGGAACTGGGTTTTGCACAGGGCAGAAAGGAGCCAACAACAAACCTAAAGCTGCTTTCTGTATGTGATGAAGGCGGAGTTAGTTCATTTCTCTGCTTGCAAAGATGTTGTCACCAGAGTGTTCATCTTAGGCTCTGAGTTCTCTAGTCCTTTGTGTGGCTCTATAGTCAAAGCAAACTGCCTGCTGCATCTCGTAAAGCAGACTGTCACAGTAAAGATTTAACAGGAATATTATTGTCATTGGCTAGAAAGAAAGATGCTGTCTAAATGATTGTTTTCCTTGAGTATTTTAACAGAAGTTTTAGTTCAGCATAAAGAGCAGCTTTGCCTCCTTTTATAAGAATTGGCAGGAAGAGGTAATATTTTAGTTGACGCGTAATCTATCTTGACTCTATTGCTTTTTTATTGTTTGTCAGAAAGGCCCTGGGGGTAAACATTATTTCTTTGTCTGTTTTGGCTCTGGCTTTATGCCATGGACACATTTCTCACACCATGCATGTTTCTGCGTACTGGAATAGACTGGGTGAGGACAAATTACTAGCTCTGCACACAGGCCTCTCAGGTGCCATTTTCACATCTGTGGAGAGGTCATGGAAGTCAGTGAGTGTGAGAGGGAACAGGCTGCAGGGAGCTTCCCAAGCTCCCCTGGAAGTTGTCAGCTGGCGATTTCACTTCAGCACCTCACACCTTGCTCCCAGCACTTGTGGCTGAAGAGCTGCAAAGCACTCAGCCAGCACTTAGGGAGGCCGGCCAGCCAGCCAGGTGCTCTTGCTATGGGTGTAGATGAGCCCAGTGACTTGGCAATGATTTGCAGATTCAGGTGAAACAAATTCTCTCACTTGATCTCCTGCAGCATTTGATAAAGGAAGAGCTGACATACATTTTCAGCAAAGCTCTTGAGCTTTACAGTTTGGAGAGCTCATTTCCCTAGATACCAGCTCTGGAGTCAGAGTTCCTGGGATGCCAAACACACAGTGGTTGCTTAGTGCGTTTGTTATCATCCACACCTAATAAAAGCTTACAATTTTATGCCTTCCTCTGTTGCACCATCTCTCTATCACCTCCTCTGTGAGTTGTTGAGATGTTAAGTCTGTGCTTTCCTGGCTTCTTTGGTCCTTGGGGTTTATATGAGCAAACCTCTCTCTTAAACTGAATGTGAACATCCCCAAGGCAAAACAAGGTTTCCTATTCATCTGTGGGATGGTGTTTTGGATGGTTTTGTCTCCCATCACCTAGAGCACAGCAGCCCAGACAGCTTCCCCTTTCCTCTCTGGTGCTATAGAAAGGCTTTATCCCTTGTCTGGCACCTTTCTGTCTTTTCTCTCACCAGGACTGGAGGTCTCCTCTGCATGTATAAAACTTTCCAACTTTGCTCTCAAACTTGACCTTGGCTGACAAGATGGAAAGATCTTATTTTAGGCACTGCTTCTGCCCAGCAGCCCCAGCTGAGTCCAGCTGGGTGGATAGGTGAGAGGAGGATGCTCTTTATCCCTGCTGTTCTTACTCTGAGATAAGCAAGATCTGTGTGTCCAAACAGCTGAAAGGGTATTTCCTAAGAAAACCAGAGGAGGAAAAAGCCCATCTGTCTGTGGGATTGGTATTCACAAAAAAAAACCCAGTTCAAAACTGGCTGCTGACTGTGGATTACTGGCAGTACTGGACACCTAAACTGGGATACTCTACCAGCAGCTACTATGAAATATGTTGATCCTAAGAGTGGGATAGTGTTAGTTGGCTTGCTTGGATGTAGAATTAAATTGCTTTTTCACTTCACATATCTTCTCAAATCCTGCTATGATTGTAGAGGGGCAAAGGGTAGGCAAGAACACCAAGCATCTTTGGCAATGCCTCAATTCTTTTTTTCAGCTGAAGAGTTGGTGCATCCTGTGGGTGGCATATAAGCTGAACCTTCTCTCCAAGCACAAGGACAGAGGGCTCTGGGATATATTCCATAAAACATTATCACCTGAAAACTTTACATAAATTCACATCTCAGTCAAATTCCCAGCATCCTTCTGAGTATGTATTTAGTACCAAGAAGTGTCAGGGGATAAAAAATCGTTATTATGAAGCTCCAACTTCAGTCATGAATATTCTTCATTATTTCTATTCACTGAGACTTTTTTCAAAAAAAGTCATTTAGGGAAGTCCCTCTCTTCACAACAGAGATGGCAACAAGCATTTTATTAAAATGTAGCTGGAAAAATAGGCAGATCTCCCATGCAGAATATAAACACTCATCCTTCAGACTGGTGTGCAGTTCCTGGCAGTGCCACAGACTTCCTGGGTGAGTCACAAACTAACCCTGCCCTGTCCTTCTGTGTGTATGTGTGGTGACTGTTGGGTCCAACATGTCTCTGAGGAGTGGAGCTTACAGAGCCAGCATCTCTGTAACATCTGCTTAGATCCATCAATAAATAATCTGCTTAGAGGTCTCTATCTCATGGGTACCCTGTGCTTTACTACACCCTGCAGTAGTAAGGCAGCCTCAGAGCAGTCCCACTTACAAGCTGGCACTGCTCTGTGGAACACAGGATTGCTCATATCCCAGTGAAAGCAGGCAGTGATGAGAGTGGGCAGGAAATGGGCCTTTAGATCAGGGGGTTTCCTCACATTTCTT
The DNA here is from genome assembly GCF_051311805.1 of Agelaius phoeniceus. Taxonomy (NCBI): domain Eukaryota; kingdom Metazoa; phylum Chordata; class Aves; order Passeriformes; family Icteridae; genus Agelaius; species Agelaius phoeniceus. The sequence continues at coordinate 7,699,046 of NC_135282.1, read as the reverse complement.
TTACTACATCCACTAAGCCTGTTTCCCTCACATCTGGCATGTTGGGGCCTTCTAATCCTTAAATCAGCTATAATAGCAGGAATGGAAAAGAAATTGAAATTACAAAGGAGAATATGCTCAGAGATTCTCCTTTTGTGGGGGTGAAAGCAAGGAGAGTGAAGCAGAAACTTCACTTTAATATATTTGCTCTTTCAGGGATGGGTGCAAGTACTGGCTGTTGTTTTTGTTGAAAGCTCTGGGGGCAAAGGGGTTTTGTCAATGTTTTACAAGTCTCTGGATGGCAGTTTGAAACTGCAGCAAGAAATGTGATTCCTGGCTTAGCAGACAGGTTCTGCAAGTCAAGCTTTCTGTTTATTTTAATATTTCAGGCATCCTTCAATGTGTGTCACATGGACAAAAAGAAAGGGGAAACTCCTCCTCCAGCATGACCACAGCCACAGAATTGTCTTAAAGGTGCCGAGTTCCTGTGAGCCACATGCCACCAGACACTGTCCTCTCCTCTCCCAGTCAGACCATTCCAGCAGGGAATTCCTGCTGAGCCAGCTCAGATCCATGTGTACATGTGGCTGTGGGCTTGCACTGATCCCAAACACCATCAGTATGCTCAAGCTAAATGATGACCTAAAACTAAAGGACATTCAGCTGATGGGTTCTAATCATCTTCCAAAAGAAATGGGAGAAAGAAATACATTGTCCAGGACATTAAACACTCTGCTGGCACCAGTGGCACACAGGATTGTAAGAAGGGTTCTGGGGTACACAAGGAATCTTCTCCATCTCTAATGCAGGTGTTTTCCTGAATCAACTACATAAAGTCTTCAGAGCCAGCTGTAAGAATGTAAAAATTTATAACTCCTAGCTCTATCTGTTGTGCCTCTGCCTGTTTCTAATGGTTTTAAATCCCAGTTGCTGTGAGGAGCATGGAGAGTTTTCTCCACCGACTAAAGCTACAGTGTGGAGGAGTGTGTTATCCCAGGACATGGGACATATCTGTGGGCAGCCCATCTTTGCAGTTGATATTCCCACATGCAGGTTTTCTAGAGCCACTTGTGAAGGCTATAACCAGAAGGGCACTACATATGCTAAACTGGAGAAATTTTTGCTTCCAGATCCCTAAACTGTTTTAGCAGCTAGGAAGGCTTTTGCTAGGGATTCTGCCATTGTGGTTATGATTTCTCCATATTTATAGTTAGAGGATTAAAATAATTGACAGGCTGCTTCTGAAATTCCTCTGACTGTAAAATGGTTTTCAGAAGGGTAAATGCCAACTGGTCATTTGAGTGTATTGCTTTCAGAAGTGGGAGAGTTTATTTTTTGAGGAATCACTTGATTTTTGTAAAGAAAGTTCTCCCCAGATCTATATTAAAGTGGCTTCTTGACTTTGCAGTTTCCTGCAGAGCTATGTCTGTTTTGCATCTCTTCCTTCCACATCATGCTATCCATTACCCTTTATGCTTCATCACTGAATTTTAAGCATATTCCTGACAAAGTGAAGCTATCTGCTGGGATAGATTATACACTCTTTTCAAACAAAAGGAAAGGATGTGATGGCAAACTAAGTGGCATAGCTGATACCACATGAAATATAAAGGAAGGATAACAGAGTCATGTAATCATTCTCAGAGAAAAAAAGCAAAAAATGAAGCACAGACCTCTTACACAGGAAAGGTGAGCCAGTGAAATTATAATTTAGACTCCTTCACCTTGGCAAGTAAATTTGCTCAGACCATCTCACTGCATCCCTCTGGAGCAGCTTTTACATTTGGGCTCCAAGCAGTAGAAGGTGCTACAGTGACTCTAAAGGGAAGGAAGGTAGATCTGAGTCAAAGGAAGCACAGGCATTGTCCCTGTCCCCAACCAATCCCATTCCTCTATGGCAGTGAGTGATTGAGCAGCTTCATGATAAGGACAAAGGGGAGCTGCAATGTTTTGAATAGCGAGCGGAAATGCCTTCGCCTTGATTAATCTGATTGAGTTCCCAGTTTTGAAGGGAACTGGAGGGCAGACCTGGGAATTCCAGTTAAACAAGGGAGAAAGGAATCCTTGTTCCCAAACAGGTAATTAATTTAATTTTACAGGAATGTTGATATTTTGCACCTATAAGTACTCTTTCATAGGCCATAAAAACTTTCCCGGTGCACAGATGGTTTGCACTTAGAAAAACAAATAAAAGTGTGATCCATTTGGTTAAAATCAGTCTTCCTGTTGGAGGGAGTTACAAGACAGTAGAATACAAATCTGTTAAACACATAATCCATATTTACTGCAAAGCAATAAGATAACAGAACTCTTTCTCCAGTAATCTCTTTTTCATTGTGTGTCACACTTTCACATGTTAACATCCTTCCTAGAGGGAGCCTGTGTCTCATTTGAGTTTCTAGGTTTGGGGAAAATCTTGACATGAATTATTTAGACATATCAGTGTTTCTGGCCTGGCTTTTAGAGGGAATTTGGGTGGATTGACACAACATTGAACAGAAGGTATTCAGCCCTAATTTTTGAACATAGACATGTCTGGGTGGGCCCTGGGTTTCCCATGACTGAGGAGTGTGCAGCTCATCTAAAGCCTAGTGCAAATAGTGAGAGACTGTCCTTTGCTGACTATGTCTCCTTGCAGATTTATGAAGGGAAAAAGAGAAGCTGAGAGACATTACTGCTGCAAACTCCCATCCATAGATAAAATGGTAGAATGGCAGCCAGGAAATCACTAGGAGAGCTGGTACAAAGCCACCCCATACCCAGACCATTAAGATCATGACAGACACAAAGTAAGTCCTGAGAGAGCTTTGAGGTATTTTTAAGCTTAAACCATGGTCTTGCTCAGTCATGAATGGACTTAAAACTTGAGAAAAGTCCCAGAAGACACAGAAGCTTATGAAAGTGAAAATATGAGCCTCCAACATGGGAAGGACGTATCTGGGAGATGGCTGCGGTGCTCAGAGCTGTGTGTGAGCTGATAGGACAAACACCTGACAGAGAACAGCTGGGTGGAAAAAGGACAAATGAGATGATCCTCTCTCACACCAACTTGGCAACAATTCAAGTTCCCAGCATGATCTCAACCCAGGCACCTGCCAGAGTTGGGTGAGCCTCCAGCAACAGTCATTCTGCAGCATCCCCTCTGTGTGTGAAAACAAACCAAATCTCCAGCCCATGGTCACTGGGACTCTGGCTCTGGAAATCCAAATGTTTTTGCAAGGCAAGAAACAAATCCTCAAATAGTCAATGTCACTTCTGGATGTGGACACTCAGCCAACAAAAACCCAGGCACCTGCAGATAGGTCACAAATCAGGGAATGTTTTTAGGGGGAAATATAGGGCCCAGTTGGGAAACGTGGGTGTTTTTAAGCACTGGAGCAAGTGCCAAGTAACTATTCAAGCATCTCTTAATCCCTTCTACCTGCTGAAAGGGGCACCCCATCCCCCCCTTATTTTCTTCAGAAAAATATCCAGCAGTGCCAAGTCAGTAGCTAGCTAGGAAATTGCAAGAATAATTCCCAAACCAGTTACCAAAGGGCCTACATGAGACCTATTAAGGACATGTATTAAGGTTAGTTATTTCTATTGGCAAAAGGAAGAAGGACATGATAAGAAGAAATCTTTTTTCATTGAGACAATTTGATCACAGGAATAATTTCTGAAAGATACACTGGAAACCAGACTTCCATAGAATAGTAAATGGTCATTTTTTATCAAGAACAGAAACATTTTTACCTATGAGAAGGGTATTTATTGAATTAGGGCCAAGACCACTAGACAGGATGTACCATGTATGGATTGATGCTAGGAACACTGGTGCCTCAAAGTTAAATGCTAATTGCCAGTGTCAGGAAAGACATCTTCCTTTCTATATGAACTATTCAGGTCTTTATTTTTTAGATCCAGAAGAGGAGTCTTGCTTCTCCCTTGATGGGAGATCCTAATCTGCATCAGAAATAAAGTTAGAAAGTAAAAACTTTCAATTAGAAAGTAAGTGGTCTAATTCATCCTGTCTAAATAAGTGCTGGCTTTGTAAGTATATTCAGATTCTGAGTCTTTTTCTTGCTAATGCATTGAGCATTAGTAACCTAAATGTAAATTATTTTTGTGTTTGTAAGCTAAAAGGGAAAAGTCCAAATGCACTGAGGAGTCTAGAGTTTAAGACCATTCTCTCTTCCCTCAAAGCCATATATATGCCCTCTCACTTTGCTTCTCTGAGCAAGTAAAATCAGAAGACAAAACTAAAACAAAATGAGGGAATAATGAAAAAATCATGGTGAAAACTCTTCAAAAAAGCATGACAACCAAGTCACTGAACTCTTATCTGCAGCTAATTTGGAAACATCAGAGCGATGGGAATGAGCCAGAAAATTGTATTCATGTGGAACAAGGGAGGAGAAAGATCTGACAGCTCCCCAAAATAAGGGGCAGGTTAGCCTGGTGTTGTCCATCTCTTTCACACAGAGCCCCCACAAGTTCATATGGAAAGTGTGAGACCCAACAAATCATTTTCAGTCTTCAGGTAAAAGAGTTTACACATCAGCTTGTGGAAGAGGATGCCAAAAACTACAATCTGGCTCTGGGATTTACATACATATCAAATAATTTATAACACACTCCTGCACATTAATAGTCTGTGTGTAAGTGAATGGGTGCCAGGAGAGCAGGTACCACATCTGATTCTCATGCCAAGGTTCTTCTGATAGCAGTAGGAAGAATGGAAGGTATTTTGAACAAAACTTGAGTATCCAAATAAGATCAAGAGAGGATATTTAAGGTTAGGAGAGAGTGTGAGCCCACCTACAATACCAGATCAAGCTCAGGGTCTTTGCAGCCCTGGGTCAGATCAGCCCAAATGAGTCTGTGTGAGAACCTGATCAGTCTCAGCATCCTTTGAGGGCCAGGAGCACAAAAAAACAGTGCAGGCACTTTGTGCTCCAGCTGCCCTGGCTTTGCCAATCCAGGGGCTCTGAGCTGTGGGACAGACACAGGCTGTCTAGACTGCACATGCAGGATCACAGGCTCTGATCTGGGAGTTGGATGACAGCATTTCATAGAGGCAATATTATATTTTCTCTGTTGCTCAGTGGCAGCAGCTCGATGTCGGGAGGGCCCTGGTGGGGACAGCTGAATTCCTGCAGGAAAGCTGCTGAGCTGCTCTGGGGGATTTCCTGCACTGTGTGGGAGCTCAGCAGAGCTGCCCAGCCCCGGGATCCTGAACCGCAGCCTGTCCATCAGCACGCTGCCCCATGTGTGACTACGGTGGTTTTCACCACCCTCACCCCTCTCCGTCATGTGTTTATAATCACCACTATTATTCTAGAGTCAGCAGAAGCATCCTATGCAAATCAGGATGCCAGGGTCAGCTAATGAATTGGTTACACCCTTTCCTTCCAAGAAAACCCAAGCCCTTGGAGCGATACTGACAGTGCACCATAGGAAATGCAAGTGCACTGGAGCCATAAAGAGCTGAGTCACTGTTTTTGTCATAGCTTTGTCCTAAGCAGGTGAGTTTTAGATGTAGGAGCATCCTGGGTTGCAGTGAAATAGTTTCAGGGAGTTTTCATTGGCCTCACACTTCTGGCCCATGATTCTCACTCAAGACACACAGGCTGGTCTCCTGCTGCTGCACACGCTGGCAGCACACCCACTGTGTCACCTCACTTTGCCTTACCTCCCCCATCTATAAACTTCAGTCACAGTAAAAACCCCTTCCACAGGGATAGGCAGGCCCTAAATGCAGTGTAGGCAAAAGTCACCCCAAGGGTAGCACAAGAGTGTTTGTGGTCCTGCTGCTGGTACAGACAGAGGAAGTTCCTGGGTGACATATTGACTTACCAGGAAAGGTAGGAGACACTGCTCAGGACACATTAAACACATGCTCCAGTTAATTTATGTGACCTGGCACACCAAAAACTAATAAAACCAGTTTATACTTTCACTTGCACACGATTAATGGCAAAGCTCTCCATCATATATCACAGACCATGCCCTAGCTGCGACAAAAATATACAGATTATGGGAGAAATGAAATTAGGAGTTAACAAAACAGCTGTTAACTCAGCTAGAAACACTCTACCACAGTCCCATTGTAAATCAGAAAATCACCCTGTGACAGGTCTCCCTGGCTGTTTGTTGGGCAGTTCAGAGCAGGAAAAGCAGACAAGAGTAAGAGGGATCCTCCTAGGTATCAGGCTGGTGCCTGCTCAGTGCCAGATGCTGGTTGGACCCGTGGTATCCATGATATCCATATTGCTGTCCTCAAAGAGCTTGTGACCACAGCAGGGAAGGACAATGGCACTGAGCTGGTGAATGGCTCCCTGTATTCACTGGCTCTCCCCTGGTTAGCAGTTCAGTGTGTAACTCTCAGAAGGCAATTCACTGGCAGTACTATTTAATGTATTTCCAAGGATGGAAAGCTTTCTTTGGAAAGGGACCTTCCCCTCTCAGCATAGGCAGGATGCAGAGTGCAAAAGTTAAATTTAAAATATTGCTGTAAAGGTCACTCCAGACAGATGCAGGTTTCCAAGAGGGAAAGGGTCAGTGACCTGGAGTCACTCTGGATCAAAACAGCCAGACCTGCATGAACTCATTCTCACAGCACTTGGCCCAGCTGACGCACGGTGCCCATCTCGCTGTGGACATTCAGCCTGTCTGATAATAAAAGCCTCCCTTCCTGCCCCTTCCCTAAAGGTTTATTTCCTGACCTAGGCAACATCACTGGGGCAGCAAGAAAAAACACCAGCAAACAGACACATCCTTTGCCCGATTCTCAGAGGGACAGAGGCAGACCTTGCCCAGCAGGATGTGGGGAGCCAGGGCACTGTGATTGGTTGCCTGCTGCCAGCTGAAACAAAACAAAAAAGATGCTTCACAATGATGAAAAATAAAATAGAGAGTAATGAGGGTATTTATGTCATTTCCTGATAGGCCATCATAGAGCATGATAACAGGATGGGGTCCACTGTCAGTTCCTGGATGGTTCAGGCTATTTCCCATAACCCCAGTGACTAAATAGTGCCGTGAGGAGAGCCTGAAGCTGTGGTGCATCCTGCTTCCCCATGCTGACACCTGGTTTGCAGGAAATGAGGAACCATCCCAGGGGGGTCAGATGTGCCCTGGGAACCACAAGCCTTTCATTGCCTTTGAAAGAGTAAAAACATCCACTTTTGGGAGTATTTGCCCTTTAAAATGGCCTGGAGACCCTGGTTCCCACCCACTGCCCTTGCTAGTCAGGGCCCTGGCACGGTGCAGGGAGACAGCCCTGAGTCCAACCACAGCTCTGCCAAAGCCTGTCCCTTGCCTCCAGCAGTGACTCAGTGCTGGTGTACCATCCATCCTTAGACAAACCTGCCAGTCTGCTCAACTGAGATCCTACAATTTCCTTCTCCAAGAGCCTGTAACAGTCCCTGCACCTGCTCCTGGCAGGCCTCAGCCTGCTTAGAGAGCTGTTGCTAAGATGTCCTTGGTCCTGGTCATTGCCCAAGACATGCCAGTTCTCAGCAGAGGAATTTTTTTAAAAAAACAATTTCAGTTGAAGGTAGCAGACATTGGTAGCATTTTTGCAGGGACTTCATGGTTTCCAAAACTGAAAGTTTTGTTAAGACATGAACCAAAGTTTTAAAAGGTCTGAAGTTATAATCTGTTGCTTTAATCATATGCTAATGCTTTCCTTTAGTTTTGACATGGAAGTTGTTTTGTGGTATTAACTGAAGGGGAATTAGGTGCTATTTCAGTCACACAAAAATGATCTGCTTCAGAAATGATCAGATAACGCTTTTGTTTCCAAATTACATAGTTCAATATATTCATAAAAGTTCCCAACCAGCTGTACAGCCTCTCACCAATAACAGAGGCCCTTACTAGCAGCTTTGACAGCTGCAGAGATAGTAGCAAAAGAGTTAGAGAGTTGTTTTTTAAAGCTGGGTTTTTTATTCTCCTACACGCTGTTGTCCTGGGGGCAGGTACTGCAGGACTAATGAGGTGGTGCTAGCTGTGCCATTAGTATTATTCAACACTGTAAGATTGATCTCTTTATGAATTAGCACTTACATCTGTATGGCACAAGGAATTGCTGACTGCAGGCCAAACTTCCCCTCTTGTAGAGCAGTGACAGAAAGGGCCCTGGGCTGGGCTGCCCTGGGGACCCATCACTGCCTGCCCTCAGCTCTGAGGCCATTTCTGTCCAAGCCTGTTTAAAATAGATGGGCAAGTCCTTCCAGCAGCCCAGAATGATGTGGAAGGATGTGGTGTGCACTTCATCCTAAAAGTGTATCAAACACAACATGGTTGTCTCAGATGGGAATTATGACTCTTGTTGGTGACAATGAAGGGAGAGATGAGTCCTTCCTCCCTAGCTTGTCCCTTATGGTGCAGACAAAAACAGCAGGACCAAAGCAGCCTGGTTCTTGGTCAAAAATAGCGAAGAAATATGAAAACTGTTTTTGGGAAGAGAAGAGAAGAGAGAAAGAATAGAAGTCTATTTTCCCCAAACTGAAGTCAGACTATCAGATACAGATTTTTTTTTTTCTGAGCCATACGCTATGGACCAGTCACTGTGCAGAGAAGATGCTCCATTAGCCTGACCCCCACCAGCAGCCCTGAGCTTTGCTCTGTTGATGGTTCTGGTCCTGCAAAAGGATTTCCATCCCTTTGAGAGACAGACATTTTTTTGCCTCATATGTGATGTAAAATCAGTTTCATAATACAAGTAAAATCTATCATAATCTCTTCATGCTTGGTGCTTATTTCAGAGCCAGCTGCAGCTGTCACAGCCTAATGCTCTCTGCTTAGGGTCCGTGTGTGCACAGCTGGCTCCAGCCTGAGCACCTGCCCTCAGCCCTCAGGAGCAAGCCAGGATCCCCCTGTTGGGTCTGGGCTCTGGTACTTGACTGCTGATTTTCTTTTGAAACCCCCCATGAAAAACGTGCCAAGGGGAGGGTGCCCTGGTCAGGGACAGCCTGGTTGGATTATTTGGGCTTAGAGAGCAAAGTGTCAGGTTTGTGTTTAATGAATATCTCCATCAATCATCTCGGCTGCCCATGGAATAATTACCTTGCAGAGCCACAGTGGCAGGTAAAGCCCTTGGCTAGGGACACAGAACAAGCTTTATTAGAAGCCCTGCTGTTATACTCACTGTTATTATAATTTGCTTTCAATTACATTCATGCTTGGTGTTTTGCAATAGATGGCTGCGTTTATTCCTTTTTGGGGCTGTTTCAGCAGGTACCTTATGCTCCTGTGGTATTGCAGTCCTGGGATGCTCACCCCAACCTTTGAGGCATACAAACCAAATTTGCCAGAGGTGTAAGTTGTCTCCCCAAATGCTGCTGTATGTGGTGAAGTGCAAGCCAAAACCACTTCATTTGGGTCCTGACTCAGCTGCACTGATTTGGAGTCTTTTGTACTCACACATTCACACAAGGCTGTAACTAGCTCAGAAAGACTCCCAAGAACTGCAAGGGAGATGGTCTAGGCTAATTTTGTAAAGCTAGTGGTTAAACTACACCAAACTCCTTCCCTCTGTAAGGTCCAATGCCTGCAGTCATCTCAGCAATGAATCTGGCCCCTTTCACCTCTGCCCTTGCTGGCCTTTATCCCTAAACATCAGTAGGATGAAATGCCCAAGCTATGGGCTTTAAAGGACTTTACAAGTTCAATTTACAAGCTCCATAAAATTACAAATTCTCCCTCCCCACTGCAGAAGTACCTTGTAAAACATGTCCTGTATTGTTTCAGTTTGACGGGTCAGGCTGCAAAAGCAAGGCAGCATCAAGTGGAGAGAATGCATCTGGTACCGAGCAGAGTCTCTGCCTGGGAGAGGAGGAAACAAGAGCTGGACATGGTCAACTGCAAGTAAAAATAATTCCCTGCCTCTGCCTTGTGCTGTAGGAAAGCCCAAGGGCTCATCCCACCCTCTGCTTCTCCTCTCTTATTGAGCAATTATTTGCAATGCACACTTTGTTCAGTTGCTTCAGGGTGTGAAGCATCCATAAGCATCTCTGTGCATGCTGATGTCCTAACCCAGCCCCAGCATCCAGGGCTATACCTGGGACAATATGGGCTTGTTCCTTAGCTAAGCATCTGGCACTAGAAAAAACTGCAGTGACCCTCCACAGCAAATGCCTGGCACTAACCTGACACCAGGGCAGTAATCCACAAAGCCTCTTGCCCCATCTCAGGTAGCTCCTGCTGCTGGTTGTATGCCAGAGGTCTGCAGAGGTCATATACTTCATCTTTCTGTTTCAGTTCAGGCTGCCTTCAATAGCATCAGAAAATGAGCAGAAGCCTCAGCAGCCACACACAAAAAACACTTTCATACCCTACACACATCTACACCCAGAAGTGGACTGAGCACAATGAGCCACAACTCACCTTTCACTGGAGCTGGAAAAAATACTCTGGAATTGTTGCCAGTGTCAGTGCCATTTCTGATCATTTAATGCCAAGGGAAAGTGTTAGTTGAAGAAGAAAGCAAATAAGGTACTCCCAACATCAGCTGAAAGACTGCCAGTAAAGGATGGAAAGAAGAATTCTGGGTTGTGCTGATGGCCTGTGCCAATTCATCCCATCCAGAAAAACACTCAAGGACCTTTCAGGATGGCTGGGGTGTGCCAGCACACAGTACCAGACTGTCAGGGCTGGCAGGGATAAGCACAGGGGCATTATGCCACCTGCAACAACGGCACAAGTCAGACAGCTGAGGCATCTCAGAGAGAAAAGCCTGAGGGAGCAAACACAGCCCCTGGAAAAAGCCGTGGTTCGATTTATTCCAGTGCACTCTGAGCGATGTACGAATGGGAGCCTGTCGCTGGGCAGCTCTAAAGACGTCTCTTAAAATACACTTGTTCCCAGAAATGATGACAGGTAACACAATCTGAGAAGAAAAAGAGAGAGAAAAAGCTTTGCCAACACAGATGGCCAGCAGATGCCCCCCAGCTCTCTTGTGCCCAGTGCTGTGGCCCCTGTGGCTCTTCCTGAGGGTGACAAGCTCAGCTGTCCTAAATCCAAGGTCTTGCATCAGGCTACTGAGACTTGCAGAGCCCCCTTTTACACCAGGTGAGGTCTCCAGGGATCACTGTGGCAACAGCTTCCTGCAACAGGACTGAGCTCTCACAGGGGCCAGCCCATTTCAAGCTGTATAGGAAAGCAAAAACCTTCCAGAAACCCAGATCCCTATATACAGTAATGACAAGATTTTATCCTTCCCCCATTATGGTGCAGGATGTTTATGGGTTTTTGATTTTATTTTTTTTTTGCAAGTTTTCTCTTTTTAGTACAAAACTCAGCTGGCTCAGAGCAGGGACTCCTGGTGGAAATGAGAACAGGGAAGGACTGTCTTGTTTCCAGGGCTGGATACTGTGAGGGACTAGGGAGCATGGACAGTGGTGTCAGGGTTTAGGTTCAAGTCCAGCTTTATGCCACCCCACAGCCACCGTAGCGTTTTGTAGAGGAACCCCAGGTTTTCCAAAGTGCTCAACACTCAGCACACACTTTCCCTGCAGCTTCTTGGCTCCAGCAGTCCCTACCAGCCTCTGGCTCCTGCCTTCCCCAGAAAACCTCCTTCTCCTGGATTCTAGCTGACCACAGGCTCTGAGATGAATTTCATCCCAGGCAGAGGCAGCCTGTGCCTCCAGCAGGCAGGCACTTCCACAGGGCTGCATCCCACAGGGCTGCATCCCACAGCCCTGCTCCAGCCTGGTTGTGTGTGGGCAGGCAGGAGTGGTTCCCTGATGGCTACTGGCCTTTTCAACTGACTTCTTAAATCTGCCATGGCACTGCCAATGTAGCTGCAACAGTTTTTAGATGTTCAAGAGGACAAAGTTGATACATGATTCCCCTCCTCACCCTTCTGCTAACTTTGGATGCAAACTGTTTACAAACAGCTGTTGTAACATCCCTGAGGTGCAAAAGAAAATACTCAGCTACAGAGAAAAAGATCTTAGCATGGACTATGTCCAGGAATTTCATGAACAGAGCCAGAGGCTTATTCAGATGTTTCCCTTCTAGGCTCTGGGTTAGCTGGGTCTGTGGAGATGAGAGGGTTTATCATTTGTAACAGCTGTGACTGGAGTGGGGCTGCAGGATGGCCCGGCAGGGAGGGCAGCCCTGAGGGAGGGCAGCCCTGAGGGAGGGCAGCCATGGCCACGGCAGCTCCAGCCTGGCTGCATGGACTGCCATGGCAGCAGCAGCCACACTGGCCAGGTGATTGCTCCTTGGCCAAGCCCCACAGGCTGCAGAGGCACCTCTGCTCCCACCACCAAACCCTGGGGCAGGAGCAAGTGTGACCCACAGTCCCCAGCGTGTCACCAGGAGCTCTGTGACCAGGTTTGCTGGCAGCTAAACTGGGCTTGTCCTACTGAGCTGCACCAAGGCCATCCCTTGGCCATCAGCTGTGCTGCACAGACGGGGACTGTGCCTGCCCACGTGCTCCCCACACCCAGACTCTGGGGAAGGCTTTCCCTCCCCGAGGGGACTGGAGCAGTGCAGAGACAATGCAATCTGCTGCCATCAGCACCTCTGCCCAGCTGATCCCTCCCTGCCTCCACTGCCAGGGCTGGAGGGGGTGTGCACTGATCCTGTTCACTGCTGGTACCCAGCCTGCTGCTTCCCTCCTGCCAGTGTACAGCACCCTCACTCCTCAGGCTGCCACACCAGAAGAAGGGTGCCGTTCCTGTTATATTTAAAATGTAAACCCTCTTGTTTTCTTGTCCCTTTATTGGATACATTTTCCCCTCTCCTTGCCTCACTGCTTTCCCTTTCCATCAGCAGTATTGGCACGTGGAGCTGGTTTCTCTCCCTGGAGAAAACTGTTGCTCACCCACACAACAGGGGGAAAATTGCTTGTGAAAAAAAGGCAATCAGCTCGCTCAAGCTGAAGTTAATTTCTTTTAGGGTCCCCCCATTCTGGAAGCAGTTTCCTGCTCTTCTAATTGGTATTTCTGAAGGGGAGAGAAAGAGATCCCTGTTCCAGGGGTATTAAGCCCTTTAAAGATGCTTTAGCTAACAAAGCAAAGATTAGAGAACATGGATCAGATGTTTTTCCTATCAAAGCCTTTTCTTTCTTTCCTTTTTTTTCCCCTACTGTGGATGTTTTGAGTCTCCTCTGGGCCGGGCTTCATTAAGGCTGTTAACTTCGTAGTGCTGATGTCTCTTTGCCCAGCTCACAGTTTGGGTGGCCTGAACTAAAATCTCCCAAAGGGCTTATTACAGGTGGTAGGCAGACAGGGCTGGAGCCTGGGCCACACCACATATTCCTGAGAGAAATGTGTTTCCCTGACCAAAAAAGCACAATATTATATTCTTAAAACATTCCAGCCCCGTCTGGGTGTTCTCTGCATGCATTCCTGTACGTGGGATTATTATTGTAGAGAATTTATAAAGTCATTCATTTCTCTGGAAGTGTATGACATGGGTTTTGGTTGAATGGACCCAGTGCAAACTTAGAGCCATGTGGTACTATAAAAACACAACAGTAAATAAATCAGCAGGGAGAATTTACACTTCAGCCTTCTGATTGTTTTTACATTCAGAGGCTCAGATTCAGAGCCAGAGTGTAAAATAAATACCTGTAGCAGTGAAAATGCAGCATCACACTGGCCTGCTAGCAATCACATCAGCATAGCCAAGATATGTGCAAAGCAAGGGTGTTTACAGTGAGCTTGTGGTGACCTTTTTTTCTTTGGCTGCTTCCTATTTTTCTTGGTGATACCTCAGATCTTTTTTATGGTATTGTTGGTCCTAGTGCTCCTGTGGGTGAAGGTTGCGTCAGGCCTTCAAGGGTTGATTTTTTTTTTCACAGGGATTATTTTTATCACTGCTCTTTAGAAAAAAAAAAAAAAAAAAAAAAAAAAAAAAAAAAAAAAAGAAAGAACTCCAGGCTGAAACGTGCCAGCTCCTGGGTGTTAGCAGGATGGAACCATGCTTTTCATCTATGGAAAAGAGGAATGAAAGGAGCTGGGAGATGGACATCCGGGTTCTGTGCTTTCATGGTCCTGCCATTTGCAGGAAGCTCAGTGGGAAGAGCCAAGTCCTGGGAAGGATCCACATGAGTTGAGGCGTCTCTCAACCCTGCCTTTGGTGGGAGCCAAGAGGGGATCTCCTCAGCACACTGACAAGGTGACCCTGCAATTAAGTGCTCCTCAGCTGGAGGAATTTCTGCAGCACTTGTCCCTGCATAATGTGAGAATGTCACTCAGCTGCAATTTCACCCATGAAGAGACAAAGGGTGAAATCATCTTCGATGACATCAAATTGTGTTGGAAAACCAAAGCTATTCTGAGATGGGTGGAACTTTCCTATGCTGAAGTAGACCTTTTCTGGGCACAAAAATGGATCACAATCCTGTGAGTCTGTAAAACAGCCCCTGCATTAACCTTCTCCCTGGGAGTCCCTCTGCTTAGCCCAGGTTGCTCTGGTTGAGTTCTCCTCTGCTGACCAGTGCACAAAAGCAGATTTTTGCTTTACTGCCAGAAAAGTGCTGGGGTTATTTACCACCTCTGAGCTGGGGCCTTTGCCAGTTCTGGTGGACCATTTCTCAGCAGAAATTAAGATCTATCTTCCCACCGATGTCTCCTCCAGGACTGATCTGTAAGAACACCTGATTTTACCTGTCAGGCTGAAATCACTTCTTCCCACACAAAACAGATGTGAGGGCTGTGTGCCACTGTGGAGGGGACTCTGGGTGACTTGTGGCAGAATCAGTGCTTTTGTAACTCTCTGGCTGCCTCTATCCTACAGCAAGGGGCTCCAGGGCAGCCCCCTGTGGAACAGTAGCAGTGGCTCTGCTGAGCTTTCTTTCTCCAAGAACCCACTGTGCTTTTTGCACACTAGACAAAATACTGCTGCTGGTAAAGGTATCTGAGAGCATAAGAGAATGTAGAATTTGGCTTAGTTAAAGGAATATATTACTGGCATTTGCATTTTCCATATTTTCTTAATAAAACAAATCTCTGGTCTAATAAAAGGATGAGAATTCAGATAGGTGGCTCCATGTCCCTGGTAAAAAGAGGTGATTACACATAGGCACCCCTTGACTGCAATGCAAGGCTGAATGGGTGACCTGTTCAGGCATGTTAAGACCTTGACAACTCTATTTTGATGGCTGAGATCAAATTTAAGTCTGCAATTCAAAAGCACACACAAAATCATAAACCCAAACTGTGTCTGCAAAAGAGCTTGTCCCCACCATCATGCTGATATTGTGGCTTTTAGTCTTTCTGAAGGTATAGAAACTCTGAAAACTGGAAGCACATCAATCTCAATGAATGCATTATACAAGCCAGATTCCTGTTATCTTTAATAAGGGATTATTTTTGTTAGCCAGGCAGTAGAGTTATCGGATAGAAAAATGGAAGCATTTTCCTCTGCTGGGTCCCAGAACGCCACCCTCCAGGAACAGCTCCCCCCTCTTCCCAGCTCCATCCCCGAGATCGTCCTCCGCTGTGCATACACTTTTCATGGGTGAGGAAGATTTTGTTGAGTTTTTGGGTAATGGATCCTCTATGCTCACTTGCTCTCTGTTTGGATTGTGAAGGAGCCTTTCTAGCAAAGCAGTATTCGGTGGTGGTCTCCAGGAAAAGGCATTTCTTGCATTAAAAACAATAAAAGGCCCAATGTTTTACAGACAGATGTCCATCAACAGCTGGCTCTGGAGTGGGAAGAGAACACCGGATCTTCTCCATCGTCACAGTGCTGGGGCTCTGCATATCCACTTGTTTATTTAACAAGCTACATTATTAAACTGGACCTTGGCTTGTGAGTGGAAGCTCAACCCCCTCAAAAGCCACACAGATGCTTTGATCAGCTATAAAGACCTACTTGAGAGACTGTACACTTCACCAGTGCTGCAAGGAAGGAAAAGGGCCAAGTCTGTATTTCACCAGCTTTCCTAAGCTGGGCCATTGACTCGGCCTGTCTTTGGCTCAGATATCATTGGACTTGCTCTCATTTGCAGACTTAGCCGTGTCAGAATCAGGTCGTGGGGGCAGCGTGCTCTGAACAGCATGGGCACCCCGGCCGGTGTCACTGCCCCAGATCAAGCACTGCAGGCAGTGCTTCAGGCAACAGCAGCTCCTTACTCAGCCTCACAAATCCCACTTGCACTTGGCTTTGAGCCTTTCTCTATCCCTCTGCTCTCTCAGCAGCCAGGCACTGGTTCAAGCTGTTCTAAAACCCAGAAAGGCTCTTGGGGCTCCCAGTGTGCAGCAGTGGCTCCTGCCCAGGGTACCTGGCTTGGGCAGCCGTGTGCCACAGATATGTCAGTCCTGTTCATGTGGCAGCTGCCCCCTCACTTTGTCACAGCAGCTGTTTCCCAGGACATGGCAACAGTTCCAGCTAGGAAGGGAACATTTTATCCAGCTGAGACTGGCCAGCAGTTTAAATGGGGAAATGTAATTACCCACTCTTCAATTTGGCCTTCAAATGGAATCTGATGTCTCCGTGGTGAGCACTCACTGTGCCTCTTGGAGGCAGTGCAAACACTTGAGATGAAGAGTCACATGTCCAGAGATGCCCTGACAATACCAGGCAGAAGTTAAACCAAGACTTTCAGAAATACATTGAAAATCTGTCATTATCCCACATTGTACCTATTCTCCTATCATCTGCAGGGAGGGTCTTGTGGGGAAAACACAGTGGGGGCTGTGATGGAACCTGCCCTGGGACAGTTACACCCCACGTAAAACCAGCATGAGACCCCTTATTTGGGGCCTCAGATTACTCCCACAAAGTCTTGTTCTCTTCAGCCACAGCCAGCATTGCTTTTTTATTGCTTTTATTGTCCCCCTGGATTTCTTTTAATTAAAAACTCTCTAGGTAAAGCTGGGGACATCTGAGCAGCTCTTTGCCATGCCCTCCCTGCCAAACTCCTGCTCACAGGGACACAGTGCATTGCTCCCCAAAACTGCTAAGCTTTTCCTACTGGATATGACAGTAAAACCAGAACCCTTCCCTGATGCTCTCTACATGCTGGAGGTCAAATTTGTCTGGGTCAGCCCCCCACAGACTCTGTGAATACCTGCTGGATGCCTGCTGAACTTGCTAAGCCAAAAACCTGCTCTCAGTGACAGCAGCACCCAGCCCAGCCAGCTGCCCTTGCCGGGGCAGGCTGTTCCCCCTGGAATCTGACACTTAGATTTGATAGCATCAGTTTGGCCACCTGCAAAAGCTCCACTCTCTCCACAAAGTGGGCAAGTCAGGCTGATGCCCAGGCTGCCACAGGGACCCAGAGGTGCTTTGCAGCAACCTTGTGTCTTGGACAAAAGATTTTGCAAGTATTTTCATTAAAGGAGCCCAAAGCTGATTCAGGTGCCATGCCAAAGGCAAGGTCTGGACAAGGCTTTGGACTCAGAGTAACCACAGAGGAAACCTGTCACATGCCAAGATCTCCTCTGTTTGCAACAGAGAGAGCTGCAGTAAGAGCTGAGCATGTTTTCCTGCCTCTACTCAGCTGTAGAGCTCTTGCCTCTTCTGGCACAGCACAGTGCTTCACCCCAGAGCAGACAAAACTCTTGTAGATTCATCATAGCATGAAATAAGGTGGAAATTTCTAAACCTGGCATTGAAAAAGAAATGCTCTCAGCACAGGAACACCAAGAAAAGATGTTTCTGTGAATTATGTTGCAACCACTGTATTGTTTCAAAGAGATTTTACATTTAATTTTTTTCTACTTAGCCAATTTATTCTTTGCCCATGTTTTCAAGAAGCTTAAAATCACTACAGCAAAACCCAGCCATTGGGTTGAAAATGTGATATTCCCAAAGCTGTTATGTAGTCCTAGGTATTTTGGATTCTAGTCCTGACACAAGTAACAAAAACAAACGCTAGGAACACATATGTAATTTTAACTAGAAGCCAGTCTAAGTTTTAGGACCATAAACAGCATACACATTATTTATACTTGACTAACTTGTGTTTCAGTGGAATCGAAGACTTTTTGTTGTGTGTTCACTATAGTTGTCATTTCAGGCTGGCCACAAAATGCTCTGCTAAAGAAAGCAAATGGAAAATAGGAAATTCAGACTCTGATAGTGCACCAAGGCAGAATAATTCAGCATTGCATACATTGGTTGAGCCCAAAGTTAATCCTATTGCTGAAGGAAAGGCTGCTGTACTGGAAAGGTTGCACAGGACAATTCACTTTATTGGATTAACTTTGTGTGGGAAGAGCCACCAGCAAGCCCCATTCTTGGGAATTTCCATTATTCAGCTCTAGACCTGCACTGCACTCCCTTACAGTCCTGTATTTCTCTTTCTGTAGTTTTATTCTTGATGAATAACCCTCAGAATATATTTGCTCTATTGAGCAGCAGGCACTTGGCACTGTTTCACCCCCCTCAGGTTCTTTCTGCTGGCAGCAGGGATTGGGAGAGCTGCTCAGAGTGACAGGACTGTCCCAGCACATGCTGCAGCACCAAGCAGGACAGAATTGAGGGGAAAGGAGCTTCCCCATAGCAAAGGGCTGAGAACGGACATGAAATCTGGCACCATCAACACACAGCTTTCCTCCCATCAGCTGAGCTGCTTTCACACCTCTACCTGCACCTGGAGTTAATGCACTTCAGCTGGACACTGGAGAAATGCAGCTTCTTGGTTGGTGTTTCCAGAACAGACTTAACAGCATAAATCCCACCAAGATTCAGGGAGAAATGCACTCTTGGTGCATTTTCAAGAGAGTGCAAGCATTTTGGCAGCCTGCATCACATCTGCAGAAGTGTGTAAGCATTCCTATAAAATGCAGATAGTGCCTGGTGAAACGAGTAAACCAGTCAGGAGGTCAGGACCAGTATTGCCCTGATTTATTAATTTTCACTGGTCTTTGTTGTCTCTCTCCATCACCAGCCAGTGTCTGAATACCTTCAGATGGCAAACATGTGGGTACTCAGCAAACACACATTTAAATACTTTCTCACCTTTAAAAATGGGGCTCCACCTCCTCAATCACCGTGGTCCTGTTGGGAAGTAACCCATCATGTCTCCTAAACAGAGCCCCTGAGTCTGCATGAAAATCAGTGCAGCTTCACTGAATCCTGGCAGCATCAGCACATCCATCAGCTGTCCCACATCATGAGCAAATTAATTATCATCACTTCTGCTGTAAAGCATTTAATGTCACAGCCAGACACATGGATCTATGGAGTTTATCACTGCATGCTCTCTACACACTGTTCTCTCTCCTGTTTCTGTACCTCTAAAGAACTCCACCTGAGAGAGCCCTGTGGTGCCCATCCCTGCCTTGAGGTGGGTTTGAGGCTTTCCCTGGAGGCTGAACCAGTAATTGGGAAGTTGTTTGGGCTTGGCCTTCTGACAGTCACATTTCCATCAGCAGACCCAGGCTGCTGTGGACTCATCAAAGCTTCAGGCAGAATTTCCCTTTGCTGCTCAGCTCTCACATAGCAGAGTGATACCACACAGGGGTGCTAAAACTTCTTCTATGAAACATCTTCTTCCAAATCCCATTGTTGAGCTGTGGGAACCTGCCCTTTTGTCTGGAGGGCAGAGCCAGCAAAGCCGTTCTGGGGAGGCTCTCTCTGACCACCCAGGGGCCTGCCTTAGCTTCTGATCTGCAAAATTATCTGATACCTCTTAGACCACAAAAGTAGAAATAAGATGATTAGTGGAGAGGAGTGGGGTGAAACAGGCTTAAAAGAGATGGAAGGAAATTCTCTATTTATAAAGAGATAGGATATTTTTTTAAGAAATGCATGATGTCTCCAACTTGCTTTTCTCATGAAGCCATGGTTACTCAATGAGTTACAGATCTGTTTGGATAAAAGAAAACTTAAGTCACTTAAACCACTTGTGAATAAAGCAGATCTTGTGCAGTTGTTTCAGAGGACAAGCACAAGCCAGACAGAGGATTTTCCTATCTTAGAGCACTAATAATCAAACAGCAAGTGCTGTCTGCTTGTGAATAAGCCAGTTTACGAGACTGAACATACAGTATATAGAATTAATTTTACTACATTATGGCTCAGGGATTTTTTTTACCTGGATCCCTTATTGTGTAGGGTGTATACTTCATTACCTTAAAGGGTGAATTCACCTCCTCATGGCTGTCACCAGCTGGGGGACTGTGTCACCCACTGTGATGCTTGTGCTTGTGCTTACTGCCACAGAAGGACCAATGTGTTTTTCCAACAGCAAAGAGTGACACCTTGACCACTCCATCCCCAGGGTCCCAGCCTCTGGCTTTGCTGGGAGACAGGCTGGCCCTGGAGGCCACTCAGCAGCTGACCACTGCCCAAGCAGTAAGGCCAGCCCTGGCAGTGGCTACAATCACAGACAACTAGTCATAAATAAGAGCAAAGCACTGTGGCTTGACAAGCCTTCGGCATCCCCAGCGGTTTGTAATGGGATATGGAGGTTTTCACCTCCTGGTCTCTGGTTCACATTTCAAATCCAGCCCTGCTTCGAAGTGACCAGAGGTCATTGCCAGGCTCAGTCGCCCGTGTGAAGACATAAATGGCCTCATTTCTCTAATTCCTCAAGCAAGGCTGGGGGGAGGACTGGATTTGTTTGGCTTTATGATCCTGATGGAGCAGCCCAACAGCAAGGCTATCTGCATTCCTCTCCCTCTGGTCCCCATCCTGGCTGTGTGTGGAGCCCCTGGGTGGTGCCAGTGTGAGGCTCTGCACCTCGCCCCAGCCCATGATGCCTGGCCTTGCTCTAACTGAATCCTGCACCTCATTTTGATTTTTCCATCTATAAAGCTAATCAAAAGTGTGCATTCTCCTGTAGAGGGCCTGGTAGGTTTGCACAGGTCTCTGCAAGTGTGAAACTCCACTATTTAAACACAGATCCTCAGCCCTGTCACCAGAGTTTGGTCTTGGTCTCTGCAGCCCAGATGTCAGGAAGGGCAACAAACCAAACTCAGCATAAAAGGCAATTGCACCAGTGCAGCCCCCTTGGCAGCTGCACCCTTACCCCGGGTAGTCCTGGGGAGCTTGGGCATGGACCGTATCAGCTTTAATTTCTTCAGTGACATCTCTCTTCCCCACAAGCTGGGACCAGAGAAAGAGCACCTGTGACTCCTGTTTTTCCCCTGCTTTGCTCTGCTGCCAGGGAGGTGGCTGGGCCTGAGCTGTCCCCTGCACCCTTGCAGGATCACAGTGCTGGTGCTCACGTCTTACACCAGACCTTTGCTGTGTCCCCTCCAGCCCATGCATTTCCCATAGAACTCCGTGGGGTGCAGGGTTTATTTTCTCTTTGTAACAATCACCAGAGGGGCTCAGGGCTGGCACACAGACCTGCACAGGTTTGCAGATTGTTCTGGATTCCCAGGCACAGAGGTGTTTTATAAATATCCCCTATTATTACAGTGCTCTATTAATAACTGCCTTGGGGAACAATGGGAGCACGCAACGCCTTTGGTCATCTGATGCCAACCATTCGAGCCTCCTCGGGGCCATGGACATTCCCAGAAAAGTGTCTATTTGGGGAAGCACAGCGTTTGCACACAAGCCCAGGGGATGCATGAGGCCCTGGAGGAGGACAGGCCATGGTGTCTTCTCCTAGGAATGTGCTCTCTGGAAGCACAGATGCTCCTCAGTATGCTGGGCTCTCCCCACACCCAACATGGGGATGTGTTGGGCCATAGACCTCTCCCTCACCCCATTGTTTGGCATGTACAAGAGCTGTGACCCCGAGCATCCGGTTCTGCCTGTGCTCTCCCCCAGCTGTGCCAGATGAGCAGGGCAGGAAGGGAAGGAACGTGGCTTGTGGTAAATTCAGTTCTGCCCAGACACTCTTGTGGTTGCAGCTCTTGCAAAATTTGATTAATGTTCCCAGGGACGTGCCCTGGCCTTTGTCACAGGCTGCATCTACACCAGTGGTTTGGGATGAGAAAACTTTTGGGCAGCCTTGATGCTCAATTAAAAGGCATTTTGGGGAAGAGTTGGAAATTAGAGGCTGACGGAGTGACCAGCGTGTGTCCTTCAGCAAGCCACGGCTCCTCACTCAGGCCAGAGGCAGGGAGCTCATTGGGGACCCCCTGCCAGCCCTAGCTGCTGCACATGCACTCTGACTGTCCAGGCAGAGGGAGACATCCCTCCTCATCATGCTGGGGACATGGCAGCAGGGCTCCACAAAGGATGAGGAGGAAAGTGAAGTGAAGGAGCCCAACACTGGTTTCTCCAGGAGAGGCACGAGGGAGCCTCACTCCCGCTGGCTGTTATGGTCCCTGCTTGGGCTCCTGCCAGGTTCACCAGGGAAAATGGTACCGGGTTTTTTTCACATTGTTCCTGATGGCTGGGTACTTCCTGAGTCTTTCCAGTGAGGTGGGGAAGGGGAATGAGAGGAAAACGGAACCTTTTTTTATTTTCCTTCCTTTTGTAATATCTCTGTGATCACAAAAAGCCATATTGCAGCTAATGTTCCTGCCTCCGTTCACACGGGCATTTTGCAAGGGCACAGGAATTCCTCTGTGGGGGACATGGGCTCTTCTGATGCCTCCCCGTGGTCCCTGAGCCGCCAGCTTCCCAGTTTCCTGCCCTCAGGAGCTCGGGATGCAGCCCTAGGCCCCACATCCCACCTGCTGTGCTGGCCTGTGGTGGCAGAGGCAGGGAGAGGAAGCAGAAGCAAGAGCAGAGCCTGCAGCCCCAGGACCTTTGCAGGGGCAGAGGTGGGAATGCAGAGAGGCCATGGAGAGGCTGCACCATAAGGCTGTGACTCGCCAGGCCCAGAGCATCAGGAAGTGCTGCCATCCCTGCAGGGCTGGGGAACAGGATAGTGCTGAGAACTACCATAACTCACCAGACACCACTTGCAGCTGCTGTAGCTGCAGATCTCCTGTTTTCATAAACTCTGCACTAATCTACCCAGCTAAAGACAGACACCTAAAATGGGAAGTAAAGGTTGCAGAGTTTTGTGCTCTCTATTCATGACTGAGTCACTCAGCAGCTGTATAAAGAAGTTGCAGAGTTCAGCAGGTACCCAAGGGGACTTTCTGTGTGATATAAAGATGAAAAGTCTCTCAGTTCATCACTTCTGAAAAAATAGATGTTTTGCTTAAGCTGAATATTTGCAGGGTCTCAGTGGGAGTGCAGCCCTACCCTTGGTGCAGGCAGGATGCAGCATGGAATGCTCTTGCTCCCAGGACAGTGTGACCATGTTAGTTCCCTCTTGCCATGTTGTAGTTTGCCAGTAAGGGAAAGCCAGTGACCCCTAGGTTGTTTCTGCAGGTCTTGGGTGGGAGCAGATGTTCTTGCACCAAGCATGATCAGCACCCTGAGCTAAGCAAGGGGACCCAGCTTCAAGCATCCAGCACCCCCTAATTCCCCTCTGGTTCAGCTTTCACTTGCTTTTCCTTAGTAAGGGCATTCTTTTTCTGTTTACCAACTGCAAAGCTGGGGAAACCTAATGCCAGTATTAAGAAAAATGCTTTTCAAATTATCCTTTAGTTCCAACAGCTTAATGTCCTTACATATGCTTAGTGTGGAGTTTCAGCCTCATCTGTTTGCAGTGGGACAGCCTGCCCTGGCTGGGAGCAGCAGGACCCCTTTCATGTCAATGTGTCAGTCCCCCAGCCTTCTGTGGGGAGAAGAGGCCACATGGAGCATCAGGACCCCCAGGAGGAGCCTCCTGAGAAGGGCTAGTTAGGTTTTTAAGGTTGTGTCTCCCTATTCTGAACAGATGCAATGGGTGGAGTTATCCTTCTTTCACCATGGGTGGTGCTGAGAGTCAGAGAGCAGGACCTGTTGGCCATGACTTCAGTGTGGTTCATGGCTGTGCTTCATGCTCTGTGTGTGTACAGCACCAAGTACAGGAAGGTCTGACCTATGGCACAAGCCTGCCAGTTCCATGCTTGCCTGGGTGGAGGCTCTGCCATTGTCCCTTGGAGGTGGGAATGGGAGAATGTGCCAGATGAGCCCACTGAGAGCAGAGTGGACAAGGCAATGACATGCAGGGGGTCTGTGTGGGGACAGAAAGTCCTTTCAGAGAGGCAGGAGCAGGGCTGTAAAGGGAATCTGCTGCTTAGCCCTTCCTACCTACCCATGCCACTGGAGCCCAAAGGAAGGCAGCCATAAGCCCATGGGGATGGCAGGCAGCTTGGGCAGCTTGTCAGGTGCTTTTCCAGTTGCAGTGGGCACAAGTCTCCCCTCACCACCCACACCACCCACCTGTGCTGCTCCTCTGCATCACCCGGCTGTTCTGCCTGCCTTGCCTGGAGTTTTCTGGCTGAAGGAATGTGTCACCCCAAAGAGGGGCTGCCCTCCACCCTTCTCCACTCCTCCTCCTGCCCCCTCCTGCTCCACAAATAAACAGGGAGGTGCTGACAGCTGCCAGGTTTGGCCAGAAGACTTTTGACAGAAAATTGAAGCCCCTGCTGTGAGGAGGGCGAACTGGGGGGGCTGTGTGTTTGCAGAGCAGCCAGGAGTGTGGCCAGGCTGAGGAGGCTGCATTTTTAAAGAAAAGTCAAATACTAATCTGATGCTCACCTGAGCAAGAGAAGCTGGGAAAGCCCAGCCCAACATTTCCCTTTTTTTTGTTGTTGTTGTTTTTTTTTTTTCCCTGAAGTAACTCATACGTAACATCTGGCATTCATCTTCTCTTTCCTTCACATGCACAGCAGAAACCCTGGTGTGAGTCATGTCCATTTAAATATGGAAGCACATCATAAAACCTAATGGAGAGTCCAAGAGGTGAGCTTTTATGTGGCTAAGACTCATAGAGAGGTCAAGATTGTTTGGTTTAAACATGGGGGGTCATTCTGCATGTGAAGGTGGTCCTCTAAACCTTTAGAAAGCCTTGTTTGCTCAGTGCAAGGGCTCAGTACAGCATCCCGTGGTTTTAGTGTCAGGCTCCTGACAGCACCACAGCACTCCCTGCCTCAATGGAGGGGAAATATGGGGTGTGGGCAGTATCCCACAGCCATGGGCAGCCCACAGCCTTGTGCAGGGTCCCCAGCCAGCAGCAGAAGTGGGAATTGGGGCTGTAGTGGTGATGGGATTTTGGGGTTGTCACCTTGCTCACAGCAAAAGGCAGCAATGATCACGCTCCCGGTCTCACATGGCCAGGGGAGCTTGGCATTCACCCCATCGCCTGTAAAACCTGACATGTTTTATGGGACAGGGAAGAGGAGGAGTGTTAACAATTCATTTGTCCTTGTTAAACTCTGTTTTTGTTTTATGGACTCTGAAATAATTTTTGGTGACCATTTATTACTACTTTATTGTTTTGTTTATTGTGACTAAGCATGGAATAAAACAACCCTTCTGCTCAGGACTAGCATAAAGACGCTGTTTGATCTCCAGATTGATTTGCCTGATGTACATTTGCTCGAGCCAAAACAGGGCATCTGCAGCCTGCCTGGGGTCAGACAGTCTCTGCCTTTCCCTGGGTCTTGTCCCAGTGACTGTACCAGTCATGGGCATGAGTCCCAGCCTGGGGAAACAAACAGGATCTGCCCTCTGATGCTGGAATAGACCACTCAGTGCTTCAGGCTCCTCTTTGCTCATCCCCTATGTAAAGAAGATTTTTGATTATAAGCAAAAAAAATCATTCAGCGTTACTAACCCTGGATTATATAAATGTGGATGCTTGGTGTAACAAATATCACATCCAACTCTCTTTTCAGCTCAGTCTTTGCTGTGGCAGGCACCAAAGTAGATCCATCCCCTGTCCCTCAGACACCTGCTCTGACCAGTGGCTGCAGATTTAGGATGCAATTAAAATAATGACAGCCAGGGGCAAAGTCCCTGGCAGCTTAGAGGCATTTTGCACTTAGGGTCTGCTCCGTGGTCCTCCTGCCCTCCATCTTGTTTCCATTACCATAACAATATCTCTATTTACTGCTGGTGACCCTGGTCATCTAAAGCTGCTGCCCAAGTGTCTTGACTAATATAAGCCCCATCGTCAGCTGTCTTTTGAATTTTCCACTATTTAATCTCCAGTTGTCAAGTTGGCACTGGCTGGGATGATGGTAGCCTACACAGTCACCTCTGAGAGAGAAGAGGATGTGATGGTCCCTGCTGAAGGCTCTCCCTCTGCCCCTGGGTTCTGCCTTAGTACTGGATGGCCACAGGAGTCAGTGCAGTCAGGGTTTGGTGTGGGACCAACCTTTTAACAGAACCAAGGAGCTGTGGCTGGTACCCAGGAACCAATTTCATATCCTGCTCCTGACCCCGAAGTATGGGGTCAGCAGAAGCTGGACACCTCCCCTTGCTCTAGGGATCCTGGGAATGCCTCCTGCTCCCTTCTTGCAGACCAAAGAGACAAACAGTACCCACATCTCACATCAACCTCCTCTGTATCTGCTGTGCTTTTGTTTATCTATCACCTGCCAGGCTGCTCCTGAGGAGAGCAAAATGAAGCTGGGTTTCTGTACTCTGGCTAAACTGTGGTTTCACCTTTGCTGAAAACATTGAAGTGCTGGGGAGAAGGTGCAATTTCATTCAACATTGCTGTGTCCTGTCTCTTTCTGCTTCCTGCCAAGAAACTGTCAGTTCCAGCCGAGCTTCCCGTTTGCTTGTTCTTTGCCATACCATGAAGTCTGGGCTCAGTTTGAGCTCCTATAACTGCAGGAAAACAAATCCATCCTGCCCTTGCAGCCGGGGCTGTGCCTGAACTTTACAGGGCCCTGAGTTTCCTCCTTCACTATTCCTTTGCTGCCATCCTTGCCCTTACTTGCTGCCAAAAGGCAAAGAAAATGAGATCTAATGCTAATAAGCAATGCCGGTCAAGGTCTTGTTTGAACACAATCAAAAATGGCCCCTGTCCAGCCTGACTTGCAGCCTTTTGCCTTGCCAAACCTGAGAGAAGTGGGAAAGAATTTGTCAGCCCAGGCTGCTTTTAAACCTGGACTTGTCCAGCAAGGAGATGGGCTGTAGGACACTGACAGCAAACCCCATTGCTCTTCTGAGGAGGGCATGATGACAGAATTTATGTGGTTCCCTCAGCCCTGTTCCCCTGTCACTGTGTCTTCTGCTCTTGTTTTGTTTTCAGGTACAAGCTCTGCTTAGTCCTTCCAAGGGGTTTCCATGCAGGTCTGGCAGAGACGCTTCCATATGTTTTTCATTTTGATAACTCCCCTATGGTGTCTGTTATCACCCAAGTCTCTATTAAGATTTATTCCTGTTATTGTAGCAGTCATTTTCCCCAGTACATGTGCATTGTATTTGGAGAGAGTCATAACCACTCTCCACATCCAACAGATGCTGTAGTCAGAGCGACTCCTGCTTCCATTTACCAGACCTTTCTACTAATATGGGATTTCACCAATAACCACAAGTGCTGTTCACTCCCCAAGATTTCCTCACTGTCATTTCTTGACTGTGTTAGTGGCAAAACACCACTCAGAGCTCCGGTCCCTTGGAAAGCAAAGGTTTGGCTTGGCTTTGCTTTTCATGCACTTTCCCTTTCACAGCAGTGAGAGACTCCTGCTCCCAGTGTCTGGAAGGCTGAGAAATAATGAGCAAGTCTGTCCTGGGGTGGGCAATGGTCATTGTGAGAGGGGAGAAAAGATGATTCTCCTTGCTTGTAGGATGTGATGAGGGCGTGTTGGGGTAGGCAATGGGATTTGTTGGACCTGGTATATGGATTTAAGAAAAAGCCAAAGTCTTGAATACGGCTGGATGCAATTAGGAGGGGTCAGGCTTTACTACTGTCAGTTTGGTGGTGCTCCACTACAGCTCTGCCTTTTGGCAGGAGAGTATGAAAGAGATGTTCCCCCTCCCCAGGGGCTGGCAGCAACCCTGGCCCCAAGGCTGCTTTGTCCCTATCACACACAGCAGCACAACATGGGCTCCCTTAGCGAGGCAGCCTGCCTGTAGCATCCACAGACCGTTCCAATTTGCCCCTCTTTCATCCCATAGCAGTTTGTTCAGCTCGTACGGAAGAAAGGAGCTCCAAATGCTTTCCGGGCCTAATAATATCCATCAAAGCATTTCCAGGGCTGAGGCGAGGATGTACACTGCAGCACGCAGAGCAGGAAATGGGCTTGGGTTTTCCAAAGCTGCCTCTTCCAACCAGAGCAAACCACAAGATCACGGGAGGACAAGAGCGCTGTGCTCGTGGCTTTGTTTGCCCCAGAAGGAATTGATTTGATGAGAAAGGAAATTGGCTTTCTTTAATCTGTCCTTGTGCTAATTCCGCAGAGGAAGGCGCGAGCATTGGCAGTTCCTGAAGCTGCACCAGCCCTCAGTGCCAGTCCCTTGGTGCTATTTGCAGGGATGGCGGCATTTCCCTGGGAAGCGCCTGGGGACCGCAGCGAGGCGGAGGTGGGGAGCCCTCGCCTCCAGGGCCAGTGGCTCCATAGGGACAGTCACCAGCACAGCCCTGGGTGTGTTATGGGTCCCCTTACACATGTGCCTTTCTCAGGTCATGGGAATCCCACTGCTGGCTTCACCAGGGCCGGGTTTTCCCCAGCAAAAGCCATGAGGAAGGAAACAGCTCTGCTGCTTCTCACCTCTGGGAAGCCTGACGGTGCATTTTCAAATGTCTTTTCCAAACTCTGTCTCTGAGCCCAGTAGGACAAGAAGGAGGATGTTCCTTATGCAGCAGCCACTTGTGTGAGAACTGGTTAGATTTGAACAGCCTTTTACATAAAAAAATTTATATAAGAAAATCACAAGAAATGTAAAAAATCCTCATCAATGTGCATTCCTGAATGGCTTCAGTCTGGAATTTCAACTTAGAGGGAGAATGGAATTAATGAGTAGGAAGAAGAAGAGATGACTCTCTGATGACAAGATGTCAGGAGAGAAGAGCTAGAAATGGTGCTGTGTTGCTTTGTACAACAAAACCTAAAAATACAATAAATAAATTATACAAAACCTAAGCCAAGATTATCCTGGATCCCTTTCAATGCCAAACAGCTCTCTGAAGGTGACTAAACATCATCACTGTTGTTTGCACAGAAGGACACTGAGATTTAAACAGCAAAGGGATTTAGATGTGCCAAGCAATCCTGGTTACCCCGTGTTGAACTTGTTTGAGACATCACAGTGGCAGGATTGGGAGCTCTGAGGCTTGCTCTGCTCTGCTTCACTGTGCTTATTCAGTAACACACCCTTGCCCTTCACAGGACTTGTGCAGGGATTATAAAGTGAATTGGAAGGGTTTTCCTTAAGGGCTGCTGAAGTCCCTGCCCCTTCCTTTCCCTGAGATGCCTGTTAAGGGGAGCCAGGTCTCTGTGCAGGGCTCTGCAGGCAGGAGCACAGAAGGTGCAGGGTACATCACGTTTCAGGCACAGCTGGTTCACCCATCCAGCTGATCTCTGTGCCAGGCAGGCTGTGACTGCAGTCCCTGCCTTTTGCATCAGCCTTGGGCTCCAGCAGAGACAACCTGCCTGTCCTCAGCACCCTCAGCAGGGTGTCTGCCTGGGTGGTGGGGTGGTGGAAGCAGAAATCAGAGCAATGGTCTGAAATCCTCAAAATCCTTCTGCCTGGGAAAAGGAATGTGCTGTCAGTAATACTGGTGGGGCTTTGCAGGCAGGCAGAAGGGACCACCACTCCTGTCTCACCTGCCCCACCACAGAACTCTCAAAAGGGACAAGGTCTCCCACAGGGCATGAAGAAATAGCAAGTGGAGCTGAGAACTGTGGATAGGTCACAAAATCCCTTAGGAACAGGCACATCCGCAAGTGGGTAAAGTGACAAGGAGGTGAAGGAGAAAGGACCAGGCTGGTAGAAGCACCTCTGCTTTTTCCAGAAAAATATGGGCTCCAGAAAGGGTCCTGGGCTCATCTTCTGCTCTCTGCTCTCATAGACTTTAACATGTGTAATCTGCCCTCAGTGGCAGTGCAGAGCCTGCTGCCTCTCAGCTGGACGTGATCCAGAGGGTTCAGCTCCAGCACTGACGCAAGAAGAAAAATCTCCATGATGTAGCCAGTTTTTATGCTGGATTGGATTTGAAGAAGCAGCTGACATTGGCTGAAGCATCCATTCCTTATGGCCTTTGGGTTAAGTTTGCAACAGGTCTGATGTAACATCCAGCAATGCAGGGAGAAGATTTATCCCAGTGGGATCTCCTGTGGATTGTGCAGCCTCCCATTAGCATGCTGAGCCCTGTGGTTTGTTGTTTGTGTTCATTGGTTTATGCTAACATACTGTGTTATGTTAGTGATTAATATATATCATCATCTGCCACACCAAACCCCATGAAAACATCTGAGCTCCAGAACAAGTGATGTCAATCTGTTCTTTACTGTGCCAGGAGACAAGGTAGAACAACAAGGAATGTCCAGACTATTTTACTGGCCTAACAGAAAAGGAGAAAAATTCTTTCAAGATAAAAAATCCTTACAGGACAGTCTACAGCAACTGCAAACAGGTAGATTTGGAGGACACCATATGTCCTGACAGTGACTGAGCTCTGCAATGACCTCCCCTCCATGCAAGGACAGTGCTCATCTAACTGAAGCCTCTTGTGGGGCAGAACCATCTGGGCCCCCTGTGTGGAAATGAAGGCACACACAGACAACCTGCACAGCCACAGTGGCTCCGCTGGTGCACGGTGCCTGTGTGGGTCAGGACTCAGAGACTGCATCCAAGTGAGAGCCAGGCTGCCTTTAGCCAAAATCAATGTCTGCACAGGATGCTGCAGTGGCACTGGGTGTATTTAAACCTTCAACGCAACAACCACAGCTGAGTTGTGGATAAATGCCCGACCTTCCCTCTAGCGACACGGCTGCAAGTGGATGGCTTGAAATTGACTCTGGCTCCACAGAAGGGATCTAACAAGAAGCAGTGGGGCAGCTGCTTTCCCTTTGGATGCAGATGGCAACAGTGTCCTTCTCTTCTTTTTGGGACTTCTCACCTCCTCTTCCCCAAATTTGTGCTGCGGTAATGAATACATTTCAACTAAGCCATTTCTGGCCCCTCAGTACTCTGGGGTGTGGGGGGAATCCTTCTTTCAAACTAATAGCACCTCATTACCCTGTATCTGCAGCCCCATTTCCCTGCACCCAGGGAGCACAGGCAGCTGGGCAGGAGCTTCCCCAGGCAGGAGGGGATGGGCACTAATTCTCTCACACCTATTAGCAGCAGATTTGTGTGTCAGCCCCAGGCAGCAGAGTAGCATCCCCGTACAGAGCTTTTTGACAGCATTAATGAACAATAATGAGGACAGGAGTGACAGAGAGTGACTGGTTTTAGAGGTAGCTCCCGGTTCACTCAAAACCAGAGAAGCAAGGGTTGCTCCTGGCAGATCTCTAGGCAATGACCCCAACTGTCAGGTCCCCTTGCCCTGGCCACCCCAGGAGCTCTTGAGGGAGCTCTGCATTCTGGGGCTGGGCAAGGGTTCCAAAAACTTTACAGCTCCAAACCGTGGACCACACAGGGCAGCTGCACTGCAGGAGAGCATGGGTATCTCACTGGAGAAGCACGAGCAGTTGTCAGGGTGGGAGCCTGGGGCTGGGGCGGGGAGATGTAAAAGAAAAAAAGAGGGGAAAGGGAGAAACTGCACCGGCTGTGTGCTGGGAGAGAGTGGCTGACAGTTTTATTTCTGAGAATTTCCCCGTGCGTGATCGCTACATTGGGATCTGCAGGCAAGTGACCCTGTAAAAGCAGCCTGAAATCCCCATGGCAAATAACATGGAGCCAAGGCTGGCAAGCAGGAGCCAGTGGGAGGTGTGGGGAGAGTGAGAGATATGGAAGCCCAGTCCCATTCCCCTGGACTCTGTGGAGCCCCACTGACTCCCCACCATGCTCATCAGCCAGGCAGCCTATAGGGTCCCACAAGTCCCAGTTTTCACTGACACATCACTGTCTATTAGCAAGAAAACCACTGTTGTTCATGAGGATTTAGCTGGTTATAAAACAATTATTCCATTTGAATATTTTTCTTCTTTTCTTTTCTTTTCTTTTCTTTTCTTTTCTTTTCTTTTCTTTTCTTTTCTTTTCTTTTCTTTTCTTTTCTTTTCTTCTCTTCTCTTCTCTTTTCTTTTCTTTTCTTCTCTTTTCTTTTCTTTTCTTTTCTTTTCTTTTCTTTTCTTTTCTTTTCTTTTCTTTTCTTTTCTTTTCTTTCCTTTTCTTTTCCTCTTTCTCACTGTTTATTCTCTTTTCTCTTTTCTCTTTTTTCTCTTTTCTTTCTCTTTTCTCTCTTCTCTTTTCTCTTCCCCTCTCTCAGACGCCCACCGGCGGAGCACAGCGCGGTTGCTGTGCAGACGCCGCTGCCGTGCGCTCTCAGGTGCCCGCTGCGCCGCCGCTGCCGCCGCCGGGGCCGAGCCGCGCTGCGCGGGGCCGCGCACCTGCCGCGCTGCCGCCGGACGGGCCAGGCGGGTGAAATCCCCGCTCGGCACCCGGCGGCCCGGAGGAACCAGGAGCTGCAGAGGGGCACTGAACCCCCGCGGAGCCCCGCGCAGGGACGGCGACTGGCGCCGGGCCGTGGGTGCCAATGCCCCCAGCCCAAACCGCTCCGGTGGGCAAAGCGGCTGCCGAGGAGCTCGGGCTCTCTCTGCTTGGCTTTTCGTTCGTTCGTATTTATCCGTTTGGATGTCTTCCCGTTGTCTCTTCTCTTCTCTTCTCTTCTCTTCTCTTCTCTTCTCTTCTCTTCTCTTCTCTTCTCTTCTCTTCTCTTCTCTTCTCTTCTCTTCTCTTCTCTTCTCTTCTCTTCTCTTCTCTTCTCTTCTCTCTTCTCTTCTTCCTTTCCTTTCCTTTCCTTTCCTTTCCTTTCCTTTCCTTTCCTTTCCTTTCCTTTCCTTTCCTTTCCTTTCCTTTCCTTTCCTTTCCTTTCCTTTCCTTTCCTTTCCTTTCCTTTCCTTTCCTTTCCTTTCCTTTCCTTTCCTTTCCTTTCCTTTCCTTTCCTTCCCTCTTTTTTATCTTCTTTTTTCTTTTTCTTTCCTTCTTTCTCTTTCCATTTTTCTGGGTTTTTTTCTTAATGTTCTTTCTTTCTTCCTTCTTTTCTTTCTGTCTGTCTGTCTTTCTGTCTTTGTCTTTCTATCTTTCTTTCGTCTGTTTTGCCCTATTTTCTATTTCATTGTCTTTTTCGGTGAGACGTGGTTCACACGTTTGATTTTTTTAAAGAGATTCGTTTATTTCCGTACAAACGTCAGTTGCAAAATCATGCTAATAGTCGCCGTAGTCGGAGTAATAACGAGGATAGCTGTAAATATAAGAAAAGTACTCATCGATAACGGTCTCAAATTAAACGCCAGAAAATCCCCGTTTTTCCCAGGACCCGCGGGAACTTCAGGCTGTTTTCACCTGCCGAAATGTCCCCGGTGTCCTCTTTATTTCCACCCTTACAACGAATCCGTATACGTCCGCGGTTCCCGTTAGTTGAACCCCTACGAATCTCTTTTTTTCCTCCAGCACAATCAGCACCAGCGAGGCAGCGTCAGCCTTTCCCGTGCTGCACGGGCGGTGCTGCTGCGGCGGGGCCGCGGGGTTCCCGCTGGCCGCTGGGCTGTTGTGCGGAGCGTGCGGAGGCACCGCGTGTGCGCTGCTGTGCGCGGGCTCCGGGGCCGCCTCCCGGCCCCGCGGGGTCCCGGCCCCGGCTCCTTGCCCTTGCCCTCCCGATAGTTATTTGCTGCCCCACGGCCGTGCCAAGGCCGAGCCGAGCCGGGCCGTGCGAGGCCGCCCCCAGGTCCCCTGCAGAGTCTGCGCCCCCCCCTTTCCGAAAGCCCGGGCTCGCCAGGGGCCAGCCGGGGTGCAGAGGTTGGGGGCGGGAGGGACGGCGGGGCCGGGCAAGGGCCGGGGGAGCGGGCAGAAAGGAGGGATCGCGGGAGGGACGAGTGGAGAGATGCTGGCGGAGGGGTGAGTGCGGAGGGCGGACGGAGGGAAGGCGGCACAGTGGGGCTGTGTCCCAGCCAGGCCCCGGGGACGCGGGGACAGCCCATCGGGGCCGCGACACTCGGGTATCACAGCCTGTGCTCGGGGTGCGCGGAGGAACCCGGCTTGGGGGACCCGAGCAGCTCTGCAGCATCAGGGCCATGGCTCGGTGTGAGTGTCCGTGACCAGGGACACGTAGCCCGGCCCGTGGGGAACAGTGCCGGCAGGGAGTCCCCTGCGAGGGAGGACGAAAGCAGGAGCCAGGGGTGTCCGCATTGCCTGAAAGGTCTGGGGGATGATGGGGTGCGGGGCCCAAACAGGGGACGGGGTTCCAGCGGATGTTTATTGCGGGTGGTGGAGCGGCAGGAACACGGCGATGCTCGGCTTCGGGGGCCGCCCCGGGACTTGGGGGTTGCCGTCGTGGGGAATGCGCGAGTCATTGCCACGCTTTGCATTCCTCGGTGCCACCACAGGCTTTTGAGCCATCGGGCTACATCTTTTCCGGACGAAGCAGATGTGCGTCCACGGAGGATGAGGAAAAAGGGGGAAAGGTGTCCCAACCCTTTTTCCGCATCGAGCTCTTGGCGTTTTCTCACCGCAGAGCCGTTCCGGAGGAGAGGCGGCGGGACAACCTCGACCTCTCCT
Source organism: Agelaius phoeniceus (assembly GCF_051311805.1). NCBI lineage: Eukaryota > Metazoa > Chordata > Aves > Passeriformes > Icteridae > Agelaius > Agelaius phoeniceus. The sequence continues at coordinate 7,664,711 of NC_135282.1, read as the reverse complement.
CCCACCTGCTCGGGCGAAGTATGAGCTGCGGGGAGCAGAACCTCTGGGCTCGATCCTAACAAACACACCCGTGCTCTGGACGAATGCAGAGCCGGGGCACAGCAGTAATGGCTAACGGCGGGGTTAGCAACCCCGCGTCGAGACTGGATGCGCTTTGCAGCGCTCCGCCGATGAGGAGCGGTCGAGGAAAGAGGACATGCGTCCTCGGGACTTCTGTCAAATGCGACCTCTGGGCCCTTTTCGCGGTGCAGGAAAGGGGTCGACTCCGCTTGCTGCAGAGCGCCGTGCCACCCTCTCCCTCGGGTGGGTTCTGTCCCTGCGGGGTCCCTGTTGGCAGGGCAGACAGGGTGGTTTTCCCTCTCCATTGTCTCAGCTCCGCCCGGCGCTGCTCACGCGTGTAGGAACCCCGCGTGTCTGCGAGGCCAGGCAGGGGATGTGGGAGCGGGGCGGCGGGGTCTACTCTCGGGGATTTGGGGTTTCGAGGCTTCAGCCCCGCCATTTGGCGGGGACCCGCTCCGCTGCCGCCCAGGTGACAACGATTCCCGGCGGGTCCTCTGTTCCTGGTAGACACCACTCAGCCCCGACACCCCCGGCCGGGTGGACAGGCCGAGGGACCGGTCCACGCCCGGGCTGTCCCCGACGTGGTGTCGTTTACAGCTGGAGTTTTATGTAAGGAGCAGGAAAGGAGAAAGGAATAAACCTGGGAAACGGTGCGGGCAACTAAGGCAGGGACTGCAACCCCAAACTCTGCTGGGGCATTGGTTTCGGGTTTTTTTCTTAATTTCCAGGGGAACTATTTTCTTTCCTCCTGGAGCAGAGGCTGTCCAAAGCCAAGCATACCGCGGGGAAGGGGCATCAGCGTCCCGCTCGCATCAGCCCTTGAGTTCCCCGGAGGCGGCTTGGAGTTCTCACCCGCGGCTCCTCGCTTTCCTCCGATATTGCCCCGGGGTGCCCAAACGAAATCCCTTCCCCTCTTTCTTGTATTGCCGCCAGGTGAGCAGCGCGGGTCAGTACCGGGACTGTCTTCTCCGTGACGTGTCCCCGAGCCCGCGACAGAAGCTGCCTCGGCCAGGAACCGCGCTGCCAGCAGCAGCAGCAAAGAAACAAAACACCGATCATGTCACGCTCTGCCCTTATGCCGTTAGCTGCAGGAACATATGCTCAAATATGTAAGAGTAGTCTAGATTTTTCTCTGCAAATATTTTTACCACATCCAAAGATAATATTTCAACAGAAGAATCAAGCCCCGCAGGCTACAGACAGGGCAGCTATATATAACCCGCTTGCTCACTCCGGCTCTCCGCGCATCGCTCGGGTTATGCAACCCCCACCGCGACGGTAGCCACCGGCGCGCCCCACGGCTCCGCCCGCCCCGTCGGGGCAATTCCCCGGGACATCGGTGCAGCAACCCGCCCGGAGGGACCGGCACCGGGGCGCGGACCGAGACTGGTACTGGTAGCCGGGCTGGGCCGGACCCGGCAGGGCGGGCGCATCGCCTTGCCCCGCGCCGATGCGAAAGAAGGGCCTGGGGAACGCCGCGGCGCTCCGAGGGGCCGGGAGCGGGCGGTGAGTAGCGCCTCGTCCTCGCCGGGGCAGGGACGGGAACCGGGCGCGGCTCCAGGCCCAGACGGGCCGTGCAGGTGCTGCCGACGAAGCGGGCTCTGGCGCTGGGCTAAGCAGGAGCTCGCCTACCGCCTCGTTCGTTGCTTTCCGTTTTCTCCGCTTTTTTTTTTTTTTTTTTTTTTAATTTTTATTTTTAATTGGCGAAGGAAATGCTGGAATGCTGCGGGCGCTTTGGGAGTCTGGTGGCCCAGGGCTAGGGGAGTCCCATCCGAGCGAAGCGGCCGGCAGTACCTGCACCCGCTGCTCACCCTGACGTGCCCAGACCCCGCCTGCTGCGGCGGCTCGGACCGCGGGTCCCCGCGGCCACCGAGCCCCGAGGGTCGCCCCCAGCCCCGCAGTGCATGCGAGCTGGAGGAAAAGAGCTATCCCTTCTCTCGGTGCCGGACATCCGCAGCGTGACGCCGGGCTCGGCTCGGCTCGGCTCGGCTCTTCCCTTCCCGTCGGCCGGCTCCCGGCGCCGTGATTGACACCGCCGGCCCCTCCGCCCGCCCCGCAGCACATCCCATCCCTCCCCGGCGGCCGCTCGCCGTGCCCGGGAGGCGGGGAAGGGCCTCCCCAGCCCTTTGACACCGTCTCGGCAGGAGTTTCACTTCGCTTTCGCCGCCGTCGCCGCCGCTTCTGCAGGCAAACACCCCCGGCTTCCATGTGACGCCTCCCAGCCACTGAATGGGGAAAGCGCCTATAAGGGAGACACTTTCCCTTCGTGCAGGAGAAAAGGAGGGGACGAGGGGGGCAGAAGCAGGAGGTGGTGGTTGAGGGGAAGGGAAGACAGAAAATGAATTAATAAATCGCAGGGAACGAATTGGGGAAGGGGGGAGGGTGGTGAGAAATGGACACCCCGGGAAAGAAATTCGTGGATTATTTATTTGTTGCCCCCCGCTCCCGTCTCGCTGACAGAGCTCGGTCCGCCGTTGCGGTGCTCGGCGCTAGCTACAAAGGGACCCGGGGAAGTTTCTTGTTCCCCAACGCCCTTCCCGGGGGGGCGAGGGTTTAGGTTGTTTTCTGTTGCATTTATTTTTTTTTTAAGTTTCCCTTCCCCACCCCTCCCCCCCCGTCTGGAAGGAGGGGGTCTCGTTCGCACCTCCCTGGATGGTGCGGTAGAAAGGAGGGGAGTTAGGGGGTGGGAGGGGGGGGGCTCGTGGTGGGAGGCTGCCGCGCCTGCTGCTCCTGCATTGGTGTCTCCCCTATGGACGAAAACAGCCCTCTGTCTCCCAAGGCAAATGCTTTCAGTATCGCCTCTCTGATTTCAGTCGCCGCCGCCGAGCAAGCAGGGAAAGGAGAGCTGGAGGAGCGCCGCGGCGGCCGCAGCGCGCCCGCCCGCCCCGGCTGCCGCCCTCAGAAGATGCACTTCAGCACCGTCACCAGGGACATGGAAGGTGAGTGCCGCGCTCGACCCCGCAGGGCTGCGGGGACGGGACCGCCGGGCACCGCGTACTCGAGGGCTTTCGCACGGCCCGTGCCGGCGGCCGGGCCAGGGGCAGCGCGCAGAACGCGGCCTGCCCGCGGAGCCGGTCGGGGGAGGCTTTGCCGTTTCTCCCGGTACGCCTGGGCCCCTGTAGCCCTCCCTTAGAGAAAGGCATTGCCCGTGGCCCGGTAGCAGCTTTCGACGGCTCCGCCGCTGGGACTCGCGTCTTCTCAGAGGTGCTGAAAGCATCCCCCGACAGCGCCGGCCGTGCCTGAGGCACCGGCAGGCCGGGGCTCGGCTCCCACCGGCTCTGCAGCCCCTGTCCGGCCTGGGGGGCTGCGTCGGAAATAACGCAAGAGACCCCCGGGACCTCGAGGAGCCTTTCAGCATCGGAGGGGAGCCGAAGGAGCGGCCGCTCCGCCGGGCGGCCTTCATGCGCCGCGGGGCCCTCTCGGGCCGGCGGCCGAGGGCTGCGCAGCCGGGTTCGTCCCGGTGCTCCTCGGCGCGAACCCCGAGCTTTGCTCTGGTCCCGGCCTCTTCCTCTTTCTCGTCCGGGGATGGAAGGAATGGGGCATTGCCAAACCAGATCCGACTTCCCCTGTCAGCCGCAGCCCCGCGGCTCCAGAGTGAAGGACGTTACCTGCAGCAGCGTAGCTACACGGAAATAAGAGCCGATTTCTTTCTCTGAGTTTCCCCACTCCTCTATTTTTTTTTTCTCTCAATTTTTGGAGAGGGGGCGAAAGGAGGGAGTTTGCTTTGTCCCAAGTAGTGTGTGGCGAGGGAGTCCTGCAGAGATAGCACGGGCTTTGCACCGCCGAGGCTCTTGGCAGACCTCTCGGGTTTGCAAAAGAAAAAAAAAAAAATAGAAGAAAAAAAAAAGGAAAAAAAAAAAAAGAAGCCTAGGCAGGCAGGCAGCGGGAGCAGCGAGCTCCCCGCCTGCCCCGGGGGGAGCGGGGCTGGGGCCAAGCAAAGCGGAAAGGGGGAGGCGCCCCGCTGGGCTGGGCGCGGGGCAGGAGAGGAGGCGGAGGGCACCCCGCGGAGCCGGTGCGGAGGCGGGGGCCGCGCGGAGCGGCGCGGAGCTGGGGGGAAAGCGGGAGCCGGAGCGGAGCCCTGACCGCTTGTTTTTGGAATGATTTCAGCTATCTCCAGCCCCTGGCTCACCCAGCTGTCCCATTTTTGCGATGTTGCAGCTTTCACGGCCAACAGCCTGAGCAGCCTGAACGCCTCCGGGGGGTACCACCTCTCCCCCTCCCCGGGGGACCCGTACGGACAGCATGAGCCGCCGCACTACGAGCCCTGCACGGCTCAGCAGCACCCGCACCCGCCGCCCCAGCCCCAGCACGGCTACCCTTTCGGCGGGGCGGCGGCGGCGGCGGCCGGGACCAACCCGCCGCCCCCAGGCCCCGAGCAGCCCGAGGGCGCCGGTGGAGCCGCTGCGGGGCCGGCCGCAGTCTCGGGCTGCTCTACGGGGGCGGCCGCCGCGGCCAAGGCGCCGGTGAAGAAGAACCCGAAGGTGGCCAACGTGAGCGTCCAACTAGAGATGAAGGCGTTGTGGGACGAGTTCAACCAGCTGGGCACCGAGATGATCGTCACCAAGGCAGGCAGGTCAGTGCGGAGCTCCCGAGCGGCCCCGGTTTTCCAGCCGCTCCCTCCGGACCCGGGCACCCAGGCCAGTCGGGGCGGGAGAATCCGGTGCGAGTGGTTGAATTCGCAGTTTGGGGGGAGATTGAAGCTGCTGCCCAGGGGCGAGTCGCGGAGCGGCCCGGCCCGGCCCGGCGGTCGCCGTCATTTGATCCTTGCGCTTCTCCTGGGGCGAAATCTGCGAGCTCTTGCGGCCCGAAGGCCTCGGTGCTGCGGAAGAACGCGCGGCTGCTGCTGCGGGCTGACGGCGAAGGCGTGCGGAGGACGGCAGGCAGGGCACTGGGTTTTACTCCCGCTTAAAAGGGCGCTGTGCTCCTCCGGGCGCCTTCGGCTGCGACCCCACACGGGACTTTGATCCGTGTTTACGGAGGACGGTGTGTGTTCCCGGGGCGGACAGCAACGATACGGGGGAAGGAAAAAAACAACACGCAAACCGTGCAAAACCTGCTAAATACATTCTTAGCACGGGCAGATGTTTTCCTTCCGGCGGAGACGCGAACAGACCCTAATTCTGCACCTTGAAACGCGTTCCAGGGCTGTTGTATTTCCCGATTATCGAGTAACGAGCCCGGCTGAACGCGGCTCCTCTCAGCTCTGCTCCGGCCGCCGCGGCGCGGTTTCGGGGCCAGGACCCCGCTCCTGGGCAGGGAACAAAGAAAGCGGCTGATGCGATCGCGTTAGGAACGAGCAAAACATATGGGGGGAAGAGGAGTCCCAATTACAATTGTTAGTTACTGCATTTAATGGAGATCTCCGGGAAGCGCCGCGGCCGCGGCGGCTCGGGCAGCGCTACGAGGCTTTCCCCGCCAGGCTCCGGCAGAGCTGCGAATTGTCCAGGTTCTGAGTCTTCCCTTGGTTTAAAGCGATTCGGCGGGGGGGAGAAAAGCAAAACAAACAAATTAAGGGATCCCCCGTTGCTTGCTCTCAGTTCGCCCCGGGGCTGACTGCGACGGGACGGCCGGCCGGGGGAGAGGGTCGGACTCCGCTCCGAACGGTCTGGCAAGAGCTGTGACCGCGGCCGTGCGCTCCCGCTCTCCCGTCAGCGATTTTGAGGGTCCCGAAAGTGCAAAAGAAAAAAAAAGAAAAAAAAAGAAAGAAAGAAACATACGTACATGTACGCAGTGGCCATTTAAGTTTGGGTGGGTTTTTTTTAATATTAGCAATTTCCTAAAATGAAACAATCACCGTGGTGCCCGGTGCAAAAGCAGCCGGCGCTGCGTTGCGGGACCCGGGCGGAATTTCCCGCAGACGGTGCCTGCCCCGGCGCCGGCTCGCACAGCCCGCTGTCTCCGGCCGCGGCCCCTGAGCCCGGCGCCGGGCTCGGCGTTGCTTTCCTTAGCGGAAAAGGTCGTTCAGGCTCCAGGCGGAGGCTCTCTGCAAACAGTTCTTCGATCTGACTCTCTTAGCTCTCCAAGAAGAGAGAAAGGATTGCAAATATCCCGTTTCAAAAGGCTTCGGAAATTAACCAATTCGAATTGAATCGGGGGCTTTTCTCCCACACTTTTCTTCGTTTACTTTATGACACAGTCGAAACTCCAGACAAGCGAGTAAAAACAGGAGAAAACGAGGTACAAGCAGCAGGAAAAGGCTCGGGGAAGGCGCTGCAAAGCCTGTTCTCTTCCAGCACCTCTGGGCTGGCCCTGCTGTTTGTCTAGATGGGTCTTATCATCTCAGGTTGTTTGTTTTAAAACTAAGTTTTAGAACAAGAAACACCGGAATTGGAGCTAATGGGGGCTTTTTCATGTTTAAAAATAATAATAACAGAGGGAGCGACTGAAAACGTCCTCCAGAGTTTGCTGAAGCCTTACGGGGAGGGAGACGTAGCTGCCCGATCCCGATGCAGCCCGGCAGTGCTGGGCCCGCTGTGGAAGAGCTGCGGAGCCAGAGGCGCGCTGACCCATCGCCCCTCAGAGGGGGGAAGGGGGACAGAACAACAGGTCCGGCCGTGTGCCCCGAGAACGAGCCGGGGGGGGCTCTCTGTGTCCGGGTTTGATCGGGCTGTTTGTTCAGGGGGCGGTGGGGCTTTGGTTTTTCAACGGCTGCAAACACCCTTCCCGAAATATTGCCTATAGGCGCTCGCTTGCTTTGCTATTCTATAAAACAAAACGAAGCCATAAGGAGCCCCGACGCCAGGGCGCTTCATCGGCGTGTGCCGCCGGGGAGCTGCGGGCGAGGCCCTGGTACCCGTGTGTGCAGATGCAGGAGGGAGGACGGGTGGACCGTCCCGGCCCCTTCCCTTAGCCCACCGCCGATCGCATTTGTACTGCAGCCCCCTGAAGGAATCGTGCCCTCCCTGAGCGTGGGATCCACGTTTCGGCTTAGCTTTGGGTCCCCGGGGGCCTGCGCGGAGAAGAACTGGGGGAGCAGCCGCGGGGGCTGGCCTGCCCAACTCCAGAGCCCTGGGCTCCTTTCCGCTCCCCCTTTCGTTCCGCAAAGGTGCAGGAGCGGGAGCCCGGCCGGGCTCTTGCAAAGAAGTGGATGCGGGACGGGGTTTTCTGGGACCATCCCCGTTGCCCTCTAGCCCTTGCCCACCGAGAGGGAGCGTTTGCCCCTCCGGGACGGGAGAGGTCTCCCGCGGCCTTAGGGGCTGTTGCTGTAACCACTGCTTTCAAACGAACGCAGTTTGGTGGGTACAGAAGCTGCACAGGTGGGAACTCAATCACCTCGTGTCGTTTGCTGGAGTTTTTAGATTTGACCCCCACGGGCTGCCGAGCTTGAGTGCGGGTCTGCAGACAGGGTAATGCCTTGCATTTGCCTCCAGTCAGGTCAGCTAAAATGATGGAGAAACCACGGAGAAAAAATTATTTTCACTTGATCTCCCCATAGCAAAGGCCGAGGATGCTCTTGTTTCCCCTGTCCTCTCCGTTCCACCTTGGTGGAGCATTTCGGGTGTCTGACATGAACGGTCCCCGAGCCAGTGGGAGAGGCAGGACCCTCCGGCCCACCTTTCAGGATGCTGCTGAGGGCTGGGGAACACGGCAGCCAGTCTCCCCAGGCAGCTTGGGTGTATCTGCCTCTTCCTCTGGCCAGCAGTTTCTTCGAGGGGACTTAGCATCACAACTGGGAGGGTACTGGAGCAGCTGGAGGGGAAGAGACCCGTGCCGGCCCCTCGGGGCTCCCTGCTGCTCCTCAGCATAGCACTTCTCTCTCCTCTCTGTGCCAGGCGCATGTTCCCCACCTTCCAGGTGAAGATATTTGGGATGGACCCTATGGCTGACTACATGCTCCTCATGGATTTCGTCCCGGTGGATGACAAGCGATACCGGCAAGTAACAAATCCCTGGACTGTCTCGCGGTTCTTGGAGCCGTAGGGGCTGGTGGGTCGCTGCCCACCCTCTGCTCCTGACCTCTGGGGGTTCAGGGATGTGCCCCTGGGCGTGACACCTGTCACTGTGAGACAGGGAGGGGACACGGGATGTGACTGACCTGGGGTCTCCTTCACACTCTTGCAATGAGTCTGGGGCCAGGAGCGGCTGCACGGGACTGCAGGGCCCCCTCAGCCCCCGCACCAGGCTCACAGGCAGCCGGGGCCAGACCAGCATGGGCAGAAGGGCAGGTTTCCACAGGGCACAGGGCAGGAGCTGCCTTGTCCTGCCCAGAAAAGCTCTCCTTGTTGTACTGCTACACATCTCCACCGGCAAACACCCTTTGCCACTTAACAAAAATCCCCTCGGTGCTCCTTGAGTGCCGTAGCCCCTCAGCACATGTCCCAAAGCTGTGCCGTGCCTGCTGCGGAGCTCCCTGGGTGCTTGGGTGAAGAGAGTGGGTTTTGTGCTCTGGAAAGGCACCAGCCACCCAAGCCACAAAACCCTGCCCTTGTTTCCAGTGGCAGAGTAGGAAGGCCTTGGAAACTGTCGACTCACAAGGCAGTGATGCGGTCTGGTTTGGAGCCCCTTTAATTTTAAGACAGTGAAAAGCGCATTATGTATTTAGCTTCAGATCGAGACGCCGAGCAGGCAGCCTGCATAGGAATCGCAGGGTCCGATATATAAATATTTAGACAGATATCCAAATTCTCAGGGCGTCCTAGAAATGTTTGCTTGTCAAGGGAAGTAGGATATATAACATCCAATTGAGTATATCTTTAAAAAGTAATGTTTCTGCTCAAGTCCAATGGTGTCTAATTCCCCCTGTGCAAACACTGGCTTTTAAAGTAAACACGTGTATAGAAGATTGGTTTCTCTGTTTTAAATGTTACTGTTGAATATGTACTTTGAAAGAATGAAACGAGACTGCTAAATTCTGAACCTGCTATTAATCTACACACAACTTTCCACTCTTCACTTAAAGCGAGAATATTACTGTATAGAGGGCTTTTTTCCACCTTTTTTTTTAGAGGAACGGGGAGGCTTTTGTGGCTTCTCTCCCAAATCTACATGGGTAGCTATAAATTTCCTCCATCCTGCAGATTTCTCTCACGACAGTTCCATCGCTGACGTGATAAAATAGTCTATCCCCTCCGCAGCAATTCTGGCTGCGGAAAAGAGCTCGTTCCTCTCGTGGGAAGCGGGAGTGATGGAGAGGCGGTGCTTCCCCCTCGGTGGGCCAGGGGGACCGGGCCGGGCCGGGTTCTGCCGGGCGCAGGTGCTGCAGTCGTTGGGAGCGGCGCTGCACGGACGCGGGCGGGAGCCCCCCGGGCCGCGGCTGAGGGTGCCTCTCCCTCCCGCAGGTACGCCTTCCACAGTTCCTCCTGGCTGGTGGCTGGCAAAGCCGACCCCGCCACCCCCGGGAGAGTCCATTACCACCCGGACTCCCCGGCCAAAGGGGCGCAGTGGATGAAGCAGATCGTTTCCTTCGATAAGCTCAAGCTGACCAACAATTTGCTGGATGACAACGGGCATGTAAGTGTTCCCGGGTAAAAATGTCCAACACGGGGCTGCACGGGGTGGGAACTCCCCGCGCTATGATTCCCGTGGGGTGACCCTGCCCGCCCCCTCCCCGCGGGCTCTGCCCCAGCCCCGCGGCTGTCCCGGGCAGTGGAGCCGGCAGGGCCGGGGCTGCGCTCTCCTCTCTCCATGCTCCGCCTGGATCAGTTATTGTCTCCTTGCTCGTTTTATCATTCAGATCATTTTGAACTCCATGCACAGATACCAGCCGCGTTTTCACGTGGTCTACGTGGACCCCCGGAAAGACAGCGAGAAGTACGCGGAGGAGAACTTCAAAACTTTCGTCTTCGAGGAGACGCGCTTCACGGCGGTGACCGCCTACCAGAACCACCGGGTGAGGCAGCAGCGGAGCTCGGGGCAGCAGAAAGCGGGGGTTGGGGTCGCCCCGGAGGTACCATGGGTGCGGGTGCATCCGGTGCTGGCTCAGCCCCTTCGTCCGGCTCCGGGGCTGGAGGCCGGGCTGCGGGTGTCCGGCGGCGGCGGGGATGGCTGGGGGTATTCCCGCCTTCTCCCCATCTGCTAAACCCATTCCGGGCAGCGCTAGGAACCCGATAGCCGGGGAGCTGCGCGGAACTGCATCGGTGTACGCCGAGGAAGCGACGTGGGCTCTAGCCCCATCGCCAGCTTCCCCCCCGCCCGAGGACCTCATTACCTATGTAAAGCCGAGACCGGGGCTAGTGGGGAAACTACAGGCTTCCCGCTGCGAAATGTCACTCACAATTTGTTTGGATAAATCTGCGATTTTACTGCTTTAAGTTCGTAGCGGTCTGTCTCTCCTCAGAATACAATTGTACGTTAAAAACGAAACAAAACGAAACACAACTCCCCCACCCCAATCTAATGCAGATCTCTGGGCAGCAGTTAATCCAATTGCTCCTTTAAATCGCATCAGTGTAATGTAAAGAGCAGGAATCCCAGCAGCGAGTGGAAATACGATTTCATAGCGGGGGCTTTTCAGCGCTGCTCCGAACGGCTCCGCTCCGCGACGATGCCGCGCAGGCCGGGGCTGTGTCCCAGGGCTGTCCCTGAGCAACCGGCGCAAGTGTCACCCTCTGCAGTGGCTCCGAGCAAATTGACCTGAGTTCCCTCCGGGATGCTGCGGTCGGGTCGCACCTCGCCCCGGTGGAGGCGGCGAGGCCAGAGAAAGGCTGTGCCTTTAAGGGGCTCTGGAGTCCCTCCCCGGCTGGCATTTGCCTGATGGCTCCGGACAGCTGCTCTTTCTCTCCTGCTTTCTATCAGTTTGACCTCTAAGGCTGGAACTGTCACTGAGGGGCTTAAAGTTTGTTTTTCAACCCATTCCGGAAACTCACAATCACATACTTTATCCGTGGATTTGCTTAAATATAGAAAATGCCCTGCCTTCTCCCTGGCGAATTAAATAAATACATAAGTATGATTTATCCAGTGATTTGTCTTAACTGCTCCAGTGGTGACCCATATAATGTGGCATTTTCTTACAAGTGCATTTAGTCAGATTTTGCAGCCAACTCAGACTGCCTCTCCCTTCACCTTGAACTCATATTAGGTAGCATGTTAGCCCGCATTTTCTAACAGAGGGAAAGCACATGTTTGTGCTCTGTGGCAGAGAACACCCTGGCTCCACCAGCCACCTGGATCCTCTCTGTTACACCAAGCACTGCTGAGTCCCAAAGCCTGCTCAGGAACACACACTGTTTGGCCAGGGAGCCCTGTGTGCTGCTTTGAGACATTTTGCCACTTCTTCTTACAGATCACGCAGTTGAAGATTGCAAGCAACCCTTTTGCCAAGGGATTCAGAGACTGTGACCCTGAGGACTGGTAAGGCTATGTTTTTATTGGTTATGGCAATACCCCACTCACCCTATTTCACAGGTATCTGCCCAGCTTACATTTGCACAAGGGTTTCATGGAGGGGGACCCATTTCCGAGCTGCAGCTCAGAGAGATAGTACTCAAATTGTTCATTCTGTTGGACCATCAGCTCTGTATCACTTCTCCCCTTCCTCTTCCAGGCCCAGGAACCACAGGCCGGGGCCTCTTCCTCTCATGAGCGCTTTTGCCAGATCCCGGAATCCAGTCTCTTCCCCAGCCCACCAGAATGGGACAGAGAAAGGTGAGAGCCCCGAGTGGCCAGGCCAGCGCATCTCCCAGGCCCTGTTGGCCTGCACAGCCCGTGCATGCACGCTTGGGGCCAGCCTTGCTCACTGAGCTGGTGCACAGCCCCATTGCTAATGAGCTTTGTGCTATCGCTCATTTTTTAAAGAAAAATACCTGCTTTTATAGCCTAATTCATTCTTCCTTGGACTACAACATTTGCTGTTGTGTGCTTAAGAAAATTTGCTGCTTTAAAAAACATTGCCCCTTGCCTTAAGTGTCCCATTTTCGACTTTTTAGCAACAAACTCAGCTTTTCAGGCAGAGATGCAGTGCTGGCCACAGGTTCCTTCTTGCATTGCCCTTTTAATGTGCCTCGGCAGTGCATTTAGGGCCAACCCACTCCATTCAGGAGCTGCAGTCAGGTCGAACAGCACCTCTGCCCATTGACTGCTTTTCCATTACCCAGAGCAAACAACTGCAACGACAACCGAAGGCCTTTCTTCCAACGCACACCGGGCCTGCAAAATAAAGGGAAGTCTGTATTTGTTTAGTGTTACACAATTGCAAAAATGTCAGGCGTGTACCAGCTTGTCAGTCAACTCAACTCCATTTATCGCAGTCAGAAGGTCCCGTCCCGCCAGCCCCGTTCCTGCCGCATGCCGCTGCTGCACGCCCCGCTCTTCCCTTCGCGGCCTCTTCCCGGTGTGCGCGGATGCGCTCCCGCGGGCGCGGCCGCACTGACTCTGTTGCCCCCGTAGATGCTGCCGAGAGCCGGCGGGAGTTCGAGCGGGAGGCCGGCGGGACGGCGCTGCACCAGGCCGAGGCCGCGCACCAGCAGCTCATGTCCCGCGTGCTCAGCCCGGCGCTGCCGGGCGGAGGCGGCGGGCTGGTGCCGCTGGCCGGGGCGGGCGGCGGCCGGCCCAGCCCGCCGCACCACGAACTGCGCCTGGAGCCCGCCGCGTCCGAGCCGCTGCACCACCATCCTTACAAGTACCCGCCGGCGGCGGCCGCCGCCTACGACCACTACCTGGGGGCGAAGAGCCGGCCCGCCCCCTATCCCCTCCCCAGCATCCGCGGGCACAGCTACCACCACCATCATCACCACCACATGAACGCGGCGGCTGCAGCGGCGGCGGCCGCCAACATGTACTCGCCGGCCGGAGCGCCCGCCGGCTACGACTACGGGCCCCGGTAACGGGGCACCGGCGACACGAGAGACACCGCCCTCCCCCTTCCCGCCTTTCCCCCACCGCCCTCCTTACGAGTGAGCTGATTGGCCAGCTTGATCTGATCGACAGCCAGACAGCCCAATCGCCGGCAGCCGGGCCCCGCCCCGCGCCCCGCCCTGTGGGGGCTGTGAGGGTGGCGGTGCCGGGAGCTCCATCGCGGTGTGACCCGCGGCTGCACTTTGATAAATGAAGCCATATGTCCTTATCTCTCTATTCCCCCGCGCCTCCGTTCGTGCCGGGCACCGAGGACCGTCGGGCGGCTGGGATGCGGTGGGAGGACGGTGAGGCGGCAGCAGTGAAGTGACTTGTCCCCTCTCACTCGCCCGCCGGGCCTTCTGATGGAGGTTTGGTGTTGGCGGTGCCCCCGGGGCCTGTACGTGAGCACCGAGCGGGGGCTGTGGGGCCGGCCGTGGGCCGTGTGTTGTCCTGCACTTGTCGGTGTCAGTCTTTCCCAACCCGGGGCACACCGGGGGCTGGTTCACAGGTGGCTCAGGTGGTTCTTTGAGGCGATTCTTGGGGAAGCAGAGTTTAGTTTAAGGGAGTGCTTTGAATCCTCACTGCCAGAACAAATTGCCCACTTCTCCTCCGGCCCTGACCCATTTGTAAGTTTTGGGGTTCACTGGGATGCCTTACCCATAGCAGCATGTTCTGGAGCTATGTTTGTATCTTGTTTTCCCAACAATACCTGCAAAGGTTTAAAAACCAGCCTGGGGGTGGGGGGATATCTGCAGATTTCAGGCTGTGTGTTTCCCACCTGCTTCCCAGGCAGCCTCACACGGTTCTGCCTTCCTGCATCCTTTCCTGAGCTCTTGAATACTCTCTCATGGAGGTGCCTTTTAAAGGGACTTCAGTTTTTTTTTTCTGACTAGTTCACCCCTTATATTTGGCTGACCCAAACTGCAGTAGTTCTAAAGCATCTATTCTGCATTACCTGCTTGCTGTATCTTCCCTCTTAATGCTGGTAAGTACTTTTTCTTTTTCCTTCAGTATCTTCATTCAGTAGTTGTTCCTTACTGCTAAAAAGATGGCCCTGCTCATCAGAGTTCTCCAGTGATGTGTTTTGAATAGTTGGCTTGTGTTTTTGTCAGATGCTCACCGAAGGCAGTCCCTTTGTGTTCAGAGAAGGTATTGAGCAGCTCCTCAGCTGTGTTGGTATACAGTATTATGAACACTTTCCTGATTCTTCCACATGACTCCATTAAAAGATGGAGGTTATTTCTTTTAAAGTCATCTATTCATCCATGTTTGTGCATTTTCATTATAAACTCTTTAAAACATGTTCTTTCCCTTGTGCAGGTGGCAATGTTAATAGCAATGTTTATTTTGTCTCTGGCAGTGGGCTTTGGGCTTCCAAAACCGTTTTGGAAAGGTTTAAGAAGGCATACAGGCTACCATGAATATTTTATGTATTTTTTTCTGTTAAAAATATATCTGGATCCATAAAAAAAGACTTGTGCAAGAAATATGTATTTTATTTGACATTTGCAGTGAATTGTGAGATTCTTAATGTCTGACTAAAGCATAATGTTCTCAGAAAGGTTGATGTAAAATAGCCTTGTGCTTATTATTAGTCAGTGGGAAATGGCTCTCGGATGTGCTCTATTGCTGTTGCTTTGCCGCTGTTATTTCAGAGTTTTCAGTATGATTTGTTATCTGTAAACTGATTAGTGCCAAAGCTTTGGTCAAATGTTTAATGAAGTTGTTATATTTATTATTTCCTTCAAAGATTATACAAACCCATTTTTTTTTCTTGATAGTTGCAGTGTAGGAAAAAAAGTGAAGACAACCAAAGAATCATATCTGCAAAGTGTAGATACGTGTAGATATTTGTAGATATATGTAGATAATCTTATTTCATTTCAATTGAAAAGACATTGGACAGTGACATTTATAAATATTTTTCCTCTTCTTTCTTTTCTTCATTTCTTGTTTGATTATTTGTGTATATTTGTCAGCATGTCTGCCCTGAAGTCTAAGCCTCCCCTACAAAATGCAGTTATTTAAATAAGGAGTTCTTAGTCTGAGCAAACAGTGGCTCTCCATAGGCGATTGCTCCTTCCCTTCTGTCCCTGGTTGCTGCAGGTGCCCATGGTTGTGGTAATCTATCACAATACACCAGTTTGCAAGGTTGGGATTCTCAGGTGAAAACAGATCTGTTTGTATTGGTAAGCACCTGTTCTCTTTAAGCACACACAGAATGACCCAAGGTGCCAGGACTAAACTGTGCCCTTAATGAAAATGGCTCAAGGCTCCTTGACTGTAAGAATTTCAGTTTTATATTTGTTAGAAGAAGAGAAAATCACAGCTTCAAGCTATGGCTGTGGATAGAGGGTCCTCAGGATCAGCAGTCTGTGTTCTGTGCTAAAGAACCACTGCAGAGGTCCTGAGGCTGAATGGAAGGAGAACATGCAGCTGTGTCAAGCCTACAGTCTGAGCTATGAAAATGGTATTTCTAACAATGCATTTAGTCCCATCAGCATGCAAGGTGCTTAGACATGTTCACATTGAAGCACGTTAGCAATCCAGTTCATGTTGTATTTTAATCCTTAAATCAAGATTCTTCAGGTCTTTGACTGGTGTCCCTCCTTCCATAACAATGTTTCTCTCACTGGATGGGAATATTACAGATATGGGAAACAAAAAGGGTCATTTTTCTATCCCAAGAAAAAATCCACTTCAAATAAACAAAACCCTGCAGACTGACCAGTTTTGAATATCACAGGAAATTTGTAACACTTTAATGTCATATTACCTGTCAGGACATATCATGTATAGGCCATGCATTGTCTGTGTATTGTAGATTGATTTGATGAATGACTTTGTATGACTTGATTACACGTCTGGTTAAACTTCACTGAGCCCACGCTGTCACCAAGGGCCATGGCCCACGCTAGGAAAGAAGGCAGCTGCATTTCCAGGCAATACTTGCACTTGTGGGTACCTCAGGTCACACAAAGCACTTACACATGAAGTGTCTTTAAAAGCTGTTGTAAAACAGGCCCCGGTGTGGAGGTTACAAGCATCCTTTGTATTTTCCAAATAGGGCTAGAGAACAAATTAGCCATCTAGCTCATTTGCAAGGGCTGCAGGCTGAGTTCAGTGGTTGCTTCTGAGGTCTGCAAGCCACGTCACCCAGCTCAGTGGATAAATCCAGGATTAGTTCCTTGTTCCACACAGGTGGAACAAGGGTGGCCTTTGCTTAATCACTTAACCCAAACACTGGGGATAGCTCCAGTTTCAGAAATGGCTTTTTGCAGTTGATTTTATTCTGTCCTTGCTAGTGAAATTGATTAAATTCAGTGTAGGATAGGAGCATCAGGATGAGACTCCGGTGTGTTTGCAGTGTTCGTGCACGCTCTTTACACATTTCCTAGATGTTCTCTTTAGTCTTTTCTTCTCTTCAGGGAGACCCTGTAACTCTCTGGCTAGAACTGTGCGGGCGGTCTCCAGCAGCTGCCTCTCAGTGTCCTGAGGTGTTGGCACCTCTTCAGTCAATATCAGGCACATGTACACATGGCCATGGCCAGGGGAGCAACTGCTTTGTCTTCCTGCTACAGTGTGTGTAACAGTGCCTTGCAGGGTGGAGAATGACCCGAGGACTGTAGCAGGTATAGAAAGGTGTTCTGTGTGCAGCAGGCTGCTGGGAACAGTGTGGGTCTCCCATGAGCTGTGGGCTTCTAGTGCATCTCTACACAGAGCCATGGCCAGTGGGGCTACATGGGTCAGGGCCACCTCAGCTGGGGCACTGTCCTTTCCTGCCAGCACTCCTCCTTCTCTCCAGCAAGTGGATTTCAGCCTGTGATGCTGGATCCCTCACCAAACAGCAGTTGTACCTTGATCTGTGTGGAATAAGAAAAGGAGGTTGTGTAATGTTCTGCCTGTGTAAAGGGATCCCTGGAGCTGCTAGAAACAAGTCAGGCACCCACAGGTTTGGGCTGGGGGGCAGAAGCTGAGCCCTGCTGCCTGGAGAAGGCTGGAAGAGCAAACGCAGCAGTACCTGCAGAGCAGGTTTCAGCATCATTACCCAACGAGCTCAGAAAGCTGCCGTGAGCCTGTGGAACACGGCTGGGCTGGACGGTGGGAGAAGAGCGTTTGTGTGCACATACTTGTGTTGGTTCTTTGTGCTTTGCCTTCTGTTGGTCGGTTTCCTGATGGATTGAAACCAAATTCTGCAGCGCGTTGAGAGCACGGATGCTTTGGCCTGACCCGCGGTTTGTGTGGAACTGCCGGTGTGGGCAGGGACACCCCCAGTGCGTCCCGAGGGCCACCTCGGACGGTCCCCGCAGGTATCGCTGCCCAGTGGCCGCGGTGGAGGAGGAGGAAGAGAAGAAGGAAGATGCTGCGCGCAGCCCGGCCGGCCCTGCCTGAAGAGCCGGCTCCCTCCAGAGGGAAGAGCCGGGCATGGCACGCGGTGGATTCGGCACGCACGGAAAACGAGAGGGGCTTCATCTTCCGGAGCTGGGAAATACGCGATGAGAGGAAAATAGAGATTAGGAGGTTAAAGGAAAGATTTCACCTTTGAAACGCTCTGGCATAAATAAGAAGGGGCAGTCTCCTGTGAGTTACAATTTGAGGATACTCAGCCAGCAATGGCTCAGCCGTTGCTTTAAGCTGGTGTTATTAACAACCCACTCTGTGTGTGTAGAGGATGTACATGTGTATGGATGCAACGTCTTCCTACACATAAGCGTTTTATTCTTCGTTTAATTATTCCAATTCAATTGATTGCTAAGATATATATTTTACACAGGTGTTTGACAAAACGAGGTGAAAGTGACTGTACCCAGATTTCTATTATTGCCATTATCATGAGCTCAGCATGTGCCTATAAAATGTGCTGTTACAGTGGGACACCCATTGTCAGTGGGAATCTAGATAGTGTATCAAAGGCTGGAAATCTCAAAGAATAGTATTTCATACTTTTTTTTGCTGCCTAGTATGTGCACACACAACCAATGCAAAAAGGTAGACCTGGTTTTGAAGACACACATTAATTTTGAAAAACACAGACCTGTCCCATATACACAGTGTATGTACATGTACAAGTCTGCTCTCCAAACACCCACTGTCCTTCAGGAGGGCTGTGCAAAGTATTATGTGTCTTGCATATGCCAGAAAACACACCCTCATTCTCCCCCATTAATAGAAATGACCTATTATAAATTTACCAAAGATACCATAGTTTTATAAATTGGCCACATATGTCTGTGTAATATATTTATTATATCACATTTCACAGCATTTCTGTTTTATGAAATTCAGCCTTGAATTTGTCACATATGTTTTGCATATATGTGCAATAGTTGGCCAAGTATATCCAAGTAAAGTATGATAAATGTGTTCTTTCCATATGGGAAATTAAATGTTTTTCCAGATTTTTTTTTAAAAAGTTTATTAAGAGCAGCCTATACAAAATAATTACAATAAATCACTCACTTCTATTTAGGTTAAAATTATAAATTTGAACTAGTAACAAAGTGATTAAGAACAAGAGCCAGAAAAGTCTCATTTAGGACCTAATTCTATAAGGAGATGGAGCAGCATAGATAGAAGAGGCCCTACTCATTTGCAAGGCTCACTCCTCCATGTTGTGACATCCTGCCAGGCTGTAGAGCAGCTTCCATCTCCTGCTCCCAGTGCAACTGGAGCTGCCAAAGGACAGTTGAGAGGTGCACTGTGAGAGTGAGTGACTGTGATGTCCACTCCAGCCTGGGTTCTGCACTGCTGTGAACAGCTCTTAGTGGTCTCTGGGAGATGGAGAAGGAAAGGGAATGTGTTCCTGCAGTGCCCTCCTCCTCCCTGACGCTCCTGGACACCAGTGGGTGCTTCAGTGGGCAGGGCAGGACACCTCGGGTGTCCCTGCTGTGCTCAGTGCCTGCCTTCACAGGAGTGACTGCACTGCTGCCCAGGGCCTCAGACTGATGTCCTTGGGCTTTAAATTGCAAAAAAGAAGTGGAAAATGGAATAAACAACATGTAAAACTTACAGAGGCACCTTGGTGTGAGGTGTTAGCACTATTGCTTTTGTCACTGGTTTTAGCTTGGATGATGGGCGTTTGCATTTTGCTCCACTTGCTTTGTGCTCCCACTGTTCCTTGTTCCAGGGGGCAATGGTTCCCCTTCTCGTGGTGCTCTGGCCCGGCTGCTTCAGCCTCCCTTTGTCTGGGCTGGGAGCTCCTACCCTGGGCAGCAAGAACCAGCATGAGACTGGAGGGGCTGCAGGCAAAGCCATCATCTGGAAAGGGCAGAGGAGGGGTGGGAAGAGGCAGCCCTTCTCCCAGGCTGGTTCTGTTTGAGCACTGCCTTGCACATTTCTTTTATTTCAGCAAACATGAAGTGAGTCTTTCATTCTATTCCCTTTCCTGCTTGTTGTCAACTACTTCAAACCAGATGGGCTCAAGAGATAAAACTATAAAGACTCAACGTCTTTATTTAGCAGGATGCCAAGTCTGCATGCCATCAAAATATCTGAGGCAAAAAAATCTGAACAGACAATACTTACTCGAAGTGTTAAGAGCAGCCTAGATGCTTTTCCATGAACACAAACAATGCATCCACGAATCACTGAGTATCAGCAATTTTTAAAATTACCATCAGGACAAATGCCACAGCCACATTCTCTGTCATATTAAAAATTATTCCATAGGCCCAGTGCACCCACTGCCCTCTTACCTATGTCAGAACATGTTTATAGCAAGCAGTGCCATGGGGGCTTGGAAAATGTACTTTTGCATGTGTGAGATGCCAGAGCTATGGAACAGAGTAATGGCTCAGCATTTGAACATCCTCGCTAAATTTCCTGATCTGGACATAATCAGGCTCAATCAGTCCTGCCACTGGTTGGAAAGAGAGACCATTGCTGTCCAGAAAGCATCTGAGGATTTCAATGGTTTTTTGCTGCCCCAGTTTATGTATACTGAGAATAAAAACTAGAAGGAAACAGCTGTAATCTCAAGTAAATTTAACAGCCTTTTTTATTCCCTTTTATTTTTTAATAATTAGCACTTCAAACTGTAACAGAGATTTATTAGAATTAATTTCTTTTTCACTGCCATGTCACTCTCCTGTGAGGAGATTTTTAATACTGCAGAGTGGTTCTCCTGCAGTACATGTGGCTGCTTCGGGTCCTCAGTCCTTTCCACTGCTACCCCCTGTGGCACTGCAGCTTCTGGTTTTATGACTCTTCACAGCACAGCAATAAATACACTCTCCTGTGGGTGAACACAGGCTTATTTAGAGGTGTAGATTGTGGTCTACAGGATTTCCTGGTGTACTGACACCTTTAGAAAAGGATGCCAGGGAAGTCAAAGCAAATCTGAGACCAAGGTAAGTTGGTGTATGAGTTTGAGAGGCCAGAGCTGTCACTGCATAGTTCCACCAGGTACTCCTGCTGCCATCCTTGTCCCTCTCCCATGGACAATCTGGCCACTGCTGGTGGTTTGCTCCAAGGCCCTTCATGCCTTCCACAGTCTTCCTCTCACCTAACTCAGAGGGACAAGTTTCTCCTTTGTTTTGATTTAACCCCTCACTTCTTCTTTCTCTTCCTCTCACAAACCAAACTCCAAATCAAATTCCTCTGAGGTCAGAATAAAGCAGTACACAGCACTGCTGATAGGAGGTACAGCTGTGGTTCAGACCACTAAATCAGGTGAGCAAAACTTTCCCAACTCAGAGATTATATTTTCATTTAATTTGATACTGTGAGATCCTTACATGAATTGCCATCTCCCCCCCAGTATGATCTTAATTCTGGATAGCTTCCTTCACATTAAAAAAGAAACCTCCAGGATGCTCCAGAAGAGTAGGACATAGACAAACACAGCCAAGTTTACTTGGAAAAGCTATAGCAGGGGGAGCCAGGCTGGGATTTCAGAATATTCTGCATTAGCAGAACCCCCCTGCCTTTCCCCTTAGTCATGGCTGTCACTTTCCTGGTAGCACAATGGTCATGCTTAGACATCAAACTTGGTGTGTCAACGCTGCCGTAACATTGCCCAGCATTAATCCAGGCAGTCATGTGCCATGTTTTATGTAATGATCCACACTTTCACAGCACAGCCAGAAAAGGAAACACATTGATTTAGCACTCAGTAATCCTTGTTTAATCCCCAGTCCTTTGGTTTACATCACTAACATGGCTCCTGCAGTAGTCAGTGTTCTTTGTTCTTGGCAGACTGAATTAAAGGAAAGATTTATTAATTTGCAAGTTGGCTTTGTAGATGCATCTTAAATATGCTAAAAAGAAAAGCAGCCCAGAAGCCAGTATTGGCTTAACTATAAAAATCTGCTCTTTTAGACTCAAACCTTTGCAACAGTTCAAGTCAAGCTGCAGAGTAATTTTTTGGCTTGCTGTAGCAATTGCATTCTAAAGGACTAAATTTAACAACTGTCTCATTACATATCCCCAGCTTACTTCCTTTTTCACTCATTACTACAAACACAATCTCATCTTTCCTTGCTCATCTACACTAAGGACTGCAGTGCTTTATGGCTCATGTACTGGTAAGAGAAAGGAGTTTTAACCAATGGATTCATTTGCAAATAATCTGAAGAGGGTCAGAGATCCCATTCATTCAAGTGGTGATAAATATTCCAGGTAATTGCTGCACAAATGCTGGTGTTTGGGATTTATTTCTATTACTTTATGAATGCTGGTTGCTTTCTTCCCTCTCATGGTGCCAAAGACAGTGATTCTTGGGAGGAAGCCTTTTGTAATAATGTAGCTGTCATCACCTTCACTCCTGAATCCTCTAGGCCAGGTACAGGCTAGCCCTGTTCCTTTCTGGCAGGTGAGATTTCAGAGCTAACTCCAGCACCTTAAGGTGGCTCCTTGCTCACAACCTTCTGCTAGCAAGCCAGTGGAAATCTTGAGTGACAACCATGTTCATGGCACAATTGTAATTTTTTTTTTTAAATTAAAAAAGTTAATTTCTTAGATGCAATCAGACATCTGTATTTTACAGTTATAGTTATAATCAGACAATTGTGTTTTACAGCCTATATTGACACAGACTGTCTTTCCTGTTGGAAACCATTCTTCTGTGGGGAAGTCCAGGTTAATTCCTTAGGCAAATAAACTGTTAGAAGACTGTAATTCACAATCAAACTATGGCATTTAGGCTCAACTCTAAATCAAACTAGTGTAGTCTGGTTGCTCATTTCAAGGAAACTATAATGTGAAAGAAAAATCTGTTTTCTGGGTGTTTAGATAAAATCAGTAGTGGTATGAAGTGTTAATGAATTAATTGTATTGTGAAAAGGCATGACATGGATAGTGCCTTGGTAATGGGAAGTAAAGGATGGGTCTGTTCCTGCAAGCAGCCCTGTAACCTGTGTCCTTCCTCCTGAAGCTGATAAAACTCTCACCTGTGTGTCTGAGATGCAGTTCATGTCCTCATTTTCAATTTGTACTTGCATGACTAAGTTTGTTTTTAAATCTACCTAATCAGACAAACATAAATATTTAACTCTCAGGAAAAGGTAGTAATTTAAAGCACCCAGTAATCTTTAAAGTATCTTCCAAAAGACCCATTTGTAAATCTAAACATCCCTTATGGGTCTCCCTAATTACTTTAGATACAGATGTTGACAGTAAATGGCAATTTTCAGAGAAAATATACTCAATAACTCCTAACTTTCAGCCTCTGATCTAATAATGCTCTCAATAAGGCATGGAGTATTAATCCTTCTTTCCAGAGGGTTGCCACCGTGCCAACACCAGAATATTTGCATCAAAAATTATTTCTTACATTAACCATTTGCCCAAGATGGGCGAGCCCTGGATTTCTTTCCCTGCTGGATGAGCATTAAACCTACAGCTCACTTCTGTGGGAACTGCCCAACAGTGCAGGCTGCTGTTTGCTGCCATGAGGAGGAATGCTGGCACCCTCTGGGCCACATGTGTGCTGTTGTACCACACAGCACAGGCAAAAGGAAATCTCTGTGCAGACTCCCTAGGACAGGCCCCCAAACCACATGCAACAACATATTCTCCATTTATTTATTTCATTGTTTCTTTGTGCCAATTCTGACCTCCTTTGAGAAAGGGGAAAAAGAGCAAAAGAAAAGGTTTCTTCCAGCAGCAGGTTTGTGGAAGGTGACTGCATCTTGTTCCACAAGGCTGAGGCTGGGGCTGCTTGTATGGGGGCAGCTCCTCTTCTGTGTGGGAGGTGGATGATGGTGGAGAAGTGCAACCCTGTCTGGTAGCTGTAATGAACACCATCACCTCCCCTTGACTTGGGATCACTCAAAATTAGGCTTTAACTTTCAACTGCAATGTGATCCTCCATGCAGCTCCTGAATAGTAAAGAAATAATCAAAGAACTGCATTATTTAAAGTGTCACCACACTCTAAAATGTGTAAGGCCACATTTTATTTAGAAAAGCCTGGCAACAGTATCCTGGTTCTGTGTTTTAATGTAAAGAACATCAGGCTGGGTGCTTAAGGCTTTCAGTCCAGCAATATTCTCTGTCTGCAAGGCACAGCTGGATAACAGACCCAAACCTTAATTTGCATGTGTGTTTTTCCTGAAATAATTTTCAAAGTCTTTGATGTTGCTGTTCACTTTTGGTCACTTTTTCTTTGATTTCCATCTCTCTACGGAGCAGAAACAATTATTTCCAATCAAGTATCAACAGTGTTCAGCCTGGACTCCGTTGTCACTGCAGCTTTGTGACAGAATCCAGCAGTACCCTGGCTCCCAGCACACTGGTGTGTGTCTAATACGCTTTAGAAGGATGCAGATGCTGCTTTGTGAGGCAAACAACAAAACTTTCATGAATGAATTTCAGTTTCCATGATGGTAGAGATGACAAGTTAATGGAACCATTTGCCCTGTGTGGATAAGGATTTACCCATGTGATTCCCCTCAATGTTCATGGGAGCTGTGCAGCTGAATCCCCGACTTTCCACGCTGAAACTCAGCCCCGACTCTCCAAGGAGAAGGGCGCTAATTGGATTGTCGAGTTTAAATCCTTCAGCTCATCAGTCTATGGAAAGGATTTAGCACTGGCTCTGTAAAAGGCTTTACACAGCTTTGCAGTGCAATGTTGGGGAAGTTTTTTTTCCTTTCTTTCTTGTGATTAATTGTGAGGCTTGAGGTGACAGGAGACATAATGAAATTCATAAATGCCGAAGGCCATCCCTAGTCACATTCCTGGCTGTTGGTTTAAGTTAGAAACTGACAGAAGTGTGAACAAATCAAGGGTGTTCTGATAGCCTTTCAGTTACAGGGAAGAAAAAGTAACTGACAATGAGAAACCACTGGAGGTGGTTTAATGGGTATAAATTTTCAAGGAAGAGTGATGTTTTACACTGATTCAGATTCTTGGATACATAAATGACTTACAAACAGACATATTCTGCCCCCACTGCAGTTTGAGGGATTCCAGTCCATTTTTACAAAAGATATTGGCACAAGTTATGTCAGCAACCTGCCAAAGGAAAGGTGTTGCAAAACCTGTAGCAGAATCCAAAGCAACTTTGGTCTTTGTGACTGGCCTTGTTCTGCTTGTTATGAATTTTAAAAATACACTTTCTTCTATGGAAGAAAAAATTTATAGCTTAAACAAGCAGCATAAGAATTAACCTAGGACTTTCACTTCAGATTCTACCCCTTCCCCACATGCATGTTGGAATTGCAGTGCTAGGAATTGCTTCACCCATCCTGTTTTCCTAGTCCATGGCAGTGCAGGATGTGTCATGTCTGAGCATAGATGGACCAGACACTGATGCGCTGATCTCTGGAGCCGGCTGCCAGCAGTCTGTCCTGGGCCTTGCTGTGGTCTGAGAAGGACACGCAGTGGGCGGTTGCTGTGTGATAGTCCAGCACTGCCAAGGGCTTCAGCTTTTTCCACCCAAAGATCCTGATGCGATGATCCCACCCTGCTGTTGCCAAAATCTTCTTGTCTGGCCGGATGGTGATATCAGATATGCCAGCGTTGATGAGTTCGTGTGTTTTGTAAACCTTTGGGGAAAAGTTACAAATGAGCTCAAGTTGTTCAAAACAGAAGAAAAAGGAATCTTTCGGTGTTTTAGCAGGTGCTGTGCCCACCCAACACACCAGTGTCACACAGGGAGCGTGGAGCTTTTCACATGTGGATGGTGCTTGGTGAGAGCAACAATAGACAGAGACAGAAAACACCTTAAAACTTGAGCCTCCCACTTCCAGAGCAATTTTCATAAAATAAACCAAACTCTTCTATGCTTTTAGTTTGTTTTGCATTTAAAGCTATATATATATTCTGTCACAAGTGAAGCTCTGAATTGAGGTTTTGAGTACAGCTTTGCCCTTTTCTTCTAGCTATTCTTGTATGAGCTACAATGTTCAGAGCTAAGTCCATATATTTTCCCTGCTTCTTTGCAGAAGAATTCCCAGGCTGAGACCCTTCTGAGCTGATGCTTAAGCTACCTGCTACTCGTTTCTACTACTGTGGCCCCTCACAAAACCCCCAATAAGCTGTTGTAGCATTTACCTCAGTCTTGAGAAAGGAATGCTTCCAGGAATTGGGTTACAGTGTCAGGAAGTCTGTATTTCTAGTACTCCTTCCCAAGAGACTTCTATTTACACCAAATCCAAGGAGAGGATTATGGCCAAGTTATTGATTTCAGTCTTGGAAGCCTTGTGTTACTGTTTGGAGACTACTGGGGCACAGAGGGGCACAATTCAATTGGGAGGCATTTGGCTTCCTTCAGAAGGCACTGGGGCTGCACAGGACTTAGCCCCTGGAACGAAAAGTTTTTGCTTCACTGACATGAGTTTCTTGAGGCACAAAGCTCAAAATAAGACACCTTTGCTGTTCTCACCTCAGGTAACTTGACTGAAACACCTGTGAAACATGCACACAAGAGTGTGTGTTTGTACTGGAACAGCTCAGCTTCTGTCAAAATGGGGAAAACACCTTTGGCTTATAAAGCTGGCCCTGAACTGCTGTTATTTATAAGTACTATTGGAAACAACACATTAATGCCACTCTCTCCTTAAGCCTGAGTCTGTAGCTATCCTGTACCAAAGCTTAATATCATCCAGTGCCTGTTTAATTCACTGTGTGGTGTTTACTGTTTGTCTGAGGCAGGAAGGGACTGACAAGTACATCACACCTGAGGAGCTTTCCTTCTTGAAGGACATTCCACGATGCATACCTAGTACAGGGTTATAAAGACATATTATTGCAGGTAATTTTAACCTTTATATTGGATGTAGAAAACTCCAGAAATGTTGGTCAAGGTTGGTTTCAGATGCAGCTGAACACATCTTGGAACCTTACAGGCACAAAGCCACAAGCAATTATTTTTCAGCTATATAAGAACTACCCAGCTACTTACTCAAACAGCAAGAGCTGTGCAGTTTGGGAAGACAAAAGCTGAATGAAACTTGACATGCTTCTTACATGCTCTGTACAGTTCTTTTTCAAAGACAACCTGAAGAATGTGTCTACAATGAATTCAGAGCAGAGGACAGCAAGTTCTGCTCAAGCCTAATGAGAAATAGCAGGCTATATGGGGGCCTCTTGGTGGGGCTGTGCTTTTTGTTAGTCCATGTGCTCCAAACTCCCCAGGGTAGGCCTAATGCAGCATGGCCTCCGTGGAATTTTTGTTGGTGTAAATGTCCTGGCAAGGGAAGGGATTCCTTACATCACCAGCCTGGCACATGGAGGATGGGTCTTACTCTGTAACTGAGACTATTGGCTCATGGCTATAACCAGTGCCAGGCATGGTGCTCCCATCATTCATGTCAATTATGTGGGCAAGATCCATACAGCACAATCAGGGCAACTGGAGAAATGGCATGTCCTCAGCAAGCTCCAACTTGAAAAGGAAGTCTGTCATGGTGATGCCTGTTGGCTATGGAACATGAGGGAACAGTGGGCATTTGTGCATGATGTGCAAATAAAGGAGTGAGAGAGAAAAACAACACAAAGGAGAAAACTTGCTCAAGGTGTATGCAGCCAGGTGTAATCCTACTGCCAGCATTTGTGCCATCCCAGGACCTACTACAGTAAGTCACTAACTACAGCAGTCCAATACCAACACAATTTCCTAACCAGAAAACCAGCTTGTAATTAAGAAAACAAAGAGGTAAAAACAGGTGAGCTGCTTTCAGCCAGTCACAATCAAGGACACTTGCATCTACAGCCAGAGCATGTCTTTAAGCCTTCTGCTTATTAGGAAAATAACCAAAATAGCAGCAGACTAAGTTTCAGCATCTGGGGGAAAAGCCTCAGCAATCAAACCAACAAAACTTACAGTACAGCTTACAGGACTTTTTCTCTTGTCATATACAAAGAAGATTCTGTGGTTATCAGATTCTTAGTTCTGCTTTGTTTACTCACCTGCAGAAGCTGTTTACCTCCTACATTCTACCACAAACATCATCACATAATTACACTATCTCATCCAAATCAGAAGGCTCATAACCAATCCTATAATTTGCTGACAGTGATGAATTCAGCAACTTTCCTGTAGGAGACAATACAAACTTTCCTCATAGCAATAAACTCTGCAGTTCCCTTCATCATCTATTCATTGCCACACTGGAACACTGCCACTTAAAACAGAGCTCAGTACCATCATTGCATCATTCCCTCTCCAACAGCAGATATCTGTGCACCACAGTTACTTATTAAAACCTTTTAGAATAAAAATAATGTGCCACTGAGTGGCTTTCCAACATCTACCATTACCTCAGGTACCTGGAATGTCAGGGAAAAAAAATCCCCATCTGGTTTATATTATTAATGCAATAGTGGAAAAAAACTTAATCTATGTCTTTGACAATCTCTAGTGCTCATATGAAAGATGCATTTTTTTAGGGCATTCATGCTCCCATGAAGCACAGGAGCATGGCTTGTAGCTTATAATACTTGGCATTTAAATTTCTTCTGAGGCAACCTTCTGTCCCTCAGTGTGAGGTGCTGAAGGTGTAGCTAATCTTACGTCCCCTGGGAATGGGAATATCTTGTGAAAAACGATACTTGCAATATTTCAGGTGAACAACTGTTTCTCCTGCAAGTTGTACCTGTAGCCCTGCATACCACTAACTCCTGAGTGAAATGTGCTGTAAAGAGCAGTATTTTATTTTAGGAAAAAAGTTTTTTTAATATGCAAGAACAGCTTTCTCTCTACCACCAGAGTATTTGAAAATTTAAGAAGCCTGTCATGATGTCACATTTCTGTCACCTTTACCTTAGAGAATAAGTCTCAATACCAAGTTTCTTACTGGGATTGCTCACCTTCCCTCCCCTTGTCTGAGTTAAGGACACCTGGTGCAGATGGTGACAAGCAGGGGGAGGCTGGGCAAGGGCAGGGCAAACGTCCAATAAACCAGCAAACCCAAACTGAGACAATTGTGTATCAGACACCTTCACTACTCAATCAGAGTGCAGAGTGCCTCTTTCATGTTGTGTTTATTGTGTATTAGGGTTCAGCCACCTCCTCAGGGAGTGCCATGCCCTCCAAACTTCACTGGGATTGGATGTGTTTGCCCTGTCACCCCAGAAATGCAGGTGCTGTGGTGATGCCTCACAGATTCCACACCTTTACAGTGTCCCCAGGTGATGAGTTAACACAGGATGTCCCAGCATGTGCTTTTCTTCCTGTAGCCCCATTCAGAAAACAGCATCAACCTGCTGTACTACTTAAAAAAAAAAACCCTCCATAAAAGCTGCAAGGCGGAACAGCAATTATTGTTCTCCCTTGAACTGGTGTATCCAGGAGATTCTTCTCAAGGATGACATGGGCACACAGGGGCTGATTCAGGCCCTCTCCATTGTTCATGGGACAGCTGCCACTTTAAAAAGGTTAAAGCACCCAGCAGTGGAGACTGTGCATGGGCAGTTTTAATTTTCAGAGCCTTCTTGCACTTTATTTCCACACCTACATTTCCAGATCGTACTTAACGCCTTGGCACTGTTGGAACACTTGCTAAAGTTGTCTAGATGAAAGCAGTATTTATGGCCATTCCCTAGCACAGCCTGAGCTGGGATTACACAACCTCTTTCTAACCCAGCCATTCACAGTAGCACAGCTCAGACTTGAACTGGGGCAGCCAACTGCCTGATTTTGTGTCTCTGGCTGGGCCCTGGAGGTGCCAAACGAAGCTGGGTGCCTAAACCTCATCTCCTCTTGGTGCTAGCTGGGCTACTCCTACTCTTTCTGTTTGAGAAGTATTTAATGGAATACTTCTGTCTTTCCCACAGTGGAAGGCTCGTTATAGCCATTCAAGCAGAACCTTTGGAAAAGCAATCCTTTGTTTCTCATTTTTATAACTCATTTATAATGTTTAGGACATTCCGAGAGCTGGATACTACCAATGTGATAAATGAAGATACAGAGGCAATGGCTTGAGTAATGCTAGGCCTGTGTGACTGTTGCAACTTTGGTAAAACCAGAAACATGTGAGAGAGGGTTTTTTCCTTTTTTTTAAAATCCTCACCATCTTTTGCTAAGTCTAGTCACATAGCACAGACATTCTAACCAGTCTGTGATTAATTAGCTAGAGATCTGCAACAACTCCTCTTCATGACTAAATATTTTTTTAGTCTATCAAACTGTTAGTGCAAAGTGGGATAAATGACACTAGAGGGCCAGTGATCCTGACCTGGAGGTTCTGTTGCTCATTGAGGCTCCAGATGCTAAGCACCTTTTCAGATGAGCCTGAGATCCCCTTGGCCTTCTCCGAGTCAAAGTCAAGGCTCATCACTGGCTCCTGGTGGCAAATGAGTCGGCTCAACGCTTTTCCCATTGACACATTCCACAGGACAACTGATCCATCTTCATAGCCAGCCAGAAGCACAGGTTGTGAACCACAGCTGAGCTGATTAACGAAAAATAAAATTGTTTGAGAAGTAAATAGTCTGTTAAGAAAATTACCATACCTGTGTAGGTTTTAGTCCAAGCACCAAGAGAATAAATTAAAATGCTGACTGGTGAAAAGTGAAGTGAAAAGAAGTTTAGGTATCTGAATGTCAAATTTTGATATTCCATCCACTTACAGAAAGCATTACTAGGTAATATGCACTTACAGGTTTTATATCTACATATCAAATTCTAAATGTTATATATATTATACATATTTAACATACACATACATATATATACACACACATATAGAGGGAGAAAATTTCTCTCTGAAAATCCAAACTATTGCTCTCTATAACAACTGAAAAGAGCCTGACTGAAATTTTCAGGAGCTTTACTTCATGGTCTGAACTTTGTTTGCACTTCATAGAAAAAATTCCACAGAGCAGCTGAGTAGTCCCAAGCAATACAAGCCTGTGTGGGCACTGAGAAGTGCCATGCTCAGGTATTCCAGCTCCACACTGCCAGGTGCAGGGCTGCCCAGAGGGATTGCCTGCCCAAGTACCCCACAGTGCCTGAAGGCAAACACTGAACCTCCCAGCAGGAACTGCTGGGTCAGTCACCAAGGGGTTAATGGGCGCCCGAGTCCCACTGTAACCAACTGAAAGCTCTTTTGATTAATGATGTCACAGGCCAAAGGGCAGGGCACCCTGGGCAGACACCTAATTTATTTAAGCCTCTGAAATAACTCAAAGAAGGGAACATTACTGGATTACATGTCACACTTAAGGAAAATATTCATCATTGCTCCAGCCAAAAGACTAATGATCTGTAAGCAGTACCTGGTTACGAGAGTGAAGATGCAAATCCCCAGTGGAAAGCAACTAAAACAACAGCATCTGTTAATGCCAGTTGTTTCTTTAATAGGAGAAGAAATATCAAAATAGACATTGGGATTGTTACCACCTCATGTAGGCACATCTAAGAAATGTATCCAGCAGGATATTCAGATATTTCCAAACACTGTCTCCTCCTACAGGATTTGTTTGCTCAGTATACAATTAAGATAAAGGGCATAAAGAATTAATTTTTACCAGTATCACATTATTGAATGAGGTCAAACTCATTGGCTGTCAGTGTCATGGTACAGACCTGTAGTGGCCAAAGGCTCACTGCCTCTACTAATGGTGCAGCCTGTTCTAGCACTGGTTATTCCCTGCTCTGGGGGAAGTTAAACTAACAAGAGATGGGTGGTCTGAGTAACACAACTTCTGAGTACCAGCCTCATGTGCTTCCTCGGCCTTACTCAGCCTAGAAAAGTGTTTGAGGAATAGAGCTCAATGAGCAGGGAACAATATTCTCCTTAAAAGAAGGAAACCAAGGGGAAATCCTTGTAAATTTAGGAAATCCCCTATATCATCCTTCTGAACAGGTGTGTCCACACCTGGGATCTTGGAGGAGCTCTTGGAGGGGCCTCCTTCCTTCCTTCAAGATCCTTTTTCCTTTGAAAAGGCAGGGAGCATGCTCTGGCTAGAAAGGCCCATAAGGCAGATTTCTCACAGTGCCCAGAATTATGAACAATTTTTCTGTCAAAATTTTGATTTGCTAAAATAATATAACTTCAGAGCAATGAATACCTTGATTCATACATTGCGTCAGATACGTGTGAATGAATGTTAACTCATCAGGTATTTTGGATGAAGAATATCTGCTTTTGGATACCAGATAGCAAAAATGTTTTAAAAAAATCTGAATGAGCATTCCAGATTTTATTTGTACTTAATAAAGGGTAAAATCTTCAAAGCAAAACAAAGTATTTAATAGGCACTTTTAAGTTTAAAGAAAGCCTCCAGTTTAAGCATAAAAATCCCCCACAATTATTTGTGCTGCTCTTCTGTGAGCACAAGACTCCCTCAGAGCTGGGCTGTCACAGAAGTTGTGGCTGTCATCAGGCAGTGAAACACGTCAGCTCCTCTCCCTGCTCTAAGTGGGACTGTGGCTCCCACAGGAGCTGCTCACCCTTGTGCAGATGGCAGAGACAGGTGAGTGCTCAGCATTGTGGGAATGCCAAGCAAAACCCTTTCTTTTCTTCTGCTGTGGGGATTGCACTTTAGATGTGAAAAACAGTAATTTGCAAGTGAGATCTACAATTGGTATGTTTTAAAACCCAAGTCCTGTTTCCTATGAAATGTAGGTCTCCCACACTACTTCTTCTTAACTTCCCTAACCATATGAAGTGTAATATTTCAATGGGTACATGAACTAAAACAATAAAAGTTATTGAAAGATCAGTGGAGCTCTTGGTCTGAGCCTGGACTCACCAAGCAGTGCTTCACAAGAGCCTATTTATTTCAATTCCCAATAACAGACACTGCTGGAGAGAAGTCTCACCATTCATGTTCTGTTTCAGTAGAAAAATTAAATTATAAATCATTGCTCTTCCTAAGCAGAACATTTTGTTGTTGCATTTGGATAATTGTCAAGGAAGGAAGAAAAGGTGATCTGCTGTCAACTCAACAGGAATAATTGCAATAGTTTATATAAAGTAATAACTCGGCATTTCCAGTTTCGACATGTATTATTCTTGTTGAATTATTTTGTTTGCACCATTATGCAATATGATGCCTTCCCCAAGGAGTGCAAAAAATTTAAGGGAAGACTATCCTTACTCCTACAAATCCTACTCCACCCAATTAGTAATAGCAGGAAGGTGTGAAACTGAAGGGACAATGTATTTAAGAACATGAATCTTCAAAAGAAAGTGAATGAACTAATATCTTTAAGGACAAACGTAGAAAAATAAGGGGAGGAAAGTGCTCAAAAGAACAAAATAAGTAACTGCAAGATTTTTGACTGCTTAGGAGAAGCCAGTGAGGCTTAATCTACAAGCCTAACCTCAGCTGCCTTCTGCTCTGTAGTAAAGTTTCTCATTCACACTGCTGCTGGGGAGGTTTGTTGTTTACCTGAATTGCAGAAAAAGATGATGGTACCTGGCTGCAGCCCCCAAACTCTCATTGGCCAACCACCCCAAGCACTCTTCCTTCAGACCTTTATGGGGCTCTCCTTGTCAGCTTCTGTTTCAACTTGTTAATTTACTGTGCCATAAGCAACATCAAAAAGTCTCTTAGGCAACCCCTGAGTGCTGGGCTGGGAGCGCTCATCTCCTGGGTATGTCTGCATTGCCCAACAGGGCCTGTACAAAGGAATCCTGGAGGGCTCTGTTCAGGAAGGGCTGCAGCTGGGTGAGCTCGTGTGCTCCTGCTTTATGGTTACAGGGTTACTCACAGAGCCACTTCCAGTGCAACCACAGAACACAATGCAGAGCATCACTTTGGTGCACCACATGCAATTATTTCCCTAAGGGTATCCTCTTCCTAAGTTGCACATATTTGTAAAAGAGCAAATACAGCTGTGAGACTCTAAGAGATTATCTATATTTGCCTGGTGCAGTCTAGGAAGTTATGGTGAGTTCTCAGAGTCAGAATCTGAATGGAATAATTTAGCTCTCCCAGTTCCCAGTCCTCTGCTTTATCCCCACTGGCAACAAAATCAAAAACTATATAAAATTAAGACTCTGCACCTGCTCTGCTTCCTAGAGGAATATCAATATTAATGCATGTAGAAAATATGGCAAGACAGAGGACTTCTTATACAGGCAAGAAAAATTTTCAACACTGAACATTTCCACAGTTATCACCATCTTATTAAAAAATGGAGGAGACAGAAAGACCCATTCATTTCGTCAGGCACTGAACATTGATTGCATTTTTAGGAGGAATCTTTGTTTAACAAAAGCCTAATCAGCCTATTTAATTTCCTCTTATTTTTTTCCCTAGTTTTTAATTACAGCATGGAACTTCAACTGTGGCCTCTCTTGGCTTTTTTCTGAAGTCAGCAACTGAATTTCTGTAGATTTCAGTCAGTTCAGGGTCTTGGGTGAAGACACTGAGGCCTCACTTTGATTGATAATATTTTCAACTGAAACCAACACAAATGTTCCAATGAGCTTGCAGGAATTACACCCCTGGCATTTGCTCAGTTGGTCCTGTAGATCTGTAGCAGTGTGTTGTCAGGGGCTTACATGGGAATCAGCTTTGCCACCAATTCTCTGGAGATTTCAAGCCAATCACCTGAACTCCTTCCTCCCTCTATTGCCACCTTTTTGTATTACTTGTGTTCACTGTTGGCAGCCCATAAACATTATTTAGTAAATATTTTGCAAATGTGTGGTTTTTTCACTAATTACTGTTATTTACTTTTTTGTCTGTAGTCAGTACCACCATAAATATTTTCTTCCTATTGTATGTCTGGAATAGAAACGTTCAGAGTGTTCCCTCATCCTGAGGCCACTGAAGTGAATGGAATCTGCCATTAAAACCACTGTTTTTAAGCAACCCAAACATTTCTCATCAGTCTTAATGCAGTGAGAAAACCATATCAAACAACTGGCTTTGGTAAGTCACTCATTTTCCTCTTGATTGATGCAAAAACTGTATCTATCCTAAGGATACAAAGCTTTCCTTGAGCATTTGCAAATCTTCCATTAAAGCTTGGAAAGCTCTGAAAGTTACATTAAGGATGTTCACAAATCTTTCCCCCCTTTAATAGTATAATTACTTGATTGGTTTGATTATAAATCAAAATCCAAGTGAAGAAAGATTCATGTGCTTCATATAAAATGAATCACAGGGAAAACATTTCACAATTAGCAGGCGCTCTTGCCTTACCTGCCATAACTTCAGACACATGGGCATGCCCAGCTTGGCACCCACCTCTGGTTTCAAGGTACAGACTGACGTCTTGGATGGCAGCTCCAAAATCTGAACCTGACATCAGGAAAACAAGAGGAGTTGGTCAGGCTCCAGGTCAAAATTCTGTTGTTAAAAACACAAGTCTTTTAAGGTGATTAAGGTTAGTATAAGCTCTTCCAGTAAAAACTGTCTGGAGGAAACAGAGGAATGCATGCTAAGCTGGAGCTGTAAGGGGAATCTACAGCT
The DNA here is from genome assembly GCF_051311805.1 of Agelaius phoeniceus. Classification (NCBI taxonomy): domain Eukaryota; kingdom Metazoa; phylum Chordata; class Aves; order Passeriformes; family Icteridae; genus Agelaius; species Agelaius phoeniceus. The sequence continues at coordinate 7,630,059 of NC_135282.1, read as the reverse complement.
ACCTAAAGAAGTGCATTGTTTTAGGAAAGACCAGACAGAACTGCTAGAGTGAACACCTCCTCTTCTTCCACTCTTCTATTTAATTACAGCCTTCTTTTCAAACAGTGGATGCCATTGTACATACAACAGGTAATACTGCAGACTGCTTCATCTGAACACACCCCCCCTGCTTTCTTTCTCCTTTTTCCAGCTCTGTTGCTAATTTTTTGGCTGTATTCACCTGTGAACACTTGCATTCTCTCCTCTGTGCTGCTGTGGTAACACAGAGCTTGCATGGAAATACAGACAGTGCGTACATGCCAAGGGGATTTTTTATTTACTGCTGACTGCAGTAACAAATTGTAACCCCGCAATTACCAGCTAAGGCCGGCTGCAGCAGCCTCTGCACACAGGTATTCCTAACACAGCACTGTCAGACCCTGTCTAAAGCAGGGTCAGAAAATGCTCTGTTAAACACCTGCTCTCTCTACAGAGCAGCTTCCATTGTTGCTTGCTCCAATGGTAATGAATCATGGACCTGGTTTGTGTGGTTTTGATTTTTTTTCTTTTTTTTTGAACATTGGGCAAGTTGTTCCTCTGCCAAGGAAGTAGCTCATTTCCACCTCAGGATGCTGGCAGGCAAGATCAGGGGAGTCTGCCTTTTTAGTTTGGTACTGGAAGATTTTGAGACTCTTGATTGACACAGCAGTGCCTCAGCTCTGGGCTGGTTCTCAAGCCTGGAACTCTAGAGAAACAGAAGCTCCTGGGTATCAAAAACCTGCCACCAGGAACGTTGCTGTTTCTCACATTCATACTTAATCAACAAGGTGATCTTTTCTTCTAATTAAATAAACAATGGCCTGCATTATGTGGTAAAATTAAACTACTTGAAACATTTGATAAATCCAGCATCACCAGCCACTCTAGGCTCTTCCAGAATGTGCAAGAGCCCAACAGCGCTGTTGGACGGCCCCAGTTGTGTGAATTTCCTTAAGCATCTGAGATGAGGTATTACACAAATATGGCTCCTCTGGGAACCATCCATCAAGACCACAGCAGCTGCAATGGCTTTCTAATCCCATACCTTTAGTTCAAAGCTTGCCAGAACATCTTCCTATTTCTAGAGGCTGTCAGCCAGCCTGCCAAAAGCCAGCTGCACTCTAAGACTGTGAGCAGAGTGTATTGCACATAACATACAGAACACTTTGGAAAGCCACTGAGCAATAGAGCAGGAAACTGTTTTCCAGATTTGAGGAATAGTGACTACAGTCAAGAGCCATCTAGTCTGCAGACCAAACCTGGGAACAGACCAAAGTCTGATCAGCTGGGAATTCTGGTTCTTTGGAGCTTCACTCATAACAAAAAATGCTTTTCTCTTGTCAACTTTCTTGCTATCAACATAATGACCAAGTTAGCTGTGGCAGGAAACAGGCTATAAATATGAAGATGACCTGCCCTCATCTTGCCTCTTTCATCACTGTCTCTCCAAAGGGCATTGCCTCCTAGGCAAGACCAAAACTGCAACTTTTATGTAATAAAGAAGGGTAAGTGTGCTGTGATAAATTCACGTCTGCAGGTTAAAAGAAAAAAACAAACCTTCTTTGCTTTACCTTGACTAAAAACAGATGAACTGGTACAAGGGCTTCAGTTGGGCTTGCAAAGACCAAAGAAAAACAATGAGAAAAGCTTGTGCAGAATGCAGGCAGGCATGACCTGCTGCCTGAGCTGGATTGACAGTTCCAGAGACTGTCTGCGTTAAAGGCAACTGAGCCTTAGAAATAAATACTATTTCACATATTTTGACAACTGTAACCTAAAACTTGAAGTTCCGTGTTTATACTGGTTTTGCTTAATAGGAGAAAGATTTGCCTTTGCCTGAGGTTAATAGTGTTCCTGGGTGGCTAAAACTGGCCACAAGGAAACACACCCTTTCTCTTTTTCACATTAATAAAGCTTTTAACATGTTTCTGGCAAATTTGCAAGAAAAGTGCATGTAACTCATAATTGGTGATTTAAATGCAATCATGAACAAATAAATGCCTGTTCAGATCTCATTATTTATGGACTGAACCTCCTTCAAGACAAAATTAGTCTTTTTTTGGACACCAGCCAAGCATAAACACTTATTAAGTCTTAATTTTAATCATAAGCTGCAAATGTACTGCGTCTCACACAGTGCTGCCTGTTTGGAAGCACTATATATTATGGGAGCTTATGTGAATTTATTGAAACGTGACACAGTTCTAATGCAAAGGTTCACACACAGAGTGGAACTCTTCTACCTCAGGAGATTGCAAATCATTGTCCTCTTGCAGGGCCCAAGCAAACAAATGAGGATAAAACAGAGATGAGTTGTAAGCGACACCGGGGTAAACGTCTTCTGTTTGGGTCAGTTGATTATTTAATTCTTCATTAGCGGGACTTCTCCAGCTGACACGAGAATGCACTTGTCAATTTTGTTTAACTTAAGTATTATTGAGCACTGCTTTAAAATGGAGGGAGTTCTTTGTTTGATCAGAACAAGGTATGGGACTGCACCAGTAAATTCAACCATACATGTTGTATTTATTTACTGGTGCAGTGTCTGTGTCTGCAGGCATATCTGGTTCTGGAAAAGGGTGAACATTCTGGCTGTGAGTCAACAAAGTACTTAGATATGTGCTTAACTTCCGTATAATAAAAATATCACATTTTCTTGCAATACAGGCACTTATTACTTCATGTATCAAATATGCAAATTTCAGTTTCAAGATACACAACCTATAGTCCAGAAAAGCATGTGAACTTTTATGCTCGTCAGCAATTTGCATTTAGCTACTGTATTTCATTTCATATTTATGCCACTTTTTTCTTCTTTCATAATTTTGGTATTTTGATGTCAAGTATTTGGTATTATTTTTGTGTGATGTCCTCAAACAGTCTGTAGTAGAAAACAAAACTGTAATTTTAACAAAGCAGAAATGGACATTGCCAGCAAAGCTGTCAGGCAGTGAGTGCTGCAATAGTGGCATTAGATGTGGACTTGGCCAGCAGGAACTGAAACGGACCCTGCAATTATCTCACACAGAGCAAACCTCTGGCCAGTAATAGTAATTCAGCTATTTCCAGCCCCAGTTCCAGGTAAGGAATTAGCCTGGGGTGAAAGACCACGTATTGCATTACAAATCACCTGCACCTCCCCTCCTCTCACCAAACCTGATTCAGCTTCAGATACAATATAAGCTCCTCCATCTGAGGACAGACCTGCTGACCATTAGTTCCCCAGAAGGACTCTTGTTCCCAATATTCAGCAGCACCAGAAGGTTTTTCAAAACTCCTGCATGTAAAGATCAGCAGCAGCTGCAAATACTTAAATGCCAGACAAATCTTGGGGTGGTATCCTTGTTATTAAAGCATGAGTTACATAATTCAGTCATCCTTGTGGCAGTAAAATTAGTGATTAAAACCCCCAAAGGTTTATTGTGCTGCCTGCTCTTGAGCAGATGTTTCCCCTTCTGAACGATGTCATTTCAGTACCAAAAGCAACCTCTCAAGCACAGAGAAAGAGACACTTCCTACCTCCTCCAGGCTTCTGGCTGCCATGGCCAGTAGCCAGCGTCCCTGTGCCACCTTTAACAGAGAGCATCTGCAGAATCCCACGTGCTCCGTGAAGACAGAATCCGTCACTGAAGTCCGTCCCTCTGCTAAATCCCACAGGCAGATCCTCTGGTCGCGCCCCTGACTGTTACAGTAAAACAAGTTATCCATGAGCTGCAGTCTGAGGAAGCCTGGCTGCCTGCAGGGCAGTAACTTGAACTGGGTCTTTAACAGACAGTAAAGGACCAAGCTTTGAACAGCTTCTGTGGGGGCGTTAATTGGGTGTTTTATGAAATGTGGGGGAGTTCAGTGTCCCTGAGACCACCACCCTTCTGCCAGTTCTGTGGAACTGGCCAAGAGGTCCAACTGTCCCTGCAAGGGGGAGTTGATTATATCTGATTCCAGTCAGATACACTGCAATCACAGTTTCTGTTTCCTTGTGCAGAGAGGCTTGATCAGGCTGAGTTGTGCTATTTATATGTGAGAATATATTTATAAAGTCTCATGAGCAGTTGAATATATACACAGTAAAAAAATACTTACATTTTATAATTGATTAGATCTAATTTAAAAGGAAACAAAAGTATCCCAAGATTTATACATGTAACATTCATTTGCACTAGCAATGAAATGGAAATGTCATGTGTTGACAGCTGAAAGACAAACAGCAAGACAAGAACTCATCAGAGGTAAATAAAAAGTGACAGTTGTTCAGTGGTCAACTTCTCACAGCCACAGGAGGGCACAGAGGGCAGGTGTGGAGACACAACAGAGAGAGACTGGCAGCGATTGCTCCAGGGCTGCAGCACCCAGGGCCACAGAGCAGCAGCTGCATCCGAGGTACCAGCCCAGGGACTCCTGGGCACAGCCCCGTCCCAGAGGCTTTGTGCTGCTCCAGGCAGGCAGAGCCAGGAGGCCACACAAAGGGCACAGCAGGAATTGGTGCAGATTTCTGTGATCCCACTGGCTCTGGAACAAAGTAGCACTGTGCAGAAGCTTCCAATCCAGAAACTACCTTAGCACAGGATATATGTCCTCATGTTATCACCTGGGCAAGGAGCCATCAAAAATCCCTTACCCATGTCTTACTTTAATTAGCAGTATCACCTGAAGAAGCATGAAAGCAAAACAGAGGAGATGTAAACCTACAGGCTGTTGGGACTTCTTCAACATCAGTGCTGTTCAGATGAGTGACAAACTGACAAAACCTTTATAGCACTGCCGACACAAACAGTGTGATACTGCAAGAAATTGCTGTGATTTAGCTTTACAAGAGAGAAATATAAAATACAGATAAATGCTGTCCTAAAACTGCACTGCTATGTGAAGTGTTAGAACTATACAGTAAAAACAGAGGTACAGAAAAACTCCATAATTATACAAACAATGCTCATTCAATATTTTATGGGGGAGACTGTTGATAATTGTACTTAAGCAGATAAGAAATATAAATGCTAATGAGTTCCACTGTATATTATGAGATGTCTTCTCTAGATAAACATGTCAGAACACCTCCTAATCATACAGACACTTTGGCATCTACTCTAGATCACCTGTCTAATCCAAAGTACACAAATCTTCCTGACCTTCCTTTGCTAAACAAGAACAGAAGGTATTTTGCAACAAAGCAAAAGCATGAAACTCAGCATTCTTGCTCATTTTCAGTCTTCCACTCCCCATCTCTGATTCTTCTCTTTCTTCCTTCCCTTTTCTCCATCTCCCCTCTATTTATAAATTCTTTTTTTTCAATCTTCCCCAGGAACCACTTCAAATCAACTTCAAATCCAAGTGTATTTCCTTGACCCAAAGACCTCACCTGTTCTTTGTAAAGACACTACAAGTCCCAAGTTGTTATGATATCATAATACACATCATAAATAAATTAATTGCATCTTTCCCCCTCCAACCCCCACACTTTTTATTCTAGAGTTTTTCTGTCTTTTTTTACTTCAGTACATTTCCATATGTGTTGGAGAAACTCTAAGTGACTCCAGAATCAAGAGAATCCTTTGTGTCCCTGCCCCTCTTTTTTCCCCTTCAATCACAGACAAGAGACAAGAAAACTGTCACTGTTTTTTGCCTGCTTTGCTAACCTGAGAAGCCTTTCTTTACCACCCATTGTCTTCACACAGCAGACAGATTTTCTTCCATGGCCATCCAATGCTGTGTCCACTCTATGTGTTTTCAGGTTCCAGACATGGATGAACCCATTCTCAGACCTGGCAGTAGGAAGAGATGCTTTTAGTGTGAGCACTGCATGGAGGTGACCAGAGGCTGATGCTTTTCATTTTGTTTGTTTGTTTTGTTTTGTTTCCAAAACTGAAGCTGTATGCACAAGTAACACACCCATCATGCAAAAACACGAATGCTGCTGTTTTCCCCAGAAACACTTTGTCAAAATAATACAATTCAATTCAAAAAGAAACAACCATATGACATTCAGCAGAGCCAGAAATCCTGGTGTATTTACCCAGAGAAAAGAAGGGGGATATCAGGTTCTGGGCCTCCACAGGAAAAATGCAGAGTGTGGACTGCAGCACTGGTACCTCTGAGCACAAACTGTGGGTCCGGAGGGGGCAGAGCCATCGGAGCAGTGAACTGGGGGGTGAGAAGCAGACACAGATATCACAGAGGGTAAAGCAGCCTAGAGTGAAATGACAGCTTTAAATATATTCTGAGCAGGACATTTGCTTCTGCTCTTTCCTCTCAATTTTCTTTGTTGAATGTTCTTTCTATTTGCCAGCCAGCTGAGGGTGAAGTATTTCTCCTAGGATGAGCTGACGAGGCAGGTGTCCAACCTGCTCTTTGGTGCATTCCTCTCCCAGCAAGGTGCTGAGCTGGCCACACGCAGGCACCTCTCACCCACTTGTAAATCCCAAATCGGTCAGCTGCTCTCCCTGTGCTCAAGGGAGATAAATACAAGAAACTTGACACCCATAATTTGAGTGGGCAAGCAATTTATCATTCTGCTTTATCCCCCTGGCCAAGTCTTTCCCCTTCCTCTCCACAAAAATACTACTTTTGTGTTATTTCAGAAAAGCATTGCAGTGAACATATCAACTGAAAAGAATTTCAGATCACAGAATCACAGAATCACTGTGTTGGAAGAGACCTTCAAGATCACTGAGTCCAGCCCACGCCCTCACACCTCAACTAAACCATGGCACCAAGTGCCACATGCAGTCCTTTTTAAACACATGCAGGGATGGTGACTCCACCACCTCCTCGGGCAGACCATTCCAGTAGTTTATCACTCCTTCTGTAAAAATTTTTTTCCTCATACTCAAACTGTAGGTATAGAAGCAGGGATTACAAGTGACCTTGCCCCTGATAAGTCACAGTTTGTACTAATTACCAAAGAAGAACAGTCTTGTCCTTAATGGGTCATAGCTATGACTAATAAAGATACATGTGATAAAAGGTGTGGGTTGGCTGGTCAGGGAGAGCCTGGAGGAAGAAAGATCACCTTGAGGAGGTAAAGGAGGAAGAAGGAACGATCCAGAGAGACACACAGAAGAGTGAAACAAGGAAGAGAGTTGCTGCTGCAAAAGATCTGCTGTGAGGTCAGTCTGGGTCTGATAGAGTTAGAGCCTCTTGTTGGAGCCTGCAGTCATAGTCAAGCTGGGTAAAAACCTGTGGTAAGAGGCATCAAGGAAGTACTTGTGGTCCTATTCCAGCAGGAAATAGCCAGCAGTCAGTCTGTCAGAGAAGCCAACAGTAGGAATTTGCTGTAGTCAGAGTCAGGGTGGCTAAGCTGTAAAGAAGAATAAACCAGGACCCTTTTCACATTGTTAAATGAGAATCTGTGTTGGCTCATCTCTACCCGTAATGGGAGGTCTGCTGCAACACCTGAGACTAAAATAGGATATCTGAAGGCAACCAATAAAGGAGTAATCTACCTATTATCTGGGCTGCAGCACAAGGGAAAAGGAGAGCAAAGGCCACCCACCTCCTACCTCCAGACTGGAGAGGTAATGAACACTCCCTTACTGGATCTAGTGGTTTATAGGCACAAGAGTAATTTGTGATATAGTCCACCTTGAACTGGGAGTTGGTGGGACAATGATCTGCCAGCCTGATCACCTTCCTGAAAGCATCATAAATGAAGATGATCAGGGAGGAAAATCCTTCTTCGATGAAGTGGCTGAAGTACTTGACCAGGAGGCTGGCATTGGTGGCCACAAGCTGAGACACTGGAAGCTGACCAGAGGCCGATGCAGAGGTGGAACTCCAGGTAGTCAAAATCATTGTCCCTGCAACATCCAACCTGTATTTTCCTTGGCTCAGCTTAAGACTGTGTCCTCTTGTTCTGTCAGCTGCTGCCAGGAGGAAGAGACCAACCCCACCTGAGTACAACCACTTTTCAGGAACTTGTAGAAAGTGATAAGGTCACCCCTGAGTCTCCTTTTCTCCAGGCTAAACAGCCCCAGCTCCCTCAGTCGTTCCTCAGAGGGTTTGTGTTCCCAGCCCCTCTCCAGCCTTGTTGCCTCCTCTGGACACGCTCGAGCGTCCCACCAGCCTTCCTAAACTGAGGGGCCAGAACTGGACACAGCACTTGAGGTGTGCCAAGCACAGGGGCAGAAGGACCTCCCTGCTCTTGCTGGTCACACCATTCCTTATCCAGGCCAGGTCCATTGGCCTTCCTGGCTACCAGGGCACACTGGTGGCTCATGCCAAGTCTGTTGTTGACCAGTACCCCCAGGTCCCTTTCTGCCTGGGCACTGTCCTCCTGGCAGAGGACAATTCCTGATGAGCTCACAGGGACAGCCTGTGTGATCCCCACAGGCACTCACTGCTCTGGCCCCTCACCAGGTATTCCCCTTCACATTAACAGCTTTACAGGCAGCTGTGCACAAACACTGGAGAAGGATGAGGACAAATTTTCTGTTCTGACTTGTTGCAAATGACCCTCCAGACCTGTGCTGAGACAAGGGAACCAGCAGCTGATTCAACTGGAAATATAATTTGCAGTTCATTGGAAAATGCATTACAATGTCCATTACAAGAAATATTTTCACCATAAGAAGTGTTTACTCCCTGATCTGTGGCATTACTAGCCACACTTGTATATCTGCAGCTTCCTTTCTGACCTAACCTCACAAAGAAAAGGGCAGCTTCTGCCACTGCGAGTGCCACCTGTCATCACTTTCTCCCACTCGTATATACCCCAGATTAAATAAAAGGTGTTCAAAATTCAGTAAGGGATGATCAGCAGGTGTTTGCCCACTGGTTCACAGCAGAGGAACTGCACAGAATCAGAATGGAGTGCAAGAGGTACATGTGCCATGGCAAAACAGCCCAACTTTTCATTGCCATCTCACCTCAGTACCAGCTTTCAAACTGTGTTTAAGGGATGCACTTGCTAACGCACCTCATTTGCAGGTCTACATTGAGTGTTTATAGATCAGTTATCACCAAGGTATCTATAGGTTTTAATTAAATGCAATTATCTTTTAGGGCTCGTGATGAAACAGGATTCTTCAGCGTAATGTGCAGTTCTCTCTCAGTAGCACTGTGTAATTAGGTATGAAAATAATGAGCTCAGTGGATACCCTCTGTGTTTTAGGGCCCTGACTCATCTCTTTTATGAAGTTGTTGGATGATCCAGACTCATGGCAGGCTGGAGTACATTTTCAGATGTACATGATGTGCACATTGGCCCCCATGGTGAGATGCAGCTCCCAAGTGCCCATGTGCAACATGCTCCACCTGGGTTATAAACCTGTCACACCAAGGACTTTGTCAGCACCTGAAACCTCTTTGGGGCACTACAGCTGAGTGCTGGTGCCCTCAAATCATGGCTTTGTACAATAAAAGAGTAGCTAAGAGCTTGTCAGAGGGTCCCACTTCACAGTGGAGCAATTCTGGCTCACTGCACTGAGCGAGGAAATAGAACTGGGGCAACCCAGAGGCTACCTGGGATTACAAGGCAGGTTTTTAATAGCATTTTTCTAATTACTGACACAGAAGTTTTTGCTGACAGACAGCAAGTGTGTGCGTGGCTGTGGGAAGGGCTTTACCTGGCATGAAACAGACACTACTAATGCATGTCTTTACAAGGATGATATTTCAGAAAAATCCTCAGACCAGTTACAGGAAAAAAAACAACTACTAAAACCATACTTCTGAGCTGCAAGCCATTGAAGGGACTTTTTGCTCCTCAGAGTCTGGTTCTTTCCTTGCTTTTCTGCTAATCCTATATGTGAATCTGGAAATTTGGCTTCATATTGAATCTAATGCTTATTGAGTCCTTATTAGTTCCTATCATGATTTGGCAGATGAATGGCAGGGTGACAGTATTTAGTGTCTCATTTTTCTTCCAGCAGGTGCTGAACTATAAAATTTCATCTTTGCTGTCTTTTTTATCCATGAGCTTGGACAAGTCACTTAAGACAAGATTTAATAAAAAGTTGTTAGGTACCTACAGAAAGTCCCTTGAGGTTGCAAAGAGATGGAAATTTGGGGTACTGGTACTTTAATACTTCCAAGAAAGCATCAATCTGTCCCTGTTGACCTACAAGCATGCTCAAAAAAATGACACTTAGCCTACCTTCAACTCACCAGGTAGCTCAGTGTCTCCACCTTACAGGGATAATGAAGTACATTGTGGTGTACTGATTCAAACAGATAATATTTATACAGTGCTTTGCTAAGCAGACAGCTACAAACTTGCTAAATTTGATGATTGTAAGATGGTTTAAGCCTCTGGGGAAATTTTTCAAAAGTACCTAAGTGATTTAGAAGCCTAAGACTCATTTCCAAATGAATTTTCAATCCTACATCTCTAGGACTTTTTAAAGTTTCACCCCAGGTGTCTAAAATGAGTTCTCTAATTAGCACAACATTTATTTTCTTGTTAACTCTATCTAGCCTCAGGGAGACCAATCTGTTCTTGTTAACTGGGATATCTGCAACAAATTTAATTAAATGAATTTCCTTAGTATTTAGTCTGGTCTAGAGCAAATTCTGGCTCAAGGGCTTGAACAAACAAAATGCAACCTACAGAATAAAGTTCATTTAAAGGCATTTCTGGGCTATACTGTATGTTTGTCCCTGTGTTGTTATCCTCCTGCCTCCTGTGAAAGGAGTGAAAAGACATGAGTACATGAATCATTCTGCTCGTGGCAGTATTTGCTTGCAAGACAGCATCCCCTGTAAGAGAGGCAACACCTCACCATCAGGCTCTTTGGATTTTTAAAAAAGAGGTTTCACTTCTTATTTCTTCCAGCCTTCCCTGCACTGGTAGCAGCAAGGTCCTTCAGGAGCTGAGCTGCACTGATGTGGCACAGACAATGAGAAGGGTTTTTCACAGAGGGCACTGCAAGTCCTTGGGCTCCTGCACAAGTTACATTTCCTACACAAGTGGGGAGTGCAAACCCAGCTGCTCAAATGAGAGTTTCAATTAGTGAATGGCTGAGTGCACTGCACATGAGGTACCAAAAAGGGTTTTGTCTAAGAAAATGCATCTGCTAAATGCCTGAACAATTAAATTTCCTTCAAAATTACATTATTTTAAAGAACAATTCACTATTAATATCCCTCACAAATCTTACTTTGCTTAGGTTGCAATTAGAATAATCCTCAAACCATTTGAATTTCTATGCAGTGGTATTTCAGTATCATCACTTCAGCATTTGATATAAAAAAGTTAAGCTTTTATTTAATGAGAGTACTTTAAAATATGTAAATGTCAAAAGGATTACCTTAGAAAAATCTCTCAGAGAATTAAAAACATTAACAGATTCCCACAGGAAAAATTCCAGCAGAATTCAGCAATTCTCCTGTTCCCACTCCTGTCACTTATATTTCTATCACACATTGAAGCAAAAACAAATTGCTATTAAAATATCACCCAAACACCCTCCTCCCCCTAACAAACCCCACAGTTCACTTTGAGATACCAACAGCTCAAGCAAAGACAGGAAAAAATCCTCTTCTATTTTTCTTTAGGCTTATTTAGAGTAGTAAAACCTCAGTGGTAAAAGAGCTTTTTCAGGTATAGGAGAAATAAATCTCCCTAGGCATGTCTGGCAAACTGATTTGGGACTGAAACCAGCAGGTGTGCAGACATAATTACTACTGCAAAATATCCAACACATCCAGGTGTGCTCACAAACAGATACATGAAATCCCTGTTATTTTTTGACAATTCCCAGTCAACCAAGTGCCACCCTCCCAAAGGAAAAATCAGAGCAAAGAATGAGTTGAGAAAGATTTGAATAAATTGTTCTTCCCCCTTTCCAGGTTTTTTCATTCATACAAAAGCCCTTTTGTAGCCTGCAGTTCTGTGCCTACCTGCACCCCCTGACAAACTCTGCCCTGTGTCACAGCACTCTGTGCTCAGGGCCAAGGGTGTTTAGGAGGTGGGTCCTGAGCTGCAGAGGCAGACAGTGCAAATAAAAGACTCCTTGAAGTTAATGGTGCAATGTTTGCAATTTTGTTTGTTCCATTACATTTGCAATCTCCACCATTAAAATCCAGAGGACAGCCCTTGCAGTATGAGCTTTCCAAAAGCGATGTTCCCACGTTTCCAGCCTCCAACCACTGCAGACAATGAGGTTTGCAGTGGTGAAAGCACAAACCACTCTCAGCCCAAGCAATGCCCCATGCCAGGGCTGCTCTGGCCTTTCCTTGGGAATATCTGACACAGCCCTGGCTGTCACTAAATGCTGCCTGGTTCTATGGCACTTCTCAGAAGCAGAGAATGGGAATTTAGCACTACAAGAACCCATTTGATCAGTAACATTTTCATACATCAGTAAAAGAGATGCCAGGAAAATCCATGCAAGTTGAATGAGCTGAAGTTCACCTCATCTGACTGCAAAAGTGCCATTTTTATAGGTTATTGACTACAAATTGTCTGAAAGCAGGTATATGATTTGGTAAACAATTCTTCAGACATGTTGTGACAGATTTTTAAGCCCAGCTTTTCATTTTGCATGTACAAACCAAAAAATATCAGAACACACTGAAACAGGAAAGTCAGCAATACAAAGAGATGTTGTGAAACTGAAGAAATCTCTTTGCACCCGAGGTGAAAAGTAACTCAGCGATACAAAGAAATGCCCTTCTGGGTCCTGCAGCAAGGCAACACCCACAAACCACTTAGAGAACAGTGAAAATCCCAAACTAAAACCCAGGCACTCTGCTTTTCCAGTTCTTACCCCAGCTGCCCAAAACACAGGATACGTCTGTTGTGTGAAAAGACAGAAATGTGCACTAACACATAACAATGTCACATAACAATGCAGCTTTCAGTTTAAAACTCTCATTTCTATCTTCAGTGCTAAATTGAGATAGAGACTGTATTATACTTCTAAGGTTTCTTTAAAGCAAATTTAAATAATAACTTACTTCAAGTGGAAATTAGAAAACAGTACAAATTTTTAAACCAAGAAATTGATGTCAAGCAGAAATGAGAATTAGTGGACATTTTTGATTTAACCAGTAAATGTACTAATAAAGCACTCTTAATTTTCAGAGGTAAGGATAACAAAATGCTTTCTTTTGAATTGCTTCCTTTTCATATTACTATTTACTTATGACTGCTAAACTAGTGATTAAGCACAGTGATGTATATTTGTGACTTCAAAACCAAATTGATTATGATAATAACAATATTTAATTTAAAAAAACACAACAGTGGACGGAGAACATTCATTACTTTGTGCTTGCACTAGAAAATAGCATATCCAGGTACTGTAGACAGATTTCTATCTTGCTTGCAAAACTTGCTAGTTAGCGACACATCAATGTCAAAGAGAAGGCAGTGATTTATATGACCTAGTTACAGAATCCTTCATTAGCTGATATAAAGCTGTTGCCACACAGCCAACGTTACAGCTGACAGGAGTCCTCCCTCTTACAGGTTGGGAACACCAAATACTGTCAGGGCTTTCATTCTAAATAGTCACCAAATCATTTCTAATGACTAACAGGGACTGCCTGCTCAGAAAAACACTTCAAAAGTCTCCGTTTGAGAAGTGCTGAGAACCTCCATTTCCCACTGACTGCTAGGAAAGTTAGGAGTTCATCCTTTCTCAGGAGATCCCCAAAATTACCTTCTCTCTTGACATTTAGACAATGAATGATGGAGGTTTCCACATTTTAATTGTATTAGTCAATGGACAGATAGCAAACAAAAGTGCTTATCAGCAACTGGTGATATGCCAAGAACTCTTAAGGGAGCAGGGGAGAAAATGACTAATAACCATCATGCAACGCAAGGCATTTTTAATGATTTCAGCTCAGATAATGGCTCCTCCCAGCATTAGCACCCTTTTTGTCTGTAAGCATTCCTTACCTGAAAAAAAACTAAACCACAATATATAAAGATTTTAAGTAATGAAGTTTGCAAGAAAAATGTATATAAAGGTCAGTGTGTAACCTTCAAGGATACTGAAACCCAAGCTTGTGTCTAGAGGTTCAATTTCAAATATTTCCATCTGCAATTTTTAAAAAAGTCGCTGTACAACAATTACTTTCTATATGAAAACATAGCTTCAGCATGGGAACAAAACTAAGAATGATTATAATCATTTGAAAGACACTGAGTTAGCATATGGATCTCATTGCCACTTACACATTTTGGTCACTGGAACAAAAAGCTATTAATCAATATGTAAAAGCCATAAATTAACATAAACATTAATCATTCTAATACTCCCCCTGTGTCAGATTGATAATTTTTTTTCAGTCTTTCATTCTGACATATGTGCCTTCAGCTATCAGCTGTTTCACCTTTTTTAACACAATTAAACATTTTGGGCATTGCAAATCTTACTGAAGTAAACATTATGGAGACAGACAAATGTCATGGATACATTTATGCCAAAAATATGGGATCTGAAAACGTGAGAGCCCCTGCCTCTCATGTTATTGCACTAGTTTTTAATAAGGGAGCCTAAAATGCAGCGTGAAATACAGCTGAAAGAGATGAAATTCTAGTGTTTCATAAACAGGTTCAATTTGCAGATGAGGGAAAAGACACCCATCTGTTTTACTTTCTGAAACCATTAATTGCTTGGAAAAGTGCAATGATGTAACTACAGCCAGCCTTGTTTGGAGGAAGAAAGCAAAAAAGCCCACAGGAGTTTAGCTCTACAACACACCCTGCATAAAATTACTGGGGACACAAAAGACAACAAATGATTAATCACTTTGAAAACTTGAAGAATATGAATCGGCATTTAGATATACACCAAATAAGTTTAAAAAAAAAGGATTTATATAAGTCTCTCTTCACCATAACATCAGGCCTAGAATGAATTTAAGTTTGTACATGTGATAAATCATTGAAATCTAGCAGAAAATTGATGAGCCAAGGACCATCAAAAGGCTGTTTAGAGTGGCCTCCAGTCCAGCCATGCATAGCAATCTGTCAGCCACGGGGCTCTGTCTGCCCATCCTCCTTAATTAGGGGTGCTGCAGAGTGCAGCAGCAGCCACAAATCTTTGGGTTCCAAGAGCTAATCATGTCCTCAGATAGCATGGCCTTAATTAAACGTCTTCCAGACATTTTTGCAGACATTCCGGCAATAATCTTGTTTGGTAACAAACTATTAAAAAGAATTGACAGAGAAGAAATATATCAAGTTGTTACAGCAACTGAAGTTATTTAGGCCAGAATTATATGTCTGCAATTAAGGATTCTGTAACTCTGAGCAATTAAAATATCATTTATTTGAAAACTAATTAATTCTAAACACATATTTTTCCCATGACAAACTTTTATGATTGTTTAATTTATTCCATTCTAATTACACTTTAATTAATCTACTCTTGTATAATATTATACTGTTATTCTGGCATTTGACCAATGAAGACAATAAATTGATTGCAGTTCCTTTGTGCAAGAGCAGAAACTGTCATGCCAGTTTCAACACCACGTTTATTTATTTGTCTGTTCCATTACTTTTCCTTTCCTCCCACAGGGCATAGGAACATGAAACACAGTACAAATCAGATGACATTTTCTCTTCTATACTTTCTTCTTAAAAGTGTGAAGTATAACACAAATTTTCAGAATTAAGGAAAAGTATATGTGACATGATATTTCATAATAAAGTACAACCGAGAGTAAATGAATTTATACTTCTAAAATATGCCTCTTATTAATGACTTATTAATTGATTCCTGATGTACAGGACTATGTCCAGAGCTGCTAGAAATGCAGTTGTTTCCATGAACATTAAGGTCTGCTTGGGATCTGGCTTGATACAGTCAACAAAAAGGGGAAAAGTGACCAAATCTCATTTTCATACCAATCTTAAAATTAAATTAATTCAGTATCTTCCTAATTTTAAAAGCCGCTGCATTTTAATTTTGCATCAAGTCACCTTTGATTCAACTAAAACAAAAGTATATAAATTATTTTATTATTCTTTAAATATTATATTTGGATTAAGCGGCAATAAAATAAATATATACAAATATTTTATTACACATTGAATTAGTTGTGTTGCATTTTTATTTTATGTGAGGTAAAAGTGACTTGTTTACAGTCAGAAGCCTGCAATTTGAATTTTTTTTAATATGAACATCCCTGAAGTTGTCAGTTCTCACTCATTTGCTGGGAGGAGACAGTGAGAAGTGACACTTTATGGAGACACAATGAAGCAATCTGCTTTTCATGTACTTTTAAAACTTCAGCTTGTGTTCCTGGCCGCATGCTTCCCTCTGCTTATGAAATCCCCGTGTGCTGTGTCACCCAACCATGGCAGAGATGCTGTGCAGAGGGAGGCAATTAAATTAAACTACACTGCAAGTTAGCTCTGACAGTGCTTCCCAAAATGTTTCTTTTACTTTAATGACACAGTTTACATTTCATAGAATTAAAAAGACAAGTACAAAACACATTCACAAAATACAGATTCATTAAAGGAAGAAAAAAGACTCTGCAATTAGCTGAACAGGCTACGTAATTCACCAGCATATGGTGGGAGATGCATTTATATCAGAATATTTTACCTATTTCCTACCCCAAGTTTATATTGACATTTGTTTCATAACAGTTAAAAATATATTTTAAAACTGCAAATAGCAAACAAGATAAATTGACATAAATACAGAAGAAATATTAAAATACCAAGGGCAATTTCTATTTGTGACCAGCTTGTATTTTGAAATCCAAATTTTGGATCTGATCTATGCCTGTCCAAACTACCAGATGATATTGGTGAGACTGCTCAGACAAGGGAGGGTTTGCAGGGTCTGTTCATTACCCCAGTATTCCATAAAGCATTTTCTCCTTGGGAGCTTTTTGTTTCTGTGTAAACTACAGCACATCTCCGAGAGCAGTGCTATTCCACGTCCTTGTCTGGAGATGGAAGCTGTGGCAGGGACAGTGAGTGACCCCCGAGGTGCCACAGTCCCTAGAACTGGGATTAGAGCTCCACTCACTGACCCCAGGCATAGACGGTCCCTTCCCAGGGACACCGAGATTCACGTGCCCTGTGGTATTTTAAGAAACAAAGCAAGTGGACAGTCTGTATCAATTCATTAGATTAGAGCTTTAAATCCTTATTCAGGTCAGAAAAAATCTTCTCAAGGTCAGAAACAAACTGCATTTCAGTAAAGACCATCACATTTGGTACTTAACACTTTACTTTCTCCAAGAACCCCTTCAGCATAGAAAAGAAAGAAATGACTTAGTATGGTGTACACCACTTTTAAATATATGAGTCAAAATAGAAGATTATTAAGTATTTTTATGTTATGAAATATCCTCCAAAATTCAAGCTTAATTACTAATAGTATGTATCATTAGTATGTACATACTAATAGTATGTATCACCTGTCTACTAGGATTCCTATTCCATACAGCCTAAGTATTTGGATAAGCCAAGTTACTGGACTGCAACTGAGTCCAAGAACTCTAGTAGGGATCACTGTAATTCCACTGCAAACAGGAACAACATTTACAAAGCAAATATTATCTGAATATCAAATGAAAAAGAAATTATGTTTAATTTAACAGTTTAGGCTAAGCTTACACTTTAGACATAATTGTTCTTTCATGCCAGTTTGATCACATAAATCTACATCTATTTTACACAAGCATGTAGGATGCATTAGTTAAATATGCTCATCTCCAAGCATACGAGCATTTGCTCATATGTTAAACAGTTAAACTGTTAAAATGTGAGGGATATTGATAAAAAACTGGTTCCATATTTAACAGGTTGAATACTGATGATGCTTAATTCCCAGTTTCTGGTACTGTTTCCTGTGTCTGTGATGTTCTTACCTGTTAGTTTCTCTATGTTCTAACAAGTAACACTAACTACTATTTAGCAAATGGAGGGAAATTAACCCAAAGTCACAGAGTGGAATTGAAGTTTACACATTTAACTTCAAGCTTCACTACTCTCATCCACCATAAATTACTCCTGACCAAAAATACAGTGAAAAATGCAACACTGTTTCACCACATTAATTTGAAACTTTGAACAATTCTGCCGTACCTGAACTTGAACTCCCAGCCTTTGAATTTGTGCTGAACAGCCCCCATTGTAGCGCGCTTTTATGCGGGCAGGAACCGAAGTGTCAATCTTTCGTCAGATAATCAGATTATGTCATGTTCTGACCAAATTCATTAGGAAAACTTTTACCAACCCTATTATCTCAAACCAGAAAATCTAGATCAAAGTATAACCGATTTTACAGCACAATAAAACTGTTATAAATATTTAAACATTAATTAAATGGCTCCTTTTGTTGAAAGTAAATAAATAATTGAAAGCTACCTCTGCTTATAAGTGCTATCGAATGCAACCGCATTTATCACATTTCTAAGAAAACCAGGTTCTATATATGGTGGAGAGTGGGAAGAAAAGCACTTAAAAGACATTTGAGAAAATGGAGGGTGGCTAGACTTTTAAATCATTTGCCTGAAGAAAGTCACACTGAGTGCTCATTCTGGTGACAAAGCATTAATCCCTGAATGTCTTTGTTAACCCCATTCACATTGGACAATTTTATCTACTTCATGCAGATGTGCTGGATGGACACTACATTCAAAAGGAGAGAAGAAATCCTCTTTAAGAAAATCCTTAATTCTCAGTAAATGCAATTTTATTGTAATATATTGTTTTCTTCCTAGAATATGCATGATCTTGTCTCCTAAAAAGGTAAATAACTGTAATTAACTTCAGCAGATGTATTTTCTGCTTGTTGATCAGATATGACATCTGCATAACCAAACACTGAATGAAAGAGTACTTACTACTTTCCCTTGTCTCAGTTTCAGCTGGATAGCAAGCATGGCATAAGAAGGAATCAAAGAATTCATATTAATATAATTAAGAGCAAGGAACCAATCTTGGACTAATCCATGAGCAGAAGCAGCAACAGGACAGTCATCAATACTGATTTTGCATATTTTTCAGTACTACAATCAGATTCTCCATCTGTAACTCAAACTTTAAAAGTATGATAATTCACGGAAAGGAGATTAATTTAGCCATTTTGAGTCAAAGACTTATTTCATAGCTTCATCCCAAATCCTGTATATTGTTAGGATCCCTTTCCCCTTTGAAGACTTAGTGAATGATTGAAGCTTCTACTTTCTGAGAAACAGATAACACAAGACTAGTAATCTGACTCTAAGCCACTGGATAAAGGCAGTTTGTTTCCTCTTAGCCCATCTGTCAACACCTCTTCAGTAATTAGTCCTAATTATTACAAAGGGCTAGCCTCCCATTCGCATTATTAAATCAGAAATAGTATCATAGCCAGGTATCTTTCAACGCCTACCAGACTGGCGACCTTCGATTTCATTGAATCTTCTATCAGTATCCGCCTTTGGAAGAGCCTCCGCAGTAATTTTAGCATCAGCTTCAAAGATGCAGATCCCACAGTGGAATTCCAGGGATGCATTCATATACACACCCACATCATGTGACAGGAGAGCAAGCAACACAATTGACCTTTGCATTGTTCTCTAAACTCCTGTGATATAAAACACACATTTCTATTTTACACAATGGAACTGCTTTTTGCCTGCGTGCTTCGAAGTGCTCCTTTGAACTGAACACTGATAGGAAGAATAGTGAAACCGTGTATAAAGATGAAGGTCAAATCTTTGTTAGGAAAACAATACATCTGAAACTTTTTTCAGACCAAGATAAATTTGCAAGGAGTAAACAGTAACTAAAAATATTCATAAATGTATTTAAGTGTGAAGATTTAAAAGGTTTCTTTTGTTTATTTTTGCCATATAGCTGAAGTACTTCCCCAGAGAAGTGGAAAACAAAAGGATGATGACATCCAAATTCTCACAGAACCAAAGCTCAGTTAGCTGAGGCTTTAGTCAGACTGCTTTAAGCTCTTTATTTGCATTAACATTTACTTCATTGAAACAAGAGAAAATATATTCCTAAGAACCAAACACTCCATTTCTTTTGATCAAAAGCCAAACATGTTTCCCAATTACACACCTGAGACCAGGAGTGAGGATTTGTTTATGGTGGATTTCTCAGCAGCAGCAGAGTACCACCAGTTTCCACAGGCACAATGAGCCGACCTGAGCTGCACCCAGTTTATGGCTCATGCAAGCATCCCTGCTAAAAGCTTGTGCCCAGACTACAGGAGCTACACATAGTATTCAAAAGTCTCCATGCAAACAAAGCCCATATTGTCTGATTAAAGCAAAGAATGTTTTTGTTAATATGCTTAATGTTACCAGGAAAAAAAAAAAAAGCATACAGAAGACTTTTCACAGATATCTTTTAGAAAAAACCTCCAGCCAAACACATATTAAAGACCTTTTCTGTGTCCTATATTAAAGTGAAATAGTGATTTCCGATTTTGACTTTGCAGGTCTCCTCCAAATGCTACAGATGAAATAAGAGTGAGCTGCTATGCAAGAAGCAGTAGCCTGAAGCCTGTGGGGGAGTTGGGCAGGCACAGAACTGGGTGCCTGGGGAGGATGCTCAAAAGTGCAGGGATGCCATCCCAGCTCTGAGTGTCATTAAAGCCCAGTGCCTGGGACAGGGACCATGCCCCAAATTCTGGGTCTCTGATCTGTGGATGTGGTTGGCCCTAAGTCCCTGTTGATTCATTGGTTCAACCTGGCCCACCAGGAACCAGCACAAAGACATCTCAGTAGCACACAGTACTGGAGCATGAAGAAACTACTCAGATGCAGCTCCCTGCATACCTTCCTGCCAGAGCACTCATGGCACCACACAGCTTCACTGCACCTGGATAGCTTTTCCCTTCTGAGATAACCAAAACTCACTGCCAAGAAAAATAAACACACAAACTTAAAATTCATTCTCCAAGTTGTACATTTTCCAAACAAATGCCATGTTAGTGACATGCACAGTAACAGGCAGGCATTTGACTATCAATGGATCAGACTTAAAAACACATTTAATATTTCAGGTATCAACAATGGAGTATTAACATGCTACCATTTTTTTCTTGATTATTCTTATAGAAATTCAATGCACTAACAATAAAACCCTTTCAAAGCAGAACATAGTGTGGTACTGTATGGCAGAAAAAAATGCCCAGCAAGGTCAGATGACTGGTCCCATCTGGCCTAGTACCTGACTTCCAGCAGTGCCATGCTATTTAGAGATAGTGCTTAGGGAAAAGACAGAAGCCTGGATGCTCTTGGGGTCCATTCCTCCTGCCCCCCATGCCCCTCCCTCCCCCATGCACAATGATGTTACAGGCACACAACTTCACTGTCCATTTGCAGTTCTGTTTTTATCTATGAAATTATCTGACCTCTTTTGAACCTGCTGATATCCCTGCCTTTGCTACCTACCATGGCAAAAAAATTCACTACCTGGAGTTCCAAAAAATGAAGGACTACCTTCTTTTCTTTGTTTTAAACCTGATCTCCTACCTTCACTGAGTGCCCTCTAGCTCTTACATTGCAGGATTTGGAGGGCAGTAGTTTCACATCCGGCTTTTTCATTACTTTCATGATTTTGTAAATCTCAACAATAAATATCTGTCTTTCTCTAAACTGAAGAGTACCAGACTTTTCCATGTCTCCTCATATGACAGTTCCAGTTCCCCAAATTGTTTCAGTTACCATTTTCTGCACCATCTGTAACTCCACTAAATCCACTGGAAAAGCAGAGAACTGAACACAGTACTTCTGATTATGAGGCCAATGAGATTTTCTTAGTAGCACAGTGACATCCTTGATGAGATAAATCTTGACTGGCGTCAAAAATCCAATGTCACTTTCAAGAGACAAGTTATTACTCTGTACAACAGAGATAATTCCAGCTAATACACCTGGCACAGGAAGTTATCTTTGTTCTCAATAGTTTGGGATTTCTCCTGCAGAGCAAGCCAACAGAGAAAAGGCTAAGTGTAAGTGTACTGTCCAAGGAGCTACATCCGGAAGAAATAGCATAATGTTTGAATAGCACTTCCTGAAACACCTAGACTTCCTGGAATTAACAGTTCAAATCCCAGAGGAATTGATAACGTTCTTTGACAACCCAAGCCTAGCAGACTGCTGCCCAACACCACTGTGTACCTTTCAGGGAAGAATTTTAAAGGTCTTCTCTGCTCTACATAAATGCTTGAGAACTCTGGTCCATTTTTATAGCTATATGCCCTGTAGCTTCCATTGCTGACATGGGCCAAAATCCCTCTTATATATCATGCTAGGAGCTGCTTCTCTCCATTCCCAGCTACATCATTTAAATGGTATATTCCATGGTATAACAAATCCTTCTCTATTCTGTTTACTTTGTATTAAGCAGAAATCTTGGAGTGGCAATGGGTTGCACTGATTTTCACTTAATGTCATTAACTTCCATGGAAGTGTTTGGGTCAAAGAGAGGCAGCAGCTATAAAGGCATATGTGCATTTGTGCACAATGTAATCTCAAAAGAAAACAGAAATCAGAGTCCAGCAGCAGGAACAAAAGGAAATATATCTTTGTTCCAGCTGCAGGAGCCACCCAAGCACTGAGAGGAGCAGCGCTGACATCTCCCTGAGACTGTGCATGACAGCCCTGCAACGTCACCACAACCCTGTCTGGCCTCGCTTCGGCCGCCACATGCCCGAGTCACACTGGCAATGACATGGATGGATCCCAGGGCTTCAGCTGGCAGTTCTGCTCAAGAGCAGAGAGCATTCCCAAACTGGCAATGACATGGATGGATCCCAGGGCTTCAGCTGGCAGTTCTGCTCAAGAGCAGAGAGCATTCCCAACTGGCAATGACATGGATGCATCCCGGGACCTTCAGCTGGCAGTTCTGCTCAAGAGCAGAGAGCATTCCCAAACTGGCAATGACATGGATGCATCCCAGGGCTTCAGCTGGCAGTTCTGCTCAAGAGCAGAGAGCATTCCCAAACTGGCAATGACATGGATGCATCCCAGGGCTTCAGCTGGCAGTTCTGCTCAAGAGCAGAGAGCATTCCCAACTGGCAATGACATGGATGCATCCCGGGACCTTCAGCTGGCAGTTCTGCTCAAGAGCAGAGAGCATTCCCAAACTGGCAATGACATGGATGCATCCCAGGGCCTTCAGCTGGCAGTTTTGCTCAAGAGCAGAAAGATGAGGCCCCATGTCCCAGTGCAGTCCTCACAAGAAGAATGAGGTCTGGGCTTCACAAACAACCTCTGCAAAGCATATACTCATTTTCAGATACTGCAAATTAAAATGTTTTGTAGGAATGCACTTCTGCAGTTTCCTCAGTTCCCTCTAAGGTTCAAAATATTTACAAACAATACTATTTACACAAAGGTAGCACCACTAAACTAACACTGATTTTAAAGAGATTACTTGAACAGTGAAGATGTTCAAACACATCATCAACAGCCGTGGCATATTAACTCACCAACTGACTTCAGCTCTCTCAGCAGAGAAAAGTCTTCATTATAATGTGTTTTTTATAAAACCAGACTACAGTTTAACCTGCAAGGTCTCTGGTATGTTCCTTTCTCAAATGTGCAAGTACTAGTTTCACGGAAGAAGTCTGTGCCAAAGTATATTATACCTACTATGGCAATAAATTCTTCATGGATGAGGTTTTACACATAAATTACCTTCATTTGCAGTCTCTGAATGCTCTTCTAAATTTTATGGGATAATATGAATTATGAGCACCCATGTATTTCTTGTAGCTATATTGTGAGACATATTTTTTCTACTAGTTGCAAAAGATTATGCAAGTGAGTTATATTGTACACCTCTCTCCCTCCACCCTCATTGAACAAATGTAGTAACACAAACCAGTCAGTTGCTTATGAGAAGTGTTTGGTCTGCTATAAAGATATGTATGTATTAGTTACTCTAACTAGGATTAAATGTAAATCACATGGTTAAACAAAAGCACTAAATATATCAGAAAGGTTTTTCCTAAACCTTCTAATCTTAGGTTTCTTAACCTTGGTTATTTCTTGGTTTAGTTACTGGGGACATTTATGGTTTGGCAAAATTACTGTTTTTAAATAAACTGTAGATTTAAAAAGGACAATCTATATTTATTTGAAGTTACCATTGTAATTTTTACAAAACTTGGCTGGGTTTCAGTGGCTGGGCTTTAGGTATTTTGCTGGTTCTGCTGGATTTCTAAAACCCTAGAGAACTGGGAATGGAAGAGTCTGTTCACTGTTATTATTAGTCTCTAATAAACACTGTTGGTGACCCACTGGAACCTAAATCCTTGCCATTCTTCATATATCTGTTGAAGACTGGGGGCTTTGGACTCCGTTCATACACAACACTTTCCTCAGAAGCAAGGTTCCAGATTTCCACAAGAGCTCTAATTTCACAAATCACTAGAAACATGAACTGGCAAACATTACCTGGACCCCAATTCTACAAATTGCTCTAACCCCACTATCTGAAACAGCTCAGTAGTTTCAAAGGCTTCATAGGAACAGGTCCAGGATCAGCCATTGCTCCAAAAGGACACATCCCTGGCCAGTTGTACTGAATAGCACCTACTCCCAGTGAGTGAAGCTGAGAGGCCAAAGACAGCAGGAACGGAACGTGCTGCGGGAACGCTTGCCCTGCTCCCACGACAGCAGGCGAAGGATCAGGCAAGGAGGCTCATAACAAGATCAGACAAAAGAGAAAACACTGAATCATGTTAAAGTAATTACCAGAAAATAAGACTTCTGCAAAATATTTGCAATCAGCTCGCTGGAGCCTTCAGGCTCAGTCTTGCACTGGGCTGCCTGTGGCAGCACCAGCCCAGGAGGCGCTCCAGGAAGAACGGGTGACTCAGCCGCAGTTCCTCCCTGGCTCCTTCCTCCCGCATGGCACAACAAACAACTGCAGCCTGTCCCACCGCAGCGCTGCCGCGTTACTGCCAGCAGCCTGACAGCACAGACAGACAGACAGACACAGCCCTGCTGCCCCTCTGCCTGCCCCGCTGCTGGGACAGTCAGGGCACACAGACCCCACTGTCTCTTCACCCCCGCGTGTCTCCTCTCCCATCTCCCCACACCCAAAACTGCTGTCTCAAGCGGCCATATGGGACACATTTACTTCTCACTACTGCCCCGGGGTGCTACTAGGAACAGGAATCATCTAGCATGGAGATAGCATCAGCATGAAAGAGAAGAGAATCCTAGTTAGGAAGAACATATGTCGTCACTAGATAATGATAACCACATTTAATGGGCACAAGCATGAAGGAATGAATTTCAGAGATTTCTCCCTTGTTTTAAAAAATAGGGGCTTATTATAAAAATGCCCAATTACACCATCAGGCACTATACAATATTTATGATTAAAAATCACTATAATTAAATACTAAGTGCTGATTTCAATTATTTAGCAATGAAGCAATAAAATAAGCAAATACCTTTAAAATGTTATTTTCATAGACAAATCGCAGAATACAAAAGTAGCTAAAAAATACCTGTTAGGACCTTAGACATCCCATAGTAAGACTTAAGCTGCAAGGATTCTCAGATCCATTTTTCTGTGCAAGCTTACAGTGGAGCTAGTATATGGGAAAAGAGTGAATTCCTGCCCTGACTGGGTTAGTTGCCATATCACCTTAGAACTAGACACTTAGGAAAATCAAAGGCATATATAGAGGCTAAAAATAGTGAAGATCTGAAGCAGTGAGGCAGTTCAATCCACAGGGGCCATGTCTGCACATGCCCCTCCATTGAAGGACCTAGGCTGTGTTCATTAGTGTTGGAAAACCTTGGAAGATTATATTAAAAAATATTTAACATTGAAAAAATAGTTCCAAAACATAATGTTTCTTGAGAAATAGCATTCAATCATTAGAAATTAAGGGTATTCCAGAGTTTGTCTCAATAATCTATCTGTCATAGACAGCAGAAAAAAGGCTTCCACATTAAATATTATTAATTCTGTTCTGGGGCTAAGTAACACTCCTGGATAACTGGTGATAAAAACAACCAGCAAGCAGGGGTGAAGCTGTGGCAATCAGGTGCTGTCCTATCCTCAAGCAGGACACAGTGCTCACTGTCCTGACCAGGGACAGGACTCTGTCAGTCAGTGACATCAAAGTGGCCGTGCCACCTTCCTTTCTTTTTGGTGTAACTGATGTTACATCAAGGAAAGAACTCCAGCACATCTCCAAATTTGCAAGGCTCAAGTGCTGTCATGTGCCAGATTCACCATTACAGGGCAAAATAATGGATGGATGTGGAGCTTCTAGACTGCATTCACTCCAGCTGTTACCTTGCAGAAGTTGGGATAGGTGATACTCAAAAATTCTTCACATTTGGTATTACAATAAGAAGTCTTCGGTCAAAAAAAAAAAAAAAAGAATGCAGCCACTTCCATTCATGTTTCTGACAAACTTTTGCTTTTTCTTGATAGATTTTCAGCTAAAATAAAAATTGAGTTAGAGATTTCCAGTTCAAATTAAATGTCCTATAAACTAAATACAGCTAATTATTCCTTGCTTCCTTACACCCTTCTCGTTTACCAAGAACAAAACAAAACTTGCTGAGGAACACATTTTAAGGCAAGAATAATGACCATTCCCAACCCCACAGTTCCATTTTTATTGCAAATAAAACAACCCTGAAGGTCTTCCATTAGCTTCAGAGGCTGGGAGGGAGTGGGAAGAATGATGTGTTACACTACAGTGGAGGAAGTACATACGCCAAGTGGAAAAATGGACTATAAAAAGCTTTTCTTACACAAACATGAGGAAGCAACCAACACCCTCAATTGTTGAAGTGAAAGCAGGGAGGCCTAAACACACTACTAGAAAAAAAAAATCAACTAAAAAAGTTCTTCCATGTGTCACATGTTCCCAATTACTCTCAGATTTGGGAGCCTGGTTTGATAAGGTCTGACTGTTACCAAGAGCAAAAGAGCACAGATGCTGTGGAACTGCAGCAGCCTGGAGACCCTGCTCACTCTCACTTGGTTTTCTGGCACAGCACTATGGACTCTCTCCTCTCTGCAACCTACTGCAAGCTGGGTGAGGAGCCCACTGCCCCTGGAACAAAGCATCAGAGTGCAAAACCAGGCCATGGAGCTGCACTGCAGGAAAGCTTGTGCCACCAGGGCAACCACTTCTGCTCCAAGGGCCTTTCCCGACCAGGAACATGTCAGGAACACAGCCCCTCCAGTCACCGCAGGAACGGGGTTCACCCAGCTCAGAGCCAGTGTGGCACACAGGGGCAAGAATTCCAAGTACAGCTTCAGAAGGTGAAACAGGCTTGTTACAGAAGAGGAGATTTATTAGAACAAATAGCTAAATACTGGCAGGACAGAGATGCAAATTCTAACAAGGAAGGCTGAGCAAAAAGGAGGTGGACAGTGAAGTTGGCCACACTGATTTTAAGTCCTTTGGAGAGACTCCTTCCTGGCCCTCTGCACTGGGCAACACTCATTTGGAGCAGCCATCCCCAGTACAGGCCCATGCACTTCCATACACCACAGTATTGTGATCCCCAGCAGCACAAAGCCTCTAAGAGAGAGGAGAGAGCTCCCACGATGATCTGCTGCCACTTCAGTAATCTCCTATTTGTCCATTAAGGTCATTTCCTTTGTCCATGAACATCTATTGGCTCATGGCATTTAGCAAAGTCATAACCCTCTAGTTACAGAGCTTGAACTTGTCAACAATTATTTAGAGAGTGTAGTGGAGCTAGGTCAGAATGCAGACACACAATCCAGTGATTCTACTGGTCCTTACACACCATTCCTTCCCCAGCAGCCACTGTGTGAAAGGACATTAAAGGTAGAGGTTTGGGTATGCAATGAACCTGTAGCTTCACACTAATTTCACTTAGGAATTTCTTACATGGTTTGGGTATCTACCACTTGTAAATGACTACAAATCAAAACCAATATTCAAGTGGAAGCAGATAGCCCACATTCTCTCCTGCCCCAAGAACACCAATTGTTTTGGAATTTTTGAAAATAACAAGAAACACACTAAACACTTGGACAACACAGACCTACCAGTCTGGGATGAAACTGCAGTCTTCTTCCCCTGCTGCTTACTTAGGGAAGGTGTTATCATTGCTTTGCCCAGAACACACAGACAGCAGCACAGCTTAGCAATTCCAACACCAGGAGAGCCAGCACAGGAGAAACCAGCCTGCTTTGTCCCTGGCATTAATGATCAATGCAAACCAGGAATCTGGATTCTTGAACATGCTTGCTTTATTCTGCAGAAGGCACACAAAGGAGTTCTGATAGGCCATTCTCCCTCCTGCTTTCAAAGTGAGAATCCATGGCTTTACAGAGCTGTGCTCAGACATGGTTCTGGGGAACCTCATTCCTAGAGGGCTCCTGTTCTCCCACCTTTATGTCTGTGCTCACTTTATCTCATTGTCTGGGTGGGTTTGTGGTTGGCTGCTGTTGTTTTTTCCACATTAAGTGTGTCCATGGGTCTCTCCACAGCTCACACTGTGTACACTTAAAGTCCTTGATAAATCTTGTTGGCAGCTCTACTTCTCCCACCTTCTAACACTGACTAGGACAGTTCTTCTCTTAAACAGTCTCACTGCTTTCTCACAGCAAAACTGGCACTGTGGACTGCCAGCTGACTCCTACCAATTTATTTCTATTTCTGTGCACAGCATCATACAATTCTACAACGTGAATTAAGAAAAAAATAATCTTCAAATCTTACATAATTCTCATTTTTCTCGAGGTCAAGAAGTTCCTTTTTGGATATTCAAACTCAATTGTCAGTGGTAGAAACTTGCATTTTAAGAAGAGGCAAGCAGAAATTTCTCATCAACTGAACACGTCGTGCTATGCTTCTGGGCACACATTACAGTATCTTTTTTGCATCACACCTACTCTACTAAATATACAAAACACTGTGCAAGTGATAGTTTTGTCAGCCACCAGCTAATCAAACGAAAAATTATTAGGCTTAGAAAAATAATAAAAGCAGAAGCCAGCTGTGCATTTGTTGGATGAAAATCCCAGTGTCTCCCATGTTAGCTCATGTGTATTTCAATTTCTGGGAAGAAAATAATGGGAGTTTCTCCACCCTTTCTCATGTGAGCCATAAAACAGATTTATTACCTAGGATATATTCTGTGTTTTCTCCTGAGGAAAAAAGAAAGTGGTGGAACAAGTTCATTTTTTTCCCTTCTAAAACAAGGATTTTCTTTATAATAAACACAGAGCTTAATTTTGGTATCATATGGCCCTTCTATTTAATGCTCTGGTCACACTTTTTGCCTTTCTAAATCTTGAATTGTTGCATTTCATTTCAGTGGGGAATCTACAGCTGCTCCAGCTGTTTGAGTGTGAAAAGTCTGTCCTAAGATTCCTATCTGGTGTTTTAAAGCAAAATCCTTCTCTCCCCTAAATCAAAGAAATTTAGCATCTACTGAAAAACTATGGAATAACTCAAACAAAAAGAAAAGCTAAACATTAGTCTGAAACATTAGTTTCTTTTTCAAATAGTTCTTGCTCCACTTTACCTTACACTCAGCTGTCACCCAGCGGCTCTGGGAGACTGAGGCTGCAGACCCAGAGGTTGAGGACAGGGTTGCATCTCATCTGGGAAGGTTATCCTGTACAAACAACTATTTTTTTACTGTAATGGTCACCTTATGACCTTTAAAAATAAATCATGAGAAAGAAGATTTGCTGACTAAAAGATTTTTTTTCTCCTAAAACTCTTAATTTGCTCACAGTATCAGGTTACGGTTCTAAAGACCTGTGCTGGTAAATCCATTTACAGAAAAGGTGACTTCCTCTGCAACTTTCACTTTGGAGATGCAGAAGAGACTGATTCCTATTTTAAACACTCCTGAATTATTATATAGCCTGGATCCTCCAGTTGAGAGGTCTGGCAACTTTCAAGGCTAAGATATCCCTTTTTTAAATGACACCCAGTAACGTGGCTTTTTTACCTACATCTGTTGACTCTGATATTTGTAGCCTAAATGTGTTCTACAGTCTCCCATTGCTCACCAGCACCTCTTGTTTCATGAGTCACTTTCCTCAACACAGCAAAGCTGACATCTCTCAAAGTTTCAGTTCCTTCAAATAATCCCATGATCTATGAGCGTTTACACCAAGTCATAAATGCCAGTGAGACAATTTTTGAAATGATGAGCATTAGCTGCATATAATTAAAATGTACCATAGGAAGTGCATTCATTACAGTTGTGAAATTATTTTATTGCTTATGAAAATAAAAAATAAAATGCACTTTTAATGATACGACTGTGCCAGCACAGAGCTCAAAAGGAAGCTGGCTTGCTTGGGCAAAAAATGGTGCAGGTTTTTATTGAAGATTTGTTTCATTCTCATTGTTTTGTGGTCACTTAACACTGCTCCACAGAGACCAGTAATCTGGAAACTAAAACCCCAGTAGCTGAAGAGTTTTCAAGCTATTACTAATTTGAAATCCTTCATTGTACTACCAAGTATATTTTAGTGCAAACTGCATTCTTACAAAGAGAGCAGAAATGCATCCACACAGACATTCTGGGGAGGAAAACACTATTATTGCCACTAGACTTACCTTTTTCCTTTATAAAAACATACAAACACAACAAACATGTAATACTGTGTTGAGATTCCAAGTTTGTACAGAAGTATCAACACTACAACTTGAAAAGGGTATCCAAAAAGCAAAGTTCAACCTTTTTATAATCAAGTTTGTCTCCATAAAGCCAGAAATAGCACTAACATGCATCTATAATCCAGCTGCAACAAGACAATTTATTACAGAAGAGCAGTTATAGCAGCTATTTTTTTCCCAATGAAGACATTGCTTCGTAGAATATAATTTTAAAAAATCAGAATCTTCAGGGTTAAATTTCCCATCTGAGCTAATTAGCAATGACTGGTTTACAGTTACTACTGGTCCAATGAAACAGTACATTGTTATGGCTGAGCTTGTAGAGAAATAGTACTCAAATTAAAAATAAGACCTATACAAACACAAAGCATAACACAGCCTGATGTACTTTGTGGTGGAGAGCCAAACAAATGTGTCTCTTTAGAATGTAATAACATATATGGGGCAGTAATTCAGCAGTTCTTTGCAAAAAGAAACTCACAGTATTCTAAAATGCTCAGAAAAGGCGTAAACGTACTTAGCCAACAGATCTGCTCCCGAAATACCTTACAATTCAAACACTGTAATTCCAGTGCTTAAAAATGAGTCTCTACACCAATTAACCAAAATCAGACAATCTATCTGATATTAGAAACAGGCATCTATTCCAGTGCATGCACCAACATAATTTCCATCTGCAGAATCTTTATAACTGATAATCACACATCCAAGCCAGAATAAACAGAGTTAGACTTGCTGATCGCAGGGTATTTTTAAAACAAGAAAAAACTAGTTTACCTGTAAATCAATGGAAACATTAACAGGATTCATTAAAAAACAAGAAGTTGCTCCAGTAGCTTTAAAAAAATCTAGTAATTTAGTTACAAATAAATTTTTAAGGATTCTTTACACTTCTTATAACTTAGGCAGACAGGACACATTTTTTATGACATTTCCCAGTCACAGAGCTCTCTCTAAAAGCTTCACAGAAATGCTGCTAAAATTGTGGGTTTCTGGAAGGACCTTCAAAAGGATGAAAGAGACTGTGCTAAAAAGTGTGGCAAAATGCTCCTCAAAACAATTCCCAGAGGAAAAAGTTACACACATATTTCCATCTCGTGTGGTCTAGTTTTTTCCAGAGCACACACCATGCTTGCTTTTTACCTTTCATTACAAAATGAAGCTGCTGAGTCTGGAACCGGGATTGTTTCCTACTCTAAACCGGCATTTAAAGGAGTTGTACAAGGCAGTTTCGCTATTTTAAACAACCAGCACTACTGAGGAGAAAAACACAGCAAAAGGAGCCCATGCCGAGGTCAGTCCCCCGCAATGACGCGCTGGGCACACCGCGGCCGCCAGAGGGCGACGGCGAGCGAGCCCAGACCCGGCCCATCAGAGCTAGAGCTCTGACCAGTTGATAAATACAACATTATTTTTCATGTAACCATACTGTAGTTGACAACAATATGTTTTCTTTTGTAAATGCTTCCAACTGAAAGGTACTAAAGCACTTTTAGGTGTTCCTGAGGACTGCCACTACTCTTTTGCAAATGGTGGGGAGAGACCCACCTGAGGCTGTGCCTTCCTTCGACAGAACCACGTTCAGTACCCAGCCAATGCTGCTCCTGCTTTACCTCCGTCTGCTCAAGCAGTGCAGTGTCGCTTAAATACCTAAAAAATACCTATTTCTGTTGGTCATAAAAGTACTGGGATTATTACGGGGAGTTGTAAAATTCAGTAAACTAGAACTGTGAGCTCCGTTACCGCTGATATTGATATCTGATGGGGTGTGTCCTGACCTCAAGGCACACACATTCTATCACCGCTGCCAGAGGAGCTCCTGCGCGGCCTGTCCAGGCAAACTGCCGCAGAGCATCAAGGAGATGCAGACCGTAATCAAATATCACTTTTTTCTAGCAGGTGCCTCACGTCAGCCACAGATATGACACCTCCCTCACCGTGCTGGCCTCTTCCCACCCCTGCTGGAGTGGGGCTGTGTGGGGCTCTGCAGGGCCGTGCAAGGCTCAGAGGGGCCGTGAGCGGCTCTGAGAGGCGATGAGTGGGTATGCGGGGCCGTGAGGGACTCTGAGACTCCGTGCAGAGCTCTGAGAGGCCGCGCGGGGCTCTGAGAGGCGTGCGGGGCCATAAATGCCTCTGAGGGGCCGTGAGTGGCTCTGAGGGGCCGTGCGGGGCTCTGAGGGGCCGTGAGTGCCTCTGAGGGGCCGTGCGGGGCTCTGAGGGGCCCTCAGGTGGCGCGCGCCGCGGGCGGTGGGTGACGTTGCCTCCGTCGCGCGCCCCGCACGCGGCGGCCGAGCCTCCAGGAGCCGTTGCCGTGGCGACGCCCCACACGTGCGCACAGCACCATCGCTTCCTCCGGCCCGTGAGGCGGCGCCGCGCCGGTGACAACGGAGCCCTCTTAGCCTTGATCCGACCCCACCGCCACCCCCGCGGCCGAGCGCGGGGTTCCCCCATCCTCCCTTCCCCCGCTCACCGAGAACTCTTCCGCCCGGCGGGGCGGGTGCGTGGTAGCGATTATTCGGCGATCCCCGCGGGAACCAGGCGGATACGGAGGAATGCCGAGCTCCGCGCGTGACGTCACGGGCCGGCGGGAGGCGCGCACGCGCTGTCGGTCCTGCGGCCGCTGGCCCCGGCGGGCCGGGACCGAGCGCGGTTCAGCTCGGGGGGCTCGGTCAGGGGCTCCCGTTCACGGCAGCCCGCAGCGCTGGCGGCGGCACCGGCAGGCAGCGCAGCCCTGCCCCGCTCCGAGGGTCCTGCGAGGGGCTTGGCGCCTGTCCGCTTCCTAACGCTCCGTAACCGGAAGGACCCGGCCTTCACCGGGAGCCCGAGCGTGTCACTGCTCCGTGGAGCCCGGGAAGGGCCGGGCCGGGCGGTGGGGCCGGGCTGTCACTGCCACCAGCCCCTGTGTGGCTCGGGCGATTCCCTACAGCTGGCTGGGAGGGCGGATATGTGGGTGCGCACTGGGCTTGGGCTCTCTGCTTGCACAGCGTCCATTTATCAGGTGCTCTGCCGTGCTTGGGGCTAGCGCGTTCCTGAAGTCATTTGTGTCCTCCAGGAGCCACTGTGAACTTGGATTTGTTGGGGGATAAAGACCCAGTGCTTTCAGTACTACGAGCCGTTCAAAGTTTGCCAGGTCCTGCAGGAGAGCTTCCTTAGAGAAAAAAAGTTGCCTCCTGAAATGGTTCCCAATGGAAGTTATTGGTTAGGTGTCACAACTGAATCAGGCAACAGTTAAATAACCCTGTGTGTATTGTTGGAACAGAACTGCTGTGGGATTGGAATTGTACCCTGCTGCTGTAGCCATGCAGCCCCAGCAGGACGTTGGGAAGCGCGGTGCAATGACAGCACTGCCGAGAGATGGACTCGTGCCCCTTTCACAGGGCCCTGTTACTCTCCAGCCACACTGAGACCTGCTCAAGGAAAGCAAATAAACCATCACTTGCTTGTGTCACCTGCCTAGGAGTTAAAAGCTGTGTCATGTAGTTTTTCAGGAAGCTGTCCTGCTCTAGTTCCAGCTAGAAAGCTTGGTATCTCATAAAACATGCTCTTCGGTTTTCCTACCATTTTTGCCTATGGAGCCAGAGTCTTTCAAAGTAAATTAGATCTAGTCCTGTTAAATGAGTGTTGTTCTATTCTGTTCCACTTCTGTTGATGCAAACAAAGGCATGGAGACTTCTCGTGAGTTTGGGAAGGTAAATCTGGAGCTTGCTTTTCTACCCATATCAAATTTCTCATCAGTAGGAACACTGATTCCTAAATCCTTGCTCTAAAGGGCTTTAAATGGCATTTGGTGGTTATGAGAACACAGTACACTGAGGAGGTTATGCCTCTCATTAGGAGGAATGTCCTGAGCACAGATAAATACATTCTGTATTGTATAATGCACAAGTACAGCCCCATATTTCCCAATATGTTTTGCTGAAATGATTTGAATAAAGAGATTTAGAGCAGCAGATCATTGCTATAAATTGCTATGTGTAATGGAACCACATGTGCAGTATACTTCAGGTCTTTAATTTGTTAGGGGCTAAATGTTTATTGGACTATGGTACAGTTGCTATTCCCTACAGTCGCCTTGAAAATGAAATACCCCTTTCACAATGCAAAGATAATGAGTTGTACTGCAAGATAAGGTAGTTACCAGAATTCAGGAATGACAGAATCCAATTAATTTAACATGAGTTAATGCAAGATCAAATTTACTACAGTTGGATGCAGTTTGTAATTGAGTTCCATTACAGCATGTTTTTACATGTTATCTCCTATCAGAAGAGATCTCAAAAGAGCAAATCCTCTATTTTGAACAGCAGCAATGTGTTTAAAATATCATAAATAACTCTTTCCTTACAAGTTTGCTGTGAGGAACTTCAGGTCCCAAGAGCCTAGTTGTGCACAAGGGGCTGTGCTCTTGCTCTTTCTCACAAGGGGACTGAGCTTAAAGAGAAACCTGGGTTTCATCTTTGACTTCTTTGTTGGGCTGCCCCTCCCTTGTTACTTGTTCATCCCTTTTCCTATTTTCCAGTCTTCTGGGTGATCACCCCTCTTTGTTTTTTGGGTGGGAGGGGTGAAATCAGCCCTCTAGTCAAATAAACCTTTCAACCTCCTAACTTCAAAATAAACACTTTTATTGTGGACAGTCCAAGCTCCTTAGGCAAAGCTTTAGGTCTCAAATCCAAAAGATACACTGTGTCCTTTTAATAAATTCATAGTGGAAACTCACTATTTGCCCATTCCTGCGGTGTTGTGGAGGTTTTCAATGATTCTGGTTTAGGTTTCGGGATTAGGTGAAACCAGAGTGCCTTAAACCTCTTTAGAGGTTTGGGATTAGGTCTGCATCAGGCCTAATATAGCCTTTCTGTGCAAGGCTAAATTAAATGGCAGGAGTATTTGTTGTGCACTGATTCACAGGTGTTTGGCAAAATACCAGAAAACATAAAGAAACCACTGGAAGAATCATGAAGGCAAAGCCATCGAAACATGAGTATTAGCTAAGTACTGAGGTATCACTTGCAACTGTGGGGTCTCTCAGACTGCTTTTAAGTGATTTTAAGCATGGATATCATTTTTATGTGTCTCTCTCACATGAATGCAAGTAAATTGAAGATCTGTCATGCAAATGGATCATGGATTTTATTTGGGTATTACATTCTGGTAATTTCTGCCTGTTTTATAGCAAATGTATATTAAAGTTTGTCAAACAGCTGATATCACTGAAACTCTATTGTTTTATTGTACACATAAATTCTACTCCTCCTCTGGAGCATGCATTGGCCTGACAGAATATGCTAGGTCACGAGGAGAAAAATGCAATAGATTTATGCCTACCATTAAAACACTGGCCTGTCTGGCCCAGGAGGCAGAAGCATTTGCCTCACTGATGACCATGGACTAACTGGAGGAACTCATTTCAATGTTAAGACTGTCTACTGTGAGGCTTTTCAGCACTTTTCACTCACTTTGTCTCTGGTAGGGCTATTTCTCCTCTATGTGCTCAGTTCTGTCGTTTGTAACACGGGCAAGGCCTGACTCCCTGGCCATCCCTAGGGTACTGGCTGAGCTGAGCAGCTTGCATCAAGCAAAGATCCTCATTGCTGCAGGATCTCTGCAAGCTGCAGCAGCCGATTTGGCTGCATGTGTAGGGAAGAGCTGATGTCTGGCTCAGCAAAGCCTGAGCCTGGCATCAACAGAAGCCAGAGATGGGGAGGCAAAGCACAGTGCCCAGTGGTTCAGCTCCTACAGCTGCCCTAATCAGTCACTACCTGAGCATAACTGTCTCCTCACACTAAAGTATTCCCTTCACAGATTTTGTGCCTGTCAGCCCTTTACAGAAAAGGGTAGTTTGACTGCATTTATCTACCCAGATAAGCAGATTTTAGCTTCACTTGTAGACTTGCCTGTATTTAGAAAGTTAACTAGATCTCAAGAATTGCAGGGCTTCTCTGGAGGTTTTTGCCATACCAACAATGAGCTCTCTTGCTGCAAGCTTTTTTTTGCATTCCTATGTTCCAAGTGTTCTGATCAGCAGTGCCAGGTCCTGTTTTCTCATGTCTGCTTGCAAAAGCAAAACAGAAATAGTTAAATCAAGTTTAACAAGACAATGTCCCCTCTAATCAGATGAGCTGTAAAATAAGAGGGAGGCTAACTAAAAGGATTTAATAATCTTAGAATCTGTAGAAAACATTATTTATAGCTTAAGAGCTACACAAGTCTTGAGCTTTAAATGTAAGTTCTTTCCTTCTTTAATGGTGCATGTAAGGAAGAGCAAGAGAGAAATGCTCCAGTCAAGGACAAAATCATAAAATAATGACCAGAAGAAGAATGAAATGAAAGTATTAGGGGCCAGGGGAGGCTGAGTGGGAGTTTGTCTTCATACATGATTGATCTAAACTTGAAAAGGAAGAAAATAAAAGACTCCTCATCTTTAAACAAGATGGTTATTTGAGCATAAATAACAGTCTCATGTCAAATATGCTGCTATTTCCAATGGAGTCTTTTCACTACAAAACCACAACATTCTCAGCCCTAATCTCCTCAGATAAAACAATAAGGCTGGTGGCTGTGAATAAGCACTTTGAAACCAACCTCTGAAAACAGCAACACGTTCAGGGTGAAGAGAACTGAGGAGACAAAGAGCTGCTGTTTATAGATCTTTGCCAAGCGAGGCCCCACCTGGCTTGCTTGGAAACGTGCTGTAACACCTGAGAATTGTCTCTCTTTGGTGGAAACTCCAGCTCAGCACAGCCAGCCCAGGGGACTGGGGCTATTATGTATCTCTGAGTTTAGTCCTACACCAGACTGAGCTGTCACTGAAACCTGCAGCAGTGAAATATCAAAATCCTCCTGCATGCCTGAGCCTTGAGGTGTGTGTGGAAGGGTACAGTGAGAACAAAGAGCTGGGCTCTCTGTGACAAGGAGCACTCCTCCTTTCCCAACCCATTTGTGGCCACAAGGTGATGTCCCCTCCCTTGTGCTGACCCCAGCACTCATCTGAGCAGCATCAGGTCTGATGAAGGCAGGAACAAGGTGCCAGGAAAGGAGAGGGCCTGGAAGGGGGAGCAGTCACGCTGGAAGAGACCTGCCCTGAGCAGGGGCACCAAAAGGAGCAGGCCAGCTGGGACACAAAGGTTTCCATCCAGAAAATGACATCTCACCTTAAGCAGGAAGCTCATTTCCCTCCACAGTCAGTGAGGAAAAGCAGGCTATTAACCATATAGGAACATCCTTTTTTCCTCATTCCACTGTTTCCTAACATCACACACTTAAACAACAAGCTTTGAAATCCAGAAATGCCATCCCATGGGAAGTGGGAGAAGACTTTTGTCTCAGCACAGCCCCCCAGCTGTCCTCTGACTAGAAGGACCTTGCACTGGTGGTGGGGGATGTCCTGTGGCAGCAGGACTTGGAGCAGGATCAAATGAGGAAACACTGTGGCATTTGCACTTTCATGTGGGTTTTAGGGGCACTGTCCATAACTCAGAAAAATCCTGATATTTTTGAGCCCCTCTCAGAAAAAGAAGGAAATGAACTGGGCATTGTTCTCCTCAAAGAGATCACTGTAAAATGGCCTTTGGACATGGTCTGGAGGCATCAGCTGCACAACCTCCCCATCAGTGCTACCCTTCCAGCAAAGCTTCTGAGACAGGGCTCAGATGAGAGAGATGTTGACAGGATGCCAAATCCTAACCCTCTGGAACTAGACAGAAAAGAGAACCAAATGGCAAACCTGTATCTGTGTCCAGCTGCAAAAGCCCAAGCTTCTGTTAAGTCTGAAAAAAACCTTTGATCCAAACATCCCCACTTTTTAGGGTTTCCAAACTCAAGTGAAAACACAGCAGTTTCACCCTAGCTTGAAACACAGCCTCATACCTTTGATTTCTGAGGAGAGATCATTTTTCTTGGGGTGAGGCACGTGGACAGCAACAGATCCCTCATGTCTGGTCCAGACAGGCCAACCAAAGGCTTAAGTGGACACACACAGAACCAGCAGCATGTGATGGGATTATTGCAAGGAAATCAAACTCTCTGCTCCACCTCCTGAGCTTATCCTTTAAAGACCAGTCCTGTGCTCACAGCTGGAGTTTATGTGAGTCCTGCCTTATTAATTAACTGAAGCCAGTGCCTTTTTCCCCTGAATTCCAACAGAAGCAATTAGAAAGCAGATACTTCACACATAGCAGCTGGTTCATTTAACCCCCTGCTCATGCTATTGTCTCCCCTCCCCCAGTCAACTCACATCCCCCTTTTCCATCCTTTCATGTAATGGAGAGGGACAGTAAAATCAAGTGGCAAAAGCATGGACAGCAGATAACCATATTCTTAATAAAATCATCTAAATTAATGCTGAAAGCAGAGAATTGTTGTTGAGGCCACAATTCTGAGCAGGGAATTGTAACATTCACCTACCAGATGGGAAAAAGAGCTTAGGCTGTCTACAGTGTCCTCCTTATAAGGGGATCTGTATCAAAGTAGCAGCATATTTTCTTCACTGAAGGCTGTTGATGTCATTAGAGCAGGTCTCATTTTTATTTAAGACCAGAGTTAAGAGTCACATAAAATTGGCACAGGTGAAGGCACCAGGCCCCTTAAGTTGTGGAATGTGACCCTCTGGGAACTTTTTGAATGTTCATGTACCTCCAATTTATTTATGCTTGGGCAAGCCAGCACCAGAGCTTCTCCTCCTTGCTTCTCAGTATAAATACAGCCTCAGTCCTGCCATTAGGCCTGTTAAAAACCCACTCTATCCATTAAATTTTCCCCACACTCAAGATGGATCCAGTTACAGAAGAGCAGTTCTGCCCCACTCTGTGTTACACACATCTCTGGGAGATGCTATGAAGATAAATTTATACTCATAGCCAAAAACTGGAAGTGAAGTCTGCTCTTGCCAAACTACCCAAAATGTATGTTCTGATCCCAAGCAAGTACTCTAGAGGCTGGATCTGGATTTAAGGAAAGTAGAGCTGTTCAGAAGGAAATCAAATTTAGAGGAATGGAGATTAATTTTCTTCTGTGAAACACTTCTGATGCAGGGAAGTAATTTTAGTGTATTTGAGGCAAAGGGATGATCAAGAGTCACATTTCTTTTCTTAGATGGCTAGTATTTTTTTAATATAGAATTTATGGGTAAAATACAGCTCTGGTCCCACACAGGGCATCTGCTCATAGCATACAGGAATAATAACAAGAGTAGACAGCCAAAGTACCCAGTGCTGAGAGATTTTTCTGCTAGATGATTCCTCACTGATCCTGAAATCAGGCAGAATTAAGATGACATTTTCAGTTATAGGTCCAGCCATAAACTTCCCATTTCCTTCCTCAAAGAGGTTCCTATCAGAGAGGCTGCTGTTGCAGTCAGCCAGATGTTTGCCATCTTTATTACAAATTTTCATGTATCTTACAACACCTACATACTGTACAGCAAACAGATGATGCAGCTATCTAATACCTACACTATAGACATGAAGAACAAGTTAGGAGGGATTAAATTATCTGCCCAGCTTCCCACAAGACAACACAGGTGTGGCTAGAAATCAAAACTCCAAGCTTCCAAATTTTGCTGTTATACTAATCTGTTTATATGCTTTGCTGGAAAAAAAAACCCAAAAACCCAACAGGTTTCTGTAACATTTCTGTTGGTTGAAATATGGGCACTTCTAATCAAACTAAAAGATTAGCATATTTAGAAACTGTTATGGCTGATTAGTACACTGGTCCCCCTTTTTTTATCTATCTCCTGGATCTTTCTAGAGGAAGAAAAATAAAAGGGAAGGGCATCTTTTTCTAACTGCAAAGGCTCCAGCTAATGAGAGTAGAAATCGTATTTTATATTTTGGCAGTTAATGGTAAACACTATTATTAAAGCTATAATAAGATCAGCAAATGTTGTATGAAATATTAGAGATGTCTGAGTACAAAGCAGAGTCCCCATTTCTTTAGTTAAAATTACAAAATGATTAACAACCCAATTAAAAACATTTTTGTTTTTGACATGATAAATTATACTTTATCTACCTATCTGTGGATATAATTGATTATTTTATCCGTTTGCTGTTGGCTGTCATTAAAAAAGACAGATACCATGGCTTTCTGGCCTCTCTCCCACTGAGAGAAAGAACAAATCCTGCTATTAACGACAGACAGGATCATTATGAAAAAATTCCATTTGCCACTAGGCAACATAGCCGAGTTCCAGTAATTATTGTATTAGTCAAGCCGTTGAGAAGTTCCATAAAATTGAGAGACTTTTTAAGAAGCATCCAACATTATTTGGCAACTTTTGTGATGTAACAATTAAAACCATGCTCCAGGCCCCAAAATGTGCAGGAGATTGCCAAAATCAGATAAAACCCTAGAGGGCCCCTGACTTGCAAAGGGAAAAAAAAAAAAAATCAAACTGTTTACTTTTAGGATCAGACATTCATCAACGTTTGGCTTTTGTTTCAACTGGTGTCAGATAATAACAGCACCACGTTTTCAGTTGGCTTCTAACA
Organism: Agelaius phoeniceus; assembly: GCF_051311805.1. Lineage (NCBI taxonomy): Eukaryota > Metazoa > Chordata > Aves > Passeriformes > Icteridae > Agelaius > Agelaius phoeniceus. The sequence continues at coordinate 7,589,024 of NC_135282.1, read as the reverse complement.
AAACTCTGCACTGTTCGATGTCAGGTCCCAGGGCTGACACTGGCCTCTCCTCATGGACCTGATGCTACCAGCTTTGCTTGGCAGATCAGATACCTGGGGGCACTCAGCAGTACCTTCTGCAGTGAATCACATCTGTAATCCACCAGTAGCATCAACAAATCACTGGGGAGAAATGCAAGTTATTCCTTCCTCTGACATCTAGGAGCTGAGCCAGGCAACACCCCAAATTATCAGGGCTGCAGGGGATAAAGCAGAAGTCTCCTGTCCATGCACCCCATTAACCTGTCAAGGAACTGATAAAAAAAATCACACTTTAAAACTGCTAAGGGAAATTGCTACTGAACAAAACTTACAGCCAAGTTTATAATTTACCGACTTCTCTACTGAGTGGTGTTAAGGAATAATGATGTACAGTACCAAAAATGAAGGTACAGGATCAGGCTTCTGCAATGGAAAGTGAAGTTGCAAAATGTAGACTTGGTTTAGCTTAATGAAGACTACAGGAAGCACTTCAAGAGCACATCTGTTTGCAAAGGAGTTTCTCCCTTCCCGGAATAACATGCCTGGGTCAGAAAGTTGCAATGTTTAAAAGCACTGTGATGGGAGCAACAGTTTCCATGGCAGTCAGAGGGAGCTGGGGTCTGAACGTGGGATAGTGCTGGTGTCACCAGGGAACAGCAGCAGGGCAGGGTTTAGCACCAGCACCTGCCAGTCTCCACCTGGAACATGCTGTACCAGGCAGGACAGATGAAAAGATACACTGGAGCCTGCCATGATATGGCCTTTCATCACACAGCTCTGGCACTGGAGATGGCTGCCAGCTGTGAGGGCCTGCTGACCTATTTAATAAAAAAGATCAAACCCACAACCCTTAGCAATAATGGCTTTTATCTGATGTAAATGGGAACAGTGGCACAGCACCACAGGCCACGGGCAGCCCTTGAACCATATGTTGGATTGCCAAGGCAAAGGCTCAGACTTGTGGAGAGAGGGTGTGTGAAAGAAAAGCTGCTCCTCTCTCCCAGCTCTGAAACTGATCTTGCTGCTCTGCAAGGCATGCCTGAGTCCTAATAAGCTCAGGAATCAGCTAATGCTGGAAGCTTCTGCCACATTTTCCAGCACATTTAACCTCTAGTTTGGGTCTGGCAAATGCTAGGGTGTGGTAAGATGTGTTGCTATAGAAGTATAAAACCCTATTAACTACTAGCTGCTTTTGGGAGACAGCATGGCCTTGTAGTTTTCTTCAGCAGAACTAAAGCACATATTTGTGGTAGTATTCAATTCTCTTGCATTTGGAGCTGCCATCTAGGAAGAAGCATCCTAGGTCAGCTCAAGAACTTAGGTCAGTAGCTGTCAGTGTGGAGAATGAATTCTTATTCTTGATTTTATGAATAAATTGTGCCAAATCTTCAACATATTAGAGTAGTGCCAGATGAAGACCTAGCAAGTATTTTAGATATATGTTCTTTATTAGCATTTAAACTTCTATTATTAAAAGAGTTATGTTACAACATACATGCATGAGATCCATCTAAACTTAAAAAATAATTTTTAAAAAATGCATTTCTAATTTTTTTGGTTAGTGCCTCTAGCTTACAGCTCATCAGAGCCATGAGTGAGGAAAATTCAAATCCCAGCATACAGCAAAGGGCTGGGATGAAAGAGGGAGAGTGGATTGATAGTGCATTGTTTGTGGGTATTGCTGAGAACAAGATGAACCCACTGAACAAATGATAACTTAATATTGAAATTGTGAGGACTTTGGATCAAGGGCTACAAAGAAGGCTAAACTCCCTGATCCAGGCAGCTCTCCACAGACCACTGCTGTATTTTCTCTGTGGCAGCAGCAACAAGCCTGAGCAATTCAACCAGTTTCCACCCCAGCCTGGCTGTTCAGGCTCTAGTTTGTAGGTGTTTGCATCTCCCTCCATTGTGTCAGCTGGCTGGTGCTACTTTTCAGAAGGATGCCAGATGGCTGGTGCTTTAGCCAACCTGATTTCCAGATAATTGGTTTTTGTAGATACCTACCTCTTAATTAAAATAAAAAATACATGTAAAGGACAAGTTTATCATCTGCTAACACATGCCATGGTTGTCTCTCAGTCAATCAGCGTGCAGCAGACAGAGCTGCAGACTTCTCTTCTACACCACCAGTATCCAGAAGGAAAAAAATCAGAAAATCAGTCCATCTGCAAAAGTGATCAGACCCCTGTGCTTCCCGGCATCAATTCCCATTTACAGGATCCAGTGCCCTCTGCTGAGGAGAGCCAAACTAAGCATGAACACGTCCCAGGCCCACAAAGGGACTGTTCAGGTACAGCACTGTGGAGCAGAACAGTAAGAAGTTCACCTCCATGGCCAGCCCTTGTCCCATCTGCCGTCAGTGCTTCCAGGTCACTGTAAAGCAACACAGGGAGAGTATCAGGGAGCTTGCAAAGGCTACAGAGCTGTGACAAGAGGAACATGTCCCTTTCTGCAAGGGGAAATCCATGTGGACATATGGTAGCTGTGAAAGGAGCTGGGCTAGCAACCTTGGCAGGCTGGAGCTGAACAGAAATGTTGCTGCTCTGCCTTGATCTTTATTTACAATAAACTGCTGGGCTCCAGCTCAGTGTTTTATCTGGGAGCAGCCGCCGGCGCTCCCGCGCCCGTGTTCCGTCTCATTGCTGCACTGACATATTTACACCAGGCCGGGGCCCGGGCAGCTGTGAATAAGGGGCCATATATCAAGAGAGGAAAAAGGGATGCAAAGATGAATTTTATGGAATATTTTCCATTTTTCTTTGACTTGGTTGTGCATTTTGCTACGGCCCATTGGGCACTCACTCAGCACTTGGACACTTTGCTCCGTGCAGTCTCGCCTCTATTTCTAATTGTGTCTACATGCCAAACCTAGCCCAGTACCTGAGGCAGCCTGCAGGGAAATGGAGATTGAAAAAAAGAAGAAGGTGGGTAGGAGGGAAATTTCCTGCCCTTCAATGGCATATGCCATGGGAAAGAAAATCATGTCTAGTAAGTTCACCAGTCTTTTCCGAGTCCTGCAGGACACCTCTTACATTTGAGTGCCAAAGTGAGAGGAAATACTTCCACTAATTTGTGAGAGAAAATAATCAAGTCTCTTTTGCAGTTTCAAGAGATTCACCTTTGATTTCTTCTCTGGGCAATGAAAAGGGTTAATTCCTCTCAGTGTTGACTTAATCCTTTCCTTTTTCCCAGTGGCTGACTAATAAGTTAGATGTGTTGACTCTGTTTATAAAGACAAGCTTTGGACATAATATTAATGATATTGTGTGTGCAATAACATTAGAAAACAAACATAGAGGCACCTGGGGAGTCTGAAGGCATCTTCTGGCCTTTCTGGGCTGACAGCACAGAGTGGCCCTCCAACATTTCCATATGGAAAAACACTATCTTGCACACGAGAGTTTACTTTGAGTGACCCTCTTGCCTTTCAAACAATGAGAAGTCAGGACTGTTGCAAAGCTGACAACTTGTTTTATAAGAACAGGCCATTGCTCAACCAGCTGAAGAGAAGGGAAAACAAGGGATTCCAGAGAAACAATTGGAAATGAAAACTGGACATTTGAATGGACTAACGGCTGGTGTCTTTACTCTGGCACTGACATTCTAACAAAGGGTATAAAAGTTATTTTCCTTGTTTTTGCAAGGCAGAGATCGAAAGAGAGCATTGTTTGTTTATTCATTTGCCTTAGAGCTCCATGAGCACAAAGAAGTCACTTGACAGTTGCCAGTATTCATCCAAGGCTCAGGTTCATCCCACTGGGAACTTTTTGCTCCCTTGATAGCCCATGTGAGATCCAAACCAGCACATGGAAGTGCTTATTTCCCTCTATTGTCTATTTAGGAGGTTTAGGGGAGTGAGGCACTATTCCTGTTATGTCACATGGTATGGTCTGAAAGCCAGGTAGCCCTCACTGGTCACCTGGAGGTACTGCTCAGCACAGATGTGTGTAAGGCCTCACCTCAGTTTGGTCAGGCTTTGTGCAGGTGTCCTGTCCTGAGTGTCACAATGCAGGCAGAATAAACCACGTGTCCTACTGCTGCTGAACAATAGAATTTTTCTGGTACAGCTGTGTTTAAATGGAGCTGAATCAAGGTAATCTCACCCTTGGATTAAGAGCCATCAGTTCCCAGGAAGAGATCTGCTCCACTGAGTAAAATGTCTGTCAGCAATGCTGAAGAATCTTCTCAGATGGTTCTTTGGAACTCTCTTCTCTAAATGGTTTCATTACCTGCACTGGAGCAGCTGAAGTTGCATTGGGAAGGAGCACCTGAGGTCATCAGAGTTCAGCAGGGGCCTGGCAGGGATAAAAAGACAGTCACCACTTTAAGCTAGGACATGGGGATCATTTAGTGACTCACCCAAGATCACACAGATGGTGCTTATACCAAGAATTAGACCCACCAAGCCATCCAACACCTCTGGATTATTCATTGAGGATTAGAGCCCATTTAGGAGTCTGTTTTAATATATAAATGTAGGATATGGAGCTATGATGGAATGGTAAATTAAATACTGAGAAGTCTGCCACATCTCTGTTCAAAGCAGGCTAACATTTCATGTAAGGAATTACAAGCTTCAGACAGTTGCAATCATCTTCTGCAGAAATAATTTAAGCTTACTTCATCTGTTGTATTCTGATTTAAATTTTTATTGGAAATATAAATACCTATGTCGGTCACCAAACCAAATAAAACAAACATATTGAGTAGGGTCTATTATAGACTAATATGGAAACAAATAATCTGCAAGTCTGGTTTTATTTATAAGCTTATTTGAGTTTTTACTCTAGGCTCATATTAATCGGGTTTGTGGTTTCCACATCTGTACTGCTGATGCCCAGTGCAGACAGCATGCCAAGTCAGACCTGGGCATCCTCCAAGCTCTAAATGGAAAACAGATGCCTCAACTCCAGCTACCTCAAGACAAGCAGGGCAAGTAACCTACCAAGTAACCACAGCGGGTGCAGCAGGCAAAGCAAAGCTCTGGGGAGCTCTCTGAGGTGCCTGCTTGCAAGTTTCTTGCTTCTGACTTGCTCCAGGGGCAGCCAGACTGCCGCCTGTATTGTATTTGCTCTCTCTGATGATCAAGAGATACCAATTCCCTTCACAGCCTCCCTTTTCCTCAAGCTGTAGCTAGGAATTCCCAGACTGGACCAGTTAGTTCACAGTGTCAGCTAGTAATACATATTCTAGAGGAAGATGGAAGAACTCCTGCAGATGATGGTAATGCAGGATGAATTCTTTCCAGAACCCTTGATTATTTTTAATATTTATAAAAAGCATTTTGAATGTTCACAAAAGCCATAAATATATATAAAAAATGCCCATGCCCCTTGTCAAGCCAAAATGGATCCAGCTGTTCTGTGGTGCTGGTCTCTGATTGCAGAGAATCCCTGTATTAATGAAAGATGTATAAAGGGAATCCCAAACTGGAAATATGATCTCTGCTCAAGGCTGTTCAACTATTAAAGAATATTTCAGGGAAGTACATCAACACAAAGCTGATTCTCAACATGGCTGAGATCCAGTCCTGAGAACCCATCTCCATGAAGGCATCTGTACTGCTTGCAGATATTTTTCAGAGCAAGTTGCTTCCACACAAACTTTGTTTTGTGCTGGTACATGGCCAGAGTTTTGTCCCAGTGTAGCTACATCATTGTAAACCCATTCCCTAAGGCCCAAGAGAACCTCAGTGCAGTAGCAATGCCAGACCTGCTTCTTCCCTAAGCACAGGAGGGAGGCCAGTATGAGAACTGGAGCAAAATCACATACATGACAGTAATAAGAGAAAAAGAAGCAGTGTCACTGGTGTAAACACTAAAAATTTGGCAGAAGCATTCAAATGTATACCTTGTGTACCCTCTGATGGCCATCCAGCAGCCTCTGCCACCTGTAGTAATTATCTCTTTCTACAATTTCTACAATTTTCACCAATCCTGTGCTATAAAATATGCTTTTTCAAATCACTGTAGCATCTGTGTGTTGTCCATACAGCAAAGCCAAGATTTGTTTTAAGAATTCAGAGCAGGAAAAGAGGGATATTGGGGAGGGGATAAAAAATTAACACAGCCTCAGTGCCTGAGCCACGTGGAAGGGCATCACACTGTCATCCATCATCATCCTCCTCAGAGAACTGCTTTGCCCCCAACAGGGCTGCTCCACTGGCTCCCAGGCAGAGGCAATTCTTAGGCAGCTGAGATGGCAAAGCACAGAGTCTGATAGCAGAGAGGCAGATCTGTCATCAGCCCAGAAGGCTGATTCCTTGTGGCAGTGGCTGGATAAAAGAAGATGCAATTAACAATTAGCTTTGGTAAGAGAAGACAAAACTCTTAAAACACAGTTTCTACTGCAGCAAATCAAGTCACAGACTTAGGAATTAATGGCTCAAAGTCTTGGTCCTTGCTTTCCTAGATACACTGGAAGATGAAAGAGAGAGTGAATTTCCCCTGCCACTTCATTCTGGCTGGCTAAGAATTGGGGCTTAGCCATGGAAAAGTGCCAACCTTGCAAGAGTTACAGGAAATGAGAATAGCTTTGCAGCATTTCCAAGGAAATTCAGCACACCTTCGGATTTGTATTTTCAGCACAAAACTCAGGCTTCTCACCCCAGAAAACAAAACTGAGGCTTTTCAGTAGATGATGCATTATTCATTTCCAGCAGAGACTGGATTGACGTGATTCAGATTGTCTGGAGATGTGCAAGGAATATAATCAACTTGCATATGCATAAAAGGAGTGTTTCTGGTGCAAAGTCAGGTATCTTCCTCTCTCTAAGACATCTTGTGTGTGGATTGATTCAGACTCTCAAATGACATTAAAGAACTTTGTTTTATTATTTCACAGTCCACAGGTGCATGAGACCAAATCCAGCAGAGCCTACATGCCCAGCTCAACATCCTGTACAGCACTGGCAGCCATTCTCTCCTCCCTCCTTCCCAATCACTTCAGTTCTTTGTGCCCTACAATAATTTTCTCTTCCAGTCTCTCTTTTTTTCTTCTTTGTCCACAGCACACTACAAATTATTTGTGGTCACAATGATTAACTTCACAACTCACACCTAATTTGACCTTAATAACTTTGCCTGAAAAGGGGACAATTCCTTGTTGATCCAGACAACTTATCATCCCATGAGCACAATAAAAAAGCAGAGCTGGTTATCAGCTGGGAGATGCCCATGAGTATTTTTACAGGCAGAGTGTTGGGAGGTCCCTTATCGAGTGGGGTGAGAGCTGGCATGTACTGCAGGCATGCAGGGGGAGGCAGATTGCTTTCAGCCTGCAAGGCCACACAATATGGGAAGTGGTGGCTTGAAAGAGGAGTGGAAGAATGACAGATGGTTTGTGCCTGTGCGTTTCTTTAGAGGACACCGGGTTCCCACCATGGGAACAGCGTGGACAGTAAAGGCAGTGACTGGATGTGAGGAGTGACAAAGCAAGTCAGCCACGGATGGCCCGTGGGAGGCCAGAGGAAATGCACCATTAGTCAAAGTTGGAGGAAAAATAAAATGCGATGACAACTGGGCCATTCATGTGCTTCCCCTTCAAGGACTGACCAGACCCTTCACAACTCAAAAGACTCAAGTATCAGCTTCTTTTTCTCTTCAGCCAGGCTAATGTGCACTGGCAGGGTCTGAGGAACTCCCTTGTCACTTACATTAATTCTTATCTTGTTGTTCTTGGCTACACTTCACTGAAGTACAGTGAGGGAGAGTGCTTCAATCAATAATGCAGATCCAAGGGGGCACCCCCCTCTGCTGTTCCTAGGGATCAACACAATGGCTTAAAACAAATGTTCACCCAACTTGTGAACTTGGGAAATGTTAGGACTTCCAGAATTAGATGTAAGACAATGATGTGGCCTCACAAGGATGTTTAAGCCCACACATGAACAACCTCATCACTCCAGGGTAGCTTTTTGCATTTTGAGAGTTTGCTACTCAATACAAAAACTGCAACACCTCAGGGTTGTCTCTCAGCAACCTCAGAGACAAAAAAGGCAGCCTTGCATTTCACAAGCAAATTTCATCAGATGTTCCACTTAGCCACTGTCATGGGAACCCTGAGGCACTGCTGTCACAGCTTGTGAATCTGATGCGTTTTGTCATTAAGGAAAGTTGATGCCCTTCAGAAGGTCCAGCTGTAAACATTCACAAATGGTTGGTATCTCATTCTTCAAGTGGGACAATACCACAGCTATGGACAGGACTTCTTTAGAATTGCCTCCTCTGGTGCTATGCCCTTTTTAGATTTGGAAAGTACAAGGGAGTTAAAGGAAGATGCAAGCACAAAATCCTAAAATGCTCTCTTATAAATACATTGGATTCTTACCCCATCAAAAGGGACTTCACTTATTAACACTTAAATAGGGCTACAAGTAGCTAAGTAAAAGAGAATGAGCCTCTTGCAAGAAGGTGGAACAAGAAAAAATCAAGAATAACAATTAAATCCTTAATTAAGAAAGAGAACCAAAAGTCCTGACCTGAAACTCTTAGAAACTCTGGATATACATAGAATGAACAAGGACAGAAATGCAAGCAAAGTCTGAAGTGTCAAGAGAACTCTCCTTATTCTCCTGTGTTTGAAATATGTCTAAGAAATAAACTCAGTGAAAAGTAAAGAGGTAAAAATCAAAAGTTTTATGATTTAATTAGATTTCGGTCTGGTGTAAATTAAATGAATTTTAAAAATATCTTTTGACAATCTAAGAGCCATTTCTTAAGTCTCCAAAGCAGCCTGTGTTCTTTAAATTACTTCCTGTCATATGGTTAATAATTTCTGCTTTCTACATTACAGGAGTCATTCACCTAGGACAGCCAAACTGAACAGTGCTATCAGTGTGCACACCCTGCTGCCTGAATTGCTGTGCTTAGCAACATCTTCCCAATTATCCAGGAGTCTGCTGCCAGCAGGACATTACTTGACTCCATTTCTCTAAGGAAAATGATTGCATTTCCTGATGTTTTCAGCTGTGTTTGTACAACTTGCCTTCGTGTGAAGTTGAAAATTAATGCATTTCCTCCTGATCCTTTGAGAGAGAGAAAAAAAGGAAGATTACCAAGATTAAATAAAAATGCCAAAGCTCAATCCTTTGTCTCCATTGAACAAAGGTGTTTAAAGAAAGATTGCTGAGCTCAACCTCCTGCATAAAGCTAAAAGCTGCTTTCTAACCTGTTGCACAGTGTGAACAGAATACTGGTTGGCTGCATTACAGTTCATTCACACATTAGAGAAAGATAAAAGTAAAATAAGCTTTCAATTTTAACTGTTTTGTTGGGAGTACACCATGGAAAAAAATGCATTTGGGCCTTTTCTCACATGGAGCCAACAAAGAAGGGAACATTTATTTATTTTCCCAATTTTTGTTTAAAGCCTAAAGCCTGTCTTTTTTCACTGTTTTCTTTCCCTTGATATTTTATTATATTGGAGCTACACAATATTTTAATAGACAAAGACTGAAAAGGTATCTATAGCTTAGACTTGCTTGCAGAGCCTTGGGAAAAAGAGTCTCCTTGTGAAAGATTTAAGTAGAGGGATCTTGGTCCTTGGCTTTATGCTGAAACAAGGAATAGCAAGCCAGATTCCCATATTGCTTTAAAGTAAATGAAAGTAGGACAGAAAAACCCCAACATTCTTTCTGGTGTTTGTATGATCTGGAAGAAAACAGAGCAGGAGGTGCAGTAGGGCTACAGTTCATCTTTCATGGAGTATAAAGGCTTTCCTTAAATAAATGTATTAATATATTGGACATATGCTATTACAACTGCTGAGACTTCTACCTGGAAAAATTTTCAGCCACCCCCTCCTTGGAGATGCTGGTTCTGACAGGCTGCAACTCCCAATATCTCTACCCAGCTAACAATGCACAGCACCTTGTTCAAACAAGACTGGTCTTCATTTCACACTCTCCCCCAGGGAATATCCATTTTTCTCTTCATACTGTATCTTTATGACTGATGCAATCAGATTCTGGAAACCTGCCTTATTAGTTTATATTCCAGCTTCTTAGGGAATGATGTTAATTTTCCATTGTAGGACCAGAAGATTTTAGATGTGCTAGATCTTGTCTATAAGAAACAACAAAAAAAGTGGCACACACAGTACCATGCTAAGAAATGGACTAGAGTGAACAGCATTCCTTGCACAGAAATTTTAGGGGTTCCAAAAAATGACACTCCTCAGTCCAACAGTGCCTGAAGCAAGATATTTTACAATTGCAATATGAATAAATAAATGTGCATTTTCTTACTTATTCGCCGGAGATATTCTGCCTAATTTCTTCATCAGAATTGTTTTCTTCCTAGATCTGTGGTTTACTAAGACTTTACACTGTGATGGCCAAAGAGTTCCATTATATCCATTAAAGATTAGATGATTTTCTTTTGTTTCCCACAGCAAATAGGATCCTGTTCATGTCCCAAACAGAATGTCAGTAGTTGGAATGATGTTTTCTTAAGGTGCATATAAGATTAAAGACTGAAATCAGATGCAGTGTTGCCAAAGCCTTTGTAATATGCATGTTTTTCATGGCAAGATGATTGACAAGAATTGCAGTAAGGTGCTGAAGGGGATATTTCACCTGGCCCATCAAAATTCAATGTAGAGGATTAGAACTAAGAAGAGCTGACAATATTGACTTTGAGTACCACAACGGAAACATAATTAGCTTTTTGACATGTAGTGGACAGAAATATTCCATTTTTAAAAAAATCAGTTAAGAGTAATTACTGCATATCTGTTGCATGCTGCCCTGGGAAAAAGAAAAAAAAAAGAAAGAAAAAAGGTCTGCTCTGCTGTTTCCTCTTTTCCCAGTAAAATCCAAGTTTGGCACTAGAATAAATGCATACAAACCCAGCCTTTCTGCTGGAAGAACATCAGGAAAACTTCGTGCATTAAAGTAAAAACCTCTCTTAAAAGAGAGCACACAGATCTGAAAGAATGAAAAAGTCAATGAATTTTATACAAGTTTACGTATTGCAAAACAAACTGTCTGCACTATGCTTATTAAAGGCATATTTCATTGCCTAATCATAGATGTCTATTGTACCTTTTATGTTTTGAATCATAATTGCAGCCTTTTCCCCAACTGTAATAATGAAAGACATTTTGGCATATGCTTATATTGATTCCCCTTTAACAAAGCACTTAAGACAAATACTTGCATCCCACTGAAATTAATGGCCAACCTTAACTTTGAGTACACTGATGTCACTGGCATTTAGACAAATGGCAATTTATATGGACACAGAATTGCCTACTTTGTTGGACAGACACGAGCCTCTGAAGAGAAGTCTTCAAACTCAAAAGTCATTAAAATACTCAACTGCTCTGGTTAGAAACACTTTGGCATCCATGGCTTTTATGTTTTTATCAGAATAAATGTGCTAGCAAAAATATGTGTAGCTGTTGTACTGAAATATCTTTTCTAGCTCCTGGTCTGGAATAATCTAAACTGTAGAAACAATTTTCAGTAGATTTACACAAAATACAGTACATGCAGAAATGGGAAAAGGCAAAACTTAACTGTACACAACACCTTGACAACAAGCTATCATTAGGTATAATATAAATAATGCACTAAATTCTATTCCAATTTTATTTTGTCTGTATGCTAATCTGTAATTCTTTTTGCTTTGGGATTAAGTGGCATATGAAAATAAGCAAAAAAAAAATTATGCTTACCTTAGTACATATTTTAGGATTGTTACTAGTTATCCTAATTAGTTAGAACCTGCAATTAAATACTTCAGAAAATTAAAATAGATTAAAATGCAGAAATAGAAATGCCTTTACATAGAGTAAAGTCAATATTCATTCTCAGCATCAAATCCAGGGCATATACTGAGGCAATACTAAGCTGTTTCAGAAACTCACCTGACTTAATGGGAACTTCTCACCAAAATCACTGGATATAACGATATAAAAGAAAATTGAAATGAATTTAACAATGTACTCCCTTAGTTTTCTGACAGAGAAGTTTCTCAGAGCTCTAAATATATTTTGCTCGCCATTTCTCTATTAATTTTCCAATATTTTACCTAGCAGTATCCACAGCTACTAACTGGCTTAGAGCACAGAGGGGACAAAATGCAGTGCTACAAATTCAAACCCCAAAGTAAACAGCTCATGTAGATATTGTAGCTTTGTAAAATGCTCTGACTGCACTCAGGGAGTTTACTCTTGACAGGACTTCAAGCAGCATGTCAGCATGCAGGGACAATGAAAATACCTGTTAGAGCTCATTAGCAGGAGTAAAAAAGACAGTATTTGAAACCATACTTACCGAGTCTACAATTTCCCCTAAATTTAAAATATGAGGCCATCCAACCTGGAAAAATCTCAATGGTTATTCAGTTTATACACAGACACAGAAGTATCAACATTTCCTTAATAAAAGGTCCGAGTCTGTCTATTTCTTTGTTTCCTTAATACATACTTCAATCAAGAGAGACAGAATTAAGATCAAAAAATCTATCTAGTGTAAGCAGAAATCATGTGTACAAAATTAAGCAAGTGCAATCACACATTTACTAGAAAAAAATATTCTTTATTTATTAATTAATTCATAACACAATAAATATTGGGATCACACATTTGAGGGACCCAGCAAAGCTCAGACTTGTTTGCACCATGGTATGGTTTGACAAACAAATCCTCATCAGCTGGCATCCTAAGAAGCCTGACTAGATTTTTTTTTGTACATTTTCACATGCAATCAGTAAATTGCAATGTACATCAATTGTTTCAATTTACATTGGTCAGGCTTTTAAAAACAATTCTTAAGCACCATCCCTGGTGAATCCTTCAGGAAAAAAAAGCACAATCACAATATTTGTCATTATTCTGTCTTGCTGTTGATTCTGACATTATTATGCAGGTGGGATTGTATGTTTTGTTTTACTTCAGAGGGCAACAGCATTTTCCACTAAATGAGGAACAGAGCCAGGCTGCTGTTGAAGAGACAGGAACAATTTCATGCAGGCCACTCAGCAATTCTAAAACCAAGACAGTTCTGTTTCTTCTGAAAACCATGACATGCCTTAGTTTCACACTCTATATGCACTGAAGACACATTTCCTTGAGATCTCTCTATTTACTAAATAATTAATTTGAACTTTATGGTGAATGAAATTAACTCATCTTTCCATTGATCTGTCTGTAGGGACAGACAACTCTGTCTGCTGGATGCATTGGTAGGGCAGAGAAGAGAAGCAGATTTTACATGGTTAAACACCAGTGCTTTCATTTCTGGGAAACAAAAGGAACTGGAAAGAAAAACTTGTATGCATAAAAGTTAGAGTTTTGTCAGAGGTGAGCTGTTTCTCAAAATCTCTACTAGGCTGTATCTCCATATTTTGAAATATCAAGTAAAACATTTTAAGAAACCCTAATTTACTCTGAACCCCTTTTTTGTAAACAGCTGAGGAAAATCTAGCAAAGGTTTTGGCTGCATCATACTCATAAGGTCTTTTATTAAAGGAAACAAACTTCTGGATGTGTAGATATGCACCTATTTATATAGATACAAGGTTTTCATCATTTCTTCTAAAGGCAGCTGCAAAATTCAGAAATTCAGGCATTGTTTCAACAACACTTCCAATCCTAATATTTCTTGTCAACTACAAACTTATGGATGACTTCACAGATGTAAAATGGCATCAGCAGATCTCATAGGGAATGCCACTTGGAGTCGAACTGTATCACTTCTTTCTATTTTATGGACCAGAAACATGGACCAAAAAAAAAAAAAAAATCAGGAAATTTAATATTGTCATATCAATGAGAGTGTGATAAATGCTGTTAAATCCTATTTTACAAGGAAGTTTTGATCTCTTTTGTCTAATAGTTTCTCAGACAGGTACAATTCTCATGGTAAAAATTATTCCAGACTCGATATAAACCAACCATTTTTCTGAGTTGCTGCAGCAGTGAAATACCAATCAAACTAAACCAGCAGATATATACATGATCATCAGACTATTCTTCAAAACTGCAACAAGTTTGGAATGAAAATAACAAATTCCACACACAAAACACTGATATCAGTTAACTGCAAAAAGGATATATTTCATTTCACCTGAAGTTGGTCTCTTCCCATGTTTGCTATTCTGCTGTAAAGGGTGCAAGAAACTGCAGCTGGGATGGAAATTCAGTGCAGACTGGTTTGTGTTTGCCTTTGTCAGGCTACCTCCTTAACAGGGTTCTGCACAAGAAGCTTCACTCTCAGATTTGTTCCTCTCCTGCCACAGATAAGCCAGCACCTCCCCCTTCTGGAGAGCACAAAAATCAGCAGGAATTTGCAGCAGGGTAATGCTTTCCTACTCGGGCCAGTACACAAAAAAAAAAAAAAAGAACAGAAAAAGTTGCAGATGATTATTTTATATCTTTGCTCAAGGCAGGACCATTTCTCTTCTGGATCACTGCTTAATGTAGTTCCCTTCAGTAAAGTGTTTTATTAAAGCCAAATATAAGTCAGTTCAGATATAGTCTCTAGCTCATCAGTAAGAAAGTCTTAAAAACAAACCAAGAAAATATTTCAGTGTCAGCCACATTTCTGCATTCTATAAACCAGAAAATGCTGCATAAGGTGGATTATTAAAGGGTTTTACTTTACTTGTCAGCTTAATATGCACTGTTAAAGCAGTAATTTGTGAGCTGTGTCAATTTAGTTTGGACTGAGCTGAATTAAAAATTTCAGGAGTAGGCAGAGACGCCACCATAAAATTCAACTCTTTCTTTAGCACCTCTGAGATCATTCATTCTCAGTCCTCTCCAGAACACTGTGACCAGGCTGCTACTGATTAATCCATTGTGATTCTGCCAGCAGTAGTACAGCTTCAGGTGATTTTCTATTAAATTCCACTACATATTACATTTTAAAGGAAAAAACCCAAAGATGACTGCTTACCCTTTGCTATGCACTCCAGGAACTTGTTTCCACTAGTGAATACAGAGTCTCAGTGTTTAATATAGGATCAGTAATGAGCAATCCAAGCATGCAGGACAAAGCATCCCACCAAACTACTATGGGATGCCCTCTCTGATTCCCAGCACCTGAGACTCTTCTGCTGGCCAACGAGGAAACCCAAATCACAACTGTCTCATTTGCAGATGGCCTCAGATGTCACAGGCTTTAGTTATATTTACATATAAAATACTGTGATTATTCTCTAGCTCCCAGCAACAGAAGAGCTGTAGAAAGAGAGATTTGTTGCAGCAGAACTACATTGGTTTTAGAATTGTGATGGTGCAAGGAAAATTCTTCAGCTGTGAGAAAAAGCTCTCTACAGGAGAAAAACAAAGATTCCTGTAACCTGAACCATTAAAGCTGTTCCAACTTTAAGTGCCCCTTTTCTTTACAAATATGTTTTGTGCTTTTTTTCCTTCTTTCTTTCCAGGGATGGTATTTAACCTCAGCAGCCTGTGACTGTTGCATCCAGGCCAGAACGCTTTGTAATGTGCAACTTGGTAACTTCTTCAGCACAGGTGGGGTGAATGCCAACTGTCTTCATCATCTGAGCATAGGTAGCACCACACCTAGCAAAAATCAACAACAACAACAACAAGTGACTCACAGAGTCAAATGCTATTCACCTGAAGCAGCTAAAAGGTCCTAAAACATCAAAATAATTCTGCTCTTGTCCATTTGATCAGGTAGAGGAGTTGCATTTGTTCTTCAGACAATGCTGTCTACTATTTCTCAGGCACTTACACAACACGTAGACGCCCAGCTTCCCAACTCTGAGGTAGGAAAGAATTGTCATAAGAGTTGAGACAGAGAGAATTAAGCAATTTACCCTAAGTCACAACTGAGCCTGTGGCAAAAACATATGACAAAACTGCAACCTTCAGCTTTTCTTGTACATACATGTGTGTTTCACTAACTCCAGATGGAAAAAAATGCACACATACACACAGAGGAAGAAAATCTTAATTAGAACTGTTGGAAAGAATCTGCTAAAGGAAATAATACCAGAATATTCTTCCATGAACTTAAAGTCTCTGCTGCTTACATGGAACATATCAATGTTATAAGCAAGGGGAAAAAAAGCCTTTTATTTAAAAAAACATATCAAGCAAACAAAACCCACCAAAACCCCCTAGTGCTACAATCCCACTTGCTTAATTCCCTTACTTGCCCAGTAACATTCTTAAGACTTGATGACTTTCTTTTGAACTGCTATTCCTGGCAGGCCATGCTGTAAGAATAGCTGAAATGGCTCTAAATTTAAGGATTGTTTCAAGCTCTCTATGGAATAATGTTATCTCCCCTCTACAAAACACAGGAAAGGAAGCTATAGATGCCTTCTGGTGTCTCCACTTACATCTAAAAAAGCACTGACAAGCAAAAGATCTTTGCTGACTACAGATGTTACTGGAGTCCTGGGTGGGGAGGGAAGATGAAAAATCATCCTTCAGAGAAGCTGAAGAAGTATTTGACAAAGGAGAAGAACAGCTTTTACAGCGGGGTTTCTACATTGAAAGCTCGGGATTTGTGAAATGCAATAGAAACCCATACAGGAATCTGACCTGCTGAAAACCTCTTACTGTGGCTAAAGTTTTCATTTCCCTCAAGCAAGGCAGAAAAGCACTCCAGTTTCATGTGCTTCCTTTTCAATGGTTATTTTGGATAAAACTTCAAAACAATGACATCCTAAAAAATGCAGTTCTAGGATCTATACCACTGGCAATTAATGGACTACAAACACATGTTGAAAATGTGTACTGAGGGTACACTGCAATCAGTGATTTCCAAGATATTCCTCACATGACCCTTGTGGTCCTGCCTTCTTAGTCCTTTCTGCTTTTCATTTATAATAGTCACTCACAACTGCAGGACTAAAACTGCAGTAAAACAGTGATCAAATTTAGGAAAATGAACTGACACCATAACTGGCAATGATTTATGATATTTCAGACTACTTTCTTTGAAGAGGAAATCAAAAATTATAATTTTTTAATGTAAATATAGGAATCAACATTTCTGAAGATGTGAATCAGCAATAAGAAAGGGAAAGGAAAAACCAAATAAGAAACAATTGTAGCAGAGGAAAAGCAAAGCAAGACTTTTCCATTAAATCAGAGAGGGCTGAGAATCATTGCTTACTCCTTCAAATGGAGGACTTCTATATCAATATTTGAGCACAATCTTAAACAAGATCAGATCACAAAGGATGTTTTTTATTGCAATTATCAGATCGCTTCAAACAAATTATCTTTCCTCTCTCATCATCCCAGAGAAATTTCTTTTTTACTATACTATATTTAGCTTATTCCCCAGCAATATAAGAATTCATGCAAAACTTGCTGAACTTTTAAGAAGCCATGGCTGTGCAAATTTAAAGATGAGATTAGGAAAGGAAATGCTTGGCAGGTGTAAAGAAAGATTTGTGCTTTTCAGAAAAACCTATTTTTAAAGAAGTAACTTGGAAAACTGTATGGTGATTTCTTATCCTGTGCATATAATGCAGAAGAAGCTACACTGAAGAAACTAACATTAGTTAATGCTTAATTCTGTTTTTTGCTTTAACTCTATAAAATCAATATTTTCCTCAGTTGTTCTCTAACTATATCCAGTATTACAATAACTAAATCCAGTACATCTTAATGAAGAACTGCAGTATTTTTTGTGAAAATATGTGCAATACTCCATAAAAGTAACAAAAAGCATGCATTCTTTATAGTGTTGCCAAAACTAGGCAGCTATCTTTTATAATCTTACAATAACTTAAGAAGCAGGCTTTAGAAGCTAGAGACATTCTTTTGTACTTACTTGATTCCAAGAGCAAATCCTTGAATAACTTCGCCTGCATTTGGGCCAATGAAATGAAGGCCAAGTATTCGTTGCTCCGTCTCTCGTAAGCACACCATCTGAAAACAATACATCACAAAAAGATCTTTTCTTAGAACACTTAAAGATAAGGCATGAAGATGAATTAAATGAAACTGGAATGGCCCAAGATCCTAGTTCAGCTGTTTATTTCCAGTGTGCCAAAAACTTATGCACTTGTTTAAGTCTTACTGACTTCAATAGCTCTTACTCTCATTGTCCTTAAGCACTTTCCTGAATTGAAGCTTTATTAGTGCATTTCTTTCAGACTTGAGGGAGCCACTAACAACAATAATTTCTGGTATTGAATACTTTGCTGTTTGCCATTTGTATGAAATCCTCAAAGTAGTCTGGTGACCAGACCAGTGCTCCTTTCCACTGAGTGGCCACCTCAGCACTTCTCCAAGCCTGTGCAGTTGCTTTCATCAGTATTTTCACAGAAGATCCCTACCATTATCAGCTGTATTTTCACAGAAGATCCCTACCATTATCAGCTGTATTTTCACAGAAGATCCCTACCATTATCAGCTGTATTTTCACAGATGACCACTAACAGTTCCAGGATATTTTGTACCTTTGTGACTCAGACAGTAAACACTTACAGCAGCATGTTTGGTGAGATACATTTACCACAAGGGGCACATAACCTAAAAAGGAGTCGAGCCTCAGAAGCAGCCAAAGATGAAGATTAATAAGTATCTAGGAGAGCCTGAGTCATTGCACACTTAACTTTTATTAGAGAACTTAATGAAAATGTTTTAGTTCCTGTAAGGACACCATCTTTATAATTATGAAAAGAAAGTCAGTCTCTCCCTGCATCCTTCCATCAGGCATTAAATTATCACTAATCTACCAAGTTCTGCTATTCAGTAAAAGCTTAAATTCTTTCATCAGGAATGCCAGGAACAGCAGCAATCCTGATGTGGGACTTGAAATATTAAGGCATTTTAAAGGAAAAATTCTTGAAATAGAGTTTGAAAGACTCAAGTTAAATGTTTGTTTATATGTTTTAAGAGTTTAGTAAGGACTATATTAAACATCATCCAACAACTATTATCCTGTTACTACTACCCTTAAATATTTACTCTAATTGACATAATTCAAAGGGAATACATAAAATTGAATATCATCACCTTTGTTACACTGGTACTTGGGACACTTAAGGCAAGCACTTTCATAATTCAGAGGTGACAAAATGCAGTGAGAAAAACTGACTGCAATTAGTGACAATGGACATTCCTTACATAACAATATAATATTGGACAATATAATTGATGGACCCATTTATGCAAAAAAGACTCTTCCCTGATGATGAGGAGAAAAGGAAGAAAAAGGAAACTATGATCTATTCTATCAACACTACACTTCATCTTAGCTAAGAGTCTCTACTGTAGGCAAGAGCATCAAAAACTTTTCCAACACTGAAGCAACTGGACTGCTGCAGAAAGACCTTTTCAGGTCTGGCACTTTGGTCTAAATCAGGATTTTTTTTTTTCATGAGTAGAGACTGAATAGTTACTGTAATTTTGTAAGCCTTATGCTTTATTTTTGAAGGTATCAGACTTTTGGCAAGAGGTGTCAATATAAATATTTCATGTAACAGTCAAGAACTTTGCTGGGAGAAGCAGAGATCTGAATCTGAAATACTTTTTAGAACCTTAAAAGCAGTTCAAAGATGGTATTGATCAGCAGAATGTCAGTTCTGAGTAATGCCAATATCTGTAAAGCAATTTCAAGATGTCTGTCACCAAGAAAATATCCATCTTGAGATGTTTTTTTGCCAAACAGTGCTCTTTAAAGTTGGCTATACCATATCCCCTTTTAAGTTAAAAGCAAGTTAAAAGCCCATAAAACTCACTTTCATATAGCATTGAGTTGCATCTCTTTCAGCCACTGTGAACTCTAAAGGTTTATAATATGCATGGTATACCTGGTAGGAAAAACAGTAACGTTTTCTGTTAGAGAGTACTATTATAGCAAAACCTGGTATTTATTACTAAAATAACTACTATTGCTACATATTTATACCTTTGTACAAATATTGATTAATTTATGACCTGTTAGTCATTTTAAAGAAAAAATATGGAGAGAGCTTAACACAAATCTTTCTCAGAGAATCATTAGATTAAAAACAAAACTGAAAAAACTTTTACAAATAATGCTACTGAGACTAATGGACCAAATTAAAGGAAAAAACTTAGCATTTTTAAGCTTCTCTCAAAGGTTCAATGCCTTCTTTACTGAAAAAAAAATGAAATCCAAGAACCTTTTCATATCTATAATAATGCACCCCACAACAAAATCAAAACTGCAATATTTGCATTCTGAATAGTAAATTCTTATTTTTTCATTAATGATTTTTCCAAGTGAGTAAGAGTAACACAACATAACTTTTCAAGGATAACTTGTAGAAAGTAACATAACCATTATTTAATGATGCTGCACAAGGTAACTTGCTAAAATGGCAGCTACTGTAAAGCTGCCACACCCTATCAGTGATTTTAAGCCCAGCAGGCAACAGTTCCCATTGTGACCTGCTGCAATACTACTGAAGTTCTGAGCACTTCTGCAGACACCAACTCCCTAACTGTAAACACAGTATTTTGGGGACCAAAAATTTTACCTAATACAGCAGTAAAAATTCTGCCTTTCCACAGGGCAACTCTGACACCAACTAGAAAATTGAAAATGTTTTCATACCTCAATATTGTCTGATCCATGACGTTGCACAGCTGTTTCTTCTGACAGGCCAACACAACCATACTCCAGGGGAGTGAAGACTGTGGTAGGCACCTGCTTGGGAGGAAGCAGAAGCTGTTACTGCTGAGCCACGTGCAGCAGCTGCCTGGCAGACACTTGTGCATGACTGAGGCACAGCTCGGGCACACACCTCCACTGTGGCTGCTGCCAAAGCTGCATTCCAGGTGACAAAATGCAATTCTTTACAAGAAAAAAGGCAAAGATTGTTCTTACTGCAGAAAGCCATAACTCACATTGTCATAGTCCATCAGCTCTGCAGACTGGCCGAAAAGCCGCTGAGCCAGCAGTTTTCCTGCAGCTATTGCTGTGGGTGTTAATTCAGGACGGCCCTAAGGAGAGAGCACAGAGCTTTGTTTGAACTTAAGGAAAAGCAGCATCCAAAGATTCCTCCTGGGACAATGGTCAGAGGAAAGCCAAATCTTTGGAATTCCAGCTTGGTAGCCAGGGCTCCAAATAGAAAAAACAATAATAATTTCTGTCCAAACAAGCTTTAAAGTCGGAGTTTACTATCTGTCTTAATGGGGGGAAATGTCACAAATATGTCAAATCTTTATATCTTATCATGGCACCTCTTGAAAAGCAGCACATATTCACATGCTGACTGTTCACTTCACTCCTTCTCTCCAAAGTAAGCCATGAGGAAATTTTTCAAAGTGTCTTTTTAAAGCAAGAAGAGCCTAGTTTAAAGCAACAGTGATAATATAATATCAGACCTTTAAAAAGAAAAATTGTCTGACACATTTTTACAGAACACAGGCACAAAACCCAGCTGTTTGTAGACACTACTACCAACTTCCTCGCTTGGTCCTGGACTGGAAAAGTGGAAAGCTCTTTTGCTAGCACTGTGACCTAAAGGGTGAGCTGGTCCTGCTCTCAGGCTCTGCTGTTAAACAGGGGCTTGAAAGAGATTGCTATTGGCAAATGCAAACTTCCTGCAAGTGAGAAATGGAACGACAGCAGGATATGACCAGGGTGTGCTCCAGTTCAAGCCATGAATCCTGGCTACCTTTTATATCCAAACAGGGCTGTAGATGTGCCAGAACCCTAATTCTGAGTGCTGGCACAGCACTGCTGGAGCGTCAGAACTGCAGAGCTGGTTTTAAAGAACTTGAAAGTTTTTGAAATTTGAATTAAGATATTTGCAAGGGAATATTTTCAGGCCCAAGGAAGAACAGTCCAAAGAACAGTTAATAAGATTAAACAAAATTCATAGATCTAATTAAAAAACCCCATTGGTTAAGAGTTCATCCAAGACATATCATCAAAATGCTTGCCTGACATGAGAAAAGAGGTGACAAATTCAGAAGGAATGATGTGGAAACATAAGAAAGCCATAACTGAGAAGCACTTTTGTGGCACAACATGAAATGCTTTATAAAATGTGTGAAGTTTTGATTCACACACGTCCTATTTAGATACAACACTTGCCACACTCCTGCAAAGCCCTACTTTGAGGCAGTCATTCAATAAACTCTCAAAATCAGTTCTCAGCAGAAAATAAAATAAGGATTCCCCATCACACACATTTAAAGTATTTCACTTTTTGTCATTACCTAAAGTTTTTTAGCATTTACTGGAATCCATTGCTCTTTACCAGCTCATCTTTTTTTGTATGTTGGTAGACAGAATCTGTACATGGTATTAGCTGCCATTTTCTTCAGTACACATACCATATTAATTCTCTGCATATTAACAGGCATGTAGGCTTTTATCTGTAGTAATAACCACTTAGAAGTTCAATTGCAAAAAACCAGTCTGAAACATTACATCTAACCTAATAACAGAAATCACAATTCTAATTGTTAATGAAGGCTAATCTATTTTTCCTCCACAGCTCATGATAAAACACTAAGCTGCAAGTCTATCCTTTTTTCCTTCTAACATCCCTCAAGTCACAATTTTTCAAATCAGGCATTTTGACTTTCAAGTCTGTAAATGTAATTTACCAGATGAAATTTGTTTTTTCTTACACACATTTGCCTGAAACATGTCTGCCAATCATTTCTGTAGCAGGAAATATATGTTGTTTTGGCATTCCAGAAATGAATAGAAGATTGGAACGAGAGATAAAATTGTGAAAGCACTGCCATGCATTCCATAAAACCCAACTAATTACTAAAACATCCATGCAGATAAAGCCCAATTCCTCATAAACAATGACTTAAAGACCTTCCTTGGTAAATATTTGAAATGAACATTCACTTTGCAGTCATGTGTAGAACTACTCTGCTGATAATTATGGATACGAATTGTTCGTAAGAATTCTCCAATGCATTATACATTTAACTGAGATGGTCCTAAGAGAGTTCAGAAAGCTTTGAAGTAATGTGTATTTGTTCTAACACAACTCTTTTTGGTCTCATTTCTATTCAAAGCAACATACTGTACATTCCACTTTCTCTACACATCTTTGTTGTAACACCCTTTGAAATATGACAGATGTAGAGTGGCCTGGCCATAAACCTCCTTCTGAGAAAATGTATTTATAGTGTGTGCCATGCTTTTCAACAAGAACACTACTGGAGGAAGGATTTTAACACAAAGAGTTTATATCAGCACTGAAAAAAAGAATTCACACTAAAATTCCAGCTTGATTTTCCTGATTCTGATTACAGGAAAATGCTAAAATGCAATTTCACCTGCCAGTTGAAAATAATGTTTTGCCACAGCTTGAATAATGTTTTTTGAGGGTACACTAACTGACTCACATCTGGAAGATTTTTTTTCCCTTTTTTTTTCCAAATGAAATCTTGGGTAACATTAGGATTCCATTCCATACAGGGGTGCAACAAGACACCCATGCACACACAGATTCCCATTTGTACCAGCTGGGTAGGACTCCCAAATGAAAACAGCCATTCTGAGCAATCAGGAAACTCAGCTGCCCCCTCACTCACTCCCCTTCCAGCCAGAGCATTGAATTCAAATTAAAAAAGCAGTTCTTGCTATTTGGTAGCAATTCAGTATTTATTCAGTGTGGAGTGGCAAAGGAGGGAGGAGGGCTTGGGAGCTACTCACAAAATTTGAGCAAAAGCACTTTATGGTAGCAAAGAAACTCTAACAGGGACAGAGCAGAGCAAAGAGAAATCCTGAGCAGGAACACTGGAGGAAAAAATAATTTTTATAAAGATTCTTGGGATCATTGATGTTCACTCACAGGAAACAAGATTCCCCTTCCTGTGCTCTTTTGGTAGGTCACACCCATAAAGCACCACAGCCAAGCTCTGCAGCTTTGTAGTTCTTAGCAGGATACCCTTGATTCTCATGCGTTAATTTGAGACATGCACCAACACAGAAATTTCTTTCAGTGCTGGTTCCCATGCCAATGAAATTAATTATCTAAATTAATTCTGTTTTAAAAAAACCCCAAAATACTAAACTAATTCAAGTATTCAAATAAAATAAACTCCATTGGTTAGCAAGTGGAATTCCACAGGTCACGTGCTGGAGTCAGGTAAGACAGTGGCAGTATTTCTTTTTATCTCTAAACACTTGAAATGCATGAGTACTGTATGATGATCACTTTAATTCCCTGCATTGAGCCAATATACAGATAAAAGCTTAAGGGAGTATTCTACAGAGCACTGATGCAGCTTTGTCATTTTTTCCCCCAGCTGTACACAGCATACAACTGTGCTGCTGTTTTTAACACTTAGACTTAGAAGTGTTTATTGAACCACTCAGGTTCAAAAATCTGCACTAATAAGGACAAAAGCAGGAAAAGGAAATCCAAGTTTTAACAACAAAATGAAAAGAACAAATAAATGAAGACATGATTTTTTAGATCCAGAGAAGGAAAGAGGAGAGCATCCTGCCTCCAACTTTATATTTCTTATCTAAATCCTCAAAGGGCAAAAGACAAAAAGCATCCAAAAGGAAATGACTTGCCCAAAATAACACTGCAGATTGGCAGCAAAATAAGCAACAGATTCTAACCCCTGCCAGCATTGCCTCTAACAACTGCTTCTTGGATGAAATTAAAAATAAAATTCTGGAAAGCAGGAAGCAGCCAAGCCATATATATCAGGGATAAGCAGGTGTAGGAGGCTTTTGTGAGCAGAAAGTGGATTTTAGGAAGTATCTGAGAGCAAGAAGTGACAAATACAGAGGGAATCTGTGAAATGAGAAGAAAGGAGAGGAACTCTACAAATCCCAAAGCTCTGAGTGACTGGACAGGACAATCGGACAGAGAAGTTGTGTAGAGTAAGGAGGAAAAGTAAAAAAGGAGAAATATCTGAGAAGAGTTTTAACGCAATTTAAAAGGAAATGGCAAGTCCACATGAAGATGGAGACAGACAGGAAGAAACACAAGTCTACACAGAGGGAAGAGGTCAGGAGTGGTCAGCAGATTTATGAGATTTAAGTGTCTCTGGCAGCTCCAGAGTCCAGTCAGAAATTTGCAGGGCTATTCCCAAGACATCATTTAATCCATTACAATCTCTTCAGAGACTAAAAGCACCTGTAAGGTTTATACATTTGAGAGATCTTTAAAATATTTTAAACACAGCAGAATGAGAAATTTTCTAAACTTCTCTAAAATGATACTACATATATTGTTTGGATATTGCTACAGTATTTAGCTTTACCAGACTTGTAAGGCAGATGCCTGCACTATATGAAAAATTATCTTGATGGAAAGGCCTCAATTCCAGTAACAGGTGAGAGAACTCTGTATCTTGTAATGCCCAGCATTGCTCTGTGTTCTACATATTGCCCAAATTTGCCAGGCACAGCAGGCAGATGATGACAACATGCTCCTGTAACTCTACAGTTCAGAATCCAGACAAGCATTTTTAATGAAATCAACAAATGTGAGGATGCCCAAGTTACAGCAGACAACTTGAGCTCTTATGTAAAATGAAAATTGGCAGATTGAAAGTATTTAAGTGCACATTTATCATGACAAGACATTCTTGTCATATATGACTATAGATTATCAATAGCACTAGAATAAGACCACAGAATCTGGTTTTACCTATCTAACAAGTAAATTATGTTACTTAGGTTATGATGTACCCTTCTTAAAAACAAACAAACAAACAAACCAAACAACAAAAAACCCAAACAAAACGCCATACCCCACATGTTTATTTAGCATAATCATTCACAAATCATGAAGAAAAGTCAAATGCATTTACTACTTTCAGTAATTACTTTTTCTTACTCTAGAGGAAAGTACTTCATTAGCAGCATTTTGCATCAGGGAGCTGATAAGCTGTTTTGTGATTAGTCTCAATGAACACCCAAAATACCCCAAATGCAGTCACAGAACTTGTCATGGTCATTCCCAGTAAATGTACTTAGCTACAGAAGAATTGCTTTCACTCAGCATTCACAGGCAGTATGAAGTCATATGTCAAAAGTGATACAAACATTATTAGAAAGATAATAGGAGTGATAAAGACATCATTATTAGCCTGTGACCAACGATGCACTCCCTGATAAACATCAGCAATAATCTCTCATGCTGAGATACTTCACAAGATCCCTGTGAAGGGAATTACTGACCCAGGTGGCTGGCATAAACACTCCAGCCCTGCCAAGTGAAAAAGTGGGAAACACTGAGATATACACTAGAGCATGACTACATCTGGGGACTAGTTATTAGTCAGGAACAAAGTTGGCTTCCTGTTATTGTAAAATAGTTTATGTAGACTCAGTACCTCTGTTATGTCTCCAACTGCATAAATGTGAGGAACAGAAGTAGCTTCACGGGCATCAACAATAATCTTTCCAGTTTCAGAGTTAATTTTCACTCCAACTGTCTCCAAATTGAGAGTTTTGGTGTCAGGGGCTCGGCCTTAAGGAAAAAAAAAATTAAAGTAAAAGCAATTGGAAAACTTCAGCGGTGTTATTCTAAAAAGCTGGCATCCTCCACTGTGGATCTCCAAGAACTTTGTTCTATTTGATAGTCCAAGCAGAAATATGAGAAAATTTATACTGAGAAAGCTGCAGGGGTGGAAAACATGGCTATGACATTCTGTGGGAAAGGAGCTCAATCACTATTGCCTTTGCTCAGACATCAGAGGGTTATCCTTTGAAATATGGAAAACCACACCCACTGGGAAAAGTACAAAAACCACACGATTTCATATTTATTGAAGATTCTAAATTTGGTTTTCTAATATAGCACAAATATACATACAAAAATGAAACAACTTTTACACTGAAAATTTCCAATAAACATTAACTGAATGGTGCCCAGTCCCAACAATGTGTTGTGTGTACTTTTGAATAAAAAATATTAATAATGCTGTTAAACATTCCTGAAGTCCTTGTTTCTTGTAATCTGAATACACTTATCTTAAAACACTTAGTATCCTCACCCTAGATGAAAGGTTTTGAGAGCAAAGTTGATAAAATTTAAGTGCTGATTTAGTTATCTCAAACTGTATTTGAGCTATTTCTGTAGAGTTTAGAAACATTTTAAATGTATTTAAAAACAAATGAGGCAAATCCAACCAAGCCCAGATTTTATTACAGCTTCCTATTCCAATGATATCAAATTATCTCATATTTTAAAAATATATTTTTGTAGTGTTTTCTGCATAGTTACCCCTTGATCACTGAAGTCTTAACAGCATTACACTGAGCTTCGTATAGAGTATCTAAGGAAGCAATTCCTGACCCAGAAATTGGAATCTTAAATCCTATCCAACTTGTTTGAAAGTTAATAAGCACAGTGAAATTACATGGCAGTAAAAAAATTTTTAAGGATCACACAGAAAAAAACCCAAACTGAATAGATCCAAATGAAGGAATTTTTTTAACATTGTGTCTGTTTTAGAGGCTTTAATGAACATGGATATATCTACACATTCAAGTCTCCTTTGTGTGAGTCACAATTTGCATTCAATTTAATACAGAGCTATGGCAAAGCAAAACAAAAGAGGAAATGTGTTTTCATTATAAAAACAAGCTCTTTGATGTTAATGTAGGAAATTATTAAACAAAAGGAAAACCTGGCTTGTCAATACAGACCTAATTATATGTAAACATATGATTCAGTGCTTTATACATCTTCCATATAGCCAGGCCCTCAAACAATGTCACATCTGAATGCCTCTGTAAAGACTTCTGTGTATTAATTTCATCTGGTGAAACCAACACTTCCTCTGGGAGCACTGACTGAAGCTGTCGGCACTTGGCTATCTGTCTGTCTTCCCTTCTGTGGTCCCCATGGGATGTTGATCTGCTGTTCCTTCTCTGCCCCCTGCTCCCCAGTCCTGATGCTATCAGGCAACAAAAATAATAAACCTCCAGGACCTTATCTTGGCTCGGATGTGAAACAACTTCCTACCGTTGTATTTCTTTGGGTATTGAGAGTAAAACCTGGGTATTCTGCAAATGGACAACTAATGGGGTTTTCTAGTTTCCTCTTTTTCCTGCCAGGCAGAGCCGAGAGAAAACTTAGCACGCAATGGCAGGCACTGAAAGAGGAAAAAAAGAAAACCCCTCAATAGAGTCATTTAAAGACCTGTGGCAACAACAGCTGAGTTTATCAAACCTGCAGGATAACACTTAACCTTTCCATTGCAGCCAATTTTAACATATGTACAGCTTGGTATTAATAGCTAAGAGTTACAAAAAAATGAGCTACTTCTCACAGCAAAGTTTCTCTCTCAATTTTACTGCCTAACTATTATTTTTGAAGGCAAAACCAAAATTTTTAAACACTGAACTGAAGCTTTACTGGCCTTTAGCTCTATGCAGGTTCATCCCCATAAACAAGAATTATACTTACTGATCTTGCTTCATCTCAAATTCAGTAGCTTAGGCTCATGATTATACATTGTGTCTTGGAAGGTTGTAGTGCCAAATTCAGGGAATTTTGATGTTTACCAACGTTCACTTACTATTATAAAATCAGTTCTCACCATTTCTCAGAAGGACTTTCATTTTATACCCATAACTCCTGATTTTTTCATATTTTCAACTTCAAGAAAGCATGACTTCACAGCTTACTTCTAAGATTCTAAATCCTATCAGGCACACAAACCCACTCTTTGCCTAAAATCAGCACATGGGCTTTTAGTTTGAAGATGTCCGGAAACTGCCAAAGAACAGGAATGTACAATTGTATAGGACACAAGATTAGATATAGCTTTCATTCAAAACAGCAAAATATGCCAGACATCTAGAAGAAAGGTGTAACTCAAATCTGACCCTTAAAAAGGTTACCTGCCTCTTGCACTTCTAACAGCACACCACAATCTCATCTTTCATAGACCCATACACTTACACAGCTGTGAAAACCACACAGAGCCCTGCTTTCAGTGCCAGCCCCCTTTTGCTTTTAACTTTAAAAGCAAAAGCAGCTTTTTGATCTGTTTTTGTAAAATCTAACAACACAGCTTCCTAAGGGGGCTGCCAGCCAGGGGGCTCTACTGCAGAGAGTGACAGGGGAGTGGCTGAAGTCACATCACAGACATGGCCAGGCTGGCTGTGGTGTGCTGTGGCATTTGTGTCCCATCACCTGCCCGGGGCTCCTGGTAATTACATCTGACCACAGAACATTGGGAACGAGTATCAGACTGTGACCTTCAGGTGCAGGACCTTCAACAGTGGAGACTGAAACAGCTAAACTCAGAATCCAGAGGCACAGCCACAGTCAGGTGAGTAGCAGTGGTAAATGAGTGACAGCATACTCTTATACCCAGTAAGATTTCCCAGGGTGATAAAGGTGCAGCTGACAGCAGAATTTTATAATGGGTCTTCCAGAGTTTCTTAACCACAGAAGTTAGAATGCCTGTTTGCCTCTCAACATCTGAAAAATCCAAACTAGAGCCAACTACACATTTTATTGTAGATGGCCACTGTGAGGATACTGCTGGGTGACAGGAGAATTTTTCTGGAATAAAACTCAAGCCAAATAATCTTCTCCACTTCTTCCCTATATATTGGCACATCACCTTATAACTTTATCCAATCTGACCTCAGTCTGACCTTAATCAAAATCTTGTCTGTGTTCCCAGTCTAAGTACTCTCTTCATTCTGAGTGCCTGACACATTCCCCAAATGAGTTTCAATACCACTGCCCTTTCCTCCTTCAAATGTCTCCTAAAACCCACAAGATGTTCCCTAAAACATAACCAGCTGATAATGACTAATAAAAACCACTTCAGTGTAACTACTGTTCAGATTACAGAAAATACAGACTAGAGCAAGATTAAATAAGGTTAAAAAAAGTTCAGAACCTTTATCACATTGATACCAGTGTGCACCATTTCTACAAGGATGCTTTTGAACATCCTTTACTGATAAACCTCCAGTGTGGCTGCCACAATTTGAAAAAAAATCTGGCCCTTAGTCAATACTGGGGCAGTAATTGCTTCTCTGGCAAGGCTGCTCACTGTACTCTCCTGTAGCACCAAGACTTTTTACACAGAGGGGTCCCCTCAGCAGAAAGCTTGTGCTGCAATGAGCAAAAACCTGCCTGTGGCCATCAGTGCACACCTGGAGTTCACAACGAAAGCAACTCCAAGTGACATGTAATCAAATTAAAAACTTACAGCATGGGACAGACTTCTAAAATTCTACTTTTCCTGTTCTCAACGTCCTGTAAAAAGGAAAAAGGGCTGGAAACACTTTCTGAGAAGAAAGTTACAGTTTCCTCTTACATTATTTCTCCCACACAAAGCTTGCTTTAACCAAAGGTTTGGTTTCAAAGGATGGCTCTGCAGTCTCAAAAATGAGCACTCAACCACCACTCCCAAGAGAGGTAGGTCATTGGCTTCAATCTCCTCAGCATTTAGATTGAACAGAATCTGTTTTCTGCATGCAGTAATTATACTGTTTTCAAAAAATTACTTTGGAGTAATTTTCTGCCATTTTAAAATCTATTTCTACCATCATTGAAGTAAAGGTAAGCATTACCTATCAACTCAAATAGCACCTTAGTGCTGAAATAGTTCTCAATCCAACCTTCTTCACATGTAGATTTAGAGGCATAACCTAGCACGTGAACAAGTTATTTTTTTGAACAAGTAGTTACAGGCTGGTATAATAAGTGGCATAAAATAAAAGTTACACTGAAAGTTTATGGGTTGGTTACACAAAGGGAAAAGCACATTAAAAATGTGCTGCTGAATAAAGTCTGACTGAATGCCCTTAAAATTAGATATTGGAAAAAAACCTAAAAGCACTGGCTGATATAATGGGATTGACAATTTTCATTAGGATTGCAGAAACCATATCTAATCAAGAGAGTAATGAATTTAAGTTAGTAAGAGAGACAGACATGGGAAGCTCAGAACAAAGCCCCAAAGCTTCAGCAAACCACAGCACATCAGCATTAAGAGTTGTCTGAGATCAACCAAGGTGCTTTATTTTTCACTGAATAGTTCAAAGATTAAAAACTCAATGGCAAAATTGTGTTAGCCAAGATAAATCTGAATCCCATTCCCTTTTCTACAGGGGCTGGCAGAGATGTGCTCATAGGAGATCACAGGAAAATTTTACTTTATGGGACTTTTCACAGAAAATCTCCTAACAAAGTTTCTGTTTCCCTTGTTAACCCAAACTGGTTTGGTTGTAAGCCTTGAAGAACACTATTACAAAAAATGTTATGTACTTAACCCTTTGTCCATACCAAACAGCAAGGATTCTGTTCAAAACCTCAAAATCTTATCATTTCAGGAGAATTCTCTAGAAGCCAAAGACAGCACTAGGTAAGACAGAAAGACATACAGAGCTGAACTGGAAAAATCAAACAAACATCAAGAACAAGCTCTTGCACTGAAGGAATATAACAGTATGTAGTCCCTCAGCAAGGTATGATAGGTCCATGAGTTACCTACAAAGTTTGACTGAAGACTGAAACTTTTAAGTTAAATTAAAACGTGTCAAAATGAGATTTCTTTTTCTCCCCTCAAATATTTTGACTAGTTCAAAAAAAGCTGCTAGAAAAACAAAGGGAGTATTGTGCCTGCTTTTACTGGCTTATCCATACAAGCAGAAAATCACACATTCCAAAAGCAAAACAAAACTCATCAGACAAACACAACCTAATTTTCTTTTCAAAAGGTTGACATTAAGAGATAGTGGGACATAGTTTAATAAGCTACAGTACTATCAGTAACTATTTTAAACATTTTATTAATAAAAACTTCTACTAAAATTCCATGATGCACTGGCAAAAATGATGGAAATATGTACTATAATTTAGGCTACAATTAGTTAACAGTAGCAGCTGCTTTTTAACCAACTCTACAAGCTGACTTGCTTCAATCAGTATTCTAACTGGCACATCTGCAGACAGGAAATCCTCAACACCACTGAGTTTCCCAGCCTATTATCTGAGACACCTGGTGTGGGTGTGTTGATACAGAGCAAAACAATGAATCATATGGACTGCACACCAATTAACCAGCTTTAACTGTTAATGTGTTTAATCCTTAAGGGTGGAGTGCCAATCTGAACACTAAAAAAAGGCAACACAAAATCCTCACACTTTTCATTTTGCTGTTTCTAAATATGGATTGTAACTCAAATCTATGACAAAAATTATAACACATGTAACTCCTCTGTATTGAAATAATGAGCAGACTCATGTTACAACTGAATTGCAACAGTCTATCATGCAAACTTATTCCATTATAATTAACAGTAAACCAAGATTTTTTTCTTATTTTTCAACTTAAAAGCTCTTTTTTTCCATCTTAGACAAAAGTCAACAAACTGACTTGACATTTGACATGTGTGTCTCCAACTCAGTGTACTTTTCATAGAACCACAGAACGGGTTGGGTTTTTTACCAGAAAGCTTAAGAAAAATCAAATACAGCACTTAGAAACCCACTTTTTGGAAACATTTTCATCTCACCTCATGAATATTATTCTACAGTTTTCAGAATTCTTATGTGTCCAGATAGCATGAGCTTTATTTTGCCCTCAGCAAGCACTAGTCTGTTTGATTGGTTCTGATGAGAATAATCCATTATTACAGGCTGTTTCCACAATTTGTAGAGCCCAAGGCACTTCTCAGAGAGTAGTAGTTACAGTAAGGAAAAGAAAACATTTGTCACAATGCACAACCTGCTCTCTGTTTGGGGTATTAGGAAGATATAAAGCTGACTTAGCCAGGGAAATGGAACAACTGGATAGTAGATTAAATCCACTGGGCAAAATACGAAATGCTATAAATGACCTGTTTCTGATCCTGTAATGGATCTATTCTACAACCACAAGAATTTAAATTTATGTTATAAACAAATGAAAGAGTAATGCATTCCCACTACTCTAAAACAGAAATGCCAGATAAAAAGAATATAAAGTAGTCAAGGGGATTGCTAAAGCTGCTAGTAAAACTGATTACTTGTCTGCATCCACACAGATTTCTTGGGCAGTACGTTTAAGCCTATTTACTTTGTTTGCCAGATATCATCTGCCTGCCAAATACCACTACTACATTTAACCATGCATTATTGGTCTAGAATTCCAGATATTCACAAAGCTTTACAAGCACAAAAGACAAGAGTCTCCTACTCTGGTGGGCTTACAGCCCATCTGAACCAATACAGAAACTGAGGACAGACCGGTAACAGCGACAAATGAGCAGCTCAGGGAGGCAACACTCAAGGAGTATTTTCATTCCTGTGGGCAGGAGCCTTGTACATAATTTAGTATGTTAGTCATTGAAGGAAGCAGCATTTGTCTCAAAGGAGGAAAACCCCAGATTTGATTCCCATTTCTGGTGATTATGCTCACAGACATTTATCACAGCATTCTTTTAAAGCAATTCACCCTTAGTCGTTGTATGTCAGTTCCAAGGGGTCTGATATATGTGAAAGTCCCTAACCAGATTTCAAAAAGCTATACAGTTTCAAGGTTCCCTGCAAAGCTTGGGTTTTTAGAGCTAGTTACTTCTTTTTCTCTGAATTGGATGACAGCTGCAGTAACAAACTTAAGCAGCACAGTTTAGAAAAATCCTAGAAGGATAAATATGCACTAACAGTGAATAGCTTCATGAATCAATCAAGAGTATGGACTTAGAGAACACTACCTGCAAAGCAGAGCTTGCTGGAACTCATGTTCTTACTCTAGTAAAAGTGAGAAAGACTAGATGGTCTCCCATTTATTGCAGCTCATGCAAAAATAGTTACCACAGACTTCTTCCAGTCACTGTAACTTTAATGTGTTTTTAGACTGTAAATGAACAAGTCAGGCATGCAAGAAAAGAATTAAACAATAATCAATGTTTAAGTCACTAAACATTTAATGGGGGGGGTTGTTTGACCCCATGATGAAGTGACTTCACTTTCAGAATGGAAAGCATTGCAAAGAAATGTTAAGATAATCATATTTACCTACTGCCCACATCACGGTGTTGAAAGAATCGTTTTCTTCTGTGTCCAGGTCAGCATTTTTCCAAGTGACTTGCAATCTGTCGCTCTCCAGTTTTTCAACTTTAGTTGGGAAGCATCTCTTTAAAAATTTTGTGCCATAAGATTCCATGTGCTCAGTTACTAAAGAAGCCATTTGCTGTTGAGTAGTGAAACAAATTTGTTTTTTCTTAGATATGTGACCTTTTCAATGTAAACCCCTCCTTCAGCTGGGTTCAGGAAACCCCAGTAAATACTTTGTGCATTTCAAACATTCTTTATCACTTAGTTACTATGCACTGCTAACACATGATAACTTAGGGAGCCACTATGACCTGCAACTTCATTCCAAGAGGCACCTACACCTGCATACTCAAATTATTTTCAAAAAATACAACAGTAAATTAATAAAATAGTTGCCTTTAAAGCATTTGTTGTTTACATAATCTAGAGCATGTTCAATTTACCATTACCATAATCACAATTTTCTAGTAGTTTGATGAAAATTAAATACTTTCATAAAACAATGGGAGAAAGATATTTCCTTTTGCCATAACAACTGACATTTCTCTGCAATGACTGTGAATCACTAAGGTTTCATGAGAAGTTCTAATACAAAACCAAAAAAACCAAACCACTTTTGTCCTAAGAGCCTGTTTGAAATAATGCCACACCAAAATGAAGCAGTAAAACGTGGTATCAACAGGTTTATCCAAAGATATCAGTGCTCTTGACTAGCAGGAACTCAGGTTGCACCTTGCCAGAGTATGTTTATTACTTAAAGGATATTATTACAAAACCACTCACATAGAACAACTCCACACAAGCTCTCTCAGCTTACAAAACTTTATTTTCAAAGTTGATATTAACTAATATGAAGGCAACAGCAGGGTTATGTCTCTTCAGAAACACGAGAGCTCATTAATCAGTTTCCATCAACCTCAATGTGGCTGCAGACTGGACATAATTATTTTATCTCCATTAATACTTTATTAACTTTGGTGTGGCCATTGTGCTCCTCCTGCCTACAGAGGATCAAGTTCTCCTACTGTGTTTGACCAAGTGCTACACACACACTATTCCCTGCTTGCTCAGACCTCATGCTGTTACAGGTGTGGATTTCTTCAGTGAGGAGTGTAAATCCCAAGAATTATTCTTACACAATGTTTTGCAAACTCATGGTACTACTTTCAAGGCATACAAGCCACTAGTTTGAAGGAAGGCACTCCAGATGGGAGAGGGTGATGTACAACCAGGATCTGTCACTAGTGTCACTAGCATGGGTGGTGTTTGTCACTGCCACTTAAGCAACAATACTCCCAACTCAAAATCTGTGCACATATTAGGAAATGTTTGGAGATGCAAACAACATTTTTTCTTAAGGAGATAAAATTAATAGATTTTATTATTTTTGCTAGATAAGGAGATGTAAGATACTCTGTACTTGCCTGATCAAACCCACGAAGTGGAACACTTCTCATCATGACTGTAGTGTCCAATCCAATGCCTGTCAGAAAACCAGCACACTCAAGGGACACATCTGGTGACACACCAGTTAAGCAAATGTAAACAACAATTTCAATAAACACAATATATGAGTAGTATACAAGTGGGCTTTTCACTTGGAGATACCAAGTTCTCCTCACACAGACATCTTTAGCTTGCCTTTGTACATAGAATAAAACTTGGAAGTCTTATAGTTAACATAGTTAACACTGGATTTAAGATCCTGAGAATTTATCCTCAGCTGATCTTAATTTCCATGGTGCTACTGCATAGAAAACTATTACTATTCTCTTATCAACTCAACTACATGACATGAGCAGAGAAATTCTGAAAACTGAACTTTCATAGGAAAGACAGCTATGCTAGTTATAATCACAGATCATCACAGGCTTTTCAAAGGATACAGCTGGCTCCAACAACCAACCTGTTACAGAAAAAGAAGAAAAGAAGAAAGCAGTGGAATGAGCTTGTGCATATTTTTGCATAACCAGAAAAAAAATATTTTCTGATGTGGATGTCACATTTGCCAACTTCCAGTCAGCTGGGAGCCCTGAGTTAGCCAGGAGTGCTGGGAAATGATGGAGGGTGGCTCAGTCAGCTCTTCCATCAGCTCCCTCAGCACTCTGGGGTGGATCCCCTCCAGAACCTTGGATTTGTGCATGTCCAAGGGCTGTAGCAGGTTTCTAACCAAGTCCTCATGATTTATGGGGGCTTCATTCTGTTCCCTGTCCCCATCTTTCAGCTCAGGGGCTGGGTACCACAGAACAACTGCTCTTACTATTAAGGACTGAGGCAAAGAAGGCATTAAGTAACTCAGCCTTTTCCTTATCCTTATTTCTGGGTTTCTCCCCCCGACATCCAATAAAGGATGGGGATTCTCCTGAGCCCTCCTTTTGTTGCTACTGTATTTATAGAAACATTTTTATTGCCTTTTACAGCAGTAGCCAGATAAGGTTCTAATTGGGCTTTGGCCCCTCTAATTTTCTCCCTGCACAACCTTATGGCATCCTTGTGGTCCTCCCTCTTCTCCCAGGGGCATAAACACCCTTTTTTTTCCTGAGTTCCAGTTAAAACCCTCTATTCAGCCAGGCCAATCTTCTTCCCTGACAGCTCATCTTTCAGCACATGGGGATGGTCTATCAATTAGATTATGTCTTCCTATCAAGTAGATTACAGTTCCCAATGAAGATTTTATTCATTGCTAAATTTCATTTTGATTTATAACCATCTGCTTTTTAATCACTGTATTTTTTCCAGATGCCAAATATTTGTCCTTCCTGTCTTCAAACATTTGTTTATGATGTTACAGAAAATGGGTTTAATAGATTTACTTAGACTGATATTTACCAAATATATCCATTTTAGTTCTTAAATAAAACCCCAGCTCCCACCTCTCTCAATATTTCACAGCCTTTCAATCAAGAATATAATTGCAATTGTCCATCAACACTTGCAATTTATGAGGTGTCTCAGCTCTCCAGCACAGCAGCTTCCATCTCTGTCCCCAGCTGATCCCTACACAGCAGCAGTTCCTCTCTCCCCACCCCTACATTTGCTGGCTACAAAAGGCAGAATGCTCAGTCCCTGTTCTGCAGGTACAAGCAGCTCCAGACAGGCAGCCATTAACACTCAGCTGCTGGACAGGCTGCACTTGCACTCCTCTGCTGTTTATGTCTTATACAGACTTGTTAAAATCTCACAGTTTGGAGATGGCATCCCACACAGTATTTCCACTGACAACAAAGTATTTTGTTAGGCTTTTGAATGGGCTTGTGGCCTATGCCTTACCCTAAACAAATCTGCAGCAACTCTCAGTTCTAACAGCACTGCTTTTAAACTTCTGAGGAGTGCAGACATGGAGGCTGCAGCTCTGTAAGCCCCAGGGACTGCACAGTCAGTACAACACATGTTTTCTTACAAAGGGCTCCAGATAACATCTCTCTATCTTACAATAAAAACACACAACTTCTGAAGGTGTACAGAGAATAGGTTGAGTAAAAGCGATTAAAATCTGCTAGTCTGGGGTTTATGCTTGGCAAATAATTTAACACAATGGGAAATATTTTTTCCAGCATTAGGGCATCTGATTCATCTGTGAATGAATGATCACACCCTCATTAGCATGCAGCTCCTGGGAAGTGCTGTAAAAAGCCTCATACTGCCCATAAAGAAATATCTACCAGAGATTCACAGGGAAAAGAATGAGAATTTCTGTAATTTGGGCATATGTTTGCTCTTCTTTTTCATTAGATGAAAAATGGATGTCAGCTGGCACTTACTCATAGCATCAGCCCCACATTATTCACACTTTCTTGTACAAAACAGGGGGTTCCTGGGCATTGTCAGTGTCTAAAAGAAAAGTTAGGAAAGCAGAACCTAACCTTGTTCACACCTGTTCAATTTCTTACTCATTCTCAACACATTTCAAGGCATCTCTTCTAATTCACTCTGCCAAAACCCTTCATCTCAGGAGTGAGTTTCTGCCCCATGTTTGTATATCTATGGGACTTTTAAAGTTGGTTAATGGTTTACTTAAAAAAAAAAAAAAGAAAAAAGAATAACTGCAGGACTGACAGTTCTATAACCTCCAGGCATGTAATTTGTAGCTGAGATATGTACACTTGGAGAGGGAGAAAAGAAAGAATAACTACAACACAGCTCAGACTGAAAACAAAAGGTGTTAAACTGAACCTTGGGAATATTTATAACAGAAACAAATCCGACAGAAACAAACCTTTAACAACTCCCTCCTTCATTTGCTAAGACACAGCCTGATAAAGCACAGAAATGCTACTGTAGCCCCTGCAGGCTTATTTTGACTAAATCTCAGGAATGCAACATATAAACACTAGACTCCCACATTACACTGTTACAACTTGCATTGGCAGCAGCTGGACAAGAGCCACATTTTCACAGAAACCTCTTACAAGGATAAATCTTATAATTTGGTTTGGGATTTTGTTGGGGCTTTTTTTGAGGGGGTGGGTGTTGCTTTTCTTAAAAACAATTTCCTCACATAAATCATGCCCTTGACGTTCTAGAGGTGACTGAAACACCACAAACAACAACAAATTTACTTTCTTTCTGAAACTGTACCAAGAAGCCTGATTTTCCTATTTGAAGTTTAGCTTAATACAGTGCATTTTTTATAGCAGAAAGTCACTGCCATGAATGGCAAGTTTTTTTTTTTGCACAAACACTAGCATAATAGCTTGAAGTCTCTTGTTTTTTCTAGAATTGCTCAATAGAGAAGACAAAAATATAGCATTATCTGACTTTCAGGCTAGCAAATCTGCATTTCCTATCACAATTATCTTCACCAGGAAATTGCTCTATGGCAGCGTTGACTTGGAATCTTACTGTGCTGTGTGCTGTAAAAAACAGCTGTGGCATTTTAGTATTTCCATTAAAAGCAATGTTCTAATATTTCAGTTAAACAATAGCTTCCAAAGCAAAAGTGATCCAAATGTTTCTTCATATTTTCTTTTGTTATCAGAACTGCCATTACCAGAACTTAGGAGAAAGCAAAATTATATTGGAACTTCTCCCCTAATTGAGGAGCAGGGACTGAGCAGCCCCCAGGTGAGTTCATGCTGCCCTCTTGTGATTCAGGATGTAATAGCTACAGCACAACCCAACACGGTGAAAACGTTATTTAATTTGATTTTAGAAGGGAATTTCATAACAGGAGGAGGGGGAAGAGCTACTAATGAAGTTTGGTAGGATGATACTGCTGCATTGAAAAGCACATTTTCAGAAGGAAAACAGAAGAAAAATTCAGAAGGAAAACAGAAGGAAAACAGAAGAAAAATTGACCCTGCTATATAGAGAAGGTAGGAATGCCAGCATCTATTACAGCCATGGTAAGGTAACTTACGTTTTTCCAGGAGATTTCTTTAACCAGAACAGATCATCACTTGTGATTCCATACTCCAATGCACCTGCAACCTATGATCACACAGGTGAATCTACAATGCAAATCCTGTCAGCAATAGAAGTTAATAGCAATTCAGGCTGTGTTGGCTGAAGCACAGACCAAGGGGAATATATCTGGGGCTGCCAACTTCCAACCTGAATTATCCTACAGCTCTAAGCAACACCAACATACTGAATCAGAGCAAATTGTTGTCTATGGAAATGTTTTTCTAAAAAGCCATCCTTTATATGAAGACAATTTTTTGTGTGACACAAGTACAAAAACCTCTCATGTGTTGCTTTATTTTTACATTCTTTATCTTCCTTCGCTGTGTTCTGCATCTCAGCAAAGCACTGAAGTTGTCAAATGGAAGGGTAACTTACATGTGTAGGGTATTTTGGTCTTCCTCCAGTAGCAATGACAATATTATCTGCAGTAACAACAACCTACAAACAAAAATGAAAAATTAAAATCAAGCATTTACAATCCTTTTATCTGTCTTTGGATTTCATCTATGTACAAATGAGTGATCAATGAGAAAACTGGCACTACCATCTGCTATTTATGTGACATAACAATCAGTAATGCATTAAAAAGGGATGGAGATAAACTAATATATGCAGAATTTCGCCTACCCATTCTCTACTAGGCTTTGTTTTAATATTAACCATGCAATTGTTCTTACACTGCACAAGATTCTGATGACTACATGGAAGCAATATTTATGCACAAACAGCACTTTTAAAATCAATTTCCTGTCAGGATAAAACACACAGAGATCACAGCAGTAAGTTCTATCTCAGGCCTGGAGTTAAGCTACCACAAAAGGAGACTGTTTCTAGAAAATGCTAGGCACCTACCTCCAAAAACCTGACCTTCGAGCTGAAATGAATCAGTAACATTAAACAATTACCCTCAAAGAGGTGTTAAAAAGGCACTTTCAGGCCTTGTTAAATACCCAGCAGTGGCCACCATTCTGTTATGTGACCCAGCTGTGCATTCACGCTAATTGCCTCCCACACACAATTTGGTATTACCGAGTTAATCACCCCTACAAATCACCTGAAGGAGGGAAGCAGCTCAGAGCAACCTAATTCTCGTCTCTCAGAACTCACATTTCTGTAAGCATCAGCATGACTGACCAAATCAAACAAAAATCTTTTGTCTCAGCATTTCCACCCGCAGAAAAAAGCAATAGCAACCAACAGGCCAGGCACCAGTCAAGTTAATAAACAATTTCTCTAAGTGGAAAATGCAAATCTCACTCACTAAAACAATACTGAATACCTCAAACAATTTGCAAAGGACAATCTCACTCCCAAATGACCTGAAACGTTCCAAGTAACCAACACTGCAGAAATCAGCAGAGCAGCTCACCTCTTTACCTGCTTTTGTTACACCACGGACTGTATGTGGATCAGAAAAACTTCCTTTTACGTTGAAATATTTCACCTTCCTGTTTAGAAGAAAACAGCATCAGCAATGTACACTTAACAAGAATGGGTATGAAATACAATCAGCTACCTTTTCTGTATTTAAGTGCTAAAAAGGGTAGCAATCAGGCATAGAGCAGTAAAAGGAAGGAATCTCATTTCATAGGACTGCTTGCAGATCTGTCATAATTTGTCACTTAATTCTTGTGTCACACTAAAATCCTCTATAGAGAAAAGTAACTTAATCTTGTAACAATCTCTGAGATCAGATTATTGACCTCTTCAGAAAATACATTTTCTGTTAGCCATAGCATTACTAGTATTATCTATAGCATTTCTGATACCATGCTTATTTGAGAACACACCAAAATGCCTCAGCAGGAGTAACAAGACTAGAATCTGTTAAATTTTTGATCATAATTTCTCTATAAAGGAACTGCATGCTGGGAAAAAAAATCTGCTGCTCTAGTATAGTGTTAGCTATGGGTTTGTATGGCATAGAAATTTTGGGGGACAAGATCAAAAGTATCTTAAGAAACCTTCACTGCTTTATATTAATGCAAAACCTCTCCAGGCTAACGAGAGCATCACTGCACTGCTAGAAAGCTTTTGTGTATGGTCAGTGTCAACCACTATTTCACCAAAAAGGAAAATGGGGGAGGAAGAGATCACTTACACTGACAGGGGCACTTACAGAGCCCAGAAGAAAGGACTTACAGACTCAAAATATTAGCTCTAGATAGAAACTTCAGAGGCAATTCTGCAGTTCTACAAGGGCAAGAGCACCTCCTGGACTGTGGGAAGGAAGACAAACTTCAAAGTCTTATTTACTTTTCTTGTAGTTGTACTCTGTGTCCCCAGTTCAAGGATTTCACATAATTCTGAACACCTTGTGCCATCACAGACCTGTCACAAAACAAGAGACTGAACGTGAAGTCATCATATTACAAATTCAGGTTATGCAACACAAAGATATAGGCAAAGATAAATGCTAAAAATGAGGAATGAACCACAGTATTTTTTGTTGTAAAAACAAATTATCAAGTCCAAATCAACATAATTTCTGCCCTAAAAACTAATTCTGGTTTTTAACAAGTACCAGGCTAAAATTTTACATGCAAAATTCACTTCCCTAAGTGTCCCATAATAAACACCAGCTGGGAAAAAGTTATTGTTATGCATGTGCAGCACATAGGAGTGGATATAAGCAACAGTCTTTACCAGCTATGATGAACAGGTTGGGATATATTCCAGCCATAGTGTTGGGCATCTTTAAGGGCACTCCCTAAAAGGGCTGCTTGATGCATGAGCTTTTTAGGAATGCAGCCAACATTCACACAAGTTCCACCAAGTCCCCATGCAGTTCCTTGGGAAAAAAATAAATAAAGAAAAAAAAGTAAATTACATTAGTGTGACAATGCAGTTGGGTCCATGGGAAGTAAAAAGACATAGTTTACTGTCTCCTACAGATTAGTTTATAACTTTCTTTGTGCTCATTTGTTTGATAACAAATAAAAACATCTCTGTAAATTTTTCTTCTAAAATTCAAACCATCTAAAGATTTTTTCTCAGAGCTCAGAAGATTCTGTAACTAAACATTCACGTTTGCAGATCTCATTTTGTGCATTGTGTAGAAGGAGCCTCAGCATGACACAGTTAGTAATTTTTAGAAATTGTAAATAACATTTTGACAGAGGGAATATTCTCACTTATTTAAGTCCAAAGTCCACTATAAATGGTAGCATCAAGCACTGCTAACAACCTTAATGTGCAGGGGAGCAGGCACAGCTGGTTCATCTTGGAGAGAACAAGCCATGGCACAAGCTGGGTTTAAGGATTTTACTCCAAGCAAAACAGGCAGTGTGGCTTTGGACACTGCTCTCTGAAGTAACCTGCTCACCTGAGCAGCTGAATTATATGCATGTCCAATTATTACCCTGTTATTTCTCTTCCATACCTTGTGGGGAAGGTTCAACATAATCCAGAACAGCCACTTTTCTTCCAAACTGAGCAGCTGTAAACAAAGAAGCAAGGTAAGGTATATAGAGGAAGGAGAAATACACAAACATAAACATTTTTAGTAGCACAGACACAGATAAAATACAGGAGATGACAGCTGGTGATTTTTTTCTGTATAACTCAAGGTACCAGACCAGTGACCCAACCTGCCAACATAGTCAGCAAATTCTCTGGAAGATGCTTAATGACCTAGACTGGGGCCTCCAGCTTCCACTGACCCTAAAAATGCAATCTGACCTCAAATGAGATGTTTAAGAACACTGTGGGTTGTTGAACATGCTACCCTGAGATACAAAAGGAGCAAGGTTCTCTACAGCAGTTAGGTCTTGGAAACAGTCTGAAGGTATTGTTGTTTTAACACATAAATGAGAATGGTATTAAAAAAAAAATACAGTATCTATGGAGTTACTCTGAATACTTTTATAACAGTGAAATTAAAGCTTATTAGTTTTTCCCATGACAAAAGAATAAAAAATTTTTTAAAAGTTAAGAGGAAAGTCAAAAAAGATCACACCATCTGAGGGTGTGAATCAATTTGCAGATTAACCATATGGAGCTAAGTTAATAATTAATGTACAGGTACTGAGTGTACTATGCTTCTTAAAAAGCTTTAAGATTATCAGTAACACTTCCCATAGTTTCCTTACACCCCACTGAAGTTAAACCAGAACTTCTGTTAGTTATTTACACATACAAACCTTCTTTTGCACAAGCAAGGCCTCCAGACCCTCCACCAATGACCAGAAGATCATACTCATTCTTTCCTGTGAAGAGGACGTGAAAAAAAGAAGGAATAGAAACAGATCAGGAAGATGGGAGAGGTATGTAAGGACAGTATCAGAGTACAGCTATTTTTATAATTGATTATTGCTGATTTGGGTTTTCCTCACTTCACTCTAGCGCTGTTTG
Organism: Agelaius phoeniceus; assembly: GCF_051311805.1. NCBI lineage: Eukaryota > Metazoa > Chordata > Aves > Passeriformes > Icteridae > Agelaius > Agelaius phoeniceus. The sequence goes on along the minus strand of NC_135282.1, from coordinate 7,545,309 downwards.
TTCATTTGTTTGTTCATTAAGCTATCTACTCTGGTTTTCTGAATGAAATACAGAAAATAAAGCACTTCAAACAAAGTGAGAAAACAGATTAAATTTTCACACAACGTCCCAAGAGGCTCATAATTAATGCAACTGGGATCCAGTACTGGTCTCTGTCTGGGAATTACAGCAGCGAGTTTTACGCAGATATTTTTCTGCGGGGTCGCCTTATCGGACTCAAAGCTTTACATGCCGTGTGTGCCCTGCCGGGGCGTGGGACGCGGTCAGAGGGAAGCGGGCCCCGCTGCCGCCCCGGCCTCGGCACAGACCGGCCCCGGCACAGACCGGCCTCGGAGAAAAGCAGCCCCGGCTCCCGGCGCGGTGTGAGGCGGCGGGAGCAGCCGCAGGTGAGCGATGATTCCTTCTAGTGAGGGCACAGGGCCACTGCTGCTTTCGGAGCCGTCACGGGCGGGGCGGGCACCGAGCCCATGCAGCATCCGAGCCCGGGGATTGCCCTGGAATTGCCGAGCGGGCGGGGAGGGCCGCTACCCTTTGGCGCTGATTCCGCAGGAAAGGTTTGGCTGCCTCTGGGGCAGCCCCAGCCCCACTGCGGAGCCCCCACCCCGCTGCATTTTCCTCTGAACCCGGGGGTCCCTCAGCGCCCAGGGGCCGAGGGACGGGCTCCGCGGGAGCACCGGGCGCGGCGGTGGCTGCCAGAGCCCTCACGGATGGAGGCGGCCGCCGCCCGCCCCGGTCGCCACAGCAGCCGGTCTGTGATCTACGGGTGGTGCAAAAGGCTTGGGGGACCTTCCCCAGGCGCTCTGCGCGTCAGAAGGCGCGGGCAGCCGCTTCCCGCGGGGAGCAGCAAATGCGCGGCCGCTGCCGGGCCCGAGCCCCGCGGGTACCGCGTACCTGAGAGCGCTCGGAGCGTACGGCACAGCCCCGACACTGCCGGGGGACGCGCCCGCCGCCACAGCGCCGCCATGCTGTACGGCACAGGGCCCCGCGCCCGCCAGGACCCGGCGGGCTGGCCGCGCAGCGCCTGAGCGGAGGGCGGCGGGGCCCCACGGGGATCGCGCGGGAGCCGCCTGAGGGGAGCGCTCGGCGCGGAGCCCTCACGGCGCTGGGGGAGGCGGGCACAGGTTCTGGCGCTGGTGAACCGCACACACCGGCACGGAATCGTTAGGGTTGGAAGGGACCTCTGGAGACCACCCAGTCCAAACCCCCGTACAAATCACGGCCACCTGGAGCAGGTGGAATGGTGGTTTGGAATGTCTCCAGAGAGGAAGACAGCACGACCTCTCTGGGCAACTGTTCGAGTGCTCTGCCACCACCAACATGAAGTTGTTCCTCATGTTGAGGTAAAACCTCGTGTGTTTTAGTTTATGGCCATTGCTTCTCATCCTCTCATATCATTAATGAGTTTCCCTTTCAGTCTTCTCTTCAGACTAAACAGGTCCAGCTCCCACAGTCTCTCCTCATAAGAGATGCTCCAGCCCCCTTATCATCTTCATGGCCTCTGGTGGACCCTCTTCAATAGCCCCTTGTCTTTTTATACTGAAGAGCCCAGAACTGGACACAGCATTCCAGTTCTGAGCTCCTCAATTAAAATCAGTTAAAATTTGTGTTAAAGTTAGACATTTGAAAGGAAAAAAAAAATCCCACAGTTTGCTTGACTGGCTTCCCCCAGATCCTGTGTAGAAAGGGCTTGGGAAAGGCCTTTTGGGAAAGACAAGGATCATGATGACAGCCCAAAACCTTCAGTGATGTCCGAGACCTGTCCTTTCCCCTCTGAACCAGCCATTCCTCTGGAGCAGACGTGGTGATAGGAGCTGCCACAGCCCCTCCTCAGGTGCAGGTCACTGGCTGACAGAAACCTCTGAGGAGGTTTGAACAATGCACCTTCTATGAGGTGTTAGATGCTACACTCAGTGTTATTCCATGTTCCTGTGACTGTGATACATTCAGGATTGTGAGCAGGACTCAGGTCTGGAGCAAGGGGTTCCTCTGCTGGAATGCTGGAGTGGGGCCCAAGTGGTGTGGGTCACTGACCCCAATCTGCACCAACAGTTTGCACACATGGCTGGGCTGTGCTGGGACAGATTCCTGCCCAGGACACCCTCTCAGAGCGCCTGCAGTGCCTCAGCCTCCAGCAGCATCCCTATCCCTGTGCCCCATGCCTGCTATTGATTAAACCAGGGTGATGCTGCTGACCTATCCCGAATGGGAGCTCTGAGAGTTAATAATGCCATCATAATGTTAATGATGTGTTCTGACAGCCTGAGGTAAAAAGGCCTCAAAGCTGCCATTGATCAAAGCAAATCAAGGGAACGAGTTTTCCTGGTTCAGAGGCGCTGGCTTGGCCCTCACTGAAGCTCAGTACTCGCCCTGCCTGTTGCTGTAGGTAGTGGGTTGTATGTGTTAAGTGCTACCACAGCCAAAAGCTTGGAGCAAGAGAAATCACATGCTTTTTCTACAGAAAAAAAAGGTTTTAGGCAGTCGTGGTTCAGGCTTTAGAACAGAGGCCTCGCTCACAAGGGGGCAGCATCCAACCATTTTGTTTCAGGAAACATCGATCCTCTGGTCCACAGCTGAGGAGAAATGGCAGGAAATTAAAATACTCGAAGAAAGTTTTATAGAATTCACTTCACCTCCAGTGTAGTCTCATTATTTTTGTTCACCCCGTTAAAGTTTGAAAATGCATTAAAAAAAAGAGGAATTATTATCACTTTAGTAAGTGGATTGATGATTTTTTTCCCAGCATCATTGCTATTAAACCTCCCACCCAAAATACAAGAAAACCAAAGGCAAACTCTGTTATCACTAGAAACACTGTTACCCACTGCAAAAGCAGTAGAAAGAAATGACTAGAGCATACTGAGAGGTCTTTGAATTAAAGAAACCTTGAGCATATTCAGATATAATCTTTTATGCTTTTCAAGGTGCATGCATGCAAAGTTGTTTCAGCTTTTCATGTTAGCCACTATTCTGAGTTGAATCAGGCAGTGTTGAGAATATGCTCTGCACACAGCTTTAGTTCAGACATGTAGGATCAAGGGTAGAATTAACTCTCCCCAGACACAAAACAAGTTTATGTGAGGAGATGTCCCTGCAGCATTATGGTGTTCTGCTAATAGGGAAAGGCCTTAAATGTGGCAAAGCAAGTGAAACCAAATTGAATCAAATGAAAGGAAGGTGCTGTCTGTTTCTTCTGCTGCGTCTCAAGTGAAAGGATGAGAGGAAATGACCTTAAAACACTAAAAGAGGTTCAGACTAGAGAGTACAGCTGGTGCTGTGCCACGGTGTGACCATGTGATGCTGGGGTGTGCCCAGCCCTGTGGCTGTATCCCACAGCTCAGAATGAAGCACAGGGCAGCTCCACAGGCTTTCCCATCAGAACCAGCTTCAGAAGTCAGTCCAAACTCTGTGCTGTGCCATTCCACTTGTTCTTGCTCGTTCTCCCAGGCTTGATTGATCCTCAAGAGTGATAGAGACAAACAGCAGCAGCGAGGAGTGGGTTGTGCTGATGGTGACAGTATCAGTAAGAGCAGCAGCCCCTGGTATTTCCTTCTGTCAGCACTGAGTAGGTGTGCCTGTGCTGCACTTCCAAACCCTTTTTCAGCGACAAGAGACAGATAATGGTTATCAAATGTGGTTTCTACTGTACCTGTGGCTCAGCTCATATGGCTTTCTACTCTTAATTTAATTATTTTCTGGTTAGCATTATGTTGATTAGATAATTAGTGATACACATTATTTATATATATATGTAATATATCTTAATTTCTTTTAAGAAAGCAAGTATTAAGTCCTTTAGCAGCAAATATGTTTTATTATCAGGAATCATTTCGATAAAGCCTTGTGTTTCTGCAGTGAAAGCATATACTTCCAAAACTGGGATGAAAAAAACTTCTTCCAAGATAGTTATCAGACTTAGCATCATATTTCCACTAATTTTGTTAGTTGTAGCTTGTCATATTTGAAGTCATAAATGAACTTATACCCTAGTTGTGGTTTGGTTTATTTCCAGGTGGAGATGTTTATTCAATATACTTTAAAGAGTGTGGTCTTACCCCTGTATCGGAAATGTACACAAATCCATTCAACAAAAAAAGGTGCTTTGTAAGTCATGAATTGATTTTGTTAGCAGGCAAACTTTCTCCTTTTGAATTTATTGTGAAGACAGCTTGCAATTCTGTTTGTTGTTTCCTTCGTAGGAAATACATTTTATTACATTTATCAATGGCTTACTTAAATTCTCCCTCAGGAAGATGACCAGGGCCAAATACTTTTTCTACCAAACCTTTTAAAAATTTTGACTTTTCAAGCACATCCTCTTGTCTTTCCTGTTTTTCTGGCATAGTTTCTTTTATGTCTTACATTCCCAGATCAGCAGCCAGGGAGGGTGGGGACAAGAAGAGAGGTGTCAGGTAGATACTGTCTTTGGACATCATCACTTTGTGTCCTTTTTAGTGGGTGGGGTGGGGAATCCATTCTCTCAGAGGTTGCATTTTGTGGCGTGACCTAATGAATAATTTACAGAGTGGCAGTGAACTCTGCTGTGTTGCTGGTTGAACGAAGCTGTCTCCACATCAGGTAGGACCTTTTGGTTTCTTACCATCTCTCTCTTTTAAAGATTGTTCAAGAATTATTTTCAGAAATTTGTCTCAGAGGAGGACTAGTTCAGAATTTAATCTATGCCTTTTTATTTGGTCCTTCCTTCCTTAACATAGATCTTCTGTTCATAGTTTGTCCTGAACAAGTAATTGATTGCAAGTAAGGGAAAAAAACAGCAGAAACAGATGAATCTTCAAGTAACACAAGTTCTTGGCTTCATTCAAATGCTTCAGCACATATTGCCAAAAAACTTGAGGGTAGAAAAGAGAGAAATGTGTAGACTTAACTGCTTCAGAGTTTTTGTGATGAGTTATAAAGTCCTTGAAAGCTGAAAGGTTTTTTTAATCTTCCTGATAACCTTTTAAGAGGCACTGTAAACACAAAATAGTCTAACTGCTTGTATTATCTGTTCAAATTTAGAGTATGACTTTGCTGGCCACCTTTCTTCTCTTTTAGCTGTTTCCTGTTTTAGATACTGCCAGACAGTTTCCCGATTCAGACATGAGTGGTGCTTCCTTTCTTCAAAATTCCTCTTTTTCATGTTTCTCAGCAAGACAGACTAATTTGACTGTGGAAAACAGCAAATTCCCATAAAAGAAAATCCCTCCTGCTATTCTGAAAATGCAAGCTCAAAAGAATTTTCTTCCACTCAGTGTTTCACATGATCTCTGGGGTTTATGATAATGTGCTAGCTCTCCTGTCTCCCTTTGTTTTGGCTTTTAAAAACCAGTCTTTGTCCAGGGTTATTAGAAGAAGGGAATGCCATTTGTTGTTATGCCAGGCATGGATTTAGGGGGAAAGCTCTGGCTCCGTGCTATGCACAGCAAGTGGGAATGGCCCTGCCACGCTGCACCATGTGACTGCAGCTGGGAGCTCTGGCCATGAGCAAGTCTGCTCAAGTTTGTGCAGCCACATCAGAGCTGAAGTGGCGACTGTCAGGGTGAGTCAGCCTGAACCAGCCAGTTCTGCTGAGCTGCTGCCCTTCATGTGATGTTGCTGCTGGGCTAATGCATCCTGGTTCTACACCTTCCCTTAGATGTGCCCTGGGAATCCAGTACCTGATAGATATTCTGAAGTCTTTTAAGATCTTGGCCCTACATAAAAATAGTATTACACCAATACATTTGTAGCTCTCTGCATTAATATCAGGGCAGATTATAATAAGATGTATTAATATCAGGGCAGATTTTTACTGTCTAAACAAGGATAAGTCATATAGATAGTATATAAATTTATGCACTGTGGAGTTTGTAGCATTGTTAGTATATTAGTAAAAAAACTTGCAAAAATATCCACACTTATAAAGACCATGTGCTGGGCTAACAGGTAAATTAAAGAGAGACATGAACCAATGTCTATCAGGCTACCAAAGAAACTTCTCTTGGGGAAGAAAATACCCCATAACATATTGCAAGATTTCAACTTTCTATTAACTTGGAAGCAATTTATGGACATTATCACATAGTTTGGGTGTCTTAACCAACTTAACCTCTAGCTTTGTCTAACTTGCAGTTATTGCCATTCACCATTTTTACTTATATAATAAAATATGTAGACAACAGCAAGGGTTACTTGCAGGCGTAGCTTTTATCACACAAGTAAACAGCCGTGGGCAGGCAGAAGCAAGTTTGCTCCTCCCATGCTTCCAGCCTGAAGAATATAATTCAGCTCCAAGTTAGAAGACTTTTAGAAGTGTTGTCATGGGATGTTGCTCAATCTGGGAAGTCTTGGCACTAAATTATGCTGCTAAGCAGAAGCTGGGCTGACACCACCCACAACTGGCTGTAGTTAACTGCAAGGACTTCTCCAAAGAGCAGCTGTGTACTTACACAAGGTAAAGCTGTATACTTACTCAGTGCTTAGAGTAAGTTTTGCTGTTTTGACTCTTCTCTCCACAGCCCAGCAGTAAAAAAACTTCTCTGCTAATTTGAATTGTGGGAGGCATCAGGGATCATGTGGACGCAACCAGCTTTTGACCAGACAGGAAATTACTGTCAGTGGAGCTGGACTGCACTATTGCTTACTTCATTCTTTGTTGTGCTTGATGTCTAGATTATAAGAAAATATTTGCAGAGCTAAAGCTCTGTTATACATGGAAGGGATGGTTGAAAGTTATTCTGTATTGACATTGGGGACTGTGCTGTATTGCAGGGCTTTAGTTATGTTTTGTTTAGAGCTACTAGAAACATTTCAATCTTCACCCACCTATTTTTTTGCCACAATTCTTTTTTCAATTAATCTGCTTAAAATTATTTGGTTTTCTCTTGTCATGCTCTCAGGTGGTCCCTAATTCTTTCAAGGACCTCCCCTATCACTTGACAAAGCCTGAAGTTCTCAGAACTTCAGCTCCTGTTTCTGCCACGCTTGGTACAAATACATTCTTTAAGTCTTTAAAAAGTTTCTAGGCTTGAGCTTCAAACACTTGCTGACTAGGTCTGAGTTTTGCAGTGAAAATACAGGAGAGAACTATTACCCTATTGTGGTTGGGATTTTTTTGTTTTCTTCTGATTTTCTCGATGGTGCAATTTAATTGCAGCTGGATTTTATTGTTCCCACCTCAAAGGAAACAGACAGACAAGCTGAAAACAATGTTTCCTAGAATAAGCCTCTTCCTTTACCTTAGAGCTGTTTGTAGCAGAGTATTTTTCCAGCTAGAAGCCAGAGAAATTCCAATGTGCTATTTATAATGTATTGATTGCAGCTCCTCCTGTAGTTGCTATTAAGCCATTTGCTATACATACCTCGCCTGCCTCCAGCAGCACTCTATATTTAACCCGCATGCCTAGGTCTTGTTCCTACCAATTCTGCTCTGGCTTTAGCATGCCACGTCTGAGCTGAAAAAAGAACTAAATCCCTTGGGCCAAATTCATTCCTGAAGTTGCTTGATTGAACACATTGCATTTATACTGAGCACAGATTTGGCTCACACCTGACTTTGTCAGCATTCACTGTGCTGTAACTAAGTAACAAGAGCACGGTCGTTAGGGGACAGATGAATAGCTTTCTCTACGGTTATTAGAGCACCGAGCACCTTTAAGGAGTGCAGAATCTGTGAAAGGAGGAGTTGGGGAAAAGGACACCGCTCCTTTTAGAGTCTGTGTAACAGAACTGATAAGCTATTCCTGTGATGTGATCGAATGTGACTGAATACTGCAGGCTCCTGGACTCTTATTCTGTAAAATCCACAGGAGAGCAGCACAGGAAAAGATCGGAGGGAACAGCTTCTGCTAGACTAAGAAAGGTACATATTTATATTTTCTTATTTGTCAGGCTTGACATGATGTGTTATCTTAGATAATGTCACTATTTTAAACAGTGGTGCTTTTGAAAGAAGTGGTGTTTTCCACATTCTGACTGGCACTCATTGTCAGGAAGCCAGTCCGTGGGCAGCAACAGCTTTCACAGAGAAAGAGTAGGACATATTTGTGTGTAATGCATTTGTACTGTATTGTAAATCTTGACAGCTGAAAGAAGTGAGATGAGATAACCCTGACTAAATTGAAAATTTAATTTATGGCTATAAGTATGCTGTAATTCAGTATTCATTTATATTGAAGAAAAAGCTGAATGCAAGTGAAGCTTCACATTCAAGTTCAGTCACATTTGGCTGAATAGCTGCTTTTATAAGTGTTTTGCTGCAGATGTACTTTATGGAGGTTTTCATTCTCAAGAGGGAATTCTGCTACTCCAAAAATATCTCTGAAGAAGAGACAAAAAGCGAGTACTTTTGTTGCCTTGTATCCTTCTGATGCCCATAATGGATATTATTTTTACTTTCTGTCCTTTCCAAACAAACTCATTTACCAATACTGTCAAGCACGTCATACTGATGAACTCTGTAAACAACCTTAAACAACCTTTACTTTGTCTCTGCGCTTCTGCTTACTCAGTCATGGGCTTTTCCAACAAAACCCTCAGGTTCAGAACCACATGCATCTGCACAGCTTTGCAGTATTGAAATACAAAAGGAAAACTTCCTGATTTACAGCTTTAGTTTGCATTAATAGAAAAGAGCTTGATCACATTAACACTTCAAGCAACTTATTTGCCATCCAAGTTTAGCAATATTTCCTGGCAGCAGTCTGGTACCCAGTTTACCTCTGCCAGTCTCATACTGTTGTCTTTCAGCATTCCTTCAGGATCACTGGAATGAAAAGTGACTGGGAAGTTTTTGAAAAAACATAATTTTGGCAGCAGTCCTTGAAAACAGACCTTAATGTGTGAGGCCATTCTAAAGCTCTCTCAGAAAGCAATTTCTAGACAGAGACCCTCTATGCCCACTCCAGGCACTTTTCTGGGGGGAGCTTTCATTCAGGATTTGAAAGCAATCCCTACCCTGCTCTATCTCAGGCTCCCTCTTCCCACACAATGTTTGATTACCTGCTATGCTGTGGAGAATCCTACCTTGCCTGGCGTGTTAGAGTTGTTAATTTTCATAGAAATAAGTCATCATTTCAGCAGAGATTTCCTTCCTAATCCTTCAGATCCCTCAGCAGGTGTCCTCACTACCAAGTTTCAGTTGTGCACTCCCCCCAGCCTGAAGAGCAGCCTGTGGACAGCAGAAAGCTGTGCTGGGAGAGAGGCAGATTTACAGTAGATTAGCTGGTAGCCTTGGAAGCAGGGCAGGAGCATGCAGTGGGGATTTGGGACACTAAGGATTCAGCCCTGTGATATCAGGAAGATTCAGTGAAATAGGTCTGTCCTCAGAGCAGTTAGCCAGTTTGGTCTTTCCTCTTTCAGCCCTTTCTCCCTACCTCCCTATGGGGCAAAGGCATTAAATAACAGCTTGATTTTATTCCCTTGGGAACATGAAAATCTCAGCTTAGAAACCTCTTCACAGAGCAGCTCCTAGTGTGCTGTCAGGGCAGAGCACTTTCTGCTTTTGTCAGTCCACTGCCTCCCAGGTAGGATTTGTACAGTTCTGCTGGGCTGCCCTAACCACTGGTCTTAAACACTGGTACAAATGGTACAAACACATCTGGAGTGCTCCAGGAGGAATAGGGACTATCAGAAACAAACACTTCCTAGGGGTACCTGAAAGGGTCATATTCCTGAAAAGCTCTCCTCCTAAAGGCCTGGTGAAGTGCATGTCTTATCCTTGAAGAATTCTCTCTGCCAAATCTGGCTTTAATCATGCAGTGTGTTCACTAGGTCAGTCTGGATTAGAATGCTACAAATTCCTTGCACCTGTATGTTGGATGGAGATGAGGCCTCTCTGTGTGGCCAGTTCATTCTAAACACTGCACTTCTTTTTGGGACACACAACCATTATATAAACCTTCTGCTCTGGGTAATAGCACCAATACCATCGAGAGAATGGCTGCTGGGAAGGGAGTTTAAAGTGGGTAGCAATTATCCTAATTGAAATCTATATGGGGAGAATGGATTTAAACACCCTTATGAAGCTTATTTGATGGGGCTCCCAAGTAGGCAATAGGCACTTTTCTGTTCTCTTCCTTTCATTCAGTAAGAAGAAATTTGTCTTTGTTTTCTTTCAACATGAGAACAGGGAAGGAGAGGGAAGACAAAAGGCTATGGGGGCAGAAAACAATCTTTAGAACTTTGCATTTATAGAAGACAGAAAGTTTGCAGTGAAGTTAAATTATAGTAATTTGAAAAAAACTGAGAGGAAAATCTAGATTTCAGGCAAGAAATAGTGAAAAATTATATAAAGTCTGTTCAGATTGTTTTCATGATGTCAGTGGAAAATCTGAATGTCAAACTCCCAGACTAAGTTTCCATTGAAATACAAGCTATTCACATTTGGCAATATGATGATTATTTTTCACAGAACAGTTGCACTCACTTGAAAATACATAAACAGTAACAAAAGAATAGAAGGTAAAAAGATTTTTTTTGACCTTTAAATGTACTAAATTACAAAGCTGTTGAATTGTGTTGCCTACAGCAACAGGATACAATAATGTTTGGCAGAAGTTAGCTTAGACTTTCTGACCAAAATACTCTGCCTTTCTTTCTCTGGGAAAACATCAAGAAAAACAAAATGCCACAAAAGAGAGATTGCCTCATTCAAGACAGCACAGGACTAAGAGTCAGAAACTCCAGTCCCAGCACAGCACAGATCTCCTCTGGCCTAGTGCAGAACATTGTTCAAATATGTGTAGAAATGTGCTGAGTCTTCTGCATTGTTTTCACAATGCTTCATAAGCAGCTAATATATCCTTCCTAGTGTACAAATCCTCTGCTTACTTCAGTGCATCAGTGTCTAAAGGCATCATTTCAGGAGAAGCTGAAAAAGGTTGAATGATATAAACTTATCAAGTGCTCCCCACTCACCAGGTTATGTGAGTTAATAAAGTCAGAATTAGATTCTAAACCCTTTAGCACCAGAATGCTAAAGTACTGTCTGGATGTGTGGAGACTGGTAATGAACTCTTAAACAACCAACCAGTACTTGGCAGTTGGATTAAAGGCATGAAAAATTACAGCAAGACTGCCTGTACCATCTTTCCTCAAAGGCCTGAATTGTCAGCTGGCTGAGAGCCTTCAGGAAAGCATTTGAAGCACTGCTTGTCTCCACATTTTCCCAGTTGTTCATAAACTCAAGAATAATAATGTCACATAGGCATTTGCTGGGCAGCCAAAACTCCTTTGCCTTTCTTCAGGTGTTATCCATACATTCATAGCAGGGACTTTTCTGAAAAAGATTTATTCAGCTTTACAATTGAAAGTTTGCACACGTAGCAGTCACTTTAACTCTTGTGGCAACACAGAGCAAGATAAGACAGCTCATCCAAGGCCAGATTAGAAAAACATTGCCAAAATGAGACTGAAAGCTAAGTCCCCTGGCTCAGGGTCACAAAGTTTACTCTCATTCCAGCCCTGGAGCATAACAGGGTATGTATATAACAGTATAACAGAATAACAGTATGTGCTGTCTTTGAAAAAAGGGGGGGGGCTTTTCGTGATAATGTTTAGGAGTTAATTTTCAGTACAAAGCAAAGCAATATCAGTTTATCCAAGCTAAAACTGTAATAAGAAGCTCTGTAATTAGGCATAGAAGGATTCACCTTGATTAGAAAAATGTTCTATCCAGCAGTTTTCCACCTCACAAGTATTTCAATGTTTGTAATCTCTTATTTTTGCATCTGTAGGAAATGACATCTTGGTAATTACTCATAATGTAGTGAAATGTAAGCTTCAGAATAGTTAAATAGTCAAATTTGATACTTCTTTATTCCACTGAGTGTGAATCTCACTAGAGTATATACTTTTGTTAAAACTTAGACTACTTAAAGGTGCTTACTTTCACATGCTTTCTTTTCCTTCTCAATAAAGATCAGTTTTTAGCAAGGGGATGTTGGTTTGGAATCTGAGAAGCAGTTGCAATGAGTAGTTTGCATCACATTTCCATACAACTTCCTCCAACAGTGCTATGAAAACTTTGTACAGTTTTTATGAAACATTGAAAAAGATCAATCTGGTTACTTGGACTTACCTTAATAACTGATGTTACCAATTGTTCTAATCCTTATTTTTTCATGTCAGGGAATTTTAGGAGCAATTATTTTTTAGCAGAGGTTGGAAAAATGTACCAGAAGGGTTGATAAATAGCATTACTGAGAGATCCTTATTGTAACCTTTGGTGAAATGGCTGGAGTCAGCTGCATGAGAATAAAGACCAGGATGTATTGGTTTGGGCTCCATCACATGGGCATTTTTATGATTTTAGAAAAACTGAAGATCATATGATAGTAAGGGGATACTAAATCCCCTAATTTAACATCTGTGGCATTAATAGCAGTCCCTAAGTCTGAGCCAGTTTTCATGGTTTCTTTTAAAGCCATTGGAATGACTTAGTTGTTTCATCTCCACAGGCAGGTAAGTTGGGGCAGCACATTCCCACATTTTGTGTCTGCTTCTCTCTTTGAAAATGTCTTTTTAAATCTCTGTAAACTGAAGCAGAACTCCCATTCAAATGCTGATTGTTTGATTATGGTGTACATCAGGGGAAAACTGCTGAGCTGCATTATCAAGTTATGATTTGGTCTTATGAAACTGCCAAAATGAGTAAGATTAGATGCATAAGAAAATAACTCAGTGCTTTAGAAAGACTCATCAGTAGTTTGACAGGTTTGGGCATGAAATTTTAATATGTTTTCTTTTAAACTCTGTCTTCTCAAAACCAGATGTACTGATACGTGCTATTCATTCCTTCCCATAATGTTGTCCCTCCAGTTTTCTGTTTATTCCCTTGCTGAATTTTTCATTTGCCTGCTATTTTCCACTTCAAATTTTAGCTTTCAAAGAGAAGGCTCCCTTTATTATGGTGCTTCTGAAGCACAGAAGAGGCTGCAGTGCTAACCTGTGTATTTGGAACCTCAGTATAAGCATTAAATAATAAGAGTAGCTGCCTTGTAATAAGTGGTTATGGGAAACTTGACTGTATGCAACTTTTATTGCATACTTAATGAATCTCATGAATCCACATTAAAGCTAAAATTACTGTTGCATTTTCTAAAGCTGTCATAACATGACTGTCTCCTAGGTAGTGGTAGTTTTAAATTGGTTGAATTACACACTTAATTTTCATATCAAATATTTTCCAGCTAAGAATATGAAAGCAATTACCTATTTTGGTACAGATCTTTTTTCCCTCTGGGTGCATGACCATCACCTCTTGCTCTTGGCAGACTGCCTTTACAGTCTACTGCTGTCACTAAATTTATTTTCACACCTAAGAAGAGAGAAATTAAGAGGGACAAACTTTGAAAAATACTGTGTAAAAAAAAAGAAAACCAAAAGTGTCCTTTTCTCTCTCTTTGGAAGGTACCTTCTCTGGAAAGTGGTTTTCAGGATAATTGCCTCCTGAAGGAGTTCTGCTAAGAACAACCCATACTGCCAGTTTATGAAGGTGCTGGCATGTTATACAGAAATATTATTAATAAAAAACCCAGTAGCTGAAAAACATTCCTTGATACTTTAAAAATAAGTGAATTCATCTAGGAATGGAAAAATCAGCGTGTACTCTGTAGGTTGTTTCTACCTGTGACCACCCTCAGGGGAGGCAGGTGGGCTCTGCTCTTACATGTGGTACCATTCATGTGGGAATCAAGTGCAAAGAGCTGAGGCACTGGAAAAAAGTGGATCCCTCTGAATTCTTGATTCAGTCAGTCTGAAAAAGAAGTCTCAGCATTCCTGCAGGACAGGGAGCAGGGCTGAGCTAGCCTACAGAGGCTGTCTCTCCCTGTTTAGAGAAATCTCATTAAATGGTCTCATATCAGTGCTAAGCAATAAAGGAGGAAAGCTGTTCCCCCCAAAATACCCAGCCTGGTTCATCCTGCTGCTCCCATCCACTCCTGCTGTCTGACAGATCTTTGAAGGGCAGCCCCAAACCTGCTGGCAGGATCTCATAGTGCTGAACAGTAACAGCCTGTGGCAAGGTCTGCCCAGAGAATGCCAAAGTGTCCGTTGTAAGCAGAGAATTCTGTCTGGCAGTGTCTGCAGTAATTCTGAATGCCAGCACTCCTCTGTGCTGCAGGGACCTGACTGGAGCTGGCCTGCCCCCAAGTGAGTCACGGGGCTGCAGGGGCACAGGTTCACGTGTCCAGAGGCAGGAAAGTCAGAGATCTGCTGGCCTCAGGAAGATCTGGGCTCCATCCATTCACTGGAGTTCAGAATAATTCTCTCTCACCTGTGTCAGTAATCCAAATCCATCAACAACAATCATATAATCAACTAAGCCATGAAAGTCAAGTAAAGGCCAGTCAAGTGAAGCTAGAGAGATATTTAATGTTAAACTAATGATCTTTCCACAGCCCCATCAAAGTTTTTAGTGGACAGATAATGTAAAATATTTTCATGTAGAAAAACTAAAAAGAGCTGAAGTCCCATCTGAAAGGTGCAGGACAATTGGGCCTGGTCAGTAGAACTACTTCTGCATAGAGGGAAAGAAGAAAAATTGACATCCAGGCCTTCATGATCCTGTTGAAATAATGAAGCAGGCTCATATTAGCTAGGAAAAAATATTCAGAAGGTCCAAGAAACGAGATATTAATGTGCTAATGATGCTGGCAGGCTCTGAAAAGAAACATCTCAGGGTCAGCCTTTGCAAGAAAAGCATTAAGGGTAACTGTTAACATTGGTGACTGCTTAAAAGCAAAAGAAATAGACTTTTAACAGCTCCAAACAAATCATACTTGCTCTGCAACTAAGATAAGAGAATGACTGAACAAAATCAGCTGTACTGTATCTTGAGCATATCTCCATGGAAACTCAGTCATCTTCTGAAGTCAAAATATGTTCTGCATAATGATTCAAAATTTAAGTAGTGGGGTAGATTTCCCCCATGTGTATATGCCAAATCCCACTACAGAAGGGAGGTCAGACCATCCATAAAAAATAGGATTTTTCTGGGACAATATTTGGGGAAACAAAAAAGAGAAGCAAGAACAAGTAGGAAGAGATTTGTAGGAATGTTGTTATCTCCTAGAATGGTATAATCCCTTTGTCATTGGTCTTGGGTAACTTAGGCAAAATTTTTGAGGATGTTGTAGCTCCTGTTGGAGCTAGAACAGATTTGATGCTGGAAGCTCCTTGTGCAGTGGCATGCTTGGAGCCAGGACTGAGCAGCTGTGTGGGGGAAGGGACCAGAGCATTAAATAAAGCTACTTGTTGACTGCCTGTAAAATTGGCTTCTAAAGGAAGTGCTACAGAGCACCATCCATTAGCAAGTGACAGAGAGCCTTTTACAGCTGCTTTAGACACAATCATAATTAAACTCTGTGTGTTCCTGTTCAGTACAGTTGATTGTGAATTATTTAGCTCAATATTTACAAAAAGGACAGTCCTCTCCTGTGCCACCTTAACCCTGGGTTTTTCTATTTTCTTCCAGATGCTGGAGAGCTCTTCAGTCCCTTTGTTCAGTGTCTTCATCCTGCTTTTCATTTTGCTGCTCATTGTGTTGCTCATCAGGAAAAATGCCACTGCTGCCCTTATCTGGAATGAAATAATCCGGGAGAAAGTAACCAATTTCATCATGAATCAGAGCAAAGAACAGAGGATTTTAAACTTTGTGCTGCAGAATGCAGTGCGAGGAGACCCCTGCAGTGTGCTGGACACTATAGATAAATACTGCTCCCAGAAAGAGTGGGCCATGAACGTGGGTGATGAGAAAGGTAATTGCAGCAAGGGTCAGCATCTGAAAAGATCCTTCAAGACTAGCACAGAGCAGGACATCTGATTGTATTCACATGGCCACTTCCAGCTGCTGCTGCAGAAAGCCCCACCCACACAGTCTTAGGGTCAGCAGAGTAGTCCTGTGAACAGTCGTGCCTGCTCGTGCAGATATTTTTGAGGAGAAAACTTTCATGCAGAAAGTCAGAGCCCCAGATGTGGGTTTCTGTGTTGTGCACATTGCAAGTGTGTAAGCAGAGAGTGGCAACTTATGGGAAAAATCTAGGGTTGCATTATACCTCACTTTTTACATAGGGTGCCTTCAAGGCATAATTCATTATGTTAAATACTTTCAGATCCTTAACAGCAAGATAGCAAATTGAAAAAAACCCCAAAATTGTGTTTAACTATATGAATTTTGTATATGCAAGCATAAATGAGAACTTTCTGTTGAAGGGAGAAATCCTATCCGTGTCATACAGTATCAGACATTGTTGCTATTTAGCAAGTAAATCATCTTGTTCTTGTCTCCTAAAGAAAAAGATGGGAACAAAACCTTTTTTGCATAGCTGCAGGAAAGCAGCAATCTTTTCAAAAAACTATAGTGGCAAAATGTTAATATGGTCCCTTATGAATTAGAAACAAAAGCACCTCTTGCTGGGATATTTCTGGGGAAATTTGCTTAGTCTGGGATTAACATAGCTAATGAAAAACAACTGTAAGCATTGTGATAAAAATGCTCTTCTAACATGTGTACAATTTTAAAAGTAGCTCCTCAGCATGCCTGGCTGGGGTGCTTAGGAGAGCAGAACTGTGGGTCATGGCTGAGTAGGAATACTTAAAGCTCTAAACTTCAAACATTTGTGATTAAATTCTTAATAATTTCACTCTAATTTTGTTCTGATGGCCTTTCCTCAGATAAAAGCCATCAAAGCTGGAGCATCTTTAGTCTCTGAGATTTCAAGAGTGCCTACATGGCCTCAAGATGCCTCATCATCATATTAATAAATAGCACCCAGAAAAATATCCCTTAATGACCATGGCTTAGCATAAAATCCCTTCCACCACTTTTTGAGTTTAGTTATCTAGTTTCTAGCCATATAAATAAGAGGAAATTTCTCACAAATAAATCCTTTCTTTCAAAAGGACTGAATATAGTCACTGTCACTTCTTTTTGGGAATATTTTATGTTGTTAATAATTGAGTAATATTTTCCATTCCACAAATTCATGCAGTGAAACCAAATATTTTGCAGCTTTGTAAGTAGACTTTTCTTTTTTCCTTTAAAGATGAGTATTTGGAATAAGAAATATTATATCAGACTGCAGCATGTAACATTAGCAACAAACATGAGCACTCAAAATCCAGGAGTTATATATTTCACAAATATGGCTTCTGCAGTAATTTCTTGGAAAAAATTACTGCATTTCTCCCTTCTAACACTATAAATTAGTGACAGGGAATTCCATAAGTTATATTCAGGGAATATAAATTAATTCAGGGAATTCCTTATTCAGAAATATGTATATTGTGAAACAAAGATTTCTTTTAGTTGAAAGTTTGCACATGGAAACTTAAAACGTCCATGATTATCTTGATCACAGGCCAGTTTCCAAAGGATACAGTATATAACTTGACATCAGTATATAACTTGACATCAGCTCTTAATTTTTGAATGTTTTGAGCAACTGAGTACATGGTTTTTTAAAGTTTCTTGTCACAACTTGCTCTTCTGTATATGAACCAGTTTGGTTTTGTCTAAAGGTAATCTTTTCCCATTTTAATCAGGTAAAATTCTGGACAAGACAGTGGAAGAGGCCAATCCATCAGTTGCCCTGGAGCTGGGGACGTACTGTGGCTACTCTGCAGTGAGGATTTCTCGGCTACTGAAGGCAGGAGCCCGTCTGCTCACTGTGGAGTTCAACCCGGAATTTGCTGCTATAGCCAAACAGATGATTGAGTTTGCTGGAGTACAAGATAAGGTAAACACCATTTTGTATTTGGTAAATACAATGGTAAATACCATTCACTACAGCAAAACTGGTTAGATTTTGGTTTTGTTTTTTTTTTTCTTTTACCCAGGGACCTTATAAATTTAACCAGCTCCATGCTTAGTTAGAGTGCCTGACCTCTCCCAGCAGGACTTCACTATATTGCCTTCCAAAAGTCAGAAGAATACTGGGTTTCTCAATATAAACTAAAAGGTGTCAAGACTAATTACAAAAACTGAACCATAGTCCAATTTGTTACAAAAGGTCACAGGAGTCAATTGTATTATGTGCAGTGGACTTCAAATGAGAAGTATTTACCCAAATCTAGCTGGTCACAGTACCCATATCTAAGTTTTGTGCAGGCAGAGGTCTCTTGACTCTCTCTAGCTGGTTGAGATGCAGGTGTTTCCAGTCTATATCCCCCCCAGGCTGGGGGATTCATGCCTGAGAAGTGCCTGTCTATTCAGCAGACATCTCACTTCAGTGGAGCTGGAAACACTGGAGGAAATAAGTCCCACCAAGGGACCTTCTAATGTGTTTCTTAACTTCTTGAAGAGAATCTGAAGTACCAGTACATCTAAAACTGCATTTGCCCATCTGATTTAATCTCCTGATCAACTATGAGTCATAAAACAGACATTTCCTTACCACTTTCTTCCTCCTCTCAGGGTATATGGTGCTTGCCTAACAAAAATCCACGTGCAGCAGCTGCTTGCAGTTTAAGAGTAGTAATTCCAATAAACCTGTGAGGAAGATGTAACAGCCTCTGTCCTGTCTCTTCCCTCTCCTGGCTATATAAATTTTACATACTGTAGCCTCCATCTTTTTTTCTAACCCAACCTGTTCTCTGCATCTTTTGCTTTCCTTGGACTACAAGACTCAACTGAGATGTAACTAAAACAAAAGTAATTAAAATCACTGTTTTCAACAGGAGATTTCCATGTTTCTAGTAAAGACACACATTATACAACAAAAACACAGGTCACCTTTTCTGTTGTTAATTTAAAAACCAACAAAATCCAAACCACCCAAATTCATATTTTGAAACTTAACTGAGTTGGTTTGTCAAAAATAAAAAGATATATTTGACCTAACCCTGCCAAATAACTCAGCTGACACAATATTGAGCTATAAACATGATCCCTGATGTCTGGCTACAATTCAAAATTAGCTGGGAGCATGTGATTTTTCTTAATGGTTCACAATTCATCACATGGATTTGTATTTCAGGTAAAACTCCTAGAAGGCCCTTCAGAGGAAATTATCCCCCAGCTGAAAAAAAAATATGAAGTGGATACTCTGGATTTTGTGTTCCTGGACCACTGGAAAGACAGATACACACCAGACACCATCCTGCTTCAGGTCAGTTTGCACTATTCCAGTCTTAAAAGTAAAGCAGCAAATATCTTCATGTCTGTGAGGCCTCTGTTCTTTATGAGGGACCTCATCTGATGTAAAATAAAGACTGGCAGCCAAAATAGCAGCCTTACAAGGAAAGAGGATTTGAAGGACAAGACCCTAAACTCTTGTTAAGGACAACTGCCAACACTACATAGCTAAGGACTCAGTGAGTACTGCTGACCCCTTCTGTTTCCTGAACATACAGGTGTGCACTAGAAACTCTACTGGAGGAGTGCATGGCCTGAGCCTTGCACACCCAGGAGTGGGTGAGACTTGGGACCTGCATATCCCAGCTCCACCTCTCTAATTTCCTCAGTATTCCTTTTTTTTGCCTGGGTCTATGGTGCCAGCAGAGCCTCTTGATGAAATACTATTTTGGTAGCATGGCTGTGGTAGCATGCTGCAAAGCAATGTTAAAAAGAGTGCAGACTGCTCCAGGCAGGCACTTCCTAGGGAAATGCTGTCCAACTCTATGTCCAGCCCCAAATGTGTAAAAATTATGCTTATTTCTTCCCAAGCTGCCTTAACCATTACTGTGGGTATTACAAAATAAGTTGGCTCTAACAGCAGTAGGCAGTGGCAAAGGACTGCTGGATAGGAAGGTATTTTCAGGTGGTAACTGAGATGGACAACATCTGTACCTATCAACACAGCACATACAGATACTGTCCCAGCTGATAGAATTTTCTACAACTGCCTGCTTTTACAGATCTGCCATTTTTAAATTATTTTCTTCAAATAAATCCACTTTTTTGAGCCTGCCTCTTAGATTGAGAACCTGCCAAATACTTCCTGACCCCTGCCTGAGGATTACAACACTATTTTCTGACCCAGCCTCCCTGTTTTTTTAGTTTTAAGCCCTGTCCTCCAGAAAGCTGTTTGAAAAGGAAATTTGTTTGGTGTTATGAACAGCTAGTATTGAATTTACACAGCAGTAGCTGAAGAAAACGTTCCCTCTGTACAGTTATTTTGTACTCAGAGAGTCCTTTCTTTTAAACTGCCTCTGTAAGGATGACTGAGCTCTTTCCACAGTGCATCCTTATCAGAACTTAGCCTCACAACACAGCCAAAGCAAACAGACGGTTTAGTTCCATGGTAGTGGTGATTCTGATGCAACTGTGATACAAAGTTGAAAAAAAAACTCCTGTGAAATTAAGAGGAGAAAGACAAAGAAAAGATCCTCAGATTTTTTCAGATGTCATAAGCTTTCTAAAATGTATTCTCAGCAGGTATTGCAGTATGAATAGTGAATATGAATTTATTCAGATGAAATATGTATATATTGGAAGTGGTCCAGACAAAAAAAGCCAGACATGAAGAGCATTTGAAATCCTGATGACCAGTGGAAAATCCAGTATGTTGTCTCTTCTAAGCTTCTGTAAGCTGTGCAATAGAAACAGACTGGAGGGTATTTGACATGTCTCTAAAATCACTTCTACTGTGCTCACTGGTGTTCAGTCCCCAGAGGCAAGAGCAATAAGCTCAAGGGCTTCTGCAGGACACTCATCAACTGAACTGCTCTCATAGACTGGGAGTGACCAAAAACACCCCATGTTTTGGCTACAGCTACTGCCTGTAACCACAGGATAACAACAAACTGATTTAACTACAGACTTTGTTTTAAAACAGCTGGTAAGCCCAGATAAGCACTTCTTCTAGACAAAAAATACCAGTAAAAATTAGGTTTTTAGATTTACTGAGGATAAACATTGCACTTGAAGTGACTACTGCAAGTTAGTTATGTGTTGTGGAAATTCAGAGGGATCTTCATTGTGCAAAAACCTCGCTTCACGCCCAGATCCCAAAGAAAACGGCAGGAAGTTGTTCAAGATGAAAGGAAAACAAGCACAGAAAATCTTTCATTCTTTTAGCAGTTCTGGAATCTGACTGAGTCTGGCCAAAGCAGTACATGCTACTCTCAGGTGACCTAAAAAGCTACTACAGCAGTTTAATGCCATATTAAAAAAGTTTTTAAACATGAGGCATGACAGCCAAAACAAAGCCACCTTACTGATCATGTAGACATAGCTGGAAACAATCTGAGGAGCAAAGCACACACTCCCACTTGATTTCCTATTTCAGAATCAGCATCTAACGTTGTACTAATAAACAGAAAAACTTAGCAAATGACCACAAAGGATCCAAGAGTTACTCAGCTTCTCCCATGTCTCTCTGACCTTGCAGACGTGTACCACGATGGGTTTTGGGATGCAGGCACTCGAGTATACCTGGTTAACATGAAAGTACATTACATTCAAGCCAATGTCTGCTTAACAGCCACTATGAAGCCATTTCTCTTCTTTCTAGGAATGCAACTTGCTGAGGAAGGGCTCAGTTCTTCTGGCTGACAATATCATTTTCCCAGGAGCTCCAGATTTCCTTAACTATGTCCGCAAGAGCCCCCATTTCCAATGCACTAACTACCCATCTCATCTGGAATATATGCAAGTGGAAGATGCTATGGAGAAGGCTGTGTTTTTGGGATAAAGAGAATCATTAATAATCAACTTTTGTTTCAAATGATGTAAATGCAACTGCACAGATTAACTTGTCCATGCTTTACAGGTTTTTTTTTTAATTATTAATTTTTTTATTTTGGAGCTTGTAATTAAACAAGCAGTAGTGATCTTTTTAGGCGAGGTAGAAACCAGAATATGGACTAAGTTGGGTCTGTGCCATTGTTCCACATTAACTCTGCAAACCCAAGGTGATGCACATTGCCTTGCCTTGACCAACACATCATCAAACAACAGTCTGTCATTTTGAGCTCAACTTGAACAACCACAATTTGGGTTTAGGATGGAGAAATACTCTGCAACTTCTGAAGACTTGTGTCCCCAAGCTAAACTCATTAATCATTAGCAAGACTGAAAAAAAACATTCATCATGTTGCAAGAAAAGACCATTTCATGTGCCCTGTTTTTGCTAAATTACTAGCATGCCTCTTGATGCAGTGAAGGCTCCTATTGTGAGATCAGATACTTCTTTGCGCATTTACTGCAAAAGTTAATCATCTCTATGTGAGAGAAAAGAGCACACACTGAAAGAAGGCAGACCCATGCAGTGATGAGAACAACAAAACAGAATTTTGAAAACACAAACAAATAAAATTATTAATCTGCCCATGCAGAGGCAGGGAAAACTGAAGTAGTAAACAGATTAAAATAAATACAGTGACAGGTAACAAAAGGACCAGACTCTTTCCAAAAGGAACACAAAACTACATCGTATTTGACCTGGATGAAATGCTGGTTTTCCCCTCGTTATACTGTACATACATAGTACGTGCTTTTAGGGGCAGGGCAAGCTGCTTATTCTGAAATGCTGGATATGTTTAAAATGTTGTATAGAAATAAAGTCCAGAGAGAATGGGTTCTAGCAGGTGGGCCCTGCATGCCCTGGTTAACCTCAGTGCTGTTACACCATGTGAATAGCGTGGGTCGTCACTGAGAAGATTCAAAGCCAAATACAAAGTCTCTAACTCACCTGAAAATGCAGAAATCCAGTGGCATTTCCTAGCACATGTCCTGCTGTGATTATATAAGGCAGCAACAGTCACATTTCTAAATAAAAGGTAAGAAACAACAGAGCAAGGGCATGACTTGTAATTTTTTCCAATGAATTCTGTACTGCACATGAGGCTTCCAGACGTGAAACAAGACACAGAAAGATCCAACTGTTGAAAATCAGAGTGAAAATCAAGGACAACCATTCTTGTCTTTCCCAGGATGAATTCTTTCAAGCCTGTTATGAGTTTCTTCCTTGCATAGCCCACCTTACCACAGTGGTCCCTCCCCTGGCCTGTGTGCTGCAGAAAATCCACCACCAGGACACTACTAAGGAGCAGAGGATCAGCAAAAGAAAACTAGAATGGGCTAAGGTGACAGAGTCAGTTTAGAAACGGACCAAGAAAACCACAGTGACCCAGCCAGTTTGTAAAGTGTGCATTTCACAGGACAGGAGAAGGCAACACTATCAGAGTTTTCCTGACAAGGTAACTGTCAGATCATGAAAGACACAGATTTCCTGTACTGGGTTAGATTATGCAGAAGCAGCCTCAGGTGACTCTGTTGTACTGTTCTGTGTAGAGCCAACACTGAGTTCTAACACCTCCATCTTGTACTGAAAGTCAGTGATTAGTTCTGGTATTCAGCTCAACTCCAAGTCATTGGACCAAAGTCCTTCAGGTGGTTGGAAGCAATTTTTGCAAAATTTGCAATGCAAAATAATCAAGTACACTTACTGGCAAATACAAGTTTGTAGGGAAAACTGGAAAATCTGGATACATATTGTTGACCAGAAAATTTGTCTGTGTACTCAAAGCCTTGACTCTAAAGAATCCTCACTTGTGTTTAGCCCTAAACACCTTTGGAGCCAACAGACACTCCTGTCACAGCAGGGCACATCACACAGGCTGATGAGCAAGCCAGTCTCAGAAGGATGAGGAAGAGTAAACAGGTAGACTCTTCTGCACTTTGCAAGAGAGGATCAGAATAATGGCCAAAATTACTGTTCAAGAGACTGTCAAGAAGATTAGGAAAGGTGGGAACCTGTAGAGTGGATATTTCAAAAGATGCAGTAGTGAATAATGTATTTGTAATACATGTGGCAAATATAACAGCCACCTTTTAGTATAAAAAGGTATTTTAATTCATTAGAAAGCATCTCCTACCTGGCAAACTGTAAAAATAAACACAATGTATGTTCTATCAGCATATTTGCAGAATTCCATATGTACGAAAAATTTTTCCACTTCACTACATTTCTGAAATGCTCTTAATTATTGGTGGCAAGGGATGAAAAGAAAAAAGCCAGACTCAGTTTGCATGACTGACAATTAGAAAAAAGGCTTTTGGTCAGTTGAGCAAATATGATCTGGAGTCACTGACACATAAATGTGAAATATCCCAGGGAAAAGAGACACTTTTCAAAATGAAGTCACACTTTGAATTCTGGGAGAAGGAAAAGGCAGACAGTGGATCTTCTAATTTGAACATATTTTAAAAAACCTACTGAGTGTTACTGCAACATCATCCTATTACAGTTAGAAGACACAACTTATGCTTGCACAAACTGTGTATGGAATGGTGCATGTGGAGCATGTGTTTAAGGAGTGCCCAAGCTCCCAAGGGGAAGAACTCTCCTAAAGCAACGAACACACATCTCTGCAAATTCTCACAGCTCATGTCAGAAAGGGATGATCTCACCAAACACTGGTAATTTACACCTATTCTCCAGATGACACTTACTGTCTAGGTTGTCTTAGTGATTCAGGCTGTACATGAGAGTGAGGTCTGGTTTCTGCCAGAGCCTCTTTGTTAACTCAAAGGGACATGGTACTGTCTTTCAAAATATTGTACAAGAAAGGAGGATTTAAGAGGTAGTCAAATATAGCACTACTGACTTTTGCATAGCAGCACCCATGGAAGTGATCCTTCCAGCAGAATTTACTTGTCTGAGTACAGAGCAGGGTACAGGAGCCACTGCCTCCTCCCACTGGCATGAGAAAGTGAAAAGCAGCTCACTGGAGAATTCTGAGCAATGAGTCAAACACTACCTGCAGTGAACAGAACATACAGAAACCTCTACAAGAGCAACAAGACCAGAGAAACCACTGAGATCCCAACTCTCCCAGCCAAGGTGACACCAGCAGGGCAGTGATGTGTCCTTACTTGGCTGAGCAGTCAATCAGGAATCAGTTGTAAGGTACCTTACAAATAACAGCTATGATTGCTGTGCACACACACACTTTGAACAGAGGACCAGAGTTTCAGTCTTTGCCTCTGTCTGTACAGCTCAGTTATTGACATTATAAAGCACCTTCCTGTTTCAAAAGACCGCCCATCAGCTTGTACAGAACAAGATCCTGCCACTGCTGTGCTTAAGAGACCTGTAAAGAAAGACACTGGGAAGGGGACCCTTGAGGACAGAATATTACCCCAAGACACTGCTGAAACCTGAAACAGATGAGGGCTGTGATATTTCTTGCCCACTGTTACCAGATTAACCTTTCACCTGCAGGACTCTCCACTTCTGTTTGCCCAACCTGTGATAAGCTGGAAATGAAGTCATTTTGACAGCTCTAAAATGTCAGTTGTAAAAACAACATACTTGTTTTAACTCAGTACCTTACCTACAACATCTGCTATTCATTGCCATATTAGTGCACCCACAAAGGGAAAATAAGGTTCCTCACTGCAGTGGAAGAACGATGGCACCGAGCTGCAGGATGCTAAGTCCAGGAGCCCACATCTTATCACAGCACTTATGAAACTGTATCCTCCAGCTGCAAGAACAGATTCAGAGATGATTTTACAAAACACCTGGGGATGCATTTAAAACATCTGAAACAAGGAGGGAAGGTAAGGTGGAGATGACCTTCCAAGCTCTGTTTGCAAACATTTGCATGTAAATGAAACCTTACAGTGCTGTGAATGGTACAATCAGGTATCCTCCTATGGCAAACTCTGTTACTGGCAATGATTCATCAATCTTTCACTCAGAAAACCTGACCTCCATTTTCTAAGACCTTGCAGAACATTCTGTGGAGATTAATCAGGTTTTGTCAGGCTTCATGAAGGCATGGCAGTGATTATGGTGTGTTTAGGTGTGCCAGTCACTGATCTCACAAACACAGATGAGACAGTCCTCAAGAGAATGAGTATCTGTTGGTAACTGGCTGTTACCTTAAGTACATGGGTGACTCTTCATTATCTGGATTTTCTTCCATTCCACAGTACCAAATGTAAGTTATTTGGCACATCTCCAGAGTAACAATTTCTCATGTCAACCAAACCTCATACATTGCTACAATTTGGTTTTCTTACAGGCATTTCAGAAATGTGCAATCTTTGTAAAGTTACATAGATTTTATGACTTAGTTGAGAAAGGTTAGTAACTTTCCAAATGGAAAAGCTATCAGCAAGTTCTGTGCTCACAGACGTGCTGGCCCTTGAACAGTGATGCAGATGTTTTTCCCACAGAAATATGCTTGTATATTAAAAAAACCAAAAAACCCCATGATCTACAGTCCAGGGTCATGCTACAACTCCAGCATATGGCAATGAGTCAAAAATGTTCAGCTTTACTTATTTATAGGATATTTCAATTGCCTCTCATTACCACTGACCTTTTGCTAACACAGAGTATTGACCTGAGCTAGGGTTGAATAATCTCCTGCCACAGAAAACTGCTGCTGCAAAAGCCAAAGAATATTTGAGATACCTGATGTAACAAAAAGATAACCAATGGCACATGTATTCTTTCCAGGCATGGTTTATTGAAAACACACCAAACTGTTATCCTACATACCTGGTTTCTAACAAGCATTCTACTTGTCTGCATTATGGAAAGATCCTATCATAATAATAATACATTCTGTCACGGTAATATTTGTTCTATGAAAAGCATAATCCACCTTTTTTCCCTCTCCATACTTGTAAAATCAAACCATTCTAAGTGTTTCAGTTTATAGTACAGTGTAAATACAATGCAAAATCCCACCAGTCTAATCTACAGAGAGAATGTTGAGCAGTTATTACAGAAAACACATTGTTGATTTTTTTAAATTCTCCTACCATGAAAATTTTAAGGCACATGATAGTTACAAACACATTAGCTACTAATTACCAGTAAGCTTCTTAGTCTAGTTATTTTGTTTTTTCTGAACAGTAAGAACCAGATTGGCAGGCCTTGTAGTATCTGCACTATCTTCCTCCTCACCTTGGACTTCAGATCATCCTACCCTGATGGCAAACTTTAAACAGAAAACAAAGGCTCATAGTATCTTCCCCTTAAATGCACTAGGTTAGTTACTGTATCAGTAAATCAGAGATTTTCTCTGTCAAAGATAAGGAAACACCAGATTTTAGGGGTATCATAAAGAAATTTTGCAAAAAACTACACCTATATAAACACCTTCAAAAACTCCACCCCAACAGCACAAACCTGCTGGCTGAAAGTATTGGCACATGGTAGGTTTCACTGAGCCAGCAGTGGCTCAGCAGATGAGGCTATAACCACTCTGATGTGCCCATTTGGCTTCTGAAGCTTTGCTTGCTCGAGGGTTTGACACGTGCACCTCTCTCACAGGTAGCTGAGCCTATGCTCAACCTTAAGGCAGGTAACAGAAGGTAACTCACCACCTTCAGTCTCATGAAACTGCTCTGGGAGTGAAAACTGCTTTGCCTAGCACAAGGCTTTCCTGCTAGAAAGCGTTACTGAAACTGCTCCTCAGAGCTGGCACAGACTTAGGAAACTGCTGTAACAGACATGCCACCCCTGGCTTTCTTCATGTGTCCTGACAGCAAGTCAGCTCCTAGTCCCAGGGGCATCTTGGCAACAGAGACCAGATTTGCTTTCTTGATAGAAGCACATTCAGAACCAGGTCTGAGCATGTGAGAACAGATCTGGGATAGGCAGCAGTTATGCCAGAACAGAAGACACTGAAGATTGGGACCTATGGCTGCCCAAGCTGTTCCCCAGGGAGCATTTCAAGCTGACAACACACCTAGAGTTGTATGTATGGCTATACTGCTACTTAAATCCACGACAGAACCAAAATGTCCTACAGCCTTGCCTTTTGCTCTCCTCCTTGGATCCCACAGACACACTGACTGACCTGGGAACCATAAAGCACAACTGCTCGCACACTTACTTGATGCTTCTCAGGGGAGTTGGCACAGAGTGTTTGTTCAGTGAAAATGCCTGGGAGATATGCAAGCCACCTTCTAGGAAGAAGGTTCTACAGTAATCACATGCTGTCAGAAGTCTCCCTCTCCCCTGTTTTATCTCAGCCCTTACTGGGCCATCAAATTTCCTCCTCCTCTTTAGCAGGAGTCTTGCAACACCATCACTTCCTTCCACAACCATCCCTCCCACTACAATTTCTGCAGGTAGAAATCTCTTCTATCCCAGCCCCTTGCAGGCAGATTCCCCCCTCCTGTTTTCACAGTGGAGTCAACAGTAAAAGAGGAGGTCACAAACCTGAGCCCTAAAAAGCAGTGCCTGCCTTTTAGCAGGAGACTCTAGACCCTACTGCAGCATTAGTCAATACACACTGCCACTTTCCCTTCTTTACATACAGTCCCTGCTGCCAAAATACAACAATTACGGGTTGATACACCCACATTCCAGAACAGCTCAAACAGCCATTCACACTTGAGCCAACAAGGGGAGAGGTGAGGGCAGGAGTGGGCACACGTCCCACCAGTGAGCCCCTGGCCATAGACAAAAAGGACATTAAATCACCAGACCTGGTTCAAGGTACCCTGCTTTGGACCTCAGCAGGTGGGCTGATAATACAAGGTGATAGTCACATACAAGTCATCCCCCAATCTGTTTTCTTTCCTCGCCATCCAAACAACAGTTAGTTTGTCAAGAAGAAAAACCCCCACAGTAGTGCTGAGGATGGGTTATTGCTACATACTTGGGAATTAGTTGTCAATGTAAGGCATGGGAAGGGTAGGGGTTTGATGTGTGATTCCCAGGGGAAGCCTTGGCCCATCAATTTGGTATCCAACTTCTTGACACACCATCCTCTGATTTTCTGCAGCAATAAACATGCTGTCAGCTCCCAACTCTGCTGGCTGCTGTAACACCCCCAGGAAAACAAAGAACAGTTTGCTACGATGACCTGGGCAGCCAGTGCCATTTAACCTGATAGGGACAGTTCAGGGTGCAGTGTAAATACAAAAAAAGACTTTTGGGAGAAGTGAGATGGGGTCTGAATCTGCTTCTCCAATATCCTTACTGTTTTTAGCCCATTAATGACACAGATGAATGTAGACTCCAACCCAGATTCTGAGTGTCCCTGTAGTGTCCCAATAAGAGCCATGGGATACCTAGGATTGAAGTCATGACCATAATTGGCCCCAGTCACTTCACTTGCTCCCTCCTGCGGTTTTCTCTGATAACTTCTTGCTGGCTTTGAAATATCTGCACAATAACTAAACCACAAAGTCTTAGCAGAGACTCCTTTCAACAGTCAGGTCTTTATTTTAAGTGAACTTTTTCTCAGACTCCTTTGGTAAATATATGATTTGAAGTAGATCAGGGACAGACTGACAGCATGGCCCTTCTCTTACACTGTTCTAGTCAGCTACAAAGCAGGTTCCATTGCTAATTACTGAACGTTTTTAAAAAAATCCTTTCATATACAAAAAGAATACACCAAGTACATAACCAAAAGTGATATAAAACTCTTCTGTGTAGCTTGGTTAAAAGGGTCTCCGCGTATTGGCAGAACAAGTATGAAAAGAGCACCATTGATATAATATACAGTCAGACGATGTATCTGGTTTCATTGCCACACTTTATGTCTACACAGAGACACACTGCCCCGACACACATAGTCACAGGTGCCTCTCTTTGCTTCCCTTGATCCGCTGAGCATCTTTGGCCCAATAGGACTCTCATGCAGGTGAAATAACAAATCTTTGCTATGTTGATTTGCTCCAAGCAACTTCACCTTCCCCAGGATCCAGAAGTGACACTGCAACGTATGTGGAAGATGAGGGTCAAAAAGGGAGGGTGCGAAGCAGCACACGTATCATCCAAATCACTGACAGCTTCTGGCATCAGTCTTTTTCCCTGAATCAACAAATGCTTCCCTCTCCTGCAAACTACTTTACATGGTTTTGTTAACCTATTCTCTGCACAACAATATATATATATAGATATATAGACTTTTTTATTTATTTATATATATGTATTCATGTCAAATTTTTAATATACTCAAGAAGATACAAAGCTCTTGGTACTTGCCTTTTTTTAAAGTTTTTTAAATTTTTTTTTACAAAAAATGTAATGGTTACTATTACAGTAATATTTTGGGGGAGGTGAGATTGTTGGATACTTCCCCTTTTTAGTTACAAAAGGAACGGCAGGCACTGAAAACCGCAAATGATGTTTGCTAGACTCAAGGATGTGCTTTCCAGTCACAGCGCTTTTAGGAGCTTTTTTAAAACTAAAAGTGGCAATCAAAGAACAATGGCAACCAAGTAAAATCAGCAAAAGTCCTCTCAGTGCTAATGCTGAGGCATTTGCTTCCTATTCTCATCTGCTGCCCTCCCTTGACCAATGCCTGGAGAAAATCAGTGATCTGAAATAATTTAGTCCCCGGCATTTCCAGATACCACATTTGCAGAGTACATTTTCTTGAGGTAAACATTCCCCTACAGAAGGCAGGCCTTGGCATCCTGGAGGAGAGCTGCTGCACACAGGTGATTTTCACACCACGTGAAATATGCAATCTCAAAAGCAAAGGAACACAGAAACCATGACAATGATTTTAAAATGCCAAACCAGTTCCCTTTGTGGCATTTTTCATCAGGATCTTTAGCCCAAATCAAACATGGATCCAACATTGAAAAATTTACTATCAAATGTAAGTGACAGACCCATCTCAAATTTATAGTGTGTTCAAAATGAGACATCCTACAAAAAAGCTCCTATTTCCTTCAATATCTTAACAGCTATGGCAAAAGTAGTTCATCATCATCAATGCAACAATGATACATTTAACATGTAAAAGCTCCTTATTGCAATCTTTGAGAACATGAAAATAAAAAGCCAGCCAACTCCATTTCCCAGCACATATTTCTGAACCAGGGACACTGAAACCTTCCATAAACTGCTTTTCAATATGTAGAAATAAAAACAGAGACAATACAGAATTCAAAAGGCAGAAGTATTGTACACCAGATTATAATGATAATATAGCACTGTGATTGATATAGCTTACTCTAAAAGCAGATTATACAGCTTGCATCAATTTTGTCATCCACTCTCCAGTTCATTTAACTAGCGTTTAATAGTTTTTGTTCTGCATTTTCTCCCTTCATTGAAATCCAATAAACCCACTCAACATTCCTGCACCTTCTGTGGGAATAATAAAGAAAACCTAAACATTTTTCAGAAAGCCTTCAAAAACGTTAAGAGTCACAGTTCAAAAGAAATCCCCCAAAACAAAAACCAGAACCATGAACCCCAAACCAGAAAAGTGCTATTCTCCTCATGGCTACACCTACGGTATCATTTCAAACACCCCGCAGTTCCTGTCCCGCTGTGAAGCTGCCCCATGATGTGCGCTTCTCCAACTTGGCACCATCCACACGTAAGAGTCACCTAAGAACACAGCCAGCTACATGGAAGCTTGGATTCTCTTTTCTTGCTTTTCTTCTTGCAGGAGTGGGAGGGAGGGAGGGGGAGGCGGTGGCTGTTTCTGGTGGGAATGTCAGGGAGTTAAGCAGCAGAGTGTCTCGCTGTAAGGCATCGATCGTGCTCCGGGCGATGGCACTCGGGTGGGTTCGCTCCCCACGCCCTCCTGGGACCTGCAGCCCTCCCAGTCTGAATGGCAGTGGTGACTGATGAGATCCTCTGGGTCGATTCAATGTTTGTTTCTCCCCCCTCAATTAAAAAAAATGTGGTTGGACTTTAGCCCTGCAAAATAAAGTCAGAACTGATTAATACCAGTCATTAGCATGGCCTTGGTGATCTCCATCACCTTGTGGTAGGACAGTGACTGGAAATGCCAACCTATGCCAACACATGGGCTCCTTGATGGGCATGTCTGGGAAAAACAAGCATAGACCTAATTTTTTGAATTCAGGACCCCACCTGTAGAGCTCCACTGCTCAGAGCAGAGTGCAGGAATGAAGCAGGCACCACAGGCACATTGATGCTACCCCGTGCCTGAGCCACCATGGCTGATCACGCAGTGCTGAGCAGCCGTGGGAGGCCAGTGGTGCCAAGACCTGCTCTGTGACAGCACCTCAAAATGCTGAAAGCCTTCTCTGGGCAGGTGCTTCCAACCAGAAACAGAAACCATCTGCTAACACCTTGCATTTCTATTAGACTGAAAGGAAGGAGGGAAAAAAATATCCAGCATCACCACCCAAAAACATACAGGAGCTTTCTCTCCCACTAACGAAAGGGATTTCCACATAGAATTATGTGGGTGAATGACAGCTCATGGTTTGGAATTTGGGCCTTTAAAGTCTCTTGCTCATTCTGATGGGAAAGTTGCTCAGTGCCTTCGTGACAGTCACTGAAATTTTCCTTTAGTCATAGCCAGGGGCACAACACCTGCTGTTCCAAACACAGCATCCTCTGACAAAGTGCCAGAAGGTATCACCAGGGTGACTCGAGCAAGACAGCAGGACACAGATTAGCAGTGGCAGGAGCGAAGAAAGGCTGGTAACATTACTGAGGAACTTGGCACATGGCAAAGGCACACAACTAGAACACAACAAAAAGGCATCTTTCTTTAGTGACACACAATAAAAAGAAAAAAAAAAGAAAATGGAAAGTGGGAGTTGTGGGTCACTATTTATTGTGTAACCAAGATCATCTCCTTGCAAAGTAACTTGTGTTACAGTCAGCAGCTTTCCTGCTGTAATTCGTGGGAACCTTAGGGGACAGCCAAAAATAGTCAAGGATATGTTTTTTCTTAAGTCTCAGGCTAATCCTTATAATGAGCATTGAGGGAGAAAAATGGTTGGAAGCAGGAACACACTACTCAAATTCATTCCCATGGCCTAACAGCAGAAATATTTCACATTTCAGCTGACAACTAATCATTCACAATATTAATTTTCTGCCTGGTTATTTGACAGGTTATTTTTAATCAAACAGTGGTGTTTGATTGCATTTCATTAAAGATACACTGAATAGTATAAAGACCACTTTTTTTTTCTTCCAAATGCACTTTCATCTATCTGTAAGTTAGCAGTTAGATTTGAAGAGATCCCACAGCTATACAGATCATGCACAAGAGAAAGTTATTCACTAGCCCCAATTACCATTAAAAGGACCTACCATGCATGCAAATTAGACCCAGGAGTCAACAGGCTGGGGTTTAATGTCACGGGCATCCACCAGATTCACCGAAGCCCTGTTACTCCTGTTAATGTTTTTCCTATTTGTGTCATTCTGCAGCACAGGGTGAGGAGTTAAAGCAAAACAGAGCGGATTAATCAAACAAAACCACCAAACAGGTCAGCTTCAAGTAGCACAAGGGAAAATTAGTGGTATAGAAAGAAACAAGATCAGCAAAGGCACAATACTGACAAAAGCATCTGCAACAGCCAAAAGGCCACACTTCCCTGGATTCCCAGCCTCCCTTGAGCTTGCACACGGCTCACGAGCCACGACCCCCATGGCCACATTTCTGTTTGGTAGCACAGAGAGGAAGAGCAGCAGCTGCTCAGCTGTGCCCAGGTGAGGGCAGGGCTGTGCCCACCATTGCTGTGCACAATAACCTGGATTTAGGCTACCCCCAGGTGCTCAGAACCAAGAGGCAGCACAGGCTATGGGTCACACACTGTTGAGGTGAAATGTTTTTTCTCTCTGTCTCATAAAAGCAAAGCAGCCACTTGCTGAAGTCTGGTTGTGCTTCACTTTGGTCATACACTGGAGTTAGGGCTGCTTGATGTGATTTTGAGGGTTGCAATGGACCACTTTAATGAATTTTGAGTAGAAAAAATAACAAGTACTTGTTAATTTTCCTACCTTACCCTGTTTTCCTTAAAAAGGCATTTTTGCCAAGTTCCTATTGATCAACATTCTTATGTAACTTACTGCATCCATTCCTGCTGCATCCTTGCAAAAACGTACTAGAACTGTGATGAGGGAACTAGGAAGTTTGTTTGACTGATACTGGCTCAAGCAGGACCATCTCTTGCCAACTGGAGGAGAGGGACACATTGTAGGACTTCAGTAATCAGCTTAAAAAAAGTCCAGGCAGGTTGAAGCCACTCTCCAGGGTGTACCTTCTTGGAAAGGCAGAACACAGCAGGAAATGCCTGACTAGGCAAGTTACAACAGACAAGTTGGTGCAGTTTTCCTAGTTTACCATCTATGGAAATATTTTTCTCCAAATCTCGTTTTTTTTTTATTTCCCTGTTCAATGATGGTGGGTTTGTTTTTCAGCTGACTGAAGTTTAACTGTTTCCCATCAACATAGATCACCTGGATTTTCTGGTATTATCAACAATATGCTGAAGGTTATTAAGGACAGCCTTCTGCAGACTAGCAATAGTGTCTCCTACCACTGACTCTTATTTCAGTGAATCCTCATTTTCCTTCCTGGAATTACTCCCCCAGGAGAAAACCCAAGGCCAGGGAGAACTGGTGGCCACAGCATTTTTACATTCACAGACTTTTTACTCTGAAAAGGTACAGAAGTGCAACAGAAATTACACAGAGCCTTTGAGCCACACTTGCACACAGCCCATAGTACAAAAAGTCTTGTAAAGTAAGAATTATTTTCATTTAGAAAGTAGTGTAAATTTGTATTTAGAAGACACACACATAACTGTGCATGTCTCTTCTTTGCTCTCCATCTCCCTGGCCCATGGCCATGGTCCACCATCAGGGCTGTGAATGAGTGCTGCAGAAATGAGGCCTATTCACCACACTGCTGGACATGGACACACAAGATCACACCTGTTTCTCGTGATGAAGACAATAAAGCAGCATGACAACCTGAAGAGACTTGTCAGAACAAAGTCTGAGCACAGTTACACAGTTCAGGGCCAGGGAATGCTGCCTGGACAAGGGCAACAGAACAAACACTTCCTATCTTTACAACCTCATCCATTGACAAGAGTACAGGAGCAAGTACCTGCACTTGCTGCTGCACTGGAAAGCAACAGTTTGTTTTGATTTCTAGTTAGCCAAGTGCTAAATTACAAAATAATGCCTTTATGTGAAATAAAAGAAGGCCTTTTATAGAGCCCCCTGGTGAGGCCTTCCTTTCTTCCCAAGGCACTAAGTACCCTCAGCAGGAAGGGGAGCTCACTTTTAAAGGTTCCTTCTCGGAAGCGTCTCCTGTGTTATCGCTGGTCTTGTACTTGCGCTCCTTGTCTCGGTGGTCGATGGTGGAATATCCATCTGAGGAGAAAACACAACAGTCAGGCATGAAGCAAAAACAAGAGCAGAACCAGAGCTGATGCAAGCAGAATTCTTCAGCAAAGGAATAGGCAAACAAACCACCACAACCCAAAGATGCCGGCAGCCTGCTTCTCATGTGCTCCAGCTCTGAAATTTCATTTTTACCAGCTAAAAACAAACAGAGAAGCCTTCTTTTTATAGCACTGCCAGATGCTGGCACTCATTAGCAAGCAGCACTGTTTTCATCCCAGCCTGCTGCACTTTTTAGTGTGCCCAAGGAAAGCAGCAAGTTGTCATCTCATGCCCTGTGGCTAATGAGCTCCAAATTCAGCCCAAATCCTGCATTCCTTGCTTAGCAGCCTGATTAATTGGCTGTGTTCATTCTCTGAATGCTCTGCAGCCTGTTACCACTTTTCCTGAGCCTGACTACTAGCAGGACATGACAATAATTTGGAAGAGTCCCCGTCAGAGCACTGAGAAAAAGGGCCTGTCGAGTTGGAAGAAATCTCAATGCAATCCCTGCTGTGCTTGGGCTGTCTTTCATTACGAAACAGCACCTGTTGGTGCCTTTTCTCCTGACAACTAAGGAACAGCATGAAAGCATGATCAACACAAGGAAGAAAACTGTGAGAGGGTTTTATAAAGAAATAGCTGTAATTATTGCAGAACCTTTGCTTTGAATCATTGTCAGACAATGCAAAACTTAATTTATTTTCGTGATGCATCAAATTTCCCTCATTATCAGTGACAAATAGATCTTTGCTTGCTCTGCTTTGACAGCATTGTAATCTGGAGTAAACAACACCCAAATTTATACCTCCCTGTAGGCTTTTGTTTTCCCCTGTGTAATTGAGGGATCATTAATGTTTTCTTGTCTTGACAAACTGTGTTTTTAGAATACCACAAGAAGTTTTACATAAACTATCAAAATGCCTCTCTCTCAGTTTGTTACTTGCCTGTAACAGGCCATTAAGGATGGGTGAGTCAGATGTATTTGTGGGCTTCTCATGGCACTGTTTGCCCACATGACAACTGCACACAGAGCCAGGTTAAACTGAGAAAAGCTGCAATGTTCTGTGTGCCTCAAACCCAAGTGCACACAGACCAGCAAACAAGCACCTGAAGCAGGATGTGTTTTTGACATCAAGGGCAGTAAAAGATGATTTAACCATGCTGACCAAAAATAACTAAAGAATTCTGGAGTTATACATGTAGTTCACAGATCATAAAGCATGATTTGCTACACAGCACTTAATTTACAATTACTTGTTGACAATCAAGATGCCTGACATTCTTAGCTATTCCTTTTGAACAAAAAAAGAAAAAAACCAGCTGCACCCAGCTACCCAGCCAGCGCTTGTGGGGAATGCACGACCGATAACTCTCCTTCAAATGACAGGCATGAACATTGCTAGTAGGCTATGTCCTAATCTACAGATTCATCATCTAGTTAGGACAAAATACTTCACAGAAGTATGTATTCAGTGATGGAAAAACAGAAAATTAAACTTGCAGCATCTGGGTGGTAGCTTTTTACAATCTCATGGTAACTGTACTCACAAGGATGTAATGGATCACTTTGCATTTTTGTAGTGCCATCATCATGGATGATCGACAAATGCTTCCAAAAGGAATTGCCAAGACACAATGGAAACCTTTGAACTACCCCCAGAAAGCAACAGCCACTAAGTGAAGCTGATGGCAGCTGTGATACTTCCCAGGGAGCAAGGTCATTAGTAAACTATAATAATAAAAAATAAAACCCAAACCAGTTATTTAATAATATGAAAAATTTAAAACTCCCATACTTAGCCAAGACACATCAGCAAGAGGAAAACCCCATTTTTGCACTGGCAGTAATCTGACAACAAAGAACACTCAAGAACTTTGCCCTTTGCATCTGAACTCCAACACATTTTGCATTTTTTGTCCTGTGGGCCCCTGGCCTGTACAGAGACTGGCACCCACAGGTCACGTGTCCAAAATCCACACACTGTTCTACGCCTCTGTCAAGATAAGCAGCAGCAGAGATAGGAAGTTCATGATTTGATCAAATAAAATGAGAAATTGAAAGAGGCTGCATTACAGAAGAAATACCTCATTGCCCTGAGAACCACAGCTCTGCAAGGAAGTTAGAAATCTGCAGTTAGAATCTGCTTCTCCCATATTTCAGATTCATTTGAAGAGGCAATCAGAATTAATTGCTTCTGTGGCATAAAGATCTATACATATCTTGCTGCTCCAAGGTATTAAGTACTTTACTTTGACTTAATACAATCTTTTGTATAGCCAAAAGTTACTTTGGTCAATAGAGGAATATCCCATCATTGGCTTGTTTACTTCTCTCTCTCAGCATCCTGCTTGTTGTTGTCTCTGTTGCTTCTTTATCTCCCCCTCACTCTACAGCAACATTTTTATGTCATCACAAATTACAGGACCAAATACATGCCTGCCAGAGTCAGTCCATCTGTGCCCTCACACAGCTCTCAACTTACAAAAGATCAAACCTCTAAACCCATCAAAGAGAAGGAGGAGAGAGGAAAAGTCATGGCTGAAGATGGGCATGGAGGATAGTGGCATTTGAACTCTGTCTATCTGGTCTGAACAATCTCACTTCCCAAGTGCTCCTGTCTGAGTGCCTACAGGTTGACTAAGGCACACACAGAGTTTTGGAGGATTTGGCACAGGCTGGAGATCACCATTCTGCTGCCTCTGCAGACAGCTCGGGGACAGAGCCCAGGCACACGGTGACAGTGGCACTGCTGCTCTGCAGCCTGCCTGCAGTGGGGACACCTGACAAACCTGATCATCCCATGGTGACTTGTAATACAGGTTTTCTTCTGTCTCCCAGCACATCCACACCCTACCCAGCTGTTCCACTGCCCCAGACAGCAGGGATCTGACTGCTCTATACTGATAGCTGATTGGGAACAGATCCTTCTGCCTCCCTAACCACTGACAGCCAAGTGATTTCCTCTGTTAAGAAGGATGACCCCGACAGCATTAGGAAAGAAGCTGAGACAGCATCAGCAATTTTCTTTTTGTGATCTTGAAGCAGAGCCCATGTGCGTTAACAGGAAAGGCCCAGGCACCAGGACAGCCTAAACACTGGTGAGAAGAGCCCACGGAGGAGGGGCAGAGAGGTGGGGATGTTCTGGAACCATCAGTCCTGTGTGGATGTACTCTGCAGGGGATGAACACTGGGCTGGAAGGACCAGTTCATTCCAGAGTGAAAAAAGAACAAAAACTCCAGAACACAACAGTTCACTATGAAGTTAAAATCTGGAAATATATTGTCTAGAGCAGCCTTCTCATACTAATATGCCCATAAGACAAAAAACATGCAGCATTTGAAAGAACCTGAAGAGAAGAGATGAAATGTTGTTATTCCAGTTCCCTGAAATTAAGGATGGTAAACTGGAAAAATGAAGTTGTGCTATTTCAGAGGTCAGCTGAAAAGAGACTAAAGTCATAGTCATATTGGAAGTATAAAGCACTCAAGAGCTGGAATCAGGAAAACTTGACAGATCTCATCTTCTAAAGGTGATAAAAAGCCTGGAGAACAGCATGGCCCAGAGAATCTGCCTGATGCTGTACATATGCTGTAAATTTGCATTTTGTTTTGTACTCAGGGCTGTACCAGTAACTCCTGAGAGCATAAGGCAGCAATTAATGCTGAGACTATAAACAATCAGCACTGCCCATTCTGCAGCACCTGCCAGCTCACAGCTATTCCTGCCAGGCAATCCTCTATGAGGAGATTTTCTTCCATTGTGAGAACAAATGTTTCAGCATTCCCTAAGGCAAAATACATATGGACAGTTGATTCATGGCAGGTGGCATCTCATTTTTCCAAGAATTCAAAAGGTAATATATACCTGTTCTTTTACTTTCTGAACATGCTTGGCTTTTTCTTGGCTCTAACTTGCTATTTTATTCAATCACAGTTACTAATAGCAGTGTACCAAACTGTTTGATCTGGAGGCATTCATATAGGTGCATTTAAATAGGTGCAAATTCTCAAGACACCACACAGCATCTTTATCTACCTTGGTAAAGCAAAAAACCCTACAAGTTTAACACTACAGAGCTTATCAGTCTCAAAGCACATCACTGACAGTCAGTGGCTCTTCTCAGTCTAGAGGAAAAGCCAGGCTCATTTAGATGCAGGTAAATGGAAAGTAGTCATGAATATCACACACTAACCTATTTTTGGTTTTACCTACAAAAACAAAGGCAGAACAGATTTAAATACAAGCAATACATTGAAGTAAATTTTCAACTCTTTCTTTCAGAATCCTGGAGACTTCCAGATCTGTAATAGGGAATGCAGCTGCCTCAGGGACCAAAGAGCAGAATGAAAGCTGGGTCAGTGTACCTCCAATATATGCATGAAGTAGTGGGGGAAATTGGTGTGACACTCTACATGTACACAAAGAAAAAAAAAGACGATGACCAATCTTTTGTGAGGTAATGTTTTGTTTTAAATGTCAGCTTTATCCATCTGAAATAATATCTCCTAGAGAAACAGTTGAACTTTCCTGTGAGTGACAGTGTGCTCTATTGGAATAGACAGAGAGTTTGATCTATGACGGAATTTACCTGGGCCAAGTTCATCCATAGGTATCATATCACGACTCCCAGACTTCTCATTATCTAGAAAACAGAAGCATTTGAACAACTTGAAGTATATTTGCTTTTCTCAAAACCTGGTAGCTCTGAATTAGTCACAAAACCAGAGAGGTTGATAAAGTACTGAATGCAGAGATTATTGTAAAAAAATTCCCAAACTATTCCATTGTTATCCATTCAGAAAGGGAAGTCTGAATCAAATTCTCCAGAGAGCACATGTAAGCCATGTCTGTTCTGCCTTGGCACTGTAATACAGGGCTTTCTCTCCCCAACAGAAACCACAGTTCTGCTTTGGACTACCTACCACGATTAACAAGCTTCTCTTTGGTCTCTCCAGAGTAAAAGAGAAGGAAAGTAAGTAAGGGTGAAGCTTCTCATGGCACACCAGCCAATCCAGCAGCCTGCTGAGCCAACAGAAAACTAATCCACAAAGAAAACAAGTTTCTTGTCACATCAGCAAGCTGACCCAAATCATCCTCAGTCTCCATCATGTGTCAGGTTTGATCAAAGACAGGGAAGGTGGAACAGGCAGGGCAGTGTAGAGCTGTTGTTTCTGCAGTAGCCTGCAGTTAAACTAGACAAAGTGCACCAGGCAAATCCTGCTCTTAGCAACCAGAGCCAGGCTCAGAGACACAGCAATTATGGTGAAATCAAAGCTGGTGCTACACTGATGTTGGTGTGGCTGTGCCTCATGAAAAAGCACAGGCAGGATTAGTTGGAGCTTGAATAAACTCATCTCCAATAAAAAAGTCCTGCATGGTAGAGGAAGAGGCTGTGCCAAAATGGGCACCTCTATTTAAAAAATGGAAAGACTCCAGTACAGAGTAGGGGTAAGGTCGACTCCACTTGCAGGAAGATTAAACTGATAACACTGCATCCAAGTTGAGAAAACAGTATCAGTAGTGTACATTTTGAAAGGAAAGAAATTCTATCCATCTCCAGGTAATAGAGACTGATTATTTTGAGACTGTGGGGTAAAAATCACACATGAACAATGCATTTTTACCCCCTTGTGCTGTAACAGTCACAGCAAATCCAGAAAACCAGTAAAGCACTATATGACAAGTGATAAAGAGAAGAACTGACCTTGACTTTTATCCACCAGAGGCAAAGTGCTGTCATCATAGCCAGACCTGCCAGCAGTACCTTTGGAGCCCTTTGGAGCTGCAGAAACAGACTGCAAGAGAAAAACCACACAAACACCAAATTGCTACTCATGGAAACTAAACAATACAAATAAATGAACCAACAGCACAGAGAGAGATTATGGAATGCACTTAAGCCCCCCTTCTGTTGGTAATATGGAACTGGAGGATTTTGTATTTTCACATAGATTTGATAGAGGAGTTTTCTCCCTGTTTTCTCAATGGCAGCACTGTTGCCCTCTGAAAGAAGCAAAAGCCTTCCACAAGAAAAGGTGAGGAGGCTGCATGTCAAACAGAGGTGGCTGCCCTAGGCTGCTGTACAGAACATTTCAAAGGAGACACAGCCAAGACAAGACATGCTAATTCTTCCACTGATAAATTGGGGCAGTTGGGCTGTACAAGATGGCAAACTGCCCAAACCTAAAGAGCTGCATTCCACAGACCACAGCAAAGTACAGCCAGAACTCTATGCAGGATGGTGTTACTGAGTAGGGTACAATCCACTGTGCTCTCACCTGGAAGAACAGAAGTGAAAACCAAGATCTACAGACTGCAAGGTTGGCCTAAGTAAGGACATCTCCATTCAGGCATTTCCAGAACTTATTTAAGATCTTTACCTGAAAGTGTGACTTGTTCCACCCATCCTTCTGAAGGGCATTTCGTAGTTCTTTATAGCTCCAGATCATCTGAAGAATGTGAGATGCTGCTTTTGTTTCTCTGGGAGATTGGCTGATTTGCAAGATAAAATGACAGTTTAAGTATCAAGCACTGTCCAACTATTTGTATGTTAATACCTAATACTCCACACAGCTATTATTCGAACCTGTAAGTAATGGGATAGATGTGAAATCATTCAGTGACTTCTTAATATCTATAGTATTTGCTGACAAAACCAGAAACTGAAATGTTACGAATTTTGCACATTTCTGTGTTTTCACATGTATTGCTGGACAAGCACTGTCAGGTCAAGTCAGCAGCCCTGGTGACACTTTTGTCTTGTAGCTGTCATGAACAAAGAACAGACAGATTCCATTCTGCCTGGATTTTCATGAAAAAAAAAACCCAAACCAAAAAAACGTTCTAAACTGCTTTTCAAACCTTCATCCCAATGTACATCTATTCCTCACAATTCAATGAAGTTGCTCCATGGTTTAGAACACTTTACACAGTAATTTCAGTCAGCAAAAAAATGTAAGCTGTTTTTAAATTGAAAATGAAATTTTATCTACTCCTTATTAAGTCAGTACACAGACACCTTTTATAATCTAGAACAGGCCTAGATTTTTGGTGGCTCTCCTATTTTGTAACAATACAACCCAAGAAGACTACTTCAGCCACTCTCCCAGAAGTCTGTAGCAAACACACCTGCCATGTCTAACGACATGAACTACACAAAACAAAGTTTCTTCTACAGCAGTCAGAACAGAGTTTTTAAATGGAAGAAAATTTGTCACTTCAAATCCTCACCAGCAGCCCTTTGGCCAGAACAATTACCACACATCATTAACCATTTCACTTGAAAGAAACAGATTTCATCACTGGCATTCCAGCAGTGGAACACTGCCACAGAAAAAAGGCCTTCCAAACTACAACCAAAGATCATGGTTTCACTGCAAATGCTGCCTGGTAAATGTATATATGGTGCTAAAATGACAAGGACAAGGAGAGAGCACGTCTTAACACAACTGAA
The DNA here is from genome assembly GCF_051311805.1 of Agelaius phoeniceus. NCBI lineage: Eukaryota > Metazoa > Chordata > Aves > Passeriformes > Icteridae > Agelaius > Agelaius phoeniceus. Next base: position 7,502,824 of record NC_135282.1, on the reverse strand, counting down.
GTGACTCATCAATTAACCTTTTTCATCAAGTACCTTTTAAAGGTGCTGGCTGTTTTTACTTTGTTTATATTAACTGCTGAAATTACAGCTCTGAAAGGTTGGGATGCTCCAATACTTTCACAAAGCAAAAGCTGCTGTTCATAGTGACATTTTCATGTTTGCAAGGAGTTCTTATGCATTTTGCTTTCAATTGTCACTTACCTTGACTTGCTGATAGCTACCAGCTTCTGAATGCCCTGTGTCTGGATCAGAGACCTTGCATTTTCTGAGCTGTCAGTAATGATTTCATGGATGGTATTCAACACTGCAACCACAGTGTCCTCTTCCAGGTTCTTTGCAGATCTCTGCTGCCTGCTGGGCAAATTTCTTACCAGCTCACCCATGGCATAACTACCTAGATAAGGGGAAGAGATACCATTAGGCAGCCCTAATAATCATTTCAGCTTCCCATCCTGAATGATAAAAGTCAATGGTGTTTGCTATGTTGAAAAAAATCCCTTATAATGCATGTGTTTTAAACCACAAGACTGTAACTTCACAGGGTATTTATCATTCATTCATTATTTCAAGGTGATTGACAGCTGATAAAGCTAAAATAAAGTCCTTCATCACAGATTCTGAAAGGTATTGAGGAGAGAAAAAAGGCATTTTTACTGAGAATTTTACAGCCCACATCTATCATATTTTGCAAAGCCTGAGGCAAAAAAGCATCCAGTAGCTGCTAATGCCAGGTATTCATGCTAATACACGCACATGGTTTACTCATCTTAGCCCTGTAATAGGCCTTCTGAGGCAAGGTGTGCAGCCATGCATTTATTAACCTTCTCCAACAAAGCTAAGAGAGCCTTTTCTCCTGGGTGCAGTTAGTCTTCTCCATGTATAGTACTTGAGAAAAAACAGGGAATCTGGACTTTATCATTCCCAGGTATCCATCTGTACCATTTGCCTGGCTACACCTCTGAACTATTAAAATGAGAACCTGACATATTAAGGTAGAATCCCACCTTGCTATTTGCCAGTATCAACTTCAATGATGGCCCTAAAAATGTCACCAGTATTTCCTGTCTTGAAAAGGCTAGAATTTAAACAAATACCTTAGTTAAATACAGAAGTCATCTACAGGAAAAAACTCATCTCAGCTGAATCTTTCAAGATTCCTGCTTATTGGCAGGTGAATGTTATTTACCACTTTGGATAGGAACTAGAGCAGTGCTGAACACCAACTTGAAGAATATTAAGTTGTTTAGAGTCCAGCTTCTACAAGTACCCACCAGGCAAAAGGATGAGGGAGGAAGCAAAAAACCCAAAGGTACAACTTTAGAGCTCCATGCACATCTCCAGGTTAACTCAGCATAAAAAAGCGCAGACTCCCTCTCTAATTGGAGTAGCAGGCAGGCCTAAGGAGCAACATCTATGAGCACAAGTCCCACAACAGCCAGAGCTAAGGAAAAGATAAGAACCCTCTTAACCCATCCAGCCCTCTGCACACCTACACACACTACTCTCCTGCAAAAAAGTACACCAAGTACACCTAATGGTTCTCCCAAGTTAGAGATCTCCTTCAAGCCACAGCTTGTTTGAGTGGGCTGGAAATACATTCTGAGCTGACAGCTCCCCACTGGGCAGATACAGCTCAATCCCAGAGAGCATGGATGGAAACTGCAGAGAGAACAAATCCTCAGCACAAGGGACAAAACCTCAGGTCTCTCTAGGGTCTCCAAGCTCCCAGGCTGGTTAGAGAAGTTCAGAAGATACCTATGAGATCTTTATTGCGACGATCCATGGAGAGGTTTCTCAGGGCAATGGACACAGCCCTCACAACCTTGTCTGAGTCAGACTGGAGCAGCTCCACGAGCACCGGCAGCCCCCGCTCCTTCCGCACCGTCGCACGGATGTACGTGGACCACTGGTTGGGACACACAGGGGAAAAGAAACAACACCCAGTACTGTGAGTTCATATACCTGCTCTTCCCTTGCCCCTGGCATTTCCTTCAGTGCTGTAACCCATTTTTTCTCTGCAAAGACCAGTTAGGTTGTGCGTGCTGATTTATCCCATTGCCTTAACCCTTCATTCAAGTCCACCAAGAACCAAGGAAGAAAGGGTGTATGAGTTCATCATACAGCTCTGGGGAAAGAGGGCAGGAACAGAAGGAAGGAGCATCATCTGCCAGCATCTGTTCTGTACACACCTTGGTGTGAAAACACATCCCTCTGGATTAGGAAAAAAGAGGTCACTTGGAGGAAACACTAAAGCATCTAAAGATCTGTTATCTTCCTCCTCCTCCAATTTCATGCTTTTATTCTGTTTCATGATTGTTTTTCAAACAAACCTGTATTATTTAAAGTAAGCTGGCAGGCAGCTGTGAAACACCACCCTGCCAACCCTCAGGCTGCTATCAGTCCCACTTTGCTGAGCGGTTCTAGAAGTAATCAGGCAAATCTTTGCAAGAACTGCCTGATTAGCGCTGGGGATGCTTCACAGAGGGTATTAGGGAACACTCTGGAGTGCAGTTTCCTCAGCACACTGTCAATCCAACAAATTAAGTATTCAGAACACATAACTATCTAATACCAGGCTTTTCTGAATGGACAAAGCAATGCTTAAGTGGCTGAAGTGGTGGCACTGAGCATAGTTCCACTATGTAAACTTCACCAGCCCAGAAGATGCAAAATGTGTTCAATAAGTGAATGGAACTGATTTCCTCGACATTCCCACCTCCTTCGTTTTTAAAGGAGATACAAATGTACAAAGTAACAGTGCACCTACAATGGGACATCCCCTTATTCTTTACTTACACAAAGAAAACAAAAAAAGACTGAAGACTGCACTCACCGTCCAGTTGCCAGCACTAAGGTTCTGCAAAGCTCCTGCTGCAGCTTCCAGAGTGTTGAAGTTCTGACTTTCAGTGAGGATGGAGAGGTACAGTCGGACCACATCTGGCTGGTACAATAATTCAAAGCCTGCAGGTGGGGCAAGAGGAGAACAGAAGCAAGAGAGGCAGAGAACACAATGTATAAACAAACACATACCCCTAATTTAATAACCTAAGAGAACAACCAAAAGCTGTGATGACACAGAAAGAAGAGCTTTTGTCATGTCCAAGACATTCTATCCACACATGCTGGAAATGGTGGAGACACCAACACCTTAAGGTTGTCAATAAAGGCTGGCAATTGTCTTAAGGTTGACAGTTCTTTCTGAAATCTGTGCTATGCTATGAGCTGCCCAGAATGCAGGTGGTGACAAGGGACGATTTTTGCCTGTGACAATTACTGCTTTGCATCTCTAGACTGGGCTGCAAATTCACCTTGTACTCCTGTCCTTGTTCAAATATCTCTCAATACTTTCAGAGACACAAAGAGCAGGACCAAACAGAGTGAGCTACACCATCCTGTCAGCCACACCCTGCACACACCTAGGGACAGAAGGAACAGGCACGATGTCAAAGTGACCAGAATCCCCAAGTGTGGGTGGCAAGGAGGAACACTGACTCTAGTTCAGACATTCAGCACAGAACGACGCCGGCATTGTCCCACTCTGGGAGACTGTGACAGTCACATCTGTTCACTGCAGATCCCCAGAGTCACTGTATCAGCTGTGCAGTTCCAGCACGACAGGAATGAGAGCTATTGCCAGCTCTGCCAAGGATTTCCTTTTGTGATGCTGAGTAACTGACAGTACCATCGTGTTCTGACTTCCTCATCCATAGGATTAATATTTATGCATCTACCCACCTTAAAAGGATCTTAGGCAAGAACTCCATCACTCCAAATTGCTGAACAATTTGAAGCAATTTTTATCTATCTTCTTTCACTAAGTGTAGCATGACACACTGCATCAATAAGGGTGGAGTACGCCAAGCATTTGCTTAAAGGACTGGCCAGACAAACCATCTCAAAGTGCTGTTCAGGTTATGTGAACAAAGAAACTAAACCCCTAAATTGCCTTGGTGAGTGCACGAGGGCACAAGCAAGCTCTGGTCAACAAGACTCATCTGCAGTCACTGTAGCTGGTCTGCTGGCCTTTGGGATGTTTGCAGTAAGTAAGCATTAGGTTATGCAGCAAGCATTACCTAGGAGAGGATTTCTAGAAAAACATGACATCAAAGAAAGCATAAAGGTGTGAAGAAGCCTGGGCAAAGAGGCAATTTCAAGCTTGTTTTGAGCAAAGTAATTTTTATTATTTGTACACATGAAAAGAATGTTCTTCACATAACAAGATACTCTCCTAGAATTATAGCATAATTCAAAGCAAGTTTTCCACTAGTAAGACAGGAAATCTCCAAACACAAATCACTTTCTCTCTTCAGCACTTTCTCTTCAAAATCACCCATCTCTCATACACACATCACAGACTATCATATTTTAGACATCTTCCAGCAATGCTGTCCTATCCAGTGGATATATATTTTTTTTCTTCCCTGTTGCTAAAGGCTTCCTGAAATAAGAGCCTTGATTTTAAATTAAAGTATTTCTCCACATCCTTCATATGGCTCTGTAGTTTTTTGAGTCAAGATCTCAGAACTCAGCCCTCTAACACTGTCTATGAACACAAGCTGTGTTAACCCCCTGGCTGTACAGCTGGTACTTATCCCACTGAAAGCAAGCAAACACCATCAGCCAAGGTTTGTTCCATACCAAAAATCCCATCTATGCACAAGGATCCACGAGGATCCATGTACTGGTTCATACTTTCCGTGCTCAGCCTCTCATGTGCATCCCAGCACGCCCGGGTCCTTCTCCAGTGACCGGATACTGAACCTGCTCCACGGCCGTGTCTCCTTTCAATGCCACCACTTGCCTGCTACACATGACACCCCAGGGATACGTGCAAACACAACAGATGGCAACCCCCAAAGGCATCCTGCCAATCCATACCACTGACTTTCCTCTTCTTGAGTGTCCTGCCCTTGCACTGGGATCATTGCCCTCTATATTGAATGCTGAGGAAAAACTACCATTACTTAAGCCATGAAGCATGAACAGTTGTACAGCTTTTCTCCATTCCTTGAATAAGTCTGTGATTATCTGACTCCAATACGACCTTCATATCACCCCTTTCCCCTGCCACTTCACAAGGTGAATTGGCAACCTAAGAACTTCTCAAGAAAAAACACTGCTGATAAGCGCCTGGTGTTGCTTTCCTGAACACTAATACTTAAAAATCTCTTAGGATAGCCTACTGGAATTTTGACACTGTTATCTTTTAAGGAAGCTTTGCTGAAATGTAAATCAGATCAGCAGAAGAGATGAAGGCAGGTTCATTAACAGATAATATTCATACAGAACATTTCCTGCTTCTGTATCTGAGCTCAGACTTGCCTGTGGTTCAGCAGGATGCAATTGTTCAGCCACAGTCTTCTGTTTAGAAGTACCCAGTTGTAATTTTGTCACACTTGGAAACAGCCCCACACTGTTACTCTGTCCTGGTTATTTAAATGCAGTCTGTGATGTGCCCTTCCTGTCAGTCTGTACACTCCTTTTTGACTAGACACACTTCCTTCCTCAGCACCTTGCTGTGTGTGAATGCTGAGATGCTCCAACCCCCTCCCCTCTGCTCCCCTCCTGTGGCCACAGCTGCATTCCAGTCACGCACCTCTCACCCGTTCTCTGTCATTACCTCTCTCCATGCATGAAAGCCTCTCCTTTTTCCTACTTACTACTGTAAGAGCATCTCAAAAATACCTTCACCTTCTCTCTTCAATAATGCACAGCATTTTCTCTACCAACCACCAGTACCTTCCTGCTTTGGGGCATAACTCCTTAGCAGGTGGTGGATGATTCCCACTTCATTCCACAGCCCCCCCTTTTCAACTACATTTATGCCTCTGCCCTATTGGCACCTGTCTCAAACAGAGCCAGTGAGTGCTCCACACCACCACAGCTCTGTCCTCCCTCCTGCCTCCCCTGCTCCTCTCCCAGCACTGCAGCTCTTCTGGGTCAGCCTGGCTATGCCAGGGAAAAGCAGCAGGAGCACCAAGAATGCCCCTCATGGGGCTGCTCATTAGCAGGGATGAAAAACTGATAACGAGAAAGTTGCTGCTGCACTGGAGGGTTTTCCCTCTCTGACAGCAAGCTGACACTTTTCATAAGCATTATAGTGCCTTAAAAAGAAACAAACAAGTTTTAGATTTTCTCCATCTGCCTCCTGTCCTAATGAATCCAGCTCTGCTATTTATAGGATGCACTTAGTCTGAATTATTATGAATTTCCTACCAGTGTTGCATGAAGGCCTCGTACATTTTTCCATGAAGCGCTTCAACCACATTCCTGGGAAGCACAGCTGGTCTCACCTCCATTAAGCACTTGCTTCTTTTCAAAACTGATTTCCTTAATTTCAAGATCATCATAATTATTTTTTCAGGTAATGATACTTTTATGAAATATACAGCTAACTCCTTACACCCATTTAAAAATGGATAGAAGAAATGAGAAAAGAGGGTCATTAGTGATAGAGAATACATCAAATGATAAAAACATCCATTGTTTTTCTTTTTTCTTTAAAAAGCTGTTTTAATTATAGCCCAGATTTAGCACTGTCCTTAAAAAGATAATCTTCCTGGAATAAATGAGATTTTTCCATTGGTTATGGATTTGTGCTGAATTGCAATCTACACTGTTTCCTCCTGGAAAAGCATGAAGATAAGTAATTTATTGCTTCTTTCACTGCAGAAAGCAAAGTAAACAAGTTCACTGTATTAGCTTTTGGCTTTCAGAGAAATGCCTTGGACAGTCACGTCACTGTGAGCATCAGACCTTTTGCAGTGTGTGAGCATTCCCCCAGCTACCAACAAGAAGAACGTGTCACAGACAAGCATCTTCCATATTAGAGTCATCTCCAACACACTGCAGTCTCATCTTTCTGAGAAATAGGAAGATGAGCTTTTTTGCAGCAGAGCTGCTCAGAACTGGCAAATGGGACTATTTCTGTGTAAAGTTCACATTACCAGGACAGGATGTGGCAAGTAGATTATCTGCCCAGGGAACAGTGACAGCACAGACAGCAATTTGAATCCTGAATGGAAAACACCTGAGGAATTAGCTGGGGCTGATTAGCCATCTCCATCCCTTCAGCCCTCAGTCCCCGTGCTGAGAATGATGCAGCAGCTCCTGGATTATCTCCTCCACAAAACTATTTGCTTTCATCTTGGCAATGCTGATCCTGTGCCTATACTTAGCTACATTCTGGCAATAACATAAGATACTGCACCAGGTGCCTATCTCTGATACACTCGCTTAATCCCAAATTCAGACAACTCTTTTTGGAACAAGGCTGCCAAACCTATTCCCCTTCACCACCCATTCCATTTAGGATTTATTCTCCCACCACAGGCATGGGAAATTATACATGTGGATGCTGGACAGATGAGGAATCTCCTGCTGCTGCAGCAGAAATACACTGCCTAATTTTCTATCCACACTAAACTTCTGGACTGATGCTTAAAAACAACTGTCAAATTTCATAGGAAGCTGAAGGATGTTGGCAACACTGTAGAAAAAAACCTAAGCAACTCCTAAACCGGGGGCGGGATGTGTGTGTGGGTGGGGGTGTGTGTCTGTGAATCACTGAAGTGAACTCTGATAGATACTCACTCTTGCTGTGTGCAGACACAATTGCCACTCACTGCACTCTGCTTCCCGACAGAAGCTGCAGCAGCACCTGGACTCCTTTCGGGCTGCCACTACAGCAGGAGTTGAATTCCCGGCCCACAGCCCCGAGGGGCTGCCGGCTCTGAGAGCTCCGGGGCCGCTGTGCTCGCCCTGAGCCGCACCTGCAGCGCCGGCAGATGGAGCGAGAGGAGCCCGGACCGCACCTCCTCTGCAAGGTCACCCGAAAACAGACTTTGCACAGTGAAAAAACATCTCCCACAGCAACCAGGAAGCTATCAGCCAAAAGCCAAAAACAAAAGAAAAAATTAAAAAAACAGAGTAAAGAGTCATGACAGTAAAAGAAATGAACACTAAGAATCTGCACGAAAGAAAAGCTCCGCAGCCCTTGGACTCCTGCCCTCTGCTGACAGCCGGCCGGTACCTTCACCACAGCCTGTGCAGTTCATTGTCTACAAGGTCTAAACCAGGGCTCAGAAGTATTTGCTACAAAAATGTTTTCAAAACACTTCAGCGGCAGATCAGTCCTGCAGTTCAACTCGCCCCTTCCAGGAACCCCTCGCCTCACTGTGGTTTTATGGAAGCCTACATGAAAAGCCCCATGGAAAGCTGGGGGAGGTAGCTGGTTACTTTTGTAAAAACAGTAATCAGATCCCTAAAAAAAGCCAACCCATCAGCTCCCTTCCGTCTGTACGCTGTGCTTCAGCACCCAGTGCACAGAGCAGCTTGAATGCCAACATAAACTTGCAAGATTCTTCTAATTGAAAGGCTTCGCAGTAGCGTGAGCACAGCCGGCTCCAGCAGAGCCAAACGCTTGGCATAACTGCCTGAGAATGCAGCTCGATGCAGATACATGCAGAATACTGAGTGTCACACAGCACAGGCACAGCAAACTCTGCAACAAATGGAGATGAAATAATAGGTGGAAAGTTCTGAACAGTCCCTGTGGCTTTCACTTCAAGGTACAGCACAAGTCTGGACTGGTACTGAGCTTACTGCAGAGACTGAATCACAAATGCAGCATCCACTAGTGAGCAGCAGCTCTGAAGACAGACAGAACAGCCTCTGAATAGTATTGAAAAGAACAACCAGAATAATGTGGGACACACGAGACTCAAACCAGGCTTTAGGGAATGTTTAAGAAGAGTTTTCTATTTAGGAAATGAACACCACACTGTGTAACCTTTCCAACTAATCTACTAAGTCATACAGAAGTTCTAAAATGATGTAAACTCTTCCCAGCTTATCACATACTCCCACAATGACAGCAGCACTGGCACACTACTCCAAAAGGGAAGCAAACAAACCCCCAGCCCAAAGGATGTAACAGGAATGTTACCAGCACTACCAAGAGTGAGGTATGCAAAAAACCAACATAGGGAGCTAGGGTGACTGCAGGGAAGACAGAAAGGCAGAGAGAAAAGGAAATATTGGAGGGCAAGGCAGTGGAAGAAAAAGAAAGGATGCCTGAGAAAGCAAACTGTCTTTTGCTACTTCTATTACTCTTTACATTTCCCAAGCTCCACAAGCTGTCATCAAAGCACCATCTTACAGAATGACTTGTACAAGGTTGGTTACATCCCACTTCATATCCAAACAATATGCAATTCAACAAAGAAGTGTCTCAATCAAACACCACCCATTATGACCTTGTACGAGTTCTAGCACTTCTGTTTTCTGTGACCACACATTTTAGAGCTAATACCGTTTTCCCTTTCCAGAGGACCTGCAAGCAGCATTTCTCCCAACAGCGTTTGACACACTGCCCAATACAAAGTCTTTTTCCAAACATATGCAGCTGAGTCTCCTGGCAACTGGAGATGTTCCATTAACAGCCTTTTCTCCTCACTAATCAGTAGCAAAGGCTCTGGAGGACCAACACTTAATAAGAATCTCAAAGCTGCTGCAGATAACTGGAGCACTACCCAAGCTATTGGTTCAAAGAGGGAATGCTCTGTCCCACAGGGCTTCCACCAAAGCACAGGGAATCCCAGGCAGCCAGGCTGATGCAGGGATGGGAGAGCTGCTGAAGGTCTGCACCTGCAGGGAGAGGAGACACGTGGGTGAACTGCAGCACATTTAAGCATTTCTAGGTCACCTTTGGCAATGGTTTTTATTTGCTTTTGAGAAACACCATTGTTACAAGCAACAATGCCTTGGATTGGAGTTAAGCCCTTTGGCTGCATGATTAAAATGGAGAGTTCATGTAAATAGCTTCCTTTACCCCAGTCCCGGAAGACTTGCCTCTGACCTTGGGGAGTCTCAGTACAGTACATGAAATGTTAACGCTTGCTCTCACACCAGCTTCTCTAATTCAAAGTTATTTTTATTTACTTCACAGTGATAACTGAATGCAGTTTCTTTTAAAGAGAACAGGACAATCATATTATTCCAAAAGCAAATCTGTTTTGAAATGCAGTTTGTATCTAAAAATCAAACATTAAATAACATTTTCTCCCTCCCTCTTGCACACAGAGCACACCCTGGAGTCTCTGGGCCGTGAGCTACATACCAAATGCAAACTGTTTGGACGGATGGGCTCCTCTTTTCCCACCACAGCTTACCATGGTGTTTGCAAGCTCCCAGAATGCAGCCCAGGCCCTGCATCACCACTGCAACATCTCCAAGTGGGACTTGGTTCAAAATCCTGGCTCACATACGTAAGTGAGTATGAAACTAATTTGCATCAAAGATCTGCCAGCTCTGCAGGGTTTCTCAGTGTGACACTGCCAGCCCTGCTGGGGTATGGAATTTCTGGCAGCTCAGGCACACCCGGGAATCTAAGCTAGGGATGAACACTCTGGCCTGCAGAAAGGCTGTGTCTAGGGGATTCTCTCTTACTGGCTGCCCCTTACTCTTGCCTCAAACACTACAGCGTTTTAAGACAAAAGATTGATTATGCTTATCAGGCTGGTGATCTCACTGACAGCAGATCAATATGCCAAGGGAGCAGCAATGCTCCTAGATGTGAGCAATCCTGCCTGCTCCCTTCAGGGAAGCTCCTTCCTGAAGCTTCCTGGTTGGGCTCACAGGTCTAACAGCTGATACTGAAAGAGCTGGGCACAGTGATGATATGCACTGCACTGGGGACTTCTTAAACAGACAGCAATCCGGCCCATGCATACAAGATCAATACCAAGCGTGTCATTGATCATGTTATGTTTCCCTGGGAGGGAAAACCTGAATTTTCAGATGCTGTCTGCTACATCACAGGGATATTTGAACAACAGTGACAAGGTCAGACATCCATGCTTATTGTTTTAGATCTCAGTGCTGCTGCTGCTCCTATTGGCCATGGGTGCTTCTGATATGTCTGCTCCTGTCTCTGTGAGGGTCCAGAATTACATGACTGACTGGTTTTCTTTCTCCTCTCTGAAAGGACCCAGATGGCAGTGCTTGGTGACTGCCCACATGCCCCGAGGGGTGTCTCCTTGCTCTTGTCACCAAACAGCTCTATTTTGTCACTCCTCCTTTTTAGCCAGAGAAAGCAATTCCAAGGAATTTCACAATCCTCTCCAGAAAGGATAACACTGCCAAGCCCGCCTGGCTAATCTGGCTCCTGGTGTCTGGGCCAGTGACACCAGTAGAAAATGTGGAGAGGCTCAGGAACTGTCAACTTAACGACCTCAGAGCTGCAAACTCCAGACAAGAATATGTGGGGACACCACAATAATCCAAACCCGTAACATTGCCCAAGATCACTTCCTGATGTAAGGAGGTGACACTACAGAATACCTCATCTGGGTACAAGCAGGCAGAAAGTGGCCCTTTCCTTCTAATGGGGAAAGGCTGAAGGTGGAGGAATCTCTAGTCCTGAGCATACTCTCTGCCTCGGTAGGGCTTGAATCCACTGCTTTTTGGAGCGTGCTGCAAGCCTTTTCCATTTAGCTAAGCTTTCCCAAAGGAACAAAATAAATAAAAAGATGGCTGGCAAAGCTAATGAGGATTGGGAACATGAGGAAAATTATTACTTTCCATATTAGATAAACAAATGTATTTTTTCAACTGTGCATTCACATATTCATGCCAGAACATGCATGTTTTCTGGGACTTGTCCTTGAACTGAAACAACCAAACACAGGCAAAAACATTTTCCTTACAACCCTCACCTACAGCTCCGTAAAGCACAACAAAGCTTTCTGATCACAGCTGCCATCTGGTGCAGCTGAAGAGACCTGAAACTCCTTTCACTGCCATTACTAGTGCAGATGCCTAAATGTCCAGCCCAACCATCAGCAGGTTTGAGCTTAGTGTATGAAATGTGTTTATTAAAGAGAGAGATACTGAGTGATTCCCTGAAGGAAAGCCCATTAAAAAAAAATTACACCACAGCTATGTCCAGTAGTAAAATACAATGTGTTGCTTTTAGTATCTTATCAACAAGTCCAAGAGCCTCACAGCAGAACAATGTCCCAGAACTAGAGCCATCACTGAAAATGAACAGCACTGTTAAGGGACTCCTTCCTTTAACTTGTAGCTGCCTGAGCATACCATTTTCTTTCCTCTGGTCTTCAGTGTGTGTTTAACCAAGGATCATGTGTTCTAAATTGCCCTTTTTTGGCCTCAAGCCCCTGTAAAACTCAGCTTTGCGGTTCCAGATGCCAATCAGCTGCTCTTACTCCAGGAAGCTAACGAGCTTCTAGCTTCCTCCCAGCTCAGTAGAAACCTGTCTGCAGAGAAAAACTTATTGCAAAAGGAGTCGTGCTTTAGTCCTTGGCTCCAGATGCCACCTAAGCATATTTATTTTATTAAAAAGATTCTGACTTTATTTAGAACTGTTGAGATATTGAACAGCTTTATAAACTTTCTGTCATAAAATGCCACCAAGTAGAGAAGCACAGCAGAGGGAAGAAACACTCCAGCAGACAGCTGCATGACAAAATAAAAAGCCCTACCTGGTAATGCATATTTAGTTGAAATATCCCCACACCCTTAGACATTCAGTACTGAGGTATGCAACAAAGATATGAAACACACAGAAAATGCTTTCTTACCTTGAAGACCTCTAAATATCTTCTTTCCTGTCTTCAGGAAAGTGTATGAAACCTGCTGGATCATGAGGCCAGGTATGGTCCCACCAAGTGCCCTCCCCTCCCATAGGACAGACTAGTCACAGAAGCCCAGTAGACCAAAGCATGTCAGGGGCTGTGGAGTGAGGAGAGGCTGCAGGGCTCTGCAGGGCACAGCTCTGGGCTCCAGCTCCAGGGGGAAGCGGCACTCGGAGGGCAGAGCTGAGAGGTGGCTCTGCAGAGCGGCAGCCGAGGAAGGAGCGGCGGCAGTCCTGGAGCCAGGCTGGGCTCAGGGGGGCTGCAGCAGTGACCAGTGCTCTCCCTGGGCACAGCAGCCACACTCCTCCACACCTCCCCAGGTGCTGTTTCCACCAGGTCTTCAGGGAGCCAAGGTGTGGGAGGACCCACAGCACCTTCTGTGCTGTTACACACTGGGGTGATGGCACTAAAACCAACCAGCAAGGCAAACCCCAATCCTCCATCACTCAGGAATTTACAGAAACAGGATTACTTTGTCAGATGTGGGACTTCGGGGGTTTCCACTGACTGTGCTTCAAAACATTCCTGCTGCTGAGGGACCTCCTGCTCGGGTTTGAAAGCCCACATGGCCCTGACAAGCGCTTGGGTGGATCAGAGCTGGAGCTGGGACAGACAAGGATCCACTGACAGCATTTCCACTCGGGCTGGCACCTGTCAGGTTCTCCCCTTCACAGCACGTCTGCGTTTTATCTTCAGTGCCAAGGGAAAAACAACGTCAAGAAAAAACCCCAAATCTTCCAGAGCTCATGCACACTGAAATATGCTTAGAAGCCAAACTGAAAGCTTTTTTCTGGGTTACTCATGCTTCACTGAGTCCTCTTATACTTCCACTGCTCATCATGATTTTTATATAAAGTCTCATAAATGGTCATAAGCCATTACACAGGTATTTGGTTATTCATATCAATTCAGCTGCTTGTTAGAGGATCGTCTGCTTAAGGCAGTGAAGGGCTGCAGAACTCCACAGCTTGAATTCCTCAAATAAGGCAGAATAAATTTTTCTATTCTCCGGTGGATATACCCTCACAGAAACATCAAACATCTCAAAATACATCTCAGTAAGAAGGAAATATTTGGATATAAACAATTAATCTTTTTGGGGGGAAGCTTGGCAGAATCCAAGCTGAGCAGAGGCTACCAGGTCCAGTCTCAGCCTGCAAAAATGAAAGGTCAGTGGCTCCTAATCACTGGGACTGAAGCCTGCTTGGTTCATTAAATGCAAAGTCCTGCAATCTTGCCTTTATAAGCATTTTATAAGCAACTGACATATGGAAAGACTCCCCCATGTTAATAAATAATTTATTATACGCCAACCCAAACATTTCCTCCAATCCTGTTTGCGTCCTGAAATTGCTAATTAGTTCCTGCTCCAGCTTCCAAAGTCAAAAGTGTGTTTCACTTCCTCTCTCCATTTCATGAAAGCTGCCTCATGCACCCAAAGGCAGCCCAGTGCCTCTAATCTGTCTCAATTACAGTCACTGTGCTGCTGTCAGGCAAGTATCTCCCAAGCATCCAAGAAAAAGAATTTGATGTTTTCAATGTCAAATGAATGTCAGACCAGAGTGGAAGCAGCACAAAAGGTTTTCCTTAACTTATCTAATAAAAAAATGGACCTTGCAGCCCAGCTTTTTAAAGGTACCATATTTGGGTACTCAATTCTCATGGATTTCAGTGTAAGGTAGAAACATTAATGCCTCAAAGAACAGAGATTCTGCACTCATCCTCAGAGCACTGTATCCAGGCAAGGGATTACAGATGATGAGAGACAAGAGAAGATGCTGCTGCTCCTCCCTCATTTAAATTGGGACACACTGAAACACACCACATCAAAGTACTGAGTGAACAGGTACTCTTCTCCCTCTTCCTGCCAACCATTCTCTGCAGCTTTCTGGAAAGCCAGGGAAGTTTCTATTAAATGGAAACCCACCTGCTGTTCTGTGCACTGCCTCAATATTGGATAATCACAGGAAGAGCTGACACAAAACCAGCTCTGCCTATAGAATAATAGATTTCCTGGAAACACAGATCTTGCTGTAAAACTTAAAGTTGGACTAAAATAGGAGGTAAGACAACATGATCTGGAGAGAAGTAGCTCCCTGAAGCCTTAGCTGGCTAAACACACACACCCAAAACCCACAAATAAATCTATTTGCAAATGAAAAAGAAGAGATTGGGGCCCTAGTGTGTAGCAATGAATGAGATACTTTGCTGCAATGAATAGAGGGAGCACAGAGACATTTTTCAAGAGGCAAAGGGGAACATTACACAGCATCCAACTGCAGCCTGCCCCATATTCACCACCCTACAGCAATATCCTGCATTCATAAAGCAGCAGAAAATCATATGAGAAATTCTACAACAAAGCCACAGCAGTCACTACCACAAAGCAACTCTGACAGCTTCTTTGAAACCACTTCATTGCCTTTAAAACAGTGAAAAGATCCCAACCCAACAGCCACTTTGTCTAGGAGAGTTTTCAATTTCAATGCAGCTTTCTTATGGTAATATTATGCAATTAAAAATTGAGCTTAAAATTACCCATGGAAAAGATTCTAAGCAGAAGCTGACCTTTACTGTGGAGGTTGTTCATGCCTATAGAAAACTCTGAAAAGGTCAGTATAAATGTAAATAAGGAGAGATACTTCCTCAGGAGTATAGAAATTTCCATCATATTAGGGCCTATACCCATTTCTCCATGTAAGGCAATGATATGAATGCCCTGATAGCTTCTCATGGGCCATGAGTCCAGAGCTTGATCTAAAATAGGTCTCCAGACTTCAGCAAAACAACTGGCAGCAAATTTTCAGTGTTTTAGGGAAAGTAGGATCCAGCCACCCAGAAAACTGCCAATACAGTTTACTGTCCATGGGTTTAATCTCAGCAGTGTTCTCAGGGATGTTGGATTTGGATGGGACGTGCTTGTTAGAGTTTAACTCTTAAGCAAAACTGCCCAAATCCAAGTCACACGTGCATTTCCCAAGTCTTACACTCAGGACACTATCACTAACCTGAAATACTCTGCTGGGAGCAGTGCTTGTGTAATTGAATAAATGGGATTAGGTCCCATGCTCCTGACACCCCCAGTTTCTCATTCCTTAAGAAATTCTGAACACACTGCCAAGAACACAACACCTCAATCATTCTTCCCACTTCTCTCTTCTCTCACACATCTGCAGGTTGCCTCGTGTGCTCTCTCGTTTCATTACTCAACATGAAAAGCAGCCCCAAAAGGGAAGAGGAAAACCTGCATCTGCAAGGAACTCAGCCTTCGAATTTCCTAAGTGTTTAAAGGTCACTGGGGACACTCCAGGTAAGGCAGATCCTTTCTCTATACCCTCCTCTTGACCCCTCACACTCTGAATGAGTCTTTGGAGATGTTTTTCTCGCTCATTATTTTTAGGCTCTCAGCAGGATAAGATGCAATTATATGCTCAATCATGATTACAGACTTGCTGGTTGTGATTTTAGAAGTCTCAAAACAAAAGTCATTAGATTAAATGTTCTTCCTGGCTTTGTAAGAGAGGGACAAGAAGAACTGACATCTCTAAATGCAGTGGGCTTGCTAGCATGAGCAAGCTAGGAAGATACTCCTTTGTAATCAGGAAATCTCATCTCTGTTCCCAGCTGTGCCACTGAAATGCCCTTTAACTGCACAACTCACATCAGCAATGGTACCCTCTTTCCCTCCCCACATGAGTTCAGTCTTGCTTTTATCCCAAGCTGGCCGGCTCAAATGCACTGTCACAGTGTGTTGGTACTTACTCTTTACTGAGGTTACTGGGAAAAAGTCCCACAAAGTTGCTCTAGACATCTCTGACAAAAGCAACAGGATTTTTAGTAAAGAGATGGCAAGGTGTGCAAAACACGAATGAACTGGGCACAAGGTGCAAGGACTGCTCTCCACATTGCCTCCTTCCAGATCTGCCTGAATCAGGGTCTATTCGTGCACAGACAAGTAACATTTCATGCTATTACAGACTTCCAATTTTCCCTGTGATCAAGACACAGAAAATTCAGGGCTGAAACTAATGGTCTGTGAGGCTGAAATAAAAACGCTCTCCTTTCTACCACATGCTGATCAACATTCTCACTGGTCATCTGGAAATGCCTGGGTCAGCAATCAAGCTCTCAGTGGGTTCAGAGCAACCAGCAGCTGGATTGACATTGCTTTCTAAACCATGCAGAGGTAAGGCTCCCCCTGCCTCGAGCTGACAGGTAAATTTAAGTGACTGCTTTACCATGTAAAATGCCTGCCTCTCAGTTCAAGATCATTTTTCTTCAATCCACAGTTAGAGGTATATGGCACATTAAGTCCTGTAATTCCCCTCTCATGGTGGAGAAGGGGGGGAGCTTTTAAGCCTGCGCAGAGCACTTGGGGTTACAGAAATAAATATGGCTTTACACAGCAGCTTTCACATTCAAGATATCTCAGAGTGGTTTACAAAGTAATGAGTCAGATAATAGGGCTGCAGCAGCTGTGCAGGTACACTCGCTGCAAATTAATGCTGCAAAACCAGAAGTCTTAATTTTTTGATTCTCTTTATTTGCTCTTCTGCAAAACATGATGGCAGCTTCAGCCCAACTAATGAGCATCAGTGGCTTCTGCAATTTAAAATGCCCAGGTTATTTGACATTCCAGTTTGTTTTAATTTTCAGATTAACTCTATGATTAAAGCTCTCCATTAACTATAGTACTGTTCAAGCAAAAGTGGAAAAAATGCATGTACCTCCCTGTCTTGGCTGCACTGTAAGGAAGGTCTCCTTGCCTGATCTCTGAACTGACTGCAAACAGCACCACAATTTGCAATTAGTTCAGAATCACACAACTATCTGATTTTCATTCCCCTTTCTCTCCCCCATCATTAGCTGTTCTAAGCAGATCCTCAAAGGCTGATTATCAAGTGTTCTGAGAACTCCATGGTTTATTGTGCTGGCACCAGTAAAGTACATATTATACGTAAAAATATATTTTTCTTTGAAACAAGCCATATCTTGAGGTGCAACCTGATACACTCCATTTTGTATATATGCTCCTTTCTCAGGTTCCATGGGCAAACAAACTTTCTCATTCTACTTCTCATCTGAGTTACCTAATCCACCAGTTGTGGATTGTTTTGGAAAAATGTGCTGGTTTTATGTAGACATACTTTTCCTGGCTGACTCTGTAATCAGTTAATGAGAGTCACACAGAACAACTAGGCTGAAAGGGAACATGGGAGGTCAACTGGGCCAGCTTCCTGCTCAAAGCAGGCTCAATGCCAAAATTAGACCAAGCTATTATGCTTTTGTCCAGTCAGGTCTTGAAATCCTTCAATGATATAAAGAACCCTTCACAACTTCCTCCAATGCCCAATTATGTGGCATTAGCCTCCATTTCTTGGGGCAGAAGGCTACCAGATGGGACAGATGCTTTCAGTGGGGCTCGAGTGATGTCTGCCTAGTGCTGAGTTCTGAAAGTATCGAGTCACCTCAGGCTCTCAGAAATCCACATTCTGGCTACTCCTAAAGCACAGCCTTCAGAACACTCACCCAGAGCTGTAACTACCTCCTTTGCTTCTGGAAATCTGGAAAGGGATTTAAATCAACATTACACCATTTTTCTGCCTCAGCTCTTCTGAAACTTTCTGCAGTTCTCTTAACTTGTCAAGCAGCTTCGTCAGCACAACTTTGCTGCGGTACTTTTGATGGACACCAGAGACAACTGTAGCTTCATCCAACAAGGTTTTTGTAATTGATTTTGACATGAAATTTCATCTCAACTCTGACAGAAGCTGAGTTCGTCTTCCCTGAGCTTCCTGGCAATGCTGGCTGGGCAACCAGGACAACTTTCAGATTTGCACCCCTCTTCAAAGGATCATCTCATTTTTTACGCTTATGCTAAAAGGGAGGGGGGGGGAACTCAGAGATTTCACTGTTATTGTTTCTTAACTGAAACTAAGTGGCATGGCAAAAGCTGACATAATGCAACAGTGATGGATTGGTGGATGGAGTGAGTCTTTCACTGCACTGACTGAGCCCCAAGACTGAGGCAGCTACAATTATGAGGGATAAGCACCTTCCCATCAACTCCTGCTTTTATTCCTGGCAGGCTTTCTTGGCACATTCTCATTTTATAAACAGTCCTGGAGCAGCATCTGTATAATGAGCTATGCTCTGTAATAACAAGCATTCTATTTTAGAGTAACAATTAGAATTGCTTGTAGAATAGAAATGCTAAATGGGACATACAAAAACATACACACAACCTAAAATGTGGGGACGGAAGAGAATTTACCATTCTCAGCAGGGCAAATAGTACAGGAAAAGCTGTAAAAATTAAAAACACATGACTGGCAACTATTGCTTTCCAACATTAACTATTCTTCATCAGAAATATTAGCCAAGTGGAAATGGCATGAAAATCCAGTCAGTGGCTGAAGAGTTAAGATGCTGCATTGCCAGAGAGCACACACTGCTGTAACTGAAGTAAATGCAGTTGGGCAGTAAAATCTACCCAAGGTTTCCAGTCATGCACTGGTTTACGTGTACACCTTTCTATACAAAGCATCATAAATAATGCAGTTGAATTTCTCAATAAAAAAACCACAATAAGTGCAGTATGCATAATGAGAGTGCAAAGCAATTCACAGTATTACATACTTGCAAAATTCTCTGTAACATGAATGCCTCAGTCCATTCCCACAGTATCTCATCAGGGCAAACCTCTACCGTTCACCTTTAACTGAAATTATATTTTTATTTAATTTTTATATCACTGTACTGCTAGCAACAGCTGGGATACAGTATACTTCACCAGAATTTTGCTGGTTTTACAAATGTACCACATACACTCCATTTGCATTAGTTATCACAGCAGCAGTGAAAACACTAATTATTTTAGTGAGGGTAATTATTCTAGCTATTATTTTAGTGAAGTGATTCTCCTAGTAAAGGCAGAAGAAATAGAAGGCTCTTCATGAACAGGTTCACTACAACCCCAGCAACTGAATGCTATTAACTTGCCCAAGGCCACTCAGAAAGTCAGCAGCAATGCTGGACTGGGAAAATCAGACTCTTCTCCTTCCAGCTCTGTCTTGAGCTGAAGCTCCAGATCACTACATCTCCTTATTAGCTGCTGTAATTACCATGTGCTCTAGTGGAGCTCCTGCTGTTTAGTTTTTTATAGGCTAGTTTATTATGCAAGTATATATAGGCTCTTCCTGTTTGAGATGCCTAAATCTCATTTTCTGTGCACTTAAGTTGGCCACAAACTCACATCAAGTTGGAAAAGGAATTTACCACCTGGGATTCCTGTCTTCTGAAGATACTGCTAGTTATTACAGTAGATCTATATTCCTGGGTGTCAACCTCAGGCAAGGAAGAGCTGGAAGCTGACTACTGGAGTCTTTTTATTGTCCCATGAGAGCCACAGGTGAAAGGACCTAAAGGTGAGGAAGGGGAATCTTGCCTCCAACTGTCAGCTTTTCCTCCCCACATCCTAAAGGAAACGAAACATTTGAGAATGCAAAAGGATAAAGAAGAGGAATAGCTGTTGATGTTGATTCACTATTTCCAACATAACCAAAGTATCTTAGAAGTAAGTCAGCTTTTTCTCATTCAGAAGGAAAAGTCTGAAATTATTCAAAGCAGTTGTTTTAACTCATCTTGCATGTGACCTCTAGCTGTTAAAACAGAGGTAGAAGACAAAGGAAAAATCAGCAGTTCTACAGGCAAACAAATTATAGCTGAGCCAAAAAGAGATGAACAAGAACCACCACCTTATGACTTCACAAAGAGTTTCAGCTTCTATAAATACAGAGCTGAATGGAATTCTTGCATCATTACAATTGCCCTTCCTGCCTCCCCGCCCCAGCAGTTGCTTCCCACTGGTCCCTCAGCTTAAACCTCAAAGCTTCATGACCTAAACCTGAAAGACATTCACACTATGAAGTGTCCATGCTGGGGGTGGGGAGGTGTTAGTGGCATTTAAATATCACAGTTGAAATTTCTTCTCCAGTTTACACTGGTTCTATATCCTCCACGGAGCAGAACTATTTGAAGTCCCCAACTCAAATCTTCCTGACACAATCTCTCACCTGGGCCATTCACACAAACATTGTGCTTTCCCTTACTCAGCTGCAAGAGCTTTTCTGTTCCACAGATGCCATTTCACCCCTACCAGGAATCTAGCCTGTCTTATCTGTAAACACAATTTTGCCTGGGTGTCCCTATGGACGAAGCAAGGGACTGGAAACCACAGCTCAGGGCTGCAATGTCAAGGCATTCTCTGAAGCCAGAGAGCAACACTGACAAACACTGCAGCAATTACCAGGATGCAAAACCAAAACTATTCTTCACATTCCTGAGCAGACAGATAACACCAGAGCTGGTCCTGTAACGGTCTCAAATCCATCTCACGTGATGTTGTGGAATAACTGAACTCCACACAGCAGAGCTGTGAGTCTCAGCAGTACTGCTGTACAGAGTTACTGTACAGGGTTTCAGTCATATCACTTAGGATTTCTCCCAGAAAAATATTTTTTCCTTACAGTCTCCAAAGTAAGAACATTGTAGGATAGAATTGTATTACCAAGTGAAAAGAATTAGTGGCAGAGACAGAACAGTACTCCTGGACCTCCAATTCACATTCCAACTGTATCCCCCCCATATGATTTTTCAAAGCCTTCAGTTTCAACCTTAAACATACAATTTATGTTCTACATATTTAAATTTAACAGATTGATCAAATCACAAAAAAGTTTTCAGCTGAAGAGCACAGCTCAGCAGGCCAGGAAGCAATTCATGCACATGTCCACCAGCTCTGAACAAAGAAGAACACTGAATGTAAGAATCAGAGAGGATTATGACCAAAAAGGCAGAGGATTCCAGAACAATTAGCAGTCAGCTATGGAAAGACTGTGTACACAAGAAAGGAAAAATTCACAGGTGTCTGCTCTGAGTTCCTTGAAAATATAGGGAAAAAGAATGGGAATTTAAAGGTACCAGATTAGAGAAAGTTTGGCAAGCACAGCTTCCATATGGGAATTTTCCTATTCAAGGCAATAAATTTTCTCTGACTCAAAGCACTGGAAGACAGATGAGAAACCTTTCACTGCTTTGTAAATTATGAAAAACACATGGGACCAAAATGAATACTCAGCTTAGGAAAGCAACAGAAATAAGAGATACTTTATAATTCGGATCAGAATTCTTAATAATGTGTATTAAATGCTGAAAGGATGTTAATACAAGAACATGTTGCTTGCTCTCACAGAGGAGATCTTCCCAGTCCCTGAATTTCCAGCAGCAGGCACAGGAGGGGTGTGGATGGTGCCATTAATCAATCAGTTCCACTCACTTATTCACAATACGACAATCAAAATTAATGATGGAAGGGAGCTGGAAAGGGCAGGTGAGTGCTTGAGTCAACTTGTCAAGATTTAAAGAAAGCAAATTAAAGCAGCAGTGAAATGCGAACTGCAGCCAATCTTAATTACAAACTAAAGCCAGAGTAAAGTGAGGTTTCTCTCTCCTTCTACTACATGTTGCCTTTAGCTGAAGACAAATTGCTGGCACTTTTGTAATCTACTAAGTTAAAGTCATTACCCTGACAGTGCCAGGAAGTCTAATTTCCTGGAGCAGTAATACAAAGATTTATAAGAGAATTTAAACACTTGCCTTCTGGAATAGAAAATCTATCATCAGCATGAGGCTACATGGAAAGTGACTGAGAATTTCAGATAATGGAGAAGAAGAAATTCACCTGCTGACAAGTTCATCCAAAATCTCATTCCCTGCCTACATAGGCTGCTGACCAGGGTAAGTGTACACACAAAGCTGAGCTTTCAGATAAATTCAGCTTGTCTTGGACGTTCCCACTGCAACAAAACAGACTTCTTCAATTATAAGCATTTTTAACACTAGTTCAGTATTTCAGCACAACTCTCTCCTAAACTTATGTTTCCATTAAAATGGAATTAAACTTAAGTAATGAAAAAGGAAAAGAGGAATTAATAAGCAGCTTAATAACTGCTTTCAAGGAGAAAATGAGCTAGCTCATCCACCAGGATGAAATCTACCTGCACATCTCGTTATGGCTGAAGATTTTCAACTCCCTAATGAGATAAACTGAAATGAGAGCTGAACTTCAACACCCAAAGCTCCATAGAGCAGCTACTGTTCTGGCCTCAGACATATGTGCACATAAACAACAAGCCATGAGATTTGCTGAAACCAGACAGCACAGATATCTGCATTTAATTTAATAAGCTAATGCCGATTCCACATAAAAAAACTGTTCTGCTCTTCTGGACTTTCTCCCCCCATAGTCCAGCATTGAGGAACAGAGGTGGACAATCCAACACCTTCATGCAGGAGGACTGAATGTTACATCCCCTGTAAGCTGTTTGGGGGCTGACACACATCAGTCCTGATTCAGCTCAGAAAACCCTATTGCAGAGGTAGTGCCACCTGAGACACTGCCTTCCCCTGCACAGATATGATTAATCCTCATCTTCCCCCAGTGCCTGAGCCTCCTGCCACTGCTCCTGCTCAGAAGTGGAGGACTCTGTGAACAAAGCACAGGAGTTGTACTATGCTACGTATTTAATGTGTACACAGGAGAAATCAGCGCTGTGGGAGTGCAGAGGAGAACACGCTGCAGAGGAGGCAGCCAGCACCACTATCACTGACCTACTTTAGACTGGGGAAAGGATTTCAGTAAGACTCCCCCCCCAGAAGCAGCAATTTTTGAAAGTCCTAAATTTAGCAAGGTTCTGAGAACAGCATTCATAATTTCTTGTCAGTGCTGTTCCCTTCTCTATGCAAGCTCATATCACTTTCCCCCAAAATTTATGCTCTCTCTCTTTGACTGTCAGGGAAAAAAATATGCTCCTTTCAACAAAGAGGAAACGCAAAGCTTCTCTTTCACAATCTTTCCTCACGAGGACAGGAGTACTCTGGACACTGCCAGGGCATATACATTAATTTTTTAATATCAGATGAGACAGCTTCTGAAAGCACTGCAAGTTGTCCAGTCTGACATTATCCAGTTTACCACAGATAACAACCCTGAACTAGAAGCTTTCCCCTGCCAGAATGCCTAGCACATAAAATTATTAAAGGCTTAGAAATGGTTTCAGGGCTGCTCAAATCATGTGCTGCAGCAGAACCTGATTCCCATTAAAAAACCAGGAACCATCAGGAAGAGACTCTAGTTCATCGCTCTGAAAAAGAGAGCTGCCTTCCTTCATTCATTCCTCACCAGAACAAATAAATTCCAGGGGGAAAAAGTGAAATACGAGCATTTAAACTAGGTTACAACTCACAGGACCCTTTGGATTGCTCAGGAGATGAAGGTGCTCCTGAGATGTTGTACCAGCAGGACAGATGTTCTGAAGGACTGAGAAACCTCTGCACGGACACGAGCCAGTCCCCACCCACAATCAACAGAAGCTTCTGGTTTTATGATGTCTGGCTGCAGGACAGGCAGAGATTTCCACCATTAAAGTAATTTGGAGTCAAAATGAAGTTTCCAGAGCTGATAGAAAATAGGTCTGGACTAGTCTGCTGCTACTAGTCCATGGTTTTTCAGGTGATCATAAGCATACTCTCAACTAAGCTCAGTGGTCATACCTAGGAGTATCTCCAAGGGAAAGCATGATGTCAAGTTCTTGAAACCACATCTTTAGACACACCAGATAAGCTCCATGGATGTTGACTATAAGATTACAGGAAACTTAACAACACTACATCCCAATATTTGTTAACTTACCACAATGTTCATTTGCTGCATTGAATGTACAAATCTTATTACTGCAGTTTCACTTGCTCACAAAGATTCCAGCTGAAAACTCACTTTAATATGGCTTTAATAATACATGAAAGAGATTAATCTATAATTGTTGATTTTTGAAATAGCACTTCATCATGTCACTCAATCTGAGTGCTTTTGATCATTAAAACTTGCATGATTTTTCCATCTCAGTAACGAGGTTCTGCCTCAGCTGAGAGCTGATCTCATCAGAGTCAATTATCCTCTATAGAAGAGATCTGACCAGAGTTCTTCAGGGTTTTAAAACTGCAATTTTATTTTCTTTATTTCAGTGAACAATTGAAAGTTCAAGCAACCTTGTTAGAACCTTTACTATCCAGGAATTCTCAAGTAAATGAGATGCTTGGCAGGAAAATACCACCAAAAAAGTGAACAAAAATGCATTGATGTCTTGGTTTTTTTATCTTAGCACACAAGTCAATAGTTACTTTTAAAATATGCCCTTTTCCATGTCAAAGTGCTTCTTTCAAAATGCTGTGGGATTAATCTCCTGACCTTATCTATCATGAGATATGTAATCTATTTGACTTTGATTAAATGGGGGTATCTCAAAATTATCAAACAACCTCTTCAAGAGTGTGAGATTTCTAGCAATTGAATATGATAACAAGCTGTGTAAGCTCAGAGACAGACCCATCTCCCATCAGATCTGCACATCACTTCTGCCATTAACAGAGCCACATGAAAGCTCTTGATCTTATTTTAAAGAAAGCTATGCAAGGTACATTTCCTTGCAGAAATTCTTGATTTCCATCTTTTCCCTCTAGTGGCACCTCCATTCCAATCACATTTAGGAAGGAATGCAAACGCTGAAGCCTTTGCTGTATTTTGCATTCCTTTCTTTTCCTGCATCCTAAAGGTGTCCCTTGCTCTGCACTGTAATCAGCTCCCAGCCTGAACTGATGGCAGCCAGTGAAGGCTGGTTAGAAGTTTCCTGCAGCTCTCTAAATAGGATGGTACTGCAGCTTCTGAGAGGTTCTTCAGCATCTTGCATTATTTCACAAGATACAGAAGATCTTGTGCAATAATGCACCAAGTGAAAATCAGTGTTTAGACATAAGACTAGAAACTGCATCCACTATAAAGAGTGTCTATAAATAGATTTATCTACATCTTAGGATTAGTTTGCATATCATCAATCAGAGTTTCACTGTGAATTCAAGTGCAGCACTATGTATGTATAATTATTACACCATTACTGACTACCAGCACATCTCTAAGGATCTCAGACATGGCCTCTGTTGTTGCTCTCAGTTAACAAATAAATGGACTGGACCAAGAGCAAAATTCAAGTATCCCATAGCCTGTGGATCTCTCCACTGTGTCAGATTGTCTCTTTACGCTCCCCAAAATTCTCTACACGATGCGGGAAGAGTTTAAAATTTTTCTTCTGAGGATATTCAGGTAGTTCTGGGTATTCAGAGCTCGTTAAGGTGAGGCTGACAGGGTGGCACGGCAGCAGTTGCCATGACAATGGCTGGATCTTTGCAGAGACATTGCACACACTTCAAATCAAAACCTGTGCAAGTCTCAAAACACCATCCAATGCTCTAAGAATTCTGATAAAATCCCAAATCACCTCCTAATCTCCAATTTAAAAAAGTACCATGCATGCAAGAAGGGAATGCAGATTGTGAAAGATTCCACCTCTGCCAGAGCTAAAATACAAAAGCACAATGCAGAAGAATTTTTCTGTGAACCTCCCAGATTTTAGAAAACCACAAGTACTGCTCACTTCAGACAGGGAGGAATACTGTGTTTAGGCGAAGACTGACCAGCAGTCAAGGCAAAAATCCCCAATCCCTGCTGTCACCCAGTTCCAAAGAATGCTGAAGAATGACAGAGATGCCAGGGAAGAAAAAGGGTTAGTGCCAAGCACTCTCAGTGAGTGCATCAACTCCTTACAGTCAGGTGTGGGGCAGGTGGGCTGCAAATGGAGCTATAGAGGAGGAGAGCCTGCACTCACCCCTCTCTGGAGTTACAATCACCTAACACCAAATCAGACAGGCTTCTACAAGATTCCACCAATTCAGCAGTCTTAGATAAAAATGCATATCCAGTATTCAGCACTAGATAACAGCATGCACAGATATATCCATTATCTCAATTAACTGGCTACAAAAGAAAGAGATCAGCCTGATATGCTCACGTCTCAAGCCCCTTTAAGAGCCTCCAGCTCCCAAGCTACTTGTTATGTCCAAAAGCACAAACATTAGCATTACCTTTTGCTGCTTCAGACCGCTTAGGCAAATCAAGTGTATCAAAATTCCTGTCCAAATCCCCATTCTTCTTCCCTGTGCAAAAAAGAAGACAACAGATGGAGAAGATTGTCAGTATACTGACAGGTAAGTTACCGTCATGTGCATCTACAAGATGGGAGAAGATACAGAGCCAGAATATAAATCACAGACTGCTCCCCATAATTGTGTGTATCTGACTGGCAGCCCAGCTGCACAGCTGTGGTCTAGCATGAGCAAACTTGGGGACAAACACCCATGCTGCTTTCAGCTTGATCTGCAAACATTCTTAGCACTAGTGTTTCAGAGTCTTAGGAGTGCTTTAAACCTTGGAAAATGGTGCCATTTCCCTTCTTGGCAAAGCTGTGCCCCTCCCTCAGAAGCCTAGTGTTTACTTCTTATTTTCACAAAGGAATTTTGACCTGAAGCTTAGCTCAAGCAAAAACTCAGCAGCAGAGCAAAAAAACAACAGCATTGCTTTGCAGCCTCTGTTCTCAATGCAACAACGAGGCAGGAAGACCTAGATTTAATATATTGTACAGACAGCAGCCAACAACTTAACCTTGAATTGCCCTTCAATTGACAAAGTGTCATTTTTGCTATTTATTAGAGGCTAATGGAATAATTCCATACTTTTGCTAAGAAACAGTGTCAAACTATTACATCAGCTTTAATTTATACAACAGAACAAAACCACTTTTAGTTAGGTTGAGCATTCAAGGTTATGTAAATACATGGGGAGGGAAGGGCTAGTTTCCATGCCCCCAAGGAGACACACTGCCTTGGGTAAGCCCACATGGATGCTGTGGGACAAGCATGAACTTTGCCATCGGAGGAATACTGGCAGCAGAGAGAGAGATTTGGAAGGCAGTGCAAGAATCTGCATGGCTTCTGATCACAGCAGTGTACAATTTAGCTTTGATTTTGAGAGGGAAAAACTCAAGTTGTTTAGTCTCTCTCCCTCCAGAGCAGGGGAGGCAGGTGCAATGAGAAGAATTCAGACAACCCAACTGAGGCTGCCAGAAGTGGCTTCTGCACAGGGATTACCAGGCTGGTAATGGAGGTTTTACAGAAAGGCCTGGGAAGCTCCACCAGTCAGGCTGCTTAAAAGCAAACAGAAAAATGGTCCTTGACAATGTAATGGGGAGATTAGTCTGAGTCTTGTCTGCCAAGAGGTCACAAGATGGGAAGGGCCAGTGCCTGCCTTGTTACAGCAGGGGGCTGGTACATGCACAGTGAATTCAATGGGTCACTCTACCTTTCCTCCTGACAAAAGGACAAAAATACTCAGTACCATACAGAGAAGAATTAGAGCTTTTAAATACCATTATGAATATTTAGGAGTAACATTAAGAGGGAAAACCCCCTCTTCAAGGTAGTATTCCATCCTCTCCCTTTCTTTGGGAGGGGATGGAATCACACTCTTTTCTTTTGAAATGCCAACACAGAATACCAGCCAACTTCAACTGTTGTGCAAAACAAAACATGCACCTAGAAGTTCTGCTGATCTGAAGTAGTTTCCTTAACTGAAGTATGTAGAAGCCCATCTAAGCTGACAAAGGGTCATGCAGCCAGGTACCACAGCATATGGGTGTATATATATATATACAGATACCCTGAAAGGTATCTTTTCTAAAGGAGGGGACAGGAATCAGTGGCACTTCACAGCATTCCATCAATTTTTTGCTCTGCAAAAGGAGCAACACATTGCTTGGGAAATCAAATACCAGAAAGAAGTGCTGTACATCACCAAAAGACTTTGCACTTCTTGATGGCAGCTGAACCCAGTTTCTGGCTGCAAACCCTTGTTGACCCTTAGGGCATTGACAGGAAAAAGCAGGGCAGAGGGAATTAAAAGGAAAAAAGCATTCAAGGAAGGAAGCCAGTGTAAGAAAGATTATTACAGACTTAAAGCAGACCCATAAATGTGACTCCATCTTATCTACAAGTAGGACAAACTGTTTTTTTCACATGACCCCAAATTTCATGTCTCTGCCATTAGATAGTTTAAACCTCAGAACATGTTCTCAGAGAGCCAGACCTTACTTGACACAACTACTTATTTCCAAAGTCCCCTCTGTAATTTCAAGGTTGGTTTGGCAGTTCTATCAGCCCTGCAGAACTGAGATGGCACAGTAAGAGCTCCCCTCTTGCCAGTGGCAGTGTTTAGTAAGCACTGTGTTTGTGCACAACTTGTTAAGGAGGAATTGTCCAGGAGTGCAGTGCTGGCTGCTACTTTTGAGCTGGGAATGCCAAAGCAGCTGCCTATTTACTGACCCATCTTTCATAAAGACAGCACCCACCACCTGTGCTCTGGGCTCCTCAGTTGCTGTCTCTCCATTTCTGGGCCAGAAAGCAAACACTGGCTGGTTTGGAGGAGCCTCTGCTGCTTCGCATCTCGGCCCTGTAAGGAACTCGCACCTCGCAGGCCAAAGCCCGTCTGTTCAGAGAAAAGCTGCCAGCTGCTTGCCAATGGCAGCAGTACAGAACACAGAACTCTGACCAAGGTGATTTCAACTCTACAAATTACTTACTTAGTCAAATGGATTGTGTTTGGAAATACCCCAAGCACCTACGTTTCCAAGGCTTTTCTACAGAGACAAGGTGAGCAAGCAAGCTGCAAGAACGCGCCAAACCAAATCCATCCAGAAAGCAGAGGTTTCAATCTGAGGCCCGGCAGCTATTTTTCCCATTTGATTTTCACAAATACTGGGGAGTTTCTAAAAAGGTGTCCAAATGTAGCAATTCAGGAGTCTACTGACTGAAACCTTCTCAGCCATCCCCATGCACCCCAATAACACAAAAAAATCAGCATCACTGCCAGATTCTGTAGCTCTGAACACCCTGCTCTGTCCCTTGAGCCTGTGCATTTGTTCACAACAGGGATGTGAACACACACACAACCCGTGTGGCTGGGATTTGTATGGAGCACACCGCTGACTGGATCTTCACTATCAGGTTGTGCACCACAGGGATGCTGAAACCACAGCACAAACTACACTTGCAGTAGGAGAGAAGTTTAAGATCTGGTTTTTGGTACATTTCAATTTCCACCCACATCCAGGGTCTCCAGGTTTTCCAGCCTGAGGTGTGTCAGAGAGAAGCCAATGCTGGATGAGCACAGCTCCAAACTTTGCCAAGAGACAGTTTTGAATATGCCTGCTGACAGGCCTGTTTTATGAGACCTGGCTGTAGGACTGGCACAGCACTCTGGTTTGGGAAAACTGCCTGACATGAGACTTGCTTGTGCAAGATGCAATTTACAGTCTCTGAAACAGAGGGATTAAAATTCCTCCCCTCTCTTCCCTTGCTACTTTTCATTATGTAAGAAACAACCAAAACATGACCTTCAGCATTTTCCATCTGTCAGAAACTCGGCACAGACTCTGAAGTGTGACCCAGAGTTATTAACCACTAATGTTGTTGTTGATCTTCCTCAAAAGTCATTTTGCTTTACCATATAATCAAACCATGGTGCAGCCAGACCATTTCTGCTGAAGGATTAATTCCCAAATGCTTTCTTTCTGGTTGAAATAAAAATTTAAGGGAAAGTGCTTCTTAATAACAATCTCATCTTATCCTCCCTGGTGTTCAGTACTACAGCCACTGAGCTGGCCACAAAGGAGTGACAGAAACCAAGGGTTGAGCTCTGTCCTGCCAACAAGTCCATCCTCCACAGCCTCACCACTCACAGTCCCAAAGGCAGTGTTCTGCAGAACACCACCCAGCACCATTTGCTGGGAGAAGCAATTAGATTTTGGTTGGTTGGTTTTTTCCCCTCCCCAACATTTCTCCTTTGGTCCAACCCTCCAGAACCCATGATCTGAAGCAAGTGTCACAACCTGAAAACGCCCCTGCCTTCACCCCGAATCTGTCTCAGTGACAGAGGCTCCCAGGCACCCACAGCCTATCAACTTCCCAGCCAAGGGAACCTTTAGCCTCAGACTCATGTCTTCCAGGTGCAATTTTACTTGCTGGGATGAGAAACTGAAGTTTATCCCCTAGACAGGTACTGAGGCAGCTTCCTCCAGCTCCTGTGTGGGGCAGTGACAGAGCTGCAGCAGCCCAGACACGTGCCCAAGCAGAAGAAGCATCAGGCACCCCTGAGGACACACACCCAAGCTGCTGCAGTCACAGCTCCTTCCACCTCCCAGAGCAGCCAGCAGAGCCTTCCATCTGACAGGGCTGGGGACACAACCCACACCTGGGTCTTCCTGCTCTCCTGGCCTCAGCAGGCCAGCTCCACAGTAATTCCCCTACTGCACTTACACCAAGAATGAATAAATCCTTGTATTTTCCATTTGTGGTATGGAAAGACCAAACTGCAAAAGCTCCCTCAGAGGATTTTTCCATGTCTGCTGAAATGAACAGGAGGTTGTGCTGGGGGAGCAGGAGGAGGTGGATGAACAAGACCTTGATCTCAGCTCTTAGCCTTGCATGTGAAAGCTGAACAAAGCATGTTATGGTGATGATGAAAAGAAAGTATTGCAGACTCACCTTGATTGAACCACTCCTCTAATTACCAGAAAAGCAGCAAAAGGAAAACAAAAATTTACAGGATGAAGAAAATACAAAGGAACAGTCACAAAGAGGCAGAATTTCACAGAACAGGTTCAAAACCTGAGTGTTACAAGACTACAGAAGTTTCATCAATTAAAAAACCAAACCAAGGTATTTCATGTACTCCCTTTTGTTCCTGCTAAAACCCCCCAATCTTTCTTTGCACAACTTTTTTTTTCCCCTTTTCTTTCTCTTTTTATTAAATGAAAAGGTGCTCACAGAATTGAGGGGACAGAAGGATGACTAGCCCTTTGCAGAGGTGTTTGAAATGCTGTGATCAATGGCCATGAAATAAAATAAAATAAACATGGAAACACTGTGAGATTAAGTGAACAAGAAAGGAAAGAACAGATTGATTTTGAAGTTCTAGACTGAGAAAAGTAAGGTAGGTTCAGACCAGTATCCACATAAATTTAACAGTGAGACAAGGGAGCTTCTCTTTATGATTTTAAAAGCACATTTATGAATGGATTTTAACTTTTATTTTTGAGGCACAACAGTCGTCTGAGACCCTCTATTCTTTTGATCTACATCCTACGAGCTGTGAGCTCAGTATTATCACCAGTTGATTTCCCTCTAGGGAACAGCACACTTTGAAAAGAGCACTGCAAAAAGGTGGGAAAACCCATTAAAACGTATTGTCATTTCCTGCCAAACACACAGAGCCAAACCCAAGCTGTCACTGAGTGCCTGCACTGCACACAGGCTCACCCCCAGCATCAGATGATTTTGAGACCAATTTGCCCACAAAGACGTGACCTGGTGCTTCAGCTGATAAGCAGAAAGAACCTGGGAGCACAGCCCCAGGAGAGGAATCTCTAGGTGGGCCCAGGCAGACACCTGGCATGGGACACACACCTAAGAGTGCTCCTGTCACTGCCATCGAGGGGTGGAGGAGGACGTGTCACCCTCAGCACAACACCCCCCTCCCACAGGCCACTCAGAGCTTTAATGGCTGAAAGGGTTTCCATGGACTGTGCTGCTCTCAAGCAAAGCATCACCATGGACTGCAGTGGCAGGAACAGGCTCGAGTCAGCACACATGCAAGGTTTCCAAAGGGTATCACACTGCAGGTTCAGTCACTCCCTGTGAGAACAGGCTGGCCAGGCAGGCAGAATTAGTTCTTTAGTTTCCCCCCCAGTCATTAGAAGATTCCCATCAATTTTTTATTTTAAACAGTTTAAATGTAGCTGATGACAGACTTGTCTGCAAAAGCAAGTTCACACTGTGATGACTTCCCTAACACATATGGAAACACATAATATTTTAATAACTTGTGCAGATCAGATCAAAGAGCAATGTGCAGCACAGAGTCCATCAAGTTCAAACAACTCCATATCAGCTCTTTAGGGGCAAAACCCTTCCTTGTACCTGGTACAAATAATAAGCCAGGATATGTGTACACATGAATGAGGAGAATGAAGCCTAGATAGAAAATGGAATTAATTATCTCTGAATTCATCTGAATAGTCATTTCTCTAAGAAAGGAAACAGAATTCAGTCTAGAATAGTAATTTCTCTAAAACAACAAAGAAAACGGATATAATTTGAGTGTCTCCTTGTAAAGGAAACATTGAAGGGGGGTTACTGGGACTATTAATCCTCTCATAATGAAACTCATTTGCAACACTCATGCCCCAGAGGAGAGAACAGGTCTAAGAGTGACTGACAATTAAAAGCTACAAAATCGTGTTTGCAATTTAAATTACTGCAATAGTGACTGAATTGGGAGGTTGTATGTTTTGGCTGAGTGGGAGGGAAGGCTTTTAGTTTGTTTTCAAGTATGAGAGTCTGGAGGCACGGAAGATGCACAGGCAGGAGTGCCATGCACAGGGATGGATGGATGGATCCATGCTGGCCTGGCTTCCCGAGAAGGGCACACGTGCTCCACAGCCAGGCAAGGGGACTGAGCAGAGATGTGACAGATGCAAGAATACAGCAATGCAGAGGAGAGGCAGAGCACATCCACCTTTTTCCAACAGCAGAATGTCATCTGTCAGCATGCAGCATTCCTGTTTAAAGCCACACAAAATTACAGTACCGTGGAAAAAGAATCCCAAACATCCAATTGTGATGCAACACAGGAGATAAATGCATGCCAGGACACTGGAAACACTCCACAAACTGCATCATCCTAAATGAGCACGATGAATGTGCTTGCAAGAGCAGGACTGCACAACAACATTACCCCCAAATCCATTTCTAGTTCTGAGTTTTTGCAACACATACCTTTAGCTTTTTTTCCACCAAAACAACCAGCATCATCTTTCTTCTTCTTCTGGGAGCCTCCTGTGCCTGTAGTCTGTCCAGCATCTAGTTCTTGGTACTTATCAGCTCCAGGGACCTCTTTGTGGACATGATAGGAAAGGTTCCGCATGATGCACACACAATTCTCCACAGACTGTTAAAAAGAAATTTATGTTATATGAAATATTGCACCCTCTTACCTGCAAACCATTGTATTGTACAGAGGAGGGCTTGGGGAAATTGAAAAAAGAAGGCTACCTGTCCCAGGAAAACCATGTAGCTCTCAAGGATGATTTAGTCAAGACCCTTAAATTATTAAGTTCATTCTTCTTCTAAACCCTATTTTATTTTTCCAAAAGTGAAGCGCTTTATAAATAGTATCCATTCAAAATGAAAACTCTCTAATCAAAAATACCACTTGATCTTACATAAAGAATACAATTCACCAAAAGATCAAACACACAGCAGAAAATGATCATATAAGGATCTTATTTTAATCCAAGTCTCTCTCTCGTTCTTCCAACATTTACAATCTCCAAGGGGTCCATTTTATTAAATTTTCTCTGGGTCAGAACCTAGGCCTTGTGAGGATTTCAATGGGAACACACGTTGTCCTGTAGTAATAGCTAATCCACAGCACATTGGGCTCTGACAAGAGCAGTGCTCTGTAGGTTGCAATGGAAACCACCAGGTGGTTACAAAATCCACTTCCAAAATTACCTGATTAAGTAACAGGGCTTTGTAACCCCCTTGTTCAGGCCATCACATGGTGAGACACAGAATAAAATAACAATGCTTTACAAACCTTCTGGTGTTATGAAGAAATAGCATGCTCTTTTTTTAAACAGGTCAAAGTTATGATATTCCTCATGCATATATAAATACACTTTTAAGTGCCATGGGATGAGGTGATGATAATAACAGATTAATAAAATCTGCACCAAAAAAAAAAGCCACAGTGAAAGAAGGTCTGAAGACATTTCTTAAAGTCTAAGCACTTCAGTCTTCAGAGATGGTGCTGAATAAAGTCTTTAAAATGGGAACTGACTCCCTTGCTGCTTTGTGCAAATGGGACTCAATTCTGATTTGGAGACTGCACTTATAAATGCCAATTAAGCAATGCAGAACAATAGCAATAATGTCACTGACAATAAAGGACTAGTCTCCTCACCTCTCTCAGCCACCAGCCTTTGCTCCCCTCATCAGCCATAGAGGGAAACACAGCAGCATCCTGCTGATACCCCATCAGCACTACCACTGATTCCAGCCATGAGAGGAGGACAATTACTCTATTTTCTGAGGCAAGCATAATCCTCTTCTGATACCAGCAAACAGAAGTTGGATCCCAGTGCAACACTTCAGCATAAATTGATGCCAACTATGTTTAAATACTCAAATTCACCTTATTGTCCGTGTCCTTCTTGCCAACTGCAGACTGCAGAGCGTGCAGGAGGGCATCCACCAGGCCATCACACTCTCTCAGTCTTCTGCGTGCTTCTGCTCCATCTGAACTTACATTCCTGACAGGAGAGGGTTGAAAGAAAATTAAGCCCTGGAACCTTCACTATAAAGTTAAAGGTGCATTGATTTATACTACATTTATTAAGAACTCATCACCTTGGATGAAAAATTAGGAGGCCAAGTAGACTGACAAACCTATTAAATCTCAGTAAAGTATGGGCAATACACATCTGCAACTCTCTGAGCCTGAAGAAAAAGGGGAACACAATCCCAGAGGTACCTAAACCACCTTCTCTGCTTTGCTGGTGAGCCCAGGGACTCACCTTAAACCAGGCTGGAGTCTGCAGAGCAAACAGTATGCAAACCAAAAATTTAATTTCAAAACCAGCAGTTCCAAACTGAAAGATACTTTCACCACCTTAGAAAAAAACATGCTAAGTCACAAGATTGCCCAGCAGTATCATGGCCACAGAAAGTGAAAAAGCTGTGTGCAGCAGATTCATTACAAAGTCTTGGTCAGTCAACTTTAGTAAGGAAAGGATGACAGTTTACATGGCTTTGAATTTCTCAAAACTCTGCACAAGAGAATGGCACAGAGGTAGCAGAAGCAAGACCGAGTGGAAGGCTACTTGGAATTGTTAAAAGTTACACTTGTCAATGACTGCAGAAACTGTTAGAGGGGACCTTTGAACTTGGCCTCAACTCATCCAGTGAGCACAAACTGATACCCCAGCCTTGCATTAAGCATCAATCTGCCATTAACCAAAAAAAAAAAAAAAAAAAAAAAAGTCAAGTCAATTTTCCAAATGCTGCCGTCCCCCCATACCCCCCCTTTTCTTTAGGGGGAAAATGAAGTGACAAAATTATTCTTAATCGTGGCTCACTGACCAAACCTGTATGGAAGCTCTTCCCAAAGCTGAAACACAGTAATTCCAACAATAACACAGACAACCTTTCAACTTTCAGGTCTTTGAATCCCACAAAGCTATGTAAGGTTACCTCTCAAAGCTCAGGACACCATCATTACCTTCTGTTATCAGGATCCTGCAGTCAGTTTTTGCTTTTAACTAGAGGCACTGCCAATCTCCAAGTAATTAACAAATCAATCATGGTCCCCTCCCATGTCCCGGTCATCTGGGCAGGCTGCTGTGTTAATTAAGACAGCTAAGAAAATCCACATTTTCTCAGAGACCTCTCAAAATCTGAAGGCACTTAATTGTGAGCTGGTTGCTGTAACAGCACATTAGCTTTCAATTAAGAGCACAAATGAAATGCACAGATAAACAAATTCTTTTCTCAAATCCTAACACAGCTTCACCTCTAGCAATGGATGATAGAAGGCAGGTGAAGTGGGTATTAAAATGATTCCACAGGATAGATGGAAGAGAATCCTACTGATGTTTTCCCATCTCCAGTTGTACTTATCCTTTTGTATCAAAAATACAAATGTGAATTTAATGCTACATCTTTATGAAAATGAAATTAGAATTCAAATTCTCTGAGATACCTTTCAGGAGTTATAACAATAAATGATAGCAGCTCCACCTTCAAGCACATCTATTAATGTGGAACACTACTTGTTAAGCTTCAGGGTGACAGAAATGCACTATAAATGGTCTTATCTGGAGCTGTGTATCACATTTTTTATTCCCTCATTAAGTCTCACAGTGTTAGAATTCACAAGCAACACTGGCAGACTAAAGGCAGAACAGCTCAACCTTCCCACCTTCCTTGCCCTATGGCCCATTCAGAAGAGATTTTTCTCTGGTTCATTTGTGCTATCACACTTGCACCACATTTGTTTTACACTTTGGTTATGAACAGCATCACAGTATTGTGTATCCTGCTTTCTTACTTCTTGATCTGTACTGGGGCTAATTTCAAGGTAGACATTGATAACATTATGATTGAAAAAATATTATAATACTGTATAAGTAAGAGTATGGCCTGCTGATATCCCTGTCTCTTCAACTACAGAAGAATTTACTGGAAACCAATGCCTTGAGAAAAAATTCCCACATCTATCACACATAAATAAGCATGAAAACTCTGCAGGATCAAGTTAATAGCTAATTAATGCTATGACTAAGTTATCCAGACATCAAACTTTGCAGATTTAATGTTTTAACTAGCACATCACAAAATGTATCCTTAAAGGCATCTCATGCAGAAACATCTACTCTATAAATACACAGCTCCTGGGATTTTGTTAGTCCTTCCTCCTTGGGTAATGAGCTTCCTGCAGCCCCTGGGATTTATCTGCCATGGAAGAACAAACCCCATTTCCTTGTCTGTGACTGTACCCCAGACCCAGTGAGAGCTCAGCTCCCACTCTTGTCCCAGCAGTCCAGGCAGATCTCAGACAGACAAAGCCCAGGGAGATCAGCACCTGCACCGTGAGACTGCTCTTCCTGCTGCTCCAACACTGCAAAAGGCAGTGAGGAGCTCCCAAATCCCATGGAAATATTTGCATTTCAGATCCATGCCACAATCTCTAAGCTCTAAACTAAGGTGGGCCCTATGAAAACAATGACAGTATGCTTTGAGTAATTCTCATCTGACCATCCCATGAGAACTGCTGCCAGGTTTGGTTTCCATGATCCAAAGAAGTCTTCACAAGTCCATGCAACCCAGGAAAACGCCAGGCTGCATTTCTGCCATGGCCTTAAGACTCCACCATCCACCTCCTTGAAAAGCATCACCTGGTAGTCATTGGTCAAATTCATCTTTGGTCTTCAGGAGGGGCTGGAGCATGAAAACAAAAGGGATGACATGGACAGGAGAGCTACTGCTGGCACTGGTCATGAAAAAGGACAGAAACTGCCATGGAATAATCAACCTGATAACACACTCCACTGACAGGAGTCAGGAAAAATCTCTTCCCATTTCACATCTGCACTGGGATTGTTCTGCATCTTGTATCTGTTAAATGTGATGGAATGGAAGATGTAACCAAACCATTGTTCAAAGGAAGCTTTCAAAGCAAGGTTTCTGAACACCCTTCTTCAAAGAGTGATGGAAATCAGCAAACATGACTGATTCCAGGAGTTAACAGAGGATTTGCAGTCCCTTTACACAGGGCAACGCTCCACAGAAGGAATGCAGAGCCTCACCCAGGCCAGAAACTCCTGCAATGGAGATATGTAACATATGGCATCCAGACTTGGAGAAAGGAGAGAGCTTTGCTTTTCATTTCACTTTTCTACACATTAGTCAAGTACTGCTATACACCAGAAGTAATTCTTCAGGGGATGGAGTGTTTCACACCAGACACAAAAGAGAAAGGCAGCTGAGACCCCAGCTGAGGTGCTGAACTCTGTTACTTAGGAGACAGGCTGCCATGCAGGACCTGGAATGGCCAGAGGATATTGCAATTCAACAAATGATCTCACTGACTTGCTTGCTGGGGCAAATGAATATCAAGAACCTCTGTAGACAGAAGTCAAAGCTACTTATTGAAGTTTGAACAACTCTGCAGGGCTTTTCAGGGACTGATGGGCAAATATCCTGTTACAAAAGAAAATAAAGTTGATTGCCCATTGAGAATGGTGAGAATGGTGAGGGGGAACTACTCAAACTATTTTTACACAAAGCACTGACAAATGAGACCTGCCATTCATCCCCAGTGTTCTGCACACTTGCCCTGTCTCTCCACTCCCAGGAAGGTCTCTGATGCTTTCCCTGACTTTCCTGCTTTTCAATACTTTTCCAAGAGTCTATTAAATGACAAATGTATTTTAAAACCAGAAGTGTCTTTCTTATGTCACAATGCAAAGGGTAATAGGAACCTTCAGTGTGCTTCCTGTAAATGTACACAGTCTGAAGAACAATTCTAGAAACAAAACACAGAATTACTGCCCACGTGACTCCAGGTACATAGTAAAGAAACCAACTGGATGACTGATTTTACATAAAACAGTAAAGCACAAATCTCCAGCCTTTAGCTAGAAAAAGCAACCTGGATTCTTCCTCAAGTTCTTGGAGTCCAGACTGTGGCCAGGACTAGTGAAAGAGAATCTGTAAGGATGTTGCAATATATGCTTTCCCTGGGGAAAAACCCCAAAACAACCAAACAAGCACTAAGTAAATGTTAAATAAAAGTAAATATCTATGAAACTCATCAGGTTAGGAATGCAGTCTGCTGCTATTAAAGACTTCAGAGAATGGGGGCGAGTGTGCTGAGCAATCTGTTCACACCTTAGATAAGGTTATCATTATCACCAAAGACTTGTCTTAATAATATGCAATTTTGAATGCTACATTTTCATCTGCAGAACAGAGCTGGCATTCCCCCCTAGCAGAGGTGAGCTGTTACTACTGTCTGTGCCACACACCAGAATTATCTTCAAGAGAAAAGACTTAAAAGTAATTAAGTACAGGGTACTTAATTTGCACTCTTTCAATGCAATCATGTGGCAGTGCCCCCTCTGTGCTCTCCCCAACAATCCAACAGACAGAGTGGAGATGTGGACAGCTTTTGGATTGTTTTCTTTTTAATGATGAAGAGAAACTTGAGAAAAAGGCAAAACCACCTTCAGCTCTGAAAATTAAAACTAGTTATTTCCAGGACTGTTTTGTCTGTCACTTGGCTGGAGAGCACCATGAGATGCTATCCCACAGTGCTGCAGACGAAGCCAAGGCTGGAGTGCTACTGAACACTTACCCTCCTGCTTCAGTTCAGGTGTAAAAAGCACTTTGTTTAGAGATCTAGCTGGGAATGAAGACAACAGCTTGGAGACTTTGCTTTTTCTATAAATAGAAGTTGAACTGGAAATTTTTAAGACATCCTCCTAGTAACACTTCCACCTTTCCCTGGAAGAATCACAGCTGAGAGCTGAAGCTGAGACAGTGATGAGCTCTTTCCACCCCCTTAGTAGACCCTGACCAGCACCATCACTGAGGCTTTGCTGTCCAGACACTGAGTTTTGCATACTTC
The DNA here is from genome assembly GCF_051311805.1 of Agelaius phoeniceus. Taxonomy (NCBI): domain Eukaryota; kingdom Metazoa; phylum Chordata; class Aves; order Passeriformes; family Icteridae; genus Agelaius; species Agelaius phoeniceus. The sequence continues at coordinate 7,462,915 of NC_135282.1, read as the reverse complement.
AGCTGATAAAAGGCAGTTTCTCACAGCTTCTAGCTTAAAATACATTAGTTGTTCTATCCACCTACTCTGGCAGGCAGAACCCTTGCTGTACAAGCACCCTTCCACACCCACAAACTGCTTCACAATAAAGAAATTTTTATTTGGATGCCAGCCAAAGGAATGGATCAATAATAGTTGTAGTAAATGAACTCTATTTCCAAGTGTATTTCTAGGCCTCTACGTCTCAAAGGAGGAATATACAACATTTAAAAATCATTCCATCATTTCATGCAGAAATTGAATTAATTCCATACTTCAGTTCACATCAAGTACCAGAAAGTTTAATTGGTATTAAAAGTTCATTGTTCTAAAAACAAGAGAGAAAAAGAAAGAAGCTGCCTGTGCCACAAAGATAGCCTGATCCAGGCAGCTCTGGTCAGAGGGCCCTGTACAGCACAAGGCAGTTTGGCAGCAGCAGCTCAATCAGAAATCAAGCAGAGAATATGGTAAAGAAAGCAGAAAGAAGCCAAAGTCCAAATGAAATGCAGAGAAAGCCAGAGGAGCTATACTGATGCTGATTTGGGTAGGGAGCAGCTGGGTAGGAGTTGTTCAGAGCTGGGATCCCACTGCAGGCTGCTGCTCCACTCCAGCGTTCCCTGGCCAGTTACACCCAAGAGAGAAGCAGCAGAGCAGCCCCAGCTTCTTTGCATGCAAACCCTTCCACCTATTTAAATAAAGAGGCTGATTTTGTTTAGTTGACCAAATGCTTGAGAGAACATAGCAAAAGGCATCCCTGAAAAAGGGTTTCATGAGCTTAGTCTGTGCTCCAGCAGCAGTGGCACAGAGCAGAGATCTACAGGGCACCCTGTCACACCTCATATCCATGTCTGCTCTGCCTACAGGAGCTGTCAAACAGGCTGGGGCTCAAGAGTACAGTTTAACAAAGGATGGACTCGACATCTGTATCTTATTATCTGTGGCATTCTGTACCCAAAACACCTTGTAATGCCTTTTAAGTAAAATGCTGACTGGTTGCCTCCTGCATGACCTACTTGGAGGGCCTGGGCTTGCTCTCCTGTAATGCAAAATGATGCAGAAACACACTGCACGAGAATTCCATGATGCCCAGCAGCTACTTAGCTTCCAAGTTATTCCAGTCTCTTCCTGGAGGAAAGGCCAAGGGACTCTGCTTGCTTTATCACACATGCTTGCTGCCATGACAAAGAATCTCAAAAATACAGAAAGGAGGTGGTGCTAATCTAACAAAGGATCAGGGCTCATAAGCCTTGCAAAGCAGACTACACCCATTAGACTGACTGCAGGGAGCTTTGCTGCAGTCCTGCTCTTCACCCCACCACAGCCACAGACATTTTTGTAGATTCCCTTTCCTGACAGCCAAGGGAGGAGGGAACTAGGTTCATTTCTAAGTAATGACAAAAGGCAGTAAGCAAATGCACAACTTTAAATTTATACCTCAAGATATGATTGTAAAGCATTAAGATTGCATGTAACTAGGTTATGTCTCTGCTGCTAAAATCTATGCATAATTTATTTATATTACAAGCTAAACATCAGGAACTGTCAGGAGGAACCCTAACAGCTCCTTACTAGCACGAATTAAACGCTCTGCTCATCATATAAGCCCCAGGACAGCCATATGCTGTGATCCTGCACAGTATCAGTAAGCTAATTAAGAAACTGCCTTTGCTCACTCCTCTCTTTTGTGTGGGTTTTTAATTTGAGTTGATTTTTTCCAGTCTGGGTTGGGCAGATAAGCTTCTCCCTTTTCATGCTACTTGCTGCCTCCAAAGTGAAGATTCACAGGCAAATTTTGGTTCCATTTTTATCTCTTTCTGGAACTATTCCTTCTCTCAAAGTCCACTTCAAAAGCACCTGCTGCACACCAAAAGACTGACAGTATCATTAGCTCCAGTACCCAGACCTTCAATCTGCCACAGGCTGCACCCACTCTCAACACAACACGAGCACAGCAGCCTCAGCACTGCAGGTGAGTTGGGGACAGAGATGGCAGCATCTGCCCTCAGCTCCCCTGGGTGGCACAGAGAAGCATTAACCTTTGGGAGGAGTCCTCTCCAGATGATCCTGGTTAAATAACTGCCCTGCAAAGCACAGGAAAGGACCACTTCAACTAGGATAGGAGAACACATAGAGTAAGAGGGAATGTCAAACAAACGACTTTGTCATAGAACCCTTTTTGGAGTTGGGGAAAAGTGTAGCTGCTGAGGGAGACTCTGTACTAATGCAAATTTGCTGCTGGTAAAAAAGACAGAAATGTGAGTTTTCAGGTGCCAGCCTTTAGTTTCTACCTCCCCTGTTGTGCCATGCCTGAGTGAGCAAAGCTCCCCTGACACCAAGGGCAGCTCATCCAGCAGCACCGCAGCAGCGTCACCTGAGCCTCAGCTCCTGCTCTGCACTAGGCAGCACTTCCAGGTCACAGATTTGCACTTCAGCACCTTCTTACCTCAGTCAGCTGGAGACGAAGGCTGCCTCCAGTGAATGAGTGCACACAGGACAAATATTAGGTGACTGTCACCACATACTATTATCATGCCTGCAGAATCTAAAGATGCACAGAGCTTGAAAGTAATGCATTCTGAAAGCTCTAATTCCCAGGCACTCTTCTTCAGAGAAAAGCCACACATTAATCATTAATAAGAAAGGAGGGCATAAGGTTTTGATGACCTTACTTCTTTTTGTTCCTCAAATTCAGCACACAGAGATGGGAGAAAAAACAAGCACACCAACATCACTGGTACACTCAATACAAGTGTTTTTGGGAGCAAAGAGAAAGACCTTTTCTGCCCAAACAAGACCACAGGTTGCTTGACAAACCTTCTTTAACTCCAGGAGCCTCAGAGACACACCCACACTCCTGCTACAAAGAGTGTGTGCAGGCTGTGTCTGGGCACACACACACACGTTATTAATCCATAAAGACACGAGGACTCACAGTGTTACCTGTGTCTGAAACACTGCAGGTGACATCTGCAGGACAAGATGTACAGGCACATACCACAGTGCTCTGTCCTCCTCAGAAAAAGGCTCAGAACATTTGCATACAAAAAGGATTTGACACATCCCAAATATCACTGATTTACCATTAAGCTCTTGCAGTCGTCTTTCCTCTGAAGTATCTAAGAGGAACCTGCAGATACTTTCACATCATTTCTCAACCTGGTGGAGCGTATTTCTGGCTCTGAATTCCCTGAGTCCTTACACCATGTCTTCAAGCATCGGATCTTACGTTTACCAAACCTATCAGGTGTTGATTCCATGGACCAAACCCTTACTTTACACCTACAGGAGTTGTTTTTTCCCAGTTGAAGCCTGCAGGATGAACCATATCAAATCCTTGAACTACTGGTATTTGCAGCAACTTCAGGGGAAGGTACATACCGGGGTGCCAGTCCCACATTAAAGACAGAAGACTGAAGATCAGTCAAGTCTAGATCCCCTAAGGCACTTAGCAGCCTGAACCTCACCAAAGCTAGAAGGAGACAGGGCTATTAAAAATTAGACCACAGAAGGTTTATACCATTAATCTTGCCTGTAATTATGTCAGTGCAGTAGCGCACCAGCAAATAAATCCACACTTCTCAAGTCTCTGGGTACAGCTCCAGCCACCAGGTTGTCCCTTCCCTTCTCAGGGGGGCTGATGTTGGACAAGCTGGTATGTGCCATCTCCAGCTGAAGAATGTGTGTTTTTAGGGAAAGTCAGGTGGGTGCAGTTTGTTTGTGTTCATACACCTTGGCCAGGGCTCTGAACCCTGAGGATATCTGTGAATGCGAATTTCTGTGTACTTGGAGAAGTGACAAGAAATGCTGCAACTACAGATGGTACCCCTGGAAAAAGGAGCACTTTGCATCTGTTTGCTATGCAAATTAATTCATTTAACATTTGTTGACAGCAGGTCAGTTTAGCACAGGAATCAGGCTAGAAAGTTGGCAATTTAGGAACTAAGTTCTACTCTGTCCTCTTATAAGTGAAAAAATCCAAGAGAGAATTAAAAGTAATTAGGCAGAAACTAGCAATTAAGCCCAGAATGAATTTAATTTTTAAACCATTAAAATCCTTGCTGCTTCCAGAAAACTAGGAATCATGGTGGGTATCTCCACAGACAACTAACAAGATGATGTGACTGCAACAGTGCTCTGACTCACAGAAGCAGCAATTTCCATGCAAAGCAGGGAAGCACCTTAGGAGAAACCAGGGGACCCAAGGAAGGTCTCTGGAACTGCCTGGAACTGCCTCATGAACCACAGATCCATCTTTCCTACAAGAGCTCAACTCAACTCATACCCAGCACCTCAATGATTTTCCTATGGTAAGCAAATGTCTTCCTTACTTCTTCTCCAGTCCTACTGCTTCATAACCAAAAATCCACTTTGCTTTGTCTTTTACTGTTCAATTCCAGATTTCTACCATACATGTTTCTTTTATCAGCTTCAACAGAATACCACTGTTTTATAGATGACACCCAGGGCAGCATCCCTCACAAGGCTAGTGCCCATTTGCAGCAGTAAAGTGATTATGGATATTGCAGATCTATTCATCATACTGTGTCTACCCTTGGAAACACAGCATTGTAAGAGGAAGCATCTTTTTCCTGATCTCAGGATGGGAATTAAGACAAAATTACCATCACCTGCATAAGTTTATGAAAACTTAAGTGTTCAAGATTATAAAAGAGCATCCAATCCATTTTAATATTAGATCATAGTTTGCAAATTGGATGTGCTGCCAAGTTTCCAAAGGGGAATACAGGACTCCCTCAAAGACTTCTTTGAACAGAGGTTTTAGCAAGTCAAGTGCAGAGTGAGATGGCACACAGAACCCATCAGCTGTGTTCCAGATGACACCAGGATTCAAAAGACCCCTACAATGGGCACAGTCACAGGAGAGGGCCTGACTTCAGAAGGAGCCCTTTAAATAAAGAACAGTCAACACAGACCTTCACCAGTGGCCTTTTCCTCCTTGCATTCCCACTGGCTCTGTGTGAGCAGTCAGCTCCAGTAGCCTGGAGGGGACACCACTGAGTGTCCCAGGTAACCCCAGAATGAAGTAACATGGCAAAGCAGCTTTCTTGAATGGCTTTTCTGATGATAAACTGTGAGCAGGGGTGCAAATCCTGTGGCCACACAAACCTAAATCAGTACCCAGCATCACACTGGGAATTTTGTTACTTCAGCAAGCGGGTAAATCAGGGCTACAGAAAGCCAGAAAGCCACCTCAGCTCCAGCCAAGGGCAAGAGTGCATGGACCATGGCTCTTACCTTGTAAGTTAACCCCAGCCCTGGTGAAGCTTCAGATCTTTGCTCAGGTATTGGCCCAATTAGTGACCCTGGAGCTGAAATCCTTCCATCCCACACGTGCCTGCCACACCACACGATCCTGCTGTCAATGCAGCCTTAATCCACCCTGGGGCACTGGGCCAAGGTGAGTACACAGCTCACCCCAACCTACTCAGACCTGCACACACACCAGCATCTGAACCCCCAAAGTGAGGGGGAAGAGACACAAGTTACACAGGGGAAAATGGGGAAGACTGGAAAGGAAAGTGGGATGGACTAGGAATTGAAGAAGAGGTAAAGCTAAATAATTGTAGTGTGGGATTTTTTAATTACTTGTTTTTAATTATTTTGAAATGAGTGTTTCCGTGGCTCCACATTATCAAAGGAGAAACCTAGATTAAGAACAAAGTAAAGATGAGTAAGCAGTGTTAAAAAAAAAACCCAGCAAGTAATTAACTGGCAGTTCATGCTGTGAATCACTGAGTTTGGAACAAACTCACCCACATCTGTTGATAAACTTCATTAACTGAAAAAATGATACTGAAATGAATGCCATGCTGCATGCACAATGCCTGTGTTCTGCTTAGATACCTAAACTGCAAGGACACCTGAAACCTCAGAGGCTCAGAGATTGTTCCAGTTATTTTGGGAGAACACAGATCACACCTGAGGCTCACTTCCAAAGGGGACAAAGGGAGGCTGGCACATAATCAAGAGGCGTAACCTCCCAATTAAATATCAAACTGGTGAACAGTTTGCAGCCTGCAATAAGCTCCATTCGTGGAAAATTGAATTTCTAGGACCAGCTACTGAGTCAATGAGAGAAGTGTAGGCAAAGGGGTTTTTAAACACTGATGTCTGTCAGACAGATGGCTGCAACAATTTATTCCCTGTTGGTGTTAACTATCACATCTTGCTGCTGCTTTTAAAGATGAGCTGCACAGGATTTCAACACACAACACAAAACAATTTCCAACAATTTTAATGTTAATTACTTTTGATATGCCCACTTAGACCCCTAGATCTGGAAGTGCTCTACAAACAGTGTGTGTAACATCCCTGACATGGGAACAGGAAGCAGAATCAGCTGAAAGGCAGCTCATACCCAGCTGCTCCTGCACTCACCTCACTGCACAGAGAGGGCAGACAGCAGGGCAGTTCTCCTCAGTTCCTGGGCAGGAGGCTGCTGCCTCCATGGCTCAGCACAGACATGGACAAATTACCTTTCCCAGACGACCCTTCCCTGCTCTCACATCCCCATCTACCTTAGGCAGCCTCAGTCCAGCATGAGATCACCTCACCCCACATCTGATGGAAGCTTCAAATTTTCCACAAGGAAGCACCAAGTCCCTCCTGACTGTGACAGCAGAGACCAGAGATGAGAGGACTGAACGACATTTCCCTGTTCAACAGCAGAAGCAGCCACCATTCACTGGGTGTTGGCCTGATGCATTTCAGGGTGCATCAGGACTTTCAAATACCAGAAGTTTAAATTCTCTAACATCTCAGTACCATGTTTCTCACCTGTCTTCATTGGCTTTAAGAATACAGTGTCCAAAAGGACACAAGCCTTTGAGTTTCCTGTAAAACCAGTGCCTTACTTTAAAATTTAAAAAAACCAAAAAACCTGCAAAAGCCCAAACCCAGCTGATCAACAAACCAAGAGATACCCTGGAGTACAGAAGTTTGAGTGGATCCACATACTAATAAAATTTTATGATGTGGATTAGGCTAGTCTACTAATGACCGATTTATTGTCTATACTTACTGGAGAATCTCATATTCATTGAGATAATCCTTTTATTCCCTCACCATGACTAATTTCCTCTTGCAGAACACCCCTAGAAATGAGACACTAGTAAGTAAAATCCTATCATGTCTGGAGTCTGCTTAAAGGACCTCAGCTTCCAGAGGGACTGCAAATAATTTCAGTAATAGGCCCTTCCAGAACACTTTTCATTACTTTCTTCATTTGTCAAGTTACTTGGGGGAATAGTTATTACAATTTAGAGACCACAAGCCCAAGAAACAGAAATGAACCAACTTCCGAAGATGCATTAATCAGTAGAAATCTGACAGGAATACATTTAAGACTAAGAGAAGGTATAATGCCAAATCTTTATTAGTTTTATTTGAACTAATTGACTTCATCACAAAGCTGAAGAATCTAAACTAAATAGCATAACTTTTTTCTCAAAAGAAAAGCAAAACGTGCTTAGGGAACATTGATTGCATTAGGATCCTCCTGACTAGTTTTTAGCATGAACTGTCCTGCTCTCAAGGCGCTTTCAGGCTTGCAAACACAGTATGAAACCAGAAAAGGCTCCTGTGCAAGGAATTTTAAAAGGAACACTTAGAATCCTAAATAGTCAGTAGCTCAAATTCTTCACTAAAACCCCAAGAAACGATGGGGAAAATAATCCACAGCTGTGCCTTACCTCAAGCAGCCAGAGGTGTTCTTGAAGACCGTTGTCCACTCGGCGTCGCGCGGCTTGGAGTCCTCGTTGGGCTCGCTCTCCCAGCCCGAGTGCGGGATGATCACCTCGTTGGTCAGCGTCTGCAGACCGTGGTTGATGATGACCATCTTCAGGGGCTCGTAGGAGGATAAATTCCACAGGGTGCCTGCAGGGGATTGTTAAATAACCAGAGAATAACAACTGTATTCAATCCGTACACTAAAGAGAATCACAGGATTCACAGAGAAGTGCTTGGAGGTTAAATCATAAAACTAAACAAGAAGGCAAAGCAACTTGATGAGATGCTAGACCAGAACCAGCTTAGGAAAAATCCCACAGCTTCTTCAACAGAGCACAAAAGCACTTTTATCAAGACACGGATACTGTTGAACTCATCAAGCCCTACACAGAGTACGTAAAAGTGATTGATGTACTACTGGAGATTAATAGGATTTTTCTGCTGTATACAAATTGTGTTACACTTTCAAGTCTAACTATGCCTCAAAAAGTAAAAATTCATCCAGTGAAGCAAAGTATATTGAGCAATTCCTAGGAGAGATGAATTTCTGGAGGATCACTGATCTTATGCTTATCTTCTTCACAAGATAATATTTCATTCAAGTCTCCTCTCTATTATTTATTTTCACATTTTCCTGTCACAAGCAATATCTGTGTTCAAATCTCCTGGTGCCACAAACATATGATTTCTTGAGGAAGCTGGAAACCAGAACTCCACTGTCTTTTCATTTTTACCTCAATTATGAGCCAAAGCAGACAGAAGTCAAACATCAAAACTGAATAGCAGAACAACAGCTTTATAGCTGCAAAATACCCAGTGTTAGATAAGTGATACAGCCTCCCAGCAGACCTGTATCAGTGTCCTGACAGTTATTACTCATCAGAGTGGGACTGAAACAGAACGCTCACTTCAGAGAGAATTTCTGCCTAGACCCAGCCTGGTACCATCTGAGAACTGTCAGTAACAACACTTGGAGGGAGCCAGACACACGCTTTTGGTCTCCAAGAAAACGTGTGAGTTCTAGCAAAATTTTCAGACAGCCCAAACAGAAAACCCAGATTCCCCAAAACACACAAGGAATCTTTCCTAAGGGGATCGAATATCAACCTGAGGTCCCTGTGTTACAACAACTATGGACGTGTGCAGATTACAGTGCATACTGTAAATCTCCACCTCATTGTATCTAAAAACCACAACAGAACAACAGAAGTGCAACCTTTTGTTTCAGCCCCTTTCAATCTTTCCTGGAGCAGTGATGTAAGCTGTTACTTCTAGAGTGAAACTACAGAGGCAAATTTTACTGCTTAAGAAGAATAAGGCAGATAAGTAAAATGTCAAGAATACCTACAAATTTCCAAGACCTCTAATATTACAGGAATGTATGAAATTTTACCAGTGCTAAACCCTTTTGCTTGTTTTAAGAATTAGAGATTTGTGTCTAGACTTCAATACCTTCAACCACAGCATGTAAAATAAAATCACCACCTCCAATCTCTTCCTATATTCTCATTCACCAGAGGTTATTTCAAGAGAGTAAATGCAACTGTGGATTCAGTAGAGTTCTGACTGGATTGCAGCATCATCCTGCCCATCTAGCACCAGCTTTGATGCTGTAACCCCACCCTGACCAAGAGAACCACCTGCCCCTATGGAACAGCTCCTGTACATACACAGAATTTTTATCAAGGGGCTGGCTGTAAGGTATGCAATGAACTATTTAGGGCAAACACAATTTGATGGTAAATCTCAGCAAGTGACTACAAGACAAAGGGAACTGGAGTTACACAGAATCTTTCCTCCACCTTCTTTGATGAAAACTCCTCCAGCATTTTACAAGATTTCAATTTCTCATCTGCCTCCCATCTTTCATACAAAACAATAAACTGAAGAATAAAAGACAGCCTTACTATTTAAAAATTAGTGCAAACACTTCAAATTATTCAAAAGGTCAAAGCACTTAAATTTATAATACTTTCCTCAATGGCTGCATAAGAAATAGAAAAGAATCCCTCTCTTTAACAGCATTTAGCAAGGGAAAATGCACAGCACTTGAAAGAAATGTAGCACAAGATAAACAGAGGTGAGGGAGTCCTGTGGTTCCAAAGACAGAGAAAAAACTTCAGGTTGAACACTGACTTCATGGAGAAAATATTTCACAGGAAAGGATATAGAAAATAAACACACGGACAGTACATTTTTCTTGTTCAAAATTATGAAACAAAGAGCTCTAAATCCAAGCCTCCTTTCTGCACTAGAGAAAACAAATTCTATGGAAAAGTCACCGATAGTGACAGCCTTTAGGTTAAAGGAACAAATTCAGATCTAACTGTAGCATTTAGGAGCACAAAAAAAAATAGGAGGGAAAAAATGGATGCAAATTTGACATCCATCTTTAAATACCATTCCCTGATACTATTAGCATAACACACCAATGTTTCAACAAGCTGGAAACACTGTTTTTAAAACTCGAATCAATTCAAATGAACAGCACTCAGGAGAAATCATGTCACTAACAGAGCAGCACAAGGTGCACAGGTGTCACTAACACAGCAGCACAAATCTAAATTTTCCATGCACTTTCACTACAAGCCTTGGCCTTTTTGACCACAGACTGCATGAGCTTTAGGACTAAGAGAAAGATGAAGTACTGCTCCTCAGAAGATGAACATGATGAGTAGCAATCTGTATTTTATTCATAAATACTGTGAGCAATGTACTTATGTACTTCTAGCTTCAAGCATCAGCCCTGATTTTTCAACCTATAAAGCAGGAAAAATAACTAAAAGCTTTTATTAAAAAAAAAAATCCAACATCACCAAGAAACTAGAAGCTGTTTAATTCCTTTTCTGTGGTCCATACCAGATAGTTTATCACTTGGAAAAATAAGCACTCTGTAATATATTCTCTGAGGAATTCCCATTGTGTGTTGGTCCAGGAGACATTTGTTTGACAGACTTGTTTCTATCAAAGTCCTGGAGATTGGAGCTGGGCTCCTGTCAGTAGTGGTCAAGTTGAGCACCTCAGTGTGACCTAATGTGTGACAAGGACCTTCTTCAGAGAAGCCCTGGAACAGACAATGGAAGGAGAAAGCTCCTCTGAGATAAACAGGCTGAAGAGAGCAGGTACTTCTCCAAAGAGGAGTCTGAGCAGCTGACAGGACCTCAGCACACAGCAGTGCCCAGGGGTGGCAGTTCTGAGAAGCTGATTATAAATCAAGTTGCTATTCGAGCATTAGATCAAAATATTTCATCTGCAGAGCATTTTGAAGGTCAATCATTTTTCAATTATAACCAATTTGAAGAATCACGTCCTGCACCACTTAAAATCAGTGCAATGTCATTAAACAACAAAATTACTCCAACGTTCTCACAAAGAACAAAATTATTCATTAAAGCTACCAATTTCTGATTGCTTTTCAAAGAATGTAATAGAATTTTGGTCTTGCATATCTGATGGGAACATTTCCTCCACAAAAACCTTATCACTCAAGATAAAACTTTTGTAGCTTTCCCAATCAGAACAGATTTAATTCCTTATCAGTTTAATCCTCATTTCTCTATTTTTCTCAAGAAAATGATCCACTGAGAGTACAGCAGTACAGCTACAAGCCTAGCAAGAAATGAAGGAAGAATTTTATGGAGTATTTCTCAACACAACTCTACTCATGATTTACTTATGGACACTCTAACACTTAAATCAAGCTTTCCTCAGTGCAGTGGCTAGGAAACATTTTTTAAATCCACATTTCAAAAAGAAAGAGAAGTGAGATCTGTGGTACTTTCTGAATGTATCTTTGAGTTTAGAAGGCAGTTTTTGCCTACTTCCCAGATCTCTGACTTCAAGGGACATCATTTACAGGTATGTCAAGAACACCTGGTAAAACAGTGATGGCACTAACCAAGGAAATTTTTCAAATTCTGCTAAAACCAGTGCTATCTATAAGAAAAAAACCCTACAGACTGGCTCAATCTGGCAGCAGTGGTGTATCAGTACACTCTGCCTGCTTCCAAAATTTCATGTCAGAACAGCTGTCTAACTTCTCCAAAGGTGCATCCTGGAAGTGCTCAGGTGAACACACTCCCATCACAGCCAGACCCACTTGTTCAGCACTGATGCCACACATGTGATTTCTCCCTCAATGCTGCATCCACCTCTTGGGTGTTTTTAACCCATTGCTGTGGCTTTTCCCCACTGCATTCACAGTGACCAGACCCAGCTGTGGCTGCTGCATCTGATCAAGCAAAGGAGAAGACATGGAGCTGTCAAGGACTGACTCTCACATTAAATGCTAATGATGGTGTCTTGCCTGAAAGCCCTGCCTCAAACAGGGTGTCCTACTGTGTGCACCCAGGCACCTCCTGTCCTGCAGGCAGGCACTGTTCCACAGTCAGAGAAACAAAACTTCAAGCCTAGAACTGCTCTTGAATTCAGATGACTGAATTATTTAAACTTCTTTAAATTACTTGAATCTCTCTGGAATGTAGGATTATTTTTATCATTTGTCCTTAGCTGGGATGACCAGCTGGTGATTACTGACTGAGCTTTTGAAAAACAGCCAGTATTGAGTTAAAGAAAGATTAAACTGGAGAAAAATCAATGTGCCATACCAAACTTGAATTTGGAGCCTGTTAAAAGAAATAAACACAAACGCTGGATGCTGTTGTATTTTTTTTTCTTTTTCCTAATGCATTGCTAATGAAGTCCCCAGACATTTCACTCCAGACAAACTGAAAAACTTTCATGGCAAAGGTAGGCTCTGGTTTATCACTAGGGAGAAGCACCCAGATAGGAAGTCACGATTGCAACCAGGAGAACATTGGAATTGTGATCTGAATTTCTGAGGCTGCAGAACTCAGTCCTTTTGCAGCAGCCCTGCCTGAATGCTCCCTTTGCACTTCAAGCTGGCTCTTGTTTCTCTCTGCTGACTTTTGGAGCTCATTTTACAAATGGACAATTCCACATTATCAGCCAGAGCTTTGAACACGGACTGCAAGTACAGCAGCACCAGCCACAGAGGCATTGCTGGAATATTCTTCCTTTCTGTGCTGATGCTTGAATGTCTCACACCGGATCTGGTGATATCATCTTAGAAGGGGAACGAAATTATTCCTGGTTAGGTGGAGATTAAATGCACATCATCTGTTACTGGACATCTGTTTAGGTTAATACCCTTAGTATTCCTGGTGTTTTTGAGTAAGGGGAAATAAAGAGCTCTAAGTAACAAAAGCCAAGGTGGAATAAAAATACTACGTTTAATTGGCAAAAACTACTGCCAAATAAAATGCATTTGAACTCTAAAGCTAATTAAGCAACGGGAAATCAAAGCAATCGCCATTTACAGTGAAAAGGAAAAACATCCACTTTGCTTTTGCCATCTTAGAAGTGACTGATTACCACCTAGCACTATAATGATATTCCTTCAGAGTAAATTATAGACTGACTTCTCCTTTCTTGAATCTAAGGAAATAAATTTATTGCTTCTCAGCACTCCAGAAATGAGTGTTGATTAAACTAGAACAGTAGATAAACAGATATTCTTTATTAAAAAAAATAAAGTCTGCCATCGCATTAAATGAGTGCAACAAATGGAATATAAATACCACCTGCAGAGTTTCCATGTTGAGGCAGAGCACAGACAGCTCTCAAAGCACAACCAGCACGTGCCACTCAGAGGTTCTGTGACAAAACAGACAGCTCTCCCTTGCCAGCTCACTGGAAAAAGGCTGGAAAAATATCCCTGCTAGTTTCAACACTGTATATTTAGACCTAGTTTGCTAAATAGCCTGTAATGGCTGTGGAAGAACAGATGGAACACCCAAGGCCACTGTTCATCTCAGAGAATTATAATTACCAGTAAAAACTTAAAGAGAGCTACTACAATTTTTGAGGAAATTACAGAATTATGATGTTTACCTCTAATGGCTTAATCAATGTTTGCAATAGGGTCTACCTGCACAAGCCAACACTGATAAGGCAGCTAAACAGTTTCAGCCCTGGACCCATTTTCATCCTCACAAAGCTTTCAGAACAAATTCTGTTCTGGCACAGAAATTCATCGGAACTGCTCTGGTCTCCATCCAAACATCCCCTGCGGCTTCTGAGAAGAGAAAGGGAAATCCATTTCACTCCTCATGATTTATGGGAGACTGAAGAACAATATCTTTCTCCTTACTTTAAGAGCTGACATACTTTTCCACCCTTTCCCACTTAATGGCTGAACTTTGAAACTTGGCATATACTTTATTGCTCTTTTTGGATGATTCCCAAGACTAAGTTCAAATAAAAACACGTTAAATAATGGAGCTGTAAGTGCTTGAAAACTCCCTGCAAATTGTGCATGAATTCAGCAACCTGAAATTTAATTCTCCCTTTTCCAACCTTAGCAACAAACAAATCCATGTCCAGATTAGCAAAAGCAGACTCTATGCTCCCTAAAATCTGAGTTTTCCAGCCCAGAAGCTGCAACTTTTATACAGCCACAGAGTCCTCGGCACCAGGCTGGAAGGGTTCCTGACCAGACTGACTGTCCTCTAAATATGAGGGAGTGGGGACATGGCAGGAGGATTGTTTTATAAGAGATTAACAAAGAAAGATTTAACTCAGTGTATCTTACCTATCTAACACATGCTGAGGGCACTGCACATTACCTGTCAATGGAGCAGCTGTAACTCATTTCAGCTCCAGTACCCCAAAGAACCTGGTAATGCATGCCACACCCAAGGAGCAGCACCCATCCCTCAGCAGCCAGGGAATCCCAAGTGCACCACACACACAGAGATGATCTCAATCCCCTCCTGACGGGCATGTGTCAGGCTCTCACTCCACAAACGTGGTGCAGCTACAGAACAGCTGCAGCCAGTGGTCTAAATTCTCCTTCAGTGCTGTAACCTCCAGGAATTCTTGTTCCTGGAGCTCAAAGAACTGTTCTAAAGACTAATTCATTAACAAAATCACAGACACTGACCTGTAATTAGCTCTCTGACTTCCATGTCGTTTGTTTTTCGCAACAGCCTGATCAATGCAGGGATCCCATCACAGTTCTTTATGGCCACTTTGTTTTCATTATCCTTCCCATAGGAGATGTTTCTGAGAGCCCCGCAGGCCTTACGATGGACCTCGGGCTTTGGATGATCCAGCAGGCCCACCAGGATGGGGATGCCCTTGAGGTGCCTCACGTCCTTTTTGATTTTGTCGTTCTCGTAGCACAGGTGCTGCAGGTAGGCGGCGGCGTTGGACTTGACGGGGTCGATGGGGTGGCTGAGCATGGCGATGACCTCGGGCAGGTCGGGGTCCCTCCAGCGCGGGTCCTTGCGGATGCTGTCGATGGACGGCGAGCGCTTGCCCAGGCGGTCGATGCTGGCCATGCTGCCGCGCTCCGGCTGCGCCAGCGGCGCCGCGTAACCCCCGTGCAAGTACGGGATCCTCTCCTCAACCATCTCCGTCTCAATGGGGTCATCGTAGCCCCTGAGAGAAACAACGGTCCCAGGACAAAGAAAGGGGGAAAAAAAGAAAAACACAACGCACATTTAAACACTGAATAACTCGGAGTCAACACAGAGATTTCACATTTCAGCCACGAGCAAACATTTTAATATCACAAACATTACTGGGCAGCATATTTACAGTTTTCAATAGTTTATTTGGAGTAACTTGAAAATTAACCATAGCTGAGCTCTCAGCAGTGATGGGACTCCAGCACAGTGTTTGTTTGGCTAGCAATGAAATGATGACAGGAACTGCAAGCCATCAAACAGATTGCTTTCATTTTGGTCACTTAGCAAAGCAATTACAACAGAGCTGGATTACATTTAGTAGGAAACACTGATCTTCATTAATGCTGCTACTTCTGCAACAAACCAAAACTCTAATTAGGGGCATTCAAGGCCTGGGCAGGGACCACAGATATATTTCAGCAAGTCTGACAAGTTCCACTACATTTCCATGTTGATGCTCAGACAAGCATACTCTAAACACTACTCTTAATCAATATTGCCATAAACCACCCTCTTATAGATGTATTTTTTCAAACCAGCAGCAGCCTTTTGCCTTACAGTTTTTTCCTAGACAGGTTTGCTACTGTCTCAGTATTGCAGTTAGCTCAGTCAAGCAAGTGGTTCTAATTGCTACAAAATGTTTCTTAAAATCTTTCATCTAAAGCACTGAGTGATGTTATTGAACCATTTCTGCTGTCATGCTGAAGTATAGGCTATTAGACATCAGGAAGAAAACGGAACTTGCTGTCATCCCAAAGGGACTGATAATTAAACTGGGCTCTGGGGAGAGGAGCAACCAGAGGTGGAGACTGAACTTAGTCTCGTACAATTAACGCTTTTAATGTTAAAAGTGCCTCTCCTGACTTTACGTTACTTTAATTGCTGTTCTAAACCATAAACTGAATGAAAGGATAGAAATGGGCAAGTATCCAAAACCCAGAATGAATCTGAAGAAATCCTTTTATTGATGCAGTTATTTGTATATGTATAATTCAGCAGTTGCTCTACACAGTAATTTACACTCTCTGGACAGTTGTGTTTTCTGTTACAGAACAAAGCTGTTTCCATCACTCCAAGCAGAAAGCAACAACACTGAAACAATTTACGTCTGTGAATGCACACAGGGCAGAAGGAATAACAAAACCCCTTAGCTACTCCTGAAAATTCTGTTTTTACAAATGCAAATTTGTGATAACCAGCATTAAAACTGCAACAAATTCTCATTTCTCAAACCCATCCTCATGTTAAATTCTATTTCACTTCACAAAAGCAGCAGAAGATTAATTTTAATAATTGCACAGCTGTTCCTTGCTTGACTTGGTAACTCACAATACAGAACATCTCAGTCCTGTGAGCTGCCCACAAGATAACTGTGCACCACCTCAATTACACCTGCACAATTAAGTTTCTCTCTCCTCCTCATCCGTGCAAGTACACAAAGATAATTGCTGTCTTGGGATGCAGTTTGTTTGCTTTATTTCCACAAAGCCTTCCAAACAGAACCACACAGATGGGCCAGTCTTCCTCATGTTGTATCCTCTTCTCTTTGCCACACAAAGCTCCTTGGTCTCATTACATTTGTCAAAAGAAAACTTCAGAGTTAGAACTTCAGATGCAGCGCTGTCATGACCAAAGAGTACCACACAAGTCTTGTACCAACAGCACTAATTTTAATTGTCAATCACTACTTATTAAATATGAGTGGAAATACTTGAAGTCAAGAATTTATCATTAAAAAGAAAAATTAAATAAGATGACAACCTTGCTTTAAAATAAGACAGCATCTCTCAACAATCGATAGAGAAGAGGATAAAAACAAAAACCTGCACTTGCTGGAATTACCCCTCACAAGCCAGATCCAACATTCCTCTGAGGATGAAACAGTGTTGAGAGCCACTGCTAAAGCACCACTGACATAACTCAATGACTGTACCTGGGAGCAAAGGAAAACACCTGTACACCTGAGCCTTGAAGACCCCAAATCATTATGTAGGAACTCAGATCCTGTATGAACCTAAGAGGTGTACAAGGAAGACTCAGCCAAGGCAAGTATCACACTACTTCAGATTCACATGACCAAATACACTGATCAAGGCTAGGGAAGGTTAAAAAAAACCAACAGGGGAAGCAGTTTACCAAAACAGGTCATCCATGTGCAGAGGAGCAGAACAACTGCTCAGGCAGAGCAAGGCAGAAGTGCCACAAGCCCCATCACCTCACCTTTAACAGAGGGCTGGAAGATCATACTGGCAGAGCAAGAAAGCCAAAAGCAAGAATCTATCAGGGCATTAAACACACCCTGATCATCAACACATTTACACACTGGGTGAGTAAAGAAATCCTCTTTCTGAGTCAGATTGGTGCAGGCTAAATGAGATTTTTCACTTACACATCACTGGAGCAGCTTGGCTGGGAAGGAAAAGCCACTTGACACAGAACAGGACTACCAAGAGCCTCAGCAGATACTGCTCTCAGGAGACCAAGAGCTCCCTACTCTCAGGACTGAAGAGCTCTGGTGCTATGCCAGGGGTGCTGACTGCAAGCATCTTGCCTTCTGTCTGTCTGCAGCAAGGCAGCCGAGTTTTTAGGATAGCATGGGTCTCACTAATCACCCGTCCCAGGGAATTGATCAAAACACATTCTAGCATAGTTGAAAACTGGGAGAGAGCTTGTGGATTTATCATCTTCCTTATGGCTTCAACATAGGCACATTTGAGTAAACAGGTGAAGGATTTAAACATTTAATCCTCAACAACTTCTACAAGTGTTACATTTTTTACAGTTTGCAGCTGGCATCTGCTTTGGATAAAAGACCAGAAAGGCTCAGGATTTCAGCAGGAAACTTTGTGCCAAACACTGAAGAGGAGACAAAGACTTTGCAGAATGAGATTCTACTTTTGCCAGGCTCTGTTCCTGGACAGGATACACAGGGGGATTCAAAACTGGAGTGAATCCTCTGCTGAGACAAGCCTGAGTTAGGGGCCATATGGTTAAAACACCAAAATCCCCTTAACTGGAGACACCTAAGAACTCAATTGATGAGCTGACTTGCGTTGCCTCCTGCCCCATCAAACTCTGTCATTCACCACCTTCTGCAACCAGAATATTATCAAACTGAATTCACACTAAGGAAGACACTCAGAAAAAACCCAAATATTTTTCAAACTGACCACATTGCTTGCTTCACCCTGTTCTGCCCAGGCATGTCCATAAAATCCTGCCCCAAACTAGACAACATCCTAATGTTGCCCATAAACATTTGGAATGAGTGAATGTAGGCCAATAGTGCCGACTTAAAGTTTTATTTACAATTACAAGCCTTTTTATTCTGTACCAAAAAAAACACCAGAAGAAGAATGAGACTGACATGTATGGTGTTACCAGCACTCTCACTGCCAATACACAACAGCAGCAATAGACCCAGGGGTAAAGGTATTTAATCTAAAATCTGGCTCATTTCCTGGTAATAATAATTTGGACCGTGAAGTTACCACCAAATACAGTCTCAGTATCTTAAATCTGGCTTCTGGCATAGATAATTTAACAGTAAAAAACTGTTTTGTTGTTGATTTAGTCAACATTAAAAATTTATATCCTGTCTAGTCTGGAACAGTAACACTCCAGAGCCCTTAGGGAAAACAGAGGTCCCATGAATGCTCATACAAGTGCAGAATGCAGTGGTCTACTCTGGGAAGAAATCACCACCCATGCAAGGAAAAGCTGTACAGAAGTTACTTAAATCAGTAAGATGAATTATGACTTGCCATTTCTTTCCATTTCTTTCTTTGTCTGTGCTTATGTCAATTTAATGATTAAGAAATATTCAAATAGTAGTAGGGAAGTTTTTTGTGAATAAAAGTATTCAGTACTTCCTGCTTCTCTTGCAGAAAAGGACTGTATATAAAACACCCAGCAGACAGTAAAATTAGATGTTTTTAAAAACTATAATAAAACACTTTAGTATAATAAAGGGAACCTAGCAAATGAAGGAAAAAACGGCACAAACTCAATTAAAGATGTGTAAATACCTTCCTAAGTAAACTTGAGTAACATTATATCAATACTATATACCCCAAATTTATTATGCAACCTGACTTACACCAAACCAGAGCATAACTGAGGGGAAGAACAAGAAGTGCCAGGTGCTCTTCAGAAACTGATGTATCTCACATGAGGAGAGACTCAGTATGAAGGAAAACAAGAAAGCCCAGCCACAAGCAATGATGAGCCAACAGGGGGAATATTTGCCTTTGTGCATTTATCTGGATTTGGAGATGTTTGGCACATTTTTCCCCAATTTAAAATGAAATATAAGTAGCTTAAAATGAGGCTGGTGATGACAGAAGAAAAGCACAAATAGGTATTTATCTCTGTGATCAAATGGAGCAGGCAAGAGCTGGAAAGAACAATCTGTACTTGTAATCCCCCTGCCTAGGACCCCCTCCAGACACAGCTGGGCTCCTCATCACACAGGGAATCAGACTCACTAGCACAGATTCCCATGAGAAACCTCCACTCAAGCCCTCTCAGAACAGGAACTGACAATAAGGACTCTTATTTTACCTTTAAACTACTCCCTAATGAAGCAGCAGCTACTGGGAAGAACATGAGACAAAGGCTCAGAGTCATCAGTGCAGGAATTCTGCTCAGGACAGGGGATGCCCAAGCTGGAAGTTGATGCAACATAAAACAGCATCCAACAGAGATGTTGTTAAACCTGCTCTACACATTCTAACTCTTTGAAATCAAAAGTGACATCAATTAATCACATTCATTTAATCATTTTCACAGAAATAAGAATTTTAAAAAACTAGAGAGAAATAATAAATTAGCAATTACCCTCATCTAGTACAAAGCACTACTTGTAGTCTTTATTTTCTTGCAGATCAGTAGCATATCTGAAATGCAGGTTTATTGAATTGTTCAAGTATTTCTTTGAAATGTCAAAAAGTAACTGCTTATGAAGAGGCCCTCATACAATCTTCTTATGTTCTCAACAGCTAAAGTTTGCTGCCACAGTCAGGCTAATTATTTGTCAAAGCCTCTTGATCACATTAAATATGGAAAAAACCTCATAGCAAAAGAAACATAGAAGAAAAATTATGAATTGGTCCTATCCAAACTGCAAGGAACAATAAATCAAAGGGATGTTTAATAAAACCACGGAATTTTAAAATGCAAATGGGTAGGTTCTAAGAATATGTTTAATTATTCATTTTGCATACAGTTTGAAAAATGCTAATAAAAATTTAAAAGCGTTGAGGCCTGACTTCTTTTATCAAGAACTGCAAACTTGCTTAGTTCAGGGAAGCACAAATGCAAGTGTGATAGATTGAGCAGGATTCTGGCACCCACTGGGTGCAGGTATTTCCTTCAGCCCCACAAAACAGGGATGTGATTCCACTGCTAGGAAAACAGGTAAGCCTGCAAAACCAAAGATGTGACAATGGACTTGATGGGTGTTAGGGGAGATATGCCTTGACACCTTTTCACTGGCTTTTTTTTTTTTAAACTCTCACAAGTATAGATGACAATTTGGAAGTGTTTGATTCTAGCTTTGGAATGAACTTCCAGAACAGGGAGGGAAAACAGAGCCACAAAATCATGAATGACATAACATCTCCAAGGAGGAGGACTCTGAGAGAACAAAAAGGCCAACACAAATCCCACCAACAACTGCTGCTGATGCAGCAAAGCCTGAGGTCAGAAATGTTAAATCTAAAGACTGTCTATACACAGAGACAGGTGAATCCAGACTCTTTACAGCTCTGGAAACTATTCTAAATTAAAAGGAAAAGAATGAGAACTAAATCCATATCAAAACACGAATCACAAGGCTATGACTCCAAGCAGGCACATGTAAAATTTGTACACCCCTTAGAAAACAAAGTATTACAAGTTTTTCAGGTCTGTACAAGATGACTTTCAGCTGAGTAACAGGACTCTTTTCCCAAGCCTGGGGGTTCTTGGCTTTTTTTCCCAAATGCAAGAGCACATAGCTGTGAAACAGCACAAACAACTAATACCAGAAAAGATGGCATAAAATAGAACATTCCTTAGAAACTGGGCTGAACCAGAAGCAATTTTTAACGTGTCACTTTAAACACAACACAGATACTCTTTTCTCCCCTTCTATAGGCACGGGACTAAGATCTGTGAGGTTCAGCACAACCTGGTCAGAGAGCTGAGGGTGTGGGGTTAGCACAGGAGCTGGGCTGAGGCTGTCACACACCTCTCAGGACAGCTTGGCATCCCTTCACCACCCGGGATCAGCTCATCTGCAACCCCAACCAGCTGCTCAAAGCTTTTGTTTGGCAGATGTGCACACAACCAGACCTGTCAGGAGTCCCACAGATCACAAACCTCTCTTTTCACCTTGCTAGTGTGGGACAGCTCTGGGACAACACAGTGCATTCACAACTCTTTTTTAGGAAGTGGGGAAAAAAATAACTTAGTCTTCTTGAACAAGGTCATCTTTCTGTCTAAATTCAACCTGAACTAAGCAGCCCAGAAGCACTGAAAGGGTCCTTGGGCCCCGCCTCTCCCTCTCCTTCCATATTTGGTGTGTGTTTTCCAGTAATTTATGGGCTGTCAAGTAATATCAGAATATACCAGATCAGAGAATTTGAATGTACATGATCAAAAGAGCAAAAGCTGCAGAACAGCACTGTGAAAAACAAACAAGTTTTACCTTCCTTTGTGAGGCCTTCCCCTCTCTGGCACACCCGCAGACGTCCTCCTGTTGACAGTGGAGTAGTCTGGATCCAGTTCATACCCCTCATCATCCACTCCCAGGCTGCGGTTGTCATCTTCCAGTCCGTAGGGCTCCGGCTGGAAGCGCTCGGGCTGGGAGCGGTTCAGGTCAACGCTGCTGCTGCCCACGGGCACCTGGGGCTGGGCCACGGGCCCGTAGTTGTCCCTCCTGCTGGGCAGGGTGAAGCTGCCATCGTCGGGCCGGTAGGTGCCCCCGGGCACGTAGGCGTAGCGGGGCCGGTAGCCGACGCCCCGGGACAAGCTGCCGTAGCTGTCCGAGAGGTCCCCGTAGCCGTCGTGGCCGATGTAGGGGCGGTACTGGCCCTCGTGGCCCTCGGGGTAGGAGTCGTTGTAGCTGTTGTAGGAGCGGCTCAGCGTGGACGAGGCCTGGGGGGGGATGAAGCGCTCGCCGTTCTTCAGGAACCTCCTGTCGATGGAGTCCGTGTAGCTGCCCATGGGCGAGGAGCCGTCCATGGCCGGGAGCCCGTCCGGCCCCAGCGGCACCTGCCGCACCGTCCTCGTGGTCACCGTCTTCACCATCTTGGTGACCTGGCAGGAAGCAGCGAGGAAATAAATGTGTTAATGCTCTCCCTGCTGCATAACGTGGTGAGACACGGGGAGGTGGAGGAGTGGAAGGGGGAGAGAGCACCGCAGAGCAAACTCCTGTGCTGTGCCTGTAACACCAGCACAGCCATCAGCTCACCTGTTAGCTTTTGGAATGAACAGTGGAAAAATACTTTGAAAAAAGCACTCTGGGCTCTCACTACCAAATCAAAAGCACTGCAGCCATGTGACAGCACATGGAAACAGCACAAAGTCATTATACCAGTTCCATTTACCCCAAAATGATTTCAGGAGACCTCTGTCCTAAGAGAAAACTTCATCATGTTGTGGAGCCACAGCCTGTCCTCCCACAGCTACAGCATAAATACCACATCACATTCTCTAGTTTAACAAAAATAGAGTTATGTGCTTTTGCGTGATCAAGTTTGCACCTCTGTGTAATTTGATGGAGCTCAAATCTGGCAATAATATTTAGGAAACCATGATCTCAAACAGAGAAGTTTTGGGCTTCAGGATTGTGGACAACACACCAGCTTTCTCTTTTAAGATATTCTTACATCCACCAATCACCACACAAACCCAACAGGAAGCTGTTGTCATTATTTTGGTGACTAACAAATTGGCAATAATGAACACTCACACCACATTGCTTTTGCAATTGCAGCTACCTAAACATCCTAGACAAGCTTGTTTAAAACACTGGAGTGTATCTGCACAAAAATACAGCTTTATCTTTACTTCCATAAATCACATTTCATTTCAAAACAGAATTTGCAAAAACTGAAAATAGCAAATGTCCAGAGGGCTCTTGTATTCAGGGTTCCTTGCTGAAGGGTAAGAACAAAGAGTCCTTAAAACTTTGCAAGAACCATCTGCCTTTGTGGCAAAGGTCTGGTAATCTGTTTAGGCCAGTGCTGGACAAAAGCCACTGCATTTACAAACTAGCAAAGGGCCTTCTTGTTTGGGTTGGTATCTGGGTTCCATCAACTTCTGTACTGCTGTCCAGAGTGACCAGCAAAAGCTCTTTTGGGAAGAATAAAAAGTCCAGCAAATGCCAGCCTATCCTTGGTAGCCCCAACCCCGAAAATATTACTTTAGCCTATAGAAATGTACCCTAATCCTAGTAAGTGCTGACTTTTCAGTCCAACCAAGCAATAAAACAGCACATCCACAAAGATGAGAGGGAGAATCAACCTACCTGACAGCATTACACACACCAGGGGAAGAACACAAAATTGGTAAAAGGTATTTGGGGTTTCTAAGATATTACAAACATAAATAAGCATCAGCAAATGACACTTTTCTTCATTTAAGTCTCAGAATGAAATGCTACATTCAAGGGATATGTTAACCACAACATGTATCCCTGGATTGCTCAGTGGCTCTGAAGTCCAAATAAATATTTTGACCTATGGCCTTCGATTTAAACATTTAGATTGGCAACAGATTAGCCAAGCTACTGCAAAGCAAAATAATTCGACTACATCTCTTGAAATGGCTCCAGACATGTCCTCTAGCCAGATGTTTTCACACAGAAACCCCAAACAGAAAAAAGATTCACCCAAACAGCATTTCTTTTCCTACACACATCTGTGAGCAAATGATACTTCAACATAATGAAGTAATGAAATCCTACAAGACTGAAAGCGGCACGAATGCCTCTCCACCAGCAGTGTAATTAACAGCAACACGATGCTGAATGCAGCACAGCCAGGTACCAACATGACCTCAGTATCTAATTTGAGCCAGAGCTGAAAGATTTTCCTCATCAATACAAAGGGATTTCCTCATCGGGTAAACATCAGGAAAGATGCTATCCTTCCATGCCTCTGAGTCTTTTCTCCTTTTTTTCAAAGCATACATTTTAATAACTGGAAGAAAGGAAACCAGAAACTCAGTATTTATTTAATGACATACAATCCAACAGGGGTTTTTGTTTGTTACCTGTGTACAATACTTCTCCCTTCTGCTCAGTTGTCAGCGTGACCACTGTCACAGCTTTCATAAACTCAGCAGTGAGAGGACAGAAAGAGCTGGCAGTTTACAGTAGCTCTTTGTGAAGTGGATACACACAAAGCAACACAGCTCAGTGTTCTCCTACTGAAGTCAAACAATACTTTTATTCAAAGTACCATATTCACAAGTGATCTTCTAAGAGCAGAAAAAGCGACATTTCTCAGGCCTGAAATATGCGAGTTTTGCAAAGCCATGACAAAACTGGGCCTTTGTGTTCTTGAATTTGGGAACCAGTAATGGCATTAACAGGAATTAAGGTAGATATCAGCAATTTGATGAATCAGAAATGGATACTTGTGCTCAGAAAGGAACAAGGAAGGAGCTTTCTAAATGCCAAGAAGTGCCCTTGCATAACCTCACAGAGCTCCTTCTTTCACACCACACAGCAGCTCCAAGCCCAAGCACTGCCTTTCAGACACGAGCTGCCACACTTGCTCACTTTGTCACCTGCCATTTTTCCTAACGCTGCTAAGATCAGACAATAGGAAGTACCTAACACACCTCCTCTGGCTGCAGCAACAGCACAAAAGCAGGAATAAACTTTGTTCTGCAGGATCAGGTCCACCTTTATCAAAGACTTGCTCCATGTCATTGGTAAACAGGATGAGGTGACAATCATAGAAATGTTACAGCCAGGACAATTGTCTCCAACAGCTGCTACATGTACACAAAAACCACAAAGCCGAATTTCAGATCATTGAAAATCACCTCCTAGACAATGTGTGACCTGCCAGTTACCCTTAGTGAGTTTTTCGCCATGCTCTGGCACTCTACAGAGTATTTACAGAAATTTGGGTTTTTAGTTTAAATTGCCAACAGAATGCAAGGGATTAGTTTGCAATTTATATCTACTTTGCCTTATTTTCCTGCCTTTCAAACTAGTACAGACAGGCTTTCAATGGCTGTGGCTCATCAGAGAGCCACACTCAGTGTGAGGCAGCAGAGCACATGTAAAAACAAGTTTACAGCCTTAGCACAGCTTCACCTCTTGCTATTTTCTGAATGCTGCACCCAGCAGCAAACACAAAGTACCAGGACAATCAAAACCACCTTGGTCAGACACATAAAAAGGAACATTTCACTCAAGCATTGAAGCATGCATTTCTCATAGTATAAAAGCACTCAGTAATGCTAAAGGTGTTATACTGGGGCAATCAAACAGAGCCATTTTATACTTTGAGAGAGAGGGAGTATTTGTACTCATGCCTCATTTGTCAGGCAGAGGCATTGAGACAGAAGATTTATCATGTGATAAACAGATTTTGCTGCTGACAGGACAATAAAGGGAAGCTTTTTGGCAGCAATTAGCCAGCACACAGATGAAGGTCCATTTAATGAAAGGTTTCCAAGCAAAAGAAGAAACCCAACCAACAAACCAAACACGTTTATTTCAGGAAATCCTCCTCAAGGGAATATTTCATTTATATTTCTAAAAGAACACAGGCAATCTTGAGCAGCTGACAGCACAGTAATCTTCTCTCCCAACATTTTTGTGGTTTCCTTAATACTGATGCATTAGCTGGACAGAATGAAGCTATTCCAAATTCCAGTCCCAACAGACTGCCTTATCTGAGAGACACCTGATCCTTCAGATGCACCCAACCTTAAAAAAGATTTTTTAGCATCAGTTCCTCACTGTAGATGTGCTCTAATAAAAAAATGTAGAGTTACAAGTTACTTTGAGTGTAATTTGACTTCCTCTGTTTACTTTCCATCCCTAAAGAAAACCTGTGTAAAAAGGTTTTTTCAGCCCAATGACAAATCAAAGATGCTCAATTGTTTAAATGCCCCAATCTTGGAGTACCAGAGGAAAGCTTCAGACTACTTCCCTATAAAGAGCAAGATTTCAGCCACAGGACCAAAAAAAAAGAAAAAAAAAAAAAAAAAAAAAAGAAAAAGAAAAAAAATTCCAATTTATTTAGTAGTTCATGCTCTCTGCAGCCAAAATTTTGTGATACTTCAAGTCAGTGCTTTCATTGCTGCTCTCCACACCCCAAAATCTGAGTATACTTCAGGTTTACTGACCTTACCATTGTTCACCCCACAAATAACAATTATTTTAGTAAATAATTCCCTTACAGGCCCCAGGATAATGGTTTCACTAATTCTGTTTCTGGAAATACATTTGCCAATGGAACATAAAGGAAATATTCACACATTTGAAGCAGCTTCTGTATTCTTCTGTCCCTTATCCTATTTATCTAGGAGGATGGGAGAAAAAACATGAAACTATCCAACAACTGGATTTACTGGATGCATGTGTACATGGTACAAGTAGGTGCCTCACAATGCTCAGTCCCAGAGGAGTAAAGACAGTACCAAGATTTCTGTAGAACTGGGTTGTCATGGTTGGATGCAGTCATCTTACCTGTAATTCTGCCTTCCATTTTGTTTCTGAGGTTGGTTTTGTTTTGCCTTTAATTTATTTAAAATAAATTAACTGCATTATAAAAGCTGACAGGGATAACAATCTTGTTGAAACTCTCATAAACCAAGAATCAGCTGAGAAGGAATGCAGGAGGATCTGAGCATCCTGACATTTCTGTGAGCTTATTTTTGAACTATGGACTGTAAAAATTTATCAGCCCATGCAGGTTGAAGCTATTACCTTTCTATTAAATGCTGTGGAAGAACTCACCCTGCAGGTTTCCAAAACAACAGCTGAAATCTCTCCCCTTCAATTTCAAGCCTAGTATTTCACATCTTGAAAGGGCCCTCAACTTCAGCTAAAATCCATTCTGGCTCTATTGCCTAATTCCTTTGAATTTCCTGCAAAGTTCCTAAGAACTGCCTCTGGGGGTACCTGGCACCAGCAGAACCTGGAGTTTTGGTAACAAGCACAGGTGTTAGGCAGTGGGAACAGCAGTAAATCACTGCTGGGAGCTGGACCTGCTGACTATTGGAAAGCTCCAAGAAAATGAATGGACTACAAATTAAACAACTTTGTATACAGATTGATTTCCCACTTTGCTATGATAAAACATCAATTTCAATGAGTAACAGTGACCTACATATTGCAAATCTTTTGGCATTTCAAAGATAAAAATTAGAGGTGCCTGGAAAAAGAAAAAAAGTGAACTTTGACACAAACATCTAATTTGCTTTACTGAGTTCTCTTGAGCCACTTACAACAGGCTCCCTTTAACACCTGGCAGTGCTCCAGCCAGCAGCAAGAAGTGGAAGTCTCTCCCCAAGGTGACTTTCACTGTTTTAGCTTGATGGGTATTTGGCTTCCAGAGATATTATAAAGTTGAAATGAAGTGTTATCTGCTACATCTTTTGTGCAATGAATGCTATGTAGGGACTTAGTATAACACTAAAAGAATAACAGGTAGGGGAAAATTACCCAGAGATATCTCATTTTGAAAAGGCAGATGTTCTCTATTTAAAATATGTCAAATATTAAATTCTATTACGCCTCCTTCCTGCTTCAGTGCTACAGGCATTTTCAAAGATGAGGGAAAAGCAAAGCAAAACTGTCAATGCATCTAGATTAAGGTTGTTTACTTAATACACTATTGAAAAGAATAACCTCTATAAATTATGGGTTTGAAACAACAGGGGAAGGAACAGAGAATAAAGGAACAGCAGCATCCAGGAGCATTCACGTTTACAGCCTTTGCGGTGCTGCATTTCATGAGGAAGAATTTCAGAAGCATTGCTCTCCAGCAAGCTAGAAATTCACACAATTTAACAAAAATAAGTGATAATTTCCTTTTAAGAATCCAAAAATGGCATTAGGTTGACAAATCCCCACATAAACTATCCAGCAAAGAAAGAATACATTTGAAAAAAACATCTCTGGTCTCTTTGGCTTTTAAAAAACCATGACCTGTGTTATTTCCTCTGTCACAGGAAGTATCTTATGCCCCCACTTTCTCTGCAAGAAGGATATGCTGGAGATTGTGGCTGACACTGTCCAGCAGAGCCCTTAGTTATAGACACAAAAACAGGTTCTGAATCCTTCCTTAAAGGGGCCTGGAGCAAGCAGAGCAATGTGGAGCATGAAGGGCGATTGCTCAGAGTAAAAAGAAGGGCTGAGCACAAACCTACCTGCCCTGAGCACAGTGTGACCATCTCAGCTTCACACACTGGGGAGTCTGACAGGAGATGTGAGGATTCCCAGCACAGGAAATGCTGCTCCTCTACAAGGGCACAAGTACCACCTGCACACTGAATGCAAGGCCAGATTCATGTGGGGTGCTTTGGTTTGGGGGGGATTTGTTAAGTGTATTTTCAATTTCTTTAAATCTGTGAGGCAACAGGCAGAGACACAAAACTGCAGTTTTTGGGCTCAACATCTCCTACTCCTGCCATGTAGGATGGCCAGCAGGGGCTGCATCTCCCATGCCAGTGAGATTTCCTCAGCACCCTCCTCTGAGCAGCAAGGTCAGAATTCTGCCACTGCACAGAGGTACCAGGAAACTTCATTTTCTCTGTAAGGCTCTCACACATAACAGCATGAGCTATGAAAGCACCATGATGACACCTATTAGAAATGATTGTGTCAATGACAATTAACTCCAGGGCAATTAACTGATGCTACTAAACCCCAGTGACACAGGTTTCATTTTCACAGTCCCTACCAAAACAAAATGCAAGTTGAAGACCAAAGTGATGTAAAAAACTTGTAAAATCTGACCTCAGATTAGTATCTAAGAGCTGTTAAATCTATGCCTTTTTATCACAGCAAGGAGAAGTCAAAACAAAACCATTTCAGAGGCAACAACCCCAGCAAAGTCTCAGCAGCTCTTCTGAGAGTCAGGGCTAAGCCAGGCTCTGTTTTGACATTTCAGAATCACTTTTCTCAACAACTGGGATTTTAGTATTTTTTTTTGTTGGTCCTTGTAGCAATGAATTACTAGGAAACAGCTCTAGGTAGTACTTCAGCTGCAGTCAGTGGCATTATTTGAAAATACACAAATTGAGAGCAAGACAGCTCCACATTCCACCCCCATCCTGGACACACTTCAGTGCCTGCCATGACCTGCAGTGGCACAAGAAAGCCTTGCTCTTTGAAATGGAACAGTAGCTCCAAGGTTGCTGTTTTTTCAATTTTTCTTTCCCATATGCAGCCACAATGGCTGTTTTGAAGCTGCCACTGTGCTCTCCTGTGGGAAGATGGAAAAACAGGAGGTGCCCCCCAACCCAGAGGAGAAAATCACACCTCTGAGCCATGACAAACACACAGCTTTTATCAGTGCCACAACTATTCCAGACAAACTACTTCACTCCATGTGCTCCTGTTATCTAGGTGAGGCATGGCCTCACCTCTATTTTTACAGTCATAGCTATAATCTTATGCCCTTGCAGCCTCCTAAAACTATGCACTACTATTAGTACATATAAAAAGGTGTCCATCCCCACTGTAATTTTATCACTTCCTTCCTGCAAATAACAGTTGTTGCTGCCACTAGAAAGAAAATAGCATTTCTTTCATGTAAGTCACAAACTAAATACATTAGATTATTTGAAAAGCTAATAAAAATGTGGGGGTTTTTTGTTCATCTGCTTTTATTTTAAAACCTTAATCTCCTTGTAACAATCAGAAAATAGGCCAGTTATATTTACCTTGTAACTAACTGCAACAACTATTAAACCAGATACTCAGTTTAATATCAGTACAGGCCTACTGACCTCAGGAAACCAACATTTATTTACTTCAACTTGAGGATCTGATGTCCTGAATAGATATCCTAGAGGACTGCAAATCTGAAACACCAGTGAAAATAAACACTGATTTACACAGTGACCTCTCTTCAACTCCTTTTAACACAGAAAGCAGTTGGACAATCTCCTCCCCCCCCTTTTTTTTTAAAATCAGTCCTGTTTAGAAGTTTTTAAAACAGAAATCACCCTTAATCTCTGTAATGTTTCAGTGTCACTGAAAGCATGCAAGGCAGCCATGAACACACAGCATCTGCCCAACAGAGACTGTAAAATTACCTTACACAAGAACAAAAAGATATCAGGAAAATTAGAACACTTGCAACACCCATAATCCAGCCAAACCTGAGGTACAGTCACTTGAGAGCACACCCAGCTTTCCCCATGCATTAGGAGTAAGATGCCATTCACAAGATTGCTGCAGGTTTTAAATGCTATGGTGTTATATACATAGGCTGTTTCTTGTTCCACAGGACAAAGGCATAATCATAATATAATGTTATTACAGATTGTCACTAATTTAAGACATATTTTCCTCAGCCAGGCCCTACCAACTCACCAATTTTTGTTTGCAGGGCAATGCCACGAACTGCTTCAGTAGAATTAAGTGAATATTACAAGAATAAGCAGCCTGAGGAGGGGTTCTGGTGTTTTTGTTTGGTTAACCTGGGTAATTTCTACTGTTCAGTTCACAGCTCCATGAAGAGCAGTATCAGCACAGCTGATAGGGAGCAATCTAGACACAGAGGTGAAACTGAAAAAGCCCTGAACTCAGCTCTGCTGGCAAACACGATGCTCAAATCCACTGAGGATCACAATAGCATGATTGTCATCACTCAGGCTACTCCCTGCTATTTCTACTCCATGATTAGATGGCACGTTGCCATTTCCCTCACTGGTTGTTAACCTCTCACCTTGGTTTCAGTTCTCCTTGTGGTTCCATCTTCAGAAGTGACAATAGACACGTGGGAAGTGGGAGTGCCTGGGTCTTCCTCCACTGTAACTGTCTCTTCCACCATTTCTTGAGGCTCTTGCATCATTGCTATTGAAGTCTGGTTACTGGGGCTTTGTTCCTATAAGAAGAAGGTAAAAAAAAAATTAACTTCTCACTTCTACCATCATGGTGTAACTATTCCACAGATTTCAGCTTCTTTGATTGAAAAAAACCCAGATTTTAACCAACAATTTGCAAGCAGAGATTCAGAGAAAGGAGTATCTCCTGTCAGACAAGCTTGCTGCAACTGTGCTGGTATGGCTGGGCTCAGTGCAGCAGACAGAAATCATCTGAAGCATCTATCAAGTACTTCATATTAACAGGCAACAGACTAACAGACTATCTTAAATTTAAATCTGCTTTAAGCTTTCTCAATGCCCAGCATAGGAGGAGTGGAATTTTTCTCTGCAAAAACACTCTTTCAGGTCTGCAGTGAACAGGCCCACTGGCTTTTTGAGCAGTTAATCTTACACACCACTGAAAGTTTCTCTGCATTTGATAAAGTACACTCAGCTGGAGACTAGAGAAGGCTATAAAACATCAACACCTACAATTAGACACCTCTCTCAAACTGCCCAAAGCGACGATAATGAAACAAAAACTTCCTGGCTAGAGATTAATTCACTGAAATGCTTCCCTTCCTACATCTTCACTGAGTCTGTAAGGTCTAACTGGCTACAGGCTTATTTAAATTGATAACAGATAGACAACATAATAAAATCTAAACAGAAAGCAGGGAGATCAAAGGCAGGTTCTTGCAGAGATACTGCCTAAAGAGAACACTGCTGCTCGCCAGCACCGGCATCTGAACCTTCCTTTTTCTTACGCAATTGTGTGTTCCAGCCCAGAAATCAGAGAAGCTCCCTTTGGAAGATGAACGTCTTTCAGAAGTTTCCCAGCAAGAGGCCAATAAAGAACCAGCTTATGCACTGAGAACTCAGACTTTTGCCCAGCATTATGAATCCTCAGCCATGTTACATGAAACTACAAACTGCTCATTTCATTACAAGCCCTGACAGTATCTGGCTACACAGGCTTTAAAGCCAAAGCAGGGCTTCTGCTGGCACATCCTGTCAAACAGACACTCAAAGAACATCCTTTATTAAAGACTATATATGCACACACATATTTTTACACGCATATTTTAAAAACAAAAACAAGAAAATCCAAGAATGACACAAAGCCCAAAACTGCAAATTGAACACACTTTGCCAACAGCAAACTCTGGACAAATCCACTCTATCTTTTCACATCACAGGAAAACAAAAAGGCTTGGGATGAAACTGTTGTAATAGAGGTGCTCAGCCTAACCATATAAAGGTTTAAATATTCTCCACATGTGAACAGCTTCATCAGCAGGGAACTACAAAACTAAATTTTGTATAATTTAGAAAAATTGCATTTCAACCCAGCTATAGCCTTTGCATTTCCCCTTTTGCTGTGCCATATGACATTTTGCTGCTGATGTCTCATTAAGGTCCACATTTAATTCTTGCATGATCTATTATTTCTCTTTAAACAAGCTGAGATGCCCCTGCCCAGTTTTCCTTTATTTACAGCTGTATTTTGACCTTCTGGAACTCAGACTTCAGTAAGAAAGCCACTCCCATTTTCAGGTAAGCACTAATATTAACCAAGACCATGACAATAAGCCTTTGCCAATCACCTCAGTCAAAATGCAACAGAGACAGCCTCCAAAGGTAAGGCACAGAAGTGATACAAGCAGGCACTACTTCCATTTCTATTGAAACCACAGAATAACTCAAGTTACAGAATCAATGTGAATAAGGTTTCTGAAATCCTAAAGAAAATCACTCCTCCAGTCTGCAGGACTCAAACCATTAATGGCAAATAGCTTATGATACATGCTGAATTCTTCATGGTAGAGTTCAGATGGCACATCGTGCCTTCTGTGCATGGCTTCAGAAGGGGAATTGCTCCTGCAATAAATACATTATTCTCTTCACATTTTTCTTGAAGATACTGTGTGATAACTGCAACTCCCTTTCTCACACCCCATAGTGAAGCTTTCCTGCAAAGAGAATAATTTACACAATACTGCAATAGAGTAGAGACTCAGAACTTTTATTCACCTTCACTCAACCAAAGCTTACCAAGAACAAAGAAATCAGTTACATGTAGAGGGTTTTTGCACAACACCTTATCCCTGTAAAGCTCACCACTGCTTCAAGGTGGGACTTTCTCACTCCTCTCACACATGTATGTACACACACAGCTCATCCACCACCTTCATTTCCAGCTGCATTTGAGGTGCTGGCATCTCTTTGTTCCCCTCTAGACTTTATACAGGCAGCCTCTGTTTTCTGATAATAAACCCGAGGAGATGGAAGGTGGAAAGAAATATTTTGTTCTTTGAGCTTTTGCAATACTTTTATAAAAAAAAAAAATAGAGAGCCTGCCTTTGTGTTCAGACTGCCTGTGGGCAAAGGAAACCTTAAAAGCTAGGCACTTAAACATGAGCAAATAGCAAGCTAGAGCATATTGACTTTAAATGAGCATTGTGCTGGGTTTTATCCTCTGGCTGCTTCTTAAATGAAGATTCAGGCAGATATGGTACAGATCTGCATTCCTACAAGAGAAAACTATTGTTAGCAAGAGACTGTCCTAGGCATCAGAGAGGCTAAAAGCTTGGAAAGCTCAAGGTAGATATCTCAACACAGACAGGTGCCCAGCCAGCACCAACTGTGCCTTCCTTCTTGCTGTGTGAGCTCCTGAGGAACGCAGTGAGCCAAGGGGACAGCCAAGGGGACAGCCCGACACCCAGCTCACCCCTGAACCAGGTGGTTCTTTCATCTCCAACCCAGTCCTTTCTCTACATTGTTAGCTTGGGGCTGTCACAAGTTAACATTAACGTAGAAAAGATGCAAAGGTTTTGTTATCTGCTTTTAGACGCCATCATTAAGGATTTTAGGTCATCACAAATTGCAGAAACTGGGACACACTACCCCTTTCAACTACTTCCTCTGTGCTCAGCTTCGAAGCCAGTATTTAGGACGTTCTTTTTTGCTAAATACACCTCAGGATCTCAGGTTCCAAACATTTGGCAGGTATGCCTAATTATCCAGAGTAAACCACAAGCTGCTGGATAGGGCTGGAACACGACACCTCTAATGAATAATCCAGTAGTTCCCTGCCTGCTAGAAGGAGGTTATTTCCAGTTCAAAATAACATATATTCATTTACCTTACTGGAGGCTTCCAAAGCAAAAGCAATGAGATTACAAAACTCTACCAAATTATAGGAACAGATTCCAGTGCAGTTATTGCATGTGGTGTCAGTAGTCATGACTCTTCCTTTTACTTCTGCTTTTTTGAGACCAAATTAATCCTATCCTGTTGATTTGTACTTGCATCTCCAGTGTGCTTTAAAAAAGCCAGGCTATTTACAACACAAAGCAACAATCAATTTACCTCCAGCCTGTAAAAGTTAAGCGCAGATGAAACAGCTAAAGACCTTGTAAAATAAGCAAGAAACATAAAGTAACAGTAATTCTTGTTTTGTTAAAGAACAGTGATTTATCATTTAGGGCACATATCTCCTAGGGCTTATTTTGCATTAGACTACTATAGCTTCTGTAATCATCACCATTTCAATTCCTAGCGTTGTATTTCCATCAAAGTAGCTATTTTATATCTGTTTTAATAAAAGAATAACCTCCCCCAGGAGGATCAGACATCCTACTTCAAGACAGTAAACAAAGTTTTTTATTCTCTGCCTATGGAACAATTTTAAACAGTCTGGAAATAATATAAAATTGCAGGGGATGATTATTTCCACTAAAACAGCCTCTCTTCAAGAACACTGAAATCGTGTACATCAAATCTTCATTGTCCCCAAGACCTCCTTTGTTCTAAAGATTGCAGTGCAGGCTATTCCAGCTACTCCATACTCCAGGCTACAGTCACATACCAGATTTGAGGGTTTGCAAAGCACAAAGGCTGGATTCTACATCAATGGACATACTTGTCCTCAGCCAACCCCAGCACAGACAAAGCTCAAGTGTATCAGCTCCTGTGAAACACATTACAAGTCTGGGCATAATTAATGGCATTGGACAACAATGCTAATTGAATTAAATGTGGATTCTCTCTCCTCTACTACTCTTTAAATTACTTGTTAAAGCTTCAATCTCTGTAAAGCATGAGATTATTTCTAAGTGCAAAGCAAGAGAACACTGGCTCTGCTGGAGTCAAGGCTCAGGCTGATACTGTGCCCCAATGGTCTCCTTCCCACTCAGGTCTGCACTTCCAGCTCAGCCATGTCCTCAAGCTTTTATTTGCTGAAGGCATGTGAAGAAAGACACAAAAGGCAAATCTGCAGGAACACAGCTGCTTAAAAAAAAGTCTGTCTAGAGATCTGCATCAGACTGGGACATCAGAGAAGAAGGAAATCACTGATGGAATTTGTTGAATTTGGTGTACTTGAGGTAGACTTTTCTAATACAAGATCAACTCCAGCAGTTAAAGACTCTCAAATCTGGTTGATTGAGAGTTGACTCTCAATCCCTCCTGCCTTGTCAGAGCACCCTTCTTTCACCACAGCCTCAAGTTCCCTGCTGTGCTCTCTGCCCTGGTTTGTCCTGAGAGCTTTCTGTGCATCTCAGCAGTGCCAAAGCTGGATTCCAAGCTGAGCAGCTCGTGCCCATCACCGAGCCTGTGTCCACCTAAGGGGCAGCAGTACAGGAAAGCATCCCACTCTTTCTAGTTTGCTCTTCAAAATCAAGTGAGCCCTCACACACTGCAGTGCTTGCACTACTGCAAGGCAGAGCACCTTCTGCAAGCACGCAGAGACCTGAAGTTCAGGGACTGCCACAGGCTGTTTCCCCCAGCTCAAAAAGCACAGCAAGGTCTTCAGCACCAAAGCACAAGTACACAGCCAGACCTACCCAAATTCTTCATGTCTGGGGAAACGTGCCTAAACTGGGACCAAATGATGGCACACAAGCAGGATGGCTCTAGAACAACAAAAAGCACATGGACCAGCTGGTACTGAAACCCAAGCACACATGATGCTGGAAGGCCAGTCTACAATACAGAAAAATGACTTAAATATGGGAATACATAAATATCTACTTCGCTGCAGATAAACAAACCTCCATTTAGTAAACTTACTTTTTTGTTTTCTCATGTGAAATAAAATGTGGGGTTTACATATATACATATATTTATGTATATGTATGTATACAATGGATTCAGTGCTCTTCCATGTGAACCCAAACACATCAACCTATGAGAAGGCTCAAAGCTCTGCTGGAGCTCTGACAAGCTCTCCCCTAAGGCTGGTCAGTTCAGAACAGAAGGGAAATGTTAGCCCCAAATGAAAGCAGGCTGTCCTGGCACAGGGTACCAGAATGAACTCAGCCCCACACCACAATGCACCAACTGTTTCCTGAACACTTACACACTTCCTTTGTCCTTCAGAAACACACATGACAAGCAAGGAACAAATAATGCCAAGAGCTTTTAAAGCACCAAGGTTAAAAGGAACATTTCAGCAACTGGAGAAAACCCTTCACTACGGGAACTCTGAAAAGCCACAAATAGGAGCGGGTTTTTTGGGAAGCAGGCATGGTAATTCACCCTTTGAAGGCATCACACCTTTCAGGGAGAGCAGGAGGTGAAGGAGAGGGAATCAAAGCCCAGCCAAGGCCTGGAGCAGCAATATCCATCCCTCAAGTACAGCAGGACACACTGGGGCTCTGTTCAGCCACGCGGTAGCTGCCCATCAACGGGCAAATCCAGCGCCTGCCCCACGGTCAACAAAGAGCCTTTTATGCTATTTTAAACAATCTGAAGTGTCTCAGTTAATGGAAGACCGGGCAATTGGCCCTCAACTATTTCTAATTGACTGGAATGATGGATGAAGCTAAAGGGAAAGCTGACCCACTGAACTTTTCCATACAAAGCTAGGAAACTGAAGGAGATTGTAAACAGTTTATAAGAACGAGAAGTGGGAGAGGCAGAATCCCAGAGGCTTTGCTCCTCTCAACCTGCTGTTAAATTGTTTCAGACTAAGGAAAACAAAAAGCTTCAAGTCTGAGCAACAAACAAAAAATACATGGGAAGGCCTAAACAAATAGAGTATTTTTCCCATGCTCTCCTCCCCATTCTCCAGGAGCTGTTTAGCTCTGCCATGCAAGCTGGTCCTTTGAATCAGAAAGGGCAATTTGTCATTTTGACAAGGTGTCTCTCAGGGCTCTCTATTGCCTTGCCCTGCTTTTCAGATTGACTGGGTGTTAACCACAGATGTCAAGACATTACATCTCAGTCAACTTCAACTGATGGGATGATATGCACTTAAAACCTACATGTTAATCAGTGCCACTACATTAAGGTAATGCTCAGGAAACCACGCATGCCCCTGGATTTTCTGAACAAAACCATCACTAGCAGCTTTGCACTGCAAAGGGCAAAAGTGCTGCAATGTGACAGAGCTGTCTGCTCACCTCAACAGCTCCTGGGAAGGAAGTCTGAGGACACACAACTTCCAGATGGGGAAATGGATGAGTAATAGGTTCAAATTCACACCATCTAACTTTAGGCAGCTTAGCAAGGTATCTAAATGCAGGATAACTTAATTCTTTCTTGTTAGTCAAAAAGAAGAGAAGGAGTCTCAGAGAACAGAACTTGCACAGACTAAATTACTTCCCTGAACATATCCAGCTCTTGCCATTGATTCTGCACAGAAATTATATCAAGTGCTTCAAGACAGCATTAAAGCTGGAGGATGAATCCAGGCCTCAAAGCCCCAGTGTAAGTACTCTGTGTAGAACCTAGAATTGGACAAGGGTATCACAAGTCATCATTCAGTCCCTTAGTCATAACCCTTTTTCTCCCATTAGTTCAGCAAGATCAAGTAGTAAAATAGAAGCACAAGCCATTATTTGTAATATGAAAACTATAAAGGACAAAAAGCAACCAAAAAGAAAAAAACGAAAGCCAGAAAAAAACAAACAAAAAAAACCCCACCAAAAACCAAACCCCAAAAAAGAAAGAGCACCTGGCACACAGGGCTCTCCTTCCCTTAACTGTGAACAGCATGGCCAGTGTGTATCTGGACAGCCTGCCCAGTAGGAAACTGAACAGGAAATGACTGTTTCTCACCAAGATTTGTACAGAGTTCACTGCAATTTGCCAAACTACCTCCCCAAGACAAATACAATGTAAATCTGCATGCCTAATCTTTGACCAAACCCAAACCAGATCTGACCTGTTTCCTCTCTGGAGTCTTTCAGATAAACTAACCAAGGCTAAATTAGGGAAATTTTTAGTGGGACAAGGTTACATCATGGATTATAATTTTCCACCAAGCTTTTTCCTTCATCTCCACCTGCTGCCTCTACAGCACTGGCATTAAGGGTGGTGTGGGATGACGAATTTTACATTCCTTTCTGCAAGACAAGCATTCAGATTTCATTTCTTGCAGGCCCCACAGAGTTTGGATCACAAATTAAATGGATGCATGTGTTACTAGAGATCAAGTCCACAAACTTACATGCACATGGGAGTCAGAAGCACAAGCTAGGTCCTTCATCTAAAACAAAAAAAAGCCTGTCAGTTTGGCAGGTGAGAGCAGGTTTCTTTCTGCAGTCTGTGTGTCCCAGACACTACCCCAGCCACCTTCACACATCATTAGTGAGTTCAACCAAAGCCTGCCAGACACAGCCAGTTCTAGGCTAACACACACACGCCCACTTGCACTGCTACAAACTACCTTAGAGAATTGCTTTTAACTTCAAGGCAGATCTAAACCATCTCTGCATTCTTTGAATTACGACCAAGGCTGGAGCATTATTTGAGTGTCCTAGGAGCCGTATCAGATCAGTGTTAAATTTAACTCATCTCCTCACCTACCCACAATCTTGCTGGTAGATCTGAACTATGCCACAAAAATGCTTTTTGTGGAAAAACACACAACACAAAAAGCAAAAAAAAAAAACAAACAAAAAACTTTTCTAATCCTGAGGGAAACAGAACAAACAGACCACTGATGATTGTTTAAGCCTGCATTCCAAGAAAGCTGTTCCTTAAAATAAATGATTTCTCATTCTAGGGAATACAAAGCAATTGACAATAAATCCAATCACCCCTCTCACCAGGACTGTGCCTGCCAGTGTCTCCCACTATTAAGCCCCAGAGCAGCTCTGCCTGGCAGTGAGGCAGCAGGACTGTGGCAGCCCAAACAGCTCCCCAGGAGATGACCCCTGGTAAATCACACACTGCTTCTTCCCTCTGCACCTCACCCTGTTCCAGTCCCCCACAAAAGCCATGGTCTGCACGCAGCACAGCAGGAAGGGGTGAACACCTCTGACCCAGACTGGCTCCGGCTGCTGGGCAACCCCAGGGAGCAGGAAAGGGACAGCAGGAGAGGAACTGTGCAGGAGGGCCCTGGATAGGTACAAATCCATTGGAACACCAAAAGACACAAACAAGTCAACAAAGCCAAAGGCTGCTCTGACTGCTGTAAATCTTCCAAGTGGAAGAGATTCCAGCAGAAAGACAATTTTCCCAAGTGCAGTGCAGTTACTGTGCTCTTTCAACTACCCAAGAGAGTTCACTGATGGTTTTTTGTCCAGCAGTCTGTTTATTTCACACATTTTCTGTTTGTTCCCTAGGACTGACCTTATTACCCCTACTTGTACGTGGCCAGACCTCACACATTGGGAAGAGGGCAAGGGCCTGTGCTAAACTAGCAATAAACAGTATGGAAAGAAAAAAAGCAAGGAAAAAACCAAACCAAACAAAAAAAATCCCACCAAAACCAAACAAAAAACCAAGCCCAAAATAAAAACAACAAAAACCCAAACAAACAAAAAAAAGGTGAGCACTTGGATATGAAAATCCTGCGTAAGAACACGTTCAGTTCTCATATCCACAGCTGTGGAAGGATGAGGATGCACTGCAATGGGCTCAGAGCACACCCAAGAGAACAGCCAGAGAGCAGGTCAGAGGTCCCTCTTTCACACCTAAGTTCCCACTGTTAACCTCAGAAGAAGGTCAAGGAGTGATTTGATTACAGGTCAAGTGCCTAAAGGTATAATGGAAGCTGATGGAGAGCCCTTCAGAGAGAAAGGTTTAACCAGTGCCAGTGTCTGTGATGAAGACTGACAAGACACACATCATTTAATTTTAAGGCAGCAAGTCTGAATTGTGCAAGTAAAGAAGAAACATATGGAGTTTGCTGCTGAACGGGTTGGGCCTAATTATTTTTAAGAAACATGTTTCTATTTACTCATAAACTTGATAATGGAGAAGTGCTCACCTGCATTCACACAACTGCTCACACTTGACTGGTACAACACTCTGAAGATTTTTCAGGCTAAGAATAAATTATTTAAAGCTTGTGAAGGAATTCCCCATCCCCACCAGCCTGCCCTCAGCAAACTACACTTACATGCAATAAGGAGATTTCTGTCAGCCAGAGAAGGGTTCATGTTTTGCCTATGGAATTGCCTCCTCCCACCAGCGAGCCCCTTCTCAGCTGTCAAGCAGCACTTCAAGCAAGGCCAAATTGCAAACCAGAGCACTGTGTCAGCTGAGAAACCACTGCCCAGGAAGGACTGTGTGTCCCATTCCCCAGCCTTTGGTGTCTGCAGCACAGCTCCCAAAAACTTGTCCTGCCAGCACAACTGAAACAGCTGTGGGACAGCAGGAACCAGAAGGGGAAAAGAGAAGAGATGAGCACCATTTATCCAGGCACTGTCACCTAGAAAATGAATGGGAAACCACTGGCTCC
The DNA here is from genome assembly GCF_051311805.1 of Agelaius phoeniceus. Classification (NCBI taxonomy): domain Eukaryota; kingdom Metazoa; phylum Chordata; class Aves; order Passeriformes; family Icteridae; genus Agelaius; species Agelaius phoeniceus. Next base: position 7,421,905 of record NC_135282.1, on the reverse strand, counting down.
TTTCAGTTTATAATAAGAGTGCCCATATTGACAGGCACCCATTCAGCAAGGACTGCTATTACAGCATGAATCTCAAAAAGGAAAAAATCATTTAAGCTAAGGTGGAAGTCACTTGCCCAGAGGTAAATACCTTCACCAGCAAAGTTAAATAGCTCTCAATTTCTTAGTTAAATGTGTTTGGCTTTTTCCATTTGTCATCAGCTCTGGCTAATGTTCCACATACTTGCTGGAAATAGGAATCTTTCTATGACCACTCACTCCTCCTGGCACTGTGAATACAGTCAGCTCTTCTACATTAAAGCACTGAAATTGTAAAATCCTATCACGTTTGCCAAGCACTCAATTATTTACATAGTACCTTGTTATTATTATTTCTGATGTGTTTTTATTTGGGACTTCACAATGGAATTCAAATATGATGAATACTGAGACAAGATGCAGCCCAAGAGTCAGCAGTCTAAATCACTTTTAAGCAGGTTCTCAGAGGGCTTTTGAGATAGAGCCATTTCTCAATTAAACAGACACAGATCAAAACAAGAGATCAGGATGAAATTAGGACTTGCTACTAACAACTATCAGTCACAAAACTAAACTCATACTCTGAAGGCTGCACTTCTCTGCAGTTGGCAAGACAAGCTGTTTGAACCTAAGGACAGGACAGCTGCACTTCCCTCCCACTCCTTGTTATGGTTTTATGCCAGAAAACAGAATCTTTAATTTTTCCAGAGAAGCCCTGCCAAGCTGAGGCTGCAAATAGGATATGGTGTGTTAGTAAACTCCTAGGCAGCTTGCTTACACCCTGGCCAGAACCAAAGTGCCTAAATCCCTCCACACACGCTGGCAGCAGCGACAGCCTCCCTTTCACACAAATGATCCTCCTCTGTTCGACTCCTTCTGTAAATCAGGCCTGCACAGGCCATGCCATTTTCACCTCTCCTGGCAGACTATGCAGCACTCAGGTACCCAATCTTGCCTCCTCTCCTTCATAGGCTTTCCTGTGACCCACTTCCACTACTAAAATTTTGGCAGAAATAAACCAAAGTCCTCCACAAAGCATTAGCTGTCCTGGGATCATCCATACACACAGCTGTCTTTCCTGGAGCTCAAATGAAGCTGTTTTATTTTTCTCCCAATTCTTTACAAGGAATCAAAGATAAACATTCATCCCACCCACCTTTTTTAACAGTAAGACAGACTCAATCACTACAAATCCAGCAGCAGCAAGTCCACCACCCACTATGAACACCCTGCCATAAACACTGCTCCTGCCTCAGGACTCACCCTGAGCACAGCTCTGGGAATATTCTCAGAAACACACACTGGCAGGGTTCATCCCACTTTGGTTTGCAGCTTCTGGGTTCATTTTTTTCCCCAAGAGAAAGCCAGTGTCTTTTAATTCCTTCCTAGAGTCTCCAGCGGCAAAAAACATCTCCAAAAAGGTGCTGCTGAACTCACAAGTCAGATTTGCTGACTTGGACTAACCCATCACTCAATTATATTAACAAATTGTTAACAAATAAATTCATCTGACAGAAATCCATAATATTCTACATCTCAGCTTGCTAAATCAGGAGTATTACAGTTAGTAACAGATAAACATATGCATGGAAGATGGTAAGTTTGGCAAACACTTGCAAAAGCAATGCTGTAGCCTGAAGAACACCAGAAAAAGATGAACAGAGGAGAAAAAGCATTACAAAATGCATGAGTCTATCCAGGGAGGGCAAAACCAAACAATAAAGCACGTCAGGGAAAAGGGAGGACAGCTAAAAATGAGAAGACATAGAACCCATAAATGAGAAGAGTGTCATGTGGAAGCCAAATCAGTGGCTTTCACATGAAAAAAGTGGCAGGAAAAGAGAAGGAGGGGGAAAGTATGAAAGAAATATTTCAGTTTTTAATTCCATCCTGTTAACAGTGCTTTTGTTCACCACATAAATCTTTTGGCCAGCAGTAGCTCCCTCCACACAGGGCAGTATATTAAGATTCTTTATTAAGGCTTTCCAAACACCATAATGTCATTCTTTGGCTTTTTATGTGGTTTGCCTAGACTGTGTTTTTGTTGCTAAGCTCTCATTAGATGTGTATCTTGTACTGACAGGGAAGAGATTATAAAACACAAGAAACCTGAGCACAAGCCCAGTATTTGATTTGACACAAGTGAACACTCAGGCAACAGCACGATGCCTTGTGTGTGACTTGGGGACACTTCTGGGTCAGCTCAGCACGAACAGAATGGGTCTGAAGTGTCCCATGGCCAGTGGATGGATTCATTTGGGGAAGCACAGGAAGGGGAGGAGAGCTCAGAGCCAGCTGTATCACAGCCCACCTCCCCCCAGAAGCTCCTGTGCCAGCCCCAGCACTTCCAGCCCCCAGGCAGGGCAGCTCACAGCTCTGGCTGAGGAGCTGAGGACTGGCACGAGATACGGCCCCAAGCCACGAATACCAGGGAAGCACAAGAACAACACAACACAAAGATGGAGCCAAATTAATAAATCTTGCTTACAAGGGATGACAGCACATCAGGAAGAGCAAATGTACCCATCTAGTTACCCGGGTGGAAGACAAAGATATCCATCCTGAACAGCAAATTGTGTCCAACACCACGAACACTTCACGCCCCACAGGCAGAAAGCTAGCCTGATTCTACACTTAATTAAATTATCTGTGTCAACAGTGACCAAACACATCAGCATTTACAGCCTCCCACCATTTATCAGTTCACACACGCAGAAATTAAACTGACTCCTGAACAAGGAATCATCAGCAACTGTGATCACAGAAAAAAACCACAGAAAATTATTTTTTGCCAAGTAGTTTAAACTGAGCATGGTTCCATTTGGAAAATTGCATGAAGCCAAAGTATAACTGTATCATTCACTTTACAAAAGCCACCAAACATATTATAACAGGCTGTTAGTACACATCTAAAATGTGTTTAGAAACCCAGAAAAAAGACCAGATAATGTGCTCTATATACCCTCAGCAGCAGACATTGCAGCTACTCTTAATCCCAGCTTTGTGAATCTGGTAGACATAATTCATTGTGCTTTTGGAGCCATAATATTTTGCAAAGCACTGCAGTTTACTGGCTTACAAACCTGCCCTGCCAGCTCACTGTGTAGAAAGATTTCTGCTGACTTCACTCACCATTTCAGTTGCACTCATCAGGGATTAGTATTTTTCCCTGCTAAGGATACAGGCTGCAAGTACCAAGCAGGAAAGGTTACCCATGTGGCTGGAAAAGACAGGTAACATTTTGATATGTAATAAATATACAGGGAATGAGCACTTAAGGGGCACTTGACTATTTCTTCCATGAAGTTCAAGTAGCATATTTAAATATCAAATGCTTTAGAAATTTTACTCTTTTTTAAAGATATAATTGATAAAATCTGTTCATCATGCATTTTATACCCATAACTTCTCTAAGAGGAAGTGAAATAATCAGAGAAGCCTCTAAATTCTTTACAGACTTTCATGGAAAAAATTCTTCTCTTCACAACTTCACACCTACACGTGCACCACAATAAATAAAACCATTTTTTAATGGAGAGTATTTAATATATTGTTAAGAACCTAAGAAACCATGAAGGTGGAAAGCACTTCTGGTCCAGTCCTCTACCTCAGCACTCTGCCAATTCTAAAGCACTGCCATATTTTGCAATGAAGGTGGTTTTGCACTCCCATAGTAGGCTTCTGTCTTCACACTCAGTGGGAAGAGAAGCCAATTTCAGTATAAGTCTGTATAATTAATCTATTGGAATTTTACACTATTAAAATTGCAACTTCATAACAGATCAGTGAGTGAGCTGCTTCAAGAACATTACCTTCAGACCTGCAGTAAAAACCCCACAGCAGAAGAGATTATCAGTGAAAATAACTTATAATATTATACAGCATTTTCCAGTTTGAGCAGTCAAGCAAGTTCAAATGGTCAACAGCAAAAAGCTTTTGTGAACCATCTGGATCTTGTTTCTCCCAAGAAAGTTTTACAAGAGAACTCATTCATTATGAGGAGCAGGTGGAGAGATGTTAAACTCTTCATCATCAATGAACATGCTCCAGCAGAATGCTCACTGTTCTCACCCTTGGAGCAATATGAACACGATGACAGAACAAAGGGTTTACTTCTAGAAGAACATGAGTTTGTGGAGGTTTATTGCCCTGCAGTGTGTATGAACCATCCAGCCTGCCCTGCTCAGCCAGTGCAGGGCACAGAGGATGCAAACAGAGGATGCAAGAGGGAGGCTCCACAACGCCCTGGCCACCCCACAGCAGCTCTGTGTAGGTCTGTGCCTCAGGACACCCAGCAGCTGTCCCAGAGCTGATCACTGCACTGCACACAGGGATGAAGGAGCTGCACACAAAGAGAGCTCAGCCTGCACAGGCTGATGTGTGCTGCCATCACGGGGGTGTGACAGTGCTGGTGCCTCAGACGGCTCCAGCATCAGCTGCAGGCTGCTCTCCCAGAGCCTGCCAGCAGCAGCCTGGGGGAAGCACTCCCCAGCCCATCAAGAAATAACAAGTGACAATTCAGGAAAGCATGTTTGCTATCCATTCATGCGTGCAAGCAATCTTGGGCCAAACAGTGGATGTGCTAAAAGGTTTTCCCCAGAGGAAATGTGTTTATTAATTAATATCTACTGAATTAATTGGCTCCCCATATGCTCTGCTGTGCTTCTAAGACTGAAGCCCTGTTGCTGTTACTGAAAGGTGTCAGGCGTGGTGACTACCCAGGAGGTTCATCAGAGCCCTTCAGTCAATCTGAAAAACTAATTTATGTTTTTGTATTCATCAAATTCACAGTGTATCTGTCCATGGCTGAAGACATGGAAAACACATTTAAAATCTCCAATCCATAATAATTTTTAAAAAGCCAACACACACTCTTACTTCAGCCACAAGTGTGATACACAGCAGAAGCACAGAAGGAGGTGCTGATCTGAGGCCATCACTCATCTCTTGGCCCCTCACCTGCAGTAACCTTGGCTGTTCCTTTCACACACTGTTACATTCCTTACACCAACCTGTTCTAGCAACTGCTGCCACTATTACCAAACTAACATTTATATCCATCACATCCTCTCCCACTCCCTTTCATCAGTGAAGGAAAGGTATTTTTGGATTCTGACTACATCTGGCACAACTCTGTGCAGTGACATAATTTTTCTAATGTTATCAATCTCTCAACGAAACGCTTTTTTCAACACATGTCAGTGTCAGCTGCAGGGACCAGAACTCCTGTCATTCCTGGTACTCCAGCACTCATCCTGCACCAGCCTCTCTGTGCAAGCTCAGACTGTAGTAGCTGAAGAGGGAGAGCAGTCCTGCAACCTCCCTCTTTTAAGCACATGCCACCACAGGCTGTGCATCCTCATCTCTGAGAGAGACAATTTATGCTTCAAGACATTCCCCCTCCACTGTAATGCCACCTCTCCTAAAGCCCCTGGCTGCACCCACACAGCGCAGAGGCCAGAAAAGCCTTTGTCAGAATATGGGAGGACAAGCACTCATTATGGCAGCCTTCCTAGCAGATTCAGAGACCTGTGATGTTTATTTAGTCCAAGTCTCCAGTTTCAGCATTCCCTCACATATGCAACACCCACTCAGTCCAATTCAGAGACCTGAATATCAACAGCTGTAATTACCACACCCAGTGGTGAACTCAGACTGCAGCAGCAGCATCCCTGACACAGGCCATGCTGCTCACCCTGGCTCCCTGGCAGAAATAGTCTGAAGTTGTCTCTACAATAGAAAAGGAGTGTCTCAGCTATATTAAAATACTTTGCTCCAGGATTTTACCATTGGACCACCACACTACAACTTACTGCAAGCTGGGCAGGCCCAAGGACCAGGCATTTGACATCATTCAGACAGAAACTGCTCTCACAGAAAGGTCTCAGGTGCAGCCATAATGCCATTATTTAATTCCACATGGCCTGTGCTCAGCCTGCAGGAGCAGAGGGGGGAGAGAAGTCCTACAAACACCCTCGTGTAAACACATTTTAGCACAGGCTTGAGTTTCTTCAGCTTAAAACCTTCAGAAAACGAAGCTGAAGACAGCCTAAATGTACAACTACAATTCTGCTGCAGAAAATGGTTAAAGTATATCACAAAAGAAACATTTATCAATGTAAACAGGTGTGATTGTGATGTGTTCAAAACAGCTTCCTACAGAGGAAGATGGTCATGCTTACCAGATCATGTTGGTAAGCAGAAGAGGCTGCAGAGAAGCACAAATCATGTTCCTAAGTCAGAGGCCTTGTTCATAATTTCTTTGCAAGTACAAAATAACTAGAACAAAAATTAAAGCTACTTTCAGATAATAACATCCTCTGAAAGGCAGGCTGCAAATAGAGTCAGCAGGATCCGTGCTACCTGCTAAATATGGAAAACATATTTTCACTTGATAATGGGCATGTGACAAGCAAGACTTCTGAAGTGACCCATGTAAAACATCAGTGCACAACACAGTGCTTAGAACACTGCAAATGGAAAAGGTGGGATGGCTCCTCCTGTCTCAGAGAGCTGTTTCTGAAAGATTTGCAACATGCCACATGGCACCACATACAGCACTTCATCTTTCCAAGAGATGGCAAACCTCCCTTAAAGCAATGAACTGCTCCTCTTTAATTCAGCATATCTGCCCCACCCAGTGATTTAGTCCTTTGACAGTTCATTTAGGAGGATGTGTTTCTCTTCCAAATGCTAGTAAGGCATACAACAGTAAAAAAAGGTAAACGTTCTGTTTCCAGCTGCTCTGATACAGCATAAACCTACAGAAAGGATTTGGAGAAGCAGTAACTATGCACAACATCACAGCAGCATAACCTCAATAACCCCCTGTGTACAGACTGAGCTGTTCCTGGAGGCACCTCCTTGCTCTTCAAGGATTCAGGCTTGAAGGGATCTTTTCCATGCACTTCACTTAGTTTTGGTTCACTACCCTGCATGCAGATACAGAAGACTTCATAACACATTTACTGCCCACCTGCAAGACATTAATAATTAATTTCCAAGCATATCAACTCTACACAGCTTTGGGCTGCTGGGCTTTCCTTTTCCTCTGTTTCTTCATTGCTTGCTTTGAAGAAAAAAGAACAGGAATATCACGCAAAATCCAGCTAGAGATATTAAAACATTGCAGTATTTTTCAGTCTCAACAGAGTAGCCAGGGAGTCAAAGGTTTTAATCAAAGGATTAGGAAGAATTATTTCCAATACACGAAGTGCATGCCGGATCAAATCCTCTCTTCTGTCATACAAGGTAACTGCTATCCAGTGGACTAATTTGAAAACAATTTTATCTATTTATTAAATAAATCAGACTAGGTGAGAAGATGTGAAGATATGATTTGTACTGTCAGCTTCACCCTGTGAGCATTGACACTGAGGATGGAGGAGGCACTTGTATGAGGTCCATGCTGAAGTGAGATCTGCATGCAGAGACAATTTAGCTGATGGTGAAAGATGAGATCCGCAACTACTCCGGCCTGGTCCTTGGAAAAATGTCTTATTTGTTCTGTCATGTCTGCAGAGCAGCTCTGGAGAATGGCTGAGCAGAGCCCAAAAGGCAGCCTGGCAGAAGCTCCAGCTCAGAGGGTACCCAGAGGAGCTTCTTCCAGCAGACCACGAGGAGATACTGCAGCAAAACTGCCACAAGGTGAGAGCATCACACACAGGGAGGGGAATTCACCTAGCAGGGTCTGCTAAACAGGGAAAAAGCCACAGCTACATCTGAATTTATCTCTATATCCATATTTGGCCATCAGAGGAACAAAGACATTTGATTTAGATTTACCTCACCCATCTGCTTCTCTGTTCTTGAAAAGGAAAGTATTACTAAGGTTTTTCACAACAGAGTTAAAGGGAACTTCCTGCAAAGATCTCCCCAGACAAGAAGTGCTAGTGACTTCTTGTGAGATATAAATATAGCAAAAGCTCTCAAAAAGTTTCTGAGTCCAACTTTTACTTTCCCAGTACAGGCTGATCAGATGAGTCCTTGATGTCTTTTGTAGCTGTACATTACCTGGAGGCTGACTGTGGGAAAGGTACAGCTACAGCTTCTCAGTGTAACTCCTGACACAAATACTGTCCTGAAGGAAAAACAATGCTCTTTTGAAATAAAATTAAACCACTAGTGAAGCAGAGCAATTACTCTGGAGAGAAGCCACTTCTAATAATAATAAAATCCATGCAAGGACAACTGTAAAATACAGAATTTAAACTTAAATAGACTACACAGACCAGCATACCTATCCAAATGCATCTGTCTGTCCAACTTCACAGGTTTTTTTCCTCAGCATAGAGGTCTGCAATAGGAATTCAAGAGAACATGCCAAAAACCTTTGACAATTTCATATATTCATAGCAAATAACTGAAGTACAAAGAAAAAAATAAAAACAAGCATTTTTAATGGAATGTGCTTAAATGCCTTGTTTCCTGCCTGAAATTTGCCTTCTGATGAAGCAAGTCCACTATGATAAATGACAAAACTTTTTCCCATCCAGTTGCTCTTCCAGATCTTTGAGATGTTCTGGGAATGGTGGGAGGTAACAGTCTAAGCAAAATATAGCCAGATGACCAGGGCAGTACCAAAAGGCTGATGGATTTAGTAAGGGAAGGCCAGATGAAAACACACACCCTTCCCCATGCAAAAGGAGACAGGGAAATAAAATTGCCTTGCTTGGTATTTCTGAGGAATAGTTCACATCTAGGGATTTACTAATAATGTTCTCCCAAGGCAGGCTTTGTGTGACAGCTGATTTTGTCTCTCTGGTAACACCTTTAAAAAAAAACCAAGCCAGACAGAGTACACAGAGCATTCACTCCAAGGACTGATCTGCAGAGTCATGGTCAATGTCATAATTCCTTCTCCCTTTGCTCTTTAAAAAAAAAGAAAAGAAGGAGGGAAAAATCCCGTCTGTGACACCTTAGAGCATCAGAAACTCGGTCAGCTTTTGCAGTAATCTGATTCACCCCTCTGGCTGCCCCTGAATTTTCTCTCAAGATCCAAGCCCTGCACAGACAGGATGCTGTACTGCAACAGGTAAAAGAGAAAACCTGCAGAATTGAGGTCAGGGGTCTACAGCTCTGGTAACTGCTTTTCTCTTTCATTGGCAGAGGCAATGGGCTACACATGGTGCGTGTGTCAAAGAATGAAAGCTAAAGCAAACAGTGTCCAAGTCTTGTTAAATTATCTGTACTGAGTAAGAACCATGAAAAGCACACAACACAGAAAGAGATTATGAGGTACAGTGAAAAATGAAAGATCTGCAGTTTAGGGCTCAGTCACTGAGTGTGAGGTATCTGGAGTCCTACAGCTGACCAGGGGTTACAGAAAGAATCCATGAGCATTCCAGGGTAAGCTGCTCTGCTGACTGATTACTTGGGGCTAAAAACTAGTTGAGGAAAAAGAATCAGCAGCTCAGAGAATGGCAAAAATTAAGACAGACTTCTAAGTATAGCCTAACAGTACCTGGAATATTGTGCTACAGACGTGATCTAATTAGACAGTCTATTTCATGACTTCACATTTCATGACTTGATGATCTATTGTATCAAAGATCCTGAGAATTTTTTGACATTTGAGAAAACTAAGACAGTATTTTCAGAAGTTGCATGTGAGTCATTGGGAGTCTCTGATGAACTCCCTCTGAAGGAAGCAGGCCATTATGCTGTCTTTCCAGCAAAAGCCACAGTGCATTTTCTGTTTGTGGTGTTTAATCATTAAAAATAGAGGGGAGGAAAAAATCCTTTTTGCTAGGGCACGGCTAACAGTAGAATGAACTACCTCATTCATCTAAATAAAGTCAGCTCTAAACCGTGCAATAACCATTTAAGCGCCTGCTTTGTTAATTATTTCACTGTTTATCTAATTCATTATGAGCATCTACATAATAAGCTCATTCAGCATTAGCCAAGATCAGATGGAGAAGACACCCATTCAGCCCACCCACCCTTCTGCCCACTGGGGGTCTGTCCCCTGCAGCCTTGCCCAGGTTTATGGGGTCCCTGACCCCCTTGAGAATGTTCAGTCACTCCACAGCTCAATACAGCACAGCTTTAGGAAAGCTTCCAGTCTCTTCTACCATCAGTTCCTCCATAGCCTTTGTTTGGATTTTGGGATGGTTACCTCTAACTTTTCAATTTATTTCAGGAAAAAGTCACCTTCCAGCATGAACAAGGACAATATTCCCAATGGCAGAGAACAGGTGAATTGTTTCATTATTAATCCACTTCCCTTTTCCTCACCTGTTGCTTCTGAATTCATTATTTTGCCTACAGCTGCAACAACTGTTCTTCTGAAAACCAGGATGTCTATAAATGCACAATAGAGCTCACTTGGGAAACAAGGGCAACACACCTTCAAGAGGGCACAAGGAATTGCACCTGCACCTCCTACACGACCTCAATTATATCCTGCATCCACTCCCTTTCAGAAAGGCACAGCACTTGTGATTCCCTTAAGAAAAAGTACATTTCACCTTTCTATGCTTCATTTCAGTTTGGCATTTATATAGCTCAGAAGGTAACTACACCTTTTTCTGGTGATGTTAGCATATGATTAAGTGTTCCTCAAACAGGGGCACTTTTCTTGGAGATGGTAATTGAAGTCAGCACATGGACTGGCCTGAGAGGCTGCATTAGCAGTTCAAACACTGCTCTCCTGCTTCTGAGGAGTGAGCTTCAGGTGTAGCTGGAGCCTTGGAGAAAACCAGAAATGGCAACATGTTTGGGAGCCTTTTTCTTGGTGGACAAGCCCATCACAACATCACTCCAAATGGCAAAACACAACTGGAACAAATCAAAACAAAGCCCCAGCCATGCCTGAGTTCCTACTGAGGGAGTGGCGCTTTCCTCAAGTATTTCCAAACAGCAGTCAGGGTGGGTGGGTGTGGGGAGTCAAAGGCTTCAGTACAAACTGTTTATTGAAATAATTCCCTTTAATTGCCCTCCCTCACACTGCAGTTTTTAGCTATGGAATCACTTGTGCCCTGGGAAGGGGCAAGTATGTACCATTTGTGACTGCAATTAAAGCAGAGTAATTAACCAATCCCTCCATTTCTGCAAGAAAAGCTTCTTAAGCTGATAATGAATTTAAGCATTTGAAAGTAGTGAAACTGATTTTCCATGCAGCAACAGCATAGGAACTGCCAAATGCTTTCCTCTTGACTGTTCACTGAGCACCTGAAATGATGCAGATCATTACTTCAGCAGGCACCAGGGCCGTTAATCTCAAGATTTACACAGGAGGCAAAAACTTACATTGCAATATAGCCACAGAAGTTCAACTAAACAATGTACACAAATTTTATATGAAACAACAGGCTCTTCTGAGAAATTACAGTAATTTGGGTGTGAGAAAGCAAAAAGACTTAAATCTGCACAAATATTGTTAGGACAGCCAGGGTGAATTTACACAGCACACCAACTGCCAATTAAAAACATTAAACAAAAGCCAACCATCTTGGTCTGTAAAGTTTTTCCTCCCAGCTGCTGTGTAGGCACATTATTTAGAGCAGCTGTGTTATTAAGAAAAAGAAAAAAACTGAAGCAGCTCTTGTGCACTTAACAAAATCCTGTGCAGAACTTTGACCCAGCAGTGAAGGGCTCAGGCTGTGTTTAGGCCAGCAGAACCTACTTGACTCGTGGCCCAGATTTAGCCCTGAGAGGAAAATTCATCTCCAGCAAATCTATTCAATGAATGTGGCATCATTTGAGTCAGGAGCCAAGTCTCATACAACCAAAGCAAAATTAAACATCAGGCAAGTAAAATATTTGAAGGCAGAAAAACTTCCCAATTGGATGTTAAAAACCAGGATAAATAACCACAATGACAAGGGCCAAATTTGAATTACAACTCCATTACAGTTAAGCATTTAAGCATAACATAGAGTTACATATTCTCAGCCACTTCACTTCTCAAAACTGAGAAAAAATGTGCTCATTTCCCATTCTGCAGCTGGGCAGCTGCACTCTGAATGCTGCATCAGCAGCACTGGGCAGTGTCAAGCTTTTCCCTTGTCACCCACTACTGTACCCAAGGAGCCATTCTGATCTTTCAAAAGCTGTTTTTTCACAGCCTCATGAGATTCACTTTCTATTTCTTCACACCTCATTTTAAAGATCTTATAGGAAGATCAAGCAGTCTAACTCTGGTCAACACCACAGCAGCTACCCTAAAATGGAAAGCCCAGCCTGAGCTGCCATCACTTGGTGATGCAGGACACCTTTCATCAGGAAACCCCACTGAGCTATCATCTACACCTGCATGTCTCAGGCACAGCTCTGCTCAATCCATGGCTGTGCAACAGCTCAAATGAAGGAACACTTGGCCTCAGCTAGGGAAAAACACAACAGAAGAAAACAGAAGTCAGAGGTAGAAAAAAAAAAAAAGCCAATGGGAAGCTTTTATTATCCTTTTTCTTGAGTTCTATACTACTCTCCCCCATCTCTGAAATGGTTCTGGAACTCTCACAAACACACTGAATAGACAGAAGCATACAAGAGACCTTGTCCCAGGGGCACAAAACAGAATTGGGTCAGGAAACTGGGAAACATTTGACTTGCTCAGGCCAACACAATAAGGCAAAAAATGAAGTTTTGATTGGAATGTGGCCATGCTGGCTCAAAGCAGTTATCTCCTACACTGATCTCAGTACTGATGCCTTGAACAACAGCAGTATCACATTCCACATTTTGAAGAGGATGTGCTTGGTTTCATCCTCCACACTGCACATCCACAGCGTCCCTTCTCCATCCAGCAGCAGAGGAAAAACATTTCATAACCTTTTCCTGAACTTAACTGAAAGTCACCTGGTACTCAACAGAAGCAAGAGCAGGGATGACAAAAGGTCATCTAAGAGCAGGCACTTGACCTTCCTGTCCTGCAATACCTGAGTGCACCCACCCAGGTACTGCTATTCCTGTGACACTGTGCACTGAGTACGAATGGAGCCCTGAGCCCCTGCTTCTCTCCATTTAGATAAATCCATTTTGAATATCACAAGTATCTTAATATAACATGGCTTCTGGAACAATTAACCCTGCACTACTTTAGCTATTTAAAAATTTACTGCTTCTCTGCTGCTAGAAAGAGTCAGAGACAAAAATGCTCAGGTCTGCACCTATTCACTGTAAATCTATGATGGGCTTCTTAGTCCTTTTTTTAAATTTTTCTCTCCCATACAAGGAAAGGAAGCAAGATTGATTCCTCCAAAATTGCTGAAACAAGACAGATGAACAGAGGAAGACAAAGCAATGTGAATGCCACAGAAGTGCATAAACACAGAGGTGCAGCACAAGGGTGGGACCCTGCTGGGAGACAGCCTGAGAGCCATTAACACCACGCAGTGCAAACCATGTTTACACAAACCCTGAGGATACACATCTGGATGGCATTGACAGAAGTGACCTTGCTACAAAAGCAGGGATACCACCAGCTCTCCAATATTGCAGGAGGTGTCCCAAACAAATAAAAGCCTTGTTTCCATTTGTATTATATACACTGAAATAATTCAACCACCTTCCAACGATATTTTGCATTTCACAATCACTCCCTTCTCTACATCACGAGAAATTCAAAACCAGCATTCATTTTAAAGGCTATGTATTTCATAGAGGAAACTGAGGCACAGACTGTCCAGAGATTATTCCCCAGTGCTTCAGTGCCTTCAGTCATCCTGAGCTTACATGGCATGGTGGTCAGCAACAGCCGTAAGTCTGAAGTGCATCAGTGTCTGACAAAGAGACTCCTGTCTCTTCCATAATCCAAAGAGAAGATTCTGGTTCTTTAACTTTTCAGGCCACTAAAGAGCCCAGCTGAAAAAGTTTATTCTTTCTGTGTGGCAGATTTTGTGAAATGTCCCACAAATGGAAGGTTGCCTCTGGAACTCATTTATCAGGAATTTCAGCAATGCTCTACGCAGATGTTGCATATCACTTTAGGCTCCTGCTAAAAGTCAAAATGTTGTTGAACTCAAACATGAAGGATTAACCCCACTGGACTTTAAACTGCCATGAATACTGACTGTAATTCCCTCTCATGACAATAAGAATATCCCAACATCCAACAGTGAAATGACACAACCTGTAGGCTGCACCTTGTCCTCTTCCCCTCACACTTTTTTCCCATAATTCAGCTGACATTTGTGTATGTTTGCTAAACTTTCCTTAGGCACTCTAGATTCTAGTCAATTTTCTTAAATTCTCAACATCAGTTACTATTTCTGCAGAGGTCCTAATCTCCTTCAGTATTTTCAACAGCATTTTCTCTCTGGCTCCTCACTGCCCACCCTACCCTGGCATCTAACACCCAACATCCATCTCCTCCAGTTTGTGCCTGAAGCACTCAGACTCCCATTCAGTAACTGAAAAGCCTCTTGTTCCACCCACAGCAGGAGCCATTTCTTCCTCACCTTTCACAACAACCTTCTCCAACTGTCAAACACAACTCACAGGAGCTCTGCCTCAGTTTTTTTATTACCAATTCCCTTTCAATCAAAGGCACTGGGCCAAAATAAACCATCTCCTGCAACTTGCTGTCCATCACTGCTATTCTTAGCATACTTGGCAGTGTATCCTAGGGACTGCTCATTTTTAGGGATGTATATAGGGAACAGGATGACAAAGTGAGACTCTTGACTCCTTCAATGGCATAACAGAGAGCCTCAGAAACAGGGATGTACAGAAACTGCCCCAATGGCATCCATCAATAGAGGCAGAGACACGTTTATCTTCTTTACAAGAAGCTTTTCAAGCTGTAAATGTTCAGGTTATTTGTAGAGCCTCAGTTTCAACTCCAAGAAGCCTAATCTAAATTTTTGCTGAAGTTGCTATATTAATAGCAGCTTCTTTCCTCCTGGGAAGTATCAATGCAATCATCTCTTGGACTCTTTAATACAGGCTAATAACAAAGAAAGGCAAAAAGCAAACTACAAAGGAGAAAACAACCCAGCTTAGAGAAGTCCTTATTTTTTAGCTGACAAGCAAATGAAAACTCCGTATCCACAAAGGTAGAATAAGCATTTCAGAAACATATTTCTTATTCCTATGTGGTGAGAAAAGCCTTTTCCAATGGATTGAAGTCCCTCAGTTCAATCTTAACATTAACATGAACTTTTCAAGTATTTTCTGCTCTTGCAGATCATTCATGTGCTTTTAGAAAACTTTTTTCTCAGAAAAGTAAAAAAAGTTCTTCAGTCTCCAAACTGAAGCCAGCTCCACATACACTCATAGGTCGAATCCCTATTTTTTTATATGGACAGTAAGAAAAGCGTGGCTGTTGTAACAGGTACAAATCCTGAAGGAATGTCCCAGTCATGTGAATGTGAGCTGGTAAACTCATTTTAGAGCACCATTCTGTAAATGTTCTTGTCTTACAACCAATTCTGACTGTCTTTTGTACCTACGCTTACACGCTTCTCTTACAAAGCCTCTTCAGTCCTTTCTGTGGCTCACCAGCTCACTCACTTTACAGAGGTCATTCTGGGGAAAACTGCTTTTTCTTTGCACCCTGGCTGCTGATTTCCATGTTAATTAATCAATAGATGAGGCTCACTATAGGCCATCACTCCTTGTTACTGCACAGCTCACCCCAGTGCTGGTGTGTCCATCTGCTGTGCTGGTGAGACTGGCTGGTGGCACAGGATCTGCTGGCAGGCTCCAGGGCAGGCAGCCAAGGAGCTGCTGGCCTTCCAGCAGCATCATCCTTCTCCCTTAAAATGCCACATCCTTCTCCCACAAAAACACAGCAACTGCTCTCCAGCTGAGCCATCCAAATCGCTCCACTGCCTCAGCATGAAGATGTATCTCGAGCTTTGAAACAAAACGTTTTTGCACTTGAAGGATGTCAGGGGTTACCTACAGAAACCTGCCCAAGTATTTCCCTGGGTTGTCAAACAGCCAAGCACAACAACAGCAGCCATTCTGACAGACTAATGGGCCAGGGACCAGCTGTCTACAGCAAAGAGCCATTTTCTTGGTCAAAAGAAGGGCTTTATAAGTAAGTTATTGTGTAGTGATTGAACGATACCATAAACCTTTGTTTTAAAGCTGATTTGATGTAGATGAAATAAATCACTGGGTAGCCCTAGTTTTACTGGCTTAATCACTTTTAAGTTTTTTCCCTAGTTTATTGGGCAACATTTTCAGAAGCCCTCAAGTTCTCCTGATGCCTGGTATTCCTCCCACCAGCGTGGGCAGAAGCACATCTGGAAATAACACAACCCTATTGTTTTGCTTATAATAACAACAACCAAATAGACCTTATGGAAACAGATTTCATCTCCTATGCACAGCAAAGTGTGAACAGTTAAACAACAATCTGTGGAGGTGATGAAAGATGGAGCAAAGTGTTTTTGAACCAGTTTCCACAGGAGCAGCCCAAGCAGATGCGTGGCCACACCCAGCACTGTGAGAGGACACAAGGCTTGTGCTGCAGCCAACAGGAAACCACTCACTGAACACATCATCACCTCCTGATGTGCTTGATTCCTCAATATGGTAATACAAAAATAACATCACAATGATACAGCAGGAAAATCATACACCTTGACTGTTTTGTCCTATTTTAACATAAAGGATTTTCCATTAGGCAAGGACAGCCTTTCAGTAGTAGAATAGTATTTCATGGGGGAAAAAAATCCCCATCAGCTTTTCAGCTTCTGAATAGGGAAAAGAAAAAGCATTTCCAGATATCCTTTTGAAAAAGGACCATTGAGACCAAATGTGTTGTCTACTTCAGAGATCTTTAAAAGACATTTTGTAATTTCAAGCCATAGCACATCACTCTGTCATGGGGAGGGAACAGAAAAGAAAAGGGAAAACAATTTAATTTCCCCTGCTCATCTGAACACGCATCAAGTGAGCCTTTCAACAAACTCATAAAAATGTGCAAGGCAGACAGAAAATAATTTAGGATGCATTTAAAATTTATTGACTTGGCCTGGTCATACGTTTGATAACATATCTTGCTGTTGGTATGGCAAGTGGGGAAAATAAAATTAAAGCTGATCTGTGAAAACTGGCAGGCTTAGCTTTAAATGGAGCTTCAAACCATAGCAAAACAAAAAAATATCTGGTCTCTCTTTGGAAAATACACTGAAATGTCTCAAAATTAGCCATAATTATTGCAAAAGAACTTCCTGAAGAAGAAATGGGCTACAAAACCACTCATGGTGCCAGGCATGAGAAATTGAGCACTTCAAGACCAGTCACTGGCCCTTTGCTCCCACCATTCCACATGGCCAGTGAAAGCCTCCTCAACAGCAAAAGGAGTTCTGTATTTTAGAACTATTACCTGAAAGAAGCCCAGTATTTTACATTCTTGCTACATCAGTTTGACTCTTCCTTATTTAGTACTTTCTGCTTGAACAAAGTCCCAGTATTTTGTCTGGGGGTGAGGGGGAGACCTTAATTTACAGGGGAAGGTGAGGGTGGGTTTAAGCCAAGAGGATCCTGTCAAGCATTGATATTTAAACTCCAGCTTTCTGTTATACAACAATTCATCCTTTCCTCAATCCTTCCCCATCACACAGCCAGATGTTGCCAACTTTATCAGCATTACTCCTGCAATGATGGCTTTACATGGCAAGGGACTGTGCCACCACCTGCCACTGAGTACCTGCACCTCTTGGGGAAGCTCAGTACAAGCCTGAATTATTTTTAACTATGGTGGTTCTACAGAAGGGCTTCGAAAAAGTCCTAAGAGTTCTCTCAAGGCTGAAATGCAAAAATATATTAAGAGATGTGAGATGCTTCCATTTCTTCATGGTTTTTCAACTCTTCAAACTCCTCTCAGGACCTGGAGGAATCTTTGAACCCCAGGCTGCCAACAGCACACCAACTAAGGCACGCAAGCAGATCCCAGCTTGGACAGAGGACAAGAGGGCAAGAAAATCCAGACACACTATTCAGTGTCCCTAACTTCTGTCTGGAGTAAGTAATATGAATTTGATAGTGTTTCAAGAGAAAATAACTGAAACATCCAATGGATTTTTTTTAGTTTACTTTTGAATACACTGGTGAGTAGGGCTGGGGAAGAAGCCTCTTGTTGCAATGCCTTACAGCTACAGAGAAAGCAAGCCAACCTTTTACAAAATAAGAAACACAGCAGAAAACAAAACCAGCCAAAAGCTCTTCAAAATAATCAAGCACAGCGCTACCTTGCAATACCTCTTGATTAAGCCAAAGGTTTGGGATGCTTCACAGGGTACAAAATTTCACTGAAAAAGCCACCACCTCAGCACTGAGAAGAGAACAGCAAAGCCTGTCCAGGCTCAGTCCCATCCTCAATGGCCTCTCCCCAGGATTATCTCCCATTCAATGCTGTTTAACACACCACAGCACACGTTCCAGCTGCTAATTCAGCTCTCTGGTCAAAACAGGCAACAGAAGCAAACAGATCATTTCTCCCCAGACCCTGACTTCCAACCTACAATCATTTATTTATGCACAGCAGTGTTCACAAATTCATCTCCAGCAGCCCCTGGAACACAAAGCTCAGTAACCTGATATGGTTTCCATGAGACCAGTTACAGAGATTGAAGGAAGGACCATTAAAACAAAACAAAAAAGCAATGAACTACGAGAGAGTCGATGTTTCAAAGCATGTAGCAAGTCTCTCCTACTGATCACTCTGCCAGTTCTTCAACTGAACCACAACTGAAAAGCCAATTTAATAAACATCTCTCATTTCAACAGGCAGGACACCACCAGGCACCAAGAAATGTTGCAGCTCAGCAAAAAGAGAATGCAGTGATCACTGGGTGGGTATAATAGAGGGATTACTTTACAATTACAGCAACAATGAAAAAGCAATTTATACAGTAACACGCTGATATACTGGCAAGCGCCTGTCCAAAGGGATTAAATGGAAGCCTGACACAGACTACAGACAGAAGAATGTCTTTAGCAAAAGGTTTATGAACTTCCCTAGACAGTCATATTTCTAAGCAATGTCCCTTAAAGACAGTATCTTGCATTTAGACCCGTTTTAGGTAACAGGCACAATGCACAAACAAGAAATAAAGTTCACTGTGAGAATTCTTATTGATTTAAGAAAAGCAAAAGCATATATGAAAAGGCTAGGTCCCTTTTAATTGCCTCAGAAAGCAAACCTCAGTGGCCCCCAAAATGCCTTCATTTCTTGGGCTAAAACTGGGCAAGGAACCTCAGAGGTGGCACTGGTAGCTCTTGGGGAGCTCCTGCTGCAGAGTGACTTTGATAGAATATTTCAGAAGCCCTCAGCAGGAATAACAGGGAAGCAGCCACGAGAGAGGAAGTTATCCAGGAACACTGTGGGGATGGCCTGAATGGTTCACAGCATCTCATGCCCCTGAAGCAAACCCCTGGCACTCTGGAAAAAAGCTGCTTAACAGAATCAACTTGCAAGGATAACCTGCAGGTAGATCAGGCTCCCTTCCAGAGCAGGGAACATCCAACTGAGAGGAGAAAAACCCCCACGCTGCAGAAGAGAAAATTCGGGTAGTTCAAAGGGAGGGCAGATGAACATTTTTACAAACCACAGAGCTTTTAGCTCTGGTTGATTTATTAAATGGGTCGTCCTCTTTTTCCTATCACTTCAGGCAACAGTTGAATTATTCAATGAGCTCCAGTTGACTACGTTGTTTCTAAAACACTTGGGCTACCTCTGGGGAAGGAAGACAAGAGGCGACGGGGAATAAAAACATGTTTAAAAGTTAAAGAATTTAACAGAAGTGGGTCCTATTCATTTAGAGAAGTCTCAGAAGCAGAGAGGAAGTCAAGCACGTCTGCAGGTCTCCTGGCTAAGGAAACTTGTAGCACATGGAGAAGTGGAGATGTGCAGTTCAGCTGCAGCCTTGTTCCCACACCCGTTCAAGGCTGATGCCCCTTCTGCTCTCACAAACAGGATTCATGGCACAGCCTCAGTGACACCCAGCATGGCTTTGGAAACAAACACATGCCTTACCCTTCCCTAACTGTCAGAAGAATGTCTCCTGCAATCCAGTTGAGAGAAAAGCAGTTTTCAGACAATCCTTCAGAGTTTAATAACTAACTACAGTACTTTTTTTTTTTTGCTAGCCCAAAGCAGAATGACTTGAACTGGACAGGGAGAACAAGAATGAAGCCAACCTCTCAGTGAGGCAAATACCAAACCATCAGGCTAACAAAGCAACATTCCTCTGAACACACCATTTCTCACGGATCACCAGCTCCAGGACTTAACTTCATAGTGGCATTTAATTAACGAAAACACTGTGTGATGGTCATGTGAACAGAGGTTAGTTTGCAGATGTTTTTCAGATTTCAGCAGTAGCAGAAGTGATTGGTCATGAAGTAGCAGATGAGCTCTTGCAAAACTATTTATGATCCAACAAAGAAGAGATATTTGCTGCAGAGAAGGTCAGCTTGCTAGAAGAAAGCCTGTTGACAGCAGGGAATCCTGCTATCGGTTGTGCTTGCTCAGTAATTGGAGCTGGATGCAGGAAAACACAGGGATCCATCAGCCAAGACAAAATCAAATCAGGAAATACATAAAAGAATTAATAAAATCAAAAAAAGCAAAGGACCTGACAGCAAATCACTGAAGCCAAAAGCAGACACAGTTCTTTACTACACTAAAAAAAAAAAAATTAAAAACCCCAAATCTGTAGATAATTTACTCACATATGACATATTTTCCAACTGCTCCCAAACACTTGCAAATCACATAGGTATATTTTAAAATAAGTTATTTATGGCTTTTAAAAATATTACAAGAAATTCACAGGCACATAATCTTATAAGGACACAAGCAGAACATTCTGACCTGAGTAAATCAGAGGACTCCACATGCCAACTGATGCTCAAAAACAAAGATTAAAACCAGAATGCATCATTGACAGCTGGTAAGACCTTCAGAAATGTAAAAATGGTAAAAGTCAGCAAAACAATAGTCAGAGCAAATAATCAGGGACCCAGACCTGGGCCCTATACATCTGCCAACCTCATCAGTTTTGTGGGCCAAGTATCAGTACTGAATATTGAGTTCTCTTTCTTCACCCTCAGGTGAGTGGCAGAAATAACAGGATATACTCACTGGATTTATCTTCCCTGAAGCATTCCCATTTCTTTCAAATGTTGTCTTGAACCAAAACACTCCATCCCAACTGCTGCACTGTCCTGGGTACCTTACTAACTCCTACATGGCTTTGATAACAGAACAGGCAAGATCCTTTTCCAGTGATCTCTCAATATTTCTTCCTGTGTCTTATTAAAATTGATTCCCAGCTTCTTCTTTGGTTGCCATTTATCTTTTCTACAGATGAAGTCTGTCCAATCCAGCAAGTCCAGGTTCTCATTACTGCAGCAATGGCACTGATGCAGGAATTTTAAATATGTGGGTTTAGTTGGTGCATAGTCATTGGGATAACTGTGAATGCCAGGTAAGAATTACTCACTGCAGTGATTTCAAAAGGATACTTTAACAGCTTTTTGTAAAAAAGGAAGTTTGAGCTTCTGAATCACCTATGTAAAACAATCAAATCTGCCTATTTTTTTTAAACTAAGAACACAGTCCTTTTGTTGTATTCCAGTAAAGCTGCTTCATTGTAACCAGGCATATTGCACAACGCCAATTTTCAGCCTCTAGTGTCACAGGGAAATTCTCACTCGAGTAACTTCCATTCAGTCCTAGCCAAGAGCATTACAATTGGTAGAAAGCTGACACGCTCTACCCAGAGAACAGCACCCAACCAATCCATTTCAAACAATCAATAAAGTTTACTATGCAGACCCTAAACTCAATATTGAGGGCAAATCTTTGAAGTAATCTAGAATATCATCCCTGGGAGAAAACTATTCACTAAAGCTACTTCATTTTAGTTTTTGTGTTTGCTTTGTGGTTTTGTTTTTTCTTAAATAAGCAA
The DNA here is from genome assembly GCF_051311805.1 of Agelaius phoeniceus. NCBI lineage: Eukaryota > Metazoa > Chordata > Aves > Passeriformes > Icteridae > Agelaius > Agelaius phoeniceus. Next base: position 7,400,009 of record NC_135282.1, on the reverse strand, counting down.
ACAAGATTATGACAGAAATTATGCAATAGACAGAAAAGGGGCTTATCTAAAGTAAATAAAGCCTCCTGTTTGCAACCAGCTGACAGCATTTGGTATTTTTCTCTCCTTCCCTCCCCCTCTTTAAGACCAACTTTCTTTGAAAGTTACCAATCAACTTTCGGAAGAGATTTTCAGGTTTCAGATTTTCACCCTTCTCAGTGTGGCCATTCTCGTGGCACCACTGAGCAGGAAAATTGATAGGACACGGTACAAATTTGACAATGAGCAGTTCAGACACCGAATTCTGCTTGAACTTGCACAAATTCTTTGTATCTTCACTTTTTGGAATGTTAGGTATATTATGAAGAGCAATGCAAGCTTGAGATGCACCCACCAGTAAGTTCAATGCAACTCAGAAAGATTTATAGAGTTTCTATTCAAATAACTCAAATTTCCTCAGACTTTCAGAAACCTTGAGACAGCCCCCCCAAAGATGTCTTGCATTAATCAAATGATGCAGCACCAGCAAAGAAGGGGCTGCCAATGGGTTTTTAGTGACGAAGATCATGGGGCAGGATGTTCAGGATGAGTGACCTTGTGTCCAAACCTTCTCTACAGACCAACCCTCTCAGTAAGTCACAGGCAGTCACATTTTTTCCCAACAGCCATGTAGGAAGAACACTGAGGGCAGTGCCCTGGGGAGAATGTGCCTCACATCAGCCTAGGAACAGAGCAAGCTGCCCGTGAGAGCTCCCTGAAAATCAAAGCACAACTGTCAGGATGTGCTGCAGGGTGAACCTGAGCACCTGCAGTTTCTACAGCAGGGACAGTTCTGCCTGCTCAACCTCTCAGGCAACCAAGGACTCCAGGCTACACCTGACTGTACAAACACCCATGTCCATGGGCACTCTGACAGACAGATACTACCAAATAAACTAGAAAGGACAGAGGTACCACGGGATTCAAATGAGAGCTTTCAAACTGGAAACGCAACCAGAAGTCAGGAAAGCAACCCTACATTGTCTCCAACAAGCTGCTTTAAACAGGGACATCACACATTTATCTACAAATTCCTCCTGTTTGTTTTTTTACATCCAACAGAAACAGGTCAGATGAGCCATGTACATGCAAAAACTCCTACTGGCTGTACTTTGTGGGCAGTGCTGACTACATTTGTCTCACTTGCCACGTCTCTTACCACCTACTGAACCCACAGGGATCAGCATCTGGACTCCTCACTGCTGCTGGCAGCACAAACACAGCAAAATGTCCAATTTTAGCCCTGCAGCCACAGGTGCTCCTGGCACGGTGCCTGCTCTCATCTCAGCCCACACAGGGCACATATTATTTACTTTGTCAAAATGTTCAGAGATATTTAACCTGCCCAAGGACTGTCCACTTGTCTGCCCACACAGGAGAGGAATGAAATTAGTCACCATAAAGAAAGAAAAAACCTCCTACAGCTCCTTTTCTTCTCTGCTCTGTGAGGAACATGCCCAGCTGAAGTGGTACCAGCAGAGGCAAATACCCTGAGCCTTCAGTGGTAACACAAAGGGGAGTGAACAGGGGACAACTCTCCAGGGTCCAGATCCCTGAATGGGGCAAGACATGATGAAGTGTCCCAACATGCCTTTCCTCTCTATGTTGTTATCTGAGAAATCTGGATTCAAATCATCAGACTTAGTACTTCATCATTTCAGATTTTGTACACAAAAGTCCTGAAAAATCACATCATCCACTGGAAGGAGTAATTTTTGGTTGACTTATCTGAAACTTCTGAGAATAACTGTTTACTGATATTCTCACAGAGGTAGTCAACAACACAGAATGCCACATGAGTTCCCCACAGCCAAGCTAACAGACTTTTCAGTAAAAAACACACTGGAGTAGGGTTCCCCAGGACAAGAGCCACCATGGAGCCCTTCTTCAGCCTGATGATGGGCCCACAAAGCTTGCCCCAACTCTCAGCAGCAAGACAAGCTTTAACATAAGAATGTGTGGGCTTTTTGACTAATTTTTTCTGCTTAATAAAACCAAGGCATACAAGATCGAAGGTGGAGAGAGGGAGGACAAAGCAAACAGTCTAGAATCCTTTTTTAGATTTTTTTTTTCTGTAGAAAAATAAACAAACCCAGGGAGCCTTATGGCACAGGGGGTTCTAACTGTTCTCTGTAGACTTTCCAAGCACAAGAAAAGAAAAACAAAGCCATTAATCCAGGCAGTAACAATGCCAATAACCACATTCCAAAAGCCATGGTGCAGTTAAGGTGCCTCACTGCTGCATCACCAGCACAGTACATCATTGGCAGGTAAGAAATGTGGAATTGGAATTCTCTCTATAGGAATACAAATCTCACATCAATTCCAGGAAAGATCAGGGGAAAAAAAAGTCTTAACCTTTCTCCATTTGATTAGCACCTGTCACATTTAAAGGGTGACAAAAATACCTTGTCCATTCCCTTAAAAGCTGGAAATTTAACAGGGAGTATTTCCCCAGCAATGATCCTCTTTGACCTGGGTTCCCTAGTCTGCTGTCATCCAAATGCCTCTGGAAACATCAGTAGGATCCAGATTAAAATTAAAAGCTGGCATGTGCTCAACTGCACTGCTGAACAACCAAGTGTTAGTCCTCCAACTACTGACCAACAACTCCCTCTGCAAAGCTGCTCCTCCAGCTCTGCATCCTGTGACTGACAATAGTTGATTTGGGAAGTTTTGCAAGAGTTTAAAATAAATTATCACTTTCCTAACAAAAACAGTCAAGTTTTTCTAGGCATAGTTCAATCAATTTGGTTCTGTTACTCATAAAAGCTCTTAAAACCTGTCTCCAGGGCTCTCCAAGCACTCCAACTATCTTTATTTAGATAAATGTTGATCCTAGAAACTTAATTGTTGTCCTTCTGGTACAACTGCTTCCTGTCTTCAACTCCCACAGGCAGAGCTACTGAAGGAGACGCTGCCATTAACTGAAGCCTCTTCTTCAATGAAATCCACAGCATGAAAAATGCAGAAATAGGTCACTTGGAAGAGGGGGGTCACAACCACACAGAATTTGCAAGCAACACGTAGACCACGTATGGCAAAATAATGGTACAAAAGGACACTCAGCCTTCCCTGCAGAGCTCTGCACATCACTGCTCTGACTCACAGGGCATGTGGCTCACACAAAATGCCTGCTTAGGGAGGAGCACCAAGATGAAGTTTGGAAGAAGCAGGCAAAGTAAAGAAGTCAACTCCTACATTTTTAACAATGGAGTCAGCACAGACTGTGCACTCTCTACAGCAGAAAAGACCCATCCCATTTACCTGCTGTTACTAAATTCAAAACTAGTTTATTTACATGAGATTTTCTGTAACAAACAACATTCAAGTGGAAGCCATTAGTAGCTTACTTGAAAAGACAACAGGCAGCATTGAACCACATCATCTGCCAGAATCTAAAGCAGATATGCCTTACAACCTTTCTTTTTTGAGCTAGTCACTTGAACAGAGGAGCTCTGGAAACAAACAAAATACCATCAAAATCAGTATTCTGGTTCCTCTTTGGGGCATGAAATCAACTTCCACCCTACTCAACCAGCTGACTGGTTTCACCATCATCACCTGAGCTCAGAACCTTATGATGTTTTAATTTACTTGTTTCTCAATGGGCTAGCCCTTCAATTTGTCAGCATCTTGGCAAGCTTGGTGATTGTTTAAAAATATTTATCAGGAGATATGCCAGCCTGGAAGGAGAAAAATCATGTGGGATCTTATCAGTGTAAAATAAATACCTGACAGGATGGTGCAGGGAGGATGGAGACAGTGGTGTCCAGGGTAAGGCCAAGAGGCACAAACTCAAACACAGAAGGTTCTGCCTCAACTACAGACACTGTGAGGTTGACTAAGTACTGGCAGAGATTGCCCTGGGGGGCTGCAGAGTGTTGGTCCTTGGAGACATCCAAAAGCCATCTGCAAGTGGCCCTTCCTGAGCAGGGGGTTGGACCACATGAGCTCCAGAGGTCCCTTTCAACCTCAGCCACTTGGTGATTCTCTTGCTCTAAAATATATCCTACTGTTTCTGAAATTATAAAGCTGCATTCCTCTCCAGACAATCCCCACCTAAAGAAAGCCAGCAGGGAAAAACAAACCTCAAAGCCTTTCTGAATTGCCTCCCCCACATTCAAATCTGCAGTGGCCATAAACTCATGCATAGTAATGATCAGCTTTACTTGGGGCTAAATAAACAGACTTCACTCAGCACTGCTTTCGAACTGTGGCACAGAAGACCGTGGGTTTCCTTTTGCTCATCAGACAGGCAAATAGATACAAAAATTAGTCTGGAACTTTGGAAGAATTTGTCTTCCATATATCTACCCCATCCGAAACACACCTGTCCAAATAATTAATAGGCCATAATCTTAATACAAAATAAATTAATAGGCCATAATCTTATACAAAATAAAATAAGAAATATCTGTTCCACACAGTTTGAAGCATCTTGCTGTACTTTCAGGCATGGGCTGAAAGCTACACCCCTCAAAATGCCAGAGGCACCAATATTCTCCCACAGATAACCCTGAAGTTACATCCCCTGTTTACTCAGCACAGGGTGCAGTATCCAGGAACTGTGACCTGCTTACCTTTAGCTCAGTAACAAAGTGTTGACAATCCCTCCAGAATTCATTCCTTTAAGGGAAGGAGGAAAAGTTCAAAGTTATCTCTAGAAGATGTGCTAAGGCCTGCCTAGTCTGTCTCATCTCCCCACTGCCCAGCTGGATTGGATGGCCTGGTAAAGCTGTCTCTGCTCACCTTCAGCCTCCCATGATGCTACTAAAGGGATTGCTTCAACAAGTCAAAGCATACAAACGTACCCTTCACAATCTCCCCTCAAAAACCTCTTTACAATCCGGCTCTTCATCGGTCATCATTGTAAAAACCTCTCTGCTTATGTGACCTGACTTATTTAAAGAACATGTTCCTGAGGCTCCTGTCTGGCAAATCAACCCCCTTAAATCAGGCACCTTTAATCACATGGTCCCCACCAGGGGTAAGAGAGAGGCGTGTTCTCATGTATGTTCTTTATAACTGCAATATATTCCTAGTACTCTAACAGGTATCTGCTTTCTGTCATACTCTGAGTTTGTTTAACCTTTCCATCATTGTTGTCTGGAATTAATTCCATGTAATCTCTGACAGACTGTCTCCATGGCACTGACACATCTCCCCACATTATTATATGCTGACATTCACAGCCACTTCATGAGACAAATGGTCCTCACTTAGATGCTAAATCAGCAGCCATAGTATGCTCTAATGTGCTTCTCACTAAATTGATCCTTGCTATTGCCAGCCACAAAAATGCAACTGATACATTGCACACAATCTTCATTCATCACATTTCAATTAAACTTCAATAAGGCTGACTTCAAGAGTGCCACCATCATCACCAGATGGCTGAAAGTTCAACTCAGCACCAGCAAACTTAACTTGCTCTGCCATCAACACTCTCCATTTAACAGCTTCCTGCTCCTGTTTGGTAGCAACTCACTGTCCCCTAAAACAAGAAACCCCAAAGATAACCCAGAGCTCGGATCTAGTCTGACAGTTTGCAGCATTTAAGGCACCTACTGTTGTCATCTTACTTCAAAAGTTCCATGCCTTCTTCCTTGCTGGTGCTTTCTCATGGGCATCTCCTTGCAGCACTGACTTCTTCTTCTTCTTTGCAGCACAGCCAACAAACTCCAAGCTCTTCCCTCACCCAGCTAACCCACTCTTTTGTAGCACTCTTCTTATTGGACACGGCAGTGGCCTATTAAGGGCAGGCCTGTTCCTAATCTTTTGTGATTAGTGCAGCTGCAACTCCTCAGGTGTGAGACTACCTTCTGCACTCTCTTGATTTTCTTACATTCTATCCCTCCACACCTACAAGGCCTTGTGGAGTATAAAGATGTCACAGAATGCAAGGAACAGCAGAGCCTCCGGTCTCCCTGCTATGAAGTGTTTACATATGCATGTGGACGCTTTGTAGTTTTGGAAAACTTTTAAGGAAGCTCAAATTTTCAAAAGTATATTACAAATGAGGCATTGAGTAGCTCCCAAACCTTTCTGACAGCTGAGATCTTTCTGCACTTAGAAAATTCAGTGAGCTAAAGAAAGAAATATTTAGCTATTTGAATTAGTGTATTGTCCCTCCAAAATGAGGAGTACTGGGCTATAGAGATTTATCTTCTTTACATCTTATGTTACTTCAACAGCCAGCTAAAAATAGAAAAATGGTAATTATTTAGCACATCTTTAAAGCAACAATTTCCCTCCCAATTAATTTCCAGTTCCTCGGTTTAATTATGGACTCAAATTTTCTTGACGCACACACTGCAAGAAGCTGAATGTGTTTCCTGTAAATTTAATCACCTTCAGAAATAATGACCCTAAAAGAACTTTCTAAGCAAAGACTAAGAAGTCCATTCCACTAAATCTGCCAGGATGGGGAGAAGGCAGAAACTGATGTCAGCAGACAGTAAACTCTGGAGCCTGAACCCAAGTAACAAGCTGCTTTCACTTGCCCTCAGGGTAAATGACCCCAATATAATAACAAGTAGTTCCGGCCCGAGTAACAATGAAACTCATCTCTCCCCCAAAAAACGCAGGGGTCATGATTATTGCTCACAACATCAGCCACTGTGGAGCCCAGCTCAGGAGCCTTAATGTCTACTGAAGCTGCAGACAGTCCAGAACTTTTTCTGTCAAGTTTAGAGACAAAACTCCTGTAAACTCCTCTAATATCTGACTGGAGACTCGGGGAGAGAACTGGGAAGCCGAGAGATCAAGCACTGCCTCGCTGGTACCAGAGCAGAAGTACCACCAGGGAGGGCAGAGCAATGCACACTGCTGCACTCGCAGCAGGCACAAACCACACACACCTTTCTCCACCCACAGTCAGGAGAAGGTTACTTCCAACAGCTCCTATTATTTTCTTTTCAGTATTTCTCTATTCTTCTACCCTGTGGCCTTATCCTGGAAGGGCAGTGTTCCAAAAAGCAAGGAACAAAGCAAGAGAGGCACTTGAGCTCAGAGGAGGGCACAGAGCTCCCCTGCACACAGAGCCCTGCCTGTGTGGGACACAGAGGTGCCTGTGCAGAGACTCCCCTGCCAAAGGACACCCCTCACCCAGCTGGGACAGGACTCCTTCAACCTGCACCTGAAGCCTGCCCTCACATTCAATCCAATTCTCTGCTGTGCACCTGCGTGCCTTTTGTCTCATGTTGGAGGCATGAGGGGGCAGGAGATTCTTTGCAGATAAGAGATTACTTCAGCACTGTACAACCAGAAAACAAGGAGGAAAAAATCCCTCACTACTCAAAGCTCTGTCATTTGAGCACAACAAAGGGGAACTTTTAGAACAAAGCATTTCTGAAATCAAATATCTGCTAGAAGCTTACAGATTTTAAGCCTGTCTAAATTACTAACTAGGTCTAAGTGGAAATGCACAATCAGACAATAGAAAGAAGGCAGGGTTAGCATAAAGTGCAATGATCTTATAAAATATTTAAGCAAAGCATGTGACCATTGATAATATGCACTTTGACTGAACAATAGGCTGTGCACATAAACAATGTGGGGCTTTGGGGTTGTTCCTCCAAACCTCTAGCATATGGGCATCTGCGGGCAGGGAAGAAAAATAAGTTTAAGAAAGAAAAAACAAGCAATATACACAGGGACACATTCCAGATTTGTATGGTAGAGTCCCTTTGAAGTATATTTGTCATATTATGCACATTCTAGCTTGGGAACAGACACATGAACACACCAAGAGGTTCTGGAACCTTTAAGCTTTTGAGGAAACAACACAAGAGGAAGGATTCTGCTGAGAACAAAGCTCTCATACTTACCTCCAGTCAGCAACTTCAGCAGGCTGTTTCTGTGCTGAGGCTAGTCAAACCCAAACAAATCCATGGTTTAATTATTAATAAAGCCCCCACCCTAGCTAAGGCAGGCAGGCAGTTGTACAGGAGTATAAATACATTAAATTACAGTATTTTAAACCCACCTGCTTAAATATCAATTTTTCTTCAAAAATTAGAATACCAGAAGGAGTAACAGGACTAAACTTTATTTCTCTTCTGAATCACATGCTCCACATGAGCACAGCACCTATTCCTGAACCACCCATGGACAAAGCCTGGGTAGGCTCCCTTCCTGCTCCAAACCCCAGACCAGAGAAACTCCAGGAAAATTAAGCCAGCAGTGATAATTTCTCCTAAGAAACACCCAATCAGAGATAATTATTTGTATGCCTTGCTTTACAATAAACAGACTGACATCAGGCAAAAGCAAGTTTTACAGGACCTTACACAGCACACCAGCAGCAAAATTCACTTGCTTACCAACCAGAGAGGAGGGGAAGGCTTGCATCCAGGAAATATTCCAGGTATGGTGCCACAGACCAAAATTTGGGGAGAAAATGTGATGGAGGTTATAGGCTGTAGCTATGGGTTCATGAAATTCATGTCAGCCTGGAGACAGGCCATGAACTGCACTCTCAGTTCCAGCATCACTTGGAGCACTGCCCTGTCCGGACACCACAGCTGACCCACCCCTCAGTTCAGGGAGCTCTGTCTCCTTTTATTTAGGGGCATTCAAATCTTACCAGGAACAGCCAGACAACTGGCTCCTGTTAATTTGTGTCAAGTGAGGAATTCTACACAGGAGCAATGCTCAGGCTTTCTAGGAAGGTAACTCGCAGCAGCTTACTTCGACCTTGGCAAGTAGTAAAAATACAAAACCATTTCCTATGTTAAAACACAGCAGATGCTATTTATGCTCAGAGGAAAACAAACAATTACAATGTATCATATCATGCCCTTTGTCCTTCTTAGTCTACCTTTATTACCACTGCTCAATTTTTCTGGAAAAGGTGAATAGTGGGTTCAAATCCAAACCCTTGAGAAGACTTTAATTAATGTCCTTAAGCTGAGAGTGACCCTTTGTAAACAGACATTCTTTCACAGATGCTGTAAGTTTGATCATCACCATGACCACCATCAAACACTGCATGGTTTCCATGAAGGAGCTGATGTTATGCAAAATTCCAGGAGATAATGAAGACTCTTTACACAGCTACTACACATTGTGTGCCAGCAAAACACTGTACCAGCTTAAAAAGCTGAGAAGACAAAGAAAATTAATAACAACCCATAGAATGTAACTAGAAACAAATTATACTCTGGGAATTTATATCTTTAAGGCTATTAGACCTGTAACACTGACACTTATCCAGAAGCTGGAGTGGCAGTCAAGTCTACATCCCAATGAAACCTTCAGCGTTCCAGCTGTACCCACAGTTGTCCTCATGTGCACATCTACAGGTTAAGAACAAATTAAATCACAAGGTGATGTTCTGTAGCACAGCTTTTCCACTGCATTTGTGGCTACTGTGTGCATTTAGGCTCTTTGCAAATTTTTTCTTTAAGGAGCTGCCTATTGGATCCAAAGCAGAGACGAAAGCTGTAAGTAAGTTCTGTAAATTCTATGATGATCCCAATACTGGTCAATCATACATCTTATTTAAAAAATGCAATCAATACTGGAGATATAAAATATTAAATAAACACTTAGGGCAGATATCTCTACTCCTCACAACTACTACAGGATGGAGCTGCATGGTTCCCCCACTCTTGCTGGGTTTATAACTAACTGCATCTGAATTAAACCCAGAAGACTTATGAAAAATTGATCTTAAACCAGAACTTTTTGCTTGAGGCCCCCCCTCCCCCCCAGTAAAGATGAAATACCTATGCATCCCAGTTTTTACAACAATAAAATAATGACTTTCCTGTTACTGAAGTTGCACAGGACACCCCTGTCAACGAGGCAAGGGGCTAAAACTGTCACAAAAGATAAAAAGAGCAGGGCAAGATTATTACACTGAAATCCCAGGAGGTGACCAATATCTTACTTAGGGAAAGATTCATTCAAATTTCATCAACCTATTGAATGACTAAGGTAGGCAGAAAGGATGCTGGTATCAAAGGGAAATTAATGCTGACCTGAATTTGAAACACAGCAATCGCCCACACAGACAGTGAGACTCACAACGCCTCTGTGCAGCCCGGATTCGTCAGAGAAGGCTGCATTCTGGGACATGTCAATTAAAATTAAGAATGAAATAACTCTGTGCAACGGTGCTGAATGGCATTTTCTCTCAAGAGACCACAAGTTCCTATTGAGATTTCAGCTGTGCAATCAGATTTCCATTCTTAACTCTTTCATTTCCAATGGAATTGATCTGTTCATGACACTCTTCCTTCAATTCTCAGCTAAATCCAAGGACAATTTTGTAGAGTCTTGGACCTACCTGTAGCCAAAATCTGGACTATGCTTCTCCAGAGTTAATGAGACACGAGTGCTGCAGAACACCAGCTCTAAATGGCTTTGGGCACTATCAGAATCGAGTTGAGAAATTCAGGAACAAGATAAGAAACTGAGAAGCAGCAGTGTAACCCCAGGCTGAAATGCACTGCTCAACCAGGCAACAATTCTGAGAAACTGGACCTCAAGAGTTGCCAGGGCCAATATTTGAGTTTCATTTGTCCAATGGAGAAGTCAGCCCTCATCACCTTGCACTACCTGCCCCATACCCTGTGTCCCAGAGCTGCCTCCCAGTGGGGTGAGCAGCCCCTGTTCAGCTGGGATGGGACCAGGAGCCCATGGAATCCTCTGGCAGCCAGGGCTGCACTCCCACCAGCACTGTGGGAAATACCCTAAATAGATGCCCTCTGTTTGTTTGGGGTGTTGCTGTGTTGTATCTCATGAAATGCTCAACAAAGCCATCTTGACATTTTACCTCAGGAGAACATGGGAGCTGCATTTTAAGTGAAGTACTTTTCACAAATTTTTGCAATTCAAAAATCCACAGGAAATATTATGAAAAAAAATAGTTTAAGTTTTGTGTTTCAACTCAGCATTAACTTAAACGGCATTTTTCAAAAACATTTATCTGTAATTTACAATCAGAAGAAAACTAATTTCCCTTGCCCCTTTAAGGGAAAACGATGAAGTTTTAGAAGACTAAAACAAAACACTTAAGGGAGTTTTAAATACAGGAAGGAGGGATAAGAGCATGGGGGAAGAACCCAACAGACTTCATAAATATTTTTGCAATTTCAGTTGCCAAAACAGTATCCACATAATGTACCTCAGCCAAGTTTCTCTGAACAAAAAAATCCAAAGAGCAACAATTCATGAAATACACCCACACATTTGCAGTGTCTTTATGCAAGCATACACAGCACTTCAGCTGCTGTGGACATGACTCTTCCTTTACTATCTCGATTTACATGGCAGATGCTGATTTTCCCAGTGTCTCTTTTTCTGGAAGGGCTCTGGAACTCAGCCAAGCCAGGCATGGGTGTTACACATTATCTGCTATGCCTCTTGGTGGAGGCAGCAAAGGAAGAAAATTAAATTTTATCTGAGCGCTGTAAAGTTTGCGCTGGCACTGTTAAGCTGAAATTTTGAAGCGTCAGCTTTGCGGGAAAAAGAAAAATAAAACTGATCCCATGTAAATGAAACAAAGATGATTTTGACTGGAGTCTCAAAGACCAAGAAGAAGAAAAACTTACTGGATTAACAGTGTGCCACACTAGATTTAGAGAAACTGCAGGCAGATGCTTCAGTTCCTATTTAAACATCAAAACCAGCAGTCAGGTTTTCCAAATTATTCAGTAGATTGACACAGCACCTTTTAATTGATCTCTAATCATATCTGCAGCTGGTGCATACTAGCTTACAGGTTTGAAAGTCTATCCCTCAAACCTGGTTACCTATATAGCAGCAGTTCTCTCTAAAGATTTGGCCCTTGAAGACATGGCAGGGAAAAATACATTTTCTGATCCAACATATTAAGAAGGGTCACAACTTTTTCAGCAATGAAGTGAACAATGTTCTCCCTCTCCCTTTGATTTGTCATACAGCTGATTAAGATACTCATTTCTGTATGTTAAAATATAACAGCTGCAACTGTAAATATGGAGGTCCATCACCAGTACATAAAAAATTAATTAGTGCTTCTTTGCACTCCTTGCAGTGCAAGAAGGGTGGGTGCAGTGTCACTTTCTGCTTGCTTCATATTTCCTGAACATTATCCAAGTAAGTCTTTTTTCCCCATCTCCCACGTCTAAAATGATTGATGGCTGCTGGTTTTGATGTAATTACAAATGGCTCTCCCCTCCAGAAACAACCAGCTAAAACGAATATTGTACCTTAGAAGCAAAGTGCTACCCTTAAAAATTGCCAACAGTGTGCACTAATACATAGCCCTGGTACTACTGTGCCACTAACTGGTGTCACGGCTGTCACTGACAGATGAAAAGCTGAATAGGAAAGAAAAAAGAAATGGGATGTGATAAGACTGCATCATAAAATATAAGATAAATGTGTCACCACGACCAAGATGCATTCTAACCTCAGGTAATAAAATAACATGTCTTGGTCAAAAGAATTACCTAGACAAGATGAAATTGCTAAGGACAAACATGATGTGTTCCCCATCTAGCACACATTTACATATGCTAATGTGAAGAATATATTTTTCAAAAACTCTTGTAAACATACTATAGTCAGAAATACAGACCATTCCAGCTGGTCTAAGAGGAGAATGAAGAACTGGAAAGTATAATAAGATTATTAAAGCACATGGGTGAAAAAAAATACACTACTGAAAAACTGAGACAGGAGCTGCTGCATCAGGTTCTGACACTCTTACTGCTAGGACACAATCACCCTGCAGAAGTGAATTAACACCATAACCAGCACACTGCAAAACGCTGCCAAATGTTTAAAAAATATCTTCTGATTTGCCTGGCAGCACTGTAAGGCAAGGACAGTGAAGATTCACTGAAATTTCATCCAGAAAAGAGTGTGGTTAACTTCACCCAACCACAAGCATCAGGAGGCACCCCTGTCCCCCTTCCTGGGGAGGAAACCAGAACCTTGCTTCCCTCCTGTTTGCAAATCAGCCAGTGGGTGCATCTGGAACAGCATATAATGGATGCAAAGCCCTGACCATAGCACTGGGAGCTTCAAGGCATGTGTAAACCAAGGCACTACACACACCTCCAACTCCTTCCTTCCCATGATGTAGGAATGGACATTCTGGATGGCACAGTGAGGCAAGAAGGTCACACCAAGAACGTGCCTGGAAGTAAAGGATGCCCATGGGAGAACATCAATTTGACCTGATGCAGAACCAGAGCAGTTGCTCAAAAGAATTTATACCAATATGGGACAGTGGTGCTATAAAAGAACTTCCAGATACCATTTCAATATAAAGAATTAGTCTGGTTTATCAGTGATTAAGAAGGATTCAGGAAGGTGCTGATGGAGAAATCTAGCCACCCACATAATTTGCTCTGTAAATAAGTAATTTTGTCCATTCAAAACAAATGTTTCACATTACTGCAATGCAGTACTGTGTGAAGCCCCATATGTAATCTTTCATACCAGTTTCTTTATCAATCCTTTCTCCAGAGCTACTTGGAATTAACATACTCTCAAAGGCCTATATTGAACTCCTTAAACAAGTGACTTCATCTTACTCAAATTTGGAGCTGTCATCTCTGCATAACTCAAATACAGACACTGATTTGTGTCTTTGTTAAAGTATCACACACCCAACCAGCCAAGGCCCGCTCAGTGCCATGCCCAGGAGCCAAAAGGGTCTTTATGCCCTTAAGAGCAAATTCACCTGAGAATCATATCAAAAGAGAGGGATGCAAATATCTTCATATGCAAAACTTACTAAAATAATTTTTTTTAGTAAGAAGTTTACAATTCAAAGAGCACAATAATCCTGGTCACACACAGGACCTGTTTATATCTCAGGGCTCTACCATCCATAAACAAATTGTGCTTCATCTCTTTCATCAGCTCCTTAATCAATTACAAGCTTGTACTCTGAATGGACTTCTGAACATTCCAGATGATTCTTCTGATCAGTCTTACACTACACACATCCAGAGTAATGCTACTTAAATTAAATAATTTTCTCATCTCCATGTATGTATTTTTATACCCACACACATATATATAAACACACACAAAAATACAGTCTCTAAAGTACAAAAATACACCCCTGACTCTGGTTTCATTGCAGACTTTCAGGAACATCTCTCTGAACATTATAATAGTCTTGCTGAGAAAGTTTTACTGAAAATAAAAGTTCAGAACTGCGCCAAGTGATTTAGTTTGTAGAGGCAGAAAATCCAAAGCTCAAAAATACTTCAAGTTTAGTTAAAACATTTTCTTTTTTGAACACTGAGGAGTTGTGATGCTAAGGATAGATGTGTGGGATTGGACAAAAGGGAAAACTCTGGTATTTCAATCTCCTGCTGTAAGCAGGCGTGGACTTGACTCATCAAAGAGGCAGAGAACACCACTGGAAGTTATGGATTTTCACATTATTGCAGCATAGAGGGAGCACTAAGTTCATGGCGTTTTCACCCCTTAATACAACAGAAAGGATTCTGCCCACCCATTTGTGGGTGGAAGAATCTTAGACACAAAATCTGATGCAGCCCTAAGAAAGCAAGTGTTGCTCATCTGGCTTCTCTCAGGTATAGTCACAGTTGCTCATTCTTAGGCATAAAGGCAAATTAAAAAAAGATCCCAAAGCCTGGCTGCAACTTAATGAGAGATAGTTTTAAATGTCACTGTGTCCTCCGTGTCTTCTATCAATGTTTGACTTTCAGCTTTCCTTTTATCCAAGAATTTGAAATACACTTTCTCTACTCTCAGGATTTATTTCAGGGACTCCATTTACTCTTCAAACCTCCACTGGAAAAATAAAACCAAAGAAAACCTACTAGCAAAATCCTTTGTTTCACTTCTCACATGCTACTGAAACAACAGTGATTTTAAAAACACCTGAAGCATACAATCTTGTTATTGCTCCAGTCTGTCCTTGGGAAGATCTGAGCAAACCAAACGTATACAGAGCTCCCAGGCCAAGGCACATGAGGTTTGTACTGCATTGTCACCCTGTTTCAGCAGCAGAGCCGTCACATGAGCTCCTGCCCACACACTCCTGTTCGTGCCCTGCCCTCTTCCTTCTCCCAAGAACTTCACACAGAGCCACTTCTCCCTGTTTCAGGCCCAGGAGGAAGGTGCAACCCTTCCAAGGGCTTCAAACAGCCTGATTCAGGAGGCCATTCCTCTTTTCATGGAGCTTTAGGGTTTGCTTCAGTTTTTCAGCTGCATCAGTTCAGTGGTTCTGTCCCCAGAATGGTCCCAAACATGAGTGCATTACCTTGTTGCATGCTTTGGGAAACCAACAACCAGCAGCAGCAAAGAACAGGATTTTCTGAACCCCAGACAGAGCTGAACCTCCCATCTCACACCACAATATCCACAAATACTTGCAACAAAGGAGAACAAGCAGTGGTGCAGTCTGAAGCAGGAGCTTTTTGGAAGTTTCTCTGCATTACAGCTACAGAATTTTGGTAACACAGAGGAAATAATTTAGAGCAACTGAGGAACAGAGGCAGGAACATGGAAAGACATACTAAGAATATGATAAATCCTTTTATTCAGTGAAATGCCTTGTTATTTTAACACTCAAATGCAAGGACAGAACTTCACCAGTGGCCTTGATCCTACTCCTACTGAATCAAACCTTAATTTAGTGGCAGAAGTGAACTCCTGGGAAAAGTGTTTGCAATTCAACGTTTGTGAGCAGCCTTGTTATAAACATCCAGTCCATCCAGTTTCAAATGTGATTGTTTAACATGCTTTTTTCTCCATTTTATCTCCCTTAATCAGTATTTCTACATTTGGAAAGACTCCCCCACGAGAGGCAAAGGCGCATTCTCACATCTGAGCTGATGTGCCACACCTGAATTGGGCAGTAATGCCCAAAGAGTTCAGAAATCCACTGTCCTGTAGAGAATTACTGCCTCTGTGGCAGAGCTCACACAAGTGTGTGCCTCCATTCAGTTGCTCCTGTAGTAAGTTCAACATCCCAGTGAGTCCCAAACCCATTCCCTGTGCCCAGCTCTGCTACAGGGGTCACAACTGATGCCAAAGGGAATGCTTGGCAGAGCAAGGAGGACTCAATATTGGAGACTGCTACATTCCTTCACTCCAGGGCAGTAAAGCATATTAGACCTGTTTCAGGCCTGTCATATGTGAGAACCCATGGGTGAAACCCTACAGAGATCCATGCCAAACCTCACATTCCCTTCTCATTGGGTTTTTCTAATATGACTTGACCAATTGCTTGGAAAATGATGATTCTATTGCATGCTGCACCTGCATGAACATTTCTTCCACAAGCTTTCCATCACTGGTACAGCTTCACAGCAGGAATGGCACTAATGCATTAACTGCTTTTTCATCTTGCCAGATCTACAATTTCATACTCTCTCACATCAGTATAATCCTCTAGTGAAATGCTTCAGGAACAAAGTGCTGAGGAAGGCCAGCTTTACTGAGGTCAGTGCCTGAATCTGGAATGCTAATAAAGTATTTTCCTAAGCAAGAATAACAGAGAACTGAAGAACTTTTGGCAAAAGTCACTTTAAGTGACTCCTTTCCCCTTCACAACTTCATGGCCCTCAGGCAAGCCAGCACTTTAGGTTTCAGATCCAGATCAAAGCCGTATGTGATACTGCATGAACACACATTTTAACAGTTCCAGACTTCAAGATCCTTCTCAGTTTCATAAACTCTTTACTTACTTCCAAGGCCACTGCAGATGCTCAGCACAAACTTCAACAGCCTTCATCTCTCATGAGCAGGAAGGGGAATGGCCAAGGGAGGACTCAGGAACATGACACCCACCCCCCACATCATGGCCACATTGCTGGTTTTCAGCATCTGGCTCCTCTAGCAGTGCTCTCAGGTACAATGCTGCTTTTGTGGCCCAGAACTTCAGGAAGCATGACTATTCCCAGCAAAAGCATGATTAAAAGTTATTCTTCATTCTTTTTAATTACTATTTCACAGCTGTCCTTATCTGAACACAACAGGCCCTCAGTTAATGTGGCAGAAGTCCATTGCAGTATCTCTCCTATCTTTATCTGGATGGATTGTACAGACTTGTCATCTACCTCAAAGTCATTTATTCATTTGGTTTAGTTTTACTTAATTGTGATCACTACAGCTAAAGAACTACTTTCTAGAGGCCTGTAACTGCACAGTAAATTTTTCTGACAACTCATGGCTTAAAACTACCACCTTTCATTAAGCAAAGCCTTCTCTAATAAACTGCTGTGCTGCCAGATTGAACAGCTATTCTGTGAAAAGACCTCAGAATGAATCCAGAACCATTACTCCAACAGAAGAGATAAAATACCACATCTCTGTCTAATCCTCAGCTATGACAGACACTGTGAAAATTAAAACCATGACATTTTTTTGTTTTGAGATGGAAGAAGAATTTACAAGCTAACTGAAAAGCATGACCTGAAGTGATTAACTACAACCTTCCACTCTCACTCAAGCTTTTCCGCCTATCAACACTGAAAACCCAGAAGACATGAACACAGCTGTACTGCATGGGTCAAAAGACATGAAATACACCTTTTTTTCTTACTGCTAGCATTCTGCTCCTTACCTCCAGCTTTTTCCTTTATGTATTAAAAAAACCCAGAGAAAACCAAAATCCCTTGGAGCTGCTAACTAGATCTATCTATCTAAAACTCAACAATCCATTGCACATAATTTGACAGGTACAGTAGCTGTGGGTCAGGCAATATGAACAGCACCACAGACAAATCAAATCCCTTCCTAAGACGCCCACAGGAAGCATGACACAAAACAAGTACCCAAACAAACCAGCATTCAGCCACCTCCAGCAGGCAGGACTGTGATTCCAGGGAATCCTACAGACAAAGAAATGCTCACTGGAGGACCCAGCTGAAGGGGCTACTTTCCCCTCAAGGGAATCAGCATCCTATTTGCATCATGAAATGATTCAGCCTTCTGTTACTGAGATGGGTGGGTGAAACAGGGTATTAAACCAAGCCGAGAAACTCTAACAGCCCCAGTGCAATAAGCCTAAATAAATTCAGGGATGTATTATCAGTGATGTATTATTGTGGCATTCCCCTATTCTACAGTACTCTGTTTTAAATTACAAAGGCAGAGGAGAAAAAAAGAGGATTAAGAAAAAGACACAACCTCATCCTAGTTGGAGAAGCAGCTCTACCCTGCCACCACCTGAATTTATCAGGTTTCCTGAGGCTTACAAGGTAGGAGAAGAAGGTTATCCACGAAAAGCCCCTATGAATTACAGGAGTCTATACGATCTCTTTTTATTTAAATCTAGTCCGCAACAGCTTTGCCCTGGAATACCCAATGACACTTGAAAGTAAAGAATAGTATTTGAAATATTTTTCCACCAAGTTGTAAGTTCATTGTAACTACTAAGGCGACAGCCAAAAAGAACTTTATGTTTAAGATAACATTTAGAGTGAAAGATCACCGTTATTTCTCTGGTATGTCCAACAACAAAATCAAAGAGAAAGCCAGGGAACACTGTATGGGAAAAGCAAACATTGAACAAAAGCACAATAACAAAGCTTTCTCTTTTAAAAGCACTATTTCTAGCTGTTCATGTCAAAGAGCTCCCCAGATTTATTGAGCAGGACGAGAAGGTCAAAGAACACAATGGCTTGCTTTTTTGGGTGTTTCACCAGTTAACACAACAGAGACAAAAGCAGATTCTCTCTCGAATGCTCTGCTAGAAAGAGCAGCTCAGCTTTTGCTCTTAGTTCTCAGCTAAAAACGCAAACACAAGTAAACAACCCCTTCCAGCGCTGACAGCTTTCTCCACGCCACCAGGACCCGCACACGCGGCCGCAGAGCCCGAGGGGAAGGACACAAGTTTCGCACTAACCTGTTTGAGTTCCGCAGGCATTTATGCGAGGTGCAGGTCCCGCTGTCCCCGGCACCGAACACCTCCGGCTGCCCGCAGCCCCTGCGCGGACCCAGCCCGCTGCTCCGACAGCCTCCACAGCCTCCTCCCCCGGCGAAGCTCGCTCCTTTTGTACCCGGACCGGCACCCTCCGCAGCCTCCCTACGGACTGAGCCCATCCAGGGAAAAGCCCCGCTCCGCCGGCAGCACCGGCACTGCCGCGGCTCTGGCAGGGGACGCGTCCGCGTCGCTCTCACATGGCCGAGCCGCCGCTGCCCCGGCGCCGGGAGGCTCCGGCAGGGGGGCGGCACTGACGGGCAGCCGCAGCCGGAGCGGCCACGCCCGGCGCGCCGGGGGAGCGGGGAGAGGGGCAGGGCCGGGCAGCGGGAGAGCCGCGGGAGCAGCCCCGGGAACAGCCCCGGCCGTGCCCGGCGCCGCCGCGCGGTCCCTCCGGCTGCCGGCGACTGCGCGCCCGGAGCCCCGGGGGTTCCCCCGCTCCCCGGCCCGCCCCCCGGATCTCTCCTGATGGATTACAGAGACAAAGAGGGAAGCCGCCTGTTCCCGGCGTGTCTCAGAGCTGTAACCTGCCGGCTCCGGCGGCACAGAGCCCTTCCCACAGCGCCTGCCCGGAGAGCGCAGCTGCCTCCGGAATTACAGGGCGGTTTGCAAGAAAGCACAAGAAAGGAAACCTTCCCGCTTGCTTACTTTGCTCTTCACTTCGAGATTAATGGCATCCCTAATGCACCAACACCAGAGAATTATGATCTTCCATCACCGTCTCCTCCCTTTTGCATCTTACACAGGTGCGATGAGGCTTAGAGCTAAAAAGTACAACTGGCCTCATTTTTTAAAGCCATTCACCTGCCCACAAACCTGTCCCACATTCATTAACTGATTGCCTGGATAAATTACTCATTACCAAAATGAATGCCAGGTGTGCTATGCCTTGCATCCACCACATTCTGCAACAAAAACTGGGACTTCACAGCATGGTTCAACACGGTTCTCACATCCATCTCTTCCTAGTAAATTGGAAGTACCTAATTTTTAACATCCCTTCTTTGAACAAGGCTGTGAACCTCTACGAAATACCTGGGAAGAAGGAGAGCCTTCCCATACTTCTTATTCTAGGATCTGATCCTTCTTTCTGCTTTTTCTGCAAAACTGCATGAAGTGATGTATTAAATATTTTAAGACATCAAGTCCTGAAAGAAAGAGATGTAGGGTGGTAGGTGTAAACCAACCTTAACTAAACATGAAGCATTTTTCCCCCAGGAGCCACAACAGGGCAAGAGGAGATTCTCAGCCAGCCCTGAACCAGAGCCCTGCCCTTCCATGGAAGCTGTCGGCCTGATCTGGGAGGGACTGAGGCCCCCAGCGCTGAAAATCCAGCACTGCTTGCAGACACCAGCCAAGGGGCAGTCAATGGTGGTTCTCCCTTTTCCTACGAGGTTCCTGCAGCAAGCCAAAGCAATAACTAAATCCGACACTGTAACAGCTGGTGGCTGAACAATGGTAATTAGGGACTGAAAGATACTGGCATCAAATTAGAGACTATCCCTGGCAAACAGGCATAGTCAGAGCCAAGGAGACCAGCTATACACCAGGAAGAAAGGTACAATTGAATTGTCTTTAATTACCAGAATATACACCTTTGCACAAAAGGTTGTTTTCCCAGCTTCAGGTACCCTGAAAGTTTTAAAACATCCTTCCAGTGTCCCCATGACTAACAGTTAATTTGTATCAATCTTACCAGAGGAACATGAAAAAGTGGCATCTCCCATACAGACATTTAAGAGTGGAAGAAATGTTTCAGACCTATTTAATCCTAATTTCAGCCTTCCTGCTACTGCCAGTGTCAGCATTCCAGATGTACTTTAGGGGCAGAGAACAGGACAGAGCTACTTTACCCAGCTCATCCTAGTTTATTTAGAAATAAATGCTGTAAAGTTTGACAAGGGCAATGGCAGATGTTGCACAAGGTTTAGCTGAAGTGATTTGCTTCACTGGAGGGAAAAGATGTATTCTATCTACAGGGGAATAATTCAGAGGCAACTGTAGTGGCCATTAATAAAATACATAAAGGCCAAAGCAAAAGGAATGAGGTTTGTATGAGTCTCCTGTACTTTTGTACAGTGCTCTCCCACCCCTTTCTCCTTGTCCAACTTTTCTTCAGTTAACAAACTAAAATAGCTCCACTTTTGTTGAGGCCATGCTGGCACAGAAGAGCACCATTCAATTTAGCCATGCACATGGCCATGTGCCAGACCTTTATACCCTGTCAAAGAAAAACCAGTGTAAAGCCTATATCCATAGGGCACTGAAGGAGCTACTCCTGCATGCAAAGCAACGAAACTGAAAACCTTCTGGATGGACCTGCCAATTCTTACTCACACAAGAAGTCTCTCATGTTGTAAACCCACATGTATTTGTGCAAGCCACGCAAGATTAGTGCTGCTGAATTTTGAAGTCCCACCTGCTGGAGGTCAGGTTGTTATTTAAAAACATGCTTTTCCTCTAAAATATAAAATAGATCCTTGGAAGCCTTCTGGTTGTAAAGTAAATTTTGAAAATGTTTTGACTCAAAGCTAAAAGATTTTTTTAAGGGAAATTACATCTCAAGTTCTCTTAGCCTCTTGTAATATTTTACTAGCTCATACAATTCTGAATGCTGAGATTTGGCAAAGTGAAGTCAAAGAACTAATTACCTAAAAAAGAGTTATGGATTAGATCCCTAAGGTTATACTGAACTTCCAGATTCTGGCAACAAACACTCTATCCATTAGTACCAGACTGCTGACTACATCACAACCTTCCCCTCTTTTTTTTAAATGAACCTTAAATTCTTAATCTGTCACTTTTTTTTTTCCCTAGCTGCAAAAGTAGGGTGAAAACCTTCTTTTTTCTTGCTGAGAAATTAAAAATTTATAAATAGGAAGGGATTTAATTCTTTGGAAGGCGGAATAGTATAGTATCTCAGCCAGGCTCTCTTTTCTTATTTTCTCCCATTACCCTTAAAAAATTCCCCATCACTAGTGCTGCTCTATAGATTGATCTGCTCTCAGAGGCAGTAAAAAGGAAATGGTTTACAGCTCTGCCTGGGATCATAACATATGGCTTCAGTGATATGTAACTTCCATAAAGCCAACAGAGCAAGAAGGCACAAGATGAATCAAGAATCCCAGCTAACCATATAGGCAAAAGCAGCACCATCACCCATGGCAATTCTCCGAATTAGAGAGCCTGTATCTTACAGGGGCTGCCATGCCAAGAGTATTTTATTGTCCTTCTGTGAATTTCATGCAGCAAATAAACAAGGTAAGTGGGAGAACTAAAGCACAGCACGCTGGGATGTGTCAGAGTGCCCTACAGTCGTGATTTTAATCCACACAAATGCAAACAGAACATTCTATCTCTGAGATACATTTTGAAATCTTTTCCTGTTAGTGTTATCATCATTTTTAAATGTATTTGAAAAGTTACAGGAGCCCTTTCAAAGCATCTGTACTTGCTCCAAAATGGTTGCATGACTGTAGTAGGACACATCCACCCAGGTATTTCTAACGTTGCCATGAACATGGTTTTGACAATCTTCTTGCTCCCATACTGCAAGTTTAGAAATGGAGACAAAGCCAGGTTGACTCAATAGGGAGCTGTTGTATAAATGGAGGATAATTTTAGGTGTCTTCTTTATTTAAGAAGCCAGTATTAAAAAGAGGTCTAAAGAATCACAAGGCTGAAGAACTATACAGCAAAGCAGACAATTTCTACAGGCTGACACCACCAGGCATTTCAGTAAATTCAGGGGATTTTTAATTTGTATACCAACACAGCTTCCATCTTGCTACATCTAGTATCAGTCAACTCCATTTCATTTAAGTTGTCATATGACAGGATGAGAACAAGGACAGTCTGGTGACAGCACTGCTTACATTAGAAACAAAGGACAGAGGAAGGTACATGTCACTGCATATAGGTCACATCTGAATGAATGACCTATGTTTCCTCCCAGGAGCTTCATTCAGGTAAGAATCAACTACATTTTAAAGGGATAAAAAAACCTACTCCGGTTTATGAAAAAAAAAAATTAATTACAATGACATTTATAACAAAACAACAACAGCAAGGAAAACAGATCAAGTTAAGGTTGGAACTGTGACCATAATTTCATGCTGTAGTTATTGGAAGGGAAAGCAAAGACTCAAATGCAGGAAAGAAATACCCAGTATTAACCATTTTTCATTTCTTAGATTCTGGTTTGGTTTGTGGATCTTCCAGACAATTTGTGCTGTATTTCATGCTGCATATTACAAACTCTTGCTCAGAAGGTACCAGTTTAAGGCGTCATTCTCTCATCCAGAAGGCAAAAATGTGGTTTGCCATGATGTACCGGACTGATAACTGTCTGCACAATCTACCCATTTTCATGGTAATTACTGTCCTCTTCAAACCAAAACCTGAAGCTGTTTTGCAGTCCCTTCTGAAGAGAGAATCAAGGTCTTTGTGTATGAAATTTATTCCAGAGCAGGTTTCTCGTATTTTAAATAGTTACATATGAAAATAAGACTGCAAAAAGGAAGAAAAGCTAATCGGATGGTTTAGAAACACAGACACTACAGTTCTTTGCAATCTTTAACTACAGTATTCTAAAAATGCCCTGTGCCAGCATTTTAGATTAAGTCCTAAAAATGAACTCTGATGGTATTCCACAGCATTTCCCAGTCACCACAATTACAGATAAAAAATATTCTCTCCAGTTAGTAATTTAGTAGCTTAAAAAAGAAGCAGTTGTTGGGGTTTTGTTTGGTTTTTGTTTGGTTGGTTTGTGTTTTGTTTTGGTTTTTTTTTTTATAATACCTAAATAAATAGTAAACTGTGACATACATTTAAATCAAAGGCTTTAATTACAGTTGGCACACAGCCTCAGGCTGCCCATGGCCATCTTTGGCCATTCTGTTTTCAGTCACACTGATGACTTCAGTGAATCACTCCACATTTGTGACAAAGCAAGCAGGAACATAATTTGAACCATTAACAAGATGGCCTAAACTAGCAAAAGACTCAGTAATTTATCAATGTCATCATAACCCAACATCCATTTTGGGCTCTTTCAGCCTTAGTTCACAACAGCATACAGACACTGCAGACACCTGAAAGGGAACTGTAGAAAATTTTTGAGTTTAAAAGCGAGGTTGAACCCTGCAGGTCCAAAGCCCAAAAGGCTCAGGGGAAGAGGAAATTGCCAGGTTGGCTGCTTGGTGGTTTTAAAGTTTCTGCAAAACCTTTCTGCAGCCGCATGTGGCTGTGTGAGGGAAGAGGCTCACAAAGGCTGACCAGCTCCTGGGCAACGCCTCGCAGGGATGAAACTGCCTCTGCACCCCTACGGATCAAGGCCTGCATTAGGAACAAAATCTTTTCATTAAATTGGGAGATACAGTACAAAAAGATTTTGTGATGGTTTAAAATCTTTCTTCCTGAACAACCCAACTAAACTAATACAGTCATATGCTTGGGAACTAAAATGTAGGACAACTAAAAATCTTAAAAAGTCAGGACAATTAATCATGTTCTGCTGCCTGAACTGAGAAACAAACAAGCAGCAGGACATGAAAAATAAATCACAACTTTAATGTAAGATGATTCATGTTAATTATCAAGAAGCAAATGTGGTAAATGGGACTAGAAAGTTGTTTTTTAAAAAAATCCTGTTAAACCTGATACTACTCTTTAATGTTTACATTTTAATGTTCCTGTTTTAAGACTTTTATAATAATTACTATTACTTGCTGTTATACTTGCTGATGTTGTAACACTCAGAGACATCATGCAAAGAAAAGCCTAGATGCCTGTTTACATAATGAGAACGCAGTACAATCAGAATTTAATTTTAATGTATTTCTCTTATATGTTCTCCTAGAAGAAAACATAATTCTATTAGTAAAGCAATGTAAAATCATGGAAAAATACTATGGAACAGTGAATTTCTCATTCAATTTAAATATTTTGAATTAAAACCTGGCACAGCTCCAGGCCAGAAAGGCTAACAGTTGTGAACAGTCATTCTTTCACAAGTCTTGTCAAACAAAGTAAGAAAGTCCTTGCTTTTCAGTTGCTTCCAAAACCTCATTCAATAAAAATTTACACTGAACAAAAGGAGTTGCAACCATCAAGGCAAATGAAACTGCAACAATATTTGAGATGCTTAGGGCAAACATGGCCATTGCCTTGCACTATTACCATCATTACTATAAAGCAGTTGCTGTCCTGCAGACAAACATTAGATGGCACTTTGGAATTCAGCAGTTCCCACAGAGAGTTGCACAGCACATATTTAACAGATGAAGTGTGAGATGTGAATGTGAGGTACTTTTGATGACAGAGAGAAAAATGACATTTCTGCAAAGGTGTGATTTTTGGAGCTGGAAGTATATTTTCAACCTGCACATGTAAAGATATAAAATGGTATGTAATTAAGTTTTGAAAAAAACTCAGATCTTATAAAGAATAAAGTCATTCTTCCTTCAGACAGAGGCTCAGTTTCTCAGTTGCTGGGTTCCCTTTTTATTTTTCATTGAATCATTTGGAATCTACTTTTTCAACTAGACTTGCTGACAAAGTTTTATACAAATACTTCTCAGATAACACATCAGATTTTGAGTGGATTCAGCTGCGTGCCAGCAGTTCTGAGCCCCAAATAACTCTCCTAAGTGGGGTTTAAGTAGTTTGCTTATCAAATAAATCCCTTCTGGAAAGAATTGCACAGCTTCTGATTCAGCTGGTCAAAGCTTCTTAACTGTTGCTGAAACTGATACTATTATTCCCATTCCCTTGTATCTGTGTTTTTACCATCTAAGGCCTTAAATTAAGACTGAAGTATAATCACAAGGGTGAGACAATTCAAGAAACAGAACAAGGAAATGTTAATTCTTGCTGGAATACCACCTGAGTCCATTTTCAGAGCCTCCCATAAGACATATACCAAGATGCCTGTTGCACAAACCTTTTTTTTTTTCCTTTTTTTTTTTGGGCTTCTGCTAGGGAATTCCTCCTGCAATACATGAAGCAGGTTGTAGGATTTCCTTAGGAATTTGGGTCATCCCAGCAGAAAGGCAAACAATAGGAGCTCCTCAGTGGTGCCACATGCCACACTGTCACTCTGTGAAGTCTCTAGCTGACACCTGCAGTGGCTCCAGGAGAGCTCCTGCTCTGGCAGCAGCCCTGCCCCAGGCCAGCTGCAGGGCTCTGGGCCAAGGAGCACCAGCTCCTGCTTCAGCTTCCACTCTTGTTCAGCCAAAGGTCCTGGCTCTCACTCTAAACCAGGAGCTGATGCTTTCACAGACATGGGACAACATCCATACAAAAGATGTTCAAAGTTCCATACCTGCAAGCTAAATGCAATTATTTAATGTCCAGCACAGCAGAAGCCAGGGACAGGGGCCTATGGGAACACATCTCCCTGCAAAGTAGCTGAGTAATGGCTGCTGGTGCAGTTCCTAACTGCTGGGATCCCTAGGTAATGTAAGTACCTCTCAGCTCACACTCAATTCTGACCTAAGAACTCATTCTCCCATGGGAATCATATTCCCAAATCTCCCTCCTCCTTCCCCCTGGAGCCTTTGAATAGTTGCAGATATGCAGAAGCTGAAACCTGACCCAGATCACTCCTAGCAGCTCAGTAACTCACACTGAGTGAGCAGGCTCAGGCAGAGGGAGGAGTGAGTGCCCCTGTAACTGCCAGGAACCTGCAGGCCAAGGAACAGGAGCCAAATCACAGAGTGAGGGGAGCTGGGCAGGGCCAGCAGCAGCCACAGATGGGGTGGGAGGTGACTGACACCAAACCATGCTGTACCCCAAAGCAGAATGCATATTTCTATGGGTTCCACTGGGTCTATAAAGGAATCAGGATTATCCTTGCAAGTTCTTTCAACATTTTGCTACCTATCACTACTGGCAGAAGGAGAACATCCATGGGTTAACTACCAATGAGTTTTTTCCTTGGTATTTGGCAATGTAGCAGGAAATAGTACTGTAACACCAGGGAGCTGTCATGAACTGACAACATTGTTGTCTGTACCTGACCTTACCTGTAAGGCAAAAAAAAAGGAATTTTCCATGCTGTCAGTCCCTTAATGTGAGCACAAATATGTTATATAACACAGGAAGCCAAGAGGCACTGCAAACTCAAACTAATTACATGAAACTTTACATGCAATGGTGGAACTGCATTCTGTATGAGATGCAGAACAGAGAAAAGGCAAGGTGAAAATTCAGGGAAGCTCAGAACCCATTTTTGCATCTTTTCTGGATATGTTTAAACATACATACAATATTAAAGCAACCATTATATACAATATTAATGCACCCAATGTTCTTACTATCAAAGCACTGGAAACAGTCTCTATATTCTAGCTGTACTACATCACACTGTACTACATCAGTGTGGAGCAGAGAATCTTAAATAAAAGTAATGAAATACAGACAGAAGTGCTATTGTTGCCTAGGCTGACTCAGAAAGGTTAACTTGATGGTATTTTCTTAGAAAAGCAATTTGACCTAGTCTTCTTGTATTTTTTTTTAAATTCTCACCATGTGTTCTGGTGTGCTTTAGAGTTCACCTTTTATTTGAAAATAACCCTCAATTCACTAAATGTCAAAACTTCTGTTTTGGCAGAAGTCACAGGTACCTCAGATTAACAAAAAGACTGAAGAATATTGGTACTTAATTATGGCTTAAAAATACTTGCCTGAAAAAGAAAAAAACATCAAATGTGGTTGCTTGTTTTCAAGCAGGTGTTATTTCTCTGGAACATAAGCTGATATATAAATGATCCAAACTGTAACTATCAAAATATTCTGTAGTTTTTTTCCATAAGCTAATTTACCTTGAACAGCTATAACAATATTTGCAAAGTGAAGGAAAAAAAATTATTAATTTGGCTCACTTTTTTATATAAGAACATCCCAACAAACCCACCACCAGGAACCTAAAAGAATCACAGTTATAGTCAAATGTAGTAACTTTTTAATTATTGGATGATTCTGTGAGTGTGAAGACTTCTCAGATCGACCTGTGTTACTTCTCACAGGCACATCAGAGTCAATATATCTGACAAATAAAACCCTGCACCAGCAGCATGTAAAGGGCTGATTTCTGTTATTTGTACCATGTGAGATTTAGCAATTCCCACAGCTTTCCTACCTGTAAGAAGGAAGATAATGCCTTTTTCTGACTTAGAAGACCCCTCTCAAATCCCTGTAGGGCACTACAGAATCTCTGAAGTCCAAGTATTGTTACAGTGCTTTTGCTGGCAACAGGGGTTTATTGAATGCTGTACTTTATTTTGGTTATGCAACATTAACAGGAATGGAAGTTGTCACCACATACTGATGGGAAACAATCTTTGAATGCAAACCTTGTTCAGCTCCCCAGATGATCAGATTTGAGAGAGCTGCTCTGAAGCCCATGGAGCCATGCCAGTTTAAACCAAGGCAGGATATAGCCTTGTGTTTAGTAAGTATCACATGTCTAATGTTTTAATAAAAGTGTATATACATACATATATATATAAAATAATATTCTTTATTAGTAGTAAGTTATGTTTTGTGGTGGTAATACTGCATCTCTGTGTCAGCCTATCACAGCCCATAGCCCACATGGGCATGTCTGTATCTCCCTCCTGCCCAACTTCAGCTCCCACTGTGAACAGCAGCAGAAGGCTGACTTGGAAACCAGGTAGTTTAAACAATTGTTCATACATGAAGAGCAGTAAGATTTCTCAGGCTTGTAAAAAACATTATTGACTAGACACTTGAGCATGTAGAAGACACGTGATGGGTGCTACTCACCAGTGACTTATTGGACTGTGCTTATCCTGGAAAACTGATCAAAAGGCAAAGACTGCCAAGACTTCCATGGCCTGAAATACTGCAATAACCGATGTACATGATTTACCTCTAAAGTCAGAGAAGCAAACACAAATACACATCAACAGACCACTCTTCTGTCTCTAGTACAACCAGAGTTTTCTTTCCAAAACCCAACAGCAGTGATCAGCCACGTGGCTCCCACCACTCAAGGCCCGAGACAGTCAAGAACATTGTTAAAACCTGCAGAGAGTTTAAGGAGATTTTATTACCCTGATAAAAGATCTGTGGCCAAAGTTTCATTAAATGTTACATTTTCCAGACTAGTGCCAAGGTTTCCACTGTGTAACTAATGACCTTTTGTCCAGAGGGTTCTTAGTCTGAAAGAGCACTTTATCTGACCCTTCAGAATCTGCAGTAACACATGTACAAAGCTGCTATCTTCCCAAAGTTCTCGAGTTGGAACACCCTAATTCATGTCACTGGCTGCACACTCAGCAACAAACTCTAATTTGCAGCTACAGTGGAAGCCTGGGGAAGCTGCAAAGAGCAGAAGTTACATTTACCCATCATTCAAGCACATTAAGGACAAAAAGCACTTTTGTCCCCATTCACCAGAGCCTGTGTGGATTAAAGGGGACTGTCCCTATGGCAGGAGCTGCTCACAGCCTCCTGCAGGAACACAGATGGCTACAAACCTCTGCAGAGCCTGGAGGTTTGGCAGGCACTGCCAAACGCCTTGGTCACCACCTGAGTAAAAGACTCTCACTAATATTAATGGGAGACATTTCAACAACACTTAGAATCTCTCATTGTGAGGACAATGTTTCCCAGAAACCCCTCCTCTGAGAAAGCTTCCTCATAAAGAATAATCTCAGCCATTTCTAACTAATATCTGAACAAACCATTCATGATTTGTTTAGATTGTTCAAGTAATCAACCTCTCCCATGAAAAGGTCATTTTTAAGGTTTAAGGTAATTTTTATTAAAAAATATCCACACTTATCGCAAAATCAAGAAGCCTATGCATGCACTTTTTGGCAATTACAGCACATCCCTGACCTCATTTGCAGATCTGGTGTTTCTCTTTAAGAAGAAAAGACACAATGGCATAGACACTCACAGAAAAAATCAGCAAGTGCACCAGAATTCATATGTTCCATTCCAGTATTTGAAATTCACACTGAACAGGCTGAACTCACCAGCAAGTGGCTAACTGGGCTGTCTAGGACAAGGAGTTATTGTTATGGAACAAGTTTAAAGCTGCTATTAAAAAAAAAAAAAATAAAATGAAAATAAGAGTTCCAGGATTCATTAATTAGAATCAATATTTTCATAAGACCTTGATTTTGTCTTTTGAGAACTTCAGAACACTGTTACACTCCTGGCACATTGCCCACATATATAGTACTTTTCCATGTCCAAAATTAAAAGGGAAAAAAAAGGCTTAATTTTCTGTTCTAAGAAGGGAGTAAGTGTGGCATTGTATATTCAACAAGAAGTTGTGAGAGACTCTTTACAAAGCCCTGACTATACACTTCCCTAACAAATCCCTTTGGCAGATTCCACTTTGACAAACAAACAACATGGAAAACTGATGTCTGGTTGTGAAGATCATTAAAGATTATTTGTCACTCTCATAAAATGGAGCTAACCCTCCTTTCTTTTGTCCAAATCATACACAGAATAACTAGATTCTGTATAATCACCACAAAAAGCTGCTGCTTGAGTTACTGTGCAATATTCCTTATAACAAGCAGTTGACTGGGGTGATGTGCAGCACTCAGCCAGTGCTCACTGGAACAGCCTCAGAGGGGTGGATTTCACTGCAGGGTGTGAGCAATCCCCACAGACAGCAGAGCACAGACAGCCTTCTGCTTTGTGCACTCTGCACAATGAAATGCAACACAGAACACCAGAGATGGAAATATTATATATTCTCCAAAAGACTGAAGGTACAGCTTTCATCCTTCAGTTAAACACTTTTTAATTCTAGTTGTGTCTATTCACACAACTAACCTTACATTGATTCTTAATTGTGCATATTTAGCTATTTAACAATTTTATTTCGTATACAAGGTACTCTAAAAACCTCAGTGCTACTCATCAATTAATTAAAGCTTCCCTCACCCAGTGGCAGGGAGCTGGGCATATGCAGATTCAGCCTGGGGTCACTTAGAGGGGCTGTTTCTCCATAAGAGTCACGTAGACCCCAGTAACTTAAAACTCTTTTATTAGGTTTTCTTGGAAGTGGTTAGACCTTAAGCCATTACACTGCAGAAAACTCATGCTTCATCAGTTTTGTGGATAAGGAATTTCATTCTGAAGCTATTAATCAGGCACTTTGCACAAAGTCATTCAGAAAAAGTGAAGGTGAACTTGTCCTTTTCCTATAAAAAATACGTAAGCACATCTCCCCTCTCCCAGCCCAGCTGCTCATCAGAGGATAACCACCTACAGCTCCTACCAGACATGGTCAGATTTTTACCTTGACCAGTGCAGGCTGCTCCTTTCACATGAAATCCAAAATTCAGGCATCTTCATGTAAAAACATGGCAGCTGTTACTAGAAAAGCAGTGCTGCCATAATATAAGGTAAAGTCTGCCTCAATACAGCTCAATGCAAGTATAATTGTAAAACAGTCTGGTATAACTGGGAAACAACTTCTGGAATCCCCATAGCCCAGAGCTTCCTTCTGAATTGAACAATGTTTTCTTAGGAAACAGACCTTCACAAATGGTACTATTGCTTCTGCATGACTTACCTTGTGTGTCAGAGGGGTTTGAGAGCTGAAGTAATTTAGAGACATAAGTAGTTTGTCATTGCACATTTAAACAGTTAAAGAACGTGTATCAAGCAAAACAGTATTTGGAATCTAAAGCTACCCACAAAGCCAGTTTGCATCATTAAAATAGTCTATCAATTCACTGCACATGAGAAACAAATTATGAAGTCCTCCCTACACAAACAATAAGGCTTTGCAGGAGGGAAATCCCTGCTTTTCATGCTGCTCCCTCTATTCAAAGTCCAGCTATTTCTAATGGAAATTTTGTTTGCTATGGAGATTATGATTCAGCCTTCTTTTACAATCACCAGCACATCACCAGACTTACAGCAAGTGCATAGATTAGAGGAGGGTGTGAAGATCCCTTCTTAGGCTTTTTACCCAAGTATGCACATACTTTTAAAAGTATCCCACGAGCTAAGAGCAAGAGCAGCTTCCAAGGCAAGGCTCCCAGCCGAGGTGATGAAGCACCCACGCCGCACCCCAGCTCGGGCTACCAGACACAGCACACACTAATGAAATGCTAACAACACACCATGCACTGACTGCCTGGGATGGACACTGTGCTAGGGTGGGCTCCAGTGACAGTGACAGGAGCAGGCTTTACCTGCAGTACGAGCTGCTGCCAGGCGGTTGCCAGGGGCTGGCCATTGCCAATGTTGCAGATGCTCATGCGGTCTGCGGGCTGATTGGCACGCTCGAGTTGCAGGGAGACATTGCGCCGCTCCTCCTCAAGTGCGCGGGTGAGCCGCTCGAAACGAGCTTCTTGCTCTTTAACAGATGCCAAAATGCTGGCAGCAGACCTGATATCATAGTCATCCATGACTGCTTTCAAATGCTTCCTGCCT
The DNA here is from genome assembly GCF_051311805.1 of Agelaius phoeniceus. NCBI lineage: Eukaryota > Metazoa > Chordata > Aves > Passeriformes > Icteridae > Agelaius > Agelaius phoeniceus. The sequence goes on along the minus strand of NC_135282.1, from coordinate 7,367,638 downwards.
GTTAACTGACCAGGGCAAATGGAAAGGGTTAGGTAAAGGGTGGGGAGGGCACGGGTCAGAGGTTAAAGATAAAAATGCATATCGTTAGTCGCCTTGCTAAAATACTGATCACTCTAAGCAGCAAACTGCAGTGCTCTTTGAAAAGCATCCATCTTTCCATCCATGATCTGATTTTAAATTAAAAGCAATTAATTTAAGACTTCCCTGTTCAAAAAAGAAAAAAAAAATACGCTCACCTTTGAGAGAATTTGTATTTAATTGCTTTGATCGTTTTGCTAAAACTGCTCTGACAAGGGTTTTCATCCCTCTTGCAGAGCTAATTTCACTGTGCAAATAATAATGTACTTAAAAGAAATACATAAAAAAAGATATGGCTGTAGAGGGAATGAGGAACATTCTCACTACAGACACCTGGAATTTTTGTCTTTAACAGCATAAGTGAGAAGTTTAACATTTTTAAGGACAGAAACTTCATGGTAGAAGAAAACAGTTGTGTCAATTTTTTCCACACCCCCCCCCCCAACTTAACAGACAGTAGCTGAAATTAGCTTTCATATTTAAATTATAGCAGCACACTGTAACATGGAAAAGATTTTTAAATGCAGAGTGTGCAATTGCAGTTGAAATGCTTGATGATTTCAGTCAACGAAACACTCCTTCATGCAGCCGTTTGCTAATAATGCAAATGAAAAAGCAAACATCTTCCATGGAAAACACACAGGACTGCTTGTCTTTCAATGCAGAAAAAGGAACTCAGAAATCACCTAGGTGGGTTAGAACTTCTGCCTTATGTCTTCTCTAGCAGGGTAATGAAACAACCCATTTAAAACCCTGTCTTCACCTGTATGGTACATGCAGTAAAACTCCCCATTGATTCCACAGATCTGTGACCTGAACACCACTTAAAACGTTTTACTAGGAGTATGAAATCAGCAATATAATATAAACATAAATTATGGCCTCAACAGAATCCTTCATCAAAGTTAAACAAGTAACCCCTTTACTACCAAACTACTTAAAGCACCTCTGAGACAAGCAGAGGCAGAACTGTCTCAGGCTCCTGTAATTCAAGAACTGTTCATGTTCTGTGCTGAGACTTAAGTGCTGAGAAATTGTCCCTTGATTTGCTGCCAAAGATTCTTTGTTTTCCATCTATCAGCGAGGATTTCCATGAGCACAGATAGTTCCCTGCTTCCTGACGCTTCCCAATTCATCATTCAGTGCCTTTAGATGATGCACACTCTTGACTGATCCATTTCCCATGACTCTTACATTTATCAGGAGTCTCTCCTGTGCAGATCCTTTGGTAGCTCATAATAATGTGGTCATAACACTGTTATGTCCCAGAGAGGAGTATTAGTAGTGATTAAGCTGCATGTTTTTACACAGTTTGTTGGGGACTCCTAAGCAGGCTCAAGGTCTCCTTGCTTTTGTCAAATATGGCTGAAATCACCCAACAGGCCAAAAAGACACTGGGGCAGGAGTGACAGACCCAAATCCAATGACATGCACCCCGATTTCATGGGGAATAACCTGCCAGTAGCTCTGTGTTCATTGTTAACTCTTAAGACAGTTGCTGTTGAAAGGAATCAGAGTAATATAAAATCATGTTAGGAACAGTGTAAGGATTATCATGTATTAATCTCATGATGTTTACTTATAACCATCACTTGAGCCTTTCATGTTTGCAGACCAGTAGGTAGAAGTGAGTTTTGTCATTTATGCATTGATTTAACTTCTATTGAAATTCTGAAAGAAAACCAAAAACCACCAAAGGGTTTTCCAGATGTCACAGACTAATAAAACACAGATCAAACTGCCAACTTCTGAGACCTTCCAATAGATTATTAAAAGACTATAAAACCTTCAGAGAGTACATTGGTTTCTGCAAAGGGGAATCACAACCCTCTAAAAGGATAGGATGATTCATGGGAAGTCACAGGAAGACTCACCTGCTCTATCTCAGCATGATTTAGCCCTGGCAGAGCTAGACATGAACACAGCCAGACTTTCTGGACCTCAGCTGGCTTGTGTGCAGCCAAGTTCCACATTTCTGCTTTTGTGCCTCCCTGCTTTTCCACAGATGGAGACAGCTCTGTTTGTTGTCACTACTCCCAGGAATTGCAGGCATGCTCACAGACTCCCTGGAGCGTGAAAGAGTGGGACTGCAAAGACCTGGGCACAAGTCAGATTTTGGAAGAAATATCCCTGGGGGTGGGGGTGGCATTTCTAGCCATAGATTCCTAAAGACAACCCCTGGGTTACTGATCATCACTGCCCTCATGCTAGAGCAGACCAACAGCCTGACTGCCACAGACCAAATACACTTCACAGGGGATATTCCAGGCTCAAGAAGAGTCTGGATCAGTCAGGATTAACAAATGCAGACAGGCTCCTTTGAGGTGCTGCAGAGCAGGAATTCAGCTCCTCACAGGGACCCAGCTTTCAGGAACTGTCTGCAGCTAAAACTGCTCTTTCTCACATGCAATCATGATATGACACAAAAGTCATCTTTTGGGGGTCCCACAGGCTGGGTATGTCTGTGGACTGATTTCAAAAAGTAAATCCAGTAGGGGAAAGAAGATGACAAGACGGTATCGACAGTAACTAAATTTAAAACAGGTTTCTTGTAGAACATATAATGCAAGTTTCTGTTCTAAGGAAAAGAATTAGCAACAATGCAAGTAAAATCAAGAAGTCCCTCTTCAGAAGCAGTTACAGCTTTAATAATAAAAATCAAGTTGATGACTGAGCTGGTATATAACTTTCAAGTCACATTTTGATAATGTGACTAAGATCCTGTTCAGAAAATCCTTAATGAGATATAAGCCCTTGATGCCACACATGAGAAAACCTAGAAAATTTGGGTTCTATAAATGGTACAAATCTTTAGAGAGATCTCCCTGCAGGAAGTATTGTGTTAACCTCATTATAACCATAAATACTATGCTTCTTTTCTCTTTGCAAAGAAAAACACAGGCAGAAAATAAACTGTATAAATTTTCAGATGCACAATTAGTGACCACAAAATTCCTAATTGCTATGCAGAAACAGCAGTAGGACCAATAACTGCCTTTTAAGTATTGTTGGACAAAGACAGACTTCTGCATTTCAAATGTTTTATTAGCAGATAAATACTTGCTTGCTGTTGATTGCACCCCTAATTATTAACCCAGGGTTTCAACAATTTACATTATCAGCAGTCTAGACTGGAGGAGAAAAATAAAAGTACTGACTCAGGAGTCAGTTACTCAGGTTGCCACTTGCAATTTGCTACCATTCGTAAATAAATTAAAGTGCATTGAAAAGGGTATCAATAAATGAAAATATTAGACCCAGAGCAGCCAGGTAAAAATTATTCCTTAGGCTGCACTTCTAAACACAGCAAACAGTTGCCTACAGAGTATCAAAGGCTACGCTGACAGCAGCAAATCTCTCTGTCCTGCCTACGTGACTCTAAATACATTAGTGCTGCACTGGAGTTAGAGCAAAGAGGAGGTGTTTGTTCTGACTGCTCCACTAATGCATCAGAGGAGGTGTTTATTCTGACTGTTCCACTAATGCATCAGAAGAGGTGTTTATTCTGACTGTTCCACTAATGCATCAGAAGAGGTGTTTATTCTGACTGTTCCACTAATGCATCAGAAGTGGTGTTTATTCTGACTGCTCCACTAATGCATCAGAGGAGGTGTTTATTCTGACTGTTCCACTAATGCATCAGAAGAGGTGTTTATTCTGACTGTTCCACTAATGCATCAGAAGTGGTGTTTATTCTGACTGCTCCACTAATGCATCACAGGAGGTGTTTATTCTGACTGTTCCACTAATGCATCAGAGGAGGTGTTTATTCTGACTGCTCCACTAATGCATCAGAGGAGGTGTTTATTCTGACTGCTCCACTAATGCATCAGAGGAGGTGTTTATTCTGACTGCTCCACTAATGCATCAAAAGGCCCCTTCTGAAAGTCAGTACAGCCTCAGTGCTCACCCAGGATGAAAATCACCCCAGTGTAAGGGCCAAAAGAGGGATCCTGCTCATTGCTAATACCCCAGCTCACACCCGAGTCTGAGGCTCTTGGAAACACTGCCAAGACTCCAAGGGTCATTGGTGCTCCACAAAAAACATGAGTCAACTCTGCATGCTAATTTTGCTATTATAGGATATAACTGACAGTCAAGAGTTTTTGAAGAGCCCTTCAGATTAAGAGGGGTCAAGTTCTGTGAGATTTGGGGACCTGAACCTAACAGTCATGGGGAACCTCAAATCCCCCTGCACTTCAAAGTGCTGTGAGTTCCTAAGGAGATGGGGTCTGTGAGTGAGCTGCCTTTGGAGAGCACAGTGTCCTCTGCCAGCGGCACAACACAGCACAGGCTGCTCTCAGCTGCAGGGGAAGAGGCTCACAGGCATCTCTCTCATCTGGATGCTGAACTCAGCTGTCCCACTACTGCTCTATCCAAGACCAGTCCAAGTGTGTCAGTCCTGCTGGCGAGAGATGTTTCCATGAGTATCAAGAAGCTCGTTCACAGAGCTGCTCAGCTGTAGGAGCAAGCACAAAGGCCTGTGAGTGTGCATGGAAACAGCAGCTTTGTGCTTCTCCAGGGAAGAAAACCAGCAGAATAAAAGCAAAAATGGGGCTTAAACAATCCATGGAACTGAAGCATAACACATGCTAATGACATTCTCAGCCTCAAGTGCCACGAGAGATGAACAGCATAACATGAGTGTTGCCCCCCATGCGACACCAGAAAGCATGCAGAGAAAACTGAGCCATACACACCTAGAGAGGTACTGAAGTCTGAGGGTTAGAGCTGCTGGGACATCACCCACTAAGAACAGAACAGGACAGACAAAGCAGGAAAGCAGCCTCAAGAAGAATCAGCTACAAGAGAGAGGAAAGAGAGACAGAGTTAGTTAATAAGGTATTACAGCCCCCTTTACACATAGTCAGCTCCCACGTTCTCACTGTGTTGTAGAAATTATTTATTGCACTATTTTTCTCCTAACTTGCAGTAAAAGAAATAATATTCAGAGAAGCCAATCCTGAGACTCCTAAGGAAAAAAAACCCCACCCTGATTAATCTAATTTGCTGTCAGTGATCAATACTTGCATGTTCCTATGAGATTTACAGTTAATGTCCTAAATCAGGGAAAACTCTAGACTGGAAGGAGGATAATGGAATATTGCAAAGCTGGATATTGTAGCCAGGCAATTTAAAACACAGAGACCTAACAGGATGCTCTCAGAAATGAGAGCTGTTATTTGGGCACACAACTTTAGGCCCCTGTCAGATATACAAGCCCCAAATGGCTCAAGATCCTTTCACAGATCTCTGTTAGGGACGGGACATTAATTTCTAAAAGATGCACAATAGCTTGTTCTCTCTGTCTGTATGTGACCCTTCCTGATCCTGTATGAAACCAAAGCAAAAGAAGCTTTTGGAATATCAGGTCATCTGTGTAGCTCAGTAAATCCCTGATTTATTTAGTCTTAAAACATCTATCACTGAAACTTCCCTGGGTCAGCAGCTGCCAATTTAGTCCCTGTTTTTGCTGGAGAATGAACAGAACCCATTTGGTGAAGACATGGTTCTGTGAGGCAGCACTGCCAGTCTTAAGCTACCACATCAAAAATACTGCAACCACATGGCACAAAATGAAGAGCCAGTACAAGCTCACTCTGCTGGTTCAAATGTTTTAGAACATTTTCAGAGAGGAATGTTGCCCTGGCAGATTTTTTTGCTTGACCAGGTATAGTCTGCCTTCCTGAAGCCAGCATAAACACAATTTCTTGTGTTTCAGCCAAATTACCAGAAATATGATCCTTTCTTTGCATGGATCCAACCTCAAAGGGCACAGAACCATCATGCCAGAAATCTTATTTTTTCTTAAACTAACAGAAGAAAATTCTATGCTCAAAAATTAAATAGCTGTAACAAAACTGTGCATAGATATGCCCAAAGATGAAAGTCAGGAGGCAGAGTGAAAGAAAGACTAATTCTCAAGTAAATGACCAGAGAGAGTAAATTAAACATAACTGAGTTTCTAGAGAGAAAAGAATAACACTTTGGAGATATATATATATAAAAATAAATAAAATACATGTAACACATTCCTGATAAACTCCTTCTCAGACCTTATGCTGAAATCTGTCTTGAGCCTGGGTCCCCTCGCTGCTGTGGTTGACTGAGCTCTAATTTGACCCTTACGTGACAACCTCCACCAATGAATAGCAATGAGGAGTTCACAAAGAAAGCTATTTCAATATAGTTCTCTGGTAGGCACAGAGAGACACGCTGTGCTGCTGTCAAAAGGAACAACAAAAAAGCTGGTCAGGGTTTTGTGTTCCTTTGGACAGAGGCAGTCTGTGAAACAAGGTTTAAACCAGGGAATGAGCGAGGGCAGTGGAAATGGTAACAGGAGAACTCCTTGAGAAGGAATTCTGCATCTTAAGGACACTGCAATGGATGCTGCAGCTCCCCACTTCCATTACTCCAGAAAAAAATGTCAATGTGAAATATTTGAGCTTTTACATTACTAAGAAATTCCATCTGATCATCCAGCAGGAATATTTCTGTATAAATAAATAAAAAAATCCGGCAAATAAATTTACAGATTATCATACTATGAACTGGCTTAAGCAACATCAACAAAAGCATCCAAACATATGCTTGTAAGGGCAATACAGTTTTAAGACTTAACTCACTACAGAACTGGCTCTGGTCAATAGCACCACAGGATCTCCAATCTTACCAAAATGGTTCCCAATCCATTTAAAAAGGAATAATTTAATTAGCCTTTTAGTTAAAAGCACTGAAATGACACTGTAGTACCTCAGAAAGATACAGTTCTCCCAAAAAAAAAAAAACCCCACAAAATTTTCTTATATCTAATTCAATCTCTATATATTAATCACTACATGTTTAAATGATGACCAGTCTTCTTCTACAGCTTCCCTTTGATAAAGATTCCTCACTTCAGCACGTTGCTACCAGAGTTTTTCAGGTCTTCATTCCAAAATTTCATGCAGTGTTTTCAGGGCTTGCTGATACAGTGTGCCTACATAGATTTAATTACACTCTTTCCCCAGTAAGGTAAATTTCAACTGCTATATTCTTCCAAATGGAAAAGAAAAAAAGTTATGGAAATACAGAACATCTTCTCACAATTGCATATATATAATAGCATAAATAATTCAGTTTAATGCTCTAAAATTGAAACTGAAATATTTTTACAAGGGCAATTTTTAAAGTAAATGCTTTAGCCTATGGTTACTTTTACCCGATGTAAAAAAAATCAATTTCTTTCTAAAATTTGTCATTTATAGACCAGAAGAGCAAAGAACACTTTTCTGAAGCAGAGCTCTTGCTCTCTGGACCTAAGGACTTGTCTACACTGAATAAGCTGAACTCCTCCACCCCAGCACTCATTATCCCACACTTCTTCAGAGATCAGTGTTTGTGTTAATTAAGCATAAAGCAGCACAGCAAAATGGCAGCATATTACTTCACACCTCCTAAGTGTCCACACTAAGGTTTAATGGGGTATGTGATGGTCTATAAATTCACACTGTGCACTGTAAATTCCCTGTGTAAACAAACACTCCCCAAATATTTCCAAACGAGTGTCCAGGTGGAATAGTTTTTGTAATAATCTTATAAATACTGAAAGACTGAACAAGGCAGAGATGGTTTCTCGTGGAAAAAATCAGAATATTTTGATTACTTCAGCAATCCTATTTGTTTAACACTACACCTCATAATAATCAGGTCCATGTTTACATATTGCCAAAAACTTTTTCTATTTCCCTTTGTAGCTTTTGGTTTTCTATAGAAATAAAATGCAATTTGAAAGTCAAAGCTAGAATGAACAAGATGATACTTTGCAATCTCTCTTGGAATATGAATAGCAAATTTGCTGCATCTCAAGGCTCTGACACCTTTCCTTCTGCCTTGGAACTTGCCAGACATGATTGCTATCAGGCTGATTAGTTCACAGGCCGATCACTTTACCAGCCCAGAACACATGTCCTTGCATACTAAAGCTGCTGCGTGCCATTGATTTTTCAAAGGTCTCCCCCACTGAAATCAATAAGCAGCTCTGCTTAAAAATGGATTGCACTTTGTGGTCCCTTTCTGAGTTGTGGATATCCAGGCTTCCAAGTATTCTCACAGCTGCCTTCAGCAGCAGCTCCATGTCCCCACTTCCTCTGACCCCAGTCTGATCCTAACCCACATCAGCAGAACCTTCAGCCAGTGATCACTCCGAGCAGAAACAACAGACAATCTATTTCACAACTATTTCACTGCAATAATGTCTTCCCAGCAGCAAAGGAAAACCCCTCCAACAGCCTGTGTGACTGTTAAATAGAATCAGGCCTTCAATTAACCATGGAGCCTGTAACATTTTCAACAGAAATGACTTCCTTACTCCAGAGCCTTCCTTGCAAGCAGAGCCACCCAAAATCAATACATCTTTTCTCAGAACAGGGCTATTTCAATGAGAAAGAGAAAAGGATAAAGATCAAAAGCAGCACAGTTCCTAACTCCAGTCTGTCCTTCTTTCCCATGTATTTTAAAGCTTGGCTTCATTAATATCCAATCCAATCTGGCTGCAAATAAGCCAAACACATAAAGGCACTGTTATAGCCTCATGCAGTTACTTCCACAGAACAGTTACAAGATTTCACTTAACAATATACAAGAAACTTTATTTTTCTTGTCTCTCAGGTGTTTGGAGTTCTGGCAAAAGGGCTTCCATTTTAAGAGAAAGGCTACTACCAGGAATGTGGCTGAAACTGGCTCTGTGTGGGGAACCACAGCAGAGCACAGCCCTGTATTTAGGAGCATTAAATCAAAATACAGGAACAGGAGTCAGGGGGGCCGGCAGCAGCTCCCAAAGCCAGGCCAGTTTGTCACAGGTGAAACAGAGTAACTGAAACATTACAGCGATGCTGGAAAATCCTGCAGAAGCTCAGGGTAACTCTTTCATAAAAGATACTATTGTGCTATCATCAAGCAGATAAATAACAAAAAGGCAAGCAACAAAGCTGAGGCCAGCTCTGCAGTCAGGCAGCCCAACAGCTCCACCCATTGCAAATGCCCCCAAAGGCATCAGGCAGCCTGTCTGGGCAGCATATTCAACCCAAGAGCCATCGGGCAGAAAATTGTCCTTTCATTACACATTTTGAGAGGAAAAAAATCCAACTGTGGCCCCACAGAACAGTGAGTGTTTAAGCTCAGCAACAGATGTGTCAAATGACTTATCCCAACCACGAGGAGTTAATTGATGCTATAAATAGCACTCTGCAGACAAAAAAAATTCCACTTAATTCTAGTATTCAAAGAATACAGTCTAGCTCTGCTTATCAGTAAAACTATTTTCCTTTAAAGAAGTGGGCTTGGATGTCTTACATGTAGATTAACACAGAGAGATAATTTGATTTCAGGCTATTGAGAGATTTCCTTCCTTTTATGTTTCAGAAGAACAGGGCTGCATGCAGCTAAATGAGATCCATAGATTACAGTAGAAGAAAGGCCAATAAAACTGCACAGCTACATTCCTGGGTAATAACAAATGCTTTTTAATTCTAGGGCTCCAGTCTCAGGGTTTATGAGGGCATTTCCAATTACTACTTTTAAGATTAATGCAAATTAAGTGCATCAAATAGAAACAGTTTCTTTAACTCATCTGAATCAAATATTTAGTATCTTCCAAAGCATTTCATACAATAAATAAACTGGCACTGCTAGGAAAAAAATTCACAGGTCTGAAGTGTTCAGAGTGAGCCTCTTCCCTGTGGTTTTCACCTGCTTTCAGGAGGAAAACAGAACCAAAACCAAAACCCTTCAGCTGTTTTCCAGAACATGGGTCTTGTTTTCCACTCACAACCACATCTAGAGGATTGTGTGGCTGCTCTATTGCTCCACCAGGGAACTGAAAACATCAGCATAAACAGGAAAGAACATAATGGCAATGTTCATGTATAATTCTTGAAGCCAGTAAATCAAAATAATTTCATTAGCTGCTTACCAACCAATCTTACTGCATTACTCTCCCATATTTCAACCTCTCTCATTAAAAACAATCAGATTTCTACTTTATGCTGCTTTAAACCAGGAACAGTATCAATGAAGAGATTAAAGCAATACAAAGACAGAAGAAACAGAATAAGGCCCACTAGATTTAATTCTCTCCAGTAACATCTGTGCCATTCTAAATCCAGGATTTTTTTTCACCAAGGTAGGTTTGGAAGCCTGAGGCACTAAGTAAATCTACTCTGTTTAGACCAAAACTGTTGATCTGCTTTCTGCAATGGCATGTGCAGAGCACGCCCTTCACTGTTTCAGCATCTGTAAATTTAAAATGCAATCCAAGTTCATTTTACCCTTGTAAGTTTAGGATGCAATCCAAGTTTGTGCTGATTAACACCACAGCTTTTTAGTATTACAAGGCAAACATGCATTTGAGAACTAATAAATAATTTCTGAGCAAAATAAAAGTATTTAACTCATCTGCTGTCTTGAATAATCATTCAGTTCATGCATAAACATAAAGACAGGAAAAACAGATACATTTTAATGAAAGTCTTGGAGAAAGTCATCATTTCATATATGATGGATTTTAGCATGTAACCTCTCTCAACAGAACAGTTTTGTTACACACTGCAAAAAGGTGCTGCTCCAGAGGTGCTGCCTGGTTGAGGAGCAGAAGCATTGCCACAACTGCCAGTTCAACTCCCCTGTTTCCAGGTGCAAGGTGTTACTCAATCTTCAAGGCAGAAACCCTTATCCCTGAGAAACACTTCTTACTCTATTAGCCAAGCATCTTGGCTTCTGTGGGGTTAAACTGACAGCCAAAGCAGCCCTCAGAGAACAGTACTCAGGACATGCCTGGTTCACATCCCTGGGTGTATCAAGATGCCACAGTAACCCCATTGATTAGTCCAGACTCCAGGGTTCTTTACTTGTTCAGATCTTCCCTCGCACACAACACAAAGGCCGTGCTGGGCTCTCACTGCCAGTGTTACAGCCACACTCTGAGCAAAACTGCAAGTATCAGTTTCCAAGGCTAAGATTTGTATCTTTATTACAAGAGCTTTTTATTCACTGGTTTGTGGCTCTGTCAAAATGGAAGCACTTGGGCTGCCAGCAGAGCACTGGGACGTGGTGTCCAGGCTGCCCTGCAGGTGCTGAGAGCCTGGCACGGTCACCACAGCCTTGGGCTGCCAACACCAACACCATCCCAGAGCTCCAGGGACCCCCTTTGGGCTGCCAACACCAACACCATCCCAGAGCTCCAGGGACCCCCTTTGGGCTGCCAACACCATCCCAGAGCTCCAGGGATCCCCTTTGGGCTGCCAACACCAGCACCATCCCAGAGCTCCAGGGATCCCCTTTGGGCTGCCAACACCAACACCATCCCAGAGCTCCAGGGATCCCCTTTGGGCTGCCAACACCAACACCATCCCAGAGCTCCAGGGATCCCCCTTCTCCACATCCCCCCTTCCCTGCAAGGGAAACCTGTTCTGAATCTGCCCTGCTCATACAGCTCCATTTCAACTGGTCAACTACCACATCTAAATCACATCTTCTGCTGAGGCTGACCCTGACCTGAAAATCAGCAGGAACTGGGAAAAATATTGGATTTAGGGGGTCAGTACCAATGGTCTTCTGGAGAAGTTGTTTTCTTCCTGATAGCTACAGTTAGACTCTGATCTCACCCTTTCCAAACCTATCCTGCATTTTTATCTTTGACTAAATCTTAATGCTTTCTGTAGTTTATATACCCCACCAAGAATATTTCCTATTTCCAGGAACAAACTTATCACTAGTGCCTAATTACAGTTATTTGGAAGCAGAAATATTTCTTCCAAATCACTGAAGATCTGCTTCAAGAAACGACTTTCTATTCAAACATCCCTTTTTAATAACCATCCTGCTGAGTGGGAAAAATAACAATTTTGCTTTAACTTTCTAACCACTTCAAATGTTTCAAACAAATTCCCTCTATTATATTAAAATTAAAATCCTGCACTGTGTAAACAGGAATGCATTTCAGCTATAATAAACACTTCTAACTCATTTCATTAAAACTATGAAAGTAACAGAGGTAAGTCCCAAACAATTCAGACAGTAAATACAATGTAAACTCTGCTGAGAATCTTTCCTACAAACAGCTTTGAAACTTTAAATGAGCTATTTATTTTCAATAAAACTTTTTGGTTTGACATATATGTTTAATCTAAAAACAATCAAATGAAAATGGAAAAAACTTTATAAAAATCAGTAACATGATATGTGTTATTCAGAGGATTATTTTCGAGGAATGCTTGGCTAAAACTCTATCTACCTACACTGAGAAAAACAAAGCAGTACACAGAAGGGAGCAATATTTCAGGAAAACAAACAAGAGTACTTTAATATTTAATCCCATTATTCACTTTCAAGTCCCCAGATTTAAAACAGACACAGCAAAGTATTGAGGTGCATTCAGAGCAGCTGAAAATGCTTATGGTCATCCCCTAAGAGAGCAGAGGATTGGCTTTGGATTGCAGGTAAGATATAGCTGGCAGGGAGGGCATGGAGAGAGGAAAAGACATCCTGAGAGCCTCACCCTTACTGCCCAAGGAAGAAGTCCCACAGTTGAGAGGCATCTCCTGCTCTATGAGAAAGAAGCTAAATGAGTATTTCCATGGTAATAGGAAAAGGGAGAGATGGATCAGAGAAGGCACAAAAGAGAAAACTGTCATCCCTGTTTTCCTCAGCTGCACTTGTGTTCTACCCCTGACACTGCCTCTGCTCTGGCCACAATGAATGATGGTCCTGTCCTAGCTCCAGTTTTCAGGGATATCACAGGGGTATTCCCTTCTTTCTGCTCCTCAGCCATTCTACCACTATGTTACACAAATTTTAGCTGGCCTTCAATAGCATGCAAATGAAGCAATTTCTGAGGTGTAAATACAATTTAATAAAAGGATAGTGATTTAAGAACACACATACTGAAATAGTACCAAGACACTCAAGAGACTCAGCTGCAGAAACACAGTACCTTTTATAATCTTTCTTTCTTGTAGTGGCTTTTAAGATGGAAATTCTCCCTTGGTTTGATAATAACTCTGTAAGAGAAACAAAGAAAATAACCAAGATTTTTATTCCATCTGGGGGAAATAGGAAGAGGGGATTATTTTTGAATAACTGGTAACATTTACATAATACTGTAAAAGTCTTTTATTTGTATCTCTCCTTGGTTCCCCTTCCTGAGTCATGCTGGTTTACAAAAAAGCATTAGACCTGGCATCTCTTCCACCATCACCTGAAATCCCAAGAAAATCCCACAGATTGGAGTATTCAAAGTAAACTCCATTAAAAGATCCTCCTGATTTCTGTCCCAGTGCCACTCATATGTGCATAAATCACACATTCCTAAATTTAAAATTTAATCAAATATATATTTAATTCCCCATTAATTCCTAGATTTAGAGGCAAAAAATGTTTGCCTCATAAGCACACATCAGAGCATTTTCAGTCATCCAGATCTAAATGCCATCTAGTGGTTCTAAAAATGTCAACTGTGGTTCCACAGATACACCTCATCCTGTCTGACATTTTTTCTCCTAACAGCAGAGAACAGGAGAAATTAGGACAGAAAATTCACCAGAAAGAACTCGATGCTTTTCAAAATACTTTTTTTGTTTTTTAGAGCTTCATGCAGCATTCCCATTAAGCATTCTTATCCTAGCAATTTCCCAAAGTTAGCCAGCAGGATCCTTATCCTTTGTCTTGGCTTCCCACTCTCCTACTCTATTTCAGAGGGCAAGAACATTTCAAGCAGTTGATTCCTGCAGATCAGCCTTGCTGGGTTTCACTCAGGTGAAGTTCACCCCACAACCAGACATGCCACTGCCCTTCCACCAACACATGGCTCCATCATGAGTCCCTTTCTCACTGCTCCTCCTTTGCCTGCATGGCACCAAATAAACACCTGAGTGCTAAGTAAGGAAAAGCACTTCAATCCTGCAGACTCACTGTAACTACAGAGGTGCTAAAAGAAAATTCAATATCTCTAATGTAAGAAGAGAGCTTCTTTGAAGCCTAATTTCTTTTAGCTTTTGCCTCATAAGAATATGACTTATCTCCTCTAAGTAAACTAATTTTATTTATTTTATGAAGTCAGAAAGAAATAATGCTTTACATTTAGTGTCACGTGGCACAGACAAAAACTACTGGAAAAAATACTTCCCTTGGTTTTTCTTTCCTCCTTTTTCACCTGTATCTTTGTTGTTGATTCAGAGTCAAGAAGACAAGCTGCCTAAGGCTTGGGATGTCCTGGGTAAGACCTAGTCCTACTATAGCATTCATGTACAGCTGTGGGATTGCTGAATCTTTTTTTATCATATAACCTGAGAATAAAGTGCATTTGGCTACTTCATATAATCCCAAAATATATATATATAAGATATCAGCACTCTAATATTTACCCACAGTATTACTGGTGACCTTCTAGTGATTATCACACCTGTTTAGCCTGAAATTCAGTGTTGATTACCAAAATAAACTTTCTTGTATTTTTAGCAGAAATCCACGTGTTTCATTTTACTCTTTGAGCAGGGTACTTGTCAAGCAGTGGCAGTCCCTGATGTGCTGTGTGGGTTATGGCAAACACCTGGATCAGACAATGCTGCACTCACAGGGGCACAGTCCAGCTGCCAGCAGGAATCTGAGGGCTGGTTTGTAGTGGCTGCTGCCAGCTCAGAGCTTCAGCCCAACCCCTGGGCAGCCTGCAGCTTGCAGAGGCTCATGGCCATCCTGCTAAGTCCCCTTTTCAGCCCCTGGTTGCTGCCCATTTGATAACATGACCCGTGGTGCACAGGAGAGGGGGAAAACCCACCAGCTTGGATGGTATTACATTTAATAAAACACCTGGGTTTCATTACAAAAATGCTGCTTCACTCCAGTGATATACTTTTATTGCTAATTTTAATCAAGTATCTTAGAGCTCTCAAATGGGAAAGGTGGAGAAAAACCTGTAATGTCTTTTCAGATTGCTTGTTATCTCTCACTTGTAACTAATTACCCCAGTTGCACTGTTAAAGACTGAGTGGTTTTATGTTTACTAGCCAACAAATGACTAAGAAAAAAAAGCCATCAGACAATTACTCTCTAGCTATAGTAACTAATTAAGATAAATATTTTCAGAAGAAAGACCTTAGCAGAACATCAAGGCACTGACACTGCAAAAACGTCTGGGAAAGTAAAGCATCTATCAGCAAAGCATTTCTTGCCAGTCAGCGAGTTCCACAATTGCATCCCCACCACACTTCATTCTTGTCCTACTCCAGTGAACATAATTAGTTATTAAAGCTTTTCTAACATGGTGACAATGTGAGCAGCTTATTGGACTACAGGAAGACTTAGGGACAAATTTTGATTCTGCACCATTGCAAATGTGTGCACGGGCACCAGATGAGTACTTTTACACAAAGGGCATGATGGGAAGTACAGCAGCAATGTGTTCTACCATTCCTTTTGCTTCATGTCTTATTTTGTATCATCAGCTATGCCTGGTCTGTGCTGGCAGTCCCCTCCTCACATCTTCTTGGTCACTTACTCAAAAGGCTTCTGAGCATCCACCCAAGCTCTTGAAAACATTTGCTTTCAGTCAGTGGGAGGAGCAGCCTGCAGCCAGGTACAGCCTGGGCAATTCCACTGGAATGCTTGGCCCTTGGTGCCACTGTGCCAGTGACACGGTGACAGTGTGACACAAACCAGGGCTGGAACACGCTCTGGGGCACAGAGCAGATCCCTCACCTCTGCACAGAAACTGGTGACATTAACACTGCCTGGTGTGAGGCAAGCAAGCAGTTTAGTCCAAAATAAATGAGACAAAACCACAGTGTGGATGGACAAGCAGACTGCTTTTCAATTCAGCTGCAATACTACTAAAGCACACATTGCAAAATCTTGCCCAGGGTATGAATGGAAAGTCTTTATCTTTGGCTCTCTCTGGCATTAAAACAACTAATAAGGAATCTGGATGATGTAATTTATTTGGTAGCAGAAAAATTACCTGCAGACTCAGGGCTCCAGCCCTCTCTGCACACCTACAACCTCAAAGCAGCCTCAAGGAACAAATGTTTCTGTCACTTACAGCAGCAGACTGCAGTCAGCACAACTTCACTTGCCAACAGCCACCCCAATGGAAAAGAGACCAGTGGAAAAGAGCTCACTTACTCCCAGATTAATTTGTCTGTCCATGTTTTGTTTTATTGATTGCAAGAAGCTGATACCCTCCAATTGTATGTTTTCCTTGGCAAGAGCTCTTGTGACAGATAAATCACCAGAAGTTTGGGCAGAGCTGAATAGAGCTCTCTGAAGTGTATTTTGTATCTGCTGTGATTTACTTAACTAAGAGACAAAGAAGTGAAAAGAAAGAATTTTCTTCCTTCGCCTTACATCTTCATTTGCTAAACTGCTATTTTATCTCACAAAGAAATGTAGGGTATTCTGACTGACAGCACAGTTCTTCTGCTTATATGTAAGGTATCAGATGGCAAACATGAGGTAGCTACATTACACAACTCAGTGTGTGGGTATATGCTTTGTCACAACTTGCATCAAAACATATGAAACAGTCATGGGAAGTGAGGTTTCTCCTCTTAAAGATGTGATACAAACATAATGAACAGCAGCCACCCTGCACACTCATTACAAAGCTTTCCATCAAAAGAGGTGGACTTCAAGCTGTTTGATATTTTAATATTTACCCTCAATTATCTCTAGAAATTTATTTAAAACAGCATTATTTTTGTGTTACTTAGGAGCTCTGAGTTCCCTTAGAAACTCCTACTCATTCTTAATTATAGTGTAAATCAGCATGTTAACATCAAGCGAGCAACCACTAACTAAAGCAGCTGATACAAATGCAGACAAAGTTCAGACAGAAGTAGTGGCAAAATGCCCAGAAAGTTCCAAACCCCCTCTGAACAGCTCAGTCAACGTGGAGAGATACACAGACCTTTCAAAAGAGATGCACTGGGTAATAGCAGTTACTGCCAATAAATTTTATATAAATATTACAGAAGTAGTAAAGAGCCCATGCATCAGTACACAGACATGTCACAGATAAGAACTGTGGCTTTTTAAAATGTCAGGACTGAAAATGTACAACAGCCTATAAAATGTCACTCAAGTCATTACATGATCCCAGTGAAGTAAATAACTTATTACAGAAACAATGGCTGAACTAACTCTGCCAAACCAGGTGCGCCTATTTCCTCTACTGTGTTGCTGTGTTGATAAAGACATGACATATTAAAAGAAAATCTATGAAATACAGAACTACAAAAGCCAATGTACGGTGATTCACTTTGCTGTGCTGTGATACAAGCAAAATTAAAGCTAATCCTTTCTTCTGAAGGAAATGTCACAGACTTCTGTGCATTTGGTAAATTAATATTTATAAGAAGCCCAGACAGTTTAGTGTTTTTAATACAGGACTAAGATTTCCTCCTGAACATCAAACAGAGAAGTTGCACTCCAACAGCAGTTTCTTGATTGTAACAAACCTCAATGACAGTATTTCCAAGTCATGTTTTCCATCATTCCGATTAGCAACTGTGTACAACTGGGACATCTGCAAAATCCACCAAGTAGCCATAAATTATACATTCCTAACTCTTTAAAGTTAACACATAATAATCTTCTTATCAAGAGCCTGCTGACAGCTGCTAGTACTATGTTCCTAATAATTCTCATTACAAACAGACATCCAGGAATGGAAAAACAAGGTACACACTGGTGCAGATACATATATAATAAGTGAGACTTTACCAACAGCATTGTTTCAAGAACTTACATAGCAATAAAACTATAACTGAACACCTTTTATTTAAAAATGTAATTTAAAATTTTACAGCCTAAAATGCATAAGAATTCATCACATCCAATTAAATTAAAATGCAGCAGTTGATCACTTTTTATGAAAATTTTTAAAGGAATTTTGTTATATTACATGCTAATATAATAATATGGAGTTTCATTTAATTTAGATGATGAATTATCTAATTTTGTTTTCTAGTATAATAAGGGTATCTAAATTGAACTTGATAGCATTCATGGGGTAACCAAAGTCACCTTTTATGTATTACAGAAAGAGGATAAATTTATTCATTTAAATGGGAGGCAAAGGTGATCTTCCAAAATTCTATAATGAAATTTAATCTTGGAAAAAAGAAGGATTAAAAAAAAATCAATCCTGGTTTTAGTAATAATATATTAGTGCCAACAAAGTTCACAACAACTGTGGGAAACTGGTTGCAGATGTTTGTATTCTCCAGGGTAGAAATTCCTCTCTCAAGCAAGCCAGACCCAGTCCTGTAACCATGAGGTTAAGAGAGCAGATTTTCCAAAGCAAGCTGGAATTTTTAGAATAATCTTTGTTCACAATTTTAATTCAAAAGGGAAAGCTGCAATTTGCAATCAATATCCTACTGCAGCCATAGAGCACAGCTGAGCTGTGCAGCACAGCAGAGCCATGTCCCAGCTCCATGGGGGTGACAATGAGCAGCAGCACCATCAGATCTGTGCTGCTCTGACAGTGCCCTGGTGTGCTCATGATGCTGCACTCACTGCCCGTGGCCAACAGCTTCTGCCCTGGCAATTACACTGGCAAGGGCTCAGCTTAAACCAAAGCTGCTACCAGATAGTTTGTCAAGCTAGGAAACTTCTTACCAAAAATATGTTCTTGAAAAATGTCCAGTTCTTTCTGTGCCCAAACGGAAGAAAACCAACTAACAATATTTTGTGAATAAAATTATAAGGTAGCCTGACTTAAGAACTGTTCTCCTGATAATTTGCATTGCTGCAGATAAATCTGAATACTCTTATTAGTGTAAAAGCTGACCACCAGAATGACCACATGCAGTCATTACTAGACCAGCACCTAATCCTGTAACTGACAACCTTCTACCACAGAAAAATTACTATCACATGCTAATGAAGGTAAAAGAAAGGAACAAAAAATTACAGGTAAGACTGGAGAAATGACACTTGACAGGGAGAATGACAATTTGCTGGTCGTCAAGAGCAGTGAGTGACAATCTCTGGAATCTCAGAAGTAATCCTTAACACCTAAGTGATGCCTTCCTCTTGTCCTTAAAAAAAACCACAATTGAATGAGGCCTCAGTCACATCTCTTACAGCTCTTCTTCACATGAAGCAGGATTTTAATTTTTTTTAAACAAGAACTTAGAAAAGTAGCTTGAAAAATGGGGAGACCTGTAATAAACCTGCAGAATCCATAGCACTCTCTTGGGTGGTAGGAGCTGCACACACCTTCCAGAAAACTGGCAAGGTGGATGTGTCTGTATGCAGGTAAACTTAATGAACACTCCCAAAGTAACAAAATACATATAAATAGTTAGGAAAGCAAATGGTAAGTAGTCAGATCATTTCAGATGGGCTGGCATTCTTTAAACTTTATGTTCCACAGAAGCACTGATTTAACTAATGAGGTTTTCACAGTAGAAATTGCAAGAATGCAAAATCTGTACCTGCATGAGAGCAAAAGAGCACAGCATGTCTGTCTTAGACAACAATTATGTATATTCTATTTAATTGCATAACAAAGTTTCCATTTGTCTTTGTTTAAAAATAATTTACTAAGTTCTGTTTATTAATGATGAACTAAAGGTAGAAGTTCACATAAGAGAAGAAGTAAGGCCTCTACTCAGTCATGCCCGTGGAACAGTGTGACATTAGCACAGATTAGGATCACTAATACAAATTCCTTCAATAAAGCAAGAGGAAAATTAAAGGTGAATTACTGCAGTAATCTAAACAGAAAAACAATTGCCAAGGAAAGATATAAATAGCATCCAAAATTGCTGCTCTAAGAATGTAAAACAGATGGGTAGGGAGAATATCTAGGGATAGAAGAAATCAATCATTTGCAGTTGATATAGATGAGAGCTTAGTAACCTTTCCTGGCCAACTGGGAATTCACACAAAAAAGCAGGGATAGCTTAATGAAGAAGGAAATACGAAGAATATTTCTATTCCAAGTCCCAGAACTCTTACAAGCTTCATGCTTCATTCTAATGCATTCAGGCTACTGGGCAGTCATTGCACTCAGGCTATTTAAAGATGCACCAACATATTCAAACACTAAGCTACAGGTCTCAATTCCCAGGACAAACAAGAGCAGCTAAAACATGGACTGCTAAGTTTCCAGAAGTATGTGTTCCCACACTCACATATAAATTCTGTATTTATAATCTTACATTAATTGAAGCATGGTAAATATATACATTTATTAACAGAGTTTGTTTCTTAGCATTTTCAGTGAATATGTTTTAACAATCGTAGAATTGTAACGTTTTTTGAGTTTAATCTGGTCTTTAAACACTGAAAGAGTTCAGTCTCTTATTTTAAGAGGATTAAAACATGAAAGCAGCAGGAATTTGGTTATCCAGGCACTTCTGAAGCAAAATTATTTGCTTTGCCACACTGCTTCCTTTTTTATGGTGACTGCTCTCATCTTTTTCATGTATTACTGTAGCTCTTCTGATATAGAAAATTTATTACAAATCTACTGTAAAGAAGTTGAATCAATTATTTAGACCTATATTAAAAAAAATAAACTCCTTGTTTTGTATTTATCTTTAAGGCAAATTAAGGAGGATTACATGAAAACATATTCCTAAAATTCTAACATCTTGCTAATTTCAAGCAACTTCTTGTTTTTCGAAGAAATATTGGGAGGATGTGCTACAGAAAACCTAACCAAGAAAGACTGTTGGGATTCTGAGAAAGACAAGCCAGTACTTGACATAGGAAGAAAAAAAAAACCAAACAAAAAAAAAGGTGGGGGAGCAAACTCAGATCACTAGAAATTTGGCAATTACAGTAAACTGCCTAATCTATTTCAGTGATGGCTTGACCTCAGAGTCCCAAATTCTGCATTTTCCTCCCAGTGGAGAGACAAACAAGAGAGCACAGGTTTTTGAAAGGCCAAATGAAGCAGTGTAGCACTGAGGAGAGCACATGCTAGAAAGCCTGGCAGTGAAACACGCTGACACCAAATACATTTGTGGGCAGGAAGAACACAGAAACACTGGCAAGGAAAGGCACTCAGGAGAGCCACATTTACACTGTGAACAGAACAGCAGTGCCATGTGTGAGCTGGCACTGGCAGTGTGTGCCAAGGTGTGACCCTGGAGAACTGTCCCAGCTCTGTCCAGAGAGCCTCAATCGCTGTATTTACCCCTCTCACTGGATGGGCTTTATGCAGCTGCTGTGGTGCTTGCCAGGACAAAAATCTGAAGTAGCAAAGGACTAATTCATATTAAATGATAATTCTGATATGGGATTTAGTGAC
The DNA here is from genome assembly GCF_051311805.1 of Agelaius phoeniceus. NCBI lineage: Eukaryota > Metazoa > Chordata > Aves > Passeriformes > Icteridae > Agelaius > Agelaius phoeniceus. The sequence continues at coordinate 7,346,262 of NC_135282.1, read as the reverse complement.
TGCAGAGAACTGTCTCTGTGGCTAGACAGAGGAAAACAAGAAGGAAACAAAACACATGCCAGCAAACAAACAAGGAAAATAAGGTGAACAGAGAAGAAAGCACACACTGAGTCTGTCCCACGGAGCCACTGCTGGTCAGGAAAGGGAACAGGTAATTACTAGAAGAGAAATAAACAGGAAAACAATTCACATACATTTGCTCCATGCTACAGTTCTGCTCTTCATGTTGATAGAAGGATTAATACGCATTCCTGGTAAGAACAGCAAGCGTGGAACTGCATTGCTTAAAAAATTTATGTATTTATCAGTATAGATTTGATACACCTGTTGAATCTGTTTTTCTGTACTGTATAACCTTTCCCCTTTTGCTCAAAAACCACAGCAATGAGAACAAGTGGGGTCACAGAAGTAGCAGTGGCATAGCTTTTGGAGATGTGGATGCACAGTGCCACACTGGGATCTCTTGGGGCTCAGATGTAGTTGAGATCTCACTCCTTGTAGAACCTTTCAGCTGAGCACTCTGCTCACTGCAGCTCAGGCTCAGGGAGTGCAGCAGCAGAACAGGGACTAACACAACATGAGAAACCACAAAGCAGTAAAAAGCTGACAGATCTAATTTTAGTTTTGCCAGCCTGGACAGCGTCCTCGCAACAAGCACCAAGTGCGATAAAACTGATGAACAGGACCGACGGCCAAAAGCACAGAAGCAGCAGCTCCATCACACAAGTCTTATGTGCATCTTAAATATTTATAATGTGCAGATTTAAGAGACAGAATCTGGCTGCACATCTGTTCTTTCAATCCAAATGGCTGCTGCTGGATGGGAGTAGCCAAGCAACTGCAGGTCCTGCAGTCCCGACACTCACGTGGGGCTGGGCCGGCTCCAGCACCTCAGGGCTGGGGCACACCACCAAGGTTCAGCTGCCAAACTTCTCCCCTCTATTTTATTATTCCTCTTGAATGATTCAGTGATGTCTCTCATTTCTGTGGTACCAAAAATGCAGTTAAGGATTGATGATGCCAAAAACACCGGCCTCAAAAAACCCTCAGCTTGACTAGTTAATAGAGAGGGGAAATATATTTCATACAACCACCTTGGAAACAAGCAAGATATTTTGATTTTAAATCACAACAGTGTCACAGGCATTAGGTGCTTCTCAGATCTCAACACATACAGAAATGAAACAGATCCTATGAATACAGTATCAGATATAATGATACCATATCAGACTTGCAAAACTGCACAAAAAATACACTTGTCTGAGACTTGCTAGAAAAATTGCAATGAACTAACAAGTAATGATATACTTTATATTAAAAAATGTAATCACCCTGAGTAGTCTGAAGAAAAAAGCTTCCATGTATTAAGCTGCTCATATAATGCTAATAAATCTCCATGATAATATAAAATAAGCTGCTATTTCCTCTAGGCCTCATCCAAGTCCTACCATTCTGCTCCCTTAGAAAGGGAGATGGACTTTTCCATGTGTCCAGAGGCCATCCAGACACTAAACAGAGCATGAAGCAAATATACCATCCACTGAAACCCTGTTATTAACCTACTTTTATTAACAATACCAGAGTTTTAATAACATAAAGGGAATTCCACGGTTTTAAATAATATTTTTTCATCCACCAAAGTGCCCATAAATTTTTGTAAATTTTAGTAAAGCCATTAGCATGTATTTTCAAGAGCTGGTATATGCATAACCTTATTATTAAAAGCTCTAGCAGGCTCTCTGACTGTTAACCACACTCAGTCCTACATGAAGGCAACAGGAAATGAGACTGTGGAAGAACTACGTAATTTCACTCTAGATGTTAATTAAAAGAAATCACTAAAGCCAGAGAAGTTTAAATCAATGAGAGAATAAAAGTCCACATTTAGGTGAGATCTAAATCCAAGGCTAAGGCCACAATAAATCTTAACATTACTCGGCCGTGTTCACTGCTGCTGAGACCTACAAATTGCAGCCTCTTTGCTGCTGAAAGTCACAATCCACCATTCTTTTAATTAAAAGTTGTTTAGGAATATGACTGAGCTTTCATTAGGTCTCTGAGATGCACAGTTTTGAAGGGCATATTTTAATTGTATGTGTGTCAATCATAAACCCATCCAATTGTCATGGAAACACACAATCATGAGGAGTCAAATGATTAACTTGGCAGCTGAAACAAAAGTTTTATTGCTGCAATTGACTGAAACTCTCTGGTTTGCATATATTAAGCTGAATGGAATTACAGTAACGGCCATGCTGCTGGACACAGTGCTCTGTCAAGACTTTAAACAGATTTAGTACTTAAATTCTTTCTAGAAAACATGCTTTATTCTGATTGTATTTAACCTAGAGATATCAGGAGAACGCTTGGTCCTTAATATCTGTAATGACATAATCATGCAAAAGGAAATTATTTAGACTGACTGACTGTGAGCTCAGTTTCAGGAGCTGGCTGTAGAAACAAGTAGATATAATTAATTATACTAATTTACATGCATATGTAACCTGGATACAATAGAGACACCACAGAGAACTCTAGCATTTCTTTTTACATCTTCATTTCTCAGCTGCACCCAACTCCACACTTGTGAAACACTAAGAAGAGGAATGTGAAGAATGTGCAGCAACATTTAGATATGTCTAAAGGGTGGCATTTGCCCCTCTCCCAAGTGTTAAGGAAAGGAAAAAGAAAACTGGCCCCCAAATGCCAACGGTGGCCTATATCCCTGGGCAAGGAAACTCACTATCCCAGGTTCCTGATGGCAGACTGCAGGAGCCACTGGGCACAGCTGAAAGAAAAGCCACAGCTGAACAGAAAAAATGGAATCAATTGCAGGGGTATAGAAATACTTTAAGTTTTAGAGAAAAATATCCCCAAGTGAATATTTATTCATGTTCTATTTCCATTTCATAAAAGACTTAGGAATTACATCAAATTAGGTAATCTGGGTGCAGTGTTCATCTTGAATAGTATCTAGTACCTAGTTACCTAGTCATAGCCCTGAAATTTTATTCCCTTGCCGTAGCTCAACGTTCTTACGTTTATTGTAACATTGCATAACCTTCACATTACTCCTTCTCAATGATGAACTGCTCTTCTGACTCCAATCAGAAAGATCTGAAAAAAATCAGATCATTAAAAAAATCCTCTTTATCCAGAAAAACCTGAACAAAGCTAAAAATGTCACTCTACACACTGTGCTTTCAATTCAGATTATTATATCAATTTATTCAGAATCACTCACCATCAGTGCTCTTGGACTTAAACTTCTCCACCCCTTACTAACACACAAACTGCCCATGACAACAGGTACTAGTGAAGATTCTTGTTACACAGAGAACTATTCCCCCTTATGCATCAAATTCATAAATAAATGCATAGGCTGTGTCAGAATTTCCTTTGAAGAACAAAGCTGTGACAGCTAACATGTTCTTTTAAGTAACAAGAAAGGAATGGATGCAGCACTGCACCCTGTACTCACACTGTTAGCCCCCACTGGAGCTGGGAAATCTGGCCACGAGTGCTACTGCCCTGAAGCCGTGGTTTGGGGGGTGTGAAATTTCATGCCACAATATCTAAAAATATGTAGAAGCTGGATCGAGTTCAACATCAGCACAAGTCTACTGAAGTAGAAGACTGGCCTTAAATATTTCAGCTATTCTAGCACTACGGACTCCTGCCCCTAACAGTGCCAAAGAAAAGCACAGAGATGAACTTACAGTAGTGCTTTGCAGGATAAAGTTACAGCCAGAAGGGATGGGGGCTGCCATCCTGGGTAAGGAATCCAGATGCTCTGCTGCAGCAGGAACAGGGACAGCACAGCCTGAGCAGCACAGAATGCACAGGAAGAGGTCTCTGAGCTCCTTGCAACCCAGTGCAATACAGTGGTTTGCTCTTAGAGCTCTGAACCGGGAATCTTTCAGTCAAGAGAGCTCTTTCTCCTACATTTTACTATGATGCAATCTAAAACAACTTTTTACTTTTGTTGGTTTTTTTACAAGCTAAGACACTCTTATTTACAATGTTTTGCACCTCCACTGGATCTCCAAAAGCTCTGTTTTGTCTGCAACCAACTTCTGATAATTTGTTCTGGGTGGTCTTCAGGACATGAAGTAAATTGGTGCAGTGCACCTGTTTTTTCAACACATGTAATGATTAATGTCCATCTTTGGTATTGTTCAAGATATAGTGAACCAAAAAGCTAAAAACTGTGTTTGAGAACTTCTGTTCCATTTCTGCTTGTCATTTAAAACTTTGCTTGCTATTTATTCTGACTCTTTAAAATTTCAGTACTTGAGAAATTTCATGCAACAGTCCTTGCAAAATCTGATTTGATAGACAGTACTTTGAAGATAAAACCCAGACAGATATTTTTTAACCACTAGAATTGTCTAGTGGTGAATTTCTGCTGCTACAGAAAGAAGCAGCAAATGCCTGAAGCACAATTTCACTTGTTTGGATTGTTTACTAGAGAGATTTAATTGACACACCAGCAGGTTATTTTGCTGATCTCCCTGCCTGTACTCTGGTTCTGCTCACAGATGAATCAATGATGTTAAAATCTTGTTACCTGCCTCTGTGGCTTCAAAACATCTGACTGTGCAAATTACTATTTTTATCCCTTTTCATTTGATAGGCTAGCTGTGTTATGCCCAAAAATGTCATAAGGAGATATTATCTCCTCTTTTAGCAATTCAGTACACCTTATAATTAAGAAATATTTATTAATATTCCTGTATCTATCAAACCATTAACTCCACACAACAGAAATGAAATTACATCCCCCTGAAACCCTGCTAAGATAAAGCAGGATCAAGATTAAAAACTCTTGCAGCTGATCTTAAGGCTTCTTTTTATGGTGGTCACTCTTCACTGTGAGGGTAAACTGCTACGAGCAATGTTACCTGTAAGAGCAAGCAACCTATTTGAATGACTGGAAAAACGCCAGTTTGGTTTTTTTTTGTTTGTTTTGGGTTTTGTGGGTTTTTTGTTTTGTTTTGGGTTTTTTTGGGCTAGTGTCTGAATTTGCTCCAGCTCTGGAGTTATCCAGAGGTGTCTGGTAGCAGCAGGTTAGGGGTGGAGACATCGCCTGCCCTGGCTAACACGTGCCCTCTCCTGGCAAACCCAAGCAACATTCTGCCTCCTTCTGAACCTCCTGCGGGATAAAATGCTTTTCAGTGCTCCAAATGGTGAATTCTGATAAATACACAGAACCACTATCTTTGGCTTGAGTCAGGATGTAATGCAAAGGCAGAACAACCTGTGTTGGGACTAACCAGGAAAGAGTGTCTTTGAGGTTTCTAAGATTTCTTTGAAGATTAAAGCAAAGACTTTAGCAGAGATACAAGCAAAGATTTCTAAAGAACTCTAAAACTGAAAGTGCAAAGGAAATGGTAAAATATGAAACACACCTTTCAAGTGAAGCAGGAAAAAATTATTTATTTCTCTACTGGTTTAACTGCTTTGCAATAGTTAAGACTATACTTTCCTCCTTCAGGTGCAGACCTCTAAAGACATACTTCTACCTACCACAGTTCCTTAACACATCTTACACAGCCTCGAGCATACTGCAGTTCTTCTTATTTCCCTTCTCCTGCATCCCTTCTGCACTGTCCCAAGGACACTGCCCATGTTTGCACATTTCCCCATATGGAATTACAGCAATAAATAAACACCAATGGGAGAGGCATCCCCTCCTGCAGAGGGACGTGCTGCTCTGAGATGAGCAGAACTGGTTCCTGCAGACACTGGGCAGTGCTCACTCAGCTCACAGTGAGTGCCACTGGCAACAACAGGAATGCTTCACTAGGAGCATCTCAAGTGTTGCTGCTTTTTCCAACCAGCACAATTCTTGTTCTGTGTCTGGTCTTTCCTCCCTTTACTTTCCACAGAGAACCAGAACTAACTCAGTAGCATTTCAGTTGAAGATTTCTTACTCCAGACTGTTCTCTGCTTCTGTACCACCCATCCATTTACCCAAATCACTGGGGGGATTACAATCCTTTCCCCAGCTTATTTTCTCCAAAGAAAACTGAAAATGACAGAATGTTTCTTGCCTTATCTGGTCCTCATTGATGCAGAGCTCTATGGCTAAAATGCTCATCAGTATCAAAAGCCTGGGCATGACTGAACTTTGAAAAAGCTAAACACCAACTAGTTTGATTTATAGACCCAGGAGACCAAGTCAATTACAAAAGAGTAAAGTAAAATTAATTTTCCATTCAGTGGTGTCTTTAAAATGTGCCGCCTAGCCTGAAAACTATAAAAATTAGTATTAAGTAGATTGCATAATTGCTTCTGCTGGGCAAAATGGCCTCAAATTCCACCTTCATAGTTGCCACATACCCAGAACATACCAGAAGATCCATCCAGGCAAGGCAAAATCTAAGAATTTTTCCCCCTTATGTCACTCCACTGAGTTCTGTGGACTTGGACAAGCACTGAATATAGAACATCCCAAGCTGTACCAGCCTGATGGTATCTCTGTAACTGGACTGAGTCTCTCTGGCATCTGTTTGGGAAGCACAGCATAAGGCAAGTTCATCAGTTCAAACCTCATAAAGAGATGGTGCAGATACACTTCAGAGCAGATATTGCAGACTTTATTTTCCATTTGAGAACTTTGCATCTTTTAGGTAATGCACATACATAAATACAGAACATTAGCATAACAGCTTAAGAGATGCAATCTGGGATATTTTAAGCTTCATAAGAGTTTGCAGTTTTATGACAGCATTAAAATGCTCTTTGATTCAGCTGCAGGTTAACACACAGTGCCCCATTTTCATTTCTGTGATAGCTGGATGTTAAGTTCATGTGGCACATGCAGCAGAAGGGAAGCAGCCAGGGCTGCCTGGCAGGCACAGGCAGGGCTGCACACCTGGCAAGGCTCCAGCAGTGGAGCTGCTTGGGAAGGGGAGGCTGTCAGTCCTGCCACAGGCATCCGGCCCTCAGCCACTCACACAGGACCCCACATCACAAACAACAAATTCACTTCCAGAACTAAATTGTCTCGTAAATCCTTGTCATTCAATATTGTAATTGTATTTCTGTGGCTTAGATTGTGGTAACTGGGAATGAGGCAAGCAGGAAGTGAAGGCTAATTGTGAAAGGTTAAACTCCCTTTTATACCAAAATCATTTTGTTATGAATAAGGGACCTAGAAAAGAAGGACAGCTATTGATGAGCCAGCAACAGAATAAAAACTTCATCAATTGCTGAGGTTATTTAGTGTGTCAGTACTGAAAAATTTGAAAGCATCTAATTTTGTTCTTCACAAAAGAAGCTCCCTGCTGTTAACAACTTCACAATGAATTTTCAGCATTCAACTTCAAATCAGAATCAGTACTAGAGCTTAATACTTCTCTCTTACGTACTAAATCAAACACAAAGCTCAAATTCTGGGCAAAAAGCATTACCAGCTATTTACAGTTTAGGCAATTTCTTTGCATAGATAACAAATTAATCTACATATCTCAATCCAGCAACTGAAGTCTGATTACAGAAATATCTTAAATATTAGTTTACATACTCAGTGCAGTTCTGCTCCAAACAGCACTTACATCAATCTAAATAAAGTATCCAGTACACAGATACTATTTTCAGTGCCTTTTGCTTCTGTTTTAGTAGGTGTAGTGAGAACAGTGGGCACAATGATATTTAAACAGAAAATGTACAGCTTGGTTTCTGCACTGACACCGAATGCAATCAATCTGCTAACACCTGACACCCGGTAAGCTCACAGTATCCATAAAAAGTATTACTATGTGTATGTGTTAGAAACATCCATATTCTTGGCTCCTTTCTCTCCTGTAAAGCAGGAGAGTGGAATTGCTCTCCTGAGACTCATAAACAGATTTTGATTTCATCCAGGAAAACTTTCATCTTTCTCTTTGCAACAAAAAAGTTTTTCCACCTCAACTTCTTTGCAGCTTCAATAAACCAGTATGATCCATGGCTTTGTGGATAGAGCAGCAAGTTCACATCACTAGACACAAAATACCACAACCCCACAGCAAAAACGATTTTCTGAGAGCTGTTTACAGCTTGTAAGACAGAAGAAATTAAGATACATTTATATTAAACAAGTGTAGCCTTCCCTTCTTTCTTATGGGTTCTATAAAACATACTTCATTTCCCTCCATATACCCTATCCTTATGTATAATGGCAGTTTCATAAGCCCTGACTCAAAGAGAATAACTTCTGCTGGCCAAAGAAATCAGCCCTGCCTATGGTCTGGGAGATTTGCCAAGGAAAAACAAGCTCCATGGTAAAGGTCATTAGGAATGAGAGAGATTCTTTAGGCTGTGCTGAGTACAGAGACTAAGCTGCTTCTTTTGGTAGGAAGTGTGCAGGTAGGGGATGAGCAAACAGTAGCTCCAGACTCTTCCACTCCTGCTTTTCTAAGTATAATCAGGGAGCCATCCATTTTGACCTGCTTTCCTTTTGGTTTTGATGTCATGCACTACAAACCCTAGCATTATGCTTACTAGGACAAATCTATTGTCCTGTGCTAGAAATCCTCTCTAATAGTGTGGGGGATGCTGGCAGTAAGGGCAGTAAGTCAGCTGGCTGCTGTTATCATCAATCAAGCATGAAGGCTCTGCTATTCTGCAGCCTGAATTCTTTATCTAACTGATTAGTCATACAGGCCAACTGTATGGCAGTGTTGCTTCCCAATGCCCATCACAGAACTCCTCCATTTGGAGCATTAAAACCCAGCTGATGAGGTCAGTGTTGCATGACACAGAGGAAAGGGAGGAAACACGGCAGCAGAGGAAGAGATACAATCCCCTTATCCCTACAGATCTTCATGCCAAAAGGAAGTGAGTGAAAGCTTGAAAATCAATTCAAAAGTAAATAAAGCACAAGAGGCCAGCAAGGCAAGCACCAGGAAGCTATTTTAAGGTTCAGAGTGAATTAAACATGCAAAGAAATTAAGCATAGCAAGGAAACAATCATACTGCAGAATTAGCATTTCTCCTCCTGTTTTTTAGACAACTAAGAAAGGCATTTCAGAAGAAGAGTATCAGTAACATAATTAAGGTGCATTTGCTTTTTGCTGTGCTCAGGGAGGTTTTCTATTTCAATAGCCCTCATAAGAAAAAGAAATGGACCCCTTAAATAACATTCCCCTGTTATTTTCTCTTTCACATTCTGTACTGTTCCCCATAGAGACCTTATGTCAAAGGTGGCCTCTTTTGACTTCATAGGAAAGTAACTACTCAGCTATTTCTCCCATCCAAGAAAAAGAAAAACACCTTGCTCAAGAATCCCATTTCTGGATTGTAATCTATTTCACTTTTCTCAAACACCTCTACACATGCCCACATGCCTGCTTGCCAGGAAAGCATTAATTCAGAGATTTGACAAAGAGCTATCAATATTTTAGCCCCAAATCACTCTTCTTTCTGCTTCTTTGACCTACACAAATCTACTTTATATGCTCATGCAGTTTCTCTTGCATTTTTCTTTTTCTGCTGGAAGTCACACTTGGTTACAAAAACCTTTGCACGTAACTAATTCGAATTGTATCACAGCCAACAACTTAATCTAAAAGGATAAGCATTTACCATAATGATCTCCACACTATTCAGCACACAGGCACTAAAATAAGATGCTTTACCCATAAATGTCTACCTTTGGATGAATGTCTTCCATCTTACAGTTTTGCCAAGCAAAATTTTTTTGATTTAGAAAATTATCTTAAAAGCTAAGTTACCAACCCAGAGGCGTCTTTCTGTTTTCCCTTTTTTCCAGCACCCAGCACCACTCTCCTGGTTTTAGAGCTTTCAGATACTCTGGGGTCTGTGTCACTGGTCCATGAACAGCTGTACCCTAAGTGACTCTCACACAGATTTTGTCTCCAGTGCAGCATAGAGAGAGCCAGATATTATACACTATACCAAGGGTCTCTTCTGCTCCTTAAAATATTCCATTCTCACCATACCTGCTGGTTTCAATATTCAGAAGTTAAAGCACTGCTGAGCAGGCACCCAGTGGGACTTCAGAGCAGAATGTAAAGAGGAATTACTTGGAAAAAAATAATCCTGCAATGATGGAGTCCTGCAGTTGGAAAATGCTCCAGTTGCAGAGCCCTCTCCCACCAAATGCTGGGGATATGAAACAAGAAAAAACAGATGTGCCTGCCCTGCCATGCTCATCAGATAAACGTACAAAATACACCTTCACAGAGTTGCCTGCGGTATGTGCCACATAAATAATCTAAGTACAATCACAATGCAAGACAAATAAAATAAGCACATTGTGTATGTGGATATTCTCTAGCAGATTGCTCGGCTGTCCTCTATCAGACATTGATACATATAAAAACAATTCCAAAACAGAAAGAGGAATATTTTGTATTTTATATTCTTTATAACAGAAGCTGGCTTTTAAAAATTTAGTATGCATCCACAGAGACTTAACCACAGCTGGATTCTTCTCTAGTGAGTTTCTTGGGAAAGGACTGACTTAATTTTCCTCATTTGTACTGCACCAAGCACAGTATGGTCTTAGTCCCAGTTGGGGCCTGCAGGCACTGTTACAACCGAGTCACCAAACAAGCAGGGTGATGTGCTCAATGCAAAATTCCTCGGTTTTACTGCGCAGCTTGAAAGGTGTGAGGATAAAGCACCACACCAGTGGTAAACATGCCTGGATTGTACTTTTAAAATAGCTGCTTACTCCTGGTTTTTATTGCTTACTCCTCCATTCTGTCTCTTGCTTCTGTTACTACCTCTACCTGGGGAGATAGTTTACATTTATTATTTGTTCCAAGAGATGCTTAGCTTTCCCTAAGAACAGCATTTAAGGAGAACTATGTACAGCAGTGAGACAACAGGTGATTTTAACCCTTTCTCTTTTTTTTTTTTTTTGCCAGCATTCCTGAATAAATAGGCTGAAACATTTATTTTTCAGCTATTAGTAACAGGATAAGTGTCAGACATAACTCAAAAAAGTTCTAGTAGAGCTCTCTGCAGCTTAAATGTTAAATTTATTCATATTTGATTCCACCCTCAGAAAGCCAGTTCTCTTCTGTCTTTCATTGTTTATATTAGATATAGTGAATCATGGAAATAAAGTGACATGAAACCACATTTACACTAAAGAAATCATCCCACATCTTTTCAGATTCTCTTTTCTGCTATTTCCGTACCATGCCTCCTATTGAGTCTGTGAGATTGATTACCCAAGCAAGGGCTAAGCATTTATTCTTGATTCCAGTTATTTAGCTGCTCACATTCTCATCTTAGCAGGCCAATTTAGAGGAAACAGATGCATTATCCATCAGTTCCAGAACCTGAATGAGCATATACAGGACTGTCTGTCTGACCTGTGCCTTACAAACAACAAAGTGACAGTAATGCTAAGCAAAGATAATGATGTGAAAGTACCATTAGGTGCCTTTGCTGTGTGTGTGTGAGCTGTGGTACCCTCCAAGAGATGGCTCTCCCTGCATGGAACAGGGCAAGGGCAATCAAATGCCTGACTTCAGCACCTCTGACACTATGAGTGCAGGGCAGCACATCCTCCTAAAACAGAACTGATGTATTTAAGGTGTTTGGTTGGCCACAGACTATCAGAAAGAACATATCCTATGGGAGTAGACACACTCTATAGCCTGGTCAGTATGCAATGGGAAGAACCCCAACTTACACCCACAGGAACAATCCTACCAACTATTACTGTTACATTTCAGTACTGAACATATTTAAGTCAGCATTGTATATCAGCCACAGAGAATGTGAGGGCTCAGTATGGGGTTTTCTTACTGTTTAGCTCCAGCTAAAAGGGTTATAGTTTATGGTTTATGACTGAGTGAAACCTGACAAAGCTTCAAAACACTCACGTATGCCCAGTCTTACAAGGATGTCATAAAAGGTTTAAAGACATTGCTTTAAAGAAGGTTTGGACCAGATGACCTCCAAAAGTCTCTTCCAACATATATTATTCAGAGATTTTAAGACAAAACACATTCTGGTCTCTAAAGCCTTCAAAAAGGACCCACACCTTGAGGCTTTATTCATCTGAATTTTTAGGAGGTCAAATGCTGACAGAAATTGGGCATTAGCAATTCCTTTGAAGTCAATGGAAATTACAGCCCCTCACTCTTTCAGTAGGTTTTGGTTTAGAGATTTTAGTGTGACTACTGTCATGAAGACAGGGTTTGGTGTAAAAACTCTGGTATAACTTCTTTACCTCTCTCCCTCCCATCCCAGCATACATTCACACACAGTCTCCATCCCACAGCAGACATCCTTGCTCCACCCTACTCATCTGCTTGCAAACACTCCCTTTTACAACTACCCAGTAGAATCAGAGCACAGGAACAGGAGAGGCACTCTTAAAGGCTGACTCCATGTTCTTAGCACCAACAAAGCCAAGTTACTGATCATGGGATCATCTCAAAGCTATATATCTTCATGGAAAGGAGCTGGTACACTCTACTAATTTCAGCTTTATCAGGAGGCTGGGAACATTTTCACTCAGAACTAGCACAAATACTGAGCTCTTTAAATGCAGCAGACAGAAAGAGCTCCCCCTGCTTTCCAATATACAGCATGTGCTGTTCGGAAGTTTTATTTTAAAGCCAAATATGTAAAGGCAAAATGAGATTAACAAGCAGTTTCAGCATTGTGAATTCCATACCCAGGCTGCATAAAGTCCAAGCTGATCATTCCCAATTAACTTACCTTTCTGCCAGAGTGACAGTGAACACAACACATCATGCTGGAAGAGTCCTTCCTGTACTTTTAACTGACAGGCAACACATAATTAAATGAAATCTGTTTACAAGTCTCAAAGTATTTTTGAGGTACTGTTGCAATTACAGTGCTCAAATAACACATTCTAGTTTCATTTCCACTGCCACCCTTTCATCACATTTCTGCCTGGAAATTCCATCCAGAATGAATCCTGCTCCACGCTGGCCACAGCACAATCCCCTCACGGCTACTGCTGCCTGTAGCAACAAGGGATGGAGATCAAGACCAACACAGAGATGGGAGATGACTACTCCAAATAATTCCAGCATTAAGAGGAAACAAAGGATCCTCTCTCTCTCTCTTTGGACTCACTTGGATCTACATCACTGAGACAAAGGATATGTTGCCAACTTCTCAGACAAACTGCATCAAAGATGATGCTGCTGTGGACACTCCACAGGCGCTCACTTAGGGTTTGCTGATTTGCTCAGAACAGCAATTCATGTGGAAGTGTGAGCAGACTTGTGTTTTAGGAGACGCTGAGAATTCTTAAAAGGTTCCCTCTTATTTCTTTGAAAACCTTTGTTCTTTTCTTGTTACAGAACACATAAAGAACAACTTCATTCATTACTTATAATTGTTCTGTTGTGACGCAAGAAATAAAATGTGAAAATAAATCAACAAGTTCCATTTTGCTGCTGCTTATGTCAGTATTCCAGGCTAAATGGAAAAAATACCATGTAGCTTCTTGCAGCTCAATTCTTCTGAATCACAGAGGAACAACAGATTTTGTGTCCCATGATGCAAACTTTTATCAGTGGCACTGTTACCAACTGCCTTCATAGCTTCATTTTAATTTCTATACCTTATGTTCTCTTATTTATAAAATGAGAGCACCACCCTTACAGGTCCAGCTCAACTGTGTAAAAGTTTATTCTGATTTCTATTGAGGCTAGTTATTTTTCAAATTACAGTACTTAATATTGTCCTGAAAGAATGAACAATAAATAAGCCATGAACAGTAATAAAGTTCTGTGTATGCATCAGACCCCAAATGTAATTGGCTCCTGAGTGTGCAAAAAAATCCAAGTATTCTGACCATCCTGTGAAATGGTAATGTGCATAGAATCCCAGAATCTGCTGACTTGGAAGGGACCCAACAGGATCAGCAGGTTTGATTTACTGATTTAATAATAATGCAACCAATGGACAAACAAAATGTTTCTGTTTGTGTTGTTTCCAGGAAAGGCAACACAGGAAGTAATTGCCAATGATCTCATTAGTCATGTTTAGCTACAGTCCTCCAGATATAGCTCCAAACAATCTTCAGGGAGAGTAAATAACCATTTTCTTTGATCATTATGTATCAGTGAGGGGAAATCCTGTACATCTAAAGCAAATTCTAGAACAGGTTTTCAAAGCCCATTCTTTGAATAAATAAAGATAATGCCAAAAACCCCCAAATCTAAAACCAGTAAAACGACACAATATGGATCTGGGAAAAATGTCAAGTGCTTTCTTTGTATTTTCAATGCATAATTAGTGCTATGCAGAACTTCCTCTGCAGCTGGGACACACTGTGCCATCTCTGAAGAGATAATCATGGGAACTGAGGTTTTATTAAGTCTGTTTATGAAGTATCACAATGAAACAAGAAAATTTAAAGGTCAAAGGTTGAACTGTACTCTTAACTCTGATGTAAAATGAAGATGTTTGCTCTTGTTGTTGATTTTACCTTCCAGTGCATGAAAGGTGAAGGCTGAATGTGTATTGCTCTTGTTGTGATTTGGCTGTAGGCCTTGATGCCACAGATGCACCTACCCACAGGTACAACACTGGGTTACTGAGCTCCTGTATCAATCCATTCTCCCTCAATGGGATGCATGGGAACTGTTCTATCAGCACCTCACTGCACAGCATCCCCTGAATGCTTCACTATTTCACAGCTTTCTGTCAGCCCTAGAGGGACTTCAGGCTTTCAGGCAAGTCTTCAATCCTCCCAAACAAAATCACTTCCATTTCCACTGCCTATTTCAGTCCTACACAAAGAGGGGGATTTATAGTCTGTGACCTCCTGACCAGTAGATAAAGCAGCATGGTCCATGAAGAGAGTTTTGTTATACCATAATACAGATACCATTTCCAGCATTAACAGTGTTAGTTATTCCACAACACTTGTGCTCGAGTGTACATTAGCTACAGAATTTTGTCTGATTTGTTCTTTTCCAGTTTTATCATTTCCTACTCAAATTAGGTTTTCTTTTGGACATTCATAAAGTTGTGATGTTGTAGGACAAGTGGAACAGCAGTACATCAAATGGAGGTGAAATTCCTTTTTAAATTACCCCAGAGGAAACTGAGTAAGCCCAACAGAGATCCCATGAGATCTGAATGATCAGTAGACTCAGTCAAGAAGATCGGTTCTACAACCTATGGGAGAGATCAATTAATCAGGAAAATGTGAGGCATTTCTAAGCCAAGGCATTCCTGTGAGAGCCCTTTCAACCATTTTCCTCTGCAGAAACTCATGAGGAATGAAAGTAAGGACACCTAAAGAGTCTGCACATGACAACAGGAGGAATCAGCCAATTAACACATTGGTGCAGTGATCTAAATTACAGCTAAGTCTGCAGAGGCTAGAAAGGATGCTCCATCATTTCACTAATGACTTATGGGGATAGGAAGAAGGCAGCTTGGTAAACTCCTGAGAGGCAAGAGCTGGGATGTACTGAGATGATACAAAAGCACAAGAGAAATTGCACCCACACCTTACTTCAAAACCCTGCTTCTCAGCAGAAGAGACTCCCTTTGCCCTTCTTTTCTCTCTCCTCAGCACTTCTGAAGCTGTCCTACAGCTCTGTAATCCCTTGGGAGCCCTGTGTTACACAGCTCCCTCTACCATCCCTAAGGCAGATGGTATTCCCTTCACACACTCATCAAAACCATGTCAGCAGGGAAAGGCTTCTGAGGGACAAGCAGTGCTTTCCAGCTTTTCTTGAAGCTAACAACCAACTGTGCAGCAAGAATATACTCTTTTCATTAAGAGAAAAACTCTGGTACTGATCTGACCAGGTTTTTATTTGTTCTTCAGTATATCATTATTGCTGGACATAGGCAATTATTTCAAACAGGCATAAAAACAATTATGTGCTTAGTATGCAAGTCCCAGAAACATCTACTGCTATCATTATTTTTTTTTTGCACGTCAGCTTTTACTGTAACAAGGCCCTGAGTTAGAGGAAGGGAAAAAAAGAGAAAAAAATCAATAAGAATCACTGAAACTGTACTACAGGCGCATGAAGTACCAGATTTTACTGGCAGCAGTGTCACACCAATCAAACAACAAACCACCATGTAGTAAATCCAACCTGTAGTCAACACAATGGTCACTGCTCTGCTTACACTAAATTCTATGAAATCATTCATTTTCATGTGTGAGCTTCAGAATAAGTATTTGACCCAAAACACAGTGAAGGTGTCTGTGCACACAGGCAGGACTCTACAATCAGTAGCAGTGAATCCTCAGGTACTTGAAAAGAGAAAACTATGGCCAAAAGTGAAAAATGAAAACCACAGATTTGTAAGAATTATTTTATTCTTGCTAAACCCATTCCATTTTTCAGCAGATCTGCTTCAACTCCCCCGAAGTTCTATATTTTCAATCCAAAATATCACTGGAACCCCTACAACTCTCCAGGAACGATCCCTTCCAAGTATGAAACACTTACTGCATCCATCACTAATTGCAACCAACCTATTCATGCAAACACCAATACATGCAATTGCCAGATGCAAAAACCTCTCTCATCCATCACATTCTAACTCTAAGGCACTAGGACAACATGAAGAATTGCAATTACATTTCTAGGGTACAATCAGTGACAATGAAAGCATTGGCATAATATTCCAATATATTATGGCTGCAAGTATGGTTCTGCAGTTGTGAGGGGCAAGGTAGACAACTGATGTATGTGTAAGAGTGAAGGAGTCAACAACAGGTTGATGAGAGTCATAAAAAAGCAGAGACTTGTGTTTCCATTTTTAGTAAGATATTGGCAGGAAATTCTAATCTAAAGCTTGAACTTTACCTCCTTCAAATTTTTTCCTCCCTTAAAACCCAGGCTTACATTTACCACTGAGATAGCAATAAAGAGCAGCTCTAAACACAGAGATAGGTAAGGATCCCTTGCATTCTCTCTGGACTCACATCAGTGTTTTCTGCAGAGCAGCCTCTGCCTGCCCTCAAGCCACCTGGAAGCCACACAACCAGAACGATGCAAGGCTCTGTGCCACACTGAACTTGCCTGCAAACATTCCAGGCAGGAAGCAGTGCCACCCAGCTGGCTTTGCCACAAAGCAACACAAGGAGCTGGAGGAAGGCAGAGCAGCAAGAGCTGTGCTTCTAATGTTACAGATTATCACCATGCACAAAACAAGCTACAAATAAAAGCCATGTTAATTTTGACTCCCATGCTTGTTTCAGTAGAACATCAGTATCTGAATAATTCCAAGCTCTACTGGAAATGCAGGAAAATCACAAGCCATTGTGACAAGCAGAACAAAGCAGAGGCTTGGCCCTCCAGAGAGGTTCTGACTATGAATGTTCCAAGGGATTCTGCATGGATGTAAGGGCTTAGCACATGGAGAGCCCTTCTCAAAAATTATGTCCAAAATGGCATGGAGGAAAAGCCTAAAAGTTAAAACATAATGTGAAGTAAGATAACTTCAGTGAATTATAATGTTCTTAAACTTCTACGATTATTTTCATTATGAACAACTTGTGAAAATATGAACAACTTGTGATCTACAAAAAGCAAGAATATAGATACTGTCTTGTTAAGTGACTGCAGCAAAGTTAATACTTCAGGCAGCATTATGTGATCTGGAGATGAAGCAAAGATACAGGTTTCCACTACTGATACCAGCATCAGTCTATGCAAAACTGTCACTGATAGGATCAGGAAGACAAGTGAATAAGAGATTTTTCCACCCCTGCAAAAGGCTCAGGGTTACTGGCAGAGCAGCTCTGTGAGGATTATTCACAGAATTCATGTCTGTCTCTTGTTTCAACACTGTAAGTTTAAAATCAACCTGGGACTTTTTATGCACTTCTACATAAAATAGAGAGAGGAAGAGAATGACACTGGAAAGATAAGTATGCATTTTTTAATTGAGGAATTGGCTGTTGCTGTTAGTGTAGTAACAGAGGTACATCATACACCCCTGTCCATTTATCTACTTTCTAACTAAAGTATTCAACCACTTCAAGAGGAGGTAAGCACAATTTTTTTTTTGGCATTCAAATGAGTTTATGACTGAGTGAAATAATTCTTATGTCTCTATACGAGTAAGAGCTGCAAATTTACCCTGTACTAGGAAAGTAGCTCTTCATTCTAGAAATAGCTTCTTCTAAATTCAAGTGAGGGATAAGGTAATAATCAGCAATTCATAGGAAATCCAAGCTGTCTTACAGCCAGTGAACCTACAGCAGACTTTGAAACAGAAGCCATATCAAGCCTAATGTCACAAACAAATCCCAGCACGGATAATTCTACAGCAACAATGCCATACACTGCAAGCTAGGCAACCCCCACGACTGCCAGTGGGCACTGAACTTTAATCTTCAGCATCAAAGCACCAGCACTGGTTCAACTGACTTAAATGAGCAATTCTTTTAGCTGGAACCAGTAACAGCCTCTTCTTTGATAGTCAGATCAGCCAACTGAGAAATCACACAACAGGCTTCACCAGTGTGTTACACCTCCAGTAGTTCCAACTGGAAGGAGCCTCCTTTTTTCCTGCCCTAAGCTACAGAGCAGTCCTGCTGTTTAACAGCTTCTGTGTTTCTCCTAGAGCTGCTTGCTCTTCAGCTGTAAATCAATGACTGCTCTGAATACTTGGTATATTACAGGGACTTTTTTAAAAAATAGGATAAAAGTAAAAAATTTCAGGAATTGATTCAGTACTTCAGTCAATTCCTGACAATAAAATATTGATTTGCTCAATTAATTCTTACCATGAAATTACTAGGTTCCCACAATGCTAGTAATGGAATGTACCAGCAGCACTCTGGTAAATTCTACACCACCTATTGGTTAGAAAGCAAAAGTAAGGTTTTAAAGATATGTGCATTTTATACGGTGATTAAACTTTTTTAATTACAATTATTTTTTTACAGTAGTCATTAAAGGTTGGATTTTTATAAACCAAGAATTCTCACATCATAGGTCTCAGTAAATTATAGGATAAGCACCTTAAGTGATTAGGGATGCATGCAAATATTCATACTATTTTTAAAGATATTGGTGCAATTCATTAGACTAGAATAATTTTAATTCCTTTAAAATTTAGTGCTTAAGCTATTTAGGATTTTGAGATGGGAATTTGTCTGTGTAACCGACTATTTAACCTGTATGCACACATTTAGACACAACACAGACACTACACTACACAGAACAATGAGACAATCTTACACAATAGTATATTTCACTAAATGATCAGACAATTGAGTATTTACCTAAGACCAAAATTAGGATATAATTCTTTAAAACTTTTGCAGGATTACTCATTTTAAAACAAACATTGCTGTCAGAAATCAACAGAGGTGACTATCAAAAATGTATTTTCACCATTTATCAAAAATCTCTCAGGTCACTAGGATTTGCATTCATTTGTTCACCCCTCAGATTACATGCATAATTCTATCTTAGGAACTGCAGGAAAGCAACAACAAAAAATTGAGAAGTACAGAGGTAATCCAAATCCTTACAGGGATAATGGCTGCTCACTTTAGGAGTTGTCTGTCAGTGGTGATGTCCTAAGAGGTTAAATCTGTGTACTGGCTGCAGAATTGGTAGGAGTTCCCTAAAATTGTGGTAACTTTTTGAGCAGAAATAGAGGGCATTGAACAAAGAAGTCATCAGTGCAGCTCAGCACTTGGCAGCAGGGCTCCTACACCACCAGATCTACACCTCAGCCACAGATAACTGGGAACACCTTGGCCTTGGCTAAATAAAGGCTGCCTAAGAGGGAAGTCTGGAGCAAGGGATTTTCCTGAAATAGGGATTTTTCTTCACAACGGTGAGTGGACTGATTGTGCTAAAAATGTAACACCAATTTAATTATTATCTTTAAGTCCATCTCTGAAGAAGTCTGCAGTATCAACCTCCAGTATTTTTATTCTGTTATAATATCTTCAATACAGTTTCTTCCTGTTCTCAGAATATCTAGTGTTATCCAACAGGACCACAACAGCTGCATATACACCATTCTCTGAAAATTATGAGCTCCAGAAGAAATTATTCAGTAACAGAATTAGCTATTTCAGCCTAAATAGGACACTAATCTTAATTGAATAAAATCTGTGTAAAGAATAAATTTACAGTGTCCCAAGCGGCTGGGAAGCACTGCATCCCAGGCACTGAGCTTCAGCAAGTGGCCACTAAATCCACCACTGCTACCAGAGAATTTGTCAGACATTCACAAAGCATGATTCATAAAGCATCTAAAGATAAAAATACACAGGTTCTGGAATTCACTAAAATGCCCAAGACAAGGGTGCCTCCAGTTCTGTATGTGAATGAGCACTGCAGTACTAATCAACATCAGCAGCTTGAAAAATTCCACTGCACTTTTCAATCCCTAAATGCTGAGCTCCTATTTTATATCCTGGCTCTCCAGTGATGGTGCTGCTTTACAGAGTATTTTCCCTCCCCGTCTGACTGCTGCCTGACAAAAAGCCATTAACAGCTAATATACACCACTATGGCCTCCTTGCAATCGGTTTGCACTAAAGCTTTTGCTTCTGCAGATGAAATTCACCAATTGCCACAACCCAGGATGGCTGAAAAACTACACATAAAGCTTCGACAACCCCACCATAAGGATCATGCAGGACTTGGACATCTGGTGGACTTTGGTTGAAAAACAGAAAATATCCAAAGCCACACCCACCCATGACAAAACCAACACTACATTTTTAGTGATGTTGCCTGGTATCAGTACACCCAGTGTAACAACTGGAACACAGCTGCAGGGAACAAAGAATCACCAAGCGCTGCAGGCAAGGCCAAGAACTGGTAGCAGCCTTTACAAATAAGAGGACGTGCTAATTCTGCTCTGAACAGCTCTTACACGTTAAAAACCTGTCCCTAATAGCTGCAATGTATTGTTAGCAGTAGGTCTTTTGCTTGTGCATTTGTTTCAGATGTAGCACAGCAGAAAGAAAAGATCATTTGGGAGAACAGAGTTTGAGCACGTGGCTCTCACAGCATCCCTTCCAGCAGCATCTCACCCTGCAGGACTGTGGACAGAGACCAGAACCCACACCCAACCACAAGAGGAACAAAAGGAATGCAGGAGCTTTCTGAGGCAAAGGCTGGTTTGGAAAACCTGCACATTCATTTTTCATTACATCATCGCTACATATGTACATAAATAGTATATATATATATATATATGATTCTGTGTACCTGTTGGAATTAAATAAAAAAACTAAATAAAAATCTCCAAGTGCAATGAACAGCAGAGTATCACAGGCCTTATACCAAACTTATTTAACAATTACATTTAGAAATCGATGAAAAAACCTCAGCAGTGCCACAGCTCAGTAGCTATAGCAACCTGCTCAGCTTCTCAGAAGAATCAAATAAGATAACTTGCCCTAAAACAGATGCAAAATAGCTGTCACTGCACATGTGTGGTTTCAGAGACAGAACACAACCATAAAAATTATTTTTTTTCAAATCACAATGCTCCCTTTGACAGAAATCAAAAAGCTACCCTACAGGCAGTGGGTGAGAATTGAGTTTAATTCCTTTACTCTCAGTGTTTTAAAAGCTAAATCATTTATCTCAAAGCTTAATTGTGCCTTTTAACAAATTAGACTTCACTGGAAATCATTATCTGTCTCCCCCCTTCTTGTTACAATTCAAAGGCATCATCTGTTAAAGAGCAAAAACGAACCATTTTCCCCTCATTACACAAAGAGCAAAAAGTCATCCCAAGTTCACATTACTTTAGAAGGTAATTTCTGTTCATCAGAACAATTTGGTATGTGTTCACTCCTTTGCATCCAGTTTTGCAGGCTAATTTCCTCAAATATTTAGACTTAATTTGGTTTGTAACCATTAACTACCATTACAGAAACCACATGTTTCTCTAAGTTGGCATTCCATGCCAGTAATGTTAAAAATATTCTCTGGGTTGTATCTGTTATATTGTAGGATCATATATTCCTCATAAAGCATTACAGCAAGAAAACCAAAACCCAGCAGTTCCCAGAGCCCCTGTTAGAGCTTCTGCCCATAGTGCCCCAATCAGGGTATTTTGAATTAGAAGCTCAGCCTGACCATAGGATGGATATACTGCTAATAGGAAGAGCAGGCCCAGGTTAAGGTCTGCTAAGGAGAATGGAAGGGGCAGTGGGGTTCAGACTGAGATTGCCAGAAGTAAGGCCAGTATTGGGGTTGTGATAAATAAGATTGGGGAGGATGTTGATGGTCGAATAGGTTCTTTGATCGATGGTTTTTACTCCATCTGCTAGAGGTTGTAAGAGCCCGAATGGGCCAACAATGTTTGGGCCCTTTCAGCCTTGTATATAGCTTAGGATTTTGCACTCTACTAGTGTGAGGAATGCTACTGCAGTTAAGATTGGGAGGGCACAGGAGAGGGAGATGATGAGGTTGATTAAGAGAGGGTAGTTAGTCATGGGAGATGATTTGAGTTAAGCTAGGGAAAGGATTTGAACCTCTGAGTTAAAGGACTTAAGCCTTTTGCATTTTCCGAGCTCTGCCACGCTAGCTGGTCCTTTTCTTGGGCGTGGGGACTGGGCTGCTCCACGTTCTGGAAAGCAGGAGAAGCTGTGGCAGCAGCAGGGAAGGATGCTCACCCTGCTCCAGGGAGGGGCTGCTCAGCACTGATGCTGCACAGGAAGGATCCCAGCAGGGCCCCATCCCAGGGGATGAGCTGGAGACTGCCCTGTGCTGCCCCAGCAAAGCCTCTCCTGCCCAGGCCGGCTGTGCCACGGCTGCTTCCACCCGTGCCACTGCCCCAGTGCAATGCCAGCGAGGAGAACAGGGGTGGCACAGCACAGGGACCAGCTCTGGGGTGCAGCTGCTCCTTATGAAGCACAGCAAAGCATCCTGCCCCCTCCCAAGGAGTCCATTCCCTGTGCAGCTGGGCTGGCTGTACCCCCACAGAGCCCCACTCGCTCCAGAGACTGCTGCTCCAGCAGCTCTCTGGGAACAACGCTGCTCCAGTTTGGATTAAACCTCCCTGTGCTACAACTAAGACTGCAGAAAGAGGAGGCACAGACATTAATTTTGCACTGCAAGGGACCAAGTCAAGGCAATTAACAATGAAGTATTAATACTGCAAGCCATTGTTAAATTTGTGGTCTCATTCACAGCAGCAGAAGGAGGCCTAAACATGTAAACTGGAATCAAAAATGTCAGTGGAATTTGAGCTTAATAAAAAACCTCATAGAACAGCAAAACCAAGAGAGTTCAGGAGCACTACAATGAACAGAAGCATTCTATTTTTTAACAAAAACTACTGAAGTGTAAACAGTGGCTTCTTGTGATGAGCTCTTCCCTTATTCTGCTTCTGCTCACAGACAAGGATAACAGATTCTGAAGACAAAGCTTTGTCCCGATTTAAAGTTTGATAATCCATCTTTACATCCGTCTTTGTACAAGTTTATCGACACTTCAGCATTAAGAAGAAAAATAATTAGTAGAACTGAGCACAGGTTACACAGAATGCTCTACATATTCTAGAAAGCACTGGGATTCTTTTTTTTTTTCAGAGGAAGACATCTATCTCCTATCTCCTAACAAGAATTTGTACCAGCAGCTCACCCAGAAGTCTAAATCTCAGATTTCTGTGCCTTTAACAGAAATAATATAACTCACTCCACAAATTCAATTTACTGCTCTGAATTTTAAGATTATCAGTATTTAGGTTAAAAAAAATAATTTAAAAAAACTCTTAATTTCTCTTCCATATGAATTTAGACTTGTTCAATCCCTGACATTCAATGTCCAATCCTACAATAAGGAAATACAAAATAAGTAGTGCAGACTGCTTCATCTCTTTGGAAAGAAAGTGCAAATAAGTGACAAGCAAAAACTGGAAGTAAACAGCATTATAAATAAGCCATTTCACTCCACTGGTAAGAGTTTGGGCTTAGTTACCCAGCAGGTTGGATTCCAGTGTGCAGCTTTCCTCTCACTAAAGCAGCATCCACCACTAAACTTCAGTGTAAGGCTTCAGAGTACTGAAGGGTAATCCCCAACAGGTAGAAAAGGGGTAACAGTTCAGTTACTGTTACAATATGCAGAAACTCCCAGCCCATCTTGGATTTTATGACATGCTTTCATTTGCTTCATCCAATTTAAAGAACCACATGAATGTTTGTTGTTCATTTGGGCAGCTCATGCCAGACAAACACTACAACAGGGACAGGAATCCATTTATCAATATGGAGACAACAATGTCCAATTACTTGCAACTGATGCCTGAATTTCCATACCCCAGCTATTCCAGTTGGATCAGCTGGCTGTTAAAAACAAAAATTTGATAAGGCAGATTGGCAGCATTGTCACAGTCAAATTGGTGGCTAATGCTAACCTTAAATTAGACAAAGGCCCTTCCAAAGTCATTGTGGATTTTTAATTAAAATATTAATTTATCTGGACTCAATGTACCCATAAAATCCCCACTGTTGGCATTACAGTTGTGAAACTATCAGAAACCTTCTTGGAGCCTGGTCCTAGCAGAGAAGCAGCTCCAACCCTTGCAAAAGTCCAGTGGAAGTAAACAGATTGGGGTTAATGCTGAGTAACTCTGACAGCAAGGGTCCAGAAACCCCACAGTTTATAATGGACCATTATCTTCTGAGGATGTGTAATTGCTATAATCTGCTGCCATCAGCCAGTGTCTTTTTTGACAGAAATCTGGTACTCTCAAAAGAGGCCTTTTCCTGGCTGGCTGTGCTGTGCCTGGAACAGAGGAATATCTGGAAACTCTGAGGGAGTTGTGCAGGGCCTGATTTACCCCACAGGAGTGGGGGCTGTGCCCTCTGAGCACACATCCAGCAGCCCCAGAGTTTCCATCAGCACTGTTTGTGTGCTGTGCACACACTGCTCATAGGTGAGAAATCCAGTGGGCTCCAACAGAGCCCGGGGCAGCAGCAAAGAAGGGGAAGCACGTTTGTAAAAGCAGTTGACATATCTGGGATTTCCAGCCATCAGGAATGCCACAAACACAGAGGCAAAACCCTCTTTAAGAATGACTTACCACAAGTTTAATGAGGTATTTGTTGAAAGTGAGTAATGCTGATAACTGCAGCATTTGAGCATTTTCATGCAACAGTCAGCAAAAACTGCCCTATTTTCATAATGCAAAAAGAAAGAGTCCATTTTATTACCAAGGTTAACGTACACCTTCTGCTATATGTAACAGTAAGACTGAGATCAAAGGATAAAGAGGTGCTATATGACTAAAAAGAGGGATTTTTTTTTTTTCAGGAGCTGGAGGTGGTACATGTTATCCAAGACTTACATAAGGAGTTCCATGTGACTCTGTGGCTGTTGCAGAAAAACCCTGCAACCAAATCTGGTTTGAGATAACTTCAAACATTAGCTCTGTATTTGGAACTTTCCAACTACACGTCAAATAAAACAGACTTAATTTCACTGGCATTGAGTGAACACAGGAAGCAACTTCATTTCCCACTCAGATTCTAAATTGTATCTTTGGCAGTTTTTGAAGTTTCCTTCTTAAGAGAAGCATTAGGATTAAGTGACCTGCACTATGGGAAAACTGTGGGTGGGTTTCCACTTAAACACATGAATCATTTCAAAGCATTTATAATTTTACTTTCCACTTCAGTTTTCCCAGGGGCATGAGAAAAGGGGGTTTTGAGACAAAACTATGCATCCATAATGCTAAATAGTTTCAGCATCTTAAACTGTATTGAATGATGTTTCAGCTGAAATAAAGATGCACAGCTATAAATATTAAAAGTTTTTAAAGACCTTTGTGCAATCTTCAAAGATCCTTGTGTCCAGAATTTGTATGGACTTCTGTAAGTCATGATTCTTCAGTCTTCCGTAAGCAGCTTTACAGGAAAAAAAAATTATTATTATACATGTCTCAGGAGCATTGGAAGAAAAAGGATTAATCTTGATCAAATATGGTTTTTTCCATCCCTCACTTAACACTCCTCAATCAATGTCAACAATATTGCAATTGATCTAATTTCATGTCATTCACTCCAACTATTTTCCAAAGATTTTTTCATATGTACTTCCTCAAGTGGAAATGTGGGCAAGCCAGTTTTTGGGATTTTTTTTTAATGTCAAAAAATACACAATATCAAGCATTCACACTCATGATCAATTTTAGCACCCCAATACACAGATGAGAAAAAAACCACAAAATATTTATTCCTGATCCCCTTTCTTTCCCTTTCTTTTACTTCTCTTAAGTGTTACAACAGTTTTCTTTATGAGAGCATTGGAATCTTCAACACTGACAAATGGCCGTGGACTTGCACCTCAAAATCACTTTTGGAAAGCTTCATAGTTAATGAGTTTATGACAAAATCTCAATTACATGAGCAAAAAAGTAGCATCTTTTTCATATCCAGATAATAATGACAGGTATACAAGAAGAAGTGGTCAAACCCAGATACATTTGTTGTGATATTTTTACAAGTTGGGGAAATTTTAAGACCATTCTTCCTAAATGTAGAGCACAACCAACCAAGTAGAAGGACACTTAAATTTTTAACATTTTTCATATGGAGTACTTAATCTGATTGAGATCTTCACAGTTTAACACGGAGGCTATTTTCTGCAAAACTTAATCTATTTATCAGTTAAATATGATAAGATTTATAGAAACCTCTTGCTGGAAACTTGAAAGATAACCAGGCCCTGTAATTTTACAATAATGTATTTTAACATATTCTGCAGCTAAAGACAGATTATCTTATGCTTCATGTTAAAAATAGATTTGTTTGATATTAATCTTTCAGCTGCACTACAGTACCAATCGTGCTGCTGACCTTGCCATTATTACAATAACATGTCAGTCCTTGGATTGTCTCCCTGCTGAGAGTCCAACTGTGTACACTGGTTTGTTCAAAACATATTGCTGAGAGGAAAAAACCACAATTTTCCCTCCACAAGATAATAGATAAATGTAATTCTGAGCAGTCACTCAATTGTCTGATCAGCATTTCTTCTAGGAACACATTGTGTAGTACTAAATTTTCAGACAATTAACATTAGGCATTGGTTGTACCTTCAGCAATTCCTACAGAGTCTTTTATCCTTACAACAGGCAAGGACTTGGCACAGTCTTCTCTCCCTGCTCAGTACAGCTTCTCTCTTAGACAAGCAGATGCATCTTCATAATACACCAGTTTAGGCTGTTAAACATATTTGTTTCATTATAATCAGACTACAATTTTTCTCACCAAAATGAACAGTTTAAAACATTCAAGTTTAGATCAAAAGACCAACTGCAAATTCTCCAATCACTTGTGGAATATTATCTATCTTAACAGAACTCTTCATTTCAAATTCTACTGAAAGCATTCTAAAATGGTTTGACACATCATTTACCCTGTTTTTATGGACAAGGAGAAGTTTTCAAGATTCTGTCCAGAAACCACTGCTCTTGGACAAGTACTCATGAACAGCTGAAAGTTTAAGGAATTAGCTAGTCAAGAAAATTATTCCATAGTGCAGCAGAACTAAACAGGGCTGGGTTTAATGTGAAATCTACTGCATATTTGTAAAGCCTAAATGTACCAATCAAGCTCTCTCCTTAACAGTATCAAAACACAGAAAGGATGTTTACACCATGCATATTGTGCTTTCTCATTTCAGTTCCTTAGAGGAAGGAATTAATACTTTCTTAAGACTCTACAGTTTCTTAAAAGAAGGATGGGCTTGTATTTCTGGTTAATTTACTGAATATATGTTATTACTATGTGAAAGTAAATCTTCTCTGTAAGGACTGATCAAATAAATCTCAACAACTGAACTTGCAAATCAGTTTCTTGATGTCAACAGCTTTGTCATGTCAATAAATACAGCACTAAGCCAGCAGCAATGACTATTAGCCATCTCTGCTGTCACTTACTTGAGTATAGGTACATAACTTGCCTAAAACCATCATGCAAGATTTACACTCAGCAGTCAAGAACAAAAAGGACCTAATTTATCACAGCTGTCATCAGGTAAATGAGGAGAATCCAGCATGTCTTGAACCAAAAAAACCCAAACCAAAACAAAACTAAGAAACATTTCCTTTTGAATCACAGGAATACAACCTGAATCTTAAAAATTTTCAGTAAAGTGGCAAGCAAATGTTGGGAAAGTAACTTTGAATTCTGAATTGCTGAGGTGATTTGATGAAAGCTTACTATATTTCTCCAAATGAACATAGTTAAACACAGCTGCTGGCTCTCAGCTGTGCTCAGATGGATGAGTTCCAAGAGAGTGCTGTCATCCCACCTCTGGCAGTACAGCCCACTGTGATGCTCATGACAGGATGTGAACTATTTCCTCAACATCAAGTCAACAGGTTTTAGCAGGGACATGTCAAAGTCTCACAATGAAACTTAGCATCTGTCAGAACAAACTTTTGTATTTTTGTCTCCTGTGGCAAATTAAGAGTTAATACTTTTTCTGCAAGAAAGCCCCAAAACTGAAAAATAATCCATTTTAAATAGCCTTAATCTGTCAGCAGCAGACAAAGTCAAAATTCATTTTCATCTAAAAATGTCTCTCAGATTCTGTAAGTACCATACTATGCACATAAGCTATGGTACCTGTCACATCAAGAGCTGGTATTAATATTCATGCAATTCCTTACTTTTATGTTCCAGTGGTGTTGCCTTGAAGGCAGATGGATTAAAACACATTGGTATCTTGAATAAAGCCTTCTCCACAGGCAGAGGGTAGTACAACTATTTAGTATGTGCTGCTAAAGCAACAGCTACGTCCCACAGAGAAGATAAAGATGCTGAGCCAGTGCTGTGGATCTCATAATTTATGTGTACAAAGAAAAGCCCAGCACATGCTCACTATTGTGATGAGTTCTTTTGAATTTGATGAAATCCTCTAGAAGAGTTAGCAGTGTGCTCACTCCAAGTGCAGAGCATTACTGTAGACATCTGATATAATGAAAATACTGAAATGGAAAGATGAAAAGAATAAGGACAAACCTAGTGTGCTAGGAAAAACCTGTCTTCCCAAGACATGCATAAATGCTATAAATATATGTGTATTTCCAAAGTTGTATGATTAGATTTCTAATTCTTCAATAAATGCAGGATTAGCAGGACTTGCAAAAGGGGTGCAAATCAAGTTTAAAAAAAAAAATAAAAGGACACTCAATAAGAATACTTAAAAGCTTTGGGCATTTGTATCTGAAAATGAAGGGAGGAGTAGGCCAGGCAGCTTCTCTTTTTAGTACTTAAAGCAGAAAACCAATAGGTAATAAAGTAAATTGAAATGAAATGTTTTTAACCATTAAAAAGCTGTACTTCAGATGGGGGAAACTTGAAACAGAGTTGCACAGAAGTGAGACCAATAAGCTGAAAAGCATCTGTTAAGGAGGGGGAAACGCCCCCTGAAGAAACCAGAGTTTCTGGGTTCTGTCTCAGATAATTCACTTTCAGATTAATGAGTGTGCCAGAAAAGATGGAGCTGCAGCAAGACATGTAAGGGACTGTTCCAGGGCACAATCAAATTTAGACTGGCTTATGAATATACAGAGAGTAAACCTCTTGTATCTACAATCCACACACATTACTGAAGAATTCCAATGATTTCATGCATGTACAGCTGTCTCCAGGATCTGAACTGTGAATGTTATAGGGAAAAAACTCCTAACTTTGACTGCCAGATGGATGGGTCATGCCTTGCTGATACCCTGGGTACTCCTGACAATCTGCCTGTTCTGTCTACCTGCTCCTTTAACAAGTATTTCCTCCAAGTCAAATGCAGCCAGGTATTTAAGTCAGCTCTGTTTCACAAAGATAGCTGTCCATCTGCTCAGGCAGCTGAGTAACCTGACTGTAATACCTGCCATGGATGCAGTTTGATTGTTACAGCATCAAAGAGAGAGAAGTGACACAAGGTCTTTGCTAGTGCTATTCAAACCACACATCTGAGCAATGACATTTATACTCAGAATGATAATTTGAGACTGGAGAACCAGTGTCCCACCAGTACCAGAAGAACTCAAGCATTATGTTGTTTAAATTTAAAAAAAAAAAAAAAAAAAAGGCTAAATACCCGATTTCTTGTAAAGGAAGTTTAGTTTATTTGCCATCTTTGTTTTTGATCAAAAATGACCAACAATTCAGAAGATCTGAAATGTTGATTTGGTTTATTAAACATGCTAAAGCATTGCTGCTAAGCAAAGCAGCACTGCTGCTGTGGCTGATCACCCATAAATCCATGCAACTTGCAGCAAAACCAGACTGAATTTCTCCACCAGACTGTTGTGTGTGTTTTCAGGTTAGAAGTGGCCACTTGGCTTTCCCAGGATGAGAAGGCCCAGGTCAGTGAACAGTGTCTGACTCAGAGGAGCAGAGCTCCTTCTCACAACTGCTCCCTGCCCACAAATCAAAGTGAAGCTCGGTCAGTGCAAGCCCCAGACACGTCAGCACCGTGTCAGGACTGCACTCCAGAGCTGGCTGGCAGCCACCAGGCCAGAATGGAAAACATGCTAAACCTTTTTATTCTACTAATACCATTGTGGACTCTTCCTGGTGCACAAACATCCAACTAATTATGGCTACAGCACACAACAACAGTGAAAGACAATTTACAGAGTTGTTTTATTTATCCTTAAATTCCTCAGTTTATTTGGAAAGGAAATTTGAATTTATATTGTCAGCTACATTTTCCAAAAATAGTACTTTGCATCAAGTGTGTTCTGTACATTAAATAAATCAATGTTCAACTTTCAATTAATTCTCTCTTCAGGGGCCAAAGACTTCATTTTAGAAAGCAGAATTGTACAGAAAAAACACATGCAGAAAAATTATGCTATTTGTAGAGGTAAAGGCTGGAGTAACTTTTGAACATCTATTATTCAAAAAGCTTGCAACTTATAGCAATTTTCCACCATGCACTAGAATGAACTGGCAAAATCAGAACACCTGTCCTATAAAAAATGTAATTTCAAATAAATTAATACTTAATATCCTGCCTTTTTGTGAGCTAAAAAGAAGTAGTGTCAATATTCTTGGAATGAAAAAAAAAAGTTTGCTCCATGTAACATTAAAGTATTTTATGATGCAATAATACAAAGTTAAGAAACAGCCACGTGCAGATTTAGACTGTGAAATTTGGTGAACTGGCACCATTTCAGTGGGATAATTGTGTACCTAAATCCCATCTCTTGTTACTGGAACTAGAGTACATGCCTGGAGTCAGACACATACTTTAACAAAGGAGTATTCTTACACAAGTACAAGAATATCAAACCCAAAGTGGTTACCTATACCCTGTATGTACCCTCCTGAGACAGAACTGCTTCCAAAATCTGTATTGAGGAAATTGCCATAGAACCATAAAGTAACACCTGAAATATCTTCATGTAACTTCTCAAGTCTACACAAGCACAAATCTGAAAGCAGAACTTGTTTCTTAGACTTTACCAAGACACAAAAACATTCCCAGAAGACTTCTTGCTCTGGCAAAACATCATCTTGCTGCCACTGTAACTCCCACCAGAGATTTCACTCCCCTAGCTGGGATACACAAGCCAGCCACATCCTTCCTGCTCACTCAGTACAGCAATTCCTTTTTTCAGCTGAAGGGTCCTTACCCTACCAGCCACATCCAGGAACCCCAATCCCAGCCCTGGGGTCACAGCAGCAGGAGAAGCACAGCAATGCAAAGGCCGAGTGCGAACAGAGCTCGCTCTGCACTGCCCACCCGGCCCCAGCCCTGGGGCAGCCACAGCACAGCAGCCAAACTCTGCCCCTGCTCAGGACAGACACAGGCACAGCTCGGAAGATGCAAGAGCTCCCGCTGGTTCCTGCTGAGAGGGGAGGGAAGGCCTAATTGCCGGTGCAAAAACACCCTGAGGCTTTGTTCCCAGCACCTTGCCCTGAGCAAGAGCAAGCCCTGCGTAGCAAGTAATTAATACCCTAAGGAAAACTGCAGTGGACTCCATCACAGCTCTGCTCTGCATTTCCCTCATTAACCAACTTCCCCTGACTTTCAGGGAGTGAATAAGTAGTTCCAATATTCCCATGTTTGTAAGAGACAAAGAACCAATAGAAAATTCTCAATCATGCCTGGCTAGACATAAAGAAGAACTGCCCAGATAAACTAAGACCCAGGTCATCTAGCCAAGATAAGATGCTTTTGGATTCCAGTATTATGGAACTGTCGGCCTGAAAGAGTTATACAAAAGCCAAATGGCAATTATTTTAACTAAGTTTCACACAGAACAATTAAAATACTCCTATTTGTATTGGACTACAGCTCCTTCAAAAACTGAGGAATGATTTGACATATGCAGTTCTATTAAATCACTAACAAATAATATGGACACTGTGCAAAGTGGGAGTTTTAAAAAAAGGCCAAAGCCTGACCTTTACAGATTCGAGAAGTTTTCTGAGAATTGTAAACAGCGTTAAGATGAAAGCAACCCAAGAGTTTTCAATATCTTTAATATAATACATAAAATAAGATTAGCACTAGATCTCATCTGCTCAATGAGACACACACAACAGTGTTTATGAGTTTATGTACTCATGGGTTGACTCCTAGGTTAGGTCTGGCCCAGTGACAGCAGATGAAAGATTAAATCATGAACACATAACACACTTGTACTGAAATCACATCCAGTGGTCTGAGTAACTTCTCCTTCTAACCTGCTACTTCACTTTAAGCATAGGGAGCTATACAATTACAGACTACGGCAAATACATTTAATTTACATTAAATCACATATGGATATCTCTAACCAAAGTAAGTTGTTATTATAGTAAAAATGAATGATGAAGATCTTTTCTTCAAAATATTTTCTACTTGGTTTCTTTGCTACTTAGCAATATTGTTCAAGGAAGATGAACAAACAAAAAAAATTGCCTGCAACGTATACAATTATGTGTCTTATTAAAAAAATGTTAACTCCACTGCAGCTGTGAACACATCCAAAGCATTTATTACATAACAAATCCCTGAGTTCTGTTACATAACAAATCCCTGAATCCCAATCACATTAGTTACGTACTACGCATATTTTTTCCACATAACTGCACACCTGACATTTGAAAAATCTGGCTGGACATTTTTATATTATAGCCCTCTTTATTAAAAAATACATACTGCACTTCACATTAAAAAACACACTTCTGCTTCCTCACTTCCTATTTTTTGCTACGCCTAAGTTAAATTTGCTTCCAAATCTGTTGTGTAGATTAGGTCATTTATGACATTCATATATACATGCTGGCATATGTATGTGATTAATGCATTCTAGACAAATATCTTAGGCTAAGATTACTTATGAATCTCCTGAAACAGTGAGCTAATTACAAACATTACATATGTAAAAATAAGCACACACACTTTCACCATGACAGATACCTTTATAAATGACGAGTACTGAGAGGCCCATCCTTTCCTGCTGTTTACCCAGTATCACTTAACTTCTTACTATTTCTTTTTTCAGAATCTAATACTCTCTAATACTCAAAAATATAAATTTTAATGTCATTTTAAGGGCATGACCTGATCCTCAATGTCATCTGCGATAGGAATATACACTGGTGCTCTTTTAAAAAGGAAGAAAAACTGAGTTTGGAAATAATGTCATAAATTATGTCACAAAGTCATAATCAGAGCACCAGCTTCAATAACATCCCAGGCACCACAAAATTGGATCTCATGAATCACACTGTAGCTTACTGCATAATCAGATCATCATGCATCAAAAATATGTAATAT
Organism: Agelaius phoeniceus; assembly: GCF_051311805.1. Taxonomy (NCBI): domain Eukaryota; kingdom Metazoa; phylum Chordata; class Aves; order Passeriformes; family Icteridae; genus Agelaius; species Agelaius phoeniceus. The sequence continues at coordinate 7,312,555 of NC_135282.1, read as the reverse complement.
AAACTTAGGCCATAACTTAAGAATTGCAGCAGGTCCCCTTGACCAGCAGCCAGCGTGACCTTCAGAGCAGGGTTAGAAAATCGTGAGACATACACACAAACCAATTCCTGAGGCAGGTGGCTATAAACAAAGAGAACACTGTAAATCAAAACACTAAGTTATGCAAGAAGACTGTATATTTAAAACATCATGAAGTTGATTTCTTTATTCAACAGGAGAAATTAATATCTGATTTGCTTTTCTTTCCTGTGAAATGTAATAAACACACACATGCATTTTTGAATAAAATTATAAAGCAGGTAAAGGAAAAAGCAAGGTGCTAATTACAGGTGAGAGACTAAAGTATTTATACACAACCACAAAACTCCAGTAATTAAACCTAAGCACTGCCATATCAGTCAGGATGGAAGCAGAGTCAAACCTTTTTGCCAAATTATGTTCCATGTACTGTTACACTCATAGCCATGGTCTGATAGCAGAACCTTACATCTCTCTGCTGGGGACAGTGATTGAGATACAGATACATATTTATAAAATCATCCAGCCTTTAAAAGCAGCTCCCACATCTGAGAGCTTCTATCAGGAAGCTACTGAGCACCTATTTAAAGTCAGTAAAAATCCTTCTTTATCAATGGTCTACAGCTTATTGTATTGTGCCTGAGTATTCAGAGATCGGTTCCCTCCTTCTCTTCCCTTACACACACCCAAAGAATGTAGCATGTTCAACCAAGGCATACAATAAAGCTGGAAATGCCTACAATTCCCTGAAGGAGCAGAAAGATACAGCACAATTTGGCTGCTGTCCAATTCAGGAACAAAAGATGTGCTTGAATTAAAATACCCAATTCAAACACTGTTAAACTTCAGGAAAGTTTCAGTCCTGTCCCCACAATTTCAATGTAGTCAGTGGCCTTATGATTTAAACATGATTTAATTCTAAGATCTGCTTATCTGCAGACAGCTTCAAAGTAGTGGAAAATCAGTAATTTAATACTACTTTAAAAAAAGAGACAAATTTGCCTCTAAAGTCATTGCGTAATCCAGTACTCAAAAAAGGAAGAGAAATCACACTTCTGTTACATAACTAAAACAATACCATAAGCTAATTTCTCTGCGTTTTTAACATGGAACTAGTATAGGATCTAAGAAGCAGGCATTCAGAAACATGACATTCTTAACACAGCCCTTTCCCCAGGCCCTCAGAGTTTATTTTTATGTAAATCTGCAAAGAAAACTAAGCCCTAAAGTACACATGAGAAAAAAGGCAAAAATTCAACTAAATCTGTAAAATTTAGAATGCGTGTAGTAGAGAAGTGATTACAAGTTTTAGTTGGTAGCAAATACAAGCAAAATAATGGAGTAACTGGATGCTGACCTTAAATTTGTATTGATTATAAGAGGTGTATTTTTCTAAATACTTCAATGGCTAAATATAAACTGTACTTCTTCAAATAAATGCCAACATTTTAGGATGTGAGGATTCTGTTAATTGTCCTCTTCTCTCTAAAGGTAATATTATAAAGCCAAGTTAAGTTAGAGTAGGACTGGTACACTGCAAGATAATTTTACCACCATCCTGTGGCTAAATTTGTTTCTTCTACATGGGTCTAAATCACCAACTCTCTGAAAGAAATGGACAGAACAGTGCACTGAAAGAGCAGAAAAAAGTAGCCTTCCAAAAAAAACCAAAAAAACCAAGAAAAAGCTGTTTAAACTACCTAATGCAAAAATTTGCTATACATTTATATATCATGTTATTATCAAGAAAAAAAAACCAACTTTAAAATTTAAATTGGTAACACAAGGTACTAAATTTAAGAATATTAATCCACTTTTGAACAGCAGCCTTTCAGAGACTGTGATAAGGGGAGACAGGCACACAATTGCTGCCTAACAATAGTAAAAAGGAACTACAGCTTTAGGACAGAATACAGAGGCTATATTTTGAATTCAAACTCAGAACACGTAAGCTACCCTTTGAACCCTGCCAATCTGAACACCACTGTTGCTGTATCAAATTCCAACAGAAAATTATAGTAAAAATATTTTTATCAAATACTACTTCCACAGACAAGGACTGCCAGTATCTATAAACTTAAATCCAAAAAATCTTTAAAATATTATTAAAGCCATCACTGCTATCGCTTTTCATATTTCTCTCCTGTTTTTAAAAAAAGTGTCATTAAAGACATACAGTAAAAATGAAATGTGCAATGCTGCAGGAAATCAATAGAGGAGCGAGGGGTAGAATACAGACCTTTTGGCTGTGAACTCACTAGACCATGGCTCTGATTTCAGCAAGTAATGCTGTGGACTCCCAGTGAGTCACTAAGCTTTAAATGAAAACCCCAAACGTTTGTAGAACCCTCGGGCAGCCCAGCTCCTGCACAGCACATTTCAAGGCTCCAGGAGCAGTCTGACAAATGCATTCTAGGAACAGAAGTAGAACAGGATGCACACACAGTGCAGGAATAAAAGGGTGGCCTGAACACAGGAAAATTGCAAAGCTCACAATGCCTGGACAGCAGCTCAGTCATGGCAAGGGGATGCCATTCCATCAGTGTAATGCCTGGCAGTGCCCTGCTCTGCCTCGAGACCCACACTGATACCTGCAGATCCCAAGACTTGTCTGCCCAGCCCTCACTTCCTAAACACACCATCTCAAACCTTCCCACTCATCTCTCCCTGTGTGGAAGGCCCCCACATCATCAGCCTCAGCAGTTTCAGGGGCACAGGGGGCTCAGAGAGATCCTGTGACTGTTCTCAGTCACTGCTAAGCCATGGTAGCCAGAAGCTGCCAGCCCTTCAAGACTGAAGCTGTGAACAGGCAGGTTCAGAAAGCAGATGCAAAAGACCCCATCTTGCTCCTCAGAAAAATTCTACCTCTGCAAAGTCTTTAGTTATCACTAATCCAAAAAAACCATTTAAAAGCTCTTAAATCAGAACTTTCATCAGTGCTCAATGACATAGCTGCAGTAACTCCTTTCTGAATTGCCTCTTCACTGAGACAAATCAGACTTTATCTAGTTTTAGAAGTTCTCCTAACAACTTTGGTGACTTAGAAGTGCCCAAGGATGACATGTTAATTGGGTATCATCCAGAAGACTAAAGCTTAAAACACCTTGAATATATAGCACTAGGTGGACATTATAATGAAAAGCTGGACAGGCAGCTGTTCCTTTTCTCCCAGTATGCTACAGGATGAGTCCTGTTACACACCAAATATATAAAATCTAAGTGCATCATAAAATCTAAATGTCTGCTCCAACAAAGCCTTTCCTGTAGGAGGATTTTAGCTGACCATATGAAAATGGCAAAGACTGCAGAAGGCATTAAACTAGATAAAACTCTTGAAATGAGATAAAACCTACCATGCTACAAATCAGTTTACACCAAAATAAGTCAACTGGAATCTCAAGGTAGATACAGCTTGATTATATCTTCAAACAATTTAAATTAACAAATTCAATAACTTACCACACCTTGGGCATTTGTGATAATCCTGAAGCTCCAGCGTTTCTGTTAGGTACCATTGACACAGACCAAGGGTTGTTTAGAATGGAACTGCAGTACAATGTCTCTGTTCAGTCACACCAATCTGGCTTCTTCTCTTTTTCCTTTCAGAATAACAAGAGAGAAAGTCCAGGACCAAAAAACAAACAAAGTTCTGGTGAGATTTTCTGCATTTGGGTTATTTCCTTCCTTTTGTAAAAGTAAATTTACTTTAAGAACATGTAGGAGAGATTAATGGTGCATCAGTAATAATATTTTGCTTTTCCATGTGATTAACCCTGACTACCTTTCTTTGGACAATAGGTTGCATTACCCACAAAAAGCAGAACCTTGAAACTCAAGGCAGACATTGTATTACTGTCACTTCTTCAGAAAATCTATACTAGCATCAGAAAAGGGCCATTGTTTTCTGAGATGGGGGAAGAGGAGAAAAGCAAGAGGAGGACTGATCAAACAGCAAAGAGCATCCAAGAAAAAAGAACATTCTCTGAAAAAAATTAACTACACACAGCACTGGTATCGAATTGGGTTGGAGGGGGATATTGTTGTGGTTGAAAACTAAATAGTTTCCTCAAGTTTTAGAGCACGAAAGAATAATTATTCCCTGAAATTTGAGGATTATTCTCCCTAAGAAACTGTCAATTAGCATAACTTTGAGCCCAGCAAAACTCTTCCTGACTACCACATGTAACTATGGCAACAAGATCCAGGAACCTACAATAAATATGATACAGTGTCAATAACCCAGACTTTTTCATGTAAATAGATAAAGCACAAGGAAGACAGAAGACCATGTCCAATGGTTTAGATTCAATTTTTAGATCTCTTAAATGCTAGGAATGATAGCAAATTCCAATGACTAATAAAATTAAGAGAAAACCAAAAGAAAAGAAAACTCATCTCTCATGAGAGAACTATTTAGAGTTTAAGAAAGAGTAAGACCACATTTGTGGATTTTTGCCATTAAAGCTGTGAAGTTCTATAAACAGATCTTATCTCTACTCAAGTTCCGTAAATAGGTTTGAAATTGTTTCAGAACACCTACTCATTTAATAAATGACATTTTTCTAGTGGAATTAAGTCAATTTCTAAAATAAAGAGAACGGAATTTTCTTATTTGGCTACATCTCCCAGTGCATCTGTAACGTATGGTATTTTCATATATGGGAACATTAAGTCAGAGCTTTATACAACCACATTTACAACTGTGAATCACTACTTAAACATAAAATGAAGTTCTCTCCCCCATTCAGCATAGTATGGGAACTTCATGGAAAAGCAGAAGACTTCTTCCTTCCCCCCAGCTTAGAAATCACTAATGGGTGGCACAACAAATAAATCATCCAGAAGATATCGGTATCCTAGAAAATATAAAAGATGATGGCTTCCTATCACCTAAAGCCTCCCATCTCTGAAAACTAAAACAACAAACTGTAAGTGCACAAGTCATTCAAAGTCTTGGCCTAAGAAGTTACACCCTATACCAGGAAACAGAATAATGTTGTGGGATTCAATTCAGGGACATGTGAGAAACACTATTTCCATGTGAGGGAAAACTTACGAGGAAACTGGAGTGAAATGAATAGGGAGAAGAGTCTTATAGAAAAGTGAAAATGGAAGACAAATATTCAAGGAAAAAAGGGATTGAGGATGGAATGACAAATCCTAGACAAGATGCAGACATGACACCAGGGAAATGAAGGTTCATTACAAACAGGAGTGCAGTGAGCTGAAAAGCTGTGACTGCCCACTGAAAGGATCCTAATCCCAACACCATTTCTGCCTCCCTGTATCTCCTTCCACTCATGCCTAGCTATGAATAGCTTACTCCTTCCTATCCCAATATAAATAGCTCGAAGCCACAGCACTAAATCCCAGCAAGAGCCTGAGACACATGCTGGCCTGGGGTACTGAATGAAGAAAACAGAGATGATTCCATCTCTATATAGATGGGTCTTCAGAAGGGCAGACAGTCACTTTTTACCCTCTTGGACTGCAAGGATTTGCTAAAGCCTTTCTGCATTCACTAACACACTAAAAGGGGCCATTAAAGTTGTGTTATTATCTCAAATTAATTGCTGCACTATTCCCTTAAGTCAAATATTCCTTTAGGGTATGAACTGCTTGATGCAAGACTAAGCATGCAGAACACACTGTCTTAATACCAGCCATTGATGATGCATATTTTCAGAGACGGCATAAAAGGTGCTAAAAAATATTTTAAATTATAATTTAAAAACTTTTTTCACTGAGAGCCTTCTATTAGATCTGAAAAATCCCACATTTGTTCAAATATATATTGTTTATAATTTTTACATTTCTTGCTATTCAGTGACCTATTTTCTTATAATGAAACAGGATCAGCCATTACTGAAAGCACATTTGTACTCGTGTTCAGCTCATTTGTGTCGGCTCTGCAGCCACGACATCCTGGACCACGCCCTCATCATCAGATCTCAGCCTGAGGGGCTTCAGTTTCACAGCACACTCAGACACACATTCACAATGTTGCCTTGAGAACTCAGGTGTCCTTCCCCCCTCTAGTCTGTAGCACTGAGCCATCCCACACGGCCAATGCTCCGACATTCCAGTCCCCAAAGATCCCACTGCACAAACAACAAACAAACACCACCCCCTAAAACAATAACACACAACTAACAAAAAAAGCCCCAACAGCAACACCTCCCCCCAGCCCCATGTCTGAGCTAAAATACCCTGCTTAAAACTACTGAGAGAAAAGTTAAGTGAAGACATTACACTATTTCATTTTATGTCCTAACTCAGGCAGTGTGAATAATTGATTTCTCGGTTCGGCAGATTGAACTGAATTTGAAGTATCTCCTTTTCTTGCACAAACCCTCTCAAAATTTCATTTTGGCATGACATATTCCATTTCAGACTTGCAACAAAAGCTGTGAAATGAAGGCCAGATTCACAAAAAAGAGAGGAGAAAGAGGAGCTCCCCTTGATGGCAAAGCTCTGGGGGGCTCCTCCTTCTGTGCCTGTGACAGGGAGCAGCAGCCAAGCCAAGGCAGCAGCTCCCTCATGGTGACAGGAGCTGTCCCTGTGCTCCTGCTGTCAAACATGAGCAGCACTGAAAGAAGACAGAGAGCTTTTTGGGTACACTGCCCAATGGGTTAGACCAGATGTACCACAAAACTGAGCATTCAAACCTTCTCCAGTGATGGGACCAAAGCACAGCTATCTTCACAGCAAGCAGCAAGACAACCTTCTGAACTCAAGTCTCCTGACACACAATCTGCTCTGGAGCTAACTCAAACAGAAAATTGCAAGCAAGCTGGGACATTTTAAATATCCTGGAAGAAAGCAAGAGAAAAGAAACTGAGAGTGCCTGGGCCAGCAAACCCTACAGTAAGCACCTGCCTGAGATGGAAGAGGGATGATTTACAGCCTCTGTGCTGAATCTGGTTTCCCACTCCCCAGGCCCTGATCAGCACATGTTGGGATGAAGGGCAAAGGATGCCTCATTTTCTCTGGCTTGTAAATCTCAGTATGTTTATAGATGAACCTATTCAACTTTTTTTTTGCAAACAGTTAATACCAGAACACTCCCTGCATTCTGGCATAGTAGTAACATCCCACATAGTAAGTATCATTCCTGCCCAGCATTTCGCTTGAGGATGAAGCATTCACCTCCATAGGAATGAGAGCTATAAAGCCAGATCCTGTGGTTTTGGCCATGCTGCACTTTGCAGCAAGAAATGAAAAAGCAGGAATAGTCTGTTCTCATATGGAGGAGGAAAGAGGAACCAGGATAAAACACAAACATGAGAACAGTAATTCAAAACTTTCTGCTTTGCCCAGATGCTAAGGCAGGTGACAGCTGACAGGGCAGCTGAAATACACTAGGCTAGATGAAAACATCAGAGTTATGATGTATTTTAAACTTGTTCAAAGGACTTCTGAGCTCTCCCACAACTTCTTGAATCTATTTTTGCTATTAAATGACTAATCATATTAACGGGAAGAAGGAGAAAGCACATTTCATTAAAGGATTGCTGAATGAGTGCAAATACCCACTGGAGTCCCTAAAAATACCTGAATGCTTATATACTCATAATCTTGAGCTGCAGGAGATGTGCTCCAGACTTTTTGATACAATAACTTTATTACTTAAATAACACCTCTGTTCCTCATAAGACAAATGATTCATCCAAGGTCACAAACAGTTGATGTCTCTTGATACCAGATTACACTTGGTGACGGTTCACGTGTCTAAACTTAAAGGTGAACTCTGCCTCAGAACAAGGAGCTGCAGCGTTCCCAAGAGACAAGACACAGACTGTCACTGACTGATGGTCTCTGGCTCCAGGCATCAGAAGCATTTTTACATCCTTCTCTTAAAAGAGCCTCAAGTCCCACATCCCAACCCTGCCACCTTTCATTCAATATATGCTGCTTGTCATGACATCTAACCTCTGTAGCACACTACAAGTCTGTTAAAAACAATTATGTTTTTGAGAACTTGCAATTAATACAGATCCTTTTTCTCAGTATATATGGAGACAAATAAGGTGCTTCTAATGAGGAATAACAACTGTAAAACCAAAACTGATCCACACTCGTTCTGGGTTTTTATTCACAATGCTGAAGTTGATTACCTACATACACCCTAAAAGAGTTCAGACAAATAATGCAGTTTTCCTTTATAAATTGCTACTTCTCCCTAATTTCTAAAGAGACCCCTTCAACAGCCTACTACATAGCTTATGAACACTGAAGATAAGTATTATCAGGTTTTGCCAAATTAGATACTGAATTTATTAATAATTTACTGGAACTTTCAGCAGCATGGTTAAAAATAGCTCTCCCGTCAGATCTTAATCCACATCAGATGCTGTGGTAATTATCCTTAGAATCTAAATCTTTATAATAAAACCAAAATAACCAGACTGAGTAGAAGCTAAAGCCAAATTTTAACCTTTTAAGTTTTCTCAGTTTCATACAAATCCCTGCCTGTATATTGACAGCCACTGGAACAGAGCTAGTTAATTAGAGATGCTAGTAAAATTAAGAAGAGTATCCATGCAAAAAGTGAGGAAAAAGAGGAGTCTCTAAGCCCCTCTTTCCACATGAAGGATTTTAAATCACGTTCCTTGCTTTCTTTATAATCCCTCCCAGTTGTTTTTTTTTCTCTCTACACTGCCCCCACCTAAATACAATCACTATGGAAAATAAGCTCATTATAGTGCACCATGGGTAAGCAACTGCAGTCAGAAATGAATCAATTGATCCAAAGGTCCATATTAGTGGCTGCCAGTTGCAACATGAGGAAAGTATGATGACATTCCCCACAGGCAGTGACCTACACTGAGAAGAGATACAGATTTGTCTTGAGGAGTTTATGCTACCAGATTATGATTTTCCTCATCTTCCAGCCCATCTTGCCAGGAATCTCAGCTACAATATATTAATTTCAATTGCTATGTTTTTTTTGCTATGGTATACCATATATATGGTATACCATATATATGGAATCTATATATGGAATCTAATATATATTCCATATATATGGAATCTAGCATTTTTGCTATGGTATTGCTGGTTTCTTTTTTTTCCCTACATTAAAGCTAGTTACACAAGGAATGTGCTTGAGGACTTTGTGATCATGAAAGAGGCAAATTCATCAATATCTATACACCGCCTTCTCCACAGGAAGTGTTAACACAGTTACTCCCTATTTTAAGTTATTTTACTTTGCCTACATAGATGAAGCTGACAAGCAGCCTCTTTACATTTCTTCGTATTTAATTTTGTCAAAGAATCTGTACATGACTCAGCTGAAGTCAATAGAAGGACACAATTAATATGATTTTGTCTCAAGTTTGTCATAGGAGATTTATATTGCCATAAGAGAGATTTATGCACTAATAAAGCTGTACTATTATTAAACTTTCTACAGTGTATCAGTAACATAGATTACAGAAGTCATCTATGCAGGAAAAGCAAAAGCTGTTATACAAACATTTCTAGATGGTGAGCTTTAACACAATTTTAATTACTTTTAAATAATGTGTTTCCATGCAGCATCCTGTGTAAATTGAATAAAATCTTGACCTTCACTTCTTAAAGTATGGTCAATACATTCACTTTGTCATGTAATTAATAATTTCTTTCCATGAAAACTATTCTTTTGTAGTCTTCAAAATGCTCTAACAGACTTTCTGTATTTATACTTATATCCCAAAAAATTCCAAAGAGGTTCACAAACCACATTTTCAGTACATCTTTACCTATCTTCTCCCATTTAAAATATTTGCTATTTCAGACCTTAGTAAATTGAAATAAAATAGAAGTACAAAGAGAGCTAACAGACCATTAGAAATAAAAGCTTTTAAGGTAAGTTCAGTGCTCTTAAAATCACCCATAGGTCATCTCACAAACTCACATAATTCACTGTATGCAACAAAACCCAGCCCCAAATTATTATAAAAGCTCACATTTGACCACATTTGTCCAAAGCATACTCTACTCTATCAACGTGACTGTATGCCAAATTTACTTGTTTGTCTGTCTTCCTCATGCTGCTGTTAGAGCAGCAAACCAGCAGCCCTGCCTTGTAAGGAACCTTATCAAGCAAAAGAGAAACACATGCTTTAGTAAGATAACAGCTCATGGAATCTTTAATAAATATATTTCAGAGAGAGAAAACAAAATCAAATTACTGCCCTAAACATCCTCTGATGCCAGGTTCAGATAGTGATTCTTGTGACATTAAGATCCATTAAGACCAAAGCACTTTCTGATCTCACATAGTTGTTCTCTAGAATTAGCAAAAAGGAGACTGCAAACCAGAAAGGGACAAATGTCAGGGGAAAGGGAGATCATATTTAAAATTCCTTCCATTCCACTGGTATAGCAACCCAGTGCTCAGAAATTGTTTAGCCTCTGAAAGCGAGTTATAACCAAGATTCCCAGAAGGATTAAGAGAAATGGGAGGGGAGCCAGCAAACTGAAGCTTTAGGTATCAAACATTCTCTTCAATAACTCACAAGGCATGAAATTGGCTCATATTATTTGGCTGAGGTCCAAACTAAGTCTAATTTGTCAAATCCAGAGAGAAGCAAAACAATGTATACAGAAGTGACACATGTAATGCATATACTTCATAGACTTCAGGATTAAAACACCTAATTGCTTTCTTGGGAAAACACATTTAACACCAAGCTAGTGAGCCTTTTATTTTCAGGTAGGCATGCAATTTGCTTTCTTTCCAGAGCTCTGTGTAAGACATCATGTTCTCTCCTTCCCACTTCATGTTTCAAGCCAAATGCATAATGCTGCATGTCCACTAATTTCCATAAAAAACCCATATACAGAAAGGACAAAGTAACAGACACTAAAAAAATTAATTCTTTTCACTTCATCATTTTATCTGATTGTACTACAGCACATAAATCCAGCTCATGTATGAACCAACACCTGTATTGAGACTAAGCTTCCTTCCTGTGTGTCCTTAGCTTCTCCCAGGGGCACCCTGCTTTTAGGGACTGATTCAACCATCAACTTTTCAGGGAGGAAATAACAGCAGGGAAAGCACTTAAGACTAAATCTGGCACTTAGTGAGCCAGCTGTGATATGTGGAAACAGGCAATGCCATCTTTGTAGTGTTTCCAAAAAGTGCTGTTACCAGCTATTGTAAACCCAGTCCTACTCCATGGCAAAATGGCTTCCTACTCTGAACAGTGTAAAAAGTGAAAAATTGACTGGGATGTCTTACCTACTGCCTAAATTGCAAACTGAAAGCCTGGTTCTTACACCTAGTTTTAAAATTTTATCGAGACCGGTGGGAAAACCATTTCTGATTATTGTGCAGTACTAACAATAGTAATAATACTCATACATATGTATTACCTTTACACATAAAATAAAGAGCTAGCAAAAATATGCTCCCCTAAAAGAAACACCACTGACATTTTAGAAGATAAGCATCAATTTATTACTATTAGGGAAAAACCTGGCCTAACTTCTTTTTCAAAAATATTAACTTTACAATAGAGCTAATAGTTCCTTAATTTCAAAGTGAAGATCTAGAATCCTTCACAAAACAACTGCCATGCTCCCCTTGCATTCTGTTTAGCATGCAGACTGTACTTGCCATTATTTGCAGAACAGACATTTATGTTATTCCAACCACAAAGTACTACTGGTGCAAGCAAACTTTAATATGCCCCTCAAATTGCACTTGTTATGGAAAAAAAATATGAAAATCTGAGTACTCACTGTAGGGTGAAGAACCTTAGTCCAACCACTCAGGATGGATGCCCCAAACAAGTTTGTCACATTTTGGATCAACATGTAGGTAAAATTAGCAGATTAAGATATAGGCTATACTGCTGAGCTAAGGGAGGGCTGAGAAAAACCTTTCATAGAGCACAGCCAGTTTTCCTAGTACAGCAGCCAGCATCCAGAGCAATTCCATGGAAGAGGAGTGCCCATGTGGTCTGCCAGCTCCACTGGGATCCCACTCACCCATTGCCAGACTACAGGCTGATCACATTGACACAGCAAGCCTGGGAGCAAAAGGCATTCCCAGAAAAATATCATTCTACTGTAAAATATGCTATGAAAAGAATGAACCCACTCTCAGCCCACTCCCTCCATGCTCTACAGGGGTCTTGAGCAACACTGGTGGCAAAAGCAGGATAAAATCCAGCCAGCAAATATTGTTAGTCTGCAATACACAAATTAGATGAAAAACCAATACTACAGGCACTAACAGATAGATTTCATTTATAAAGAATCACATCCAAATGTTTTCTTTTCTTTAATACTGCTTGCCTATGTTTTTTTTTAAAATTCAAATTACAGCATTACAATGTGACAATAGCAAGAATATGTCAGGATACTGGGGCTTGTAAAAGTGAATCTCTTATCATTTCTGCATGAAAAAATTACTGCAATTTCCCCAAACATCTAAGTTCTTTACTTCACCTGTTTTCTTAAATACTATACAAGCTACCAGAAGAAAACTAAAGGCCACTGCTACCATAAAACTAATCAGGGTATATTTTCTCATTTGCTACCAGGTAAGGGAATTCTTCTCTGTGTGATGATTATCTTGAGTGCCTGTTTAATCTCCTTCCCATTTTGGCAAAAACCTTTACAGATGGAAGACACAGAGAACACATAAGAGAAAAACATATATTTTTAAGTGCAACCACTTATTCCTTAAACAATCTATCTACCAATTTTAAATTAAATACAGGAAGACCCTCTAACAAATTTATGAAAGGAAATCAGATTTCATTAACTGGTCCAAAGCAGCTCTATTCCAGCCTTGCCCTGATTCATTTTTTACTCTATGGTATTTGTGGATATAAACTGCACCTGCAGGTTGAACGTATCCTGTGACAAAGCTACAAACAACGATTGCAAACCAAAGAACTTAACTCATGTTAAGTTGGAATTAACTTGCATTAACTGCATTCCACTCAGGAATACCTGCAGGACCAATAAAACTAAACAGCACCTTAATGAATTATCAGCCTCTACCAATCTTTTGAGCCCTGACAAGTTCAGCCCAAACTGAACAGATTAAAGAACTTCTAGCTGGGCTCCAGATCAGGACTATGATTTTGGATTGCAGGATCACTCACCTTCTACACTGGAAATAGGTGGGGGTGGGTGGCCATACCAAAAGAAAAGTATGTGTGTGTGGGGAAAAAAAACCCTTTTCTTACCTGTTCCTTAAAATGTAAGAGAATAAAGTACTGAGATTTAGGAGAATTAGGGCTGTGACACTGGAAGGGGCTGATGACAGTGATGCAATTGGAACTGGAATAAAGAATAAAAATAACTCATGAAAATGTAGCAAGGTAAAAATAAAAAGCTACTACCTGGAGTTGTAACTGTCAAAAAGAAGTGTGACAATGTGGCTTGATAATTCTGAGATTACTAGATTCTTTATCTCTTGGGTTCTGTATCTTTCTCCTTCAACTGCCAGCCCTTCCCAGCAGTTCTTCTTCTTGACCTCACAATCCATGAATAAAACACAGTTTCAGTCTTGCACCCTGTCATCCATTCATCACTCTGCTAAGTCCCTTAGCTGGCTCTGCTTCCCAATTTATGCATCGTAAAATTCTGTACACGTTTAACAGAGCAGCAATTTATAAATAGCTTTTATTATACAAGGCAGGCTTGATGCTTAAACAGGAGGCCAGAGATATTGGCACTTAAACTTTTCCATTCTGCTGTTCCCCCCAGTTTCTCACAATTAGCCATCCTCAAAGAACGTTAATGGTGATTTGTAATTATCTTTTCTCTTTTATAAGGCTACTTCTTTATTAGTGGCCAATACATGCTTTTCATACATGAAATAACAGAGAAATGAAGAGACCAGGCAGTCATCTCCTCACAGAGTCGTACATCAGCCACAGAGAACCATCTGTAAAGAACAAAGCAGGAATGTTTCAGTGACAGACTGAACCCAAGCAGTGTCACTGAAACACCAGGTGAAGCAAAGGATTAGGGTATGGATTTCACATCCAGAAACCACTTCTGTGTACCAAAAGATGACAGCCTTCTCACATCAACTATTATGGCCTCTTGCCAGAATCAATTCAAGCCTGCCACTTTCTGCACACCTGAGGGGAATAAAGCAAAAAAAAAGGGGGCTGTCACTGAGGAGAATGGCCAGTGCTGCAGCATGCTGGAACTGATAGCCCCAGAAACAGGTTAACTCTACACATTTGTGTAAGAGAGGTTACACAGCCTCAAGGATCTACAGGGTAGAGGCCACAAGCAAGTAGTTCCCTTTCCCTTGATTAATGTTATGCATTGATGGAATACCCTAAAATAGCTGAGTAATGAAGGAGGTTGTATGCTAATGTCTCTCCTTTAAAAGATCTTCCTAACAACCTCTTCCTCTCCTGGCTTGGTTCACTCTCTGACTTACCAGTTTTTGTGCAGCTATTGATATTCTACATACAAATCTTCCTCACAACACAACAAGCTGCAATAATGTTTTCCTTAAAATGAATCCAAAACCGAGGTTCTATAGTGAATTTAAGTAAATTATGGGGAAATACTATTAAGAAAGGTAAGAACTCAAAACACTTGCTGCTCAATTACCACCTTCAGTGCTACCTGAAAATATTAAAGAAAATTATTACTGCTGAGCACTTCAAGACCAGCTAAAGACACCCACTGATACGAAAAACTGACCCTGCACTTAAGTATTTACATCTTTTTAAGGTTCATAGCCCACCCATCCCTCCTTGAGGTATGATCTGACACACAGCCAAGAGGAAAGGCTGTTTAGAGCTCTAATAGCACAGAAACCCATTTGCAATTGCTCTTTTCATTTGTCCTCTACAAATCAGTCAAGGACCCAAGCTCTTGAAGAAATACTGTTAAATTGAACTCTGGTATTGCTACAATTGCTCAGCTGAAGGCTGCACGTGGAAATAATACCCAAGGACTAAGAAACTTCACAGCATCCCATAAAAGACTGATAAAGAAGAGAAAAATGTGCAGAGAGCCTCAGAATGATTTGTGCTCAGCATGTGTTGAGCCTGTCTTCACCCTGGGCTGGTGGGGAGAGCTGGGGATGCTCTACAAACCTCCCAGGCCCCGTTCTCTATTGCACTGCCTGTGACTTGCCCATTCCTGTGCTCAGTGTGTGCAGCAGGAATTTCACTGCCCAGCAAAGCAGAGAGCACCAGGCACAGCTCAGCAGCAGCAGAGGGGACCCAGCACTGGGGAAGCAGCAAGAGAGAAGCTACTGTGAGCAACATCTCCCAAAATTCACTCTTTTCTTCTGTGGAGATAAGGAAAAGGGAAAGGTGGCAGGGACAACAGGGTCAAGCATCATCATGTTCTATTAAAGCTCTCACTGATGAGAGCTCAAACTCTACCACTCTAAAATAAGCAGCTATTCGTGATGTTCATTTTGGTGGAAATCAGGGCAATTTTACCCATCAGAGAAAGCTTTTCCAAATCAAATAAAGAGGGACAAAACACAAACACTAATTATTTTTAGGAGGAAATTTGTTACATTTAAATACATAAATCACCAGGGTTGTAATAGAAAATGACTGGGCTTAGCAACTCTTTTCTAATCAGTTCCAAACTTTAGAGTGCAGATGTGCAATTCTTTCCATGAAGAGGTCACACATTCCAAAAAGGCACAGAATAATATTATTATATAGTCCTACATTACTTCAAAGCTTCGTCCCAATTTCTGTGTGATTGGCAGCACACAGTGAACAAGCTGATGCATCTGTAGTTTATTGCATTTATCAAGCTTTTGAAAATGCTCCATAAAGTCCTCATCTACGAGGAGCACAAGTCTTTAAATATTCCAATTTATTTTTTGAGTGTTTTAATTCTTTCAGGACATGTGAGAGAGGCATGTGTTTATTACTGGTGTGTTCTACTCATTATCATTGCACCCACTAGAATAAATATTTTTAACTCCCCAGCAATACCTTTTGTAAAGCAGAGCACCTCAAGCCCTTGACAAGTATTAATTAAGTCTTGTTATACAGAGATAATATTTTTCTCAAAAGAGATGAAATAATTTAGGAGACTTTGTATACAAGAGGATTAACATGGAGCTGTTATAGCTGCTGTATCCAGAAATCTCTGTGCACTTGATAACCACCTATAACCACCTACATTGTATTTACTTATTATTTTGTAAATGTCTAGTTCCATTTCAGAGTAATACTCTATGCATGACACAGCCTCATTAGAAACATTACACTCTAACTGATAAAAACCAAAGGAGATGAAGTCCAAAATTCAGATTCCAGCAGGCAAGAAAGCAATAGCTGAAATTAATTCCTTACTGAAGTCCTATGACTTGAACAGAATGCAAAGTGCAGCAATTATATTCAAATATGATGAATACCATAATTACGACTTCAGAGATAAGTGGAAATATTTTGAGAAGCAGTAGTTCAACTAAAGCCGTATTTTAAAAAGGAAGTGCTAGACTTTACTTACTATGGAACAATTGGGGGATTAACAATACTTGTATTTGTAACTGTTTGTGTCTAAAATGTGCTCTTTTGGAATCAGAGAAGTAACCCTCCATGTCAAACACGCTGCCATTAACAACTGCTCCTATAAAGACATCAAACTTTCCTCTCTGAAGTGAGGAGGAAGTACCCAAGTGTTGGCAGGGACACCTCATTTTTCCTCAAAGACCTGTAAAGATGAGATCTTCAATACCTGACAGTAACTTTAAAAATATCAAAGAACAAGCAATTAAATCTTTCCAGGTAATATACCTGCCGTTGAGGTCATTAGAAGAGGGAATGTAGGCAGTTATTCTGCAAGTTTAAAAACCTGCAGGAAAATCAGGAAAAAATAATACAGTTATTACAAATTTTGATGGGGAGACTGATCATCTATAAATGAAAGCCTTTCCTCACATAATTTTCCTTTTTAAGATAAAGAAAATGACTGCAGGAGAATGACACTTATCAAGTTACAGGACCAAAGCTCACAAGAAGCTAATGTGGTACTTCTGAATGCAAGATTAACAAAAGGTATTTCTGAGTTCATTAGCTTTGTTTTCAAGTCACCTCACTGTGCACTAGTACAGAATTTCATGGCAGCCATCATTTGAAGGCTGTTCATAACAACTAGCAGGAAATCCTATATCAATATCATCTGTCACTTTGAGCAGGGAGGACAGAATTTTCCAGTAATCTTTACTAAGTATTTCTACCAAAACAAAAGATAAGAAACCTTATTCCAAGAAGTTTAGAACTGAGTAACCAGCTTGCAAGTCTATGTGTTTGAAACTGGCAGAGCTTTAAGCCAAAGCAGAAACTAATCACATATACCTTCCTGCCAGTATGCAGACTTTGATTTCAAAGGCTGCCCTATAAGGAGTATTCTGAAATTTGTGACAAGAAAACAGCTTAGAAAGACAGAACAGAAGAAAAATTAGTGCAGAGAGAGAAATAGGGATACACAGATTTGTCGTACAGCTCTTTGAAGGAGAAGATAAACATAAGTTTGAGAAAAACGCTGAAGAAAGGGCTGTCAGCAGTGGGACAAGAAAATAATGTAAACATGTTGGGTAGACCAAGCAAAGAAATGCAAAGGACTTTCCAAGAGATCAGGGACAGAAAAGTATGAAGTATGGGCACAACAAATTATGCTTCTGCAATCAAGAGGAGAGTTTGCATTACAGAAATAAATATGAAGCACTACCAGAAAGCAAAGAGCATGTGGGTGTCAGAAGAAAAGACAAAAGCACAATGTTATACAACTACAACAACAAAACCCACAAATGTTTAAGCCCACACAAAACCTCATGGATCCTAATTAGACTGAACAGGGCTGACCCATAGTCCTATTTTCTTTCATATATTCAGCCAACAAACTGCAGAGAATTCCAGCAGCCAGAATTGACAGTGACATTTTAAGTCAATGAGAATCTATTTTACTCTTCCTCCCACAACACAAATGAATAGTAGTGCTAATGAAATTCCACTCTCATTAGAAATTGACAAAACACAATCCTGCATTTATCCCTTCCAGCAAAATCTGCCTTTTAACAAACTCAAACTATTCTGAAACACCCTGTGGTCACAATATGACAAAACAAAATGCCACCCGCTTCTGCACAGCCCTTCTTCCAATTAACTTGACTTTAGCAGACCAAGATAAATTTTTATCTACTGTATTTTATACCTATGGTTTTGAATGAATCATATTAACATTTACCATTTTAGTCACAGACTTTAATACAGTCTGGTTATTTAATTCACATTTGATCAACTCTTTCTGACAGAGGATTGGCTTTTATTCATTACATCAAAATAACTTGCTTACAGACAGAAAGAATCCCAACCCATATGCACTGTTTTCCAGTGCCATCTTCTTCAAATGCCAAGGAATTACACTGCATACAGAAATAAAAAGAATTGATTGGATTTTGGACCAAGGTGCAAAATGTAATCTCTGCACGTTATTATTCAGAAAAAAAGAAAATTGAAACAATATTCTTATTCCTTCATTTTAAATGAGTTCTCAGAAAGGCCAGATAACCTTTTCCTATTTAATTGTGGTATACTAGGAAAGAAGCCCTTTGGATCTCTCAATGAGAACTGTACAGAGAAATAATTCTGTGTTTCAGGCAAAAATAGCTGTAATATTAATCAAGCAGGAAAGTAGAGTGGAAAATAAATTAAAAAAAAGAGAACAGTGTTATGCTGTGAGCTGCCTGTTTCAGAAGTTAATCGGGGTGGGAAGCTCTCAGTGTAACACCCCAAAAGCACTGGATGATGCAACAATGTCCTCTCCTCATGTGGTGCTATACAGAAAAAAGGAAGGCAAGAGTTTTCATAGTTAAACTGAGCTGCCAGACAGTCCATTAGCCATTAGCAAGTGTGAAAAATTCCATGGCATATCTGTGTCTGCTTGACAAATTCCATTGTGAGTGAAGACCTTTTTTCCACAGGCTCTAAGTTTGTCTGTAACTCTTTCCTTCCAGCCCAGAAAAATCATGCACACCATTGAGTTCAGGCAGCAGTTTTAGCTCAGCCTGCGAGTTGCCTAACACAGTATGAGCTTGCAAGCTCTCCCATATTTGAGGATTCACCTTCAGGTGGGATTACACTCAGTAAAGCAATGCAGAATGGTTCTTCAAAATCCCAGGAGTTTCCTTATTTCCTTCAATGGAGTTTTAATACCACCTGAATGCTGTATTGCAAATGTCATCACTTGCAATAAAAATAAACAGCTATTTTAGCCATTTTGTAACTCAAGACTTGTACTCTATCCCTTGCTTCCACTATCATCCAGCATTCAAAACCTTTCAAATTTCATTCCAGAATCTGACTTTTGAACCTCAAGTATCAATGCCTCTAATAGTCTTCTTGTCTTAAGTACAGTCTTCTTCAGTCTTTTAGTACTTAAAAACTGGATCTACAATATCTCACCCAGTGCCTTGTCAAGCTTATTATCCCACAACTCTGCTTGACCTGAAATTCTGACTTTCCACTGAAATGGCATAAATAATAGCAACTCTTTACCATACAATATTTATATAGCAATGGAAATAGTACAAAAATTCTATCTCAAATACAAAGCTAGGATCTAATTCAGATCTTATGTAAAGTCTAATGGGAAAAATTACTTCCATGATGTTATTTTCAATTAAATGTCCTGCTGTGCCAGAACAGCATGACTATTTCTGAATTCCAAACAGCAAAGACTGCCATGAAAAGCCAGTGAAGCTTTGTGTCAATTACAAACTCATTAGCAAAGACCATGCTTGTATGTGCTTAATACTCTACCACAGGTATACTGACTGCAATCCAGCAGTCCCAAGGTCAACAGAGATCCCCATTCCACAGAAAATCATTCCAGAAACATACCAGAGACATCTTAACCAATGCTTACAGCTTTTAATTATTTGTAGTGGCTAATACAGAACACTATTCCAGTATTCCTACCTTCCAGAAAGTCTAGACTCTCCAGTTGCTGTTAAAGAGGAGAAATTGCAAGTTCTGGCATTAGCAAGATCCATTATGTTGAAATTTTAAATAGGATTTCTACTGACCTTCAACTCCAGTGACTGGAAAAGAAACATCAGCTGGTGAAAGACCTAAGTCAAAGCATGAGTGGTATATACATTTCCACCTGCTGGCAGAAAGGGTTTACACAGCAGTGGAATGCTTCTACAGTGGTTTAAGTCTGGAATAAATCAAATAAATCAGCAGAATTTTTTTTCAAGCTATAAGAATAATACAAAGCAGTATTATCCTTCAATGTCACTGGCACACAAAGGGTACTACAGAAAGTCTGTTTTTGATGAGGCTGCACACCTCCAGGTCTGGGGGCATAGCATTAGTCTAACTGATCTAACTGATGTTTACTTACTTACGTGTTTTTTAATTAACACCTGAATGCTACCAACATGCACATCAGCTTCCTAAAACTGTAAGTAATAAGCTTAAATTACTAAATGCAGAAACATCTAATGACAGTGTTAATTAGGTCCAGTGCTCAGCAAAGTGTTTTTCAGTTGGATATTTATTTGAAATTAAAACGTATTCTAAAGCAGCACTCCAAGAAATGAACTGTATTCACCACCAATGAGGTGCTACAACATGGAACTTGTTCATGTTTCTCCAGAACTCATTGTGGAAAACCATGATAAAAATGCCAAAAAAAGCCTCCATTGTCTATAAATAGCAAGAATGAACACTGTTCTCCACTACATCAACAACTAGAGAATTTCCAAGTACAGAAACCACACTCCCAACCTCACTTGAGGACTTTTCCACACCTTGCACCCCAGGCTTTCATATGGTGCCTCTTTGGGTTCATAATCAATCAGTGGCTTTTATCAACTATAGTACCTGAAAGTTTAACCTTCAAGTCCCAAGCAGTGAAAGCTCAAAACTCCATGGAACAGGATAAACTGGATCATCTCTACTGCAGGACTGCTGAAGAGGCATGAAGAGACTGGTTCACTGGTTAGCAAGCACCAACATTCCTTTCACAAAACTTAGTTGGAATGTTGAAATGTCTGCTTTCTCTCCCTTCTGACCTTGATGACATGTGTGACAAGGCTGTTTTCAAACATACTTCTAAACTCAGCTCCATAAAAAACCTTCATGAAAGATATAATACTGCATTAACACATGCTGGAAAGCATCTAATCTTTGTGCTGCCCTCTGTACCTATAAATACCCTGAGAGTGACATGCAACTATCAAACATACCAACTTTCTCCAAGAATGCTGAAAATTTTCTTTGTCACTACATGAAGTGTAACATTTTTGTGCCAAAATATCATCCTATACATGTATATAGAAAAACATGGAAAAAAACCCCAGCAAATATTTTCACAAATGCCTAGTGCCAAGAGAAGAAATGCTCAAAACAAGAAGTACTGCAATCCATTACAGCATTATGAAGTCAATCTTCTGTCAGCTGTCAGTTCAGATTCTGTACAGATACCTATCTTAAGGAGAAGAAACACTTCAGGAAAGCAAAAGAATTGCCATACAATAAGCTACAATTTAATTAAAAGAAAGAACATGCTGAAGATAATGTCAACAAAAGGATATGATAATGATCGTTTTAATGAGATAAATATGCCCTCATACCCCCAATCAAAAATGCCCTGGGTCCATCTTGGCAGTGGTAGGGAGCAGTGGCAAGAAACAAAGTCTTCTTTTCTACTCATGTGGGCGATGCTGAAGCTACAACAATTACTGGAATTCAGGAAGGAGGGGAGGAACAAGTGATGCTTTAAGCTTCTGAGACAGATCAGGGCACGTTTCCCTTCTGTTCCTGACTGCACCATTCCAGGGAAACAATCCCTGCCAGAACTCTCATGGAACAACACATCTCTGCAGTTGTTCATGCATAACCCTCCAGATGGAGGAAAAATTCAGCTTTAAATCTAAAATGCAAAGGGGACTGTTTTATTAGAGTCCAAATGCTCTAGACATCACTATGTAGGTATTTTACAATCTATATTAAAATTCAGTGAAGTCATGAGATTTTTAACAGGAAAACCCTTTATTTTTAGTTGTGCAAGATAAGTCTCACAAAATTCTTCCTGACAACTTCCAACACATTTCTACAGCACAGCTGCAAGTCGGTTTCAGAAGACTTGTTCTATGTACATCCCTGTTGGAGCCCAGCACCGATTTTTACACCATATAAAGCAAATTTAAAAAAACCAAACCATTGCTTACCATAAGGCATGAAAGCTTATGATGGAAGAATACTGAAAATACAAGAAATCAAGAAAGTAGCCCAAAGCCAAAAAAAAAAAAATTGTCTGTCCTCTTGTATGAAGTACACTTTTTAACACCTGAAGGAAAACTTAAAAAATAAACAGTCGCCATGGGATGGTACGGCAGCTACATTGGTTGCATTTCAATTCCATCTGTATCTGGTCTATGAGGATATGTTCTGGCTTATTAAGGAGCAAGTATTGTAACATTTTTCTAAGATAATGCTTTATATTTTTGTTTAATTATTTTCACCATCCAGGTTTCCTTCATCCACTTGGAAAGGCCTTTAATGAACCTAAAGAAAAGGAGAAAATTTGTCTAATATTTAAGTCTTGTCAATTCTATAGAGATGTTGCTGTAAGAAATGTAAATCAGGAGATTGGGTCCTAAAGTTTTATTCACTGTAGTTTTAATAGACCATGCCCATCTTATTCCATCTTGCCAGAGATGTCTCCAGGAACACTGAATGAATATTAAAAAGGCCTACCATGACTCCTGCTATGCAAGTACAGATTAAATTCTAAACTTGTAATCTCCTCATTGGATCCATATGGGGCAATTTGGTGTGGCATCTGGGAATATGGCAGCAAAGATACGACAGAGGAGCTGCAGCGCACGTGTGACCAGAACACAAACACTGGCAGCTGCATCTCAGGGATCAGAAGTTACATATTTGTTTTCAATACTAATGTGTGCAAAGAGGTACAGCTCCATTGATAGGTGTGCATTAGCATGTTTCCACATGCATATCCCAAATACAGATTATCAGTCCTTTGAGTCCAGAACAGCATCCAGGGTTTGAATACTAATGCATCTCAGATGAAGCAGGTTTTCCCCAAGCCATGAAGCAGAAAGCAGGGCAGCACACAATGATGTATCATAGACTTCTTCTAAGGCCAACCTTAGCCAGGCAATTCAATGAAATTCTACTTCAGAGAGATTAAGAATTTTGCAAACATTTAGTAGACATCCTAAAAAAAAAATTTCCTGTTGCAGTAATCAGTATTTCAGTAGTTCTGATGCTCCATAAACTATTAATTTAATAAATCTATGCATATTGTAAATAAGAATCCAATGTACTTTTCTATATCTATTTAACACCACCAAAGGCCCTACCATGGTGTGGATAACAGTGAAGGCAAAAATAGGACTCAGCAGCAATTCTGGAAAGCCTGTATGGTCATTAACTAATGATAATCATGTAGAGGTAAATTCTCAGGCACACAACACAAAGTCATCAGACTTAGTTTGTAAACCATGTCATGCAGAGACAATAGTAAAACTTCCCATTCGAGATAAATAGACTTGGCATCAGATAAACCAGATAAAAATAATCTCCAAGAGCCACAGATGAAAAATCCCTAATGAACATCTATATATAATGTACACTATATGGAGGGGAAATTCCTTTCTAAAATTATTTAGTTCAGATTTGTTTGTGCTGCAAATGCTTATAAAACAAAATGCTAACTTTGGGTAATTTGAGAATTTGGGTCATAACTTGTGCTTCCCATATGTGACAGACTCTTATATGCTCAAGTCTTAATTTAATAAACTTAACTACAATGTTTTTAAGAAATAGCTTACTTGCAAGAAATATCAAGCTTATTAAGTAAGAGTTTGATTAATGTATAGTAATCCATCAATTAAGATTAATTCATCACTCTTGATCATTCCAGAAAATATGGTAGAAACCCAAAATAAGCAGCCATAAATCCACAAGCAATTAATTAGGGAAAGAAAATTAATTACAAGAAAAAAATAAAAATGTTCTTAACAGCTTAAAAACACCGATTCTGGATGGCTGAGGTCTGAAATCTGGCAGCCTAGAACACATTTCAAATCAAGTCAATTCCAATTTGTATACTGCAAGCAAAACTGACGATTTAAATCACAACTACAATTCTGGAAAGGACTATTTAGCATTAATTTCTGAAAAGGCATTTATTTTTGATGTTTAAGAAATTTTCTTTAGGCAACCATGGGCTAGAAGCTCTTATGCCAAGTTCACTTGTAATAGCATCTTCATAGAAGAGCTTAAAAAAAATTCTTTTGACAGTTACTGCATAGTAAACATAGCATTTCACATTTTGAAATGTTCACCTTTGCAGAAAAAAGCTTTTTCTTAACTGACATCTGTGAAAATGCCACTAATAATAATTAACTTTTAATAAAAAGTTGAGAACTAACACACAGTTTTGAAAACTACATATATTCAGATGACACTTCCTCTCCAATCCAGATTCCTTCTTTACATGACCATTAATACCTGCAAGGATTCATCCTGCAACACTCCCTGCCTTGTGAGAAGGCATTCAGTTTGCTCAAATCTACTCCCACAGACAATATAATAAAACACACTGGAGAATATAATCAAAACTAGTTTTGTTCTATGACTCCAGAGCTGCAGGTATCAAAAAGCCCAATATGCTGGAACAACAGAAATGGTTACAACTTCTTTCTCCTACTTAGGAAATACCTTTTTTTTCCATAAACAAGCAGTACAATAGTTACTTAGTTTTCATGTAACCCTAACTAAAGCAGACTATTATAAGTGGTTTTTGAAAGAAAAGCCTTCACATTCAGACAGTATAATGTTACACCCACTGAAAGCCACAGAAATGCTACTGCTGACCTCAGTGGGAGGAAGAGCAGCTCCAAACGGCTCCAGCTTTCCAGATTTTCCACCACAATGTCTATTGCACAGAAATGCAATCCAATCTCATCATTAAAAGCCACAAACCAATAACCAATCAAAATAAACCTAAAATTGCTTTATAAGTTAGCAGTTTCAGTCAATGAGTTGCACTTGTAAAGAAAATGACTAGCATTCTTTAGGGCTGACAAGCAATAAATTGCAAGCACCATCATTCTGAAAATGTATGGCTCTCCTGATTAAGGGTGACATGCTCTTTAAAAGGAACACAGAGAATACCTCACTTCTGAAACAAGAAATCAGTCTTAGACATGAACTCTGCAAAAAAAGCCCTTTGGTAATGATAGGACAATTAGTACTGTTTGAATCTTCAGAGTATAAAAACTAGGGAGATTTTCAAAGCTATACATTCACAAATATACTGCAGAATAAAAACAGATACATGTTTGTCATGGCTCTACAAACAGCATTTCATTTGATTGCTTATACCTTTTAACCTAATTTTAAACAAGTAGTGAGGCTGTGTGGTGAAAGATAACACCTTCTGTTCCTATTACTTTATTCCCTTTCACCCCTACAATAATTTTCTTTTGCTCTAAATAGTTCACTAAAATACGAATTTCACCTCAGGCTGACTATTATAGTGAAAAATCCCCTAAGAAATCTCCCACCTCTTCTATACTGCTTAGGATATTCAGAAGCAGTAGTTTTCAGTTCTGCTTGTACTGTGTAAACTGTATTCCCATCTTTTACCCAAAAATCTACTTTCCCTTAAACAAATTTAAAAGAAGACTAATAAAAAGAAATGAAAGCTTTTAGAAGTTTGAATTATTTGATCATTTTTATTCATTTAGCAAGTACAGCCATCTTCTGGTTTTAGTAATTTAAGAGATCAGGGTTTTTTTAATTATGTTCCTTTATACCAATGTAAATTACTTTTCCTTGTGTAAGGAAGCTTCTGCCTGGTTAGGTCTCAGGAATAACTTCTAAGATCAGTGAAAGCCATACAAATTAATAAATTGCTTGCTCTTTGCCTACATTGACTGTGCTGTCCCTTACAGCAGGGAGGCTCTGGGGCAGCAAGGCCCACACCCCACCATGCAGAGGTAACCACAGAGTTCAGAACTGTGCAACGTTCCCCTGCCACAGATTCTGCACAGACAGCTCTGGGAACAACCCCAAATGAAACTTGTCTGTACAGCTGAACACAAATCTGAGGGGCTGAGAAGGGCCAGTCAGGAGGTGGGAAGTCAGTTCACCTCTTGTCTAAAAGCCAGGCAGCAGCAGAACAAAACATCTTGACAAGGCCCATTTATAAAGTTTTGGAAGCTTTATTTTAGCTACATTATATGTAGTTGATTATTTTACATTTTGATTATAACAAACATTTGTTTTTATTTGGTGATTTGATATTCCAAGCAGGCTTATTGCATATTTTAGCCATACTCAGTTCAAAAGTCCTTCTGTTTGAGAGGAAGGTCACTGCAGGCTATTACTATAAAAAGAATTTAGTCTTTTATCACTTTATTGTTGCCTAACGAATGTCAACTGTGAGACTGCTACTTTTAAAATCTATTTACTGTCCCAGACAATTTTGCTTCCTAGATTTCATACACACAAACACATGTAATAATGAAAGAAATATAAACATATATAAGAAATTTTGCCAACTCTTACCACCCTTTCAGGTGACTTGTTAGGCCCCTCCCCTTGTTCATAAAGCACAGCTCAGTTACGGATATCCCTGGAAAACATAAGAGGCAGATCAAACTCTGAATAAACTCTGTAACTAGTGTGACTAAAGGCTTGTTGACCTGAGGAATGAGACAACTTCCCATACAGCTCACAGCCCAAACACCTGCCAAAACTGCACTGCCATCCCTCGTTCAAAACAGCTGAATTCAAGGCTTTCATCCATCTCTAGAGTTCCTACTTCCCAAAATCAAAGTTCAAGGCTGGTATATCTATCTATCTGGTTTGAATGCTCTAGTATGTGGCAAAGTTTCTACTGACAGCTTTGGGTCATGAACTCCAAAAATCATTTGTGACTGGAATAAATATATAAATCAATCGATCAATAAATGCCCAAGTGTAGCTGTAGCACTACAATGCCAAAGCTCCACTGGCCATTGACCCTTCTACTGCTGGCTACACTGGATTTCTAGGACAGCCACACTGACACAGGGATTCACAGCAGTGATTTAAGTAATGAATCTCACAAATAATTAGGGGTTATTTTGCTCTGGATGAAGAGTAGTCCTGCACAAGACCACACCTGAACCCAGTAACACCAGACAAAACCAACACTATGATCCACCAAGGACACCTGTGAACTCAGTGGGAAAAACAGCTTCTTGTATCTGAGAAACTGATTTTTAAGTGATCTAAAAAATATGAACTAAACTACCTGCAGATTGTTTTTATGAAGGAAGACTTTGGGGTTTGTCCCCCAATTCCTTTAAGCAAGTCAGCATTTGACTGCCTCCCAAAAATCTGTATTTTCTCCTCAGGTGTCATCACCTTCCACAATAAATTTTATGTTTCATTTCATAATTTGCAAGTTGTTAGACAACACTTTGCTCAATACAGGAATTTCAGGGTCTTCAGGATGACACAATGAAAATGTAGCTAATTACTAACAGGATGCTTTATTTATCTTCAAGTCTGATAAGTAAATGCTTTTAAGTGCTGCAGAACAAAGGAGAAACCACATCCCAAACACAAAATACACAAGCAAGTAGAGCACGTATACGGAAATTCAGTTTGTCACAAAATAAAATTCATTAAAGGGTAACGTTGTTCCAGAAACAGCACTGAGGGAGATGGTCTAATCATAAAAAACATGTTGAATCAGTGCAAATCCAACCTCAGGCAAGAATCTTCCTCAAAAGTTTCATTTTTATTAGTAATTCAGACTTTGTCTGATGAGCAACTGAATCCAGAGGTCAGAAGCAAAATCTTGCCAATGCTTGCACTTTTAAAAACCCTTTTTCCAAGAAAAAAATGAATACACAATTTCCTCTAAACCAAAAGAAACACAGTTACAGAAATCATCAGAAATAGTATTAAACAGGTATCAGTAGGGTAATACTTCATATTTAAAAAATGCCACTAATAGCTTGATAAGATTTTACATCAGTAGGGTAATAATACATATTAGAAAAAATGCCACTAATAGCTTGACAAAATTTTAAAACATAGCAACAAATCCTAAACTGCATTTCTAAAATTATTTTAATTGAATATGTCTATCTTGTATGAGCCATTTTAAAAGCTTCTACTCTTAAAACAAGTGGAAAATTATGATCTGCTAAAAAAAAAGTAAATAATCAGTGAATTTCTTCATGATGATGTAAGCTCAAGGTATCACTTGAGCTACAAATCTGGATACTCTGCTACCTACACATGCCTCTAAGACCTAAGAAGAGTTCAGGAAGAAATTATAATTATCCACAACTTATATTTATGTATGTTATAACTTTTTGTCTTTTATGAGAAACTCTGTTCAAAAAGTGTGTTTGACGTTCTGGTAATTTACATTTGATTAAAAATTCATCTCTTCCCAGCATCTGAAGATGTTAATGGGAAGAGAAATTCAAGTGTACTGTAAAAATTTTTGATGAGAACAATCTCCTAATATTAAAACAGACCCCTAACTTTTTGCAATGTCATATTCTAAAAATTGCAAGGGGTGAGGATTCAGTGTGATTTTGGATATCTCTGTACACAGCTGACTAAAACATTCGTTAAGTCAAGCAGCAGAGCAAGAGAACAAGCTTAACTTTTCAAACAAGGTTATGAGTGTAGTCTGCCAAACTCCAGGTCCCACAAGGTCTGAGTTTCTCAGGAACCAAGCCAACCTTGAAACTACTGTAGTAGTACAAGTGCAGCTGTATTTTGAACTTAAATCAGTATCATGGCTTAACACATACCAGCAAGCAGGGAAGAAATGATGGAAGTAGAGTCTGTCATGAGCTGAACAAGCTTCATTCTGCCAGACGAGAACTAACGAGTTTACACTGCGACTGAGGAAGGAGTCTCGTAATAGTTTCTTATAAATATTCAATAGACCCACCATGGCAGCAGCTCCAAACAGAGGGAAGGGTGAAGGTCTCTTAAAGAGCAGCTCAAAGCCTAAAGCAGCCAGTTCTGACTGGAACCTTATGCTGAACCAATGCCAGCTGACAAGGGCATCACCTTCTATTGATGCTGAAAATGATGACTTGGTTCAAAAATTGTTTCGTTTTGCTGCCACAAATTTAACAGCTCAGGCTTTGTCCCCATGAGATGAGTAAAACATGCTCATTAGGTAACCTGCTTCCAGAGAGACAGGATTTTAAACAAAGGCTAAGCACCTTTATTTTAATATTACAAATATGTCTTCAAGGTGCTTTAATGCAGACCAGTTGTTGAGGTGCAAACTGAGCAGAGCTCTCCCAGTCCCACAACTGCCACAGGACATGTTCTCCACAGGAGCACTGCTCTGATGGAAGTTACAGGTAACACGAAGTATGTCCACAAAAGCACTGAGCAGACATACAGCTCAATACATTATCACAGCAATTCTGAGGCTCTTCAAAAGTGTGCACAAATAAAAGCAAATTTTCACTTTGTTCATCCAGTCTAGCTAGCAGGACAATTAAGAATTATTTTAGCAACTTCTTTCAGCTTGTCCAAAATATTTACTGCACATTGTTTTCATCTTCCTAGTTACAGACATGCCAATGTCAGACAATATCTGTTACAATCAACTTGGATTTTCTATTCCTACCAGCTGTCTTAAGTCTAACCAATAAAGAAATATTGAACAAAAAATGGTATGAGAGTATCCAAATGGCACAAAGATAAGCAGGCAGTTATTTCTTACTCTGAATGCAGTAACAAGAACTCCAGAGGCCAAAATGTTCCAGCTGAGCTAACTATGGCTTCCTGCTGCTGTTACCAACACAGTACTGTAGAAAAGTAATTGCAAATATTATTCACAAAGAACAAAATAGAAGCAAACAAGATAATGGAAGAAACATGTATCTCCTGGCAAAAACAAAAACTCATTAGAAGATTATGTTCAATGTAAATCAATATGCTTTGAAGCCAGCTGTATAAAGTGACAGTGGAAGCATTAAATTTGAATAAACCTCTTAAAATTCTTTACTGCACTAATGACAGAAGTTTGACCTTAAATGTTAATTTAAATAGACACAAGCAAGTTGGTTAAAATCACAAATTGCGGTCTCATAAATGCAGCTGCTAACGGTGCCCTCGGAGCTGCAGCCAAATCCCAGCCTGACTCAGCTCTGTCCATCCAGCTCCCCTTCACAGCCAGCACTGGAAAAGGGAGAGCCACTGGTGCCTTATCCCCACTGGTGAGAGACATAAAGGGATATTGTCTTGCAACCTTGGAACTACTTTCTGGTTTTTGCACAATAGACACAGAACAGCTGAGACTGGAAATACCCTTGGATATCACCTGGCAACTCCTACTCAAAGCAGAGTCAATTGGAGCAAGTTGCTCAGGATCCTTTCCAGTCAGGTTTTGAGAATCTTCAGGAACATGATCTCTGCAATCTCTGGCCAACTTGCTCCAGCATTCAGTTCACACTTAAAAGCAAATTTTTCTTCAGTTTTGATTGAAATAAGACTCCCCCCACTTTGCACCTGTCAGCATATGACACTGTGCTGCCTGTTGTAATATTCTTGATCAGCACAAGCTGCTTAAATCAATGAGCTCCAAAAATGACAATGAGATGTATAACCATGAAATTTATTGACCATGCCTGCATGCATTAGTAATCACACAGTATGGCCTCTGGGTCCAATAATGCAGAGAGTTGGATTCCTTCATCTTCCAATGACTGCTCTGAATTCCCCAGTCACACAAGGACACACAAAACAAGAACACTTTTTTTTAGTCCTAGATATTACACCTACTTTAAACTAGTTGGATTTTGTCTTGTACATTCTTGGTAAGTTTCTCTCAATTTCATAGTATCAAAGGTATTTTAAATATTTAGTTTCTCAGATAATCTACTATTAATACTCCTTGCCTCAAAAAATATTATCAAAACCCAGTTATTCTGAGGGGGATCTGTGAGAAACTTGTATGAACTCAATGCTCTTGAGATTTCTATCAGAAATCAGTCACTTGATTTCATGTGAAATGACAAGCATGCACAAACATATTTTTTTGTTCTCTATTACAAAGTCTCAAGTGACATTTGCTGTAAGAAGGACAACGTTAACAGCCAGTGAAATGTGAAAGGTTTCCCAAGGAGAAGTCAATTCTGTTCATGCTTCCACTCTTAAAGCACTTAGGTAATTCAGGTGTACCCAATCACCACACCTGGCTGAAGAAGAGGGAAATAAATATCAGGTGTTAATCACTAATACTAAAATTGTGGAACTGTTGAATTTGTGCATAATGCCTTTCTCATTCTATATTGTCTAGAAGAAAATGCCTTGAGAAATTTTTCCCCAATAGAATTTTCCAACTTGCTGTAAATGTTTCAAATCAGGGCAGCTACTGAATCTCTTATTTTAGAGTACAAGACTGATAATTAAGTCAGCCTATTTCAGGGTCTTCCCCCTCCCCCGGCTTCTCCATTACAGCTATTTTCATTCTGGACTCTGCACACTGTGCACCTGTAATCTGTATCTACATTGTATTAGTAGGATCCTCTTAATTAGATTTAATTTCTTCAAGTGAGGAAAAAAGTGACATGCTAAGCCTGCCAGTTCTTTGAAGAATGTCCTAGAAGGTCAAATGTGTGTATATAAGGGCTTTGTGATCCGTTTGACACAAGGAAGGTAAGGTTGGTCAACATTTCAGATGCCTTCAGTAATGAAAAGCAAAGTAACTGGTATTGATTCCATCCACATCAATCTCAAAATGGTAAACAAAATAATTATATCCTCTGAATAGCAGCCTCATAGGTACATGCAGATATACTTAACAGATTACAGACAGAAGACAGCTCATTTAAATCAGACATCATGTGCAATTCCAGTTTTCTTAGTTGAACTACAATGTAGACATTAAAGCTTCTGAAACCTCTACATGCCTTATCCCTATGTAATTAAACAAAATCAGAAACTCTGAGATCAGTACTTTTCCTACAGATTACAGCTCCACAGTTTGTCTGTTTCTGAAACAACAGCAATACCTATATTAGTATTTTTGAAGCTTTTACCGTTCTAAAATGTGTTGGTTTAGCACATCAACAAAAAAATAATTTTTAAAATGTTAAAATATCCCTGTCTCCTGTGTAAGACCAGATGCTTTCCCCTAGACTTCAACCCCTCTTCACAAGAAATAATTGTGCTTATCCTGTAATTCTTATTAGTCTTTCCCTGGTTTTGAGGCACCATGACAAACTATACCCTGCATTACTTTAACTACTCAAGGGCTAAAAGGCTTCTATCTCAGGCCTTGTTTTCTGCATCACTGGTGGAATCCCACAGTTCAATCCCATACACACCAAATCCCTGCCCAACAGCTCCTCTTCCCACCTGCATTACTGCGACAGACACAGCTGCATTTGGCACCTGTTAAGGTCTTTCACTACCAGGATCAGTAGCCAATTTCCTTGGCTAAACATTGCACCTTCAAAACACAGCTATATTTACTCATTATTGCACAAGTAGTAAGCCTGTAGTACAAAAAATTAAAATCTATAATAAACCAATACATAGTCTTATTCATGCTTAAAATGTCTATTGCAAATTACAGGACTTCTCTCAGCCCAATTCTGTGTTTTCTGAAGGTAATATTACATAGAAAGGCTGCTGCATTTTAACATGAGTCACTGTAGTTCTTGAAATAGTGATACATAAAATGATGTAAAAAAATTACAGAATCTATACCTTAGATTTCCATAAAAAATAGATTTTTCTGCATTGCCCCCCTGCCTTGGTTGTATCTTGAATGCATTTCAGAACATTTAACTTGTGAAACTTTAAAGATCCTCCTAATCCCTTGTGGCATAGAGAATGACCTTCTACTTCTTTCTACATTCAGATGCATAATGCAAAGCGATTTTTTCATTTAGGACACATAAATGGTTAATCCAAAAGAAAGGGAGCAAATACAAGGTCAAAACAAGATGGGAAAGTAAAACACCTTGTAGGGCAGAGCTTAAGACACTGACAGTTCTCTTGGCCAATGTTAAGGTTACCAACATCACACTCCTACAGAGAGGGAAATGAGAAGAATTTGCTAAATATAGCTATAAGTGGTTGGAAGGATGCCTATCCTTATTTGTGCATTCATCTGTTTAATTGTGGGCAATATAGTCCACTAGACAGCCTGAAGCAAGTGTGGCTGTTCAATATTCTCTGAATTATACAACCTCAATTGGAAATTGGACTTAATTACACAGTTTGCATCAGTATAAATGGCAACTTTGTATTTTGAAACTCCTTAAAAGCTGTATGTACCACAATTATTTTCTCAGGTTTTGGGGATGTACTAAATGCCTTCAAAACTGTGCAGCTTTAAACAAGGATGGTGAGAAAGGCCATGGAATTCTTGTGTTTATTGTATGACCCTGTCTTTCAAATCCAAAAGTAAACAAATACATATGCTGACACTAAAAATCAAGTTTTATACTCAGAGCTTCTTTAAGTTTGGTAGTAGTCTGTGGAGATTGACATTTTTCTTAAACTCATCTGTAAGTGCATTTTTAAAATAGCTGCAATAATTTAAATATACACGTCAATAGATCTTACCAAATTAATCCATCTGTATTTGAAAATAAAGCTGTAACAATCACACAAACATGAAAGAAACAAGTCAAGGAAGTTTATACACCTGTGATCTAAGCTTTCAAAAGGATTCCTAAACCCTTGGTTTCAGTGACAATATTGTAAAGATATATAAAGGAATTCAATAGGCATTAGGGGCCTAATTCCCTTTAAGAGTTTGGGTCTAAATTCCTAACAGATCACTGAAAGTCTGAGCCAAAGTATAAGTTTATAAAGTATAAGATTATTTATATATATAACTGATATTCTCTTATGTTCCTTTTATATATGTTACAAGCTTCAGTTTAACATTAATTCTTCAGAACCTTAAATACTAAGGTTCCTAAAAATCAGAGTTACCATACTGCTTCTCTGCTTCTAAAACAGTGGAAAGTGGTTTGTGGGACCATAAATGAAATGAGCTGATTGTTTCCTAGTCTAGATAGATGACCATGGGTTAGGATTCAGAAATCCCACCATCAGCATAGCAAGTAGTCTGTAAAAACTGAAGACTGTTTATCACCTACAGGAACACAGCACAGTGAAACACAGGAAAAAAAATGTGGGAACCTACAGAGGTTTCAAATTTATAGATTGAACAATTCAATAATCCTCCATCGTCACAGCACATTAAAAACAGCCCCTTCCCTCCAGCTCTAAAATACTGCTTCAGGAGAGGGAACACGGTTTTGACTTCCATTATCCTCCAGCCTGCAGCAAGGAAGTGCCTTGGTCCTGAATCAGAACCCACAGGAATTTAGCAAGTGCTATTTCTGCTTGTAGTAAAATCTTCAATATGTAATTTACATCTTGATATGTCATCATTTCCTGGTATTTAACTTAGTAACAGCTTCTCCAAAGTAGAGATTTTATTACATAAATTATGGAAGTAGCAGACTGGGTGTAGTGGAGACAGCATAAATTTCTGAATCAATACAAAATATGTCCCCAGTAGTAGTTGTTATTCTATGCAGGTATGTTATTGATTACAGTCATAATGGTCTCACTTTAGTTGCTATCAATAACTCACTACTTGTATTGTCACACTGAATTAAAAAAGAACCAGTCTAAAAATATGAGGAGAAGTTATACCAGCATGGCATGACCCCAGCCTGTGGTGCAAAGAAGCAAAACACTGCCAGTTGAAGTTTTCAAGGATTTGTGTTTGAGACTTCACTTGACATTACATTGATAAGATAAATTCACGTGATCTTTATTCAGGACAAAAGAATATGTGTCTTAAACATTCCAGAAAACTTTCAAATGTATGGATCCTGCATACACTAAGAGTTTTCAATACCTTGAGACCATTAGAATACAGGTACTGTTACACAAAACTGAACCAAAGTTTTATGAGTGGTTATTGACCTTCTACTGCTGAACATGACTGAAGCTTCCTTGCATCAGATTATGAATTGTAGAAGGAATGTTAGATTATTTCAGCTTTTTAAATTCCTAATTTTGGAAAACAGTCTCCATAAAATACCCATATTTGCTACTGAGCAGAGAGGTGGTCACAAAGTGCCAATTAGAAGACTTGATTCAACCTCACAGACTGGATCAGCCTCCAGAGAAGTCTGTCTGTACCCACTGTTTAAATCCACAGCCACAAGTGGCTGCCCTCTCTCAATCAGGCATCAAACCAACATGCCTGAAGTTATTGTAGCTACCCCAGCTTAAGTGATCTCACACCTGAGATTCTCCTTCCCCAAGACAGTTGGCACTTTATGAACCATATTTTAAGTCCCACTGCAATTTGCTTTCCTCTGGGCAATCTCTGCAAGCTTTGCTACTCTGCATACTGTTAAAAAGATTATAGTTTTCCCCTTTAAAACCTGCAAAAATTAGACTATCCAATATCATTATATCCATTCAGCTCTCATCAAGCTGTGAATCCAGTAGCCATGGACACTGGTGATAGTGAAACATCACAATACAGTTTCTCACCAACAGGATACTCCAGTAAAGAAGTCTGTGCCATCACTTCTATCACTGGTCTGAATAGCAGTTACTAAAAATTTTATCACTACATAACCCAAATTAAACAGAGAACATTTACTGTAACAAGAAGGTTCCATGGAGGTATTCTAACTCATGGGTAGAATTTCCACCACCAGAGCA
The DNA here is from genome assembly GCF_051311805.1 of Agelaius phoeniceus. Taxonomy (NCBI): domain Eukaryota; kingdom Metazoa; phylum Chordata; class Aves; order Passeriformes; family Icteridae; genus Agelaius; species Agelaius phoeniceus. The sequence continues at coordinate 7,276,784 of NC_135282.1, read as the reverse complement.
GATGAAGAAGAGGCAGTTAAATAAGTGGAAACAGTAGGTCTAGTTTCACTGACTTTACATTGCAATCAACGTAGATAAATTAATAAAAGACTTCTCCATACAGGAACAAGTTAGGGCAACATTTTTCTGTACAAAAAACCCCCATGATCATTCTTTTTATGAGAGCAGAAATAAGAGGGGAAGGTAACTAAGCTTAGAGCATAAAAAAGGCATTTGTGATATACAAAGCCCAGCTCCTGTAAAACTACTGCTCAGCACCTCAATCAGTCAATATCACTTCACCTGTAAGAATTCTTATACAGATTATTCACCAGGTAGTTCCAGCTATTTCCAACCAGAATGCAGGTCTTGGCACCAATCCCCTGAAAAGTCCACTCACAAGGATAACAGTGCAAAGGAAGCACTGATGCATAATTCTAGACTCCAAATTACTAGGTTCTGAAAAGACAAGGAAAATACTAAATATTTTGAGATTGCTCTAATGACAGAATGTCAGAACCTACCCCAAACTGATTTACTCACTTCTTCCCTCTCACTTGCTTGCAATGTTTAAGCTGTAATTCAATAATGCATTTCAGAAGACAGAAAATGCTTCACAACTCTTAAATAAACCATAAGCAGCTAAACAGTACCTGGTCTGGAGGACAAAGGCCTGTTGCTAAGACATTAGATTTCAAGTTTCCAATGGCTTATGACAGCAGTAACAAGGCAAACAAAATAAATAATAAAAATGAAACTGTCAAAGATACCTTGACAGTGTCCTTTTAATTTTCAGCCAACTTGAGATGTCACGTAAGCACTGAAGCAGCAAAGAGGTGATACTGCTTAGATAGCAAAATCTCAATTCCTCCCTGACCTACAAATCAGAAGCTCATAGATTAGTGGTGCACTGGTGTCTATCTGCACGGTATCTCATGGAAACCCTGTCGCAGCTCCTGAAACAAAATGCATGTGCTCTGAGATGCAGAAAAAGCAGAACTATAAATAACAGCAACTGAAGCATGCACAGAAGATTTTGACAACCCAGTCAAGGACCTTATGGAACAAAAATCCCAAATTGTCTAAGAAAACCATCATATCTGAAGAGATGAAGCATACTGCATGCAGCTCAAGAACAGAAAGGTCTTCCCAGTGAAACATAAACTGGAGAGCGAGACAGAGGCACAACCCTGCCCATATGTTCTCAATGGATTTCAGTACCTTGAAATACTGCCAGCAGCAGCATCACCACTATGCAAGAGGTGGATGAGAACGACCTTCTTGGACCCCTTAGTCTGGAACCTGTGATCTGAATATTACAATTTTACTCTTTCTAAATATATAGTCAAAATATGTATTTGACTACAGTCAAAAATCACTCAACTTATCTCATGGTAATTAACATCAGTTGATTATACAGAGCATTAAGACTTGCAGAATCAAACCAAGATAGCTTTCACATAAATGTTTATCAAGATGGAACAAAACCCATGTACCTACAAAGCAAAGTATTTATAAATGTGTGTATATATATATATATATACACACATACAAATGCAGTGTCAATTTTTACAGAATTGGATAAAGTAACCTGTTACAAAATATTTAAATATGCCACCCATATACACATTCCTACTGGGTATCTTACACATTTTTTAATCCACAAGATTAACTGATATTCCAAGAAATGCATTTGTTTTGGTGGGTCAAAATGTCAGACTACCCTGAAACAGGGGCTATCAATGAGTTTCATCAGGACTCCAAAATATTGTTTGATCACTGTAAATAAATTAATGAGTAATAGATGCTGTCCACTTACTATTAAATGATTAGCCATTTACAGACAACACACCAAATGCTACTTGAAATTGTGAATGCCAGAGGGTTGACTGTCAGGCTTTCAAAACATTGGATATTACTAAATTAAGCTGTCTGTTCTTAGAATGTTGACAAAACCAGTCAGAAAAAGAACTGGATTTACTAGAATTAGCTATTTCTCTTAAATACTGCTTAAAACAAATGTGACCTAAGCTAATGGAGAAGATGTAGACTCTAGAAGCTCAGCAGACTGCACCAGAAGTAGCTTTTCAGTTTGTTTTGGAGTGCCTGTGAAATGCAAGGATAGGAGTGAAAAGGACAAACAGGGAACACTTGCACTGCAGTTTTCTGGGGTTGGCTTTGTTTTACACAAGTTAGCTGAAGGAAATAAAAGCCACTTCATTATCTAAGGTGATTGTTTCTTTACTCAGATGCTCAAAGGTGGTTACCTGCTTTGCTTCAGCTCACAGGTAGATCACATCCTACCTGAAATTTAAGAAAATCTCCCTGTTCTTATTTTAATGCTTAAACCCATGAAACCTCTAATGCCCTTCTGTGAAGAAAATATGTTTGTCAAGTTACATGTATACCCTAAATGTCTTGAATTATGGAAAGAACTTTTTTTTCTAGAAATAGGTGGATTTTAATCTTTGCTAATTTCCAGGAGATACACATGAAGTCTGAATAAGGAAACTGCATGCAACACACGTGAAATTCCTTCCCTATCCATACTGGTGTAACCCTAGAGTTGGCCTTTTCCTCCTTATTCTGTAGACACAGCCAAGAAAGTAAAAGAAATGACCCAAGTGCTTTGAAGGTAACTATGATGGCCATTAGGATGCCCCCACACCTGACAGAATACTCTCATACTCTGGTTAAACTAGAAACACACAAGCCAAATGTAAAATCACACTTAGCTGCTACAGCATTTGTTTACAATGTCTGTGTCAATGATTTATACTCACACAATAAAATATTAAGAGCAACAAACTATAAACCTGGCAGCACAAGAATTCTAACAGGTTTTCCTTGCAGTGTATCAATTCTGACACTACCCAAGATCCACCAAAAGCACTGCAGATATAATGTGTTGCATTACATAAAATCAAGTACAGAAGCTTAGTTTTATATAACTGTAATATGCATACAGATGGTCTTCAAGACAAGATATCTAATCTAAACTACAGTTTGTACAAAATTTGAAGTATAAGCAAGAGGCAAGAATTTTGCCATTTCTAGTACAGTGTCCTATCTCAATAAAATGGGAAACTCCCTTTATTTGTAGCTCTTGTTGGTTCTTCCAATATTAAAAACTTTCTGATACTGAAATCAATTGCAGAGACTTTGAATTTAAGACATGAAATTCAAAGAAGGGAATTATTTGTTAGCCAAATAGAACATCAAAACTATGGTTATATAAATTGAAATTCAGTTATTTGACTGCAACTATGGCACAATAATAAAACAAAGCAAGTCCACTTTATAAAGATCACCAATGTCATATAAAATGCAAACTATGATCTGTGAACAATGCACAAGGATGAACCATGCAGTCAAACTATTGTTCTTGCCTTCCTAATGCATTCCTTTGGCCAAGCAATGGGAAGATAAACCCATTTGCCTAATGGAGGATATAATTTAAATATTTCAGACCAGAACTGACAAAGATGCTGCTTAAAATAAAAGAATCATCCATCCAAATATCTAGCAGGATAAAGACCCCAGCATAGTTCACAACTTATTTTTTCTATACAAACTCCAAACTCTCCAGCCCCTGCAGTTACTTTAGTCACTGTGCATATCCTGTATTACTTTATTACAACAAACCTTTTCCTTTTTTTCCATAAGAGATTTAATACAAGGCTGCATATTTTCTCTTTTGCAGTGCCTTGCAGTATTTCTAAAAATCACTAAAATTTCAGATTTTACTACTGCACCATGCAGTGCTACACAATTTTGTAAACAAAATATGTCTAAATTTATAGAGCCTTAAAGGACTAGTGTATTCAGCAGATTGCAGTACTTTATCCACAGGAAGTTACAATCAGGCAATGTCAATATTCTGTCATTTAGAGGCAGGATTTTTTACCATAAAGCATTCCCATTAATACAAATCAGGAGAGCTGTTTCCCGCCTGCCCCCCGCAAAACTTGTATTTAGGGTTTAAGTTATTGGTACGATAAAGGTCTTCACTTGATAAAAAAAATCTGCTTAGGGTTTTGTTTTTTAACATGCTATGAATCACGTTTTGCATTGTGACCTACCTAAAGGCACAACAGCACAGCGTAACAAGCAAAGTGCATGTTTTAAGAATTCCCCCTTTCACATACACAAACAAGTGCCTACATGAAAGAAAAAGAGAAAAAGCAAGAAAGACAGTCTTTACTATTTCATATTCACTAGACGTGAACATTTCAAAGAGTTTTTCAACTTCTACAAACGTCAGATTTTAACCGTGGACCTCAATGCTGCAGGGAAAGCGAAAATTAAAAAAAAATAACCCCTAACTCTGGCTTTTAAGTCTGTAATGGATGTCGCGTGTGTGAAAAAAATAGGTTAATTTTGTTTGGTCTTTGCTACAAAGAGACTCATCTCCTATGCATGCCACAAATAACCTGAGCAATGACTTCCCTCCATGACACGAGCTGCCCATCATATTGCAGGATTATTACAATGTTGGTTTGTTTAGGGCTTGCTTGTGTGTGTGGCTTGCGTATGTAATTCGGGCATTCGCATACATCAACTCCTCGTTGCGCATCTCACAATAAACTGATGAACGCTGTTAAACCTGAACCAGCAACCTTTAGCAAACAAAGAAGTCTAGCCCGGAATCGTGATGCAAAATCACCCCAAAACGTACTACACCCTGCAAGAACCTCACAGAAAATAGCCCGGCAACCTCATTCATTCCCCCCCAGCCCAGCGATCTCTGCTGCTCACCATCTCCGTCTTATTTCTCTGTCCTCAGCTTATTTTCCTTGCTGCTACTGGCTTCAAGGAGGCGGCGTACAATAAAAAAAAAAAAGAAAAAAATGTTAAAAAAAAAATAAAAAGGGGAAACCCCCCAACTCTTCAATAAACCGCTGGGCAGCCGCTGGGCAGCATTTCAGCCTCTTGTCTTCCTCTCGCGCTCCCCGCGCAGGAGCCGCTCCCGCCGTGCCCGCCCCGCGGGTGCCCGTCCGTCCCCCGCGCGTTCCCCGGGAGAGCGGCCGGGCTGCACCAGCTCCTCCCGCCTGCTCACCCACCGAGGCAGCCGAGTAGTCGGAGCCGGGCTGATTTTCCCCTCCCACCTCCACATTCCTATTTACAAAGGGTATCCAAGACCATCTTTATCCAACGGGGGGGGGGGGAGGTGGGGGAGGAAGGAGGGGGAGGTGGAAGTACTCATTAACCCTTTTCTTGCATTTACCTTTTCTACTGAGATATTTAGAGCACACAGGGGAATTCCCCTTCTCTACAGAGCACATGGACTCGTTGCCATCGGGCCCGCGGGGTCCCCGCTCCCGCACTCCGGCTTGGCCGCTGACGGTGCCGCTCCAGCAAAAAGGTCCAAGGGCACGGCTAGAAAACGCGGGCCCTCCCCAAACTACTGCTCGGAAAACAACCGGAGCGGCCCGCGGGGAGACGGGAGCGCACTGCCCGGCCCAGACCATGATGCCACCGCCCGCCCACCTCTCTATTTATTTGCTTATTTTTTCCAAGCGGGGCACATTCCTCAACACTCGCACCTGGGGGCAAGAGGGCGGGAGGCGTGAGGGGGCGTGAGGGGGCGCGCGCCGTGCACGCCCCGCTACCGCGCGCCGCCCGCCTGCGGCCGCACGCGAACCGGCGCGCGCGCCTCCCGCGCCGCGAATTTTCCCATTGGGCGGCACCGCTGCCATCGCGCTCGGCAACCGGAGCGCCATTGGCGAGGCCCCGCCCCGCCGCCGCGCGGTGCCGGCCGCGCCACGCGCCATTGGCCCGCGGGCCTGTCCGTCAGACGCGGTGGCTCCGCCCCGGAGGGCGTGGCCGGAGGAGCGGCCACAGGCGCGGGGCGGGAGCGCGCTGTCAGCTCCTGCACGGGAACGCGCCCCCGCTCCGCTGCGCCGCTGGAGGCTTTCCGCGCTCGGGAGTGAACGGCGCCTTGCACAGCTGTTGGCCCGGGGGTGGCGGGCCCAGCTGGTGGCTGACATGCTGCGGCTGAGGGCCCGTCAGGTGTAGGCAGCCAGGTAATGCTGGCACGCGATCCGCATGGGTTTGTCTAGCTTGACCTTCTCACCGTTTGGTCTGTGCGCTGCCATCCTCGCCTCTCGGCTTTGTCTTGGGTAACCTGAATAGCTTGAGCTTCCTATGCCGCTATTTTATATCGTGTTATCCCCTTCATTAATGTTCCTCCTTTGAATAATTTCCTGTGGTTTTCCTCCCTCCCTAACCGTGGGAGCCAGAAGTGGTGCAGCATTCCAGTGTCCCTGTGCTGTGGACAAAGACAGTGTCACTCCCCTGTCTCCCCTATATATTATGTATTTTATACAGGAAATCGTTAGAGTAGTCCAGTTTGCCAAAGTATTACCCTGAGAGGTCACACTGAAATAGTAACAACTAAATACTTTTTTGAGGTACTTTTTGCCATTCTTGCCCCATCCCCGCATTCTTTATTTCCAGATGCATTTCCTCACATTTTATTATATTAAAAATGCAATTTACTGGACTGGGATGACTTATTGGGCCCATCAGATGATTTTGTAACCAGTTGTGAATTACTCACTCATTTATTAGGCTACAAAATCTACTAATAAATATCTTGCATCATCTAGACAATAGGTAGAGATAATCAAACTGGATCTGGGCAAAAACCCATCTCTAGAAAACTGTCAGGGTCCATGATGTCTCCCCTTTAAACTTGATTTTTTAAACCTCTCAGGGAAAAGATATTTAATCCATCTAAGTGTGCTTTATGCATTCCAAATAATGTGCATTCCAGCACTCTGTTCTCTTCCAGAACAAACTCTTTAAACAAATGTCAGGACTATTCCTCTTTTAGCTTTTGAAACCAACTCAGGACAATTCTACAATCCTTTCATTAAGCTTCTGCTTGTATTTTAGCCTCCTCCAAGAGAGTTTCTGCCCTGACAGTACCACTCTCTTCAAGTGGATGCAGAATCAGAGCCTGGGATCAGTCTATTCAAGTTTGACAAACAATGGGAGCTATACACTGATCCCCAAGGACAGGGTCTAGCAGGGGCAACAATAACCAAGCTGGTTTAGGCAGAACAAAAAGTAGACACAAGAATAAAAGGAAGAGTCAAAATGGCCATCAAATCCACTATTCACAGATTCTTGCAGTGTACTCTTTTTGTGCAGCCTCCTAAAAAGCTTTTTAAATGACTCTGAACTTATTCTTACTTCCCATATGTATTAAAAATAGAAAAAAAAATCAGTAAAAAGCACCATTCCGTTTTAAACCTATGGACACTTTCTTTTTCCCATAGACGTGACTGCTGCTGAAGGTATGCAGATTATCATCTACAGATTTTAAATGAGAATCGAGCCTAGAAGCTAAACAGTCTTTGGTCACAGTGATGAGTCTGTAAGACTCAAACAGAGTGCCAAAAAGAACAATACATTACATTTAATGTGCATGCATTTTACCAATTTCAGTGTAACAGAGATTTGTATAATTTGTCTATTTAGTCACCAGATAACTGCTTTAAATAACAACTCTGTACCTGAAAACATTAATACATTCTATGTTTATATGTCTCAAGGTAATAACTGCAATCTATTATTGTGTTTCAGAAGCAGGAGTACAAAGAATGATGATCATACACTCACCCAGTAATTTTCATCAGTAGACCTCAAGAGACCTTGCAAAGGTCAATGTGATCATCCCATAGTTGATGATGGAGAAGGAAAGCATAGAGGTGAACTTGCACAATGTCAAATGCCAGAGCAGTGCTAAACAGTTGACTTCAGGTTTTCTGTATCCAGAATAAAAGGTTTTGCCTGACAAGCCACCTAACACATCCATATACCCCTGGGAATTCTTTTAATTACTGTTTCACATCTTGTGTGTATTGTGTTTATCAGTGTTAGAACCTGGAAGAGCACTCCAGGCTTTTATGGTATTTCCTTACAGGCTTCACTATAAAACATTTTGTAATTTACAGGCCCTACTGAAACCCTCTATTGCCACCCATGAAAAAAAAAAGTTTGAGATTTTGTTTGAAAAATGAAATAATAATATTTCAGTAGGACAAAAAGGTGACACAGATCCAATCCTAACCCAAATCTGCAGATCTAGGTAAAATTACTTAATGTTTGGTTATCTGTTCTGATCATGCTGTGCTAATAAGTGAAAGCAAATTTGATGCTGTCACTTGTGTTTTCCTCAATCCTCAGGAAAGCTGTGCTGGCTGGAATTCATCCCATTGCAGGCTCAGGGCTCAGTGACTTTGGGGCCTTCCTGGAAGCAGAGTCTCGGCTGAAGGAGGTCAGGGGAGCAGCATCCCTCACAGGGGCCTTGTTCTGAGGGGTCAGGAGCTGCATCCAAACCCTCTGAGATTGTCAGCAGCATGGGAGTATCTGTCCTCAGAGGTATGAGCACTTTGACGCTCACATCAGTAATATTATTATTTCACACCTTCACAGAATCACAGAATCAGCAAGGTGAGGAGAGACCTTTAAGATCATGAAGTCCAACCTCATTAACCACTGTAACCTCTATAAACCACTAAACCACATTATCAGATTTAAACACCTCCAAGGATGGCGGCTCTGCCACCTCCCTGGGCAATCTGTTCCAAAAATTTTCTAGTGCCCGATTTTCTCGTCTCAGCTTGAAACCAGCTACGCCGGCAGCACGCTGAGGCAGCCAAGAAGCAGCTGAGGCCCTGGGAGAGGACTCCCCAATGCGCTGGGGGATGCCGAGCGCTGTGGCACCGGCCCCTCGCACACGCCCCACGGAGCTGCAGGGCCCTGGGCTAGGGGTACAGAGAAGGTGTCGGTGTCGGTACTGGCGGGCCCTGGGCTAGGGGCACAGGGAAGGTGTCCGTGCCGGTGCAGGCGGGCCGCGGGCTGGGGGCACAGGGAAGGTTTCGGTGCCGGTACCGGCGGGCCCCCACAGGGAAGGTGTCGGTACCGGCAGCACCGGCGGGAGGAGGAGCCGGGCCCGGCCCCCGGAGGGGCGGCGCTGGTCGGCCCGGCCGCCCTCCGGAAGCGGCGCGGGGGACGGGCAGTGCGGCGGCCGTGGGTGAGTGAGGGAGGCGCGGGAGGGAGTGAGGAACCGGGGGTCACCGTGGCTGCAGGGCGGGCTCGGCCACAGCCCGGGGCCGCCTCAGCTGGCACCACCCTCCGGGAGCTGCCGGGCTCCTGGTCTGGGGGCTGTGTGTGCCGTTCCTGGCCACCGCCACAGCCCCGGCCCTCCCCGCCAAGGAAGGTGCTGCTCCTGAGCGCCATTTGCTTAAGGTTTTTATCCTGAATTTATCCAGCAGCACCTCTGGGGATATTTTCAGGTGTCAGTTGGCACCTGTTTTCCTTGGTTATGCGATGGCATTTCATTCCTGCGTGGGTGGTGGCTGGATGGTATTTGCGTCACGTATAGGAGTAATTGTAAGTGTACAAGAGTAATAAAGTAATTTTTAAATTAAGTTTTAATATGTAGTGACCCTTTGAGGTCAAGAAATAGTCATAGTTAGACAGTGAAAACTACTAATGTCTTTTGGGGGTTCCTCTCTGAAGAAAACCTAAGAAATGTACAAGCTAAAAATACAGCTTTTATCTAAGGAACAGGCCCTGCAAAAGGCTCTGAGTCTGCAGATCCGCTGCTGATCGTGCTCTTAAGAAACTGGGGCAAAGGCTGTTTTACTCCATTTTTGTAATTGTTTCTGAAACACGATGTGGTGAAAGGTTATGTTTATTGGCGTTTGTTTCTCATGGGAGCTGTACAGTGGACCTAATCTAGTAAAATGCCAGAGAGAAATCAAGCAGCTGAAAATAAAATTAGTACTTCCATTAAACTTGGGAGTGCCATTCACCTTACATGTTATTTTCTGTGTTTCTTAAGTGTTGTACTTTTGCTTTGCTGTCTTTTGTAGGGAAGATGACTCTTCACCTTGGTAGGGTTACAAAGCTTGGGTTACTTATAAATGCTCTTCATAGGGAACAACCTGGAAGTCATGAAATTATAGATCCATCTATTCCACTTCAACTGTAGTTCTTAGTATTGCTGCTGTGGAGCATGTGCTACACAAGGGAAGTGCAAAAATGAAACAGTAAAATGCTGTAAAAATGCAGCCAGGAGACACTTTTCTCTCTACATAGAACTAGCAGATTCCAGTGAATAATGGTTTTTAGCTGTGTTTTAGACTGCACCTAAACAATAGTTTTGGATGAGTTGAGAAGCACTTGAGATCACTGTGGTAACTGACAGATGTTATTTATGATGCTTCATTTGTGAATATGAAATACATAACAAATGGCTTCCTTTTTCAAAGCCTGCTACTGGGAGTTCCTAAGGATAAAATAGTTTTATGCCAAATTGTGAACTGATTGCTTCTAATCAACCAAATGATGTTAGAACCCTGTGAAGAGAACATACACAATCTATCATGTTTGGTTCTCCTGAAAGTCCCTCTAAATGCTACCTTATGCTGGCATGTATCCACTTGGGCTTTTAACAGATCCTTCAAATGAGCAAAACAACACACTGTGCTGTCTGACAGAGTACTGTAGCACAGAACAAGAGTGTTAGTTACTTTAATGTCATTTCCAAATTAGCGGTGCCATTTGGAGCAGAACGCTTAATTACAGGATGTTTGTGGTTCTTGACAAGCTGGTTTGTGTGTATTAGGCATAAGTTGGACAGCAAACTAGAAACATTACAGAAATAGGAGATTGTTGCTATCATGTCATCCTTGGTAACTGTTGTTTTATTGAGTAGGAATAAGCAAACTAGAATTTATGAAAGCTCATTATCCAGAGAGCAGTCTTCACTGTCTCCAACCTAGAGCACAGGATTTCTCCCCCCTTCCTGCAGACCTTGTTGCATAGTGTGTGTATTCTGGCCTGTATTCTCCTCAAAAAGAAAATCAGAAAGCAAGTGTTGTACCACAACTTAGCCTTTTCTATTTGAACTCTTTAAACTATGGCACCTCCTTCATTTCTATGGATGGTTCTGAAAACACATTTTCTGCAGAAATGGAGATTGAAAATCAGGTTTTGATCTAGCTTTGGACTTGCTGTAGGATCAAGTTGCAAGTGGAAGTCAGTGCTGGCCTAATCTTTTTCACCTTCTCCTCTCCTTGGTCTGTGGGACTCAGCTGAGTTGAGCACATGTGCTTTGCAGCCCCAGCTCTGTGCAGTGTGCTCATCTCATCCCCGTGCCTGCAGCAGCAGCTTTTATGTGAGTATGAGCTTGGCAGAATGGTACCTGCATGAAGACTTCTTCATTGAATGTTTCTGCATTTACAACATCTATGACAGCCTCTCGTCAGTTTTTTTTCCTCTTAGTGTTTTGTTAATTACTGTAAATTTCAGAATACCCAAATTTGAGTCTGACTTTCATTATGCTTCTATTTAAGAATTTAAGGGTAATATCCACAACAGGTGTTTCAAATGCAATGTCAGCTTTAATCAAAGAAGGTACCAAAATACATTGCTTGCCTCCTTTGCCAGTTAAGTGTTGCTGCTGTTTGAAAGGGGTAGCTCTGTTTTATCTGCCTTAAACACTTCTGTCTAAAAAAAAAAAAAAAAAGGTGGAGCCTGAGATAAAAAATGCTGGTTTGGTATTTGGGGTTAATAAAAGCATAAATGTAAATTAAAGAACTGTAATAACATAAGCAAGGTTCATGGGGTGACAAAAAGCATTCTGTCAAAGCAGCAGTACCTAATCATAATGACTGGGGATTCTGGAAAGGTACTGAAGTGTTCAAAATACTTGTCCTTCTAGATAATTGTGATGAGTATTGCAAACTTATTATGCAGCTGTTTTCTGACTGGCAGTTTTTGTTTAATCTTTATGCTGGCCAGTAACTTGCATGAACAGCTGGACCTACTTGATTATTTGAAGGGAACTGAATAAATCAGGCAATGGAGCCTGAAACCTGTTTATTAAAATATTGGTTTTATGAGTGATTAATTGCAAACAGTTTTCTATCAAGTAATCCATTTAATTATCTGGCAAGGCACCTAGCAGCCATATCTCCATAGTCAGCAAGAGTACTCAGTGACAGTTGTCATTAAAATTGTATTTTATATCCCTGCTTTCACCAAGTGAGCTTCTTTGCACTTTGCCAAAAATAAAAGTTTTTAGGATTCCCTGGCATGCTCCCAGTAGTGCTGTAGATGGGAACCTCTAAACCCATAGATTTGAAGGTGATCTCTTCTGAGCTGTGAGTGTTGTTTCTGAAATACTCTGTGTGTAGAAGATCCAAGTCTTCCAGTACTGGCAGTTCAAGTCCAGTATGATGGCAGTCTACTGAAAATTCAGCAATAGAAGTCTGAGAAGGGGCATATCACCTTCTCAAAAGTGGTTAGATTTTCTCTATAAAGCTGGCTATGGTCTTTTTAAAGACCTGACTAGCAAATCAGTTATCCAAAATTTAGGACTGCATCTTCATTTTATGATGAATTTCTAAGGCAGTTATTTCAGGACTGACTTGACAGAGGCAAAGAAAGCCACCAGTGTGTTATTGGGTAACTGTTTAACACAGAATAGTTGGGATAGCTCTGCTACTGCTGCTTTCAGCTCATGGATTATGAGTCAACTTGGGAGGGAAATTCCTTTTGTCAGTGAACAGAATTTAACATACTTTGAGGTATATTTATATATATACAGACGCACACACGCTCCTGTGCACTAATTTTCTTGTCAAGCATGTCAGGAGTGTTGCACCTCTTTTTGAGTTATTTCATGTCCTGCAGCAGAAGAGTCTCTTTGCAGGATATTGGGCTGCAAGACTGAACTTGTGCTCTGACAATAACAGCAGGCTGCTTGTGGTGCTGAACTGTGACTTAACAGGAGCTAGCAGCTATGGGCAAGCTGGTCATTTAATAATAAAATCTATATAAAATAAATGCTTCACTTGCAGCGTAGTCAAGATGATCCATTTCCTGATATCTCTTATGACAAATTATGAAGCAATTAAAGGGCAAGAGAGACACTTTCCACATATCTTGAAAATTTGGTTAAAAATCCCAGTTTTTGTTCAGAAGTTTTTTCAGTCGTTGGGTTGCTCAGAGGGCCTTAGAGTTGTGCTGTTGAATTCTGCCTCCCTCTCCCCTTGGCTTACCTTTAAAGTCCTTGCATGGCAAAAGCTCTCAGTAACAATAAAAATAATTCTGTCATTGGGTGGTGGCATTCTGATAATTGTTTGAGCAGCCTCAAAAAGTGAAGATCAGACCGCAGTTTTATTACCAGAAAAATGTTAATTGGACAACACAAAATATTTGAAAGCTGTTTTGTTGGTTTGAAATGAAAAGCACATTTGTCATTCCATCTGCATGGCCAGAATTTTAAATATAGCACAAGTGCTGGAAACTCCTCATCAAAATGTAAACTGTGGACACAAAATGTCCCATGTGTTTCTGTTTGTTCCTGGCCTTTTACCCAATGCTAAACAATAATAATTTCTCCTGGACATTGATAGTAGCTTGGCCTAAGTTATACTTTATTTGCAGGTCTGTGTCTTTAATGAGGCTTTTTCTGTCTTCTGCAACAGTTTGAGTCTTATTTTCTCCTTTATTCTAAAAAAAGCATTTTGCCTTCCTTAAGAGAGGGGAAAAAAATAAAGGTGCTTTATTTGCAATGAGCAGAAAATTGCATAACAGTGTTTTTTTCATGTTTTGCTAGCACTCTACACTTTGTCAGTATTTTCTTGATGCAGGTTTTTCTCTAAAAATCTGAACTAGCCAGCCATAACTTTGAAAGAGCTATGTAAGAATTTGGTTAGTAAATCAGTCTTTAGAACTATTCTGTTTTGGAAGTTGTATTTTATTTATGTATTTGTATTGTGAGCTATTAGTCAGTACATTGCAATCCTTAAGCTCCATCACAGCTACAAGTTTCTTTTTTTATAATTTGCAGTGTAATAGATAATCTTTATTACCATTTCAGGCTATTACAGAATGACCTTGCATTGAGCCTTTGTGGAAGAAACAAGATATAAACATCAGTTCTTCAATGTGCATCCTTCTATTCAAATTTGACCCACGGCCAGTTTCAAAAAATGCATACAGGTAAGATGGTTGTAGTTAAAACAGACCTGCTTCTGTAGTATTTTACACAATTCCTTTATGTGGCCAGTGTGTGAATTACAAACTCAGTATTATTTGTTCAACTGTGCTTTTGTAGTGTTTAACTTCATGGCTTTCCCCATTGGAGGAGTTACTGTAGCCTTTTTAGAACCCTTTGGTTTTAGACTGTATCAGAAGTCTTGGGCTTTCTAATCATGGGCCTTTTGCTGGTGATCTGTTGTGCTGTGTAAGTCCTTTAAATATTGTACTCCAGTGTTTGGAAGTCCTGCCTTCTACTTTATTATTTACACCAAGTGGAATCCTGTTTGCTGGGCATCACAGTTGTAGCTGTGCCCTGCTTTCAGTGTGGTAGATCTGTTTAAGGCTTCCAGTTTGCAACCAAGGAACTTCTAAGAAGTGTCCTAGCCTTTCCCCTCCCCAAAATCTGCTTGCAATTAAAACTGTAGGCAATAAACAAGTCATGTGTATGAAATGTTTAGCCAAAAACTGAAGAAAAAATAACCTTGCAGGCTTCTATGTCAGTTTATAAGAATTTCTCGATGTCATGCAGGTGGTGAGTTTCCAAAGTATTAAACATCCTGTGATAATTTTCTCTCTCATTGTAGCCTTTCCTCTTTAAATTTCATCTCCAACATTAGTATCTTTGAGTACACTGAGTATGTAATAAAAAGACAGCAAGGACTTCAGGCTGTAAACAGACTATGCAGGTTTATTGCTGTGTTTATATGTACTGTATAGGTTCCATATTACTTTGTAGGGTACAAGTATTGGTACTCATCCAGAAACCATCAGTCAGTCTGCTCAGTAAATGGTTGTGCCTTTCACTGACTTGTTTTCTTGTCCTCTTGTATTAAGAAGCAGATGCCATTCTATAGAAAGAGAGGAAATGGGAATGGAAACCTCAGCTGTCCAGAGTGCATTCCTTTCTGCATCTGGAGCCTACCTGAAAAGGGATTTTGTTTATGATGTGACTGGTGCTGAATTAATATATCCATTTATTTGGTCTGACCCTCTTTGTGTTGGTAGTTAGCAAAAGACAGATTCATCAATTTGATGCCTCTTGGGAAAATCCTTTGGATGTAAACTGCAGTTGCTTGCCAAGTGAACTTTCTGCCATGATCAATATTTAAAAGTAGAACTTAGAGTAGTGTGCTATAAAAAATTGCATCAAGATTGAAGTTATTAATTTGTATCAGAAAACAGCTTGCTGTCAGCATCAGAATAGGACAACACTTTGGAGATGTTGGCCCAAATTCAGGAGTATTTAATTGTCTTTAACTTTCTCTATAATCTTTTGCTAAGCAGTGCCTTGCTCTCTACCTGAGATAAATCAGGTGATAAATGTGAGCTCCCTGCTAGGGTGGTAAATCCCAGGCCATTGGACTAAGTGAGACCCCTCTCTACAAGTTCTTGCTAAGAGTGATTTTTCTTGACAGTTCAGGCATCACTGTGCTGTTTATTTCATAGTGAGGTCTTGGAACAGGTTTCCCAACTAAAAGGGGATTCCTGTACCTGCAGACACTAATTTCTTTGTCCATCACAAACCAGGCAATTAAACTTTCCTTACTGTTCTCTGCTTTGCATTTCTAACTGAAAGAAAGTGTCAGTAATAGGAATTAGAAGTTTAAAAGACAAACACCTTGTGATTGACTGAGTTTACTGGCTAGAAGAAAATATCCAAGCTAAAACATGTTCTCTGTAACACTGGGGAGAATTTTCCATCCAGGTAGACTCTGGTTTCTAGAGCAACATATTGGTCAATTTTCTTGAGCATCTAATTAAGCCAAGAGCTCACTCTTGTGACACCCTAACAAATCCATCTGCCTGTAGGTTTGCTGCTGGTTCTGTTTTCCCTCTTGGGGCTTGTTTGTGGTAAAGTTTAGTGCAGTGTAACAAGCACTTCAGTGTAGTCCCTTATTACTGTCAGAGGTAATATGCTGCCTTTACATCCTTCTGAATAGTACTGTGTGCATCTTACAAATAAATTAATGTTTCAAGCTTCAAAGCTATAATCACAGGCTCTTTTCTGGAGCTGAATTGCATTGTAGGAAATTGCTTTAATGGAATGATTTCTCATGTTTTCATTTCTCTCAATATTAAAATAAATCTTTATATGTAAATCCTAATACAGTTGAATTATTTCAGCTATAAAAATAGCTGAATAGGCTTTTTGCAATTTATTAGAAGATGAGGGTCACTTAATATTGCTCCTTTTCACTATAATTCTGTTTCATAAATGACAAAATAAAGATGTTTTTATTATTATGCTTTTGTATACTAGCCTTGTGCTAAATTTAGGGTTCTGCATTAAACTTGAGATGGGGAATATTCAATCACATAAAAAAGACTTTGCTTATTTTTAGTATTTAGATACTATAAACAAATAGTAACTATGGAGTTTAATCTAATAGAAACGATGTAGTTTCATGTCAAGAATTATTGAAGGCAAACTATAATTGAAGCTTCAGGAGAGGAGAAGTGCACTTCAGGCAAAATATTTTTAACAGTGGAAATACTCATTTAAATAAAAATCTGTGAAAGGAGGCTGCATCCTGTTAATGGAGCATGTTGAAGTAAGATGACAGAAATTTGGTAACCCAGCAGAAAGGCTATAGCTGAAAGACTAGAATCAGCTGGAAGAAGAGAAATTATGTAATTTTGAAAGGATCAATATTATATTTGCATTGGAAAGATAAAATTGTACATACAGTCTGCTTTCCAACAGATGTTATCTTTGTTGGGCAAAATACTAAGCACTTACCTTACAGAAAGGATCCCATTGAAGTGTCAGGTTTTTCTAGTTTCTCTATGGTTGATTATGATTCTTTTTCTGTAGTATTTCTAATGTGCAACTTGTACCTTGCAGTCCTCTTTTAAAACACTGTATTAGGAAAGAGGTGAATTTGCAGGAAAGTTCAGAAACCTGCAGAAAATGTAAGTACATCTGAATGCCAAACAAAGTAATGAGATGTCATTGGAATTGATTCTTGTGTGTTGTGGCTAAAAATTAGAATTAAAATTGTATGGTCTGTCTCCAGTTTCCAGTAGCAAACTTGTCTTCTGCTGTGCAGCTGTAATTGAGATGCAGCTGGCAGGAGGGACTGACAGTGAAGAAGATAACTGAGGCTAAGAAAAACTGGTAAAGAAAATCTGCAGGTTTTTGAAAGATAGCATTTCATTAAAATTAAATTAAGCAACATAGCTGGAGAGAAGGGGGAGCATTCACTGTCTCACAGCTGAAATAAAGGCAAGCCATGTAGTGGGTACTGATGAGCAGGAGCTGGGGAGCTGCCCTGGAGCTGTGCAGGTCTGTGTGCAGTCCCCTGCTGCCCTGAGCCTCCACACAGGGCTTGCCTGGGGTCACCATTGTCTTCCACCTTTACTTGAATCCATTATCTGCTCCTCAGGTGAGCATGTTCGACCAACGAAAAACACTTTTAAAAAAATAATTTCAAAAGAATAATTATTTTCGTTAATTAAGCTGTAACTGTGCCGGGGAATCTTAAGGTTGTTTATGCAGTTTAATTCAGTGTCTTCTATTGTAAGAATTACTTTTTGAAAAGCCCACTTGCCTCATTCACTCACCAAGAGGGACTTGCTGAGTGTCTCATGAGAGTCAGAGAGAAGGCTGCTGTCAGATGGCAGTAGAACTTTACACTGAGTGACAAAGGTGAGGTGGGAGATAAAGGATAGTTTCATGCTTGAAATGAGTTAATGCTCTGGAAAAAATTGGATTCTGCTCCTGCCTGTACTGTGAAGTTCCAATTTGTAAGTAATAGTGTCTTTTTTCCTCTTGTGTTCTGCAGGCTCATTCTAGCAGCTAATAGGGATGAATTCTACCACAGACCATCCAAATCGGCCGAGTTCTGGGACAGCAGCAATGAGATCCTTAGTGGTATGTGTGTCTTGCTGGTTTGAGTGGTTTGTTATATAAGGGAATCATGGCATGGTTTTTTCATTATTAGGGTGGTGGTGTTGCCTTTCTAATAAGAAATTTTCTTCTTCCTTATACATCTAAGGAAAACATGTTGTGAGTTTGAAACATTTTTTAAGTTTAATTATTTAATAACATAACTCTTACTTGTTCCATTAGGTCTGGATATGGAGGAGGGAAAAGAAGGAGGGACATGGCTGGGAATCAGTAAGAAAGGCAAGATGGCAGCCCTGACAAACTATATGCAGCCAAAGATTGATAAAAATGCAAAAGGAAGAGGTATGGAAGAGTTGAAATAAAAAATTAAAAAGGAAGTGGACAAACAAGCCCTGATGTTCCAGTAAAATAGTGATGATTACAATATTAATTTTCTTAACACAGCTTTATGGACAAACATAATGTTTATGTGCTGTAAACAAAAATTTGTAACTGATGAGTTTGAGTACATATGTGAGGAACTTGACTTGGATAATGATTTCTTGATCAAGCAGGCGTAAGTAAAACAAGATGTAGTGCCTGGAGCCTGAAGTCACATTCATACAAGCTATGCAGCAGCAGCATCTCCTCTGCATAGTAATTCTAATTAACAGGCAGAAAAATTAGCCAAGCATTGAGCTAGTTTTAGATTACAGTAGACTTCTTAAAGTGCATATTTATATTCAAACACCTTTGTCAGGGAATGTAACTTGGATTATGCTGGAGATAGCCTAAAAGATTCTTCCCCATTGATAAATCAGAGGAGAAGAAATAATAGAAAAAACCCTCTTTCAAAGAGGATGCTCAGAACAGCATATCTGTGGGGTTTTTTAAAGTAAAAATAGATTTGTGTGTAACTGTCATATGGTACCGGATTGGACTATATTGCAGTGACAAACCATGTTATACAGAGAAACAAATGAACCATGTCATTTGTATTTCATTTTAGGGTCATATATCAGGGAAGTGAAGCAAGACAAGAACGAATTTGTAAGGTGGGAGGAGGACAAAAGGTGCATCCAGTCTAGAATAGTTAGTAAATGTGAATTCTTAGAATTTCACCAAGAGCTTTTGACTGAGTTCTTCAGAGTATAAGTCATGCTCTTAATGTGAATATGGTACAATGATGTAAGACTTTTAAAGGTTGGTTCGTTATTTGGGTTGGTTTTGTGGTTTGGGGTTTTCTTCCACTGTTACAGCCTGTTGGCAACAGGAATCTTTATCTTTCTGTTTATTTTACCAGGGCTGTCAGAATAGTGAGCACACACATACAAGTTGCTCTATGTACTTCTCTTTCTTAGGTGCTCTTGTAACAAACTTCTTGACTGCAGATCTGGACAGCTACTCTTACTTGAAGAAAGTTTCAGTAGAGGGACATCTTTACAATGGATTTAATTTATTAGCAGCTGACTTGAAGTAAGTCTATAAAACATCACAGTTCAAATGTCAGAGGGAGAAAGACAATAACAGTGCTGTACATACAGGTTCATAGCACCAAAGTGTAACAATGCAAACCCTGTCACAAACTAAAGTTAGAGCTCATGTTTTTTGCTAATTGGCATGCAAGGGCCTAATTTTATTGCAGTCTTTCTTTCCTTTGTTACTGTTTATCTTTCAAACGCTGGAGAGCTATCTTGTATTCTAACCATTGCTTCCCACAAAACTTCTTGCAACTCCCTGATAGGCTGTAGCCAGTCTTTACCCTGGAGGCTCTGGGTTTTGTGTTTTGAGAAGACAAAACCTCAGCTCATAATTTCTCAGACACCTTTTTTTTCTCTGAGAGTTGACATGCTGCAGCAGGATTAGAGCAGCTGAAAGCTTTCAAGCTATTATTCCTGTCAGAGTGTCTGTGTCATTAATCTTTCCTTAAACATTAAAAATCATCACAAGACAAATAAACATTAACTTAAAGTTTCTGTAGCTGAGAAAGGATGTTGGATACTTAATTATAATCAGTGTGATTGGCACAATGCTTTCCACTGCTCGTGCATGTGTCTATGCACAAGTGCATCTGCTACTTTGCCTTTGCATTCTGCCTGATGGGGAAGAATGGAAATGCAGGGCTGAGGCATCTCCAGGCCCTGTGTCAGTTCCCAGCTGGATGCACACTGCATGCCTGGGAGCACAGCTGAACTGCCAGGGGCACACTGCTGCTTTGGCACACTTGTGCAGGAGCATTCATCTTCTCAGACAGCCTGATGGTGCAGGGCCTTCTCCCACTCTGCTTTTCTGCATGCTTCTGGGAATGCACTTAAAGCAGAAGGCCAGAGTGTTTACTGTTTGCAGTGGAAATCATTTCTAGCACCCTCTCACTAACTGGCCTTGTATTTACATTTTTCACTTTCTGTATTAGACCACCTTCAGCTGATGGCTCAGACTTACCAGGCAGTTCTGTGAAGATACCATGAGTGTATTTCTGCTTGGTGGGCCTGCTTAGAAATAAATATATAGGTTATGTTTCCAGAAATTCAGTCCAGAAGATGGCCAGGGAGTTGGAGGGTTTGATGCTTTTTGGTCTTTTTACTCTCTACTTTATAAATAATCATTATTTATAATCATCTCACCAGAGACTTCCCAAAATTTTTCAGTTGCCTAAATTATTTTTTACCATGGTCAGAGAATTTGACTTTTTGAGCTTTCTGCTGTATGTTGCTGCCTGGATAGATTGCATAAATTGGAAGGCTATCTTTTACTGAAAAGGCAACAGAAGAAATCGATGTTTTCAAGCAAACATCATATCCAAGGTGTGACATAGCAAGCAGTAAATTTGAGTTTCTTCCTTTTAATGTAGGAAAAGAGAATAGTCATAATGGCTGCTAGTATGATGATGGTAAAGTAGGTTTGATTGATTTTATTTAAGGCAATCATTCCTGTGTTGGGTTTGTTTGTTTATTCCTCCATGCTGGGTGATAGAGAGTTGTATGCTCAATTGAATAGTCTTTCTGTGCTGATACAGGTCATAATTCCTTGTTGAGTATCACTCTGAAAGCTGTGTGTGTTGATTAACTTCTCTGCTTTGACATGTCCTTAGCCTTGGACACTCTGATGAAATGAAATTCTTGGCAAGCTAATGATGCAGAGCAATTTCAATAATATTTGTAAACTTGTCATTTTAGGAAATTAGAATTACTCCAAAGAGAAATGTGGTATATGGACGGGAGCTACTTCTGTGTGTAAATAGAAAATGGTATTGTAGTTGATGATATTTTGTTGGGCCATGTTACTGTTCAAAACAAAGATTGAGGACTGTCCTTAATGTGTTCTTCCATTGTGTAACCAGTAGTGATTGGCTCTGTTAGAGTGTGTGAAATGGAGGGGAAAGTCAGATTGAAAGTGTAAATGAAGCACTGGTAGGAAGGGGTGTACCTGAGCACATTCTGCTGAGTGTAAGCAGCATATTTAGAGAGATTTACAATGTTTGAATCTTCAGGTACACGCTTCAGAAAAAGCAATTTTATCTTCTCTCAGTATGATTATGATGACAGTATGCTAGATGACAGGTGCAGTAACACAAGAAAGGGAGTTGGAAACAACTATACAGGTTATAAAATCTCATTGTTTATTTCCACAGCTTAGTGTGACTCTTATTTTTAACATGCATGGGTTTTGACACTTTCAGTGTAATAATCTATTTACTCTGTGGCATCTCTTTATATCAATTTAAACACTATTGATTTGTTGTTTTAAGAAAATTACTTAGTACTTTTATTTTTCTGATTTTTCAGTTTATCATTTTGGGTGTACCTGCTGAGTATGAGAGTCATGAATATTTATTCAGTTATGCTAAACATACTTTTATGTTGAATTACAGCATGTGGCAAACAGTGTCTGTTTGGAATCTTGTGCAGCTGCAAAATTGGCTTCCAGGAAGGCAGTGTTGCCACTCCTCTCATTTTTGCTGTCTGTAGGTCTGATTAGAAAGGAACAAGGTTATTAGAGGCTGGACTGTTCTGTAAAGTAAATACCTGCTCAATATTCAAAGAGGTTTTCCTTCTTCCTCCATTTGTGATAATACCTGAAGGCAGTGAGCTGCTTTTGTTGATGATCAGGACATCATTTCTGTCCTGGGGAAAACCTGTGTTCAACAAATCTACTGCTACACCTCCTCAGCCTTTCATGGGTACCTCCAACTTGTGTCAGGGCTGTTGTGGCAGCATCTCCCTTGTGTTCCTTACTGCCAAGTGTGTAATCCAGACTGCCCTGAAGGACAAATTGGCAGCTTCTTGTCACCCCCCCAGCAAGAGTAGCCTCTGACAGGCTGTCAGTTAGAGCCCATCTGGTTTATGTGCAATAAGATCCCTGTGGAACAGGAGTGAATCACTTTCTCCATGATGAATAGACAAATTGTGCCTTACAAACAAGTCAGCTGGAGGGGATTACAGAAAATTGCCTTTTGGGTGAACTTGTCTGTTCTCCCCTGTCACAGGCAGTTTTCAACCCCTGCAGGGAAAATGTACTAAACTATACCATCACCTGCAGGCTGTCATTCAGCATGGTTCATGTGACCTGGCTGGGTGGGAAGGATTTGATTGCTCTCCAGAGGTTGGATTTAGGTGCCTTTTCAAAGTGAGATAGGGTCAGAGTGCTGGTATGAAAAGAACATGGATGGTCAAGTCCCTGGGATTGCTCTGTAAGCTCATTTCCTTTTCTTCTCATGCACTTCCTAATTCAGTATCACCTTTGGCAGAGTATACCTGTCTTGCTTCTTGTGGCTCCCTCATGAAAATGAGGTATTTTCTGCATGGATCTTTAGTCACTTCCAGTGGATGGAGGGACAGTCCAATGTCAAAAGAAAGAAAAACTTTTTTATCTCTTTCCTCTGCTGTCAGCTTCTCCCTGGCCCAAAATATTAGGACAGTGCCAAAGAAATGTTTAGACACTAACAACAAATCAGAGTTTGTTTAAAGGCAGACTTTGTATGCTGTGTGTGTCTGGCAG
The DNA here is from genome assembly GCF_051311805.1 of Agelaius phoeniceus. Taxonomy (NCBI): domain Eukaryota; kingdom Metazoa; phylum Chordata; class Aves; order Passeriformes; family Icteridae; genus Agelaius; species Agelaius phoeniceus. The sequence goes on along the minus strand of NC_135282.1, from coordinate 7,253,908 downwards.
AATTATTTTCACCATTTTATTTGATGGTAGGTGGTACATGTTTGGGCTTTACAGTTGGTGGTTTGGTGTTTGCTTGTTTATTTTTAGCTTCAGAACAGAAAGAGTTATCTGATTAGCTCATGAACATTGAAGAAAAGAAAATGAATCTGTGACCCATACTACTTACTGGAAACTACTGTACAGCATTTCAGTGTTGCTGCCAGTTTCATCTTTTGTTCTTGCACAAAAAATACATGCACAGATTATTCATAAAACAATCCAATGTCCTTGTCTGTAGCAGAGTAGAGCTCAGTGCCCAGGGGAGTGATCACTTGGTGGTAACCACACTCTGTGCAGCTTTACTGCCTCACTACTTTTTTCCTTTTTCTTTCATTCTGAGTTTTTGTTGGACATGACTTGGAGCCACCTTGAAGGTGAAGCAGGGCAGGAGTGCAGAAGGACATTGCTTATGTTTCATCAACATTAGGAAGTGATTGTGGCAAACTCTGCATGGCTTTCATGTTGCTGTGAAGCTTCTATTACTACTGAGATTTGTGCTGCCTAGAATATTTCCTAGAACATTTATTATTGCTTACATTTTTTGACAGTATGAGGTATCTAACAGCATAATTTTAGTTTCTTTCTGCTGTCAGCTATGGCTGGGATTTAAAAATATGTCTGTTGGGTCCTATTGTCATCACTTTAATTATGCCTTTATTACTTCTGCAGTGAAATTGGTATCTGTACTTGTAAGGCTGGGAGGGAAGAGAATCTTGAGTGCAGGCCAGGGTTTTGAGGCTGTTGCTGCAATCAAGCTTACAGTGATTTTTTTTTCATCTTGGCTTCTGCTTTGATGCTCAGTTCTGAGTACCTGTAAACAGTAGGAAGGGAATAGGCAGAGCCAAATGATAAAAGAAAGAGTAGCTGAGTGGCACAGTGAACTAAATTTTGAAAGTATCCCCATTTCAGAAGTCTCTTGGGAGGCTTTAGTCTTCCTTTGACAGAAGGCAGCAGCAGTGCTGCAGTGGAGGTAAGTGAAAACACTCCTGGGGGAGTGTGCACACCATAAAATCCCAATGTCCTGAATTAGTGACCCTGCAGTTTGTGTGTATTCCCTGTCTTCTTGATAAACTCCAGGGGATCTTGTTACTGAATTTCTCAGTGACACAAATCTTGGAAGAGATGCTAGAGGATTATATTCTTTCATGTAAAAAGCTGCTCTAAAGGAAGTCAGCAGTGCCAGCTTACTCACCATGCAGTCTCATCTGTGACAGGCCTTGTGTTACAGCTGTGTTCCAGAGCTTCCTTGGGCCATTTGTCCACCTTTCCATCTAACACTTCTTGTGAGACTTCAGATTATAACAATTGCTCTGATCTTTTCACAGGCCTTCTACAGCAGGTATTTGAAAAGAGAGGATTAATGCACCAATACAATAGTTTGTGTGATTTCTGATGTCCTAACTTAGGACACCTTAGGTGGGCTGTTATCTGTGAAGAGTTCAGGTGGTCAGTAAGTCTTGACATCAGCATAAATAAATTTGAACAAGGATCTTAAGGATGAGAAGAAAAAGATAAGGAGAATAAATGTCTTTTAAGCTACTAGAGGAAAGTTCAGAAATATTACATGTTTCTTTTAACAGTCAATAAACTGTGAATTGAGGAACTGATGTTATCATAGCTGATGTTATGTCCTGTATGATATTTAACAATAAAAATAGTGTACACAATATGCTTGCTATGATTGCTGTCTTCTGCCTCTGCTGAAAAACTTGATCTTTCTGTGTGGTATCAGACAGCTCTTATGGGTTTGGGAGTAGTGCACAGAGAAAGGCACTTCTATTTTTGCTTTATGGGGACTTTTTTCATATTCCTCTTCTTGACTTCTCTGACTTCTATAATTAATAAGTTAATATTTCCTTCTTCATTTGGCTGTCTTGCAAAGGACACTGTAGAATGTCTTTCATAATGGCTTTTCAAGAAGAATATAAACAGCTAAATCAAGACTGTTTTGCTTGTTATTAAGGTTTGAGTAGCGGATGCTAAGTTATGCAGAGCAATTTAAGTTCCAGTACATCATTAATGAGATTGCATTCTATATACTCTGATTTGCATCAGCACAGAGATACTCCTTTTTATCTTAGGAAAAAAATGAGGAGTTGGAAATAGCTTTTCTTCTGTATTATGCTTTGTGCTACTTAATCCAAATTCAGTCTTAAATGCAAGTTTTGTGTTTGGGGGTTCTTTGTTTGTTTTGGTTTTTTGTTGGGTTGTTTTTCTTGTTTTCCAATTTGGAAACTCTATCTGCTGTCTAAGGAGCTGGAACTTGAGAGACAAATTAAAAATTGAACTATGATGAGAATGTGTTGGTAACTGTGAGCAAGTAAATCACTAGGGGAAATACAGAATTAGATCTCATTGCTGTATTCTGGCAAATTAAAAAAAAAAGCCAAACCTCAACAACTGGAAGTGATGTGAGGAATCATGATTCCATGTCAGCTGAGTGAGGGATGTTGAGAGTGAGCCATCTAATGGCAATCCATTTCCCACAGGACACACAAGGCTTATTGATGACTTACTTTCTCTTTTTTTCCCTTATCAGTTGGTTTGGTGTTTGTGTTGTCAGTATCAGTGTGACTATGTAGGTCCCTGCTGTTTGGATATGCTGATACCATCTCTGTCAAATAAGAGTTGTTTGCAATATTGAAGCTGTCTCTGAAGCTTGTGCAAGACCCTCCCTGTACTCTGTGCACAAGACAGAGTGAGTGCTGCAGCCAGTGCCTACAATTAGAGAGATTCAGTGACTACAGGGATCTGAAAACAGCCAAGAAATGCACAAAGGACCCAGCCATGCCCTGCAGCATTGCTGGAAGTGGGCCTGAAATGCACTTCTGCCATCTAAAGTTGCCCACAGCAGTCAGTGGCTTAGAATGCAGGAAGGATTCAAAGAAGTGATGGGGAAAAGGGTACTTGCTATGATGGACAGTTCCTTTGTTTTCACATGCCCCCTTCTCCCAAGCAACTAAATCTCCAGTTAATCAAAACCAGGTTTTTGTCATTAAACCTGGCTACTTCCATACAGGAGTTATGGGGTTTTACTGAATTTTACTGCGGTTATGTTTAAAAATGATAATGCTACTTCCTGATAATGGTGCAGTGTTTTGAGAGGAGGAAAGTAATAAAACACATCAATGTCTGGTATCATAGGAGCAACAGTGGGAGAAGCATCTTAATGTGCTCAAAGATTGCATGAAATTAAGGCATAATCAAATATAGAAGCTGATGGCTTTTCAAGGAGAAATTTGTATTTATATTTTTCAGTACCACCAAAGGAGATGTAATTTGCTACTATGGAAACAGAGGAGAACCAGAACCTGTTTTCCTAAATGCTGGTAGGTTTTCTTCAGAAAGGTCTGAATATTACTTTTTCTTATGTAGCTCTGTATTGTTCTAGTAATTTAGCTACTTAAGCATTGTCTTCACTGACTTTTTCTTTGCATTCTTTAAAAGAAAATATTACCAAATGTCCTTCAATTCATAAAAGTTTTTGCTAATAACTTTCAGTAAAGAATCAATAGTTCATTAAAAGTTTCTATCCATGTCAGTGTATGTACCCACCTGCAGTGCAATTAGTGGAATCCTGCTTAGGTAATTATGGCAGAAGAACAGAAGTCTGTCTTGAGAATGGAATTTTCAAAGGGTCTGACCCTAACTGCCCTTACCCAGCAGTTTGAAGGTCACAGTATGACTATGCTCCCCCAGGGACAGAGTTGGCTTTAAAAAAAAAGTACAATCTGTCTTATCAGGTGAGTTGATTTTAAAATATTTTAAATCTAGTTCTTTGCTAGCTAGCTACAGAGAGCAATGCTCCAGAAGTCATCATCAAAAAGGCAGTTTGAATGGAACCAGGACACATGGAAGGCTCTGAGCAGTGTAACTGGCTGCTAACAGTTGATGGCAGAGCCTTACTTTGCCTGCTTAGGTTACTGATCAAAATGTGGCTGCCAGTAGGCAAATTATTGCAGCATAAATTCTTGGAAACAACTGTTAGATTTTGTACAGCTTCAAACATAAACCAGATTTTAATACAGACTTTTTTCAGACTGTTCCAAGGATGGTTCTGGTCTCTGTGCTTAGACAACACTCCTGTGTACATGGCTGCCTTTAGGAGGAGAGAATGTTTGGTAATCTCTCTTGTCTGGCTTGTGGTGAGAGGGTGCCTCTAAAGAGAAGGGTCCTTCTTGTCATGCAGTGCTGCTTTGCAGTGTTTTTCAAGAGTAAAATCAGAGGCAAAGATAACTTATGATTATTATCCCTACACTGGACAAGACTAGATTGCAGAAATTATAAAATTCTGTTGTGCCTTCATGGTTTAGCAAACCAGAAATTTAAGCTAACTGCTGTGGATGTGAATTAGAGTACAACTCAAACCAAGTACTGAGCATGAGGAGAGTGCTTCAGCACAGCCCAGCATAAGATGGGAGCCTGCTCTATTCTCCTGTTCAGTAATGGGGCTTGTGTGTTTATGGCACACCTGAAGGTAAAGGTTAGCTGGGGAGTCACTTAGATTTTATTAAAATTTTTTAAATCTGTAACGACAACTGCAATCACGAGAATGCACTTTCCAATTAAATTGGGCTTTTTTTGTGTATGTTTGTGCATAGGAATATATGGATTGAGTAATTCTTTGTTGGATACACCATGGAAGAAACTTCAGTATGGGAAGCAGCTTTTCACAGAAGTGGTCAAGAGAAGTCAAGAGCTCACCAAAGAAGACTTGGTGAAGGAGCTTCTTACAGTGATGAATAATCAGGAGCCGTAAGAACGTGATAGCTGCAATTTACTCAAATACAATATGACCCATTTAAAAACATGCATATAGAAACTGTTTTGAAGGGAAAAAGCACTTTACCTTCATATTAATTGAAAGCAGTGTTCTCACAGAGCCTGACTTTCAACAGTATTGATTTTTAAGCAGGAGACACAATTAAGGCTACTGCAGTTTTAGACCTCATCAGCTGTGCACTGATTTCTCTGTGCCCTTTTTTTTTTAAAGATTGCACTTGTCTTAGTAAGGACAATGAGTGCATGCCTAGGGATGTGCAAGCTGCTTGCTGTCAGCTTTTTGAAGGCTTACATAAGTTTGGTTACTGCACTTAAAGAAAGCACTTACATAGATCATAAAATTATTTATATGGTAAGGGACCTTAAAGATCTTCTGGTGCCAACCACTGTCATGGACAGGGACACTGTCCACTATCCCAGGTTGCTCAGAGACCCATCCAACCTGGCCTTGAACACCTCCAGGGATGGGGCACCCACAGCTTCTCTGGGTAACCTGTGCCAGGGCCTCAGCACCCTCACAGGAGCAGGTTTGTGTTAGTAGGTTTTACTGCTCTGTACTGCTGCTCAGAGTGTAGACAGAGGGTGAGAAGCAACACTTCAAAGTACAGCTGCCTTCCTCAAGAGTGCAGTTGTTCCAGGCTAAATGGGGGAAGGAGAAAAGGAAGTGTGTGTACAATTCAGTAAAGAAAGTTCCAGTCAAGTAAGTTTCAGTCAAGGTAGTCCCCAAAAGATGAGTTTGAGATGAAGGAAAGGTTCCTGCACTCACAGCTGATGGCACAGTGAACCTGAGCCCATCAGTTGGATCTTGAGAAGGAAAGGAAGTTGATAGCGCTACATTCTGCACACATGGAGTTGGATACAGGAGGTGCTGTGGTCTAAATCCATATCATTGCTCACAATCTGGTAACTTTCATGTTTACCTTGAATTTTATCTGTCTGGGAAGTGATTAGAGTTGAAGCAAAGCTGTTTCTGGTATATAGATTCAATTTCCCAAACTTTACGGCAAATTTTAATGCCAGCATTCATGAATGTGGCAGTTTTCAGTGGTTCAAAATAAAGTTTTGTATAAGAACTCAGACATCTGAGCAATGACTAGTAATTGGGGAGTCTGCTAAGCTGTCTTAATAGCTTTTTTCATCTCTCACATCAAGTGATTTTTTAAAAAATTGTTAGACTTTATACTTTTTACTAGTAAGAAGACAAAGGTATAAGATACAACATAGTCAAATGGTCTTCCCTTAATGTTCAGTAATTCCATTTGATCTCATCTGAAAACATCTGACTATAAAAGGGAAATATTTACTTACAAAAAGCAATATTTAAAACGAAGCCTGTAATCTTTCCAAATCACACTTCAAGATGAAATGATCTTTTCATAATAAATATGAACATGTGGATATGCACTAGCTTTGAACTTTCTTAAAATATCCTGTTTCATATTACTTTATGATCTCTTTGTGTGTGCACATTACAGGAATGTAGTGGGTACAGTGGTTGGTTTAATCACAGAATTCCATTCTTTCCTGATGGGTTTTTGTCCTTTACCCCCTCTCTTCTGCTTCAGCCCTGCCTTTGACTGTGATCTCAGGGATGTCCTGGAACTCCTTCCACATCAAGAGGGATGAATGTGTTCATGTTAGAGATTTTTTTTTTAAACTCTTTTCCTACTTTTTCCAGTCAATTACCAGACCCTGCAATTGAAGACCAAGGCAAGGATTACATCCGCCCCATCCTGAACAAGTACGCGGCTCTGTGCGTCCGCTGCCCGGGGTACGGAACAAGGTAACAACAGAGCCAGAAATAGATTGTACTGCATCAAAGCACACCTCCAATCAAAATTGTGCTCCTGAAAGGTTAAATTCTATAGTGACTGCTTTAATTTTCTTTTAAGATATTAATCTGGTATAATTCAGTACTGTTTCCTTGGTCAGTATTTGAGTGTCTGGGGTTTGCTGCTGAAGAGCATTTGAAGCTCACACTGTGGTTCATCTTTGATGGAGAGCTTTACCTTGTCCCAGACAAGATAATACAGTTCTCCTGCTTCTCCAGTGTAAGAGCAGATCTGAGCACATCTAACTTTGATCTTACCAGAGATTTGCAGAACACATTTCTCCTCCACGAGCAGGAATCATGTCACCTGCATTGCTAAATCAGTTTTCCTTAGACATTGCTTCATAAAATGGATCTGCCATTTTCATACATTAAGAACCTATTGCTCTTGTTCAGCAGAACCTGTATTTCCATTTCTTCCCTAACTGATGCTGCTGTTTTTACTGAGGTATTCTCACTCTCTGCTCTGACTGTTCCACCAAAGCTGCAAAAAGAATAGAATAATGCAATGCAAATCTTCATTTAATCTTCAGTGGGACAAAATTGCTGGTGAACCCTGTTGCTGGTCTAAAAGTCTGCCAATAATTTTGTCAGATTGGTCTGTGGCATGGTCAGCCATAGTATTTCCTCTGTAGAGGTGGGAGTTGATAAGCAGACTGCTCACTGCTGTACGTATTTTAAGTTGGTATTCTGAGAGGAGATACTCAGTATTTACAGTGGTTTCTTTAAATGTATTAAAAGAACATATTAAAGATAGGATAATGAAGATTTAACATGGTAACAAAGCACCTTCCTCCCCTTGCTTCACAGATTGGAGTCCAGCCATTTCAAAGGAAACAGGGATAACTTGGTAGAAATACTGGCCTTCTCCTGGTGAATTAGCACACATTTCAAGTCTCCCTACTGCTATAATTGTATGCTCACACTTAACCTTTCCCTTAGCAACAGGGCTTAGTGAATAGAGGTTGTTAACTGGGCCTCACTTTCTTATGAGGAAATTAAGTGCTTTTTTGTATGAGTGAACAACTGTGAAGTGACTTGGGAAAGGCCACCAGATCGGGATGGTGCAAAATTCCTACTGTCAGTCATCCCTTTGTGGGAGGGTATTGCAGTGTCCATGGAGAAATCACAGCCTAGCCAAGGCAAAGTGGAATAGATGCACAACTGGCATCTGCTTTTCATGAAAACAAATTTCCTCTTTGGAAAGTTCCTAGAGAGACACCTTGTTCTTGATCATATATCAATGCCCTGTGATAATAATTAACATATACAATTGACTTGAAAGAAAGGGATGAAGAGAGTACTATTGATATCAGTAATCCTTATGGGTACATGTAGGGTGTGAAGAAAAACTTAGTTTTATGCTACTTCTTTCTGAGTGGAGCACTTTGCACTAAGTTTAAGCTTTTACCATACTCTCTGCAGTGAGCAGGTTTGTGTGTCAACTGCTGCAAGTGCAGCAGGGAATCCAAGCAGTGGCATGACAGAAGGACAGACTGAAAATGCCCATTCGAACTTGTCAGGATGATTTCTGCCCTGCTCTTCTGTTGCTGATGTGCTCGGGGGGAAAAAAGAAAAGGGGTGGGGGGGGTTAAAACATTTTGGAGTGAGGGATGGCAGGCTGGAAGTTCCCGAGATGGAGCCCAGCTGTGACCTTGTGCTGCTGCTGGCTGTTGCAGGACGAACACGGTGGTGCTGATCGACTCCGAGGGCTGCGTCACTTTCACCGAGCGCAACATGATCAATGCTGATGTCAACCAGTGGCAAACAAGCACCTATGAATTCAAACTGCACAGTTAACAACTTTCCACATCAGTGGTTTGTAATAATAGCAATGAGACAACAAGCCATTAAGCTTTAGTAAATGTTTTGTGCCAGCCTCCACAAACTAAAAATAGCAAGGAAAGCAAAAGTTTAAATAAACTGGTATCATACCCTATCAAGCTCACAAATGCTTTGGAGAAAACGAGATGAAGATGCTTTTTTTTTTTACATGAAGTAGCAACTTATAATCAGAAATATTTTATTTAATACCACCCTGCTTTCAGGGCAAGGCCATCTTTGTCCAAGACAAAGTCACTGCTTTTTTGTAGGTGTGGATTTTTTTTAGAGATGTTATAAGTAGAATTAAACTTGTTTTTAGTTCTAATGGTGGGGAAATATTTGCTGCTTTTATTGTTCTATATGAAGATTTTACCAAACTTTGCTTTACCTTCAACATATGATGTTAAGATTGTACAGCTGATGCCAATGTGCATTAAATGAATGTATGTTATCCTGGTAGTATTAAGTGCTTTAGGCTCATTTCAGCTTTTCAGTGCCATGGTGCAATGTTCTGCCTGGGAGGGGCAGAGGGGGGGATTCTTTACATTTGTTTTTCTATAGATAGTATAGCAATAGTTCTTATTTCTAAAACTTGATCTGAGAATCAAGGTAGGGAATTTAGTTCAGTCTCTGTTCACTTTTACTGAAAGAACCATGAGAGCAGACTTGCATATCTTTGACCTGAATAAAACTATTTGTGCTGTGATATCCTGTTTCCTGATAGTCTAATTAGCAGTATTGGTTTTGTTATTTTCTTCTCCAGCAAGCAGGTAAGGAATAGGTACCTGTTGGCAAACAGAAGCTGAAGATGAGGTTTTCATGTATTGCCTGTTTTGTACTTATAAAAGTTTGGATTCATTTCTTTATTGGTAGAATGTGTTACAGCCTGGAGTGGATTCCATCTCATGGATCATTAGTAGAAATAGCTGTGTGTTGTAAGGTGACACTGTTGCAGTCTCATATTGCTGAAAAAGTTGAATATTAAGAGGTACTTCCTATGTTCTAACACCTGTGAATTAAAAAGCTATTTAAATGCATGCTTTTTTCAATTATTCAGTGCCAGTGTGGGTAATGGAAGATTCTAGCTAATAACAGGATATTTGAAAACCCTAAGCTATTTTTGTTTCTGTTGGTGTTCTGTTATGACTTTTTTTGAATACTGAATATTAGGTTAGCAATGGATCACCACTAATTTTTTTCCTTTAGGTAAGCTGACTGTATTTTCACAAGCCTCTGATTTTAATTAATTATTGCAAGGTAGTCAGATTTTTGCTACTCTCTGGAAGATGTGCAGCTGTGTTTCTGTACTCAAGCTGGTGTATTTTGGCATTTTCACACGTGTGTGCAATGGAGGCAGCAGTAAATGAGACTTTCCATTGAGGTGAAGTACTGTGAAAGGCCATTCCCAGATTTGTATTTGTCAGGAAATGCTAAAGCAGCATTTAGTCCAATCTCTTCTTTATATTTGCATATTTAAATAGCTTCTAGATACCAGGGCTGCTTACATGACTAGTCTCAGGTTGTGGATTCAGTTCTGTATAAATGACTTTTTGACCACCTGGATTGGAAGACAATCAACAATTGTGTTGGGTTGTACATGGTTTAGAACTCAAAGCCTTCTGAGCTGCAGGAAATGGTCAGCCCTTTTGAATTTTTTGATGACTTCTTAAACCCTATATTTGTATGGCTAAAAATGTTAACTGTTATTTTTAGATGCAGAGAAGTAGCTAAAACTGTCTTAAATTTGAGTTTAACACATGCATACCTAGAAACAAAGCCCTGCCTCAACAGCTTGCTCTGAGAGTTTGCATAGCAAACTTTTTTATATCCACTTACAAATAGTGGATATTTAAACATGACATTTTCTTTGAAGACATCATAAAGGCAAGCAAAATGCATGCAGTATCAGGCTAAAAGCATTTGTAAACTTTGGTCTTTATGGCAGTAATAATGAAAATTTATTCTTAGTTTTTACATATAGGCAAAGAAAGGTGAGTCAGACCTTAGATGTAAATATGGATTATAATAATGTATTTTGATATGTTTGACTCAAAATTCTAAATCTGAGATTTGCTTTTTCTGGCAATTAAAATAAACAGGAAAGAGCCCAAACCAAACCTTGGATGTTGTTTTTTATCTCATTAGAATAGCTAATAAAGAGAGGTTTTTTAACTTATTTGGAGGCCTTTGTGAGAGTTTTGTCAGGACTGCTGTGCAGATATCAGCAAGTGGTGCTTGTCCATACAAGTGATGAGGTATTTGTGAAGTGCATGATGTACTCTGTAAAGTAGAGTTGAAATGAATCCACTGGAAAAAGGATACTGTACCTACAGTTAACAAAGAAAGTGTTTTATTTTTATAAAAGTATTTTTAATAATAAAAGGGAATTTTAAATACCAGATTTAAAGGATATATAGGAGAAAGGTGTATATAGGAAACTACTGCATGGCATTTTATTAAGTTTGCTTATATATGTCATCTCTTCAAAGTCATACATTTGCAAGAGATTTTTGTTTCCTTATTTTTTTTCTATTGGAATGGTAGTGGAAGAAATTTTAAAATGTGTAAAACCTCAGCTATGTTTTTTTTGCTTAAAATTGTGTCATAATTGTTGTTTACATGTGTGTTCAAAGCTAGAATCAGAATAAAGTCAAGCTGGTGACCAGTCTTTCTTGGCATTAGTAGATTGTGCATTTTTGCACATATATTTTTGTTCATTTGCCTGTAATTTGGTGTGATACAATGAAGTAAAATCTTTCATGCCATATTAATGATGAAGGAGCTGTAATTTAAGTTCTGTTTCTGGTACTTAATTCCATTTTAAGAGTGCTGTATTTTTTCTGGGTTTTTTATGGTGTTGTGGGTATTTCCTAATTCTGTGCTATTGTATGGTTGTCTTATACAGGTAAGAAACTGGAAAATATTTGAAAGGTAGGAAAGAGAAAAATCAATGCTTCCTTGGGGAAATATGGAGCCTCACAAAATTCTGCTGGAGGATGGGAATCCATGTTGAGTGTGGAAAAGGTCTGGATCTTTGGCAGACCTGAGACTCGTGTTGCACTGAGTAGAGGCTGCATTAATGTTCTGCTGTACTGGCCCCTGCAGCGGAGGTGGAATTGTCTCATCTCCCTTGGAGTACTTTAATAAAACACACCTGAACAGAGCAGAGGAGGAGTTGGGCCTTTGGTCCTCACTATGTTCACAGCTTAATTGATATTTGTTGTTACAAATTAAAAACATCAAACTATATAATAAGATAAAATACTGATAAGACTTGGAACACAGTTTTTGTAATATTGTAAGGAAATAAGTAATTTTGGAATGAATCTGTGAAATACTAAGCAGTAATGAGGCAATAATTAAAGTATCTCACATTTCAATTTTAGCCTGTAGAACTTAATGCACATTTATGGCTTAGCAAGCATCCCTATTTATATGGAGCATTAGCTAGTAGGAGTTAGTTTTATTCCATTCAGATTGATGTAACAGGACATGGCTGATGTTCTTCATCTAATTCATTTTCTGCAGAGAAGTCTTGGTGATAGCTTCTGAGGATCTGGGAAATAGTCTTGACTTGGTGAAAATAGAATCAGTACTGCAATCAGGTGGAGAGGCATGAACTGTGAGAATCACAAAAACCCATCAGTGTGACTCATGCTGCAAAATGTAGGTTAAGGTGAACGGAGTAAAGAAATGTTGAATATATTTCATAGATATACATAAATTATCTCTGTAACATTGTGTATCAAGAACTTAGAAGCTGAATGAAAAAAAACAAGTATCATATTGCCATGCTTAAATTTACCATATCTTTTAAAACAGAAGACAAAAGCCTGAACTTATGATCACAGATGAGGGAGATGTTATAAATATTATAATATTAAGCAGGATAAGCAAAAATGACAATGCTTAAATCACACACAACATGAATGAGAAAAAAGCAGTATCTCTGCTGATGCACATTAAATTTTTGTGTCTTTGTACTAGAAAGATAAATGGAGAAAAATAAATGAAAGCTAAATGCAGATTGGAAGATGCAGAAAGGAAGGGGAAAGCAGAGAACACAGAAGGATCTGGTTTGTGATCCTGTTCTCTTTGAGGCCTCTGGGAATGACAGTGCCCACCAAGGCACTCAGGTGCCTTCCAGCTTCCCTCTGGTGATGCAGGAGCATTTTCCATTGGTGTCTCACCTGACACAGAGCCAGCCCTGGTCAGTGACTGACTGGCTAAACACATTGCTTCTGTGGAGAAAACCACATCACTTCTCAGATGTTAATTAACATATATTAAATAATAAACTGGAAAGTATATGGGGCCAGCAGTGTCTCTTCTTGTGGTACAACATTATAATTAGTACTCAATGATGGAGGTTTTGCCTCTGTTAAAGGAATGTACTCTTCCAAGAAAAAGGTGAATGAGAAAGCTAGGGGTTTTTTTTTCTTTTCCTGTGCTCTCTCTGCTGTCAATAACCACTCAAAATAACTATGTAAAACCACATCTTAGCCAGATGCATTGTCCATCTCCTGTTTCCCCTGTCTCACTGAAATGACTGGCATTTAAGAGGAATTAACTCTCCTCTCAATTACAGATGGGTCTGCATTATCACCCTGCTTTGATTAGTGCCCTTACATGGTTTTCCTGATTGTCCCTGTGCACTGTGCCTTGGCTCACATTTCAGGGCAGCCTCAGGTGCCAGGGTCTAGGCTGGTTTCAGATGGAACAGAACAGGTAAGTGTGCTTGAGGAATGCACCAAGTGTTCTCCAACAGGTAATGAGTTTAACCTGAGAAAAACTGTCTGAAATGCACCTCGTGTGAAGATTTAAATTCTCTGCACTGATTGTTTTGCTGCTTAAATCTTCATATGTTGGCCTGTGGTACTCCTAGATGTAGCATGTATAGGTGTGTTGTATCACTGTCTTTGCAATATGGCAGTTGCAAATTTTTCTGTTTTCTTTAGCAATATATTGTGCCAGTCAAATCTGAGCTCTCTCTTGTTGTAATGTGCATGAGTTTAAACTGGCAAAGCAATCCTGGGATGGCAGCTGCATTAAAAACAACCCTAGCAGCACAACTGTGCTTTCAGAACTGTAATTTATTTGGCCTCTGTCAGGGAAAACAAAGGTTCTGACATTTATGGTTTTACTTATATAAGTGCAACTACACCTGGATTTTTGACAGCCAAAGATTATGCTCCTGATTCAGGTCTGTGTGCTGCCAGCAGTGCAGGGAGGAGTCCAGGCTGGGGGATTGCAGCAGCAGCTCCTTGGCTGTGGCTCACACCAAGTGTGTACAACCAAGCGTGCTTTGTTACCACAGCTTTGAGTTACAAACAGCATGGTGTATGGTGGCTCACAAGAACAATTACTGTGCAGCAGCAGCTGGGGAGAAGCCAGAATGTCTGAAGGAGTTGTCAGTGCAACACTACCACAACTCTGTGGAGTGACTGAGGTTGACTTGCAGGGCTGTTTAACTGGTGGAGATGCACCCTGTGCAAACAGCCACGGGGCTGACTCAGGGGATGTTTTTTCTTTTAAGTTTATAAAGAACAGATAAATATTGCCCATTTCAGCACAGTGTTCTGAACTAGTTGGATGACAGGACCTATAGAAATCAAAGTTTGAAGACTACTATTCTGTCCCAGATATTATTTTTCTCTAATATTCCCCCTAGATAAATGGAGTGTATTTAGGAATGCAGGACCTTCAGCCATAGGAATAGGTTTGTTTTGTGTATGAAGAATAAGTAAGGAAAGCCTCAGTCACTGTAGGGTAGCACAAGCCCAGGTGTAACTGGTGCAGGTGCAATTGAACAGAATATTCCTTCTGCATGGCTTGTGCAGCCCAGTTTGTTATGTGAAGGCAACTTGGTTTTGGCCTTATTTTTTCTTTTTCTTGTTTTAACTTCCAGATTTCAATGTAAAGCTGTTACTTTTTATTTGACCACTTGGACATCATACCCCTCTTTAAGCAAACCTGTCTTTAGAAAAATGTCTGCATTATTGGGAAATTTCTGCCAGCCGTGTGAAGCTTGGCTGAAGTATTTCCAACAGGAAAATCAGAAGTCAGATGTGATTCTGTAGAAAACACAATTTAGATTATGTTGAATCTGTGAATGGCAAGAGCAAGATTAATGATTCTGTGGTATCCTTGAGCCAAAGAATCTGTCTACTTTGATTATTTTTTGTAACAATCAACCACCTCTTTTGACATTTGAGAACTGATCTGAGATTTCTTGCTCATGGGGTCCTTTTGACATCTTTCCATGGCTGTGAAGTGATGTCTGACAGAGATTAGATTGAGGGGAGCAGATTGCAGCAAAAGAAGTGAAAGACAAAGACATGTAATGCAAGCAAATACCAGTTTACCAATGCCCAAAAACATGTAAAAAGCTGCAGTGCAACTGAATTTAATGAAATAAAAGTAATGAAGACTGAGCAAAACTTGCCTTGCAGCAGCTTTTGCTGTTGGAACAGCACAGTATGTGCTGCAGTTACTGACATAGGAAGAATATGAAAAAGCCACTGGCTCCACCTAATTTCCATTCTGATGAATGCAGCCTGTGAACTTTACTGGGAAGCTCATGGTTTTGTCTTTATAGGCTTGATGGCTGTATTTTGTGTTGACAGCAGCAGTTTCTGTCCAGCCTTCAATGTCTTGTATGTGAAAATTTCCTTGTCATTAGGAACTGGTTTTGTTGATAATGACACTTCATGGTACTGTGGTTAATCCTGATTGCACCATGCAGCTGGATCTGTACCCTTCTAATTCAAAAGTTGGAGATTTTTGTGCATGTTTGACAAGTCTTCCATCAGAAGTCCGGGTGACGAAAATTTTCAGGTGAATTTTGCACCTTATTAGAGCAGATGAGATCAGACCAGGTTTAATTCTCCAGGGGTCACATCAACCTTCTGGTTTAAAAATTTACCAAAATTTGAGCACTTTTTAAATGAAAACATTGTTTTGTTAATGGATTGTGATCCTTTTGTTTATTAAAAAAGTTAAAGTCTATTTCCTTGTAGTGTCAGTGTCTCAAAGAATCAGCTGTTGCACCATTATTTTAAGACATAGTAGTATTATGATTCTCTGAGAACATATGCACAATGGAAAAATTAAAACTATTTTGTTTTCATTTTCTAAGCACTGCAGGCATTTTGATTCTCCAACTCAATGCTAAAATCTGTGTGTGAGCCTCATCCTCACTGAAGCACTGCTGTTCATGTACATATAAAAAATTTAACCTGTTTTCTGAAGTATGTGATTTCTTACTGCAGTAGTTCATTTATACAGTCACATAAATGGGATGCCAGTGTGTCACAATATTTGTATTTTTATAGTCCCTTTGAGAGGGACAATCTTCTATCCCAGTGTTAGCAATTTGAGGTCACCTGACACAGCAAACACCAGCATCAACTCCAGCTGTTTACTTAATTGTGAGATCTTTTTCCTCAGCTTTGACAGTTAAAGTGTGACGTGAGTGGCTGTTTTGCAAACCGTGGGTGTTTATTAAATGCACATTCTGAAGTGGTTTGTTTTAGCATTAATAAAAGCAGTCGTAATTTAAAAATCACTAAAATAACGGCTTGAGCGCAGAAGCCTGTTGTGAAGAATTAAAAATTAGAAACTGCTTTTAGTGGAAACTGTTCAGTTTTTGAGGGCAGCTTGCAGTGATTTAAAGCAGTTTTGGTAACCTGATCTTTGTGTTGACACAGTACCATGATGTTATGTCCAAATTATCACCCTGTCATTAGATGTATTGGTGCAGTGAGACAAACACAAAGATGGAAAGACCTAACAGCAGTCTTCCGAGTGAGTTTTTCAAGTTTTATTAAAAATTATGTTTCATAGCAGTATTTGGGGACCTCAAAGACATGAGATCAGTGAAATACTGGAAGATTCTCATGTCCTGAAGTCACACATAAACAAGCACAAACATACTCTTGGTGACGAAACCAGGATGCATTATCATAATATTTTGTGTCTTATGTTGATTTCAAACCAGAGAAGAACAAAAGAAGTAACCATATAAATAAGTGTATCAATAATAATAAAATAATAGAGGAAATATCAATAATGATAAAATAATAGAGGAAATTAGGACAGCAAACGTTAACACTTTGGAAGTAATTTTATATAAATTATGTAAGGTATTTTCAATAATTATTTAGTAATCCTGTCTAAACACAGCAGTCAGATTTGGGACTTGTTCTGTGAACTGCTTGGTACACAGACCAGCAGAAATGGCCCTACTTTGATTTATCCTTTTTAGGTAAATCAGTCTTGTAGTAATGCAGTAGTTTTGCTGCTTAAAGATACAAAACAGCGTTTGCAGGGAAAAGGTTTGTTTTTTTTTTTTTGTAGCGGGTCCGTATAGCGCGAAAAGGCCCGAGCGGTGCCCGCGCCACACAAAGGATCCGCCCGCCCCGCCATGGCCCGGGCCCGTAAGGGCGGGCGTCTCTCGCGTTTCTATTGGCGGGACGCGGTGACAGGCACGGGAACGGACCAATAGCAGCTGGGATTTCAAATCGGTGACCGCGGACGCTGCGCACGCCATTGGCTCGGCGCGCGCGGGGTCCCGCCCGCGGGCAGCGGAGGGGCCCAGCGCAGGCGTTTAAAGATGGCGGCAGCGCGGAGTGTGGGACGGCGATCGTGAGGCGGCTGGACTCGCCCTCACCCGCAGCCCCGGCACAGGAGCGACGGGGCCGCCGGGCATGGCCCAGGTGGGTGCGGGCCCCGCGGGGTGACGGGCAGGGCGGGCCTGCGCGGGCACCAACTCCTCCGCCGCACAGGCCGCAGCGCCAGCGGGCCCGCCGCGCTCCTGCCGCCTGCCCGGAGCGGCCCCCGGGCGCGGAGCCCAGCGGAGCCTCTCCCCGAACACCGACATCCCAGCGCGGGAGGCGCCGCCCTGCCCGGCGGGTATTGCCGTGCGGCGCTTCACCTGCGCCCGGCCTGAGCGGCCTCTGCTCAGAGCTGAGGTTTTGTTTTATTCAAGATTTTTCTTTGGTTGTTTTGTGTTTTGGGGGACTTTTTTTTTTTCGTTTCCCGCCTACCCCCAGCCACCTCGGGATTGTGTTCGGGAAGGAAAGGCCGTGTCTCTGCCCTCGGCTCCCCCTGCTCGGGGGTGATGGGGAGCAGCGGCTGCGGCCGTGCCTCCGCTCCGGGTGTGTCTGGGGAGGGGAGGCCTGGGGGGCTCCGCCGCTCGCAGCCCCTTGTACGGGCCCGGAGCGGGGCTCGGCCCCGCAGCACGGTCGGGAAGAAAAGGCTCCAGCGTGTGTGAGGGCACACAGGGCTTGTTTAGTTCTGGTCCATTGAAGGTAACGTGATGTCTCTCTAACTCTCAGGATTCTTCTTAACGTGTTCTTTCTATTAATAGCAAATTATCTCCTTCAGCCTCTGAAAGGTTTATTCTCCCAGCTTTCTTCATCTTCTTTTTTGTTGGAGACAGTTCGTTCTTTTTTACCTCCTTTCCTTAGGCTTCGGGTTTGTCTGCAAAGTTTGTTTGCCCGCTGAGACCTGAGTACCCAGGCGTTGCTCGACCATAAACTGAACTTGGGTGAACGCATTCAATTTCTTTATTCCGTTAGGTTGCGAGTTAAGGGTCTTGGAATTAGATCTTTTGTTTTGTGATTTGAGAGGTTGTTCTGTTTGGGTAATTAAACTTGGGGGCTCCTGTTTTTAATTCTGGATGAGAAGTTGGGTCGCTAGGCAGCTCCTTTTCATTATCAGGATTGTTTTGCTTTTTTAGAGAAAGAGAAGGGATTTTGGTAGCTTGTGTCTGTTGTTTTTCTTTTCAAGTAAGAAGCTTACATATGATGGGAAAGGAAAAATATATTTTCTCTCTCCTAGGCTCTGATTTTCGCCTTCTGTAAATCAATTTGTTGTCTTACATAATTAATCAAGCCATCTAAACCTTGCCAGAAAACTGCTCAGGCTCTAAAAGCAACTGTTGTTTTGCCATTTCTGAGGATGGCTTTCCAAAATGATGTACTCTGTTCGTTCTGAAATGGAATGAAGTGTTAAGAACTAGAGAAGTTCTTGAGCCTTGTCTGTATTTGCCACTGATAATGTTATTGTTGGGCTCTTGCTGCATTTTCTTAACTGGCCTTGGTGACTGACTTACACAAAGTGGTTGTTTCGTTCAGAATCTTTTTGCACTAAAGCTGATAATGAGAAGAGCTGAGTTCCTACATGCAGTATTATCTTAAAGGATATTTTCTTTTGGTACTTTCTGTTCTGGTTTAAAGAAAGTAAATCCAGTCTCTTCAGGTTTTGTTTTGGGTTTCTGGGGTTTTTTTTTTAGCTGTGGTAACAAATAGGATTAACTTATTTCTAGAATTGTATGTGTTGAAAAGACACAGTAGGTATAATGAAAAGAAGGTAGATGACTGTGAGTGGGGAATTACTTTGGCATGGGTTAATGGATCAGCACCTGAGTTGCCATTTGTGGCTGGAGGATGAGGAGGACTTTGTATTTGGTTAGCAAATAAGGACAATTTGCTCTGAGCCTTTTGGGGTCCACTGAATGTGAAGTAAGCAGTCTCTGGCACAGTTTCTTTTCAAAAGTGACTTTTTGAAGAGAGAACATGGGGTATGCTGTTCATTGCTGCAGGTACGTGTATTTGTAAAGAAAATATGTTCTTTAATAAGTTCATTTCTAGACTGCTGACCTGCTGTAACTGAAAGGAATTTTTCTTTGGGTTTGGGCAATGATGGTTCCAAGTTTTAACACTCTGGGTTTTTTCTGCCTTGAAAAAGGATACCCTTTGCTCTGTGTATTTCTCTCCCATCCCTTTTCTGTCTGACTGTGGGGATGGGCAGTGATACTTGCTAAACAAAGTTGTTTTTTTTTTTTGTTTTCTGCATTTAAAGGACATCTGTAAGACAACCAGGCTTAGATTACTCTGCTTTCTCTGGGACCTATGCAGTTTGCTATCTTACATTTATATGCCCCCCTCCCATATCTGCATTGTTTAGTTTACTTTGTGACATGAAATTTTTTAAAATTATCAGCTAAAATAAGAGTAAGCAGTTAAAAATGTGGAAATTCCACGTGCTGGTGATGTGCAGAACATGAGCTGTGTTTGTACTGCCCGGTGCAGCTGCCAGTGATGTTCTGTCCCTTTGGAAGGAATCCTTATGGAAACTGTTATGGAACTCGGTGGAGCCTTGGAGAATTAAATGTTATTTCAGGGCAATTCAATGAAGGGTGACAATAGCAAACTGACTTATGTTTCGCTGTAACTTGGTTTGCTGAGCTTTTTGTGTGTGGCTCTTATGTTCCCTTGTCTGAGGCCCCTTTGGCTGTTTGTGACCTACAAACTCATGTAACTCATTTTGCCTTTTCTCCCTTTTGTCTTTTCAAATACCTGGTAGCTCAGTGGTTTTGTTGCTTTGTTTTGTTTGTTTGGGGTTTTTTTCCCAGCCCTGATAGAAAGGGCATATTGTAATGTCAGCTGGCAGGGAAGTAGATGGGAATTGGACCTGAGTTCCACTGCTTCTGCCTTGCTTTTTGTGCTTCTAGGCAGGTATTGTAGTCCACTGGAACTGTACAGCTATTGTTACCTATAATCAAAGGAGAGAAAAACCCCTTGGTTTTTAGTGTTAGAATAGTAACAAACAGACCTTTCTTTGGAAGCTTTCAGGTGTCTGGTCATGATGGGCACACCTGGCACCAGATTTCTGCTATTACAGGGTTAATTAATTAGGGTATAACAGGTACATCCAGGAGGTTCAGTTGCCACAGTAACCCATCCCTGGGTCAGCCCCTTGGGGTTGGTCCAAGGGTTTTCTCCCAATTCTTATTATGTCTTATTGTAGGTCCCCTACTTAGAATAAGACTAAACAATATTCCAGGAATGTGTTTAGAAGGTCAGCTTATTGTTCTAAAATCTAAGGGAAAGGGTAGGAAAAGTACCAGAGTTAATTAAGGAGCTATATAACTATATAATAGTAGTCTAGAGAGCTGCAAATATATGAAAAACACATAAAAGGCAAAAATCTTTTTGGCATCACTACCAGACTGTTATCTTACCCTAGGGATGTGGCAGGTTTGTGGCTGGAAGTGGAAGGAGCTCATTTGAACCCATCTTAGTGTAGTTCTTCCTGACCCAGTGTGTGCTGAGGAGCAGACAGCCCTGGCTGTGATTTGCTGTTCATCATTCAGCCATTCATGGTTTCACAGCCTGCAAGAAAGGGAAGACAACAAGAACAGAATTGTTACCAGTGTTTGAATAGAATAACAAGGCCTCTTTCCTGCAAAGAGCAGAGGTGCAGTGTCAGTGAACCACCCAAGCTGGGCAGGTAAAGGTTAAGTTTTATTTTGACATTGGTATGGCTAAAAGGCTTCAGCATAGGAGCAGGACGTGTATTGGGGTCTGGAAGTAGCATTCACCATCATGTCTTACCCTTGTCAAAGAGAAATCTTTCCTGTTGGACTGGGGAGCTCCTTGAACACAAGGGAAGGTTTTGCTCTTTGAAATTGTAGAATGCTGACTTCAGTATTCCATTTCTGTGGGAATTCTGCTTGCTCTTTTCAAGAGTCTTCTAAAGACTCTTTAAGATGGAAAAATTAGATGACTTAGGCATTTAGTTTCCAGGAGTTACTGAACTCATGCTGTGACTTTTGATTCTTTTGTTCAGAATTAAGACACTGATGATTTACTGTGAAGAATTTAATAATTTGTCATTCACTTTTTTTTTTTCACTTTTTAAATCTGAAGGTGAGGAAATTTATAGACAAATTTATCTAGGGGTGTTCTCTACATTATACATTCCAGAACCTGTTGGAAGATGAAGGAATTGGTCATTGTATTGAGATAATCTTGTAGGATAGAATGGAATTAGATATGTGGAATTGTCTTACTGGTGAATGAGCCATTTACCAATCTGAGAATGAATGTGTTGGTATCAGAGAAGATGGGATTATTTTAGAGTTCTTACCACTTTCTTTCCTTAGCAATTATATAGTGTATGTCAAACTCAGCGTGTTGGATGTGTCACAATTTTGAGAAGGTTTAAAAAACCCTACACACATCAAAAAAACACCACAAAATATGAATTCCTCTGCTGCCCCAGCAAAACTTGCTTTGTTGCCATATTAGAGTTTGCTCTATATTATGCTTTCTTCCAGCTTCCAGGTAGGTAACTTCTGTATATTGCTGAATTTTAATTGATCCCATTACAACTTCTGACTCCCAGCTTTGTGCCTTGCCCCAGTTGGTGTTTGGATATTGCTGTTGGTTTGTTCTGCCTGGGCTGGCATAAAGAGACATGAGAGAATTACCCTTGGTTTCTCTAAGTCCCTCATGACAACCCAGACCTTCTGCCCTGTTGCCTCCCATGTCACACATGAGAGATCTTGGAGCTCGTCTTTCCAAAATGCTTGGGAAGACTCTCTCTGCTAGCTGGGAGTACCTTAAACAGATTTATGCAGCTGTCTGCCTGGGGCAGAGGGGCAGTGCTTCATTTCTAGCTTGTAGGAAGATCTAAACCCAGTTTGGGCTGGCATGGAGGAACTTGGAGAAACCAAAATAAGCAGGTAAGAAATGATCCTTCTTTTCCCCAGGTGCTCATGGTCCTGCAGAGATGACAAAAGTATAATTGAAGAAGCCATCATAGACATGGTAGAAAGAACCACTAATGTGAAAAATAAGCCTTAAACAAACTCTCCCCATGCCCTGCAAAATTTCCTAGAGGAATTGAATACTTTTTCCAGGTTAAATTTCCTAAAACATTGGCTTCTAAATATCTTCCAAAATTAATTTGAACTTTAATGCTGTGTATCTGAACCTGACTTCATTGGACATAAGGAATAAGTAGTTCCATAATAGTACAAAATACAAGATCAAATGTCTGATATCTGGTTATCTAGAGAGTAATTTTCTGTGATATTTTAGTAAATTGTGAGATTTCAGAAGTAGCTGATAACTTAAATTGTGAAAAGCCATGACCATAGTCTTTAAAATCTTGTTGGTTTTGCAGATTGTCTTAAACTGTAAGCTAATTATCCTTTCTGCTGTGTGGGTAAGTATGGCTTGAATACCAGCTTGTTTCAGATTGTGGGAGAATTTCCCCAAAATGCAGTTTTTAGTCTGTCATGCTTAATGCCCTGCCTGCTAACCAAGCAGAGATAATCAACTAATCATGAAGGCAACTGTGTTAGTCAATTCTTGTGCTGGTGTACAGCTTGAGCAATAAAACCACTCTAGTTTTGGCCTCATTCAAGATGGTATCTGGGTACCCTGCTTTTCTCACTGTAAAAGTGTCCCTCTTCTACTTGAAATTTATGCTAGAGGAGTGACAGGTGTTCTTTCTGCTTGGGATACCATTTCCATTTCTTTCCTCTGACAATTTGTTTTGTTTTGTTTTGTTTCCTCTTGTAGGTTGAAAGAAGAAAAGGAGACGAGTTTGTCCAGTGAAGATGCACTCTTAGTCTTCAGCTATTTAAGCTGAATGCATTGTGATTTCCAATAATTGAGACAGTGATTCTGAAAGCTGTCTACATTAATGAAAAGAACAATGTAGTCAGCTTAACTGAATCATCAGTGTTGCATATTGAATAGGACATGATAAACCAATCCTGATGGACTTATGCATGTTAGGAATATAGGGATAAACATTGATTAAAGCATTGTTTTTTTTAAAAAAAGTAGTTTTAAAAATGGAGAACTATGAAAATGTACCACCCCTCCCTAAAGAACCTGCAAGAGAAATGAATGTGGAGAACGTCCCTTGTCGGCCACCTCTGCCGCCCAACGAACAGCCTCCACCGCCTCCCCTGCAAACGTCCAGTGACGCAGAGGTAATGGACGTTGGCTCTGGTGGTGATGGACAGTCAGAAACCCCTGCTGGGGACACGCACAGTCTCTGCAGAACACAGCAGCTGCTCACAAAGGGATCTGCCTGCTACAAAAGTCGTCTTCTCATAGACCCCAACAGTAGCGACCAAAGCCCCAGAACTGCTCGTCACGCACCGTCAGTTCGAAAGTTCACCCCAGATCTTAAGTTACTGAAGGATGTGAAGATTAGTGTTAGCTTTACAGAAAGCTGCAAAAGCAAAGATAGGAAAGTTCTGTACACTGGAGTTGAGCAGGATTATAAGGCAGATACGGAGTTTGGTATTAATAATGTCAATGGGGATTTGCATGTTTGTCCTTTCGGTGGTAGTAATGGTAAAGCTGCAGGGATAGGGGGTGAAAGTGATGACAAGAAGGATGATGAAAATGATATTGAGCAGGAAAAGAGAGTGGAATTTGCAGTTCTGGATGAGCTAGAAGACTTTACCGACAATTTGATGGAAATAGATGAAGAAGGAGGAGGGTTCACATCTAAAGCAATCGTTCAAAGAGATAAAGTGGATGAAGAAACCTTGAATTTCTCCTATGAGGTAAGTAAATCCACAAGTCTTTGCTGGGTAAGAGGTTTCCAAGTGGCTAGAAAAAATATGCAAAGAATAGCTCTTCTAGAAGTGTGTAGTACATGAGTCAAAACCACAGAATTTTTAGAGACGGACCTTTGGCTGAGAAACTGTAAACTATTTTAGTCAAACTTCTGAGTTGTGTTGCAGCTTCTATAGTTTCTGTAAAAACAGCCTTTAAAAGTCTTCTCACACAATTGCAGTTCATTTTATCATCACAAACTTATTTTCTTATTTTTCAGTCTTTTTACTGGAATCACTGGAAATTTCTAGTTTCTGTCTGTGTGGAAGTGCATATTAAAAATGTCTGCTTTCTCTTTGCAAGGGAAAAGGGAGGTTGGTAGGCCCAGAAGGACAGTGTCTGATGAAGTCTCTTTCAGGATGACTTTGATAATGATGTGGATGCTCTGCTGGAAGAGGGTCTTCGAGCACCCAAAACCAGGAGACTGGATAATGAGAAATACGGTGGTGAAAGTGATCACCAGTCTGATGGAGAGACAAGTGTGCAGCCAATGATGACCAAAATTAAAACTGTGCTGAAGAGTAAGTTCATGTGCATTTAATAAATAACTGTGGGTCCTGTTCATGGCTTGTGTCTGTAGAACAAAAGTTTACCAGCAAGCAGAGTGTGAGACAGCAGTTTGTGTGACATTGTTGATGTGTTGGAGAATTTTATTGTTGGGAGGCTTCTTATTGTGGGGTATGATTTTTCACATTCTTAAACAGTGAATTTGACTTTTGCTTTTGATCTGCTGTATGTAATAAGAATATGTTTTAGTCTGTGGATTTGTGTAAAATAGTGAGGTGAACAAGGGTGATCTGGGGCTTTTGTCTCTGGGCATTCTGGCCTTTTTCCTGCTTCAGTTACATAACCTCTGCTGGTGAAATTGCCCCATGCAAGGTCTCCAGGAATGCAATCTAGGTTAAATATAATAACTTGAAAAGTCAGTGGCTTACATTTATCCAATTTCATTGTGTTAGAAACTGCTAATAAAGAAAATCTGAGAACACAAACCCGTCCAGAAAAATGCAATGGAAAATATTCTGAATTAGAATTAAAACTTAAACATGTACTAGAGAAGTATTTTACAGCTTCAGTGTATTCTGAAATAAAAAACCAAATAACTTTTTGCTTCAAAATTGTATAGTAATGGAGGATTGCCAGGAAACTTCCAGCAAAGAAAATAGTCTCTGATTTGTGATTTAGAGAGACATGAGACCTTGGCTTAGTGATGAGCCCTTTGCTGGCACTTTGGGTCTGTGGAACTGGTGGTATTTCGATGCAAATTTATTCCTGAGTGCCAGGAATAATGGAAAATGAAGTTGTTTCTGAAGCAACTATGACTTTTCCAGTAAATACTTTCCAGTGGTGCTTGTGGTAAGTATAAAAAGACTAAAGAAAAGAGAATTCAGTGATGAAACAAACAAATCAGTCTGTATAAAAATTATTGCTGCTATTGCCTTTAGTTGAGAACATCATGGAATCCGTATCTTTGCAGGATTTAGTCTGGGTTAGAGTCATGTACCTTGTTATTAAAACAACATCTCTCTACTAAACATTATTAATCTTGTTTCAGTGCCTTTTTATTCTTTGGGACAGAAAAAGCAATAAATAAAAACCTGGATTTTATTTCTATTCTTCTAAGCAGTCTATCCAAGTTTAAAGCCATTATTTGCTTTAAAGGTCGTGGCCGCCCTCCTACAGAGCCTTTGCCAGATGGATGGATCATGACATTCCATAATTCAGGCATTCCTGTATATCTGCACAGAGAATCTAGAGTTGTTACCTGGTCTAGACCTTATTTTTTGGGAACAGGAAGCATAAGGGTGAGAGCTGTCAATTTTTTAAATACTTAACTAAGATTAAAAAAATTAGATATATTCCTGAAAGCCATTGAATATTCTTGTGCTTTGACAGGTTTGTTTTCAGTGTTTGAATTAAGAGCCTTGAAAAATAAAGTATTTTGTGTTTGAAAATCTGATACAGTTTTTCTTAGGTGCTTTGCTTTACTGTTTGGACAGTTAAAGTGAATGAGATTATCTTGTTTGATGCCTTCACTTTCCTAATGTGGCTGCAGAATTGGGGGTTTATTGCACCATGACATACATCTAGGGATCTTTTATTTGTAGCTATAAATTAGCCTGAGCTGTGGCTTAAGGTCCACATTTACAGAAGTAAGGATATGACATTCTTGCAGCCAAGGAATCTGCAGAAATTGGGTTTAATGCCATGGGCCCATGCCTCAGGAAAGCTCAGTGGATTTTATGAAAGCATGCAGTATTTGCATGGCCAGACTGTAGTGGAGCCAAAGCAGCAGGACTGTGTCAGTGTCACCCAGGGTGAAGGTCCCCAGGAGTGGCCCTGCTCAGCTCTTGAGTCAGAATGACTTCACTGACCCAAGAGGAGCTTGGGCCTAGACTGAATACAAATAGCTTCCATCTTGCTTGCATCTTTTGGGGTTGAGTTTTGCTTTTGGTGACTTTGAGATACTGAAACCTTCTGTATTATTTATATTTGCAGAAACATGATCCTCCCCTTAGTAGCATTCCCTGCTTTCATTACAAAAAAATGAAGGAAAATGAGGAAAGGGAACAAAACAATGACATAACCCCAAATGGAGAAGTATCACCTGTAAAGCATCTAGATAAATCCTCAGAACTGGACTGCCAAACAGAAGAACCAGATTCCACTGCTGCTGATTCTGGGCCTTTAGATGACAAAGATCCCTCTGGGGGAGATGCAGCACAAGGAGCTTTGGGACAAGTTAAGGCCAAAGTTGAAGTATGTAAAGATGAATCTGTAGGTATGTATGGGAAGTAGTCTTTTCTTGACTTGAGTTGGGGTAATGGCATTTGGAAAATTTTATTCCAGACTTGGCTGCTGAATTATAATCTTTCCTGAAGCCCTGAGAGTCCACATGGAAAGGTTTTACACAGAAAAAGTGAATATTTTGGTAGTTTAGTCCTGTAGACTTTATCTCAACATAAGAATCAGTTATGTCAGTGTGTTCATTTGTTTTTGTCAAATGTGTTTGTGTGACTTCCTCAAGTAGGAAGCACTCTGTATTGGCTGAGTTATATCTGCTTTCAGGATGAGCTCTTAAGAGAAATGGTGTAGTTAAAGTGTATTTCTGTATTTGCACAAGTCTAGCAGACTTAAGTCATGCAAATATAATTGCACTCATGCAGAGGGGTGTGATGCTTCATTATTTTATTTATACAAATCTGATAGCCTCTACACAAAGACATCATGCCAAAATCACCACCCAGTGGAGAGGAACTTGAAGAGGAAGCTCACATGTGAATTTATCAAATCTTATCACATCTGCATACCCAAGAACCCCATCCATGTAAATTGCTGCTGCTCAGAGTATTGGTATGGGTCACAGGCTGCCATTTGTCTTTGTAGTGCTCAGACATAAAACTTGTCCTTGTCATTGTGTGTGTTGTGTCCAGTCCAAAAACCATGCCAAAAGATGTAAAAAAAAACCAACCCAAATCATCAATATTTAGCTGCAAAATTCAAGCCAGGAAGCACTTACTTTTCTACATGAAGTTCACCTATCTCTCTCTTTAAATAGGATCTGTTGTGTATTACTGAAAAAGATACTGAGTGATGGAGTATAAGTGTGACTTGCATTTGGAATTCCTTGTGGAAGGAAACAATACCAGCAGCTTGCTTTTGTCTGTTTACATCTGTGGATGCTACTCTTTATTTTTGCGGATTATATTTGCAGACTATCCTATAAAGGAGAGAAGCAGCTGTACTGAAAGGGAGCAGTGTTTTAGTACTCTGTATGTGAATTTAATGTGTTCAATTCTGCACAGAGGCTGCAAACACCCATGGAGTTCATGGAACATCACTGTACAGTGTTTAATGGTGCACTACATAGTAGGCAGGCAGCAGCAGTTGGGTTTGGCCTAGGGACCTGAGGCTGAAAGCACAACTGCTGTGCTCACTGGGTACCTTGCTTTAGGTAATGGGAAGGTGATTGGATGTTCAAGCAGACCAGTTACTGGTGTTTTGTTGCAAATTGTGTTGGGTATTAATGCTGGTTAGGGAATAGTAAAATCATCAAGTGACAGAATAAAATGGTGTTTTGTTTTATTTTTTGTCTGGTTTGCACTAACATTTTGCATTTAATACAATAGGAGAACTTAAAATTACTTCTATTAGTCTAAAACTGCATCTTTTGCTCCAAGTCTAAGAAAATAATTACAGCTTGTTTACAACAGTGGAAATAGAGAACTTAGTGCTTGTTCAGTGGTGAAGCAGAGAGAGTGACTTGGTGGTGTTTCTCAGATCTGGAGGATTTCAGACGCTACCTGGAGAAGCGTTTTGACTTTGAGCAAGTGACTGTGAAGAAGTTCCGCACGTGGGCCGAGCGGCGCCAGTTCAACCGGGAGATGAAGCGCAAGCAGGCCGAGTCCGAGCGGCCCATCCTGCCGGCCAACCAGAAACTCATCACCCTCTCTGTGCAGGATGCACCCATCAAGAAAGGTGAGCTGCTCTGGCTCCAGGTCACACACGCTGTGTTGAAGCCAAATTCAGCTCTAAGCTTGACTGAAAATAAAAAAATCCTGTAATGAGTCCCCTTAATTCCTGATCCAGTATCTTGCCCATCGTATATTACGCAGGAAAGGAAAAATATTGTCAAAATATACTTTCTATTCTAAAGACTAATTTCTAAACAAAGATATTTTTATTTAAGGTTACAGTCCTGGTAAGTAATGAGTACCTTCAGCTCTTGTTACTGCTGAGTGTTGCTCAGTATTGATTTCTTTGTAACAAATTATCTTTCAAAGACTGGAACTAATGAGCTTCTTCCCTTCTTCGTGTCTTTTGTGCAGAGTTTGTCATTAATCCCAATGGGAAGTCTGAAGTTTGCATCTTGCATGAATATATGCAACGAGTCCTAAAGGTTCGCCCTGTTTACAATTTCTTTGAATGTGGTAAGTCTGTTTCCTTGAACATCTCTATCCTGGTCTTGATGCTTAATCAAGAATCCAAAGATGTTGTGTAGATGAAAAACAGAACTGGAATCAGGTTAATATTGGGGTATTTCTCCCTAAGTGGTATAATGTATGTTCCATTAATTCTTGCTTTTCCTTTCTGTTTGGGGTTTTTCTGAAGGTACCTTATAAATATTCAGAATTATGCTATTCCTGTATATGCAGTATATAATACAACTGAAATTTCTATATCAGAGTGTGTAGCTGTTATATTCACACCATGATGCAAAAAATTTGGAATTAGTATTTGCAGTTCTGGCAGATTACCAGTGGTCTCTTAAAATTTTTTAAGTTCTTTATTTGAAAGATTGAAGTATATGGTGGTAAGTCTGTTAATGGAAAACTCTGTTAGTTAAACAGTTTTTCAGTCTTCATGAAGAATAAACCATTTTCATCCCTCTTGAAGCTGAAATGAAGAAAAAAAATCTTGATAGTGATGATATTTCATGTATGTCAGGAGTTCCAAAAAGCTTTCTTTACTTTCCTCCTCCATTTCCAGAGAACCCAAGTGAACCTTTTGGAGCCTCAGTGATTATTGATGGAGTAACCTATGGGGCAGGAACTGCCAGCAGCAAAAAACTTGCCAAGAATAAAGCTGGTAACTTATTTTTCTTTCTCAGTAGTAACTGCTGAATAGTTTCTGTTTGCTTTTTTGTACCATTCTGGGGTTCCAGGGGCCATAGTGATTCAGTACTGGGGTTTGGCTGTAAGAGCTAGAGGGTGATAATAACTCTTAATTTTTGGTCTTAAAGGCTCTATGTCACTTCTAAAATGAGACTAGAATATTTTTCCTTTTGTAGGCACTTTTAAATAGTAGTTTCTTCTTATTTAATTTAGTTACCATGCTGAACTAGTAAATTTTTTTTCCCTTGAAAAGTGTAAAGAATAAATTACCAGAAGAAAATGCCTGACAATTTTTAGGTGAGACATTTTTGTTTAAAATAAACCCAGTCAAGATGTTTAATCACTTTCTGCAGCTCGAGCTACACTGGAAATCCTTATTCCTGACTTTGTTAAACAGACCTCGGAGGAGAAGCCCAAAGACAGTCAAGAACTTGAGGTACTGAGCTCATGCTTCCTGGCTGGCATCATTTGAGTTTGTTTTTAAAACATTGCACAGTTAATATCAGAAACATTACTGAAAATTAGTGAGATTGTTTTCTCAGTCAAAAGGAAGTGTAAAATCCTCCATTTAGAGCAAGACTTGGGGCAAAGAGATTCCGTTGTTTTTTCCTATTGGAATAGATCAGAAAACTCGCTCTGATGCAGAGAGCTGGTTCTTTATTGACCAGCAGGTCACTTACTGAACACCTGAGATGTCCCAAGGCACCAGGCTGCTCGTGCTGCCCTGCCTGTACAGGAGTTGTTTGTACCCTTGCTTTAACTTGGAACTGTATTGTATGCCCTGCACTGCTGAAATGGTCATTCAGAAAATGCAGACAATTTTTTCTATTCTTTTAAATAAAATACCAAATGTGCCAATAGCTCTTCTGTTCTCTTTTAGTAAACCACAGCATTTTGGTAAATAGAGTTTCATAATTTGCCAAAATAACCTTGTCCTGAGGGAGAAATGATGATAATTCATAAGATTGTCATTTTTATGTAGGTATTGAATGTAAGATTGGAGTTAAAATTTCTCTCTGCAAATGTTTGATTAAGTGTGACAGTTTTAATGATGTTGCTTTTAACCCATTATGGATTTAAAAACACTTTTAAAGTGCTAAGCACAGAGCAACAGAACTGGTTTAATGTAGCAAAGGAGAAATTAGGTTTAAGACCAATATTAGGGTTTTACTTGGACAAAGCACAATAACCCTTTTCAATTCCTTTGCAGTATTTTAACCATATCAGTATTGAGGACTCACGGGTATATGAACTCACCAGTAAAGCTGGACTCTTGTCTCCATATCAGATTCTCCATGAGTGCCTTAAAAGGTAAAGCTGCAGCGTGGGGACCATGTGTGGTGTGAGGTGTTGGCTCAGGAGCCATTGCTGCTGTTTGTCAGGACCCTGCCTGAGCCTCAGAGACACGAGGTGGGGGCTGACCTGGTTCATGCTGAGTCCTCTTTAATTCACATTTGCTGCTTGTGCCTCTTTGGAGATCAGATGGAGTTGTTGGACAAATGTGTTTTATTTTCTCTCATACAGGGTTGCTTTGTCATTTCACTCAAGTTGCTGATGTAAAAAAATCTTTGTTAATTAATGCATAGATATTTATTATTAATAGATCTTATTTCATTGCAATGGCTGTCCAAGATGATAACTGCACCCACCTCACTTGTTTGTAGTTTTACTTAGTATGTGATCTTGATTGTGTTTGTGCTTAAGAAACCACGGAATGGGTGACACATCCATAAAGTTTGAAGTGATTCCTGGGAAAAATCAGAAGAGTGAATATGTCATGACTTGTGGCAAGCACACAGTGCGAGGCTGGTGTAAGTACAGTGACTGGTGTGGTGTGGGGATCTCCTCTTCTCTCTTCTGTTCTCCTTTGCTGTCCATTCTGAGGGTGCTTGTTCAGAGCCTGTTGTGTGCTTGTCGTGCTCTTCTCTGGTGTCTCAGTTTGTGACTAACTCAGGTGAATATTTGTGCCTATCATCACATAATGTGCTGGTATTGACACATTTCCATGGTTACTTTTACAGGCAAAAATAAAAGAGTAGGGAAGCAATTGGCTTCTCAGAAAATCCTTCAGCTACTGCATCCACACGTGAAAAATTGGGGCTCTCTCTTGCGAATGTATGGCAGGGAGAATAGCAAGCTGGTTAAACAGGTGAGCTGGCCTTTCTTTGAGCATAACCTACCCAGGGCTGGAGTTTTGCTTCTGGATTTCTAAATTAAGTTACAACAAAACTTTAAGGTGCCTGGATTTCATTGACAATAATAATTGTGTTAATCTTGCATCTCCCATGTCAAATTTAAAGAACCTATTTAACTAACTCATGGAAGTAGATGTTCCTACTTAAGGAAGTAAACTAACTACAGACTAAACTACAGAAATAAAACAGATTAAACTTCGCTCCACATTAATTTTTTTTGATTCTGTTGAATAGGAAACCTCTGACAGAAGTGTGATAGAACTTCAGCAGTATGCCAAAAAGAACAAGCCAAATCTGCACATCCTGAACAAGTTACAGGAAGAAATGAAAAAACTGGCACAGGAAAGAGTGAGTATATATTCTGATATATTTACAAATTGCATGGATGTCATGGGTCATGTGTACCAATGATCAGGGGTTTTTTGCTTATTTTACACAGTATTTGAAGTAAAGAGAGCTCTTCAAAATTTGACTGGGGTCTGCTTCTGGGGAGATTGTCATGCTGTCTTTTAAAGTGGCTCATAACTTGATTGTACCTACTTCTGTACATTCATTTTTAACATTAGCCCTACTCAGCCTCTTGCAACAGCTGACATCTTTGGCTAAAATGGTTCAGAATTTTAACTGTTTTATGATTCTGTTCTCTTTATGACTGTGTGGTGGGGGCTGTTTTGTATTTTTTAGGAGGAAACCCGAAAGAAACCCAAGATGACAATAGTGGAATCAGCTCAACCTGGTAGTGAACCTCTCTGTACTGTTGATGTTTAATGAGAAAATGTGCAAGTGGGGAGCAATAACACAAATGGAGGAACTAGATTTTCAACAATTATTTAAGAATTGTTTGCTGCAGAATGCAAGATAACTTTTAAAATCCAAGCTGCTTCAGTTATGCATTGTTCGTTTTGCATCATCAGGGCAATATTACTTTTTCCTAGTTTCTTTTTCTTTGGTTTTTTTTCCTTGTTTAATACCTCTGAGATATGTACGTTTAAAGAATTGATCATAAAGATCTCTACTGGGGCAAATGCACAGAGGACAGGCATGTTCACACAGGATAAAACCAATCAAGCACTTTCTCCTGGAAAGCCATCCATGTTGTTTGGAATGGATGTATTTTAAGTATGAAATTCAGAATATCTATGTACAGGTTGAAGCTGATATTATATATATACACATTCATATATATGTATATATAAAAGAAGTATATGTACATCTTCTTGTATGAACATGCCTAGAACTATTTTTGTGAAAAGTTTTGTTGCATTTCAGCACATAATAATATGCACTGATAAGACACTTTGGTGACAAATACAGGAAAGTGATGAGCAATGTTTCTAATGCCATAGGATTAGGCCAGTAATGCTGTTTCTTTTTGTCTTGTTTCTTGTCTCCTGCCAGGCTTAGTTATTTGAGATTAGAGGATGCAGATTTTGTATTACTTGAAAAGAACAAGAATACCTGGTAGTGTTAAGAGTAACAGGTTGGAGACTCAAAATTACTGGGGTTTATTTTCAATGAAAAGAGCCTGTGTTAGTTTACAGATCAGTTGGACAGGGAAAATATGGCCCCACTTACATGATTAAAGTAAAAACTGTAATTTGAAAAGCTGTTTTCAAAGCTTGGAGCCAAAATGCAGCTGATGATGGTTGATAGTCTGAAAATATTTTGCCAATGACTTTCCACTCCCTTTTCCCAGCAATAAAACAATTTCTCATTTGTTTGGTGTCAGATTGCATCTGACTTGATCAGTTAAGTCTTAATTAATTTGCACCATAAAAGCAAGGACTTTAGAAAAAAAATCAACACAACCCTTAAGTCTGACTGCAGCAATTTAGATTTTTAACAAGTTTTTGTTTTTACTTTTTTAATTACATTTTTAGTTTTTAAAGAAAGCGTGTAACTTCTGCAACGAAAATTAGAATGTAGATTTGGAATATGACATAGAGTAATAAGTAGAATGAGACCATAACCGGTTATACTCATAAATAAGAAAATCACAAATATGCAACTACTCTTAAAATACAATCCTGGCAAACAGGCAGTACTCACTGTGTCATCGGAGGCTTTGTTAAGCCAAGCACAATAGAAATGCTGTGGCTGTGTGAAAGCCCTGCCCCGGGGGCTCCGTTCTTCACACGGGCTGCTCTGGGTGACTGCAGGAACTCTGCTCCTGCAGCCGTTCTTGCTTTGGTCTGAACGAACAGAGCGAGAGCCAAGCTGGGGCAGGGCTGCAGTGACTTAGCCAGGAGCTGCACTGCTCCACTTTTACACTCCTTCTGCTCCTGTTGGGAATGAAAGGTCAGTTCTCTGTACCTGCTGCAGCTCCTGCTACTTACATTGACAGGGATCTGGGGGCTTGAGGGGGTTTTTTCTTTTGTTTTTATTCTGATTTTGGTGTGGTTTTGTTTTTTAATTTACCATGTTACATAGGGAGTGCTGCATTATATTGAATTTAGTGCCTACTGGATTTTAAAAATGTTGGCATCAGTATTGTAAGACCTCCTTTTAACATCACACATTACTTTGGAAATACGTGGATTTTAATTTATATTTCGAACTAGTGTTCTCTAATGTTCATATAATGTTAGAGGTTAAACAGGGGAAGTCATGGAGTCTTACCTGTTTCTGTGTTTAACTGATATGCTTGGAGGTCTCTGCAAATATGAATCCACGCATTTTTTATTATTCTATTTAGCTTTTTAGTTCCATGAATTGTAATCCTGTTACAACAGGATACGGGTAGTTGGAAGACAATAGATAAACTATTATTTAAAGAAGTGGCCTGTCTAAAAAAAAAAAGAAAAAACACACAAAAAAAACACTGCCTCTGCTTTTTTTTTTTTTGTATAGCTTTAATGAATCTCCATCTTTTGAAGGGTATATAATATTGGTGCAGTAGTGACAAGCAGCGATTGCTGTTTGTCTCTTTTCATTGTTTTTATTGGGACTTTTCTGTTTTCATAAGGACAGGGCTTTTACCTTCTATGCCTAAATGTATTACTCTTAGATAGGTTTTATTTCAGCTTGTGTTTTCAGCGGAAAAATCTGTACTTGGATGGCACTGTAAAAGACAAATCACCCTTGTAGATCTTTTTATTTTTCTGAAATCAGAATGTCAATGCATTTGCAGGTCACCTGCAGAATATCCATAGATGCCTCACTTACCAATTTGTTTTCATTAATTTTAAGAGGATTGCTGTATTACCTCAGTCTGCCACTATCAGAATCACAAGGTGACCATTGCCCTTAATTAAAACATCCAGAGATTTCATTGTGAACCAAAGCCTAGAACGTATATTATGCATTCTAAACAAAAACAAACGTAAAAAGATGGTATTAGACCTTGCTGCAGCCTTTAACTGGAGAGATGTCCAGAAAATAGCGCAATAACTGCTGGAACAAACAATGTAACTGCTGTTATGTCATTGTGAAGTATTCTTGTGTTTTAATGTTTACTATTGTTTGGAGTGTAACAGTCTTGCATTTGCACATAAGCACGAGCTGCTGTGATAGAGGATAGACCATTGCATTAACTTCAGCTTCTGCATGAACACTTACAGTGTGATTCAAGATGTATCCTAAACTTGTCTTGTAACTCTTGTGTGTTTTCTAGGTAATCGGCTGTAAAGGTTTAGATCTGATTGTATGAATGCATAAAACTGCTGCTTTTGTCACTGATACTTGTTATTTATCCCTTCTATATCCAGGGGAAGATGGGTATTTTTATAGGGATGGAGTGTATTTTTAAGAACTGTTCCATCCTTTGGGGATTAGACAGATTTTGCTTTGCATATTATGTGCTTCTCGACAAAAGTGTGATATACTGACTTTAAGGATTAAATTCGTGTGCATTCAAATCTTCATGGTACTGACGGAAACTTACTGTGACGAGTCAGATGCTACCTACTGAAACACCAGTCATCAGCTTTTTAAAACATATTTATTAGACAAAACTGAATTAGTTGGGTACTCAGAACTTTGGAAGGACTATTATGCATAAACTTAACTGTTGTATGTAAACTTCCATTCTCCTGTGATGCTGTTAGGCTTTATACAAATAATATTTGTAACGTCCAAGTATTTAAAAGCATCATGATTATCTTATTAATTCACTAAACCGTACTTTGGTTCTGGAGTGGAATTCAGGAAGTGATAGCCTCCTAACTTTGTGGGAAGAAATGTGAAGTGCAAGAAGCCATGCTGTTATTAACCAAATAAAATTATCGGCGACAGTATTTCAATGTGTATCTGAGAACATGGGAAAACAAAGCAAAGTTCATCCTTATGGCCCCAGCAGGTAACAATGGTTGCTGTTTCCAGTTGTGTTGGGTGCAGTTGCTTGGTGCCAGTGCTAAATTGGTACAACTATAAAGCCTCATTTTCACTGAGCCTCTGCTTGCTTTTTTTCTGCACAATCATGTAATCCTCTGTGTTCGGTCTTTGAGTACTACATGTGTATTTTTCAGACAATTAGTTTCGAGCAATAAAGTTTGATATTATAAAATGTGCCAGTGTGATCAGTATTATGATAGTGTAAGCAGAGATAGAGAAAGGAACTCTTATTCTTCAAGTCCTCTAGGTATTTTTAAAGAGAAATTAGATCAGTGCAGCCTCATTGATTATGGAAATACTCAATCACTTTTTTGGTGAGGAATTGAATGTTTACATGGAATGTTTACATGTGTATAAACACTTGGAATGAAATGAAGTTACCTTTTTTTGAATTGGGATTTGTATTTTTACTTAAACCATGGCAAGGCTGGAAATGTTACAACTCAAAGTGCTGGTTTTTGGTACCTGTTGGGTGCAGGTACCAAACACTGGAAAGGTGTGGTATCAGCACAGCCATGGGCTGTAGTAGAATTCTTTTGTTGGTGTTAGGCCATACTAAATGTACATTCAAGTGAGATTGAAGGTGGTCACTCCTTCCAGCAGTGTTGCTGTCTGTTCTGTAGTCTGGATCCCAGTCCTTTAATGGCTGCTCAGCCTCTGGCTGCAGTGAGTGCTGACTGAGAGCATCTGCTGGAGCTCAGCTGCGCTGGCAGTGCACTGTAAGGTGCTGCTGTTGGCACAGCTCAGTTCTGGCTGTCGGTTTGCAGTGGTGAGGGCCTGCCTTGAGCAAAGTCCTCTCAGCTTTAGCAGTATGGTGTAGGAAACTTGCAGCCTTTATTGTCTTGCTACAGTCTGAGAGTAAGACTGACTTCAATTGTGGCAAGTGTAGCATTTTTATTAGACTGAGTTTGTTACTTCCTAGTATTTAGCAAGTAAATTATTTTTGAAAGGGTTAATCTTAACTTGCATACTGAAAAAACAGGGCACAGTTTTGACAGGGGTCAGAGAATGAATGAAATACTGACAGGTAGGTCCAGGTCCCTGTAGCAAGAGGAGCTGCTCTGGGAATTATGGGTGTCTGTATATAAATATATGTATGTATCTAGGCAGGAAGGGAAAAGCAGGATTTGGGCTAATTGTATGTAACATCCTGTCCCTGGAAGTGTCCAAGACCAGGCTGGATGGGGCTCTGAGCAACCTGGTGGAGTGGAAGGTGTCCCTGCTCCTGGCAAAGGGGTGGTTATGAGATGATCATTAAGGTCCCTTCCAACACAAACCCTTCTGGGAACTGATGATAATGAAACTTAATTCAAATTAGGATGATGAAATAAGTTGGAAGCCTTGCAATGACTCTGTTGTACAGAGATTTATTGCCTGCATGTTACAGAAGTGGTGTTACCCATGCAGTTGAAAAGCAAAAGTAGTTTCTATGCAGTCTCTCAGGAGTTAAGGTGAGGCCCCTCTTGGACTGCAGTCCCCGTGGGCAGCAGCTGCCGGGCTGGTGCCATCCATGCCCTCGGTGCCAGCGGCTGCTGCTGGGATCTCAGTGGCAGCAGGTGCTGCTGCAGAGCTGCCATTGGCGTATTCCACCCTCTCAAAGAAGATCAGCAACTCGCAGTGCCTGGTCTGAGGGAACAGATCCACAGCCATGGCTCTCACGGGCCGGAACGCGGCTCCTTTCACCCTGTTGGAAGGGGCCCGGCACAGGCTTGCCGGGGAAGGGAAAGAAGAGCAGGGAGAAATCTATCAATGGCAGTACACTGCTCATCCCTGCTGCTCTTCTCACAGAGGTTTTCCTTCCCTAAGCCTCAATTCCATGATAGGCTTATTCACTACCCCCAGTATTTCCATTATGACCATTCCAAGCCAGCTGCTGCAGCTCCCAGCTGTGTCTGGTGAAAGGTAAGCCTCAAGGAACATGGCTTGCAAATAACAATCTAGCAATGGGCCCCCCTCCTCAAAAACCAGTTTTCTTACTACATTTAGTAAGTCAATTTAATGCAAGAAACACTCACTCCACAAAGTTATTCATTGCAGCTCTGGGATTGCAGGAGACATAGATGAGCTTCTTCAGATGTTCAGCTCTTCTAAGGGCAAGAATTACCTTGGAATCTAGATGATCAAAACCACAACAGCTGTTTACTGATTCTGTGTGCAGCAAGAGCCCCACAGAAAAATGCCAGGTTGTACTCAGCATGAACAAAACTGCTGCAATGTTGCTCCAAGCTATACCTGAAGTCTTCATTTAATTTATCTCAGTGGTGTTTTCTTTGACTTTAGCCCCTGTGCACTTACGCAGCCCTGCCCGCGGTGGATCTACAATCGTGATCAGGTTCTGAGGAGCCAAAACGTTCATCAGGGAAGGGACAATATCTTCTGCCTTCCCACAGTAAAATTCAATATTATTCAGTTCTGTAAGAAAAAGAAAAGATGCTATCAGTGTACTTGGCTAGTCAAAGCAGCTCTTGGTTCTTTACCTTGGATATTAAGTTTTGATGCCTCAAAAACACCCAATTGTTTATTAATTTAAACAATCACTGTTAACTTCAGACCATTCAAACAGTAATTTGAGCATCTTCCACTGTCTGGACTAAAGCAAAAGCCACCCACAAACACCAGCTATGTTAATGTTTTCTTTAGGAGGGTAGCTGTGGTTTCATCTCATTTTTACACTGAAATTAATGTTTTACTTTTCAATTTAAAAAAAAAAAGCTGTTCAACTGGAAAATTGATCTCATGGGTAACAAGGTGTTTGTTTTCAAGAGCCAGTAAGTGTTTAACCAATACAAGATCACTATCAACATGTAATTCCAGGCTGC
Organism: Agelaius phoeniceus; assembly: GCF_051311805.1. Taxonomy (NCBI): domain Eukaryota; kingdom Metazoa; phylum Chordata; class Aves; order Passeriformes; family Icteridae; genus Agelaius; species Agelaius phoeniceus. The sequence goes on along the minus strand of NC_135282.1, from coordinate 7,215,037 downwards.
TTAGATAAGGTAAAGAACTGGCTGCAACTACTCCTTACCAAAGAAAGGCTTCAGCATTTCAGCTTAACTCACCATTAATCTGGGCATTTGCTTTGGCATCCTGCACAGCTTCCTGACAGAGCTCAATTCCAATGACCTTCTTCACTCTCTGTAGAATCAAAGGAAAAAGTTCCCCCTGTGGTCTGTAAGTGTGAATTTAACCATTTTCCATAACATCAGCACTTAACAGAGAATTGAACTCCTACCTAGCCTGCTTAACATAAAGGTGAGCTTTCATAATGATGTGGTAAAGCAGCTGCAGGCAGCTCAATTACAAATTAATTCAAAAAATTAAGATATAATCTGTTGTATTTCACATACATTAGGTATTTTCTTCCCTTCTAGCCACAGTTAAAAACAGATACAAAGCAGCTTCTATCCAGGAAGAGAAATTGCCAACCTTTGCCAAAGAAATCCCAATGGTTCCTGTCCCACAGCAGATGTCCAGCACGGTGCTCTCCTGGCTCAGCTGTGCCCACTCCCCAATGGCAGTGTACAACACTTCTGCAGCTTGTGTGTTCACCTGGGAAATTAAGTTTCCAATAGATCTACTTCTTCATAAACAGTAAATATGTTTTAATGAGGCTCAGTAAAGCATGTTTCCTTGTTTCTAATAAACAAATCATTATAAGCTAAAAACACAGTTTAAAGTGTTGAAAGGGCAGAAATAAGTTTTGGAAAAGCAAACAAAGATTAGTAATACAAGACTCTTGAACTGTATTATTGCATGTTCAGTGTTACAAAAAGCTGCCATGAAATAGGAGGAAAATTATAATGAACTAGTAAATAGAAAAAGTTATCTTCAATGTGCTCCCATCAAGCTTACAGTCATTCACTGCTTCTGCAGCCAAACACAACACTTACTGCTATTATATCACACCAAATATATAAAAGGTTTCTAGGTATGTAACATCTTGTTCCACAGCATTAGTCAAGCTCCAGAGCATTCATGCAGATCCAGTTAAATGAGCAGCTTCACATCATCCTTACTTGAAAAAATGCGTGAGGAGAAATTCTAAATTTTAGGCCAAGGAGTTCTTCATATATGTACTTATCACCAGCCACATGCTCCAAAGGCAAGTCTTCTAGATTGGGAGATTTCCTGGGGGTAGGGGAGGAATGGGGAGACAAAATAGAGGGGGAATCAAAACCAAAAAAATAAGAAAAATATGTTTGCTACAATCTTTACCAAAGCTGTAATCATCCTAAAGCCTGCAGTGCTACATCCTAAGCAGGACCATTTATCATCTGCTCTTGGAGACTCTCCTTGGCCATTGATGTCTCAGAGTGTGCAAGGACCTCCACCATCTCTAGATGAAGATGGTGTGAGCCTTGTGCTCCGTGGAGGATGGGGAGATTGAAAAATTCACATAAATAGGGAAGAAAGGCAGATGTTACTTGATAATAACAAAGATTCATCTACTGCAATAAACACTTCCATAGCTTGACAGCCAGCAATGGCCAGTGGGTTCACCCACTGAAACTCTTGCTGCCTTCACCCAGAGAATGGGAAATTTCAGGAGTCTCTTGTGGCAAAGGTGAGTAACTTAAACAAATTAGTAACAACTGCTGCTACTTCTACCAAGTAGATAAATAATGCTATGAAATGTGCAAACATCAAAAATCCAGACACCACCAAAATCCCTCAAAGCAAAGTCAACTTGCTCACCTCTGTCCTTCCTCCACAAAGTACAGGGAAGTAACACCACTGCTCTTTCCTGTCCCTTCTGTGAAGTATTTTGCCAGAGAGATTTTCAGGTCAGCTAGCTCTTCTTTACTCAATTTCTAAAGTTTTCATGTGAAAGAAGGTAGAATAATCATTTTAGTGACTTCAAGATATAATTTAGTGTATACTTTACATAAGAGTATTACTTGTTCATTTCCATGTATCAGATTAGTCTAAATAGAATTAGAGCAGCGTAGCAAGTTAAACCACACCAAGTAATTCTTCTATTTCTGTTTTGCATGCACAATTCATAAAATCCAGTTTAAGCAGCTCTAAAGCTGAGCCTGGGCTGCCCATTAGCTATCAAGTGAACTACCTGAGGGTTGAAGTAAGCAATGGCCATGATGTGGCCATGGCGGCTGGTGCGGACCGTGAGCTGCTTCCAGTGGCCCTCGTAGGTTTCGGGGCTGTACACCGAGTAAGGAGTCGACCTGCACCGTGCAGAAGCTCAGTCACTTACACAGACAATTCCTTCTTTGTGCAACATTAAACAGCTCATTGAATCAAAAGAAGTGATGGGAAAAATGCTGAGTACAACAAGAGGGTGCATTCATCTGTCAAACAAAGAATGACTTCCAGCTAAGGAAGATTGATGGACAGTGTCTCCTAAAGCAAAATAACCTGTCCCTCCTTCACACAATCCTCTTGCCTGTTGTAACCCATGCAAAATTACAGAGGCAAGAGGCAGCTCTCGCTGCATTCAGAGAATGACATAACTGTTTATAATGCTTTCATTAGCTTCTCTGCTTCACACCAAGTTCAAATCTTCCATCTTCATGATTCTTCTGAGGTTCCTTTTTTTTGCATTTAACTACTTCTTAAAGAATGCATCCTTTTTTCTAAAAAAGTACTCATTTAAATGTGCAGCTTTTGGGTTATTCCTTTCTGTAGGATGATGATTCTCATCCCAGAAAACAATGGATCTTGGTAATTAATTCTTCCTTTCAGAGTGTTTTTCTGAGTGCTTCTGTACAGTTAGTGGAAGAAGGTCCTGAGTAACACACCCTTTAACTGCAGACTCACACATCCCCTTGCTTGCAGTGGAGCTGTGCTCAGCTGGCACCTGCCCCCATCTCTAAGCAGCTGAGCAGGAGCAAGGGCAAAGCTCCACATGATGCAGGCACAAGGCAGAAACAAAGAACTGCTAAAATGTGAGACTGGTAGGTCTTAGATCTCAAAGCTCAGAACAAACATGAATTAAATTTATAAATATTTTTGATTAAGATATCAAAACCTTTATGGATAACTCATTTTACTTATGCTCACCTTATGTAGTCTTGGAAAGCTTTTACTACTTTTTTGGCAATAGCAGGAATGTGAATAGTATCAAATGGCTCCACTACAGCACATGTACCACCCTTATATTTGCCAAGACGACACCCCACAGTTTTGTCTTCTTGATTTACACCAATCCCAATCAAGAACTCACATTTGTTGCGATATTCGGTCTAGATTTAAAATAAAGTTATGTAAGATATTTACACAGCATTTATCTGTATGCCAAGTTGCTCCTGGAAAAAATCTCATGTGGTTAAATGCATTTGCAAATGGACACAGGACATTTAGCTCATATGGACAATACTGATGGATTTTGATGTGTGTGAACTAACAGTAATAATGAAAAGGTATTAGTAAAATCTTGTTATTGAAAAAGCAAAACATTGCCTCTGTTGAGGAATGTATTAGCTTACAACACAGGCTTGCAAAGACAGCACAATCATTTTAAAGTTATAATATCCAGTTATCATTTTTTCTGCTTCCCGTTAATATTTCTACACAGTACTTACATGAAAGACAACATCTAAAATTCATCATTTATTACAAGACTGAGTCAAATACTCAGTTTGTCCAGTGTCTTCTTAAGACCAAATAATGAACATAACCCTCTGCTCATTAACCCTGTTCCACACTTTACCTGAGATTACATTACCTGCAAGGGTGATGCTTTCACTCCCTCCACTGGGCAACATAATTTATTAAACTTCTGCTTCTGCAGGAACAACCAGGGTAATAAAGCTCTGTTGTTATTTCCTATTTCCCTGCCGAAATCAGAAACAAAAAATGTAAAGCACACATTTAGAAATATTGAGGTCAAGTATTGCACAAGACTTCCTTTCTGTTTAGGGCACAAAAAAGAATCAGAATATCACATGGAAGAGTGTTCCTTCCAGATTTTTTTAATGCAGAAACCCTCTCCAACTTCATAAGAGCTGTAACCTGAAAAAGGAAGGGTTAAATGTACTGGTTGAATTATGGTTATGTACTGGGTTTATCAAGGTACCCATGCACGGCAAGAGACAGAAGTGATACTTTGATCTTCAAAGACCAAGCATAAAATTTTGAGGGGATTTTAAAAGAGAAAATCCTAGTAGTAATTTGCCATCTCTACAGACTGATTCTCTCTTACACCATGTGACAATGCCATTTTTTTTACGGGCACAAATATCCTTCTACTTATGGAACAACAGACTTTAAACCCAATTTCCCTTCACTAAGCAATCTTTTGAAGGTGACCAAGAACATCAATAGCAAGTTTTGTCAGATGGAACAGCTTTTAAGCTGTAGCATCGCAGATTATCTTGTAATTACTTTGACAGGAGATCCGAGTTTTGACCTACCTCTAACTCACTTCAGTTTAGAGGTATCAATTGCTGTGAATTTAGCTATATCCCATCACAAGGCCAAGTCTTGTACACATTACGTTACAAACAGGAATTACTTTGTCAGCTTCTGCAGCACTTGCTCGCACTCCTGCTTCTTCTGGGCCAGCTGCGCCTCGTAGGGCACGTTCCACAGCGGGGTCACCACGTCCGCGATCCGCTTGCTCAGGGGCTCCTCTCCGCAGGGAGCCGGACGCTTCGCCTCCCCCTGCTCCGAATCCTCTTCTTGTTTCCTCTTCTTGGCGATGGGGTCTGCCTTGGGCTTGGCCAGGCGCACGCTGAGGTGGCGGCTCTTCCAGAGCGCGCCGTGCAGCACCCGCATGGCCTTGTCCCGCTCCTCCTCGCTCTTGAACGTCACGAAGGCGAACGTCTGCTTCCCGAAGAGTTTTATCTTGTGAGGGTTGAGCCCGTACTTGGCAAGGAACTTTTTCACATCATTAAACCCAATGTACTTGGGCAGGTTCTGTATCTCTACTTTATAAATCTCGGAGGTGAACAAGTCTCCCTTAATGTATCTGTATACGTCGGGGCTCTCCGCAGGGTCTTCCCCGGCCTGGCTGTCCGGCTCAGCCCCATCTCCAGCCTCCGCCACAGGAGCCGTGTCGCGGTCGGGGTCGCAGCGCTCGCCTTCCTCCGCCATGGTCCCGCCACCCCCTCAGCCACCCCGCGCACCTCCCGGGGCGGGGCCGTAGCCTCACGGACGGGCCGCTGCGATGCGAATGACGGTAGAGGAACAATCTGGTTCTTTTTTAAGCGCTGCCCCTCAGCGCTGCCGCTCCTCGCGCCCGAAAGCAGCCGCGGCCCTTAAACACACTAAAAACAGCAGCTCACACATCACCCCTTCCCTCACGCGGGCGCCATCTTGGGCCGGGACGCGGGCGGTCGCCGCCATGGCGCGGGGGGTGATGGGAAAAGCGCCTGGGAAACAGGACAACAAAAGCGCTTCTCGGGGGGCGGAGGGGCCGCAGCGGCGGTCGGGACCGGGGGTCGGTGACAGGGCCGGTATCGGGGCCGGTTCCGAGGACCCACGGGGGGATCGGTGTGACGGGGCCGGGGCGGGCGGTGCTCTGCCCGCGCCGGGGGCGGGGCTGAGGGGCAGCGGGCGTTTCCCATCGGGCCTTGCGGCGGCGCGGCGCGGGCTGCGGGAATGAGGTAAAGGCGGGCGGGGCGCGCGGCAGGAAGCGGCGAGCGGAGCGCGGCGACCGGGCCCATGGCGGACACGGCGGTGAGGGGCAGCCGCGAGCGGCGGCCGGGCCGGGAACAGCGCGGGGGCGAGGGCGGCACCGAGGGCCGGGGTGGGAGAGTAACGGAAACAGGTGGGGCCGGGGCGGGGGGAGCCGAGGTCGGGCAGGGCCCGGGGAGGGGGACGGACGCTGGGCCTTGCCGGGGGCCGGAGCGGCCGCGCCCGCCGGGCCTGGGCTTTGCGGCCGCTCCGGGCACGTGTGGCCGCTCGGGCCCGGCCCCTGCACCCGCCTTGGCCGTTCCCCGGCATGAGGGAGCCCGGGCGACCCGGGATCTTTCGGGTAGTCCTCCTGTCCGTTTCCCTCCTTTCTTCTCCCCCTCTTCCCGCCCCTCCCCCGGGCCCGGGCCGGACCCCTCGTGTCTCGCCAGTTGCTCACGTGCTTCTATCGCGGCAGGGCGGGATCGTGTCGTGATAACGGGATCCACGTTCTCGTGTGCCTGCTGTGAATTGTGCATTTCTCATGGTCTGTGTAATTATTTGCTCAGGCGCAGAACGCGTGATGAATGACCATGCGGGATGTGCTACTTGCACACATGGATACAATGTATAAAAGTTTGGCTAACATTTCCTTTTTTTTTTTAAACAGATGTGACGTAATTCCTTTCTTTTTTTGCTGGAACGCTTGGGATATTAAATTGGCGATAGCTTGTGTGATGTTGTTGATACAACTAGATTTTATTTTGCACAATTTTTTACTTAATTTTCCCTTGGCCCCCTCTTTTTTCTCTTGTTTACTATTTAGTAAAAATAGACTGCTTTATTTCTGTTGCTTTATGCACACGTGGTGTATACCTACTCTGTGAAGGACATTGTGAATAGAGCCTGTAAGAGTGGACTCTTCCATTTGTAAAGTAAAAATATTATTTAAATGTCTTGTATGTGTAGACTCTTTTTCCTTTCTGTTGCTTCAGCAGCAACAAAAAAACCCCAAACACAAATCAGTTCCCTAGACCTGAGATAGCTGTTCTGTGGCTTTGTTAAACTTGCATATGAATCTCCCTCCTAGGCTTGTTCTGAGTGCTTCTTAGCAGTCCCTATGTATGAAGTACTAGAGATTTTATCGTTTACCTGCTAGTCACAGTAGTAAAAACCATTCTTAAGCTTAATGAATGTTCTGACAGATTCCTAAACAGCTTAAATAGGAAGTATTATTTTGGCCATTTACCTGTAACCTAAAGTTCCTTGAGGAGTCTAAAAGCAAGAAACGTAAATTATTTTATGACTATTACAGCTGTGCCTCAAAGAATCTTTGTTTGTGTTGACTGTGGGTGATTCTAATACATAAGAAAGAATGGTGAACTCGGGATGCAATGTGTCCCTTAAGCTGGGTTTAGGTGGATGTTGTGTGGGTTTTTTTCTAATTTTCCCATTAACAATGGGTCATTAGGCACTCAGAAATAGTAGGGTGTTAGTAGCATAAAACACATTACATAGAAAAAACTGTTGATGAAATTGTTTTTCCATAACCCAGAGCTATTACTCCAAGGCCAAGCCTCTGCACAATTCATGAGTGGTAGGATTAAAACACCTAGCACTGCATGAGCACCTTTTTGTTTCTTAGTGTGCCTGTATGTTGACTTGGAAGTCATTTGTTTTCAGGTATAATCATATTTCTTTATTTTATGGGATATTACAGTTATTAAGATCTAATTGCTGAAAAGTTTTAAACACAGATGTCAGTACTTCAGGGTTGGGGTACATAGCAAGTTTGTGTTTTCTTTTTTTCTCCTCAGGAGGCACACGAGGATCATGATACTTCTGCTGAGAATGCAGATGACTCTAACCATGATCCTCAGTTTGAGCCCATAGTTTCCCTTCCAGAGCAAGAAATAAAAACTCTGGAAGAGGATGAGGAAGAGCTCTTTAAGATGTGAGTAGAATACTTTTCACTATTATCTGAGTGTTCATTAGGCTTAAACTTGACAGAGTTTATAAAAACTGCAGAACTTGCAGCAATCTCTGTATGAAGGCTGATCTGGTTGGTCTGCACTGTGATGGCAGACATTGAGGGGGGGGTCATTGATGTTGCCCCAAGAAAATGAAGTCTGGAACCACAGAAGGGAGCTGATAGTGTGAATCTGGCTTTAGCATTGTTTGCATAAAAGAAGACAACAACTTAAGTAATAATTATTGAAGTTGTGATCACAGAATATGAAACAAGTGTCTTGGGAGGAAGGAAATGAGGTGTATGTGGCGTTGCTGCCATGCATCCCTGGGTAAAGGGTGATGTACAAGGTGCTGAAATAATAAAAGCAACAGCTGCAGTATTGGGGCATTTGTGGCAGTTCCTGTCTGTTGTCTTCAACACAGTTTATCCTTAGATTATGCTTATTGTCAAATCAGGATGGCTGGATCTGCCTGAAGAAAAATGTAGTCTTAGGGCTTAAGGATTTTGAATTTGATCCCTGATCTGCTGGCTTGAAATAGCTTTAAAAATTATGCTTTTGCTTAATCACACAATGGTTTTCCACATCTGGAAGAGAGATTTCAGTTCTCCTTGTACAGATTCTGATAATAACTGAAGTGGTGGTCAGTTTCTGACAGGTAGTGTGGTCAACTCTGGCTATAGAAAAACCTGTTAATTAGTTACCCGAGTTTAAAAGTTTGCCTACACCAAATATGTTTGTCATCCCCTAAGAGTGTCCAGAACCTGTTGAATTTTAGTACAATTATTACATAACTCCTAATATTTGATTATTAGATTTTAATTCATCATATCAATTTCTGAATGTGTATATTGAAGCAGAACAGGGGATCTTATTAAAGGAATTGTTTCCTTCTTGTGTGTGGCTTTTAAAAAGACCTGTGCTGTTTGGTCAGGTGTGATATTTTAATCCATCAGGCTAATTGAATGTTCTGTTCTGCTCTCCAAGGCGAGCGAAGCTCTTCCGGTTTGCATCAGAGAATGACCTTCCAGAATGGAAAGAGCGAGGAACTGGTGATGTGAAACTCCTGAAACACAAGGAGAAGGGAACCATTCGCCTCCTCATGAGGAGGGATAAAACCCTCAAAATCTGTGCAAACCATTACAGTATGTTATACATTTCTATACTTGATTTTAAAAATAAGCTTGTGGAATTTAAGTGTGGTTGTTTCTTGCTCTTCGTACAAAGCTTCAGGCATCAAAAACCATGAGGGGTTATTTTTATTAATGGAAGGAAGCTGGAGGTTTTTTCTTTTAGAGTCTGATAGTGCTGTAAGACTAACAAAAGTCACTTCAAAATTTAACTGTGATAGACAGGCATTATGTGATTGCTTCCAGTGTGTGTGTGTACTTTATTTTAATGATTAATAGTGTAGAACATGTAGGCCTTAATACTGCTCAAAATAAGAATTGAATGTATGCTAGATCACTTTTGTAAAAGAGTGAGAAAAACCATGATGTAATAATTTACTACTTTAGGCTAAATGTCTGAATTTCCAAAACCAATCCTTAACCATCAGAAAACAGAGGCTAAGGTGCTAACAAGTCTGAGTCTGCCTTTCTCTGCTTGTGAAATAAACTAAAATGAATGTGCTATTTTGGGCTGACTCATTCAAAAAAGAATCCTCTTTGAATTAAAAAAACCTAAAGAGCAAGACAGACTTGAAAGTCAGCACAACTTGCAACAAGTAGACCAGTTTGCTGATGCTTTGCTTGCTTTGCTGATACTCAGATTTTTATATGAGGAATCTATAGTGTTCTGTGGAATTAAACTACATTTAGATAATTTGAAATGAGATGTAGCTTAATGCAAACCTCAGTAATGCCACCAACCAGCAGGAATAAACCTTTTGTTTAGGGAAATAAATGTTGCACATAGAAAAACAGAGTTGGTGAATTTATAGTATTCATATCAAAAGTTGTTTAGGTTTTTTTTCCTGGAGAAGCTGCTCTCCATGTAGATTTGTTTATTGAATTTATGCTGACTCACAGTCAGACAGAAGAGCTCTCTTCATTTTTGCAAAGCATTAAATGGAGTAAAATGTAGTTTCATCTCTAGATGTTAAAAATGCAGGGAAGGGAGTAGACTCTTCAGATTTTCCTGAACTAGACAGGGCCCAAGGAGAAAAAAGCCCTGCTTAGACTTTGCATGTCTGTAATGTAAGAAGTCTTAAAGGACTGTGGGAAGTAACATTTCAACTTCTCCAGTCAGTCAGGTGAGGTAATTGTAGTGTCTTGGAGGGACAGGGCCCCATTTACTGGGAGGGAGCAAGCAGATTGAAAAGGCAATGTGTACACTTTGCAGCACCACAGAATTCTGTAATACCTTGTAGTACAGCTTTAAACTGATGGCAGAGGTAATTAACCTGATGACTAATTGAAGGAAAAATGCTTTTTAAAATGAATTTTGGTAGTAGTTTTGGTGTGCAGAAGAAGAATGAGTGTTGTTTGTCTGTCTGGATGCCTTTTCCTTCTAAATCATTTGTCTGTACTGCAGAGCTGTGCTCAGTGACTGCATCTCTTAGTATCACAATCATCTGTTTTAAGCAAAAATTGAATCTAACTCTTTTTCCTAACAGTAGTGAATCCAGCATCCTCTCAAACAGTAATGGCTTTGCATAATTTTATTTGACAATGTAAGGAAAAATATATTTGAACATCACTGTCTTGTATTCATCCCCAAATGATTCTGTGTCAAGTGCTTTATGTAACCATCACAGCCCCTTTTCTCTGAGACTCATGGAGGCTGGTGTGGAAAACATTTGCTGTTGTGCTCTGTACATCTTGGAACGCTTTCCTTTCAGTCACACCCTTGATGGAGCTGAAGCCCAACGCTGGGAGCGACAGGGCGTGGGTCTGGAACACACACGCGGACTTTGCCGACGAGTGCCCCAAGCCCGAACTTCTGGCAATCCGATTTCTAAACGCAGAGAGTGAGTGCAGGGGCACTGAGCTTACACTGGTTGTAACCTGTCATGTCACCCTGCTTGTTTAAATGCTGCTCTAGACCATTGCTGGAGATGTATCTCACCCCTGCACCGTAGTGTTAGCTAATTAATTCTTTAGCTGAGAGAAGCCTGTTAATCACTGAACCTTATCTGTTGACAAACAGTGTAGTAATTAGGTCTGCAGTAATATTTGTACAGGTTTTTTTTCTGCCCTAGGCATTTCTTAACCTAAGCCATTTCATGTAAGTGCTGTGCCAATTAGAATAAAACTACAGGCAGTTAAGAGACTCACATACAGCTTACTTTCATGTAATTCAGGTGCTCAGTTGTAGTTAAGATTAGATTTTTGCATTAGAAACAAGGAAATCCTGACCTGATATTTCTGGCCCGTCTGCATTAGCAGAATATCTGGGTTGGTTTTTCTTTTTTTTAATGAAGTATGTAGTATCTTTTGTTTTATTAAATGGAACCCTCAATGAAAAGTGCAAGTCAGACCCATCATACTAGTTAGTGGGTTTTTCTGGAGTGACTACAGTGAGTACCAGAAAAGTAACTCTAATAATGGATCAGCTAGGATTAAATCAAAGAAGTGTTTGGAGGCAGAGGGAGTTTATGTTGTGTTGTTTTGTTGTTGGGTTGGGTTTTTTTTTAAGGAGCAAAATGAAAAAGTGTTGCATTTCTTGCTTTACAATTTGCCACACAAATTTAGTGTTGTAGCCTCCTTTTCTCCTTACATACTTGATGAATCATAAAGTGGTTGAGTATTTTAAAATTTGATGGATTGGACTACATCAGGAAAGAACTTAGTATATCTTGCCCTTTGCCTTAAGTCTCCAGTGTCATTTTCTTTAGCCAAATAAACCTTTCTGGTCCACCTGCTTAGTGCTTGCTTCATGATCAAGTAGGAAGTGAAGGGGCAACTATTTGCTAATCTCTAAAAAGTCTTTCTCTCCTTCTGGTAGAGGCTGTTCAGTTTATTGAATGTTCTGTCTTGAGGGAATAGTCCTTCCCTCCTCTTTGCCCTTTGCAGAACTGACTAAGCAGATGTCAGGTGAACAGACCCAGGTTTGTCCTTCAGGTGTCTCTCCTGTTTGAGACACTGGAAAAGGAATCGATACAAACACTTCCTGGACTGGTTACTGTGTCTCAGAATTCCTGTGGGGCAACAGTGACCTCCTGTGGTCAGCCAGACCAGCCTGGAATGCCAGGCTGGTACTGCCTTGCTCATTGTGGTGTCAGGAAGCTCCTTGCCCAGGCCCTTTTTGCTTGTATTCCTTGTGTAGAGACATTATTGGAATTTGATCAGCTGCTTGCAGTGGTTGTTGAATCGAGTGGTGGCTTGGACCAGAAGGTAATGAAGATTATGCATTGTTGGCTCTTAGAGTGAGGAGTAGCCCTCAGGTACACAGTCTGAATGCTGTCCTGGAGAAACAGGCATTCTCTTCCTGGAGAAACAGGCATTCTCTTCCTGGAGAAACAGGCATTCTCTTCCTGGAGAAACAGGCATTCTCTTCCTGGAGAAACAGGCATTCTCTTCCTTTGCTGATGCTAAGAACCCCCAGTTATGGTCAGGTTGTGGAAGACTCTTGGGGTGTAACACAGCTGGCAAGTGTAGCAGTTCAAAGCTGATCTTCAGTCTTTTGCATGGAGTTGTATTAGCAGTCTCTGACATCATATTCCTATTCCTTTAGGCTACAGACAGCTGGGAGTTGCAATAACTACAAAACAGCTCCTGCTGGCATTACATTTTGAATATTTTGCAAAATAAGCTGCTCTAGTAACTTGCTGGAGAAGATGAGTTGCTTTTGCACAAAGATGTGATTGAAGAATTTTGCATCTTGTATGATTTATTAGATTACTTCATAAGTCCCTACAAATTTTGTTAACACAAAGCTTCCCCTAGGGTATCTTTCCTCAAGATTAGAACTATTCAATGTTGTGAGGCAGTAAAAGTAATGAAAAAATATTTTATCTTCACCGAAACAGATGCACAGAAATTCAAGGCAAAATTTGAAGAATGCAGGAATGAAGTAGGCAAGACAGCAAAGAAAGGTAAGGTGGTCTCAGTGTACTTGGTGCCATTTCTGAGCTGGGTGAGTGGTTCCAGTAGCCTGGAGTGTTGTGTTCCAGCAGACTCACTCTGTGCTGAACTGCAGCCTTCAGTTCAGGTGCTTTTCTGTCTGCAAGAGTAAGAGCTCACAGGAGTGACGATGGCCTTCTTTGCTGTGGAAGGCTGTTACAGTTGCTGTTGGGACATGGCTGCTTTGGAATGGCTCTCAAGGAAATGTTTATGGCTTATGGTAAACAAATGAGCTGTGAACACTGCAACCACTGTGCTCTTTCTTCCTTCCAGGTCCCTTTCCCAAATTTGCAAATGTATAGTCATGCAGGTTTAATATTTAATGTTTTTCATAGTTGTTAGTGTGTGTGAGGTTGTTCACAAGTCTCTAACAGATTATTGCACCTCCCTTTAGAATTGCCTTTGTGATGAGGTATGTCACCATGTAAATAAAATAAACATTTCTATTTTTCCTAAATACAGACTACCAGTGGTCTGCAGTCAGCATTCTTCAAGATATTATTTAGATTGGAGTTTACCAGTCATAGGAATTCCTATGCCCTAATTTCAGACTGGGGAACTTGACTTTGGTTTTTTTGGTTAAGATGCCAAGAAACAAAGGGCTTGTCTGGATACTTTATTGGTAGCAGCACAGCTGGCCAGATGCTACACATTCCTCAGTCCCTGTGATTAAGCCCTTGTGTAGTGATTAATGTATATGAGTGGTGTTACTTGAAATCTGACAACTGAAGTAATTACCAGAGGAAAAGAAATGGAATGAGTCACTCCAGTGGTCAGTGAAGAATATCTTCATTTTTGTCCAATACCAGGTGTCTCTCCCCACCCCCTTCACCCTCTACTTCTTTACTCTTTCTAACAGGAAAATCCATTACTGCTTGTATGTAATACCTTTCCTAACCAATCTTTTAGCAGGCACAGACAAAAATGATAGTGCTGATAAAGTTGCTGAAAAACTAGAAGAGCTTTCTGTAAAGGAAGAGAGCAAAGAATCTGAGAAGAAAGAGACCAAGGAAAAAACTGAAGAAAAGCAATAAAATCATCCTGGGCCTTGCAGTTTTTCCTTTACTTTTTTCTTTTTTAAATTTTTTTTCTTTTTTTCTTTTTTTTTGTTTTGTTTTGTTTGGTTATTTTTTTAATTTTTACAAGGGACTTTATATGGAACTGCATTCAACATTCACATTGTTTTTTCTAGGCTTTTGCCCTTTGGAAGGTGTCTTCAGAAAAATTCATTCCCCAGTCATGAAAATGTACTGTGCTAACTTTCTTTTCCATAGTGGAAACACTTATTTACAGTCATCCAAAAGAGTGAATAAAACAAACTTGAAAACAGCATCAGGGGACAGAACTGAGTTTTCTGTATACTGTAAAGGCTTCTGAATACACTTGTTTAATTGAGCTACATATCAGCATTCCTGTGGATTAAGTAGGTTAATAGACTTTGTCAGCAGGGAAGATTAGGATTGCATTTGTGTTTCTTATCTGGCTTCTAAATTGTAATCTAACAGACCTTTCACACCTGCTGCTGTGTGTACTGAGCAGGGAATGTGCCTGTGCTTCTTGAAACACAACAGACTTCTGGGATCAGGCAATAAGAGCATTCCTGACACACTGCTGCTGCTGATCCATCAGAAAATAAAGGTGATGGTGAAAGATCCATGGTGAAAATAAAGGTGGGGGACAAAATTTCTTGTGTCAGATTTGAGAAGCATTTTCTTCTCACAAGATGAAGTCTGTGCTTCCCCCCTGCCCCAAATTTTAATTTTACAGAGGCTTGATTCTAGCAGAAAGCTCCTGCTGTTGTCCCAGATCTTCCATGGTGCTGTTTGCTGACTGAAGGCAGCTGCAGCAGCCTGTTATGCTGAGGGGTGTGCAAAGGAATCTCAACTGTTTGAGTACCTTCCTGAGAGATTCCCCTTGCCAGCAGATTGTTGTAGTCTCAAGAATGTACAGGTCTCAAATGTAGAAGCTTTTTTCCCAGGGCTTTGGAGCTCGTGTTTTTACGAACTGGAGGAGTTTTGAACTTCTCAGATGTTTGGTAGGAAGGCTGTCCTTGGAGAGCAGCAGGCTGCAATTCACTTTGGAACAGTTAATTATGGTGCACATGCTTTGAGGGACACCCTCCTTGCCAGAATGGGCAAATTGGTCAAATCTCTTCCCTGCAAATGTTTTTTGTTTATCCAATTTCAAATTAGTGCTAGAGAGTAAGAAAAGAAACGATAGTAAGCAATAAAATCAACACAATTAAGTCTGGTAGATAAATTGAAGTTTGTTGTTAAACACTAATACAAGGATTGTGTTAGGAATAGAGATAAAATTTTATAATAGTTTCCAAAATAATTATGAGAACTGGACAGAACTTGCTAAACTGTAAGACTTGAATGATGTTAACATGGGATAGCAAGACCTTTTTGTCTTCATGAAGAGGCTTTTAACTCAGTCAGGTTCTGCAGTCTACCTAAGGAAAATATATTTTTAAAAAATAAATCATGTCTTTCTTCTTAGCACTGCCTTTTGATGCTACAGTGAATGAGTTTTAAATCTGGAACTGTAATTAAGGTACTCACTTCATTCAAACAAAATAATTCCTTTGGTGTTTTGCACGTTCCCCTTCAACTACAGCAGATATCAAAAGTCTGTTAATTAACTAAGATGGTTGAAAGGCAAAATAAAATGCTCTTTAGTGTTTCTGGTTTGGAAGTAACAAGACAAAGCTATTTTGAAGTGTTTAACATTTGAATGTAAAAGCCAAATCTTTTATCCATGAATCACTGTAAATGAGCTGATAACGTCAAACTGTGTCTAAATTGATAGAAATGACTTAAAAATTTCAAAATAAACTTAAATTTTCATTTAAAGGATTTGCTTTTTATTTTGAGAACTCTTACTGGGAATGCATTTTTAGTCTGCAGGGGTAAAGTGATGAAGGCAGCAGAATGGGTGAGTTGCATTCCACTGTCAAACATTGTACAAAAGGGAGGGGGCAGCACCTGAATGGTTTAATTTGTCTTTATATTAGTTATTGATGACTCCTGCTTTATGTTACTACCCTCTCTTCTTCCCCTCTTACTTCAGCATGCTTAAATGACTTCAAGATGTTTCCATTCTTGTTTAGGTTTAACTGATCTGTGTTCACAGTTCATGGATTGCAACAATCCTTGCAAGTCTTCAGTCTCAAAGAGCAAAGTTAAAAAGAGACCACTCAGTAAAATAATTTCTCTGGGTAACATTTGGCTGAAGAATGTTTTAGTCCTCTAAACTAAAGGATGGCCATTCAATGTTCTGGTCACTTTAGCTGTTCTACACATTAAAAAGCAGTAAGTATTTTTAAAGTTATCTCAGTGAAATAAGGCTTGCTGTTTTGTGCTAGTCACTCTAATAGTTTAACTTGCCTATAGGTTGACTGCCAAGTGAAGATTTTTTAAAAGTCATTTTTTATAAAGAAGGAAAATACAACAGGGCTAATAAAGCATTGTTGGGTGCTAAAGTCTGCAATTCATACAAATTTTCTGCTTGCTTCAGGTATAGAAAGATACTATATAGCCAGGCTTACTGATCCAGTCTGGTGGTACAAACGGTTTTGTGTGTATTTGCTGAATGGATGAATGTCTGAGGACTCCTGAGTGATAAATTCAACTTTAAAATTGTTACATTTTGACAAGCATCAAAATAGTATACATGTAACAGCAAGTTCAGGTCTTAAAGAAGTCTACTTACAGAAAATAATTCAAACTAGTTCCCTCTAGATCTCATGTTAATTATTTTGAAGACTGCACTAATCTGTTGGGGTTTTTTCTCCAGGAATAAGTTTTCTAAATGTCTCATTCACAGATTGCAAACGCTCCCAATTTGTTGTGTTTTCAACACTAAATGTTGATTCCCCCCCTCATATAATAAGGTAGCTTGTATCAAATGCAAGTTCTCAGTGATACCAAAACATCAGAAAATTAAAATTCTTCTCAACACTATGCAGATAGGAGAATGTTGTAGATTCTTAATGTTGATGCAGCATGCCCAAGGACTACCTGCATGTAAAGGGAAATAATATGAGTCTGGGTAGTTCTTGGGATTTTGTTGCTCCTGTTGTTACCAGTTTGAGTGTTGTGTCCTCTGGTGGATGCTGTGTGTGGCTCACAATGAGTTGTGCTGAACTCTGATGTCCCTCAGCAGTGCTGGGCCTTGAGCTGCTCCACCTCAGTGCATTCCTTCAAATAGCTCAGTGAAAAACTTGAATGTTACTGGAAACCTTTCTCTAAAGAAAAGATTCCAAATCAGAGTCAGAAAACTCAGCTTGACTCCTTAGTAATATTAAATTGCACCTATTTATGTAGAAATGGAGACAATGGTGGAGATTACATTCCAAACTGCCCTGCTGGTTTTGATCTCTACAAATTGCCATTGGCTTTCAGTGCAGAGCCTTTACAGAGTGGGTGATTATTTAAACAACCTCAAACCTCTCAGTTAACTTCCCATTGCTGTCTTTATTTATGCCCTCCTGTTCCCAGGACACCCATCTGTCCTGGCTACTCCAGGTTTGTAGCAAGCTGTATTTCCTGAGGTATCCATGGCAAGCCAGTGTTTTAATTTTGATTAGCCAAACTAATTTCAAAGTGTTTTTACATTGCTGAGGTCACGTGTAAACTTACACTAGTTCAGTGAAGTGAGCTGTGTATAAAGGATTTTGTTTTATTTTATGATGGTTTATTCAGGGTCTACTTTAAAGGTTTTCCTAATTAAATTTAGTTAGAATTACTCTTTAAAATAGAAAGAAGAGGAATTACCAACTTTTTACCAACCTTAACTAAATCTTTGACAATGTATCATTTTCAGAGTAATGAGCTAAGGAAAACTTAACTGCAACAGATCAGAATTATTTTGCTTGAGGAAGAAAAGCTTGAAGTAATGAGCTGTAGAGTGGATTCCACATGTAAGTGATTTCTCAGACTCTAGTTTGTGTGAAAACAAGGTGCTTCTCAAGTAAGCAGCTTGTGTAAGTAAGAATAAGGAACTAAATACTGAGGTTGTGAAAACTGACAAGCACAGGAGCAAAAATCTTCCTAATATTTAAAAGCTGAGATCTACAGCTATGCATCAGATTTTGTGACCACTATATTTTTATAATATGCAGATTTAGGTATACAATATCTTTGTCCACTTAAGTCACATTAGACACCAACCACTGACTTAAGACCTGTTCATGTTTTTAAGACTTGTCAAACTAGTTTGCTGTAGTCTAGTGAAAATGCAACCTACATCAGATCCATAAATAAGTTACATTTGTAGAAATGCACTTTTTTAGGTATTAATGGTGCAGGTAATGTTTGTGGGGTGCATTTTCTGTCACAGCAATATAATGTTTCAAGTACAAAGAAGGTACTAGCACAAATCTGGATTAGATATTGCATACAGCAAATTTCTTTTATTTTGTGGAAGGTGTTTGACTACCACAAATATTTCATCAACTTTACAGTCTTAAACATGTTTCCAACTTCCAAACTGGGAAAGTCCAACTCATTGTTTATCAGTCTTGACTGTACAAATTTACATCAGCTGGTTCACTGTACTGTAGATATGAACTGTTGTATCATGATGTGTAATTTACTTACAACCTAAGAGAGAGGCTAACAGTGTCATGAGCTCTTGCCTATTCATGTTGTGCTGGCTGGCCTCATTTCAAGTAGTTTAAATTTCATCATTTTCTAATGCTTTTTTCCATAAAAGCAATTATGGCTATTGTAAGCATCAACAAAGATGGATTGGACATGAAAATGACTGAATATTTTGTGTGCTTGGAGGATATTTCTCAAGACTATTCTAACAGGTATAATTAAAGTTACATTGCTTCATATAAATAGTGCTTATCAGTTTTAACATCTTGTTTGCTGGTCTATGAACACTGTTGGCTTGCAGAGTTTCAGCAGCATCATTTACAGTGATATTTCATTTAGGGGAGGAGAATTGCACTTTACTAATGGTTTTAAAGAGGATGGTTAGTGAATCTTTAAAACTGCTTGGATGCCTACCTCATTCTGATGTAAACAGTTTTTTCTGGGGATTGTTTAGGAATCAATATGCAGAGTTACTAAAGTCTCATAGTAAATGCAAATTGACATCCCCATCACTGCTGTTGGGAAATACACCAGATCTGTTCTGAGCAAATGCCATCCCACAAAAAATATCTATTGGAATCATCTAGAAAATTTTGTCATAAATCTGTTAAGGCTACTGAGAAGTCATTATTAGGCAATACTTTCTTGATTTATCTGGTAAAATATGAACAACTAAATTAAAGTTGTCATAAAAAAGTTCCAGTGGGTAACTTACTAGGCCTGGCTTGTACCCAGAACTGTCTGGCCCTTGCTTGGACTTTTGGCAGCACTGTGCAGCACAAGATGATGCAGGTTTCTCTGGTCTGAACACTAAATTTGAGGGGAAAACCAGCTTTTATTAAACAGCAAATTTGTGATCCTTGAGGGCTCTCCAAATGACCCTGAACAGTTTGCAGGTCATCAGTACTACATGGGCTGGCAACAACATTTGTAGTTGTAGTAAGAAAATGCAGTAAGAAAAGTAGAATTATTTATTGTGGTCACTGTTAAATGGCAACAGCAAATTCAAGCTAGGAGCTAACTTGCAAGTGACCAATAAAATATTCCAGGGATATTCAGTATTTTCAAGTACACAAAATAAAATAATTTTCTTAATCATGAAGCTAAGATTTCCAGCTAAAATTAGTGCTGTGACTTGATATGAAAATTGCATGGCTTTCAGGCTTTCTTGATTCTTGCTCTGTTGGAAGTTTCCTTTCATTTTACCAGCTCTGAGAGGGGTACCCTGCCATGTGGCTCCAACACAGCTTCTGTGGTTGGCCCTTCTTCCTTTGGGGTAAAACCTCAGAGTAAAATCTTGCAAGAAGACTTGCAATTACTAGCCATGCTCTGCCAGATTATTTTTAGATTGTTCTTTGTAGCTGTGTTTGTTCTTTGTCATTAAATCTTTCCCTAACTCATGCTGCCATTGCTGTTTACCTCAGTGCTGCCAAAGTCTTCTGGCACACTAATAAGGTAGTGTGAATCCAGAAACTGCAGTCCTTGAAATAAAGGTGTTCCAGGAGAGCAATTCTGAGCCATGCCTGTTCTGCCTTAGTCAAGTCCTCCTCAGACATCCTTAGTGTTTGACAGGTAAAGTCATCTGACTGCTTTAAATACTCTTGGCTTGTAAGAACAAGATTGAGTGTTGCTCAGCAGTGCTTTGTGCTGGCTTCAAAACAGAGCGTTCTTGGGAACTGGAGTGTTAGTGGGAAGGAAATGAGGTGAGCTGTGGGAACTCTTGGACACAAAATTACAGAAAATTACTGCTTTGTGATAGGTAATCTACAATGTGCACCAGAAAAAAGCAATCCCAAAGCCCAATTCAGCATAACACTGTAGCCTTGTACCATGGAATGTCTCAGCCCCCTTTTGGAAATGCTGGGTCTGCTTGACTGCTCAGCACAGGTGTCATGATCCACAGGATGATTGTGCAGCCCAAACCTGGCTGGCACTGTGATCTTCAAGATCTGTTCAGATTGGAGATGCACCTCTTGTTGCTATGAAAGGTACAATTCTTTGTGTCCTGATAACTCACAGTTATCTTTAGTCTCCCTCTAGAGAAGTGTTATGTGATTGGGATATTAAAAAAACCAAAGTTGCTTGCTGCTGAGAGCTTCCTTTCAGAACAGGAATGGCTTGAAAGATTGGCCCAACAAATGGGGGCTGATACAGCAAGATTGGATCAGCATCAGTGTGTCAGAGTGATGAAGGGAAAACCATTCTGAGGAGTGGAATGAGCAGAAGTGCTGAATCCTTCCCACTTGCAAAGCTGTCTTTGAGAAGCAGACTTTCTAGAGAGGAAAGAGTCCTTAGGGGAAAATACAATTGAAAATAATGAGGTGCAGAGGAGGCATAGTCTCCTTAAGAATAACTCCACAATTCACATGAGGGAATGTTACTGTCCCAGAAAGGCTTCATCTTTAAAAAGAAGAAATTTAAATAAATCATCAGACTCCAGATATGTATCTTAAAATGAACTTGTGCCTATTGCTTCCCAGCTCATGCTAGAAACTTGACAGGATGCTTTTGTGGCTCACCTAGAAAGGAAACTTGCAGGTCCATGCTAAAAATGCAGATATGACTGTCACTTGGGAGGGAACTTTTACTATTTTTCAAGACCTAAAAAAATTTATTTGAGTAAATCTCATGCTGTCCATTACAGGACATTCACCCAACTTCATAAACAGTCTATAATGTTGCTTAGGATAACATTTTCTAGATTAAAATAAAAATATCACTAGAAAATTATTCAGAGTTTTGTTTGCAACTAAAATTCTTTACCCAGACTGTGTCTTGAGTGGGAAGGAGGAAGACGATTAAACTGATGTAAGTGATGAACTTACCTCTCTGCTTTTGTCAAGTAAGTGGTGCTAAACTAACTTGTGGCCCAGAGCCTTAGGTGTGCTCCTGAAATGGATCTTCCAGCCCGGTTTTTGTTGAAAAGAGACCCAGTTGATTCCCTGGAGCCCACTCAGCAATGCACATCAGACCTGGTAAGTGGAGGTGATGGGGAGATTTGCTTCCCAGCTGTGCCTTTGATCTGATTTAAAATGCTCATGTAGCTGCACCTGAAGCCTTTCAGCTTCGTATGCCGAGCCTGGTTCTGCATAAAATTGTTGACCTTTTGATTAGTTACAGGGGGTTTGAGAATAATTAATTCCAGTAAGCTGGCATGACAAGGAGTAGTGAAGCATAGGAAACATTCAGTCCCCCCATGCAAAAATAACTTTAGGTAGATGTTTTCTTTCCTGTTCCTTAAAAATCTAAGTCTGGAGATGATTTTAAGTTACCTTGTGGCTTTAGTCCCTTTTGGATTAGACCTTTTTTTTTTTTTTTTTTTTGTGAAGCAGGGCAGTTGCAGTTGTTAGCAAAAGCTGAGATTTTACATGGCCATATATCCTCAGGCTGGAACTTGCTGGCTTTGCTTTTGTTAAAGCTGACGCTCAAAATTTGGGTTTTGGTTTGGTTTGTGGTTGTGGGGGTATTTTTCTACAAACTGCAAAGTTGAGGACCCTTACAGATTTTTGGTTGGGTTTTACTTGTTCTGTTCTTAAGACTTCTAAGACTGTGGAACTAATCAAGTCTCTGAAAATGAGAAATTATAAATGCCCTTTCTGAGCAGCACTGCAGTGCACTTGCCTTCTAGGGCAAGCTTTCTTTTAACAACACCCAGCAGATGCTGCAAATGTGGCTTTTGTGTTAGGCAGGGGTTACTTTATCTGCATGTTGGCAGCTGCAGAAAAGGGATTAGCTGAGAAAGAAAGCAGGAGGGAGGGAGCAGGATGTATGCAGCTCCTGGTCTTGATTTCTAAACTTCCAAGTGGCCTTGAACTCTTCCCATCGGAGGGTTTCCCTGAGACAGGCGAGCTGCTGGGTGGTGTCCCCGAGTGTGAACAGAGGAGCCATTCTCACTGCTCTTGGGAAAGCTGATTCGGTGAACTTTCTGTTGTTACCTTAAATTACCTCTTCTGTCTGCCTCCTGATGCTAATGGATAGATTTAAAAGAGCAGAGTATAGTGTAATTTCAGTTATACTCAGTTATGGATCTTGGAATCAGCTAAATTTGGCAGAGTGCAGCAGTTCCCTTAATGCTGTGGCTCTGGGTGTAGCAGAATGAAAAGTAGGGTTTATTCCCTAATGAGCACGGCAGGATTCGCTTGCAGCTGGCCCCGTCCTGCAGGGCCCCGCTCGGCGCCGCTGCCTGCGCGGACCCCGCAGCGCTCCGCGGGTTCTGCGGCGGTGCCGCGTCCGCAGCCCCCTCTAGAGCCCCGCTCTTCAGGGAGCTGCTACAGGAGCTTCGGCGTCCCACACAGCGCCCTGTGGAGCTCACTGCATTGCCATTTTTCTTTTCGGGGGGGAGGGGGTTGTCTTGTAGAAATAATAGAATTGGGGCCCCCCGTCCTCAGGGGGTGCCCCGCTGCGGGCAGCCCCAGCAGCCGCGGCTCGGCCGCCCTTCCGCGGGGCTGAGCTGGCTGCGCGCCCCGCTCCCATCTCCCCGCAGCGCTACCTTAAGGGGCTGGTTGACATCAGCCGAGTGGGCTGGGCGGTGTGGGTGGGATTTCCTGTGCTGGAGGTCAGCTGCTCCCGTCCCTCTCCCGTCCCTCCCAGCCGCCCGGGTCCCGCTCTCCCTGCGCCGGAGGGACCCGCATCCTCCCGGCTCCCTCCTCTCGGGTTGGATTTACATAGTGATGTGTAAACTACAGGATGCCCAGCAGCACTGGAAAGAGGTTTAAACCTACGAAATACATCCCGGTCTCCACAGCAGCTGCCTTATTAGTGGGTTCGACTACTTTATTTTTTGTTTTCACGTAAGTACCGCTCTGGCGGAGGGGGGGCCCGGGCTGGGGCCGCCCGGCCCGGCGGGGGGAGGCGGCAGGGCTTGACAGTCCTCCAGGCCCCGCCGCTGCTGGTCCTGCTCCCTCCTGCCTCCTGCTATCCCTGCCCGGCTTTGCTTTGCAGAGGCTCACGATCTCACCCTATCATAAAATGTGTCTGATAGTCAGATCCACCATTTCATGGCACGTAAAACCCCGTCAGCCTCCCGCAGCTGCCGGCTGTGTGCATCAGAGATGCCCGAGCCCCGCAGCCCCTGTGCCCGTGTGTGCAGGGCTGCTGGACGGGAGGGAGATGCAGCCCCAGCCGCCCCGCTGCCGGCAGGCGTGGATCCAGCCCGTGGCTCAGCTGGCCCGAGCCTCTGTGCTCCAGGAGGGAGAGCTGGAGCTGGCCTCTCCGTCAATCCCTCGCGTGTCTCAGGGTTTATCCGGCACAGCCTTTTGAAGTGGAAGGAATCCTATTCTAAGCATTACCGATTTTACATATTTTTATGTAACTGTTCCTCAAAGCTTGAGGACCTAATGAACAAATTTACATTTGCTTGGAGGAAAGACGAGGAAACTTTTCCCCTCTCTGTTTCTTCTCTCGTTCCCTTCTTCCTTAAATGCGGAATGGAGCTGTGGCTGCCGGCTTGCAGCTCTCCTGTAGTTATATTAATATGTGAGTGCTGTAGTGCTTCGGCTGTTTCCCTCTCCATGCACTCGAGTTCTGTAGCTCGCTAACCCTTCCTGTGCGGGGGTAGCGGCACCCTCCCTGCAGAGGTGTCCGTGTTTCCAGAGATGCTACACAACTGTGCTCTGAAAAGAGCTTTGACTAAGCTGCCTTTGGGAAGGTGAAAACATGGCTATTGCATATTAAGATTTATTGTTTCACTTATTTTGGAACTCTGTTTTCCTTGTTTTGCCGTTGCTATTTTTTAACCGAGCTTAGTGAAGCTGTTGGAAGCAGAAGGCTCTATAAGAGTGGGAGTATGTGTCTGTGTCATTATCTTTTGTGGTTTGGCTGTGATATGATTCTCGATGTTTCAAAATGCTTGTCACTGGTATGGTAATCTCAATGTAGGATTTCAGAATAAAACGTAAATGTTGTTTTGTCTAACAGTTTCTTAAATCGGAACAGATTTTGACACTAAGTTTTGCTCTTGATTTAATGTGCGTTGATTTCTTCCTTGCTTGTTTTCAGTGCATTTGATATAGTTTGGTGCTCACAGGCAAAGACAGGACAGGAGTTGGCTTTTGTGATGAACTTGGTTGACACTGCAGTGGTGAATATTAAATGGTAAAAAAAAAAGGGGCCTTTATGCCAGCATTTATTTTTCCGGCTCCTTGAGGAATGGATGTATGCTAAGCTTGTTTTGGAAGCTGTATGTTTGTTTTCATATGATACTTCCAGTGTAGAGCTGCAATAGCGATGTCAGACTTTCCTGGTAACACAGTTGTTGTTGAAACATCCTTTTGGCAGCAGGACATCAACTGAGATGTTCGTTTATACAATTTGTACAGAAGAAGCAGTTGCCTCTAATCTATTACTGAATCTGAAACTTCACTCTGCTCCCTCTGTTATCAGTGAATAATTACATGCAAAATGAAGTATTTTAAGGATCTCTCCATATTGTAACTTGGCCTGTGTATCTTGAAGTGCTAGTAAATTTTTCGAGGATTGTCCCAGACATACGTTCTCTGCTGCTGCCAAGTCTTGTGTGTAATAAAAGTAACACATAATTGAGCAACTGTTGTCAGGCAGAGTCTCAAGTCCTGTCCATTCAAAAATACTCAGATGAATTTGTGTGGGGATTGGTGTTGTTTTTCATGCTGAGCAGTGTTAGTAACATCTATCTTTGTTGTGAAATCAAAGCAAGCCACATGCATGTGATTAGTTTCTTTTGTGTGGCAGTGGGTTTCTTCCCCTTTCCTGAGCATTTCCATTTTTTATCTTTTTCCACAGGCAATGTTTTATCTCCTGAAGATCTTTTTGTTGTAATATGTTATTAAAGGCTGAAATAGACCTGAATTTTCAGGTGTGTTGGTTTGTTCAACTCGTTTGATGTTGGATAGATCTCTGATATGCAGCAGTTGAAACACTGGCCTAAATTGTTTTAGCAATTTTAGCAGTGCTTTTGATACAATCCATGCTTGCTTGTCATAGCACAAGAACTTAATCAGATGAAGATTTACATGTGTGTTTATTATTAATTACTTATTTGTGTCATTAAGCTCTAAGGCTGCTGTATCTGTTAATGAAGTAACCTGTGTATAAATACATGAATCTGATGGGCTTCCTGTCAAATTTGGGTGCAGATCACCTCAGTGGGATGTCAGGGATTAGAGCAACTTCAGCACAGTGGAATTGAATAATAGAGGATAATATATGTGGAAAAATTTGATAATAACTATTTTTAAACCTCTTACTGAATAGAAAAAATAAGCTTTTTAGGGCACTGGAAACATTTCTGAGTAACACGTATGAAAACAGCCTCTGACTTGGCTTTTTCTCTAGACATGTTTGTGGTCTCATGCCACACATTATGAGTGTCTTCTGCTGGATAAAAAGCTCTTTGAACTTAAAAGCCAGGGTTAGCTTTTTAGCAATGTGGTCTTTATTTTTAGCTTTTTTTTCCAAACACCTTTGCTAAAAAGCAGCATATAAAGAGCGTTTGAAATACACAGTGTCTGCTATTAGTTCATCATGGTGCTGATCACTGGTACTGTTATACTTTAGGAAAATTCCATTTTACAGTCTCCTTTTCTTTTTTTCCTCAGCTAAGCATTTAGGATTCACTGTATCACTGCTATATTTCTTCTGGTTTTATGAGGGGGAACTAAACTATTTAGCTATCAAGATTATTGCCTGGAAAAGCAACTAAATATTGGAGTTGTATTATTGCAGGCTTTTAGCACTCCATGTGTGTTCCTTCAGTAATAAATACAGTGTCTGAGTAGGTGGTCTAATTTGTCACAGTGGGAGAGTAAATAAGCATTAACTCTAAGCATTATCAAGGAACTTATCAATAATGTTGTATAGAATGATTAAGTTAATTTACTTATATGAGCAAATCAAATGGTGTAATGAAGGAAGAACTAATGCTCCTTAACATAGGGCAAATCCAGTGATTCAGTTCTAGCAAACCTGAACTTATTTCTACTAAAATAATTTTTTCTTCATATTTCTCATAAGACATTTTGTTAGAGGTAGCGATTTAACCTATTTTAGTGAAGTCTGGGCTCTTATGCCTTGGACTGCCAAATGCTGTGATGTAAACCTAATTATGTTCATTCAAAGACCCTGAGTTTCAAGAACTTTCCACCTTATTTTAGGTTGTGCAACTTCAGTGTTAGCAGAGAATGCAGCTTAATTATCAGCAAGCAGAATGTCACCTGTGAACAGTTGCAATCAGTGATCCAAAAGGACTGTTCCAACCTAAATGATTCTATAATTTTTCTGGAGCTAGTAATGCTCTTCACCTGCTTAAATTGGCTACTTACTGTAGGTGTTGGTGCTGAGAACTTCTGAGACAGTTCAGCAGCTGCAATGCCTGTGTCTGGAGATTACACAGCCAGCTGAAAGCATATGGTTTTAAGGGGAAACTGTGGCTCATTTTAGTAAGGAGAAAAATGCTCATCATTTTCTCACTGAATATTGTAGGCCTGAAGTTTCTCATAAAATACCCATTTTCAGGCTATTTTCTGTAGCATGCAGCCTCTTGAGCATCTTTGAAATACAGTGGAAACATGTAATTCATAACAAAGGTCTAGGTGCCACTACTTCTTTGATATAATGGTAGCAACACTGCTGTATATTATTTCTTTAAGTGGGATAATAAAATGGGTAATTTTCTGGGTGAAGTGAAAGCACAAATAAGGTGAAAACTCATTCAGTCAGTACTGAAAATACGAACACCTTTGTTCTTAAGAGTCATAATGGGAGATAATCATAGATACACACCACAGACATCTGCAATTGGCACTCTGATGCAGTCTGTGGCACAGGGAGTCTAATGCTAATAACCTTCAGGAAACAATTGAGCAGTGATAAATTGGTGTAGAAGAGCAACTGAAGTTGAAGTCACAGTAGGGATGGAAAGAAAAATAGAGAACTAGCCTGAACCTGTGCTGTTCAGATGGCAGCAGGAGGAAGAATGGCTGGCAGACTGTGCTCCATAGCAGGGCTGCTGGGTTTACCTTAACAGGGAGGAAAGCTTGGCTTCGTTGATGAATATTTAAAGAAAAATTGGTGCTCCCCCTACATTAGTGTATCGTGTTACTGCATTTCATGAACTAGAAAGAATCAGCATTTCTGTAGTTAGACATGCATGAATCCAGATGCACTTATGGTACATTCACCCCTTAAATCATAAGCACTACCCCCTTCCTGCAGCTATCTGATCCTGCACTGGAACAGCCTAAAATAAACAGGTAATAGCACTTTAAAGTTTAAAACCATCATAACCATCCTGGATGGTAGTTAATAAAAATATAGTGATACCTAGAGTTCTTGAACTATCTGTTAGATCTTTTCCTCCCATGACTTCCATATATTCACAAAGGGAAGAACACAGTCTGCTCTTTTCACTTGGGTTTGTTAAGTCACTAGCAAAGGCCAAGCTAATAGAAGATCATCTTTGCTTTAGTGAATTTGATTTGTATCCAAAGATGTTTTCCTTGGCTAAAGTATTTAGTTCCAGATGTGCAGATGTTCACTTCTGCCAGTTCAGTGTTCTGATTTCAGTTAGATCAAATGATAAAATGTGATTTAAAATGTATATTGTAGATGTTATGGAGCTTCATCTGTAACACAGGTGTGTTTTATACCAGACTAGAGGAAATAGAGCTGAATGCTGAGAAGTAGATGCACAATAAAGATAATAAAGATAAAATTGTAGCTTGGATTGTTTTATCTTGATATGCTGCTGGACAGCATGAATTCTGCCTTGGAGTGTGGTCTTACATCCTTCTTACAGTTTGGCTTCTGCCCAGCAACTTGCTGAAGGCTGCTTGAGGATTTGGGAGAGCTCTGGTGGCAGTTGCTTGTGCTGTGTGATGCCAGGAGCTCCAGGTGTGCTGTGGTCTGTATGAGAGCACATGGAAACACTGCCACTCCACAAATCCACTTTCCCCCATCCTATCCAGATGGTCATATCAGATATCCTTGGAATTCTGAAGACTTTGGAGCACAAAGCTCCTCTGCTTTGTCTGTTTCTAGCTAGTGGTCCATTTGATAGTGGTAATGCTAATTATGAAACAGAACAAATTCCCCCCTCCTTGAATGTTCTCTCCACACCATTCTTCACTACTTGGAATATTAATGTAGTTCTGATTTTTATTTTTTGCTTTCCACATGCCAAACAAAGAAATCACTGGAACTGCTGGGGAGCAGCTTCACTGACAGCCATGCAGGTGACACTGTACAGGGGAAAAAAGAATGTGCAAAAAAGTGTGGATCAGTTTGATCAGGTGAATTTTAAAAGTGACTTCACAGTCACATACTGATTTCAAGCAGTGCAGTTTGGCCTCCTGAGATACCTTAACATTTTCCATGTTAAATGCATTTTTAATGGCAGGTTTTTCCTGTCCACTCTACCTGCAGTCCAAAAGAGGCAACGCTTGCCTGGTTGACCTGAGTCATCTCAGTTGTCATGTCTGTAATCTTCTGAAAAATATTTACTTTGGTTATGACAAAGAAATGTCCTTTTAAGCCATGGCAATTTCATCTTGCTATAAATTGTTTGGAAATAGAATCTAGACAAGCTTGTCATTCTAGATAAGAAGAGCAGTCTCAACAAGAAAATATATTTAACTGAAGTGTGAAAAGTTTTTGGTTTATTTTTTTTTATGCCATAAGAAGCCTCAATTTTACTACTTTTAGCTAGTTAATTTTATGATCTTTGCTTCCAAGGGCAGTGATCTTTGCTTCCAACAGCAAAGTTGGCAGTACAGGACCTTTCTGAAAGCTATTAAAATTCATTCCTTTAGGAAAAAAACTTGATATTTCTTATCAGTGAGAATATTTTATTCTTCCTGTAGTTTGAGAAAGTAAAAAGGAGAATCATGTTTGTTGAGGACAGTAAATGGCTACACATGTTCAGCAGTGGATGCAGAGCTTTCTGCAGCCACTGCAGTGGCATTTCAGTGCTCACTGTAGAACCACTTTGAAAAAGGCAGGAGAGCTACTGGAATGGAAGTTATTGCTGTACATGGGCTACAGCTGTAGTCAGTGTGTGATTTATGCCAGTAGCAACCTCCTTTCTATTTTTCCTAATAAGCAGAGATTAAGGTCATATGGAAATAGGAATGGGATGTCTCAGATCAGGGTGGGCCTCTCAGCCTTTGTACAAGAATATACAGCAATTTTTCTTTTTTTTTTTTTGTCTAAAGTCCTTTTCAAGATGCTAATTTAAATACTGTACTGTTTGTCCAAGTATGCCAAATGTGTGTCCTTTTATAAATAGAAACAATCTCTACAGGATTGTTCAAGCTCAATTGGTTTGTTAGTAATGTCAACTAAGAAATGTTATTGCCATAAACACAAAACTTAAACTGAGAGATAAATACATGTAGTGACCTTGGAGATCTGATTTTTGAGATTCATTACCTGGGGTAGTCACTAATTATACACATAACATTATTGTGTAAACAACTTATTCTGCTACTACCTGCTTCTCACTGAAATCAGCTGTAGGGCCCTGTGGTGTGGGGATCTCTGGGGGACCTGTGAGAGATGACCTGGAACTGGATTTCTGTGCTCACATAGTGTATAAGCTACAAGGAAACTTTTCAAGGCCATGAGCTTTGTTCAGTTTGCACTGGAAGATGTCTGAAATACAGCAGTAAAGTCATGTAAGCCAATTTAGAGCATGAAGGAGATGCACACTGGAGTGGGAGAGAAGTGTTGTAAAGCTACATGAGATAACACTTGTGTAATCAGTGCAGAAGTGGAACACTGATTTACTGTCCTTTGGTTCAAGCCAGTAGATACAACACTTACTTCTCTATAATCCAAGAGTAATGTTCAATTTGGCTGCTCTGGTACAGAGATACTATTAGTTGATCATTTGTCACTGGGAGCAGCTAATGAAATTGAGAGGAAGAGGCATGGGGGTTGAGACAGAAATGCTGCAGTTTTTAATGGAAGTTCTGTATTGTTCTTCTGCAAAGAATACCATAGATTGGAAAAACCTGCTCAGCCTTGATCTTATTTTACCATGGAGAGGCGATTTTAGGAATCCTTGTTTGGTGATTGGAAAAATTAATTCCAGTGAGTACACCACAGTGTAGTGTCTACTACATAAATCTTCAGCCAGTAATCTGTATCCAGAAAGAGGATTTAATTAGTCACTGATTGGTTTTTTGCAATTACTAATGCAATTTAGCCAGACTAGCTTCAAAGCTGTCCAAAGTGCCTAAAATTCTGCATTCTAAACTATTGTGCAAACACTAGTGGGTACCTGATTGTTTGTTTTTCTCAGGATGGATATAATGGAATAAACTGTACAGTAACTCATATTTAGATATTGCAGTGTTACCATGGTTCTTTGTGGAAGTGTAAACACAGAATTTGTGCGCTTCAAATGTGAAATCCTTATGAAATACCTGTACTCTGCTGCTGTGTGTTGAGATCATCCAGCAACAGAAGACAGGGGTGCCAGGTGCAAGAAAAATCTCTCTTGAATTTGAAATGTAAGCACCAAAGCAGCTGTTTCCAGTGTATGTGTGCACCATGAAATGACTGCTCTCTAGAAAAGCCTGGTGCACTCTTAGACTAAAGTAATTGCAGAATATTCTTAAATGAACAAATTACTTTTTAAGTTGGAGCCCAACAAAGCAAACTTGAGAGTGCTTAAATATATAAGCGCCTTCATAAATAAAGCCAGACAAAGCATTACTCTCCAAGGATTCTTAAAACCAAATTGGCATTTACATTAGCTCTTATTCATGTCTTCAGGGAAATAATGTAATGTAATATCTATATCAACACAATTTAAGTACAGTTCTGGGAATAAGGAAAGCTTGGACATTTCTATAAACAAGCATAATTTTAATTTAAACTTGGGTCAATCACAGAAATGCTTCAAAATGGAAAAATTCAGCTTAAAACTTTTCTGCTTACTATGATCCCAGTCAGCAAGGAGATGTAGGTATTTTCTTATGGAAAAACACTTTCTCTCCCCCTTTTCAGCCAGTTCAGTTTCAAAAGTTACTTAGGATTATTTTCATTGTGTATAACGTCCCTTTCAGTTCTTCCTCATGAGTAAGATCTCATTTTGCATGTTTAGCTTTCTCTGAAGATTAATGTGTGCCCCAGCAATAAGACTCTCCAGATGTGTTATGATCTAATAATGCTGTGGTTAACCCTTGTCTGCTGTCAGCAGCTTGCTGAACCACCCCCTGTGTTT
Organism: Agelaius phoeniceus; assembly: GCF_051311805.1. Lineage (NCBI taxonomy): Eukaryota > Metazoa > Chordata > Aves > Passeriformes > Icteridae > Agelaius > Agelaius phoeniceus. Next base: position 7,183,607 of record NC_135282.1, on the reverse strand, counting down.
TCCCAAGCCCCAGCATTTGATGATGCAGTTTCCTGGCTCCAAGCAGCAGGGCCGTGAGTTGTGTAGGTGGGCAGCTCTCCCTCCATGGGGTTTGTGTCTGGCACTGAGTTCAGGAGCCGCTGCCTCGAGACTTCCCTGTGGAGCCACACTGTTAACTTGGCTCATCCTCCAACATTCCAGGGCACAATGATGGAGCAGGGTCTTGAGGATGTCTTTATGGTCACCTTCATGTGCTCAGGCCTGTGGCTTTGACCAGGAACTCAAGATCTCTAGATTCTTGTCTAATTTCTGTGTTGTGTGGTGCATAAGTCTCACATCTTTCTTTTCTCTTTGAAGCTGGTTTTGCTCATACTGTATCTTGTAAATGGCTAATGAGTCTTTCTGGCAAAAACAGTAAGGGCATCCACAGGCACTAGATTTTTTTTTTTTTAATTACTAGGTTTTGAGACTTCTGTAGAAAGAGGTATACAAAATGGCTGCTTTCTGATACACAGTACAAGTCAAACACAAGGAGATTGAAGCCTCTGAATCTGATATGATTTCTAAATATGATTTATGATTATGATAAATATGATTTCTAAATCAGGTATGGAAGTTGTAGCATCTGCATCTACAAAAGAAATTAATATCTGCTACAGAAATTTCAGTACAAAGACAATGCAGGATTAAAATAATAGGACTTTCTGGGTGCAGCCATTGAGTCAATGTGATATTTTTTTAGTTGTGAAATAAAACTTCTAATCCATGTCTAGATAGTTTTGTATCAGAAATAAAATGCCAGGACCACCTCAGCTCCTCTTGGCAGAGCTCTGCCGAGAATGTTCCCTCATCTTGCATAATCTATTAATTTTGAAATCATAACCAGTCTGTATGAGCCGTGCTCTCAAGAATCTGGTGGACATTGGAGGAGGACAGGCAGATACAGGTTTTTTATAATATTGCAAGGGTTGGTTCCTTGAAATTAAATGGTTCTGGTTGTGTCATCTTTGTGTATTTTTAGAATAAGACATTTGACAAATAGATTGCAATGATAACAAGATACAAGATCTTACATGTGGCATTGAATTTGCTGATGATAATAAACAGGTTGGAAAAAATCTGCTTTCCTTCTCTGCTGCAGTTGAGAAGACTTTGCTGGGGCAAAGCTGTGCTACTCCTTAGGAAGTCTCCATCCTTCCTGGTCTCTAGTAGTGTAACTTTTGAATAAGGTCATCAGTGCTATGATCCCTGTTCACTTCTTAAACTGAGGCAGAGAGGCACTGTACCACTGGAGTGCTGGTGCTTAGCCAGTTTTGCACAGATGTGCCAACTCCAGGCTGAAGCCCTGTCAGCCCAGGACTGAATGGAGATCATTCTTTCAGAGAGGGCTTCTGAAGATTTGCTTAATTCTACAGTTTCTTTGGGCCATCCATCATGCAGCAAGACTGTTTTGTTTCTTGAACACTGAATGAATGTATGAATAGAAAAATACATAAGCTTTGTTGTCTCTCTTTAAAAGTTTAATAGTAACATTGTAGTCTTTAAATTTTTATTTGCATGTGATTCCACTATGACTAGTTACTTTTGCAAGTAATTTTTCTTGCATTGTATTACAATGACTAGTGGGATAGAGCTAAACATGATATCTATGGTTTGAGAACTAAAAAATTAATGATTTCTCCTCTAGCCTGTTGTGTTTGATTTATAATTCATATCTGATAAGAGACATTCTCTTCTGAGCCAGCTATCATCTTTCCATTTACATCTAGGTGGGGTATTTCTTAATTCTTCCTGTGGTGGGTGCTGGGTGGTTGTGAATTTGGAGCCCTAGAGTGCTCCTGAAGAAGGTTTCCAGACACACATTATCTCCACCTCCCATTTCCCACGAGACTCTTTATCCTCTGTAGGATCTGGCCCCAGGGCTTGTGTTGACCCCAGATGTCACAGCTGCTGTCACAGCCCACTGCCATGACCCCTGACTTTTAGCATAACCCAAGTACATGGTTTACCTTTCAGAGGCACTTGACAGCAGAAGGAAATGGAGAACTATGGGGGTTTAAAGTGTCCTGAGTAGCTGCTTCCAGCCACTCCACCTCTCAGGGACAGGCATGGCTGAGCACTGAGCTATGAGCCCTTTACAGAACACTTCTCTCACTTCCTATGTTTGGTCTTTTCCATCACTCTGGATCTTCCTGGGCTTGTCTGGCTGCATCTTGTCTGTCTCTTGTACTGTTTTGTTTTGGGTTTTTTTGCTGTTCTCTGTCTCTTTTGACAGGTAATCTCCAGTTCAGTCTGTTCAGGTAGATAAGACCCTTTTGCCCAATACACACACAAAGGGTGATCCACTGCCTCTTTACCCTCTGAAATGCCAGAGTAGAGGCCTTACAAGATGCAATTCAAAATCCTATCCCCTCTGTCGAGCTGGGGTGGCTCTTAGGGGTTGATGAAACAACTCTTCTGTATTGAAGCTGTAAGTGCTCTCAGTGGGCCACTGTCTTTACTGTGACTCACACATATTTGGCATCCTCTCCAAAGAAGCTGACCAGTATTTCTATCTTCTTCCCCACTAAGAAGTTCTGTATTCTTTGTGAATTTATTTGCTCCAGAACAGTAAGCTGAGTCGCTGGCTGGTCAAAAGGGAAAGAAATGTGTAGCAATTTGCCAGTTACATTGTCCTCCTCTAAATACAAGAGAGCCCTGTTTAGTGGAGTGTTTAGTGGAGTGAGGCACTGATCCTGCATTTTTGTAATTAATATGTTTCATGCTTTTGTTTGTGTCTTTGAGAGTGACGTTTTTTATTTTTGTTGCTTCAAATGTTTTGGAAATGAGAAAAAGCTATTTTGAGTGTAATATTGACTTGGCATCATTAAAAAAGTGTCTCTTCTTGCCAGTTTTTTTCTTGGTTCCCCTAGAAATACATTTCTTTTGGGCTGCTTCTGTCATTGTGTATGTTATGCTAAGTCTCCAAAGCAGCACACTGTGCATGTGTGATGGATGGATGCTTGCATGTCTGATGAGGGATTGATTCCCCTGGGCATGAGAGTCCTGCCAACTCCTCAGTTAGAAAACTTGAGGTTTTATTATACATTCTGTCTTTTAGTCCCAGTTTGGCCTCTTCTTTTGGAAGGCATTTCTTTTCCTTTTTAATAAAAAAAGCTTACAGTTATATTGAGCTAGTTAATTAACCAGCCTGCATCTAATTCAGTTCTCTCCTCTTCATTTCTTTCTTTTTCTTAGCTGTGCCTACTTAAATAACCTGATGAAGCTGTGTAAGAATTACAGAGATGGGTTGAAGCCCATCTAAAGCTAGAACCTGAATCTGATCTCCTGACCCACCCATTAAAATCTCACTGCAAAGGGATTACTCCAAGGTATTCAAGGGACTGAATGCTTGGTTTAGATCCCTTGGAGGGCTCTTGGTTCTTCTGGCTTGGTTGATTGTGTTCTTTCAGCAGCCTTTACATGCACATGTCCTGGGCCTTACCCTTCTGAAAGATGTCTGTCTGTGCCCCAAGGACAAGATCCTGTCCTGTAGCTCTGAAGGGATGAGCTTTTCAACAGAGAAAAGAATAACATTGGTCAGCTTCCTCTTGGAAACATCTGAACCATTTTGGTTGAAGCTGTAATTGGGACAAATAGTTTGCTTGAAGGGCAGAGGTAGCAGAAAGGTTGCAGCTTAACAATTAATTTGGCAAAGTGATTCAGAATGGAAAATATGCAATATTGCTTTATACCTGTGCTTTTTCAGTCCCATCAACAGATATCTAAACACATCCCATCAGCTTTTCCAGTGGCTGCTAGTCTTCAGATGCTTCTCTTCACTCCTTAGTTTTCAAGTTGGTCTTTCTAAATTTCAGGAAATACTGAGCTTTTCCTCTGCAAGTCAGTCCTCTTAAATCTGCTTCTTCCACAGGGTGACAGTCTTAAAAATGTATTGTTTACTCTTTTTGTTCTTCTGAGTTCAGAAAACAGTGATTTTAAGCTAAATTATCTCTTTTAGAAGACGTTTCAGACAATTTGCAGTCTGCACCCATTTAAGTGGTAGGGGGCAGGATGGAAAGACAGGAGAATACAAAATAGTGTTATTATGAATTATTGTGCAGTAGGCAAGGATTTCTTCCATTCCCTCCCCCCCATTTTATGTATCTAAGGAAGAAGTTGCAGAGTGAGCGGGGATATTCTGATTTCCATGGCAGTAACACAGAAGGAATTTTCTGTTTTCTCCAAGAGCAAACAAACACTTCCCTATCATTTTCCTGACATTACCTGTGATATTTTGAAGGCTATTGGAGAGAAGGTACATCAAGGGAGGCTTAGACTGCTGATTCTTACTCTGTATTTGCCTAGCCTTGACTGAGTGCATGTGCAGAAAGCAGAAACCTGTCAAAAGTCAATGCGTCTACACTGAATTTCCAAATTACTGTTAGTATTCTACATGCAGATTAGCTTTCCTTTTGTGCTTACTTACCTGTATCTTGGAAATAGCCTTCTAAAAATATTAGCAATAGGTGAATACAGGATGAGTGCTGTGCTAGGCACACTTAAAATGCTCTCATATATATCAAATCTAAAATTCTTTATTTCAAACTAAAGAAAATAGAAGGGAAAGAAGTCAGAACCCCTAAGGGGAAAGTACTGCATGTTCAGGTCTCTTGTCATGGCCAATTTGATTTATAAATATAAAAAAATGTTTGTATTCTTGAGCTGTGACTGGTCCAGTGTTCTTTGTTGTTCTCCCACAATGTGACAATCATCCAAAAAGCTTGTTTCCATGTGGATACCATGAGGCTTTAGGTGCACTATGGTACTATGGTATAAATGCTTATCTGGATATAAACTGTCAATCTCCATATTTGGGTGAGCCTTAAAGGAAGGTTCAGGCACAATAAAATAGACTTGTTTAGTGACAGTTCAGCATCACTTCACTTGCCATGTATGATCACCCTATCAAGAACTTCATCCTGCTGCGATGACAGTTTGCTGGAAACTCTCCACAGATTCATTGGAAGTTGGCTGAGCCCCAGCTCCACAAATTACTGGTCAGAAGAGACTGTTTGTAGGGCACAAATCTATCCAATTTGTAGTGTTGATTTGATTCTTTTTTTAATTAACACTTTAAAAGTGTGTCAGCTGAGTGCCAAAAAGACAAGAAATGATCAGCTAAAACATTTTATTGCAGCATATGATGCTGTTCCATATTATCATGGAAACATGGCACTTAGTTACAGCAATATTTTATTTCCTGTTACTTTTGTTCATTTTTTGGTCAGCGGTAATTTTAAATAGACAGTCTTCAAAACAACTGCTGGGGTTTTGTCCTTTTTTTTTTTACTCCTTCTTGCTTCCTATCTCCTTTCCCTGTATTCTCATTAAGGCCAGTATCTTATTGAATCTAAAACTAAAAAGTTGAATTTTCCCCATTTAATTTTTTTTCTAAGACTGCTTTCTGTCTGGTGTTTCTGGCTCGATGAGGTGATTGGCAGGAATTACATAAGGAGTACACTAGTCTGTAGTCCTTTGGAGATCCTGCAAGTACAGTCAGGATTAATAAAATCTGGCTGGCTGTTTTCTGATGAAATCATCTTTCTCTTTTTTTTTTTTTTTCTTTGAAGCATAATTTTTTTTTAAGCTGTTGTTTCCTCAGTGCTCTGTGTGAGACCTGTCATTCCTCCATCCATTCCTTCAGTCTTAGATTGTGAGGGTAGTGAATGTCAGCATGAAAGATCAGAGCTGGTGTTGACAGCAGTTTAAATGCACCCTTGCTTATGTTTCCTCTAGAATCGCTGGTTTATAGCTACAGATGCTGGAAATATTCTGTGCAGGGAGTCTGTTGCAGGTGCTGGAGCCATGGCTACAAGCAGAGTTAGTGCTGTGTAAGGGCCTCATGCTGCTCTCAGCCCAGCGTGGAGGCCCTGGGCCGGTTCCCGTTCCGAGCTCTCCCTCTGCCCTGCCCTTCCCACATGGCCTCGGCTGGCTGCGTGCCCACCCAGCCACTCTGGCACTCTCCTCCTCACAGGATGGGGAAAATGGGATGGAAAACCTCGTGCATTGAGATAAAGACAGGGATGTCACTTAACAGTTGCCATCAGAGACAAAACAAACTCAGCTCAGGGAAAATTAATTTAATAATTATTAAATTACATTTGGATGATGAAAAGCAAAGATAAAACCTAAGCACCTTCCCCTCATACCCCGTTTCTTGCAAGCTCAGCTTCATTCCTCTATTCCCAACTCCTTTACCTCCTCCAGCCCCCGAGCAGGGCCGAAGGGAGGGGGAATGTGGGCTCTGGTCAGTCCATTTCAGCTCCTCTCTTGCTCCAGTGTGGGCTCTCCATGGGCTGCGGTTCCTCTCCGCTGCCGTGTTCCCTCAGGAAATACCCCTGGCTTCAGCACAGGCTCTGCCACAGGCTGCAGTAGGGATTTGCTGTGTGCTGGCTGCCAGGGAATCCAGCACAGCCACTCCCAGGGACATTCCTCACACTTTTCCCCTCACTCCAGGGACATTCCTCACACTTTTCCCCACACTCCGTGCAGGTTTTGCCCTTTCCCGAGATGCCGCGGCCTGGCTGAGGCCTCCCCTCACAGAGCCGCAGCAGCCCTCAGCTGCGAACAGGCACCCAAACAGGCACCCAACAGGGAACAGGCACCCAAACCCCAAAGAGTAAACATTTCTACATAGATGTTCCAGCAGTTCTGCATTTAAATGAGTCTTTGCATACAGGAGAAGGAGATTGTTACCAAAAAATATGGATTTGACCTTCATCGTCCTCACCTGTACCTCAAGGTCAGTCAAACAAGTTGGGAGGAAAATGGATTTGCCCGTTTTTTCTGCCTGTGAATGACTTGTTTTTCAGTAGTGCTTAACAGTATTCAGGAAAATTGCTGAATGTCAGAGTGCAGCAATGGCTCACTCTGATTTATGAAATTCCTCAAAATTTCCATTGTGATTCTGTGAGTCACGTTAATTTGGCTTCCTTAGCTTGAGGATCCTCCATTTGCGTGTTCCACTGTAGTTTCTCTGTCATGGTCTGGGGGTTGTTGGAGGCCAAGCACAGGACACAAAGCCCTTGTTGTTAAGAGGGTTCACTGGTGGGAGGCTGTGGCTGAAAATGTCCCCACACCAGGGGCTGGCAACAGGTAATTAATTCTGTGTAGCCTCATGAGGCAATTGCATTGCTGCTGAAAAGCCTTGTCCCTCCTGCTAATCCCAGAAGAAACTTGGTGGGGTTAGTTTTAACCCCTCTTAAATACTGGGGTTTGGTTATAGGGCTGAGATTTTTAGAGGAAACTTTCCAGAAAATAGCTGCCTCTTCTCTGGGGACTAAAAAAGGTTTTAAAGATGTGGAAACTGCCCACACCAATATCCATGTAGTAGAAGGACAAAATGTGAAACATTTACCACAGTTTTACAGGGATATGTTTGGGTAACTTTGGCAGCTGTACCCTATTATTGGAGACTACATAGGAAGAGCTAAGGAGAAGTAATCCTCTTCTGTCAATGTCAGGAAAAGTGACTAGGTCAGAAATTCTGAGAAATGAAGTTTCCAGAGCAGAAACACTAAAGCTTCAGCCCAGTTCGCAGTTGTCTCTTTTCCTGTCCTGAAGCACTCCATCATAATTGCCTTTGCTCATAATCCACCTGTCAAGAGATGACACTGTTATGTGTTTAGCTTGGTAGTGTGACAGCAATGCGTTCTGCCCTGCCAGAGCAGAGGTGGCTTGTGCCCATCTTCTAGTACTTGCTCAGGTCTACCAGCTTATTTCCCCCTAATTTAGAAATAACGCCAAACAGCAACACATTGTGTGTAAACCAAATTGACTGTCCTTCCTGGGCCCCTTTAAAAATACTGGAGAACTGCTTTTAATGCCACTGTTTATTTTGGTACAGCATCCAGACTGCTGGAAGTGTGTTTATAGCACAGTCTAACAAGCTGAGGCTCCTCTCTAAGATTTCAGTGCCTCATGGCTGGGTAGAAAGAGCCGGTGCACTCTAAATATGTATTTATGTCAGACTCTGGCTTGCAGCAATAGTTAATGCCACCTAAGCTAAGTTTGAGCAGCAGTTTTTCCTTAGCACGTGATAGAGTGATCCTTGTTACTGTGGTGCTCATTAGTCAGACTTATCAACACCTATGGTTGTGAACATCACCAGTTGCATTAGGTCATCTGTACTTAAGCTTGATGACTTGATGAGAAACCATTTTAATTTGCTGTCTACCTGTGCAGCACAAATTCCAGGTTAACTTTGAAATCTGGTTAATGTTTCAGATGCAAGAAATACAAGTATATGAAAATAGTGTTATCTACATTGAACTGAAGTTAAAACTCTGCTGTGAGTGCCTGGAGCAAATATAAGTGAGATATAAGCTGCTCTTTACTGTGCTGATGGCCTTTCAATCCACATTAATGCAGTGGGTTTAATCTCCTACTCTTCACACTTTCTTTCCCAAAGGAAGTGCTTTTAGTTTGATGCACAAAGACTTCATTAACTGGGAGACAGTTTTGAAAATGTTTTATTTCTGATAGAAATATCTTCCACACATGGAGAAAGATTGAAACATGAAATAAATTATAAGTTTGCTTTGAAACACAAGAATTATTCTCAAAGTTGAACAGATAATCCTGCAAGAGTGCAAGATTGGAGTTGTTTAAATCAAACTTGCTGCTTAAAGTCACAATTTGTTTCTAAATGGTTTAAAAGCCAGTTTGCCACATCTGCTCTCCCTGCCTATGTGAATATCCTCCTGCCCCAGTTACTCATGGCTGTGAGGAGTTGGTGCTCACTATCACTTTATTGTTCAGGCTCAGACCACTGAACTTGTCAACTCTTTCTCACAGCCTGGATGATACAGAGGAGTGATCAACCTTTTCCCTTGCTGTCCCAAATGTAAAGCCACTGCAAAAGCTTTGCTGCAGCTGATAGTTCTCTGACATAGAGTATGGAGAATTTTGCTTCAGTGCTGTTGGAAGGAACCAAACTTTTCCAGTGTGCCTCTGAAAAGTGCCTCTCTTGTGTTCACTTTTAAAATCTCATGCAGTCCCAAAGCTAATATTAGCAATGAGCTTTAAAGGCTGACTGGAGAAGAAAATTGATTTAGAGTATAGAATAGCTCTTCTGTCAGTGTTTTGGCCAGCCCTCTGTACTATGGGCAGTAGTTAAATCTTCCTGAATTTCAAAAAAATGTAGGCATTGAAATGATTTACAGGTTATTAAAAACATTGTTATCATACCATGACAGCATTCTAATGAATTACTTTTTAAAATTACAACTGGAACTAATATCTGCTGGAGTAGGAGCTCCTTCAGTACACAGCAGAGTTGTTGCCAGGATTATATTGAGTATCTGAAGCCCAAATTGTATGTAGTCAGCCTAGTTGGCTCATTCAATAAGTTATTAGCATAAAAATCCTCCCTCCTGTAGCAAACTCCTCCTGGGCTTTCGAAGAACATTCCTGTTCCTTATTGACAGAGTGAAGATTGTTTAAGCAGTTTGGGGGTTTGGGGAGGAATGTCCTTGTGCAGGCTTTAAGAGCTCACTGTCTGTCTGGGGGGTTACAGTGCTCAGCTGTGTGCTGCAAAGTGCTCATCTTCCTTACCACGCTCCTTCCCCTTTCCTGAGCTGAAACTGCTCAGAGCAGCAGCTCCTCTGAGGCACAGCCCTGGCTGGCACCTGCAGCACCTGCTGAAAGGAAGGACAATATTGCTTAGGGATGACTCACAGGAACCTTAAACCTACTCTGGTACAAGCAGGAATTGCAGCTTCCTGAGACAGACACACATGATCCCTGTGTACCAAGCTGCATCTCAGGCTTCTGGCCTTTTCTGAGCACCTGGCAGTGCCCCAACCCTGTTGTCTCATTCTGGGGTGCACTGGACTATCCCTGTCTCACCTGAGTGGGTTTTGCTTAAGCAGGTAAGGCCCAAGTGAATACATTTTGGGGAGGAGTGACTGGGAACCAGTGGGTGTTTAATCTGTTCTTTTTCATCAGTGCTGTTCCTCACAACAGTGGTTTTTTGCTGGCTTACAGGACAAACCTGCACAGGAAAGAGGAGGGAGTGAGAGGTAAAGTGAATCTGAGTGCTTTGGTCACTGTTGTGGATTTTCATTTAGCATTGGCAGTTTCAGAAAGGTGCTCAGGAACTGGCAGGGAGATTTTGCTCCACAGGAATGAGGCATGAGAGACTTTCCTTTGAAGTCTTTGGGAAGGAAGAAAGCAAGTCTATCCTGCTGCCTCCTGTTTTGTTTCTGGGGTGAAATGTGATCCAGAGTGACCAGAGACAGGTGGGCAGTGTCAGAGGTCCAAAAGAAGAGGCTAATAAAAAATCAGATCCTAAGGCTTAGCATTTTACACACATGCCAAGCTTTATAAAAAGCCTGTCCTTCATTAGCTGTTTTAAAACACATTAGAAAAATGAAGTTACTCTCACGTGCCTATTGGTGACTTCAATTCTTTCTGTATACAAGCAATTTCATTGATTTAAGGTAGTGCAAAAGAGTATTTGGAATTTTAGTGGAACTGATGTGTCTCTTTGTGTCATACTGAAAGAATTATGAATACTTGAATGAGCCAATAGTGCAAAGGACTGAAGTTGTCATGGTATTTAACACAAGAAAGGAGACCTAGTTACAATATGGGGTTTTTGCATACCTAGTCTGTCACTGAACAGCAAATATGTACAGAACAAATTAAATTTTTTTCTATTATTTGGCTCATTTTCTTTCATCTGCAAAAAAAAGTGATAAACTGCACTACAATGATTACCAGTCTCATTCCTGTAGCTGTGTGAACCACTAATCTTTGTAAGTGGGTGCTAGCATGGATGGAGAGCAGAACTGGAAATTCTGTGCTGTAATTTGCAGCTTTTTCAATCACTGGTGTTTACTGCATGATTTTTATATTCTAGTTACAAAACTTGAAAATGCAGGTTCTCAAAAAGTTATGTTCTTAATGAAAAGTGCAATTCAGTTGTTGGAAGTTTGTCTGTCCTTTTATCTCCTCTGTGGTGAAAGGGAGTAAGTACTTGGCCTTGATAAACTCTTGTGCCAAGTGTTCTTTTGAAAACAAAAAAGATATTATGGCCCGTAGTTATTTTCAGCATAGCCTTGTTTGGAAAGCAAACAGAACTTCAAATTAAGTAATTCCTCTTCATAGATTAAAGACATGTGGGTTTTCTTCTCCCCTGTATATTGCCTACTTGTCCAGTGCTTCAGCTTATACTAAACTCTTCAGAGCCAGGATGCCGTTGGGCTAATTAATGAAAATGCTTTTCATTGATTGCTGTGGAAAGAAAAGAACTAACTGGTTTCATTAACTCAAGACTATGCATATCTGGAAGAGTGACTATTGATCTGCATGTGTTTAATTAAAATAAAGGACTTGCAATTTTTGCAGACCTTGTCGCCTCACTCTTGAGAAGGATTTCAGAGTCTGGGTGTGCCCTTTCACAGCAGCTCCATTTGCAGACCCTCAAACTGCAGCAGCTGGGACTGGCACCTGGGCATGAGGGAGCAGAGTACACAGCTCCAGAGAATCACAGCAGCGTGAAGTGAGGCTGGAATTTCTGCTCGTTGTCCTCCCATTTGAGCAGCAAGCTTGTCTGGAAATGAGATGACTAAAGCCGTAGGAAGCCACTGTTTGTGCTGTGTACTACTTCTAAAATAGAACACCTTCAGAGGGGGAACCCTTCTGTCTGACATTCCCAGGTTTATCATAGGTTAATGAGACAGGAGATCCAAGGTATTGTTTAATGTCTCTTTTTACTGTTTTTTAGCTTCTGTATTTATTTAGCTCTGTCAAAGTAGTGCAGATAACTTATTCAAATCAGAGATTTCTCTGTTGCCACCAAGGCTTGCATTGGATCAAAAACTGCCCAGCTTTCTACTGCTGGACTAAAAATAGTAGTTGTAATGTAGTCCTCTTAAAAGCAAGTACTTTCAGATGCTTCTTAAGCCCTTGGTCAGTATTCCCTGTCTCTAAAACTTGTTTTCCTGGCTTCCATCTGGAAAGCTTCCAAAAGTAAGGAAACTGAACAAATAAAATATGTAGGCTATGATTCTAACTTTTGCTGGCCACTTTGGGTACTATGTGAATAGGAGGGAAAACATGGGAAAGCAAGACTTCAAGCAGTGAAGTGGATTCTGACATGAGTGGAAGACAGAAGCAACCAGTGGAATTACTGAAAGCTGTGATAGTTTTTGGGGCATTGTTTATGATTGCAGAAGGTGATTAACCCTGTGCTGGTTCTGAAAACGTTACCAGACCATACACCCTATGGCGTCCCTTTACACCCATTGTGTGCCAGCTCTGACGGTGCTGTTGTGGTTCAGTTCCTGTGAGCCAGGAGCAGAGAGGGTTCTGTGCTCTCTCTGCTCTTGGCATCAATTCTTTGTGAAACTGTGCCCTTAGCCTCCCTTGTGCATGAAATCACTGCTTTGAAATTTAAATTGCAGGTTGCAGTGTACCTTAATCGTAATTATCCCCAACACTTGCTCTATGAGACCTTAGGTTTAGTTCTGTGAAATTTGCCATTTGGGTGAAGAAATACGCTTCACACTGAGGGGTTTTTGTGTGTTTAGGCTAAACCGGAATCATTAAAAAAAAAACCAAACAGTTTTGCCTATCAGAATCTTCAAATTCAGCAGGACTGAACCTTAGGGACTTGAAATGGGACAGGATTGCTTTTGTGGTTGGACTTCTTCTGCCTCTGCAGAGCAGTGGGGTTTGTGTTCATGGGCAGAGTGCTACAGTCTCTTGATGTTCTCCCTCCCAGGGCATGACCTGGTGCCTAGGGCCTCTGCCCTGCCCTGAGGAGGCAGCTCTGCTCACTGAGGAGGACACATGGGACTCTTTGCCCAGGTTTGGATCCTGCAAGCAGCAGAAATGAGGGCAGAAGCAGATGTTTCAGAAATAGCCGTGTGTTTCCTCAATGCTTCTAAGGTGGGCAGTCAGGGAGCTGGGCGGGGGAAGGCTGAGCCTGTGAGCACCTGGGTGAGCTGGTTTCAGTCATCTCCCAGTGACTGCAGTCTTGGTTTGTTTGCAGAGCAGTGTCATCTTCAACTTCTAGCTCTGAGCAATACCAATTTCATGTTATGTTGGCAGTGCCCCTTTCACTGCCAATGCCAAGGTCCTTGAAAAGTCAGGTTCTGGGGTACACACAGCATTCTGGGTTCCCAGCTGCAAATCCGACTGAGATGGAGAGATCATAACAACTCCTGGGGTGTTAAAATGATAAATGCTGATGTTAGCAAAGCCCTCATATGAGGGTAATTATAACAGAACATCCCAGAAGGAGAACAATTCTATATTGAGTACAGAATGTGCAGGGCATGCAGCGAGGATGGCCCGAGGCCACGTGCTGGCGGGGTACAGTGATCCTGAGCAGTACCTGCACAGCCAGCATGCAGAGCCCCAGCAGCCCTCTAGGGAATACAGGCAATAAAGAGATTAAATTTGGCCCTCTTGTTAACATGCAAGTGGCTTTAAAGATTCATGGACGGTTTTATTCCAGCAGTCCAATTTTCTGAGCACTTGTCTTTACGCCAGTGTTGTCACTTTAATGTATTTAAAAAATATGATGATGAATATGAACTTACAGTGTCAAGTTGCAAAAAGAAGTGTTGAGCTTGGGGCTGGTTTTTTTCCTCACTCAATTATTAGTCTGAGGAAGGTGAGAAATCCAGTATTATATCTATAAAGTGGAAAAGCTTAAAGGTTATAAATAACTTGGGTTCCCTTGGATTGATCTGGATTGTTTCAATGCATTTTTTTTCTTTATTGTCAAAATGATCACAGCTGATCTTGGAGCAAGTAAAAGATGTTACTGCATGCAGAAATATTCGGAAAAGCATTTGCTTCCCCAGGAATTACAGTAAAGTCTATTAATCTTAGCCTACAGCCTATTTTTACAGATAGAATTATGGGTTTCAGTTTGTTGTGGTCACATTTCTGCAAGGCTATCTTGGATGTTTCCATCTCTCACTTCTGAAAAGGGATCGTGTGATGTATTAAGCAGTATCATAAATATAAGTCTTATTTTTAAGAACAAAACCTTAGGCCTCCTTGCATTCTCCATGATGTTTAATATTTCACAAGTTTGACTCTTTTGCAATTGTTTATGACTTTACAAGTTGTGGTTTTATGGATTAGAGTTCAAAAACTGGTGGATGTTTTATAACTTCAAATAGATTGGGTGAAAGTAATTATTATTCTTTGAAATAATTACAAGCATGGCAACTATTTGAGGCAGAAATAACTGGGACTTCAAATTCTTATAGGCAAAGCTATTAATCCATCAAATAAATCAGTCCCTGATGGGAAGGGGAGAAGGAGTAATCACCATGTTTTTGTGGCACAATAAAACAAGGAAGATATTGTGTCCTAAAAGTCCTACTGCACAGATTTAAGATACCTTTTTTCCTCTACTACTTTTAAGGATTAGGGAAAAAGAAAAAGCCAAACTCTACGTCTCTCAGGCTTTGAGATAAGTATAAATAATTTCTTGTCTAAATGTAATTCCTACATTCTCTAAAAATCTTCAGAATTGTTTTTAGAATAAAAAAATGTAGTGTGTATGAGAAGACTAAACAGGCTAAAAATCTGGTAACATTGTAGGTTCCATGAAATTGCAATCTTTAAAAATGTCTAAGAAAGAACTTTATTCCCACAGGAATCAAACTGGGCTTAGTAGCAACAGTGGGAAGGGTGGACAGGAGTAGAGTGGGAGGACTTGCCTGCTGGGAAAGTGGTTACAATTCCAGTCTGGAATAGTACAATCAAAATTTCTTTATCCTAGAGCAAGAAAGAAGCTTGGGAAGAAAAGAAATCAAATTGGTTTATATTTAGACTTCTTTATGTCCTAGTGTTTGTTGGTTTGCATGATGAGAATTGTGGGTTTCTGTCTGTATTGACAGCTGTCGCCTCCGTGTCTCCTGGCTGCTTGAGCAACCAACCATCTTCTTAAAGCTTGCTCATTTCCCAGAGGGCAGGAGAAAATATTTGGACCATTTATTTTGAAAGATAATTATTGCTCTAAGCAACCGCTTAAAATTGACACTATTACATTGATTTGAGTGTAAACATATGAAAAATGTTATGATACTGAAAAAGAACATTTAGACTGAGAACGTCTGTTGTGAAACAGTCACAAGTTTTAAGTCACTGTTGCTCTAGTAGGAGTCCTGTTTCTTTTCTCTGCAGGATTATGGATAAAGAGTTCAAATTTTGATTGTTAGAACTCGAGCTAGAGGAACAGTTCAGGGAAGGATAATTCTACTGTGGGACGACTTTTCTTGGAAAGAAATGTTCCAGAATGAAGCACAATATTCTGTAAAATGCCAAGCCACCCTTTCCATAGTCGTGGGTTTTTTCAGTTCAACTCCTGCATGTCAGGAGTTTGCTGTTTATCTAAATTTCATATACATGTTAAACCTGATTTGGCCTTAGCAAGAAAAAAGCATAATGAGCTTTGGTCAATGTCAAGATGATCTCCTTTACCAAATGAAGCGTTACTTTGACTTCAGGAGGTGTTGGTAATAGTTTCATTGTTTATTCCTTGTCCTTCTCCCTCTCATGTAATTTGTTTGCTGAAATGTAAAAGCCCTGTAAGTGTTGAATCATCTCACCAGAAAAAAAGCTATTCTAACCTCTTTTGACAGGGGAAGAGGAGGAAAAAGGAAGAAAAAGTCTCATAGTGTACACTTAGGAAAGGACTTTTTTGGCAAGCTTTGCAAATGGAAATGATGCACATGGATCATTCTGTCTGCTTCCTTGTCTTTCCCTGCTGGGTACTGGATGTGTAGAGTTGTTTTAAAGTCCAGCACTGCTTAACCCTCCCTGCCCCCAGTTATGCTTTTTTTCATTCAGTAATAATTTACAACAGGATACGATGAGGTTGTCCAGCCTGGCCACACCTAATCTGTGCAGGGACACACTGACTTCATTCAGGGGTAGGTGTGGTGGCTGTTAGACACTTTGTCACCGCACCCTGGAGTGTTTTATTGCAAGCATTAAGTGGTTCAGCTAAAGGAAACATCCTTTTTTCTAGAAGAAACAAATGGCAACTTTCTACCTCTAAAAGAACTCATTCCAGGAATGTGTAGTGTAAAAATTTCACAGCCTGGAATAATCATTGAACTTGTACCAAATATACAAAGAATTGCATGGCTTTTTCCATTGAGTAACAGCATACTGTAATATTTTAAAATAATTCTCTTGGTTTGTATGGTTCCAAATTTTCATCAGATCTTGTGTAGAATGGCTGAAAGGAGGGCTCATGCTTCTTTTCTTTGTCTGGCATGCAGAAAGGCTTATTTTATTGTGTGAACTTCTTTGTGGGCACTCCAGAAGGGAAACTGCAGAGCTTTAGAAGTGGAAATATTTTACTTTTTGGCTGGTGGGTTGTTCATGACACAGAGCAACATTGGAGGGTAAAAACAAATAGAGCTCATGTGTATTTCTGGTGAATATCAATGTTAATTGGGTTTTGAGCATCAGTTCAGTTTACAACACTCTCTTGCTTGCTGCTAAAAGAAGCCTCTAGCTTAATCAGAAATGATAAAAAGAAGCCGTTGTGCCTTGCAGAGCAACAGAAATGCCACTGATGAATGACCAGTCTGAGGTATTTTTAAATTCAGCCTTGCTGGAGGGAACTGAACTTGGAGTCACTTCCAAGTAATTAAATTAGAAGGGAAGACTTTAAAAATAGTGTAAGGGATGAAGCGTATTAAGATGTGCTAGTTTCTTACTGTGAATGCAGCTACGTACTGAAATGATTTCCTGGGTTATAACTAGGGGAACTGCTTCATGCTAACCAGCTGGAGGTGTGATTTCCTGTAAAAGTAGGAGAGGAGGAAAATCTAGTTTAAAGCTGATTTGTGACCTTGAGGAAAACAAGATGAGACAAATGATGGAATTTCAGGAAGTGATGAGCTGCTCATTCCAAGCACGTGGCCACCCACAGGAGATATTTTCCTCTGTCTTTTACTCCGTGCTCATCCTGTCCTGTTGTAAGCCAATGCTGAGGTTCCAGAACAGTGCAGGGTAGCTGGGCAGCAAGAGCTTCAGTCCCCCTAAAGCAAACTCACTGATCTCTACCTGAACTGAGTTTAAAGCATGATAGTCAGGTAGTTAGGGATAGAGGCACAATTAATAAAATTCAGTGAACTTGATAGTCCTGTGTTTGTAAAGAGGGATGAGAAGGGAATGACACTGTCTCACAAAGCTGAGCTATGATGATGGTCATCCTGGAAAACGTTGTGTCTTTGTAATAATTTTTAGAAGGGGCTGACAGCTTCGATGGCAGGGAAATCTTTCATTTAATTTATTGCTGTCATCAAAAATCTTTTCTTGATGCTATGCTAAAGTATCCTTTCCCAAGTCCTTACATCTGTAGTCTCCTTTCCCAAAAAAATTTTCACTGAAGAGAAAACATGCTAAACTGGACTGTCTTGCTGTTTGTCACAGATCAGTCCCATTTCCTAATTTTTTGCTTATAAAATGAGATGTAGAAGCCAAATATGTTTGCCATGCACATTTGGCATATTGAAGAGGCTATTTTTGTTCTGAGTGGAGGAGTATTAAGAAATCGTGATGGAAAATGTAGAGAGGCAGCAACACTGCCACTGCTTTGAGGCTCAGTAGTAGCATCTAAATGCTGTTGATTTCTCTGCATTTATCTACGGAGTGATTGTGGTCACCACCATGGGAAAACCTCCCTTTTCCTTGCAGTTAGTTTCTCCCAGCTGCCAAGCTATTTCACATGTCCCTATCCATGGGAAATCCCTTTTCCTATGCAGGGAATGTGAAAGAAGCCAAGGTCTCCTCCCCTTTCTTGCAGCCATGAGGACATGTCCAGCTCCTGTGCTGCATTTCTTCCATCAGAGGAAGGAAGTCTCCTTCTCTGTGTGAGTCTGCCAGACAGAGTCTGGGGAGGAGCACAGCAGAGGATCCTGAGAGGCATTCCCCTGGCCAGTTTTCTTTTCAGCAATCTTGAGGCTGGAGGAACTAAGCAAAAGATGCTTGCAGACACCTGGAAGAGAAGATCTGTTGGGTCCTGTGTAGTATTTTGGATGATTGACATTTTTTTAATGCTGGAGGTCCTGTAATGCCTGAGTTTTGGGCAGTTTGATTAAAAAATGGGCTCTTGGCAAAGGTCTCCACATCAAGTGTTTGGGCTGCCTGCTTGTAAATCACAGACATTTCCTGAGCTACCAGCATTTAGGATCATTCATATCTTCCTCTTCTCTTTTTATTTTCTTTTTTAAAATCACTTTGTACTAATATTAATTACTAATATTAATTTTCCATAATAGTAAAAATATTGTCTGGAGAGCAATAAACAAATTAGGAGCTTTTCTGTGCTTGTATACAGTAAGGCAGGAAATGAATCTCCTAAATGAGTGTGCAGGTGTGACCATAAAAATGCAAGAATGCTATTGTTCATTGGAAACGAGTTATTCTGGTGAAACCCCTGGAATGCTGGAGTGGTTTGGAACCAAGAAAAAGCTGAACTTGGCAGGGCTGTGCTTTACAGACCCTATAGCCCCCCCTGCCCCTTCTCTGGCTTGTTTCTCATCTCTGGGTTACTGATGAAGATTTTTTCCCCTTGAGTTACTGAAAGTGTTGTGGGCCAGAGAGCTTATCTTTCCTCTCCACTTGTGAATTTGCCTTATTAGGAGGTAGTCAGACAATTTTGTAGAAGTGTGTGACTAACTTTGGACTCCCTTTTGTAATGCTTTTGTCTATAGAAACAATTAAACAATTCCTCAGGCACAGAAGAAGGACAGACATGCTGTTTTCCTTAAGTCCCTTCCAGTGTGTGCCTCATAAAGGGCTTGACCGAAGCATTTTGCATTGCTGTTCCACTGCCTAATTGTGGCAAGGGTCTGATTCCCCCTCCAAAGCTGGCTAAAGCAGGCTGGCAGCATCTCCCATTTAGACTTGAGGATTTTCTAGAAGACACTGCTGCTGGACATGCTTCATTTTGCTTAGAGATTCAGCTGCCAGGCTGTTTCACCTTGCATCTTTCAATGGGAGAGCTTTAAACTGGTTTTAATACCTGCACAAATTGTGCAAGAAACTCTCCCTATTTTTGAGGCTAAGACTGAATATTTTGTCCAAAAGAACAAGAGCTTTATAGCAAGAGCAGTTTCTCTGGCAGAGCTGTAGAAATAAAACAGCTTAGCAGCACTTTTTTTTTTAAAGTATGCTTTATAAAACATTTTGTGGAGGGAAACTTCACATCAGCAGTGATTTATCTTCCTCTAGGGGAAGGACTAGAGGCAGTGAAATATTCTGCTGTTTAATATCCAGTGGAAGAAATGGCTTCACTCTCATACTAATGATGTTGTGTTAGTATCACTGAGGTCATACACCTCTGTGCCAGCCAGTCCACTGGGCAAAGTTCATTGTGGGTTCTTATGGCAGCTAAACAGGGTTTTCTCTTTTGGGAGGATATTCTGTCCAGTCTTTGGCACTTGACTTTGTATTGGAAACATAACAGTTCCTTCCTAGTGCACACATGTTTTACAGTAATATCCTATTCTTTAGGTATGGAGCACAAGAATGTGTTTGCAGGAAAAGGCCCTGCTTTAGTAGGACTGTAGATTATGTGTAAAGGTGCATTATGGGGAGGCTGCTTTTTCAAGATTTCTAACAGACCATAGTTGTAAAGCTTTCTAAACAAATAAAAAGAAAGCCACTCCTTATAAGTGGAGCCTTTTGTCCAAGTTACAGCTTGGAGAAATGTTTCATTGGGATACTAATTTTAAAGGATTTTTACAATTCTAAGTTTTCAAAAATTTTATTTGTTTTAATAAGTTCTTATTTATTGCTTCAATTTAATGGCAATGGTGCAGTCAATATGCTTATAATAGTCTTAAAGAACAGATACACAAAGATTTTTTTGTGTATTCCCAAGCTACAGTGAGGGGACACCAGTGAATCAGCCAACAGTTGCCTTGGTTGTTGCTTTTTCAGTAGAAACTTAGAGAATTTAGAAGCTGTCTGCCTATACCAAGGAAAGTATGTATTTTGAAAGCTCTTATTGAGCTTTGATCAGCAAATGGTGAGTTTGCTTTTGGCCCAATTAAAGGTCTGATCCAAAGCCTACTGAATTTAAGTGGAATGATTCCAGTCATTTTGAAAGAGTTCTGGATCTGACCCATATTTTTAGCAAAGAGATGATGAAGGGCGGTACCTCAGCATCTGTCAGTTCTTTCTAGCAAGGCCACATCTGGGTTCTTTTGTAGTTTGCTTCTGCTTTATCTTAGACTTCAGCTCCCCTCCTGTGGGCCAGGAGCCCAAGCTTCTGTTGTTTTTTATACTCATGTCCTTCCCCTCTTCTTGAACACCCATCATGAAGTAAGCAGGACAAGTACCGGTGTAAAAACTGTAAGATCTTCCAGACTTTGCATGTTTTGGCTTTCTTTGTGTGTTTTGCTTAAGTTTGTTTTTGCCAACATCTCCCTCCTGTGTCTCTCACATATTTACTGTTTTTCTGAGATACTGGAGGAGTGTTTCTAACAAAGAACAGCATAGATGTAGCTACAAAACTGGCAATACGTTCCCTTGCTGGAAAAAAAAGCTATGAAGCTATGAAATGGTTTGCCCAGATAGGATGTTAAGGGAATGATTTTTCCTTTTCCTTCATATCAGATAATTTTCTGAGTATATTGTAAGTGGGAGGATGTGTTTAGGACACGTGTTTTAGGAAACTGTTTTCTTATCTGTGTAGGCCTGACTGACCCGGCCAATTTCATACTCTTGATAGTTTCTCTGCAGTCGAGTAGGTTTGGGTATGAATTAGTGCATGTCTTCCATGTACATCTGAGGATTACAATTTCATAAGGTTTGAGTTGTGTCAGAGGTGATGCTGGAATACTGGTGTATATTCTCACACATGCCATTACTATTTAAACAGTGTTGGGTGTAAAATTAGCTTACAGATGTGTTGGACTGGGGAATCAAGAGCTGCTGATGCCTCACTCTTCTGGCAGCCCTTGTGATCACTGTGCTTATATAATGCTCTGTGAGGGAGACACTGTTGCATAAACACCTCTGCATTGCCTTACTGAAGGTTGCTACTTTTGAGCCACTCATTCTTAGTACCCTGCTCCAGAATCTATTAGGCAGGATCAATATGTGGCTTTGTAGACTTGCTGTTCAGCTGCTGGGATGTTTGGAGGAGTCAGGTGGGAAGGAAGGGGACAGAATGCAGAAAAGATCAGAAAATAGCTGCAGGGAGAAATTACTGCAAATTCATAACTGTCAAAAACTGTCAAAACCTTTAAATAGCTTGCTGGGCCAATAAAGCATCAGTAGAAATGCATTGCTGCAGAGCTCAGTTCCCAGCAGCCTCAGTATTACTAAAGAATGAGGAGTGATCCTGTCTCTCGTGTCTCTCTGTGACTTAAAAAGATTGCTAGATCCATTGGTTGAGGTCTAAATGGGCTGTGAATAGGACCCCATTTCTTGTGGTGATATTTCTGGAATTGAAACTTAAGAAAATGTAATTTTGGATGCCTTCTGGCTTCCTGGGACTTGTTAAGATGCTTCAGGAAGGGTTTGAGATAATTGGGTAGGGAGCTAGGAAAATTAACTTCTCTCTATAGTGTTTTCAATGGTTTATGCAGCATTAACATACATACATATACACATATATATCTATATGAAATACATATGTACACACACGTATATATGTAAATAAAACCACCCATGATAGAAGTAGGACAATTATACTTTGTTCAGAAGAGTCAGCAGTTCAATTTTTTCCTCCTCCTGTGCAGTTTCAAACCCATCAAGCAGGACCTACATTTCTCTCTACTTTGTTTCTTCATTGCTGTGTTTGATCCAGCACAGTTTGTTGTTCCCTCCTTCTGCTGCACCTAAATGGTTTTTTTAAATAATTTGCGTATGAGGGATGTGTGAGTGAAAGCCATGTCCAAACAGGAGATAATGTTTTGAACTTTTCAGGTGTTGGACTAGTACATTGAAACTACTCCAGGATTTTGTTTGGTTTGGAAAAGGAAACTGTGGGGTTTTTGCTCATAGCAATAAAATCTCCAGGGTGAATTTTGATGGCTGAGGTCTGTTTTTCTGAGTTTAAACATTCATCCTGCGTAACTGAGATTTTTGCCAAGGCAACTGCAGCTACTGTGTTGATCCTATGGAAAATTTTAAAGTGAGGCTGTACCAGAGTGTTACAGGTGTGTTCAGGAGCTCATCCTTTTAATGAACAGTTTGACTTTGGTCCAGAGAGGTACAAGAAGATGTGGATGTCTGGACAATATGCTGGATAGGAAGCTTGACTGTAAAAGCTCTAACACGATCATCATGTCACTGGACATAGCCAGTAATTGTTTCTAATATCTTTATTTTGGATTGTGCTACAAATTACTTATTCTTTATGAGCAGAGCTAATTGGATCACTGAATGAGAAGGATACAGAGAGAAAAGAGGAGTAAGTAACAATACCCAAGTTGGCATGTGCTGTGGACCTGCTGTCTGATTGAGGAAAGGAATGGAATCCATTGAATGGATGTGCACAAAGCTGTCTACCAGTGGCTGGGAGCTGGTAACTGCTAATCCAGGAGCTGCATGCTGCTGGCTCTGAAGCTGCAGGCTTTGCTTGGCAAGCAGATTTTGAGAAGAATGGGACTCTTCTTGTGTCCTTGAGGATGGACACATGCTCTTTATCATGGCTATTCTGTACCAAGACTGAGAAATCAGTTCTGAAGGAGAAATGAATTTAAGCAGACTTGAACATGTAGTGGAAATGTAGGAGCTCTACCTGTGTAAAAGAAAGATGAGAGGACAGTGTGCACCTGGAGCACTGCTTGGTGGTGTTCTTGGCCAGGTAATTTATGGCTCTCCAGTCTATCAGCACATGCAGTGGCCTTGGGGTTTAATTGTGCTGTACTTGGGGAAAAGGCAGGGCTTTGGCCAGACACTCAGCAGAGCCATAGTGAGAGGTCTGGGCTGTGCTGCTGGGGTAAATCCTCCCCTGCTCAGCTCTACTTGGAAATGGGCTGCTTGTAGATGTAGAGGGAATAATTCATAGTGAGAGGGGATCTGGGAACAAGTTAGTTTAAACTCCTAAGCCATTCTTGTCCTATCCATGAGAAAGTGGTATTCAAGCTTTTGCAAGAATTGAAATTACCTATAAATAATAGGATGGAGTGGCTTAAATCAGAACATGTATTTCTGTGCTGACAATGCACAGCATCTGCTTCTGCTTTAAGCAGGGACTGAAGAGACTTGGCAAAAAAAAGCCTTTGGCATCACATGCAGGGGGAGCTAATAAAAGGCTATAAATCGAGCAAATATATGGGCCTCTTCACATTGACAGTTGCCTTTGAGAAAGTAATTAAGGATGGGGATGAAATTTTAAAGAAAACACATGCACTGGGAGACTGAGTGGATCTCAAACAACAGAAGAGCAAAGAATGTATCAGTACTTTCTTGTGGAGTATAAAATAACCAGCCTTTAGAGGTTGAGCTGGAAGTCAGAAATTTTGCCCCAGACTCTGGTGCCTAATTGAGGAATGGCTTGGCCTATGGTATGTCTTCCATTTCTGATGAATCTTTGAAGTGAACTGTGTTGCTGGATAAAACACATGGTATTTATGTTTCGACAGCAAAACAAATACCATGTATTCATATGCTTGGACACTAATCTTTTGAAGAGAAAAACAAAACCCAAACTCAGCCGTGATAAAATCTTGGCAGCAAAGTAGACCCAGATGAACTGCATTTTGTATGCAATACAAAAAAGCTTCAGTTTTTTCTTCCCCTTCCCTGGCTGACTGGCCTTAACACTTTCCAGTAGATGCTTCCAGGTTATTTCACAGGCTGTAGTTATCTTTGGGATTACATTCAATATTCTGTCAGTGATAAAATTCCCCTGATGGTTTTAAGGAGAGTCCATGAATGTGAGATGCTACAGGACAACTAAGCAATGGAATTCTTAAAGAGTCACTCTTGATTATGATTCAACTTGTTTGCAATCTGTCCTAAATCACACCAGGACTGTATATGCTTCTACAGTGGCTTTCTCAAAAGGGTATTGTTTCATGGGTAGTAATTTTAGGTGGGACTGCAGTGAAGGTGGTTGTACTAGACAAAGTTATAGTTAGAGAAAAATCTGCAAGATTGATTTCTCTTTTCTGCTTTGGCAAGAGTGTTTTTATTCAAGCAATAACTGAAATAGTGTTGAGCAAATTTGAACTTCTCAGGATCAGTGGGAAGAAATGGTGATAGAGTGGGAAATGGCTCAAAGCCACCTCATGTTCTTTCCTGTATATCCCTGATAAAATCAGGGCTTTGAGCTGAAGTCTTGATTTCTAGAGGTAGGAGCTCTTCTAGAGGTCTTTTTCTGTAGTGAGCTTTTCTCAGACTGCTGTGCAAGGCTGATGACATTCCAAGAAAAAAAACTGCATTAAAGGAAGGCATCAGCAATACTTGTGCTTCTTTTAAAGTCTGGGTTCTGTTTCCTTCACTCTTTGCCGTGTTTTAGCCCCATTATTTCCAGTGGGATTTAAATAGACTCTTCACTCTAACACAGGGCAGACTTGCTGGCCTTTGGTTAGCAAAAAGCAGGAGTTGAATTAATATCTTTTCTGACAGTACCTTGAGAGTTTGAATAGCCATTAGCAGTAAATGACTGGTAATTACTCTGGCTTCCTAACCTAGCAGAAACCCTGCTGCTGTATTAATCTGCTGGCTGTGGAATGCTGCAGAAAGGTGTTAGGCTGTGAAGGCTGCCCTGTGCAAAGCTTGAACCAAATGTCAGTCAATAGATGAGCATTAACCAGCTGCTGCCTTCAGATCTGGAAAATACAGGACTTCATTGGCTCAATAGCAGGTTATGCTCTCATTAGGTACCAAGTAATGTTATTTCTTCATCAGATTTCTGTAGAAGTTTGCAGTTACACTGCTTAGTACTGGTCTAGGGAGAGATTTTACAGGACTCCTGTATTTTCACACAGCTCTAGCCTGGGAGCTGCCACTGCAGAGATGTTTCAAAAGGAGCTCTTTTCAAAATGTGTCTTTATTGTGGTGGCAAAGTTCTGCAGAAGAGCTCAGGAAGGTGTATTAGTGGGAAGGATTTGGTTTAGAACTGCTGACCAGCTTCCCACTGTTTCAGATCTTAGTGTTCAGGAAATCGAATGTATGCTTTATGAGTTAGCACAATTGAAGCTGTATATAATTTCATAATGAACCATGTAATGAAAGGTCTCATCTACAAGGAGTGCTATATTTAAAAGAAGGGCTTTTAGTCAATTTGAGTATACTGAAACAAACCTGTGGATACTCTTTAAATCTGCCAGCTTCATGCAAACATGCAGTTATGCTCTGTAGATCATTTGCTGGCCGGGGGTGTTTTTGCTAACACATTCAAGATGGGTGTTTGGCAGTGCCTGCTTTGAACTGCCCGCAGGCTGAAAGGCCGAGTGCTTTGTCACACATCTCACACTGGGACTGCTCTCCGTGCCACCAGGGCCGTGCCCGTTTGTCTGTTGGTAAAGTTGCTAGTAAAAGTCTTGGAGCATGTTTTGGCCAACTAGAAAGTATTTGAAAATCTCATCCAAGAAACAGAAGAGTGCAATCTGTTATTTTTGTGGGATAGTGGGTGGATTTACAATGCAGTTGAACCAAATAAGATCATGCATAGGCTTCTGAGTCTCTGTAGTAATTCTGCTTCCTTCAGAGCTCAGCTTCTGTTTTGTCTTTTTGTAAACCTTCTCAAAGAGTATGGATTTAAACATGTTTCTAGAATTGAAATTATCAATTTAGATCTGGGAAAAGCTGGTCCAACAGTAAATTGGTGTCAGTCACAGCCAATGTGTTCAGACCAAAGGCTCTGACTTATTTGTCTGCTGAGACCTGGACCATAGGGAATCCCAAGTGTTGCAGAGCTGAATCGGTGATACAATGGAGTCATAATGCCAAAATTACTGCTTACTTAGGTATCTGTATATAAAAATAAAGATATTTAAACTTTTGAAGCAGATTAGAGTGAACTTTTAGGCCATTTTTCTATGTTATTTATCAAGATGGCTGGGTAAGATTCTACAGAACATTGTATGTGCATTTGGGTGATGGCAAAATGAATTCTTATTGTTCTGTACTTCCTCCCCTCTCTCCCTATTCACTGGACTTGAAATCTTGAAAAGTGGTCAATAAATCCTTATAAACATCTCAGATCTTCTAAAACTTAGTCCCAAATTCTGTGCTTCAGTCTTGTGGAGTACCCACAGCATGCATCAGTTTCTCCAGAGAGAATCTGTATCTCTGTACTCCATTCCTAAAAGCCTGTAAATCTGTTTCTAAATTCCTTAAAATACCCAATGGGCTTTCCTTGACACCAAATATCGATCATACACATAATTGAATATTCTATTTCTGGAGTTTAGGTCTGAAACTATATAGAAGAGACTGCCTGAGTTTAGCATTCAAGTATTGAAAACTTGGCCTACATTTTGAAACTGCAGGCCTTATTTCCCTAATATTTCCCACAAAATAATGCAATAACTCGGGCTTTTGAAGCACATGATATAAGGTGTGATCAGATGCAGTCTGCCTAATCTTTGCTTACTTACCCCAGCTGTTTCCTTTCAGGGACAGGACACTGGTGGACCTAATTTCTCCTTCCCAAGAAGTGTGCCTGCAAAATACAAAATTTCCTGCATTAGGTGATCTGTTACAAAGTCTCTTACCAGAAATGTCTAAATGTAAATGTAAAAATTGAGAATTTAGTGAGTCTGACTAGCTGAAAGCTGAAGTTTGTTACTTTTTCAATAAAATAGGTTATGCTCAACATAAAATTAGCTCTTACCAAGTGTGCCATGGTGCCACTTTTGAAGGAAATGCTTGTGGTAATTGACTGGTGATGTTCTGAATCACTCCTCTGCTTGTACCCCTCTTAAAGCACAGGAGAGAAAGGTCTGGAAAGGGAGGCAGCATTTGGTTCCATTTTCAGTATCTATCCTGTAAACTCTGTCCACCTGACAGAGTGTCCACCTGGACAGAGTTTACAGGATAGATGCTGAAAATGGAGCCAAACATGAGAGGCAAACACCTGAGAGATTTTCAGATGGTTTATGTGGCTCCAGTAGGTGTTAGCACATTGTCCTACCAAGCACAGATGAGTAGTAAACCCCATTCTTTCTACTTGCCACCTGTTTCTTTGAGGTTTTTCTTCCTTCCTCCCTCCACTATAGGAAAAACCCAACTCTTTGTTGATGGAAGTACAGCAAATAGGAAGCATTATTTGCCCATTTTCCCAGGAGGTGATTTACTCATGAGCAGTAAAACCCCAAAGTGTCTGAACTGCAGGTTACCCAGATCTCAGGGTTCAGTTCAATCCTCATTTTGATTTGTAAAGAAGAGCAGTGGAGAGGGTTAGGAGACATCCTGCCTTGCATGGTCTTTCATAAGAATTGAGATGCATTTGAAATACAAAACAGATGCATTTGAAATAAAAAACATTCTCTCTTCAAAGTATCTTTTCAACTATGGATAAAAGTCAGCCCTGGTGGGGTGGATTAGCTTTATCTAGGGTGAGATTCACTATTCAGCTTAAATACTGGTGTTCTTCTCCTCTGGATTTCCTGTGCTTCAAACTGAACTCAGAAGAAGAAGGATTTTGTATAGGTGGCTGCTGATTTATTTTACCTCCTCTTCAGAGCAAAGTGCCACCCTGTAAATTCAAGTGGATAGAAAGTGCATGGTGAATTGATTGTAATGGGATGTTTTTCTGCTCTCTGTGCCTATGCAATCCAACCTGGCTTGCAAGTGGTTCAGAACATGTCAGTTCCTAGATTCCATGGGGCATAAGGCAGCCAAGCAGGTAGTACTTAAACTTACCCAGTGATTTGTATCCCCACTTAAACTGAAATTCTCAGTGTCAAGCCTTTAAGCTGGAGGCAGATCAAAAACACCTTTGTTTTTGTGTTACATTACAGGGTCAGTCTTAAAGAGCTAAGTTTTTTCACCCCTAAAATACAGGTGCTATGCATATAGACTTATATTTGATATAATTACTTCCATTTGTCATATATTGGCTGTATAAGTCAACAACAAAAAAATAAAAGGACCTGTCCAAAGCCTTTAGGGAACTCATGTAATGTCTCACATAAATATTGACTTCCAGAAAGGCTTATCATTTACATTAAAGGGTGAGTATAAAATAACCAATAAACCATTTTCTAGAATTGTGACTCAGCTAAAAGAACATAAGATTTTCATGGAGCTTGATGTTCTGCATCACAGGATCTAGTGATCCCAGGGGTGGGTTCCATCTTTAATATGTGAGTCTGTGTTTGGTGCTGTTGGATATTGAGAGGGTAAAACAGTGAAAGAATGCAAAAGAAATATCACTAGTTCATGATCGTTTCAAAATGGTCTAAAATTTTGAGGGCCTGAATTTGACAATATCCCTTTTTAAATATAACCATCATTTATCCTGTGTCTAATAAGAGGTAGCATATGCTAAGCAGTACATAATCCTTGCCCTAAAGAATTGTCCTATGCTCAGTGGATGAAGGGCACCAAAGAGAGCCATGGGAGTGTCATTATGGATGTAAGACGTGCAGTAGGTGGGATTTGAAGATGCACAGAGCACTGCAGTTATAATGAAAAATCCATCTGAATAAGAAGCAATGCAATAAAAGTCATTTGCACCAACAGATACCAATGGCCAGAATGTGCTGGTTTAGAGGTTCCAGAGTCATGGTGACACTGACACAGAGGGTACCAACGTTTCAAGGTTCAGGATACAAGAGGAGTGGAAGAAAGAAACCCTTTCTTTATAGGGGGAGCAAAAGTAGCTTAGTAAGAAAACAGCTGCCAAGAAAAGATCTCTGATCGTCTCTGCACGCTTGACTGCAGGTAAGAGGCAGCTCTGAGATTCTTTCAGAGAACAGGAATATCTCTGTATATTTTTAGCTGTCATAAATGGTGTTCAGGTGTGGTAGAACTGAAGGGGAAACAGCCAAAACAAAGAGATATTACAGACAGTTTTGAGCAATATGTAAATGGTTAAGCTGAGGGATAGACACTTAGAGAGGCTGTAAGGAGCGAAGGCTTTGTAGTGGCTTGAGTGCTTTAAAACCATGGGGGAAAGAAGCAGCTGTGTGTATGTGTTGTAATTGTTTATTAAGTAGAAACTGGCTGTTTGTAATTAGTACCTCTCAATTGAACTCTGCTTCCCAAAGACCTAAAAGCCATTGGAGCTTAGAGCACATGTCCTTCTGGGAGTTGGGAGCATTAGAGAGCAGTTGGAAGAGAGTTTTGTCTGGGAGCCTGGGCAGAAGGAGGTCAGACTTGTGTTAGTCCCTGTCAGTGTGATACAGCTGCAATTGCTGTCTCTGCTGCACTTCTCAAATGGATCCCATCCCTGGGCTGTGTGGCCCAGGGTTGTGCACACATTGCTTTTCCATTTGTGGTTCCACAAACAGCACACTTTTTAAAGCTGAAGGCAGAGATGAGTGAATGCAGCCCCAGATGGGAACTGACAAGTTTGAAAACATGTCAGCATGTGTATATTTTTAATTTCAAAGGCATCACGCTAGCATTAGAGTTGCTTTAATTCTAGAAGTAACTCTGTAGAACTATACAATTCCTAAACATCTCTGCCATAGAACAGGCACGTTGGCAAAAACACAAGCTCCTGTGAGCCAATTAATCTGTTATGAAGGTGAAATATTCTTATTCTGGTCTTTTGGACTGAGCAGCCATTTATTGAGGATGTTGTTGTTTAGACTTATTCTGACATTACGTACATCAATTGCAGAGAACTGAGGAGGAAAAATCTGTTATGGATACCTAAATAATCTTGGCTTTTGGAATTCAGTCCACAGAGTTCGGTAAGGTTGAAAATGAAGATTAATCTAAACAGATTCTATTAATAGTGGTGCTGCTAGGAGACTGAGCCTGAATTCTCTGTTCAACAGCTGATGTGTGCTCTGAAATATGTTTGGTGTTGGTGCTTGAGATGTAGATTTGGAGGTGGGAAAGATTCTTAATGCAAGCTTTCCTCACATGGGGATTATTTTATTTCCTAGTTGACTCTACAAAATGACATTGCCCTCCAAGGCCATTTTTTGCCAGCAGGGATGCTCGAAGGGAATGGAGGCTGTGCCTCCACTTTTGATAATGGAAGGCAACATATTGGACTATTTACAACTGCTTCTCACTTCCACTGTGCCAGACTGGCACGATCAGCAGCAGCTCTGGAGGTCATATCTGCTGTGCCTTGTGTGTTGGCAGGAAGGCAGTGAAAGGCAAGATTGAGTGCTCAGTGTCTGTGGGTATTGGAGACCTTTGGGAATGCCAACATGTAGGTTACAGTGAGGGATCTAAACAAATAGACATCTGGGTTCAAACTTCCCTCCACACCTACACCCGACTTGCTGAGCTGTAAGCTAAAGTGGAATCTGAGTGCCTGATTCCCACACAACTTCTCTCCTGAGCTGGAAAATACTTGGTTAAATAAATTGTTAAATAGTGTCCTATTTCACAACAAAAAGAAGGATTTTTTTTTAATTTACATACCTAGAAAAATGGCTGATGCTGCTTCATTATGGCCTTCACTAACAATGATTTTTGTTTCTTTGATATAGTTTGTCAATGTCTCTGTATTGCTGCTCCTGTGCCATAAATCTTAGAACAACAACCTGTGATAGTAACTGGTACAAAATGTCTGTGGGCTTAATCAGTGTCTCCATCAACTGCTTTCATCTCAGTGGAAAGAATAGAAGAAAAGAACAGAAATAGCCTCTGCTGTACTGATAACCCGAGGTCCTGAGGCAGCCATTGCTTTCTGACCTGCTTGCACAGTTTCCTGCATAAGGAGACCCATTTCCAGAGCACAGCTTTGTTTCAGGTGTGTGGAAAGCCTGGAGGTGCTTGGTTAGTGGCCCCTGGCAATTGACCCTGGAGGCCTTTGCCTTTTCTGCTGGGATCATTTTATTGCCTTCTTGCCTGAGAACAATGAGCTTTTAGTTCTGACACTTAGTGAGATTAGATGTTATATAAATGGCCCTTATATAAAATGCAATAGAATGGTAAAATTGCCTAATTAGTAACACACAAAGCAGACTACATAATTGCATAAGAAGTGAAAACTACAGATGTGAATACCTGGGCATGCTGTGTGGTGTTGTTGTAGGAAGCCTAGTTATAGTTTCTATTTTTTTCCATGAAAAATGTTTATTGAGCAAGTTCTAATCATCTAACTCTGTAGAAGAGATTAAACAAAAATTGACCTTAAAAGATAATAGAAACTGCTAATATGCTGTTAGGCCAGGTTTGAAATGGCTTACTAAGGGCAAGCTGTGTCCAGGTGGATGCTCTCTTATGGTAAGAAGTAACCTGCCAGAGGTGTGGTGCTGAAAACCACTGAATGTTACAGTTAGAGCTTACATGGGAGAGCTGGGAGCTGGGATGATTCAGATATTGGTATTTCCCAGCTTTGCAGATATCTGCAAATGTTACATTCCTACTTTCTGCTTTTAAAAAGACATTTCTATTGAGCAACTTCTTATCTCTCTCTACTATTTTTGGTATTCCAACCAAAGATGCCCAGATTGAATTTGAATACTGTATAAGGCTATTTACTCTGTTTTGACTGCTTCCTAAAGAAATGCCAGGGTTTTGCAATTGCCCTGTCAGCTGAATAATTTCTGACTTCATTGGTCAGCTTTCACCTTTGAGAAGAGAGCTGGAAGCCTGGAACAGCATTGCTCTTTCTGAAATGGAAGGGTGACACAAGTGAACATTTCTGCTCAGGAGGAAGCTGCAGCATTTAGCTGTTGCACCAGTGAGTTGGCCAGTGTGGACAGGTCATCTTTACTTACATTTGTCTCTTTATATATGAATTATATATACCTCTATCTCTAAAACCTTGGGAAGAGCTGTAAGAAATACCTGAGCATGTCAAAGGAGACCAAATGAGACAGAGGAGACTACCTCAGACCTGAAACACATTTCCTCTGAAATGTGACTGTGATCCTTGGGTTGTTTTTCTTTGGGGCTCATCTCACTGCTTGAAGTCAAAGAAAACAAAGTGCTGTTTGATTTGATATTATTGCTGGGAGGAACTTCATGGGTCATCAAATCCAGCACTATGAAAAACGTGCATTCAACCAAAAGCACAGTTGATAGATGTACCTGCCCTTCATCTTGTGTCCTGAACTGCTTCAAATTTCTGAGAGTTCAGTTGTCTTACTTTGAATGAGAATGGAACATGTTACTGTTGGTGCTAAATTATGAGCTTGCTGGCTCTGTCTGCCCTGAGCTTTACTGTCAGTGGCACAAGAATGCTGGAATAGATAAGAAGTGATGAATGAGTGGTTCTTAGGGGTTTTTTCCTAAGCATCTGCTGTTGGCTGCTGTCAGAGACAGGAGCCTGAGCCTGCTGAACTTGTGCTCTGGTATCAAACAAGTGTTATTTTCTTAAGAATTTGGAAAATCCTCTCTCCCTCTGAAGCAGAGGAGGGGAAGGAGGGGGGTCCTGCATGACTGGGCTGCTGTAATGCATCATGCTTGGGCCAAGGGGGAGGAGGGCTGCAGTTCCAAACAGAGCATTCATGTTGCCTCACGCTGGCTGCCTTACCCAAGCACTGATGGCTGCACATGGTTCCTGTCAGCCACACTCCACCATCCCTTGGACTTGCTCAGGGAAGCAGCTTGGGCAAATGTTTTTTTCCTCCATTGTGCTCAAGTGTCAGAGAATATCTGTGGAAATGGGAGGCTGCTCCATCACACTCATGTTTTGAAGGAGACCTGGAAGCTGTGCAGAGAGATGATCAGAGGTTCATTACACACCACCTTGGAAACAAAATGTTTGGTTTTATCTTTAACTTTGCAAAGCTGTCTGTGTCTTAGCCAGAGATTCTGTTGTTTTGTTTGAAAGGCATGACTAAATCTGAAAAAGACTGAACTGGGACTTGTGTATACAAGGTTTAAGACTGTAAATGATTGAATCTACCATCTATCTAATACTGAGTTTCTAGGGTTCTCTAGATTTCACTTGTGCAAATGTGACCAGTTTGAACATCTGAAATTGCAAATAAACAAGTTAAGCTTGCTGCTATGAATAATAATGTTTTCACCATAAATAGTTTCTGAGTTTGCTGATTTATGGGTTCACTGCTCTTCCTCCCTTCTTGATTAATTTGAATATCTGAAATTTCCTGACTTTAACATTCATGAATTTAAAAAACCTGATGTTACAAACACTTGCACAGACACACATATGGGGTCACTTTATCTTTTGACATTAGAGCTTTGTGAGCAGTAAAAACATTGACATAATCTTGGTGCATCTGTTTCTAACTGGATGATGAGTCCACTCCTGATTTAATAAGGAAATAAAGGGAAGCAGCGTTTTGTATCTTAACATCCAGGGCAGATATGAGTGGAATAATCTCTCAATTAAACTTTTAATTTTTTTCCTTTGTAAATATTCCAGTTCAGTAGGTTTGTGTCTTAAACTTTTCCATTGCTCCTTAGGGGATCATATTGGATGAGCCTTGGACAAGGAACATGTGATGCTTTTTAATATTGACAGGTCTTGAAAGCTCTTGAATAGATTAAATGTCTTTTTGCTTTCTTAGAGGTGGCCTCCTTGCCCTTTTTAGAGTTTGGATTTAATCCAAGAAAAGGCTAGGATTTAGCTCAGCTGCAAACAAAACCTGACTACTGGCTCCTGAATTATGAATTGAAACTTCACATAATGGAAATTTGAGGCCCAGTTGTCTAAACATAAAAGTTGCCTTGCAGTATTGTTTTTGAATGAGTGCAGGTAGTTTTGCTGGGTTTTTTTCTGCATAGCTTTTGCTTCCCTTCCTGTTTCATTCTTACTTGTTTTAATGCCTAATTGTAGGCATACAATATGTAATTAAGAGCCCCTGGTACAGGAAGCTTTCAAAATGCATGTGAAATTTGGAAAACATAGCTCTTTAACTTAATGTTTAAAGGTGCAGTGTGATAAGGGTCTAAGGGAATGACTGCAAGATTAAGTAAATGTGTATATAAAATCCAGCTAGCTTTAATACCTTCTTGTCCCCTATAATGTTCAGGGTAATTTTAATATTGATTTAGTATTCCCAAGTGCTAATTTTGGCTAGAAAATGTCAATATTAATTTAATTACTTAATGTTTCTATGCCTGTCATCATCATAGCCTTGAATTACTTCCTTTTCTTTCTCCACTCTCAAATTTAATACTGAAGTAACTGAGTGTTTACTTCATATCCAACCCTTACTAGAATGATACAGGTGTGCATGCCCATAAGTTTTACCTGAAAGTCTGTGCAGGATCTGGCACAGGTGTAAAAAAGATACAGCTAAAAGGAACAATTATCTTGTTTCACCATCTCTCATCCATGGGCATTCCCATATCCTTGTTGATTAAAGTACATTTTTCTGAAAAGCTGATAGTTTTGATCTAATAACACCAAGTGATGGATTTGATCTTTTGCTTCTTGTTTTTCTTCCAGTAATTAATTGGCCTCACCCATAAATTGGTATATTTCTAATTTGTCTTGCTTGAACTATGTAGCAGCTTCTGGGCCTGAGCCCCACTGTGTCAAGAGTGCTTTAGCATCTCCTCAGGATTACTTCTTGCTGTTTATAATTGTCACTTCCCAACAGAAAGCATGTTTAAAGCCTCCTATAGAAACCTTCAGTTTCAACACTCAGGCTTTTTTCATGGTGGCTTCTTTTCTGCCACCTTCAATTTTCCAATGCAAATTTAAAAATTTGGATACTAAGATTTGAATGTAATACATCAGTGGTGCCACGGAATCACATCCTGACTTTCTGTTCCCTTATTTCAGCAAGCTGAGGGCTCTGTGAGTCATTGATTCATTGTGCTGTGGCAGTGGCTGCTCCTGAGTCACTCACCTGCCAGGATGCTGAAGTTCTTGAAGACATCCTCTTTCTTGGAGCAGTTGCCTCTGCTCTGTGTTACCACAGGTGTAGCTCTGTCTCTGGCTTTGCCTGTTTTAACTGATGTCAACTGAATATGTGCACATTTTTCTTTATGCTTTTATTTTTTATTTCATTCTGCCAATCTATGTGTTAGCAGAACATTTCTTCCAAGGAACTGGTTATATCTAGACTTCAGCATTTTTATGTATCTGCATGAGCATTTGACTGGCTCTGATAAATGCAAAACCAAACTAAAGCAATTTCATTCCCCAGTGACTTTAGACTGTCAAGTACTTTGAGATCTGTCAGTTAGCCAACCCTTAATCCATTTAGCATGCGCTTTATTGACACGAGCCAAACTCATAGTCAGAATATCACATGGTGTAAGTCACGTGCCTTGAAAGTCTTAAATATTCAATCAACTCCACCAGCCAAATGTGTGATTTCAAATTCTGAAATCAGTTTTGTTTGAATATTGGTATCATAAACCTCTTGAGATTGCCATTAGTTGCATTGCTGTCCTTTAATAGAAATCTATGCAAATTTTTCAGTTTCAATCCAGCACTGGTTTTGGACAAATGAGGTTCCAGTGGCCAAGGCATGAAGTTAGCAGTCATTTCTTCTGGGAGCCATGGGAGAATTGCATCCAGTGAGATTTACATTTAAAAAGGAATTCATTACAGGCTGAGTATTGGTTAATGCTGTTAAAAACTGCAAACAGACTGGAAAATTTGGAGCTGATATATTAAGTGTTGGGTGAGGAAAGTGTTTCAAATAGATCACAGGCTGCTGGCTTCCATCTAGACACTGGTGACTCTGGTAATTGTACTTTCTGTGTTCCAAGTGCCTGTCAGAGGTCAGCATCTCTGGGAACGACAGTGTTTGCATTTGATGTCTTTGTTTATACTTTGCTTCACAAGTCTAGTTTCTTCTTGTGTTTTCTTCAGGGGAAAGAGATGTTGTTAATTAATGCTCCCAGATAGGAATGCCCATCACAGTTTAGCTAAATGTAGCATGCACTTCTTAATAGGAATGTTCATCAGAGTTCAGCTAAAATTAACATGCATTTCTTAAACCTTAGAGCTCCTTGAGTGGAGAAACTGGCCTGGCCTCGTAACTAAAAATTAAATTGGGGTTACTGCAGATTTCAGCTTGATCTCTTGCTTTAGATTCTCAAGTTCAGTGGCTGTTGCAGCAGCTTTCCAGGACCCAGTATCTCAGGAAGAGGATCACACACTGAGGGTTCAGGAGGAGAAGTAGACCTGATTTGATGAGATAACTTTTCTGATTGAAAGATCATATTGAAGAAGTTTCAGAATATTCAAGGGCTTCCCTCTTTGCAAATTTATATTGCTTTACTGTCATTTCGAAAGAAGAATCTGTTGCATTGTGGGAAGAACGTCATGAGTTTAAAATCAAGTCTATTTTAGTTTTGCATAAATCCATCCTTACTAATCTTAATCTTCCTTTACTAATCTTGCTAACCTTCTGCAAAATTGGAAAAGGCTGGTTTGAAATCAGAACTGTGCAAACTTGAGTTAAAACCCACTTTCTGAAGGCAGCTGGTGTGCAGTCAGCACCCTTTACGTGCTTCTGATGGAGCTTCTGATAACTTGAATTATCCATGACTGATGTCTTTATCACAGCCTCCATGCTGCAAGGTGAGGGAGAGCCATCTGCTCACAGCAGGATTAATCCAATTGATGGCCCATGAACACAAGCTGCTGCTTCATGGATCTGCCTCTCTGAGTGATGGGAGAGGCCGTTGCTGTCATATCACTGTAGACACAGGCATGTGGCTCACTGCACTTGAAAAAAGTCCCCCAGGATGCCCAAGCTTTGTTTTCTACATCAGCAGCAAAAGAAACACTTGTTCAGGGTGTTCTCACCTACGGCTTGTACCTCAAGAAAACAAGGCTGGAACTAAAACCCATAGTATGCTCAGTATTGAACCGTGGATTAAATATTTTTTTGCTTAAGGAGCATAATAAATATTTATTTTGGGGAAATGGCAATGTCAGCAGAAGACTTAAATGCAAAAAAAATAGTTTGAGATTTTTTTCTTTTTCCTTTTAGTTCCTTTGAGCTTTTCCTTTAGGCTTTCATTATTAACAGTGAAATAGCAAACCTGCTCAAGGGCAGAATTGTGCTCTGAAAATCATAAGTGTGGTTATAAAAACAATTTTTTTTGTCCATAGTATACCAGATAGCTTAAATTTTAACCCTGTAAAGCAGGATCCATGAACTGGGCCATATGAATTTTTGCTGATAAGGTTTTGAATTAATCCCATTTTGTACAGACCTGTGGTTGCAGAAGCTTAAGGAAATTCATCACAGTTGCAGATTGTTTTCCAAGTAATATCCTCATGGACTATGAAGCCTATCATTTTATGATAAATGCATAAAGGTTTTGCTTAACTTCATTTTTGAGCCACTCCATCTCTAATCTCCGTTGCTCAGTTTTTAAGCAG
This sequence comes from Agelaius phoeniceus, assembly GCF_051311805.1. Taxonomy (NCBI): domain Eukaryota; kingdom Metazoa; phylum Chordata; class Aves; order Passeriformes; family Icteridae; genus Agelaius; species Agelaius phoeniceus. Next base: position 7,146,220 of record NC_135282.1, on the reverse strand, counting down.
GCTTTGGCAGTCTGGCTGAACCACAGTAGTGCTGACATTGAAATTGCACAGTACCAGGTGGGGGGAGGGATGTTAGAGGAGGTTCACTGTAGACACAGCTTGGATTTTTCCTCCCCTTTGATACAGCTGAAACTCTTACTTCCTGCACAGACAAGCAGTCAGCGTGATTTTTGAATATTTGGGTAGAGGATAATATACAGCAAAGTAATTCCACTGTAATCCCTAAAGATGGGATAACAAATAACATCCCTGCTGTACAGGCAGCTAGAATTATTCAGAAAGTGTAAAAGGGCTTTAATGTTGTGAGGAGCTGCCTGTAAAGGGTGCTTTTGAGTAGGCACATCTGTAACTTTGCCAATGAAGTCAGAGGCAGGCACAGAGAGGCTGCTGGGTTGTTTGCTGTGCTGAGGAGGTGACTCAGCATCTGCAGCTGCTGCCAGGTGAGCTCAGAGCTGCAGGTGGGGCTTCCAAGGCCGCTCTGCAAAACAGGGTTTGCTCCCAGTGATGGAGGCATTGTTAGCACTGCTCCTTCCAGAACAATCACTGTTGAGGTTACAGCATTGAGTAAATACTTTCCTTTATGTTAGTGTTATTTGATCTGCCTGGGTAAGGGGGAATGACAGCAGTTCTGGGAAGAGCTGTAGTGGGGAACTGGTATTCGGTTCAGGGCTGTTCTGCTTCATGGGACTGTGCCAGGGCTGAAACAGGGGCAGCAGGGGGATATTTGGGGCAGGATTTAAGCTGCTACTGCCAAAATCTGGGCCAAAGCATGAATGGCTTTGATAATCAAAATTTGCATTTTAGACATGGTTCCCTCTTGCTTGCTGTAGCAGCAGGTACTAAAGTTTGAATTTCTGCAGGTTGAACTATTTTGAGATAACTGCAAAGGGGAATGATTGTGTGAAGAGATACTGATACACTGTTCTTGCTTGTGAGTACACCTGAAGAGAGAACTATCCAAACATTTTTTGTTAGCTGTGGTCTGTGACATGAATTTGCATTACATATCTGTCTCTGAGGCAGATGACAAGCTTTTACTGAAAAAACTCCTAAGACCCCCCCCAAATCTTAAAGCTCTCTGATTGTAGCATCCATCCAAGGCAGTGTTTGTTAAAAGTGATTATTAGTTGTACAGGGAGTGTATTGGCCTGTTCTTTTGTTCCTAGTTTGGGTTTTACAGCCTGTGGTGTGGTGTGAAGCTGTGGCAGCGTGGGAAGCAAGCAGGGTGTTGGCAGGCAGGAGCTCCATTCCCCATCCATTCAGAATCAGATGGCCCAAACCCAGCCCAGGTTTATTCATCTTTCTACAGGTTTGTTAATATTTCCACAGATTTCTGTCCAATTCCTTACTTCTTACTGTCATCTAAGTTATTGTAGTTACAGTATGTAGGCTTGTATGACAAATAGCAATGAAGTGAAGTTATGCACAAGTGGGTGCTGGTTATTTCAGTTATAGTCATTGAAAGGCTTTGAAGAAATTAAAAGGCTTGGGGTTTGTTTGTTTGTTTTTTCCCTAAGAAGGTATAAATGAAAAGTGCACCTTCTAAACAGATGGATGTGTGAATGATGAGGAGGTAATCTGATCTATAAATATAAATGGAATTTTGTCTACTGGCTCCAGGCCAAAAAGCAATAGGTTTAAAAATAATTTTAAATCAAAAACCCCTGCTTTAACTTGAAAGTAGTTTTTCCTCTGAACAGAATATTTCACAGTGAATGACCAGAGGCTCTTGATGAGAATTGCTGTTTGACTGAGGAGCTCTGTGAGGCATGCAGATCTGGAAGTCACAGCATGCTATTCAACCCTTGTTGCCAAAGTTCTGCAGGCCAAATTATTCCCAGTATGACACCTAAAAACTTAATCTGTGTTGATGTGTATTTCCTCCTACAGGGCTCTTTTGCAACTATGAGTTCAGCTGTGCTGGGTCCACCTAGCCCTGTATCCTGTCTGTGATTGTAGCCAGTAGCAGTTGCCTGAAAAGGAGAGTTGGAACAAGCCAGATGAGATGCTGGGCCAAAATTCTGTCCCTGATTCCCACAACTGCAGTCCAGAGTGCTCTTAAATCAGCAGTGGTGCCTTCTTTGCACAGTGTCAGGCAAGGATCACAGATTGTGCTGCAGAGAGTGCCCTGGCAGCACAGCTTGTGCCAGGGCTGGGGCTGCCACCTTTGGCTCCTTGTGTGGAGGAGTCAGGAGATCCATCCCCAGCTGTGTCCATGGAGAAGCTGTGCTGGTGCCCAGCTGGGGAGGGACAGTCTGCTCAGGTCAGTGTGTGGCTTCTTCCTCACCAGCAGGTCCTGGGCAGCAGTCCCACACCACAGCTACTCAGAGCAGGCCTGGGAAGGGAGTTTGCTTTCCTGAGCTCAAGGAATATTGTGTTTTGGCATACCTGAAGAATAATGGGTTCTTAGTCTAAATAATTTTTGTAAGAATGCTAAATAAGTTAAGAACACCTTCTGTAGTCAAAAACTGTTCAGCTAAAGCGGAGAGTTGAAATATGCAGAGAAAAAGCCTCCTCAAATAAAATAAAGGGCAGGAGATGTTATTAGGATCTGTTTTACTATCACAGAAGTGCTGATCCCAACTCTTGCATTTCTGTGCTGGTGCTTTTCTTCCTGGGAAGGCTGTGAGGGTCATATGAACTGTGCTTCCTGCTAACAGCCCCACTGTTGAAAACTTAAGAGAGCTTTTCAATTTGCCAGACTTCTGGTGAAAGCCTCTGATCTGTGTTACACAATCGCGCCTCAGTTCGTGCCTGTCAGAGGCCGGTGGCTGGTAACATGTGGGCAGCTCCAGTCTGCCTCTGAAAGGTTTTGTTCAGTGTGTGCCTCTGCTCAGCCCCATCAGGCCCTTGTACTTTTCAAAATGTTGAGTACTCAGCTTTGCTCCAGTACATTATCTCACAAATCTTCTTTTGTTTGGCCCTTTTCTGAAGAGCACATTATGTGTGGTGGCACAACCAGGCCAAGCTGTGTCTGCAGTGCCTGCAAAGGTGCTCTGGGCTGCAGCTGGTGCCACCCACCATTGGGTGGTTTGGGCCTGCCTGGGTTGGGGGTGCTTTAAACTTGTTCTTCTTGGCCTAAACTTGTCAATGAAAGCATAAAGTGCTGTGGCTTTGTTCAATGGGGACCAGCAGTGACAGGTACATAACGTTCCTGTTCTTGGAGTTGTCAGATGGAAGGGAGCTAATATGATAACCCATAATACTTCTGTGATCTTGAGAGATAGCTGTGCTTACGCATCTGATTTCCACTGGAAAGGGTTGGAGGAGAGTAAAACAATCCCTGCTAAGGCTCAAATCCAGCCTAGCCAAGCTGCAGAGTTTTCATCAAAGGCAGGAAACAGATGGACGGGCACAGCTGCAGGAGGAGCTGCAACTTCTCTGGAAAAACTGCCCAGGCATGTGCTGCAGGCAGGGACACCAGGACAGCACTGCTGGTCTGCACAGGGCCTCAGCTCTGTGCCGGTGGATGGATGGTCCCATTTCAGGGAGGAACCTGCCTGGCATTTCTCCCAGCACTGCACACTTGCCTGTTTCCAGGATTTGCTCACTGTAGTAGAAGAAAAGTGCATCAAAGACTTATTTATGTTTCCAAGTCTTCCATCTCTGGAGTGTGCTGCAGGCCCAGTCCTAGGGAGCTCAGCCTTACCTCCTTTGCAGCAGCACCTCATTGCCCCGTGCCCCTGCTGAATTCTCCATTTTGGAGTGGACAGTTGTGTGACAAAGAGTCCTTGTACCTTGGTGGGCTCACAGAGGCAACCAGAGAAGCCTCTGGGATACACTGGGATGTTGTTTCTTATGTTCTTTGTAAGACAGAAAAGAAAAGAGGGTCCAGCACCGTGTCCCTGGTGTGTGCCCAGCCAGTCACCCAGAGCCAGTCTGACAGTCAGTCATTGCTCCTGTGAAAAATGACCCTGTGCATGCTCTTCATCTGGCACCTTCAGGCTTGACTCCTCCTATTTACTTGGAAGGTGCAAATATTTAGATCTCTTCCAGATCAGATCCGTGTTATTGTTATTTAGAAGGTTTCTTTACTTAAGCAGATAAGTTTTTTTCTTCTTTTGTGTCATTTTTGCCAAAATCAAAGATTTTTCCAAGCAAGAAGCCTATGTAAGCACAACTGTGTAGTGGGGAGAACTTTTCTTAGCTTGCTTTCCCTTTTCTAAAGACAAAAGAGCCTTATCGAAATGTGCTTCCTTTCTGACTGCTAATGGCTTTTCCTTCCTTCCTCCTTGAAATGATCTTAACATTCTCCCATCCTGTTGGGTATAAATTTCAGCCTGGACTGTTTTCCCTGTTGAGGTGTTGAGTCACTGGCCTTGAATGGGAACCTGTGATGAGTTAGGGAGTAGAGAAGGCTTGGGAAGAAAGAGTTTTTCCAGTAGTTTGGTGGTACATGGGATGAAATTTTAAAAAACAAGGGTAAGGTGCTATTCATTCTAGCTTGAGGCTGCCCATATACTCTTTTCCTGGTTTTATTTCTGGATGCTTTCTAATGATGGATCTGGATAAATTCCAGGACATAATACACAAAATACATAAAGGAAGAGCTGGTTCCTGCTCAATAACAATGTTCCATTTTAAGCTGTCTCAGGTTAAAGGAGAAAAAAATATGATGCCATATCACTCAAATCCATTTGTCTCCTGGAGGAATGATGCTGAAATCTTGTTTCAAAGGCTCTGTGTGGGAATTATGTCCTGGAGCCTGGATATTCTCCAAGGCTTAATTAAGCTTATTCATAGAAACTCTAAACTTTATGAACTGGACAGCAGACCTCTAAATTTGGCTCTAAGTGCAGAGAGGGTATTGTTTCTGCACACTCTGATTAGCAACACTGAGCACAGACATCCACTTTGCAATAATTAGTAAAATGGACAGGAATTAAATACAGCTTCCTATCTGTATTTTTCTCCCCTAAGTAAGGTTGTATTTTGTGTGGTGTTGGGTTGTGTCATGTGGGATGTATCTTCTCTCTCTGTCTTCCATCCAGAAATTCTTTCTGGTCTAAAGTCCACAGTGGCAGATTTGAGACAAAAATCTGTATCTCCTCCCATATCTTCTTGCTCTGCAAGATGCAGAAAACAAGGATGAGCAATGCCATTAAACAAGCAACAGTAAGGTTAGGTTAGTGCCTCACACACGCTTTTGACAATCTCAGAGAAATCTGAACCCAAATATCTTTGTTACTACTTTGGAAGTTTCTTTTGCCCTTTTTTCCTCCCCCAAGCAATATGGCTGAGAAATTAACTTCTAAAATCAAGACTTGAACTATTATTGTAATTATTGTAAGGTGTCTGAGCTTGTGTGAAAGCAAATTATTGTTCAGTTGGCTTAAGCAAAAAAGGGTGGGTTTTTTGTTAGGTGGAAAAGGAGGTGAGACTTCAAAACCAGTTGAACCAATGTGTACTGCTGCTTTCATGGATTTGTTTAGTTTGCAATCCTCCCTCTGGAGAGCCAGCAGTGAAAAGGGTCACAAAAGTGGTTTAGATGACTTTTTTGTTGGTGTTTGAGGATTTTTTTTTTATTGTTCTGCTTTAATTGCAGATCAGTTTATAAGAGATAAGACTCTTCAGTAATACTTCCTTTTTAGAGAGCTTGCATATAGGTGAAACTGAAGGGTTTGCTTGGAGTTTTTTAAGAATTCTACCTTGAAGGAGTATTTCCTTATTTTTGGTATTACTTAGGATTTATGTATCAGGATATTTTTTACACTTTTCTCAGAGCATATTAAATAAGTATTAAAAAAAGGCTGAACAGCAGTATCATTTTGGACAGAGTGAGTTGTATGCTTTGCTGTTGTCACAGTTTTGTCAGTGTTGGGCAAATAGCAAAATGTCTTCTGTTCAGAATTTTGTCCACCCAGAATTCCACTCAGATTAGTTTCAAAATTTGCTGCTCAAAAGAATTTAAGGAAAAATATCCTATGTAAAATTTCTTAAAAATATTGTAGTGCTAACAGATAGAAATGTTGATTGACTTTATTTTTTTAATGTAAGTCATAACATTTAGACATGTAAAAATATAAGTGCTTTTTAAAATGTAAAATAGCTCCATGAGACTGCCTAACTCTCTGTGCATGACATCTCCAGGCTGCTTAAGTACTGTTTGCTTTGTTAGTGAGATGAAACAAGGATTTGAGAATGAAAGACAGTCATGGTCTGGAGAAGCAATTGTTATCAGTGAAATTTATCTCTTGGAGAGTGAGGCTCTTAGAGCTGGAAACTTTGGCTTTGACATATTTCCATGTTTCCCACAGATGTGCAGGTCCTGTTCTGATGACCAGGAGTCACTGTGGATTTCAGGGAGCTATTTCAACTTCCATCCTGCTTGAAATTGTGCACCTTCCTCCTTCCTGTCTGTGCTTGAATGATGAGGAAAGAACCACGGGCTGGAAAGCAGCTTAACTAATCCAGCTTAAAGAGGCTGCAGTTTGGGATAGCTGAGGTCTCCTTACTATGGCAATTGCCTACCCAATGTGTAGAGTGTGAGTAAAGTGTCATTACAGCCTTCCCAAGCCTTGTGGCTGCTGACCTGATACTGGAAGATTTTAATCTAACATAGAACAAATATCATCATCATCTTTCATATCTCTGAAAGCAGCACTCTGCTCTGTAGCTTTCATGTTTGATCCTTGCAGGCAGTTTGAATGTGTATCTTTTGCCCAGTATCCTGCTTTTGAATTTGCAGTGCAGTATCATAACACTCCATCTTTCAGTGAAAGAGCCAGCTGTAGGATGAAGCCTAGGAAAAACCTTGGGGTTACACTCCCTGTCTGAACTGCTTTAGAGATCAACCCAGCTGAATTCTAATTTAGAGAAGAAAGCTTCCCATGCTACATTGGCACTGTAAATATTTAGGGAGGTTTGTAAGAGCTGAAGTGTCCATTAGGCTGGTGATTCTGTTTTTATTAAAATTTTGGTTGTGAGAGCCCTTGAATACACACTAGGGAGGAAAGAGGTGAACAGAAGTAGACCACGGAATTCTGCATCTAGATAACATCAAATATCAGGAGACTAAACTTTGTAATTAAATATTGAACAATTCTATCCAAGCCTTTTCACAGCTTAGATTTGAAGTTCAGTAGTGTGGTGCTAGCCTATCTTGAATCTTGAATGTCCATCAAAAAATTCAAGGTCAAGAAGGCTCAGTTCTACCAGTCAGTTCCTTTTTGGTTGGGAATGCTTGTGAGAAAGCTTTAATTTTTAGTGTCTGACATTGGAGATTGGAACTGGAGTGGGTGGAGGGATGGAGGTCCTTACAAAAAACATCAGACCAAGCAACAAGGCTGCTTTCCTGAGAAAGGACATGGTGGTGTTTGGCTGCCAGAGTCCTGGACAGCTACTGGCTGAGCAGTGTCTGACTGGAGGTCAATGCAGGGGCATTCCCATTCTGTATCTTTTTATTGAGCACAGTTCTATGGGCAGCAGTAATTTCAGCAAATCTGGGACGATTTGGGTTCTTTCTCTGCCCTTTGGCTTAAGGCTGTAGTTGTGTGTAAACTGAAAACACCATTGTAAAAATCCAAGATCACAAGCCTCTGTAACAGGTCAGCAGCCTGCCTGTAAGGAAGTGGCCGTGTGTGAGAGGGACAGGTCTGTCACCTGGGCAGGGAGGTCTCACTGAGCCCTTGGTTAATGGCAGCATCCTGAGATGCCAGGCTCATTAGGGACCCGCTGCTAATTTGGTCAGGCAAGGGCTGCCAGGCTGCATTGTGTGGGGTTAAGCAGCGTGAATAGAGCCCCTAAGCAAAGCTGCTGGAATCTGCTGTTGTGCTCCCTTTGGATGCCTGTCCTCTGCTGCTGGCTTCTTTTCCAGTTCCAAGTGGCCACGTGGAGTTTTGGCACAGTGAGTGCTGTCCATGGATGAGTTACAGATTGCAGAAGTGATCCAGCTTGTGCTGAGAGGAGTTACCCAGCTTCTCTTCTCAGCTGCTTTTGCATACATACACTTAGAATGTCAATTCACTACTTTGTGGGACTTAATTAGAAATGGATTAAGCCCTTTCTCTTCAAAACCCAATTTGAACTGCTATAGGTATTTTCCTTATCATCCCTGCTCACATGTGCTAGGCACTGCCTATATAGCAATTAAAGTTTGCATTTCTTTTCTACTGTCAAAAAATAACCTTCCTCCCCTTCCCACGTGCCATGGAGTCTGCAGGTGGGTTTGGAGCTCTCCCAGTTGTGCCTTCCACACACACTCCAGTCCCTGGAAGAGCTGGGAGGTTGTGGACTGACCCTTTGGACCCAGGAGATTGGTGGTGGGGGAAGCCTGCCCCTTGCAGCCTGGCTGGGTGGGTGTGCTGGCTCTCTGTGTGCCTGGCTGGAGCAATTCCTCATGGGATTGTTGTAGAAGGTTGAGCAAGGCGAAGAGATTGTTTTCATCTCATAAAGAGAACAACCAGATTGTCTCACTGCTGCCTTTCCCCAGCGTGCGTCAGAATATTGTTAATTTAAGAGTTGGAACCCAGTGGAGGATTTTCTGATTCTCTACCATGTGTTTGTCTTTTTGACTCCAGTTTCTCTCTCATCCTTTGGGGATGTTTTCCCCTGACATCTTCAGCCTTACCAGAACTTATTTTTGTTTCTGCCAGAGAAAACACTGAAATTAATAGTTTTTGGTAACCATTTTCTACATCTTCATTGGATCAATCTGATTATGTTAAGGCTGAGTTGAATACTCCATTAAGAGTTTCAGATGCTCTCAGAACTGCAGCAGGAAGAGGTTTCCCAGGAGACTGACTGTGTGTGCCTGTGTGGAACAGACTCGGTGGGGAATTGGCCTGCACAGCTCCCTGGCAGAGCAGCACAGCTCCAGCACTTCTGTCACCAGGTACCTGGGCTGGGCAGAGACACCTGCTGGGTCAGGCTTTTGATCACACTGGGGGCTGCCCTGCCCTCCAGGAACAAGGGAATTCGTGCCCCTGCCTGTTCATGGACAGGGATATTGATGGAATGCAGTGCCCCATTTGGGAAGCAGTGTTTTTCCAAGGGTGGAAAAATGCTGGCTCTGTGGGAGGGAATACTTCTTGCAAACAAGCACTGAATTTCCTCATTTTACTTTACTAGGGATTTCTGTTAGAAAATAAGGCTGGAGGGGGGGAAGTTTGGAATGATTCTGGGAAGCTTTGACTCAGAAAGGGGAGAATGATTCATATTATTACTGTTATTTATTAAGGAAAACAGACCATGAACCTGATCTTTTACTTATCTTTGGAAACTTAAAGCACTTATGCAGTGACCCCAAAAGAGTTTGTGGGTTTGAACCAAGGTCTTTCAACATAAAAGCTAAATCCCAGCTGTGGGAGCTGGCCCACAACATTTTAAGAAGATTTATTTGTATTACCTTCATACTTGATAAGTATTTTAACATCCTCAGTGCATCCCTTCTCTGTTTGTGAAATGGAGTGGTAAATAAGTCTTGAAACTTGACCCTTTCTGTGCTGTGACAATGGTCAGTTTATGTCTGGTTGTGCTGGAGTCTTGATGTAAGTGGTCATCCATTTTTTGATGGGGAGATTTTGATTACTGAGAAAAGTAATTTGTTTAGTAGCAACGTTTTTTGTCTTTTGAATTAGGAAATAAACATTTACTTCTCCAAAAATAACTTTGCTGTTAATAATCAAAACCTAAAATATAATCAAAGGTGTACGTTACAAAGAAGGTTTTAAGCTCCATCTTAAGATAATACTGAGAACTGTGAGGTAATTTGTATTTGTGTTTGTATTCTGGTACTATGAAAAAAAGATAAGTGCAACCTAAACAATGTCTTAATTATATTTGGCAAGAGGATTTAAATAAGGAAAAATCAAAACTTGACACAGTCTGTGTCCCACTTGTAACTTCATTCTTGTACTTCAGAAGGTAGTATAACTTAATCTTTTAGCTAATTCACTTTACTGTGGCCACACATTTTATCTTCTCCACTTGTAGTACCATACTGTACACCCCTAATACTTCTGGTTGTGCTGTCAGTGGCTGAGAGTCAGAGAAGTTAAGAGAAAGTTTTAACTTGTAGGTTTTAACTTTTAGAGTTTGAGACTAGAACAAATATCTCCATTATCCTCCTGAAAAATCCTGTTAGCAAAGCAGTCCCATCATATCTAAGTTACTGGCTTGAATATTGCTTCTATTGTCTGCTAAAGTATAGCAGCTTAATCTCAGCAGAGATTGAGAAAGCATGCAAAGACTCTGCTAGCAAGAAAAAATGGATAGAAAGGACAAATTGTCACAGCAAATATAGAAACTTGAAGTTAGACTGTCTTTTACTGCACTGGGGAAGGCAGAAATCCTCAGCTTCCACAACTGAATCAAACACTTCTAACCAACTCAGCATCCATCCCAGAAGGATTTCCTTAAACTGACTTATGTCAATTGGAATAAACTGTGCAAAGTTAGGAAGTCTCCAAGGCTTTGGATAATCAACAGAAATCTTAATTATGTTCAATCCCAGATAAGAATTTATCAGTAATTACAGGCATTTAGTTGGCATGTAAGCAGTCCTGTGAGGTCACCAAAAAATCATTTCTTGGCTCATATCTATTAGTGTAATTGGAAGTTTTCCTTGCTTAAAGGTCCAAAGTAATGCCAGCCACAGGGCCATGGAAGAGATGTGATAAGGCATTGAAAATCCATCAGTGTTTTCTTCATAAAGCTGGGAAATAAACACATTGAACTGTCCTGAAGTCAGGTAATGCCTGAAGTCATCTTGTCCTGTGTCCTGTCAGAGAGTCTGAGTAACTGTTATGGTGAAATAAGATCCTCTGTCAGGATTGTGAATACCTTCCAAAACTGAACTCAGAGAGCCTTGCACTCGAGGACTGGAGTCTGTGGGTGCCATTGCAGGGAGGGGCTGTGTAAGAGCAAACATATGTCAGACACATTGGAGAGGTTTCCTCCTGCTGGGCTTGGGCTCTGGAGCTCACTCAGGTTGCCAGAACTGAACACGGTGCAGAGTTTGTGGCTTTTGTGTCAGATTTCTTAATGCAGTGCCTGATGTACAAACACTGCAGCAAAATACAGGGATCTATAGCTACCCTACCATGTGGCCTGACTCCTGTCCTTGATTTGACCTCTGGAGCTCTCCTTGGCTATCTTCATCTCCCTCCCCAAATTAGCAATCTCTGCATAAAGAAAATGAGCATCAAGATCATTCCCAGCAAGAAGTATCCTCATAATAAGACCAAAAGCTCCATTTCATGGAAACATTTTGTGAGTCAGCATGCTGAAATCCACAGTTCAGGCAGTGCATCCCAAAGATCATTATTAAATAGTCTGGCTAAGAACTGTTTTCCTGGGAGTGATTTTGCTGCTTGGGCAAATCTCTCACAGGTGCAGCCTATTAGGAAGTCCAGACTGTTTCCTATAAACAAGCAAGAAAAACAATCCAAAGGACAGCAATGATCTCTTGCCTTGCCAGCAGGGAAAGTCCAAGAGAAGACTTGGACTTCAGTAGAATTAGAATCTGGGGGGGGAGGAAATCCATAGTCTGTAATGGGATTTTTGGAAGGAACCATTTATTCTGTACAAAATTGTCCAGTCAAAAGAGCTGATGAGTTTAAGGAACAAGCAGAAATACCCAAGGAAAAGCTCAGGCAACCCAGCCTGGTTGTTGAATTGAATGCAGCCCTCCCTTTGTATGGTACAGATGGGCCTGAGAAGAGATTTAAGTCATCTGCTATGCAACACGCATACTTTGCCACAGCCAATTTCATCTGCAGCAGCCAAGACTGATTGTTCAAGTGGGTTAACTCCAGCATTTGCAAGCTGAGAATGCAGCCCCCCTTTCTTTTTGCTTTTTTTTCCTTTTTTTTTTTAATTGAAGATTACCAAAAGAACCCAAATTACAGGGACCTTCCTCACCTGAGAGGCCCAGAGTTTGGTAAGTAGATCTTTTTGAAAATTCCCTTAAGAACACCCCCAGCTTCAGCCCAGTGATGCAACACTGATATGTTCCTCTTTTCTCCTAGGAATGAGAATTCAAGTACCAGCAAGAAGGTAAGATGTGAGTTATTACAAATTTCACATCCATTCCAAAAAGATTCTTCCTAGAAATCCTTTGAATATGAAATTCAAATACTGTTTGAATTCAGTTGTCTTGGAAAATTTTCTGGTCCTTTTTTTCTACCCAGTTCATGTAGAATGTGATAATTTATTCTTTTGTTTCCTTGGCTGAGGGGAATTCAGTGTGTATTTTTGCTTCACCCCACTAGTTTGAGTGATTCATCTTGCCTTCCAAAGTGATTACATGTCCATCAATCCAACCACAAACCCCTTTTTGAAAACTCCTTGCTGCTGTTATATGTACTGAATAAATCCCAGCCAGACTACCTCAAATATCTGCTTCTGTGACACAATAAAATGATTGCAGGGATTATAGCTCTCTGTTGCTGCAACTGAGAGCTATTTCAGCATTGAGCAAATAAACCAGACAACCTTCCCATTCCCCACCCCACTCAGTAAAACCACTGCAGAGTGTGTATAACCTGTATTTCATCTTTCTCTGCAGCATCCAGAAGAGTCTGTGGAAGCAGCTACCTGGAGCAGCCCTCTCACTGTTTTCCACCTGCAGCCTCATGAGCCTTGTCTCCAAATAGCTGCACTGGGCCTTTCTCCTGGCACTGAGTACTCTGCATGTTGTTAAACATTTTCCCATCTGGTTTTGGCTCCACAATGGATTTCTCCTGAACCCTGAAAGCAGTGAATTCTTTTGAATGAAAATGACCTGACTGAAGCAGAATGCAATTTGAAGAGTCTTCCACATGTTAGTGCTATATCCTGGAAGCCTCCCTTCAGGATTAGTGGTTCCTTAAATGCTTCAATGGCCAGGGCTGGCAGTGCTCTCACAGGCAGAGTACCTCTCAGGTGGCCTCCTTGGCTCTGGTTTTGCCTCAGGTTATTTTCACTTCTCTTTCCTCAGAGCTGTCTTTTCTCATCAGCTCCTCTTCTTCCTCTTTTACTCGTGGGTGTTGCTCTTCAAGAGCAAATTCTCATAAACTTAAATCATGGTTGCTTTGGCTTCACCTTCTGCTCTTTGTATTTCAGTATTACATTTCACTTGTTATGGTTTATTTTTAATCAAACCATATCACATTACTTTTGGGGGCCAGAGAAGTGTGTTTGACATGTTTAAGTTGCCACTGTGAGGTTCTTCTCCAAACAGAATTCAAACCATTATGTTGCAATCTGTACCAGAGCCTTTCTAGCAGCTGTGTTTATACAGTTTCTAGTAAAATGGGTCCCTGATTAGGATTTTTGAATAGCTCATTCACTGAAAAAATGGTGTTTTGAACCAGCTAAAGCTATTTTAAAAATTGGGATAATATATGATTAAAAGTTTTGGTTTGAAGGAATCAGTGGCAACACCCTGCCAAATTTTAGGCCCCAAACATCATCACCATTAGTATCGTAAAGATTAAGTTGCTGGATTTTAACTGGGCAAGAAGTGGTTTTCTTTTGCTTGTTAAAAAAATTAACTGAAAAAGATATTTGTCACAGATTGAAAATTTTATGTTCAGTCATCCCAAAATTGTTGAAGTTTGGTACATTAGATGAAACTGAAGGCAGGTTCTTTTTTTATGAATTGTCAAGCAGCAGTGATTTGAGGGCAACCTGATGTAGAATAGAAGCTGAACATGAGGCAGTTCTGGGGTTGCTCCACAGTTACCAAGACAAGCAGTTTGACAAACCAAACCCCATCCTCAGCTGAGTGGCACTGGCACACAGCACAGACTCTGTGTGTTGGGCAGGTGGGTTTCCAGGAGCCTGCCTGCTCCTTCCATGCCAGGCAGCCTCCTCAGGAGGATGGAGAAGCAGTAGCTGCTGTGGCAGCAGCAGTGTTTTCTGCAGGGAACCCTGCAGGCTCTTCCTCCCACTGGTGAGGCTGGGGGGAAAAGGTTCCTCATCTTTGCTATTCCCCATGCTGGAGGTGGCAGCTGCATTGCCACAATTCTGCAGGTTTGGTTGCCTGTGTTCATGCTGCAGACACTGGCACTGTGCAAAACCAGTAAGAGCACATTAAGGCAGGGAAACACAAGTGCTGCTTCTGCTCCATTAAACTGGAGCTCAGTATTAAAGGACCAAAAGCTGCTTCGACTGACAAACTCCATATTTAAATGTTTTTTAAATCGTAAACCAAGAGCAGAGATTTATAAGTTTGTGTCATGATCCATAAATCTAAATCTTGTCCTTTGCCTCTAGACAAATGGCTTGTAGAGGAATTTGTAGTGGTTTGGATAAGTCTAGGTTTCAGCAGTCAGCCCTCTTAAGTCAGACATATATGAAACATCTGTGATTGTTTGAGGAATTTGGCAGACAATCGTGTACTTAAATCACATTTTCCCCTTTGAAAGTTGGAAATGTCCATGTATGAATTAGACACACAAGCCACATAACTCTGCACTTGTGAATTAGACAAGGTATCAACCTGCTGTTACCTTGCAAATCCTACTGCAAGATAAGAGCAAGTTGATACCTTGCTATAGTGAAGGAGACCAGCTGAAAGTTCTTTAAACTGTGTACCTTTTTTGTGCCCCAGAATAAAATCTAAGAGCTTTAAGGGAAGTTGCTGCTAAATGGCAGGCTACTTTAGTGTTCAGAATTTGCCAGTTAGCCAAAAGACTAAGACTGAAATCAAAAGGTTCTTTGAGTAAAATTATACAAACCCTCCTTTGCAGGCAGAGTTGCTGAGTTACGTGCATAGCTGTCACATGCTGGGCCCCTGAGTACATTCACCATGCAGTTGTGCAGAGTCTGTCTAGAATCATCTCATCCTGTAATGAGATCATGTGAATTCAAAGCATATTAAACTTAATCCTAGTTTTCAGGCTTATACCCTGTAAATTTAAAATTGCAGAGTATAAAAAATATGTAATGTTCTTGACTGCTTACTATAAAAAATGGGGCCCAGGTCATTGTGAACCAGCTTTGGTTCTGCCACTGAAAGCAGAATTTGGTGAAGGGACTTCAGTGGGAGATTCAAGCTGATGTCTGGTGACCTTTGTCAAGCAGAACAAATGATTGCTCTGTTTGCTAGAATTGTATTAGTGCTGGATGCTTCTGGTACAGCCTGAGCAAATGAAGTTTAAAAGTCTGGCTGTCTATCAGCAAACTTTGCCTTTTGATTGAGTCTATGCTGCAGCATGGACCCTCCAGGCAGGAATTGAGGCTCTGCTTTATTTGATGCCAGGTCCTTCAATAGTTCCAAAAAGTAATTTTGCTTGTAATAGAAACGCATGATGAAAACAGACATAATCTAAATAATGTGTTAAAATCAATTTCTGTGTGTCAGATTCCTGCATAGCAAATGTCCTTTAGTACACACAGGAATTGCCTGAACAACCCAAGGAAGAGGCTGTCACACACATACAGGCTGCACCTCTGTGAACTCCAGCTCTGGAATGACAAAGCAGAGCTATCAACTATTTCAGCTTAACCTAACTCTGTGGACACAGAGCCAAAACTAGGCAAGAGAACACCTCCCAAAAAAGAGAAGCCAAAATTTGCAGCTAGTCATTGAATGACCTCTAAGAGCTAAAGGCTACATGATTCTGACTTGACCACTGAAATTCTGTACATTTACTGTGGAAGTGCCCTTGGTAGCTTTGAGCTTGAGGATGTGCAAGATTTCTTAGCAGCATTCAATGACCTGTCTTGTGTGATGCCAAGCCTTTCCATGTTCAGCTCCCTGCTTTATTCTAAGGACAAGCTTAGTTGGTTGCCAGTAGTCCTTCTGAGGCAGAGGTTTTTACTGTGCCTGATTGAGCAGCATCACACTGGAAGGAAAGAAGGTGGAAGGATTGTCTTCCCCAAAGCCATTGCTGGAACAAAAATTACCCACACTCTCTTCAGTATGTCACTGCTGTGGAAAACAGGCTTATTGTTTTCTTGCAGCTCTTTCTGCCACCTCCTTTACCCTTCTTTCCTTTCTGTCTTCTGTCTTTGGCCTCATTGTTCTCTCCTCTACATCTCTCCCTGTTTTCACCTACTGCTCCTTTACACAGTTAATCCAAGGCAGTCAGTTCTAACTGGGGTTTTGCTTTATTCCCTGGGAAACTCCTATATCCTTTCTGTTCCCTTCCCAGGCACTTTTTTTAATGCCAGCACTGGTGCATCTCAGCCAGCTGCAAACTTCCCTCTCCTCCAGCTGAGCAAGAAGTTGACAGCAGCAGACTGGGTGCCTGACTGGACTCAGCTGAGCATCTCCCTTTGGATATTCTTGGTGGCTGCTGCCACGCTCCCCACACCATGGCCCAGTTTCTCTCTCTGTGGTGAGGGTGGCAGGGACGGTTGGCACAGAAAGTGCAAACCAACCTGGCATCTTCCACAACTGTATTTTTTTTTCCCCTTGAAGAATATAGGTTTCCTTTTAACCTATAGGTTTCCTTTTAACCTGTTTGGAAGGTATTCTTGGCATCTGTGGGGTAATGCAGTGTAGTATTTCTCTTGCCAGCCTATCTGCACCATTTCAGGAGGTTGTGGCTGATTGGCAGCTGTCAGTCACTGGCTGTGCATTGTCAGTGTTTTGCTTAGGCAGGCTGAATTGCCTGATACAGCTCTCTGGAATGTAGCAGGAGGCAGTGCAGCATTTTCATTTAATTGCTTGTGGAGATAGCTGCAGGATTGTGGTGTCAGAAAATATTGCTAAATCTCTGGGGATTTCTTGGCATTTTGTTGCCACAATAAAGTCATAACTGTCACAGTGGCTTAGTACAGCCACCAATATATGTACACTTATTTATGCAGCCTGAAAATTAGTGCAATAATAAAATACTCTATTTACATTTCTGCTCCTTGCATTCATTTGAGTCTTCTAATGCTACTTTTGTTATTCACTGTATTGTCTAAATGCATATTTCTTATATATGGAATTTATAAAGATGTTAAGAAGAGTTGTCAGTAAAGTCACATTTTGCAACCAGTCTTAAACATGATCCTACTTGTGGATTTGTGTCTCTGCTGTTTTTATTACCTAAGCATTTCAGTTTTGGAAATCCATATTTATAAGGAATTTGTTCCACAGTAGAATTGCCATGGCATTGTTAATACCAAGATGACAAGTGGCCTGAAAATGAAGTGTTGAGCAAACACAAGCAGTTTCCACTTGAGCTCTTTTTGACTGTCCTGAAGCCCAGCCAGTCCATGTTGTGGAGCATTTGCAAAGTAAGATTGATGCAGTGCAGAGCTGCTGCTGAGTTACAGGAAGGCAGTCAGTTGAGACCAAAAAATGAGGTTCCTGTGTCTCCAACTCTCCCCTAGCCAGTCAAAAGTTTGCTTGCTTTGAGAATGTAAAGGTATCTGTATTTCTGTGTGTCATAGCTGAAACCTCCATGTTCAGGGTTATGTTCACTATATGCAAAATATTAACCTGCAGGAGGGATGGATTTTTCCAGTAGAAATTACCTTAGTTGCACAAGTGTGAAAAGCACTTGCCCTGTATGGTGTTTTTGAAGATCCTTTTCTCACACTACATTTGTGTCTGTTCCTCTTGTCTCCAGTGAGATGTTTCACTTAAAGCATTATGGATAAATCAGAAGAGCATCCATCCTGTGAGCAACATGGAGAATACTCCAATTATCTTCTTACCCATGTCTGTGGATCTAAATCATGAACATCCCTGCCAGGTTGCTCAGTCATTCTGGTCCAAGCAGGACTGCTTACATGAGTAAAAAAATTCAATGTGATCTTGCAGTGCTGTTTAACAAAGTCATGGGCACACTGGTCATGGTAGGGTGTTATTGGAGGAGCTTTCCTCATGCTTATCTGTGCTTTTACTCTTTCCATTTGTCATTGCCTTGGTGCCTCTCACTTCTGGGTTTTTCTTTAGGAGGAGCTTTATGTCTCTGTTAGGATACATTTGTGAATTCACTGCTTTTTCTCCCAGAACTTAAACTGGAGAGAGATTTTGAGTATGTCTTACAGAACAGATGTGAAATCCAAGCTAATCAAACTAATCTGATAAAATAGGTTTTAGAATTAATCTAACATCAATCTGCTGCTCTGTAAAAAGCACACATCAGCATTGCTTATTGTCTGTAGCCATAAGAGAGGGAGAAAAAACCTCCACATGCATTCAACTACTGCAGCAGCAAAGACTTTCCTTAGAACAGTGAACATGATCATCAGAGTGCAGTGTGTTAGCCTAAACTTGCTAATAAAGGTTTGTGCTCAGACCCAGCCTCTCTGAGAAAGGAGAGACTGAGCTGAAAATCATCCCTGGAAACCTGGCAGATTTGTGAGTTGGGTGAAGAGGAGATAAAATATGATTTTCAGGCTGTAATGAAAGATGGCTTTGGAGGACATGTGCATGTGCAAGGAGCCTGAGGGAGGAAGTGGAAGATAGGAAATTCTGCGTCTTTGAACACTGACAAATCACCTGGCGGCGCTTAATGATCTGACAGCATCTTCTCACCAGCTGCATCAACATTTGGGCTATTCATCACCTTTATAGATTCACAGCATTAGGCAGCACAACTTTTCTATCAACACATGATTTTTCCTGCCTGGTGAGCTGCAGAAAAGCTTCTTACAGTTCCTTTGGTAGGGGAGGCACACAAACAGGCAGGTAGTACTCCATGTCAGATTATGGGATTTATGCCTCTGAACCATTTCTGTCTGCTGCAACCATTTCAAGTTTGAGACATTGATTCCAGAAACTGGTATTTTGCTATTCAACATCAAAGATTTGGTCAAAGTTTTCTTCTGATCGAATTATTTATGTCTTCATAAACTTGCCTCTCAGTAAGACTTCCCAGTGTCCCCTGTGATGAGTTTAGGAATGACTGAAGATCATAAAAAAAAACAAATGGAGAGGTTTTCATAGAGATAGCATTCTTTTGGGGAAGCAGTGGTATCTTTATCATTTATTACTGGGAAGCAACTTTGTCATCACATTTGGGAGACAGCTGTGTACAGCTGCTGGATGGAACTGGTTTTTGGAAAGCTGGTTTATGAGAAGTGACATTCATCACTGATCCACTGAAGGGCCTTGGTGCTGCCAAGACTAATGGGTACACTGTAACATCAGCAACCCCACTGAAATAAAAAATGAGAGGTCTTACAGTGTTTGGGGGTTGGATTTAATAACATTTTAAATGTTTTTGTGTGAAGGTGGTGTTGATGGTTCTGGTGGTGATGTTATACTGGTCACTCACGTGATTTACCCTAGATTGAATTTGGGAAAGATCTTCCAGCTCAAACAACAGACCCAGCCCCTGTTGTTTATAGTATGGAGTTTTTGTCCCTTTTCTCTAGCACAGCAATGGTGAGAAGCCAGTCAGGAGCATGTTCTGATTTGACTGTGCTTATTAGCTCTTTTGTTTTCATTAATTTTATTTGCATATCTGAATTTGCCTAAGAGAGACCTACTAAGCAGTGTTTAAATTAAACTCTAGCATTTGCCAGAATAAAAGGGAACATTGTACAACTGATAACAAAAACTACAGTTTATGCAAGTATCAAAGAGGACTTTGGCATAACTAACACAGTACCCTATGCAAATATTCTTAGTTGAAAAGGAATTAATCCCTTTCCAAAGGGCCAGCACAAATCTTTCAATGGCACATAAGCCTGCCTTTGAAAGAGCAGGTGCTTAGCAAGCCCTGAGGATTCTGATTTCCAAACTGTACACTGCATTGACACATGCAAATACCTTAAAAACAAATTGCAAAACTTTTTTTCTCTTACAAATTTGCTATAAATTCTGTGTTTTGTGAATTTAGATGTAACCGATGTAGCATGTAGAAATTCTGCAAGAGCAGGATCATGTCATTCTGGAACTGAGCAAAATCATCTTTAAGCTGGGGTCAAACCAAGCTGTAATTAAGGATTGGCCAGGTCCATTTGCCAAGCTGCTCGTTTTGATCATTCATAGCAAGACACCCTTATTTTGTAAAAATCCTTTTGTTGGTGAAGACAGCAGGCAGGTTCTGTTCTGTCCTCGAAGAAGGTGGCTTGGTGCCAGTGTCAGCAGCCAGCAATCCAAAGTGTTTTGTTTAATCACAAGATTAATTTTTCCTTTTATTGGCTTTTCCTTTCAATATCACCAAGCATGACATGTTGTAAAACAGAAACAGTGGTTGAACAAGGCTTGGCGAGCATCTCTAAGCCCCCTGGCTATGTTGATAGCAAAGAGAACATTTGGCTTGGTGTGCAGCCATTAGAGACTCCCAGGAAACCAAAGTGGGAGAACTCTGCTGTCAAGGCATGGGCTGTGTGCCTGCTGAGGAAGGAGGGAAGGGGAAGCACGAGCTGTGCTGGGGCTCATGAGCTTTTCCTCCTTTCACACTTCAAGCATCTGCAGTTTCAGTAGCACATCAGACACCTGAGTTTTTGTGCTGTAGATCCAGTCCAGGGATGGTCTGTGGTTCCATTAAAATGTATTTATTTTAGCCTTAGTGTGGCCATATGCAAGTTAACTTCTAAATGGAAATGATAGAGGATCCAGATCAAATTAAAGATTGGTACTTATCCCACTGAAGACAAGGACTTGTGCCTTGCATTGAATCATATAGGAAAAAAAGGACTTTTTTTTTTTTTCAGAAGGATGATGTTAGATTCAAAACTTCTTTATCCTCAGAGTTTTCAGCAGTGACTGGATTAGCATCTCTGGTGTTCTGAGCCATCATGAAGAAATCTGGTCATGGGTGAGAATGCTCATGGTGGAGAGGCTCTGTCTGTCTGCTCCTGTATCTGCAAACAACCATGTGTCCTTTCATCTTTATTCAGGGGACTCTGGTGGTCTTGGAATGGAAAATTTATCAGAGTTTGGTGTGAGTGGAAGAATGGATAACTGCTTGGCAAAGAGCTGTGAGCTTCCAGGACCCTGTATTTTGAGGGTTATGAAATATTTTAAAACTTACATGCTTCTGTCTTTCTACAGTCTATATTATAACCTGTAAATGAATATTGTGTTCCCAGTGGTCAAAGACAGATGATAGAACTTTACTGAGTTTAGAGGAAGGTAAGTGTACCTTCAGGGTAGTGTCTCTTTTAATTAAGATTTCTTGTTTTGGATTTGACTTGCGTTACTGACATCTTCAGTATAATAGCATGGATTTGCATGTACCTTTTCCAGCCAAATTTGATTTATTAGCTTTTCACAATCAAACAATAATGTTAATCTCCTGTATGAATAATATAGCTGCTAAAAGATCAGGGATCACTTCATGGTACAGTCAGATGCTGCTGGTAATTTGTCAAGGTCAGGCTCCCCTGAAAACGAAGATTAAAAATTGCTGCCCTGACCTATGGTTGTTCCAAGTTCCCATGCCACAAGAGCTGCTCCTGTCAATTTTTTCTTCTGCTAGAGATCCTTCTCCTACTGAAACTGTTCTGTGATTGATAATCTTGTGAAAAGATTTCAATAACTCTAAAGTAAAAATTTACAAATGTCCTTTTTTTGAACAGACACCATGTGGCAGCTTTCAAGGAAGAGACACAATTTTTTGTTTTGAGGATTAAACTTCTAAGCCCCAGTTTCCACTCTTTTGCCTGCTCTCTCAAGGAGCTGAGACTTGAGGATGGGGGGATTATGTACTGTTATGCATTTGTGTAAATATGAAACATTGACTGGAAATTGCAGGAGACTGCAACCAAACAGCTGTCTTTGCAAATTTAATATTTATTGCAGAGTTAAACAAAATGCCTTATTGTTTAGAGCATTATTTGCCTTGGGCATTGGCTTAGACAGACGCGTTGGCTGAAAAGAATTTCCTAACTCCCTTTTCCACACAACAGAAGATTAAGTAGATAATGGCAACAATTGGCTGTTTTGATCTGGCCTTGACATATGTTCCAGGCATCTACTTCATGATTCAACTACATTATTTTTCTCTTTCATGGCTGCAGCATTTTACTCCTACTTTACCATTGCTGCCACTTATGAGCCATCAGGGGCTTCTTTCTGAGCCTTCTTTCTGGTCAGAAGTAAACAATTATAAAAGATTCTTGCTGCATAGGATGTAAATTCTTTATGCACAGGGAGTATTCCTGACACATTATTAGTATGCAAAGTTTTTCAGAGTTAAGAAAAAGCTCAATTGAATGAAACAAGTTCAAATCAAAAGTTAGAGGAATTGTATGAGGAAAAAGGCCCAGAAGAGTTGTGATGCTCCATGATGATGGTAATGAAAGTGGCAGACAATGAATGGCAGAATATTTCTGTACAGAGCTTTCCCCTGAAGTTTTTCTGGCTGTCCTCATGCACCATCTCACCGAGTGCTAGGAAGAGGCTTCTGATCAGCAATATAAGTGGGTCACATAAGTTTCCTGCATCTTGCCAGGCCCCCAGGCAGCTGTATTCAAACCTTTTTCAAAATGCTTACTTGGTTTCTGAACAGAATGTATCAGCTGGCATGGAGCAGTGGTTTAACTAGTTCACTCCTTGATGCAAATGGAAGCTGTAGGAAAAGCTGTAAAGTGCTGCTTTCCTCCTGTGTGCTGCTCTGCAGACAGGGCCAGCTGGTACAGCAGCGTGTTGGTGACAGTGTTGGTGCCCATCTTCTCTAGAAGGCAAAGGTTTGAGGCTTCTGTCTGTCCTTTTGGCCAGGCTCAAGGCTGGCTCCAGCTAGTGCTCAGCTCCAGCTGTGCTGGAAGACAGTTTTTTGATTCCTGTGCTTGTACTTCAGTCCTGTTCCTGTCAGATCTTGGATCAGAAGGCAGGGATGCACTTATACCCAGGGAAAATTGTCTTCCTGTGTGCTAAGGCACTGTGTTAGTCTCTTAGTCTGTTTTGTGTTATCAATGAATTGCAAAGTCCACATTGTAATTGGTTTAAATGAGAATATGGAGTAGAGTCTGACACAGTGGAGTTGCAGTGAGTGGTTGCCAAAGCTTTGAGGGGCCAGAGTTTGCAGCCACATGAAGACAGGACATAACTGGAAGTATCTGAAAGTTGAGGGTGTATCTTTCCTTGACCCATTTTCCTCTCACACAGACTGTAGTGGCAGGAGGTGAGGGAGCACTAAATGATGATAATACCCACAGCACTGTGTTTCTTTATGCTTATTTAGTTGCTGTGTCTGAGTCTCTGAGCAGTCTGCACACACTGCAGGCACTGCCCCTGTTTCAAACACGGGTGTTTCAACACAGAGCACTCAGTGACCAAGAGTTAAGGTCAGTTTTGCAGAATCTGCCACAGTGTGGAAGATGCTGAGCAGCAAACTAGTAGAGTTATTTCAGCTACTGAAATTAAAATACTTAAGCAAACTGACTAAATAGGCTTCTGCATCTGCATTGCAGAATTGCACTGACCTGGTAGATCGATGTTAGGCTTGGCTGTGCTAATACAATTTTTCTACCAGACTGCAGTTAATTACCCAATACTGGCTGGCAGCATCCACTTGTGAGGGTGTATCCACTCTGCAGAGATGGGATGCTTAAGGAGCAAAACATTTCAAGGTGACTCTCCCAGCCTGGCCTCCACTTGTGAGTGTTACAGTACAGGAAAGTCCATATAGCACTGGAGACAACAACATTGCTTGGCTAAAATTTATGGAAACTGAAAATTGAGGGGAAGGGACAGTAACACAGTATTGTAGTGTTGGCTTTCATGAGTATATAGAAAATGCCATCATAAAAGACAAAGGTAAAACACATTTTTCCTATTCACTAGAAAAAGGACTTTGTGCCTACTGGAAAGTCCAGAAATTTCCAAAACCCAGAAGTTTCCAGAGAAATAATGAGCAAATTTATGTGTCCTTTGTGAAAACAGTTTTTGATCCAGGAGATGCTGTTCTTATTATGCCTGTTAGTCTTTGTGAACTTCTGTGAAGTCACACTGCAGTTAGACTAGGTGTCAAGCCAAACACAACTGTTTGTAATATTGTTTGCACACAAAGCAAGGTGTGGTGTTAGAAGTAGTTTTCAGCACAAAAGCAAATGACAAACAATAGATTTCACTAGTTGAAAAAAAAAGAATTGGATTGGTTCAGCCAACAACTTTGCTAATTATTAAAAAAATAGCCTGAACAAACCCTGTCCTTTCTGATGGAGGTTATCCAACAAATCTTTCACATTGTTATCAGTCTGCAAATCAACTTGACACAGTCATTGGTTCCTATAATTTGAGATCAGGTGGTAACTTCTGGATTTTAACTGGCTTAGGACCCGCTAGCAGGGCCCCTTGGGACTGGCACTTTCACCATTTGCCATGGCTGTGTGAGGCAGCTGCAGGTCATTTACTCTGCCTCCTGAGTCACAGTCAGGGAACCCTTAATCCAAAACGAATGCTGGAGATCGTCCCCTGTGGACCTGGCAAAGTCATCCAAGCTGAAGACAGATGGGAAATTACAACAATTTGCAAGAGAGATGTTCCAGAGAGGTTCTGCTTTTCGTGCTTTGTGCTCCTAGCTCGGGGAGGGGGAGCTGGAGGTTTAACTCTCTTGCAGACACAGTGAGCCTGTGTGCAGACTTTTCTGGAGCGTCCCGAGCTCCATGTGGTATGTGTGTGCATGGTGGGGTGGTGGAAAAACAAGCCATGCATTCTCTAGCCTGTCACCACGGGCTTTCTTCCTGTTTGGAGGGCGCTGAGCACTTCGAGTTCTTTTCTTTGTCACTGGCTGTGCTGTTGTAAATGAGCAACACAAGGCTGTGTAATTTGAACAATTCAACGCCCGCGTGTTTGTGCAGGCGAGGGCTCGCAGTCGAACCAAACACGTAGGAAACAAAATCCTGGTAGAAAGGGAATCTGTTCTCCTTGGCTGCTCCTCCCCTCTGCCCAGGCAGCCCTTCTGCCAGAAGTGCACACCCAGGTTGGCTTTTCTGAAGGGGGCAGCTTTGCTGGGATGGTTTAAGTGCATGTACACAGTTAAACCATCAGTTAAACCATCACTGAGAGGCCCCTCAGTGTCTGGAGCACTGGCACAGGGGCTCCAGTGGGAGCACACCCTCTGCACAGGCTCTGCTTTTTCTACATCTATCAGGATGTTCTGAATTCACTTTAACCCCTGTTTTGTTTTGCTGGCACAAATTGTGAATAACTGAAAACATTTCCAGTTCAAGGCAGGGTTCTGCTGTCTTGGCATCTGTTCCTATTCAGAATGAGGATGCTTGCATTTTCTTGCTGGCTGTGTTTACTGTATCTTTAGCATAACCATATCATTCTCTCTAGCTGTTATTTTTTTCCAACATCCACAAAAAGTCCCTGGTTAAACTAAGCCATGGTTATGTGAATTTGAGAGAAGCAGGGAATACCAAAGGAGCTGCTGCGTAGCAGTTACTAAAGAAACAAGGCAGATGCATTTTCTCATCTTGCACAGTTAAGACAACTAACATGGAGCTTTTATTTTCTTTCTAATAACCCTCTGAAGGAGGGCTGTGTTCTCTACAGCCTTTGCAAGCATGGAGTTTTGCAATACAGAAATACTAACAATTCCTAAATAATTATTAATTCAGCAAAGCTGATTGCTTTTGTTCATGGCAGGAAGGGATGCAGTCAAACCCCAACCTCCAGATGTCCCAGGGACTGTGGTTTGCCTTGAGCTGTCATGGGGAGGGAGAAGAGAAAATATGATGCTTTAGAAGTTAAATACAGAGTTAAACTGCTATATGGCAGTGCTCCATTTTGAGGGAAAAGACAAGATCCAAACAATCTTATGTTTAATTACAAAAAATCAAAGCAAAGCACCATGAAAAGCAAGCACATTTGTTAACTTGTCAATGACTTGATAGATCTGGTATTGTAAAAAGAAATAAAACCTGCTGATATCTCTGTTTATTGTTGAACAGCAGATGTTGAAGAGCTGATAAAATGAGTGTGTCACTCATGTCCAAGGAATAAACAATGTTAAAGGCTCTTTTCCTCTCTGTAGTGTGTGGAAGCAGGCCTGTAAGCATGGCAGAATTAATATCACAAGCAAGAAGGTTTGGGAGGGCTGTTGTGACAGAAGATGAGGAAGAGGATGGGCCCCACTCCTCATCTACATCTCCAAACCTGCAGCAGTGTAAATCTCTTGTTTAGGGATGTACCAGTCTCTTGCTGAGAGTCATTCACTTCAGCCATTCTTTTAGTAAATCTCTGTCCCTAGTTGGTGAACTTCTCTTGGGACAGGCTATAATACCTTCCAGTTAATTTTTATTGACATATCTTTGTATTGTTTTAAATGGAAAACTTCCCAAAATTGCTGAAGTTAATGTTAAAAGTGAGGTGTTTACAGAGGGGGGGAAAAAAAGTGCTGAAAAAAATATCCCCCCCAACCAGGTCACTCAAAATACCTGCCTGCTTCTTCAGGTAAATAAGCAAGAGCCTGTTTTTAGTCCATTGGATGGGTGAGAAAAATATTATCTGGATGACTCAAATGTGCATCCTGGAACTAAAACATAAAAAAGCCACTTTCCTGGCTCTGAAAAAGAAATTGCTTTTCATATTCACCAGAGGGTACTTCAGGGATTTAACTCCCCAGAACATGGTTCATTTCTACCTTGTACTTGACCTGTGGAACCAGGTGCACTGTACTACAATTTCAGAAATTACAAGTTTTCTTCGAAGTTTTCCTCAGAGTATGAATTGCAGCTCCATGCTTGGATTTTCTGATTACTCTGATTTTCCTTTTTTTTTTTTTTATTTTGTCCCCACAGTCAAAGGAGATGATGGGGAAGTTTCATCTTAGCAAGCTTTGCTTATGTCTCTGTGGCTGTTCTCCTGTGATGTGCAGCTCCACACTTCCCCTACCCACTGTGGCAAACTCATCTGCTTTTAAAGAGGAGTGTAAAGGGCAGTGAGGTATCCCAGAATTTTTCTAGAATTTACTAGAAAGAAGTTTTCTAATATAAGCCAAAATTAGTTTGCTGGTGGTTTATGACTTTCAGGAAATATTCAAGGAAGAAAGGACAAGAGGGATAAGGGATTCATTCAGAAAAACTGAACAGTAAATTATTTTCATTACACTGTGACAGCTGTTCAACAAGAAGTAAATGTTCATTTTTTTTCTGAAAAGCAGAATGATGGTGCCTACCTTTTAAATTAAATCAAGGCAAAAAAACATTAATTAAGAATTCAACAAAGTTCAGGAGCAGCTGGTTATTTAAAAAGTACACATATTAGTGCAAGCTATTGCCACTGGAAGCAAGGACAGAACTCCACAGTCAAAGCACCCCACAGTTCAGATCTGTAGCCAGACGTCTTGCTTGAAAATTTGGCCTGGAAATTTCTCAACAGTTAAATCATAAGATGCTGGACACTCCTCATTCTGGTCCCAGCTGGGAATCTGGAAAGTGTAATGTTTAAGCTGAATATTCACTTTGATTCTTGGAAATGGGAATGAGTTTCATCAAGAAGCTGTTTATTTTTTTTTATTTTGCTTTTCTTTTCCATCCCTGAATTGGTTTGTCTATTGCATATCATTAGCAGATGGTGGCACATATGTCATTTCCATAATCTTCTGTTTTGGTACAGGAGCTGCTAATTGTCCCATTTTGACTTGGGAGTATTAAGTTTTGTTAATGTATCTCAGGTAATTGTAATTAGCTTATGTTCCTGAATTATGGCCACAGAGTTGGAGGGGTTTTCATTCATCACATCCAGTGCATAATCGTACCTTTTCTGGTTACTCTGTGATTCTACCAAAGAAATGCACCCCAAAACCCATGGGCTTTTAGTGATCAGTGAGGGATTAATAGGGAAAACAGCTACCCTGTGTCCACTGCACTGTGTGAGCAAGCTGTTCTTCTGCCTTTAAAAGTTCTGAGTTTGGGGATATAGTCAATAATGCAAAAGTAAAGCAGTGACTCTTCCCCACCTTTGTGGCTGCTGGGGGGGATCCTCGCCTTGTGCACTTTGGAGTAGCATTGACAAGAAACAAATCTCTATACCAGCCTGAATCCCATTTCCCTGTCTCTGTAATTAAGATGCTATCCCCTCATAGGATGTTTTCTAAGAAAGTAATTTTGTTTTCTGTCAACCTGAATTGAATACCTGTGCTCCAGCACAAATATTGGAAGACTGGCTTTATATTTTGTCTAAGCTGACAGAGACACTTAGACCTAAGGTGGTGATGCTGCTAGGTTTCATCATTTAAATAAAAAAAAAATTACTGTTAATGTGACAGTCACTGTGGTCTGTTTTAGGTTTTTATTGCTCCCCAAAAGCATTTTGGTTTTTGATGGGTTCTGTAATAAGATTTTCCTTGCAGGAGAAGCTGCCTGCAGAAGCCTGCCCTAATCCTGTTAGATGGTAAGCAGAGATGTTTCAGTCATTGATGTGCAGGCAGGGGAGTCTTGGGACAGTGATTTAATAGTTTGAGAAGGCTGTGACTGTTCTCCCTTAGTTGTTCTTGGTGTCTGTTGAGAGAATGCTTGGGAAGAGCCACTGCACGAGTCCTCTGCATGTGTCATCTTTGCCCTGAGCCTGGGACATCTGTGTGCAGCTCTGCCCATGGGCTTCCAGACCCGTGGAGGCACCTGGGAATGCCTTGGAGTGGCCACACACCCAGATTAAAGCAGCAACTGCATCGTGCTGCTCTGCTGCAGGAGGACGTGTGGGACTGCTCAGTCATTTGATTTAGAACAGGACAAACGGAGGGAGAGAAGATGAAACAGTGTCTGAAAGTCAAGGAGATCCAAGGAAAGGAGAATAGTTCCACAGAGGGAAGGAAAAGGCAGATTTCTAGTAGAGATGTTTAGAAAAAGGCTCTTTTGACTCTGCTGCTGCCTGGGGGTGTCCTTCCCAAAATTAGAAAGGGGAATGAAGATAATGTTGTTACTGGGGGAGGGTGGAGATAGTGAGAACAAGCTGAGTTTGATGTGTTTCTTCATTTGATGAAAACAAATGAAGAAATGTGTTTAGTTTTGTAACATTTCCACCAGTTAGGCAGTGGAGTTGTGTTTTTGCACCCTTGGTTTGGTTTGAACTGTGTGTTTCCCTCACTTGCATTATAATCTTACACATTTGCTTGCAGGCTTGTGTGTCCCACTACCCTCTGCTGGAAGAAATGAGGATTTTTCAGCTCTGTCCTTGAGCCCCAAAACAGTCCCAGACCTCCAGCAGAAATGGGCTGGGAAGCAGTTTGGGAGGATCCCAGTTCTGCCCTGCTGTTGCTGGCATGCACCCTGCAGGGAAGAGGTGTGGGGTATAAAATCAAAATGTGTTGCTGGGTTTCAGAGCAGTGCATGGCCAGGAGAGGTGTGCATGTGGTGTTTGTGTAGCAGGGGGCTGAATGGATGGTGTGTCCTGGTCAGTTTTGTTACCTTGGCCATAAATGTTAGGTCTGTTCCAGTTTATGATTAAAGGTGTTGCCAAAATAGGCTGAATCACTGATGATTCTCCTCTGATGTCTGTTTTAAAAGGTGACTGGTACCTTCAAGCTGGTGGCTTGAAGAATGGGTGAAACATCCCAAAGCAGGTGGCCACAGGAGAATGTTCTTCCCAAATGCAAACTTTTATATGCTGAAACATGATGGTCTCTTATATTTTTCTTTTCTTAAATCAGGTAAAATAATTTTGATTTTTCATTCGCTGCTTAAAATCTTACTATAGTAAGGCTTTATACCTGCTGTGCAAATGTTCTTTTTCAGTGTAGTGAGAATGAGGTATAAAAATGTCATGCTCCTAGTTCAGGTTTCCATAAAACCCCTTCAAGAGGATATTCCAGAGGGAAATTAAAGATGGGATTCTAAGAGAGACTTCTGTTTTATTATTATATATTTGCTCCAGTACTTGATATATGAGAATGTTTACGCTTTCTACCCTATCTTCTGTATCTATTTGCAATAGAGGTGCCTTTATCTCTTTGTTTTGTTCATCTCTTCTGTAAAATATGAAGTCCCCAATCATTTTGGTTCACACAGGGGAAGCCTGCAATAACTGCAGTAATTTTGCTGCTCCATGTGTCTAGAAATCTTGAAACAAGAGAGTTCAGATTGGAACTGGTTTCCTTTCCCCACATGGGCAAGCAACTGCATAGATGAATGCCCTTGTGTAGCAGCTCTGAAGCATGTTATTCAGGCCATGGACAGGTATTGTTTCCAGATTTCAAAGGCAATACAAGATCCAGACAGGTCTGCAAGAACCTCTGGTCTCAATTAGTTGTAAATTTCCTGAACAGGATTTTCCAGTCATGGAAGAAATTGAACTGTTATCACCCACCTTAAAGGATTTTGCTGCCCCTCCTTTGTCCAAGTCTCTGTAGTGCCCCAGCCCTGCACAGAGCAGTTGGCAGATCTGTCAGAGCCAGCTGGGTTTTGGGTACACTGAGTTGGTACATTGGTACCTTTGGTACATTGGTACCTTTGGTACATTGGTACATTTGGTACATTTGGTACCTTTGGTACATTTGGTACATTGGTACATTGGTACATTTGGTACATTTGGTACCTTTGGTACATTTGGTACATTGGTACCATTGGTACATTTGGTACATTGGTACCATTGGTACATTTGGTACATTGGTACATTTGGTACATTTGGTACATTGGTACCTTTGGTACATTGGTACCATTGGTACATTTGGTACATTGGTACCATTGGTACATTTGGTACATTGGTACCATTGGTACCATTTATTTATATGTACATTTATTTGGTACATTGGTACATTGGTACCATTTATTTATATGTACATTTATTTGGTACATTGGTACATTTATTTATATGTACATTTATTTGGTACATTGGTACCATTTATTTATATGTACATTTATTTGGTACATTGTACATTTGCCCTGCCAGACTCCTGGGTGGTGGGGGCAGTGTCAGAGCTCACCTGCAGTGGATGGTCCATCCTGTCCTTCAGGGCTGGTCATGCAACATCCCTGGCAGTGCCAGCTGGGCTCTCACTGCTGCTTCTGGGAGGGGTGGCACATGTGGTGGAGGGATGAGATCCTCCAGGGAGATATTCCCTGGCAGTGCCACTCCCCAGGCAGCCCTGTGACTGCACTGGACACCAGGACACCCAGCCTGCCCAGGATCAGCCTCAGACACCTGGGCTGGCTCTGCTGGTGTTCCTGCTTTTCTTCTTTTGCCCTGCATCTTTGAAAGCACATCCTGTTACCCAGTTCTCTGCTAATCCACCAAGGACATGATCACAGAGTTCAGAGCTCACACTCAATGCTTCATATGCATATTGGCTCATTGTTAATTTAAGTGGCACATACTTTAATCTAATAGATGCTGTCTTTTAGTTAGGTAATTGCTCCAGTAGCTGTAAAGGGATGGTATCTTGTGAAGTTTAATTTCTTTCTACTGAGCTCATGTGGAAAAGGAATATCTAAAAAATCAAATTAACTTTTCAACAAGGGTAATATAGACTGCGTTTTTACTGAAGTCACCACCTCCCTCCTTATATCATAATATTTCTTGTTTCTCTCTCTCTCATCACTGCATACTTAAAATGAGCTGCCTTGTTTCCACTACCCCACTGTCTCAGGAATTCAAACACTGAATGTGTACTAGAAGTTCTGTGGTTGGGGAATACAGTGAGCAAGTGTACAAATCCTTGAGTGCCAGTAGCTGGGGTCACCTCAAGTGTGTCTGAATTAGGCTGCTGATAATTTAAACTTGTTTTAAAAAGCAACTCTTTTTAGAGTAGCAGCAGCCCACCTTAGCTTTCCACATTGCTGGATTCATGTGTGTATTGACATGGGTGATAACAACAGAGAAACAGGAGAACATCCTTCAGCCAGGGAGGAGCTACCCTGTGCCTTTTTTCCAGCTTGGGATCTGGCAAGTGCAATTCCATCTATCCAACAAAAACCTGTGTTACTGATTGCTGGAGGTCTGGAAGGTTCTGAGAGTCACTGGTGGTGACCAAATAAACCATGTTCTTCATTACTCAGGGAAATGAGATCTGGAGGACTCAGGATGAGGGGCTGTCCTTTTTAGCACTGCTGCAGTCAGTGTGACATTCATTTCATAGTTCTGATGTTTACAAATTGGAAGCACAGGTTTGCATTCCACGTGGTGTTTTCAAAAATGCTCAGAAAAGCTCAGCTTGTGTAGAGTTGTGTGTCCCTTTCAGACACTGTGAGGTGTCTTCTGCCCTCCCTGGACACTGGCCTGGGCAGCTGGACTGTCATTACTGCTGAAGTGGTGACAGGGGGGCACACACAGGGCAGTGCAGCCTCATGCACTGAGAACTCTGCTGTGTTATGAACTGTTGGTTCGTACAGCATCTTTTTGAAGATAATTCTCAGATTTCCCATTTAGCAAGGTTTCCATGGCTTGATGACTTGCTTGTGTGACCTTTGGAATGGGCTGGAAGTCACTCAGCTGTTGCACTGCAGGGATGCCTGTGGCCAGCCCTATGCAGACAGGACTGCACAGGAATGTTACTGAGTTCCTTCTTTTGCTAACCAAGTCTGTTTAAAATTTCATTGTGACAGGGATAACAGAGCTAGTGTCTCTCCTGCTGTGGTTGTTTTGCAGTTACTCCTTATTGCCTTCTCTTCTGTCATGACCCAAACACCACCCATACACTCAGCTCTCTTACTGGCTGCTGGAAAAAGCAGAGTTCATTTCCAGCTGCCCAGCATGGGATTAATAAAAGGTTAATGCACGTCTGAGAAGCCCTGGATTACACTTGTCCTTGCCTCTTCCAGCTCGTGTGGCATTTTAGGCTTTGCAAAGTCCAGGATTGAAAGAGCAAACAAAAGGTGTTAGACTCTGGATTTGTGTGCTCACCCCCTGTGCCTGCACCCAGAATCTGCTCTGATTTGCCCAAGCACTGGCAATTGGCTCTTTTCCTGAGGTACCAGAGCATTCTCTGCTGCTTGGAGTGATGTTGCTCACAGCCCATTAGACACTTGAAGTGCCATGAAGACCTCCTGCCTCACTTTGCTGTGAGCATCATCCTTCTCTTCATACAAAAACGCTCCTGTGTGCTCTGAAATGCAGCCTGGCTGTACCCAGGTGAGTGTGCAGTGGATGCCTTCCATTTGAGGTGCAAGCCAAGAGCTGGGCATTTCAAGGGCTGCTGCACTATTACAGCATATTCCTTTGCAAGTACATCAAAACCTCTGTCCTGGGCCTTCCTGTATGTCAGTAAGTGCAAAGTGACTCTGAGTAGGGCCTGAACTCCCTGCAGGACAGTGCACATTTCGAAGCAGGATTTTGCTGTGTTGCTGTGTATTTGCAGGCGAGCCCAGCCCCTGCCTGCCCAAGCCCTGCTCTGAGCAGTGTGAGAGCAGCTCCTGGCAGTAGCCAATGGCTTGGCTACAGCTGGGGTGGCTCTTTCAGCTCCTGGGCTCACTGAGTGTGCAGAGAGCATCTCTGCAAGGCCTGAGCACTGAGCCCAGCCTAGCCCAGGCCTATCTGCTGGCCATGCACACCATGTGAAGTCACACAGTGTCACACAGCCCACTGGCTGCAGGGTCAGCCTGTGCCTGGACAATAGTTCTGGGGTGGCTGGACAGCTTCTGAATGTGAGGGTGATGGGTGGGTTTGCACCTGTGGTGGTCTCACTCAGATTGGGTTATTGGTATTCTTGTTCCTTCTCTGTGTTTCTCCCACATTAGTTCACATGACAATACTGGCTTTTCTCAGATATTTGGAGACTGTTGAAAAAAGGAGGAAGGAACATGATCCAGAGCTTTCAGGCAGCTTTGTGAAAAGGGTAGATTGTGTTTTACTTTGGGGCTGATGTATAGCCCGGGTAAGATTTTTCACCAAGGACCATTACATCTCAAGTTGACTTTTTAATTGATTTAGCTCCTCTGATCTGTAAGTTGCCAGACATGAACCACTAGCCTTTGGATGGAGTCCAGAGTGTAATGGAAAGTTCACTGAAACCCCATCAGCTCTTGTTAAACCTGAGTGAATTCCAGCCCAGCACATTTCTTGTGAATAATTAAACACAGTTAAGCAGGTGATGGATTTGAACCTCTGTCTCTAGTGTTCATTTGTATTTCAGTGAGCAAGGGACTCATGAAATCAATGAGGTTTTTGGTGGTGGGATTTGGGGTGATTTTTTGCCTCTTCTGCTGGATAATTTCATCTGAAGAATCAGGGTAGATGCTTTGGTAGGTCCTATTTATCACCAGCATGACCTGTTCTATGCAGCAGTCAGCTCTCATAATTTACTGCTTTTCAGTAATAAATTTTCCAGTATTTACTTGTCCTTTTCCCATTTTTTTGGTAACATTTGGATTTGTTATCCTTTACTTTGATATCACTTTCTGTCAGTACAACTGCCATACTCACAGAGTGTAGTGCTATGGCAACGATGTATTATCTGCAGTCTTGCCAATGAGTAAGATATGGTGCAGAAATTAGTTCACTTATCAAAATCTGATGTGCAGAGCCGAGCAAAGAACCTGACAGTCCAGAACCTCCTGCTATTTTCACAAGACCTGCTGTTCTGTTTCACATTGGTTATGACACTCACATAAATTCTCTTCTGACTGTTTCCAGTGATGCCTTGTTAAACCTACAGATGTCTCAGCACCTTGGAAAATTTTTAGATGTACAATAATCTTCATTTAGAGCAGGATTCAAGAGAAATGTCCTATTCAATTACTTACTCATAGGTGAACTATAATTGTAAGACACAAACATGTCTTGCTACAAAACACCAGGCAAAAAAGCAGAAAGGATTATTTGTTGTTTAATTTAGCAGAGGAAGGCAGCTGATCATGCTAAGTCTATCTGACACTTAGCAAGTTCTGTGATCCTATTTGTTAATCTTTTTAACTTTCCGTTTTATTAGGATAGGGTTTCAAGAGCAAATAGGATAAATGAGATTAAATCTGTCACCCTGAATTATTCTCCACTGAGTTATGAACAGAATCCCTCTGTGTCAGAGAAGTATAATTATGAGGGAAATGCTGCCTGTGTAATTGTGTGCTTTGTTTGGGAAAATTTGAGATCTGTAATTATCCCCAGCGTGCCATGGTGGTGTGTGCTGGCTCTGAACCTCTGCAGTAAACAAAGAAAGAGAAGTTTCTCTTTGGAGCAGTCCTTGATGCAGTATGGCTGGTACCTGCAACATTACCCTGCAGGTTATCTGGTTCAAGGGAGGGATCCAAATGAACTTGGAATAGGACACACATTGTACAATTACCTTCTCTCAGAGAAAAATCTGGTGGTGCTCCATTAGGGGATTATACACTGGTCCTGGCTCTATGAAATCCATGTAGCCCTATAAAAATTGTGGTACCTTTCCTGATATATAATTCCACTGTGAGATGAGTTAAGGACACAAAACTGTAGTCTCTTGAAATTTTGGTTTCACCAGCCAAAGAAAGCTTTAAATCCTGTGTGCTGGTTGTCTGGATTCAGAACAACTTCTGTTAGGAAAAAGGAAAGGAAAAGTTCAGCTATAATTATTCCTATATAATAGGCACAATTGCTGCTGGAAGTAGATCTCCTGGAGAGAGGATATGCACAAAGTAAAAAGAAACTTGCTACAGGTCCTGCTTCAACACTTCTGCAGCTTTCTTCTTGAGGCAGAGGGGCAGAAGCCAGGCTTTCACATGATGGATTAGTGATAAAACAACCTGCTAGGCTCAGATTAGAATTTCTGTTATTTTGCCAAAAATCATATGTGCATTAGTGAGGGGCAGGGAGGCTGCATAATTTTGGTGAATCCTATTGGAATTTTTTTTTTCAGACCTCTTTACAGTTATGAGCCAGGACTTGATCTCCACATCTGTTTTTATTGGCCAGTTAAGTTTACAAATGAGGCCCCTTTTGTCCCATCTAATTTTATGTAATCTGTGATGCTGCATAACAATTCTGGGAAGAAGAAATGGAAGGATTGTGAACTGACCTTGTGGCTAGTATGTACAGTGACTCACTCTATTCTTTATTTCAACTTCCGTGAGGTCTTTTCAGATACACTGTTTACCCATTAAATGTGCTGTCCAGTTTATCTTATGGCTAAAATGCTTCCTTAATATTTTGATATATTTGTTGGGAACATGACAAAATAAATCACAAATGAGAATGTCAAAAAATGCTTACATTAATAATCTGAGACAGTTTCTCTCATTATAGTCTCATTCAGAGTAACTAGTTATCTGTAAGAAAGGGTTTCCTGTCCCTTGATTTGCCAACCTACGTGACTTTACTGCCAAGGACATCTCTCCTCCATGCTTGACAAGCAATGGGTAACTTCATAATCTTTCTCTGTGTAGGCAATTTCTTCATGGGAAGAAATTAAGTCAGTCATGCCCATTACTGAATCTAATTTTACTATAATTTAGAGGGAAGAACTCTTCCCTGAGTAGAATTGATTTTATAACCGCTTACTTCAGGACTTATTTTGCTTTCCTCCAGAGGATGTGGCAGAAACTGTTGTTAGTGGCAGGCCTGCAGTTTGCTTGGCAAGGTCACTGCAGCAGCACCTTTCCTGGCAAGTGAGAAACTTGTGCCTTGCTTTGGTTTGCAGTCATCAGCAGCTGCTCTGAGGCAAACTGAGCAAGGCAGCAAGTCAGAGTGGGCTCACTACTTGTTGAAATTCCACCTTTTGGGAAATAGAAGGTGCCCAGGGTAGGTACCTCCTGGAGTCAAGCTGTCTTTGGCTGGTTTTTTTTCCTTCTCCCTTAGTCAGCCTGGAGGTTTGGCCCTGGCCACAGATGTGTCTTGCTCATGGCTTTACAGTTCATTCACCCTGGGTAGGACTTGTGCATCTTTTCCTCACTCCAGGCTAGGCTGAGTGAAGCACACACAAGGAAAATCCTTTTAAAAGCAGTTTGCAGCAGTGCAGTGGTAAAAGCCCAGCTGTGAAGAGGTGGGGAGTGCAAAACAGGAGGAGAAAACGTGGTGGCTTCCTCACACTGATCACAAGAGCACGTTTGACAGTGTCCCTTCAAGGTCAGTAACACCATTCTCAGCTGTTCAAAACAGCCTCTTGGTAGCAAACCCAGTGCAAATTCATGGAAGAGGGCTGCTTGCTTGTTGTTTTATCCTTGTTTACTCAGGCTTCAGCCTGGCAGACAATCAGACCCAACTGTAGATGTAATGCAGGCAAAATCCCAGAATACATGGGCCAGAGTGTGCTTTGTGCTAATGGCAGCAGGCATTGCTGAGTGTCTGCCTGCTCAGCAGCCTTGGAAGGGTCCTTGGCTGTCAAGACAAGTGGAAATCTAAGTAGCAACTCAGTGAGGGGTCCTTTTTTCAATTACATACTTTGACCCACATTCTTCCTTACTTATATTTGCAAGTATCATGAGATTGATCAGATTTTTCTCTTTAGTGGCCCTGTAACACCAAACCTCCTCCTGCAGACAGGAGAAATGCATTTGGTGGGGTGTTCAGAGGTTGTGAATGGCTGAGTGAATGCACACTGCTTTTTATTTGGTGAAGCTGCCTGTAAGGCAGCCTATTTTCTGCCTCATGCCCTTCTCTAATGGTGGGAACTGTTCTTTGCAGTTTGAACAATTTTTTTCTAATTAACAAGCATTTTCCCATCCTCTTTCCAAAGTGTCCTATTTGTTCTCCTTTACCCTTTATCTTCAGTTCCTCTCAGTTACACTCACTGGGTAAGCAACAAATCTTTCTGGTGCTTCTGAACATTGTTCACATGGCATATGCCATCTACTTTCTTTTTGATATTGCATTTTCTGCTGACACCTGCAAAGCCTGGTCTGACAAAACTTTCCCCCAAGGAGAGGTTTTGTAGTGTTGGTTCTGAGTGTTAAAAACCATGGAAGCTTAGTGAAAAGCAAATGTGATTCTCTTTGCCCCTGCTTTGGGGATCAATGGTTTGAATCCTATTGTGCTTTACACCAGGGAAAATTGAAAGTAACCCCAGCTGCAACAAGGCAGTAGAGAAGGTAAAAGAATTGCAACAATGGGCTGAAGCTGCTACACAGTGCAGGAAAACGCCAGGTTGCAGATAAGGCAATAGGGTGGCAAAGCCCTGTGAGCCCTGGGAACAATCAGGGCTTTCTGTGCTCTGGAACAAAGCAGCTTTACAGAGGGTGTTGCAGTGATCACTGAAACTGGCTCCCTGGAAATTTCTGTTACACTGCACATTCAGCCTTGCTGCATGGCTGGGGTGGCCCAGAGTACTTCTCTGTGTGATGGTAGTGAGTGGGAAGGAACCATGTGTTACAGCTGAAAGAGCCTTACCCGTAACTCTTCTTCTCCACAGGTGCCCCTGGTTGACAAAAGCCATCTCCCCAGCCATCCCAGTGTACAATGGACTCGTTTTCTTGTTTGTGCTGGCAAACTTCAGCATGGCAACTTTCATGGACCCTGGAGTTTTCCCACGAGGTAACAGAAATGGGACTGTTGCAGGGGAGGGGGGAGATGGAAAATCCAAGCCAGAGGAGGTGCCAAGTATCCAAACACACAAGTTGCTGATTAATCTTGTAGACGTTATTTATTTATTTATTTATTTATTTATTTATTTATTTATTTACTATACTTGACTGCCAGTAGGGGTGGGATGGCAGTGAAATGCTGGGCACCCTCCAGCTCCCTTCTGAGCTCCTGGGTGTCCTCACACTTGCTCAGACTGGCACTCGAGGGCACGGGGTTGTGTAGAATGGTTCTCCTTGGGCAGCTCTCCTCAGTGATGTGATTTTGATTGCTATCCCCTGTGTCATGCTGGCACACTGGATTTAAGTCACTGTCTTCACAAGAGGTAGCAGAGCATGGCAGAGGGGAGAGGCTAAACTTCCTGCAAGTTTCATCAAAGCAGTTCCTTCCAGAATACCTTAAAAGAAATGCAGAAGCATTGAACGCTGGAACAGATAATGATTAAGGCTTGCCTTAGAGTGTCTAAAAATGTATACATTTAGAAAGATATTCCTGCTTAAATTAGTACTGATTCACAGCTGATTAAATAGGATAGAGATCACTCAGCTTTTGTAATGGGAACCACAGTGCAGCTATCTCTTTTAACACATCCTAATGAGAGAATTATCACCTCATTTTATCTGTCTTCCAATAATTATTCACATGCAGTTTGCAGCAGAGACTGCTCTAGGCAGTCTGTCTAAACCAATGGATCTGTGCTGTCTGCAAGCTGTGCTTCTTCACCTCTGTTCACCAAGTTCAGTTGTCTGTTTTGAATTGCTACCTGACAAGAGCAAGGCACCAGTCCTGCTGGTTGCCCTGAATAGCAAGGCCAGGTTTCTCCAGGTAGCATGGTCTAATAATGAGCATCTCTCTGCCATTCCTCTCATATGAAGCTTCTGAACTCCTGATTAAGTGTTGCAGCACTCCAGTTAAGGAAATTATTGTGTGCAAAGGCAATCTAAGGCAGAGGCAAGATTCAGTCACTTGTGTAAGATCAACTGATACACTCTATAGGTACTTAATAGGTACTTAAGGCTACAAATGCTAGTGACTTTCAAAAGAGCTTATGCAGGTAGAGTTTTGAGGAGTTTCCTGGACTTGCTAGTTTCTTTATCACAGCAGAGATAGCAGTGGTTAATTAAACATTAAACATTATCAGTCTGAGAATCCAGTATGTTTGTGCAGGGCAGTTCCCTCAGAGCAGAGCTGGACATCACCAGGCCCTGGGAGTGATCAGTGCTGAGTGTATTGTCCAGTTCATACCTTCCTCTGGGCTTCTCTAAATTCCTTTTGCAAACAAGTTCTTCATTTTGGACTTTGCATTTAAGGAAGAAACACACGGGGAGATCAAACAGGAACTTTCCCATCACCTTCCCTCCCATCCCATCTCCTTTTACACAAGGGAGTGAGGAGCAAAGCAGGAAGAGGAGGAGTTCCTAAAGTTCACCCCTCTACTGTCTCTCACTTCATTTGTGGCCTTGGCCTTGCATCTCTGTGCCTGTGCTTTGTCAGGAAGATGCTGGGAGCAAGGGGAGAGAAGAGACATGGCATTCGTCCTGGGAGAAGGTAATGGGGTAGGAGTTTAGATGTGTGAAGGAAGCAAACTGATAAGGGAAAAGATGGAAAAGACTATAAATACCAGTACTGGGAGGAAAGAGGAGCAGATGTTATTTCAGATCACAAGTGTGCATGTGAAAAAAAGCTTATCACCGCCCCACGCCGCCCGCAGAGCTGCCAGCGCAAGGAGTTCAGGAATTGTAGGAGGGACTTAAAATGAATACACAATCACTCCATTTGCTTTCTGCTGTTGAAATTAGATTCAGTCTTCTGGGCTTTCAAGCTTCTTAGCACATTTCTGATAGTTAGGAATTTACTTCAAAACCAAAACAACAAATAAGTAGTACAAAAGCTGAGACTCTAATGAAATCACAATTCCTTAAGGAAGCCATGAAAAATCTGTTAGAAAAATATGAGACTTGGCTGCTCCATGTCAGTGGATCAGTGTATGAGAATCTGTGTAGTAAGATACATTCCTTTGTCAATGTATTCTTCTGCTCAGGTCTCTGGAAACTGGAAATAAGCACATTTCTAGCTATATTATATGACCTTGCAGGTCTGGCAGATAGAACTTGGCCTGTGGGGGAAAATGATAAAAGTTGGGCTGCAGAAACCCAGCTTGTTGAAGAGGAGCTTAATCAAACTCACAGCTCTGTTACTCATTTTTTAATTTGTTGGCTCTCTGAATCCTTCTGGTATGAATCAGTATTGGCTCTGTGTGAGTGAATTTCTGGTAATACACCAGAATGAATGAGTAGGAAAGGAAGTATCAAGTAACTGAAATTGGGGCTGCCTTGAAAAATCTGATTTACAGTCTAGGCTGAGACTGGCAATGTTTTTTGCTGGCTAATTATACCAGCTACAATCGGCTTTCAGTATTTTTGATGTGGATCTGTTTTGTACAAACTCTGTGTTTGAATTCTGCAGAAGGAACATGTTTAAATGCATGTAGGTATATATAATGTACAGACTTTTTGTCAGCATAGTCAGATTTTTTATAAGAGCTTAAATGGTTTGACTGTTCCGGTGTCTTGTTTTCATCTGCCCACATGTATTACACAGCCTGGGCAGGTTTATAATGGTATTGGAGAACCTAAAGACTGTATTTATAGAAGTGCCTAAGGGATTTAGAGTCTGGCTCTCTCTAAGAGTCCCACTGACTAGTTAGGAAGGAAAATTATAGGGAATGGTGCCAGTACAGCCCTCTGCTTCCGCACACAAACGTTAATCCAGAGAATACTCTTGCAGATAAATACTGTAGCTGAGCCAGATCCCAAGCTCATCTAGGTGAAGGGAGAAATTCCCTCTGAAGTCAATGGAAATTGGATCATGATAACACATCTAGAGAAGATTTAATATAGAACTGCATGACAGTAATTGATGCTCCTCTGGGACAACATTATCAAATTCCACCTAATTTGGAGCCAGTCAACCAATGCCAGCTGCACTATAATGTTTAACCAGGTGTTAAATAGATGTGAACTTCTTAGATTTTCTGTCAGGAGGAAACAAATAAGGATCACAGGAATCTAGAATAATATTTTTTCTTCCCAGTATATATTTGTCTGTTATAGACTGGGGTTTTTTTGTGCATTTATTTTTAAACGGGCTCTTTTTCTTAAGCAGGGCAGAGGTGATAAACCATCACATAACAGAACACAGTAAGGGCACTGTGTCCCTGTGTTCCAGGCACTGACAGGATTAGCTGTTTTCTCCTTGCCCTCTGCTACCTGCCCTAACTCTGAGTTTTGCGTTGAGCAGCGGACGAGGATGAGGATAAGGACGACGACTTCCGCGCGCCGCTGTACAAGAACGTGGAGATCAAAGGAATCCAAGTACGGATGAAGTGGTGCGCGACCTGCCACTTCTACCGCCCGCCCCGCTGCTCCCACTGCAGTGTGTGTGACAACTGCGTGGAGGTAACGCTGCTGGGCTGCCCCTGCTGCTGGGAACAGGCTGCTGGGCTGCCCCACCGGGCCCTGGGCTGCCCCTGCTGCTGGGAACAGGCTGGGCTGCCCCACCGGGCCCTGGGCTGCCCCTGCTCTGGGAACAGGCTGGGCTGCCCCACCGGGCCCTGGGCTGCCCCTGCTCTGGAACAGGCTGGGCTGCCCCACCGGGCCCTGGGCTCACCCCTGCTCTGGAACAGGCTGGGGTGCCCCACCGGGCCCTGGGCTGCCCCTGCTGCTGGGAACAGGCTGCTGGGCTGCCCCACTGGGCCCTGGGCTGCCCCTGCTGCTGGGAACAGGCTGGGCTGCCCCACTGGGCCCTGGGCTCACCCCTGCTGCTGGGAACAGGCTGGGCTGCCCCACCGGGCCCTGGGCTGCCCCTGCTCTGGAACAGGCTGCTGGGCTGCCCCACTGGGCCCTGGGCTGCCCCTGCTCTGGAACAGGCTGCTGGGCTGCCCCACTGGGCCCTGGGCTTGTCCCTGCTCTGGAACAGGCTGGGCTGCCCCACCAGGCCCTGGGCTCACCCCTGCTCTGGAACAGGCTGGGCTGCCCCACTGGGCCCTGGGCTTGTCCCTGCTCTGGAACAGGCTGGGCTGCCCCACTGGGCCCTGGGCTCACCCCTGCTCTGGAACAGGCTGCTGGGCTGCCCCACCGGGCCCTGGGCTCACCCCTGCTCTGGAACTGGCTGCTGGGCTGCCCCACCCAGGCCCTGTGCTTGCCCCTGCTGCTGGGAACCCAGCTATGGGGAGTTCACAGCTGGGCTCCTGTCGCTGGCCGGGGGTCTGTGTACAAATCACAAACGGGACAGGACTGCTGAAGAACGTGCCTTGAGCTGTTTTATTTTCTAGCATCAGTCTCATTACATGGTTATGACAATGGGAAGAGGCCATCAGCTCATATTCTAGACAGCAGACTAAGAACTTAATGTTATGACAATGGGCAGATGCCATCAGCTCATATTCTAGGCAGCAGACTAAGAACTTAATGTTACAACTTACTTTATAAGTTTTTTGACTAATCACACAAGCACAAGTATATTGGGGAGTTCTGGGGAGTTTGCAGCTGGACTCCCACTGAGCAGGGCCATTCGAAGCACAGCCCTCAGTTATGTGTGTTACAAATGCAACGATGCTTGTTGTCAGCCCTGTTGCCAGTGGTGATTAAAATAGAAATTTATAATGCTGGCTGCATTATAAATTATTCTTCCTTGAGGTACCTAAGGGATTGTGAATGTAAAAAAGGAGTGAATGGGAGAGTTGGTGCTGAGTTCAAGAGAGCAAGAAATTCAGGGTGAACCATTTCAACTTGTCATGTGTGAGCTTAAGGTTCATAATTTAATTTGGTGCAAACTGGTGCTACATTAGTGGAAAAGCAGAGAAGCCACAATGGTGTGTGAGTTCAGGAGAGCAAAACTTGGAGTTCAGCAAATGGTTCTCCAGTCAATAGAAGGAGAAATGTGTTTTTCAACACCCGAACTCACAGCATGAACTCATTCATGTTTCTAATGTTGATTGCTCTGAATTAGGGGACTTTCTTGATTCTTGTTACCCTTAGGGTCTTGGTGAGTCACAGAAGATTTTTAAAAAATAACCCTAAACAGTAAGATGTGCTTTTGGGCTATAGGCATCTCCCAGACATGTAGGTACAGAGCACTGTATTCACAGCAGTGTATTGCCAGGGGACTTTTTATTGCTGAGCTAAAAATTCTACTTCTAAAGGATCATTTCTGCTGCAAGGTCTATTTTTTTTTTCAATAGAAAGATGAAATCTTAATATGTCTAAAATATATTCAGCTGTGCCATTAAAATGAAAGGAATTACTAATCAGAAGGGGAAAAAATACCAGAGTCAGCTGGAATGCTGTATACACTACCTTTGTCCTAATCCTCTTTGCCATAAGCAAGGGAATAGTCCCAAAGAGAGCAGCACAGTTACAAGTGAGAGAAAGGCTGCCTGGATTTATCTTGTGTCAGTCATATATCTAAGTTATAATTATCTGGAAGCAGTGCTGTGCCTAGTAACCATTGATAAATAGGACAAGGCTGTCCTGGTTTGGAAGGCTTTAGAAGGATGTGGGATTTTAGAAGCCTGAGAGTGAGGAGCTGCTAAGGTCCCTGGGTAGAGAGAAGTAGCCACAGCTATTTGTAAGTTGTGACACACAG
The DNA here is from genome assembly GCF_051311805.1 of Agelaius phoeniceus. Taxonomy (NCBI): domain Eukaryota; kingdom Metazoa; phylum Chordata; class Aves; order Passeriformes; family Icteridae; genus Agelaius; species Agelaius phoeniceus. The sequence goes on along the minus strand of NC_135282.1, from coordinate 7,102,380 downwards.
TTTGTTTAGACTGCTGTGAATTGTTGCACAGAGCTGGATTTTTGGTAGAAAACCTGAATTGTACATTACCACTTTTAAAACATAAATGTTTTCACTAATTCTAGGTTCTGAGGATTTTTTTGATGATGGTAAATTCTCAGTTGTCCCATGGAGTTTCTTTCTCCACCTTCCCCAGTGGCTCAGCATAAAAATTCATTTTCAGGAAATGAAGTTTTCTCAGAAAAAGATTGCTCAAAACTCAGTGGTATAAACACTTGAAGTTTCATGCTGATGTAAGGCCTCCATGGGAGTCAGTTCTGCAGCAGAAATGAAAATGGGAGGGAATCCAAAAGGAACCTGCATAAAACAGCAGAAGGCAAGGTGACTCTGGCTTCTCCACAAGTTCTATTGATAGAATAGAGCTCTCCACAAGTTCTAATGATAGAATAGAGCTCTCCACAAGTTCTAATGATAGTCAGGTCATTTGAATGTTCCCTACTATTCTGGCGCACAAGTAAACAGCTCTGCTTGTAATTAAATTACTACTGCTGTGGAGGAATGTAGGCAAAAAGTATTAATGGTTTCTGAATCAATAAATCATGGCCTTAAACATGTTTTATTGATTCTTGTGATGCTTATTTCCCACTCACCTGTCATATCCTAGAAGAGCTTTGAGACAGTAACAGGAGTGACTCTGCTGGCTTTCCATGTAGGATCCACTCAGGATTGTAGTTCTCATGTTTTCACTGTCAGTCTAGAATGTACAATAAAAATTATTTTCCCAAATATAAAATTGGGAAAAATTGGTTCAAATTTTGAACCAATTTGATAAAAATGAATAAACAGCAAAAGCAAACAACACTTGCAGAAATAAAACAAATTAAAACTTAAAGCATGCTGTTACCAGAGGGACCCAAAAATGAATCTGTGACAAAAGTAGTCAGATTTTTGTTTCCTTAATTGGAATGCTTGCAGTGAGTACTTACATAGTTTCATAATCCATAGGTATTTTGGGTTGCATACAGCCAGATTTGCATAACAGACAGATGTTATGTCAGCATTTCAGATATACCCTGAAATGATCCTAATATATAAGTTGCCCCTATCATTTTCTAATGTGCTTTGAGAAAGCTCTAATCCATTTTTTTGTATTTTGTAAATTTTTGGTAAATGCATTGTGCAAAACTTAGAAATACAAAACTCCCTGTGTCATCATTGAGCAGTGCTTAAAAATAGCATTGCCACAAAGTGAAGAATAAACATTTCATTTGTCAGTGCAATGAATGTGTAATATCTGCTCTGAAGAACACAGAGGTAAGAAGGGTTTATTTCTTGCACCTGATCTTGTCTTCACGTCAGGAATAATCCCACTGGAGACAGTGGATTTACGTGCTTACAAAACTGTGTAAAGGCACTTGGAGGGTGTCTGTGGCTTGCCCTCATTATTAAATCTCCTGTTAAAAGGGATCTGACTTTGTAAGGCACTTTGGACTTGTGACTGAGACAAATAGTTAGGTTTGGATTCATAACATAATGAACCTGTGCATAACTTTGCCTCTGTCTGATCCTGCTGTTCTTTTTCTTTGTGACCTGCTTGGTAAGAAGGTACTTTTGTGTTCAAAATGGACTCATTGTTCAAAGTGGACTCATTCAGTGATGTATAAATACTGAAATGTGGGACAGGGCATTCTGCAGCACTATTGCATCTTCAAACCATTCTAGGCTATAATAACTTCATTGTAATTGACTCATGCTAAGGATGATAAAAATGAGGGCTTCTGCTGCTAGCAGATAAATAGCCTGTCCTTTATGTTTGATATATCCTCTCTTCAAACCCTATAAACACCCAAGTACCTCTCCATTCATGGATAGAGAAACAACTTGGCCCTAAAAAGTCTTATAAAAGACAGTCAAGCATTTTGTAAAGCTGCAGAACTAGTCTGATGTAATTTTACATGACAGTGGTTCAGATTCATCTCTGAGGCAATGTATTTTCTTTCACTGTTTGGATATTTTTCCCTATCTCTCCCTTTCTTTACAAGGATTTTGACCATCACTGCCCATGGGTCAACAATTGCATAGGACGGAGGAACTACCGCTATTTTTTTCTCTTCTTGCTGTCCTTAAGTACACACATGGTTGGAGTGTTCACCTTTGGGCTCATCTTTGTCCTGAACCACATGGAAAAGCTGGGAGCAGCTCACACTACCATTACGTATCCTTCCTGTGTGTCTTTCCAGACTCGAGTAACTGAGGAAAATGGGCAAAAATGAACCTGAATATTTCTCCTCCAGGAGCTGGTGGAGCCTTTCCTGATCCCCCACTACTCTCCTCCTGTAAATGCTCAGTGCAGGTTTTCCTCTGTTCCCTTGTACCTGTGTGAGCATGGATTGCTCCAGAAACTGTAGGTGACCCTTTGTCTTTCTCAATCTTTGTGATGACAGCCCAGCAGAAGGATGAGCTGCCTCCTTGAATTTAACTTACAAGCAGGGGTAGCTCTCAACTGCTGTTTGCTGTGTTTAGAACTCTGTTGCTGTGCTTTGGAGCAGAGTTTGCTCTGGAAGTAGCCCCCTGCATGCTGGTGTAACACATGAATTGCTGGCTCTGAGGGCTGATACTGCTCTTGATAGGTTAGTGCAGAATATTCTTTACAAAGTAGAAAGGTAGAGCCAGAATCACTGAGTTCACATTACTTTTTAACCATCTCAAGGGTGAGGACCCAGACTAGGTGCAGATGGACTTTGAGATGGAATTTAGTTAGACTTTGCTAAAGGTGAGGAATACTCTGCACTCATGAGACCCCACCTGGAGTGCTGTACCAACATCAGAAGGATGTGGAGCTGCTGGAACAAGTCCAGAGGAGGCCACAGAGGTGCTCAGAGAGTCCCTCTGCTCTGGAGACTGGCTGGGAGAGTTGATGTTGTTCAGCCTGGAGAAGAAAAGACTGTAGGGAGACCTTAGAGCCCTTTCCAGTGCCTAAAGGGGCTCCAGGGGAGTTGGAGAGGGACTTTGGACAAGGGTCTGGAGTGAAAGGATGAGGGGGAGCAGCTTCAAACTGAAAGAGGGCAAGTTTAGATGAGATATTAGCATAAAATTCTTCACTATGAGGCCCTGGCACAGGTTGCCCAGAAAAGCTGTGGCTGCCCTGGATCCCTGGAAGTGTCCAAGGCCAGGTTGGACAGGGCTTGGAGCAGACTGGGATAATGAAATATGTCCTGACAACAGGGGAGTTGGAACTAGGTGATCTTTAAGGTTCCTTCCAACCCAAACCATTCTGTGACACTGTGACACTCCCCTATTTTTTTTTTCTCCTTTTTACTTTCCCTGTCTTTCACAGACCCTTTTTCCCTTCACTCATGCCAGTTTCTTTAACTCTTGGATACAGAATGGCTGTCATGTGTGTGGCTGGGTTATTCTTTATCCCAGTCATTGGTCTCACTGGCTTCCACATTGTTCTAGTGGCCCGAGGGCGCACCACCAATGAACAGGTAAGAAGCAATCCTTTCTCTGTGTTTGTGGCTTAGGTGTTGAGGTGGGAAGGAAAGTCAGCAAGTCAGCTTGGGTAAAGCTAAAGATGATCCAAATCTTACCAGAAATGCTTTTATTGGAGCTTCTGTGAAGATCTAGGAAGGTTGCCTATTTTTTTCTTTCCAGATTTTTTTTAAATACACTGCAGGCAAAGATTTCCCTTTTTTAGCCACAGAGCATCACCCCAGGCTTATTTATTATTTAAAGTCTACTCATGACCTTGAAATAGGTTTTATGTGGTAAGTACCATCAACCCCAGAAGTTCAAACTTCATGAGTCAGACTGAACAATCCATGAGATTGAGTGAAAGAGAAAGGAAAATATTAAATCATTTGCCCTCTCTCCTGGTATTTTGAGCTCCCCCAGCAAGCCCTCACTGCCCATAATAGGGTCTGAGTGAGCTCTTTGTCTCCCTCTGTGTCTCTCTTGTTCTCATGCATATGAACTCACACACACAGAGTGCTGTTGGACCCAGCTTGCTTTGCTTCTCCAAACCAAGTGCCAACATTTGTGCCAAAAAGCCTGGAAAGTTCCAGTTCCCCTGCAGTTACTCAAATGTCCATGACCCACATCCCTGTGGTTGATGCAGACCGGCATTCATGTGCCCATTAATGGCTTGGTGTGGCTGATAGAGATCAGTGTGATGGGATCAATAACAGGTCCCTGCCACCCCAAGGGCAGTTTGCAGGTGTGGCACTGGTCTCAGCCCTCATCCCAAGGCTCATGAACTCTGTGCATTCCAGTGCCTTACCCTTCCACAGCTCCAGCTCCAAAGTGCCCCTCACATCTGGGTTTTTTTCACTTTTTTCCCCACCATACTTCTTTTCCCTTGTGGTTGGGGTTTATTTCAGATGGCTTTTTGCTGCCCTTGCCCCCATGGGTGCTCTGCAGCTCCCACTGAGCAGTTTTGGCTGTCCTGGGGGCTGATGGCTCCATGCTGTGGAGCTGTCTGGCTCCTGGGCAGGCTGTGAGCGATGAAAACATCTGTCTGAGGCCAGGCCCTTGTAAACTGAGATGACATTGTCTCCATCCCACAAGAGACAATAAAAACTCTTATCCAGAAGAGTGTGGGAGGTTTACATAAGCAAGGAATCTGAAGTCATCCTGAACAGTTGCCTAACATGGCCTTTGAACAAAGCAAGCTTCCATAGCTGTCATCTTCAAATGCTTTTCTCTGTCCTGCTCAGAATCATCTGCTCTTCATTTTAAAATTAATTTTGGCCAAGTATTAGATTTGATAGTGCTAACAATAGTAGCATGAAATACAGGGCATTTTGGTTTCACAGCCCAAATTGTATTTTGCCTTAGGCTTGTCTTTGTGCAGTGATATAAACTCTCCATGAAAATTCTAGGCTGGAAAAGAAGGAACAATTTAACTTTAAAAAATGTTAAATTTAACTTCATATGTTTGTGGCTGCACTAGAATTTAGAAAGGTTGAGTATTTTTCCGTGATCGAAATAACCATTGGAAAATGTATCCTAGCTTGGTTTGGTTTCCTGAGCTACCAAACCACTTGAGATTTATTACATCTTCCCATGCCATTTTGAAAATTAAATATAATCTGGTCCTAATTTCTGCTTAGTCATATGTAGAGGTTATCTGTAACTGAAGGATGGATGTTCCCAGCCCTGAGGTCCTTTCAGAGGAAGCATATCTAAGTAATTAGAGCACCAGACCAGGAGAGATGGATATGAGATCTGCTCCTGGCTTTGCCACTGTTCTAAAACATTCTCTTTTCTCCTGCAGTCTCAGTGCTGATTCTCTTTTCTCACACTGGTAGTTATCTACTGTCAGCTTTGCAGTTGCAATATGCTCAGCTTATCTTGTTCTCTTTTCCCAGTACATTTTATAGGCCAGTGGTACAGACATTTTTGGTTTTTTTCTGTAAATTTTTGGTATTTATTCATTCTGGAGTTTGTAAGTTCTAAGCATTCATAGTAGGCAGACTGTGATTGAAAAGTGCATAGTGGCTGGGTTTAGATGTTTACTGAGCTTTCTGAATGCCTCTGAAATTCTTTTATGGAATGAAAATAACCCATAACCCAACATCTGCTCATATCCTGGTATTTTTAGTTTCTGAATAGAGTAAATAAATACCCTTCCTTCTTAGACTGCTTTCTAGCAGTGATTTTCAAACTACTTTAGAAACCAAACTGATATAATTAGTACTGTAATCTGTGAGTTGGAGAAATTTTATTTTCATACTGTGTTTGAAATACAGAGATATGAAATGCTTTGCCAGCATCTGGCAGAAGTCAGTGTGAGCCTAGGATTGAATGCAGACATGCCAAATGTCCCAGACCCCTGTTTTCATCAAAAGGTTGCTCTTCCAAATCTCAGAACTTCCAGCCTCTCTCTCTTGGCCTTTTAAAGAGCTTTATGTTATATCAACAAGGCCAGCATAATATATTGCAGAATCATTTAATTGTTGTTATTTTATGTGCAAGTTATTAAAGTATTTCTGGTGCTGTGTAAACTTGTTGCTAGATCAGAACTATGAGCTGATTAAAATGCTTTACTTGCAAACAACAACAACAGTAATGCTTTTAATGGCAACCACTATTAATCTCCCTGGCTTTATTGGTGTTTATCCCCATATGGTGACTTTTGAGCATGTGCCTGTAGAGTACAAACTCTTTATAATGCTTATGAAGCCTTGAATGGATCTCGCCAGTCTAATGAGGCTTGGCTTTTATTAAACCTGCTCATTTACAAGCAAACATTGTAATCACCAGGGAGTTCCTGGCACCCTCCCACATAAGGCAGTGGTTTGTACTGATTGCTGCTCAGGATGAGATCTGAGAGAGAGGAAACATTGCTCTCATCCAGCATTTGGGAACATTGATTCGACTTTGCTGTTGGTTTGGAGGGGACTTGCCAAGGCAGAGGAGGGGAAGTGATGGGAATGAAAGAGACCCAAACAGGATGTCTGGCTGGGAGCAGACAGAAATCCAGTGCAGGAGCAGCATGGAGAGGTGAACACATCACTTTGAAATCCAGTCCTATTTAGCAATGTCCTTTTGGGAAGGATCTTGAGTGGAGTGCCTCCTAGCTGGAATTAGCTGACAGAGGTGGTGTGTTAGAGCTGGAGTGAAAAAGTGCAGCATTCAAAGAAAAATGATCTGTTTGGGAAGGACAGAAGGGTCAGACTTGTTCTTGGCTTTCTGAGGCTTGGATGATGACTTTTATATAACCAGGGGTTTGAGCACTGTCCTGAACATGTTTCCAGGTGACAGGGAAATTCCGTGGGGGAGTGAATCCTTTTACCCGCGGATGCTGTGGAAACGTGGAACATGTGCTCTGCAGCCCCTTGGCTCCCAGGTAAGAGAAATGCTCTCAGCTGCAATGAGGGAGCAAGAGTCCCTGTTGGGCCAGGGGGAGAAATGTGCTTGGCTGGGCTCACAAGCCAAGGATCATTGATGGAATAAGAGGAAAGCAAAGCAAAACAGTCCTGAAGGTAGAGCTCTGTGATAGCTGCTTCCCTGTTGCACGGCTGTAACCTGTAATTTACCACCCGAATCCCAGTAATAGTTTTTTTGAATGAGCTTGTCAAATTATGTCAAGCTCATACCCTTGTCTTCACCAGCTTATTTATCCAGTGGATTTCAGTAACAAGGTAAATATCCATATGTTATCATATTCCCCACACTACTTCTTGCATGGTACAGGCAACGTCCAGTCTGCTGGGGAAAAGGAAGGAAGCTAAAATCAGCCTTTCTCCTTAAGACTTAAATCTAATTTAAGGCTGCTGTGGTTTTCAATCTCACTGGCACTTTCATTATCATAAAACAGATTATCAATGAGATCTACATCACGAAACTTGAGATTTTATTTATGGCTTTCTATTTTTGGGGAAATAGATTTATCGTTTCACATTTTGAAATCAGGATCTTAATGCAGTAGATCAGATGGACTATAAATAATTCTAGGTGCTGAGCTGTCCAGCCTGCAAACATGTTCATAATCTTACTACAAGACTTATTTGAGCCTTTTTAGGGTGTTGAACAATTCCAGACCCTGACACTGTTACTGCCTTTTTCCCCCCTTTGTTATACAACAAATAATTTCTAAAGGACTGTTACTTGTGTTAAGGACATTGGAGTAGCTGCTTCTCAAACCTTCCAAAACATGAAAGTCAGGTCAAGGTGGATGAGAAGAGCTGGGTATTAAATGCTGTGAGACACTTGTGTTAAGAGAGGGGTTGTGAGTACCATCATCATGGATATTCACAGAATTGTAACAAGCAGAACATTGGTGTTTTTTGAAGACCTGTTCAGATTGTTCTGTATATTGAAGGTCCCCAAGCCATCACTACTAGAATGTCCTGTTCACTACATAAAACAAGAAAGCTGGTGTGTGTATTGATATTTAGGCATTGTAAAGACACTGGGCACTTAGAGAATTCTATTCCACTGGAGGGAAATTAGATATCTAAAATCAGCCATTTCCTCTTAGATTTTTTGCTTCCTATAGACTTGGCAGTCTCTTTTACCTCCATTTATTTGAACACTAAACATGCTACAGAAACAAGTCACCATGTGGTAAGTTAGAACTGGCAGCACATCATCTTCTCCATGGTAACTCCCCATGTGCTGGGTCTTGTTCCCCAGTCACTGACTCCCACCACAGGGCAGCTGTTTCATGTTAACTGGGATGATGTAGTCAGTCACTTCTGTTGGTGGCAGGCCTCTCTTGCTCTCTTCGTGCTCTTGTCCATTAGTGTTTAAAAAATTGCTGATTTTTTCAATGCATCTTCTCCTTTCGCTCACTAATTACTGGGGTTTTTTTATTGCTGCTTAATTATTACATGCACTGAAATAAATTGAGATTCTTACCTAGATTCTGACACATTCTTAAATCATAACCTGGAAGTGGGAAGATTTTTAAGCCTTGTTCTTAGGTTACTGTTTATTTTAATGATGAGTGTTGCACAATTCATCAGGTATGTGGTTGAGCCCAAGAAGAAGCAGGCTGTGAGTGTGAAGCCTCCTTTCCTGAGACCAGACTTGTCCGAGCGACAGATCACGGTGAAGATCAGCGACAACGGCATCCAAGCCAACCTCAACCGCAGCAAGGTGAGGGAATCTCCAAGCTCTGCTTTTGGAGGGCAGGGATTGAGCATTATCAAGCCTGGGAATGAGTCTGTCATTGACAAATCTCTCTGAGATGATGCAGAAACTAGAGTTTGTGTCCTTGTCATGTACTTCATGCTCTGAAAGTAATGCAGGTTCAGTAACAGCAGCTCTTGATCCAGTAACAGGCAGCTCTAGCATGGAATCCCTCTGGGCTTCTTTTGGAAGAGTTGCCTGTTCTTTGCAGAAGTTAATTTCTGTCCCAAGAGCTGTCACCTCTTGGTGTTAAAATTAATTTTAATGAACCCTTGTACCACCAGACCAGGTCAGCTGTTCTATTTCAGAGAACGCTCTGAGCTTCCAGGCTGCAGGAAGGCTTGTGGTCAAGGGCAAGGAATATTGACTCAGAAGCTGAGTTCTCTTTTCAGTTTCTCCTGTCATGAATAATAAAGAAGGATTTATTTAGTCCCATAAAAAGTGGGATTCAAACGAAGCCAACTTGCAAGATTTTTGTGGATTGTTACTTCCTTTGGAATAGTTACTTGCTGAGAGCTACCTGGAAAGTGGCTGAAAAATGCTAGAAAGCACTATTGTCTTCTACCACATATTAATTAGCATGATGATTATAGTACTTAGCCTGCCAAGTAGACCAGGATAGTGCATTTAAAATTCTACTGGCTGGTTATGACAATGCTAATTTTACATGTGGCAGTCCTTGCCTGCAGTGAATGCTAAATCCTGTTTTTCATTATAGGTATGGGTAGTTCTGGTTCTTTGGTACATCCAGCACTCTGCCACATGCTGTTATTTAACCAAGTTTCATGTAACGATTGATTTTTTTTGGATCTTTTCCAGTCTAAAATCAGCCTGGAAGGTCTGGAGGATAAGAGTATGGATGTACAACCACCTCTCCCACCCAAAGGAGATCCAAGCAAGTACTCTGAGCTGAAAGGGCAGCTGGGCACCAGTGAAGGTATAGTTGCATGATCAGTGTTTTATTTTTAAGAAACTATTTTAGCCTCTTTGAAATGTTTCTTGTATTCTTTCAAAACATGGGATCTGGGTGAAGGACTTTTTCCTATTTATAATATTTCCAGACTAGGAGAATTAACAGCAGGAAAAGGAGAGAAAAGCTGGCTTGAAGTGGCTTATTCAAGCCTAGGTTTAATTTTTCATGTCAGTTTTGCAGAGTTTATAAACTCTTTTAAACCCTTTCTTAAATCAATTTTTAAATTAAAAATGTCTAAGGAATCTAAGGAATCAGAAATATTAGCATGAAATTCTTAGGCATTACAAACTGAATTATTTCATTCGTAAAAATGTGAACTTTATGCTTTGATACTATTAAAAAAAACTTTTTTTTTTTTTTTTTCAGACAGAACTAGTAGCTGAATCCAACCCAAATATTTAGTATTTCAAATTAGGCAAAATTTCTACTCACCAAAACATGTCACCCCATTCAATATATTGTCTCTTGTTTCTTCTTCTCTGTAGAAGGCTGATGTGTTAGCAATGTGCTGTTACTGCCATAGGGACCCCATTGATTTTGGTGGAATGCTACACAAAGTACAGCAAGTTCTATTCTCTCCAGAACATCTGTTTGCAGAGCACGATGGATGGCAATGAATCACAGCTGACAGCTTTCTGTCCACATACATTTTAATAGAAAGTCCTTTTTTTTCCTTTTGCAGAAGGTGGCCTCTCACCCAAACTGATCAGCCCTCCCACTCCTGCCATGTACAAATACCGACCAGCTTTCAGCAACAATCCCAAAGTCCACTACCACGCCACGGCCGAGCAGGTGAGCGCGCCCCGAGTTTCTGCCCCAGCTAGCGCAGGCAGTGTGGAGCTGAGGAGGAACTCACTGCAGGGCTCCAGTGAGGGCCAGAGTGGAAAAGTAAATAACAAAGCTTGGCACTGTTGTGTGACAGTGTATTATTTTCACTGTGCTCCTATGGAAACATGTCTGGTTCCACAGCTTCCCCCTGCTGACACGTCTGTCCCTCTGCCAGGCTGCGCTGCCGCTGCTCCGGTGTCTCGGTGTCATCCTGGGGTGCTGAGAAGTGTCACCTCCCATTGGCTTCTCCTGGCAGAGGTGCCACCTCACATTCCCTTCAGAGGGAGCTGGGCATGCTGAGTGCTTCTCTGGATCAGACCCTTTGGCCAACACTCAGTGTACTCACTGATTCCTTAAGATGTCAGCTTGCAAAATAGAAAGAACTTTTAAAGCATCCCAAGGGATATTTTAGTGAAAATTAACAGAGGACTCCTCACATTTGACCTTCCTTAGCACCTATTCAGTGCATTTGGGTTATATGGAAAAAAAAACACCTTTCTAACTCTTGGCATCATTTTCACCCGTCAAGAAAACTGAGGTCCAAACAGTGAGACAGATTTGCTGTGGAATTTTGACAGTTTATTCTTTTGCTTAGAAGTTATGAAACTTATTTCTCATGGATTTATTGCAAATATTCCTTGGCCCCTGGGACCTGAGAACAGCATTTGGAAAATCACTGGTCTAACTTGTATATTTGCAAAATGTATCCAAGTCTTCATGCACCAGTGGAGACACCCTTAAAAAACACATACCACACACAGTGCAGTTTTCTCAAAATTAATTTCATCAGGTCCTTCAGTATCACCCCTGGAATAACAAGAAGGGGGTTATAGGAAGGAGTATTACGAAAGAAGTAAGGAAAGGAAAATATGGTAGATAAAAACAATTGACTGTTGCAACACTGTAATAAGACAGAATGTTCTTTAAATGGGGAGGAAAGCTTTTCCTGAATCTTTCTCATTTTGAAAAGAAAGATGGTGATGGATAGTGGAATTGCAGCTTTGACCAAGTGTAAGTTTTAGTCTTACTGCAGTAATGGTAAATCTCATTCTCTGGATTTGTCCACTTAATGAAGAAACAAGTGGCTTATGAGAGGGAACACAAGAACAGTGTGTTCACTGTATCCAAAAAGTTTAATATCCTATCATTTTCATTTTATTACATGAAAAATGGCTTGACATCCAGTTCAAAATAGTCTATTTACAGGCATCATCTAGCAATTTTGAGCTGTGGAAGGCACAGCATTCTGAGTCATAATGCCAAAAGTCAGAGAGCCAAGGAAGGTGGGCTTGTTGTGTTCATTCAGGGCACAGCCAGAGATGCAATATAGATACAGGGCAGGTTCTGATTAGGCCAGGGGACTGGCCAGTGCTGTGAAGTGATAACAGGGAACAGTGCCTTCACTCTGAGGGTTGCTGTTTCAATCCTACCCCAAAACAGTGTGCTTGCTCTTGCTGGCTGGTGTGCAAGCCCTGGGGCCTTGTTCAGTTTTATAGTAGTCACAACTCTCTAGTAGTCAGCTGGGAGTATCATAAAACGGGGTTCACGTGGTGAGCTGATAGGAGGGCATGGATTTGTCTGCCAAGCCTAAGTAGGAGGTACAGAGGGAAAGAGACTGGGCTGCCTGAGGAATGCCATGGTGTCTGTTCTGTATCAGTTCTTCAGCCTGTCAGTGTAATTCTGCTTTTGAGCAGTGAAAGCTGCTAGGAGAGAGGCATTGGGACACAAGGATAAGTAGCACAAATATACTTAAAAGCTACGTCATTGCTCTCATCCTCCTTTACAGGCTCTCACTTGGTCTCCTTTTTCCAGAGAAGGCCAAATTTAGCACCATGCTCTAGAAGAGACTGAGCTGTTTTGCATATTTCTCTATCTTCTAGCTGAAAGGAAAAAGCTTTTTAAAAACATCCACAATAAACCAGGGGTTTGTCATTCAGTTTATTCTTTTCAATAGCTTTCCTTTAAAAGAAACTAAAGAACAAGCTGTGCCAACTGCATTTCTGATTAAATATGTGACTGATAATAACTCTTTGTTTGCACAGCCAGTGTAGCAAATTTATTGTGGATTATGGAAACTCTTCCTTAAAAATAACAGTGAAAACTATTTGCTTAGCACAGAATGGCATTTTAAGTGAACAGAACTCTGAGCAATTTTCACAGAGTAAAACAAAGTGAAATCCTGTCTGGTTTTGGAGCACATAAATAAACTATGGGCTTTGTTTCCTTTTCTGATGTGACTACTTTCTCCTACACAGGCAATAAAAAAGAGAAAATTGCTTCATTTCATTGTCTAAATGGTGGGAAGGAGCCTCTTGGCTTTAATTAAGGTTAAGTGCCTAATTTTGAAGACCTATGACCAGAAATTCAGAATTACTGAATATTCATAGTGCAGAGTAGAGTGGATAAGAGTGTGCTGGTCCCCAGTGTGTTGAAATGAAGCTCAAAATATTTCTGTCTCAGCACACAAGACCAGACATCCCTCAACTCAAGAGCTATTTGTAGAAAACGTGAAGTGCAGTGCTTTTTCCAAGGGCAGTATTATCAGATAACAACCTGATTTACCTTGACTGAGACTTGAGTCTCTGCCTAGGTCTCATTCAGTGTTTTCAGTGTCCATGTCTTAACTTACTTTTTACTGTCAGTATTATTTAGCACTTACTATGAACAACTCCTCCTTGCTTCTAAGGTGCTAATCCATATGTTGAACAGGAGTCAGGAGATTTTCGTGCAATGAACCTGGGCTGACAGTCAGAGGGAAGACCTTCAGCTCTGTCCTTCCCATGCACTTACCAAGAGAGAAAACCTGTACTTACATGTCACTGGCTTCTGTTTCTCACACTCACCTCTGTTTTAGATCACCTTGCAGGAGGGACACAGTCAAGGGGCTCTGATAGAAGAGGATGGCAGGAGCCTTGATTACCAGTCCGAACCCAGCTTGGACATCCCCAGCTACCGGAAGAGCTCCCTCCACAAGACCTATCAGTCTTCCCCACTCCAGATAGATTCCTTTGCCATCAATTCACGATCCCTGAGCCTGAAATCTGCTGGCAGGAGAGGGACAGACAAAGTGCCCCTTCATCCAATAAAGTCCGAAGGAGCGGCTTCCACCCCTTACAAAAGCATCTTTTCTCCCAATTCCCTGTCAAACAGAAATGGGAGTCTTTCCTATGACAGTTTGCTGAACCCCATGTCTCCCTCGGGGAGGAAGTGCATTGCCCATTCTGCAGTCAGCTCTGTTGGGTACCACTCCCCATATTTGTCAGCCAAAATGTGCCACCTCCGGGGCAGCGAGCTGCAGCGCCAGCCCCCGCAGAGCTTCAGCCCGGTGCTGGGCAGCCCGGCCCCGCATCAGCGAGACCCCTCCCCAGTGCGCTATGATAACCTCTCCAAGACAATTATGGCATCCATCCAGGAAAGGAAAGAGATGGAAGAGAGGGAGAAGCTCCTCCACTCGCACCCTGACTCGGTGTTTGCAGACTCAGGTGTCTATGACACGCCCAGCTCCTACAGCCTTCAGCAAGTGAGCACGCTCTCGGAAGACCCGCGCAGCATGGCCATGAGATACGGATCCAGGGACAATCTGATGGCTGCCAGCAGCTTTAGCACAAGGAACCCTATCCTGCAGTCCTCAGTGTCTTCACTCTCAAGTGCAATGACAAGAGCCCCAAGGACTTCCACAACCTCTCTGCAAGCTGATTTAGCCAATAATAATGTGCAGTCCCATCAAGCACTACAGGGCAGGGTGAGCAATGGCTCCTACAAATCCCCAGGCCACCAGGTCCCATCGTCCCCCACAGGGATGCCTAGGTCACCCTCTTACGGAGGCCCGAAGGCTGTGTCGTTTGTAAACACTGTGGAAATCACAGAGGTGCAGTCAGTGGGAGCACAGAGGTATGTACTGCTTGAGGGGCTGAGAGCACTGGGAATCTGCTTGTGAGCAAGGGCTGGAGCTGCGCTGCGCTGGAGGCACACACTGAGGAGGTGTTTGCTGTGGGCCATGATGGTGGGAGGTTTGTGGGTGCTCTTCAGTTCTGTCACACCCCCACAGCAACCTCATCATGACAAAATGTTTGCACTTCTGCTGTACCTTGAACTGCAGGTGGTCAGTTTTGCTGTAAATTCATAGTTATATGGTCATAGTCATAGCTGAACTAGGGAATTATTTCCAAGGTGTGAGGCAGATTATTCCTTCCCTTAAGCACAAAAGGGTGGAACTGTTCTACTTTGCAGTCTGCTGACCCAGACATTGTGTGGGTACAGAGGCAGAGCTGCCATCCTACTTGTGCAACATACCCTCCACTGAGGGAAACAGGCTGAGATCCTGTTGCTTGGCATAGAGAGCTCTGTATTTAGCAGTGTTGAGTGTCCATAGTACAGAACTGCTGATAAAAGCACAGAGCTTCATGATATTACCTTAAGGCCTTGCTGCTTCCTTCCTTTGTGTGAGAAAGCATGGAGAGAAAGGATTTGCTGTGCTGAAAGCCTCAGTAACTGCCACCTGAGCAAGATGCTCAGCTGCAGCTTCTGCATGTGCTTCTGTTTTCCTTCTGGAAGCCATGGAGCTTGCAAAGCTTGAAAAGATCATGATCCTGCTGAGGATGCAGTATTTCAGCTTAGTTGGGTCCTTGAGGGCAGCTCTTCAGAAATATCTTAAGTTTCCTTTGTCTCTGGTACTGATTGTGCTATGCTGGCCTCTGGTTTAGAACCCAGGTTTCTCTCTCCCGTTATCCAACAGTTTTGGAAAACTTACGGAAATGTGGAAGAGCTATTTCTGTAGATCTCCTGAAGTTAAGTGCAAACAAGTTGTTTCAGAGATGAGCAACAAAGTTTTGTTTACCTGGATATTTAACTGGGAAATGTTTTTTCTGAGAATTTGTTTCTGCTTTTAAAACACAGTTTGGCTTAAGGTCAGTGGTGAGCAGTGGTAACAGTTAAACTGTCCTGCATCCTACAAATGCCTATGCAATTAGTTTGGAACAACAAAGCATTTAAGCAAGTAATTAAATTAACAAATATTACTCAGGCGTGGTCCACTAACCTAATGGCCAAATTAATTCTCTCATTTCAGTGGCTTTTCATCAAATGCACTGGCTTCAACCAGCTTGCTCCCAGGCTTGAATATTTTGCAATGCTGGGAACTCAGGGTGACAGGGGTATTCTGAATGAAGCCATTCCGTATCACACTTTATCACTAATATTGCATCTTTTGATATTTCTTTTGATGCAGGGATGACATGCAGTTGAAGACACCTCACAGTAAAATAAATGGACAGCCAAAAGGAATAGCCAGGCTGGGTTCAACATCAAGTTCCCAGGGGACACCAGTCAGCCCTGCTAGACACTCTAATGTTAAGAAGGTGTCTGGAGTTGGTGGAACAACCTATGAAATTTCAGTGTAAAATAAAATGAATTAAAAACAAAGAGCCATCCACTCAGCCAGCCATGAAGCTAGGAGCACTGTGAAGACTCAAACAACAACAAAGAAGGAGCAGCAGCAGTCGGCCACTCTCCTTTTCTTGTTTTGGGTTTGTTCTGTTTTCATCTTTCTCTTTTGGCCAAAAACCAGCTGCAGCCTTATTCTTGAGGGAATTATAAAATTGTACAGTCTATCAGACTCTTCCTGAACCGACAGGCGGGAACTGGCTACGACCTAAGACCACACCGAGCGGAATTCCTTCCTGCAAGAGAGCGCTAAAGCCATGGTGCGCGTGTCTGTCCAACCACTCTGTTGTGTACCAGTTGTGCTGTGAAACAGTTCAGTCAGCCAGGATCAGTCAGTTCTCCCATGCCCCTTCCCAGTTCTTCTGGCCAGCAATGTGTCTGGCAGGAGCCAGAGGACCGACTGCTGTTTTCCTGCTGACGTGGAAAGTGGGGTTCCTGCACTGGGCAGGAGCTTCTCCTCGTCCCCCGGGCACTGCAGCTCAGGTTCCTCCTCCTGGGAAGGAACAAGGCAAGGCCACTTGGGCTGCAGACACCATGTCTTCTTTAAAAGCCTCCTTGGTCCTGGATGGGGGCAGGAGAAAGGATAGCAACAGCTTCTCCCTGTCTGCCATTGGTCTCCCTGTGTGTGAAGTTGTGTGTGTGTGCGCGTGTTTGTCTCCATGGAAAAGGACCGCAACACTAGCGAGGATCTGCCACTCTGACCTCCTGCTCCCTCTGGGTTTGAAAGGCTTCTCTGACCCAGCAACAAAGCCAAGCAGATGAGAAAAAAATGTTCAGATGGAAACATATTTTAAACAGCCATCAGCTGCTTTCCCTGCACCCTCCTTACCTGTTGGATTTAGGCAATAACAGAGTTTACTGCCTTGCCCTGGTGCCGTCAGTGTAATCCCGCAGCAAGGTTATCATAAGCTGTCGAATTTACAGTGTGTGTAACTGAGCCAAGCGTGCATCTAAAGGATATAAATTTTCTGTCTGCCTAATTACTAGCACATTCCCTCTGGTCTTCAATACTGTTAGACAAAGGATTTTCAATTTGGGTTTTTCCCCCCTGGGGAACAACTTTTTAAAATAATATCAATCAAATCTATTTAACATTCTGAGGTTTCTTTTTCCTGTCTCCAGAAAACTACACTTACTTTGTTGGATTTAAAGACAACTTTACCGTAAAAACCAAGAAAGGGGTGCGTTACTTTTGTCAAAAATATGAGGACTCCGGCAAAGCTAATTTTGGGACAAATGGATTTTTATTTCTCTATTCCTTATCTCCTTTTCTTTACCATTCAGTTACCACCTCAGAAGTCAAAAGTACTGAGATCTGGACCAATGTTAAATTGCCAGATCATGTGTGCAATTAAGAATATCCTGAGCGACTGTTGCCAAAGTCACTAAAAATTATTATTTATCACTGAGCCAGTCAGCATACAAGACCTCGACTTCCCACCTGGTTCTCTTGGTGAATAGTTTTGATTAAAGATCTAAATCCATCATTTTTCAGGATATTAGTTTCAAGGGGTTAAATCCTTTTCAGTCCTTGACTATAATGGAAAGCTCTCCAGGTATTTGGTAGCAATTCAGAATGTGTTAATACTATCTTATTTGTTTTCATGTATGTTGAGGTTAATTATTCCAGAAGGCAAATATTGACCTTAATTTTGCCTGGTTACAATTTATATTTTGATTTGATGAATCTTGACATCTGCTGCAATACATGGTTATTATGTCCCTTGTATATCACATTATTTTTTGGAGACAAAGGTTGAAGAGAACATAAGAAAGTTAATAATCTCTCTGTGTAACGCTCTATGTTGCCTGAAGGAAGAAACATGGAAAGCAATGCATCTGCAATAGGCTAAAGTTCTGAGAGAGTGAAATAGAAATCAGTGTGTATTTTACTGCCATGGTGATATTTTAAATGCCTGGTGTAGGGATATTGCAGAGCAGAGAAGCAATAGTCTTTCTGTGCAGATTTGCTCACTGGCATGTAGAACATTGTCTTTAGTTGGAGGCACCATGGTACCAGCAGGATGCTGGCAAACTGGATCAGGTATAGATGGAGCAATATATATTAAAGAACTGGATGGGCTGGCTAAGGAGAAGATTTAAAGGGCTAAAACATGCCACTGGCTAAGCAGTGAAGTGGAAATTGAGTATCAGAATTTTACAAATATGTTACTTAAAAGTTGTAAAACCAAAGGTAAATCCAAGGGTTGTCACTGGTAACCAATGCTCTAGATTTGGAATGGGGCAGAAAAGATGGAGAGGAAGGGGCAGTGAATAGTCTTCCAAGCAGAGTTTTGGACAAACTGTTTAGGACAGTCAAACTGTATTTGGAGAAGTCATTAAAAAATTTCTGTGAGAGGTGAGTCTGTAGGGACAAGAGGTAGACCAGATGGCCTTACAGATTTCTTCCATCTTTAACTGTTATTAATCTGCAGTCTACCCTGATGTTAACTCCTCAGGAAGATGCAGTACTTCTTTAAGGACTGGAATTCACTCTGGTGCATAGAGTATCACAAAATTACTTGTTTTTAAAGTATCATGTATGCCATATGTAAGCCCTGAAAAAGAGGGGGTAGGAAACACATGGGATTAGGGAGTGAGACAAGGGCACATTTTATCATGTATCTTTGAATACGTACATGAAATTCATGCAAGCAAGGCTGAAAATTTGCACCAATGTAATATTTGAGATTTGCATCCCAGTGATGCTCCACTTTGATCGTTCTTTCTCTTGCATTTATAAATGAAAAAGCTACTGAGGAACTTGAAGGGCCAAAGAGCCTTTGAAGTTAACTACATTAGTTCATGAGAGAATTTCTCAGTAAGACTAAACACAGTATTGTGTGTATAAAGCACTAATATCCAGGGTTATTTTGACATAGTTCACAAGGGGTAAGGGAGAAAAAAAGGATGCACTGTGTCAGTACAGGTTCAGCAGTAAGGATTATGTATTTTGTGAGTAGTTTTGCCCACAGTTGAGAGACATTCAACTTTTTCATAGGTTTACAATGGTACCAAAGTATTTTTATTTTTTTTTCCTTTTGAGGTTTGCATTTAATTCAGTGCACATAGCCTGGAGTAAATGATTCAGATTTTCTGAAAGAATAATCTAAGCAGAACTGTTAACAGGAGATTGCATGCAGCAAATCCAGCCTCATTTCCATCCAAGGCACTGAACCTGCAGCTATTTACTCATAAATGTAAGTGTCTGTTCCATAGTTCCTATTGTGGGACTGGGGACCTATTTATTAAATCTAATTTTTGAGCAGAATCCAGCCCATATTAAAGCATAGTTCTTTAAGCAGTTTACAGATCAGCAGTAAGGTTCTTCTGTCAAGATACCCTGTTTTTTACAGACACTGCAGGCCAAATCTTCAGCTTGTATAAATTAGTGTGGCTCCATGAAAGCTCATTTAATTGATGCTAATTTATAGTAGGTGGGGATCAGCCATGAAAATCCAGCACGAGTTAACACATCCTGTAAAGTAGCTTTTTTATTTTTGTCATGCTTATTTCATGTTTCAAAAGTCTTAAATATTTTCAACATGTTTTTATTTGTAGCTGTGGATTGTATTACTTATTTAAAAAAGAGCAATAGGTTTTTTTAGTTTACGCATCAGTTTTCATTGCATATTGCATTTTATTATCCGTTTGTTCCCTGTTCATATGCTCCCATTTAGCCTCCAGGTTTTCATTGTAGTACTTTTCTGCCTTGAAAAGTTGGATCTCTATATCTTTAGTTGTATAATATATTGAGTATTATGGAATTAAATGTACCTTACTACGTGGGTGGGAGAGAGAGAAAATATTTTTACTTGAAGCCTTAATATTTTCTTTTTTTACTACTTTGTTTGTTGACCTCATAGGAAAGTCTGAATAGCAAAGACTTTGAAACTCCGGGCCAAATACTGCACTGACAGACAACCAGCATTTGGCCCCCATGTCAAAACTGGATGCAGACATAACCTGAAGTGAACAAGGGAAAAAGCCTCAGGGTGGCATATTTTCCTGAAGATCATTAATACAGTCTCAAAACATGTCTGTAAGCAAGTACATTAAAGAAGTCTTCAAGTCTTGAATTTTTAAGGAAGGTGATAGCAGGAACTGCCCTAATATCTTACATCTGCTCTTTTGTTTTTTTTTTTTTTTTTTTTAATTAAGCAAAACAAATGTATTTACTCAGTTTGGTTCAGCCAGCTCGGGGGGTTGCACAGAGCTCTGTGTTGGTAGCCATGTGCAGCACATGAGCTGTGGGGTGTTGCTGTTCTCATTCTAACCAAGCGTGATGTTGTGTCACCTCGGCCCGCGAGGATCCCTCCCGGGCCTGACAGTGGACGTTCCTCAGATGATGCCTGCTCTCCTACAAGCCTAATATGGAAATTGCAATGTGGTTTTCTTTGGACTATATCTGTGGTCCAGACTAGAGATATATAGAGAGATATATATATAGTCAATATTTTTTTGTGTGTGTGGGAAAGATGGGGTCAAGCTTTTCTGTCTCTGACAGTCTGGAAAGTTAATGTTAAACCGTTTTTATGGTCTGTATTTCACCTGTTCTGCCACCTTGAATTGTTGGAATGTATCCGTGCAGGCTTTGTGGAGCTCTGTCTGTAACCTTTTTTGTGGCTCTCGTAATACATATATATTTTTTAAACCTTTGAGTCACTTCAGTATTTTCAAGTGTCTGTTTCTGCCTCAGCTGCATTTGTTTGCTGAGATGGTTCACGGTGCGCTGCCATTTCTCACTTCCACTTGTGCCAAACCTGAACTGGAAGAGCAGAACTGGAAATGCCAGTTCCAGTGCAAAGGACTAAACTGACAAAATATTAAAAAAAGTGACTGCACGTTAAATCTCATTTTCAAGATGCCTATGGTAGAGTAGGAGATATGGTGAGTCTTTACAAGAGTGTCTCCCAGCTGTGACCAATGAATCATGTTTGGGAGGTCACAGCAAGTGGTCCATGAAACAACACTAAATGAAGTTTTCTGTACTGTTTATTTAAGTTGTGGGGTTAATAGGGAGCCTGTGGTCCAGCACAATTTTGAATCACTGCCACAGAGTAACTGGAAAAATTTTTATATTGGTATTTGTTGAATACATTCTGTCCAGGTCATGTGGGTTTAGTAATCCCAAACATGCGCAATTCTTAATCTGTCTTCATCTGTCTGTGTGTTTCTAGTCTTTGGAAATATGTCCATTTGATCTGTCAGACTGTCTTACAACACACACAGCTGCCAAGCCCTGCAGCTGCTGCAGGATTTCTGATGCCATAATTTGCATATATAGGCTAATTGCATTAAGCAAGGATCCATTCGAGCATGTTCATTATAAATGCCAGTCATATTTGTGTGCTGTTGTGTCTTCACGTGGCAGAGATTACCTTTTATATAAAATGGCCCAAACTGTAATCACCAGGCTCCATGGATGTTGGCTACATCAAGCAGGATTATATAAGGCCATGATCTGTTTCAATACATTTTATTTAAAGATATCTTGGCTTACAGCAATCTCAGCTTTCCTCTCTCTGAGTAATGAGTAAATTATCCAAGTTTGTATTTAATTTTTTCATTGTTGTTACTTTTCATTCTGCAGGACAAGTTTAGGTTCACATTTTGGAGCGTAATAAGGAGAGACAAAGGAAACTATTTATACAGGTGAATATGTCTTTTAAAAAGAGAGAATCAGTTTTACAATAAATAGATTAGAATTACTGTCAAAATTGGTTTGGTTCTTATAACTTCTTATAACTTGAAATTTAACATAAGGCTTATTTCACAGCTGATATCTCTAATCCTGAAACATTTTTTAAATGTTTAAAAACATTTCAAATTCTATGAAGAAATATGATCTACTTTTACAGATTAAAACAGTCCTGGAGAAGTGATGGTACATTTTACAGTGCCTTATATATATGTGTATATATTTATATGTATATATATAATGCCTATATATATATAATGTATATGTAATTGTGTACATAGAGTCGGGTAAAACTAGTTACAGGTGTCTCTCTCTGATATATTTTAAATGGAACTGATCTGTCTTGATAGAAAAAAATGGTTGTAGCAGCACCAAAATTCACAAAACTGAAATTACTTTTAAAAAATGTAAGCAAATAAAGTAGACTGGAAACAGTGTTTCTGCCAGTGGTTGTGTTCCAGGCTATGGAAGACTGATAGACAGACACACCATTTTAAGGGATATTCAGAGAGAAGGGAGGCAGTGCTGGAAGCTTGGAGAAAGTAGTGAATATGTAAGAGCACCTTGTTTTAGAAGTTGTGTTGCCATCCTGTTCACCTTTTACACATCCATCCCCTGTGTGAACTTTTCAGGCAGTAATTTATAAAGCACTGACATAGCCTGTCCATTTGATATTAGATGTTGAATACCCCTGGCCTGGGGTGGACAGTGAGCACTGTGGGCAATGCTGAGGTTTAATAACATTTCTAGACTGTGTTAAGATATTCTGTCAATCTGCTCCTCATTAATGGAAGTAATTTCTACCTTTGTGGGCATGGGCCAGTTTGATCAGACTACATGGCAGAAGTGCACAACATGGCTTAGGCAGCAGATTCTGCCAGACCAGGAGCTTTTCTAGGGGTTTAGTTGCATTGTAGGAAAAAAGGAGAGCCACAGGTAAGTCTTTTATTTTAAAAAATATCCCCTTTCTGAAATAAAATTCTTTTATGAACATAAGTAATTCAAAAACCTTTCTTTCAGCAGACTTGGTGAAGTATCTGCCATGTAAAAGCCATAAAGGCTGTGTGCTGCCTTCTGAGGTTGATTTCACACCTTTTAACTTCCAGCCTCCACATGGGGCTTGGACTATCCATCTATCTCTTCAATATGGGGTAAGAGCAGGATTTTCAAGGATTTATTTGAGCATTGTCTGTGTGTGTGTGTGTGAAACCTTACAACTGAGTTCAGTGGTAACTGAAAGAAATAATGGGAAGGATATGTGTGGTTAGCCAGAGAAATGGCAATGCCTGGAACTCTCTAAGGGAAAAGTTGCCTTCCATACAAGTGAAGAACTGTCCTTTGGTTAGCACTGTTGTTTTGGAACTGAAGCATGCTTGTGGGTTTGGCTTCAATAAACCTTACTATTACACACAGTCATCCATGAGGACTCAAAGTAGGGCTTTCAGCACCAAAATCACAAGATTTGATACCCCAAATGAACACCTAAAATGAGAATTTCTGTTTTCAGAATAACAATAACATATTGAGCTTATGAGTGCTAAGCCTGGCTCACACTGAAATCTCACTTCCCCTGAAATCAGTGGTAGTTTTTCCTTTAACATTAATAGTGCCTCATTATACTTTACATGCCATTAGGAGTGGCACTCACAACAATTTGCTTTCTGCTGTAGTTTATTGACATTAGGACTTCTTCAAGCCTCTGACTTGGAGCAAATCAAATACTTGCCATATTTTTTTTCCCTCTCAACAGCACAAAGGGAAAAGTGGAATTTCATAAACACATCCCATTCTGGGGTCAACTTAATTTTTAATGGAACTTCTGTCCCTACTCCACAGAACAGAGATAGTCTTCATGGAGGGATTTTTGAGTGGCAGGGGAAGGAGGAATTTGGGATTAGTGGTGGAGCAGCAGTGTGGGCTCTTCTGCCTTGTGGCTTGTCCTTTCCTGCAGTGTGCAGGGAAGAGGCTCCTGGGCAGTGGTTTCCTCCTGCATTCACTGCTCCCATGGATATGAGGTGGATGGCTCCTGGTGTGCCAGTTACACACTTAAATATCTTGAAAGCCTCTTTCAGTTACATAGGAGCAGAGCACATGGGGATCTTTGGGTCAGAGCTGACTGTGGAAATTCATAAAATTGCATTAGATTCTGGTTCTAGTCACGGGCACAGGTGGTTTAGCAGAATACAGCTTTGCTGTCAGCTTTTTCTCTTGTATAGTCATTGGAACAGATGGTGAAAGGATTGTTGAGGGTCTGTTTTAAATACAAGCAATGCTACTTTTTCTTAGGAAAAGCTCTTGTAGAAACTGCAGTGTCTGAGTAAATTCAGTGAGTAACAGCATAATCCATTTTTTGCAGCCTGTATATTATGGATCCATCTGGCCCTGGGATCAGCCCTTAGTGTCTCATTGACAGATACCTAAAACAACAGACTTAAAAACAGAGAAGTAAGTAGTTATAAATAGGTGGTACTTGATTATGACTAATTTTTTGGGCACACTGTGACATAGTGGAGACAAACTGCTCTGTTGTTGGCCACAATCCCCTCCATCAGAACTCACATGCTTTGCACTGCTGTTATTGGGAGCTTCTCAGCTTCCAGCTGTGACTCACAGTGACAGAGGTACCAGCCAGATGTTCTTCTCCAAACATGGGCTGCACGTGAGGCACAGGAATGGGCTTCAGGCCTTCTGGCACCAGTTCTGACTCCACTGCAGGTTCCTGCTGCCTCGTTTGTCTTTCTGTGCCTCTTTGCTCCATCTTGGATGGGGATGTGACTTCCTGACTCACAAATGTGTTGTGTTTGTGAGAGGCTCAAGCCCTGCTGTTCTGCAATCAGTTCTGGAGCTGAAGACAGGCAGATGCCTCCCATAGGTATCCTGGAGCAGTAGGACATGTTTGGGGCACATTTAGCCTCAAATGAAAGCATCACTTAGGTAGTGGTTTTGAGGAGGAAGTTTTTGGGTGTTTGTGATGGGTGTTTTTGACAATAATCTTGGTACTTCATGCTGATTTTGGCAAGCTGTTTTAGTAAACAGATAAAGACATTTCTGCCTTGATCCTTCCATTGACTCCCTGCATATTTCCCTATAATCCAAAGCCTCTGCACATTACCCACACAGCACAATCCTCATTCCAAGAGGCCATATGCTTCATTGCCTTAAGCAGTTCTGCTCTCCTCTGCCTGCTTCTTGGAGCAGTTGTACATAACAATATCCAAAATGACTGAGCAGAAATGCAGTAAAAGAAATGGCTGGAGCTTGGGAGTGACCTCGAGAAGGGAGGACACTGATGTGCTGGTGAGGCACAGAACACATCAAGAGCTGAGTTCCACAGCCATTGACATGTCGTGGGCAGCTGAGGAAACCCAGGCTTTTACATCTCTTGAGGGCAAGGACTGAGCTGCTGTGTTGCCATGTGAAAAATGTTACTAATTTCTGTCTTTTTTTGTGTCTGTTTTAGTGTTGTACAGAAGTACATATCCATTTATCTACATTGTCAAATTAACAGCACATAAAGCTTGTCAAAGAAGGAATAATGTCTATTAGTGCACAAAATTATTCCTTTTCTAGTATGGTCTTTCACTCAAGGAGTAGGAATAAGATGGAAATTATTAATTCCTGAGATTTTAACACAGGAAAGCACATCCTGATTTAGGGAATAGGAAAAAATAGGTGTGTCCATATGTAAACAGAAATCACATGAGTTTATTTAACTGTAAAGGCAAAAAAAATTGTTTCCACTTACACTGAACAACAAAATAGCTACATTTTTTAAAACATGTAAAAACCTTCATATGAATCAATATCATAGAAATTTAGTGTATTTCTCCCTAATTTTAACCGAATTTTTAGTATGGTTCTCTATGAATATTTTCATTTCTTTTTGAGAATAATAATTTTATTATATGTACTCAAATTCTAGGGATATTTATACAGCTTCTGTTTATGTATCTCTGAAGCCCTGGATGCTGCAGGACTGCATTTCAGCTCTGTGACACAAATGAAGGAAAGAGTCCTTTTTGGACATAGGAGACTTGGGGTGTGCTCTCTGGTTCAGTTCTATATGTATAAAAATACATATTGGTTCAGTTCTATATGTATAAAAATATATATACACTCTGCTACTATTATTAGCAATCCCCTGCATGGATTGGGGAAGCAATGCTCTCCTTAGCCTGGGTTGACATTACTTGATTTTTGAAGCTGAGTTCCTTGGATGCTCCATGACTGCCTAATCCTAGGCTTAAGGATAAATTAATCACTTGAATCCTACAACTAGTGACTTGAATAACTTACACTAATGTGGTGTTCAGACTGGCTCAGTGCAGCAGGCTGATTTTCACCTGAGGGTCCTTAACATTTCCCTAGGAAATGCATGAATACATTAGTGGAAATTTGATGGAATAAGTTCAGTAACAATTTGGAAGAGAGAAAGAGCCACAATGCCTTTTTGTCTGATCTATTCCTATAGCAATTTCCAAGTTATTACACACACATAAATATACCCATACATTTACATATATATGTATGTGCCCAGATATTTATAAAACCAACCACAGCCTTTCAATTGTGTGTGCTGTGATTCATCAGCAGCAATAGTTTTTGGCAGGGACATAATTTCAAATCTTCTGCTGAGGATGCCTGCCAAGACATTGTTGGACAAAGATAGGATGAGGAAAGTTATTTATAAATGGGGATAATTAGGTCCTGTGCTTATTAGTGTTGAGGATGAGACAGAAAGACGGCATGTGTAGTAATGAGTATTGTAATATGAGAAGAGGCTCTCCATGATTTTCTAATTGTTGAGAGGAAAAAGAATTTTCAAAAACCTTCTCAGGTGAAATAACATCATTATGTGCTGCTCCCAGCTATGAGATTCAGACTGGGAGTTTGTGTACTATGCTGTAGGAGAAGTCTCAGACTAATGGAAGCTTGGAATACTTCCACAGGATCCAGGTGCTGACTGTCATAACTGAGATGAGATTCTGTTTCCTCCGTCCTGGACTTCACAGTTTGTGTTCAGGCAAAAACCAACCCTGATCAGACACAGGAACTGCATTAACTCCTTTTATGTGGAAGCAGTGCTCATAACCACACTGTCAGGAGAGAGCACTGTGCTGCCTGGTGCTCTGCTCATCACCTCTGTCAGCAGAGGCAAGGCTATTGCTGTGTTCCAGCAGTCATGTAGATGTGTGTTACATCCTTTTTTTCCTTCAAGAGATACTGTCACTGGGACAAATTCACCTTTCTACTGGTATTCTCCCCAGAGGTATAAATCCAGTGAGCACAGTGTGAAATTGCTCCCTGCAGGGTCTGGAGGGCACCTGTGCTCACACAGTCTGCACAGCAGCCAGGACAATGCTCTCAGCCAGTTACTACAGAGGACTGGTCCCACAGTGAGTCAGGAGAATACCCATTAATATTAAAAATGTCTTGGCTCCTGGCTTTGTACCAAGCTTACTAGATAGTGTGACTAATGTGTAGGAGACACCTAAGCACAAATCTGTGTTGAAACAGTTGAATATCCCATTAACTTTTCTTACTTCCAAGCTATTTGGACTGGTCTCACAATGCTTGGGATTTTTATGGCCTGAAGCTCCTGCAGTCTCAAGTAAATGGTTGCTTTGGGGGTTTCTGAGCTTTTCATTAGAGGTGAGGGGAAGAAATAGTCTTCAGCATTGCAGAGAAGCTTGAAATACAAAAATGCAGTCTCTCCAAAGGTCATTATTTCCCTGCACAGTGTGGGGGTTTTTAAACTCTGGCACAATACTGACAGGGTCCAGTGCCTTCAGAAAGATTATTCCTGTATTTAAAGGTGGGTGCAGTGTAAGCAAGTGCCTGGCTTGGCCTGGGCCTTGGTCTCTCTGAAGGGGGAGTGTTGGGAGAGCTGTTCTGGCTAAATCACTGCCACAGCTGCTATCTCTGCCCTGTGGCCAGCATAGAATGTCACCTGTGTGGCTGAGTATCTCCCAGGCTCTCCAGACCTGGAGCATCACTTCCCCCAAAACTATTTCATCCCAGGGTTTTGCCTACACATCCTCAATGCAGCCTGTATGTGAAAACACTGCATTTAAATGCTGTTGCCAAAAAAAGAATCAGCAGGGTTTAGAGAGCCTGTGCCAAGCTCATCCCTAGGGTGATTTTTTTGAAGTAAAGCAGGGAATATCTAAAACAGCTCCTGGCAGAGAGATAGGAAAGAATATTTGAGGGAGCTAGAATTTTGCCTTTGTATTTCTTGTAAAGCATTAAAGGGATCCTTAGAACTAGAAATCTCTTAAAGTGTGTAATTATGTACGTCACGGTGTCTCAGATGGTTCTGCAGGCAGAGCACTCTCTTTCCTGCTAAGGGAATTTTGCAGAGCAAGTTTTTTTGTGGTTTGCAAGGGCACCTAAAAGCAGTGCTGGGTTTACAGACTGCAGTGCCTAAATATTAAATGCTCAGTAGTGACAGTTACTATCAAACACAATAGACTGTCAAGACCATTACAACTATTTATTTTTCTTTCTAAAACAGAAAAATAAAGGAAAAATGTGCAAAGGGAGATCAGTTGAACTTTACAAAAGCAGCATATGCTATTGCAAAAGCAAATTTTCACTTGCTAATCAGGATTAGAAGAAATGCCTGAGTTGTTTCATTGTTGGGAGCTATCAGCAGCACCTGTGCTTCATTAGCAAAATCAAAGTTTACTGTTATCTAAGACAAAAACATTGGGGGGGCAGGTGGTCCTTGAGGCAATAATATCAAATCCCCTTTTGTTTCCTGGAGAATGATTACAGTGAAATTCTTTGCTTATGTTTCCATTCTTTAGACCATCTGTTTCAAATTAAACCCTTCTGGCAGGATACATCATCATTTATTAGAGCGTTACATTAGATAATGCAGTGTTAGTACGGCTGTTATAAACCCTGAGCTTCGTGAGTGGGACTTCAGGGACAGAACTGAGGTGTTTACTTAATGAAAGGGCCAGAGACTGTTAATAAAACTGGTTTTCCAGTTCAGAAATGACTTTTTTTATAGGTCTTCCACAATTACATTTCTGGTGTGTCTTGATCTGCAACTCTGAATGCGTTTGGTAGAGTGAAAACTTGTGGATTTAGATGACTGAAAGCAAAGGAACTGAGCAGGACTTGTCAGTAACAAACTGTGAGACACCTAAGGCTGGAAACACAGTCCCTGCACATGATGGGGTGACAGCCATTTCCAGAAATCTCCAGTGCCCTGTAGCATTCAAGGCACACCCCAAGTGATTCTAGAGCACACAAAGATCTGGCAGGTAATACCCCACATCTGAAGGAATTTTCTACATTTTCATTCTTATCGCCTGTAGAAACTCTTTTTTTTTAAGCTTTCTGTCAGAGGCAAAGCTTCACATGCCAATAGACAGAAGACTGGCCTTGAACTCCTCCTAGAACTGTCCTGTCACTGCAGTCTCAACCATTTGGGGGCAGTTTAAGAAACACAAGACCTTGCAAGGAGGCTTTTTTTTTTTTTTTTAATTCTCAGTCCTAGTGTACTGAAGAGGCTCAGTCACTCCTTACTAAAGGAGTAGGGAGAAGGATTCAGTCCCAGGAAATGAGCAGTTCTTTATAGGTGTATTTCAGATACTTCAGTTCGCCAGCGATGCCCACTGTTACTAAAAAAAAAAATCTTTCAATCTACTTCAGTTAGAAAGATGATGACTGTGAGAGCAAAATTGAAAAATAGATTAATAATTCATGATATAAAGACTTTGTATGCTTTAGATAAGGCAAAGCCTTCTTTTAAATATGCTTATAGAGAGTGTGCCTGGGGAAGAGGACAAGTCTTTCATCTTAAATGTGCTTCCCATTTTTTTTCTGGTCAAAGTAAATCTGAAGAATCCTCTAGTAGATGATTCATACCACCTAGATTAAATTCAAGATCTGAATCACTGCTATAATATATATATATATACAGAGTTTCTTTCATGCCACAATCTCCCAAAATTGCTGTATTTAACCAACACAGTATTTGTCCTGGTTACCCTTCAGCAATGCAGTCAGACACAGTCAGGAAGCCAGCATCTGCTTCAAAATATTTTTTTTAACTAATCAAATCATACTAACCAAAGTTGCTTAAAACTGATATTCTCTCTTGCTCCATTAAAAAAAATGGAACTTAAATATCATCATTTTATAACCCAAAAGTTTAGTGTATCATTTAAATGTTGCAGGATCCGAAGCAGGCCAGGATGACATCAATATTTCCTTTAAGAAGGCCAGCAGTAAGTCCACAGTGTATGTCTGAACACATGTGGTTCAAATGACATAATGTTAACTTTTTTCCTCTCTCTCTCTGTTGTTCTTTCGAGAATAAATTTACACTTTTTTGTTTTTGTTTTTTTTAATAGTGGGAAGGTGATACATGGTGAGTAAAAATTTTTGAGGTCATGGAAGAGGCTTTTCAAAACCACATTTTCCTTGTTTCAAATGTCCTTTTATTACTCTGTTTTGTCTGAAAAAAATAAGCCTGAAAGTTCATAAAC
Source organism: Agelaius phoeniceus (assembly GCF_051311805.1). Taxonomy (NCBI): domain Eukaryota; kingdom Metazoa; phylum Chordata; class Aves; order Passeriformes; family Icteridae; genus Agelaius; species Agelaius phoeniceus. Next base: position 7,072,316 of record NC_135282.1, on the reverse strand, counting down.
TTTGCTTGCCAGTTGTAGGCTAGAGACCTACCCTTGCTCTCCCTGTAGCTAATGGTAAAACATCCAAACACTGACTCATCCCTGTGCTGGTCCAAGTCCCATCCAGAGATGAATTGTTTGTATTCCTGGTGAAGTTAACCCCGAGGGCTGCTGGGCCTGCTTTAACCACGGGGTTTTTCTGCCTGCCAGGGGAAACCATTTATTTGGCCTCACCTGTGTTGACCTTTCTGAAACCTCTTTCTGACTTCTCTTTTCTTTGTTCTAGTCACAGCACAGTTCAGAGGCTGCCCTAACCTTGGGCATCCTCCTTGAAGGTATCTCTGCATCAAACCACAGAAATGGGATAAGCCCCTGGGAATCATCCCTGAGGATTGGACCTATGGCATCAGTAGCACAAGCATTTACTGTTTTCACTAACAGAATAATTCCATTAGTGGGCATCAGTAGGTTGTTATCCTCTTAGTTGGATTTTCTGCTTACAGATGAAATACAACACAATAAAACTGGATTAAAATAGCAGCAATATAAATACATATAAAAAGAACAGAGAAAGAAAGCTGGGTAGTTATTGATGGAACACAGGACTGTATATTCAAGCTAGTGGTAATCTTCAACAAATTATTTCTGAGGGGTTTTTTTTTACCTAATTGAATTGCAAGTTTTAAAAAGTGGTAAACATAATCTAATTAATAACATGTTTGGACATACTGAGGAAAATCTAAGGTAATCTCAGAAGACTTTGCAACATGAATTGTTTAAAGTGTACTAGTACCTAACCCAAGCAAAACAAACTGCAGAATTGAGCACAGGCACATGAGATTGCTGATGGTGAAGAGTTAGTGCAGAAGAATGACAGCCAAAATGCAGCACTGAGGCAAACAAAAATATTATCCATTCTCATTTTCTAGCATAATGAGCTTGCTCAGATGTTCAGCAATACATTTTTTGTGCTGGGGAACAATTTTGACTATTGCTTAATAACAGTCTGAAACTTTTCTGGTGGTGAGCAGAGCTCAGCCCTGGTGCATTTGGTGACACTGTCATCCAGAAACTTGCCAGTGTTTATTACTTGCCAGTGTTTATTACTGGATTTTTACTCAAATGGCAGATATTTGTGTGAGCAATGCACCTCGAATAGCACTGACATTTCAAATGGAACCATATCATTTTAGAATTCAGTTCAAGCTACTGAGAGATTTATCAGGAATAGTTTCATTTGTCCGATCCAGTTTCAGCCTGTCCCTGTCCCCAAGTGAGTGATGGTGTCTGGTGCAGTTTTTTCCTTCTTTTGTGAGATGCTGGAGGTCAAATGGGATTCAGGTTAGAGGGTAGGCTGGAGAGGAAGAGGCAGGACACCAGTGGGAGCATTTAATGGAGAATAAGTATTACTAGGGATATAAGAGAAAAGGCATTATGAGAGAAAATATTTTGAAAGTATTTGCAGGACTTTCGGAGACTGAGACCTGGGGAAAAGGGACCATGCTGCTTTTAGGAGGAAGTGGATGTAAGGTTTTGAAACCAAACTTTTTTCTTCTGGGTTCTTGGTAAGAAAGAACATGCACAGTATAAATACACACACCTGCCTATATAATAAGATAAACTGAAGAAAATAATTAAATTATCATTTTAAAGCTATATAAGAAGAAACAGAAAGCTGAGTATCTTAAATACAGAGAATGAGCAGGCAAGAAGGATAAAGGAGGGTGTGTAGCAGATTTTCATCAGGGTCCGATTTACTTATGTGACCCCTGGGAGCCACTGTCGGTCTGTGAAATGCCCCAGAGCCAAAGGACCTGTGCTCCAGTCTGATGTGCCTCCTCTGCATGGAATGTGTGTGAGACAGAGACACGGAGTGGTGGGCAGGGGAAAGACACTCCGCTGGGAGAGCTGGAAGGTGGCTGAACTTTAACAGAAAGACCATTCTCTTTGGGCAGGCACAGCGTCCTTGTGTACCCCTGCCGTCCCTGTTAACTCCGGGCTCAGGGGAACGCATCTCTGTGTGCTCGGCAGGGCACAGGCTCTGGTCTCGGTGGCTCTGCGGTCACTCACACTGGTTGAAATCTGGCAGCTGGAAACTGTCTGCCCAGCTGGCATGCCAGGGGAATAGCAGGAACAGTATTATAGAACTTGTGGTGTGGGGAATGTGGGTATGGAGTTAAAGCTTGAACAGGTGGACAGGAGTGCTAAGAATGCATAATTAAATAAGCAAAGGCTGGATAATGGAATCTGTAGAATCTGCTGGCATCCCAAGGTCCACATTCAGCAGCACTTCTGTCACCATTTGCAAACTGCTGAATCTGACAGGTAAAAACCAGTGCTGAATTTGGGATGTCAGCTCAGAAAAAGAGGGATCTGTTCTGATTCTCTCTCCATAAGGCCTCTGCTGTGAGGTTAAGACAGTGCCATTGGCCATCTATAGCTAATTAACATTGCAGTGTGAAGTAATTAACATTCCAGTTCCACCGTGCCTTTCTTCTGCACAAGGCAATGTGGAGCTGTAATGAGCTCTGGCTTCTGAAGGGAGTCTCTGTGTGAAGAGGGGAGCAGCGTTCAGGCCAGAGGCACAAGAGGTGGGAAGGGAATGCCCAGGTGGGTGCTGCAAGCTCCGCTCTGCTGAGCCCACCTGGCTGGTGACACTTTTATTTCCCAAACCGCAGGTTCCTGGTTTCCAGTGCCAGGGACCCAGTGCTGCCTGCAAGAGATCTATTCCTGTATGACAGAATCACAGAATCATTGGGGTCGGAAGGGACCTCTGGAGATCATCCAGCCCCACCCCCAGCCAAAGCAGGGTCACCGAGAACAGGTGACACAGGAACGCATCCAGGTGGGTTTGGAACGTCTCCACAGAAAGAGACCCCACGACCTCCCTGGGCAGGTGTCCCAGTGCTCTGCCACCCCCAATGTAAAGTTCTTCCTCATGTTGAGGTGAAACTTTTTGTGTTTCAGTTTAAGGCCATTGGTCCTTATCCCATCACCGGGCACCAGTGAAAAAGAGTCTTCAGACTAAACAGGCCCAGCTCCCACAGCCTGCCCTCATAAGAGAGGCTCCAGACCCCTCATCAACCTTGCGGCCTGTGCTGGACCCTCTCCAGCACTCCTGGTCTTTGTTGTACTGAGAGGAGCAGCTGGGCACAGTGATAAGGCTCAGGGCTTATAATAAATATGACGGACTCGGCAGTGCCGGGTTAATGGTTGGACTCAACGCAGAAGTCTTTTCCACCCTGAAGGATTGATTGATCACGGCATCAGGGCGATTAAACCAGGCAGGGCTGGCGGGAATCCCCTGCCGAGCCCTACACGGTGACCCGCCTGGGGTGGAAACCGGTTTGGGAGCGGCTGGGTAAGACCAGCCCCTGAGCCCGGCCCGAGGCGGGCGCAGCTCCGCGGGCACCGCGGCTGGGGCAGAGGGGCCGGGCCGGGCTCGTGAGGGTCTGTAAGGGCCGGGGGTCGGTGGGCTCCGTGCCGCCCCGTCCTCCCCGTTCGCGGAGGAATCTTGCCCCGCACCGCGCTCCGTCCGGGGCGGGGCGCAGCGGGGCGGGCTCGCCGGTGAGGGGCACGCGGCCGCCCCGCCATGTCGGTCGGCCGGGCCCTGGCGCTCGCCGCCTGCGGGCTGGCGGGCGGCTCCGTCCTGCTCTCCGCCGTCGTCGTGGGCAAGCAGCCGGCCCGCGGCGGTGGCGATAGCGAGCCGCGTTCGGGGGGCTCCGCCGTGCCCTCCGCCGCGCCGCCCGGCTTGCTGCTGCTGCCGCCCACCGCCTCCTGCCCGCCGACCGCCGGCTGGATCGAGAGACCCGCCGGCAGCGGCAGCTACTGGGACAGCAACTGGGACAGGTGGGCGCGGCCGGGCTGCGGTGGCGGGGCCGCCTTCTCGCCCGGGGAGGTCGCGGCTGCGGTGAGGGGCCGGGGGGATCCGGGGGGCGGCGGGAGCTGCCCTGAACCCCTCTCCGGAGCCCCGGGAGGAGCGGGCTCAGGGCCCCTCGGGGGTCGGGAGGCCCCGGGTACCTGCGGGAGCAGCCCCCGGCTCGACGGGACTCGTTTGCCGGTGGAATTCCGTGTGGTGACCCGCTCAGAGCAGAATCCAGCTGAAGTTCGTGAGCACCCGTGGAGCGGTGGAGCTCTGGAGGGATGAGCGGGCGCTGGGTTTTGTTCAGACAGCTCGGAGATTACCCTGTGCAGATCCCTTTATTTGATGCTTTCCGCCAGCGACACTGCCGAGCCTCAGGCTTGGGATAAATGTAAGCTGGGCAGAAGCTTGTCTTTTTTGTTTATTTTCCAGCCATGCCTCGGTGTTGCTGTGTGTCTGCAGCAGGGTTTTCCAGCCCGGCAGCAGCTCCCTGTGGATGCCAGGCGCTCTCACGTGCTGGGCAGGCACGGGGCCTGCTGCTCATGGAGCTGCCTGGGCTTAAATCCTTGTAAAGGCACTGTGGCTTTGAACCAAACTCATTCGTGTTCTTCAGCGTTGAAACACATTCACACAAGGGTTGACTGCATTTTTTCTGAATCTTTAATTAGAATGTGCAGATATCCGCATGGAGCTTTGGCTCATTTGGCTTCAGTCTGGTAGAATTATCTCCCAGGGGAGACTTATGTCAGGCTCCAGCTTAATCATAGTAAATCCAAACCTAAGCATTAACAGATTTTTTATTGTATAATAAATAATTTTGATTTTTGAGAGGCTACAGGATCAAATGCTTATGTAAATAGGGCTATTACTAGGGTACACCCCAGTAATAAAAACACCTTCATTAAATAAGGTTATAGCTGGTTACACAATTATACTGAGGGAGGTACTAAAGCTGCTTGTTCAACTGCAGCTCCAGGCCTTCCTGGTTCTGCTAAATGGTTGATTTTCTTCAAGGATTCTACAGTACTTTCAGACTCAAGTAATTTTTTTAAAACCCATCCAGGAAGTAGAGAATGTGCTTTAGCTTACAGAGCTGTCACCACTGCCTGAGCAAACGTGGCCAGATAATACTTCCTAGCAGGTCAGGATAGCCAATCACCGTTTGTCAGTGTGCAAACAGTGGCAGTGGAATATATTACTTACCCCAGATCAATGTTTTCTGCTGCCTGTGGTCTACCAGGTTGTGGCTTAGGTTGTCGAAATCTTAATCTTGACTTTTGGATGTTACTGGCAGAAGCAGTTAATGTGCCAAGTTGTTAAATGGTTTATAAATACACAGAATATCTGACCCCTGTTCTTTGGGGGCAGAATGTTTAGAAAGTCAAGTCTTAGGCAGATAACTAGATACTACAATATTCTTAACAACCAATGGCTTTTCAAGTTTGAAACAAACAAATGCAAATATCAAACTTGTTATTGGTCTGACAGGGTATCACACGTGGAATGTTGGTCTCTGCCACTTGCACAGGAATTGTGCAGCTCAGTTCTCAGAGAGGACAGATCTGGTTTCATTCATGTGGAATATGTAATGGCAGACATCAGATGAGTTATTCCCCTTGCTGCTTTACTAATGTGCTTGAATTGATTTTAAAGATTTTTTTTTGTTTTCCTATTGTATCTTGCCAGCAGTATAGTTTCCAGTGAATCAAAAGTATACTGTGAAGTAGCAATAGAACTTCTTGTTACTGGCCTGTTGTTTCATTTTTAATGCCTTGCTGAGGAATTAACAGCTTGAGGACTGTGTAGAGCCTCATTGTCTAATGGAAATCATGTGTTCAGTAAAACAAAATGGAGGCAGGAGGGCTTTGCACAGCCAGTCTTGCTGTGAGAAGTAGGTGTGGGAAGCAGCAATTTTCTGTGAACAAATTACTTTGTCCCAAACTGAATAAAAATTATTTTCCATTAAAAAAGAAAAATCTATCATCAAATAAACAAGTTTAATACTGGAAAAAGTGAGGTGTGGCATGAATAAAATGCGCTCTTAGGTGGAGTGACATAAAAAGGATTTGCATTAATGGGGTGGAGGATCAGTGCAGAGAGGGGCCCAGACCCAGACCAGGGAAGGTTTGGGCAGGGTTGGTGCTGGAGGTGGGAGATCTGCAGCACTAAACCTGTGACAGCAGAGACAGGGGGAGATCCCTGTGCTCAGGAAGAACCAGGTCAGCTGGCTGGGTGATGTGCAGGGCAGGGTACTCGTGTGCACTGTGACAAGTGGAAGAGAGATTAAAGTGGCATGAGGGGAGAGAGTGCTGAAAAGATGAAAGGATAAATAAAACACTCCAGGCTGAAAAATAAGAATGTTACTGGAGAGACCTGATGTGACCTAGTTTAAAGCAGAAAATAATTCTCAGTGTGCACTGAAGAAGGTTGGAGTCTTTCTAGGATGTTGTTGGGGGAGTGGTTTTTTAGTCATTTGATGTAAATGGCATTGATAAAGTGCAAATTTTGTAGGTGTTATCACAGGGCCTTTTAGACATGAAGCATTTTCTTTCTTTAATGGTTAGTCAGCACCTTTTCCTCTTTTCCTGGGTACCCTTCCTGGTTAGTTTTTCTTGTCAAAAACCATACTGTCATACCCTACAAGTTTTTCTGTTGCTCTTGGCTTTTTTTTCCCCAGTAATTGATTCAGGTGACTGGGACTAAGTGGCAAATTTACTTATATCAAGTTAGGCCTTTCAACCCATGGCATTAACTTTTTTTCATGCAGGCATTTATTTTTACTTTTCACACAAAGGTTTGGATCAGTTTCATGATACAAGTGGCTAAACTTCAACTATGTCTGGAATTAAGGCAAGACTACATATCTGTAAAAATCCCCTGCCTCTTAGTCTCTCCTCTCTAAAAATGACTCTTTAAATGTGTTTGTTTAGACGTGAACCACTGGCTCTTATCAACCTCAAAAAGAAAAATGAAGAAACCGGGGAAGAAGAGCTGGCCTCTCGCTTGGATCATTGCAAGGCAAAAGCCACCAGGCACATATTCCTGATCCGGCACTCCCAGTACCACCTGGACGGCCGGGCTGATAAGGACAGGACTCTGACCCCCCTGGGTAGGTACCACCAGCAGCATCATGCTTTGCATCTTGAGGAAATGATTTTTTACCTGATGTGGTCACTAACTCAGCACTGTTCTGGGTCTTGCTGCCTAACCTCAGTCTATTTCTGTATTCCTTTGTGGCAGACAGATGTCATGAATAAGTGTGTTTTCTTCAGTTTTGACCCAAACATTAAGATGGGATTTAGAGAGTTCTGAACACATTCAGTTGTAAAGAAACTTGTCAAAGGAAATTCCGACTTATCTTAAGGTTGCTTTAGCAAACTTTTGTGCCAGCTGATGTAATTCCTAAGGGCTGTGGCTTTTAAACTTCATTGAGATGAATTTTTCTTGTGTTTCTCTTAATTTAATCTGCTGATTTATTAAAAAGAAAACGCCTCTGACTTTCAGCTGGAGTGTTCATAATTAAATGCATTGCACTTTTGCTGCTGTCACTGTTTCTGGGAGTACTGCTAATCACGTACATGAATTGAGGATAACCTTTGTCTGTGTTAATCTTAACTCACTGATCCTGTGACTGGGTCTCAGATGCTAATTAGTATTACTTTTAATAAGGTACTTGAAAAGCAGTGAACACTTCCTTGATTATATATTTGCCAACACTGTTTTCAGAGGGGGAAGAATTATGACTCTGGACTTTTTTCCCACCCACATCTCAATTACTGGTGTGCAAACAGGAGTGAAATGCTAATTGCAGGCCCTAAGTGCAGTCTTAAAGTGGTAGCAAAGCACAGTGTTAATCCTGTCTCATCCTGTGCCTTAAGTAAGTGACTTAACCTGTCTGTTGTCTTTTCACCTGCCTGCCTGAAAGGTGGGCTGAACCTGCCTGAGGCTGCCCAGGTGCTGTGAACTGTGCCAAGCTGGCGTTGCCATTATGAACAGCAGCACACTGTCAGGCCTGAGGGGGATTGTTGCTTCCTGGGGATGGGGCTGGCAGGGGTATTGAGTACTTCAGTGAAAGTTGCTGAGTAAGTTTTGGATTTGGGGTTTTTTCCCCTAATTGAAACAAAGAATTTTTTTCATACTGACACGAGTATGACTTGAAATTGTCCAGTCAGTAAGCCTGGCCTGAGTAGTGGCTCTGATGAAAATGTTTTCCAGTTGCTTTTGGAAAGGAAAAAGCCCAGCATTGATGTAGACCTTTTATGTCTGCTGGACAGCTCTCTTGGTAGTTTGTGTGAGGCTCTAATGGGAGTGTCACCAATTTCTGTAATGAATGTGCTTTTTAAGGTCGAGAGCAGGCGGAACTGACTGGACGCAGGCTGGCAAGCTTGGGATTAAAATTTGATCAGATTATCCACTCTTCCATGACTAGAGCAACTGAAACCACTGAAATTATAAGCAAACATCTCCCAGGTAAGAGACTTTGCTTAATTTTTCGTTGTCTTCTGATTCTTAAAACTGCTTACAGTAGAATTCTAAGCTTGTCTTTAAGGATGAGATGTTATTTAGCCATTTCCGAGCCCTGTGTGAATGTCTGTATTTATCAAGAAACCTACAGCTGTAATTCTGCTTGTTTCCAGTTTATCTTTAAAAGTACAAACACACTTTTTCAAAGTGTAACAGACAGGCTGTTCTGTTCAGTTGGAATAAATTGTCTTGCTGATGGCAAAACAGTTTTGTTGGAAAGATTCATGTTGGAGAGCAAGTCTTCCTCAAAGAAAGACTGTGAAAAATATATTGATTGTAGAGTTGTGGGGCTGTTTGTAATGGCATGTGAGCAACTTGTTTCTGAATGTGCATCTAAATATTTCAGGAGTCAAAAAAATCAGTACTGATCTGCTGAGAGAGGGAGCACCTATTGAACCAGACCCTCCAGTCTCCCACTGGAAACCAGAAGCTGTGGTAAGTTTTTCTTTAAAGTTATTTTTATTTATTTTTGGTTTGGGGTTTTTTTCAGTATACTCTGTATAGACAGTAGCAATAACTGGCAGTGTTTGAGCTGATGTTTGTTATCACAGCCCTTAGATAATTGCATTCTTTCCTCCTCCTCAGTAAGTGTGCAGAGCAGTTAAAATAACCCGCAGTCCTTGAGCATTAGTTCATCCCTAGGGGTGCAGCCAGTGAGCAGGAGCTGTTGAGGAGATGAGGGATGCAGCAGTGCTGCTGTGAGCTGTGTGTAACTGTGCCCTCAGCAGTATTACGAAGATGGAGCCCGCATCGAGGCTGCCTTTCGGAACTTCATCCACCGAGCGGACGCCAAGCAGGAGGAGGACAGCTACGAGATCTTCGTGTGCCACGCCAACGTCATCCGCTACATCGTCTGCAGGTACGGCTGCCTGCCCTGCTCCCGGGGGCTGCCCCAGGGAGGGCTCATCCTGCAGGGCTGCCCTGGCCACCACTGAGGGAGGAGATGGGTTGATTTCACTTCTTTGAAGTGTTGGAGATCAGTGCCTGCACTGTGAGCAGCTGCTGCTGCAACTTCATCAAGGTACATTTGATAATTAGAACACTTTCATTCTAATTCTAAAGCAAAAATGGCTAAGTCAAGTGAAACTTAACCTTTTTTGTACATCTGGACAGTTACTTTAGTTACTACGTGCTTCTGCTTCCATAAACCTGAGAGTAGTGCCTGTTGGAAAAGATTACAAATAGATGCATTATTGGATGCATCTCTTTGAGGTGACATGAATTTGAGCTTACATAATTAAAAATTGATTCAGTTTTGGGAATTCTTTACTAATGGATATTTTTGAGTTATGTTGAAGTTGCATTAGTGTGTCTTAGCAGTAGCATCCAGTATTGCATTAAAGGGAGAGTGGATCTTTCTGATAACATCAAGGCTGTTCATAAAGGAGAAAACAGTCCTGGATCTTTGCCTGTCTCTGAGTATCCAGTCAGCTGAATCTATTTTATTCCTCTTCCCCATCAACAAAGCACTGTCTGTAAGATAATTTGTCGTGAGCAGGACAGATGTGATTAAACTTTAATCTGATCAATACCTACAACAGTTTCAGTTAGCTTTATTTAGCTGAGCTAGGTAAATGCTAGCCTGTCTGCTCTGTGGGCTGTTTTAGAGCTTTCCAAAATTGCTATACTTGAAATTATTGATCAGGTAAACAGGCTATTCTTTCCTGTGCAAAAAAATACCTCGTTGTTCTTGCCAAGGCTTTATCTGAAATACTTACATACCTTTTCTCTTTGCTGTTGCCTTCCTTTCATTTTAATGTCTCTTCTGCGCCTTCAATTGCAGACAATCTGATATTACATGGATTGTGTTCAGTTGTACTATTTCCTTCAAATCTAGCTTGGCTGTAGCTGGTATTTAATTTTTTGGGCTTTCTACAAGACTGTCATAAGAGCCAAAACAAAGTTATTCCTTGGTATCAGAGGCAAAAGCTGTTTGATGCAACATGGAATTTTTTCCAGCTGTTTAATACAATTGATGGAGCTCCTGAGGCTGTTGAGTTAGGAAATTCAGAATGGCTGCAGACCAGCTGTGATGCTGTTTCTGTGGAAGGCACAATTGTCCTTGTCCTTCCTGGGGAATGATGTAGCCCATTGAAAGTAGTTCCAGTGAATTTGTTCCCTAGGGACATGCAGGCCACTGGAGGGAATACTGTGTCACTCACTGCCTTTGCTGTGGGGGTGTGGCTGAAATGGAGTGTGTCAGTCACTGTTTGCCACATCCAGGTGCTCTGCTCAGGCAGCCCTGGCGTGCTGAGCCAGCTCTGTCCCACCTGCACAGGTGTTGAGGTGCTGCAGCCTCGCTGGGCCATCCCCTGCCCTGGCTGTGAGGGGGCTGCTCAGAGCACTCCTGGCAGCCTCATTGTGTGGAGCTGCTGCCTTCTGTCCACTTGAACTAATCCTGTCAGCAGTAATCACACCCATCTGCTGGACTCTGCTTAGCCAAGGGCATTCTTGGCCCCGCTCCAGTTACCAACGCTGTGGTTTTACAGCATTTCCACAAGAAAAAGCTTTTTTCCAAGGCTGACTGGGGGCATTGGTACACAAGCTGCACAATGCCCACTAATTTTGAGTTTCCCCCTCCTTCTCCCCCTGTCTGGGATAGAAGGTGATGCTGTGAGGGCTGGGTTAATCTAACTGTGTGTTTTTGTCCCCAGAGCACTGCAGTTCCCCCCAGAAGGTTGGCTGCGACTGTCTCTCAACAACGGCAGCATCACTCACCTGGTGATCCGTCCCAACGGCAGAGTGGCCCTTCGAACGCTGGGTGACACGGGCTTCATGCCCCCGGACAAGATCACGCGCACCTGAGCGCGCCAACGGACGCAGGCTGTCCAGAGCTGCCTCTGGGTCTCTTTGCACTAGCACATTCTGCTACAGTACCACTAGATTTTTATTACGTTGGGGTGTGATGCTGTCTTCAAATGTCCTTTAGCCCCATTCCTCCTTCATATTCATACTTGCCTTTCAGTCCAGAAAAGAAGAAACCTTTGTGAGCCTGAACATGGCCAGTCCTTAAGTATTCCCCCAAACTCAAAGCTGAGCTGTGGAATACAGGTTGAATGTCTGCTCAGCAGTTGTGAGAGCACTGACTTTTCCCTCACCCCGCTGTGAATTTCTCTAACCAAAGCTTGCTCCTGTGGGTATTTTTCTTGTGCAGGAAAGTGATTGGTGTGAACAGCCTTGTATCACACTGCAGCTAAAACAAAAGGTGAGCCAGCTTGTTCCAGCTCCTGCAGAAGGGACAAACAGGGAATTCTGCTTTCCAAAGGACAAAGGGATAAAGCTTCAGTTTTTGTAAGCTGTTGAGTGTGTATGTTGATGTTGTGTCATTGTTCCCCTCTGCCCCCAAAAAACCCATGAAAACTGTGCCTGGAGGTTATGAGCATGAAGGAAAGAGGGTAAAAAAACATTTGCCTCAGAGCTGTGGTGCTAGAACTAACTGCTGCTTATATTAAGTGTTCCACCATCCTCAGGATGTCCTTTAAGATGTTTAAAGAATATTTTTCAGTCTTGTAAAGCCTTTAACCAAAATATGGTCTGGAGAAGGCTGTAGGGATGAGACTGTAGCAGTAAGATGGGAGGAAAGGAAAGCAGCAATCTTCTCAAAGTGCTTTCAGTTACTGATACATTTTTGAGTGCTCTTTCCCATTGATTTGTATTTGTTGATACCTTACTTTTGGAGTAGAGCAATACCACCACTGAGTTCAGGGTAGTGATGCTGCAGGTCAGAGGTGCTGCAGCAAACTGCTGTGGCCAGAATGGTGAGCAGTGGCCATGGGGTGGCTTGTCTAGGGACAGTGTATAAGACAGGCATTGGGCAGAATGCTTCAAGGGCCCCCTTCAGACAGCTCTGATGCTGCTGGGCCTGTGGGAGGGGAGGGCTCAGAAGCATTCTGAAGCTTGCTGGCTACCCTGAGCCAGTGTAGAAACTTGGCTCAGTTAATAGTAGGACAGCAGACATAACTAACTTGTTTGACAGATTCTCTGATCAATAAGGATGTTGATGAGATGCTGAACTTACTCCTGTCAGAGCTCTATGAAGCATAACCAGGGCACACAGCCTATGGAGAAGAGGATTTAAGGGCTTGATACCGAACTGCTGCTACATCAGGATAAGTTCAAGGAACAGGGTAGGAACAAACTGATTATTGTGTGGTGTAAGGTGTGGGGGGCAAGAGGAAACCATCATGATGTATCTCTCATTGATGCAATGAGAATAATTTACCAGTTTTTGTCTATTAACTTTTTTAAAGTTTTGAATAAAATACTTGGTCTGTCTGTCTTTCCCGTCTCTTCAGCTGAATGGCTGCATGGGCAGCTCTAACAGGTGTGGCTGGAGCTCTGCAGGGCCTGCTGGTGCAGGACCTGGTGTGTCCCACACTGCTCAGGGCAACAGCTCTTTCACCAGCCACCTGAAATGTGAACTGGAGCTGGGAGCCAGAGCAGTTCATTGGCATCAGCCACAGAGCTGCCCAAGAGGGGAACTGCTGTAGCCTAAGCACAGCCATTTGCAGGACTCTGTCACCACCACGAGGAACCAGCCCCTGTGAGATGAAAATTCTGTGATTTTTAGTGTTGTGTGGGTGCACGTGTACCCTCTCACACACATCCCCTGTGTCAGTGAATGAGCTCGTGGTGGGCAACCAGAGGACACAACACCTCTCTGCACAGGTACAAAAATTAACAATAGTTTTGGTGACACTTAAGGTGGGGTGGAAAGTGTGAAATTTAAAATTATGTCTTTTTTGCCATAGGCTGAGTTCCTGTCTCTTCAACACTGCTGGAGCCTTAAGTCTGTGGTGGTGTACTCCATTGTCACTGTGCACACACACAAAGGCTGCAGCTCTTGTACAAGCAAGGCCTGGATGAGCCAGTGAGTTGCCCTGTCATGCCCAGCTCCTCCTCCCCACATCCCATATTCAACACAGCTATTCATTTCAGCTATTTATTTGATTTTAATAGAAAGTGGGATACTTCTGTATTTTTAACATGACACTTTGCTAATTAAAAAACAACCAACAAAAACACAGCTATTTTGCACCTTTAAAAGTGAACTTTTGGCCAAGAAAACACAATTCAAGCACTATCACTCTGATTTAAAGTGTCTCCACAGGCTCAGTGTTGAAGGGCTTTCTTCACAAAATCACAAATGATCAAATTGCTGCATAAATTGCTATTTCTGTCATAGCTGAAGTAACATTGTTAGAAAAATGACCTCTTAAGTGAAGTACAACTGGACTAATGCACATTATATAACACAGTTAAAAAAATACTCTCCTGACTGAACCAAAACAACATTACAAAGTGAAAGGCAAGGGTGTGGTGGGTGTGTGGGGGGTGTCTGGCTACATGTACATACCAGTAACATACATTTAAATATTAAAAAAATAAAGCAAAGCATAATAAAAGTAAAAAAGGACAAGGAACTAGAGTGTTAGTATCAGTCTCCTGGCTCAGTGACAAACTCTTAGCAAAAGGGCAATGCTGCTGTACCACAGCTGTGAAGGACCAGGGTGGGGAACAGCAGCTGCACCCACAGCAACTGACCCCAGCAGTTTGGCTCTAACATGGTATTAGGCAATTACAGCAGCTGATCAATTTCTCCAGAATGATAAAGATGTAATTTACAATAAATTATTGAAAAAACCCAACCACCCAGCAAAAAAAAAAAAAACCCAAAATGCCAATCTCAACCCTTTGGGAGTAAAACTCTATGTATGTGGGATTTAAAATATTTTGAGACCATGGAGCCTGCTACATAAAAAATTAAAAAAACAACCCAATAAGAAACCCTTATGAAATAAGTCAGTTAACATACTTATTAGCAGAAGGCAATGGTTTTGGTTCTGGGTTTTTTTTAACATGTTTCCTAAAGTATGACACCCCCCAGGCCCCTGGTACTTGTCTGGAATATGGCTGAATGAGAGGCATTTATGTAAAGTAGCTCTTCCTAATGTCCAGCTCCATAGAACTAGGTTCAATTTTAACAAAAGAGTAAAATAAGCCTTTTTTTTTTTTTTTTTTTATAATTTCTAAAAGAGGAGTCTCTCCCCCCATGGAGAGCTATCGCACCAAATAATCCAACTTAGAGACATTAAAAGACATCCTGTTCAGAAAGCCCAGAGAAAAACTATTTTATCTGCCCATAGTAAGTGGATGCCACTTTTTAAAAAAAACTTCCAAAAGAACAAAAAAATTAATTAAAAAAATATATTACAAAAGGCACTACTGAGCTTGCAAAAGCATTAAGTGCAGTGTTTAGGTTTGTACCAATCAGGAAGCTGTGAGGGTGCACAGTTTGTGTAGAACAGTCACTGCCGTGTGAGAGCCCGGCTCTGGAATGGCCCCGAGGGGTGGGTGGGACCCTGGGGGAGGCTGGGCCAGCCCCTCCTGCCTCCCACCCGTGTTTGCTCAGCTTGGTGCCCTTCTCTTCCAGCCCTGCCAGGTGGCTCTGAGCTCTCACTGACTGTGTGGCACCAGCCCATCCTAATCCACCCCTTCTCACCAGCACAGTCCTGCAGAACTTCATTTTCTGATCAGATTTATCTTGTAACAGTAGATAGGTCTTTTTTTTTCTTTTTTTTTTAACCTAGAGAGCTGTTTCTGGAAGCCTTTCATGCAACATTACAAGCACTAGGCTTGATATGGAAAACTCTCTGGAGTTTTGAAAAGCTTTCTTATTCTCAGCATCACGCTGTCAAAACAAGTCATTCTTACAGAAGGCTGCAGAATAAAATTATTGACTGCTGTAACAAAAACTCATTACCACATCAACACTAGAGCCACAGTAAAAGCTCAGATTTCATAAAAATATTTTGTCCTTAGTCCTCTCTCTTTACAGCTGGGAAATAGCCACCTCCTGGGCCACTGGCTACCATGCTAATATATTACAAACCAGACCATTAAGATAAAGTTATCTATCTTGCTGGTAAATTTGCTGAGATTATTGCTGATGTGCTTTTGTGTAACAACTATTCAAATCTGCTAGTGTTAATAGCTTCTCTGGGGAAAAAATAACCAGCTAATTCTTAAGCTTTTCTTTTCCTTAAATCTTCCACTACCACTAAAGGAATCCCAATAGTTTCTACAGTGCCCTGTTTCTAAAGCACTGGGTAGATCTCAGTGTCTGTAACAGCCTCAGAACAAGCAGAGCCTCCAAGGTCTCTGTGCACACACACATGGACAGACAGGTGAGGGTGGCTGTGGGTATCAACTGCCCAGCCCAGCTGGCTGGAGACACTCTCTGCTTCTGCACAGGGGTTCACATCTCTGCTCCACACTGCAAAGTTATCCTCGCATTCCCAGACATGTTTTAGGCTTTTCCCCCTGCAAGCAGAACGTTTCTGCCATCAGCCTCCTCTCCCACATTCTATTTGCTGATGATGCATTTCCTCCACTATCCAAGGTCAAGAAAGGCAGTTGAGGGCTGTGTGTTCATTACAATGAGGATAAGCAGTGATAGCAATTACCACCATTGCTAAGGACAGTTCAGCCCACTGTGGTACTGGCAACAAGGGTTAATTCAGCTACTGGACAACTGCACTCACAAACTTCTTGCTTATCACCAGTAATAATCTACCTCGTGTGTGGCATTAAGACATATACTCCATTGTTTAAACATACAGTTGTCCTCAATTGAGGAAAAATAAATAGCTGAGTACAAACCTCCTGTCACCTTAGTAACATTGTAGTTTTTCCTCCACTCTAACAACGAGAACAGAACCGAAGTCCCAGGACGAGGAGCTGCACTCTAGTGGGCAGGAGGCTCTGCGAAGTAGCGCAGGATGCAGGCGGGGCTGTAGCGCCCGGGGCTGCCCGGCTCCGGAGGGAAGGAGGTGCCGTGGTGTTTCCCGGGGCTTCCCGGGATGGGACTGTTTCTTCCTGAACTAGGATACACTGAAGCATTTGGGAGACCAGCAGCCATGGACTGGGACTGGAATCTTGCCTTCAACGCTGGACTTGGCCAACTGAAAGAAACCAGAAGTCATACATGTTTTAAAGGAAACTGCAATAATGAGAGCAGCACTTTAACTCAGAATGACTTTCCATCTCAGAACCAATGCACCTGCTGAGAAAAATCCTGTCTGGTGAGAGGCAAGTCTGGAAGAAGAGAAGGAACAGGAAGAGCACAAAATATTCTATCTAGATTGTTGCCCAATATTCTATATGTTCTAGATTCTATATACTCTATATTCTATATAGATTGTGTTGCCCAAATCAGTAAGACATAATTTCTTTCAAAATGGCCATGATGACACATGAATAGTTATTTTGGACTAGGGTAATAAAGAGTAAAAATAAAAACACTTAATAAGATGCATAGAGATAATAAATTCACCTTAATATCCCTCAGCACAATCGAAGTACCACAAGGCAACAAACACAACATTCCTGCACTGCATCAACAACAGGGATGAATCACAAACCAACAGCACAACTATCACTGAGTCCAGTGAAGGATCCAAGTACCAAATCAGCAAAGTGAGACACTGGCTGAGTGTAAAGGAGTCACATCTGATTTGTCTGTGGAGACATGCTCAAGTTACCTGGGACAGCAGTAGAATGGAAAGAACATGACTGCAGCACCAGGAAACTCCTTATCAATAGACACCAGTCAAAAAAGGCTTTGGTGATTCACTTCAGAACACAGTTAATTCTGCTGAATTTAAAATATGGGTTTGGGGGCAACAAGGCCTGAAATTTTCTATTCAAGCTGATCTGCTAAAACTGTACTTCAGCTCCTGTGACTGAGTTTGCAGCAATACCTTTGCCTGTCAGATGAGGAGTAGGATTGCACTGCGTGTTTCCACTTGTAAATCATTGGGAATTTCTGGGGATCAATTTCTGCTCCTTCTATAGCTGCTAAGACATCACCATCCAGCTTCGAGGGCTGCTCCCTAGAATGGAAACAGAACTAGATGAAAAGAGAACCACGTATTTGTTCAGGCAATGAAACACCCCAATTCCAAAACACTTAGTTTTATATTAGCAATGAGATTGTCTGTGCAAGTAAGAGTTTAAAACGGCAATTCTTACCCAAGAAGGAATAACTTTAAATTGTCATTTGTGGGTGAAGTCTTCGAAAGAAACTTCTGGGAAGAAAGCTCTTGACGTTGCTGTGGCTCCCTAGTCTGAATTCCAGATTCTCTGGACACTCTCTCCTTTTCTAACAATATTCTGTGGTCTGTCCTTAACTTGGTCTCTCCATGTTTTCCTGTAACACTTGGCTCAGAAGAACTTGCCAGTGACACTGCAGAGCAGGTCTTGTCCAGAACTGCCTCATTCTCAGTTTTTTCAGTGATTCTATGAGATACTCCTGCAACCTCTTGTTCTCGGAATGACAGGCCTTCGAATTCTGACATCAAATTGGAAACAGGTGACATGAGGCATTCTGACCCATCATGCAGCTGCTTTCTGTCACTGATGATCCTTTTACTGGACACAGCACTGCAAAACCCATTTTTGCTGGCAGCAGCCCCCTTCTCATAGTGCCGAGGGGGAGCTGAGGTCTCTATGATGTTTCCTGCACACTCCATGGACAGGATATCACACTCAGCATCTCCAATGGCATCAATGCTGGGCTCCTTGGACACCAGAGAGGGGCTGATATTTCGTGCTGCATTTTGTCTGTTTTTAATTTCTTCTAAGCTCATGTCATCATCATCCTCATCCAAAAATGCTCCAACAGAAATGGAATTGCAGGATTTTTTGCTTTTGCCTGTGAACAATTTTAACAAGAGCAACACATAAGAAGACTTTAAACAGAATGTCAAGTGCATAAGCTAGGAAAAAGATGCACAATCCTTATGCCTTATTCTATTTCCTGAAGACCTCTCTGACTGTATGTAACAGCAAGAACTAACCTGACTAAAGCTACAAATGCAAAATGCACACATGGCAAGCAGTGGCCTAAGGTATAAAAGCTTTCCTGGGTTTTGCTTCTTGTGTCTTTTCAGGCTCACAGTTGTAAAGAATTATTCTTTTATTTTTAAAATGTTATTTATTCCGTATCTGTGGATTACAAAATTCTATGCTTTAGATGAATGCCCAAATGCTCTGAGTGAAAACATACTGAAGACAGAGGTTTTCTTACAGGGATTTCATTTAAGGGCTACACTCAAATAAACTACTTCACATGGAAGATAAAGTCTGTACTTCCACATTCACAGTTGGCTCTTTTTTTGATGCTGTACTCAGACTGTCTGGATAACAGATGAATAATAACAACCACAACAGGTGAATACAGCTTCCCCTGGGCCCCAAGCTTTTTCTGTTCCTCTTCTCCCCAGGTACAACCCATTGTTTGCAGCATTTGCCCTTTTCTTACCAGAGGGATGTGGAGTTTTATATCTATTGCAGGTTTCATTTTCCCCTGTTTCTGGCTGAGCCTTTTCGCTCATTTCACGATGACTCAGGTACTCTTCTAATTTTCGCAGCCCCTCCTGGGAAGACAGATCAACAAAACAGCCCAGAAATTCCCAGTATTCAACCCACGGGAACCCCAGTTCATGAGCTAACTCCCTGCAATAAATAAAATAAAACGAATCATTTGTGAAGACATAAATATCAGTTTGACAACAACTTTTCTGATCACATTTAAACAGCTACAAACAGAGCACAAACGAGCAACCAGGCAACACAATCCCACCACAACCAAGAGTCTGCAAAAGCACACACACATCCTTAGCAATCAAAGTATCACCTCATTTGTTCTAGAGCATTTTTCACATTTCATCTACTATTTTTACAGTTGGCAGCATAAACATTGCTATCTTTAAGCTGACTGTATCTAGACATCAGACAGAGAAGAATCCCCACTGATACTGCATGCACCAGCCTTTTCTATTTGGGAATGGGAGAGGGAGGAGGAAGTGAGGGATTATTTTAAAGAATGAAATGCAGTCAGCTTTTAACAAAGTATTTTTTCCATATGTTGCTGATGGAAGGTATTTTAGCTGCAAGGACACACCACACACATACAGCTTTTATAAAACAGCAAATTTGTATTAGGATCTTTTCATTCTGCTCCCTTTTAACAATCCCTCACTTTCACAGAACAAACAGGCTATGCATCATTTTAGATCTGACAAATGAGGCAAGTAAATGTCTGTGAAAAGCATTCCATACATACCATCAATAACAGCTAAAATATCTTTATTGCCAAAGCTAAGAAAGCCAGGTCTCACATTTTAACTATCTTATTTACACAAAAAACCAGTAAAAATCCAACTGCAAAATATTAAATATTTCTGCAGTAGTTTTTGCCCCAAGATATTGTGCAGTGAGTAATAACTGAACTCTCAGCACAGTCTTTTGCTTTTACATGCTCTATTATTAAGTTTTTATATTGACAGTCTTTTAGATACCTTCCAACTCTTTCAACACCTCTCTCCAGATCAGATTTCCTGACATTGTGAAAGAAGCCAGCTCTCTCCCGAGGTGGAGTCTTCCACAGCCTGCGAAATTCTTCAGCCTTTAAAAAACAGAAACAAATTCAAAAACTCTCCCCCACAGTATGAACTGGCCACACATCTACCTAGAGATGTTCAGCTGTTTGCTGTCCACAAGTGCTGCTAAACCCCAGCTATGAAGGATCTCACACTGGATCTAAAGTTACTCCTTTCATTACTGGTGGTTACTCTGATCTCTTAACTGCTCATGAAGGAGAAGGACCATAATGTACAATCATCTGAAAATCAACTGCACAACACCACATCTGCCTGCTTTTAATGTGTGTGCAGCAGGAAACAGAAGTGTCTTGTGATTTTGCCATGTCATTCTATTTAATTACAAAAGCTTCCTGGTCATTGTTTTCTGGGATGCAAAGGGGATGTTTTTTATGTATGTACAGACTTGCTACAATTATTAGAATAAATTCTTGCTGTCTATTTTGAAGTTGGAATGCCTCAGGGGAAATTTTTTGCAAAATCCTGCACTACACTTTATATGACAAGGATCACAACGATGACTAAGAATTACATTCAGACATTAAAAATACATGTCAGCAATCAAAATTATGAACTGTTTGTACCCTAGAGACTTTTTTTTTGCAGTACAGATAATATTTAAATTTGTGTCAGTTGAACAGAAAATTGATCAAGAACTTTTAGAAGAAAAAGCATTAAGCATTTTGGTAGAACTCAGTCTTAAAGAATGCAACCATCAGTCCTCCACTGTATGTATTCATTGTTTCTAAACCTGTTATATTTGTAGCATGTTCACATTAAATAAATGAGTCAAACAAACACCTGTAAGTTTGGAATATATTTAACAGATATCTAAGTTTTCCTTCTGAAAACTGAAGATTTTGCTTTTCCACTATACAGTCAATACATTTCCAAAACCATCCCAACAACCTACTACTTGGTTGTCAGTTTTTCCATCTAGAAAAATATATTTATGTTAATTCAACAAGCAGAGGTTAACATCCAGTGGCAACTTCTAGAAATGAGATAACAATACAGTTAAGGTTTTTAAAACTGATTCACAGCTGCTTTGAAAGGCTTTGCTTCAGGTTAGAGAGTTACAGCAATTATCTATAAGAAATGAAAGGTTTGCCAAGGGTGCTCTTTGAATAGATTTCAACAGGAAAAAGAAAACAAATTTTGACTAAACTTCTACTCTTCTTATCTATACCACATTTCTGTTTTCAGCAGTAAAAAAATATTTACAAGTTTCTGTGCTTCTCCATGGAGGAAGATCCATCTCCTCAGCAAAGAGAGAGCCACAATCTGCACTGGGATCAAGCTACACCACCCAGGGAACCCTGTGGGGATCTTTATTCATTAAAAGGAGAAGAATGGGCATTGGAGTCACAGGGAGCTCTCTCCTTACCTTTGAGGGGCTCATGGGGCCTGCAAAAGCCCTGATGGACAGCACTGGGTCCTTGGGGCTGCCAGGGTATTTAGGCCAAGCTCTCTGGGGGCCATCGTCCGTCTGGTCGGGCGACCACGGCGCCCCAATGACCGGAGCTGAGGAATTGTCTTCTGCCCTCAGGAGGGGCACATAATAGTGACCTAAAATAGATCATCCAGAGCCTTCTCATTCAGTGTATGTCACATCAGCCTGCTGCTTCTTCCTGGGTTACCACTGCACCCATACACTGAACCACCTCAGTAAAACTGCTTGTAATTCACACTCACTGCTCCAGTGATCACAGACCACATTTTAGTGTAGGTTCCCTTCTCTTTCAAACACAAAACCACCTGCAATAATCCATAAAGCCCTTCCCTCAGGGTCTTTAACATTTTTCACAACCTCCTTTTGCAAATGCCTAAACACACACATGACAAAACAGAGAAAGTTCTGTGTCGAGGAAATTATAAAATGACAGGACTCCCCAGCATGACAGATACACCTCTTGCCCTGCAAAAGGTCTTTATATTCTTTAGTTCAATCTTTTAGATTGAACATTGCTCCAGGCTTACTGAATCAGGGCCTTGCCTCCCTTACCGAGCCATGAGGGCAACCTTGTGATCCATACATTAAGAGTTCTGACTCAATGTTAGAATTTCCCTTTGGTTTTTAGAGCACTGTACAGCAGCATCATTTATAAACTCAAATGCTACAGAAAGCAAACAGGAGACAGCCAAGAGCCAAAACACACCCCTGATATAGTACAAAACTCTGCATACAGACCTTTCAAGTACTCTCTTATCTTTTCTTTCAATTCAGCAGATTTGTTCTTGCTTCTTTCACAAACTACCTGTTAATATAATTGTACTTGTTAGGGCAGCATAGTAACCTCATTTTCAAATCAACTGCAATGTGTGTTCTTTCAGAACAATCACATTATTGGCCCCTACCCATCTCACCCAGTGCTTTTAATTCACAGTAGAGCAACTAAAATACATCCAACTTCATAAATTCTAAAACTTTTCCAAAGACACAATCAGCATAAAATATTTTTAATGTTATACTGAATTTACTCTTTAATTATGACACTAGCACCTTACTACAAATCTTCCATCTATGGCAGTCAGTAATGTCTGAATATGAAAAATGCTCATCAGGATAACATTTCTGGGTTTGCTGTGGACACAGAGAGACTTACTTCTGCTGGAGTTTGATCATATTTGTTTCTTGGATTTTTTACAATGGCTGGGTGTGAGGTAAGCACATTAACCACATCCACATTTCCAAACTTGCAAGCAAAATGCAATGGAGTATCAAACCACTGCAGTGGGAAAAAGGGAAAAAATCACATGCACTTAGAAAGATTATAAAGTCAATACCACACATTTAATTTTGAGACTGAGGATAGTAAATACATATCATGACTAATTATCTCAGCTCTTAACAGATCTGTTCCCACCACAGTGCAGAATAATGATTACCAAAACCCACAGAATTCATGGACAGCTCCCCTTCTGTTCTGTTCTCTTTCAGTCTCCCTTAACCCCTTCCAGTACTACTAATGATAATAATAATAATAAAAACAGGTAACCCCCCAAATCTTACCATTTTATCTGGAGTGTTCAGGTAAAGGTCAACAATATATTGGACGCGTTTCTTCAACATGACATCGTTATCATCGGGGTACATCAGCCGCATAAATTCTGGATTTTCCAGAGTGTCCAGCAGTAACTGGCAGATAGCAGGCTGATTCTCCTTGGCAGCAACATGCATGACATTGTACCTACACCCTTCCTGGAAAAAAAGACCAGTATTAGAATGAACCTCAATCTAAACAGCTTTCTTACAGCCAGAGATGTAACTGATTTAACTGTGAAAATACATGGGTTCCTGCACAGAGTTTTATATGGATATTTTTGTAAAGACTTATCCTTACACCCATATTATTGTTATAATTAATGAAATTATTCTTACACTCAGTTAGAGCCTTTATTTAAGGAAAGAATGTGGCAAAAAAGGTACATTAAGATATTACACAATAAAGGGAGGTAGGAAGTTCAGTTTAGATAAAGAGCAGGAAAATGGGTATAGACATAAAAAATTTGATTTGCTCTATTAGATAAAAAATTTCAACAACTTCACAAAGCTGGTCTGATGCAAGTTGAAGATAGTCAGAGTTTGCTAAATGGCACCTTATACATGGTTTTGGAATTTAGTAGAGGTGCTTAGGTAAGCAATGCTGTAGGAACACCTAATTACAGCCTAGGCCCTACCCTAGTCCTTCAATTTAGTCTGTTTTAAAAAAGATTGCAATTTCTTGGAGGAGACCAAAGAATAAGAAGACAAGACTATTCCTTGAACTACTAAATACAACTATTCCTCCCCTGAAGAACTGCACACTCAGTTCCTTTAGCTCTGCTGGAGCAAAGGGAGCTCTCAGGGTGACTTACAGAGAAGTCCCAGCTGCTGTCAATGAACAGAGAAACCTGCACTGGGTGGAACAAGGTGTCCTGAAGGAGGAGCAGAAAACATCGCTCCTTCCACTTGTGCTTCCAGGCCCCAAAAGCTACATCACTAAACCAGAACCCCGATTTTCCTGTTTTGTTGCTGGTTTTTCACCTGTACAATGGTTGGGTTGTCTCCTGACCCGATCAGGTAACGAGGGTTACTCCAAATCAGGTCTGAGAACGTTGCTGTGTCTCCTTTCTCCACAGCTTTCCGAAGCTTTGCTGTGAGATCCTGAGTCCGTGGACTTTTGTAGCTGTTGGCTCTCTCCTTACTGGCAGTGTCGCTCTCAGGGGAGCACAAACCATCTACCAAAACACAAATCATTCCTTTCTAGATACATTCTTTCCAGGGATCACCATCTGCACACCCAGGCCATGAAAATTATGCTTTTAATCTAAACCATGTTCTTAATTTGGCATCTTTAATATACAGGAGTAAGGAAACTGAACTGAATAACAAGACATTTAAATACACTAGTAGTTAGTAATAGGGAGGGAGAGGAAAATGATGAATCAACTTGTAAAAGTGTTTCAGACTTTAATAGGGACTGGTAAACTTTGCAATTACCAGTCTGCTCCCATCCAAATTTAAAAGCAAAATTCAGAAAGAAACAACCATTTTCTGATTGTTAAAATTGCTTCTGCAGTTCTGTAAATCCTCAATCACTTCAATCTAGCAATTGGGAACACTGTGAAATATGATCAGTGCTTAGCATTTTATTTCTGAACTTACAAATTTACTTAAGAACTGAGTACAGTTTGAATATACTGTGCAATTTTATCAGCATCTTGCTAAACCTGAAAATCCTGAAGTCCATGAGTAAAACTGAATCCTAACAAATATGACCATGGAATACTAAGCAAGGTATCCATGCAGACCATTACTTACATTTCAGCTTTAGAAGAGCAGCAATAGTACTTTACATTTAAAACATTTTCCACATGTTCAACATTTCTATACTTAAAATAAAAGTTCTTTTAAACATCAATTTATTCAGTGCTTCACCTTTGAATTTTTTCTGTTATTAGTGTTTTGTAAGACAGTTGTTGCTTCTCTCATGAAAAGAAAAATCAATGCTGTCTATTGCATCTACTGTAGAGAGATGAAGTTCCCCACTTACCTCTGTTAAATGATCCCATTTTCACTGGAGACAAACATAAAGAGGACTTGCCTGGAGATGGGAAATAATCACAGATTCCTTTAGCAAATTTCTCAGCATCCTCTCTGTTTGTAAAAGCTTTAAAACGGGAACCCTTAATCATCTTAACAGCCTGGAGAGCTTCCTTCCTATCTTCATAAACATGAATTCTCTCTGCAACAAAGAACCACCAAGTTACATTGCTTCAATCATCTCAGATTTCAATTCCTAGACAGATCACAGAATTCTTAAGACTATCGTTCCAGCTTTGGTCTCAGATGGTTTCTCTTCCAAAAGTGACATAAAGGTCAAAAGTCCTTTTAAATCTTGTCTCTTGGAAACTGAGTAGGAGCCTCCCACACTCTCCAGGTAATGTCAGGTGATCCCAGTACAGGGCTCAGCCATTCCCTTCAATCAACACCCCTTTAATGGATGGGCCACCTTCAACAAAGCATTTCACTTCCAGATGGAAAAGCAGACTCAGAGCTTATTCACCCTGAATTACTTTTTGATGCTGCCTTGCTCAGAAAGACCAACTTTGTAACTGATCCACAACTTCAACATCTCTACAGAGTATCTTAGATAATTAACAAATCCTTCTTCTTCTCCTTTAAATGATACTGTTCACATAAGGATATCTTAATGTACCTTTTCTTAGTAAGAATTCTTACTACTCTCTCAGAGGAAATAATCCTGTGCACTACTCTACCCCTGTCAGGAACAGAAAGGAAGATGTGAAAACTTTTAGAAGAGATCATTTAAGCTTCAACTGATGACAACATCATGACATATTTTTTTGATTGTTTATTTGCAGGATTACTTTTTATTCTTGAGAGGGATTAAAGGCACAGGATGAGTCCAAGAGTGGCAATAAGAAATTTTCCTCATCTGAGCTACACAGGGTAGAGGATCCTCATATGTAGGAACTGTAATGGCAAACACCTGGGATGTCTTAAACTGTTGTTTCTTTGCCTCAGAATAAATACTATTTATAGGAACAAAGAAATACCTCAACCAATGCCAACAATACTAATGCAGTGGTGTTCAGAACACCTGTTACATAAAAGAACTCTACCCAGCCATGACTGAAATGCCTTATCACTGGAAATAAGGGAAGTGAGTATTTACCATTCCTAGCCAGTATGTCATCATAAACTGGGCAAACACCATAGAACAGTGGAGGATCTCTGGATGGTGTCTGAGCAGAGATCTGTGAATCAGCACCACAGGCTGGAGCTGAACAGTTCATGAGTGTCACAGCATCTTCTTCTGGAGGGTTCAGACCCACACAGTACCCAAAGTCTACCTCCTCAGAAGCACTTCCAAGGCCATTGTGATTCACTGGGACATTTCCAGCTGCCTCCTCTGACACAGCAGACCCTTCCTCCTCCAATGCTCCTTGCTGTTCCAACAGTGCCTGAGCCAATTTTTTTTCAAAAATAAACCTTGTAGTTGCAGTAATGGGCCCACATTTCAGTCCTGCTCTCACAATCTCTTCTCTAAGCTCATCGTGGCTGAGCTTCTTTAATCGGGATAATATTGTATCCATTGTTATTCCACCTACAGGAAAGGCAAAAAAGAAGAGGAGAAAAATTGTAAAAACCAAAACTTCTTCTGCTACTTAAATGGTGTATTAAAGCAAAGGAAAAAAAATGTCACTTAGCAATTTCTTGGGATTCTGAAGAGATCCTTGTGGTGCAGAAAAATAAAATTTTTCAATTCAATGTTTTTAAGCTACCAGACACATAGCAAGTTTACTTCCTCCTCTCTCGACCACTAAAAGAGTATTTATAGCTTACATTTTGTTCTTGGTAGTCCTTTTTCAATTTCTTCTAGAGTGAAAATTCAATCTAGAGCATTTACTCATTAAAATTTATGACAGGCTGAGAAATATTTGATTCCTGACAAGAAGGCACAGTTTCTTTGTGCAATGCAAGACAAGGACAGGAGCACCAGTCAGCCCCAAGACAAGGGGCTGCTAAAGGCACAGAACTATTTCCAGTATTTCCTTGGGACTTTCTGGCTGACAGAAGTCATGGGCACAAGTGCAATGCAGCAGCCAGGGCAGGCTTGCTCTGGCTGTGATGCAAGGCTGGAAATATGTACACAGCATGTTGTTTCCCAGGCCTGTTTGGAGAGCAAACAGCCACAAGACAAAAACAACTGATCTTTTCAGATCTCCTTCTCCAACAGAAAACAGAAGCTGGGAGAATTTCTCCCTTTCCAAAGGAACATCATCCTCTCTGCTATGATACAATTCCCCAGGCTCATGTCCCTCCATGCAATCCACACTGACAGCTTCCACACTGGTCAGCAAGAAGACACTAAAACCAAGCTGATGCCAACACAAATTCCTTGCTCTGGAAAACACAGCTGAAAAATACAGGACTTGGGCAGCTCAAAAATGTAAGAAGCTTTCCCATTATTTGATGAGAACTGCAGCCAGGTAGCTGGAGGCAGGCTGTGACTGCCCTGGCACACACTGTCAGGAAGGGAAGCTCCAGACAGGAATGATTCAGCTGGGCTCTCCCTCAGCCTGCCTTGCACTGCCCCCTCCTCCACTGCTGAGCCACTTCATGAGGCTTGTTCTGCTTTGGACAGGGTGTATGGCTGTTTTAGTACTTTATTTTCAATTTTAGGTTTCATACTCAGTCAGTGAAACTAAGACTACTTTTCATATATTTAAAAACCCCAAATGCACACAGTAAGCTTTTGTAGCTTTCAGCAGCAATCTATACAGCACTACATTAAGTTTCACCAATCTGAGTTAGAACAAACACATTCCTAGTATTAGGAAATGCAATGAAAATGTACTTAGTGCCTAACTTCAACAGTCCTTCAATTCTTACAAGTGAACAGTCATGTGAGTTGGAAGGTTGTTTCCTTGGAGGGGTATTTCCTTTGGGAGCTGTCTCTTTTTTTATGAACATCTTATTTTGAATGCCTGTGGTTAGAGAACAACATAACCTCAGCCCCCGAACATTTCACAAGTATTAACTGGAATCTTGCTGAAACAATGGGAAATGAGAATATTTCCAATTAAAACAGCAGCAGAGCCACAGCTGATGCTGCTGAGCCACTTCCCCAAGGTACTGCAGCTCCCCTGTGATTCCTGAGCCTCCAAGCAACCTCACTGTTTCCATTATCTGACTTGCCCACAACAGATTATCTGACTACAACAGATAGGAAGGATCCTCTTACTTGTTTTCAATTCTTAGTCCTCTATTTTTTAAAATAACATTTGATACCAGTGTGTTTTAATTAAGGGATGTGCCCCTAAGCTCAATTAAAATATCCAAACTTGGTATTCTAAGGATTTTCCTTTTGAGACTGCATAACTGTAAAATCACAAGAAAGATGAAAACTCAGGGGTGAGAAAGTTCACTGCAAAAACAGATCAGTGAAAACACTCTGAGCAGTCAACATAATGCCTTAAAGAATTAGCTGAGAAATGCTCCTATTTTTAGGGTTCAGAACTAGCACAATCATTCTGCAGAAGAGCAGACCTGTACATATATATAATTTATGTACATGCAAAAATCCTTCCTGCCTAGTGGTTAAGCAAAAAAAATGCTGTGAGGGAGTGATTTCTCATGTTTTGACAGAACCTGGTACCTAAATCTTAGTGCTTAAAATTTTGTCTGTTAAAAAAAAAAGAAGTTATTTATTTTGTGTGTCTACTACAACTCTGGCACAACTGAATCAAAATGAGATGGCAAAGCAGACCAGCAGTGAAGAATGAGGTTTAAGATCTGCTGGTAGTATGAAGAGTTTTCTACAGGGTGTCTGGTGTGGAAATAGGGAAAACATTGTTGGAGTGACAACACAGAACTCTCACAAAATCCATTTGTGTTCTGACAATGAGATTTCAGCTAATTTAGATAAGCATTATTGGTTTTTAATTTCATTACCTATTTTAATCTGTCCAAAACAAAATGTGTGACTTGCAAACCCAAGAAACTGCAACTGCTCATATTGAGACAATTCTTGGACCGTTTGTTACGTGCAGGTGCAAAACGAGATTATTTGAACCGTAAAATGCATTATATAACTACAAATGATCCAGAGCACAGCCAGCACTAAGGCCTTGTGAGTTACCTTTGCAAATATGAATAACTCCTTTAACAACAATATGTTCTAGGGTTCTTCCAAATCAATCAAATCCTGGAAGAATGGGCAAGAATTGTATCTTTCTTTATCTCACTGGGTCAGTATGAAGCAGCAGAACCTGCTTCCGAAAAAAAATTAAGACTAGACCCATGACAGAATGAACGCCTGATTTCTAAGGATGGCAGTATTATTTTACTCTACTACTCTCATTAAATCTTTCAATAAATGAATAATATAAGAAAAATACTCTTTTTGGCTGGATTGTTTTTGTTGGTTTTTTTCCCGAGGCAGGAATGGAGAGTCACATCCTGTCTTTGGCTGTATTCGGCTGATAGGATTTGCATATGTTAGAGCAACCGTGGCTCCGCGCTGGGGTGATTTGTCTGTACCGCCTGTGGGCAAATGAGCCACCAGTTATGAACTACGTGGCTGAAAGGGAACTGCTGAACAAACTTGAAATAAGCCATGGGAAAAGAAAAAAGGGAGGGGGAAAAGGGACAACTTTTCAGGGAGGAGAAAGGCACACCTATGTGTAGACCCGGGCCGGGCAGGGCGCTGGCGGGGACGCGGGAGCAGCAGCAAAAGCAGCAGCAAAAGCAGCAGCAGCAGCAGCAGGGCCGCGGGAGCGGGGCCGGGGCGGAGCCGGCGAGGCCCGGCCGTGACAAAGCGGGAAGGGGAACGGGGCGGCGGGGCCGGGCCCGGCGGGGCCCGCGGGCGCTGGGGAGGCGGGCAGGGCCGCGCGGCCTCCCCGGGCGGTGCCCGGTGCCCGCTGCCGGCCCTGCCGCGGGGCGAGGGGCAGCACCATCCCCCGGCCTCCCCCGAGTCTCTCACCTGGGCGGCTCCCGCTGCAGCGCTGGCTCCCCGCGGCGAGCGGCGCCGGGGCCGAGTGGGGAGCCGGGGACGCGATGGGGGTCGGGGAGGAGATGGCGGCCGCTGCCGCCCGGCGGCCGCCCGGCCTCCTGTCCCGCAGCCGCAGCAGCCAGCCCACGGCGCCGATGACGGCGCAGGCGGCCAGGAGCTCCCAGCACGGCCATCGGCCCCAGCCGGCTCCCCAGAGCGAATCCCAGCCCCCGGCGGCCCCGACCCACCGCTCCATGCCCGGCCCGCGGCCCGCCCGCCGCCGTGCCCGCACGCCCTCAGGGACGGTACCTCCGCGGCCGCGCGGCTTCCACCTCCTCCGCCCCGCGCCCGCCCCCCAACAGACGCGGCGGCGGCTCCGCCCGGCGCTGACGGGGCTCCGCCGCCCGCCTGGGCCTCACCGTGACCGCGGCTCCGCTCGGCCGCCGCTGCCGGGCGGCGGGGAGGGGCCGTGGTGGCCAAGGGAGCGGAACACGCGGCGGAGCAGCCGCAGCTGCCGGGCGGGCGGGGAAGGGCCGGGGAGGCCGGGGGAGCGCGGCGCCGCGGCTGCGGGGGAACACACGGCGGAGCAGCCGCAGCTGCCGGGCGGGCGCTGCCCAAGGCCGGGACAGGCAGGCAGGGCTTGAACTGCACCAGCCCTGGGGACCGGGAACACACGGGCCGCTCTAGAAAGGTTCCGTCCGGGTATTAACCTTAAAAAGCTGCAGCAGTGTCGTATGAGCCATGAGAGGTGGAAAACCAGGGAGCAGGAGGCCTCTAGTGCAGGCGAACAATTCCCTGCACGGATGTGAACCAGCCCTCCCAGCAAGTGCAACATTCCTGCCTTAGCGTACAGGCGCCTGCACTATGTGCAGGGCAGGCACTTGGTGGTTTAAGTTGCTGTCCTTAAAGAAGAAAATAGTATTGCTTTAACTCACACTGTTTAGTATTGCAAGGAAGGTACAGGGATCTCTCTCATCCAGCCAGTTTTGGCTACATTAGAATGAAGATGACATTTCTGCATTGTTCCATTTTGTACACTCAAACTCCACAGGCCGACAAATTCAGGCCAAGGAATTGTGTTTCTTCTCTGATGAGTTCAGCTAACTGAGAAAAAAAAAAAAAAATGGAAATACAAGCACAATGAAGTTTAGATGTGTGAAAAACCAATACACAATAATGTTGTCTTTCAAAATAAGATTTTTTTTCCTTAAAGGTGGCTACACAGCATATTCAGGATCCCAACACAAAAATTCCTGTCCAAAACCAAAGAGAAAATGGTAACTCTCTCGAAGCAGAAACAACATGGGGCCCTTTAGCAAAAATAGTTTATTGCACAAAACTTTTAAAGGAATCCCTATGCACATAATTTTTATAATCAACATGCTTTGTATGATCATAAACATTAATTGTACATAGTGTAACTCCTCCAGCCCCTGGGTTATCCATTCTTCAAGAACATGGAATTATTAACTTCTATCTTTACAAATACGGCCTAAGCAGACATTACTGAATGTCATACATGGAACAGAACCATTTCATTCAGAACATCCTTCCCTCCCCTAGAAATCTGTGCATCTGTATTGGAAATGAGGCTGCCCAAGCCCAAAGTGTTGCTCATTAGTAGGAGGCAGTGATCAGATGACAGCTGATGAGCATCAGTAATTCCTCTGGACAGCAATTGCTTTCACAGGAAAATACTTAAAGGCTCTGATCACAGCAAGTCACATGCAACTATTCCCACTTTCCCCACAAAGTTAATAAAATGTATATCACAAGCTTCTGCATCACCAGGAGTGAATTTGTCATCTTTAAGGTAAGTTTATATTGGTAATACCACCTGTCCCCAGCACACCTTTGATGTTGTCACAGCTAACACTAAAATAGCTGTGCCACTGCAGTTCTCTCCCCTAAGGAGGAAAATATAATCCATGACAATATGAACAGTAGAACATTCATCCTGGATATTACTTTTCACGTGTGAAAATCCCATAGATTGCTGCTAGGATATTGCCTGAATAAACAGTATGGGATCAGATCCTGCTGCTGCATGAGTGGATAGGGGACTCAGCTGATCCCAATACAGTGCACAAATATTTCCAAGAAATCTGGAAGACAACAGAATGGAGCATTGTGCAATATTCAGCAATGCCAGAGACACAGAAACATTTTATTCTATTGTAGGGTTTGCTGGCCTTTGTTATGATATTTATTTTAAATGCACAGTTATTCAAGAGCCCTCAAAAACTCAACAGTATCTGAAAAAATAATGCTGCACCATTTACCAGCTTTCAGCACTGGGGAACATTCTCACATTGCAGTGACATTTCTCCTTCATTAACTAGATTTGGTTTAGTATGTAGCAACCACTGAAGAAACACAGAAAATACATTCTATTGCAGTGCTTGAAAAAGTAGAATAAAATTATAAGAGATTATTCTTCAGATTCTCCTGATTATTTGGCAGTGCTGTGACAGGCAGAGGGGAGACAATTTTCATTCCTACAGCTAAGTTACTTTATTGCCTAGACAGCAGACCTGAAGCTTTGCAGACTGAGCATGCTCAGCCTCAGGGAGAGGCTTTTTAATAAAGCAGCAACTATTTCTCTGGGTCATTAAAAACATAGCTGATGAGCTTCAAAGAAATGGCCTTGCCTTTATCACACACTGCATGCTCCTTCTAGTAGACCTCCCAAGCGACTTCTGTAACTTCACTTAGTACCTCACCAGATTTAGACCCTCTAAAGTCTCAGTGTCCTTCATTTAAGTAAATGACATGGAAAAAGCACATGGTGAATATAACAGGACAATACCCAGTGTCCAGGTACTGCCAGCAGCAGTTGGGCCAATGCAGAATCTAATCCACAACAGCTCCCTCATCCTGGGAAGGGAAAAACACATCTAAGGCTGATTGTGCAAGCTCAGATGTCTTCAGGAGCTAGTGAGAAACTGCAGCAGGAGGCAGAATGGACACAAAAAGGAGAGCTGACATTCAGAACAACTAGGAAAGATTCTAAAAGTTCTGATAAACCTTTATCCATACAACCACTGCTGAACTAACAGATTAGAACATAGTGGATTCTGAACTGTAGGCAATGCATTTAATGAAGTGAACAGCAGCATTACCGCTGCACAAGTAGTATTTTAAATCCTGGACATTTGGTAGTTTTCTTGTACTGAATATATTATTCATTACAGTTTTTTTTTTTTATCAATACTGTGGTTTGGTTTTTTTCTTCTTTGAGCTTAATATACAGGCAACTTCAAGAACATGACAACAGCAATATAATCAGTACCATTTACTCTACAAAGCAGACTGCAGCAGTGTGCAGACATGTCTTAAGCTAGTTTGTAAAGCTTTTGATTTTGAATTGTTTGGTAAATCCATCTGATGGGCATCTAATACCACACCAATGCATTTCTTCCTTTACCAGTTGCAAAACCTTGACTGTCAGCACCACTTGACTTTGATCCCAAGAAAATCTAAGTTAAAATCCAGTAGCTGCAGGGCATGAAATCATTCAGTAAAAACATTTATAGTGCAAAGTGTTCAACTGGACTAGAGCTTGAAGTCATAGCTACGAGAAATCAGACTTTGGATAAATATAGGTGGGTTTGGGAGTTTTGTTTGGTTATTTATTTTTTGCCTTACTGCTAAACAAAATGCAATATCCTTCCCCCTCCTCTACAACCAAACCCAAAAACAGCGACAGCCTCTTTGGAAAAATACATGAACTAGAATTTTTTTTCCAGCCTTTGAATACACTTGTACTTAATAGATTTTTTTTTTTTTTGTTAACACCAAACTACAATGGATATAATTCACTTGTTTTGTTTTAAGGACAAAAACATTCTAGTACATGAGTAACCACTAAATCTTCCAAATACCCTAACACTGAATTTTAGAGTGAGGAGAGGGCTGGCTTGTCACTGCACTATGAGCCACATGGAGCAACGGGACCAAAGATGAAGGAAACTAAAGTGAGCTGCTTTAAAAATAACTTAGTCAAGGTGCTCTGCAGAGGGACTGCCACAGTACCAACACTTCCACTCACCCTGGACACCTTGGAATAGAGGGTGCAAAAAGAAGAGGGAGTGTGTGGGAGAAGATAAAGCTATTAAAAATAATAATTTTATAGGCATTATAATTATGTCTTTTAAAGTAAAAATAATTACATTTCTAAAAGCTCTGGCTTTAGGTGCTGATTCCCCTAAGCCATTTGTACAGTATGTCAAAGAGCAAACTTAAACATAACATTAAAACAATGACAGTAACAAAACCCCTCATTGTAGCCTTAACTTACAGTATATAAGCATATTAAACCAGATATTCAAAGTCAGAAAATTATGATTTTTTTCTTATGTATATATATATATATATATATTACACACATACTTTTAAATGGGTGTCTACTTCAAAACTCGAAATAAAAAGGTGCAAATTATTTGTGCAGTGAAGCAAAGCTCACTACTGGCCTGTGACTGCAAGAGAAAAACATCAGCAAACGTCCCAGGCAAATCTGCCAAAGATACCAACTGCTCTCTGTTGCTTGTCATTACAGTCTTGTTTCTTCTGCTATAGGTCAGAGGTCATCTTCAAAACTGGAAATGGCTTACAATAACTTATTTTCCTTCAAATACAGATCTTGATAATCTACATTTCAAAAATAAGAGATTATAGGAGGGACAAGAGAATACTCAGCATATCCAGTTCTCAACCACTGCTGATGGCTGAACATGAGAACTTACTTTTCTCTGTAGTTTGGCTACAATCCAAGATGAGGGAAAAAATACATCCTACTCCCACAAATTAAAAAGAAACAAACAAGAAAACCCAGATGTTACATAATTAACAGTAACTCCTTAACAAACTCACCCAGATTGAACAATTGCATACTTGAAACCAGATGCTCCTCTTGACCTCATTTTAAATCTTCATCTCAATCTCTTACTAGACCCTCAAATGAGCTAGATTCACCACTTGGCAGTACCCAACATGACAGAACTGTTTCAAACAAACGCTTAGAATAGCACATTCTGCATTCACTATTCCATCAGTTTCTCGAATCAGTGCCCTTTGCTTCTACAGGCAAAAGCACAACTCTGAACACCATTTAAAAAACTGAAATAAATAATTTTTATAAAGATTTGTTTATATACTTAAAGCAATAGGAAGAAAGACAACTGATAAGAGGTTATAGTGTCAAAGCTTCCTTGTCACTAACACTACAATTCTCTTTCTTTTCATCTGCAGTAGGAGTCTCCTGCTGGTCTGATGCACTTGTAGGACTTGTAGAAGTAAGGTCCATTAACTTGCCCTCAATCTGAGTCCATGAAGACATTGATTCATGCACTGTAATGGTGTGTTCCTCCATCTGCCGCTGAAGGCTGTCCATTTCTTGCCTTTGGATTTATTGAGAACAAAAAAAGCAAAAATTAGCAAGCAGAAAACTGACTGCTAAATGCAAGACCAAAAAATTACTTTTCTGATTTTTGATACCTACTCCAAGACTACTTAAGATATAGCTGTATACAAGAGAGAGAAATCTACAAGAAGCTTAAGAACAAAACAAATACAATGTGCTTGATTAAAAAAATGTTAATAGCTGGTTTTGATTTTTTCTGCTGTGTACAATTCAGGATGGATATTTTGTTTAGTTTATTGTAAAGTCTTCTTTCACTATGGCAGTGACCATATAAGCAAGCACTTACAAAGACAGAACATCCTACTGTCCTAAATATAGTCTCAATAAATAATTAATTTTACAAATCCTTTTTTTCCTCATGGTGGCAGCTGGTTTCCTGAAAACATTTTTAAGATTCCTTACTATGGTTTAAAACAACAGGCCATACTTTAGCTGCCGCAGACAGCTGTTCAGGTTCTTTAGAGGCTCCTTGCTCACAGCTGTTGGTTTCAGCAGTTCTTCCAGCAAGGCAGCAGGCACTGGACAGTCAGGAATCTTGACTGGAGTCACTGGATTGGAAGAGTTATTCTCGCCTTTCAGTTCTTTCCTCTGGTTAAAGGAAAAAAAGGAGACAGAAACACGATTTTATTTCATCAATATAATTTTTCCCACCTAGAAAGAGTCTCACATCATGCTACTGGTGCACATCTGCAAGGAGCAGGAATCACAGGCACATTCATGTTAGGCTATTTAAGAGCATTGACAGAGAGCTTTCCTGTACTTTACAAAAAGTGTTCTTTCTATTTAAATACCTTCTTCATCTTGCCATGCTTCAGGTCCAACTTCAGCTGCTGGTTTTGCTGCAGCAGTGACTTCATGCTGTTCTTC
This sequence comes from Agelaius phoeniceus, assembly GCF_051311805.1. Lineage (NCBI taxonomy): Eukaryota > Metazoa > Chordata > Aves > Passeriformes > Icteridae > Agelaius > Agelaius phoeniceus. The sequence goes on along the minus strand of NC_135282.1, from coordinate 7,036,214 downwards.
AGTTCAGTCACTTTAGCCTGCAGCATAAACTTATCCTTCTGAGTTGCTGACAGGTCTTCCCTCACCATCTCTAACTCAGTCTTGATGTTCTAAATGGGAAGAGAATCAATGTGATGTAGACAAACAGCATAAAAATTTCAGCCAACTGATGTTTTTATAATCTTATCAGTTTCCAGAAGAAACTAGAAGAAAAAAACACACAACAGTGTATGAAACTGTTTGCTGTTTAAAACAAATTTGCCAGATTTGCCAAATGGCAGAAAATCAGAGGTTAGGTTAAAAGAAAGTCAGTAGCCTATTTTAATGGCATAGAGGTTGAAGAACTACAAAGGTAACAGCACAGTCAAAATAAAAATTCAGAAAAAAGTGTAAGTATGCTTTTAAAAAATAAAAATATAGTTTTAATTATCCCCCTACAGCAATCAAAACTTCCATCCATCAGAATTGGCTCGATTAAATACCTGCAGGACAACTTGTATCCCTTCTAACTCTTTGTGACTGCGCTGTTCAGTCATGTCCAGCTGCTGCTTAAGGGTTTCAATTTCTCTTTCTTTTCGTTCTACTTCCCACTTCAGGTCTTCCACCTACCAGGGGAAAATAAAATGTCATTGGAATTATCTACAGGTGCAATCAATCACAAAATCCAAAATATATTCTTATGTCTCATGAAAACCTTCTTAAGAAAACCTAGCAAAACTTTATTAAATATGCTGAATTAAAGACAAAATCATACAGTGCAATAGAAATACAGATAAACACAGTAAGTGTTCACTTTTTACCTCTTGGCTTACTAGAGGCTGTTCACTAAGTTTGTCATCCAGGTTTTTCTGCAGAACTTGGAGCTGAGATGTGGCTTCTGCCAGCTCTTGCTGGAACTGAGATACCTCCTGGGAATGTTTTTCATCCTCTACCCTGCACAGCAAGATTAACAGACACAGCAGTTACTCAATCTGTTCTTTAAAACAAGAACTTCACTGGGTTAGCCAGTTAACTATAAATGATATGACTGTGCATGGAACCTGCTTAATCACAGCTTTGACTGAGGGCTTTGCCAACACATTCATAGAGCAAGAGTTAAATCACAAGAAGATTTTATGAAAGATATGTATAAATAATAAATATTGAAAAAAAATTATTAAATTCTTGAGCACTGGTAATAGTCCAATTACAAACAACTGATTATGCAGGAAAAAAAAAAAAAAAAAAAACCAAAACAAAACCCTGTCAGCAATTTTGCTTTGTTTCTGGAGGAATAGAGTTAAGCTTATATCCATTTTCATGTAGGTCTGATAGTTTCTTATAATTTAAGAAAAAAATTTATATATGAGCAAACTGAATTTTAATACATTGTGGAACATAGTCAATAATCAAATTAATTCTCTGTGTAGTTCCTCAGGGATGTAAAAGAGAGGAATAATATGATATATATAACATGTTAATCCTTACTAGCAATGTGAAATATTATAAGTGTGTGGTGAAAGTAGAAAAAAAAGCAGATAGTGAAGCCTAAAACCAGTGTACCTCAGGTCTAACTGAATTATAAAGAGAGAAAAATGCAGGTATTTGCTCAGAGTCCAAACAAACATCCATGGTTAGGTTCTGCTGAGGAACATTCAACATAATCCATCCCAAATGGGAAAACCAAAGAATTCACTGATGTATGGCTTTTTGAGAGGATTTGCTTTAACTACTGTCCTTTTTGAGACATTTACTTACTGCAGCTTGTCCACCTCAGCCTGCAGGGCCTGGACCAGCAGCTCTTTGGCGTGGAGCTCCTTCTTGATCTCACTGAGCTCCAGCATGGCTGCCCGCTGGTGTCGCCGGTTGTGGGCTGCATCCGCTTTGGCTGCTGCTTCCTAGCAGGACAAAAAGATGCAGATTTACTTTGTTTATTCTCTGCAGGGAAATCATAAAGGGAGCTTAACACAGGACACAATAGAGGAGACATCAACTGATCTTTCAGCCACTGCCCATCCTGACAGACCCCTGCAGGAAGCAGGATGTTACAAAACATAGGTTTCATTTCAATATACTTTTTAAATACCTTTAAATCGCTTTGTAAGTAAATAAAAGATGAGCCATTACCTGCTTCTGAAGGTCTTTAACTTTTAACTTTTCCTTCTCTAAAGAAGCCTGTAAAGCTTGAATAAGTTGTTGCATTTGCTGATCCTCTTCCTCTTTCCGCTTTAGGACTGCCTGAACCTGTAACACATCACAAAAACAAATGCACGCTTTGTGTGGACTCACTGGAAGTAGAGGAAATACAAACACAAGCCAATGCAGGGATTGAAGAAAAACTCTCTGCTGTTCACTGATTATTCTTTCCACACAATACCTTTAACCTTACACTTGTAAAAGCTATGGTTAAATGGTAGCTCGTTGCCTATGTCCAAATGAATGAGGGAATAAAGGAATAAAAATTATTTATCTCAATGAATCCATATGTAACACATATGGATTTGGTATGTTCCAAATACCTACACTTTCACTACTGCAAATATTGTAGTGCAATTTTATAATTTTTTTCTCTAAAGAAAACTCTGTTTAGTGCAAAGTCCCATTTCTGATTTCTTGTTCAACCCCCATATTGATCCTGTTATGCAACACACAGGGCAGGCATCCAGAGCTGAAGAAAATGCACCAGCCTTGTATCACATGAGCCAATTCCCTTCTGAAGTTATTACACCAAAAAGTGAAATACCTGTAGATTCAGCTGGACCAAGTCTGCCTCTCTTTTTGCTAATGCTGTTTCGAGGATATTGTTGTGTTCCCGCAAAGCAGCGTTGGACTGGCTGAGACCTGTAAGTTTTCCACGTTCATGTTCCAGTTCGAGGGCCAACTTCTTATTCATTTCTTCTAAACGTTTTATCTTCTTCCTGAAGCCTCTAGATTCCTGAAGCTATAGTCAAAGAAAACCATAAATCAAACAAACATAACCAAACAGCTTCGTGCTACTATCATAAAAACTGAGTTAAACTTATTAAATGTCTAGTTTTTCCAGAGTGGGATTTCTTTTTTCTTTTCTTTCTTAAATGAACAGTAAAAAATAAGTTCACTTTGGTATTTTTTCCTGTTGGAAGACTAAAATGTTTGCTAGAAAGAAGAATCCAGGAGTACTGTGCAGGTGCAGATCCAAAGCAGTTGATATATATGATTTTTTGGTGCCACTCTACAATTGAACACCATCACCTGGCCCTCAGCATCACTGGGGACCCATGACTCTCAGTAGTTCCAGAAGCTAATGGTTTATGTATCCTCACTGTCTCATGACCAGACACAGCTGATATCTAATATAGGAACCACTCCTCTCTCACATCCTCTTTCCCTATAGGACAATGACTCATGAAACCACAAAGAACCAGCACAAGGCAACAAAATTTGCAAGTACCTCTGACATGATGTTTCCTGTCCATGATTCTGATTTTCTCCACCATTGGAATAAAATTTTGGTACTACAATTTTTCCCTGTCTTGCAGGCACTTTTTACTGTCATATGCCCATCTACCAAGCAAATAAAGTAATCACCTCATCTTCAAGTTCCAGCACTTTCTCTCTGTATTCTTCAAGCTCCTGGCTGGTCAGTGAAATCACTTCTTGCAACTCTTTTTCCAGCATCAACTTACTGCTGCCCAGAGCTCGCAGCTCTGTCTTCAGAGCTTGGATCTTCTCCTAAAGACAAGGGGGTCCCATGTGATTAGTGCATCACCCATCTTCAGGAGTCACTTCTGCTTTGGTTAAAAACCTGCTTCTCTAGCAAACATGAAACAAGGTGCTAGTGTTTAATTTAAAGGTCTTGCTCAGAGTTTTCCACCTCTGCATCTAGTTACTGCTGTAGGTGTATTTGATATCTTGCTCCATTGGTTCAAGAAATTGGAGCTTCCCTTAGTAAATTAATTTTCTTGTTAGAGGCCTAACATATATAAATAAACTGTGGCTACCTTGAAAAACTTTTAGCTGTCAATGAGAAAAAAGCAGTAAGAGCTAAAATCTTGGACAACTTTTAGATACTAACCCTTAAAAAAAAGATTAAACAATTCCACCAAAAAACCAACCAACAAAAAAAATTTAATCAGTAACTCTATCTTTGCCAAATTACCTCTCTCAAACATAGTTAAAGAAGTTTTCAGTGCTCAGAACCCTGACACCATCCTGTTATCTAGCTTTACCTTCCAAATATTTTCATCACTTCAGGGTGAAACAGTATTTCAAGACTTATAGCTCTGTCTTTGTACAATGTCAAAGGACATCTGCATACCTGAGCAATCTGGTCATTCCCACCATCAGTAATTTGTGCTTTTAGTTTGCTCAGCTCTGCCTCAGCAGATTCCTTTGCAGTAAGAGATTCCTGCAGCCTCCGACTGAGAATGCTGACTGCATTCTCATAGGCTTTGTGTTTTGCTTTCATCTCTTTCTGAGCACTGGTCAGGTCTGACCCGAGACGCTTCATTTTCTGTTTCTGCTCTGTAATGGCCCTGGTGTGAAAGGAAAAGAAAACACCAGGTAAAAACAAAAGCTGCTTGACAAATAGTACTACAAGATTAATTTTTCACATGACCCAACAAAACCCAACATCTGAAAAGCCAAATATGAAAACCAGATGCTGTAGTTCTTTTGTCTGTGCTAGAAGAACACTTACTTTTTTGCTTCTTCTTGCATTTGTTCTACTTGTTGTTTTAATGCCTGATTTGCCTCAGCAAGAGATTCCATTTGTTCCTTATCGAACTGCAAAGACTTAACAGGAAGGAAAAGAAGACTCATGAGTGTAAGAACAAAAGCATTTTGCTGTCATGTTTGATTATAAAAGAAAAATAATGAAATTTCAAAATTACTTCCATCTCTAAATATAAATTGCTCTCTAGTCCTCCATATTCTCTTTCCCTTTTCTCTTTAACTCTTTCCTTTGAGGCCACCACTGTTGACACATATGAAGAGTGTTTGGATCTTGTTCTCAGATGGAGTTCACTGCAGGACCAAGGAAACTGCTTCCACATCAGTCTTCTGCCACTCCTGTAGTGCTTCTCCCCACTTACTTACATGAGATGTTAGTAAGCAGTCATGCATTTACAGAATTTTGGTAGGTATATGTTGAAATGTCTAGACTATTTTAAATATATAACCAAGAGCATTAACTTGCAGGTGGTCATTCTGTTTCTTTACAAAGTTAACAGAAAGAGCAGTGTATCCTGGATGTAACACTCTCCAAAGCCTTACACCTTCCATACCTGCAGGCGTGTTTCCATATCATCTCGTTCTTTCTGCACTGACTGGAGGTGATTTTCTAGTTCCACCATCTGCTGGTGAACCTGAGATACTTCCTTCTGTAGTTTTGAATGCTCAGATTCGAGTGACTGTTTCTCAATTTGGATTTTCAGCAGCTCTTTTTTTATCTCCTTCAGCTCCGAGTCCAGGCGCTTCTTTGTCGCTTTCAGCTCACTGATGAGCTGGTCCTTGGAGCTGGCATCTCTTCGATAAGCTTCCACCATGACCTTGCACACAAGAGTTTCAAGAGATCAATGTTTCACCTCTGTTTCAGCTTTGCAAATTTTTGACTAATTTACTAGAGAGTATTCACTGATATTCTTTTAGTTTGAGGGGGTGGGGGTGTCATACAAACCAGCACCAGCTTCTGTAAGATATTTAGTCTGGTTCAAAGGCTTTTATTCAAGCTCAGATATCAAATTATCATATTAGCAGTTTATTAAATGAAACACCTCAATGTTCTCTGCAGTAAGGGATACTCTTCTTCACATTTTTATGGAAACTGCATTATGTGCCATTTTTAAAAACCAAACTAATTGTAAAAAATTAACCATCCTACGCACATAATTAGTAACTTTTGCCATGAGAAGAGGGTTTAACTATGACTGAGAGCTTAAACAGCCTTCCCAAACTTAAACATAACAAACTAAAACAAACTTTGACATTAGGCTAATAAGCAATCAAGCAACAAATTAATGGTGCCACCTTATAAATAAGACACATATATGTGCAACACTAATGACATATCCATTTCAAATTACTGTTTCAAAACTGTGTAAATTCAGAATAAAATTTGCAGTAAAGCACTTATTTACCATCTAATTACTGAAGCAACTATTATTTTTCAAAGCTGCAAGGAAATGACAACACTTGAAGATTTACATGAGTGCTTTTGCAAAAGCAAATCTAATCAACAAATCAAAGACATTTTCTATGGTGCATCACTTGGCAAAGGCCAAAGCCCTATCAAAGCATGCATTTGTTGGTGGATCAGCTTTCACATTAGTTACAGACAGAAATTCAACTGAAAGCTATACATTTTCTGTATTTTAATGCCACAAAGTTCTGTGATACAAAAAATAGATCTCAAAACTTCCCCAGAAGTACATGCCTTCACTGTAAAAGAAAGTTTCTTCCTTGGGTTTATGTATCTGAAATGTCTTTGGTTTTACTTACCTTCTCCTTCAGGAACTGTTCCTTCACTTTTTGAAGCTGTTTTTTGAGGCTGGCATTTTCTTGTTGCAGATTTTCCACCTGCCAGAGGGGCAAAAAGCAAACGTTGCTTTATGAGCCAAATGTCATATTATACCTGATTTCTTTGGTGAGCTTATCTGTCTGATTTGTAACAACTGCCTAATCTAACAAGGATGCTGTTTCTGACTAAGCATCTCAGTGGTGAGATAACACAACATTTTATACAGAAATACACTCACCAGATCACCACACTGCAAACCAAATTACTGCACAGGAAAGATGTTTGGCCCACAGAGCCACAGAAAAGAGCACACTACAAAATTACTTCCCAAACTGTAACTTGTACTCCAAATTATTGTATTTTAAAACTGGTAAGATTTCAGAAAGATCAATACCTGGCTTGACTTGATTGCCATTTCTTGCTTCAGCTGCTCCAAGATTTCTGATGTTACCTCTGTACCTTCTCCAAGGCGTGTGGCCCCTTCATCAAGTTGCTCTTTACTTGCTTTTGCTGCCTGCAGAGCCACCTCCAACACAATCTTCTCATTCTGCAAATACTGGATTGTGTCATCTTTAGAAGCAGCATCACTCTGGAGCTCTTCTAGCCTGGCCTTCAGTTCATCATACTGTGTTTGCAGGTCATCCAGGGACTGCTCTTTGGTGTGCAGTGTCTCCTGGGTTAGAGTCAATTGCTTCATCAGGTCGAGGTGCTCTTGCTGCAAGGATTCAAGCTGCAGATCTCGCTGATGCAAAGTCAACTTCACCTGACAGGAAATATTTTAAAATTAAATGAATACAAAACAAAGGTTATCTTTGCAAAAGCACTCTAATCAAAATCAAGTATTATAATTAATATTTCAGCCTGTAGGAGAAAACAGCAGAAGGTGAAAATATTTTTAACTTTCTGAGCCCACTTGTATTTACTCTGTTAATTGTATTGACTGCCTTGAGCAGCATCTGTTACCTCACAGGCTAAGCAATGACCAGAATGACAAACGTAAAATATTCATAATATTCACTGTATTCAAAATTTTACTTGAAAAATGTGTCCACAGCAAATTCAGGTAAATTCAGCATTATTAATAATACCATATCATGACATGGAATATAATACTGAGCTATCACATACTTCATGTCACTGCAGCCCTTGACATAGTGCCTGCATAAGGTTACAAGGTTAAAGCAGAGCTCTGTAAGTGTAAATGTATGTAAAGATATGACTGTAAGTGTAAATGTATGTAATGACATGACTGTAAGTGTAAATGTATGTAATGACATGACTGTAAGTGTAAATGTATGTAATGCAATGACTGCCCAACAACTTTGAACATGGATCTGTGGTTTTTGTCTATGCTCACAATAATCACATGCTGAATTCACTAAAAAAAACCAGCATCTGGCAAGACAGTAGTTATGAAATTTTTAAAAAGTATTATTACTGACATGGTTGGAAAAAAGGCCTTTTCACCTGAAACAGAATGACTTTAGCATGCACTTCATTTTTGCAGCAATCTTTCAGTTTTCAAAAAGAAGTTTAGAGGTCAGTATCAATTTACTATTGCTTTTTCTGCCAAACCAGTATTTCCCTTGGAATTCCTGGGAAGTTGATTAACAACAGTCTACCTGTTCCAATTCTTGCTCCAGTGTTGCTGCAGAATCAGCCATTTTCTGAAGCTGTTCTTTCTCATCCTCAAACTCCTCTAGTTTCCTCTGCAAGTCTTCTTCCACCATGCTTTTAGCCTCCTGGATCTGCATGAAGGCAGCTTCCTGATCTAACATGTCAGCCTGCATAGAAAAAGCATGGAATCAACTTCTACAGTTTCAATGGAGGGGAAGGAGTGGGAAAAAAATAGGAAAAGAGAAAAGTAAATTATTAAGAAAATTTGTAGAGGAAAAACACAAAAATAATTCTGATGTCTGCCTTACACACCTGTATGCCTTTACTGAAGTCACTCAATCCTATACTTAAAACACCTTAGAATAATAATGGATGTCTTGCATACTTGTGGCAATCTGAATACCTATTAAATATCACCTTGTCCTTTCTCAGTTGATGAGCAAGACATGAAGAAAAATAATCTTTATTAAAATTAAGCTGTCTGGGAAAATTCTAAACCAAAAGGGATTCCTTGGATGCTGTAGCTACTCAGGAAACAGTCCTGCCATTTATACAAGCTATCAGTAACACTGCAGATGGGTGCTTCCACTAACTTGCTGCTTTACTCTCCTTTGACTCAGAAGCAGAAATGTCACTGAAAATCAGGGGATTTTAATGTTCTAAAAGCTTTGGAAATGACTGTACTGCGCTTCAGATTTTACCCAACTTTTCTTACTGGAGAGAAGGAAAGACAAACCTGATCACTGAGCAATTTCACACACTTAAAAAACACATTACTGATTTAGATTAACTTCCAATTAAGTTTCCTCTTGAACAAGTTCATGGATGGGGAAAAGACAACATTTACATTTGCCTTCAAAGTTCAATTAAAAACAAATGCCAGAACTGAAAATGCAAGTATCACCTTTGAATGACCTTCTTCCCTCTTATTGTTCATAATGCCACGCAAATTTATTTGCTCTCAAATATTTACTGCTTTTATAAGGCAGAATTTGAACCAATTCATAAGAATTCTATGTTACCTTGCCAGAATACCCTTGATTTTACAAAACATAAATACACAACGTGGGCAGAACATAACTCATGAAAACCCTTTACAAACCTCAATGTTTTGTAGTTGTGCTGCAATACGTTCCTTTTCTTTAATGGACCTGTGCTGGGTTTCAGTCAGCTGCTGAGACAGGGCCACATTCTCTAGTTTGAGATGTTCCAGCATCCCTGCTTGAGTCATTTGCCCAGCCTAAAAGAAGGAAAAAAAAATCATTTGTTTCCTGTGGATAAAACTGACAAAAAAAAAAGATTCTCAGTTCTCCCATATGCAATAAATCCCAATACCTGTATATTGGCCATCTCACTCTGCAGCCTGACACGGGCCTCCTGTGCCAGGACCAGCTGCTGCTGGTACCACTGCCTCACATTTTGGAGAGATGTGATTTCTGTTTCAGATGCCTTCAGCTTGTTGGTCAGCGTGGTCCGTTCCAGCTGCACCTTCTGAAGCTGGGTCTGCAAGGAAGCCAACTGCTGTCGCAGGTCATGAACTAGAAAAACAAGAATAAAGAGCCTGGACTAACACACCCCATTGTGCTATTCTTATGCACACTTTTTCAAGGATTATTGCTGTATTTGTAATTTTATCTATTTTTTCCTTAATTGTTGAACAAAAGCACATATGCCTAATTATAGAAAGATTGGCTTTTCCTGCCAAAGTGCTAGAATCCAAAGTACCAGGTCATAAGCAGAATAAAATTAAACTAAATGAATCACTTCTGTAAGCATTCACAGTTCCTTAGAGGCAGAAAATATGAACTAACTAAACATCAGGAAGTAGGTGTCCTGGCACATAGAGTCATCGTTACAAATCAGCATTTGTACAATTTTCCAAAAAAACAACTAGGCCACTGTCTGGACTAAATATTTATGCCTCTCTCTCCAGGCTGGCAGTGGCAGCTTGCAAACTGTGGCACTTCTGTGACACAAAATCAAAACCAAACATCTTAAAATTGAGACCATTTTATTAGTATGATATCAAATAAACACAAGTTTAAATTTCTTCTTCTTCTTGGACTTCAAAATCAAGTTGAAATAAAATGATTTATGGAACAACAGATTTTAAAGACTGACATTTCCATCACCCCACCTGTACTGTCTCTGGTGAGAACATTTTTTTGCATATCTTCAACCTTCTGCAGGAGTCTCTGGTACTGCTCCTCTGCTAACTGCAAATCATTGTTTGAAGAAGCCAAACTGGCATTCTTTGCTTCCAAGGCATTTTGCAGGTCAGCCATTGCTCGTTCCAGATCCCAGCAAGACTGCTTTAATGTGGCCACTTCTGAGCTCAGGGATTCCTGCTTCTGCTGGCTGTTCTGGCTGTGCTCCATCTGTGCCTGAAGCTTCATGTTCAAAGCTGCAAGTTGGGCTTGTAGCTCAGTCTTCTCTTTGAGAGCCTGAATGTGTCCAGAAAACCAAAATGCAGGAGTCTCATGAGAAAAATATATTAGTGGCTGACTAAAAAAGATGCCCAGCAAAGTGGCTTTGATAAGGCAAAGACCAAAGGAGGTGCTCCATGCTCTGGAGCTGAGACTCCCCATCTCTCTCTGTCCTTATCTCAACCCACGAGCCTTTCATTGTTATTTCTTCTCTTCCCTGGCCAGCTGAGGAGGAGAGGGACTGAGCAGCTTTGGTGGACACCTGGCATCCAGCCAGGGTCAGCCCACCATGGCACTCTTGTAAAGTACCTCATTCAATAATGTTTTTACAAAACACAATTCCACAAGTAATGAGCAAGAGGTTCTTGAAAATTAATTAAAATCTTATTTTGATTTGCTGAATACAGAATTCCAAATTCATTTTCTACCTGATTAGCTTCTAGTGAGAGTGCTTCTAGTTGCCCTTCAAGTCTCATCTTCTCCTTCATAACCTGCAGCATCTCGTCATGAGTTCCTGCGATAGAGCTTTCCATAGAAACACTGGAGACAGAGACAGCACAAGCACAGTCACAGGGTTACAATACAACACTTGTCCAGTTGAAGAAAAGTGACTCTGAAAGCAAGAGGTACTCAGAATCCCTTTGGCTGAGACTGTAGCACATTATTCTGGTTTATGATAGATGCAGAACACAGTGTAACGACCTCTGGTAAAAAGAGAAAGAAATTATATACCTGCTAAGGTTTTATACTTTAGTTTCCTGTACTTGCAGCAACTAGAATCTAGTGTGGCACCATATATTTGTTATTTTTCAGAACTGCAATCATTGACTTCATCATATTCTGCATTTACAAATCCCATTTAAGCAGACAACTGGACATGATGGGATCACAAAACCTTCACAATTATTCTCATAACTTCACAATTAAAACCTTCACAGTTTTTCTCATAACTTCTCCATAAGAAGGAATAACAGGTATTTGGCATAAGGGATTCCTTATGCTGATTCCTTGCTGTACAGCCAAGGCACCTGGAGAAAAAGATCTTTTCCAATTACCATAAGAAATAAATCTAAGCCAGAATAATCATCAACAACTGATTGTACACCTCAACATATTTGGGGATGACACTTTATTCCAATAAAGCAGGGGAAGTAATTTCAAAAGTAGGACATATAAAATATGCATCTGCAGACAACTGATAAAAAGGGCATCACCAGTTATGCCCTTGCTTTCTGAATCAGTTTGAACCTGTCATATACACATAAGCTTGGGAAACTAAATCTCATTCTCAAAGGGCTGAAGAGGATAAGATATCTAGGACAAGACTCTTGGCATTCCTTAACTATGTGAGGTCTGAAAGGTACATGCAGAGATGAGGAAAAAGACAATACTAAATATCATTGAGGCAGTCAAGTCTGTACTTTCAGACTTTATAGACAAAGGCTCATGAGTGATTCAGTGAATGACGTCCTTCTATACAGACAGAAACAACTGCTGGCAGTACATTTAACACAGCCAGTGGCAAAAATATCTTTCTCTAAAGATATACTTGGTAAATAGGTACTCAAGTGAAGCAACCTCTCAGATTCTTTTAGAATTTGTAAGCTACTAAGAGACTCGATAACAGTGTAAGTTAAAACTGGATCTAAAGTTAGTAATAGGCTGCCTGTTCCAAGAAAATACCATTAACAATAGATATCCTTACCTGCTAGAAATACTGTCTCTCCTGCTCCGTACCTCCCCATTAACTTCTTGCTCTTGGGCCTGGTGCTCCACTGCTGCAGCCTGCAGCACCTCACTAAGGGAAGGAAATTGCCCCATTGCTTCAGGATGTATCTTCTGGCCATTTATTGTATATGGAGTGTCCTGTTTGCCTTCTGCATTCTGCAAAGTGCTATACAGCCCTTTCCCTGATACACTGCTGTAGGTAGAGCTGTCACTCTCATTTCCATCCAGCCTCATTCCCACTTCACTGCCATCAATCTCTGAAATGCTGTCTCCTGCCAAGGAGGAATTCTCTACCCGATCATCCACGTCAGAGGGCAGACTGATCTCAGACACAACTGATGTTGGGCCACTTCTGCTTTGTGTCAGAGCCCCCCCAGGTAAGTCAGGAGCCACGGAATTCCCAGTAGCATTTCGAGCATCTGAATCTTCAGTTCTGTAGTCAGCCAAGGACCGGATCTTGCTGGCCTTAGATTTTGAGCTTCTTCTTTCTTTTGAGGATGCTGGAAGTCCCAGGCTACCCAGCTTTGGCCCCCTGGGGACGCTGGTCCGCAAAAAGGAATATTCTTTAGTCATTGCTACAGTGCTGGCTCTTGGCAGGATTTCTGGATTCAACATCAGCTCAGGATCCAGGGTGCTGGAGGGACGGGTTTTGGATGTAGACTGACTCGACTAAAAGAAGCAAAGAGTCAACAATAAATTCCAGAATGTTAACTCTGAAATAGCATCAAAGACTTATTTTGCTGTAACTTAAGATATAAAGCTCTACACTTTTACACTGATATTAAACATATGTCCTTTCATAAACAAGGTAAATTATACCAGCAACCAACCCTATCAAGCTGCAGTATATAGATGTTGAAAATGTTCATGTGAGACTCCAAAAGGTAACTGAAAAATATAGGCAAAATTGAACATTTAGGTTACTTTAAGTTTGGTGTCTGTTTTTTCCTCTCCTATTTTAAGTAGCACAAAATGGTACATTACTGATGAGGTAACAGAACCAAATTTTGCCTGTCCAGAAGACAAAAATGCTTTCTCTCATTTGAGAAAACTACTGAATGTTTTAATTCAGGGAACAGAAATGGTAAAGTTTTCAAGCTTCTCAACAAAACACAATCTAGAAGATGTGTTGTGTGGTACTCACTCTTTCTTGGTGTCTCTTCACTCGGTATTGTTTGAGCTGCTCTTCCAGACGCCTTCTTGCCTGAAGTCTGATTTGTTCTTCATTTTCCAGTGGCAGTGAAGACTCTACAGAGCCTGTAAGGGAAAGGCATCTTCACAGTCAAACAGAAAACTCCAGCACAGGTAAAAGGGATGCAAAAGGTAAAGGCCCCTTCTACCATCAGCAACATGCTTCATGCTTAAGCAAGGAACAAAAGGAAAGCCCACTGACATGCACCTCAAATGACCCTCTTCAAATACAGCCTTGTGTAAGCACTGATAAAGCCTGTGGACTTCCACTGCTCAGTTAGCAAATGCTATAGCTCCTCCACAGATGGAGGACATGACAAGAGATTATACAGCAAGAAAAAAAAATATTGCTGTCACTTAATCTCACTTGTCCTGCATTTCTGACAATACTAAAATTATAAAACTAAGCAAGACCTACACAGTCCACTCATTCCCTACAAGTAGTGGAAAATGGTTCCATAGATATATTTTCTTACCTTTTATTAACTCACATTAAACTTTAACTCACATGAAACCTTTTCTGTAGTAAGACTTTTAGACACCTTAATATAAAGATATTCCCTTCTCCCCCCTTCATTGCTCTTCTCTCCTTTTTTTCTCAGCTTAAAATCACCTGGTTCTGCTGTTCTTTTTTTTAATGTCACCTGTTACTCCTAAAAATCAAGAAGATTAGAATAGCTTCAGCCCCAGAAAGCGTGAATTCCCCTCCAGTGAAGAGCCAGTTTTAAATGGTAAGGCAGTGCCTTAGCTGTAGCAGAGGGTGGTTTACTGAAAGAAAATGAATTGCAGTTCTAAGTAAAAGTTTACTGCAAAAATGAAGTTTAGTTCAAGCTTAAATGATGTTACAGAAGTCCAGAGCCAGGCTCAGAGTAAAAAGCTTTATGCAGCAAGAGAAAGCAGGGGCACCACCATAAACAGATGCTTACACAATTCAGTTTCTTGCATGGGAAGACTTAGTTTGAGAGACTGCAAAGCTTCTTTTCTAAGAGCTATGCCCTCAGCACTAGTTCCCTGAGACTTCCTTAGGCTGTCATGGAAACCAGTCACACCTGGGGATGACTCTTCACCCTGCTCACTGCTGGTAGGATCAAAAGATCCAGGAGAGTCGAGGCAGAGCGACTCTGGCCCATTCTGGCAGGCATCCACTTTGCTGTTTATCTCCAGACCTCCCTCTTCATTTGGCACTTCATTGATGTTATTACTGGTAGCTGGAAAAGAAAGTTTTACTGAGCTACAACTTCAAGCCACTTAATTCATCTTCACAGCTGCACCCAAATACAAAGCCAGCACTACTGCCTTTACATTGCATGAATATAGAAACTGCTACTGACAGCAACTGGCAGGAGACATTTCATAGAGCATTTTTGATTCTTTACTTTAGAAGACCAGAATAAGTACTTTACATTTGCTTTACTATGTGGCCCTCAAGCAGGACCTCAAAAGTCATCCTAAAACATATCTTCAAAACTTCACAGAGGTTTTTAAATCTTGTTAGGCTTAGAAGCATGAAACACCAAGTGTAAGGAACTCTGAGAGACAATCTACTACAAGTAAGCCTCAGCAGCTGCAGGCCTGTGCTGAATGATTCAGCTCTTTGATGTGCAGCTGGGCACTGGGGAGAGAGCATCCACCATCCCCATTTCCAGCCTGGCTCAAGCAGTTTCTCAGTTTTAAACTGAGCTTACGTTTTTTTCAAATAGGCTATCTTCATCAAAAGCACAGTAGCAAAGATCATATGTATCAAAATAATAAACCTACCAATTAAAATGCAATTAAAGAATCACTTCAACACCAATATTATCCCCACTTACTAGTATTTTTCTCTTCCAGCAGGAAAAATGCATATTCAAAACCAGATAAACATTTCACAGGTTTATACTCTGGATTTCTCATTTCTATTTCACTTGGCTGGGGACTACTAACATTTATGAACCTGCTGTTGCAAAAAACCCATGTATCTAACTTTAAATTAATTACTGTATATCTCAAATGAACAGAGCACTGAAACAGCCACTGTCTTTCTGTTCATTCCCACACCATGTAATCACTGAAGTAACTTCAACTCACTGGAATAATATGCAATGTTTATATTTTTTTTCCTAAAGATGGTGGAAAATATTTAACATTTATGATCACAAAGTATTTGCAAGTGCAAAAATCAAGTTCCCACCTCTGCAGTGCATCTTCCCAGCTCAGTGTGAACCAGCAGAGAGGAAACTGAATGAAGAAACTGAATTTGGGTAGAAATATAAAGCTTTCAGACTTAGGCTGCCAAAACCCATCAGCTCTAAGATTTGAATAAAATACTTTTGAAATCTTATTTGTCATGCAGACATTTCAGGCCATTTAGCCTTAATCACTTCTCTGATTTAGATCATCATGTTGTCACAAAAACAGTTGCAGACATGATGGAAGGGGTGAGTTCAACAAGGACGTAAAGGAAGACAGAGGGAAAGACTGCCTTTTAATGACTAACATGTTTCAAAACTAGAATATTGGCAAAACTGAATTTGAAATAGGTGTCAATGCTAAGAATAGCCACCAGCCAAAAATATGATGACAGCTCATACATTCAGAAATATTGTTTCTGCCCATCTCAGAAACTGCATCAGGTTTATACTTTATTCACATTTTTTCTTCCCAGCAGTGAGTGGTATACATATACCAAAGGGATGCTAGAGCAAAATTCTGGAGGAATGGTTTCCTAGTGACTTCCTGAGGCCAGGAGACACAATCTAAATGCTCCTTGAATAAAGGAATTTAAAGGCAGTAGTGTCAAAACAGCTGCAGTCTTTTTAGAACAATGGGCAAGGAGATGCAATTAGAATAAAAACAGTAGAAAGACACACTATCTAATTGAAAGTCACAATCTGATTGTCCAGCACAAAAGAGAACAGGAACACGTGATCTCCAGCTTCAGAAAAGATGAATGAATCATCACACTCTGCCACTCTGATGATGGGCAGAGTAAGAAAAGCAAATAAAGTGTCAGGGCCTCCTCTCTGCTGCCTGTGACAAGGTGACAAACCTGTGGTGCCAGAAGGCCCCAGCCTCACCACGTCACCTCCTTTTACACAAGGAACCACTGTGGTTTCGTGTGTCTAGGCAGCCACAATGTACACAGCTCTCCACCCAGCCACCCCCACATCCTTAAACACCAACATATCCTTGGACTCCTGCCAGGAAAACAGGGAGATTTCAATTCAGTGCAGGGAAAATACTTTCACAATGAAAGCAGTTAAATACTGGAATGGGCAGGGAGGCTGATGAACCTCCCTCTACAGACACTTTCAGAATTCAATAGCACGAGGGCCTGAGCAACCTGATCTTGCTCCAGGTGTGCTCAGTGCAGCAGGTTGGACTGGATAACCTGCACAGCTCCCTTCCAACTCAACTCTGATTCTATAATCTACTCAGATAGTGGACTCTAAACAGTTTCTCATAAACAGCTGCATGATTATTTTATTATAGAGCTTGTCTACCTATAAAAGTTACTTTGAGATAAACTGGAGAGTACATGCCAGCATCTCTCTTTCATAAAGAGAAGCAGAGCCAGACGTTTTGGGTTTGCTTAAGTGATTTAATTTATTAGGAAGATTTCTTCTGCCAGAATAAAGTACTCCAGTCACAAGCTTACTCTGGAACAGTTATTTCAGAACTGATTGTTCTAGAGAGTTTCAGGTATACACTCTTGGAAACATTATCTGAAGACTGACTGACACCCTGAACAATAAATACTCACCTGACAGCTGATAGTATTTTAGCTAGTAGGGTTTTTTTTGCTTTCAGAAGAGCAAGTTCTACAGCAAAAAAAAACCACAACAGCTTTACATACACACAGAGCTATAGACTTCACCAAACTTGCTTAAAACTGCTGTACAAAAAATTCCTGACCCCAAGGAAAAACTTCACCTGAACAATAACACAGATGATTATATAAAAGCCGGGGTAAGGTAGGAAATTATTTGGTGTGTATGAAATAACTTACTGTTAATTTCATCTGTCGTAAGTAGCTGTGACTTGGCTTTACAATCTGGAAGTTCTTCAGAGCTGCTGGGAGCCCCATTACCACTTCTGCTCTCCAAGTGAACATCCTGCTGGACAGATGAGGAGTCCATGGTAAAAATGATCCAGATCCCTGGAAAGTTCTTCTTCTCAACAATTTGCCACCAAGTGAACTACCAAGTCCTGTTTCTCTCCATCAGCAAGAACAGCATCAAGGTGTCACACAAGAGCACAGTTCTGAGCTGGAGAGCTGTTGGTGTGCAGCAGGCAGCTCTAACTCCACATCATGGAAACAGCTCGCAGCCAAAGTCGCAATCACCAAGGAGCTGCATCCTCTGGAAACAAAATGTAGCGAATTTACAAACATTTCCTGGAGCTCTGAAAATATGAGTTAAAAATAAAGTAGTGCCCACAGACAGAACCAGGACATGCAGTAACAACAAAAACAATGAAATACAACCAAGTATCCAGATCTGGGGAGAAAAAGTGATCTGTTTATGTTCACTATTTTAGTAGCACTGATACACTGCAGAAGGATGCAACAGATATTTAGCAAGACAGCTGATTTAGAACCATTGTCCCTTTTAATAGAAAGATCTCTTTGGCCTCTGCTTTAAGAACAAAGCCAGTAACAGAGTAGTATTGTCCCCTGTAAATTACAGTATATATATGGAAACATACCATGTATTTAATTTAAAGGAATGAGTTTCAGTATCTTGTTAAAATGAAGTATGGAATTCAGATTTAACTTTTTAAAAATTAAATTACATCATTACTGTTTACTTGTCTGCAGAATAACAAGTATGAATCACTGTACAGACTCTGAACTACTCATTACAGCACAAGCTGGCAGTCAGAACACGGCCTGGAACTGCAGCTAAACATTGCCTTCTCCTGTGACCAGCCAAGAAAAGGATTTCCAAACACAGTTTACAGAATTTACAAATGATTCTTCAGGTATTCAGATCTAACTTCTGAATACCTAATCTAACCTCTGGGGTGGGGGGGTGTGGTTTTGGAGAATGCCAAATCAGGAATATTTTGACTGCATTTTTACATGAAGACAAACATTTTGAACAACATTCCTTCCATATCTCCAGGGAGCACTTGTGTAACTGCTACTGTGCCACACTGCCCTGGTCACCCTGCAACACCACTATCACCTCCAAAATGTTACTGAAGCAGCAAACAGCTCAGGACATACAGGAAAACACGGTTATGTGGGTGATCCTTACAGAAATGAGCTGTGAAGGAGCCAGAAATCTGCAGCATGTTTCCAAATGGGAAACCTCTACCAAACAAAAAAAAAAAAAAATTAATACCTTTACTGTGATTTGTTACTAATTTTTAAAGGTTTTCAGTACAATAAGGCTTTCAATAAAACTCCTAGGTACAGCAAATAGATGCTATGTGACAGGTTACCAAGAGGAATCGCAGACAAAAGGCAAGCAAGATTTTGGCTCCTTACACCTTGTCAAAATCCAGCCCACACGAGATGATTTGTTGTCCTTGTCATAAAACATGTTTAAATTATCAAGGTGATGAAGAATGGCTTTCCCCTGCACAATCCATTCCAGTATTAAACGGAAGAGTATTCTGGCCTCCGAGTCCTTTTGTATCCCTGTGTTTCGCACAACCAGACACACACACACACACAAATGTAGGCACGCCACGGGAACACAATAAGCCCATATGGAAAGGGCTGTATCAAAGTCACGGATTTTGCTTAAAACACGAACAGTCAGAACGACAACGGGTCCCGGTCACAGACCGGGAGGCACCGGCAGACACGGCCGCGGGGTCTCTGGGCCGGGCACGTCCCTGGGCGCCAGCAGAAGCAGCGGGAGGCCCGGGGCCGCAGCCCACGGAGCGGAACCGAGCCGAGCCGAGCCGAGCTGAGCTGAGCCGGGCGGTTCCCCGGTGCCCCGGGCAGCCCCAGCGCCCCGCGGCCTGAAGCTGCCCCCGCGCCGAGCCGCCCCCGCCGCCCCCCATCCCGGCCAGCCCACGCAGACCTGAGGCCGCCCGCCCGGCGCCGGCTCCTGCCCGAGACGTGGCGCTGCCTGCGCCGGGAAGGGGCGGGCGGGGCGGTGCAGCGCGGTTCTCGCTCCGCCGCCGGCCCGGCGCTGCCGCCGCTGCCGAGCGCGGCCCCGCACGGGCCCCACGGTTCTGCCCCCGCGCGCCGCCGGCCGCGGCCCCCGCCGGGCACAGTCGCGGCCGAGGCCCGGGCGCTCCCAGGCGGCGGCGGAGCCGCCGGGCCCGTGGAGAAGCGGCGGCTTTTCCAGACGGACCCTTCCGGCAGCGCACGGAGGGGAGGGAGGCACGGAGGGGGAGCGGCTCTCGGGCCGGGCCGCCTCCGTGCCCGCCCCGGACCGTGCCCCGGCTCTCTGAGGGGCGGGGGTCTCACCGGCTGCTCCGTGGGGACCCTGGGGCCGGCAGCGACGCGCGTAAATTAAAATTAATTTAATTTAAATTAATTTAATTAATGTGCATAAATTAAAAATTAAATTTTCTTTGTGAATGTGTGCGCTCCTCGCAGTCTTGTGTATCTGCATCATTGATGTTCCTGCATTAGCGTTGCCTTTTACGGGGTCTGAGTCAGGAAAGTCCCGTGACATGTCTGTAAATGTCTCGTTTTCAGCGTTCCCCATGGCCCTTTCCTCATAAATCAGTCCTTCGAGTTTCCAGCGTCTTTCTGGAGCCGGGCATCCCACAAGTCCTTTGGGGTATTGGGAGCTGGTGCATCGGAGCACATAATTTCATAATGAACACTGCTGCTACCGTCATACTGCCACCCTTAATATAATTGCAAGGTAAACACTGTTCACTTTGCCAGATATTACTCTGTTATCAACCCTTCCAAATTATCCTTATTATGAACATGATCCTCTGAGCTGTTTCTCTAGGAAGACAGGAGGCTGTTCCACAAGTCAGGAGAGTTGATAAACCAAAATACCAGCCTGTTGTTTGAACTGCAAGCCTGTTAACCGAGCTCCTGGATACTGCCAACAGCTGGGTGTTTTCCTGCACACATTACACAGCCCTCTAGGCATTCTTTGGAAGAGACCATTACTTTACAAACTACATCAGGGAGAGGACTGTTCTCAACTGCAGATGCGTGGATCTAAGAGAGGCTCCCAGTGTGATGATCAGAGGTATCAGATAAGTGGATCTGGATTCATGGGACAGCCTCCTGCTGTTCTGCTGCTGGACCCAGATGCCAGTATGAAATGGCAATCCCAGGCTGTGGCTCAACACCACGACTGAAGTTTGACCTTCTTGGCTGCATGCACATTTGGCACTGAGCTCATAAACCATATGTGGGATTTGAATGTGTGAAGGGGAGCTGAATGAAAGAGAGTGAGGCTCTGCTGAGATACAAGAGGAAACCCCAAGAATTGCATGCGTGAATGAGTGCTCCAAATCTTTAGCAGTGACCTTTACTGGGTACTCTTACACAGAAGATGTCAAAAACAATATGGTGAGGAAGACTTGAATGCTTGATCTTCATTGATCTGGTTTTGATTTTCTTCTAAGAATGTAAAAGCTTGGAGTTTTGCCTCTTGCAGAGAACTCAAAACCAGAAAACAATAACTAACAGAAAGCTCAATTGTTGAGTCACTGAAGAAGTTTTTCTCTTCAATTGGAATATTTGCCTATGTTTGCTTCTTCACTTTGATCCCATCTCTCTAGAGCAATGTAATACTTGGGTAAAGCTCCAAAGTATCTCTTTTTTACTTGTTACTCTGCCACGTAGCACCAAGGCCCAGCTACAGGAATAGCCACTTGTTTGGAGACTATTGCCCAAGAATGGCACAAAGCTGCCTTAACCAGGCTGCCTGGAAGAGAATCCTTCATACTGAAAGATGCCTATCATCAGTAATGTAATTTTTAGCACAACAGAGGAATGTCATGGTTTAAAAAGCCAGGAAAAAAGTCAAACACTATCATAAATGAGGCCTTTAAGGGAAGGAATTCCTGTAAATTTGCAGGAGACAACTTGTATAAAGTGCAGTCTCTGTCTCCAGCAGTGAAAGAGCCCATGGCTTACCCCAAAGCCTGTTAGTTCTTGTTGCTGAGCACTCTTTAATTCTTCAGGAAGAAAGATCAGAAGGTACCACAACAAATTCTTTAACCACAGCCAGCTGCAGCATTCTCTCACCCTGCAACTAGACTGCATACAGGAGCTGCCATGCTGCCTTCTCTCCAAGTGAGCTCTGTCACACCTTAATATGAATTGTCTTTTTCAGGGCCTTGTTCCTAAAAGGGGAAGGGAAATTTATTCATCTTTCCTCTGAGAAAAAAAAATAAATGTGGCATATAATGCAATTAAAGAGATGACCTAACAAAATTACCAGGGAATACTGGCCATTTGCAGAGTTTCTGTCCAGCTGGCTAATTTTGTAACTCACTGCATGAGAATTGCACTAGTGAAAGAAGAAGAGTCAGGAAGGAGAGAAAGGCTCCATACTCTGCAGGAGCAGAGGGTGGCACTCTCTGCACAGCACAAAGCGCATGCGTGGTGCTTTCCACTTACAGCTTTTATAGCTACAAACACGTTTTTCTAAATATTTCCTTAGGGAAGTTCTTACTCTCTAGCCACTGACAACACAATGTTCCAATTCCCTGTACTTACTGCATGTTTTTCTGCTTACATATATCTGTTATTTGGTGTCATTCAGCCTGCAGAAACTTCATCAAAAAAGAAACCTGTGCTAACCACATAAAAATAGCTCTATTTCTGGCAGATTGCAATCAGACCCAGGCATCCAGCTCGCCTCTCACACCCACTGAGGAAAAAGATGGTTTTGTATTAAATACAGACAGTGGAACTAGAATGCAGGCCTTCAGAAACATGCTTTATTAGACATTGCCTTAATATTTAATGTATGTATTTTATTTACTCATAAATTTTATTTATATATGTGAAACATTTTTACAGCATTATTCCTAAGCAATTTTTAGCATGTCTTTTCTAGCATGGATAAGTATTTAAAATGTTGCTTTCCTGACTCATTGCTATAAACAGTGAAGACAGATGCAACTGTGGTATGTCTGATATAACAACAGAGCTCAGAATGGATTTAATCAACCTTTACTATACCTAAGAGAAGGCTGGGAAAGCATAAAAAGCCATGTTGTGTAACCATAAGGTTTGCATATGGGAGCTCTTGTGTACAAAGAATAAACTAAGATTTAAGACCTTGTTACTGAAAGTATCTTGCCAATGCCCTCCTCCTGTTTAAATCTGGATTCAGTTTGGTCACACCAGCTGTTTTGAAAAACAGAAACTGCTAAGAGCTGCATTCATTTCTGTGGGACGTTCTACAATAGTCTCTCTGGGCAAGGAGAGTTACTTTTGGTATCAGGATGCCTTAATATTCCAGGAAATTAATTCAGAAAGTTCTTTCCATGTATCTCTGTGCGTGTGTGGTAGAGAGAGTTGATGGAAATTACTGGGGTTGATTTCAAGCTTAGATTTCCCACAATAAATGATTTTTGCTGCCAGTCTGGAAGCAGTAAATTTCTAGTTATTTTTTTTTCCCTGGAAATTACTTTCCCAGCCTGGAGCTACTGGTTAAGAAAGTGCTGCCATTACACACACAAGTCCTATCCACTAACTTCATAAATGCCACTATTCTACTGAAATTGGTGCTTGCTTCAGCATTTCGGGAGCTCTCAAAATGGCATGGTACAATAGGAAACACTATCCTTGGAAGAACTTGCTAAAAGAGCAATGAAAACCCTGAAGTCTTCAACAGGGAGTCCAACACAGAGAACAGGACATTTACTTTCTTAAAGATGTCTCAATGACTATGGCAGAGGCTTGGCCTTTGTTCAGGGATGTGCACAGTTGTTGCCCCTGTATCTCCCCTTCCTGATGTGTGGTGAAAATGGGCCACAGCTCTGACCTGGGCTGTGTGGCAACTCTGTGAGATGTGGGGCTGTAGGGGGTGGGAGACGGGGAATAAAGATTAGACAGGAAACAAAGTGCCTTTCACCCTTCTGTCCTTTCTTGATCCTCCCAGTAAATCCTCCAGCTGCCCGACACATCTGTCTAACAGGCAGCTGTGGCACTGGGGGAGGGCAGCTCACCTGGAAGAGGTTTGCAGGTACCACTTGCAAGCCTGGCTTCGTGGTTGTTGCCTCCAGTGGGCAATCAGACACCCTTTGGAGCCAGTCTTCTGTGCTGCCTGCTGTGGGAAGTTGTTCAAGCCCATACAGAGTCCTCCTGCCTGCTCACAGAAGATCATAAATATAAAACATAATCCTCATTAAAAATATGGTTTGAAAAGGTCAACAACCTGAGCTGAAAATACTTTATGAGCAGACTACTGTACATTTGATCCTTAATTCTAGATGCTAAGTCATTGCTAAGCCGTAGTGATGAAAACTGGTGTGGACAGGTTCTGCTAGCAGAGGGATGCTGAGATAAGGGAACAAAGACATACTGACAGAGTTTGTGAGGCCAACAACAGGGCAAACACAAACATGAGAAATCAGCATACAGTTGTGTCTGTGCTACATGCCCAAGGTCTACAGCTTGGAATGGCAGCATAGCCCACAGAGCACCCTCTTTGCCTCCAAAGGATTACCTGTGCCTGCACTCAGATGACCCCTGGAAAGGAATCCAAATAACAGGGGTGTAAGATCCTTAAAAAGAGAGCTGCTAGGCTTGGACTTGTTCTTTCCCTTTCATTTAGATATTTTTATATTATTATTCCAGCAATGTCCAAGCTAAGAAGTGTTTTGAATGTCCTTTTCTGCCAGCTAGTCTTTGACTTACATCCTCAACAACTGTGCATCAGCATAAGGAAACTGCAGATGGAATCTCTGCACTTTCTTCTTGTCACACTGAGCCTCATGTGGAAAAAAAGTAGATTTCTTGTTTCAGGGATTTATCAAAGCTTAACAAACATTTATGGTGACATCGCCCTGAGATTTAACCGTGAGTGTTGAGAAAAGCAATGTGCCTCAGTGCTGTGCTACAGAGACCAGACTGCCCTTCAGGCACAAGTGTTCTGCTCAGAAAAACCCTCCTGCCAAGGATGCCAAGTGTCCTGGGTTTTGTGTTTATTCAGAACAGATAAAATGTAGTTATAAATTCTCTGATATATGCTTTTTCATCTGACAGGTAAGTCAAAGAAATATTACCAGGAGGAGCGAAATGTAAATTCAAACACAGGCAGTCACAGTAAATAACTGACAAGGTCAGAGCCCAGGAACACCCTTTACAAGAGTTTGCCCTGAAAAAAAGAAGGGTAAAATAAGAATTGGTCACACAAAGAATTGTTTGCATCTTCTGCTTTCAGTGCAAGTATAAACAAGCCAATTAAGCTATCAAGACATTCCTTATGTGTCCTTCCTTTTCAATTAGCTTATGTACATTTCCCAGGGAGGCAGTGTGGTCCCTGTGGGCAGTGAGCAGTCCTGTCCCTGAGCCTCCCTCAGCCTTAGGCCAATCGTGTTGTTACTTTTTGTAGGTGTCCAGCAAAGGCTAACAGGCAGCTTCATCTCACGAGCACTGGATGGATTAGGTGGAGATCTGTTTTGCTTCTTTGGGATTCAGGCATTATCTCCTACAATCACGACATCAAACCCGTGGAGCAGGTGAATGGCCTGGACTAGACATGAGGTCAGTGCCAGGATGTGTTCAACACAACTGCATTTATGGAAAAAGAAAGTTTTCTTTGACCCCAGCCCTCCAACTTCATGCTTGTTATATGCACCCACTTGGACACCAATTAAAGGTGTTATCAATTTTTTCCCATTGATTAAATTGTTGTCTGACACTCACTGCAGGATGTGGTGTGAGTCAATGGGGTACAGGAGAGTGTAAAGTAAGAAAGCCACATCAGAAACAAGGAGTGTCCCTTGCCCTCCCATCACCCTCAGAAAGGTTCAGTGGCTGCTGTACCCTGACTGCTGGTTTCTGTGCAGGTCCTGTGCTTTGGGCTCCCCAGGATGCCCGTGAATATTCCTTTCCCGTCCCTTGCTTCGTGCTCAGATGAAGCCGGGGTGCTTTTAGCTGGGAAAGACCTGAGCCCTTTCCCCGTTTCCCATTTCTCTGTCCGTTCAGTCTCCTGACTGGGCTCCAGGGTCGGGCAGGGGACTGGAGCAGCGGCCGGGTGCGCTGCCCAGGGCAGCCGCCCTCCCTCCATCTCCCACGGCCCCGCAAGAGAAACTTTTCCCGCAGGATCCCGCTCCCGCTGCTGCTCGCAGGGGCTGAGCTGCTTCCAGCCCGGCGGTTCCCAAGCCCGCCGAGCTTACAGCACCCCGGGGAGGGCTGCTCGGACCGGCGACCCCCGCTGCCCCCGGCCCGGTCCCCGCCCGGTCCCCGCCGAGCTCCGCGCCGCAGGTGACCCCCCGGGGGAGGGCAGGGGCCGGGAGCGGCCGGGGGAGGGGGCGAGGGGCGGGGAGGCCGGGCTCGGGGGGTCGCTGTCAGCGGCGCCGCTCGGGGCACGGCTCGGCGCGGCAGCTGCGCTGGCGGAGCGCGGCACGGCTCGGCACGGCTCGGCTCGGCACGGCACGGCTCGGCACGGCTCGGCACGGCACGGCTCGGCTCGGCACGGCTCGGCACGGCACGGCAACGCTCGGCACGGCACGGCTCGGCACGGCGCGCCATGCTCCGCAGCGCGGGGCTCGTCCTGGCGGCGGCCGCGGCGCTCTGCCTCGGCGGGGCGGGAGCCAAGGTAACCCCGGCACCGGCGGCACCGGCGGCACCGGCCCCCGCCCGCACCGGGCAGGGCAGCGGCGAGCCCGGCGGGGAGGGGGAGCCCCGCCGGGAGGAAGGGAGGGACCGGCAGTCCCGGGGCCAGGGGTGCGCCGGGGCTCCCGGGAGCAGGGATGCGCCGCGGACACGGCAGGACGGATGCAGCGGGGCGGCCGCGGCGGGGGCGGCTGCGGGTCCCTTCGGCCCCTGTCCCTCGGTGTTTGGGGTGTGGGGCTGGCCGGGGACTCGCCTCGGAGTGCGAAAGGCACTGCGAGACGTGATGCTCCGGGACTCCGGATCAGCCCCACCGCTTCGGTACAGCCGGACCCGAAATCCGGTGAAAGCAAGCCCAGTGACTACGGATTCCCAGCAGAAATGAGAACATTTGCCCAAAGGCGTCCCTGCCACGGGCACAGCCTGGCCTGGGGAGTCCAAACCAAATACCTCGTGCTGTTTTACTGTCACCGCTGTTGTGCATCTCGGCTGTAGCAGGGGGAGCAGGTAAACTCTGCAAGGGACAGGTACAGCTGCCAGGGCAGGGATCCGGGCAGAGCTGAGAGGGCACGGGGAGCTGAGAGCGGCACCCGAGCTGCGGTGGAAAGGCAGAGGAGGAAACACGGAGCACCCCACAACCAGGAGCAGCTGCCGAGCAGCCGCTCTGAGCTTTGGGAAGGATGAGCAGTCCTGGTCCCGCTGGAGGGAGTGGGACTTTTCCTATGGACCCTGACAGAACCACGGTTTGACACTTCTAGTAGAGATTCTCATTTTTATAAAACATGAGCCACTAGAGTATAAGAAAATATAATTCCATACATTTATGTCTTGCTACATATATCTGTATATATAAAGAAAAAAAAGGTGTGGGGTTGCTTTCTCTGGTGGCAAACAGCATTATAATTCTGCCTGATAAAGTAATTCCCTGCCACAGCACACAAACACACAGCAATGACTGTGGTTGAAATGGAGATGTTTTATCTCACTTTGGTATCCTAGTGAAGATAGCTACAGTGAGAATTTAATTAAGCCACATTTCTGGCTCTGAAATACTAACTTTACCAAGATCTATTCAATTGTATGGTTGTGGGGCTTTGTATTTTGTTTCTCTTTCAAGTCAGGATTGCATTGCAGAATGCAAGCTTACCCTCATCCAGTTGCATACCTCTCTTATTAAACTACATAACTTGCCTGCTTTCCTGAATTATTGCATCCTTCCTGTGCTGCTTCTCTTCTGCCTTTGCCTGTACAGTTGTGAGGAGCAAATACTGGCTGTGTACTGTGCATTTGGGGGTGAAAGGCAATGGTGGGACTCTGAATGCATCAGCAAACTCTCTAATTTTTGCTAATTTTTCTCTAATGTTTCTTAGTCAACTTCAATTGTTCTCTAACTCTGAAATCAGGGGTGTTTGATTTCACACCAGGCAGTAGCTGAACTAAAGTATTGACCAACAGCACTACAGAAAAGAAATTGCCTCCTCAATGAAGAAGCAGCAGTCTTCTGCTTGCCTTCCCCAACTTGACTTCTTGCTGTGTCAATTATTCTTTTGATCACGTTGTTTATAGGCTCTTAACATACCAGACAATTCCTTTTGCAGAATGAAAAGCATTTTCTACTGCTTATCTTCCTCAGTGCGACAGGGAATTCTGTGTCCAAACAGACGTGTGTGTACATCTCTTGCTCCCTATTTTTATTATTTCTTGGAGTAAGTTGCACTTGCTCTTCACTCATCAAGGACTGCACTGTGCTGCGTAGGCGTCACTATTTTTATCTTTTTGGCTACACTGATAGTGTTGCTATGCTAGTAAAGAAATATACATCCCACTCTAAGTTAGTGGTTCAAATGTAGTTCAATTTATCAGTTGAAAAAAGGTATTCAACGATTTATGAGAATTTTTTTGTCTTCTGGCTTAGAGTTAACAATGTAAACACATAACAGAAACTCCCTTGGCAAGGGCAAAGTCTGAATGAGGTACAGGGAACTGAATTCTTCTTTTCATCCAGGAAGGTGGTCTCTGCCAGTAAGAGCTGAGAAAATTTGTGATGCTGTGAGGTAGTGTGGATGTTTGCAACATGTTTTGTGGCAAAGTAGAGCTCTCTCTGGAATCCTTCACCAAGTACTCCAGCAATTTAAAAGTAGGAGTTAGATCAAATGAAGGAAAATGTGAAGATAAGGTGCATGATGTTTCCTCCTGCGTGTCTGTATCAAATGGAAAGAGATGTGCAGATAAGCAGCTTGTTTATCCTGAAGGAAGAATGTAAGCCTGATGAAAGAGTAACACAGTCAAAATTATGTCTCTGTATGTCCATTAAATATTATCTGTTTAATCAAATCCCTGTGGAGGAGTTCTCTATGCCAGTGCCATCCTTCATCTGGTATTCTTCTGTTCACTTGCTGGCTTAAAGAAAAAAAATCAAGCCTTTCTTGTTCTGTTTAAGAGAAGAAATCTTAGCAATCCAAGACCCTCTAGTGAAAGTCTTAGTCCTTTACCCAGCAAGAACTATGGCAAAATTCCTGCTGGTTTCAGAGGGAGCAGGATCCTTCCCAAGATCAGTGAAAGATTAAAAAAAAAATCATCTACTAAAATATGCACCTCAATTAGCAAAGAATGTGGCCTGATTAGTAAAGTGTATGAAATTTCAGCTATTAAATTCTACAGCCCTGATCAACAAAGCACGCTGCACAGTTGGCAATGTATCCAGAATCTCAACTACTGTACTAGTCTCCTACCAGATCAACCAAGCATGCAGCTGAATCAGTAAATTATGCAACTGGAGCAGCAAAATATGCACTTCTGATTGGGGCAGGAGGATAGGGAAGGTCTCAAATGTTTTGAATTGGCACACAATAGGTCTGTCAGCGGTCAGCATCTGCCTTGAGAAAAGTAGGGGCAAAATAAGAAAACTTCTGCTGAGTCTTTCTGGACCCTTGCTGGAGTGGAAAAGTATGTCCCTCAAGTAGCTCAGTGTTTGTTAGCACCAGTCCCATTCTTTACCAGATGCACTGCACATCTGGTTCCAATCCCAGCAGCTGCCAGGTGTGGGGGTTATTTTAGTAACACTTTAATGGGATTTTTAGGTCCAGGTAGCTTTTGCTTTGTTCCTCACTGTAAAGCACAGGGTATGCACACCAGGCTGTATTTCTGTCTCAAGAAATGAAGCCAGTCAAGACAAATAAGGCACCTTCAAAGAACCTGGAAGTTTTGTTGGCAGTGGACTTAATATCTATTAATCTCTTCACTGTTTGTGAAAGTACTTTGTGCTTGAGGAGCAGAGAAATGATAGGTCTTTCCTGTTCTCTTTGTATCTTGATTAATTGCCATAACTGCATCCTATTGTGTTTACAATGTATCTTGGCAGATCAGATGTTTACTGTGCACAGAGTTTGGATGTTTGGCCAGTTTGGGGAGTAGCTATCTTCATATATTCTGAAGCAGTAGAGCTGTTTGTCCCTAGCCTCTGTGTATGTGCTTTAAAAATCCAGTCACAGTGGCTGGTTCTGAACTTCAGAAGCTGTTTTTTCTTTAAATTATTAATTTTTCTTTATACAGAAGACCTACAGGTTGTCATATTTTAATAAAGATGCAGTTTCAGGGTTTCTATAAACCACTTTTTTTTTTTTTTTTTTTTAAATGTCTGGAAGGAAATGGTGTTAAACTGACTGGGCTCAAGGAAGGCGTGAGAATTGCTTTGTTTTATTGCACTGTTCACTTTAGTACTGAGGAGCCTGAAAAAATTATTTGAGTCTAAAAATTATCTGAACTTGGGGTTTTTTGTTGTTTTGGCTTATTTTTTTCTGACTTTGGTTTGGTTTCTCTTTTTTGTTGTTGTTTTGCTGGGTTTTTTTTTAATCCACTAAATTTGGTTCATAAAGCTGGCTTGCATTGGATTTCTTATTTACCAAATTTCTGCCTCATTTCCAAGTCAGTTCCATGAATGATCCTATTTAGTTCTTTTTCCTGTTTAAAATATTTCCTACTGAGTCCAGAGCAGTGCCCTTAAAACATAATTGATTTGGGTCATTGAACCCTTATTTTTCATGCATGTTAGTTTACATCCCGCCACTGGTCTGACTGGTATTTAAATTAGAAAATTGCAGGCGGATTTCTTCTAGAGGCTAAAGTTCACGTGGAGTCTCTGGCAAAATAAGATCCTGGAGTACATATCCCTGGAACTGGGCAATGATTTGTAACTCTTTTTTAATTCTGTCTGGCCAGAGTGTTATAAATCTGGCGCTCGCTTGTTAGCTTCACGCTAAGCAGCAATAATGTCCACAGTGTTTTAGTCCTGATAATTCTAATTACGGAAGCACTGGAGGAGCTGAAAGCTGAGAGGATGGACAAGGCTGGCCTCAAGTGCTGCACAGCACAGGGGATTCTCTCTTTGTAGAGCTGAACCATAATTCTCTCCTTCACCAAGGCCAGCAATGGAAGCAGCAGCCAAGGTAAGAGAAACAAGCCAGTGGCAGAAGATTTCTGGCATTATGTGGGTAATCTTTGTGCAGAAGGAGCTAAAAGATTGTGGTGCTGGTAGAGATACAACCATCCTTGGGGTGAAAATGCTGAAATAATTTTTTTTTCCTTACTATCTAAGAAGTTGGAGCAAACAATCCTGTTGCACTTGTTTGCAAAGACCTAGCAAACAAACTTTCCTGTGGTAGCCAATAATTACTATTCTCTCCTCTGCCTTTTTGTATGACAGACCAGAATGCTGGTAAAATATTCAGGTCTCTTTCTTCCTGCCTCCCTTTCTTCACAAAACAAAAAGAACTCATGGCATATTTTGTACCAGAGAGTGGCTCCCCAGCAGTTCTTGCCATTGCACACTGTCCTTTGTATGCACCGATGTCCCAGACCTATAAATGATAAATATTCAGCGTGGTGTTTAGATACTTGCTGGAGTATGGGAAGTACTAAATAGAAAAGTCATCCTCTTGTACAAATTCATGGCAGGGGAAGGTGGAGCAGGGACAGGGCACTGTAGGGACTTGCATTAATATGTGTAACAACTTTACAGCATAGGGAGAAGCCCGACTGTCAGCCTTGGTTTTCAAACTCAGTGTAAGAACATTATTGTTCCTCTTACAAGCTGTCAGCAGCAAATGGCCCCACAGTCCATTCTGAATATCCTTCCTCACGTCATTGCCAATGGGAAGGAGGTTCCAGTTTTGAGAGGAGCAAATGCTAATTTGCCTGTATTTCCTTTCTAGAGTTCTTGGAGCCCTACTGGAGCTCACAGAAGTCATCTAAGACTTCAGGAGGATTTAAATCAGGCCCTAAGTACTGCTGGCTTGGATTAGTAATGATGTGCATTGAGGACAACATCTGTATTTGGGTTTGGGTGGAGCCCTTTCATGGTGGAAGAGTTGGTAATACTTTTACAGTACCTTTCATCAGAGCATTTCAGAGTTCCACAAATACCTAATTACAGAAACTATTAAACTAAGTGAAATCCTTGGTCCTGGGGGAGTACAGGCAGTACCATTATGCTTCAACAGAAAGCAGGGGTGGGTGGTGTTCAAAGTGGCAAAACAAAAGCAATTTTTCACATGCAAGCCATAACCTGCTACACTATCTCATTTTCATCCTGTGTTTTACTCCTCTCATTTCTTTATATTAGCAGACAGGTTTCAACACCAAATGAGCTCAACAAAATGGGCTACTGTCAGAACTACTGTCAGCTCTTAGGAAGGGATTTTGGAAGTTCATCCATCTCTTACTGAGCTGTTTTCAAAGTATTTGTATTTCTTTATTCTGTTAAGGTGCAGCAGGACTTAGCTAGGGTCAGGTGCCAATAATGACAGCTTCATGGGTACAGGAGCTCTGGGTGACATGGCTCTGAAAGTCCAGCCTGATCCAAATCCCAGGAAGTTGGTCACTCAGCCTTTCCAAGGACAGCGTGCCTGCTCTGTACTGTGCTTCATTTGGGATTATCAGTGGGAGATCTAATCCGTTTGTTCTACTTAAGTCCATCTCTCTCCTGGTCTTGGTTAGTAAATATTCCACTGTTTAGAGACTGAGTTTTTATTAAAGGGATTTTTTGACTGAAAATGTGGAGCCTTTACTGGTAGCACTGGGGCTCAAAGCCCAGGCTGCCCATGCCCTTGACTCCCTCCTGTGCTCCAGATCTGCATGGGTGGGCACCTCAGGTAAATCTGAGCCTTCACTATTTGAATACAAGGGCCCCAAGGAGTTGCTCATCAAGACTAACATTAAATGAGAGCTTAGCAGGCTGAACATTTTGATTTGCCTCTAAAATCAACAGTAACTTATTCCAGGTTTCCTGGTTGGAACTTGAATGGGGAAGAAGAAAGGATGTCTGCAAAACAGATTTATTTAGGAAAACAAACTGCTCACTGGTTGGGACCCTGTAACAACAAACCCAGGCTAAGTTTTTCCTCTGTCTGCAGTATCTGTGATACTTTTTTCAACTTTCTTCCAACCCTCCCTGCTGTGCCCTCATGGTCTCTCCTTATGTGTAAGCAATAAAGTAAAATTTACAAGCATCCTGCTCTCTGAAATCCTGGCAAAGACAGAGTCTTGGAAATTTCCCTTTCCAGAGTGCACAAGAGGGAACTAACCCTGGGAGGACAAGGTGGAGAGAAGTGCTGCTGTTTGTTTACCATCCAAAACCAAGGATGAGCACTCAGGCTGTAGCAGACCCCTGGATACTCCAGCTCCAGCTGCAGCAATGGCTCACGTGGAAGCCCAAAAGCTTGCATGAAAGGGAGAGGGTTTTTCTTTGCTTGCATTTCAAAGATCACGACCCATGTCTTCTGCACCAGCCCTCCCACCTGCTAGTGACATTTAGTGACACAACAAACTGGTTCCCAAAAGCTCTGCAGCAGTAATGTGCTGTATTGAGTGACACAGAATATTTGCAGGTTTGGCATTCACATCTGGAATGTTTCCTTCTCCATATGTTTGTACAATAGGCTTCCAGCATGTGAAACATCTGAAGTGTCTGAATGAAACAATAGGGTCATGTAGCTGGAAGTCCAGGCACAAACAGCTCTTCTTTTGCCAGGCCAGTTTACATGTACATGAGTGTGTTTTATTTGCTTTTAAAAATCCAGGTTTATTTCCCAAGAAGTGGGCAGCAAATTTTGCCTGGGATTGCCTTTCAATTCTCCTTTCTCCTGTTTCTTGTCCTTTCAAAATGAAACAAAGCAGTTCTGGGCACCTAAGGTGCATATGGATTTCATTATTTAAATCTCCCTCATGTATTTGGGAGGTGATTTATATGAAGTTAATTTGGGAACATTTGTTTTACAGATTCCTATGGATATACATAACTTGTTCAAGGGTGCTCAATTTTTATACTGAACTCCACAAGTAAACTTTTGCTGCAGGACTATAGCTTTTGTTTTGTTATATAATCCATCTGGATACCAAACAGTAGAAAACAATCTGACCATGTTTTCTACTCTTTAATTTGAGCTGCTTTAAACTGCTCAATTTATAGAAAATGAAAACCAGATTGGTCTTCTGGAAATTGCCCCATCACCCCTGCCAGTTCCCACCAACCCTATCATTTACTATTAATTTTTCTATGGTGTGTTGTGTACACTTTGTTAATGAGAACTTGCTCCAGTAGAGAATAGACCTATGTGACCTATTAAAGCCCTGAAGCAAATGGCCATGGCATCTTGAACTCTTCATTACACTGCCTTACTTTTATTTACCATGGTCCCATCATATTCAGGATTATTTGCCTGAGGAGACACTCTAAATGATGCCTTTGTTTCTCTTTCTAAAGCTTTACATTTTTTTGTATGTTTGAATGAGGGTATTTTCTGAAAAAGGAACCCAACAAACTAGAATGTGGATAGAAGCTTTGTGTAGATGAAGGATCTTATTTGATAGAGCATCTTGCATATTTGTTGCAGAATCCCTGTTTGTTTGCTGAGTGTCCAGTCACAAGAGTTAGCTTTGTTCTTCCCCCCCTGCAAGGATCAGTCAGAAAGGTCCACAAGAAAAGGCTGGGAATTCCAGCACTCCCTGGTGGATGCTATGTCAGATAGGTTGTATGCTTCCTTGGGCATAAAAGCTGATGTTGTGAGGAAAGGGGAAAGCCAATGTTCAGACTGCTCTCCTCGGGACATGGATCACGTTTGTTGCATGAGCATAGCACAATAAATTTATGAGACAGTTATGGGAGGTTTCTGCTTAAAATAGTTCTGCTTTATGGGTGTAATGGTTACAGTCCCCAAGGGACACTGCCTAGTCAAGTGGGTGGTTCCAAGCACTGGATTTGCATATTTTAAATAGATTTTTCAAATCATTTGATAGAAAAACAATCTGGCTTTTGTCCTTTCAGACTGAAATGAGAAGAAGGAAATTAATATAGTAATGTGGGATTGCAGTCAAGACAGAGAAAAGTTCTGAGTAAGACCTGGCACTTGGTTTCTAGTAAAAGCACCTGGATGTAAATGAAATTGAAGAAAAAATGTCCTGTGCCTTGGCCTAGGTCTCTTCCAGAGCACTTCTATCTGTATTTCACACTCTACCAACATTTTATCCACTTCATAAGTGTATCTGCACCTTGACATGCAACAACTACTGAGTAGTCAGTGAATGCTAGGATTACTCCTGTAGTGATAACTTCAGCCTGAGAATCTGACAGGTAGCAAATGTACCCATGAGCTGCCAAGCCCAGAGAAAAACTATTCATCATAAGCATTTCTAGCTCTAAAAATATAGATCATAGCTGTAAGTTGTAAGAGATCTTGTAGGTGAACCCAACTCCATCCTAATTAGAGAATTGAAAGGGGAGAACTTCTGCCTATTTGTGATGTGGTGGAAAAGAACAAGAATTCTTTTCAGTGTTCCGAGGCTTCACCTCTGAGCCCTTGTGTTAGCAATGAGCCTCCTGCAGTCCCACCTTTCCTGAGAGGGGGGACCCTCTTCCAGAGGGCACATCAGACCATCTCTAACTATTGCTCTGAATCTCCCTCTGTGGGAAACAACTCTGGCTTCTGCTTGCAGAAGGAACGAGCTAAATTAGCCAGCATTCCTTGCACCCAGAGCTGGGTGCTCCTCATCTAATATAGGAATTTTGCAGCAGATACTCAAAAAGGTCCATGGCTGCTGCAGAAACAATCTGCCCACTGCTCATAACTCTGGTGTAGGTTGGCATCTCCGGCCTAATGAGGATGAACTGGTTTTCCTTCTCACCAGAACCTCCCAAATGCAGCAGAGCATTTCTGCTCCCTTTACCCTGCATGCTCTGAAGGCGAGCACGAAATGTCAATGTATGCTCAGGCTGCACACACTGCTGATCATGCTATGGAAAACTGGCTGTTCCATGGGTGATTGTTCACAAAACAGCCCCTGCTTGTGTCCCTGGGAACAAGCATTTTTTTGTTGTTTGGGAACAAGCATCTCTGGAGTTAAATGAGGAGGGCTGTTGTTCTCCCCGGTGCCTGGTGGTTGTCGGAGTGCCCGTGTTTGTTTTTTTGTGATTTTCCTTTTCCCCACCTCCTGTTCTGAGCGAGGATCAAGCAGGAGGGATGGTGACCTCATGGTGCAGTTATGCAATCTGCCAGGGCCAGGTATCAAAACACACTGCAGCTGTGGAGCTGGGACCTCGCTGTGCCTGGGGGCCCTGGCCTCCTGGCTCTAATGAGATCACTGACCTTCTCCTGCCACTTCTCCTGCAGCTGCTTTGATTCCCAGGGAGTTGTTGTGGCCATGCCTGCCTAACGGTTTGGAAAGCTGCTCCAGGGAATGCTGCATCCCCAGGCAGGCTCTGGGAGCTGGCCCTGGAGACCTGCAGCAGGTGAGGGTACCCTGAGCCCTGCCAGCCTCTTGCCATCCCAGCAGAGCTTATTTGCCTCCATCCACGCCTATGAAAACATTCCTTCCCCCCTGATTATTCTTTTTTTGGTAGGAAGTGAGGAGAAGGTTGCCTGTTCTCCAGTGAAATAAAGCAGTGCCTTCCCAGCAATCTTCTTGTGATGCTTGAGCTGCAGCAGAGTCACATATGGGAAGAATAAGAGAGAATGGCATGTCTGCAGTCTGAGGCATATTTGGGCCTCCAAGTCCTCAGGTCTCATTCAGACTTTGCATTCTTTGCTCTAATTGCTGAACTGCATTCCTAGTTCCCTCCCCTACTCTTCTAGCTGTATTTTTTTTCCTTCTCTCCTTCACTGAGAGGCTTTCACAGCCTCCTTCCTTTTCTACCTGCATATTTATCCTCTTCAAATGTCTTGCAAATTATTAAAAACAATAAAAAACTCAGAGAGAAATGTGAAAACAGGGCCCTGTGAAGCTGTCTGATGTGTGCCAAGAAGGAATACAAGACAAGTCCGTTTCCTGAAAATGGGATTTGCAGAGTGGAAATGTCACATCCATAATCACTTTCATGTGGTGGAACTGCTGCTGCCCACCACTAAAATAACAGAGCATCTGTTAAAAAATGTGGGTTTGGTTTTGCTTAAATCCAGCAGGTTGCACTCATTTCAAGAAGTATTAGGTCCTCATTTAAAAGCATGAGTGCAACTGCTCTGGTACCATAAATGTATTAAAAGCAAATGTATGCTCAGCCCAGCTTGAGTCCCACTCTGAGCCCTGTTCAGAGCTTGTTTGTGTGAATGGGCTCAGCAACAAGGAGAACAAACATGTGCAGGAGGTGGGTTTGTGTTGGGAGGGCAAGGGAGACCCCTCAGCAAGCAGGGCACTCTCATAATTGATGGGAACTCTTTTGGAGATCAAGCTGAAAAATAATTACAAATAAAGACTAAAAAAAAAGGAGACAGGGGAAGTTAATAACTAAGCAAAGTGTCAGCAATTTTTGTTGTGCTCTGTCAATCCCATGTCTGATCTGCTTGTGCTAACTCTGCTACTTTCAATCATCCAGAGACACTTGAAGAGCTGCCCTAATGTGGGATGAGAGTCTCCTTTTGCTGTTGCCTCATGCTTCAAACAGCAAAGGCAATTTGGCAGAGAGGGAAGTGGTGATTCCAAGGCATTTCTAGGAACTCTTGTACTGCCAGGTGGAAAAATAGGTTAGATGTGCTGCAGCTGTATCTAGTTCATTCTAATGGAAGAAAATAAACCCTACATGCAATGATGAGCTGAAAATGCAAAATTAAATGGAGCACTAATTTTCCAAAGTCTCCGATTAACTTTGTCCTGTGCTTGGAAAAAGTCCTACCAGCTTTGATCTCTAGATCAGTCAGCTAGTGAAGGAAATGTGGTCACTTCTTAAATCAACAGACTGGAGTTTTCTATCTCACTCTTGGGATAGTCTTTCCTCAGATCCTGTATTTGATGAGCATCCAAAAAGCTCAGACTTCCCTAGCTTGGAAATACTGTGAGAGGAAAACTTGAGGCTTTTGCTGGGAACCACAAGAATCGTATTTCTGGTCGCTTTGCAGGGAGTTCCAGCCATGTCAGCAAGTAAAGACTTGTCTTTATTTTGTTTTTCCCTTGTAAGCTGGGCTTGTGGAATGACAACTTTCCCTTTTTCCTTCTCATTTTCTTTTTAAAACCCCAAGTTCAGCATTTTCTCTCTGCTCTGGCTGAATGTTTGGGCTACTTCATATTTCATCCCAGGTGGCTGGCCCTGTTCAAATGTCCTCAGGAGCCCGAGTGATCTTTAACTTGGAATGAACTTCCTATGCTTGGAGGGGAGAAGGGGGAGGTAGCTGGGATGCCATACCTCTCCCTCTGTGTTTTCAGCAAAGATCTTGGTGTAGCCATAGTTTTAAAGAGGTCCCTTGGGCAGGATAAATGTGAAGGAGCCTTGAAGCATTTCCAGCTCTTTGAAAGAAGCACACGTGTGTGTGCATGTGTGCACATAAGACATTTTTAATTTTGGAGGGGTGAGTGATCCCAAATAAAGCTTGCTGGATTTTCATCCCACTGATGCTATGTTGAGCTCAGAGGGCTAAATTTAATCATCCAGGCTGAACAATCTTGGATTCTAAGACTGCATCCATCTCTGTGCAGAAACTATTTGCTTACCCCTGTGGCTTCTGTGGAATCAGCTGTAGGCTGACCAGATAAGGCTGCTGTGGGATGCCCATACACTGTCCTGTTCTGGCTCTAGGATGTGCAGTGGATTTTGATTTTTAAATTAAGCAAAAAAAAATCCACCTGTAGAGGAGATCTTTCTTTTCTACTCTTAGAAGTGTTTAAGTAGTGGGGCTATTTTACAGGAAGGGACAAAACATAAAATAACCCTCTGATTCAAATCATGGGATCATAACCAAATATCCTATCTTCACAATGATTTTTTAAAGGGCCTAAGGTCTGCATGAAAAGCTTCTATCCTCACTATCCTCACCTCCACTAATTGCTCCAATACCAGTTTTTTCCCCCTGCAAGCAAAGACCAAAAAGC
The DNA here is from genome assembly GCF_051311805.1 of Agelaius phoeniceus. Taxonomy (NCBI): domain Eukaryota; kingdom Metazoa; phylum Chordata; class Aves; order Passeriformes; family Icteridae; genus Agelaius; species Agelaius phoeniceus. The sequence goes on along the minus strand of NC_135282.1, from coordinate 6,997,741 downwards.
CCTTTTACTTGGATAAGGAGTTAATACACATCTGTGCTTGAAAAGACTAATAAATGCAGCACTTCTTAATGTTCAGTCAGTTTGAAATATAGTGGATTATTCCTACGCTTGTTTCTAAAAAGAAGTGGAAGTGACATTTTTAAATCTGCCTGAAACTCAAAATACATGTGAGAAATGCACAGAAGTTGAGATGTGCATAAAGCATTAATGAGGGCAAAGTGGGTTATGAACTTTGCACATCATTTCCTTGCAAGCCTGCAGCTGGGTACCTCTATTAGGTGAGTGTTTTAGCCCCAAGGATGTAGTGGAAATTCAGTGGCTCAGCTGTGTGTCTCCAGTTTCCTTTGCTGAGCTCTGACTCTGGGTATGCACCACAAGAACTTGCTATTTCTTGGGTATTTTATAAAAGAAAACAAACTACATTGTATAGGTCCCAAGCCAGAGAATCTGAGATTGTGCTCACAGAGGAATATCAAACATCAAGACAGGATGTTCCCCTTCCCCTTCTTTGAAATAAATACACTTTTAAAATAAACAGTCTTTGGGATGCCAGTGAGGCAGTGTCCTCTAGGATGTTGCAACCAGCAGCTCCTCATAACCAGCATTAACACAAATGAAGAAAGAGAAGCAAAATCTAAGAACACAAATGGGTTGAGCAGCAGCACTTGTCTCCTGCAGGCAGGACAGGGATGCTTGAGAAACCAAGCCATGCCTGCTCCCTGTGCTTCAGGCAGAGGCTGGTACCCATCACTGAGCAGGCTGTGGGCCAGCTAGAGGCTGCCACAGCTTGCCATTCATGGCTTTTTGCAAGAACTCTGCAGGTTTTGAACATGGGATTGCTCTGAGCTGCTGCAAGAAATTGTCCTTTCCTCCTCTGGCAAAGTGAGGAGCTTGCTTCTGAGCATGCTTCTGGTCCAGCTCTATAGCCTGGTGCCTTGTTGGGGAGTAATTGTGACTAAAGGGTGATAATTATATTATTAAATGAAATAAATCTTGTAGAGAGTGGGATTCCCTTAGAATGTGTTGATTCCCTGACAATGTTCCTACAGGAAGAATGCAGAGGCTCCAGGCCTACATTTGTAGGTGTTGTGTGAGTGGAGAGCAGAGTTAAGATTATATTATATATCAGATGATGATAACTACTCTTCCCAGTGCATATTCTTGGGTGGGCCTTATGGTAAAATCCCATCTGCCCCCAAAAATAATTTTCTCCTTTTTATGCATGGGATTCTGCTTTTCATCAGTGCCTCCTGCTTCTCAAGAGCTCTTTGATGTACAGAATGCAGTTTGAAGCAGTGACACACTGGCTTTGTGCTGCACCCCTGTATAACACAGCAGGGGCCTCTGTGTCTTTGGGAGCTGCTGCTCCTCGGGAAGCAGCTCAGATCTGGTGTCTCACTCAGATCTGGTGTCTGCAGTGAGATTCCTGAGCAGTGTCTGCAGTCACTTCTGTTCCAACCCAGCACAGCTTTATGTGTAATATAAATCCCCACAGCTGCATCACACATGGGTTTGCTGCAGATGTGCTCCTCAGAGGGCAGTAGAGCATTCTCAGCACCACCAGAGCACCACTTCCACTGTCACCTTTGAGGGACAAGCACAAGGTCCTCCTTGCCCTCCTTAGCCCTGTGTTTCCTGGTGCAGAGGCTTTATAACTCCTTACTCATGTGTATCTTAAATAGCTCAAAGCTGATGTCAATATTAACTTCTCAGTCCAAACACCAGCACAGGAGGAGGTAAGTACATGACAATGGGCATTTTTTAGTAATGGCACAAGATTTAAGCTTTTGAGAGGGCTGTGTAGTGTCAAAGGGGGAAATGCAACATCTTGGCATGTTCTGAAATAGCCAACCATTGTGTCTGGGGCTGAGCAGCAGTAGCTGAGATTTGAGCTACTTCTAAACCTTCTAAACACACTAAATGCAGTTCCCCAGTTCCCCCAGTACAGCAGGCAGGTGGGATTTGTGTGACCACAATGGACTGGAGATTCAGTTCAACACAACTGCTGGCAACATTTGGAATCTCTGGCCAGAGAGGAAAGTACTGAAAAGCAGACAAACAGGACTGCTAATCTGGTTCTCCCTGCTCATAATTCACCTAATTGGTGTGGGCATATATCAATTGTTGTTTTTAAAAAGACAACAACCTATCATTTGAAAAGATTAAAAAAGTGCAAATTTTTTTTGGTGTGCATCTGTCAAAAGCTCACAAGTCTGTAGCTTGCTGCAGAAGGGAACATCTGTGTCTAATTGGCAAAACTCAGGGTTCATAATGGGTGATTCAAATGAACAAAACCATTTTGTCATTCATTCAGTTGGGGATTATAATCTAATCAGAAATCCTTCCCCCTCCCCTTCCCTCAGATCTATCTTGCATTTCCTGTCCCTTGTGGGTTTTTTTCCCTGATCTCAGGGCAAGTCTTGAATCTTTTTGGTCTCACAAGCCATAATAAATTAACAATTCCCCCACTGCCACAACCTTTTAGCCCTATTTCTGGAATTCACACATTGCACATCCCTCTCTGCCCAGATTTGGGGGTGCAGGGCAGCTCTTGGGGTTTTTATTGTTGCCAGCTGGTGGCTCAAGAGGCACCTTGCATCTGAGACTCCTTGGATGTACACAGAACGTGCAAGATATTCCTGCTCAAAGGATGACAGTTTGACAGCTCTGAGTGCAAGTGAAGGCAGGAAAGAGCTTATCCTGAGGGTGGGGGTGAGGGATTTGGGGGGGATGCACTTCCCCACTCAGCCCTCTGCTGCTGAATCCCACAGGACCCCCTGACCTGGTGGCTGCAGCTCTGGGCTGTTAACAAAGGCTCCTGGTAGTAGAGGAGGGGCTGTGAACGCCTTCTCAGTGTCTGAAAAAAGGCAACTGGATCAGTTCACATATTCCACCAAACAAAATCTCAGCCCTCAATCACTGCTAATTTAAGGAGGTTTGAGCCAATCTGTGATCCTCCCACATCCAGGAGTGCCACCCTGTGAGAGCAGCAGTGCACATCCTGCCTCTAAACTGGGCACGTATTTTAGTGCAAAGGTTGGGCCGTGTTTACTGTTTCTTGCTATGCAAATACTTGTTTAAAAGTGAGCTCGGAAGATTGGTGTGGAACAAAGGCAAGACTGCACCGATATGCTGGGATGAAGGGAAGGAATACAAGAGAAGGAACAGAAAATCCCTCTACTCTTCTTCCAAGTGTAAGAAGCATCCTCTCCCTGAGGAAAGAGGAGCATATTCACTGGAAATCAGCAAGTTTTCAGTAAAATCCAAGTGGCAACAGCTGTATCTATAATTCTGATGGGAATTAGTAAATGGATCTAACTGTTAGGACCTGTAGCCTCTTAAATTGGCATAAAGTTTTGCTTGTTTCCCCTGGATTTTTACCATGAATTAACTAATCCAGACCGAACCCCAACATTTTATCTCTTGGAGAAAAGATCAGTAAATTTCTATTAGTATGTTTTGGTTTTACATGTGGGACTCCTAAGGGATCAGACAGAGAATAATATGTGTGTGGCAATGAATGTGGTTTCTTTTCCACTTGAGACTTCCAGCCATAATCCAGCCCAGGTGCCTTAAATGAGCAGCCTGTAGTTTATTCCACCATAATTAACATAAGCTTTGATTTAGATGACATTTTTACAAGTCAAATATTGGATTCCAAGTTGAATACAGAACACAGTTTCCACCCACGTTACTGTTTTGGTCCTTTTCTGTGGCCATCCTGCATCCACCCTGAAATCCCCCAAAATATCAGCAGCACCTGTTGGAAAACAAAGGTTGTGCCTCATAGAACAGGTCTGGCTTTTTGTTTCTATTTAGGAGCTTTTAACATTTGGTGTTCCTTTTTTTTTTTTCTTTCCATTTCAATATGAGCCAAGGGGAGGGACCAAGAGAAAAAAAATCTGGAGTATTTTGATCTTTGTGGCTTTATATGGACTTCATAAGCTTCGTTTGTTCTACTGCCAAGTTCTTTTGTGTTTAAATAGATAACAGACCAAGACAACTAATCATTTCCAATAAAAAAACCACACCAAACCCAAAGCATTCCCTTTCTTTTCCAATTAATGCTCGTAAACCCATGCTCCTAGGCCAGGCTTGTGACCTAAGCACTTCTGGGGTCTTTTTTTCTTTCCCTTTTCAAAAACAATTGTCTAAGGCACAGACTGGGCTCTGTGCTCTGCAAATTTATGAAAGAATCTTGAAAAAAGGCTCTGAGAGTGGCTTTGGGAGAGGGTAGTTGTAAATATGATGTGCAAAAGCAGCCTCATGCACCTTTAGAAAAGCACAGAATGGTGGTTTTTATGGCCACCATTTATGGACTTCCTTCCTCCTTGGAGGCTGGAGGCTATTTGTGGAGAAGGAAGAAATAGCAGATTTACATGGAACTGTCACTGTGTTATGTAAAATGCATGTTGGTTGCTGGTTTACTGGTGAGAGCTGATAACTGCTGTCACTATTTTGAGAGGCTTTGCACTTGAAAAAGAGACAATTTGCCCAATCAAAAGCAGCTACATTTTACTGAAGTAAATAAGGCTGAATGTCCTTGAAACAGAAGATGAGTTGGTTGGATGAATCATGGGTGATCATCAATGCAAAGGTTCTTTTTTTACATAAATATGTTTTTGTAATGAAAATAACACAGAGTTTTAAAGGCTGTGACACATTTTTCCTTTAGCTTCTTAAGGTTTTTCTCACACAACCAACTGTTTAGGGCAACACATTTGTGTGGTCAAAAAGTTGTATGTTTGCCAACGGCACAAATTATCAGTAGTAGGAAGTGAGAATTATGTGAATTACTTACGTGGGTTATATTTCTCTTGGAGGTTGACCATCCAATATACACTTCATAGTCTCTAAGAGTGGCTTCCTGTATTAGATTGATGCTCCACAAAAGTAGGAGCTAAGACTTGCACAAGCTTAATGAATTTCCCTGTCTCGGGGGTATCTTAAACCAGTCTCTGAAGGGAAAGAAAAGAGCTGGACCTTCTATTGGTCTGGCAGGCTGCATCCTGGGTGTAATCTATGGCAAGGTGTAAGATTCTTTGTTTTATTTCCCAGGTGTATTACTCCTGTGGTGCAGTGGTGGAATCAATGGAAAGAGGCCTGATTTTGTCACCAGGTTTTCCAAACAACTACTACCCAGGGACACACTGTGTCTGGCAGTTCTTCATTCCCATGAGGACCCATCTCATCTTGGAAATATTTGACTTTGACATTTTTGAGAGCTCTAGTGAAACTCCAACCCCCTGGGATGGCTTCTCAGCCCCTGCTACAACAGAAAATAAGGACATGCCTTCTCTTGAGGAAAACCTGGACTCTGCTGTCCACACCACAAAACCCTCTCTCCGGAGCTCGACATCGAAGGTGGCTCAGAACCTGAGCAGCACTGGAGACCAGTCAAAGGACCTTGCTGGTCACCTGGATGAACTTCCAGGAACCATCTCCAAAAAAAATGAAGCCAAGCAAGCATCTGAAGAAAACCAGTGGAAGCAGATGAAGGAACCCAAAGCAATGACCAAGGCTCAGCCAGAGGAGCTGCCATTCCCTGCGGCTGGTAGTGCCTCAATGCAGAGGCAAAACACCAGTAGCCTGGACACAGGAGAGGATTTGGAAGGGAAGGTGTTGCTTGCCCACCTAGCTGCTAGTGAGAAAGATGAAGTCACAGCAGAGAGCTGGACACTTCCCTCAACAGCACTGCCCATGGAAATCTCCTCCAGCCCTCAGTCAGCAGGGGATGTCTGTCCCCATGATGTGTTATACGTTTCCGATCTCATCACGTTTTCCTCTCGCTTCTGCGGCCCAAATTCCCCTGTAAACAAGACCCTGGTGTTTGGTTCATCTCTGGAAATGGTCGAGGTCATCATGGAGCTGATCACCACCACGGACCGGGGCCGAGGCTTTGCGATGCTGTTCGAGTACAGGAACATCAGTGACCCCGGCCCCGTGGGTGCTGTGAGGCAGGGCAGGAAGGAAAACATGATGCTGCTGGCAATTGTAACAGGGATTGTGGTCTTTGCTCTTGCTTTGCTCTCTGCCCTCTGCATAGCCTGCAGGTAAGGTGATGCCAGAGCCTTGGAAGCATGTGATGTTATCCACAGGGAAATGACCAGAGGAGAGTTACAATCACAGAGAAGAGCGACCTTTCCTTTGCTCTGCTAACTCCTGCTGTCCTCCAAATGTGGTGAAGTGGGTACAGAGGGACTCAATGCCCCTCACTGCTCCTGCCCTAGGCTCCTCAGTTTTCTTTCCTACTTCTACAGCTCCTGTACCTCAGATTTATTTTCTTTTTCCTGCAGAAATACCTGAACAGTCAGGAGCTTCCTGGGCATTTTTTGTTTCAATGGCAGTGGTGCCTTTGAATCTCAGCTTCTGGCTGATGGACAAAATCAGCAGAGAAAGATCATCCTTCCCTGAGTCTCCTGAGCACTCTGAGCTGACAGTCACTGCATCTTTTCACAGAGACCCCACAGTTTGGCTCTAACTAACCATCACTAGCACTCTGCAGAAAAGTAAATAATAACCAAAGTATTACCACATAGAATTAAGATTTAAAAATATTTTCCCATCTGTAGCATATTTTATCCAAGAGACTGTGCAGGAATTCTAAATTCAATGCATTCAGTGTGCTAAGAAGTCATCTGCACATCCCTTTGATGCTGGGGAAGAGCCCAGAGCCATGCTGCAGTAGCTCTCATTGTTCCCAAATGCAATCCAAAGCAATCCAGTCAAATGAGCTGATGGTCAGGCTGGGTTGTGGATTTCCAGGTCCTGATGCTAACTAGTTAAATGCTAACAGTTACACAAGCATGCCTCCATAGTCAATTGCCTTTCTTTTATGTATTTCTTTTCTCTATATCTATCCAAGGAACACTTCTCCGCCCCCCAGCATATGTTTGCATTTTTCTAACTCCCTAGTGAAAACATTTTTGTAGAGACCGTGATTTATTTCTCTCCCTTCCAACAAATTCAAAACAGAGCCCATTCTCCCCACGTTTTTGTCAAAATAAACATAGTTTTCCAAATGATTTGACTTCCATGAAAACATCAGGTAAACTGAAACAAACAGTGCTCCTTGCAGGGCTCCACTCTGGGCTGGATATTGGCAGGAGTGTTCATTTCCCAGAGCCATCAAGCAGCTGCTCTGCTTTCTCCCTTGCTGCATCCTCTGCCTCATCCAGTGTGAATCCTCCAGCCCCAGAGTCTCAGCATTGCCCAGAGCCCCTCAGCACTGGGGCTGGTTTGGCAGAGCAGTTTGCTTTTCCTTCTCCTGATGGAGGCTGCATTTTAGCTCTGGCAGAATAAACATGAAATGCACACCCATCACACTGGGCACCAGAGAACACAGGCACAGTGGTGAAGCTTAAATATCATCTCTGTTCTGTATACATAGAAATTCCTGCTTTCAGGGTCTCTGAGCTTTTTGTAGCTGTAAGAGTTAAATTTGCATGTACTACATTTAACTAACCTTTTTGTTTTTAAAGAGCTCGCAGAGCACTAATTTAGACCACAATTTTTTGCTAGCTCTAAAGGAAAAAGTCTGGTGGAAAATGTCTTCCAGATACCAAATACTTTATTTTTATACCCTTGCCAATCTTCAGAAGAGACAGAAACAGGCTCCCTTTGCTATGGCAGCAGTCTGGGCTGATACACATATTGAGTAGGCTGTTCCTGCTCCAATACCCCTATTTAATTTCACTGTAACAATCCATGAAGCAGAGTATTATTCAACCCAAAAAGTGCACCAGCAATCTGAGGCTCCACTGGCTGAGGTTTCCTCTGCAAAGCCTGTTTAGAAAGTCAGGCTATGCTGCTCACATTCACAGTTTGGCTTTCTGCTTGTTAGATGTTTACAAAATAATGTTCTGCTCTTGCTGACCAACAGGAAAAACAGTCCACAGGGCTTCAGCCCCACACACCAATGTTTTTGTGTTTTGGCCACTGGGAACACATCCTACAGGGGTCCCTATGGCACAGGATTAGGCTTGCCTCTTTTAACACTGGCATTTATGCCTCTTCATTGCTCTACAACTCTTTTTTTTTGGTTGTTGTTGTTGTTGTTTTGTTTTTTTTAAAGAAGATGTCTATACCTTAGCCAGCTATTGACTGAATCTAAATAGAGTCTACCCCTACTCCTTTAGCCTCTTGACAGGGTGTTTACTGTCCCAGCCTCCTGTACTCCCTGCATGCTGTTCCTGGGAAGCCTTGATTACACCACTCTATTTTTTGTCAGACTTAGAGCTTTTAAGGGGGACCAGGTGGCAGTGATGCCACGACCTGTGCTGAGTTACCTCCCCTGTGTTGCACCTTTTCTCCCTCTTTACTGAGCTAACTGCTGCAAGGGCATTGGTCTCTGGCCCCAGAACCCTGGCCCTGGCTGGAGCTTGCCTACAACTGGCAGCTGTGGGTTTTTAATGCAGCTCAGAATAAGACTGCTGAGGCCATTAAGCATTAAACTTCTTTTAGATTGAGCCCATCAAGCTCTATTTTATGCCTCTTGTCCTAAATAGGGGCTTGGAATGAGGTGTCCTATGTGTATTAGCCACAGTCTGTCCTCTCTGCAGAAAATGTCAGGGTGGGCTGGGGGGAGATGATGCTGCTTCAGCAGTGCAGCACACTCAGAACTGGGCCCAGCCTCCTGAGGCCCAGGGACGCTGTCCTGGCTGGCCTGGGCACTGCAGAGGATGCCAAGAGGAACCTGGAAGCTCTTGGCCTTGTAAACTTGCCTTCAACTTTCTTTTCTCTTTATACTTTATTTATTCCTCTGGTACCAGGTTCAGCTGTTGATTTTTTTTTTCCATTTCTATCTGCTGCTCTTGCTTAGCTAAAAGTAGCAGGCTCAGCCTTGCCAGGAGTAGAAATGGCCTGGGATGGGCTTGGCACCCACTGCCACTCCAGTGCACCAAGTCATCAGCAGTATCTGCTCAGGCTCATTGCATTGAGCAGGGCAAAGCTCTCTGGGGAAACTCCAAGTCTCTGCCACACTGCAGCTTTTGTTTTCTACTTGGGGAGGGAATGAAAGCTTCAGTTGTTAGTTGGCCAATAATTCTAATTACTTTTGGCCATGAAGCCTGGCTCGAGTAATGGGGGATTTTTTATTTTCTTTCCCAAGCCCCAGGAACAACAGATACGTCCGTCTTATTTAATTTTAATCCTGTCCCATGCAGTCAAACTTTGGCTGTATGGTTGCAACCCATGAATTGCAGCAGCACTTTAGGTCTGCATACCCTCCCAACCCTTGAGTGTGCAGTGACTCCATCAAGCCTTCAGTGTTGCCATCTCTCCCCCTTCAAGCTGCCCTGCCATCACCTGGGGTGAGAATCTGCCTTTGCAATAACCTGGGTTGCACCCCATCAGTCAGTGCCTAATGCTCCCCCGTGCCTGCACTGTCCCCTGGAGAACCATTGGGCACAGGCTGCCCTTGTTTCAGTCATTATCAGGTCCACCAGTGCCAGCCTTTCTTTGTGATGTCTTTAAGTCTTATTTGTCCAAAAGTTTATAACTCTAGTTGTTTCATAATCTGTTTTAGTAAAAATGTGAAAAAATGGCTAAGAACATGCATGTGTCTCCCTTCAGCCAAGAGGCACGTTCATCCCATCATCATCTGCCACAGCACTGCCTTTTAGTGAAACAGTCACACAAATGAGCAGCATCTGATGCTCTCTGCTTGCTAAATATAACCCAGTATGCAGTGTTAGCTATGCAGATTAAATATTCTGTCTAGCAGGACAAGAGGGATGTCACTGCCCAGACTGAAGGATCTCAGTCCTGCTGTTCAGTCACTGATGTGAAAGAGCAGCTGCCAGGGGGACCCTGGTGGGACTCGGCACAGGTCTGGGCTCTGCTCCTGCTTTTGCACGAGCAGAGGAAGAAGATGACAGCTTCTTCTCTTCTTCAGCTGCCTTTCCACCACATGAGCATATCATTTTCTCCCCTTGTTTACAGGCCTTGCTGCCTTGAGTCTTGGCAAGTATTTTGGATGCTCATAACCTGCTGGGTTCCCCTCGCAGGATGAGCAGAGCCGAGAACTTTCCCGCTGTGGATCTTTAACTCACTCGAGGGCTTGTTGTTGTTGTTGCTGTCTCTCCTTTCCAGGCAGAGAACGTGCCCCAAAAGGAGCTCATCCAACGCATGCAGTGACCAGGAGGTTAGTGCTAATGGCTTCGGCAATTGCTGTTTCTCTCTTTCATGTTGGCTGTTGCACTGTTTGTCTGACGATGTTTACTGGGGCATGTTCTGAGTTGTAGAACAGGATCCAGAACTCCACTGTCGATATCAATGAGCTCCAGCTGGTGGTGCCAAGCCGGGAGAATGAAAACAACAACCACTCTGTGAGCCGGGAGCAGGCGGGTGAGTGCGGGGCGTGGGTCGGGGCAGCCCCGAGCCCCGGCCACTCCATCAGATCTTTCATCAGAGCCTTCCTTCCCTCCGCCCTGCCGCTGTCCCGCCCGTGCACAGCTGGGGAACAGCTCCACAGCAGAAAGGCTCCGTTGTGGGCACTGTCCCTTGCTGCTCCCCCTCCCTGCCAGGGTAATTCCCCTGGCAAGGAGCTCCTGCAGGCGCAGCTCCAGCACAAGCTGTCACAGCACATGGCACTGCACAGACACTGGGTTAGCAGAGCAAACGTGTTGGGCTCGGGCTGCTACAAACAACCTGCACGGACCCATCAGCTGGGGAAGAGATGCACCTGCCCTGGGCCTAACTTTGTCCAGAAAGGAGGGGTTTTACAAAGCTCAGATTGTCTCTGGCCAGCTCCAGCTCCTCAGCTCCCTGTTCCTGTGGGTCTGGATGGATGGAGGTGCTTTGGGTGACATTTACCTCACAGTGTCCTTCCAGGAAAAAACATCCCAGCCAAGCTGCAGAGAATGTCACGTGCTGCAGTTTTGAGTCACAACACATGAACTGCCCCAGTGCCCCTTTTGGTTAGTGGAGGCCAACAGGGAGGAACTTTCTGCTGTGTTTCCATCAGTTTCCCAGTGAACCATCAGCCCCCACACACTCAGCTCTCACAAGGGTATCCACAAAAAGCTAATTCTGTACTCCCAGCCACGACAGCTGCCCATCTCCTTCTTGAGGAGGTTGTGGCTGGAGTTCTCCTTGCCTGGACTAGGTGACAGGCCTTGGGGACACGTGCAGACACACATCCCCTCCATGGCAGCCCCTGGAGCATCAGGCTGCCTGTAGGAGCAGATTCACTGGGGTTTAACCAAAAGCTACAGCTCCCAATATTAGCAGGTATGAGTAAATAAAAATAAATAATGAGTTGAGCGAGTTTGTAAGTTTCTGATCTGCAGGACAACCTCGTGTGTTTAACACAAGGAACTTCAGTTCATGTCTGTTTTTATTAGAAAGCAAACCCAAGGGTGTTTCTCCTCTCCTCTTTTGTTTTGTTTTTAAAAGCTTGCAGTTTCAGGAGACCAAACTGTTGACTTGAGTTTTGTTCTGGCTGGTGCAGCAGCCAGCCAAAGGCTGTTCTAGATTGTCTGGTGAGGGAGGGAGGAGTTGGAAACAGATGTCTTGGACTCTTGCAATGAGTCTTTATTGATTTTCTTCCTTTCTCAGTCACTTCCTGCAGAGGCAGCACAGAACGGTCTCCTCAGGACACTGACCCAGATGTGCCCTCCTCCATCTCTGCAGTGACCACGGAGACTGGGAGTGATGAAGTGTTTATCATTTCTGCTGGACCTGGCACCAGTGGGCTGAGCTTTACCACCTACAGGATACAGGTACATCCCCAGCATCTCCAGCAGGCTGCAGGATGTCCCTCTTGGACAGCCCTTGTCCATTTTTTGCCTAATGCCCATTTTCTAGAAAGGCAGGGCCTGAACCAGGCAGTTCTCTTACCCCTCAGGCTGAGCTGCTATCAAATGATGTGGACTGTGATCCCCTGAGCCTGTATCTTCCCAGCTTTGGGAAGAGCAAATGCAGAACCCTACTAGCAAATAAAGGAGATGTTTTCCAGCAGACAGTAGGATCAACCTGCAGAAATGTTAATTGGCAAAGCTGATGTTCCATTAAAATTACCACCTGCAGCAACTGAAGGACCTGAGGGTCAGACCTACCCCTGCCCACCCCTCCAAGTGATCAGGGAAGTTACTCAGCTCCTCAGCTTGGCAGAGGGTCTCACCAAGCTGATGTGAAAATTAACAGCTTAGGCTCCAAAAAAATCAAATACTTCAAGTGAAAGCACCGAGGCCCTCTCAGATTCACAGACAGAAACCTGAATTGATTCAGCAGGTTCTCTCTTATTTTAGCTATTTCCCCTGGAATCCTGGCCCTTTATTTGTTTAGAAACAGATGATGGCTCAGAAGCCTCAGGTCTGGCTGTCACCTCTTCAGCCCTGAGTGAGTGCAGACAGAGCACATCCATTGCAGGGTCTGCTAAAGCCTTTCCCAGGTCAATACTCTCTTCTCCAGTGCCCTGTCTCTTTTTCCCACAAGAGGATAAACAACCAGCACAAGGAACTCACATGCCCAGGACAGGCCATGTAATACTTCTGTCACAGTTTACAAAACAAAAGCATTCTGTATCCCTGCACTTGATTAGGAAATTAGCCAGGAGGCCAGGCTGGTCAGGATTTTCCTACACTGGTGTAAGACACGTGCTGAGCTTTCCTCCAGCTGCCACCCTGATGAAGAGAGAGAGGGAAAGAAGGGAAAACAGCTCTGGAGCCTTCCCTTGCCTGAATGTGACCTTCTGTGGAGCAGGGCACTGGGAGCTGGAGCCAGACTGGGCACCCTTGAACAAACCTGGTCCTTTCCAGAGCAGAGAGCTTCACCTGGTGGCAGCCCCACACACACCCAGCTTCTAGCAAGGAGGAAAAACCATTTTCCAGCCCCTTTTCCCCACTTTAGTCAGAAGGAACAAATACACACAACCCCCCCATTTCTATTCTGACATTGCTTCTGCAAGCAACCTTCAGAGGGCATTTTTACATTAAAAAAAAAAGAGTGTTAAAACAGTGAAAGTAACCCAAAGAATTAAACACATTATTAAGTCAGAAAGCATCTCCTGAGTGATGCCCATGCAGCACACAAGTGAGGCAATACTCCCAACCAAATTCCACAAGGAACCAAGGCTGGAAGCATGGCAGGACCTTTTTAAAAGCCCTGGGTCTTTCCCCACAGCTGAAGACCATCCTCTCCAGGGCTGTGAAAATTGAGCACAGCAGACTAATTCCAAACCTGCCCTCCAAGGGGTTCTCATCAGGCCACTCGATACTGAGGGCTCCTGGATGTCAGACGTGTTTACAGTTGAATTTTTAGGTGTGTATTTTTAGGGTGTGAAGTGCTGCTGGCCAGCCAGCCTCCAGGCCTCACAGAGGATGTGGTGTGTGGCTTTGTGGCCAGCAGAGGCAGTGGGATGAGATATCTGCTGGAGCCCAGCCCGTTCCTTGGCAGGAGCTGAGCAGTTATCCCCTTGTGAAAACGTGTGTGAAATCCTGAGCCTTCACAGTACAGTAAATAATGCCAGCAGACTCACCTCACGCAAAATGCTTGACTAGAATTTGTTAAATTATAAGGAGCTTTCATTAAAAAAATTATCTTGACCTTTTCCCTGAGAAATTGTGTCTGGCTGCTTGGTCCTTGCTGCCCACCAAGTGTGAGCCTGAGCTCAGCTGGGCCTGGGCCAGTGATTAACTGGCTTTGCTCTGCAGCTTTTGCTCTGCAGCTTTTCAAACCTATTTGAAGACACCAGTCCTGTGTTATGAGGGAAGAGCTGGGAGAGCAAAACACCCCCTCTGTTTGTGATTGGTGTGAGGAAATGGAGGGTGGGAGGGCTTCTGGGGAGATTCCAGGTGTCCTCCAGTAGTCATGGCTTTCTAAATCCCCTTTGGTTTAAGGCACCATTCACCCTTTGGATGACTTATGACTATGATCTTTGTCTTCTGATCAGACACTGCAAGTTTCAGATGCAAAGGTTTGAGTAAAGAGTATGATCATGGAAGTTTAACAAACATTTATTGCCAAAACATTTTCCAAAGTCTAAAAAATACACTGTTCATCTTCCCAGTTACTTCCTGTGTACCTATCTCAAAACCAGAGGCTAATTTTTACATCAGTTTGGAAGTATTTATAATAATATTAGAATAATAAATCCTAAGACAGCCTGAAGGGGCCACTAAGGAGAAGACAGGCAGCTTAAAATTTATAAATAAAGATTGTCCCTTTAATAAAATCTTAGACTAGGAGCTTAATATTGAAACCAACTTATGCAGAGCCTGATGCCTCTCCTGGCTTCCTACTGAGTTTCTTTTTCTGATCTAGTGCTAATTTCTTGCCTCTCTGCCCATCCATTTCCAATATGACACATTCACTAAATAGTTTCTTTGATTTGCAGAAACTTGGGAGATTCAGATTCTCAGAAATATCAAATTACATGTTTCTGGTTTCTCAGGATTTAAAATCCAGGACACTGTGGGATTTATTTCAGACACTCTTTAAGGACTGTAAACTTTGGAAATATGGATTTTTCATTCTTCTCATGACAACCATATTCGCACAGCTGAAAATTAAAAATATGTATAGAGTTGTGTAACAGGAGGCTTAAATAACAGGTGAAGTATTAGTAAGAATGAAAGGAGATTCACAGGAATGTCAGGAATTCTCTAACTTTCCTGGCTCTAAGCTCATATCAATATTAAGGATAAAAATTGCGATTTCAAATGCAACATCAGAACTTGTATGGAAGAGATGTTTGCCTATAGTCCATTCCCATGTCTGATCAACTCTGATCTTCACAGGGCTGGTGGCAGCAGTTTAATGTAGTCTCACCTTCTGATGATGCAAATTTTACAGCTGTCTGGATGTCTTGTTCTACTCCTAAGGCATGTTGTCCACCTGAAGAGCATTTTTTTATGTGCAATGCAAATTCCCTTGGCTCCAATCCAGTTCTTGTGCTTCTTGTTCTATTCAGCACAGACACTGAAAACAGATTATTTCCTTTCTCTTTATTTTTCATTATTTTTAATACTTCCCTTACATAGGATAAAGAGCATCACTTACTTCAGTCTTTTCCCCCCAACCTGTGCATTTTTGAGACTTCTGATTTTCTTGCTTGCTTCTGGATTTCTTTCAGTAGACTCCATCCTCCTTAAGTTTTATTTCCCCAGACAGACACACCTGGAGCCTTCCAAGAACCAAGCAGAGTGGAAGAATTCTGTTTTACACAGTGAAGTTTATGACTCTGATCTGTCAAATACTTCCAGTAAAATTAAGCTGTAGATATTTCATATATTTAGTGAGGGTTGTAGGACTATATCTTACATAACTGAAATTTCCCACTTCAGCTTTAAACCCGAAACTGGGGGAGCAGGGTAAAACTTTCCTCCAGGGAAGCCAGCGAGCTTCAGCCAGCACACTGGAACAGAAATGATGAGAAGTTGCATTCCTGACTCCTCTGAGAAGGACTCAATCTAACCTGACTGTTAGTGCAAATCTCTTGCACCAACGGCCTGTTTTCAAAGTGTTTTAAAAATGTTTTGATGAAAGATGCCTATAAGTGATCTTTATTTACCATTTTCAGGACAAAAACCTGAAAAGAAGCGTCACAAGCCCGGGCTCTGTGTCTGACTGGCTGAGCTCGCACCCTGCAGCCGCAGGGGCTGCAGAGAAGGGGAATGTGCAGCTGGAGAATCCCTGTCCCCGGCAGCGCACCTGGAGCGCCCGCACCTTCCACGACCTCCTGGCTCCAATACCACAGCTCCAGAAGAAATGGTGCAGCTGGAGCACCAACAGCCCCTTCACAAAGCTGGTTGACAGCAGTGTGAGTCCTGCAGGGAGGGGAGGGTGTTGGGGTCTCAGCTCCTGTGTTTCCCCACTGTTCACTGATGGGACACGTTTTTCCCCTTGGTCAGTGCCTCACCTCTCTGTCCTGCAGTGCAAACACATCTCAGTCCATCTTCCTCGGCGCATGGGAATGTCTCTGCCTAATTATATTGTAATTTAGCCAGGCTTTCCTAAAATATTAAGAAGCTGTATTTTCCAGCAGTTGGCACCTGGTTAAGAAATTATCCCCAGTCCAGAAGAACATTAAAAATTGCCTTCAGACAAGATTATCTCATTGAGTGTTCTGACATGTGCTTTTTTCCCCTGGTTATGCCTTGAATTTATTATAATTGGTGTATTATTATTGCACTGCAAGGAATCCGTAGGTGTGGCAGGGATATCTGGGTCTCACTGACTGTAGTCATCAAAACAACAGCTTGTCACAGAGCTAATAAAGGATGTTTCTTCCTTTTTAAGGTAATAACATAGGTTTTTGCTAAAGAATGCATCTTATCTCTAAAATAACCAGGAATTTTAACTTTTAGTTCTCTCGGGATCAAAATTTCGAGAGAGAGCTGCTTTTCATAGCATGTCTGCTAATTTTGTACTATTTTGTGCAGGGTTTTTCTACAGCTGCAAGACCCCAAGGTGTGCCAACCAGAAAGGTAATCTCAGCCACTGAGATAGAGGGAGCATCAGAGACTGTTTACTCTGATTCATCTGCCAGTAATGCCTCGTATCCCCTCACTCTGTCTGCACAGAGGCAGCGAAAGTTAACCTCCTGCAATTTGAAGAAATCCAGATTTGGAAACCCTTATTTTGGATTTTTAGCCAGTTCCCCTGACAGCAAACATATGAGGTCCTTGGATCCCTCAAGACATCTAGGGGCAGCATCTCCAGTTAACAGCCAAAGCCCCAAAAATCTTCTAGAGAGCTCCAACCCACTGAAAATCAACTTGGTCAACGGTTCAAAAACAAAGGAGCTTATGGTAGAAACAGATAAAAACAAACCAGTTTTTGTTATTTCTGAAGAAGGGGATGATCAGCAGCCTCTGGTCCTGGCAGAACACCTTAGTCAGTGTGGAGATCACCTGTCAGAGCAAAATGCTGTGTATGCTCCAGCCGTGCCAGAGAAGCAGCCGGTGGTTCTGACTGCGGAGAGGAACAGCTCTGCCCCCTTCACATCCAGCCTTCCCCTGTGGGCTAAATCCCCCACGGCATACAAAGGCCATGGGAAGGCCCCCAGCTCCTCCAGGGACCAGCAGAGCTCAGCAGGTGGGGACGCCAACACTGCTGAGCCCTCCCAGAACTGCGAGACCCCCGCTGCTCCCACGCTGTGCCAAGCTTCAGTCCAGTGATGAACTGGGAAAGATTGGAACATCAGTTCCCAAACCCAGGGGGAACAGGGACATGAGCAGAAGCTGTGCCCAGCAGCTGAGAGTGGCAGTCACGTTTGGCAGCTTTGTTGAGAGCAATCTTTCCTTCCCACACGTTGGGACTGAGATTACAAGGATACAAACCACAGCACAGATGCCATCTCCCCTTCAGCTCACTAACCTCATCTCTTCTCCATGAGACTTGGATGTAGTTTGTACCAGAAAGCATCCTCTGAAAAGGTACTTCAGACTGCAGAACCCCTTTTCTGGGATGGGAATGAAAGTAACCTGGGGCAGTCACCCTGTGGTTTGTATCTGAAATGTCAATCAGTCCCCTGTCCCTGTGGCATCACTTGAGTCTTTCTGTTGGGAGCTCTGAGTTAGCTCCTGCTTATAGCTCTGCCTGTACAATCCAAGCCTTGCCAAGCCAAGGATAAGAATTCAATCATGCATGTTTGCATACAGTTTTGTAAACTTCATTTTAAGTATTTCATAACTTCTACAGTCTAGCACAAAGCTTACCAAGCATTAGCAACTCTAATATTAAAGAGCAAGATTATCTCATCTCCTAACTCTTTAGAGAAGTGTACAGACAAGCTGAGCAACCCAATACCAGATGCTTGTTCTATTAAAGTCTGATGTAGCTTTATCTTTGTTAGGTCTACATAGGCTTAGAACACCTCAGTCCACTACATTAAATGACTCCTCATGGCAACAGGAGCATGTGTACAAAAACACTGAAATACTAGGAATAGTGTTCAGCATCCAACACTTGGATATTTGCAGCTGCTCTGATCCTACATTCACCAGCTGTTTATTGCTGGTAACGCACATTGACTAGAGAACTATTCCCCTTCCTTTAGCAGGCAAGACTTGAAAGACAAAATTAAGGTGGGGCAAACTTTGAGTGCTCACTTTCTTTAGAAATGAACCCTACATGGCTGTGCCTCCCTGAGTACAAATCCAGGGCATTCAATGAACACTGAACCAAAGGGAAGCCTGCTGGTCCTATTGCCTTTAATAACCCCATCAGTATTTTAATTTCCTCCTGGTGATATTTTCCTATCTTTGTAAGAGACTCCTGCATGTTTGTCCCACAATTCAGAATTGTTTTTCTTTCTTAAATGAAACAATTCCCTCTGAAGCTGCATTTTGCAGCTGAGACAGCACATTGTTTTAAAGCAATAGTATGTCATAAAAACAGGTGCCAGAAAGAAATCTCCTGCACAAGTCTTCCCCTGTATTAGCTGCAGTGTGCATCCAGTTATCTTAATCCTTCTCTGTGAAGGCATTTAAGACTGATTGCTGAAATATTTAACTGAATTATTTATGATTTCACCTGCTGTAACAGCTTCCATTTGCCACCATTAATGTCTGAGATATGCAACACAAGACTATAGGTTTTGCCTTATATTTTCTCTGTGTGTTTACATGTCTACCTAGACATAGAAGCTGTGCAGCTGGTAGCAGTGGAAGCAAAAACACATTTGCCCTTTAGCAGTTGACTCAAACATGAACAGCAAACAAGTCTCTGCATTTATTATTTCCAGACTCTGTTCAGTGCCTAAGTCTGGCTCCATGTTGGTTGGTTCTTTTTTGGTGGGTATTTTTTGTTGTTGTTGTTGTTGTTTAAATTAATGCTACTTGAGTCAAAGGGAAGAGATTAATATATTTATGGTTTTAAAAATATTTAGAATTCTTCAGTACTCTAACAATAACTTCCACTGCATTAAATTCATATACATTGTAATTTAATATTCTGTTACTTATTACATTTCTAAAGTTCGAAATACTAAAATCTACTTTTGAAAAGTACTTGTGTTCAATTATTGACAATAGTTACATTTGAAGGGCTGGAAAAAGTGGCTTTTTCAATAAAAGCATGTTTAACCACTCATTTCTATGGTGTAACAACACTTGATTTGTTTTGCTGAAAGCCTGAATTGTGCCTCAGAGCCTGTGGGGTACCCTGGTGGTGGCAGAAGAGCAGAAAAGCAAACAATACTTTTTAGATCCGTCCCAATTTCTCTGAGACCGAAGATGAGGTGGTTGTTTACACCATTACCTGTTGTGTAACCAAAGACCAGACTTTGCTCACCAGGTTTGTCCATCTGCTGCCAGAGGAGGTTTCTGTGGGAGTCTGTGTTTCCTTCCAGGTCCATCACTGCTGCAGCAGCATAAGGGCAGCTATTCACAGGACTGCAGCAGACACCCTGGCTGTAGCATGGACTGTACATACACACATTTTTTATATATATATATATATATATGTATATGTATATATGTATATATATACACACACACATATGTGGTGAGAGAGGCCCTGCTCCTGATGAACACGAAATATTGAACAGTACTGCTTATTCTCAGAACAGAGAGGATTTACCAGCTATTTAAAGGTGATGTCTTCTGGCACTAGAAGATGCTGAAGCCCAGTGCCTGCAGGTGGGTGCTGCTGGTACTCCAGGGGAGACTTCAGTTCCTGACCTGCCTTTTGAAGTTTTTTTGTTTGATTAGGTTTTTTTTTTACTTTCTTTTTAGGCAGATCACTAAAATTAAGTGCTAAAAAGGTATTTGTATTATATTTTGTACCTTCAAAGAATGTATAAAATATTTTCCTCCTCTTAGAGCTGAAGCAACTGTTTTGAAGTTCTCATATTTTCATTTCCCCCCCCCCCCCAGGAACACAAATAACTTCTACCTAAACTCTTCCAAAAAGTCACAGCACAGAGTTAAGAAATTCTGAAAGCTCTGGGTGGAATAAAGCGCTTTAATACTCTCAGCTGTAAATATTGACTAGGATTAGTTTTGAAATAGTATTACTTATGGCATTTATTTTGTTCCTAACAGCTATTATTACTTTGGAGAGCTGTGCTGCCACTTTTAATGACAGAAAACCTCATCCCTCATGCATGGGCCTGGATTCAGTTTTACCCTTGTGCAGAGCAGGGTTTGCTGCTGTGATTCTGTGCTCTGTAACCAAGCAGTGAATGGGATAAGCACTCCAAACACTCACTGAAGAGAGGGGAAAAATCATTCCAATCACAATTGCATGGGGGAAAAATGTAAAAAAAAAACTATTATGGAGCTAGCAAAGAGAAGTATTCTTTTCAACAAAACTGAGTAATACTCACCTTTATTCTTTTTAAAATGAATTATTCTGGAATAAACTAGCCAAACCCTCTAGCCAATGTGTTAGGTAGATTAAATGGGACAAAAATATATGGCAAATCCCTATTTTTTCCCTGTGCAAACAGTGCTTCAAAATAAAAGCTTGAAGCCATACAAGTTGACAAGAATCTGGTGTGCTGAGGTTCTTACTGTCAGGTACTTGAACTGGTTGGGAATGGAGGCTCAAAGGGAAAACAACAGATTTAACATCCAGGTAATGCATCCTAACTTGGAAGATTTAGAATAGCATTTAGCAAGAAAACCCCACTTATAACTTAGTAGAAAAACATGAACTGAGGTTTCCTTTCAGAACTCTTAACTTTTTGTTAAGAGCAGTTGGTTGCAGCTCTTTCTACTCAGAACTCTTTTGTTGGGGTTTTCCCCCCTCAGGAGGGTGGCACATGAGCCCTAACAAAACACATTTGACTCAAACAGTCCAGTCAGTAGATTTTATTCTAAACAATTAAAGATTAATTTGAATTGCAAGGGAAAAGAAAAGTTAAGTCAGCCAACACTTACCTAATGAAAGCAAGTGAAACTCAGCAGCACTGAAAAGAATACCCAACAGAGACTAAATACAGCTTCAACATATATTCATGGTCTGTCTAGAAATGTCTTTGATGTTAAACCTCATATGGCACACTTAGCATTTTTTATAATTCATTTCCTATGGAAACTAATGAGCTTAAGGGTGAAATTACCTCATTGAAAGTCAAAATGGAAGTGTGAAGAAAAGAACGATGACCTGGAAAGCAGATTTAGAAGCAATCTTTGCATATTAAGCATTGCTGTGGGAAATAGTATAATTAGTTTTCTTCAGAACTTATTCCTTGGAATTGTATAAGTGGTATTTCAGCTCCCAAACATCATGCAGAAGGAATGTTAGATAAAATAGGTGGAAAAAATGCAAAATCCTCACATGTTCTTCAAATCAACATGTTTTTTTTCCTAACTTTCAGTGACTGTTGACTTATTTTTAAGTGTGCAGACCATAAAAAATAAGGCTCCTTTCCAGCAGACTTCTAAGGGGCCATAAGAAACCACATTTTCAGAGCATAATTTGGAATAAGCATTCACTTCCCAAATTCCTAACTCCTTTTAGTTGAATCAACTTATTTCCCTAAGCTCCTGCTGCAGGCTAAACCATCTGCCCTACACAGTTCTACTGAAGACTAGAAATTGGTACCAAATGCATGTGTTTTGTTTGGTGACTGAAAGAGATAATGATTAACCTTGGACTGACAAATACCAAGTTTTTCCTGTTAAACACAATGAAAACAGTTTCAGGGTTTAAGCAGAAATTATCCTGCAGAATTTGAGTACCTGAGCCACTCCAAGGGCTCTAGGAGCTGCCAGTGGCCAGACATTTGTTCCCTTCAATCCCACCAACATTTTTCCTTTTTCTTTATGCAGAAAGTGCTTGGAAGAGCTTTGGCTGTGCCAGACCTGATCTCTCAATAGTGCATTAATCCCAAAGCAGCAGCTCCCTCAAACTAAATTAGTTACAAGTCATTTGTGGACATAATGGAGTAGAAATAATTTAAATCCACCACTGCAAGTGCAAGGCCAGCCAAAATTACCAGTTTTAAAGGCTATCAGCTCATCTTTCTGGTGCACAGAACAACACTGTGTTTTCACTTTTACAATACTTAACCTGAGTTTGAGTTTCACTTAAATTTAGCCTGACAGCTGGTTTAAGAACAGCAACATAGATTAGCTAAAACATTAAAGGATATCCAGCTTCAAGTATGGGAATGGCAGCAGCACAAAAATCCTGGGGTGCTAAACTGCAACTTGAAGCTTAACTCTGGCATCACTGTCTTCCACCTCAGATAGAACAGGGCAGGCAAGTCCTCCTATTTACTCAGCAAGCTTAAAGTTCTGTGCAGAAAAAGCTGTATTAACAGTAGTCATTTGAAACCTTATAATTTACACAATTGTAATAAAGATGAACACAGTATTACAGTAATTTCATCCAGGCTGCTGTAAAATCAGGTGGTAAAATCCTTGTCACTTTGGTGTTTATGGTGTGGCAAGAAACTAAAATAATAACTACTTTTTTTTAAAAGTAGCAAACTTTTTAATTTGTAAGCATCTTTAAGCCCTCTTACTTCTATTTAATAATCTTTTGCTCATATGATTTATTATACATCCTGTAGGGATTCTGATGATCCTTTGCAGTATCATCTGACACTTTTAAGGAAGTTTGAGAATGACATAAAAACTCAGGTCATTTTCAGTTACTACAAGTTCAGGGATAGCATTTGCTTGTAAAATCTCAACATTCAAATAACTAAAAGCTTCACTGAGTATTAGCAAGTGTTGCATACATCCATTTCTGTGGTGATAGTACGTGCCACAGAAGAAACACAGACAACTTCAGTAGCTTTTTTTTCTTTTTTTAATTAATAACTTCTTAGTTCAGAAAAAAAAATAAACCACAAAAGAGAACTGGAAGAACTACTCTCCACCTTCTTTATAAAAGAACTTTTCTCAAACAGAGAGACTATATACCTTGTTCACCACTATGTCAAATCCTATCATAATCACCTTGGTTTCCACATCTATTCTACCACATTTCATGCTCAGCTTCCAAACATCTCTTATAAAGGAGGTGGGGATGTGCTTTAGACAGGTTAAAAATATGCTGCACCTTTAAAGTATTTAAACAATTACACCAAGCATAGTTCATACATTTATCACATTAACTATCACCTGGTAACCATACATTTAAAAAGGTCTAATGTAGAGTATGTAATACCCATGACAGATACTCTTACTTACTTAAGAGCATATAAAGATCAGGATTTATTCACCCTCCCCATCTGCAGGCCAATTTCTGATCTCTTCCTGGTACAATATAAATGACAAAAAAATCCCTTCATTCCATTGCACTACTGCAACCTTATATGCATAGAAAGGCAGATTAATTACCTGTGACAGGGAAAAGGAAGAGGGGTTTAGAAAAACAATTTGAAGAACATCTACTGCACAGGTACTTTAGATGTTAAGCACATGAGTTCTGCTGCTTGGGTTTTTTCCCCAATTTTTTTTTCTCTTATGGTCACACAATACACCCCTACACAAACATGAGTGAGTGCAAGTTACTCCTGACCAACAAAACAACTTCAGCACAAGAGGCTTGAACACCAGCACAGTGACAAGGCTGTGCTGAAAGCCCATCTGGGGTGTGGGAGTGGTGAATGAAAATGTAAAGCACATTTCTGCATATAATGTGCAAAGGCTTGATCTCCACAACTGCACTCAATTTGCTACATGCACAGCCAGAGATGAAATGAGATCAAAACCAGCTGGGAATGGTTGTCCTGAGAAGATACAATAACCATTAAAAAATCTAAACATAAAATACAAATACAGAAGCAACAGAACATTGTTAATACTAAAAGACAGAAACACACTGTTGTTGTTAAAAGAAGTTTCAAGTAATATTCCAGATCCAATTTCAATCCTACTCACAGGAGAAAATGCCCAGAGATTAGAAAGAGAAGTCCACACCAAAGTGTATTTTTAACAGCATAAGGGCATGGCCAACAGACCCATCCTTGTGACAGCTATTTTCAAAAATAAAAAATCTAAACAGAAAGACATCATTCTAATTAGCATTCTTATTAAGATGTGCATTACTGGAAATAGTTGCTTAATTCACTGCAACCAGTAGACATGATGTGCTGCATCATTTGTGCTCCATTATATCACAAGATACTGTGTGTACACTTTTTAACATCCAAGTATAAATCCTGCTCGTAAAATAAGGCATACTTAAAACAACATGGTCTCTACAGAGGTAACTTTGCATGATTTCTTCTCATTCTGCTTCACTCTTCCAGGTATGATGAGAACAAAATTGGTCCCAGTCGAGGTTTGTCAAACATTAGCAACCAGATTATGATCATATCAATTTGTAGGGAAGGGGGAAAGTTGGGATTTCTTTGTTTTTAATGACACTTGGGACATCTCCTGAATGAGCTCTGCAGAAGGCATGAAAATAAAATCTACATTTCCTATGTCAGTGACACCAGTGTGCCCCTTCATGATCCCTATCTCTATCCCTATCCAGAAATGCCTCCATATTGCTACAATTTGTCCAAATTCACTCATTTTCTGTAAGATTGTTCCTTCCAGTAAAGCTGCTATATTCTAAGTTATATCTTTTTCTACATTTTCACCAGTGTATGCATGCTAGAGAACAGCTGCATTGCAGAGGTACATATTTAGCACATGGTATCAAACCAAAAAAGAAATAAAAAAAAAAGAACCAGTGTGTCCTACTGGCTGCTCTATGTCAAAAGCACTGTTTGGTCTTCTGATATAAAACACTACAGAAGTAATATTAGCAGATGTCTGTTCTGCTTCAAGTATCACCCCACCTTTAAATGTGATCTTCAAATTTTTGTGCAATTCTTTTTGTAATTTCACGTGAATAAAAACATCAACATGTCTAAACTAAGAAAGGAAACTGTACTACCTCCACTGTAACACTACACATATGGTAGAAGCTTTAAGTTGAAACAGCTGTTTATTGGATGGATTTTTTTTTAAAGGAATATTAACGTGGTTTCTAGCCCAAATGCAATGGGTAGCAACAAAATATCGGACTACCGCAAAATGCAGTTACAAATATACACTGACAGCATCCTTCTTAAATATTAATGGCTCTTGAAATACCCATCAGATACTTCTACAAAACTTCTCTATTTTAAGTCTATCGATTTTTCTTCGTTTCTTCACAAGTAGTGCAAATACACTCCTTATTCTTAGGTCATCCCAAGATATGGCTGGTTTTTGTGAGTGTGAGTTGTTTGTATGCTTCACTGAAGTGACACAGGGACACTGTAGTCATGAGCATGGAATGCAATGCTTGCTGGACTACCTTGGAAAAAAAAAATCTACCTTATTCATGTACAGCTGTAAAATTCTACAAATTAAAAATTTCACATCAGGTTACCTGATGGAAAAGTTAATGATTCCCTGCTATGGGGGAACTGAGTAGATCCCCTGAAACCTTAAATTGTACAAGCAGTGTAACAGGCTTTTGTCCACTCTCTACAGACTACAAGTTTTCAGTTCTTGAATCTTGTTTGCTCACAAATGTGATTGAATTTCCTAAAATAAAGGAAAACATAAGAATATTAAAATGTAACAAAGTTCTCACAAGTCAGGCAACAAAAGCAACTCATCATTTTGCACAGGGTATTTTAAATGTTAAACAGTCTAAAGCAGACCATTTACACACTAAAATCTCTTTTTCAGAACCTGTTGAGATCATACTTTACTGTCATTTTACATGTAACAGGATTTTCAACATCGCTCCTGCCTAACCCTCATTAGTTTTATTATGCACTCAGAAAACCTGTTATTAAAAAGCATTCCTCTATACTTCTGCATACTTCAAACCCAGAAGGCAATTAAAACAGGAATCGGTGTTTTAATTTTCCCCTGCAAGGTATTAGTAACTTTTAGTAGACAGCATTACACAAATCATTAAGAACTAGAATTAACTAGTCTAATTTTATATTTCAACATAAACATATTCTCTTAGTGGCTTAGAATCTTCTGGAAAGAAGAAGTTTTTCTCAGCCTGTATTATGTAAGTTTTATGGGAATGGCAAATCTGTCTTCAAGGATTAAACAGATAACAATTTCGTACAAAGCACTTCTTCCCACTTCTCAAAAATATTTCACTGTTCACTCCTTGATTTTCTCTTGCTTGGGCCGTGTGGACCCTCACACACAACTGAAAGAGAACTTGGGGTGTTGAGTGTGTCATTACATGTGGAGGAAATGGTGCAAAGGAGACCCTGAACTTCCCCCTCAGCTGGATTAGATCAAAGACCAGAAAAACCTTGCTCACATAATCTAACTACTTAGTAGGACAATTTAGCTCAATTAAAAAAATTAAAATATTATCTGGATATAAAGGAGTGGTATGACAGGACTGTTTGCTTTTATGGATTTTAGAAACTAAGTGTAGCAGCCAGGAAAGGAAGGACTAATGCTTGGGGGAAAAAAAAGAAAGAAGGAAAAAAGAAGGGAAAAAAACCCTGAGTCATTTTTATTCTAGATGAAATTATCCACAACATGAACAAAGATGACTGGTGAGTACTTTGATATTGAATTAACACTAACATTTCAAAACAAAATCTCCTCTGGGAACACAGGCTGTCCTATAATGTGAAGTTACAGATAGCAGTGGTACTTCAAATTATATCTGCAACTTATATCCAAAATTATTTTTGAAAGCTATTTGGTAAAACCCTTGAATTTGTAAGAGACTGCAGATGAATATTTTACAAGTCTGTCTTATGATCCTGCTTGCCTGAGCTGCACAGACTGGTTATTTTCAACCCACAGTACCTGAAATATTAAAGGAATTATGCTAAGTGGGTATGTACATTGCAACATTAGAAAGATACTGCAGAATCTTCTATTCATTAAGGCAATTTCTCAATAAGGGGTAACAGCTCTTCTATCTTAAATTACACTGAGAATTTAGAGAATTATTCATAAGGCAAGAAGGATTTTTCAACCCTCCCTGAAACCAGTTAGCTCTTAGGGAGAAAATTTTTGTTTTGTTTTATGAGTCTTTAATATTTGTCCTACTACATGTACATCTTTTTATAAGAATAAAACTGCATTGGTCATCAGAGGCCTTGATATTTTTACTCGAGAAGCTTGATTTACTTTGGAAGGACATTTCTCACCAGATACCAGGAGTCCAAGGCTGGTATTAAAACTCTTGACAAGTAGAGGGTTAATCTCTTTTCAGGCTCAGTATTTAATTTTTGAGGCATGCCACATTCCTTGGGTCAGAGATGTAAGACCTACAAGCTCCTCAGGAACCTGCTGTGGCTTATGTTACATGCTCCAAGCTGCTCCTGCTGCTAATTATTCCCACCAATTGATTCCTTCAATGGAAGCTGCACTTCTCTAAAAGAATCCTTCCACCCCAGTGGGTGGAAAAACAGACTCAAGAAGTGTCAGCCATGGGTTACATCAACTTACAAGTGCTGGCAGTGCCCTGATGCACAGAGGGCTCATTTCAAAGTTGTGTTAAGAACAAAAATGACAAAAAATTCCCCTATGCTCACCCAACCCTGCTTTATGCTGCAAGTTCTGGCACTTGAAAGGCTGCATTTAGATTGTTGTTGGTTTGTTTTTTTTAAGGAACACAAAGCAAAACCACCTTCCAAAGTGTAGGACTTACATGGCGTGGTGTGCTTTGACCTGAGTTCGACAGTTGCGCCCCCAGTAGCAATCAGGACGTGACGTGACAGTCACTACAAGAAGAGCAAATGAAATGCTGCATTTATTACAAAAGCCATTAAAGTGACCCAGATTATTAACTGCTAATGGTGGTTACTCATCAGAAACAACACATGATTGGCAAGAAATGACTGTAGAACTATATTGTCTCACCTTTCTGGAAACAAAGCAAACACTCTGTGAAGGACAAAAAATTAGTTTTTAATGTTAATGCAGACTTATGATGAAAGTAATTGGTTCTCAGTGCTGTCAACTAAAGCCTTACCATTTATTTTAATAGGGATGGACTTGATTAGACACTCAGCATTTGTCTAGATGTATTTCCATACAAAAGAAAAATTATTAATTTGGGTAGAGTTTGCTGCTTTCCCCCACCTTCACATACATTACAACTCAGCTGTCCAGCAGCTGAACTGAAAACTAATGCTAAGGGCAAACCAGGTACACAATTTTTGCTCATTATGCACAGCAGCACAAGCAGAGATCTCAACAACTTAAGACTGGGAAGATGCTGCTAACAGCAAGAGCTAAGTTGACAGAAGTCAAATTTAAAAGCAAACTGTTGGAACAGCTTCTGTCCCAAATTAATTTAGGTCTGAATGAGGGACAGTTGCTTGCATGCTGTTTTATACTAAAATTGTAAATGCAAATATTTAGAATCAGTTTATAAAAGCATTCTTCTTCCTAGTTGAGAGCTGGTAAAGTGTTAAATTGTTCAGAAGATGCATCATTTTATGTATTTAAGAGGGAAAAAAATTACAGCAATTGGTTCCTATATTGCTAATTGGTTGACTATATTCTCATTTTACTGAAATCCTCTTTTCACTCTGCAGATATTCTACAGATGAGAAATGATACTGAAAGAAAAGGTTCCATTAGGGAGTCTGAAAATAACTATACACAAGCTTAGCAGCTGACAAGTAAAGCAAGGAGCTAAGACATTAGCCCTGCAACAAGATTTGCACTGGGCTACATGAAAGTGCCAAAATAACACTGATACAAAGATAAAACTCATGTTAGCTCTTTAAATTTCTTTTCCCCTCCTTACTGAGCAAAACAATCCCCACCTGGCAATTCAGCAACAGGAATATTCTGCCTGTACTGGTAGGCAAGTTCTCGAAAGCTGCGAAGGCCACAACAGTAGCAAAGCACTGTGTTCCCAGTAATTCTGTAATCTGGGGAGAAAATCAGTTGGTAAAAATGTAAGGCTTAATAAATCAGGTTTAACTAAAGAGCCAGGACTGCACTGGTTCTGTACACAGAACTCCAAACTTCTTGATAACATGGCTGAGTTACACCCAGACAAGGAGTCATGCACATGCAAACTGAACACAACACATACCTGACAACATAAAAACTCCTCTTTGAAGAGCTAAGAGACTTTCATTTAACATATTTTTCCATGTCAGACCCCTGGATGCCAGGTAATCCTGAAAAGAGCAATTTAAGTGTTTAATCTAGAAAAATCTCCAATCTTAAAGAACAAGCAAGCCATTTATTCTCAGATATTTCCAAATCTATCAGTAACTATGTTTTCAGAATGGGTTTATGCTGATGACAAGAAAAAATTAAATACCTGTAACTTAATTAGCATGATACATTTAGACCACCAATAAAATCTTCCACTAAGTATCTTTTTTCAGATCTCCATTTTTGCCAAAAGTTTGCAAATAGATTCATTCCAGTTACATTCTCATTTACCTCAAATCAAGATTTCACCCAGTTTACCTAATTTAGGCAACCCTGTTATAGTATGGACAAAGTATTTTCCATACAAGTTAGTGTGAAATTTAACTTGTCTGGGACAAAACATTTAACAAGCATTGCTTTCCTGGCATGTTTTTATTGAATTACTTTTCTCTTAAATAGTATCTTGGATGATCATTTGGAGCTCATTTCATCAGGCTCTTAGAATCAGGTTCTGCAAGTGACAGTGCTGCCACTGTAAGTATCAGGCAGCACATCACTTCTATTTCATCAGTGAGTACATCTTAAACTTTGTACATTTGTTATTATCACACACAATGATTTTTAAACATACCTTTAGGATATCTGATTCATAGTGGTTGTTATTCAGGACTCCATCTAAACACTTATCACCAAGATTTATTTCTAATCAGAACAAGAAGAAGAAGAAGAAAAGTTACTATTTCTTGCCCAAACCCTGTAGCCCTCACACATTTTCTGAAGGTTCTTCTGTTTCCTGAAATAACATGCAGAGGCTCATGTGAGCACCAAGTACATGACTGCACTCAACATATGCTAATGCATGTGATTTGTAACTTCTAGTGGCACAGACAAGATACTGAGATTTTAAAATTTCAGCTTCAGTCCACAAACACTACCAAGTTGCACAAATCACCAGTGCTAATAAAGCATATTCTATTAGCTCCAAACAGCAGCCAAGTCATTCCAACTGTTCTAATTGACTTTTTTAAATGTCAAAAAAACCTTGAGTTTCAGAAGTCTGCATGTTTAAGAGGGCAAGATTCTTTTCTAATCTGATACCATCAGATGTTCAGTGCTTTAGCACTGGTTTGCATGATTCTCTTACTTGACTGAAATACACCATAGTCTTTTAGAGTGGAAACAATTGTGCTCAGTGAGTGTAGTTTCTAACCCCAATATTGTATGAAGACACAAAGTTAAATCCTTTTAAAGTTAAGACACACGCCACTTCAATTTTTTGTGTTTGTGATGTGAGGACACAGGCCTTGCTTCTTTTTGCATGACTGTGCTACAACAAACTAATCTGTCTCTTCAGTTACTTAAAGTTCAAGACAGGCAGACATTACTGCAAAGTGAACAGGCTGATAAGCAAAAATTACTCCACAGTACCACAGAATGGTGCCAAGCAGCCAAAACACGCCATGCGAGTGCAGCCCCAGTACAAGTGACAGAAGGGCTGCAGACAAACTGTGCCTGTAAAATAACAAAGAAAACCCTTGTAAGGACCTGAACACAACAAAACTCAACAGCTACCATTCTCATAAATCAGCAACAACAGAGCCCTAATAAACTTGGTTGAAAAAAAGTACAACTTTCTCATTTAAAATACATTCTTCAAAGGACTAATAAATTCTTTAAAGGAAGATTCTTGCATGCTGTCACTACAAGCACCCAAATAAAGAAGATTCATACAAAAAACAGTCTTCCAAGTAAATTTAAGTTTAATAATAAGTAAGGAGAGAGTTCTGTAGAAAATAAAATCAAAAGTGTACACACATTGCTGAGGAGCAACATGAGGATTCTGTTCCCGCTCCGCTCTACGGTCAGGCATTGGCTGAAAGCAGCAGGTGCATATTACATGACTTCCTTGAGCAGGACACACATATTCCTGAACAGCTGGATAAGTTAAAAAAAAAGATTGAACAATTTACACAAGTGCAATTTGGATGAGGAATCTTAGCGAATATTAACAACATAAAAATCTTGAAGTAACAAGCAACCTTTTTACAAAGACTCTGTGAAGCAGCAGAAGAACAGCATTCAAACTTCTGAACTGCACAGCTGTGTAAAATATTTCAGAATGTAGAAAAGGTTAAGAACTTTTCAACCATCTCATCAAACATCAGCAACCCATTTTGGACAATCACAGCCAAATCCTGCATCTGCAAAGACAATGGTGTGGAGTTGCTCTCACAGTCCTGTGAGAGGGAGTTTGCTTAGGTCTAATTTAGTTCATAGCTGTAGCACAGCTCATTGCTTAGCTCAGGGGAGGTGGAGATGATATTCAAGGGTCCCTTCCAACCCCAGCCATTCTGTGATTCTGCCCTGAGTGTCTGAGTTGCAGTATTTCAGTGCTGCACTGCTGGAGCAATGTGACACTGACCTGCAGGGAAGTTGGCAGAGGTTGATGGAGCATCTCCCAGAGCCTGCATTCCTCCTGCCTCTGTCTCCTGGCCTGTGCCAGGCACAGTTGGAACAGAGTGTCTTCGGTACCCTGGGCACTGTCTGCATACTATATATGGTTGACTGAAAGAACAATATGAAATTATACCAAACAAATGCAAACACAAACTTAGGGCACTATGCTAGACAAGGTTGGTCAGACTCTCAAAGTTTAAATTTAGGATTTCCTCATTCAGTAACAGATGAAAGCTTATGTAATTCAGTACCTAGCTCTGCTGTAGCTGTGACAGATAAAAACTTTGGGTTTTGTAGTATTCCTCAAGAAGTTTTAAACCAAAAGGTAAAGGAAAAAAAGAGCAATGGGACTGAAAGAGAGAGGAACAAAGTTGGAATAGTTATCTACAATAATTCTTCTGTTCCTCTGTAGACATTCAGCAAAAAATGTTTGCTGTTGAAAAAAAAAGAGGAGGTATTTTAGTACTTGGGAATTCCTAGAGTCAAGCATCATCTGCTTTAGTACCATACACCAAGTGAAAGCAGCCACATAAAGCACAATAATTACAAACACATTCATAGGATCATGGACTGCTTTATCTCCTGATAGGATCTTAGCCAGAAACCTGTCTTTTTTTTATTGCACGATTCAACATAGAACTGTTGGTCACAAACTGAATCTTACTGGATTTCTAGGAAGTTCATATTTCTGGTGATGGCTCAAGGTTCAAAAGGATGGCCAGCAAAACTACCAAGGATGAACTTAATCTGCAAACAGGTCCTGGCAATGATCATGGAAACACTATCAGCAATAAGAACATTTGTAAAACTAGCTCAGTTTGTGGGTCTGTGCATTCAAACATAGGCATACAACCTAAAAACAGACATACCTGATATCTGAGGATTCACTATCTACATCAGACAACTCCAGTAAATCTTCAGAACTTCCCTCCTCATCTGAAAAGGATCTCCGCACCTTAGGCTGCAACATGTCTTGAGTAATTTTGTTTCTGGCATCCATGCTCCGAACATCCTCTTCATTGCGACATTTATCTGGCAGGAGAACCAAATTCCAATTTCAAGAGAAAATAACACCCCAAATCTCTTATCTGCACTCTACTTTCTAAATGCAGTTACCATTACTGTGTTTTCATTTCCCTAAGTCTTGGTTTTGGATGAGAGAGTTCTAGATCATCTTAGTTAAATTTCCCTCTCTGTTAAGGAGGTCCAGTATCAGGCAACTTAGGTTTTGTTTTAAAGAGGTCATGATCAAGGTTAATTAAATCCACATGCAAGTATGTTTTTCAAAAGTATCCTTCTCATGATGAAGTAACAAATTAAAATGAAGCATTCTTAGCACACTCACATTATTAAATTACCTTCCACAGGTTATTATGTCATTTAAATGCACTTGTTTTCTGACAAGCCATGTCAGAGAAAGCAGCAGGGTTAAAAAACACACAGGTATTTTATAGACAACATTGTGTCCTGACATCAGTTATACAGCTCATGTGTGAAATCCATTGGATTCTGCCACAGACACTGTTCAACTTGCCTGGATGCTGAATCAGATAAGCTTCAACCAAGTTGTTCAATATGTGATTTTTACAAATACGTTCTACTGGACAACGACAAGTTGGACACAAAGATGATCTTTCCATCCATCCTGAGTAGCAGGCAGCACAAAAAGTATGCATACAAGGCTGCAGGCTGGAAAAGAAAGAAATGGAGTCAAAATACAAGTCTTTAATTTTTTTCAGATACATCCATAACCCTGAAAAAACTATTTAGCATTAATTTGACTATCTACATAGGGTAGGAAAAGGAAAATCAAGAGGGTTGTGAAAATGCTGATTATCCTGACCTCCTCAAACAGCTGTCACTGAATGTCTTGCATTATTACCACATGATTAAAGCTTTTGTCACTCTTACATACCTTACACAGTCATGCAGCAGTTCTTGGCAGATAATGCAAGTTAACGTCTCTTCCATCTTATCTGGTTTCACATTTGATGTTTTTGCATCTTCAGAGCCAATTTTAATTATACATTCACTTGGAGCTGCTGGTGAAAGATTTGGACAAGTATCTTCATCTACAAAGACAGAAGGAGATAGTTTTTAAAGCTTTTTTTAACTTATTTTTATTCAAGTATTAAAAAAATCCCCGAAAGATCTGCACTGATTGACTGTTCACTGGCAACAGTCCCAAAAGAGGTTCTTGCTTTACACACTACAGCTTCTGCTACTGAAGACATTATTTTCATGGGACCAGAAATCAAGTAAGTGAGACACAAGAAACAAGCTGAAGGACTGATGACAGCTGTTGTAATTCAGTTTGGAGGGGTGGGGGTGAGGGTTAAGTTGCAGAATACTGTAGTATACTAGCCTCCTTTTAGTTTCTTCTTAGCAGGTTCCAAACCTTCCTCCTCCCCTGTTCTTTGAGAATCTGATTCTGCATTTTCTTTGTCAGTGATTTCTGGAGCAACTGCAGAAGCTTCAGCATTCACATCCACCTTTTCATGCTTGTCGTGCAGTGCTCTTGCACACATGGATTCTGAGACGGGGAAAGCAGGCACAGGAGTGACAACTGAGGACTGTGATCCTATAAAACAAAACCAGAAATATGAACATGGCTGCACACAGCTATGGGATGTGTGAAAACAAAAGGTACTCAAACTGATGTGGCACATGCATCAATCCAAACATCTGAATAGGAAAAAGTGGAGCAGAAAAGCAAAGTCTGCCTAACTTACTAAACACACTCTGAACCAATCTGCTAATTGGAAAACCTGGGGGAAAAACAACCTATTAGTTGTGTAACCCTACTTAAAATCCCCATTCCTTTTTCAACTGGGGAGTATTTATTCTTAAGACTATTATCCACACCAGGTCTTCCTGACAAAGATGCCAGGCCGTGGTTATGCAATACTGATCACATGTAACAGGTTGGGATCACAGCAAAGGGAAAGCTTTGTTTCCATAGGAGCCAGGGAGGTCCCATGAACTGCTGACAAATGCATACAGGAATTCTCACAATTCCTTCACTCATCCATCCCTGCCTGTCCATAGAGAGAAAGTTAAACTGCACATATCCACCTGATATTTTCACTAGAACTTTACAAGGCAAATTCTAGACCGAGATAAGGGTAAGAGATGAATCTGTTTAAATTAAAAACTGGAGTAACAGCTGATGAGCTGGACTCAGTGATCCTGATGGGTCCCCTCCAAACTGAGCATATTCTGTGACTGTATGATCAAACTTTAACTACTTGACCCAAGTCTCACCAGATGTAGACGGATTATCCTGCTGAACAGATGCAGACTCAACTGGAGAGGTAGGAGAAGCATTAAAGAGGTTTGATGTAGAAGTAGATGGCTGTGGTTCCTCATAGCAAGACTGAGTAGCTGACAGTGATGAGGTAATTTGGGTCTCATCATTACTTCTTCCTGTACCTGAGGTATCTTTGGTCACATGGCATTGGTTTTCTACATTAACTTCTACAGTTGGAAGGGGGGAAAGGAAAGAAAAATATCTTTGTGACAATCAACACATCATGGCTTCAAAATTCCAAGGAATCAAACTCTCTCAAGAGGGTTACATTAGTCATTGGAGTTTAGCTCCTCTCCATGGATCTTGAATTATTTCCTTACCTACTGGTTCTTGAGTTGCATCATGTTTTGTGTTTAAGGATTCATAAAGATAAGCAACATCTGAAAGAGATTTAAAAATATTAATCATAAGAGATTTAAAAATATTAATCATGCTCTTGAAACAAAAATTCACTTAATCCCACATAAACAACTTCTATTCACAAGTGGCTGCATCCCTAAAGTGTCAGACAATGGAAGATGCAAATGAGGGGTCACCTCAATAGTACCATGTTAATACTCCTACTTAGGAGGCAATTAGGAGCAGCACAGCAAGATCTTTTCTTCCCAGGAAACCAGGCAGAGCAGCTTTTGTGTGACGTTTAACTTGTGCCAGCCATGGAACCAGAGGCTTAATCATTCCTTAAACCTAAAATCTGCTCTGTCAGAACAGACTGTATTTTTACTGATACTTGAATCAAAGTTCTTCGAAGAAGCTTATTATTTCTGAGCTCACTTCTCAACCTCTTCAATCAATATTATTTCATTTCTTTGTGAGATACATGAACTCTCAAAAATACAGATTGGGACATGCCATAAGTTTCAGCCAGAAACTAATTTAGAATCTATTAATAAAACCAACTGGATAATATCCTTTTCTTTTCAATCTTACTTGAATTTAATATTGTTCCAAAAATTCCTCTACCTTGCTACATTTTTGTCACCACCAACCACCTACAAGCAAATAAGACTGTCTTAGTTTGCAGCAATCCTTTTTCTGATCAGAAGTTAAAATTTTGTCTCCTTCAGTAGGACTTAGAATGGCCAAACAGGCATGCCCTAAATTTTTCCTGTGTTTGAAGATGGAAAAGCTGAAAAAGCAAAACTGGAGGCTTGGTAATTTAACTACTTATTAACCCAAACAGAAATCAGTGATTCAGTTCATTGCCTGGAAAATTCACCCAAGTGATTCATCTAAGCAGCATAAAGTGCAATTGTGCCAGCTCAGAAAGGATTTGTGACATAAACTCCACAGACAGAAAAATACAGCTTATCACTGCTTCATGTAACATTTACACCAGACAGCATAAATCTGTCTGTATATAAATTAACAGCAATTTCATAAAGGAAGTATTTAAACAGTGAGTATGTATCTAGAATTTTTAAATTAACAGTTTGTATGTTTATTACTGTATGAAAACCGTAAATACAGCATTGTTCCAGGTTTACCAATTCTACTTTCACTGTAAGGCTTTCCCCATCTCCCCCCCATTTTGCCTCTTCCCTCTTTAAAACAAAAAAGCCAACCTACATACACAAAAAAACCTACATACACAAAACAAAAAGCTTTTGCAGCCTTTCCTACTGGTGCTAAAAACTGCTTCACTGGGATATATAAAGTATCACTAACTACCCCAGCAATTTGACTTCTAAAAGAAGCACTGGACATGTGATTAGAACCTCATTACTTACCATTCCATGCATTAGTTCTACCAAAATTACTTCTAGGCACATTTAAATTTCAGACAGTTGCTCAGATTTGTCTCTGTAAAAACTGGCACATCCATGACCTCTTCTCCAGAGACTTGTTTTTAAACACATTTCTCTTTAAAGCAGAAGTACTCAATTTTATTATACTGATATTTCTTTTCCCTCATGACTCAAAAGAAAATGACTAAGCACACCATTTAAAAAGTATTATTCACTTACTGTTCTCTGGCTCATTTTTTCTGTAAACAACATAGATCACATCCCCAGTCTGTAATGGGTATGTCTGCTTCTTAACCACTTTCAGTTTATTAATTACTGTTCCATTAGTACTGTAAAGAGAAAAGATAACTTAGCATAAATGTTTTCATAATTACACGGGAGAAGGAAGGGAAAACACAAGATACATTTAAAGAAGAAAAGCTGTTGGCTGCCCTCTAAAAATGTAAGTGGACTAAAATTTTTTTTTTTTTTTTTTAAAAAAAAGGAAGTCTAACAACAAAAAATTTCTCCCAAAGACAGAAATGCAGAGCTACTGGAACTTCAAAGCTCATTTGCACTACTGGTTAAAGAGATGGCAGTTGACAGACAAAAGACCCCTGATATTTGGCTAATGTCCCCAAATAATCAGATGATTGTTTCTGTACAGTAGTCTCCACACTTTAAGTATAAAACCAAAAGGACAATACAAGTTCTATTCAAAAAGTTCCAGGCTGTGTTTTCCATTTAATACTGGAAATCTCCTGAGATGCTCTGTGACAAAGGAACTTCTCCTGTACAGTCAGGGACGCCATGCAGTGTTGATTTTTTTGCCCCCTCCTCCTTCAAAAAGGAAAAAAGCCTAAAATTGTGAGTTTACTTGGACTGTTTGCAACTTGAAATTGAGAAGTTAACAAGGTGAAAAAAAGTGATATATAATGAAAGATGAGTTGGAATGAATTATTTTGATATTGATAAAAAATTAAATACTTGTAGAAGAAATTAAACTAGGGAAAACGAAAATACAGAGCATTGCTGATTAATTTCTTTATCCCCTTAACTATGGGTGATGTTGTATACACAAGCCATTAATGTTTTATAATAAAGTCAAGTTATTCAAGTACTGAATAATTCCAGCTCACTTGCAGTAAGCATCCCTCAGGGCTGCAGCCCTCTCGAATTTCAGACTTCTGCCACTCAAAATCTCAGCAACTGGTACAAAATATGAATGAACAGAAAATATCTGCTTTTCCTCCTCTGCAGAGCAGCTGCAAGAAATAACAGCAAAGCTGTGCTGCCACCTCCTGGAGGCACGGCCCATGCCCAGGGCACTGTGGACTGTGCCTCACTGCAGGGGAGTTTTTTGGAAATAAACACCTTCCCCCTTGTCTTTTCTAACACAAAAGTATGAATTCAAAGTTCAAACTAAAAACCAAGCCCTTTGGAAGCACTACAGCAAGTCGTGACCAAGGTATCAGTTCTTGGTCTTGTTGCTGCAGCTGCTTTCACAGTCTGTGTGGCTGAATCAACTAATCCAACACAAGTGAGGTGCTACTTTAAACTTTCAAGAAATTAAATAAAAAAATTTGGGCCACATTGATGAAACGTCAAGCTGCTCCTACAAGAAAGAAAACTACTCCTAGCTTATCCTTTTCCCCTCAGGCATACAGGTGTTGGCTAGGCTGAAAGACCTAAGCACTGAAGAACCAGCAGAACAGAGAAATCACTAATGATTGCCAAAGGTGAGCAATTAAGAGGAAAACAGAATTTCAGTCCCTCTGTTAAAAACAACACTGATTTTTTACTTCATACTGATGGTAGCGATAACATTTAAAAAGATTATGTTGAAGCAAAAATTGTATCTCCTTCAATTGCCAAATAAATAGTTAAGTTTACACCAACCTCTGAAACCTGTCAGAAGTCCTTTAACAAAACTAGGAAACATGAAATTTGACCTCCTCAGTTTTCCTGAAGGCATCTCCTATCTGCCCCATGTGTTC
The DNA here is from genome assembly GCF_051311805.1 of Agelaius phoeniceus. Classification (NCBI taxonomy): domain Eukaryota; kingdom Metazoa; phylum Chordata; class Aves; order Passeriformes; family Icteridae; genus Agelaius; species Agelaius phoeniceus. Next base: position 6,959,244 of record NC_135282.1, on the reverse strand, counting down.
TAGACCTTCTTTTATAATAAATCAGCTGAATACAAGTAACAAGACTTGTCTTTTACTGAATTTTAACTTCTACAGGCAATTCCTAGCCCCAACATTTCACTAAACATAGGTGGGAGGAAATGTCCCAATAATGTATTTTATGCAGTAACTCTGTCATGACTGCCAAGTTCCAAGATTATTCTGGGGGACAATAACAGAAGGTATTTTTGGGGAAAGGAAAAAGCCCAAAATACGACACATCTAATAACCCACTCAGGCTTGGTTTCACAAAGCAAGATGCAGAAATAGCTATGCAAGACCCTATTAATCAAATTGACCACAGACAGCCAAATCTCTTCAGTTGTGTAGTTACAGAGACTTCAATGAGAGCTGACTAATGAATTATTTGGCACACATGGACCCAAATGAAATAGGAATAAATGGATATCACTTGACACAGAAAATCATAAGCTTTTCTTCAATGCATCAGTAAATGAAAGCAGTTGTATTTATCTCTCAGCCAACAACCAAAGGGAAAAAATTATTCAGCTATCCCAGCTAATTGTATCAGCCTTTCACTTCCAATTCCAGGCTTTAGCATGAGGCTTTTAACAGATATAGTGACATTCCAGATTAATGTTGTGGGTAGACACACATGATAAATTATGACATTTATACATTCTTCTGTGTTTCAAATTAAGCTCCCTATAAAATAAGTAGAAAGTGCAATGAGAATCCCAAATACAAAGGCCATTCATTAGGACTAGATATTGAATTGATGCCAATTGGCTGTACCATTTTTCAAGTGGAGAAGAAAAACAGTACTATCAGATATAAAATGTGTTGTGAAACTATGTCACAAAATGTTCCAATGTCACTTTTTTAATCAGTGAACGAAAGAAGTCAGGTCTTGACTCAATTCCAATGTGGTTGATGACTCTACAGTTTCATTAATGAACCATAAATTCTGTTTACTTCCCAATCCCATCTGCTGTGCAGAATTGATATGAACAGCTTCACTCAGAACAAGGCTACTTTTGAAGTAGATGAATGATCTATGTATTGTAAGAAACTTTTATATCCTTCCAAGAAAAATGCCAATCTAATAATTTCTCCTATTTATTTGCATCCATCCAGGAAAAGAATGTAGTTTATGCTAAAGCTTCTGGGTTAACAGTTATCTGATATTAAAGTGCATATAATCCTGAACAAACTGTAAACTGAGTTCTGAATTCTATTAAGGTACAGAATCCCTTCTATACTGTAATTCTCCACTCTCTCAATGGTCATAGACATAGTTTTGACTGGAGGGTGAGGAGAATTCAGCAGCAGAAGGGACAGCAGCACCAACTGCAGATCAACCTCTGATTTACCCAGAGAGTATCTGCTTGCCTGTCATATGAGTATCAACCTTGTCTAAATTGTTTCCTGATCAGAAACATCACCTACTACTTAGAATCTTAAAAGGAAAAAGCCTACAAAATAACAAGGAATTACATTAGTTGCCTTTAACATTTTTTCAAAACAGAGAATCTTAGGACTGCTTTTACTGGAAGAAACCCAACTGCTGCCTCCACTGTGTTAGGTCAGCTTGTACAATTTGTTTTCTTTCAAGCAGTATAAAGCAACTACTGCATGGTTTGGAAAATAAAACAGAAACATATCCCAAAAGAGGGCGAGTCTGAGTACTTTATTTTACTATTTGCTAACTCTTAGCTTTTATTACTTCCAAACTTTTATTTACTCAATAATTTTGAATGCTCTACACATTTTCTTTCACTTTCAAATTTTGGGTAATTCTTTTAAAGTACATTCAAGGACTCATTATGCTATCAGAAGACAAAATGTTGGCTATCTACATATATTTGATTATATTCTTTGGATTAGACACAGAGAAACAAAGTCCACTGAGTTTGACTGTCCCACACTCACTCCCTCCTTCAATGCATTCCTCTTCACCAGAAAAATCTGAGCTTGACCACAGCAATGTTTCCAAATTATTTTCCACTTCAGAGAAGAAAAAGCTGACCTTGCAGTATTTTTCTGTGACTCTGAGCATCTGTACTGCCAACTCAAACATTCAAGAACCATCTTCTTTCAGCCTGATTTTTGGGACTCATCTGCTATTTGGCACAAACATTGGAAGACCCAGAAGAACCAGAAGGATTTTCTGCAAGCAGTCATATCAAACCTGTTTGGTTTCTTGATTCAGCAATTGGCAGCCACACTTCAACTCACAAGAGGGAGAGCACTCCAGGGATTTACTCTTTGTTAGATTCACAGAAGGGTAACAGGCACAAGCAGCTCCCTGGCAATGCTCCATGGTGCAGCCTTTCTGTTACACTACCTTGTTACAAGCCTCACCTTCTCATGAATATACTATACACAAAATTAACTTTAATTTGGTTTTGCTAGTTTTCAGCTGGCTGCACCTTCTGCCTCAGGGGGTGGCTAAGGGAAAAAAATAGGCAGGAATGTTTCTGCAACATGCACAATTTATTTAGCTTGTTTTGTCATAACATTGGTCTAAAGCTATTCTGCCAGGGACAGTTTCTCAGGTGAGATTTATAGCTACACTCTGAGGCTGCCATGACAGGCAAACATGGTTTGGTTTGTTGTCTGGAACATCCTGAAATTTAGGATTATACTGGAGAATGACAACTATAAACCCTTTCCCAGACTTCCCAGAGAATCTTTTTTCCCCAAAAAATTTAGCATTCTGTCCCACAGGTTCTGGGAGTATAAACCCTGCAGGAATCTATCCTGGATCTATCTCTAATTACAACCTTGAAGAGGAGAGGGAATTCACCCTTATCAGGTTTGCAGATGACAACAAAGCAGGGGCAGAGCTGCCATCAGGGGCACTTTGGCAGGCCAGCAGAATGTGCCCATGATGTACAAAGATAAAGAGGAAAGTTTCACATTTGAGATTGTGAAGGATATCATGTTCAATCCCTGTTCCAACCCTGAAGGCAATTAAATATATTATGGTAGCTCAGGGTTAGTATAACCTGCTAAGCTTTTGACAAAAGTCACTCCAAGAACATTCTGAGAAACCAACCTTGTATCTTCCAACGACACTTGACCAGACTCTTCATCCACTATGATTTTACAGTGATCTCCAGACACCAACTTGTTGCCAGGGAAAGATAAGTCACAGCCTTAAAAAGAAAGATTTTCCAGCAAGCTTAAAAATACACATTACACAGTCAGATCAGCATTCTACATGGCTATAAATGCACCATAAACTGACTCATGTACATGTGCAATAGTTCAAAACTTCTGCTGTCACACAGGCAGCAACACAGTCTAGTGTGAGACACACAAATACAGGGGGTGAGATAGCCCCATGTGCTGATATAACCATTTCAACCATGTGAAGATCTTTCAGTTCCCTTTTTCCCCCAGTCCTACCCTTCAAAGATGGAAATCAAATCACAATTACTCTGTTCTAGAGTGCTACAGAAATATCCACACATATCTGAGGTGCTCAGTTTAACTCCTAAAGGCACACATGTCACAGCATGCAGCTCTTTTTCCACATCATAGTAATGCTGTTTCATTGGGTTTAACTTCTGTTTTATTCTGATGTATTGGGGGGAAGTAGTAGGAACAAATAACTGATTTAAAAAAAATACGTAAAAATTATTATCCTGTTCTATCTCACAGCCTTTTGCTTGTTTTTAAACAGGAAAGTTTTCCTCATCTCTGTTGACAACATTATCATGTTAACAAAACTGAAGAGAATTACACAGCCAGGACTAAGATTTAGGGGTACACAGGAGAAGTGTCATCATGATGTGATAAAAATCTTCCTACCCACAACTCAAGGGCTCTGAGAAAATCTTGTCTTTTTACCTCACTTTAACATTGAATATTCAAAGCAACACTCAAGGTTCTCCACCATCTCTCACAAAGGACTCAAAGCACTAGCTTACACCAAAGCTATAATTAACAACCATGATTCCCCTCCACCTATTCACACTGTGAGTGAACTGATCTCAACAACAGATCCAGCAGGAAAGCAGCAAGCACTACCTCATATTGCTTATAAAGTCACAATTTGGTATTCTAGTAACCATCCATTTAAATAATCCATTAGCAAACAGCTATGGAAAGCTGTTTGCAACTGAACAAGAAAAATTCCACCTTTTTTTCTACCAGACAACCCTCAAACAGACACCAGCTTGAAGAATTTACCCACAGCTTAATGATAAGCAATCTCAATAAATACCACCAACTCTAAATTTGCAAAACATTTTCCCTGTAAGACACTGTCTGCCTTTCTCATAGAGCTATAGCATCTGGTGTTTGCTCACAACTAATTACAGGAAGTGACTGATCAGCCAAACAGCCTGAACTGATGAACAGGAAAAAGAAAATTAGCACTGTCAAGGCAGCTTAAAAGAAAGTTAAACCACTTCAGTCCTTGTTTCAAATACAGTGAGCATGAAATGCTTTAAAATAAAGGGAAGTAGTACAAGTCCTAGACTCTGGGAATAAAGCTTTCAAATCGACTCTCAGAGAAACTTTCAGTACTTGTTGGCAGTCTTTATAAGGCCAGAAGAATTAAGGGCTTTTATGTGGGTGTTTTCTTCTCTGTGAAGCCAAAGCATTTTGCATTGCAGTTCCAACTTATTTTAACCACAGAAACGAAACTAGAACGTAAACAAGACTGAAGCACAGAAACTTCTGAATCAACAATCGGGTTTCCTTATTTACACAAACTGCCACAGACTACCTAAAAAGGCACTCTGACTTTAAAACGTGTCACAAGTTACCGAAAAAGAAACGGTCAGCATAAAACTACTTATTCGCACAGCTGAAATAAATTGGGAATTCAGGGGGGCCTGGCAAACACCTCCAAGAGCTGGAAGCACCAAACCCAGCTAGTTTCAGTCCAGCTCCCAGCGCTGTAAAGGCCAGGAGGGAGGATGGCTGCTGTCCCCCACCACCGCCCCAGGCCAGCGCAGCCCGTCCCTGTCCCACCTTTCTTCCGCCCAATGGTCCATTCTCTTTTCAGCAGCAGGACGTGCGGCTCTGCCTCATCAGCACCCAGCCGGATCAGCTTCCCCCAGGGCTGCGGCTGCTGCTGGCTCTGCTCGCCTCCTTCCGACTGCTCCATTTGGATTCACATCTGACAAAAACAAACAAAGCGAACCCAAACCCCATCACCACACGGCACCCGGGGCGGCACAGCGCTCCCTGGCACCCCCCGGGGCCGGGCCGGGCGCGCCGCTGCCCCGCAGCCCCTTCGCAGCCCCGGGGCTCTCCCGGCCCCGCCGCTCCCTTTTGTGCGGCGCCGCCAAACCCTCCCTCCCGCTCGGCCCCCCGCAGCCAGCCCAGCCCCTTCCCTGCGCCCCCACCCCGCAGGGCCGCTCCCCTCCCCGAGCCGGGAGAGCCAGCGGGGGCGGCCTCCTTCCGTCCGCTGCCTTCCCAGGAGCGGAGCGGGGGCGGCCCCGCGGCGCGGCCCGTCCCGGACCCCTCACCCCAGCGCCGCGGCCCGGGCGGCTCCTGTCAACAGACATTGCCCCATCAGCTGATGCGGCCGGGGCGGGCCCGCGCGCCCATTGGCCCGTGTACCGGCGGGGCGGGCCTTCCGCCGCCCGCCGGCGAGCTGCGCCGGGCCGGCCGGAGCGCCAACGCTTCCGGTGAGGCCGCGCCGCGCGCCGCCCGTAGGGAAAAGCAGGGATGCGGAAGGCCTGAGAAGCAGTAACGCCCCGGCGGCCATCTTGGATATGGGCAGGAACTTCGGGTGTGGGGGAAACAGGCTGCGCGCCGCCATCTTTGTTACGGGCAGATCTGTCGCCTCACCGCCACCGTGTGTGTTAAAAGCCGGCTGAGGTGGTTTCAGCGGTCTCATCCACAAAAAAATTGTTATAGTTTAACTCTTGGATGTTGAGCAGGCATTGGTTTGCCATCAGTGGCTAAAAAAACCAACACACGCTGCTGTTCCAGGGCCAGGCTTTCAAAAGCAACCTCGGACTATGGCAGCATCAGTGTCCAATGAGGAAGGGGTCACGCACGCAGGGGGCACCACCAGTTTTGCTCAGAAGACTCTTACAGGGTAAACCCTGGAATTATCGGGGACAAGAGCAGGGGACAAAGCTTTCCGAACTTGGACTTGTCTCTTTCTTATTGCATCGACCACCTCATTGCCATGTCGTCCAATTGGTGGTCCTTTGTGTAAAACAGTATGACTGCCGTGCAATTGTTAATCTGCTCGTTTATACAGGTTTTGTTCCTTTTGGTGGGACTTTTGCCCAGAGCTCCAGGCACACTGCAGCTGCCAAAGGCATCCCAAGGGGAACACGAAACTGCCACAACGTGGCTTCCTCCACAGCTTCTTCCTTGGAATCAGCCTTAGCCCTAGGCTGCTTTTCCTGCCTAGGGTTAGGGTTAAGGTTAGGGTTAGGGTTAGGGTTCCACCTAGAGTTAGGGTTTTGAAAACCACAAAGCCCAGAGCTCCAGGTGCCCTGCAGCTGCAAAGGCATCCCAAGGGGAACACAAAACTGCCACAACGTGGCTTCCTCTACAGGTTTCTCTCTTGAACCAGCCTTAGCCCAGGGCTGCTTTTACTGCTTGACTTTTCAGATTTTGCCTGTCTTTTCTCTCCTTGGAGCCTTGCAGTTCCTCTTGGCCATTGAAGTTTCACAGTAACGCCAGCCTGTGCAAGACATCTGTATGTGGCCATTGCCAGAAACAAAAGTATTCAAACATAGCAATGTTTGGATCTGCACTTTTAACTGATACCTAACATCGTATTCTTCCACTGTCCCAATCACGTGATCCCCAGGTGAGGAAAAATATATAAGCACACGAGTCAAAATTGATGCCTGTACTTAAGAGCTTTTTGTTATTGACCTTAGTTTTTAACTCTTACCTTAGTAATAATATTGTGAAAAAATTGTTCTTTGAGACCTTAATGTGTACATTCCTCCAAAAGGATTTGTCTGTAAAATACCCTGCTTGCTTTCAACTTTGTCCTCACTGAGGAATAGAGCCTTTTATACATTTGAAGGGAGGCACATCAATGGAAGTTGCAATCACTCAAAAGCGTTGTCATGCTGCTTCATTTTTATTACTGCTCACAGTGACTGGTAATTGTTATCTCTGAGTGGCAGAGGAAAATACCAGCACATGGGAGATGCAACTAACAACCCAACAACCAAATCTTTTGTGTAAACTGTAGCATTAGCTAAGAGAAGAAGTTGTTTTGTTATATTGTGGCATTGAGAAGACATATTTTCCAAATAGTCCTGCCAAGAGATCCCTCTGCAATCATACCAAGGAATTACTGCACCTCGGTGATAGCACAAAGCAAGCACATGATTGGTTCAGCTCCTGCAGCTCTCCCATAGTATCCATGTAAAAAGACAGCAAGTGAAACATACAGCTAGCTTAACGAGTCCTGTGTGGATAGGAGACTCAATTAAAATTAAATTATACAACAAATTAGGTTTTAAATGCTGCACTGCTTAGCCAGCCAGACAAATAATAATTAGAGATGTACTGATCTGCTGTGTGCAGTTGACTGCTGTAACTGCTCTCCATGTACACTCTCCACACTTCCCTCCCAGCTCAGGGTAGTTTTATACCACATTCCAAATAATCCGTCTCTCAACAACCCCATTTTGTACTTGTCACCCTCCAGAGCTGGGCAGAATGGAGAGGATCTCTTTCTAGAGATCACCTTTCCCATCTGTTCCCTCAGTTAATGTTTGTTTAGCAATATACCTCCCTCTCTTCTTTGTTCCTAGCTTTGCTCAAGCTCATTCTAGATGGAATGAGTTTTCAGGCTCTGAACTGTTTAGGTACACATATACCAGGAGAAAAAGAAGCTACAAATATTACTTCTTTTTTTTTTTCCCTACAAGTAGTGATACACAAGCCAGCAGTTTGAAAATACCCCATTGTGGATGGAGGGGTACAAGCTAGAAACTGTCACCTCTACCTCTGATACTGGTTCTAGCAAAAGAAATTTAGGACATCCTTACAAAGTACAATATAAAAAGGAGTTAGGTTGAAAAGGACCTGAAGGCAGCTACTCAAATCCCACTGTAAATGTTCAAATGCATTTGTATTGCATTAATGTTTGAAGCTCTCTATCACCCTGTAGATAACATTCAGAAAGACTGGTGCTATTTAATTTTCTCCTCAATTTTTTTTTTTTTCACCTCTGGAGAAAGAAATATCAAATTCTTAATATCAGATCTGGAAAAAGCAACTTGGAAAACATATTTCATGATTAAACTAATAACTGTGTGTTCTGCATGGAAAATGAAGTATTTAAAATCATCCTAAATCAGCAAGAGTAATGCTATCCCACAGCCATCTTCAGCTATGTTTTCTGACCACTGGCTGCTTGTCTGTAGGTAAGGAAAAAACAATTTTGTAGTGCAAAAGAAAACATACCAAGGACATGCTTTTACTCAAGCATTTTCCCAAATACTGATAACCCAGTCCTGCAGATAATCTATGCTCCTGCTATGCTGGAAATGAGAATACACTATTGACATGAAGGGTTTTCCAAGTCAGACAGCCAGCTCCAGATTTCTTCCTTATTATGTGGTAGAGAAGGGAAGGCAGCCAGAGACATCAAGTGAAAAGGAAAGAAGAAAAGTGTCACTTATGTCCTTTTTCTTATGCTTTTTATCCAGATATCCATTACTGACCACTGCTACTGTTTAGGCACTTTCAGAGCAGGGACAACCAGCATGGAATTACCCATGAATTACAAAGTTAAGCAGCAATGAGTCTAAGTACCTCCAAAGGAAGGACTTGCTGGGAAATTAAGAAGACCTTCCAGGAAAGCAAACAAAACCAACACACCAAAATCATGCAGAGGGGAGCTAATGCAGGAAGCAGGATGCAATGCAGTTCCCAGGGAGAAGAAACTCTCAGCAGGGACCACAGGTGAGTTCTGTTGCTGGGGGAGAAGGAGCAATGAGGAGAGGCTGGTCTGTGCCAAACTGGCAAACAGAGATCATAAATAGTGCAACTTTTGTTCACACTTCCCCAGTGAGCTTCACTGGAGGCAGCACTGATCAACACTCCCAGTTGTCTTTGAAACCACTTTGTAAATGCAGCCAGGTATTTCCCAAAGAGAGCTAACAATAATAATAATGATTTTAAAAAAACTTATTGACACTTAGAAATTGACACTAACAACTATTCTGTTGCATTCAAATGGAATTTTAAAGCTGTATAAATACATCTTTTGGCATTATTTATTCCCTTCTTCTCCCCAGGCTGGTGGGGGAAAGCAGTTCAAATTCTTGCTTTTAGCACTTTTTAGTTTCCAAGCATCAAACTCTGTAGGTAGCTTGCAAGCCCCAGCAGATGGTCTCTTCTGTCTAATAAAGAAAGCAATTCCACTTGATTTGAAAAATTGAACTATTCCTAATAGCCTTAGGATTTCCAAGACATGGGTTTGGGTTTTTTTGCAGATCCAGGCTCAGCCCTACAGTAAAGTCTTCCCCCATCTTACCTGGCAGGAGCCCACCCTAGCCACAAGCATATGGACATACACTTACTCCCACTTTTCTTGGACCAGATTCACACAGACCTTTTTAATGGTTCTTCTTGTCATTTATGGGTGACAGTCCAAGTTTTCTTTTTGATCACTTAATTAATGAAGTTCGAGAAATCCTCCAGCACTTCATCAGTAAATTGTAGATTGACATGTTTAGTCTAAGGAAGAAAAAAAATAAATTGCATGTATTATCTCAGGATGAAAACCTGCCTACAGAAAAATTACATTAGTATTTCTGCAAAGAAGCCATAGAAAATTGGGAAAATTTACAGTCTGGTTGCAGAATTGATTGTATCAAAGGAGGTTTTTAAAATATTTCTTTCCTTTGAGTGTTTTGAAATATACTTCCTCCAGGGGGTGCTAGATTAACACCTCTGGAAAATAAAAATGTGTGAGTTATGCACACCAAGGGCAGAACTGTCCGTCCTGCACATTTCAAAGTACCTCATGAGTGATGCACCCCTCCAGGCTGGGCCAAGGCTCCAGTGTCCAGACTGAAATTTTTCAGCTGTTCACTGGTAAAACTCTCTTGAAGTCAGAAACTGCTGACTGGTCCTACAGTTA